>NC_068915.1:99607500-102107500 GCF_023091745.1 Budorcas taxicolor | reverse complement strand
ATGATGTACTCTGTATAGAAGTTAAATAAGCAGGGTGACAATATACAGCCTTGATGTACTCCTTTTCCTATTTGGAACCAGTCTGTTGTTCCATGTCCAATTTTAACTGTTGCTTCCTGACCTGCATACAGATTTCTCAAGAGGCAGGTTAGGTGGTCTGGTATTCCCATCTCTTTCAGAATTTTCCACAGTTTATTGTGATCCACACCATCGAAGGCTTTGGCATAGTCAATAAAGCAGAAATAGATGTGTTTCTGGAACTCTCTTGCTTTTTCCATGATCCAGCAGATGTTGGCAATTTGATCTCTGGTTCCTCTGCCTTTTCTAAAACCAGCTTGAACATCAGGGAGTTCATGGTTCACGTATTGCTGAAGCCTGGCTTGAAGAATTTTGAGCATTAATTTACTAGCATGTGAGATGAGTGCAATTGTGCGGTAGTCTGAGCATTCTTTGGCATTGCCTTTCTTTGGGATTGGAATGAAAACTGACCTTTTGCAGTCCTGTGGCCACTGCTGAGTTTTCCAAATTTGCTGGCATATTGAGTGCAGCACTTTCACAGCATCATCTTTCAGGATTTGAAACAGCTCCACTGGAATTCCATCACCTCCACTAGCTTTGTTCGTAGTGATGCTTTCTAAGGCACGTGACTTCACATTCCAAGATGTCTGGCTCTAGATTAGTGATCACATCATCATGATTATCTGGGTCATGAAGACCTTTTTCGTACAGTTCTTCTGTGTATTCTTGCCACCTCTTCTTAATATCTTCTGCTTCTGTTAGGTCCAGACCATTTCTGTCCTCTATCAAGCCCATCTTTGCATGAAATGTTCCCTTGGTATCTCTAATTTTCTTAAAGAGATCTCTAGTCTTTCCCATTCTATTGTTTTCCTCTATTTCTTTGCATTGATCGCTGAAGAAGGCTTTCTTATCTCTTCTTGCTATTCTTTGGAACTCTGCATTCAGATGCTTATATCTTTCCTTTTCTCCGTTTCTTTTCACCTCTCTTCTTTTCACAGCAAGCCATGTTAAAATCTGAGTATATGTGTTTCTCTGATAAAAAATTTAAATTATAAAAAGGGAAATGGTTAAAAATTGATGCTGCGTAGAGCAGTTGTTAAAAAGTATGCAGTGAAATATAAAAATAATTGCTCAATAAAGTTATTTTAGTTAACAGCAAAAAAGCAGACTTCTCCAGTTAGTTCTGTCGGGGAGTGTGTGACTTCCTCGGTTCTGTCTTGCTGCAGCAAGAATCTGAAGCAGTGGACGGACTAGTGTTATAGCTTGGTTTTATTTAGAAAGTGAAGGAAAATACATCCTCCAGGTGTGAGGGCAGGCTGAACCAAAAGGCGCAGAAAGAAGAGAAGCCTCCGGCTCAATTTTGGCTTCTCTTTTTATACGTTTTTTTCTCCTCCCCTTGAGCCTGACCTATGTAAATTGGGCTAACCAGGAGGGCGGTTTGTTTTACCTGAGGTCCTCATTCCGGTCCTCGGACCTTCCTTTGTTCTACTTTTGAGGGCTTTTCCCCTTCTTTGTCTTTTAGCCACCGCCATTTTGGACTCTTTTTTCCTATTCTAACTACCTAACAGTTGAAACACTCATCTTTTGAATCTGAAGGCAGAGCAAAGGAGTAAGTCATCTAAGAAAATAAGTACTGGTCCATGACTGTGGATCAAAAACAAATCAGGAAGGATCCTCGCTTTGGCAGCTCATAAATTAAAATCGGAATGACACGGAGAAGATTAACATGGCTCCTGCACAAGGCTGACACAAAAATCTGTGAAGCATTTCATACCTGGGGGGAGTTTGGGTTTAGCAGAAGCAAACTGTTACATAGAGGATGGATACACAACAAGGTTCTACTGTAAAGCATGTATATCTGAGTCACTGCTGTACAAAAAAAGTTAGTACAACATTGTAAATCAATTATACTTCAGTGAAAAATTTTTTTAAAGAATGAAATCAGAAAAGGCCTCAAGCAATTTGGGCAGTGGGTCTACAGTATATCATTAAATAGGCATGAGGTTCTGATCTGCCTTCTCTTCACCATTTCTGTCATGGAAATCTTGTTTGCAAGGGAACTCAGAGTTATTTGGCAGAATTTGTACTCGTCATCTCTTGCTTCCTAAAAGGAAAGTGGTGTAAACTTGGTGGTGTCCAAAAAAGGGAGCAGAAACAATGTTAAATATCTCTAGAGCATTAAAAACAGAGAGAGATGGGAGTCGAGAGAGAAAGAGATAGAGCGAGAGAGAAAACATGTGCGTTAAACAGAATCTTCTGACTTAGCAATTTTTGTTTTATTATTATATAAACCTTGAGCAAAAAAAAAAAACAAAAAAACACCTCTTTAAAGCTCCATCTGGAATGAATCTACTACTGGGCCAGAAAAATGACTCAGTAAATTCTCAAAGTATTTGAAGTAAAAGAATATTATCTTTTAAATTCCTTCATCTAAATTTTGACAAAATAAGTAAAACACAAAGATTCCCCAAGAAAGAGAGATAATGGAATAAACAAAAAGGAGGAAACCTCCTTTCCTCCCACCAGGGATTAATGATACAAATGAAGGAAAAGACCGGATTTCCTTACAATCCATTCTTAGCCACATATCTCATTAATAGTTTGTCTTCCCTCTCACTTACCCAGTAGCATTGTGTTAGTCACTCAGTCATGTCCTACTCTTTGCGACCCCATGGACTGTAACCTACCAGGCTCCTCTGTCCATGGGATTCTCCAGGCAAGAATACTGGAGTGGGTTTCCTTCTCCAGGAGGAGAAGCTATTTCCTTCTCCAGGGGGATTTTCCCAATCTGGAGATCGAACCCAGATCGCCTGCATTGCAGGCAGATTCTTTACTGTCTGAGCTACAGGGAACTCAAACTTAATAATGTGCATCAAGTGGAGATTTTCTTTCAGAGACTATGTAACATCCTCTCCCAGAAGAGAAGAGCCTCGGGGCTTCAAATGGCCTTTTTAGCAAGAAGCAAATAACAACAATGATTAAGTAACCCTTCTGTTCCTGTTCTCTCTTCTTGTATTGAAGTATAATTGCTTTACAATGTTGTGTTAGTTTCTGCAGTACAATGACCAAGTGAATCAGCTTTATCTATTCATATATCCCGTCCCTCCTGGGCCTCCCTCCCCCTCACCCCTATCCCACCTCTCAAGGTCATCACAGGGCACTGAGCTGAGCTCGCGCAGGTTTCCACTAGCTATCTGTTTTACACATGGTAGGGTACATCCCTGCCTAATCTAATCCTAATCTTCCAGCTGGTCCTACCCTCCCTTTCCCCCGCTGTGTCCACAAGTCCGTTCTACACATCTGCATCTATATTCCTGCCCTGTAAATATTTTCATCTGTACCATTTTTCTAGATTCCACCTAGCTATCTGAAGCCAGTAGCATGTTTTCACATCCTGATCTCCCTATCCTCAGGGCTCACCTTAGGGAATGGCTGCAGTCTGATGGCTGCCAGATGGCACCTTTCTTTCCCTCCTGAGCTCATGGGGTGCTGCAGTTCATGGGGTCGCAAAGAGTCAGACATGACTGAGCAACTGAACAACAACAAATGGCCTTAGAGGCTCAAACAGCAACATTAAATAAACATAAGCAAGATGTGAGGTAAAACAAGTCGTTCTCCAAGGATAAAAATCCACCTAAAACAAGAATTGCAATACTTTTGGCCACCTGATGCAAAGAACTGACACATTGGAAAAGACCCTGAGGCTGGGAAAGATTGAAGGCAGGAGGAGAAGGGAACAACAGAGGATGAAATGGTTGGATGGCATCACTGACTTGATGGACATGAGCTTGAGCAAGCTCTTGGAGTTAGTGATGGACAGGGAAGCCTGGTGTGCTGCAGTCCACGGGGTCGCAAAGAGTCGGACACGACTGAGTGACTGAACTGAGCTGAAAATAAGAACACTGGATAAAAAGAATTCTAGAATAGTCTCAACTTCTGCCTAACAAATGTAATTATTCATGCTTGAACTCTAGCCTTATCTAGTCCTGTGGCCACTGCTAAGTTTCCCAAATTTGCTGACTGATGCTGAAGCTGAAGCTCAAATACTTTGGCCACCTGATGTGAAGTGCCAGCTCATTGGAAAAGACCCTGATGCTGGGAAAGATTGAATGCAAAAGAAGAAGAGGGTGGCAGAGGATGAGATGGGTAGACAGCATCACCGACTCAATGGACATGAATTTGAGCAAACTCTGGGAGATAGGATGTGCGTCCTAAGTCACTTCAGTTGTGTCTGACTCTTTGCGACCTCATGGACTCTAGCCTGCCAGGCTCTGCCCATGGCATTCTCCAGGCAAGAACACTGGAGTGGGTTGCTGTGCCCTCTTCCGGGAAATCTTCCCAACTCAGGGATTGAACCTGCGTGTCTTATGTCTCCTGCATTGGCAGGCGGGTTCTTTACCACTAGTGAAGCCTGGGAAGCAGGACAGGTGTCTGGCTGTGCTACTGTCCATGGGGTTGCCAAGAGACAGACATGACTTGGCAACTGAACAAAAGCAACCTCTTCTAACTTTTTTCTGTCCTCAAAACAGTTTCAGGATTATTTCTAGAGTCTCTGCTCTCACAGACGAGATGGAGAAAAAGAAAGGGTGCTGCTTTCATAGTGCAGTTTATAAAACTGCTGTATTTGAATCAGCTGAAAAGCAGTGATCCAAAAATTTTCAGACTTTGCTCAACAGTAGCATCATGTAAAGGAGGTGACTAGGGGAATTGCTACTCTGAGACAAACTCTAACCGATGGGGAGGAATAACTTGGTGAAATAGAAAAGACAAGAATCTTGGGAGAAAATTACATGTCAGTATTAGAAATAGAATGAAGAGGCAAGGACTCATGAGGCACACAATTGCTATCTTTACATATTTGAAGAGCATCCATGTGGAAGAGAGATTTAGACTGTTTTATGTATCCCTAAGAAGCAAAATTGGGTCCAATGAATAGAAACTGGAGGGTAATAGATTTCAGTTATTGTAAAGAAATAACTTTCAAAAACAGTGCTAATCAGTAAGATGTACCTACAATAAGTTGTATAGAACGACCACATAAATTACATTATCAGTAGTATAGACTGTCATAATTAGACCAGGAACATTATTTTGAATCTGATTAGGTTGATTTTTATAGTTTAATCAAAGAATAATCTCAAAGTCAGGCCCACAGCTCCATGTAGTGGAAATGTCTTGAATTTATTTTAAAATCACATTAACCCTAATATTAATATGGGGGTTATGCAACCCACCTATAATATGGCAAGAAAATGTTAATATAAATTAAATAATGGAGTATACCTTTTCTGCTTCAGCAAGTCTTATTTGAATATAAGACTGAATTGCTTGTTTTACAAATTTTTCTCTTGTTTCTTTTTGTTCACAAAGCTTAAGTGAAGGAAAGATATTTTAAAAAGAAAAAAATACTCAGCAATTATCAGCACCAACTATTTTTGGTTTGTTTTTATTTTCATCTCATATTACACAAAAGTAGAGAGAGTTACTATTACAGGTGGGAAATTCTGTTTGCTAGGGTTGTCCAAGTCATGACTGGGAGGCCTTGTGGTTAGAACTGATCCTATAAGCAAGGGGATATTTAGCTATGTATCTGTATGTAACAAACTACTCCAAAGCTTAATGACTTAAAAAAGAGATATAGCAAGTCCCCTATATGCAAACCTTCAAGCTGCAAACTTTCAAAGATCCGAATGTCCTTCCACATGTCCAATCATGTGAGTTAGTTCACCTGTCTGGCAGACATTGTCACATGCGTGAATCCTCTACAATGGCCTTGCTTTTGTGTACTTTACTGCACAGTACTATTATTTCAAGCTCAGGATGTCCGGAAGCAAGAGTCAAAGACCAGTGATGTAGCTGGTACTGCTAAGAAGCGCCAAGAAGTGACCATAGAAACAAAAGTGAAAATATTTGAGGCTGGAGCTTGCCCTCCATCTCTTTTGCTGACGATCCTTCAGCTCTGCCATCTCCCACCTCCTCTCCCTCCTCCAGTCAGTAAATCTTCTTGCCTGTTCGCTTGATGCCAGTTCTTGTATGCCAACTGTTGTACTGCACTACTGTAACTTTCAAAGTACTGTACTGTAAGATTAAAAACATTTTCTTTATTTTTATTCACTTTTTATGTTTTATTTATGTGAAAAGTATTATAAACCTATTGCAATGTAGTACTATATAGCCGATTGTACTACTTGGGTACCTAAGCTAATTTTGTTAGACTTACAAACGAATTGGACTAACTAATGAATGTGCTCTCAGAACAGAACTTGTTCATACATAGGGTAATTACTGTGTTTACTTAGCTCATAATTCTGTGTATGAGCACTTTGGTGTAAATTTAGTTGGACAGTCCTTTCCTGATTATGTTTGCCCATGTGTGTACACAGTAGAGAGGAGGATCTCAAGAGAGTGAGAGGAAATGTACAAATTACTAGCAGAACATTGCTGCAACTTATTGGCCAAAGCAAGTCACACGGTCACACAAGATTCAAGGAGAGGGGAAACAGATTTCACATCTTAATGGGAGGAGTTGAAAAGTCATACTGTAAAGGGCCTGGCTACAAGGAAGATGAAGGATTGTGGTCATTTTCACAATCTTGTACAAAAATCTCCCAGATGGCACTAGTGGTAAAGAACTCACCTACCAATGCAGGAGATGCAGGTTCAGTCCCTGGATCGGGAAGATCCCTGGAGAAGGAGGTGGCAACCCACTCCAGTATTCTTATCTGGGAAAACCCACGGACAGAGAAGCTTGGCAGGCTAAAGTCCATAGGGTCATGAAGAGTCAGACATGACTGAAGTAACTTAGCATGCACCCACATACAAAAAAGTCACTCAAGGATCTTCAGCAGTGGAATGTTGCAGTCAAATAAGTGTTCTAGAATTATCACTCGGGCAATATATTAAGAGCCATTTCTTTAATATCCCTCAACTTATACTACAGAAAACACACAAATTATACACAAGACAAGTTAGTCTTGTCTTTGCATGATTCTGATACTCACAAAATTCAGTTACCACAGGATAGCTAAATAACACCATCATCCAACAACATGGGTTCAAACTCTGTTACCCTCTACAGTTTGTTGTTGTTCAGTCACTAGTTGTGTCCAACTCTTTGTGATCCCATGGACAGTAGCATGCTCTTCTGTCCTCCTCTATGTCCAGAGTTTGTTCAAATTCATGTCCATTGAGTTAGTGATGGCTATCTTACCATCTCATCCTCTGCCACCCCCCCCCCTTCTCCTTTTGCCTTCAGTCTTTCCCAGCATCAGTATCTATCCCAATGAGTTGGCTTTTCGCAACAGGTGGCCAAAGTATTGGAGCTTAGGCTTCAGCAACAGTCCTTCCAATGAATATTCAGGGTTGATTTCCTTTAGAGCTGACTGCTTTAATCTCCTTGCAGTCCAAGGGAGTCTCAAGAGTCTTCTCCAGCAACCTGGTACAGTAATTGAGTATAATTACATAGAGTACCAACTTTACTGCTTGCTTTTTAATCGACAAATCACTGTTTAAGTAATTAATGTACACATGATCAGTAACCAATCACATCACTTCTTTTGAAGGTTGTCATTGCATACCTGCAATTTAGTTCACACTTATACAGCAAAAATGCAGCTATGTGGTCCTCTCATCTCCTAGTAATAAACCCCTGTGACATCTTTCAAAAATGAATCTTTGAAAGAAGGAATTGGCTAAGAAAGATGGTGGTGGTTTAGTCACTAAGTTGTGTCTGACTCTTGTGATCCCATGGATGGTAGCCTGCCGGGCTTCTCTGTCCATGGGATTCTCCGGGCAAGAATACTGAAGTGGGGAGCCATTTCCTTCTCCAGAGGATCTTCCCGACCCAGGAATCGAACCTGGGTCTCCTGCATTGCAGGCATATTCTTTACTGACTGAGCTATGAGGGAAGAAGAAAGATGAAAGTACAACAAATAAACAAAAAGTAATATTGCTAGATATAAAATTCAAATCGAACATAAATGGAGTTATAAAGAAAGTGCGGGCCATGGGAATGTTGACATTATATGTGCAGCCAGAAAGGAAATTTAGTGAAGGCAAACTTATTGACATAAATGAAGAAAGCAATTGTAATAAAAAGGATAAAGATGTTCCAAGGGAAAAGACAATAGCAAAAGAACCTTTATATTAACACAACTCTCAAAGATATTTGATAACACTGAAAGCACAAAGAATAAAATTTTGGAAGCTGATCCAAACTTACAAAAAAATATGAGAATAAGCCAAAGCACAGAAAAGTTGCTCATTCCATATTGTAAGTTCTACAATAAAAAAACAAGCACTATTCAAATGATTTGTGATGTTTTTTACAAACACTTAAATTCTCAATATGCTTAATGTTTTAAATCGTAATACACTAAATAAATATTAGTTTTACTATTTTTCAATTTTCTTAAACATTCATAACCAACAGTTAAACTTTTTAATGTTTTGACAGAAAGTCACAGAATATTTGCAGTTCTTCCTATTGAAGATTGCTGTGCATGGTTTCAGCCAATTTACTCATTTTATGGTCCCATAGTACTGGGCAGAGAGGATTCCCTGGTACAAGAAAGTTCCTTCTTAGTTCACAAGATTGTTCTTCATTTATAATTACCAGATTTGAAATTGTTTTGATCAGTAAACAAAAAATTAGATATTAGGGAAAACAAATTGAGTTTTAGTAAATAAAAGTATTTTTAATTAAAATTTATCCCACTGTTGCTGTTCAGTTTCTCAGTCGTGTCCAGCTCTTTGCAACCCCAGGGACTGCAGCATGCCAGGCTCCTCTGTCCTCCACTATCTCTAGAGTTTTCTCAAACTCATGCCCATTGATTCGGTGATGCCACCCAACCAGCTCATCCTCTGTCGTCCCCCAATCCTCTTGCCCCCAATCTTTTCCAGCACCAGGGTCTTTTCCATACTAGTCCCACAGCTTCAAAAAAATAAAAGATCAAACCACTATCCAATAAAATGTTCCCAGAAAAAGAACTGCTTTTCCCCAAACATGACTTCATAGCCTATGATAATGATGCATAAAGAGCAGCAAGCAGATCTTTATCAAGAATCAAAGCTTCCTGCTAAAAAGTAGAGATCAGTTATGGCCTCATCTAAAATGAAATGCTTCCAAGCTTAAAAGCAGGCCAGCTTTCGGTGGTAGAGGCTCGCTGACAATCTTGGTCCTAGCATACTCTGTTTGTATTGGTCCCTCTGGTCATCTGAGCTGGAGGAATAAATAAAAGCCCCTGAAAGACCACTTCTTCAATAACATTTCCATGCCCTTATTGTTCAGTCCAAAAGTACTGGTGAAAGCATTAAGGCTGAACAGCAAATTATGTATCCAGCAAAACAAGTTCATACACCAAAAAAAAAAAAAAAAAATGTGGAAGATAAATGGCTTAGCTTTCCTCTCCCACAACTAAATGGATCAAAATAAATATCCATTTAAAAAGAAAAAGAAAATAGGAGAAGTAGTGAAAATGCAAAAGTGAGCTTTGTTAATATTACAGGTATCTTCTGAGATTCTCTTCATACTGAAACTGAAGTCACTCAGTCATATCTGACTCTTTGTGGCCCCATGGACCTGCCAGGGTCCTCCATCCATGGGATTTCCCAGGCAAGATTACTGGAGTGGGTTGCCATTTCCTTCTCCAGAGGATCTTCCCAACCCAGGGATCGAACTCTGGTCTCCCATATTGCAGGCAGACGCTTTACCATCTGAACCACCAGGGAAGTCCCTCTCTTCATATGAAGTTACCCTTATAATCTAAATATGGAGTTGGGTTTTTTTCAATTTGTTTATTTTTTTCTCACTCTGGGTCGTTGCTGCTTTCTCTAGTTGCAATGCATGGGTTTCGCATTGCGGTGGCTTCTCTTGTTGCAGACCACAGGCTCTAGGCCCAAGTTCTTCAGTCGTTGCAGCACGCAGGCCTCAGTACTCATGGCATGCAGGCTCCAGAGGGTAGGCTCAATAGTTGTGGCTCACTGGTTTTAGTTGCTCCGAAGTATGTGGAATCTTCCCAGACTAGAGATCAAACTCAAGTCCTCTCTATTGGCAGGTAAATTCCTATCCACTGTACCACCGGGAAAGTCCATGGAGTTGTTTTAATGTAATAAGAAAACTATCACATTTATGTATTGAACAAACATCTACATAGATTTTACTATATGCCAGGCACCGTGCTGAGCATTTAATGGATATTCATTCTGGGAGTCATCTCAACAGCTCTTTTAGTTATTTTTATGTATCTCATCTTAGAAGAAACTGAGGACTGCAAGGAGATCTAACCAGTCCCTTCTGAAGATCAGTCCTGGGTGTTCATTGGAAGGACTGGTGCTAAAGCTGAAACTCCAATAATTTGGCCACTCCATGCGAAGAGTTGCCTCATTGGAAAAGACTCTGATGCTGGGAGGAATTGGGGGCTGGAGGAGAAGAGGACGACAGAGGATGAGATGTCTGGATGGCATCACCATCTCGATGGACATGAGTTTGGGTAAACTCCGGGAGTTGGTGATGGACAAGGAAACCTGGCGTGTTGCGATTCATGGGGTCACAGAGTCGGACACGACTGAGTGACTGAACTGAACTGAACTGAGGCACGGAGAGGTTAAGTAATTTGCCCCATATCACATTACTAATGTAGTAAAGCTGGAATTTGAACCCAAGTAGACTAGCAACAGAGGCTGTGCTCTTTTTTCACTGTGCTGTGAACTGTTATTTTTTCCATCCTATAGTCTAGTTTGGTATGTTTTTGTGTCTCTTTTCAGATCCCTCCCACTGAACTCTGTTCTGCTGAAACTTGGAAAGCATTATCTTCTTTACCCATCTGTAGTATCTTGAGTCTGATTTCTAATCTATGATTTTCACTCAGCCTAACAGTCTATGAACTTTCAATGAGATCACATTGTATATAAGAAAGAGATGTGTCTTTGTTTCCTAAAACGACAGAGATCTATCTTTATAAAGTGACAGTCTTTGAAGAAATAATTATAGTCATCCAATTCTAGTATCACTATGTACTAGGCAATGTGCTAAGCACTTTTATGTGCAGTTTTTCCTGTCTCCCATACAACAAGCCTAAGATGTAGGTATTATTATAATTCCCATTTTATAGATTGGAAAATTGAGGTTAAAAGAGGTTAAGTAACTTGTTCAAAACAAGACAGCCAGTATGTTATGGAGCCTAAATTCAAGGCTTTGTTTTATCTGGCTTTGAAGATCATTTGTTTTTGTCCATATTTCTATGCCATTTTACACCATTTTATTTCCTTACAAGGATATTCAAAGGAGTTTGAGGGACTATTGTGTGACAGAAACTGCTGTCACTTTCTAGATAAAATTCTTCCTCTATAAGATGATAAGCCACACAGATACCCAGTGGCTTCCAGTAGTAGTAGTAGAGAATCTGCCTGCCAAAGCAGGATACTTGCAGGAGACGCAGGTTTGATCCCTGGGTAGGGAATATCCTCTGAGCAGGAAATGGCAACCCACTCCAGTATCCTTACCTGGAAAAGTCCCACGAAAGCCCAGCAGGCTCCTCTGTCCATGGGTCACAAAAGAGTTGTGCACTACTGAGGGACAAAACAACAACAACCTTATAATAGTCAACAAGTCACTAATCTCTAACCAACCGTAATAAATACTGCATAATAAAATTAAAGGGAAGTTAAACTATAATGGAAACATACCTTCTAAGAAAAAGTGTCATTACTATTTCTTACCTAGTCTAGATCATGTCTCATAAAAACAAAAAATTCAGACACAGTACAAACATCTTACATAAGTCTTCCACAAAACACTGAACACTATGACATTTCCAAAATAATTACACTTTTCAGAACCTAGACATTCTTCAAAGTGCTCAAAAATCTCAGTCACAGTTTTCAAAACCACACATTTCTCATTATCAGTGAAGGAACACTTCAAAAAATGTGACATGTACCCTTTCAAGCATCACTTCCTTAGAAAAACAAATAAAAAGAGAATGCAAAAAGAAGCTGTTGAATCAATTTTAGATACTGTGTCTAATGTTTTTTCATAACAGAACTTGGAGTCTATACTATGTGTTTATTTATAATTTGACTATTTTATATTAAATGATTTAAGTAATAACTCTTCATATTCAGATCTTTTTTTCCTAAAGAATGTATTTATTTACTTATTTAAGGGTCCCAGTGGTTGCCAAGCATCTGCCATGGTCTCATGGTTGGGAAAGGAGGATAAGATTGCCATTGCATTTTACTGCCTACTCAGCAGTTACAAATGGATTCCCTTAGAAGAGTAGTAATTTTAAATATTTATTTATATATCTGGCTGCACTGGATCTTAGTTGTGGCCTGCAGGATCTTTAACTGCAGCATGTTAACTCTTAGTTGCAGCATGTGGAATCTAGTTCCCCGACCAGGGATGGAACCCAGGCCACCTTCGTTGGGAGCACAGAGTCTTAGCCACTAGGCCTCCAAGGAAATCCCATGAGTAATAGTTTTTGCAAAGTAAAAATTACATTAATTTTGGAAGAACTTTGGTTATGGTTTTTTTGCATGAATTTACCTATCCCACTGGGAATTTAACAAAGAAGGCTGAGTGCCAAAGCATTGATGTGTGGGAATTGTGATGCTGGAAAAGACACTTGAGAGTCCCTTGGACTGCAAGGAGATCAAGCCAGTCAGTGCTAAAGGAAATCAACTCTGAATATTTATTGGAAGGACTGATGATGAACCTGAATTTGGCCACCTGATGCAAAGAGCTGACTCATTGGAAAAGACTATGATAGTAGGAAAGATTGATGGCAAAAGAAGTGGGTGGCAGAAGATGAGATGGTTAGATATGAATAGCATCATTGACTCAATAGACACGAATTTGAGCAAACCCTGGGAGCTAGTGAAGGACAGAGAAGCCTGGAATACTACAGTCCATGTGGTTGCAGAGTAGGACACGACTTAGGAACTGAACAACAACAATATTTAAGAAAACACAAAAGAAACCTGTTTTTAAATGAGATGTTTCATTAACACTGCTGAATTAATCACTACTTCATCACGTCTTGATTCTCAAAATTTCCTGGCAAGAACTCCTTAGCATTTCTGTCCCACACCAAGGCCCCATATTTTATTTTTAAGTTTGAATTTTCAAGCACAAATATTTTTGTGTTGAAATTTTTTTCCCAAACTTTAAACTTTTTATTTTGTATTGGAGTATAGCCAATTAACAATGTTGTGGTGGTTTCAAGTGAACAGCGAAAGGACTCAGACATATACATATACACGTATCCATTCTCCCCCAAACCCCACTTCCAAATATTTTTAATAAACAATTTCTTCCATTTTTATAGGTGTTGGACAGAGGGGTGCAAGAGCTGGCCTTGTCGTTTTCCCTGCAAAGCCATGGATCCAGCCTGCCCTGGGAGAAAGAAAGGAGATTCATATAGAATTTGAGAATGAGGCATGAAATTAAGATGGGTCTGGTGAGAATGAGATACAGTAACAGAAGGATAATCTTTGCCCTCAAACAGTGGTGAGAAGATTAGCAGTTCATTCTCAACATTGTTGTTAAAGCAACTCTCAACATTCAATTACACAAATCCGCAAATAAAACATTCCGGGCTGATGCTTTTCCCTCAGTCTCTTCCCCAATGCAGGATGTCTAAATCAAGTGCTTTTTATTTGCATCATCTAAAACTTGAATAAAAGATTGATGAATTTTTCTATACTTCCCTGAAAAGCACATACAATGTGGTGACGTCTCTCTCAGAGCTCATTCCTGTAGTTAAATACTTAGGTGCCTAAAGTAACCATAGCTGCTGCACCGCCACCATCCATCTTTCCACATCACTTCCCCAAGCTCTAGCATTACAGAGAGTTACTAAGGCTAGATTGAAGGGTTTAATGAGTGGAAAGATTAAACAAAACAAAAACAAAAGAACCATCACAAACTGCAAATTAAGGGATCAGCAAACCCCCCGCTGGTTTAAAAATCCCATTCTACCTTGCCAAGGCACTAATTAATATAATAAAAAGCACAAAGATCTTACTTAAAATTAAACGAGCAGGCTGCCCACGCAGGGCTCGCTGCCCACTCCCTAAGCAAGCATCTGCTTAGAATGTAACCGATTGTCTCCTTGGGAGGTTAAAGGAAGGGAGGAAAAATTGCTTTGGCAGAGAGTCTAACAGTTAACTATGCCCCCTTTGAAAAGAGAATTCTTATCCTGTTTTTAATGCCAAGCACATACAATGTCAAGTAACTTGGTCTTAATACCAAACATGACAGAACTGCAGCAAAGGGATAAAACTGCTACTATTTGTAGTAACAAAAATAATGGAAGTATGGATATCATTTATCACAGTGTTAACCAGTAATTGAAATTTTTCTTCTTTCCAACTTTCACTCCTCTCTTGTACCTAGCACAGCACTTGGCACATATTGGGCACTCAATAAATATGTGTTTAATAATTATTCTAATTTAAAAGGACTTCCTTAGTGGCTCAGTTGGCAATGCAGGAGACCAAGGTTCAGTCCCTGGGTAGGGAAGATTCCCTGGAGAAGGAAATGACAAACCACTCCGGTAGTCTTGCCCGGAGAATTCCATGGAAAGAGGAGCCAGGCAGGCTACTGTCCCTGGAATTGCAAAGAGTTGGACACAACTGTGCAAGTAACTTTCACTTTTGCTAATTTAAAAACTATATATTCGTTGATGTCCCACAGACACTGTTAATGCTAGCAGTTCAATATTAGTTCTTTTTTTAAAATTTTATTTTATTGAAGTATAGTTGACAATACAATGTTGCATTAATTTCTGCTGTACAGCAAGGTGATTCAGCTATACATACATGTATGTTTTCATATTTTTTCATTATGATTTATCACAGGATATTGAATATAGTTCGGTGTGCTATGTAGCAGGACCTTGTGATAAATTCTAATGCCCAAACTCAGAGGCCAAGCATCTTGTTTTGCTTTATTCAATCAATAATGATTTATTATGTCCATCGCTGTTTTAGGCACAATAAATAATATAAAAAAATTAAAGCTTCCTTGAGCAGCAGGTCCTCAAGAGAAAAAAAATGCCCAGATAGGAAAATAGTACAGAGAAACAAGAACTCGTAGCAGGAATAAACTGCTCTCCTTCTATTACTATTTCTTAACAAATAGTAAAAGATGCCATTTATTAAGCATCTTCTATGTGCTAGACACTGAAGAAGCTGGTTTATGTACATGATTTCATTTAATTCTCACAACTTTGCTTCAGACTAGATTTTACAATCCCTGGGAATAAAGAAAAGAAAACAGATACTCAGAGTCACTCAAGATGATGCCAGTAAAGGACCAAGTCAAGGATTCCAGGGATCTCACTTCAGAGATTACATTCTTTCCAAGATGTCATTCTGTCTCCTGCTCTAAAACTTACGCCGTATTTCTGTGCCTCTCCTCAGAGTCACTGAGATGTGTAGGAGACGTAGCTTGGATACCGAAATCCTGGAATTTAGGACATTTTGAGAAGTTTGGGAAGAAAAATGGTCTAAGAATTTGAAAGCTGGATTATCTAGGAAAATTTGTGCTCTGTGTTCACTGTACATATATAAAGAGTGATAGATTACTTAAAGATCGTGACATGTCAGTCAGAGACATTTCAAGAAAGAGATGAGATCTGAGCTCTGCCTTCTTCTTGTTGTTTAATCGCTCAGTCATATAAAACTCTTTTACAACCCCATAGACTGTAGCCTGCCAGGCCCGTCTGTCCATGGGATTTCCCAGCTAAGAGTACTGGAATGGGTTACCATTTCCTTCTCCAGGAGATCTTCCTGATCGAGGGATCGAACTCACATCTCCCGCCTTTGGTAGGCGGACACTGAGCCACCTGGGAATCTCAAGCTATGTCTAGAGGAATTTAAAGTTGAGATTCACTCTGGCACTGAAGGAGTGAATGGTCAAAGGAGAAAGACATAAATCCATGGACATTTATACAGGATGAAGACACTTAGGAGTAAACTAACTTTTCCTCTACACAGTTAAAGCATGGGCTCTGCAGCTAATCATGTTTACTCTTGGGCAAGGTTCTTGCTGATGGCCATGACTCATGTAGAACACATCCTTCATTTTCCTATGATGTGAAAATTAGAGTTCTAGCTAGAAGGACCAATGATACTCTACTTTTCAAAACTAAGTACAGAATTTGTAATTCAGTTAAACATCATTTTAAATATATCTTAAAGGTAAAATATTTGTATAATCATAAAATATTCTAGCAATAAAAAATGTATAAAGCATAAAGTGCCCACAGTCCCCCTTTTCCTACTCCCCTGGAATCCTTCCTTTCATTGACTACTCAACAAATATTTATTGAGTGCCCCAGGGTTCCAGGGTGGCACTAGTGTTAAAGAAGCCGCCTGCCAACGCCGGAGACATAAGAGTCGTGGGTTCAATCCCTGGGTCAGGAAGATCCCCTGGAGAAGGGCATGGCAACCCATTCCGAGTACTCTTGCCTGGAGAATCCCATGGGCCAGAGGAGCCTGGCAGGATACTGTCCATGGGGTTGCAAAGAGTTGGACACAACTAAAGCAATTTAGCACGTACATGTGCCAGGCAATGCCCTAGCTAGATTCTTGGACATCCATGAGCAAAATAAACAAATACTTTTGTTCTCATAGATGTTACATTCCAGAGGGAGAAAGGCAACAAATATTTAAGTTATATGGTACATTAGAAGATGGTAAGGGCTAAGGAGGAAAAAAAAAGCAAGCAAAACAGGGCAAAGAAGGTTAGGAAGGCAAGATGGGTGGGTGCAATTTTAAAGAGGGAGCTCAGGTTAGGCTTTCCTGAGAAGCACCATTCTCCGTGCAAATCCTATTAAACACTGACTCATTATTATTTTCACAACATGAAGTCATATTTTGACATTGCCTTTTTCCATTCGAAAATAGATCGTGGGTACAATTCTGTGTCATTATGTATGGATCTCTTTCATTGTTTTTAATCGTGGCATGGTATTCCATCACATTTACGAGTGTGTGTGCTCTGTGCTTAGTCACTGTGTGTACCGTTACTCATTTAACCAACTTTATCTTGAAAGTTACTGAATCTGTTTTGAATTTTTCCTACTACCACAGATAATGCTGCAATGAACATCTTTTTATGTATATCTGTGTATTTATAGAATTATAATATTTGGGACTATTCATAAACTAGTTATTGATTTAAAGGGATTCAACCACATTAAAGACTAACGGGAAGAGATATACTTGCTTTTTATTTTATCTCTTCTTGCCACCTCTGGCATTTCTTTCACCCCTGACTTAAGTGTTAGATATGGTTAAGCATCCTGATCTCCCTCTCTAGGTCTCAGGTTCATCCTGAGATAAATATGATCATGTGAAATCAGAATGGGGTACAGATAAGTAAGGACGGTGCCTGAGTACTGGAGACAGCAAGAACGCTGACTGTTTCCACTCTTGTCCACTTACAACCCACGGTCTGCACAGTGGTAAGAATGAGAGTAAGGCTAGAAAAAAAAATCAGACCATAATATTTTGCTTTTCTGATGGCTTTCCATTGCTCTTCAAACATCATGTCCTTACAATGACCTATAAAGCCTCACAAGATTTGACCTCTGGTTACATATCTGACCCCCCTCTCCTACTTCTCTCCCAAAGTGTTGCCACATTCCAGACAAACTTCCTTGTTTCTGTTTCCCAGAACACCAAGTTTCTTCATATCTTCATGTATGCATATCCCTCCAGCTCCAGCTCTCAGTTGGTTAGACAGCATTGCCATCTCAATGGAGAAAACTCTGGGAGATAGTGGAGAACAGAGGTGCCAGGCGAGATGCAGTCCATGGGGTCACAAAGAGTTGGACATGACTTATTGACTGAAACACAACAACGAGCTCTTTCCCTGGGTGATCATGTGATAAGATCTTTCATAGCACATGGAAGGCTACTGATAAATATTAGTTAAATGAATAAAGAGAAAAGGTAAATATGTAAGCTGATCATATATTAATTAATTCAGCTAATACATTTTGATCATCTATGTGCTAAGCATGGGTGATACAAAGATGAACATAAGACAAGTTACAACCTTACTTTCTTTTCAGGAGGAAAAGGATTGTTTGTTTTAGATGCTTATAGAAATCTTAAAGTACCATCTCAAAAATACCAACCTTGAACCATGATTTCTTTTTAACAAAAGTGTTTATTTATTTATTGGCCTCTCTGCATAGTATGTAGGGCCCTAGTTCCCCAATCAGCAATTGAACCTCCATCCCCTGCACTGGAAACATGGCGTCTCAACCATCAAGGAAGTCCTGAAACATGATTTCTAAATCAAGAGGCAAATTAATATTGGAACCATATTAACAAAAAAGCTTAAATTCAAAGATCCTTCCCCCTTGTGCCAACTGGTTTTGTTCTCTTATTGAGGTTTTCCAGATGCAATTACCCAAATGTATTCACCTTTGGGGATTGTCTTGTGACCATCTCCACATCTGCTATAGAAGAGAAAGTTTTAAGACCTTTGATAAAAGTCTGCATATATGAGTATGAAGAGAGATTTTTGTAATGATATACACTTTCTATCACTGAATTCTGGATTTTGATCCCATCTGAATTATGTTTGAAATGGACAAATAGTACACATAGTAGATCAGTCAAATAATAACGATCCAGCATAAAATTTATCCAGGAATGAAGCATGGTAAATGTCAAGAAAATTCAGTGAAAGAAAGGCTTTCAGAAGGCAGAGAAAGTGAGAGATCTCACGCTGGGTGGCCTCGGTCTTCAAAGGTGAAATGGAAGACTGGTCTTCAGTTAGAGTAGAGAAGTCATAAGATCTAAGGGCCTGAGAATTCACCCACATAAATTTTGGAGAACCTCAGGGAAAAAGTTAAAGGATCAGGTAGAAATTTGCAGCAATCTCAATCAACAGGTTTGGGTGGTTTTTTTTTTTTAATTTTATTTATTTACTTCTTTGGCCACACTGGGCTTAGCCACAGCACATGGGATCTTTCATTGCAGCAGTGCGGACTCTCTAGCCGTGGCTCTCAGGCTCAGTAGTTGAGGTGCATGGGTTTAGTTGCTCCACAGCATATGGGATCTCAGTTTCAAACCCGAGTCCCTTGCATTGAGAGGCAGATTCTTAACCACCAGACCACCAGGGGAAGTCTCAACAGGGTTCCTTAGTTTCAGAATCAGTAAAGAGAACAATGATAGTGCCCTGGGTTTGGAGATAACTAATAGAAATGGCAAGTGGAGGGGCCTCTGCACTTTCATTGCAGGGGGCACGAAGCAAGGGTTCTACCTTTGGTGAGAGAACTAAGATCCTACAAGCCACATGGCAGAAAAAAAAAAAGGCAAGTGGACCGGAAAATCAAGGACTGTAGGAAAAGTAGAAAGAAATAGCTTAAAAATCCCATGTACTCAACATCCAACTTCAGCAATTATCTCCTCATAGAAATCTTGTTTTATTTTTATTGCCACACTCCTCAACTCATTAGATTATTTTGAAGACAATCACAGATATAGTAGTAAAGAGCTCTTTTAAAAAAAAACCCATAATCACAATACCATTATTGTAGTTGAAAAATGAACAATTCTTGATACAAGTATCCTATCCATGTTCAAGTCACTCCAACTGCCTCATAATTTGTTATAGTTTTATTCAATTCAGAGTCCAACCAGAATGCACACATTGCATGCGCTTTATAGGTTTCTTAAGTTTCTTCAAACTTAAGAGTTCTCCCTCCCACTCTTTCTTTGTAATTTATTGTTGAAGAATCTAGATGTAGGAGATGGACTCAGATATGCATCTAAGGCTAGACTTTGTAGGAATTTACAGGCCATTGTGAAAGCCACTAAGAAAGTAAAATATTTTTTATCTCAATTTTAGAAAGAAATTTATTTATTTGGCTGTGTTGAGTCTTAGTTGCAGCATGGAGGATCTAGTTCCCAACCAGGGATCGAACCCAGGCATTGGGAGCGTGGCGTCTTAGCCACTGGACCACCAGGAACTCCCTGATATCAATTTTTTTCCTAGCCTCATTCTCATTCTGGCTGCCGTGTGGACAATGGATGACAGTGGGCAAGAGTGGAAACAGTCACTCCATCTCCAGCACTTATGCACTGTCCTTATTCTGTGTCCTTCCGTTATGGCTTCACATAACGATTTTCCTGTTTTCAAGATAAACAATGACTACACTGGGTATTTGTGAATGCTTTCAATCAAATAGCTCTCTTTAGGACAAAAGACAACCTTCTTTTCAAGATTCTTGATCATGAACATGAGCGAATACACAGCAGATTAATCTTGGATGGCAGAGAATAAGCCCTCATTTGCTCTGAAGTGCTCCCCTCTGTGCAGAGACAAAATGGACGTTGGCCAGACTCGCCAGTATGAGCTGAATCCCACTGTTAACAGCAGCTTGCAGCACAAGCCTCACTGAGTCTGCTTGAGTTGGCAGCATTAAAAGAAACTTGGCCCTTGTTAACTATCAGAGGCAAATGCCCCATCCTGGTTTTTTTTTTTTTTTTCTCCAGCTGCCACTTCAAAATAAAGTGAATATTTCAAAGTCTGTTGAGTGCTACAAATAGAACTCAAAGATTTAATAAAAACACACATTTCAAGGAGAATTCATACGGAAGCTTTTGAGTGTGCCTGCTACCAATAACATCTGAAGTCTAAGTTCCAGGAAAGGGCGTTCCCTAACCCAGGATACTTAATAATCAAGAAAAACTGTTGTATTCCTCTGTTTAAAAAGATTAAAATTTCCAATAACCTCTAGAAGGTACAATAATATTTGTCACCATGAATTATTTTTTATGAAAGTATTTCCTGTTTACCAGTTCCTTTGGAACTTTGTTGCATAGTGACAATGACAAGTCGAATAATGTAAGCTGAGTGGATTCCATGACTACTGCTTGGGTTTGAACCCTAGCTCTGTCCCTTTCTTAACTGTGAAAACTTAGGCAAGTTACTTAACCTCTCTAAGTTCAGGTTTCCTCCTAGTAACAGGACAGGCATAGGCTTGTAATAAGGACTGAATGATTTAATAGCTACAGTGAACTTTGAACGTTAACAATAGTGTTAGAAAATGTTAGGTATTATTAGCTACCTTCAAAGTTTTAAAATGTTGTTGAGGCTGATTCTTATTTTAAATTTTTTAAGTGAACAATTTAGTGGGTTTTAGTATTTTCACATAGTTGTGCAATCGTCACGAAAAAATACTGCCCAGTCATTTTCCACTTCCTGATAATCACTAACCCTACTTATGGGCTCTATAGATTTGCCTGTTCTGGCCACCACATTTAAATAGAATCATAGGTTCAGTTCAGTCGCTCAGTCATGTCTGATTCTTTGCGACCCCATGGACTGCAGCACGCCAGGCTTCCCTGTCCATCACCAACTCCCAAAGGTTGCTCAAACTCATGTCCATTGAGTCGGTGATGCCATCCAACCATCTCATCCTCTGTCGTCCCCTTCTCCTCCTACCTTCAGTCTTTCCCAGCATCAGGGTCTTTTCCAATGAGTCAGTTCTTCGCATCACATAGTCAAAGTAAAGTGAAAGCGTTAGATGCTCAATTGTGTCCAACCCTTTGCAACTGCATGGTCTGTTCATGGGATTCTCCAAGCAAGAATACTGGAGTGGGTTGCCATTCCCTTCTCCAGGAAATCTCCCCTACCCAGGGATCGAACCTGGGTCTCCTGCATTGCAGGCAGATTCTTTACTGTCTGAGCTACCCGGGAAAGCTACATTTCTTTTTGTGGCTGCATAATATCAGTTGTATGTACATATTATATTGTGTTTATCTACTAATCAGTTGATGGACATTTGGGCTGTTGCCAGTTTGAGGCTGTTACAAATAATCCTTCTATGAATATTCATATACAAGTTTTTGTATGGACATACATTTTCAATTCTCTTCGGTAAACACCTGGAGAGGAATTCCTGTGTTATGTGATGAAGTGAAAGTCATTCAGTCGTGTCCAACTCTTTGAGACCTCATGAATTATACCGTCCTGGGAATTCTCAAGGCCAGAATACTGGAGTGGGTATAGCCTTTTCCTTCTCCAGGGGATCTTCCCAACCCAGGGATCAAACTGAGGTCTCCCACATTGCAGGCAGATTCTTTACCAGCTGAGCCACAAGGGAGGCCCTTGTTATGTGATAATCCTACTTTTAAAATTTTGAGGAAATGCCAAACTATTTTCCAAGGTGGTTGCAATATTTTAATATTCTCACTAGCAATGAATGAAGATTCCAGTTTCTCTATATTCTTGTTGACACTTATTATTCCTTGTTTGTTTTTATTATAGCCATTCTAAAGTTATGACCAACCTAGATAGCATATGAAAAAGCAGAGACATTACTTTGTCAACAAAGGTCCGTCGAGTCAAGGCTATGGTTTTTCCAGTGGTCATGTATGGATGTGAGAGTTGGACTGTGAAGAAAGCTGAGCACCGAAGAATTGATGCTTTTGAAGTGTGGTGTTGGAGAAGACTCTTGAGAGTCCCTTGGACTGCAAGGAGATCCAACTAGTCCATTCTAAAGGAAATCAGTCCTGGGTGTTCATTGGAAGGACTGATGCTGAAGCTGAAACTCCAGTACTTTGGCCACCTCATGCGAAGAGTTGACTCATTGGAAAAGACTCTGATGCTGGGAGGGATTGAGGGCAGGAGGAGAAGGGGACGACCGAGGATGAGACGGCTGGATAGCATCACTGACTTGATGGACTTGAGTCTGAGTGAACTCTGGGAGTTGGTGATGGACAGGGAGGCCTGGCATGCTGCGATTCATGGGGTCACAAAGAGTTGGACATGACTGAGCAACTGAGCTGAGCTGCGCTGAGTGGGTATGAAGTGGTATCTCACTGTGATTTTGATTTGCAACTTTGCTAATGACTAATAATAGTAAGCATTTCTCATATGCTAATTAGTTACTTATATATCTTTGTTAGAGAAATGTTTATTCAAGTCCTTTGCTAATTTTAAAATGAGATTGTCTTTTTAATTGTTGCATATACACATTTTTAATACATTCTGGATACAGATTCCTAATCAAATATATTATCTGCAAATATTTTCTCCCATTCTGTGAGTTTTCTTTTCACTTTCTTGATAGTGTCCTCCTTGAAGTACAAAGGTTTTTAGAGTTGAGGAAACCCAATTTAAAAAATTTTGTCTTTTATTGCTTGTGTTTTTGGTGTTATATGTTGCATCTAAAAACCATTGCCTAATCAAAAGCCACAAAGATTTATGTCTAAGTTTTCCTCTAAAAAAACTTTAGTTTTTACATTTAGATCTTCTATCCATTTTAAGTTAATTTTTGCATGTAGTACAATATAGGTATCCAAGTTCATTCTTCTACATGTGAATACCCAATATGTCTCTTCTTCCACCAGTACCACACTGTCTTGATTACCATAGCTTTGTAGTAAGGTTTAAAATTGGGAAATGTGAATTCTCCAACTTTGCTCTTTTTTAAAATATTCTTTGAGCCATTTTGTGTGCCCTGCATTTCCATATGAATTTTAGAATCAGCTTGTCACTTTTGCAAAAATGTAGCTGGGATTATGTTGAATTTCTAAATCAATTTGGAAAGTATTATCATCTTAATGATATTAAATCTTCCAACAGGAGATGTTTTTCCATTCATTTAGGTCTTCTTTCATTTCTTTCCACAAGGTTTTATAGTTTTCAATATACAAGTCTTGTATGTCTTTTGATGCTATTGTAAATGGAATTTTCTTAATTTCTTTTTTGGATTGTCTATTCTGGTCTATAGAAATACAGCTGACTTTTGTGTATTGGTTTTGTATCCTGCAAACTTGCTGAACTCATTTATTAGTGTAATAGTTTGTGTGTGCAGGTGTACTCCTTAAGATTTTTCTATATAGAAGATCATGTCATCTGTGCATGACATTTTACTTTTTTCTTTCCAGTTTGGATGTCTTTTATTCCTCTTTCTCAGCTAATTGTCCTAGGTAAACCTCCAGTACAATGTTGAACAAAAGTGACAAGAGGGAACATCCCTCTTCCTAACATTAGGGGAAATCTTTGTCTTTCACCATTAAGTACGATCTAAGCTGTGATTTTTCATAACTCTTTAGAATGAGGGAATTCTCTTTGGCTTCTAGTTGGCTGTACATTGTATAATGAAATGGTGTTGGCTCTTGTCAAGTACTTTTTTTGCAACCACGGAGGTGATCATGTAGTTTTGTTTCCCCTTTATTCTTTAATATGTTATATAAAAATGATTTACATTCATATATTGAATTATCCCTGCATTTCTGAGATAAAATCCCATTTGCTCAAGCTGTACAATGTTTTAATTATAATACTGGCTTTGGTTCACTAGTATTTTGTTGAGGATTTTTGCATCTATATCCATAAGGGATATTGGTCTAAAGACTTTTTTTTTTCTTATAATGTCTTTGTTGGTATTGGAGTAATACAAGCTTTATAGAATGAGTTGGGAAGTTGGGGCAAATCTAGAAATCTTCCCATTACACAGAGGTTATCTAGAGCTATAATTGGCATACAATTTTCACAGTATTACCTCATAATCTTTTTTAAAATTTCTGTAAGGTTCTTAATAATGTCTATGCTTTCACTTGTGATTTTAGAAATCTGAGTCTTTTCCTGGTCAGCCTTGCTAAAGTTTTGTCATTTTGTTTATCCTTTTCAAAAAGACAACTTTATTTTACTTTTATCCATCAATTTTTCTTTTTGTTGTACCACATGGCTTGTGAGATGTTAGTTCCTCAACCAAGGATTGAACCTGTGTCCCTTGTAGTAGAAGCATGGAGTCTTAACCACTGGACCACCAAGGAAGCCCAATCAAAAAGACAACTTAAGATTTCTTGGATTTTTTTTTCCCTTCATTCTTATATTCCCTATTTTATATAATTCCAATCAGTTATTTCCTTCCTTCTGCTTGTTTTCAGTTTAATTTTCTCTTCATTTTCTAGTTCCTTAATGTATACAAGTATGTTATTGATTTAAGACCTTTCTTCTTTTCTAATTTAGGCAGTTCAGTTCAGTTGCTCAGTCGTGTCCAACGCTTTGCACCCCCACGGACTGCAGCACGCCAGGCTTCTCTGTCCATCAACAATTCCAAGAGCTTACTCAAACCCATGTCCATCGAGTCAGTGATGCTATTCAATCATCTCATCCTCTATCATCCCCTTCTCCTCCCACCGTCAATCTTTCCCAACATCAGGGTCTTTTCCAAGGAGTCAGTTCTTCACATCAGGTGGCCAAAGTATTGGAGTTTCAGCTTCAGCATCAGTCCTTTCAATGAATATTCAGGACTGATTTCCTTTAGAATGGACTGGTTGTATCTCCTTGCAGTCCAAGGGACTCTCAAGAGTCTTCTCCACAGTTCAAAAGCATCAGTTCTTCAGGGTTCAGTTTTCTTTTCGGTCCAACTCTCACATCCATACATGACCGCTGGAAAAACCATAGCCTTGACTAAATGGACGTTTGTTGACAAAGTAATGTTTCTGCTTTTTAATATGCTGCCTAGGTTGGTCATAACTTTTCTTCCAAGGAGTAAGCGTCTTTTAATTTTATGGCTGCAGTCACCATCTGCAGTGATTTTAGAGCCCCCCCAAATAAAGTCAGCCACTGTTTCTATTGTTTTCCCATCTATTTACCATGAAGTGATGGGACCAGATGCCATGATCTTAGTTTTCTGAATGTGGAGCTTTAAGCCAACTTTTTCACTCTCCTCTTTCAAGGCTCTTTAGTTCTTCTTCACTTTCTGCCATAAAGGTGGTGTCATCTGGCATAAGGGTGGTGTCATCAGCCATAAGGGTTATTGATATTTCTCCAAGCAATCTTGATTCCAGCTTGTGCTTCATCCAGTCTGGCATTTCGCAAAAGCAGCTATAAAACTTTTGTTCCTGCTCTAAGACTATGCCTATCAAGAAATCATTAAAGGCTAAATGTATGAAATATAAAACATAGTGCTTAGCATCCAAGGATCTAAATGCATTAACGGTACACAAACATTTTTTTTGAAGGAAGAGCAAAAAGAGAATTTATCACTACTAATGTTAAATTTGTATTATTATATTTAAAATATGAACTGCTGCTGCTGCAAAGTCGCGTCAGTAGTGTCCAACTCTGTGCGATCCCACAGACGGCAGCCCACCAGGCTCCCTCATCCCTGGGATTCTCCAGGCAAGAACACTGGAGTGGGTTGCCATTTCCTTCTCCAATGCATGAAAGTGAAAAGTGAAAGTGAATTCACTCAGTCGTGTCCGACTCTTATCAAATCTAACATTATTTTCAGAAGTAGGTTATAAATGAAAAATATATGACTTACCATCTATCACTCTATTAATTTCTCCCTCTACATCAGCCAATATTTTCCTTATTCCCATGCTATTATATTTATCTCAGTCTAGTGATTTATTTATTTAATCAATGATTGTATCAGTATGTTGTTTATTAAGTCTTCCAATGAAATTAACTAGAACTAGGCTAACTTTGTGTTTCCCTAACCATCATGTTTTTAAATAACATTTCTGGATGAGAGCTCCTACTGAGAACAGCTAAATAAACAAAAATTTTAAGAAAAAAAAAAATGTACTGGCAAGTACCTCATCCATCAAGTCCCAACTCAAATATAACTTTTCTTTGAAATTTTTTCTGATCCTCTAGGAAACTATGTGTCCCTACCAACTTCCAATACATTCTTCTTTTATAGAATTTGCCATGTTTTGTTGTTACTGCTTGTGTTATTATAGAGTTTTCTTCAGTAGGCTGTTAAACTGTGAATTCTAGGATGATGAGGAGAATGTTTTAGTCATCACCATGTCACCAGGCCTTTACACAGTGCCAGGGACTTGATGCTAATCATCTGGGAGTATGGCTACTAACCAGTCATGGGATTTTAGCCACAGGGACATGTGACACCTTGGAAGTTTGTGTCACTTCTCTTGGCTTCTCATTTACTCTCCATTGTCAAAGAGTTTGGGGTTGTTATCGTCATCTTCACTTTAAAATTAGAGAGACACAGTACAGAGATAAGTGACTTTCCAGAAGTTACATAATGAGTAAAAGTCTACTCTATAGATATATTTTCAATCGTCAATGTTCTAAAATGATATTATGCTGTTCCCTGAAGCTGCTCCCCTAACGTGTCAGTTAATGAATCAAGTTGGGAAGCAACTTCCCTGGGGACTCAGTGGCTTCCCTGGTGTCTCAGAAGGTAAACTGCCTGTCTGCAACGCAGGAGACCTGGGGGAGCTCGGTGGTAAAAAATCTGCCTGCCAGTGCAGGAGATGCAGGTTCGATCCCTGGGTCAGGAAGATCCCCTGGAGAAGGAAACGGCAACCCACTCTGGTATTCTTGCCTGGAGAATCCCATGGACAAAGAAGCCTGGTGGGCTGCAGTCCATGGGTCACAAAGAGTTGGACACAACGGGGCGACTAAACAGCAACAACAATGAATCAAGTTAATGCTTTTTGTACCATAAGGCGAATATTCCTAACATATAAGGAAGAAGTGACAAATTTTACAAAATCAAAACCTTAGAAGAAAGTCTACTGTTGTTTTTAACTTTCCTTTTAACCTGGTGTCAATGCTAACTTTGAGATTGTTTCCTTTGTTTCCTGCCAGGGTCCAGCCCCGGTGGATCCAGGGTGTTTCGAAGGTGGGGGGACGGAGTCAGCGTCTTTGGAAAAATACATATTTAATCACAGATATAGAGAGATTAGAAATGGATAGTGTAGTAGGAAGATTAGTGGAGAAAAAGAGGCTGAATAACTTGGATTACGTGGAATAGCATCCATGCTCCAGATGGGAATTCAGCCAGAAAAACGGGAGCAAGAAAGAAGCGACATGGGGGAATCAGTCTTTCCGGAAACTGATCCGATTTCTTTATTTTTGGGTTTGCTTATATACCTTTTGTTACACATAGGGATGAATACAGAGTCACATGGGGGTCAGCAGTCCTGACCTTTATCAAAATCAGGTGCTTCACATAAATGTATAAAAAAAGGTCTTAGGGATATTACATCATCTTCTGGCCATGAGTGAGTCCTGCTGACATTTTATGATCCTTTCTTTCTGATAACCAAAAAACTTATTTTTCCCAAGTGTGTTTTTTCTTAAACCAGGCACCACCCTCCAAATAAAGTTACATTCCTATAGGGTGAGGGTGTAGTGAGTTACAATCAAGAAAGGAATTTATTTAACCCAAGGTTAACATGATTAATCTTAAAGGTTAATACTTATTTCTCCTATATGCTTAAAGGTTAATACTTATTTCTTCCTATATGCTAGTTATATTCATTATAAGTGTAGGGAACATGGAGATTTAGCAGCAAACATCAGCCCAACAAATGAAAATCCTTTCACCAATGCTCCCCTTAAGATCTATTTAGTCTTAAGATATGATAAAGTTACATTTTTACATAGCAAGGACACAGTGATTTATAACAAAGCACAGTGATCTATTACAAAAGAGAAAATCCATTAACTCAAAAAGTCTAGTATTGCTAACATCAAAAACTACTATATTTCCTTTGCTATATTCCAAATACATTGATTAATATATTCCCAAGTGCCTAAGGATATGGAGGCCTGGCGGCAATCATTGACTCAACAAGAAGAAAAAGCCCTATGCTAATTAAGACTCTCCAAATACTCCAAAACTCTGTGCTGTTTATGGTTGAGAGGTAGTAAACAATCATGTGGTAGTGGCAGCAGTATGGATAATCCTGTCACACAAGCTAGTCTGTCAGCAGAGAGGTTTGACCTGGGGCATCCTTGTCCCACCCAGAGCAGGGAATTAGCAGCAATTATTGACACAACAAATGAAAAAAACCCTTCACCAATATAATTCCTAACCAACACACTATACTAACAATTTCTAACTCCCCAAAAGATTTTGCCTTTAGTAAGTCTAAAACATCTCGTGCCTCTCAGGTTGGGAGGCTGTAAACAATCACATGTGGCCAGATGAACTTATACAGGTGGGCTAGATAACCTTCAGAGGAGTCCGTAAGCTGAAACACTCTTGTCACGCCCAAGAATTTTTATTGCCTTGGAGCTGCACGTTTACTCCTTCTCTGAGAGAAACAGCTATGGGGGAGAGCCCCCTGTAAAGTCAGAGGTGTAGGTGAGAGCATAAAACAGACTCTGGTTTTGGGGTTAGATGCTTGGGAACAGGGGGTTTCCTGAGGCTTGATCACGCCTTTGCGTATGCCAAGCCTCCTTCCTCATGACCTTTGCCATGGGCGGAGTTCCTCACGCTGGCCCCCGGCAGTTTCCATTTCTTCCACTTTGGAGGTAGAGCTCTTCCCTCACTATTGCTCCTTAACCAATCTATTCCAGCAGAGGGAGCTCCAAGTATTTTACAATTACTATTATGGCTTCTCACTTCCCTCCGTGCCTATCCCAAAGACAGTGAAGTCGCTCAGTCGTGTCTGACTCTTAGTGACCCCATGGACTGTGGCCTACCAGGCTCCTCTGTCCATGGGATTTTCCAGGCAATAGTACTGGAGTTGATTGCTATTTCCTTTTCCAGGGGATCTTCCCAATCCAGGGATCGAACCTGGGTCTCCTGCATTGTAGACAGACACTTTACCGTCTGAGCCACCAGTTTTAGCTTAATTCTGGTGCCAAGTTATTGAATGGGTCTGGCTTTCCCCTGAGGATGCATTACAAGCTGGTAGGGTTTGAAAAACCTGAAGAGAGAGACTCTGTGTTTTATAATACCTCTCCATATTCCATGAAGGAGGTCATATTTAAATATACAACGTGACATATAGAGCATAATTTTTAATGCTTGATTTGCTATAGTATAGAATCCATCTGCAATGCAGGAGACCTGGGTTTGATCCCTGGGTCAGGAAGATCCCCTGGAGAAGGGAACGGCTACCCACTCCAGTATCTTCTCTAGGAAATCCCATGCAGAGACAAGCCTGATGGGCTATGGTATGTGGGGTCGCAAAAGAGTTGGACACGACTGAGCAACTAAGATCTTCACTTTCATTTAGCAGATCAGATACTTTAAAATACCTCTATATCTACAATATGGACCCAGAACTCATTCCACTCTAAATCTAGTGATACATCCAAGAATCAAAAGCTGATTATAGTACATTGCTGGCTTGCCTGTATTTTCGTAGTTTATGCAATATCTAAACAATAACAAAGAGTACTTTGTGGGGTATTTCTAAAAGATTCATGTAGCTTGAAATAAGCACTCTAAAAAAACATTTATTTAAAATAATAAACTGAAGAATAAAAAAAGAAGTGGAAAAATATTGAGTATTCGGTAAGTTGTCCATAATGTAGGCATAAGTGGTAAATTAAAATTTAACTTACCAAAATCCATTTAAGAAGTCTAACAAATTAAATTTAACATGTAAAACTCAAAAGTTGTAAAAGAAAATTTTTTGTGTGTCAGGAACAGAAACAAGAAAATTTTTATGTGTCAGAAATTTTTATGTTTCTTAAAGAAGATATAAAAAGCTCAAGCCATTAGGGTAAATAAAGATTGATGAATTTACTTACATTCTAATTAAAAACTGGTAATCAAAAGATAACCATTAAAAAGTAAGAAGCCAAGCCACAAACTGGAAGGAGATGTTTAATACTCAGATAATAAACAGAAGATTAATATTAGTATTTAGAATATTAAAGGTTACTTCTAAAAACTAATCAGTAAAAAGAACAAAAATCCACAAGAAAAGGAAAAATTTGAGCAAGAATTTTACAGAAAAGAAAATCTGCATTGGCAATAAACATATGTTCATTAAAATCTCATTCATAGCTATATTAATTCTAATTAAAATCAGGAGGGACTACCCTGGTGGTCCAGTGGTTAAGACTTCGCCTTTCAAAGCAGAGGGTGAAGGTTCCATCCCTGGTGGGGTAGCTAAGATCCCACATGCCTCAAGGCCAAAAAACCAAAACATAAAACAGAAGCAATATTGTAATAAATTCAATAAAGATTTTTCAAATGGTCCACATCTAAAACAAAAGTCTAAAAAATAAAAAGCAACAAATTAAAACCAGGAGACACTATTTTATATTTAACAGACTGGCAGACGTTAAGAAATCTGGCAAAACTAAATGTGGACCAGAATGTGGGACAACTGAAATCCTCAGAAACTTTTCTTAAAAGTGTAAATTGATATGATTGTATTGGAATACAATTTGGCGTTACCTAGAAACATCAAGGGGCTTCCCAGGTGGCTCAGTGGTAATGAATCCACCTGCCAGTGCAGAAGACACAGGAGACTCGAGTTCAGTCCCTGGGTCGGGACCTCTGGAAGAGGAAATGGCAACCACTCCAGTGTTCTTGCCTGGGAAATCCCATGAACAGAGGAAGCTGGCAGGCTACAGTCCATAGGGTTGCAAAGAGTTGGAAAGCACTTAGTGACTGAGTACGTAGGCACAGTGACATCAAAGCCATGAACACTGTGAAATCAGCAATCCCACCTAACTCTTGCCTTTGCTACATAAGCTTGTACATACCACAAGTGTCATAGTCTGTAATAGGAAAAAAAAAACAAAACAGAAATAACTCAAAAGATATCAACAGAGGAGCCGAGTAAATTATGATACTCATAATTATGGTACACGTCCAATGCAGTATTACACAGTAGTAAAAAATGAATAAACCATCAATAAGAAAAAATCTTACATACAGTGTTGAGCAAGAAAAGCAAGTTTCAAAAAAAATATGTATAATATGATATTGCATATTTAAAGGTCAAAAGCATGCAAGCTAAATGCAAGGGTAAAACTGCAAAGCAATATATGGAAATGAAAAACATACATTTAAGATAGTATTTACCTCTGTGAGAGAGAGAAAGGAATGTGTTTTGAAAGGATCCCTCAGAGTAAGACTTTAATTATTCTTTATATCTCATGTATACACATATACTGTTATGTATAAGATAAATTTAATTATTTTAAAATTATGAAAATTGTGTGTGTAAAACTCTTTTACACACACAAGCCCTAAAGGGAGAAGTCCTCCTGACAGAATGCTGCTGCTAAGTCGCTTCAGTTGTTCCCAACTCTTTGCGACCCCATGGTCCATAGGATTCTCCAGGCGAGAATAGTGGAGTGGGTTGCCATTTCCTTCTCCACTTGACAGAATGTGGTGGGTCTAAATTAGAATCACGATTGTAGAAATAAAGTTTTAGGAGAAAACCTGTGAAATATTGCGAACAAAGAAACTGCATAGTCATGTTTGGTTGCATCTGAATACAAAAAAGAAAAAAGGTTAAAATGAAGTTCTGCTATTTCAAATTTTGGAGTCCAAGAGAGTTTAGATAGAACTGAGAAAGTTGGCAATGGTAACAGATTGGAAGTCAGGACTCAACATGCTGAAACTGAATATTGATAGGAAAGCCAATGGAGAGATGCAGAAAGACTGATGTGGAAAGGCACCGATACAGGGGTCGAGGTTAAACTTAAGTGTAAATTAGACACCTGAAGCAAGGAGTGGTCAGAGGCCGTTCTTAGACAGGTCTGTTCTTGAAGGTAGAATAACCAACCAATTAACAAAAAGCAGTGAGACCATAACCTCAGCTAGTATTAAGCAGGACTGTCTTCCTATAATTGTCTTTGTATACAGAAACAAGCCAGGTCATCAAAAAAAAGAATGACCAATGGGAATAGTAAAAAGTTCATCCTTGATATTAGGAGAGAAATAAAATTAATTATTGGCAAAGGCTTAAGGAAGAAAATAGAGATGATAGAACTGTCAGGAAGTAGTCTCATACTTTGCAGATAGGAGCCACTTATGTAAGATGTCAGAAATTTTTTGAATCTATGTGATCTCTGATGTAGCAGTTCCACTTTGGGAAAGTATCTTAATGATTTAGTTACATGTGTTATGACTTCCCTGGTGGCTCAGAGGTTAAAGCGTCTGCCTGGAATGCAGCAGACCAGGGTTCGATCCCTGGGTCAGGGAAGATCCCCTGGAGAAGGAAATGGCAACCACTCCACTACTCTTGCCTGGAGAATCCCATGGAGGGAGGAGCCTGGTAGGCTACAGTCCATGAGGTTGCAAAGAGTCGGACACGATTGAGCGACTTTACTTATACAACCTATAAACAATTTTTTTTGAAAGCTGGAAAACCCAAAATAATTAAAACTGAAAGCTTGATTAGAGGAATAGTAGTTACTAAGTCCATACAGTGAAACATCCTGAAATCATTTTTATTTTTTTGCAGGAAATTAGTTCCCTGACCAGGGATTGAACCTGTGCACCTTGTTAGTGGAAGGAAGTCTTAACCACTGCACTGGCAGGAAGTCCTGGCAGTCATTTTGAATGCTATTAAACATGAGTATATATTTTTTTTTGACTTGTCAAGTTATTCAACATATATTCTTCAGTGGGAAAAAAAAGCAATTAAAAAGACCGATATTAATTCATGTAAAGAAAATGTTCCAAAAGAGCACACAGCAAGATATTAACAGTCACTATTTTAGAACAGTGGTATCATTTTCCATAATAAAAGTATGCTGCTGTTATAAAAAGGTAAGACAACACTAACTTTATTTTTAGTATTTAAAAAATCTGTAATTTTCCTCAGGTGGATCAATAATAATATGTTTGCTGCTGCTGCTGCTAAGTCACTTCAGTCGTGTCAACTCTGTGTGACCCCATGGATGGCAGCCCACCAGGCTACCTCGTCCCTGGGATTCTGCAGGCAAGAACACTGGAGTGGGTTGCCATAATATGTTTAGATACCATGAAAGCCAAGAGGAAAATATCAGGACAGAGAAGCTGTATCAAGAAAAGTTCATCCTTGCATCTTCCTACCACAAGGGGGTTGAATATCATTGGTGATATCACATCATTCTATCTTAGAAGTAAACTTGAATTTAAGTGTTTCATATGGGAGGTGTTTCTAGGAAGCATTGGCAGCAGCAGAAAGAAGAAGAAAGGGAAGGAAGCTAATAAGGGTGAATTGTTATGCAGATCATCCTTGTGGGTCCCAGAGGATTCTGGGGAACCTTTCAGGAGCTACTTCAGAGTTGCCCCCATCTCCATCATTTCCATGAGGTTGTTTGATTTTTTAGTCACCAGCTCCCTTCAATCACTATTTGAGATCACTTGGGAGGAGACGAGGAGAAGGCAATGGCGACCCACTCCGGTACTCTTGCCTGGAAAATCCCATGGATGGAGGAGCCTGGTAGGCTGCAGTCCATGGGGTCGTGAAGAGTCGGACACGATTGCGCAACTTCACTTTCACTTTTCACTTTCGTGCACTGGAGAAGGAAATGGCAACCCAGTGTTCTTGCCTGGAGAATCCCAGGGATGGCGGAGCCCTGTAGGCTGCTGTCTATGGGGTTGCACAGAGTCGGACACGACTGAAGTGACTTAGCAGCTGCAGCAGGGAGGAGAGTGAGATAGCAAGCTTCCCCCACACTTTTAGCCTCCCCTGCCTTTGGACTAATGAGGCAGACAGAAAAAAAGGTAAAGAGTTGCAGGTGTCTGCTGATGGAAGCCTACCTTTGACCTGCATGCTCCACTATCCAACTTCAGAAACACCTCTAGGACACGTCCCCACTTCTTGTACTTTCTAATGCTGATTTTAAAAAATTTATTTTTTACTCCTTAGAGTGCCCACAAAATAATGTGACGGGATAAGCAGCTACTGGGGCAGGTTTCTGCTCAGTCCTTCAGTTGTGTCCAATTCTTTATCAACCCCATGGATACAGTCCGCCAGGCTTCTCTGTACACGGGACTTCCCAGGCGAGAATGTTGGAGTAGGTTGCCATTTTCTCCTCCAGGGAATCTTCCTGACCCAGGGATTGAACTCTCATCTCCTGCACTGGCAGGCAGATTTTTTTTTTTCCCCAACCACTGCACCCCTTGGGAAGCCCCTCTGGGGCAGGTAGGGAGTGGGGATAAAAAAAGGGAGAGAATTAAGAAAATTACAATGTTTCAACTGGTCTGTGCTGAACACTGTTAGGTGCTATGGAGATTGAAGAGGAGCATAACATAAATTGAGCTTACAATTTAATGGGATACTTACATATCTTTGAAACATTTAGTGGCAATAAAGGCTGTATATACTTGGCCTGGCGTGCTGTGATTCATGGGGCCACAAAGACTCGGACACGACTGAGTGACTGAACTGAACTGAACTGATACTTAAGTGTCAGTGGGAAAGATACAGTTGAAAATGCTAACCAGGAGAGAGGGATGTCTGTATTTAAAAGTAGGTCATATACTTGAATCCCAAACCATAGGAGAGGATTATATGACAATTGAGAATGAGGGTGTTCTAGGTGATAAGCCCAGCCTGAGCAAAAAATGTCAGAGCAGGTAGCTGAATATCTTCCAGTTGTTTCTCTAGATCCCTCTTTGCTCTTCTCTATCCAGCTTTGTGCCAGACAAGCTGTTGATGAACAAAATTAACAGATTTTCTTGTCCTCTGGCTTCCAGAAGCTGCCTTTGGCAGGCAGTGCCACTAGTAAATCAAAGAGAAGGAGAATGGGACTTCTTTGGTGGCCCAGTGGCTAAGACTCTGTATTTCCAATGCAGGAGACGCAGGTTTGATTCCTGGTTGAGGAACTGAGAGGGACCAAAAAGAAAGGAGAGGGAGATTAGGGTATTTCTATCCTAGCATCCTTCCTGCAGGGAGGGACTCATCAAGGCTTTATTATAGTCAGCAGGTCTCCACACACAGCTTTCTCTCCTCTCTGGGTTCTGGTAGTTTCTTTCTTATTAGCTCAGGAATACTGCATGGGTCCTTTTAGCTTTTCTTAGAACCTGTTCACAGCTTTATGGAATTTGCCTCAAATGGCTCATTAAATGTACTGGGAGTTCTCTGCCAGCAGCCTTCCTGAGAGGGTGAAAGCGGGCTGCTTGGGAGGAGAGAAAAGCTAAACTTTTGGCAGAACTCGAGGGAGATGGCTCATGTTGAGAAGTAGAGGCAGGTAAGCTGGACATTTCTTTTAAAATATGGTACTCCAGATTTAAGGATAATAATCTGGGTGAAGTCTTAAAATTCTTGACTAACAAGTAAATGACTGCTTGCCAATGCACCGCACAGCAAAGGTGATCACGTATCTTCTGTCCTGAGCCCTCTTTGGCCTCATTTGTTTTCTTCTCAACAGCTGTGAGCATACAGAAGCAACAGTCTTTTTTGTGGTACCCCCCTCCAGCCAGGTAAGCACAAATCCTGTGACCCTCTGTGCTTCTGCCTCAGGGCTCAGCTGAGATCAAGTAGCAACTGAAACTTCCCAGAGAGGCTGAACCACAGACTATTCAAATCTAATAATCCAGTTTGGCCTCTGAGGAAATTGGCTGAAAGGTTTTCTTTTGGTTCTGCTTCCTTGAAAAAGAAGTGCCATTATAACAATTTCCCTCTTTCAACTTTGGCTGATAAACTCCCAAAGAGACTCACTTAACAAAGAGGGTCTAAAAATGTGATTTTCATCTGAGCAAGAATTATGAGTGCATGAGTGTGGTAACAGGAGAGCCAGCAACCATTTAGGGGAAATAATTACATCATTGTTACAAGATTGCAACATGATAACCTCCACGTGTTTTCTTAAGGGTTCTATGCAAAATGGTCAAGGCCTGGTGAAGTAAATTCACGTGCCCTGTCAGGTTACTCAATCCTAGTTTACCTCTTCAGTCAGTGATTTTCATCTGCTCATCTCTTCGTGGCTCTTGACAGATGTACTTCCTTCTCCACTGGCCCAGTGAAAGAACAGTCCTAAATTGCTAATTCATATAGAAAGAAAAACTCTAAGCCTAGGCAGGCCACGGTGCCAGTTCTAACATTTAGAAGGAGCCATATTTTGTTTATCATATACAAATATTATCTTTTTCACAACTGGAACTTCCAACCCCAAAAGGCTTGGGGCAGGACTGACTGTTTTGGTGGCTCACTGGTCATTAAAGACCTAGGCTCTTTCTGTCATTTTCCACCATCCTGTACATGATTTTTCCTCAAATAACCTCATAGGCTAAAGTGGCTGCTAAAACTCCAGCCATTACTTCCAGTAAGAAGGAAAGAAGCATAAGAGAGGTATCTTCCAGCTGAATCAATTCCCTTTAAGCAGTCAACCCCCTCAAAGTCCCAAGAAACGCTTGTACTTACACTTTATGAATAGAACTTAGTCTGTCAAGGAGCCTGACAAATAATCTGTTAGCTAGGTACCTAATCATTCCTTAAAAACAACAACAGGCCTTTATTAATGAAGAAGGCAACAAGATACTGTTTAAGCAGCTAGCAGGATCTGTCATTCTGCAACATAATTTAAAAAAAAATAATAATAATAAAACCTTCCATAGATTTCTGTGGGAATGTGAAGATGATACCAGAAAGCTAATGTAATATAGATCTATAGCAGTTTTCATAGAGATCAGGCACTTGGAATAGTATTGGAACTGAAACACAATTATTACATTTGTAATATGTGCCACTTTCTACAATACATATGGATATAACTTGGCCCAGAGGCGTGTTCAGTTCAGTTCAGTCGCTCAGTCGTGTCCGACTCTTTGCGACCCCATGAATTGCAGCATGCCACGCCTCCCTGTCCATCACCAACTCCCAGAGTTCACTCAGATTCACGTCCATCAAGTCTGTGATGCCATCCAGGCATCTCATCCTCTGTTGGCCCCTTCTCCTCCTGCCCCCAATCCCTCTCAGCATCAGAGTCTTTTCCAATGAGTCAACTCTTCGCATGAGGTGGCCAAAGTCCTGGAGTTTCAGCTTTAGCATGATTCCTTCCAAAGAAATCCCAGGGCTGATCTCCTTCAGAATGGACTGGTTGGATCTCCTTGCAGTCCAAGGGACCCTGAAGAGTCTTCTCCAACACCACAGTTCAAAAGCATCATTTCTTCGGTACTCGGCTTTCTTCACAGTCCAACTCTCACATCCATACACGACCACTGGAAAAACCATAGCCTTGACTAGACGGACCTTTGTTGGCAAAGGAATGTCTCTGCTTTTTAAGTTTCTCTATATGTGTTTTTCTGATAAAGTCAGGAGGCTTTTGGAGTGTGGCAGTGTGTGCGCGCTTAGTTGCTCAGCCATGTCCCACTCTTTGTGACCCTTTGGGCTGTAGCCCACCAGGCTTCTCTGTCCATGAGATTTTACAGGCAAGAATACTGGAGTGGGTTGCCATTTCCTTCTCCAGGGAACCTTCCTGACTCAAGAGATTGAACCCACATCTTCTTTGTCTCCTGTATTGCAGGCAGATTCTTTACACGCTGAGCCATCAGGGAAGCTGGAGTGTGATAGGATGGAGGCGAACTGCTCTCATCCTATCATATTAAAGAAGATTCCACAGCTCCCCCCAAAGGCAGCTTGAAAGCTTGACCAGGTCTAGGCAGGTTTACGGGAAATAGAAAGTGATCTGACTTCAGCAGAATGGCACAGCCAGAGTGAAATGTTAAAAGTGTGTGTGTGGTGGGGGGCAGGAGGCAAACCCAAGTTTAAAAACTCACCAACACAGATAATTTTCAAAAGAAATTATTTCATTCGCAAACAAAACTGGCAGTGGCTTAGCAACAAAATGATGCTTTTTGTTTTAGCTCCATCTGTTGACCCATCCACAAACGACCCCAAAATAATCACTCTAAACAAGAACAAAGTAGCTGCTATGTAAACATATCCTCAAGTGATGCCCTCTAGCCGAAGCTGCACCCACTCCCTCACCCCAACTCCTTCCATTCAAATCATTCAAGGAACTCAGATTCCTTATTACATAGATATTATGGAACCACCAGTGAGGATTAGCCATCATGCTTTAAGAAGCAGAGTTGAGAAGTTGCAATGGAGACCTTAAGGTCCACAAGCTAAAATACTTGCTTTACAGAAAATACTTGCAGGATCCTTCTTTTAGCTCACCTGATAAAGAATCTGCCTATAATGCAGGAGACCCTGGTTTGATTCTTGGGTCAGGAAGATCCTCTGGAGAAGGAATAGACTACCCAACTCCAGTATTCTTGGGCTTCCCGGCTGGCTTCAGACGGTAAAGAATCTGCCTGCAATGCGGGATATCTGGGTTTGATTCCTGGATTGGGAAGATCCTCTGGAGGAGGGGATGGCAACCCACTGCACTATTCTGGCCTTGAGAATTCCATGGACAGAGGAGCCTGGTTAGGCTACAGTCCATGGGGTTGCAAAGAGATGGACCCAGCTGAGCGCGTTTCACTTCCACACTTTCTTTACTGCCCAAAGTTGATATGCATTCATTTATTTCCTAAGTATTTGTTAATCAGCCATCTTATACCCAGTACCATGTTCCTAATTTCTATTTAGGAAGCTATCAGACAAATGAAAGGATACCTAATTAAAATGCTCACTGAAAAGAGAGCTATTTGAGAAGCAAAAATAGGTTGTAATGTGAGCATATACAGAAAGCATTAACAGAACAAAGAGAAGGGGAACTGTAACCAGGATATGCTTCCTGATGAAAACAATATCTGGGTTGATACTGAAAGGCAAGCAGGAGTTTACCAGGCAAAGAGGGAGACAGAAGGCACAGAAATTTCAAAGGCCCAGAGAGAAATTAGGGAAACTTAAATATCTCAGAGATGAGGGTGGAAAAGATCAGCAAAGGCTTAGAGATACCTATGTCAGATTAATGGCAACGGTAATGGTTGAAAGGACTGTCATAAAGTAGTTAAAATAGGTTAAGTTAGGCCACTAGACTGAGGCCAGAAAATACAACCGTTGTGGGGCAGAATGCAGGATGTGATTGTTGTTAAGCAGAGCTGAAACCCCGGTCAAGATTGGATGAGGAATGGGTGAGAAAATATTAATAGGAGTGGAAGAGTAGGAAAAAAGGTCACTGTAAGCCAGTGACTGTGACCTGGACAGGAGGGTGTTGTCTTGCTTGTTCAGGATATTCAGGGAAGTTTTCATAGTCAGACAGTTGTCCAGGGAACTGCCCAGTGACTGAAAGCTTTGCCTCCACTGCAAATGAAAATTAAATGGTCCCCTTCATTAATCTTTCCAAATCGCTTGGCAGGCCACATTTGAAATTCTTTTGGATATTATAAAGCCTTTCATTCCAGATTAGAAATAAAGACTTAAAATGCAAATGTCAATTGAGGTCAAAACATTGTAATTTATTTGGACAAAAGTACAACAGACAGTGAATCAACAGAGGTCAGATCTTTTCCAGTTTTAATTCATGGAATCTTAGAAAAGGAAGGCGTCTCTAATGAATAAGCCTCTTATTAATTAGGTTATTAAGTAGTTTTGTTAATTCTGAAATGGAGCTAGGGAGGAATGAATAAAAGCTAAGAAGATATCTTGGTCACATTTAGGAAATGTGTGATCTTTTCATTCATTGAGGTTGTAGCAGAGGAAAAAGTTTTTCTTGACTCTCCTAGGGTCTCTGAAAATTAAGCAAATGAAGACAGATTAACAGGACAAAAACATAAAAATTTTATTGAATTTTTACATGTATATGGGAGGGCTTCCCTGTGACTCAGAGGTAAAGAATCTGCCTGCCAATGCAGGAGATGCAGGTTCCATCTTTGGATCTAGAAGATCCCCTGGAGAAGGAAATGGCAACCCACTTCAATAATTTTGCCTGGGAAGTCCCAGGCAAAACCTGGGGGGCTACAGTTCATGAGGCCTCAAAGAGTCAGATATGATTGAAGGACTAACACTTTCACTTTTCAGACAAAGAAATGATAAATTTGTGAAGAATTGACAAGACAGTGGGGTTTGGTCTAGAGTTAGCAAATGGTGAAGGAATTACTAGGAAGAAAAGGATTAGCTTAAGTATATTTATACAGATTTCTCAGCCCTAAATTCAATCTCTGGCAATATGAATGCCTATAATTTTCTCCTGGTTTAGGGAGGGTACCTTTCATATGGGAGTTTGAAGACCAGGGGAAGAAGGTTGGGGGTTGGAGAGACCTTCCCGCTTTTGCTGTTTTCTCAGATTCCTTCAGTTGAAGATATTCAGTATGTCAAGGTGCTATGTTTTGGGGTACCATGTTCTGAATCCCATCAAGATGTACCTTGTTTAGTAAGATATTTTTAAAAATAATTATTTGAGAGCATTGTTATGGATATATCACATTTAAGGGGAGGACTTTTCCCCGTTTATTGTTATTTGATTTGAAAATTTCATTGAATTTTTGCCTGACCTACCCTCTCCCAGTACAAAGTTCTAGATTAGTATACCTCGTATGCTCCCCACGCCCCTTGCCACCTTCTGCATGCGCATGCATATGTGCTAAGTTGCTTTAGTTGTGTCTGAGTCTTTGTGACCCTGTGGACCACAGCCCTCCAGGCTCCTCCATGGGATTCTCCAGGCAAGAATACTGGAGTAGGTTGTCATGCCTTCCTCCAGGGGATCTTCCCTACCCAGGGAGCCAACCCGGGCCTCTTAAATGTCTCCTGCATTGGCAAGCTGGTTCTTTACCACTAGTGCCATCTGGAAAGCCCAACCCTCGGCATACCTTTTTTTTTTTTTTTAAATTTTTGTTTGGCTGTGTGGGGGTTTTAGTTGCAGTATGCAGAATCTTTCAGTTGCAAGATGTGGGATCTAGTTTACTGACCAGGAATCGAACCTGGGCGCTCTGCATTGTGAATGCAGAGTCTTAGCCACTGGACCACCCGGGAAGTCCTTGTATACCTTTTTATTTCTCATTAGGTGTTTAGTTCTGTCTCTTCCACTAGCTCTTAAGTCTCCACAAGGGTAGGAACTACTAAGTTTTGTTCACTATTTCCCAGTTCTTAACTCAATGTATGCCATATACTAAGTGCTCACTAAATATTCTTGAAAAAATAAATGGAAACTATATTGAAATACTGTATGGATTTCTTTGATGTAGTTAGTAAGTACAAGCAGTTTTTTATGTCTATTAGTAGAGAAAAAAGAGCAGTTCTATAAGCATTTTTTAGGTGACACTGAACATGCAATTTAAAAGTTCAAATTATAAATAAATTCTATTAGAATATGGCCTTATTAAATACACAGTATTACATCATACTTCCAGACAAATTTTGCAATTTTTGTGTGTATGTGCACACTAAAACTGGTCTTGGTCCACTTTTCTTAGTTCGTTCATATTAAATTTTTGAAACATGATGTCCTGAAGAGAAATATTCTGAAGTACTAAGATTTATTACTATTTCTGCTATTTTAAAATGGAAAAGTGATTTTTTCCCCCCTAGAATTGAAATTTCACATAGTTGGACTTACCTTGGGGTTTTTACATAAGATGCAATTTTTTTTCCTAAAGGCTCTCTTCTAGCTAAATCAATCGAAACCTATGTATTAATATTTATAAATGTACCAGGATTGAATTTATTCTGAAATAGATTCCTAGGGTTGTGAAAGCTAGAGCTTGCTCTAACAAAAGATTTTAGCCTTCAAATTTTCTTTCTTTGCTCGCTCATCTATCCCCTCCAACATTTCATTGACTTTATAGAAAAATTAGTTGATTTCAACATCATTTTCACTTGCAATGGTTTTTAGCAGTGAGTGCTCAGGTCGACCAACTGCTTCCTTGATCTTACAAGCTATGGGTAAGTAGTTATATAAACACCAGATGTTTTGTATCAATATACCTCTTTTCAAGAGCCTGTGGAGAAATTGCCAAGAACAAAAGTAGACCCTTTTTTCCTTCTTTAAAGGACAGTAAACCCTAAGAACCTTCACCATTAGCGAGACGAGACTTATGGTACAGCCACAAAAGAGAAGAAACGGATAACTTCGGAGGTTAATCATGCGGTGGCCTATCTGAACCTGCGTTTTGAGGACGCCAGTCAGGTCCCGCCAGCTGTCCCCAGCATCAGGAAGGACAATACTCCTCAGCTGGGTGAAAACTCCCGCAGTCCGCGCCCGAGCGGGGCTCGGAGAGCACGCGGGGTGGGGGCGGTCCCCCGGGAGGAGGTAATTGGAAACCACACTACCCAGAGTGCTGTGCGCAGGCGCGGACGAGAGGACGCCCGGCGCCGGCTGGGCTCGGCGAGGCCGCGCACAGGGGCGCGCGTCCGTCGGGTGCTCGCGCGGGGCCGGAGCGGCGCCGTCCCGGGCTGCAGGAACCTGGCAGCGCGGCTGCATCCTTGGCGAGGCCGGGGACCGGGAAGGGGGCGGGGGCGGGGAACCGAGCGGAGGGAACCAGCCGAGGACTGAGGTAACCGGGCTCTCGCCCCCCCGCCCCCACTCCCTCTTTTCCTTGTGCGGTGCTGTCCGCTCGTGCGAAGTCCTCCGTCACCTCAGCCCCGAGCCCAAATCATAGCGCCGCCCGGGCTCGCGCATGTGGCGGAGAAACTCCCCGAGTCCTGCACGCAGGAACCAAACTCCCCTGCCCGGAGGGTTTGGGCCCCTTCAGCCGCGCGGTTTCTGTCGCCCCTTCCCCCGTTTGTGGCGAGAGGCAAGGCGCGGTGTGGGGGGTAGTCGCGTTCCTCGAAGGGAACCCCGGTCTCCGGCTCCCTCAGCCTGGCTCGTTCCTCAGGCTTTTTCGAAGAAGAGGGAGGCGGGCAGGTGCTTCGCGGGGTCCGGGCGAGGGCGGCATGTGGGGGCGGGGCGGGCCGGCGGTGGGGCCCTGGGCTGAGGGACGCGCCGCCCGCGAGGGTCGGGGAGGCGGGCGCGGGTATCGGGGTCAGCCGCCGTCCGGGATGCTGGCCCTGGGGACGTGCTGGCCGTGCGTCCGGAGGGTTAGTCTACCCTCCGGGACTGGCCTGCCGGCGAGATGTATGGCCCCGGGGGTCTGGCTGGCGGGTGCTGGGGACTTGCAGCTCGCCTTCGGCGGAGACTCTGCGGGGGGCCGGGGGTGGGTCGAAGAGTGCCTCTGAGTTTGAGAGCAGAAACTGCAGCCTCTTTCAAAACACGCCTCTGCTCAGTGGAGTTGTTTTACAGCCCGGGATGCCTGCTCTTTCCTCCTTTTCACGCACTTCTGGGCTTCGTTAGCCTGCTGGTTTCCCTGCGAGAGGCGATTTATCTACATCGTTCGCGCTTTCTAGCCCGGGGTTGGTCCTTGACTGGATTTGACAGTTCTAGCGTTTGGGGTTTTTTTTTTTTTTTTTTTTTTTTATGTTTTCCCGCCTGGCAGTGTTGGATCGGGTGATTTTAAGTAGGCTATAGAACTTTTTTGTCAGGATTCTTTTCCATCTGTATTAATACCGTAACTATGCTTGGCCCTTTTAGCTTATGCTTATGTTATACTGTTTCGGGAGGATTCTTTGGGAAAATGTTCTTGCAAGAAGCTAGGTTGACACAGGTGTTTTATCTGCTGGTTGAGCTTTTTCTTTCTTTGCATTCCCCCTCTCCCCCCATCCCGGTGAGGTTAATTAATTGTTGGACTGTTGGTGTTCTTCATTCTCGTAGACGGAGGAGATTCTTTTCCTCCGTCTCCCTCCAGTTTTGATCCTGTCAGAGGGTAGTCTTGGGTAAGCAGAGGACCTCAGCTAAGCGGTGGGTTATTTCATTGGCTGCAGCTTTTCCTCCTCCTCCCTACGAGCACCCATTCTTTTGACACTCATCCTGTGACCTACTTCAGACTTTTAGTCACTGTATATATCTCCTTTAAGATACAGAGCGTATGAACATAAATATCAAAAGAAATTTTAGGATACCATACTCAGCTATTGCATTTAACTTCATATCAACATTTCAAGCTGCCAATACTTTAAAAATCTTTTTAAAAACATTTATTTTTAATTGGAGTATAATTGCTTTGGGGCCTTCCTGGTGTCTCATTGGTAAAGAATCTGCCTGCAATGCAGGAGGCGTGGGTTCCATCCCTGAGTGGGGAAGATCTCTCGAGAAGGAAGTGGCAACCCACTTCAGTATTCTTCCCTGGGAAATCCCATGGACAAAGGAGCCTGGTGGGCTTCCTGGGGTCACAAAAGAGTCTGACACGACTTACTGACTAAAAAACAACAATAATTGCTTTACAGTGTTATGCTGGTTTCTGCTGTACAACAGTGTGAAATCAGCTGTAAGTAGCATATATCACCTGCCTCCCACTCCTGTAGGTCATCACAGAGCATTTAGCTGAGTTTCCTGTGCTATAAAGCAGCTTCCCACTAGCTAGCTATTTACACATGATAGTGTGTATTTTAATTCTTCCCGCCCCATTCTTCCCCCACCTTTGTCCACAAGTCTTTTCTCTATGTCTGTGTCTCTATTCCTGCCCTATAAATAGGATCATCAGTATCATTTTTCTAGATTCTTTATAAAGCTGCTAATTCTTTTAACATTTGATAAGATTAGTATTGTTTTCTAAGATGGTAATATATTCTGTAATAATTGCACATTCTGTTTCCTGGCAGGAAATTTAATTCGCAGCCACTGAGGATAATTTTTAAAAACACTATTTCCTCACTTGTTAAGAAGAAAGTGAGGTAGATATATTAAACCCCGTATCCTTTATCAAAGTAGTTTATATTTAGAGCAATTTTAGGTTCATAGCAAATTTAAGTGGGAGGAACAGAGATTTCTCATATACCCTCTGCCCTCAGGCTCCTGCCTTGCCCCGTGTAAGCACAGTCTCCCTCACTCTCAAAATCCCTACAACAAAAAGATAAATTTGTTACAGTCAGTAACCTGCATTGATATACCATTACCCAAAGTCCAGAGTTTACATTAAGGTTCACTCTTGCTGTCTATTGTATATTCCGTGGATTTAGACAAATGACCTTTTTTCAAAAAATCAAGAACTCTTAACAAATGTAGAGAACTGAAAATGGGTTTTGTCATTTTGAAAAGATTAAAGGGGCTATTTTGAATGTCCTAAAAATTAATTTCAAGAATTTTATGTTTTAAAACATTGGATATCTAAACTGGTTTTTTATATTTGAATTTTCAACAAAGGTTAATTATTTTTATATATTAAGAACTAAAGCGATGAGGAAAAAAATACTTTATAGAATTAACAAAATGTCATGTCTTTCAGTCCTAAAACTCATTAGCTTGACCATTTCTTCACTGTTCTGAAAAACATGTTTTATGTTAATCGATGAAGGAAGAAGAGATGGAACATTTAGAATAGACATCTGGGGATTTCCCTGGTAGTCCAATGGCCAGGACTCTGTGCTCCCAAGGCAGGGAGCCCAGGATTGATCCCTGGTCAGGGAATTAGATCCCACATGCTGCAACTGAGAGTTCCAGTGTTGCCTTTAAAGATACCACATATTGCAATTGAGACCCAGCATAGTTAAAGTATACTTTTTTTAAAAAAAAAAAGATGTCAGTATTCAGGATATAACTACACTGAAATGTGACCCATTAGGCTTTTTTGTTTTTTTTGATCTGTTTTCTTTGTTTGAAAGCCTTTTGTGGAAGCATCAAATAATAATGAGCTGGAACTAGACAGTTCTAGGTTAGAATACCAGCTCTTAATTTGTTGGCTGTGTGCCCACGGCAGGTTATTTTCTGAGCCTATTTCCTTAAATGTAAAAGGGGGTAAAATATTAATTTTTATAATAGGTGAAGTCATTTTAGAAACTGTAAGGCACTATCATTTATTGATATCATTAGTCACATGCTATATTTCAGAATGCTGTCAGTTTATTTTTTTGTTGAAAACTGCTTATGTAAGTACTATGAAACTTTTTTTAAAGGCTATACAAATAATTTAGTTGATTCTTGTGAGTTAGAGGTAAAATTATGGAAGAGGGTCAAAGGGAAGAGAAAATTTCTACTTTGTCTCTGGTTCTTAACCTGGGTCTATGGATGTACTCATAAATGGCCTTCCAAGATTCTGTGAATTCTGTTATATTTCTGTTTTTCTGGAGAGAAGACCCACAGCGTTCAACATATGTTTAAAAGGAGTTCACTACCCCTTTTAAAAATAAATGGCATTAAAACATGTATACTATCATGTAAGAAAGGAGTCGCCAGTCTAGGTTTGATACAGGGTACAGGATGCTTGGGGCTGGTGCACTGGGATGACCCAGAGAGATGATATGGGGAGGGAGGTGGGAAAGGAGTTCAGGATTGGGAACTCAGTGTACACCTGTGGCGAATTCATGTCAATTTGTGGCAAAACCAATACAGTATTGTAAAGTAAAATTTAAAAAAATTTTTTTGAATTAAAGAATGGACTAAGGTTAACATCCATGTATCAGTATTGGCTCACTAGTTATGACAAATGTACTATAGTAATATAAGATCTTAACATTAGGGGAAATGGGGTGAGGGAGATATTGGAAGTCTTTGTAGTATCTTTGCAGCTTTTTCATAAACCTAAAACTATTCTAAAATAAAAATAAAATAATGGGAGTGTAATAGCTTTACAATGTTGTGTTAGTTTCTGTTGTACAACAAAGTGAATCAGATATGTGTATACATATATCTCCTCCCTCTTAGACCTCCCATCCATCTAGATCATTGCTGAGCTTTCTGTGCTGTATAATAGCGTCCCACTAGCTATTGATACCTGTAGTGTGTGTGTATATATCCACTATATATATATATGTGTGTGTATATATATATATATATGCTACTCTTTCAATTCATCCCACCCTCCTCTTCCCCTCTGTGTGTCCATATGTCTGTTTCCTATGTTCTGTGTCTCTATTCCTGCCAGGCTAATAAGTTCATCTGTATCATTTTTTTGGATTCCACATACATGTGTTAATATACAATATTTGTTTTCTTTCTGAGTTGTCAGAATGAGAACACTGTATGACAGACTCTAGGTTCATCTACATCTTTACAAATGACCCAACTTTGTTCATTTATATGACTAATATTCCATTGTATATATGTATCACATCTTCTTTATCCGTTCATATGTCAGTGGACATTTAGGTTGCTTCCATGTCCTGGCTGTTGTAAATAGTGCTGCAGTGAGCATTGGGGTACATGTGTCTTTTTGAATGTTGGTTTTGTAATCTATTCTGTAATAATTGCACATTCTGTATCCTGGCAGGAAATTTAATTCATAGCCACTGAGGGTAATTTTTAAAAACACTATTTCCTCATTTCTTAAGAAGAAAGTGAAGTAGATATATTAGACCCCACACCCTTTATCAAAATACTTTGTTTAGAGCAGTTTTAGGTTTATAGCTAATTAAGTAGGGGAACAGATTTCATATACCCTTTGCCCCGTGTATGCAGTCTCCCCACTATCAAAATCCCCACACCAACCCACATTGTGGGTTACAGTCAGTGAACCCACAATGATATACCATTATCCAAAGTCTAGAGTTTTACGTTAAGGTTCACTCTTGGTGTCTGTTATATATTCTGTGGATTTAGACAAATGACCCTTTTTCAAAAGAACTCTTAAAAAGAGTTATAAAGAATTGAAAATGGGTTTGTCATTTTGAAAAGGTTAAAGGGACTATTTTGAATGTTGGGATTCTCCAGGAAGAATACTGGCGTGGGTTGCCATTTCCTTCTGCAGAGGATCTTACCAACCTAGGGATCGAACCTGAGTCTCCCGCACCGCAGGCAAACTCTTTACTGTCTGAGCCACTGTGGAAGCCCAAAAATTAATTTCAAATGGCTTTTGCGTATTAAAACATCAGATATTTAAACTGGTTTCTTATATTTGAATTTTCAACAAAGGTTAATTATTTTTATATATTGAGAACTAAAGAGATGAGGGAGAAGAAATGCCTCTTAGAATAACAAAATGCCCTATTTTTCAGTCCTAAAACTCCTTAGCTTGACCATTTCTGCACTTTTCTGAGAAATATGTTTTGTGTTAACCAGTGAAAGAATAAATGGAACATTTAAAATATACATTTTTTAAATAATGTCAATATACAAGATATAAGCATATAAAATGTGACCCATTAGGCTTTTTTTTTTAAAAAATTATTTGTCTGAAGGACTTTTGTGGAAGCATCAGGATATAATAATGTATTGAACTCAGTTCTGAAACTAGACAACTCTGGTTTAGAATATCAGCTTTTCACTTTGGACTGTGTGAACCAAAAATGGTCTTCCAAGAATCTGAATTCTGTGTGTGTTTGTGTTTTTTTTCTGGGGAGAAGACGCACAGTTTTCAACATAAGTTTAAAAGGAGTTCACAACCTTTTTTAACTGAACCACTTAGATAACAACCATTAGCTTTAGTTATCTGAGGAGGTTTCTGTACTAGATTTTTTGCATATTATTTTCAAAATTAGTGTTTTTGAGAAAAAGTGAACAGAATTTTGTGTGTATGTGTATACAGATGCTTTTTGAAGCACTGCAAATGCCTGTTTTTCTTCTAGAACTGGAGGTTGATATTTTTGATGTAGTATGTTGATAGCAGTAAAAGTGCTGCTGCTTACACCTGGAGTACACACCACTGATTGATCCGTCACTGTTACTGCGTTAATTTCCACAACCCCCACCCCCCCCACTCCTCTAGTGTTGATGGGCAGTAGACTGCGGGGCGAAGAATGCACCCTAGTACCATCCAGCACATTGGAATAGTATTTTGAAATGTTAAAAGATAACTTGGTTTGTTTATCCTAAAATCTGGATTTTTTTCCTTTTCTCAACAAAATACTAAAATGCTAATAAAAATTAAGTATTTTTTCTTCCAAGCTAGGTGATGATACTTCCATTGTATATTTATGGTGTGATATTTCATCCTATATAACACAGAGTATGAAGTTATATTGCATCCTAATTGATGATCATTTTAAGGTTCAGCACTGCTAGTTTGGAAAGAATATGAAATTTATAATCAGCTTATGTAGATTAGATGGTGATTTGTGATTTTAATTATGACGTTTAAAATTGATCTTATTTGCATTTTGTGAATTTTAGAAGTATGTTAGAATTCTAAGATTGAGTTCATTCTTGTAATAGAGTTTGGAAGTAAGATACATCAGACTGCGCTGTTTTCTTTGTTAGTGATAGGCTGCTGAAATATAGGGCTTCACAGTGTGAAGCCAACTTCTGTTTCTGGGTCAATTACCGGTAGCAGTCACAAGGTCTAAAGACTATGAGATGGATCAAGTGGTGGTATACCAACTTACGAATGAATCTATTCAGTGAAGTAATGGGTTTTTGTCTTTTTGAATTTCTTCCTTTTTCTTTGATATTGGTATTTTCATTTGATATCTGAATGCATTTTGCAGTTCAAGGTTTTAAATAAATAGCTGGGGATAAAAGGTTGCGAACTCCTTTTAAATTAAAATTAGTAGAGTAATTAGTCTATAAGTTAGTAGCAGAATTGTGTTCAACTCTCTAGACTTGCACTTTTTACAAAATCTGAGGTCTATATAGATCTCAAAGATCAGTTAGAGATGAATGTCAGCATTTGCGTAGTCCCACATATATCTATTTGTCACTATGCTGCATCTTTTGTTATTTTATTGCAGAGGATTGCTTATTTAATAATGAAAATGTGAGTTTAATTAGTTAGAAATGGAGAACAGAAGAATCATTTTAGCAAAAATTTTACCTGTGGAAATACTGTCACATTAAAAAGATCAGTGTTTTTATAAGGGAAAAGAATCTGAAAAAGAAAACGTGTAACTGAGTCACTACACAACATTATAAATTCACTATACTTCAAATGAAAAAGGTCAGTGATTTTATGTGTGTTTTCTTACTCTTAAAGTTTAAAAAAATGAAAAAACATTTTCTGTCTGGGGAGACTATTATATCCATATTGTGGTTCCATAATCTAAACATACCATGCAAAGATGTAGTTACACTCCTGGTGCAAAGACAGAATTAATGCCGTCTTCAGCCTCCTGTTAAGAGTTTGGGCTGTACAGTCATGCATGCCTGTGTTGAGACCTAGGCATTGCCACTTAATAGCTGTGTGATCTTGGGTAGGTTTCTTAACTTCTCCGAGCCTTATTATCAACAGCTATAAATATAGTAATAATACTGCTTTGAATTATCCTGAGGAACAGAATGAATAAATGTGAAATATCTAACTCAAATAATAGCGCTTGCTTATATAGCTTATGTGCCAGACAGTTTATTAACTCATTTAGTCCTTATAACAGTCTTAAGAAGTTTGTATTGCTACTTTCCTCATTTTTACAGGTGAAGAAATGGAGGCTAATAAAAGATTATGTAACTTAACGAGAGTCATACAGTCATACATGCAAAGCAGATAGTAAGTACTCAACTAATGCTGACTACTGTATCCAGGGGTCCCCAACCTCCAGGCCTCGGACCAGTACCTCCTGTCAGATCAGTGCCGGAATTAAATTAGAAATAAAGTGTACAATAAATGTAATGCAGTTGAGTCATCCTGAAACCACCGTTTCCAGTTCATGGAAAAATTGTCTTCCATGAAACTGGTTCCTGGTGCCAAAAATGGTTGGGGACCACTGGTTGTATCTATAGTTTTGTTTTTTTTTTTAAAGAAAGGCTTAGAGCAATATAACCAGTTCTCATCTTTTGCTATAGTGAAAAATGCTTCTGAATGTAGATCACTATATAGCCTATTGTATTTCTTTGCTGGGGAAAATGTTGATTGGAGGGTTGTGTTCTTCACCGAGGACTGAGGATCACATAATTTATAAAAGCAATAGTGTCAGTTTATTGAATGCTTACTGTGAACTAGATACAGGGCTAGGTATTAATACATTACATATATTACTTCATTTATTATTCACAGCAGTCTTAACAGTATGCTCAGAGTGGTTTTAAGTAACTTGCCTAAGGTTATACAGCTAATGGGACTCTCAAAACTGGCTCTTAAGTCTATTAACTGCTAGTTTTTGTGCCTTGTGTTAAATACGACTATAATTTTCTCTAAAAAGAAAGGCAACGAGTTAGTTTTAAATAGAAAAAAGTACTCTCATAGTTTAGAACCAGTAGTACACAGGGCTCTCTGTATCCGCAGATTCCATATATGTAAATTCGAGGAAACTCAGATGAAAACATTCAGGGAAAAAACAATCCAGAAAATTCCAAAAAGCAAAACTTGGATTAGCTGCACACTGGTGACTTATTTACATAGTATTTACATGGTATTGTTGTTTATTGTTCGGTTGCTAAATTGTGTTTGACTGTTTGTAATCCCAGAGAGGATTTAAAGTAAATGAGAGGAGGTTGTACAAGGTTATATGCAAATACCATGCATGCCATTTTATGTAAGGGACTTGAGCATCCTTGGATTTTGATATGATGGGCTGTGTCCTGGAACTAATCCACCAGGATACTAAGGGAAGGCTGTAAACAGTGATTACCCAAATCTGTGGTCTCTTGGGCCAAGCCTAACTTGCTGCTGGTTTTGTAAAGTTTTATCGGAACACGGCTACTCTCATTACTTTATGTTTATCTGTGGGTGCTTTCCTGCTGCACTGGCATAGTTGAGTAGTTGTGACAGAGTCTGGACGGTGCATAAAGCCTGAAATATTTACTGTCTGGCCCTTTACAGGAAAAGATGCTGACCCCTGACCTGGATCAACACTGTTCTTTCATAAATGAAGAAACTGAGATGTGAGAGATTAGGTAACTTCCCAGTAATGCAGCTAGTTAAAATCCAGTTCCCTTAATACCTACCTCACTGTTTTTCTCCTATACCATGCTACTTCTTAAGCCTTATAAAATCAATAAGTGTATCATATGATCATTATATAAGGGACTGTAAAGTACTCTGAAGTATTATTATATATAAGAATATTTAACCTAGTTAAAACAGACATGCTAGCTATAGTAAGAGGAAATATTCGGTCATGTTTTTTAGAATTTGAAGAGCTTTGGGAATATACTTTGTATGGCCCGTGCCTTAAAGGTCTGTGGCTAGTTTTAAACTTACGTTTTCTTATTTTCCTCCATAAATTTTTCTGTAACCGAAAAAAAGAGGCTGTAGAATTTATTCGTTAATTGGTTTGAAAATAACAGTTCAAGTTAGAAGCATATCACATATACATTTTTAAAAAGATCATATAATTTGTACCTAGTTTTTTCTGCTTATTATTACTTTATCCATGAGCATTTTTAAGCATTGAGGTGGGGTGATCAGATTTGAATTTGGGGATGATAACTTGCAGCAGTAACAAGGATGTGAGAGAAGAGGCTGTGGGGAGGCTGTGAGATGATGGGGCCTGTGAGTAAAGTGCTGTGGCTGGAGAAGCAAGGCCAACAGTATGAGGAGAAGTTAGGGAGTAGAGTGTATGAAACTAGGTTATAGTTGGATAAGTGGAATGGGAACTTTGAGTACATATAAGCTATTGCATTTTTAATGGGGAGCCCTCTTGATCACCAAGGCTAGTTTAGATTCTCCCATGTTACCCAGTATATCTCCCTACTGTTGCCTTAACCACAGTATTATGACCACTTGTTTGGGTCCCAAATGGATGACTCAAGCTCCTTAATAGTAGAAATTCTGTCTTATTCATCTTTTTTGGGGGGGGGGTGGTGGAGGGGACTTATTTTAGATAACTTAAAAAATTAGATTATGCTTGTGCATAAATTTTTTTTTCCCTCTGGAGGAGGGCATGGCAGCCCACTCCAGTATTCTTGCCTGGAGAATGCCATGGACAGAGGAGCCCGGGGGTCTACAGTCCATAGGGTCGCAGAGAGTCAGACATGACTGAAGTGACTTAGCAGGCATACATTTTTTTTTTTTTTTTTTTTTTTAAGGAAAATACAAGAGATAGACCGGATAAGGTATTCCTGAATTTCTTCACATTTAGGTCTGGCTCTTACAGCATTTTAAGGAGTCTTTTGTTTTTTCCATACATTATAACCTCCTAGTCCATCTGCAACATAGATGGTGCAGCCTTCCATTAGTGTGCTGTATCATCTGCTGAGGGATTTTCTTTTAGGCCACTAGCACCATCCTTCTGATTTTGGAGCAAGTACTTCTTGGTGTGTAATGCATGTTATTTTTGCATGTATCTTGGTAGCAAGCGTAATACAACCTCACCTACTCTGGCTGCTTTTCTTGAGCCCCTTTAAGTAATTTTCTTCAGATACTGTAGTGAAAACTAGTTTGTGAATCAGTACCTTGGTAAAGACAACAGCAATGAATGACTAGAAAAATGAAATTTAAAAAGATACACAAAATGCAAACTTCAATTTTTATGTAATTCAACAGACATAAAATTATTGTCAAATACAACTTTGTTCTAAGAGTTTCTAGGCACTCGATTTTTGTACCTACCTCATTGCAGTGTGTTTAAAAAAAAAAGTGGACCAGACCCACTTTGAATAGCACTGCTCTAAAGCCCTTTGTTGTTGCTTTGCATGTTCACCTGTGAATTTCCAGAACCTGCAATATAACATCTGATGACTGATTGAATGATTAAATATAAGGCAAGTGTTATTTATCCTTAACACTGACAGTATTTGGGTTTTTTTGTGAAATGTTATAAAACCACATGACCAGTATATATCATATCCTTTAGTGTATATATTTATGTGTGTGTTGGCTTATGTGTTTATCTTGTAAAGATAAAAGGAGTTCCCAAACTCCTAAGAGAAGACTGATTCTCATATAGCCATGGTAACAATTAGTCATCAGAACCAGTTTGAAATCGGCTTACTTAATAACTGACAGTTCTTTAGCCTTGGTTTTAAGTCTGTTTAATGAATCAGTAATAACGTAGTGAATAAGATTTTGCAAGCCTCTGGAAGTTCACCAGCCACTAAGCACCACACTCCCTTCCAAACTGAGATTAGCAGTGTGTTCTACTCAGAGAGTGTATGCCTGACCAGCAGGGCTCTCACTGGAGTATATAATAATTCTCAGCTTTGTGTTTTGTTTCATATATTGAATGGGAAATATCCCAATTTTGGACACTTGGAAACAAATTATTGGTAAATTAATTTTTTATTAGACTTTATGTTTTTATTCAGATAATTATTTGTTATTTGAGTACAACCCTGTGACTTCTCTGACATTAAGTAATAATAATAGAGACTCTTTAAGAGTTCACAAATGTGGTCATGAATTAGGTAAAATTCAAGTCCTTTTTAAAGCAAGTTATTTTATATTGGACTTTTAAACTATTATGATTGTAATAAATTCAGTGGTCTAATTCAAACAGGCAGTGATTATGGGTAGTGGAACTGGAGTAGAATGCCTTTTTAATAAAACAGACCCTAAAATAGAAACATCTTACAAATATTCAGTGTAGTGAAAATGTTTAGGGATCCTGGAAATGACAGATTGATAACAAATAACAATTGTATCTAATATATGCTAAGAAAAACATTTTTTGTAAGTCATAGTAGTAAAGTCTTGGAAGTTACGTGTATCTTTAATGAGTAGGAACTACTGAAACTTGTCAATTCAGTTTGTCAAAGAAGCAGATTCTCCTTTAATTATTGGCACAATATATTTTCTTCTGGATCATCTGATTCAAAATTTAAAATCTCAGTGCACAGCAACTAGAGAGTAGCTCCCGCTTCGCGCAACCAGAGAAAGCCCATGCACAGCAACAAAGACCCAGGGCAACCCATAAATAAATTAAAAAAATTTAAATTTCTATTTGCTTTTGTCTAAAAAAAAAAGGAAATAATGAGTGTAGCTTAATTTTTTCTGACTTAAAAGTTAAAAAATGACTTTAAGCAACATATTAATCTTTGTAATAATTGAAAAATATCTTTGCTAAGTGACATCCTTTGTGATTATGGTTAAAATAATACATCCAGAATTCAGTTTATTTTAAAGTAATTTAATTTAATTGTATGTTGATTTAGATAACAGAAAAATAGTCTCCAGGATTCATAACTATTCTGTTTGTTTGGAAAGTATTTTTAGTACCTCTGCTAACTGTATGCTATGCTCAATGTGGGCCTAGTAGGAGTGAGTAGAAAATGCCTATGTTTTGGGGACTCAGTGTTACTGGAAATACTAATAGTAATCAGGCAATTATTACAAGTATTATAAATTTGAATAACGGTTGAGTATGGTATAATCTGCTTTATAATTACAATGAAAAAGATATTAAATTGTTACAGGACCACAGAGGAAGTACACCCAGTCCAGGCTAAGAATAAGGGAGATATTTTAGGGCCTTTTTGAGCAAATAAACCTGAGTTGAGTCTTAAAAAAATGAGTTAAGAGTCAGCTGGTAAGAATGGATGTTGCTTTAAGGGCATTTTACAGTGAGAAGATAGCCTGAACAAAGGCAGAAAGATAGCATGAAGTGTGTAGAGAATTACACGCAGTCAGGTTTTTCTCTGCACAACATAAGGTAGGGTTTACCATCTTATTTCACAAATATACACGTTAATTTTGATAAATACACATTCTCTGTCAACTTTAAGATGTGGCTCTGAAATTAATCAGAAACCACTGTAAAATAAAATACTTTCTATCATTTAAAGTCTTCATCTAACTGAATTGTGAAGAGTACAAACCAAATTTATTTTACGGAAGCTTGAGTCTCCTAGCACTGTTGCTGCCTGTAGTAGGTACTGCATCAGTAACTGTATAGCTCTGAGTTGTTTTTAGAGGTGCTTTCAGTCGAAGTGCTTCTCTTGTCCTGGAGCACAGGCTCTGGAGTGCACAGGCTCAGTCGTTGACACGCGGGCTTAGTAGCCCTGTGGCATGTGGGGTCTTAGTTCCCAGACCAGGGATCAAACCTGTGTACCCTGCATTGGAAGGCAGATTCTTAACCACTGGACTACCAGAGAAGTCCTCAAAGTGCCATTTAGAATTCTTTCTACTAGTATAAATGCGAAGAAGTTTGAAAAACAGTATAAAGTGGACTTACTTATCATAGTTGTACCTTTATGCTTTTGCTATAAGTCCTCTTTTCTCTGATTTTTGCAAGTTGTTGTGTTTACATGTTAAAAAAATATATACTTTTGTTGTTTTCTGCAGCGAATCAGTAAAACCTATGTTCTTTTTGAAGTACTTTAGTCTTCAGCTGTTGGTTGTTACGACTTTATTGGCACTTAGAGGGACAAAAAAATGATCCTAACTTCCTACCTGTTTTAGTGCCATAATATACCAGGTGCTAAGTCATTTCAGTCGTACCTGACTCTTTGCCACTCTATGAACCATAGCCCACCAGTCTCCTCTGTCCATGGAATTCTCCAGACAAGAATACTGGAGTGGGTTGCCATGCCCTCCTCCAGGGATCTTCCCAGCCCAGGAAATTGAACCCGAGTCTCTTATGTCTCCTGCATTGGTAGGCGGGTTCTTTACCACTAGTGCTGCCTGGGAAGCCCCATAATGTACCAGAGTGTGATAGAAATAAACTTCTGTGGACCATCCCTCTTTTTTTCTGTTGTGTTTATAATCTCTTACATCACCGACTCAGTGGACATGAATTTGAGTAAACTCTGGGAGATAGTGAAGGACACTGAAGCCTTGGGTGCTACAGTCCATGGGGTCACAAAGAGTCAGACACGACTTAGTGACTGAACAACAAATATTTGGGGAAGGAGTATCTTTTTTTTTTCTTTCTAAGAGAATCTTAGGTACATTAAAAAGAATTCTGGGTTAGAGTTTAGGTGCAGTTACACTTTAACTCATTACAAATTTGCATTCTTTAAAGAACTTAGGTGATTGATGAGACTTAGAGAGTGACGTGTTTTAGAGTAAATATTCTTTTTGTGTTCCTGGCTTCCTGTTCTATTATATATAACATAATTTTTAAAAAATTGAAGACATTGAATTCTTTACACCATTAAAAAAAAATTTTTTTTTTTTGGCTACACCAGAGGTCTTGTGGGATCTTGGTTCTTCAACCAGGGATCGAACCCTCACCCCCTGCATTGGGAGCATGGAGTCTTAGCCACTAGACTTCCAAGGAAGTCCCTAAAAAGACCATTTTAAAAGAATTTGGTGTGAAAGTTTTTGAGCTCTTGTCTTTTGCCCAAATCTAACATCAAATGTAAAAGCAATTTTATAAAAATGAGTATTTGCTAATACCCTTTTCATAGAGCAGTCCTCTGAAAAAGGAAATTATTTTACGACCATAATAAAACTTTCTACTAGACAGAAGCTAGAGTAGTTTGATATAAGGGGGGAAATGTGTGATAGTTTTAAATTGAATGTATTAAAACCTAGTGAAGTTCAAATGAGATATTAATGATATCTACAGTCACACTACCCACTTAGGACATGAAATACAGTATGACAAAAGTTCTAGATGAAAGAAGACTCATCAGGCTAACCAGTAATGTAGAACTGACTCAGTTTTTTAAAATATTGGGGAAAAAACACCCAGCCCACAAGAATCAGGTTAATTCAGTCACATATGATGCAAGCTCATGTGGGTAAGATATATAGGTGTCTTTGAGACATAATCTCAGTTCACACTGTGTTAGATAAGTCTAAAACACAAGAAGAAGACAGTGAACAAACTAGAGAAGTACAGAGTACTGTCTGTGTTCATAGAAGGGAGATCACGTCTTATTGGGAGAATTAGAGACGTCGTGGAAGAAGCATTACTTAATAAACTAGGCCTTCACATACCTCCGCATGCGGAGAAGCTTTGAGGGCTTGTGTGTATACTTGAGGAAAGTGGAATAGTGACGTCTGTGAAATAGTAGAAGAATGAACTGAATCAGAACTGAACTGAAACCCTAGCTTCCACAGTTTTCTACCTGTGTGATAGGGCAAGTCAGGGATGTTTAGGCCATCTGTAATGTGGATGTGCGTGCCAAGTCGCTTCAGTCATGTCCAACTCTGCGACGCTATGGACTGCCACCCGCCAGACTCCTCTGTCCATGGGATTCTCCAGGCAAGAATCCTGGAGTAGGTTGCCATGCCCTCCTCCAGGAGATCCTCCTGACCCAGGGATGGAGCTCAGTGTCTCCTGCATTGGTAGGTCGGTTCTTTACCACTAGTGCTGCCACGTGATGCTTAAATGAAAGTATAGTCAGCCCTCTGTGGATTCTGTGTAAATGGAGGGCCAACTGTATTCTACCATGTTGTATAAGACACTTGAGCATCATCTGATTTTAGTATCTGAGGGAGGTCCTTGAACTAATCCTCTGTGGATACTGAAGGACAGCTGTATCAGTTAAGATTTCTGGAAAAATTCGTGACACTCAGTGGTTTAGTAAGTAGTGTTTCCCCTTCATTTTCCTATTTTATGTCAAAAATTAGTGGAGGAAAAGATTGGAAGATAGGCTGGAGTCAGAGCAAGAAGAGCCTTGAATGCCTGGATAAACTGCTGAAATGCATAATGTTAAGCAGCTTGGAAGTGACACAGCCACATAAGTCTGGCAGTCCTACGTAGATGTTTCGGGATGGGATGGAGAGGCATGGTGACTGGTTAATGAAAGATGCAGGAGTCTGAATTAGAGTGCAGTGAAGGAGAGGAGAGTTTAGGGAGAGTAGGAAGAAAGAGACAAATGGGAGACCGATTTTTCCCAAGTAGAAATCAGGAGAATTGAAATTGATGGGTTATGTAAATTAAAAAAAGCAGTCAGATATGGCTCAGGTTTTTGAATGAGGGCAGCTGAAAAAATGGCATTGCCACTTGCAAAAGCAGAGGAATTAGAAAAAATAGCTGATTTTAGAGGGGAGAGGATAGAGAATTTGATTTTTTGTGTATTTTTTTGTTCTGTGATTCTCTTTCACTTGCGATATGCTACGAATCATAATGCAGGGGTTAACAGCACAGACTTTTGGAAAGTGTCCTGCTAGCTAGGTTTGAGTCCTGACTCTACCACTTAAAATTATTATATCCTTAGGGAATTGGCCCTTTTGTCAGTATGTAGTGACACAACATAAAACTACCCATCTAAACCATTTTTAAGTGTACAGTACATTAGTCTGTGTGGATCACAATAAACTGTGGAGAATTCTGAAAGAGATGGGAATACCAGACCACCTGACCTGCCTCTTGAGAAACCTGTATGCAGGTCAGGAAGCAACAGTTAGAACTGGACATGGAACAACAGACTGGTTCCAAATAGGAAAAGGAGTACGTCAAGGCTGTATATTGTCACCCTGCTTATTTAACTTCTATGCAGAGTACATCGTGAGAAACGCTGGACTGGAGGAAGCACAGGCTGGAATCAAGATTGCCGGGAGAAATATCAATAACCTCAGATATGCAGATGATACCACCCTTATGGCAGAAACTGAAGAGAAACTAAAGAGCCTCTTGATGAAAGTGAAAGAGGAGAGTAAAAAGTTGGCTTAAAGCTCAACATTCAGAAAACGAAGATCATGGCATCCGGTCCCATCACTTCATGGCAAATAGATGGGGAGACAGTGGAAACAGTGTCAGACTTTATTTTTTGGGCTCCCAAATCACTGCAGATGGTGATTGCAGCCATGAAATTAAAAAATGCTTACTCCTTGCAAGGAAAGTTATGACCAACCTAGACAGCATATTAAAAACCAGAGACATTACTTTGCCCACAAAGGTCCGTCTAGTCAAGGCTATGGTTTTTCCTGTGGTCATGTATGGATGTGACAGTTGGACTGTGAAGAAGGCTGAGTGCTGAAGAATTGATGCTTTTGAACTGTGTTGTTGGAGAAGACTCTTGAGAGTCCCTTGGACTGCAGGGAGATTCAACCAGTCCATCCTAAAGGAGCTCAGTCCTGGGTGTTCATTGAACAGACTGATGTTGAAGCTGAAACTCCAATACTTTGGCCACCTGAAGAACTGACTCATTGGAAAAGACCCTGATGCTGAGAAAGATTGAGGGCAGGAGAAGGGAACGACAGAGGATGAGATGGTTGGATGGCATCACCGACTTGATGGACATGAGTTTGGGTGGACTCTGGGAGTTGGTGATGGACAGGGAGGCCCTGGCGTTCATGGGGTCACAAAGAGTCAGACGCGACTGAACTGACTGACTGACTGACATTAATCTTAGAACACTATGTACACACTGTTGCGCAACACATTTCTGGAACTTTACATCTTGCAAAACGGAAATGCGTATATCTATTGAACAATAACTCTTCTTTTTCCCCACCCCTTCGCCTCTAACAAACACCATTTTATTTTTTTCCTGAGCATATGACTACTTTAAATACCAAGGGGGAAGGTGGAGGAGGGTGGGATGAATTGGGAGATTGGAAACGACATGTGTACACTACTATGTATGAAACATAACTAAGGAGAACCTGCTGTATAGCACAGAGCACTACTCAGTGCTCTATGGTGACCTAAATGGGAGAGAAATCCAAAAAGAGGGGATCGGTATGTATATAGCTGTTTCATTTCGCTATGTAGTAGAAACTGACACAACATTGTAAAGCAACTAGACTGCAGTAAAAATTACATTAACTATTATCTTATGGTTTCTGGGAATGAGGAATCTGGACACAACTCATCTGGGTCCTCTGCTTAGGATTTCACAAGGCTGCAGTGAGGGTGCCGACCTGTGTTATCATGTGGAGGCTTAACTGTGGAACAGTCTCCTTCCACATTCATTTATTTATTATTTTTTTTGGAATTAAAAAGGTTTTATTGGAATATAGTTGTTTTACAATGTTGTGTTAGTTTCAGATATATAACAAAGTGAATTTGTTATATGTATACATATATCGTATCTGCTCTTTATAAGATTCTTTTCCCTTAGGTACCATTACAGAGGATTGAGTAGAGTCCCTTGTGCTATACAGACATTTGGATTTTGATAGGATTGCATTGAACGTATAGATCAGTTTGGGTGGTTAAGTGAAAGTGAAGATGCTTGGTCATGTCCGACTCTTTGTGACCCCATGGACTGCAGCCTACCAAGCTCCTCCGTCAGTGGGTTTCTCCAGGCAAGAGTACTGGAGTGGGTTGCCGTTTCCTTCTCCAGGAGATCTTCCCAACTCAGGGATCGAACTTGGGTCTCTCGCATTGCAGGCAGACTCTTTACCATCTGAGCCACCAGAGAAGCTCAAATTTCAAAGTGAAAGTGAAGTCGCTCAGTCGTGTCCGACTCTTTACAACCCCATGGACTGTAGCCTATCAGGTTACATGGAATTTTCCAGGCAAGAGTACTGGAGTGGGTTGCCATTTCCTTCTCCAGGGGACCCTCCTGACCCAGGGATCGAACCCAGGTCTCCTGCATAGTAGGCAGACGCTTTTACTGTCTGAGCCACCAGGAAGGGATATTTAAAGATGTATATAAGCTCTTTCAATCCATAGCCATGAGTGTCTTCTTTGGTTAGAGAAGGACTTCCCTGGTGGCTCAGATGGTAAAGTGCCTGTCTAGAATGTGGGAGACCTGAGTTCGATTCCCGGGCCAGGGAAGATCCCCTGGAGAAGGAAATGGCAATCCCCTCCAGCACTATTGCCTGGAAATTCTTTCATCAGCATCTTATAGATTTCTGCATACATATCTTTTACATTGTAGGTTAAGTTTAACCCTAAGTATTTTATTCTTGATACAATTGTAAATAAGATTGTTTTCTTAATTTATCTTTCTGATAGTTTATTACCAGTGTAACGAAATGTATGTCACTGATTTTTGTATGCTGAGAGTTTACTGAATTTTTTACTAGTTTTAGAAAGATGATAGACATCCTAACAGATGTGACGTGATTTCTCACATCTGTTGTGATTTTGATTTTCTTTTCTTTATTTTTTATTTATTTTTTTTTAATTTTAAAATCTTTAATTCTTACATGTGTTCCCAAACATGAACCCCCCTCCCACCTCCCTCCCCATAACATCTCTGTGGGTCATCCCCATGCACCAGCCCCAAGCATGCTGTATCCTGCGTCAGACATAGACTGGCGATTCAATTCTTACATGATAGTATACATGATAGAATGCCATTCTCCCAAATCATCCCACCCTCTCCCTCTCCCTCTGAGTCCAAAAGTCTGTTATACACAGCTGTGTCTTTTTTCCTGTCTTGCATACAGGGTCGTCATTGCCATCTTTCTAAATTCCATATATATATGTGTTAGTATACTGTATTAGTGTTTTTCTTTCTGGCTTACTTCACTCTGTATAATCGGCTCCAGTTTCATCCATCTCATCAGAACTGAATCAAATGAATTCTTTTTAATGGCTGAGTAATACTCCATTGTGTATATGTACCACAGCTTTCTTCTCCATTCATCTGCTGATGGACATCTAGGTTGTTTCCATGTCCTAGCTATTATAAACAGTGCTACGATGAACATTGGGGTACATGTGAATGGTGGGAGAATGTCTTTGCAGCAGCGTGACTGAGGGCCCTAACGTTTTACTGACAGGTGGAGAACTCCCTCAGATCCTGGGGATTGCCTGTAGTTTCTTGCTGCAGGGCTCTCTATCCGTGGCACTTGGCTCCTTAAAGGCTTGCAGGTGACCCTCTCACTTAGTCTGTTCACCCAATCTTATATAATGAGACATAATCAAGCGAGTGACACTTCATCACCTTTCCATATTCTATCGGTTAGAAGCAAGTCACAGGTGGTTCTTATCCTCAGGGGGATTATATGAAAGCACGACTCATTGGGGGGTCACCGTTCTGTGTCCACCACAGTAACTTTAAGAAGATATTAATAACTATAATCTGTAATCTTACATTGAACATTTTGTTTCCTGTCAAAAGCTAGAAACAGTTGTTGATGTAATTAATAATAAAGAGGCTAATATAGGAAAAGACTAGTTAAGGTATTTATTATTTTCAGAAACGACATAAGTGAATCTTCCATGCTAATACCAGTATTTCCAACATGGTTTATAATTTCATAAGTGCTTGTAAATCCATTATTGCATTTGATTTAATTTTTAGAATAGTCTTATGAAGTAGATAGATATACCTGTTTACAGATGAATAAGGTTAGCAGGGCCCTCAAAAAAAAAACCTCACACATAGCCAGTAAGTGTATAATCACATATTTTAACTTAAAATCTCTTTGTTTCTGTCACTAAAGTAGAATGTAGCATAGAACTGTTCGTGGTGTGAATACTCATCAAATATGCTTTGATAATGAGTAAATTTGACTTTATGTAAATATAGTAAATTTGATATGAAAATAAATGAGATTTTATAATGCAAGTGTCTGTGTTTAGCAGCACTGTATCTCTAATCCTCAGAATATTTCTTTAAGATAAGTGGCTTCTCTGTTTCACAGATGAGATAACTAAAGTTTTAGCGGGTTGTCATTTGCCCAAGGTTATTCATTTGGTAAATGGTGGAACCGTGAGCTGACTTCAAAATCTAGCATAAGCCTATTTCAGTCAAAATACCCTCTATTTTTGCTTTGCATCACTGGATAAAGTCCTTAAATTTTCCAGTTTATAGCTTCTCTTTTTGGAGGTAGTGCATTCCACGTCTTAAAAGTAATGTGCTGTTGAATTGTTCTCAGATTAGATATTTTAAATCATTTTATTTATTTATTTATGGCTGTGCTGGGTTTTTGTTGCTGTGCTGGCTTTTCTCCAGCTGTGGCGAGCAGGGGCCACTCTCTAGTTGTTATGTGTGGGCCTCTCATTGTGGTGGCTTCCCTTGTTGGGGAAAATAGGCTTCAGGCGTGTGGTCTCAGTAGTTGCCGCTCCCAGGCTTGAAAGCACAGGCTCAATAGTTGCAGTGCACAGATCTAGTTGCTCCGTGTCGTGTGGGATCTTCGTAGATCAGGGATCCAACCCACGTCTCCATCATTGGCCGGTGGATACTTTTACCACTGAGCCACCAGGGAAACCCCTAGATTTTTTTTATTGTGGTAAAATACACATAGCATAAAACTGCTTTTAAGTGCACGTTTCAGTGATATTAAATACATTCGCATTGTTATGCCATTGCCACTACCCTCCATCCCTGTAACTCTTTTCATCTTATAAAACTGGGACTCTATACCCAGTAAATAAGTCCCCATTCTCCTCTCCCCACAGCCCTTGGCAAGAGTCATTATACTTTCTGTCTTTATGATTTCACTATTTGTATCTCATATAAATTGAATCATACAGTCTGCCTTCTATTTGACTTCTCTCACCTATCTTTAATGTTCTTAAATGTTCATCAACATTGTAGCAGAATAATATATTTATACCACATTTTGCTTATCCATTTATTTGTTTATGGACACTTGGATTGGTATAGTGAATAGTGCTGCTCTGAACATGGGGTTGTAAATATCTGTTTAAGACCTTGCTTTCAGACTCACAAAAGGGAAAGGAGTAGGGAGGGATAAATTAGCAGGCTGGGATTAACATATAAGGTGAAGGTGAAGTCACTCAGTCGTGTCCGACTCTGCGACCCCGTGGACTGTAACCTACTAGGCTTCTCCGTCCATGGGATTCTCTAGGCAAGAGTACTGGAGTGGATTGCCATTTCCTTCTCCAGGGGATCTTCCCGACCCAGGGATCAAACCCGGGTCTTCCATATTGGAGGCAGACGCTTTAACCTCTGAGCCACCAGGGAAGCCCATATATGGGATTAACATATACACACTGCCATATATAAAATAGATAACCAACAAGACATACTGTATAGCACAGGGAACTCTGCCCAAGGATTTTGTGTTCTTCTGGATGTATGTCCAGAAGTGGGATTGCTGCATGATACAGTAATTCTATTTTAAACTTTTTGAGGAACTACCAGACTGTTTTCCGCAGTGGCAGTACCGTTTCACACTCCCATCAACTGCACACAATGTGAACACAAGGGTTTCAGTTTTCTGTTGATCTTTGCCAACACTTGTGGGCTTTGGTTTTAGGGTGATGCTGGCCTCGTAGAACAAATGGGGGAGTGTTTCTTCCTCTTCAGTTTTTTGGAAAAGCTTGAAAAGGAAGGTATTAGTTCTTCTTTAAATGTTTGGTAAAATGCACTGGTGAAGTCATAAGGTCCAGGGCTTTTATTTGTTGGGAGATTTTGATTACTGATCAGCCTCTTTACTAGTTATAGGCCATAGTTACAGAAATAGAAAACAGATTTTCTATTTCTTTGTGATTTAGTGTTGATAGGTTTTGTGTTTCTAGTGACTAGTCCTTTTCATCTAGGTTATTCAATTTGTACACCTCATAATTTTCTCTTACAGTGTTTTTTGATTCTTTAGAATCAGTAGACTCTATACAGACAACAAAAACAAGACCAGGAGCTGACTGTGGCTCAGATCATGAACTCCTTACTACCAAATTCAGACTCAAATTGAAGAAAGTAGGGAAAACCGCTAGATCATTCAGGTATGACTATATAGTGGAAGTGAGAAATAGATTTAAGGGCCTAGATCTGATAGAGTGCCTGATGAACTATGGAATGAGGTTTGTGACATTGTACGGGAGACAGGGATCAAGACCATCCCCATGGAAGAGAAATGCAAAAAAGCAAAATGGCTGTCTGGGGAGGCCTTACAAATAGCTGTGAAAAGAAGAGAGGTGAAAAGCAAAGGAGAAAAGGAAAGATATAAGCATCTGAATGCAGAGTTCCAAAGAATAGAATGAAGAGATAAGAAAGCCTTCTTCAGCGATCAATGCAAAGAAATAGAGGAAAACAACAGAATGGGAAAGACTAGAGATCTCTTTAAGAAAATTAGAGATACCAAGGGAACATTTCATGCAAAGATGGGCTCGATAAAGGACATAAATGGTATGGACCTAACAGAAGCAGAAGATATTAAGAAGAGGTTGTCAAGAATACACGGAAGAACTGTACGAAAAAGATAATCATGATGATGTGATCACTTATCTAGAGCCAGACATCTTGGAATGTGAAGTCAAGTGGGCCTTAGAAAGCATCCCTATGAACAAAGCTAGTGGAGGTGATGGAATTCCAGTTGAGCTGTTTCAAATCCTGAAAGATGATGCTGTGAAAGTGCTGCACTCAATATGCCAGCAAATTTGGAAAACTCAGCAGTGGCCACAGGACTGCAAAAGGTCAGTTTTCATTCCAATTCCAAAGAAAGGCAATGCAAAAGAATGCTCAAACTACCGCACAATTGCACTCATCTCACATGCTAGTAAAGTAATGCTCAAAATTCTCCAAGCCAGGCTTCAGCAATACGTGAACCGTGAACTCCCTGATGTTCAAGCTGGTTTTAGAAAAGGCAGAGGAACCAGAGATCAAGTTGCCAACATCCGCTGGATCATGGAAAAAGCAAAAGAGTTCCAGAAACGCATCTATTTCTGCTTTATTGACTATGCCAAAGCCTTCGACTGTGTGGATCACAATAAATTGTGGAAAATTCTGAAAGAGATGGGAATACCAGACCACCTGACCTGCCTCTTGAGAAATCTGTATGCAGGTCAGGAAGCAACAGTTAGAACTGGACATGGAACAACAGACTGGTTCCAAATAGGAAAAGGAGTACGTCAAGGCTGTATATTGTCACCCTGCTCATTTAACTTCTATGCAGAGTACATCATGAGAAACGCTGGACTGGAAGAAACACAAGCTGGAATCAAGATTGCCAGGAGAAATATCAATAACCTCAGATATGCAGATGACACCACGCTTATGGCAGAAAGTGAAGAGGAGCTAAAAAAAGCCTCTTGATGAAAGTGAAAGAGGAGAGTGAAAAAGTTGGCTTAAAGCTCAACATTCAGAAAATGAAGATCATGGCATCTGGTCCCATCACTTCATGGCAAATAGATGGGGAAACAGTAGAAACAGTGTCAGACTTTATTTTTTTGGGCTCCAAAATCTCTGCAGATGGTGACTGCAGCCATGAAATTAAAAGACGCTTACTCCTTGGAAGAAAAGTTATGACCAACCTAGATAGCATATTCAAAAGCAGAGACATTACTTTGCCGACTAAGGTCCATCTAGTCAAGGCTATGGTTTTTCCTGTGGTCATGTATGGATGTGAGAGTTGGACTGTGAAGAAGGCTGAGCGCCGAAGAATTGATGCTTTTGAACTGTGGTGTTGGAGAAGACTCTTGAGAGTCCCTTGGACTGCAAGGAGATCCAACCAGTCCATTCTGAAGGCGATCAACCCTGGGATTTCTTTGGAAGGAATGATGCTGAAGCTGAAGCTCCAGTACTTTGGCCACCTCATGCGAAGGGTTGACTCATTGGACTGTGATCCTGGGAGGGATTGGGGGCAGGAGGAGAAGGGGACGACCGAGGATGAGATGGCTGGATGGCATCACGGACTCGGTGGATGTGAGCCTGAGTGAACTCCGGGAGATGTTGATGGACAGGAAGGCCTGGCGTGCTGCGATTCATGGGGTCGCAAAGAGCTGGACACGACTGAGTGACTGAACTGAACTGAGAATCAGTAGTAATGTCCCCATTTTCATTTCTGGATATAGTGGTTTGAGCCTTCTCTTTTTTCTTAGTCTATCTAGCTGAAGTTTTGTCAATTTTGTTTATCTTTTCAGAGAACCAGCTTTTAGTTTGATCGATTTTCCTCCGTTTTTCTGTTCTCTATTTCATTTCTCTTTGCTCTAATCTTCATTATTTCCTTCCTTCTGCTAGGTTTGGGTTTAGTTTATTCCTCTTTTTCTAGTTCCTAAAGTTTTAAAATTAGGGTGTTCATTTGAGATGTCTTTTTTTTCTGCCAAGTGTTTTAAAATTGTAAATTTCCCCTTGAGTGCTACTTTTGCTGCATCTCATGAGTTTAGCATGTTGTTTTTGTTTTCATTTGTCTCTAAGTATTTTCTAATTTCCCTGTGATTTCATCTTTGATCCATTAGTTTACAATTATGTTAATTTCCACAATTTCATAAATTTGTCATTTTTCTGTTACTCATTTCTAAATTCATTGTGAAGTGATTAGAGAAGATACTTGGTGTGATACCTATCTTTTAAAATCTATTGAGTCTCAATTTATGGCCTAACATGTGGTCTCTTGTGGAAAATGTCCCATGTGCTTGCACTCGAGAAAAATGTGTATTCTGCTTTTGTTGAGTAGAGTATATGTTGAGTTCTGTATGTCTGTTAGATCTAGTTGGTTTATTTATGTTAAGTCTGTTGAAATCTTCAGCTATTAACTGTAGGACTGTCTATTTCTCCATTTCTTAGTTTTTATTCCATATATCTTCTTGCTGTATTGAATCTTTTATTAATATGTAATTTCCTTTTTTGTTTCTTGTAACATTTTTGATTCAGTCTTATTTTTGTTCAATACTAGTATAGCTGTTTTTGCTGTCTTTTGGTTACTATTTGCATGAAATCTTTCTTCAGTCTTCTCCATTTCAACTGCTTTGTGCTTTTGGATTGCAAACGAGGCTTGGATAGACAGCATAGAATTGGATCATGTGTTTTTATTTATTTTGCCAAAATTGGAGCAGTTAATCCATTGACATTTGGTGTTACAAACCAAAATTACAGTAATGGTAGCTTTTTACATTAATAACTTGTTAATTCATCTCTCAGATACAAAAAGTACAGTTATAAACTGCTGTTACAGTAATACTAGCTTTCATTATTATCCATGTATATTACTTTTATATTCATGTGGCTTTGAGTTACTGTCTAGTATTCCTTCATTTCTTTCATCTGTAGGACTTCCTTGAATTGCAGGCCAGGTCTAGTCATCTTGAACTCCATCAGCTTTTGCTTATCTGGGAATATCTTAACTTCTCTCTCACTTTTGAAGGACAGCTTTGCTAAATATAGATTCTTGGGTGACAGATTTTGTCTTTTAGTACTTTGAATATATCTGCCCATTATCTTTTGGCCTCCAAAGTTTCTGATGTGGAATCCACTGATAACTTACTGAGGATCACTTGTATGTGATGATTCATTTCTCTTGTTTTCAAGATTCTTCTTTATCTTTTTGGAAATTTGACTGTAATATGTCTCTTTGAGTTCATCTTTTTTGGAACTCGTTAGATGTTTATATCTTTCATAAAATTTGGGAAGTTTTCAGCCATTATTTCTATGCACTTTTCTTTGTCTCTTACTCATCCAGGACTCCCATGATGTGAATGTTGGTGTGTTTGATGTCCCACAGGTCCCTTAAGTGCTTTTTATGTTTCTTCAATCTTTCTGTTCCTCAGGCCTGGTAGTTTTCTTTGTTTTAATTTCAAGTTTGCTGAGTCTTTTCTACCTGTCCAGGTCTGCCTTCAAACCTCTCTAATGAATTCTCAGTTTCAGTTACTGTACTTTTAAGTCCCCGAATCTCTTTATGATTGCTTTTTAGGTTTTCTGTTGCCCTACTGATAGTTCCATTTTGTTAACATGAATGACTATACACACCTTCCTTTAGTTCTTTGAGTATCTTTAAGAAAGTGGTTTTAAAATCTTTGAAAGAGAGCTAATGGAATTTATCCCAGACAGAGACAGTTTCTGATGATTTATTTTTTCCCTTGAATAGCCCATACTTTCCTATTTCTTTGTATGCCATGTGATTTTTTTTTTTTTTTTTGGTTATTGAATACTAGACATTTGAATCTAATAATGTGATAACCCTAGAAACCAGATCTTCCCTATTCCTTAAGATTTGATGTTTTTTTGTTGTTGTTCGGCCTTTTGTTGTTGTAGGCTGTCTCTACACTGAAGATCACCCTGAGGTATAAACCTAAGGTCTTTTCAAGTTTTTTTCTGAGCCTTTTGCTGGGCATGCATGGTCACTTTATAATTTTCTGTGCATATGCAGTTGTTTCTTAGTGCCTTAGTCTTCAGTATTTTGCTTGTAAAGGGCGAAGAAGCAGAAAATGAAGGGGTGAAGGGCACCAGCCTTTAAAATCTGGAATTCACTTCAGATGAGAGGGAGGGACTTGAAACGATGGGAGAAGGTGGAATAGCAATGGTGGCCAACCCCTTGTTTGCACCTCTGTGGTCAGAAATAGCAGGCAATGATCAGAGGAGAGATTCCTCATTTTGGAGGACAGAGTCCTTTTTGCCTGCTGTGGCTCCTGCAAACTCTGCAAGCTGCTCTGGGACAGCTGCTACTGTACAAAGAGCTGAAATTGACCAAGATTAATTGTAACTTACTGACTTAGCCCTCTTCCTGGAAGTTGTAAGCCTTCAGCAGACTTCAGAGTTCCACAGTAGTTACATCAGGCGGATTCTGCTGGTGCAGTTGTTGTCCATGTGGGAGACAGATTCCTTGTGCTTCTGCTCTACCATCATCCCATAATTTTCCAATTAGATTTTAAAAGAGTCCCTTCACTGATACAATTAGCTGAGGTGGTTAACATAACATTTGGTGTAAAAATACAAAGTCACTTGCTGTTTTTTCAGCAGCGATTTATATGGTTATATTACATATATAGGTAAACTATAATTTCTAGTAATAATTTTTGAGAGGTTGTTTTTTAATGTGTATTCTGTTATTTATTTCAATCTCAGCAAACTGGACAGTGGCATTTGAGTATTGAAAACTGAAGTTTAGTGGACTGCATCTACCTTCTGCCTTCTCCCCATCCTTTACAAAAGAATAAATGGGATGTTTCAGAAGAGAGCTGTATTAAAAGAAGAGTGTTGCAAATGGCTTCAGAAGCTGTGAATGCAAAACAGGCTAGGAATCGCTTCACAAAGGGGAAAAGACAACAGCAAATAAAGAACAGATCTTCACTTGGTGATGGTGATGGAGAAGACTCCTTTCTCTTCGAAGCAAATGAAGCTTGGAAAGATTTTCATGGTTCTCTTCTTCAGTTTTATGAAAATGGAGAACTCTGTGATGTCACACTGAAGGTCAGACTGCCTTTTTTTCTTTATTTTTTCAATCTCTTCAGTTTATTGTGTAAAATCATGGTTTCTATAACCACACAAGGCAAATTTTTGGTGCTGTACTTAGAATCAGAATGGTTTTATTTTCAGTCCTTTATTCTGTTGAAGGGGAAGGGACATAAGTAACGGTAAGTAAAGGGAACTTAACCTAAGAAAAATTACTAGTTAAATGTTGATATTCATTGTTTCTTAGTTTTACTTCTGAAAGTTCTGGAGCCCTAAAACAAATAGTTACTATTTGTGAAATGAGTAAATTACTGCTGACCAGATAAGCTTTTAATTTAAAAATCTTAATGTATTCACTTACCCTTGATGTTGTTTAGAAGTCAGAATGTTTTTTTGTATATGTAGATGCACTAATGTTTTACTGCATGTTCCTATTCTGGTGCAAGCATACCTCTCTTTTTTTGCATTTTGCTTTATTGCATTTTACAGATAATGCATTTTTGTTTGGATTTTTGGTTTTTTTTTTTACAGATTCAAGGTTTGTGGCAACCCTGAGTTGTTAGATGATAGTTAGGATTTTTGAGTCTTTTAAACATGATTTCTCTATGCAGTGGCAAACAAAAAAAAAATCATTTGATATGCTTTATTTTGGTGGTCTGGAACTAAACCTGCAATATCTCCAAGATATGCCTGTAATTTAATCTGTTTGAATATTATCATTTTTAAGTGAGATTGTTTATTTTTACCTGATAGTGAACTAGACTTGGATGAAAAAGACTTCAGTAAGCTGTGTCAAAGGTTATGTTGCTCTGCTACCAAAAACAGTTTTAATAAAATTGGAAAATTGATAAAGCAGTGAGGAAGAGCCTGTATTCTGATTGTTTCTCATTGCTCATTTAAAGTACTTACTATTATTCTTATATCTCATTGTGATATTAAGCTTTTTTGAGGATTTATGTGCATCCATGCAGAATTTTTTAACATGAGATTTGCCCCTTTGGGATCTCTTAGATTCTGCTTTCTGCTCCTGATCAGTCAGGTCTTAGAGCTCAGAGTTGTGGGGATTGAGGACATCCTTGGAGAATCAGATCAGGGGACATTCAGCAAAAATCTATAAACTGAATGCATAAATTCTGAGTTTCAGGCTCAGAATGTCCAGGAGTATAGAGTTATACTGTAAATAAATGACCTATATTCTCTTTAATTCTTAAACTTTTGGTGTCTTTACATGTTTCTAGGTCCTAAGATATTGAGAAGAAGACCATTAAATAATTTTACTGACTTTATATGAAATTTACCCTTGTTTACATTTTAACGAAGGAACACCTAAACTCTTTGATTTGTACAGTATATTATGTTTAGTCTAATTGCTGTTGTTCTAAGTTTCAACCATACTGTGAAATTCAGTGACCCACACTAGCTTTGGCAAAAATAAAAATGTGAAATAATTTATTAAATTCAAATAATCTATCAGTTCAGTGTATCAGTATAAGCTGGAAAATAAATATTATTGACTGTATCAGTATATACTTTTTAATAACTACTGCATATAAACTTTCTTAAGTGAGAAGTATGGATACAGCCATTTTTAGGGCAAGCGATAATTAATCTCATAACTTTTCTTTGTTTTATTGTGTGACTTCAGCAATAGGTTGAAATGAAAACTTGAATCTATAGAGGAAGCCCCAAAATGCTACATTTGAAGCAGTGACAGAGGTCATGTAGGAATGAAAAACTTCATAACTTTATGATTTTAATTTTTCAACTGTAAAATTAAGATTAGATTTTTGTGAAGAATAAGTGAGTTAACATGTGAACCCTTAGAACAGTGTTTAACACATTAAATAATAAGTAATAAATTCTTAGGATCATTAAGTGTACTACTGTTATTGTTCCAAAGAGATCAGATAATGCTGCTATGGTATATTCTATTCCTGTCATTAGGAGGAATTACAGTCTTTTAGCAGGTCCGTTATTGGATTTATTTCTTAGTTCTAATTCAATATTTCTTAAACTTTCAGAGTTTAACTATCATATAATAAAACAACTAAACCCAGTAGGATTATGGGTAGTTTATAATGCTTTGCTCAATATAAACTTCACTTTTTACATTCATATAACCTTGAGGATTATACTTTGATATAGTCATCTCCTTTTTTCTGTTAGCATGCTTCCTTTGATCATTATTGCTTTTAGGACAAACATTTCAGAAAGGCAGTTATCAAAATTTGTTTTATTATTCATATGTAAGGCCATTAGTGTGTTTTTAAATTCCAAAGTGAGCACCTAAATTGGAAACAACAAGTAAGTTCATTTAACAGATTATTTACTAAGGTTTTAACACAGTACACAGAGAGTATAAATAAATCTGAATAATATGCTATACTTGCATTGAGGGAGTTTAAGGTTTAGCTGGAGATAGACACATATACAGCTAACTAAAAAACAATATAGTAACTGTCATTTTATGACATTTTTATGGAAGCAAAAGACAGGGTCTGTTAATTATGCCTGAGAGGTGATTGGAAAGGCTTCATATAGGAGATTATATATTATCTTAAGGTCATGCTAGGTTTACCAGAAAGGTAAAACTTATTTATATATTATGTTTATTAGTGAAAATAGTTTTAAACAACATATCTCTTGGTAACACTGAAATTATAAATGCAGGAAGATTCTTAAGGGCAACAGTTTGGTTGGGGAATAGTCAAAGGGAAATTGTCTCAGAAGGGGTATTGGATCAGTTCAGTTCAGTCGCTCAGTCGTGTCCGACTCTTTGCGACCCCATGAATCGCAGCACGCCAGGCCTTCTTGTCCATCAACATCTCCCGGAGTTCACTCAGACGCACGTCCATCGAGTCTGTGATGCCATCCAGCCATCTCATCCTCGGTCGTCCCCTTCTCCTCCTGCCCCCAGTCCCTCCCAGCATCAGAGTCTCTTCCAATGAGTCAACTCTTCGCATGAGGTGGCCAAAGTACTGGAGTTTCAGCTTCAGCATCATTCCTTCCAAAGAAATCCCAGGGCTGATCGCCTTGAGAATGGACTGGTTGGATCTCCTTGCAGTCCAAGGGACTCTCAAGAGTCTTCTCCAACACCACAGTTCAAAAGCATCAATTCTTCGGCGCTCAGTCTTCTTCACAGTCCAACTCTCACATCCATACATGACCACTGGAAAAACCATAGCCTTGACTAGACGGACCTTAGTCGGCAAAGTAATGTCTCTGCTTTTGAATATGCTATCTAGGTTGGTCATAACTTTTCTTCCAAGGAGTAAGCGTCTTTTAATTTTATGGCTGCAGTCACCATCTGCAGTGATTTTGGAGCCCCAAAAAATAAAGTCTGACACTGTTTCTACTGTTTCCCCATCTATTTCCCATGAAGTGATGGGACCGGATGCCATGATCTTCATTTTCTGAATGTCGAGCTTTAAGCCAACTTTTTCACTCTCCTCTTTCACTTTCATCAAGAGGTTTTTTAGTTCCTCTTCACTTTCTGCCATAAGGGTGGTGTCATCTGCATATCTGAGGTTATTGATATTTCTCCTGGCAATCTTGATTCCAGCTTGTGTTTCTTCCAGTCCAGCGTTTCTCATGATGTACTCTGCATATAAGTTAAATAAGCAGGGTGACAGTATACAGCCTTGATGTACTCCTTTTCCTATTTGGAACCAGTCTGTGGTTCCATGTCCAGTTCTAACTGTTGCTTCCTGACCTGCATACAGATTTCTCAAGAGGCAGGTCAGGTGGTCTGGTATTCCCATCTCTTTCAGAATTTCCCACAGTTTATTTTGATCCACACAGTCGAAGGCTTTGGCATAGTCAATAAAGCAGAAATAGATGTGTTTCTGGAACTCTCTTGCTTTTTCCATGATCCAGCGGATGTTGGCAACTTGATCTCTGGTTCCTCTGCCTTTTCTAAAACCAGCTTGAACATCAGGGAGTTCACGGTTCATGTATTTCTGAAGCCTGGCTTGGAGAATTTTGAGCATTACTTTACTAGCATGTGAGATGAGTGCAATTGTGTGGTAGTTTGAGCATTCTTTTGCATTGCCTTTCTTTGGGATTGGAATGAAAACTGACCTTTTCCAGTCCTGTGGCCACTGCTGAGTTTTCCAAATTTGCTGGCATATTGAGTGCAGCACTTTCACAGCATCATCTTTCAGGATTTGAAACAGCTCAACTGGAATTCCATCACCTTCACTGGCTTTGTTCGTAGTGATGCTTTCCAAGGCCCACCTGACTTCAGTTTCCAGGATGTCTGGCTCTAGACTAGTGATCACACCATCATGATTATCTGGGTCGTGAAGATCTTTTTTGTACAGTTCTTCTGTGTATTCTTGCCACCTCCTCTTAATATCTTCTGCTTCTGTTAGGTCCATACCATTTCTGTCCTCTTATCGAGCCCATCTTTGCATGAAATGTTCTCTTGGTGTCTCTAATTTTCTTCAAGAGATCTCTAGTCGTATTGCATAGCACTCATGATACTTAGATTGTGTGTCACAGATCAACAAGAATAGCATCTGCAAAGATGCTTTTATTTATGCTTTATTTAGTCTGAGGAAATGTCATTGTCCTTTTACATTTTTTTAATTGTCCTTTTTAAACATCATGGTTAATTTACCTGAAGAGGTTGATAGAGATTATTAAAGGAGGACAACCCCTTCCATCATCTCTTGATGCCACCACTGAGATATGTTTCATTCATATTATTTAGCTTCTTATTTTGAAACTGCATGTTTCTGTGATGTTTAAAATTTTTTAAAAAATATTTATTTGGCTTCACCGGGTCCTAGTTGTGGCATGGTGGAATCCAGTTCCCCAACCAGGACTGAACCCAGATCCTTGCATTGGGAGCACCAAGTCTTAGCCACTGGACCACCAGGAAAGTTCCTGTGATTTTTTTTTTTAATAAGTATTTATAGGATTCTAATGAACATGTTCAAGACTCTTAAGTGTTATAATTATTTGCCATCAAAACTTTCAGCTGATCAGGTAAGAATAGTGCTCTGAAAGATTGCAGAGAAACAAAATATTCGAGCTCCATTAGAGTAGTGTACTTCCTAGAGGTAAAAATGATAAAAGTTATTATCCTTATAAATGTAACAGTTCCTGACTAGAGAGCAGACATAACCTAATAAAAGAAATGATAAAGGAGAAAGTGATTTTATATTTAATACTTAAGTATTCTATGTTAACTCTAATAAAATGATGATCACTTCTACTTTTGTCCGTTCAACTAGTAAGTCAGTATTTTGATTTTTTTTTCATATTGCTCAGAAGGGATATTTGAGTGTTTATATCCATAGATCCTTGTTTATTTGATCACCAAAATGCCACCTAAAATTTATTATTTTCATTGTGCAAGTTTTTTAAGTAAATGTGAGATAACATGTGGCTGGACATTGTGATATGGTTATTCACTGCAAGTCAAGACATTTTCTTGAGTCTTAAACAGTTAACCCTTTCTTGACTTTGACAGTTAAACATGTTTTTGGCTACTCAGACTGATTAAAATTGGTGGATTATTGAAAAAACTAGGTAATTGAGCTAAAAAGGCAAAATTACTACATGGGATTAAACTGAAAAATTAAAATACAGCTTATAAATGGATGTAAAAGGATACTTGGGTATATAGGCTTTTCCCCTCTTGCTTTGTGTCTTAGGGACTTTTATTTCAGTGTAGTCCTCAGACATTTAGTTTGAGTTACTGTTAAGTGGCATAACTGTAAACATTTCAACTTAATGTATACTTTAGTTTTTGTTTTGATTTTTTTTTAAATTTAGTATGTTTTCAACAATTCATGTTAATGGGATTATACAATTAATACTTAGAAATGAAGTAAATCCACATAAGAACAACAGTTTGTAAAAGAATAGTTCACAGGATAGCCAAGTTTTTTAAAGTACTAAAAATGTAAAAATTAAATCGGTTGAAAAATTGTTCAGTTATTGGGGCTTCCTACATGGCTCGGTGGTAAAAAAACATGCCTGCCACTGCAAGAGACACAGATTAGATCCTGGTCAGGAAGATTCTCTGGAGGAGGAAATGGCAACCCACTCCAGTACTCTTCCCTGGAGAATCTCATGGACAGAGGAGCCTGGCAGACTACAGTCCATGGGGTCACAAATAGTTGGACGTGACTGAGCAACTCAAAGGGCATTTATAAGCAAAACCATTTTGTATCTTGTAACATTCCTTAGGCCTTTTCTTTTGAAGTTCTTATTTTAAAATCAGTTCCCAGATAATGAAACACAACTGTATTACATAATCACAGTGTTACATGGAAAAAGGATAATTGCTAAAACACCACTATCTTATTACTTATTGATTAATATACAGTGCTGGAAAAACTGAATACCTACTATGTTAAAAAGATAAATGTAAGAGGTACAAACTTACGTATGGAATAAGTACAAGGAAATGTTGTACAACATGGGGAATATAGCCAATATTTTATAATAACTGTAAGTAGAATATTACAGAGGATGAGATGGTTGGATGGTGTCACCAACTCAGTGGACATAAGTTTGCGCAAGCTCTGGGAGTTGGTGATGGACAGGAAAGCCTGGCATGCTGCAGTCCATGGGGTCGCAAAGAGTTGGACACAATTGAGTGACTTAACTGAAGTAGAATATAACCTTTAAAAATTGTGAATCATAATATAGCACACCTGTAACGTACAACAACTGTACTTCAGTAAAAAAGGTATGTCCTCTCAGTATCAAGAACTTTCAGATGGAAATAGATTTGTAAAAACATAAAGCTGTGAGTACTAAAAAGAATACCTGGAGTATGTATGGAATATTAGAATGATTCCCACTTAAGCATGTCACCTAATGCAGAAGTCATAAAGAGAAAGGTTGGTTGATTATAAAAATCCATGGAGGATGAATTTAAAGCACACTTAGAAAAGTTTTGAAATATATGACAAATGACTAACATTCCAAAAGTCGGAGGCATCCTTACAAATAAGAGTTCATAGAAGACATAAAAGTAGTCCAAAATTTATGAATGATTTAATCATATTAGTAAAAGATAAAACTAAAACAGTGAAAGACTTCATTCATTGAATTGGCAACTGTTTAACAAGTTAACACTTAGAATTTGGCACAAGTATTGTAAGATCAGAAATGGACAATTTAGCAATATGTATCCAAACTGTACTTGTCCTTTGAAGCAGCATTACTGTTTTATGTAGGAAATTATTAATAGAGAGTGGATACAAAGATTCTCTTACAACAAAGCTCACTACTGTGTTTATAATGGCAATTACAGGAAGCAGTCTAATTTTTCAGCAATTAAAGCAGTGATGTTTCAGTGTTTTTTATTACATTTCTATAAAATGTCATTTCAAAATGATTTAAATAGGAAATGAAAAAACTTCAATTAAGCTCATAATAGATACTACTAAATGATTTGTTTACTCTGCTTCAGTTTTCTCAGTGATAAATTGTGGATAATGATGGTATCTACTCATAGGACCACTGGGACAATTAAGCGAGTTAATATATGAAAAACAGAATGAATAGTGCCTGACACAATAACTGTAGTTAGCAATAATGTGTTGTATATTTGAAAATAGCTACGAGAGTAGATCTTAAAAGCTCTCATCAGAAAGAAAAAAAAATGTATAATTATATTAGGTGATAGTTACTAAAACTGTGGTAATCGTTTTACTGTGTGTATATATATATATATAAATATATAAATAAATATATCAAATCATAATGTTTGGTACCTTAAACTTATACCATCTTAGATGTCAGTAAAATTGGAAAAAAAAGTTTTAAAATAAGGGACTCACAGACCCTAAAGAAAACATGGTGCCTGATACATAGTAAGTCCTGGGTAATGTTTGCTGCTATTCATTAATACACAAAATGCTTCTGAAACGTGAGATAATAAATAAAAATCGTTTTATGATATGCACATTATAGATACATGTATAAAAGATTTGATTCTAATTTGGAAGAAGAAAATTGACTGACTTTTAAAAATTAGCCTAGGTTGACAGTAAGTGACCAAAGGATTACATTGTTAAATGCACTAAAATTGTCTGGAGGTTTTGCCCCTGCTACAGCATATCCTCTATGCCGATCTCCGGTTTATCTTGATATTAAACTAGTCTGCTTTTGTTTTTCGTTTGAACAGGTTGGCTCAAAGCTAATCTCCTGTCACAAACTGGCATTGGCTTGTGTTATTCCCTACTTCAAAGCCATGTTTCTCTCTGAAATGGCTGAAGCCAAGCAAACGCTGATTGAAATAAGAGATTTCGATGGTGATGCAATAGAAGACTTGGTAAAGTTTGTCTATTCTTCACGGCTCACTTTGACGGTGGACAATGTCCAGCCTCTCTTATATGCAGCCTGTATTCTACAGGTGGAACTGGTGGCTAGAGCTTGTTGTGAATACATGAAGTTACATTTTCATCCCTCCAACTGTCTGGCGGTAAGAGCCTTTGCAGAAAGTCACAATCGAATAGACCTAATGGACATGGCGGATCAGTATGCCTGTGAGCATTTTACTGAAGTGGTGGAGTGCGAAGACTTCGTCAGTGTGTCACCTCAGCATCTCCATAAGCTTTTGTCCTCCAGCGACCTAAACATTGAGAATGAAAAGCAGGTCTACAGTGCTGCCATCAAGTGGCTTCTTGCCAATCCTCAGCATCATCCCCAGTGGTTGGATGAAACACTTGCACAGGTGAGGACAAATAAGATTTTATATAGAAAGGAAATGATAGGGAAACAAATCAGCATGTCCCATTTCCCATAAAAGGTGGGGATTATCGATTGATGTAATATAATGTGAAAATAGCTTTGACTCTCACTTTCCTGTACCATTTACGGATAAGTCTGAGCGTGCTATATTTGAATTAGAAATGTCACTACCTACTTTTTAACTTGAAAATTTACAAAGCCCCTTGAGACAGTAGTAATGAATATTTATGCTGAAATGTTCTGAGGAAACAGCTCTAAATTAATTTATAACTATTGTTTTATAATATAAAGTTTCTAAACTTACTGAACTGCTTTGCTAATGAACGTTAATTTGTTCCTAATGCATATAGGTTTGTTCTCCAAAGAATTAGAAGACATCACTTTGTTTTCTTTCCTCACCATTTTGTAGCTTCAGAAATGTCTTTTTGTTTACTTTTCCTATCAATAGGAGTTTCTTAGATAGGGAGATGACAAATAGGCCTTAGAATTACCTTGACAATAAGTTGGTCTACAAAACCAAAAAGTTTTATTATCTTGCACCTGTATCATATATTTGTGTATGTGTGTATGCCTTTAACTCAAAATCACATTATGGGGTTTGATTGTCCCTTTACTAGACAGTCAATGCATCTTTAAGAGAAGAATGGTGAGTGCCTCTACTGAAAGAAGGGGATTATTCCTGAGTATAACCTTCCAAGTTGAAGAAAACAACACCCGTTTGCTTCATATATGAGCTTGGGGGTGTGTGTGTGTGTGTGTGTGTGTGTGTGTGTGTGTGTAAGAAATCACATTTCCATATGTTTGATCTTAGCATTAAAAGGCAAACAAACATAGCAGCACAATTGTGTTTTGATTGTACCTTTCCTTTAACAGCAAGGGGCCTTACGATTATGACAGTACCATCTTTGGAAGTGAGTAAGTAGCTTGAATAAAGACAAAAGAACTATTTTATCCAGTCTACTTAAATCTGTATTTAAAAGGGGAGGATATAGTTAACATATAATCTGATTTCATTAGTACAGACCAGTACTGGGAATTGCTTTAGAACTTGGCACAGTGAACTTCATTCACATATTAGAAAGTAAATGAGATTTGAAGAGAGCGTTGCTGCAGTGAAAGTAGAGAATGAGCTATCCAATTGCAACTTATATTTATATCTGCAACTATTCACGATCCTTAGGTTCGTTTGCCGCTGTTGCCAGTTGACTTTCTCATGGGTGTTGTGGCAAAAGAACAGATTGTCAAACAAAATCTAAAATGTAGAGATTTATTAGATGAAGCAAGAAATTACCACCTTCACTTGAGTAGCAGAGCAGTACCTGACTTCGAATACTCTATTCGGACTACCCCAAGGAAGCATACTGCTGGTAATTAAATTACTCATTTTATCAACTCTGCTGGAAGGAGTTTTGTTCTTTTTGAGGGTTGTTATATGAATGTCTAAACCTAATTGTAAGATTATTTAGTATCGATTGTCTTAAAGTAGTAATTGGCAAATAAGGTTATGAATTTTTACTGTACATACAGACTTCAGATAGTTTTATTAAGCCAATTTTATAAAAAGCTATAACAAGACATATACACTCTGAGGAGTCTGCTGATATATCTCTTTCTTGAGAGTCTTTTTGATTTCTTTTAAGCAGAATTAGTTCCTCTGTCATTTTTGCTTAAATGACACTTGCTTTGCACTTTTTTCACTGTGTTGCACTGAAATTTATTTGACGTTTTGAGCCTTTCAAAGACACGTAAGTATCTTAATAGGTTTGTATCACAAGTACCAGGCATGGAGCTTGATATGTGTTATATATTTAAATATTTGTTTTTTCATTTCAGCACAGCAAAAAAGGCACTAAACACATCTAATGTTAGTATAACAGACTATATTAGACTCTGAGAATATAAAGCTCTTATACTTGAGAGGCAAGTAGTTTTGCTTTCATTTGCCATAGTTTTCAGACTTTGTTTTCCTGAGAAAAGTTAAGTCTCTGTTCACTTATGTTACTCTTCATGAAGAATATGTTTGAGGGACAAGGGGAAATAAATGTGGCCTATGAATTTAGGAATCAGTAGTCTGAACAGAGACTTCCTGTACATCTGCTGTGACCTAATGGGGTTATTAAATAAAGAGATTTGTAAAATAACCTAAAAAAAAAGGCAATACATGATCATGAATAGTGGGATTTTATCTTAGTAGTATGAAGAAAGTTTGAATGTGGTAGATCTGACTATGAAGAAATTGTTGTTCAGTCACTCAATCGTGTCTGACTTTTTGTGACCCCATGGACTGCAGCACACCAGGCTTCCCTGTCCTTCACCATCTCTTGGAGCTTGCTCAGACTCAGTGTCCTTAGAGTCAGTGATGACATGCAACCATCTGATTCCAGCTTGTGCTTCATCCAGCCCGGCATTTCACATGATGTACTCTGCATATAAGTTAAATAAGCAGGGTGACAATATACAGCCTTGACATACTCCTTTTCCTATAGTTCTTCTAAATAATTAGTATAACATAAAAAGGATGGCTTATTTATTTTCCCTCTTTATAGGTTGAGATCAAGTATTACATTTTTGAAGTGTAATTTTTTTTCAGCTATGAATCCTGTTTCAGGAGTTAAGGTGTTTAATTCTTCAGATTCAGATGTGAATTCAAAGATCTATGGCAGTCTATGTTATATGCCAAACGTATATTAGACCCTCATATCCATGATCTCTTACATGATTGCAAGAACTTAGTGAAGGATTTGATCCTTATTATGAGAAAGATGGTGTTACTTCATCTTATGGATAAGAAAAAAAAAATCAGGGTGAAGAAATGCACAGGGCCACGTGGAACAATGGAGAAAGGATTTGTGTCCTAATCTTACTTCATTTTAATTTTTTCCATGTCATATTCCTGGATGACCTATATAGCTGAAATATTAGGGTCCACTTTAATAGAATCTAATTGGTAGTTGGGATTATATTCTTGGATTGTAATTCCAGCTGTGCCATTAAGCATCTGTAAATTGGGTCAGATTTCTTAATCTCTGAAGGCCTCAGTTTCTTTATAAATAATTTTGATTATATGATCTTTAAAGTCTCTTTCGACTTTAAATTTCTCCAACTTTTAACATATTGAATTAGTTGAAAAAGATGGCACAAGAAGTTCTGGTCACTCATTTTATGCAGTCATTTCAGCAAACATTTATTCAGTGTCTACTGTGTGCCACGTTCTCAGGCATTAGAAATGCAGACATAGGACTTCCCTGGTACTGTTCAGGGGTTGAGAGTCTGCCAGCCAATGCAAAGGACACTGGCTCTATCCTCAGGCTGGGAAGATCCCACATGCTGCAGGGCAGCTACGCCCAAGCACCACGACTTCTGAGGCCAAGCTCTAGAGCCCTTGAGACACAACTGCTGAAGCCTACACACCCTAGAGCCCTATATACATGCCCTGAGCTCCAGGACAAGACAAGCCACCCCAATGAGACGCCCAGGCACAGCACCTCACAAAAGCCGATGTGCACAGCAGCGAAGACCCAGTGCAGCCAAAAATAAATAAAAAATATTTTTAAAAATAGTATTAAGAAGAAGAAAATAAATGCAAACACAAATAGAACATAGCCATTCCTGTTTTGAGAGAACTTACAGTCTGATCTAGAGAAATAGACATATGAGTAAGTAAATGAAATAAAGTGTTACAGGTGCTTTGATATAACCAAAAAGTAGAGAAGCAAAAAGAGTAGTTATTTTTATTTTAGAAGGGCCATTAAAGGTTTTATAGAGAAAGTAACCCCTCATTTTGGTTTTCAGTAATAAATAGTTGTTTTTCTGGGTGCCAGTTAGAGACAAGGATATTCAGCTCACATTACATTTAGTGAATGTTCAGTACATGCCAGGCACTGTGCTTGTCTTTACTAGTGCATAGATCCTTAACACTATCTTAATCCAGCTTAGACTCTGATAGATGCCAGCATAATAGATCATTTCAACACTGTGTATTATATGAATGGTAGTTACCAAAAGTTGCTGTCAGAGCATTGAGGATGATCACTCTATGGGTTGATGCAGGAGCTTGAACATTAAGGTAAGAGAGAGAGAGAATCGGGTTATAGACCCTGCAGGGCCGTTATGCTGTACTAAAGCTTTATCTTGTAGAGCAGAGGTTCTCATAGAACGAGGCAAGTGGTGGCCTCTTGATCAACAGCATCAGCATTCACTTAGGAACTTTTTAGAAATTCAGAACTTTAGACCTATCCAAACCCACTGAATCAAACTGTTGGGAGTGGGGAAGGGTCAGGCCCAGCCATCTGTTTTATAAAGTTCTCCTGGTGATTCTGAATCAGAATAAGGTGTTGATTTTTTCCTTTTTTAACAATGTGGTAAAATGCATATAAAAATTGTCATTTTAACCTTCTAAAATTAATTTTTACTAGAGTATAATTGTTTTACAATACTGTGTTTGTTTCTGCTGTACAGTTCACCATTTTAAAACAGTTAAATAGTGGCATTCAGTAAAATTTTTAATGACTACTGATACAGGTATGACAGGCTGTTGAAAGAGCCTTTGAATTATTCTGTTGACAATCTGAAAGCAAAAAGAGTACTGAGTGGTAAAAGAGAACAGGATTTTGCGGTAATAGCTGATGAGGCTCTGAACTGAGGTGCGAATAACAGGGAGGTGAAAGAAATCTCAGGGAAGGAAGAGGATGTTTACATGGGTGAGGAAGGAAGATCCTTCTGTGTGGGGTAATGAGGTGCCTCTGGGACACCAAGTGGAAACATGACTTAGAAATGTAGTTTGGAAAGCATTATGATATGATGGAAATTTTAGTCAAAGGATTGAACTTTTCCCACTGTGAGTATGAAATATGTGAGAAGTAGGCTGAGAATGAAGCATAGAAAACATAAGAAAGAAAAATGATTGGAGACAAAAGGAGACTTTTTGACATTATGGAAATCAAGAGAGTTGAGGAGTTTCCAAAAAACAGGGTGATCAGTATATCAAATGTTGTATTCGGTCAGAAATTACGAGCTTGTTGAATTTTGTCATGACTTTATTAGCAGGAGCAGTTTTTCAGGGTGGGTGAGGATCTCAACCGTATTGTAGAGGGGCGTTAGCAAGCAGAGAAAACTGATGTTAATCCTTTTGTTCATTCACTCAGTCATGTTTGACTCTGTGACCCCATGGACTTCAGCACACCAGGCTTCCCTGACCTTCACTATCTCCCAGAGTTTGCTCAAACTCATGTCCATTGAGTCAGTGATCCTGTTCTTTGAGAAGTTCAAATCAGGGGGAAAATTAAAATTAGATTTTTAGTAGTATAGTGATATTAAATGCTACGCAAATAACTTTTTTTCTGTTAATCAAAATTTTGACTTCCTAAGTTTCTTTCTATACCTTAAAATTTTTTTTTAATTAGGGGGAATTCCCTGGTGATCTGTCACTGCCAAGGGCCTGGGTTCAGTCTCTGGTTGGGGAACTAACATCCCACAAGTTGTGTGGCAAGGTCAAAAATAAAAGAAAATAAAATTAACTGTAAGAAAAAAAATTAGGGAGCTGTGATTTTAACCTCTACCTTGTGGTTTTACCTTTAGGAGTGCTATTTTGTGTAGGTGGTCGAGGTGGATCAGGTGACCCCTTCCGCAGTATTGAATGCTATTCTATCAACAAAAACAGTTGGTTCTTTGGACCAGAAATGAACAGTCGAAGGCGACATGTGGGTGTAATCTCAGTGGAAGGTGGGTCTGCTCTTGTATGAAATCACATCACGTCATCACAATGCTCCTGTTAAATATTTGAACTTGGGGAATTTCTTTCTGAAGAAAATTCCTACATTGTAAAGTATGTTTCAATATATCAATAAATTATTTGGGTGGTGAATATTTACTTTTTGCCCAAAGATGCTCTGTGTACAGTCTCTTGCATATAGATGCTTAACAGGAGATGAGTATTAAGGAAAAGGGAGTTAAACTATTCTGAGTTTTCACAAAATAACCAAACTAAACAAAAATATTTATTGAACCCAAACAGTATATATCAGCTTTTTTCTGTACCCATCTATACCCACCCTATTATTATTGAAATGTTTTTTTAATTAATAAAAGTGGATTAATTGCAGAATCATGGATAAATTATTTGGAGACTTTAAAAATCACTTTTCTTATAATTATAAAAGTTATAAATACTTTGGGGGGAAATATGAAAACATAATAAAAATCATCTGTAACACCTAGTTGTGGCTAACATTTTGGTATGTAATATTTTCAATTTTTGTTTCATTTAGAAAAGGTTCAATGTATTAAGGGTTTTATATTTTATTTATATAAAAACATTTCATTTTATTGAATGTTTTTTGCAAGGATGATCAGTGATTTTTGTCTAATAATAAAAAGTTGAGAAACCTAGGGGTGGGATGCTGTTTGAGCATTTAAATAACTTCTTGTAAAACAGCATTTTTTGAACATTTTATTAGTAGAATCTTACATTTACTTTCATTTGACTACTGAAATGACATTTATAATGTTGAATAGAAGAATATTTGTTAAAAGTTAATTTATCATGCTATTTTAATTATGTGTTCAGTATATATAAATTTATTTGGAATCACATGAAAATACTTCTCTACTTGACAGGTAAAGTGTATGCAGTGGGTGGACATGATGGCAATGAACATTTAGGTAGCATGGAGATGTTTGATCCTCTCACTAATAAATGGATGATGAAGGCATCAATGAACACAAAGAGGTAGATCAGTGTGGACATTTCTTGTTATTTGTTGGTGGAAAATAAAGCTTCCTGTAATTGAAAGAGCTAATTTTTCACTCTTTTTAGAAACTTTAAATACCTTCTCAAACACATTTTGTTAAAGCATCCAATATAACTCTAATTTTAGAAATTTTCCTGAGAATCAAGAATAGAATCATGTCTTTGAGTGTGATAATGGTTGTCATCGTTTGACTTACACTTGAGCATTTGTTGTTTTAAGTTTTTATTTTGAAATAATTTTAGATTTTCAGAAAAGATTAAAAAATAGTTGAGTTCCTATGTAGTCAAGGTTCTCAACTGAAATGATTTTGTACATGGGGATCCACTGCCATTTAATTTTCTCTTCTTGATTAATTTAACATAGTGTTCTTAACTGAGTTTTCTTATATGGTAAAAATATGAAAAATTAGGGAAGGACAAGTTGAAAGAGTAACAGTGAAACCTAGACATTATTGTATATAAAATAGATAGCCAGTAGGAATTTGCTGTATGATGGAGGGAGTTCAAAACTTGTGCTCTGTGATAACCTAGAGGGGTGGGAGGGACGTTCAAGAGGGAGGGGACAATGTATACCTATGACTGATTCATGTTGACATATGGCAGAAGCTAAGACAATATTATAAAGCGAGTATCCTCCAATTAAAAATTTAAAAAATATGAAAAATTAGATGGAAATGTGAAAAGATTTTGGCCTTCTTTTCCCACTCATGAGGAGAAGGAATCTTACTAGGAAAAACCCTATTCTTAACATATGCTACTTATCTATAAATGACATTTTAATACTTTAGTAGGGCTTGATTTATGCTACATGGCAACTACAAATCAATAGTTTAAATTCCAACATGTGAATTAAAATGGGGGAGAAAATCCTAAAGTACATTTTTAATTTTTATATCCTTGCCTGTTTATCATGCTAAGCTTATTTTTAGCTGAGAATTGAGTGAAACTTGTCTAACAAAAAGCAGTTGAATTTCTTTAGTCTTAAATGCCCTGAACGTTGCCATAGTTTTCCAACTGTATACAGAATAATAGAACTGCAATTATTTCCTCACGTTATTTGCTTTTATAATTTGTATCTCCCAAATGATTGTTTCAGTGTGCGTTCCAAGATCATACTCACGTGTTAAATACTTGGTTTTCTGTCTTTTTTTCCCCTTTCTTTTTTATCTTTTTATCCACCAGTAGAATGGATACTGGTGTGTGTTCAAGTTATGGTTTTATTGAAACCCATCATCCTAACAGAGCATCTCTAGGGGTTGATTTACTTTTCAGTAAATATTTGTGTCCTTTGCAAGATAAATCAAGTGCTGAAGATACAGCAGTAAATAAGATAGCCAAGGTCTCTACCCCCATAGAGCTTACATTCTAAAAGGCGAGATACAAATAGACGTAATCACACAGGTAATAATGTTAGCACCACATAAGTAAAGGATGCTTGAGAGTGGAGATCGTAATGTCAGTTCCATAGGTGAGAAGTCCAGCAATTTTAACCGACTTTTCCACCTACAGTCTCAGAGGTCAAAATCAAGGTGTAGACTGTAGACTGTAATGGAGGTTCTGGGGAAGAAACTACTTTCAGGTCATTTAGGTTGTGGATAGAATTCAGCTCTTTGCGATTGAAGGACAGAGTTTGTTTTTACTGGCTGAAGGCCAGGGGTCACTCAGCTCCTAGAAGCCACTCTTACTTAGGTCTTTTCCAGGTGTTCCCCTCCATCTTCAAACAAGCAAATAACTTGCAGGATCCACCCCATTCTTTGAGTTTCTGACCTGTCTTCTGCTACCAGCTGAAGAAACTTCTCTGCTTTTACAGGGCTTATGTGTTTAGATCAGGCCCATTCACATAATCTCCATTTTGCCACATAATGTAGCATACTCAGGAGTAAAACTAGAGAGTGAATATTGTGGAGAGAGGCATCTTACAATCTGCCTAGCATAGGGAGGTGGACAGTAAGTGTCACTTTAGAGTAAAGTTAAGGCTGAAGATCGGAGAAGGCAATGGCACCCCACTCCAGTACTCTTGCCTGGAAAATCCCATGTACACAGGAGCCTGGTAGGCTGCAGTCCATGGGGTCGCTACTAGTCGGACACGACTGACTTCGCTTTCACTTTTCACTTTTATGCATTGGAGAAGGAAATGGCAACCCACTCCAGTGTTTTCTTGCCTGGAGAATCCCAGGGACGGGGAGCCTGGTGGGCTGCCATCTATGGGGTCACACAGAATCGGACATGACGGAAGCGACTTAGCAGCAGCAAGGATGAAGATCCAGACAGATTTGAAGTAGAAGTTGGATGTATGTCTGGAAATATATATTAGCGTTGTCATAAATCCATGGAAAGAATCCAGACTGTGTCTAGAGAGAGTGTGGGGTGATAAGAGGCTTTAGAGCACTTCACAATTCAGTGAAGCTGGACTAGAGAAGCAGGCACTGATGCAGGAAGCTGTAGGGAGCAATCAGTATTGTCTTACGCTCTTGTGGGTTAAGGGCTGAAGGGTCAGGGGAATTACACTCACTTATGACGCCTGTATGTTCTAGAGTGTACACACATGTTCACCCACACCTGGAAGTTTTTATAACAGTATTTTGTAAGTCACTGTTTTATACTCAAGGGAAAAGAGGTTGAGGAGATGAAGGATAATGTTATCCTTAAGAATTCTTTCCAGGGTACTATTTTGATAAACTGAGTTAGACTCTCAGTAGAGCAGCAGCTCTCTCCAGTAATAATGATAGCTAATACACAGCACTGACTATGGGTCAGTCACTGTTCTTAGTGCATTACTATATTGACTCCTTATATCAGCTGTGTCTACTCCTTTCTCAAATGGAAGATGAAAAAACATGGTAGTTACAGGTTTAAACAATATACCTTATCCAAAGTACACACCAAATTAGTGACAGATAAGTTTTAGAAAAGTTCAACTTTTGATTGATGTAATTTAAAAAAAAATTCATATATTTTTTTTTCCCAATCACCATTCTGATGAATTAGCTTTTCACATAGGCTAAGTCTTTTCTGTTCCAAGATAAATAGATGCCCTTCAGAAGTAAAGCAATGTGATATAAAGCTTGTAATATAAAATTGATAACACAGGAGACCCTGGTTCAATTCCTGCGTTGGGAACGTCCCCTGGAGAAGGCTACTCACTCCAGTGTTCTGGCCTGGAGAATTCCATGGATTATTCAGAACTGAGCGACTGTCACTCACTCACTGTATGTGATGTGATGAAATACTAGAACAAAATGTGCTCTGCAGTTACATGAATTTAGTAATGAGATTAACTTTTGACCTCTCTAGCAAACAGTTTTTGTCAGTTCATCAACCTCTCACTTCTGCAGCTGACTGTTGTACTAATTGAATCTTTCTGACTCCATTTATAGTGTTTTGTTGGATTTTCCTTTATTATTTAAGTTTAACCTGTATTTGTTGTTTAGTCACTAAGTTGTGTCTAACTCTTTTTGCAAACCTATGGACTGTACCCCACCAGGCTTCTCTTTCCATGGGATTTTCCAGGCAAGAATGCTGGAGTGGGTTGCCATTTCCTTTTCCAGGGCATCTTCCTGACCCACAGATCAAACCTGTGTCTCCTGCACTGCAGGGTTCTTTTACCACTGAGCCACCAGGGAAGCCCTTAATTGGTGTAGGCTATACAGTATAAAACTCCAGAGGGCACTGTCCACATAGACTTGCACAGTTTGACAACTCTAGAGCCATCTGTTCAGAAGCTTTGATAAATCTAAAAATAATGGGAGAAAAAGCCACATTGACATTTAACGTGATAAATGAGTGCATTAGCACACTTTTTTTTGCTGCCTTTTTTCTGGAAACAGAATGCAAAAGTGTGTTCTATTGTTTTTTGCAGGCGAGGAATTGCCCTGGCTTCCTTGGGAGGCCCAATTTATGCCATTGGAGGGTTAGATGACAACACTTGCTTCAACGATGTGGAGAGATATGACATAGAATCTGATCAGTGGAGTACAGTGGCACCAATGAATACTCCCCGTGGAGGCGTTGGCTCTGTGGCTCTCGTGGTGGGTTACATCACAGCTCGGTCACTGGATTGCATTGCATTACATCCCCATCCTAATAAGGAAGGGTCTGGTACATTCATATCTCCAGTATGCAGATTACACCCCAGATTATTTCATGAAATACTGCTCTCTTGCACATTTTGGTCTACCTTTAGGACAGCATATAAATCATTTCAAAATCTAATGACATGTTTTTATATTTTTTGTCTTTGTTTAGAACCATGTTTATGCAGTAGGTGGCAATGATGGAGTAGCTTCTCTGTCTAGTGTGGAGAGGTATGATCCACATCTCGATAAGTGGATAGAAGTTAAAGAGATGGGTCAGCGAAGAGCAGGCAATGGAGTTAGTGAGCTCCATGGTTGCTTATACGTTGTTGGTGAGTGGATGGTTTTCTCTAGTTTAATTTTTTACAGGACATATAATGATAGTGTCACAAAACAACACAGGAACATAACATTGCATTTAGGCTCAAGTGGAATCAGTCCTAAGGTCTGCTTTTGCATTCTTCAGGTTCATGGACTTGCTTCTCGATTTACATCTTCATCTTTCATGTTTAAAACTCTGCCTCCGTGTTTTTACTTAGGAGTGGCAAGTATGTCTAAAGTAGGAGATTACATTGAAATAAGACATATTTTTTTAATGTAAGGACACAGGTTGAATGTGCTTTGCTACAATAAATCTGTAAAGATCTAAGACATGTTTTATTCATGATGGTGGCTAGCATCTCTGTATTGCTCTTTGACTTTTTACTATATAGTAGAGTTGGAGGGAACCATAGGGCGGGCAGTACTTGTTCAGACTTTAACATGCATATGAATAATAATGAGATATTCTTAAATTGCAAGGGAGGGGGCCCAGATTCTGTAACAGCTCATAAGTGATAGTCAGTGTTATTTTTGTTGGTCCACTCAACACATTTCCAGTGTCAGGGCTTTTAAAGGGCTATGACATGGGAATAATAATGTCTATTTTTAAGAATTAAGAATCTGAGATTATGTTAAGCATCTCAGCTGTGTCTAGTACCTTATCAGTAAATGGGTAGCTATATTATGATTAGTATTCCCTTCCTTTATAGGAGGAGTTGTGTTTGGAGAGGTGGTCACTAGCGTATGTCATACTCTCTCATGTTAATATGAACTGCTGTTACAAAACTCAGAGTGCTGATAAGACAGTAGGATATTGTTAGCACTTAAACATCTGCAAGTAATAGAAGTCATACTGGATATCTCAGTGCTTACGTGTATTAAAGAGGGAAAATAACATAATTTACCCTTTTAGTCTTGCCTGATCATCACAGCAGCTCTTTGAGGTGGTCAGAAACTGGAGAGTGAATATTTACTCATAGTCACATGCCTAAGTAATCTGACAAAGCTGGAATTTAAAGAAGGGTCTGTGAGAACCCAGAGCTGTTACAGTACGCCAGTGCTCCTCTCACAGCTCCCTATCTAGCATAGGTCTTGGCATCTCAGTAGGAGCATTAGTGTTTCTGTTACTTGTTAAATTTCCTGAGCCCTTGTAGTTAGAACAGACATGGTAAAAATAAGACTGACTCAGGTTGAACCTTTCAAAAAAAAAAAAAAAAAAAAAAAACCCTCTTGTTCATCCAAGTCCTACTTAAAACATGTATAACTGACTTGAATAAGAAAACTCTGAAGGTAAACTGTATGTCCAGGAAGCTAATTGCATCCTGCCTTTTTTATTCCTCTGCTTTGAGCTTTTTGTTCAAGATTTATATGTATTACCTAGAAAGAGTATAGGGAGCCAAAGAAAAAGAATGCTATCAAAAATAGAACTACCCTGTCTTAAAAACTTAATCTCCTCCATTAACATTAGCAGTAATTAAAGCTAAAGCCTTGTTGTAGTGGAAGAACGTTTTATATCATAGTTGTGGTGGGGATGGCACTACTGCATTTGTTCAGTGAATTTTATCTCAGTTGATACAATGAAATTAAACCCATTAGAGAAGCTGACTTTGTTGATTTATTTTTTAACCTGACCTTCTTTCTAAAAGGACTGGTCATAATATCAACACTTCCTGTCTCGGGAAAATAGGCTTAGTCACCCAGGAGACCTGTTACTCACATAGACTGAGATGGAGCCTAAAAAGAGACATTTATTTTTTAAAGGAAAGAGCACTGTTAAAATAGTAGTCTCTGTGTTTAACACTCAGGAACATGATAAGTAACATTGTTCAGTTCAGTTCAGTCACTCAGTCGTGTCCGACTCTTTGCGACCCCATGGATCACGGCACGCCAGGCCTCCCTGTCCATCACCAACTCCCGGAGTTCACTTAGACTCACGTCCATCGAGTCTGTGATGCCATCCAGCCATCTCATCCTCGGTCGTCCCCTTCTCCTCCTGCCCCCAATCCCTCCCAGCGTCAAAGTCTTCTCCAATGAGTCAACACTTTGCATGAGGTGTCCAAAGTACTGGAGCTTCAGCTTTAGCATCATTCCTTCCAAAGAAATCCCAGGGCTGATCTCCTTCAGAATGGACTGGTTGGATCTTCTTTGTTAAGATAATCTATAGAGAGGACTGTCAGCATTGAGAAATGTAGCATGAAGATACAGTTTTGGCAAAAATTGCTAAGAATTCAATCATAGTCCACCATCTCTGCAATTATGATTGCAATTATAGTACTAAGGGAAACAGTTGGAAAATTTTGACTTACCTAAATGAGTCAAGTGATTTACTGTGATTTATTCTAGTCTCAAGCCTTACTGTTTAAAAATCTGATATATACACAGAAGGAATATATGCACAGAAGGAATCTCAGTATTTTCTGCTTGCCTCTAGGATGCTAAGGAAAAATTAAATCTCTGTGGGTTTTTTTCTTCCTAAATCATCTACTTAAATATAGAGACTCCAGTTTTTCTCACTTTAAGATTTTTAATCCTAGCACTGAGGAAAGTAATACTTAAATTATCTTGAATTGTAGAAAATGTGTAATAAGAGTTGGTAGTAGTGATAGATATTTGGGTTTTCTAAAATGTTTTGAAAAGATTGGCTTTCAAAAGCTTTTGAATTGAGATTTAATGGTTACTTTCTATGAAACATAATACTGTTTTAAAATTTTTCCTTTACATAGGTGGTTTTGATGATAATTCTCCTCTGAGTTCTGTTGAGCGGTATGACCCTCGAAGCAACAAATGGGATTATGTAGCAGCCCTTACCACTCCCAGAGGTGGAGTGGGGATCGCAACAGTGATGGGCAAAATCTTTGCAGTTGGTGGTCATAATGGCAATGCATATCTAAATACAGTGGAAGCATTTGATCCAGTGCTGAATAGGTAACTTTTATGTTTGCTCTATGTTTTAATGGGATCTTCCAGTAACAGATTATTTTAGAGTGCTAAGGTGTTGCTTTTTGTTTATTCAGTCACTGAGTTGTGTCTGACTCCCTGCGACCCCATGAACTATAGCACACCGGTCTCCCCTGACCTTCGCTATCTACCAGAGTTTGCTCAAACTCATGTCTATTGAGTTGGTGATACTATCTAATCATCTTGCCCTCTGCTGCCCCTTTGTCCTCTGGCCTTCAATCTTTCCCAGCATCAGGGTCTTTTGGAATGAGTCGGCTCTTTACATCAAGTGGCCAAAGTTTTGAAGTTTCAGCATCAGTCCTTCCAATGAATATCAGGACTGATTTCGTTTAGGATGGACTGGCTGGATCTTGCAATCCAAGGGACTCTCAAAGTCTTCTTTAACACCACAGAACAAAAGCATCAATTCTTCAGTGCTCAGTCTTGTTATGGTCCAACTCTCACATCCATACATGACTACTAGGAAAAACCATAGCTTTGAATAGATGGACCTTTGACTAGATGGCAAAGTAATGTGTCTGCTTTTTAATATGCTCCCTAGGTTTGTCATAGTTTTCCTTCCAAAGAGCAAGTGTCTTTTAATTTCATGGCTGCAGTCACTGTCTGCAGTGATTTTGGAGCCCAAGAAATTAAAATCTGTCACTGCTTCCACTTTTTCTTCTTTTGTTTGCCATGAATGACCTGATCCTAGTTTTTTGAAGGTTGAGTTTCAAGCGAGCTTTTTCACTATGAGCTTTCACAAAACCTCATCAGGAGTCTCTCTAGTTCTTCCTCACTTTCTGCCATTACAGTGGTATCATCTCCATATCTGAGGTTGTTGATACGTCTCCCCGCAATCTTGGCTCCAGCTTGTGCTTCATCCAGCCGAGCATTTCACATGATGTACTCTGCATAGAGGTTGAATAAGCGGGGTCAGTATACAGCCTTGTTGTACTTCTCTCCTAATTTTGAACCAGTCAGTTGTTTCATAAGGGATTTGATTTAGGTCATACCTGAATGGTCTAGCGGTTTTCCCTACTTTCTTCAATTTGAGTCTGAATTTGGCAATAAGGAGTTCATGATCTGAGCCACAGTGAGCTCCTGGTCTTGTTTTTGTTGACTGTATAGAGCTTCTCCATCTTTGCCTGCAAAGAATATAATCAATCTGATTTCGGTGTTGACCATCTGGTGATGTCCATGTGTAGAGTCTTCTCTTGTGTTGGAAGAGGGTGTTTGCTATGACCAGTGCATTTTCTTGGCAAAACTATATATTAGTCTTTGCCCTGCTTCATTCCACATTCCAAGGTCAAATTTGCCTGTTACTCCAGGTGTTTCTTGACTTCTACTTTTGCATTCCAGTCCCCTGTAATGAAAAAGACATCTTTTTTGGGTGTTAGTTCTCAAAGGTCTTGTAGGTCTTCATAAAACCGTTCAACTTCAGCTTCTTCAGCATTACTCGTTGGGGCATAGACTTGGATAACTGTGATATTGAATGGTTTGCCTTGGAGACGAACAGAGATCATTCTGTCGTTTTTGAGACTGCATCCAAGTACTGCATTTGGGACTCTCTTGTTGACCATGATGGCTACTCCATTTCTTCTGAGGGATTCCTGCCCGCAGTAGTAGATATAATGGTCATCTGAGTTAAATTCACCCAAAATGAGGTTCGTGACATTGTACAGGAGACAGGGATCAAGACCATCCCCATGGAAAAGAAATGCAAAAAAGCAAAATGGCTGTCTGGGGAGGCCTTACAAATAGCTGTGAAAAGAAGAGACGAAAAGCAAAGGAGAAAAGAAAAGATATAAGCATTTGAATGCAGAGTTCCAAAGAATAGCACGAAGAGATAAGAAAGCCTGCTTCAACAATCAGTGCAAAGAAATAGAGGAAAACAACAGAATGGGAAAGACTAGAGATCTCTTTAAGAAAATTAGAGATACCAAGGGAACATTTCATGCAAAGATGGGCTTGATAAAGGACAGAAATGGTATGGACCTAACAGAAGCAGAAGATATTAAGAAGAGGTGGCAACAATACACAGAAGAACTGTACGAAAAAGATCTTCATGACCCAGATAATCATGATGATGTGATCACTTATCTAGAGCCAGACATCTTGGAATGTGAAGTCAAGTGGGCCTTAGAAAGCATCACTATGAACAAAGCTAGTGGAGGTGATGGAATTCCAGTTGAGCTGTTTCAAATCCTGAAAGATGATGCTGTGAAAGTGCTGCACTCAATATGCCAGCAAATTTGGAAAACTCAGCAGTGGCCACAGGACTGGAAAAGGTCAGTTTTCATTCCAATCCCAAAGAAAGGCAATGCCAAAGAATGCTCAAACTACCGCACAATTGCACTCATCTCACATGCTAGTAAAGTAATACTCAAAATTCTTCAAGCCAGGCTTCAGCAATACGTGAACCGTGAACTCCCTGATGTTCAAGCTGGTTTTAGAAAAGGCAGAGGAACCAGAGATCAAATTGTCAACATCCGTTGGATCATGGAAAAAGCAAGAGAGTTCCAGAAAAACATCTATTTCTGCTTTATTGACTATGCCAAAGCCTTTGACTGTGTGGATCAAAATAAACTGTGGAAAATTCTGAGAGATGGGAATACCAGACCACCTGACCTGCCTCTTGAGAAATCTGTATGCAGGTCAGGAAGCAACAGTTAGAACTGGACATGGAACAACAGACTGGTTCCAGATAGGAAAAGGAGTACGTCAAGGCTGTATATTGTCACCCTGCTTATTTAACTTCTATGCAGAGTACATCATGAGAAATGCTGGACTGGAAGAAACACAAGCTGGAATCAAGATTGCCGGGAGAAATATCAATAACCTCAGATACGCAGATGACACCACGCTTATGGCAGAAAGTGAAGAGGAGCTAAAAAGCCTCTTGATGAAAGTGAAAGAGGAGAGCGAAAAAGTTGGCTTAAAGCTCAACATTCAGAAAACGAAGATCATGGCATCCGGTCTCATCACTTTATGGCAAGTATATGGAGAAACAGTAGAAACAGTGTCAGACTTTTTTGGGGGGGGGGGGCTCCAAAATCACTGCAGATGGTGGCTGCAGCCATGAAATTAAAAGACGCTTACTCCTTGGAAGAAAAGTTATGACCAACCTAGATAGCATATTCAAAAGCAGAGACATTATTTTGCTGACTAAGGTCGCATAGTCAAGGCTATGGTTTTTCCTGTGGTCATGTATGGATGTGAGAGTTGGACTGTGAAGAAGGCTGAGCACCGAAGAATTGATGCTTCTGAACTGTGGTGTTGGAGAAGACTCTTGAGAGTCCCTTGGACTGCAAGGAGATTCAACCAGTCCATTCTGAAGGAGATCAGCCCTGGGATTTCTTTGGAAGGAATGATGCTAAAGCTGAAGCTCCAGTACTTTGGCCACTTCATGTGAAGAGTTGACTCATTGGAAAAGACTCTGATGCTGGGAGGGATTGGGGGCAGGAGGAGAAGGGGACGACAGAGGATGAGATGGCTGGATGGCATCACAGACTCGATGGACGTGAGTCCGAGTGAACTCCAGGAGTTGGTGATGGACAGGGAGGCCTGGCGTGCTGCAATTCATGGGGTTGCAAAGATTCAGACACGACTGAGCGACTGAACTGAACTGAACAGTTGTTTCATGTCCATTTCTAATTGCTGTTTCTTGACCTGCATTTCTAATACCTGTTTCTTGGGAGACAGGTAAAGTGGTTTGATATTCCCATTTTTTTGAGAATTTTCCAGTTTATTGTGACCCACACAGTCAAAAACTGTAAGTCAATGAAGCATCAGTTCAGTTCAGTCGCTCAGTCGTGTCTGACTCTTTGCGACCCCATGAATCGCAGCACGCCAGGCCTCCCCATCCATCCCCAACTAGATACTTTTCTGGACTCCCCTGCTTTCTCCATGATCCAACAAATGTTGACAATTTGATCTCTGGTTCCTCTGCCTTTTCTAAACCCAGCTTGTACATCTGGAAGTTCTCAGTTTACTTACTGCTGAAGCTTAGCTTGAAGGATTTTGAGCATTAGTTTGCTAGCATTGAAATGAGCACAGTTGTGCAGTAGTTTGAAAATTTTTGGCATTGCCCTTCTTTGGGATTGGAATGAAAACTGACCTTTTGCAGTCCTGTGGCCACTGCTGAGTTTTCCAAATTTGCTGGCATATTGAATACAGCATTTCACAGCATCATCTTTTAGGTTCTGAAATAGCTCAACAGGAATTCCATTACCTCCACTAGCTTTGTTTGTAGTAATGCTTCCTAAGGCCCACTTTACTTCACACTCCAGGATATCTGACTCTAGCTGAGTGATTACAGCATCATGGTTATCTGAGTCATTAAGACCTTTTTTGTACAGTTTTTTTGTGCAGTTTCTGTTTTGTACAGTTTCTCTCCTGCTTCTGTTAGGTCCATACCATTTCTGTCCTTTATTGTGCCCATCTTTGTATGAAATATTCCCTTGGAATCTAATTTTCTTTAACAGATCTCTTAGTCTTTCCCATTCTGTTGTTCTCCTCTATTTCTTTGCATTGTTCATGGAGGAAAGCTTTCTTATCTCTCCTTGCTATTCTTTGGAACTCTGCAGTCAGATGGGTATATCTTTCCTTTTCTCCTTTGCCTTTTGCTTCTCTTCTTTCCTCAGCTATTTGTAAGGCCTCCTCAGACAATCATTTTGCCTTTTTGCATTTCTTTTTCTTGGGAATGGTTTTGGTCACTGTCTCCTATCCAGTGTTACAAACCTCTGTCCACAGTTCTTCAAGCACTCTGTCTACTAGATCTAGTCCATTGAATACTTTCAGTGTATAATCATAAGGGATTAGATTTAGGTCATACCTGAATAGCCTAGTGATTTTCCCTACTTTCTTCAGTTTAAGTCTGATGTTTGCCTTAAGGAGTTCATGACCTTAGCCACAGTCAGCTCCTGGTCTTGTTTTTGCTGACTGTATAGAGTTTCTTCATCTTCAGCTGCAAAGAATTTAATCAGTCTGATTTCAGTATTGACCGTCTGGTGATGTCCATGTGTAGAGTCATCTCTTGTGTTGTTGGAAGATAGTGTTTGCCATGACTGGTGTGTTCTCTTGGCAAAAATGTCAGTCTTTGCCCTGCTTCATTTTGTACTCCAAGGCCAAACTTGCCTGTTACTCCAGGTATATCTTGACTTCCTGCTTTTGCATGCCAGTCCTATATAATGAAAAGGACATCTTTTTGGGGGTGTTCTAGAAAGTCTTGTAAGTCTTCATAGAACCATTCAACTTCATCTTCTTTGGCATTAGTGGTTGGGGCATAGACATGGATTTCTGTGATTGAATGTTTTGCCTTCTAAACAAACTAAGATCATTCCGTCATTTTGAGATTGCACCCAAGTACTGCACTTTGGACTGTTTTGTTGATATGAAGGCTACTCCATTTCTTCTAAGGGATTCTTGTCCACAGTAGTAGATATAATGGTCATCTGAATTAAATTTGCCCATTCCAGTCCATTTTAGTTCACTGATTGCTAAAATGTCGATATTCACTCTTGCCATCTCCTGTTTGACCGCTTCCAATTTACCTTGATTCATGAACCTAACATTCCAGGTTCCTATGCAGTATCATTCTTTACCACATCAGACTTTACTTCCATCGCCAGTCGCATCCACAGCTGGGTGTCATTTCCACTTTGGCTCAGCCTCTTCATTCCTTCTGGAGCTATTTCCCTACTCTTCTCCAGGAGCATATTGGATGCCTGCTGACTTGGTGGGTTTGTCTTTCAGTGTCATATCTTTCTTCCTTTTCATACTGTTCTGTTGGTCTCAATTGGTTCATTCAAATTCTGACGGCCGGCCACTGTGCTCCTCATCTTCAAGGCTCTCATCATCTTTGCAAAACTTCTTGAACCACCCTCACTGTATGTTCGTTAGCAGTTCCTGGGCCAAATGCATTGTTGAAGTTGCAAGTTGTCTGTGCTGCTTTACAACCCATTTTGAACTCAAAAAATCACTTGAATTGGCATTTTGTCTAACATCATTTCTATAATCTAAAATAAATATAAATAGCAAATAATAAGTCACTAGCAAAAAAAACATAAAGCAAGAAATGCACATTAAAATGATGTATAACATAAAGCATTTATTTAAGAATGTATTCCAAAAAAAAAAAAAAGAATGTATTCCAATATCAAACAGCAGAGTTCCACAATGAGAAGCCACAGTTACTTTTGCACCAACCTAGTACTTCACTCCACTCTTCCCCAACAGCATATTGGACACCTCTGACCTGGGGGGCTCAAACTTCTGGTATCATATCTTTTTGCATTTTCATCCGTTCATGGGGTTCTTGCAGCAGGAATAACGGAGTAGATTGCCATTTCGTCCTCCAGTGGACCATGTTTTGTCAGAACTTTTCACTATGACCCATCCATCTAGAGTGCCCTGCGTGGCATGGCTCATAGCTTCATTGAATCCCACAAGCCCCTGCGCCATGACAAGGCTATGATCCATAAAAAGGAAAACGCTGCTAGATGTAGTTAATAGAAATGTTTGGGGATAGCTTACTGTCTTTCAAAACCAGTCTCTTAATAGGGAGGTTTTGTTTTGTCTTACGAGTGAAGCGAATCATGATTTAAGATAACATTCTTTCTTCTCTGTCTTTTCAGGTGGGAACTTGTTGGATCTGTGTCTCACTGCAGAGCTGGAGCAGGTGTAGCTGTGTGTGCCTGTTTAACTAGCCAAATCCGAGATGTAGGTCATGGATCCAGCAATGTGGTTGACTGTATGTGACTTGAGTTCCAGTCACCAACAGTTTAGTCATATCTGATAGGCAAGAAAGACAAGCAGGATTTTGTAATGGCCACCTTCGAGCAGTTTTAACTATTACTAGAGTGTCATGTAAATGTAAACTGTTGTATGTGACTGAGTGCAACTTTTGGAATAGTAGCCGAAGAATTACTAGTAATAAAGTTGATATTTCCCACTTTAACAAATAATGAAGTAGGGAAAGAAGACAGTCTAAGCTGAAACCTCCTCCTCCAAAAAAAAAAAAAAAAGGTTTAACAGAGTGGAGTGCCAGAACCTTGAAATTAACTTTTTTTTTTAAGTGTGGATGAATGAACATGCAGAATGAAGTCGCTTGCTGAGCTTTACCTTTTGCCTAAAGGCATTAACCTTAGGCATCGGATTTTTCCTCTGGGGAGATTAGAACCTGTTCATCAACACAGAGGTACCAGGACTCCTAACAGACCTGCTCCATTTGAAGATCATTTCTCCTTGGTGCTGATGAATTTATGCCTTGCTTTTTTCTAGGTGTTGACTTGTCAATTCCTTGGATATTTACAGAAGTAGGAAAAATGTTTCATCTTTCTGAGTGTCAGCCTATAGGATTATAGGCTTCATTTCAGTTTGACTTGTTAGGACACCAAAAGATCTAAATGAACGATTCCATCTGAATGAATCTACACTTATTTTTCCATGTGAAAGGGGTTTTGTTTCATAGTAATAAAAAACGGAACCAGATGAGATTAGAGGAGAAGGCTTTAGAGTCAGCATTATTCTAGTGCCCATTTGAGAGACCTTGAATGGGAGTAGTGTCCATTACATGACTCCCTAATGAGGCAACTCCAAAAATATGTTTAACACTCTTTGATTTAATTATTTCATTCTGAATGAGATTTATTATCTTTCTATTTTGCTGTCTGCCACCATCATAGTTTTGCTAACTGTACAGAATCTGGATTTATTTATTATGAGAAATTGAACTCAAAAACCCTTTACGGACTTTAGTTGAACTGTTTATTAGTTCATATCCCTCTTTACCAATAAAAGATATTGTAAAAGCAAAGGAAGATGAAACTAGTTTTTTTTCTGTTATATTCTCTCCAGTGTACTTTCTGAATTTTAATTGAAAATATTTCTTTCCATTGCTTTGAAGGCAGGCTATTTATACAGCTGTTGATCTAACAGCTCTTCGGTTTTACCAGCATTATAAAGTGGCTTATTCATTATATGTATATATTTTTATAAATACGTATGAAGAATATTAAATTATTCTATTTTGTATTTGCAGTGCAGTTTGGTACTTCTCTTCCAGACGTTCTTGAATCCTCCTTTAGTTATTATGCCTTAGAATTTGGTATAGTTTACTGCTGTCAGTCATCTGTGTTCGTGAGGAAGCTGGGGCGATGCAGAACCTGAAGTTAACTGCCTAGCAGCTGTGATGGGCCTTGTTAAATGACAGCCTAGGCTTTTTCAGTACAGAGAGGCAGAAAGCCACATTACAAAAGCTAGTGCTTTGTGTATATTCAAGCAAAAAAAAACAAGGTAAAGAAAATTTAAGAGAACTTAGCTAGCAGAAAAAGGTCTTTCATGAAGCCAACTTAAATGTTCTCAAATTATGGCAATTTTTGCTGTCAGCTTGTGAGCAAGTCCATAAGTCATTGCTGGATCGGAACTGATGTTCTCTTGTACAACTGTAACCGTATTTCAGTTAACCCCCAACGCAGTTCACTCTGTAGCACTTACTGGACTGGCTATAACTGGCTGTATATGGAGAATAAGGCTGAAAACCTGGCTTCAGCTCTTTCCCAGGTCTAATGGACTTCCTGTATTATAATGCTTGTCTAGGTATGGTTGCCTAATGTTATATTTATTTTGAGGGGGAGTGGATCTTTTATTCTTTCTAAGGTTATTAAAAAATTTTTTTTCTTTTATTTCTGCCTTTGTCATGAGTATAGCATTTGGGAGCATGAAGGTGTTATGTTTCCATTACTAGTTTTTTCAATACAGGAGTCATCTAACATTACTAAGTTGCTACTCTTGCTACCCATAAAATATGAACTACTGCTAAGGGAAGTAATGTGAAGTAAACAACACGTGGCTAACTGTTACATTATGTGCGGGCCATCAGAAGTATAGCCTTGAAGGACCTGACAATGGTATGAAAAGATTAAAGTGCTTTATGTAGAGTGACAAGTAGCAACAGAACTTCTCTATAATATTTTCTCAAAACCATATATAAATTTGTGTAATAATATTCCAGCAAATCAAAATAGTAAAACTCTCATATACTACCAAGTACAGAGATCAGAAAGTTGGATTCACATCAATGCTATTTATTGATTCAAAATATATTGCATGTGTCTATTATGAATAGGAATATGAGTATTATGTATCTATTATTATTTCTGTATAGTGTATGTAACTTTGCTTTTCTTTGTTTGATTGCTTTCATAGAATCTTTTCAAAATGATGTAATTGTTTATTCTCCATCCTTCAAATACAAAATTGATTTAGTCGGTTGGCTGAAATATTTTTTTCTCCAAAGAAAGGATCTTTATCTTTAACAGAAAATATGAAGATTTTTGTTAACCCTTAAAGAGGTTAAAGGCAACTGACTGAGCAATTGTCTGTTCAGCAGTTGTAGACTTATACTATTTAGAAATAAGATTGTTTATGCATTAAGATGTTGCCCTTCCGATTAGTAACCTCGTGAATCTTTAATTTTGTTTTCTGCCTGTCTTGCCATTGCTAAAAACTTTTCTGAAACTCTTCCTTGGAAACCACCTGAAGATCCATTTGTAAGTCATCCAAGAGAATTAGTCTCATCATAGTCATACAAGAACAAACATGTGTTTGCCAGAGGAGGTGGATGGGGAAAGGAGAGAGATAGGTGGAGAGATGAGGAAGTACAAGATAACCTGGTTGCAAAATAAATGTGTCATGGGTATGTTAGGATAGTTTCTTTGAAGGGAACTCTGGGGATTCTATTGTAGTGCAAAAATTCTGGTGATTTTTGTTGTTTTAACAAGTCATTTTCCCATTATTTTATTGGTTGAGGCTAAACTCAGCCTACTTCAACTATATAAGGGATTTCTTAAATTTGGGTAGTAATCATGGGGCGTACTGACAACTACAATTTGTTTATTAATAACTATAGTTTGTTTAATGTAATGCCTGCATCAGTCACTTTATAATAACATTTTAATCTTTACAGTAATTTTGCAATTGAGAGTTACTCAGATACAGGAAGTAACTTGTCCAAGATTTACAACTAGTCACTGGTTAACCAATATTCCTCTGACTGAAAAATTCTACTGTTCCACCTAAAAGTATGTATATTTAAGGAAGGATTTTCTTTTTCATAGCTGCTGCTTAGCAGTATAAAAGTATTTCTGGTCACTACTTCTCATCTTTTGGTCACTTATTTCCATTTATAAATATATTGGTATAAGTTTTATGTGTACAACATAATGATTCAGTATACATATACATTGTGAAATGGTCACCACAAGAATCCATCGTCATAGTTTTTTTCCTTGAGAAGTTTTAAGATCTATTCTCTCAGCTCCTTTCAGATATGCCACACAGCACTATTAACTATAGTCACAATGCCATACGTTACATCCCCAGGACTTATTTTTTTATATCTGGAATTTGTATTGATACCTTTTGACCCCCTTTACCTATTTCTCCCACCCCTTACACTGCCTCTGGTAACCACTGATGACTGTACTTCTATATTTAATATTTGATACATAAGTGTAATGTGTGTGACATGTAAGTTTTTAAGCATAGTGATGAAACACCTGTGCATTCAGTCCCTAATTATTAATAACATTCCTGGTAGTCCTGACTGTGCCTTTTGTTCCTTCTCAGTTCCAATCCCCAGCCAGCTGTTCTTGCTAGAGGTAAGTACTATCCTGAGTCATTGGTTTCTTTGCTGTTTTTTGTTTTCATACAAATATGAAAGCTACATGTTGTGTACTCTTACATTGGCGAGCTTTATAAAGAATAGTATCATTATGTAGTCTTAGTAGTTTGATCTTTTCATTCAGCAGGTTCACTTTTAAAATTTGTTGGGTATTTTCCCTATTTTTGCTTTGCAGTGCTAAAGTGAACATTTGAACAGTTTCCTGGCATGCATGCATGTGCAGGTTTTTTCTAAAGTACATATCCAGAAGTAGAGTTTGCTTGATCAGCTTTATAAATAGTGAAATTATTTTCCAAAATGGTTGTGCCAGTTTACACAACTCTTTTGGAAAGTGATTTATTATTTACTTGCTGTTGTAAGACATGATTCATTTGCCAATCTGTTAAGTGTAAGATGATATTTTATTATGGCTTTAGTTTGCATTTTCTTGATTGTTGAGTTGAAAATGTTCCCATGATTATTAGTCGACTGGTTTCTTCTGTGAAATGCTCCTTTTTTCCATTTTTTTCCTTGTTTACCTTAGAGTTCTTCATAATAGGATACTAATTTTTCCATTTAATTTTATTGTACATTATCTTCTCTCGGTTTGTGGCTTAGCTCTTCACTTTGTATTTTGGTACAGAAAACTTAACTTTAATGTATTTACATGTTCTTTTTTGTGTCTTAAGAAATCTATCATTTATTCTAATAAAGTTTCTCACATGTAGCCTTTAATCCACCTGGAATTGATTTGTGTATGTGTGTGAGAGAAAATTTTTTTTTTTTTAGTATTGGATATTTTTTATTATGTGATGACCAGTTTTCTTCATACTGGTTAGTAACATCCTTTCTTTGGGGCCTTTTCCTACATGGCCAGTTTCCTTGTAAGTAAATGCGTGGGGCTTTGTATTCTACTCCAGTGGTCAGTTTGTCTAACCAGGAGCTAAGTGACACACAGGATGAAGTATTCTTTCTCTTCTATTCTCTGAATTATTTAACACTGAAACAATCCATTTATTCAACATGTAATAGAACTTACGTATAAAACCACCTTGACCTCTTTTTTTTTTGAAGAAAAATTAATTATCAATTCAGTGTCTTAGTGGTTATATGACCATTTAGGATGTGTAAGTCATTTTAAGTACGATTTACTTTATAAAATATCATTTGCTGGATCCCACTTGGTTTTACTTGTATTGTTTTCATTAATGTTCACTTCTAAGTATTTTATAAATGTTCATTCCATGTTTTGCTTTGATCTGTGAGTTTAGAAGTATATTTTTAAATTCCAAATAATGTCTTTTTCTTAATCTCTTTCGGTTCTATCATGACTGTTGTGAATTCTTGAAAAGCCTTATGTTGCAGTAATGCAGTTTCTGTATGTGTATTATATCACTCTAGCTGATTGTGTTCTCAGTTGTCTGTTTATGGCTGTTTTTTTCTTTTGGTTCTTTGACCTATCACTGGAAGGAAGTATGTTGACATTCCACATTGTGATTAGTTTTCAGCAAGGGGGTGTGTGTGTGTGTGTTGAGGTTTTCTGATTTACATCTATGCTAATTTAAAGGAATAGTTTTTTAACTTTTATTCTCATTATTTGCGGCTGCACTGGGTCTTTGCCATGCTCAGGCTTGCTTTAGTTGCTCTCCAGTTGCTGTGTGCAGGCTTCTCATTCCGGTGACTTCTCTTGTTGCAGAGCGCGTGCTCTAGGGCTCAGTGGTTACAGCTCATGGGCTCCAGAGCCCAGGCTCAGTAGTTATGGCCTGTGAACTTAGTTGCCCCATGACATGTGGCATCTTCCTTGATCAGGGATTGAATCCACGTTCCCTGCCTTGGCAGATGGATTCTTAAACCACTGGACCACCAGAAAAGTCCTGAATTTTGTTTCTAAGTGGTGTATTTTCAGACGTGTATTTGATTCAATCTGTTCCTAGGGGCTTTATCAACCCTTCCCTCAGGGGCTTCCCTGGTAGTTCAGACAATGTAGGTGACTTGGGTTCGATTCCTAGATCTCAAAGATCCCCTGGAGAAGGGAATGGCTACCCACTCCAGTATTTTTGCTTGGAGAACTCCATGGACAGAGGAACCTGGTGGGCTACAGTCCATGGGATGGCAAAGAGTCGGACACAGCTGAGCAACTAACGCTTAACTTCAGGGGCTTTATCATCGATTTGAACTTTCACTGGTTAGTTTTGAACTTTCACTAGTTAGTTGATGAGGCCTAGAAAACCCCAGCCCTTTCAAAACCCCAACCCTTTCAGACCTGCCTCAGATCCTTTGTCCTGTTGGTATCAGAGAAGGCAAAGAACCTTCCATCGTCCAGTGCTGCTCTGGGGCTGGACCTCCGAAACTCTCAGTGAGTGCCTTTTGGCTGTCTTGTGGTTCACATACTGGTTGCTCATACACTTACATACCCTTTCAGTTGTTACTAACATTGCAGAGGTCTCATGCCTGCTTAAATTGTGGGGTTCCTGAAAAACCTATTTTGATTAGTATATTATGCACAGGTTAAAAATTTTTTTTATCCTACTTGCCCTGGCTGATTTATGCTTTTGGAAGGGTGAGAATTAAGTGGTCAGAACTTTTACCAGTGGTGGTGGTTTACTTGCTGAGTTGTCTCCAACTCTTGTGACCCCCATGGACAGTCGCCCACCAGGCTCTTCTGTCCATGGGATTTCCCAGGCAGGAATACTGGAGTGGGTTGCCATTCCCTTCTCCAGAGGATCTTCCTGACCTTAGGGACTGAACTGAGAGCTTGAACTCGAGTCCCCTGCATTGCACGTGGATTCTTTTACCGCTGAGCCACAGGTAAGCCCATATAGTACTACATCCCTCTGTGAAACTTAGCTGTTGAGTATCTTAGTAGACCTTAAGAAACTTTTTGGTCCCATATATTTGTCATGCCTAAAGTTTTTTCTCAAATTTAAATGGGGAGTTTTAAATTCATAAACTGTAAGTTTCCTTGGTATAGCTGTGTCTGTGCTTCTCTTCCCTGAATGTCTCAAGTATGTGATTTTATTATATACACCAGTACCTTTTAACAGCAGTGTGCTAAATCCCTTCAAAATATTGATGTAGATTCAGAAAATATTTGTGTTCCGCCTGAGACTTTGCAACTTCCCTTTGTTTAAAAAAAAAAAGTTTCTGCTTTGGCTTTTGGCCAAAAGTAATAAAGTTCGTACTTAACCATAAATTCCCTGATTTCCCCCTATTCATCTGCAAACAATTATCTTTTTTCCTGTCTGGAGACCAGAGCTCAGGACTGAACGACACAGTGGCTATTTGTACTACATTCTAACACAGTCCTCTAGGTTCCTCCTCCTCGCTTCATTTCTTCATTATGTATTTTAATGCAGTACTAAATCAGTGTGCTTTCTTAGGAGCCAGATTGATTGAATTGTAATTCATATGATAAAAAAACTGACCCACTAGGTTTACACTCTATGGTTTAGTAAATATAGAGTTGTGTCAAATCAGGGCTTCCCAGGTGGCAGTAGTGGTAAAGAACCCGCCTGCCAACGCAGGAGACGTAAGAGATGTGGATTCGATCCCTGGGTCGGGAAGATCCCCTGGAGGAGGGCATGGCAACCCACTCCACTATTTCTTGCCTGGAGAATCCCCATGGACAGAGGAGTCTGGTGGCCTACAGTCCGTGGTGTCTCAAAGAGTTGGACGCAACTGAGTTGACTATCACACACGTGCCAACATCACCATAACCCAGATTTAGTTCATTTTCATCATGTTCCCCAAATTTTCACGAACCCCTCTTGGGGTCAGTTTTCACTCCTTCCCTCTTTTCCTTCCTGCCTCTCAAGGCAACCACTAATATGGTTTCTGTCCATAAACTTGCCTTTTCTGAGTATTTCATGTAAGTGAAATCAAACTCATATTAAATATAGCATTTTGTACCTGTTTCACTTAGCATAATGTTTTGAGGTTCATTTCACCTGTACTGTCGTCATTTTAATACTGAACAGTCTGTCTTACATTGTTCAGCCATTTACCAGTTGATCAGTTTCCAGTTTGGGGCCATCACGCAGCATGCTGCCATGAATGTTCATAAATGTGTCCATGTGAACATGTTTTCATGTATCTTGGGTGAGTCTACACAAGTGGGATTGCTGGTTTTTATGCTTATCCACAGGGGCTGTACTATATTATATTCCCGTCAGTACAGTAGGAAGTTTCCGCTTTCTCATCAACCTCTCCAACACTTTGTCTCTGATTACAGCCATTCTCCTGGGTGTGAAGTGGTATCTCATTGTGATTAAACCAGTGTATTTAACAGCATTTTTTCCCTAAAGGAAATAGTTGTTGGTTGTTCAGTCACTTATTTGTGTCCGACTCTTTGAGACCCCATGGACTGCAGCACGCCAGGCTTCCCTGTCTTTGACTTTTCTTGGAGCTTGCTCAAACTTCTGTCCACTGAGTTGGTGATGCCATCCAGCCATCTCATCTCTGTTGCTCCCGTCACCTCCTGCCTTCAATCTTTCCCAGCATCAGGGTCTTCTCCAGTGAGCCAGTTCTTCGCATCAGGTAGCTGAAGTACTGGAGCTTCAGTCACTGCAGTGAATATTCAGGGTTAATTTCCTTTAGGATTGACTGATTTGATCTCACAGTTCAAGGGTTTTTCGAGAGTCTTCTCCAACACCCCAGTCAAAAGCATCAGTGCACTCGGCCTTCTTTATGGTCCAGGGAAGTGGCTGCTCTCTAGTGGTACATTCCTCACATTACACTTGGGAAAAGGGCATTAATGAGAAGCTTGAACATGCATTTCAGGTTGTGCCTGCATCGTTTAGCTCACTGAGTGCAATTTGAGGCCCAGGTCCAAAATGTTTTCCTAATTACCTTTTTTAATAATCTTCAGAACCTGGCTGTGGCTTTTACTTAATCCCTGGAGGTGCATTATAATCGAGCCAAGTTTTTGTGCTTCGGATCTCATCTTCTTTACATACTCAACATCTTGTGGCATAAAGGTTTACACCTGTGGAGTGGCTAATGCCTGTGAAGATGGGGGAGGAAAAGGCCAGAGACAGTTCTGTCGACTCGAACTTACCACATCCTTTCAAACGACAGCCAGAGGAGTAAACAATTCTTACCAGGGGAACGAATGTAAATTCTTTTTAATGAATTGCACACAAATGGAATGTCTGGAGGTTCCTGGTATTTTTAGGTACCACTTCGTAAATATGTCTGTAGAGAGCTGTAAAACTTGAGGAGAATGGGTCTCAGCTGCCCCAGGCTCTTGGAGCTCTCAAGCAATGAGAGCACTAGGCACATTAAAGATTGTGAAGAAATTGAGCTCAGGAAGGAACCTGGCCAGCCACTGGATTAAGGAATGTGTATTTGTGAAGTAAAGATGTGGCTTCAGGAAATTAGGGTAGAAGGAACTCTTTGGCCAACCCAGTACATATGTGAAATTTGAAATTTCCCTAACCTCTTAGGCCTTAGCACAGTGCATTTACCCAACAATGCATTTTGCTCTCTTGACATGTTTGTAAAATGATCATGTATGTGTGTGTATACACTCACACACGCACACACACACATGCCTGAGTACAAAGCAGTAGAAAGCATGATGGAGGGGCCGGCCCGCAGCTGATTTACTGCTTCAGCAAATGGAGGCGAGAGGAGAGGCCGGACCATCCACCTGTGACGCTTGACTACACAGTAATTCTACTCTACAGTAAATGAAATTATGTTATCAATTGAGTGGATAAGGGGGTATAAGATTTAGGGTAGGTGATACATAATTTATTTGACTTCAGGATACACACTAGATAGGGAAATTGATATTAGAGAATTAAAACAATTTTAAACATGCATCAGAACCTTAAAAATGTGGTATGAATGTCACCTTTCAAAGGGTCCATATGTGGAAATTTTTATTAATCTGATGTCCTCACTGCCAAAACAACTTATGGAGATACTATTAGTCTATGAGGACAGTTTTTATCCTCTGCCTTTGTTTTGGAACCAAGTCTGGTGATATATATGAAGAGTATTGTTTAAGTCTTCCCAGAAAAGCTATCATAAAGTAAGTAGGGTTGTGTGTATGCTTGCCTGTCTAGTTCTACAATTTTAAAGACGATTTTATAAACTTGTGATCAAGGGTGACAAGTGTGTAGAACCCCACTTTATCCACACCCACGCTGATGATGATCTTGGACAGTGGTCTTTTAACTCATGTTTAATAGGGAAATGTTTGATTATTAATATTTTTACTATGTAGACTTTAGGATACCATTTATTTTAACCCCTTTTTTTTTTGTTACAGATGAGGAAATAAATATAGTACACGACATTCAGGTAACTTGACAAGACAGAACGTGATAGTGGTTTTGCCTAGACACTGATGAAAGTGAGAGGAGTCCAGCTGGGGCCCAAGATGCTCAAAGCCCTCAAAGTCTTCAGTTTCTGAGTTAAAAGTTTTATTTGGTCCCTTTACTGTGAAACTTGGAGGACCCAAGGGGCATTCATGCTGCTGCCTGTTATAGCTATTTTATATTTGCTGGTACTTTAACCTTTATAGGTTACTTTACATTGTTCATGACCTTAAAAATTTTATGCTAATTTCTTTAAGGGTTTATCACATCAAATTTTATTTTTAATTTTTAATTTGGCTATGCCACTTAACTTATGAGATCTTAGTTCCCTGGCCGTGAAAGGGCAGAGTCCAAACCACTGGAGTACCAGTCCCTATTTCTCTTTATTAAGAAGAAAACCTGTCGATCTCAACAGTCACTGGAAGTATACTGCTATCTTGACTAGTTCTGGTAAATGGTGAAAATCCACAGGACAACACGTATAGCAACATCAGACAGGGTCCCTCCAGTCGTGCTCCTTAAGTTTCTATGACGGCAAGATTCTCAGGACTTCCTGGTTTATAAAACCTAATTCCTGCTCACAATCCAGTTTTCCTGATTGTCTCTAGCAAAATTCAAAAACAGTTAAATGTTAACAGTGTTAGGATACTGGTTGTGGATGACGTTTTAAAAGCTTATAAAAGTCATTTCCTTTAGTTCCTTCTAAGCAAAGTTTCTAACTTCAATCAAGATCTGTATCATAACCTGAGTTTCATCTATTACTAGGTGTTTGACCATGGACAGATGAGCCTAAATCTCATCATCTGTAAAGCATGATAATGAAATGACTAATTTGGGGCTTCTCTGCTGGACTAGTGGTAAAGAATCCACCTCCCAACCCAGGGGATACGGGTTTGATCCTGGAATATCCCACAGAGCAGCTCTGCCTGTGCACCACAGCCACTGAGCCACACGCCCTAGAGCCTGTGATGAGAGAAGCCACTGTAATGAGAAGCCTGCTCATTGCAACTAGTGAGAAGCCCCCTCTCGCTGTGTAACCAGAGAAAGCCTGGGGGCAGCAACGAAGACCCAACGCAGCCAAAAAACAAAAACGACTGTGGAAAGTACACAGCACACAAGGTTTAACACATTCTGACCATATTTCACTGTCCAGGTCTGCTGTGCAAAAGGGATGGGAAGGTATCATGGATGTAGTGAATGAAAGGAAAAAAGGTGGCTCTGCTTTGCTGTGGGGAATTCAGGACCAATACACAGGCATAAAAGGAGTGTTGTCCTCTGCCCAACAGATAAGCTATCTTATGCCATGCTCTCCAGCTTGAAATAATCTGATCAGTGTAGCCACAGTGGTTGGCTTTAAAATAGCATCTAGGTTAGCGAGTGCCACCGAGGGCCAGGAGTTAGATGTTTGAATGGAAAAATACCTGATTTGAAGTTACCTGTCATCCGCATGAAGAGACATGACATGCGGTTCAGAAGGACATACACTTTATGCCAATGTGCATTCTGAATGGGTGGGAGAAAAACAGGGATGAAAGATTGCAGTCTTCCCTTGTTGTTCACCTTTATTTAAAATCCAAAGAGCGACTTCCCTGGTGGCCCAGTGGCTAAGATGCCACACTTCCATTGCAACAAGACAGGCTCAGTCCCTGGTCCGGGAACATCCCGGGAAGATCGCACATGCTGAGGAGCAACTAAGCCCGTGGGCCACCTCTGCAACTTCTGAAGCCTGCTCACCTCGAGCCAATGCTTGAGAAGCCACCACAGTGAGAAGGCCACACACAACTAGAGAGTATATCCCACTTGCCACAACCAGGCAAAGCGTGTGCAGCAAAGAAGACCCAGTGAGGGAAGGAAAGAAAATAGGACTAGTCAACTAAGGCACGGGAGTGACACATCACAGTGAAATCTTAGACTAGGTCCATGTGGGCCACAGAGAAACCTATGGTGAAATTCATCCTGTACCTCCAGTGGGCTTCAAAACTTTGCCAGTATCTTACAGCTTCCAGTTCCATCCAGGATGAATGGCATTTGCTTGGACCAAGAAGTAAGTTTTAAAGATGAATGGAGCTTGAAACCCTAAGGACCCATGTCAGTGATGCGAATGGAGTCTCCCTCACTCAGGCATTGGCCCTGGCCTTCAGCGTTAGAAATGATGGGAAATGCTGTAAGTGGCCCATGATGTCTCCCGAGGTACAGGCAACAGGACAGACTTGGGAAGAGTCATGTAATCAAAAACCTAGTCCAAGTTTCTTAATTTACAAATGAGAAGGAAAAGATAATCTCACAGAAATGAACTAAATATAGGACTACACACTCCACAGAATCAAACACCAAGTGGCCAAATCAGTTTGTGGCACAGTGGTTAATTTCAGAGAATGCAAATTGAGGTAGTAAAGCCTTTTACTTTGCAATCGAAGCGGGCAAGAACATAAGCTCATCCACAGTTTGTATAAGAGCTTTTGGGGAGAAGTGGTCTGGTAACAAATTCTTTAATTGGTCTTTTGACCCAGACATTACCCCTTCCAGAAATTTATCCTGTAGTAACACTTGTGAGGGCTTCCCCGGTGGCTCAGATGGTAAAGCATCTGCCTGCAGTGTGGGAGACCCGGGTTCAATCCCTGGGTCGGGAAGATCCCCTGGAGAAGGGAATGGCTACCCACTCCAGCATTCTTGCTTGGAGAATTCCACGGACAGAGGAGCCTGGTGGGTTACTGTCCGTGGGATCACAGAGAGTCATGACTGAATGACGAACACACCGGGGTGGCTTGCATGCATAAAGGGATAATGTTTAAGTGCCTTAATGCAAGTACCTTTACTTGCACAATATTTTACAGCCAAATGGTTAACATAGAAGACATAAAGTGGGGAAAAGTCTGAATATAGTTCATCTAAATTTGTGTTTAAAAATAATGTTTTAAGTGCCCAAAGGTCCTGGAAGGAGATGCATCAGACTTGGTGGTGGTTTACTCTGGGGAGGAAGGGATAAAGTTGACTTGCTCTTAAGACATCTTTTGCTGTATGTGCTTCTGTGTCATCTGACTATTTGTAAATCAGATTGAAAACAATCTTTTAAAAACTTACAAAATGGGGCTTTCCTGGTGGCTCAGTGGTAGAGAATCTGCCCGCCAATGCAGGGGACACAGATTCGATCCCTGGTCTGGGAAGATCCCACATGCGGGAAGGAACTTAAGCCTGTGCACCGCAACTACTGAGGCTGTTCTGTAGAGCCACAGCCACGGCAGCCTTGGCGCCTAGAGCCCGTGCTCTGCAACGAGAGAAGCCACTGCAGTGAGAAGCCTGGGTACACAGCTAGAGAGGAGCCCCTGGTCGCCGCAACTACAGAAAAGCCCTCACACGGAAACGGAAACCCAGCACAGCCAAAAATACATTTAAAAATTCCAAAATGATACTTATAGATATGTAGGCTTTGGAGAGCTGCAAAACCACTCTTCCCTTATTCCCTTGAGATGCCTGTAAGTCCTCAGTTGTGACCTTGTGTACCAAGTCCTACCTGCAGGAGGAGGACTCTTCAGAGACTACAGAACAAAGATGAGAAAGCAGGGAGTTGAATAGTTAACTAAAGACGTTTTCCTAAAGCCCATGCAACTGAGTACAATTGGTTTTCCAATAGCAGTGTGTACATATGTAGAAATGTATGTGTGTGTGTGGGGGGGGGGGGTGATAATTTACAGGAATATTTAGCAGTGGAGAGATGCAAACCATAATTGTTCTGTCTCCTAGAGATGTTGGGGCTGGGCCCCTGTAGTAGAGAAGGGTGATATAAAGCACTTATTTGAAGCAGGCACATGGTCTTTTCAAGCTATAATAGAACTGTGTTTACAAAGTATTTCAAGGCCCACCCTCCAGTCTGTCCAAAGGGCACAGGTCTTTATTATCAGAGCCTAGATGTCTCGCTAGAGCTTTGGCTTTCAGCTGAGCATGGTCTGTGCAGAAACCACAAACACTGAAAGAAGCCTAAGACAAAATCCGCTAGATGGGTACAGTTATCTAATCACAACCGGAACAGCAGATAAACCTCCAATTATATTTGGGTAAAGACCCACTGGCCTTCAGAGCTGTTTAAAATGGATTCAAGAGTTTTGAACACCACTTAGGGGTCCTAATTTAAAGCTGCCTGGACTGTGACAATTCACATTCCCAACAACCATGGCAAATAGTGAACAAATATTCATTTAAATAAGAGGCTCCAAAAGTGCCTACATACATGAAAAGACAAAAAGACACACAGAGGTGTTTGTATCTTACCTTCAAGTTGCTGCCGGTGATCAGGAGTAGTAAAATTGTCTTCCAGTGTCTGGCAAACTGTCCTTACATACCGTGAAATACCAAAAGCAGAAACTGCAGAGATAGTAGAAGCTGGCCTGCTTAACACTCAACAAACTTTGTTTAAAAATGGACTCTGGGAGAGGGAGAGGGTGGGATGATTTGGGAGAATGGCATTGAAACATGTATACTATCATGTAAGAAATCGCTAGTCTAGGTTCAATACAGGATTCTTGGGGCTGGTGCACTGGGATGACCCAGAGAGATGATATAGGGAGGGGGGTTCAGGGTTGGGAACTCATGTACACCTGTGGTGGATTCATGTCAATGTATGCAAAACCAATACAGTATTGTAAAGTAAAAAAAAACAAAAAACAGTTCACTATTTTAAAAAATGCTATAATAAAAACTGCAAAGCAAAAGATAATTTGGAGAGAAGTATTAACAACATAGTAAGAGGTTAACATCCTGAATATAATAAAAGGAAAAAGATGAATATCCTGGAGGAATAATTTGTTCTTTTTCTTTTTTAAACTGCTCAGCATCCTCTTCATTAATGAAACCCTTCCTAGTGGTGAACTCATTCCATATGACTTAAAACTTACCCTGTATCTATCCAGCTAGGCTCTTGAACTGGGTCTAGAGTATTGGTCCCATAACCTCTGCACTACAAATGGCAACTTCATTTGTAACAAAAAACATACTCAGCACCATAAGAATGAAAATGTAAATGAAGATAGCAGATTCCCCACCGATCAAATTGGGTCACTTTTTCCTTTTCATGTTTTCCAAACATAATAGCCATGGTTAGTAAAGGACCAGATTATCAATGTCTGCTAAAACCTCTAAGTGAAACATGGTTGGTACAGAGAAAAGCCCATGTTTATGAGTTTTGGCTGTTGTATCCTCACCACAGACTTGAAATTAGCAACACTAATAGGAGGACACGTAGGGAAAAACAAATCCAAGATGTATGACACTGTGTTAGGAGATGCATGCTGATGTTTTTAGGGGTAAGGTATAAGATACATGCACCCATTTTACATAAAATATGGGGAAATACTGTTGAGTCTGCCCAACTAGCTTGCTTCAGGGATGGCTGTGGAAGCATCCTTTATACTCCAAATTAGAAATAATGTCAGTGTTTAGCAGGGTAGTTGGTATTAAATAAACTGGTTACGAACATACAATGAACAACTACGGAAAATACGTAATAGACAAGCTATGACATGGCAAGGTTTTGTGAAAATTCAGACCCATCTTTTAAGGCCTAGTTCTAGCTCCTGCCTGAGCTTGTCTTAATCAAGGCTACATCACCCCCCTTTGCCCCCACTTGCCACTGCACACTTACCACCGTCATTGCTGGCTGTCAACTCTACTGTAAGCTTGCCAAGGGTAGGTAGGTCCCTGTTTTTTCACGAGCACTGATAAAAGTAGAGGTCAGCCTAACGTAAGGAAGAACAAAATATCAAAGTAGGAGAGGTGGGTAGCAAGGTCTTTATCAGTGTTCAGTCACCTGTGGGAATACTGTGGTACAGAGGGGAAGGAGGACGTTTAAAGAAGCCACGAGTCTGAGTGTTTAGGCAGAAGCACTAGACTAAGCACTCTCTACACCATCTAATGTGTTCCTCCCTTGCTAAGTAGATACCAAATCGGTTTATGTTGATGAGAAAAGCCCAGACAGGTTAACTAACTTGCCCATGGTCACAAAGCAGACCAGAGAGCCAGGATTTGAATTAGCAGTCATATTTCAGCATGTAGAGTAGTATTCCTTTTGGAGTGGCACGGGGAAGGGAAACCAGATAGCCTTAAGAGTCTTTCCAATATCAATATTCTACAAGCATGTCCACCCACAGCCTGCAAACTGTAAAGAGGCCAGTTTGGTCACTTGCACCTGGCAGTTGATGTTAGGATAAGCGACCTAATACTGGTGGTATCAGGCTCGTTTGTGAATGAGATCTTGAAACTAAACTGAACAGAAGGATTCGCTGCCCTCTCCCCGCCCCTTTCCCATTTCAACAAAACATACTGTGAATAAGGGCAAGTTATTCCACATGAGACTTTCCTGGGCTGTGAGTGGTAACTACCTATAGCAATTTTAGGAATTCCTTTACAATTACAGGCAAAGTGAAAGCATGCATTCCACACCAATGATTTCTCTAAATTTTTATTAATTTTTTTTTTTTTTACAGCTCGATCATCTAATGAAAAGTAAAGAATCTGAAGACGAACAAGTCAATTACATGTTTTTTTTTAAACAATAACGAATCCTCATTACAGAGAACAATAAACAAAAGATCTGTGGCACATTATCTTTGGAAAGATCTTTTGCAAATTTTTTTTCTAAAAAAAAAAACTATAATTCTCACAGATCACTTATGTCTCTTTCAAAGGACTATACAAGGCAGCTAAATTTTATTCACAAAATCCCCATGTCGCAGTTCCATTGCTGAAGTAGATAAAACACATAGAGTCCTCCTTTTCTCTGTGTTGCACAACTTCCCATTGGGCACATCACTGCTTCCCTATCCTACGTACAAAATCACTGTGTGGACTAGATAGCTGGCACCTTATTACACAATAATTAAAGAAAAGTTCATATTATTTTAGAGATAGACCAGTGATCTTCATTGATCGACTGGACGATTTATTCTTTTTTAAACAATTTTAATAATACCAAGATTTGACTTTCCTCTAATGTTACAAGAAAGCAAAAAATATATAATATAATATATAATGGTAATAAATTAAAAAAAAAAAAGGCAACCCTGCTCAGGTATCATCCAAAACATGATCACATTCAGAAGAAAAACACACACACACGATTTGGGACACACGTGTACACACACACACACACCAACATTAACAGTGTACACTTGATATCTGAGGAGGGGGTGTGCCGTCTTAACAATACATGTCGATGGCCTGAACAAAAGGCGGATCCTGCCTTTTGTCATTAAACAAAAGTTAATTAACAAAAGGTAATACTGCCTGTATTAAGCATCGCTTCAACATCTACTTTTGAGCAAAGCAAGTTATCTTGCTTAGGTCAGCCACTGCCTGGTCTGACCAGCGCAGCATGGCCAGCCTCAGTGGTCTTACTCCCTTGTCCTTTCAGGCCGATAGAGTAATAATATCTTGGCTCCCAGGGGGCTCTAAGTTTCCTGCCTGTCCTCTTGGGCAGAGAAATACAGGAAACTTCTCAACCCATCACAGTACCCGTTGCTATCCAGCACACCAAGGAACAGAATATAATGTCTTTCCCTGGGACAGTGGGAAATTTACAGCCGCCTTAAGAGACGTGGTAGATGGTGCTTGTCAACTCCTCATAAATAAGAACTAATGAACATGGCCAGTGGCCACAATTCATTCCCAGATTTTCAGTGACTGACACAGGGGATTGAACAGTTGAAGTTTATATGGTAGAAATACCACTTGTCACGTTTGTTGGAAAATCCCCTACACCACTCTGCCACTCCACCTCCTCCCACCAACAAAATGACAAGACTATAGGGGGGAAAAAAATCCACAAATTCTAAGTAGAACCAAAAACAAAAGAGGCAACTCACTACAGAAAGGGAAAAAGGGACCAAGTACCGCTCTCGCCCTGACGCCCTCCCCGCCCTCACCACAATGAAGTATCTCTATGCTTGTGTTTCTAAAAGGCAGCCAAATAGTCCAGCAACATTTAAATACTGCTGATCGGCAGTAAAGAGTGTAATAGATGGAGTGACAATGTTTTTCACAGATTTTGTGTAGTGTCTGGGAAAATAAATCCTTGAGCAAAAAGTAGACTCTGGTGGGAGGTAAGGAATCAGAGCCTGATTTGATTCATTTACGTAAAAGATGCACAAATACACCTCCAACTTTACGAGAACAGAAGAGAAAAAGGTGCAAGTCCCACCTGATGTCTCTTAAAACCTTGGCAAAATGAATACAGCATTATTCCAAAATTTGGTTCGGTCAACAAAGGCACAATAAATATATCCAATTCAGCCAGCCTCTTATTCTCTGTATGCATGTCCACACGCACATTTCCTTTTGTATATTAGAGATAAAGAGTTCTGTTCATTTTGGAGGGCACAATGGTTTGGGTTTTTTTTTTTTTTTTTGCTTCTAAAAATTATTGAACAGGGATCACAAAATAGTAAGTTCTTGATCCTACTGACATTAATATTTGAGGTACCAATTAAGGCAAGTTTTTAGCCAGAAAGGGGTAGTTTGTTAGCTTCTAAACATCCCAAGATTGGGAATTAAAGGACATAGAATGAGGAAGATAAATGTGGTCCAATTTGTCTTGGGGAAATAGTTAAACATTTTGGTCAAAACAGATTGTAAAATAAAGGTCCTTTTGGTTTTTTTTTTTTTTTTAAAAGATGCTTTTTCCATTCAGTGTTGAGGTTAAATCGTAGCATCAGATGAGCCATCCTTCTGCTGTAGCTCTACTCCTGGTAATATGCCAGGTGGACCCTTCCATCTTCTACCATAGATGGCACACGGCCAACGTTTTCACATTCTTAACCCAGTGTAATTTGGTAAATTTCAGGGAAATGTCTTTCATTGTTTATCAGGGCCCTCAGTCTGGCTAAAACCTTAAATTCAGTGATTCACATTTTAATTATCTCCAGGAAGGACAGAAACATTGAACATTTTATAAGTAAAACAGTGTTCTTCCATTTCCTAGTAAAGATTGACAGACACACATACATACACACACATACAAACATGAAACTGTAGTGCCAAAGGCAAAATTTTTACACTATTTTCACGCAAGATGTTCTGCATTTGCCTCACTGTGAAGTGTGTACTATTATGGTTGTTATGAGAACTTCATATATTCAAAGGCTTAATTTTATAATCTTCAATTATCTACTGCAGTACAAATTTTGCCTTTGGGAAATTAAGCATGCAATGAAAAAGTGCATATGACTTAAAAATCCTTTAGGTTTCTATATACAACTGTAACAGTGAAAAGACATTATGAACATTAAGGATTCATCGGCCACAACCCTTTTACATACTCTATTTTAAAAGTTGCCATTAAGAATTCTTTTGGGTACAATGCATGTTGCAGTTAAGAATCAGAAATACTCCATGATCAAAATAGTACAAACTGATCTCTGCAAGGGACAAATAAAACCTTCATATAAAGGTCAGGGTGGAAAAGACACACACAGAATAAGGCCGCTGAAAAAGCAATCGCCTCTTCTAGAAATGGCTGGGAAATTGACTTAGAAATGTCTTCAGTTCGGGGGCACTCGGCTCCTGATGAGACACACACACACTCGGCACTATCTGCATAGATCAGAGCCTCTCTTTAGGAACACACCCTTCCATACTGACAGGTGGCTTGTCCTGGGAAGTGATGGGGTGAAGGGGCCGGGAATGACCAAGGGAGTAAGAGGGAAAGAAGGTGTTCAGTAGCCGCAGAAGCCTGATTCTGGTGTCTCGTCTCCTGCACAGAAGAGATGGACACTCAGTGACGCACGCACACGACCTCCCAGGCCTTTACTGTTCATGTAACAGGCTGCTTTTGAAACGAGCTCAAAAAGGACCATGGCTCTGCCTCACAGCAGCAACAGATGACATCGGTCCATCAAGATCACACGTCAGTTATTACTGCCGCTGTAATTCTCTCGCTCTAACCTAAGCTGGCCATAACCAAAGAACAGGCTGGATAATAAACGACATGGAAGGAACAGCTTCACACAAACAATTTATATTGTGAAAAATAAGCATCACTCCCATCTTCTGTACATCCCTTTTACATAGTTATCAAATGACCAAGAAAATTCTTACATTCATCGTATGGACTTTAGAACTCTTCATTATAAATAAAGATGGCATGCCTTTCTTCACTAATAAATAAATACGACGATGTCCAACACGCTTGGGAGGAAACAACACGCAGGGGAGTGGAATGGGATGAAGGAAGAAAAAAAAACCAATTGTAGCGGGAACACTCCTCAATTGTAATACATGCGCAAATTCTACTTCTAAAAGGGATAAAAAGAATTAGCTTCTAAAAATACTACATTCATAATAATGCTTCCAATAATAACCTCAAAGTTTCAATGAAAAAAAATCTGTGCTTATGGATATGTGGGAATTCTGGGGTTTATTTTTGTTCTTTTTTTCCCCCCACTTTTAGGTCATTCAAAATAAACTTGGCTTAATGTATAGAATCTGGCAAAAACAACTGATAGGAAGGCCACAGATCCTCTTCAATCTAATCAAATCCAGTTGACAGTGTGCACTCTGGAGTGAAGGCATGCGGTGACTTTATTATTATTTTTTTTAAGTCTAATTAACTACCCCAAATCTCCACAGCCTCTCAGGGAGTTAATTTCCCCTAGACAAAGACAATCAAGGGCTCTCAAAGTCTAGTTTTGCTATAAATATAAAGTAATTCGTAGCAGAAAAATATAGCCTTTCTAAGAAGTAGATTTCCTTTTTCTTCGTTCGTTGACAAAACTCTGAGTCGGTTAGACAACGTAAGTTTCCACATAACTAGGCCACAGAGCAGCACCTCAAAATTCAGCTCTACTTCACAAAAATTAAGAAGCATTTCAACCCTCTGGCCATGGGTAAGTGCTGGTTCCCTTCTTCCCCCAAGTAGAAAATGCAGAAGACAGTCAATGTGACTGCCTTTCGCTGGAGCAGGGGACAGGAACGGCGGCACCAGGCCCTCCGCAGCACACGGCACACGGAGATGCGGGCGGTGATGCGGGCGGAGATGCAGACGCCGTAGCTCCCTCAGGGCCGCCTTCCAGCGCAGCAGCGGAGAACTCGGAGCCGGGCCGCACGGGCAGTGTCCAGGCAACTTCGTATATTAGGACAATACCTGGTATTATCAGAGCCACTGTTCACTGGCAGAAAGGGGGGTATAGCGGAGTCCTCCACAACTCATGTTTTATAGATGACCATTAGAGTTTACTAAACAAATACTCCCCCCACAACTTAAAAAAGGCAAATTACCCACAAAGCCCTACACCACAACTCACTGGTTTAAAAAAAAAATTTCCTTCTGGGAATGAACTAATGTGGCTACTGAGATGATGTGAATTTGATTTCAGAGTTGAAATTGCTTCTCATTTCATTCGCATCCTGCTGGTTAAAAAAAAAATGGAAATGTTTCTAGACCAAGAATACGCCCACTCAGGCTACATTGCACTTCCATCCTTTAGTTAGGAAAGGCAAGATCATCTCTCAGGCCAGCCTCCTTCCTCTCTGCTTCTGCAAAACCATCCTGTCCAACCAACGATTCCATAGTTCTCGAGTTTCAGTGAACAAAGGTCCTGGCCATCTCATGGTGCTTCTCTTCTTGAGTTTGGTATTCTAAAGAGACAAATGTCTGGACTGTTTTGAGGCTTCCAATGTGCAAAATAGTTCCCAAGGCATCGAATCCACCTGGGCCTCCGTTAAGGTGTTTTGGTTACTTGTTTTAGCCGCTGGAAACCCTGTCTTGTATAGTGCACCAGATCCATCAAACTGCTGTTGAGGGCCAGCGCGCACACACTTGTGCTGAGCTGAGCAAAGAATTCTGCGAACAAAGCAAACCCAAAACCACGTAAACACACTCGCACAGGCAAAAATAAAAACATAAAAAGTCAAAGAAGTCAAGGTTCCAGAAACTTGATCCCCACAATCAAGTTTGCTGTACTTCTCTAGCACAGCAAAAAAAATTTAAAAATCACAATCTACTGAAATGGTTTGCTAATTCTCCACATCTCTCCAGTAGTTCTAAAAGGGGAGGAACTACGTTTGTTTCAGCGTTGACTCTATAATGCCTGGCACAGTGGCTGACATCATACTTTTGGGATCAGTGGTGGATGCATGAAGGAAAACTAACAAAAGTACCCAATATGTTAAAAAAAAAAAAAAAAGCATCATTAGTTTGCTAAGAAAGAGAATGAAGTTTCAAGAGGCTGTGAGGAAATCAAATGGCCACAGCCAGTTGGCTTACTGTTTCTGTATAGCCAGGCAAGAATACATCCAGGCTTTCATCTGGTATTTACATATATGCTTTTACTTAATGGTCACAGCCACCAAACAGTTCCTCTGATAGGATGATCAATCATCTCCTGAACCTTGGATTTCTCCAAGGGCCTTCTTCTCAAACAAGACTCAAGACTGTTCACTAAGCTGTATTTTCCTATACTGTTGCTAACCATCTTTCTTAACATACAGTGAAAACAAACAATAAGCTCAGTATTTCAGGCAATGCCACTTCCCATGTCAAATGTGTTGTTCCTGGCAAGAGCTGATGCCTTTCCTTCTGCACTTGCTTTGCCCTTTTGCCAGCACTTCAGTTCAGGGGGAAATAATGATAACAAATGCTTCCCTCGTAGCTCAGTTGGTAAAGAATCGGCCTATAGTACAGGAGCCCCTGGGTTCGATTCCCAGGTCGGGAAGATCCCCTGGAGAAGAAAAGGGCAACCCACTCCAGTATTCTTGCCTGGAAAACCCAATGGACAGACCAGCCAGGCAGAGACCCTAGTCCATGGGGCTGCAAGGGTCGGACATGATTTAGCTACTAAACCACCACCAGTGATACCAAAACTCCCTAAGAGGCACGGTGCAGAAGCCACTTCTAATTTAATTTTGCTACGATCAAGTCACAGAAATCCATCTCAAGGAAGAACTGTCACAGAATGGAGAAAATGTGAGAAGAATAAATAGCTACAACTTCCTCTTCTTGAAAACACTGACAGTTGGTGGGACTGTGTTGGGGCAGTCACTGTGGCAAACAGTATGGAGGTTCCTCAAAAAGCTAAAAACAGAATTCCCATATGATCTAGCAACTCCACACCCTTGAGCATATATCCGGACAAAACTCTAACTCAAAAAGATATATGCACCCAGATGGTCATGATGATGCATGACAGAAATCAAACCAATACTGTAAAGCAATCATCAATCAATTAAAAATAAATATTTTTCGTAAAAAAAAAAAAAAGATATATGCACCTAGACATTCACAGCTGCACTATTCATAAAAGCCAAAATATGGAAAGAAACTAAATGTCCCCCCACAGACGAGTGGATAAAGATGTGGTATATATTTACAATGGACTACTATGCAGCCATAAAAAAGGAAATAATGCCAAGTGCAGCAACACGGGGGATTATCATACTGAGTGAGGTAAGTCAGCCAGAGAAAGACAAGCAGCATATGCTATAACTCGCACACGGAGTCTAAAGTCTGCCAGATGAACCTACCCATGAGACAGAAACAGACTCAGACATAGAGAGCAGGCTTACGGTTGCCAAGGGGGAGGCGAGGGGAAGGAGGGTGGAGTAGGAGTTTGCAGTTAGCAGACACAAACCATGCGCGCAGGCATGGAGAAGGCAACGGCAGCCCACCCCAGTGTTCTTGCCTGGAGAATCCCAGGGACGGGGGAGCCTGGTGGGCTGCCGTCTGTGGGGTCGCAGAGAGTCGGACACGACTGAAGCGACTTAGCAGCAGCAGCAGCAGACACATAGCACAGAATGGATAAACAACCAGGTCCTACTCTATAGCACAGGTAACTACATTCAACAACCTGTGACGAGCCATAATGGGAAAGAATAAAATAAAGAATATATATACGGGTAATTGGATCACTTTGCTCTACAGTAGAAATTAATGCAGCACTGTAAATCACCTATAATTTAAAACAACAAAAAGGCCAAAACACTGAAGGGAACACGCAACGTTATTCCCTGCCCAATCCCCTTGGCCCAGTAACCACCACCACAGAACCATTTACCTTTGTTCTTCCTGGTGAGGACCTCAGCCTGTTCCCACAGGTCAAAGGCGGTAAGGACGTGGGAAGTAATGCTGACATAGGAGGATGTCATGTTTTGGATGGTGACAGGGGTGCTGATGGTGGCGGGCAGCGCCCCGCTCCCCACGCTGCCAGCACTTGACTGGGACCCTATGGAGCTGGCCGGAGAAGGGATCGGAGAGAGGGGGGACGGTGTGCCTGTGCTTCTGGGAAGCGGGAGAAAAGAGGACTGGTTAATCACCTGAACTCCTGCTTCTGGAACTGCAATCCCAGTCACCTGGTCTCTGTGTATCTGCCAAGATGCCAGTCACTTCTATGAAGTCAAAGAGGGGCCCTTCCCCTTCAGGGTAATGGAAATTTATTTCCTAAAACACAGTGGCATAGGACCCTCCAAACGGAAAAAGGAACTGGGGAAGGTGGCCTTCCCTGGACACAGAACTGGGTGGGCCGATCCGTATTCCCGGTGCATGCCTGGGCCCTCTGCATCTGCTACGCCCATGGAATCTCTTCTCTCCCCACCCTCTACTCCAGCTTCTCCTGGCAAGACAACACTTTCCCTGAGAAGATGGGCCTCATCTCTGATATATTCCTTCTTTCGTCCACTCAAGAAACATCCCTGAGCTCCTACTCTGTACCTGGCGCTCTCCCAGACCCTGGGGCACATCACAGCTTCCTTCCGGTCGCCTGACCTTGCCTCTCACGTTTATCACATCTCCTCCTATTCTTCTATTCCTCCCCCTGCCTCACAGGCACCATGAAGACAGGGACTGTGTCTGACTCGTCTCTGCGTGTCTAGCACTTAGCACAGCGGGGGCTCTGGGTAAACACCTGCTGAACGTGTGACTGGCTGACCAGGGCACAGTCCCGGAGGAGACTGGGCCCCAGAGACTCACAGCACGCCCTTTGCTCTCCTAGGGATTGTCCACCCACACCTGCAATTGCACCTTGACACGGATCAAATGAGAAAGCAGGTGCAGTCACTCAGACCTAAGGACTGAGGCATATGAACGGAGAGACGGCCAGCGGCCGTGACCTGGTGACGTGGTGACATCCGCCCTCGGGCTCTGTGGGTCCTCAGGGATCCTAAGTGTCCCCGGCAGAATGCACACTTGGAAGGACTAGAGTAGGAGCCCCCCGAAGGCAGCAATTCCTGTCTGCTTTGTTTACTGAGGCTTTCCTGCACCTACAACAAGGTCTGGTACAGGAAGGTGCTCACAGTGAAGGAGTAATCTCAAATTATGTGACTGATACAGAGCAAGAAACAAAGAAATAGCGTATGATATCCCTTATACGTGGAGTCTAAAAAGAAATGATACAAATAAACTTACGTACAAAACAGACTCACAGACTCAGAGAACAAACGTATGGCAGCTAGGGGAAGGAGGGTGGGAAGGGATAGTTAGGGAGTCTGAGATGGATGTGTACACACTGCTATACTGAAAACGGACGACCAACAAGGGCCTGCTGCGCAGCCCAGGGAACTCCGCTCACTGACGCGGCAGCCTGGATGCGAGGGGAGTCTGGGGGAGAATGGACGCATGTCTATGTATGGCTGAGTCCCTTTGCTGTCCACCTGAAACTACCACAACATTGTTAATCGGCTACACTCCAATATAAAATAAAAACTTTAAAAAAACAAAGTAACTGACAACCTATTATTTGAGAAGACTACCTCAGAGGTGGGAGTCATTTTCAGAGGTAAGAAGTTCATTCTCAATCAGGACTGTCTTTTTTTAAGAGAAGCCATGTGGGAATCTCCTCTTTTGAACCTGCTGGAAATGGGGCAGGCTTCTAGGTGATGCTCTTAAAATAGCAAAACCCATCAGAACTGGGAGCTTTTCAAGGAGGATGACCAAATTAAAAAAAAACAAACTAGATACGTACTAAAGGGCAGGAAATTCTATATCTGCATCTCAAAAACACCTGCACAAGGACTCTGCTTTTCGACAGTTCATGGGATAGACGAGCAGTTCACCAAGTGGGGGAAGGAATTTAGCTTGAATTGTTTTCTTTCTTCGTCTCTGTTCCAGATCCTGAAAAGGTGGCAGGCAACTGGTTCTGCAAACTTCTTGTTTAGTGAAACGCCAAGATGGCATGCTGTACAGAACAGTGGTCCCCAGCCTTTTCGGCACCAGGGACCAGTTTTGAGGAAGACAATTTTTCCATGGACTTTGGGGGGGAGTGCATGCGGGCAGGATGGTTTCAGGATGATTCAAGCATGTTATGTTTATTGTGCATTTTATTTCTACTACTATTACATCAGCTCCACCTCCGATCATTGGGCATTAGATCCCGAAGGTTGGGGACCCCTGGTCTAGAAGGATAAAGGACTTTGTCTCTGGTTCCGCTGGCTTTGCCTGTTGCATCGTTGGGCATATCTAAACATCCTCAAAGGTCTGAGATATGGACCTTGTATTCTTTTACAATTATCTCTTTATGTTGCCCAGCCAGCAAATATCGTGATTTCTAATGACTCCTCAAAAAGGTAGAGATGTGCAGGTGATTTCAGTTGAAGGGGCAAGACCGCACATGGAAGTATTCTGACATGCTGAAAGCATACAAGAGGCACATAAAGAGAGCATTTAACACCGGGAGTTATTTCAGTTAGGCTGGTCATTACCTTGCGATGCATGGAGAAGGTGCCTGAGCAACCTTGGAAGAAGTCTTGAAGAAGTGTTCGTTAAGCGTGCGGGAATACTTTATTGCCATATCTTTTTTACAACGAAACATTGCCATGTTCAAAATGGACTGGCAACGCATGCTGTGAACAAAAAGGTAAGTGGAAATGAAGCACTGCCTTGGAGACACGAGTATCACCACTACAGACAGCGAGCCACCAAACCTTTTCTACCACTGGATTTTCCTCAATTAACAAGAGGAAGAACATCAAGAACCTCCCTGTACTAGCGTCAGAAGTAAACACAGGTGAAACAGTACCAATATATCTGTTGTGCTTCAGTCACTAAGCTGTGTGTGTCCATCTCTTTACAACCCCATGGACTACAGCCCACCAGGCTTCCCTATCCTTCACTATCTCCCAGAGTTTGCTCAAACTCATGTCCATTGAGTCGGTGATGCCATCCAACCATCTCATCCTCTGTCGCCCCCTTCTCCTCCTGCCCTCACTCTTTCCCAGTGTCAGGCTTTTCCAATGAATTGGTTCTTTTCCAATGAATGGGCTTCCTTCGGGGCTCAGATGGTAAAGAATCTGCCTGCATTCTAATGGTCAAACACAGATACACAAGGATATAATTTAAGTCACAAGACCAAAGAATCTGAGTCGTCAGTAAAATGGCAGTAGATGACATCTCATAATAATTAATCACCAGTGAGATTAACCCCTTGACACACAAACTCCCACTTTCTGGTACTGATTCACCTTTCATTATTATTTTCATTTTAAGAAAACAAGCTATCAAACTCTCTTGGTAACATCAAGAGATGAAAAAGCAAATGTAATACTTTCCAGACAAAGGGAAAAATACACACCATAAAACAGCAAATATCTTCTCCTGTGTTGGCGTTGTGGCATCCGAGAAGGATTTTAATGACAATATGAACCTACAGGAAAATATACATGTACATCAAGTCAAAACAGGCAGTCAGAAAACTCCAGGCACAAAGACACCTTATTATGTTTGTCTTGGTTTCATATTGATTTTTCCTAAAGATGTGACCACAAGACAGCAGCAGAGAAGACAAACAAGGCTTTAGCGCAACAATTCAAGCCATCCAGAAGACAAGGCGAGGACACGCCTGCTCTCTCACCTACCCACCTGCTTGAAACCAAGCAGACCTGTGTTCTTACCGAGTCCCCTGCTGAAACGCAGGTGATAAAGATGAGAGGGCCGCAGCAGAAACAAGAGGGCATCTGATAAGAAAGTCAAGCTGGAAGAAACCAACCCCCTCCCTAAAGGGACTGGCATTTCACCGTTCACTTGGCCAGACCGAGTTATTCTGGTTTAGCACTTCATCTGGGACACAATTTCAGTTTATGACAAAAAAAAAAAAAACAGAAAACCAACCAACTTCCTGGATCAGTGACTTCTTAAAGGCTCCCCTTTGTTAAGTTGTCCTCACACCGAAGTTCACATGGATTAAAGCCGTAAAGGTGAGGACAGGAAGTGCTAAGAGGAAGACAACACGGGCAGGCACTCACTTAATGAGGTCCACGGTCTCCGAGTAGATGGAGTACGCCGACTTGGACGCGGGGCTCTCCGACTCCAGGGCGACACCACACTCGATAAAGGACAAGGCAGCCTCCAGGTATTTAAAGGCCTTCCCTACCTTGTCCGTCTGTGGGCGAAGAACACGGTCCTTGTCAAGCCTAACACGGACTTTACTCAGCTTCTCACACATATTCTCTACAGAAACCAGCCCCCACCGTCTGAGCTGAACTACGGCTGGAGAGAAGTCAGGGACAGACTAACTCAACCATGATAACCAAAGCCCATCCGCTCTGACTTACTGAGAACTTTCTTCCAGCAAAAATTCAGTAGGAAAGAGAAGACAATCGTAATAACATTCACTTCTCAAAATCTACCGAAGTACACACTCAAGCTACGGCACCAAGTACATGGTCCCCTCGTTACTAGTGTGCAGTTACCCATTATATGAGGGTTATTCTATACATCTAGAATGATGCATTCATGGTTTCTTTGTATGTGCTGAACTTTATCTTGCAACAAGTAAAAAAATGTTATGGTTTACAAGCATCTCAGGTATCATGTCGAACAATAATCTTTTGATGTATTTTACAGCCCAACAGATCCCCTCTTTGGAAGCCTGGGTTAAGGGCACAAGGCAGTCCTCTGGGTCAGCAGGGATAACATTTTAGAGTCCCTCAACGGGAATGCAGACGTATGGATGCAACCAGATACTGGCGGTCACTTAAGCCTGAATACGCATTTTGTCACTTAACACTCTTCTCACTTGGTGGAACTCAGCCAACTCGACAGAGACTGGGGCAAGAGCCTCCACTTTCCTCTCCACACACATAAGCGGCACACGAGGTAAGAGCAACTGGTCAACATGACATGGGCAAGGCTGTAGCGTCTGCTAACGCCTCTAATGCGGTATGTTCAAAGAGAAAGACTGAAAACCATAAAGACGCACGTGGAATGTAAGGAGATGGTGACGAATCGGCAAAGAAACATGGTCTGGCAAAGAAAGATGGCTGCTACCTTTCATTTTAAAAAATAACTTCATTTTAAGACATTTCTTCTAGAGAACCCAGGCTCAGAAAATCAGTGACAGAAAGAATAAAAATCCAATCAGCATGCCCCAAATAATCAATAGTAAAGGGCCTTATTGGTTTGCTTCACTGGTGGGAATTTAACTCTTCCAATTTACTTATCCAATACCATCTCTTTCATGGAATTTTCAAAATTTATATTGGCCTCAGGGTAGAAACAAAAATAACCATACTAAGGCAATTTGCCAATTCCCACTTCTTTGAGGATTCTGTAAGGTTACTAGTGAGAATATTCCTGTGATAACTCTATGGGCCTCCTGGGACAGTGTTAAAGGTGATACGTGCTGTGCTCATGTGCTTAGTCGTGTCAGACTCTTTACAACCCCACGGACTGTAGCCTGCCAGGCTCTTCTGTCCCCGGGATTTTCCGGGCAAGAATACTGGAGTGGGTTGCCGAGTTCTAATTTCCTTAGCCAACAATAAGTAAAAGAAGAATAGAGATGAAATACACTCCTCTATACTCAGTTATTGGAGAAGGCAATGGCACCCCACTCCAGTACTCTTGCCTGAAAAATCCCATGGACAGAGGACCCTGGCAGGCTGCAGTCCATGGGGTCGCTAAGAGTCGGGCACGACTGAGCGACTTCACTTTCACGTTATGCACTTAACTATTTGCTGTGAAAGATGGACATGTTTAAGACATCGTGTGATTAAAGGAAAACATAACAGAGAGGCTGGTCATTCAGGTTTCCATCCAAACCAGCATTATTTTGTGAGTAGAATGAGTTAATATTGTTTATTAAAACAGATGCAATAGCCATAGGAAAGGAGAAAGAAGATGTGCATATGTACAGATGAAATACGACACACACAAAAGTTCGCTGGAGTAGGAATCTTGTTTGAATAATGAGGGACTCAGTGCTGAAAGTGCCCAATGTCAAGATAAGCTGTCAATGAGTGGCAGACAGGGTACCTAATATTTATTTTATTTCGAAAACCCAAAGATTCGTACAGTTCTCACAACAGCCTCAGAGAAGTAAAAGGAAGAGGCTGAGGACACAGTGTTGTCTGGTGCAGCTTGAGGCATCTCAATCTGACTCAGGCCATCCCAGTACAGAGTCACTTTGCAGATAGCGCCTAACTTTGCCTGTGACCCTCTCACAGCAGCCAAAGTGGGAAGGAGCCTACCCTGATGAACAGGGACCTGATAAAAAGGACTTGGCCCAGCCCTCCCAAGCCTGAGAACAGGTGCCAGTCCACAGACGGGGGATGCAGAACACCGAGCAAGTGGGGTGGGTGTGGATTCTGCGGCCACCACGGATGGATCCCATTCAATCCCCGTGGACCACCGGAGTTTGTGGTTATGTCTGCACATGGCAGAATCAAAGCAACTGACGCTGTTGTGGTACAAAGTTCAACATATGCTCTCTGCAGGGGTTTGGGTGTGGGGAATACACCAAGTAAATAAAACCCCATAGTCTTAGATGTTTAACTATGACAAAGGGCAAGCCTTATCTGACTATACTGCAGTGGAGAATTAAAAGCATATTTAATTATGTATGTAACTAACAAAAACTGCCACCTTCCAGAAGGTCCAAGAGCCACCAGGGAAAGAGTTCCTTGCTTGTTTACCAACAGAACCATCGTCAGCCTCACTGTAAAATTTCCTCTGATGGCACTGGTCCACTGTTCACTGTTAGTCTCTCTGGGGTTTTAAAATAATTTTGGAGTGCAAACAGGCTACCTTACTTTTTGAAATGTTTTGGGGTGAACAAAAACTGACCAGCTTTCAAAAAGCAAGAGCTGTTTTTCACATCCAAAGAACGGATTCAGTGGGACGCAAGGAAGCACTTGTGTGTATTACATGAAACACTTTCAGGTAGATCAACTTTCACCCACGCAGACAGAAAACACACGCTGGTACCCTATCTGCCCACGATCACACTGAGTCAATGAAGCCACAGTCATGTTACTCCACTAGGACCCCTCACCCCTCACTGATTCTGACCCTGCTGACGCTCTTACGCCCCATGCTGCCCTGCCTTCCCCCACCAGCCCCCTCCCTGGTTAGCGATGTGCAATACAGCAGAATGAGATGGCAAGTAGTTTATCAGAAAACATTCCACCCAAGGGAGAAAGAGCCAAGACGGACCACTAATTCTGCTTTGTCCTTCAACCTTTTGGCTTCCTTCAGGTGAAAATCGGCTTGTTGTCTGAAAGAGAGGAAAAAGACCAGGAGTGGGTCACAGGAAGCTACAGGCACTGGACTGGAGTGAAAGGACTAGAAAGGACGGGGGGCCGGGCGGTGTGAAGGGGAGGCAGGAGGGCAGGAGGTGGGCAAAGATGCCGGGAGCAGCACCCAAGGTCTTACTTGTCAAACTTCACGTGAGGCTTCCCTGGTTTGGAGTTACCATTTGGCAAAGAAGGCACTGGAAAACGGTTTGCAGTATCTCCAGAAGATCCCTTGAAAAAAATCATCACATCGATCACCCTCTCACATTTAAGATCACTGACATAAACCTATTCGGTTGGTGCAAACTTAACTGCGGCTTTGGACCGTGAATTTTAAATCATTATAACTAGGCTCGAACACATCTTTATTAATCAAAATAGGAACTACTACAATCAACACATTTTTGCCCCTGAGAAATAAGTTTATTTATTCACATAGTGTAAAAGTCCGTGCTGTGGGATTCAATGAACTCTTGGAAAGCATTTTCCGACTCCTGCTGGTTGTAGAAGCATTTTCCCTGCAAAAAGTTGTTGACATGCTTGAAGAAATGGTAGTCGACTGGCAAAAAGGTCAGGTGAATATGGCAAAACTTCGTAGCTCAATTCGTTCAACTTTCGAAGTGTTGGTTGTGTTGACGTACAGTTGGGTGTTGGTGTGGAGAACTGGGCCCTTTCTGTTGACCAATGCCGGCTGCAGGCGTTGCAGTTTTTGGTGCATCTCATCGATTCGCTGAGCACACTTCTCAGATGTAATGGTTTCACTGGGATTCAGAAAGCTGTAGTGGACCAGAAGGGCAGGAGACCACCAAAATGACTGTGACTTCTTCCTGGTGCAAGTTTGGCTTTGGGAAGTGCATTAGAGCTTCTTCTTGGTCCAACCACTGACATCGCCAGTTGTCACATACAATCCACTTTTTGTCGTATGTCACAATCTTATCAAGAAATGGTTCACTTTTGTTTTACAGGATGACACTTCAAAACAATGATTTTTTTGATTTCTGATCAACTCATGAGGCACCCGCTTACCAAGCTTTTTCACCTTTCCAGTTTGTTTCAAATGCCAAATGACTGTAGAATAGTCGATGCTGAGTTCTCCAGCAGCTTCTCGTATAGCTGTAAGCGGACCAGCTTCAATGACTGCTCTCAATTGGTCGTTGTCAACTTCCGATGGCCGGCCATTGTGCTCCTTATCTTCAAGGTTCTTGTCTCCTTTGCAAAACTTTTGGAACCACCACTGCGTTGTACCTTCATTAGCAGTTCTTGGGTCAAATGAGTTGTTGATGTTACAAGTTGTCTCCACTACTTTACCACTCATTTTGAACTCAAATAAGAAAATCGCTCGGATTTGCTTTTTGTCTAACATCATTTCCATAGTCTAAAACAAATATAAACAGCAAGTAATAAGCCATTAGCAAAAAACACAAAGTGAGAAATATGCATTAAAATAATGTATAACGTAATCACATTTAAGAATATATTTCAATACCAAACGGCAAATTTCAACAATGCAAAACCACAATTACTTTTGCACCAACCTAATACTATTTCTCTAAATTAGCCCAAAAGGAGCTCAAAAGAGAAGAACTCAAACACAGCACACTTAGGCTTAGTCAAGCATTTTCTCAGCTAGATTCAACTGAAACTGTAGATTTTGATTGTATTGGGGACACAGAAAAGCCACAAGACAAGAATGTTCAAGGGAACAGATTATCAACAAACAAAATTTAACACTTACTCTTAGGCAACACACACTCTCTCTCTCTCTCTATCACCCGTTCCAGGTTAACAGGAAGAAAGGAGTTTGTATTTGAGAAAGTAACTTTTTCCCATTATCACTAATAATGGAAGTATTTACATCCAAGCCAAGAACCAACCAGAGTAACCATGTTTTACTGCAAAACATTGGATAGAAAATTAACCCAAGCATCTATTCTGTATTTTCACATCTGAACCATTTTAAGAATAAACTGCCAACTAAATTTTCATGTAACAGGAACTGTTTCTTACTCTCCCTCTGGAAAGTGGAGATTTAAGCACAAATTATTCATTCTGGCTTTTAAAAGTGATGAAATAGCTCTGAAATACCATCAGTCAAGACTTATTTGAGCATTTAAAGATACATTTAAAGACACGACTGTGTCCCTCCTTACTTTGTGCTCTGTGGAGCTTCCAAAGACCTTCCCCTCTGCTTTTCTGTGTTTGGAGGTGGAAGGGTCTCTGTGGCTGCCCTTGGTACTACTGGCACTTTTGGGGGGGTCCTGGCCACCGGGGTCTTCCTGTCGTGGCCTTTTCTGTGCAGGTTTGGCTGGCTTCTGGGAGGACGAGGACGACACGAGTGAAGGGGGAAGCATTTCCTTCTTTGAGGGCTCAGAGGAGGGCCTGGACATTCTGGAATGAAACACAAGGCAAAACTAAGTCAAGGCAGAACACGAACCACACAGCTTTGTTGTTTGGCTTAAAAGGACAAAGTAGCTGTTGACATGAAAGATTAAGATATTACAGAGCATGAAATCCATTTTTGTGGAAAGGCCAAATTTCAGAGCTTTTTTCTTTTCTTTTTTTAAACCTTTGAAAAATTGAGTCCTACCTATGAGTAGTAAATGAGGTTGATAAATGTGGTTGCGTAACTTGTCACGAAGCTTGCAGTGTCTGCCAGTGGTCTTAACCCTTTACCCTAACAACTCTATCTGCAGCAGCTCCGCACAACCGGTACCTCCTCTCTGCCCCCTTCACATCAGACCCCCTCCCCTTTTTATCTCAAATCTCTGTTGGTTTACATGGTGACACGACTCAGTCACTCTTGCCAAGGCTTTTCATGCTTTTGATAAATCTAAGTTTGCTGCCAAACCAACTGTTCCCTCCTCTAAGGTCCTCGTGGAGGAAAACAAAACAAATTTAGCGTACTGTCAAAATGAACCCCAAAGAGTTGACTATTCTCTCATTCTACTGCAGAAGGAAAATGTTTGTCAGGGCACATGATCCAGGAAGCTGTGATCGCCTTTGCAGACTGTTCCCGGCCTCTATACTCACTTTGATTTGGAAGATTCCTTGTGGGAAGAGGAAGATGACGACTGTGACTTGACTTCCTTCTCCAGCCTGACTTTCTTGCTATCGTGGTCTTTTTCTGCTTCACCCTATTATTGTATAACATTAAACTGTTACGAACACAACTGTACAGACAAAATAGAGGGAAAAAATACACAGCAAAGGCAATGAGAACAATGAGACTTGCGGGAACATCTAAACGCACATGGCAACCTTTAAGCATTGACACTGTGTTCGGGGAGAGGGCGGGCGGCAGGCCATATAGATTTGATGTGATTTATCCTGAGACAGATTTGTGCAGCAGGAAGGACTATTCCTCAAACCCAGGAAAAGAAGGATATCCAAAAAGGAAAGAACCAGGTTTTTCTCTTCCCAGGAAGCAAAACAGTTGTATTATTCCATGACAACATGTACATCCAATTTATAGAGGGTCCTTCCCACAGGCCTAAGCTCACATGACGGCCTGTGGGGAAGAGTCACTAGCTTCTAACAAGGACAAGGAAGTGATCAGCAGGAGTCCTTCAATCAGCTCAGGTGCCATCAGAACTAAACTCCTCCTACAGCTCACCAGGAAAGAAATCTGGGACACCATCAGCCAATCTAGGCCAGTCCCTAAACAACTGAAATCCTCTCTTAGAGCCTTAAAGGGAAAAACATTTTTCACGTGATCCGATTGTGGGAGGCCCTGGTTTTCACCACAGTCTCTCCCTTGTTCTCTGAATGTCTCCAAGAAAAATGAATAAATTAAGATGTGTGGGCTCAAGTTCTGCTAATAAGCAGCCTGGCCTTGCTCAAAAGTAGGGAAAAGGAAGAGACATATCCTACCCTACCCCCTCCGACCCCTGCATTCCCCAAACACAGGTGCTCGGGAGTGCGTCTTAATCCAGCCCTTCGCAAACTCTGCCGAAAACATTTATCTCTTGTTTCAAAAGATAAGGTGGCTTATAAGGATATTTGGTTTTCATCTCTTGGTGTGCGCACAGAAGAGGGGAAAATATGGGGGGAGAAAGAAACTCTAAGCCAAAGCTGGTCCCCCTGGAGACAATCCTGCACTGTCTCACACTCCGTCCCAGAGCCAGACAGGCAAGTCCAGAGCGACAAGTGAAGTCAGGGACTTTGTACAAAAACGGAGAATGCAATCATTTTTCTACTGATGAAATGCTGAAGTGCCAATACTTTAGATACGCTGGATTAAACTACTTAAATTGCTTTCACTGTTTTTTTTTCCTTTTAATATTTTTTAACGTGGCTACTAGAGAATGTAAAATTATGAAAATGTAAAATTAGGTCGCATGATATTGCTACTGTTCTTTACACTTTTCTAGAGGTGACGTGCAAAATGGACCTTGAACTTCCAATGAGCTGAGGCAAATGAAGAACTATTCAATGTACAGGATAAGTAAAAGAAAAACAAATCAGTTGCTCGTGATGAAAGACTGGGGGATAAACAGATCTTGAGCAAGGAGCGAACATATACTGCAAATAAAATAAGCACATCCCACGGGCACAACTGAAACACAGCAAGTGATGTCACATGGCTGTTTGTTTCTCATGTGGCAGCAGCACAAGCCCGGGGCACAGGTCAGGAGAGATGAGAGGGGGGCCCTGGCAGTGGCCGGGGGCGCCTGCTGGGGCTCAGCATGTAACTCACCCTCCATTCAACAATTCACAATGGGAACACTTTAGAGGTACTCGATGTTGGCAGAGAAAAACAGAATAAACCGGAAATGACTGGTTAAAACAGAACTCTACTCCTAGTGGGTACCCTCATCACTACAACCTCTGTGCCCAGGAGGCTCTGCTACCAACGGCCCCGGTGAATTTCTCTTGAGTTTTAGATTAAAGGCCACACAGCTGGCGCAGCAAACACTGCAAGAGGTGGGAAATTTATCTTTGGGAAAAGTCACAGAATGTGCTAAAATACCCAGACAGATAATTAACTTGCACACGAAGTTAATTACTACTACACTGTGGCTTAGCTGGTAAAGAATCCGCCTGCAGTGCGGGAGACCTGGGTTCAATCCCTGCATTGGGAAGATCCCCTGGAGAAGGGTAAGGCTACCCACTTCAGTATTCTGGCCTGGAGAATTCCATGGACTGTATAGTCCATGGGGTCGCGAAGAGTTGTACATGACTGAGCGACTTTCACTTCACTTTTTTTATAGGGTTGTTTTGTTGTTTTCCCAGCCACAGTGCATGGCATGTAGCTTCTTAGTTTCCTGGCCGAGGATTGAACCCTCATCCCCTACAGCGGAAGAGCAGAGTACCAATCATAGTTTGTTTTTTTTTTAATTTGTTTTTTTGGCTGTGCCAGGACTTCATTGCCACTCAGGCTTTCTTTAGTTGTGGCAAGCCGGGGGGCCACTCTTCATTGCAGAGATCAGGCTTCTCATCTTGCAGAGCATAGGACCCAGGGCACTTGGGCTTTAGAAGTTTCAGCTCATGGGCCCTGGAGCTTGGGCTCAGCAGCTGTGGTGCATGAGCTTACTGGCCCAGCAGGAATATGGAATCTTCCTGGACCAGCGATTAAACCCATGTTCCCCGCACTGGCAGGTGGATTCTCAGCCCACTGCACTACAAGGGAAGTCCTCATACTGTTTTAAATAGAAGGCATCTCCAGGCAGTTAACAACACAAAGGATAAGTCCTGAAGATAAAGTTAAGTATAAATGGCCCACAAGGTTACTTTCTAAAGAAAACAGCAAACTCTAGAGGCAGAAGAAGAGTTAATTTTTGTTTGTATACCTTCATGCTGCTTGGGACGTGCTAGTTACGACTAGAAACCAAAGTGGCAGGTCTTACAAACCACACATGAAAATATGATTCCTAGTGAGTCAATCCTCACAAACTGGTTTAACTCTGGCTTGTGCCAACTGGTGAGTCAAGAGAACAGCCCAGAACCAAGGATCAACTTTGACACTAGCTTTAACAACTGTGCTGGCACTTACTGGAATAATATGCTTCATACTGACATGCAACAACTTAGAAGCCGGGCTAGTAAAAAGTGTTAGGTGCTCAGCCGTGTCCAGCTCTTTGTGACCCCATGGACCGTAGCCCGCTAGGTTCCTCTGTCCATGGGATTCTCCAGGTACGAATACTGCAGTGGGTGGCCATTCCCTCCTCCAGGGGATCTTCCCGACCCAGGGATTGAACATGGCTCTGCTGCATTGCAGGCAGATTCTTTACCATCTGAACTACCAGGGAAGCCATAGAGCCATTTCACCAATTAAGCAAAATTCCCTTCTGCTGACTGTGTCTGCTTTGATGGAGTGCACTCCTATGAGCCTGGGGTTGGTATTTTCGTACTTGGAACCTTCTCATCCTCGGCAGGAACAGTCCCAGAGGCATCCCTGGAGCAGGCACTCTGTGAACTTTCTCCATTGGCATGGGAGCCAGCCTACACTACCTCTTGAAGTGAATCTAAGATTAGGCAAAGGGCCGTTGGAGAGGGAGCTGTCTCATCCGGGGGCGTAAGGGAACGCAGACTTGATCCAAGACTGGAAAACAGAAGGTGAGGAGTTCCTAAGATGTTTCTGGGTCAAGAGACCATCTGAAAGAGAGGTAAGCATGATGCTTTTTTCAGGAGGAAAAAAAGTCTCCTCTGCCCAGGGGCTTATCCATAGATCGAGTCTCAGGTCTGGGTCTTGGAGGCTCCCTGTTTTCAGAAAAACAGTGTCTCCGTGGTGCCCACATCTCCACCAGGAGGAGGCTGCTCTTGATTGACTTGTTGACTTTTCTTAACCTGTTGGCTCAGGAAGCTTCATATTACCTGCCAAAGGCTGCTTCACCTGTGGAGTGGAGCCAAAGGGCGAGAATGATGACCATAAAAGGAAGCGCTGGGGCTGTGCTCTGCTGAGCCGGTTTCTGGAGAGGAGGCCTCCAGGGCACTCAACTCACCAGCCAGGTACTGCAAGTAAAAGGGGAGTTTGCTGTCGCTAAGTTGTGTCCGACTGTCCATGGGATCTCCCAGGCAAGAATACTAGAGTGGGTTGCCATTTCCTCCTCCAGGGGATCTTCCCAACCCAAGAACGGAACTCGCATCTCCCACTTTGCAGGTGGATTCTTTACTGCCAAGCCATCAGGGGGAAGCCCTGTAGCCTTTTTGGATCCCATCTGCGAAAGGCGGCGGCTGAACGAGAGACGTCCAGTCCTAAACTCCATCACCCTCTCCCGCGGGGAAGCAAATCGACTTGGTAGCACGTGGAGCAGAGCAAAAGTGGAGAAGCAGCCTTTGGGGAAGTTCAGGTACTTGGCCAAGATCTGCCTCTGCCGGAAACTCAGTGAGACAACAAGGCAGACAAGTCCAAGCTGACCCCAAGAATGAGGGTGGAGACTGACTGAGAAGGCGGGTTATGTTCACTGGGCTAAGCACCGCGGAAGAGCAAAATGTATCCACTTTCCCCCTTCTTTCTCATCAGGGAAACATAGGCATTAGACTGGCCCTAAAACAGCTTCTCCATATGACGTTTTTAGGGTAACTAACAGGCACGAAGAAATTAGATGTAAGTGGTTTTAGGAAATTATAGGGATGACTTCAAACCCTTGATTTTGAAGGATAATAACCGGGAATGTCTATCTGGAGAAACAACCCAAGAGAAAACAGGCAGATCTTGGATAGAAGGGAAGGTCTGAACCAACCATCAAGCAATAAAAATGCACATTTTCCCACCAGATCCCATAATTTCCCTCCCCCTTCTTCAAAACACATATAAACCATGCACTGTAATGTGCTTCCGAAAGTGTCCACGCTTCTTGGTCAGTAAAGCAATTATTTAGAAAAAGGGAAAGCCCTGAACGAATGTAACCTCCCTGTTCTGGTATTTGTCTAAACAACTGCTGAGACTGTCTAGAGTTTTACTTGGAAGACTTCTGTAAGGTGACTGAATTAAATGAGATTATCTATGAGAGGTAACGAAGGGCAGAGTCACACTTGCAACTGAACAACAACATCTAGAAAAGCGCCTGGAGCAAAGCTTAGCTCTCTGAATGTTCGGTGTGCTTTTAGAATCCTTTCCTTTGTACCGCCTTGATTATATACTGTGTTGTGCCTCTACACTTCAACTGCTCTTCCAAGTCTGGAAAACAGGAAGCTTAAAAATTACATAAAAGAAAATATAAGTTCTAGTTTAAATTCTAAACTGTAATCAAGTGGAAGAAATTCTGTAGTTTATGTAAGGAGGACCATGCAAGTTCATGCCCATTTACCCTCGTGATTTTCTCTACTTTTTCTCATGAACTGTCCCCGAGCCACTCCTTTACAAAGTAAAGAAGAAAAAAATACAGGTACACCTCTATAGGCACCACATTCAATGGGATCATCACAGCTGTTAACCACCATTAACTTTTTACAATCATCTTCTCACACTTTTGAGTCTAAAGTGGCTTCAAGGATCTGTTGCGGTCATGTCCCACTCTTTGCATCTCTTGCATTGCAGGCAGATTCTTTTCTGGTGAGCCACTGGGAAAGTCCCCTCAAGAATCTGTTAACACTGAAAATACCTGTTAAATTTCGCGGCAAGAAAGGGATGGGAAGGAGCAGGTACATTATTCAATTGCTCTCACTACTTCTTCATGGAGCTTTTTCTAGTGTTCACACTCGATATGAAGAAGATGAAAGTGAAAAGTGAAAATGAAGTCGCTCAGTCATGTCCGACTCTTTGCGACCCCATGGACAGTAGCCTACCAGGTTTCTAAGTCCATGGGATTTTCCAGGCAAGAGTACTGGAGTGGGTTTCCATTTCCTCCTCCAGGGGATCTTCCTGACCCAGGGATCGAACCTGGGTCTCCCACATTGTGGGCAGATGCTTTACCCTCTGAGCCACGAGGGAAGCCCTGAAGAACATGAACACTATCCAAATATGGAGGAAAGCACCCAACCTTAAAAAGAGACCTGGGTGGGACTTCCCTGGTGGTCTGTGCTTCCAATGCAGAGGGCCTGGGTTCAATCCCTAGTCGGGGAACGAGACCCCACATGCTGAAACTAAAGATTCCACACACTGAAACTAACACCTAGTGCAGCCAAATAAATTTAAAGAGAGAGAGAGACCTGGGCTGCCTATGGAGCAGCCCCACTCATAAGCAGAGTCAGGGTCTTGGCAAGAAAGTGGGGAGCCTGGCCCTCACAGAGAACCTGAGGGTGCGGTGTTCAGTCTTAACACCTGCTGGAATCCAGCAGGAAGCAAAACCAATGACACATGGTTCTCTGATCAGGAAGTAACTACACAGTCGGCTGCTGTTTATATTTGTCTAAAGGCTCCTAAGCAATGTTTCTAACTAGTGACATACTTCAGACCAGGAATTCCTAGATCGATGATGTCTAAAAGCACCACTCTGGAGAGATTTCTCGGTCCAAACCACTAGCTCTGTACAATCCTGCCCTGGTAACAAAGCTTCTGCTCCAGAGCCTTAGGCATTAGAGAATCTGAGGAGTTATCTGCCTACATTGCAGGAGACCCAGGTTCGATTCCCAGGTCGGGAAGATGCCCTGGAGAAGGAAATGGCAACCCACTCCAGTACTATTGCCTAGAGAATCCCATGGATGGAGGAGCCTGGCAGGCTACAGTCCACGAGGTCACAACAGTCGGACACGACTTGGTGACTAAACCAGCACCACCAATCTGAGGAGTTAGAAGACACGAGGGGAGTGGGAGGGAGGTTTAAGAGGAAGGGGCCATATGTATATTTTGGCTGAAACCAACCCAACATTGTAAAGCTTATCCTCTAATTTAAAATAAAATTTAAAAATGGGGCGGGGGGAGGGGAGAATAGTAAGTAAAACAAAAGAGAAAAAAGAAAACCACCAATGGGGAGCATGCAGGGTGGTGCTCATCCCTCCACCAGTACCCAGGGCTTTCCCCAAGCAGACAGGGACGTGCAGCCAGGGTTTGGAATGACCGGTTCAGACCCTGATCCTGTCACTCCCACAGCAAACAGGCAGGCTGTTCCCAAGGCCAGACTGCTCAGCTGTGTGCCAGAGGTTTAAAGCAAGCATGTACTTGCCTAAGATGAGAGGGTCATTACTTTTCCATCCTTTGAACAGGAAGATGAATGAGCTGCCCTAGCAGAGCTCAGCCAAGGGCTGTGATAGCTGGCTTCCCTTGGTGGAGCTACAGACAGCTTCTAGATTTGTGCTGGAGGGTGGACTGAGCTGACAACCATCCAGGGAGACTCCAGTTCCCACCTGGTTAGTAAGCTCTTTAGAAGCTAATACTTCTCCCCACTCGAGTTGACGCAGAAGGTCAGCCGTGGAGACTAGATAATATTGGAGCTGGCCAAAAAGTTCGTTTGGGTTTTTCCAAAAGCTGTAATGGAAAAAAACTGAATGACCTTTTTGGCCAACCCAAGGTTATGGTAGCTGGAAGACAGGTGATAAAAGACTTCCCAGGAGGAGGTAAAAAGAGTGTATTTTTGAGGCTTTCTCGGGCATGTTAGGTGTAGGCACCATTTCCCTAGCCTGGTCCATCACAATTTTCTCCATAAAGTTTCACACCTCTTACATACACACATTGTTTCAGAAGTTATCAGGGGACTTCCCTGGTGGACCAGTGGTTAAGAATTTTCCTTCTGATGCAGGAGATATGGGCTGGATCCCTGGTCAAGAAACCAAGATAAGATTCCACATGCCTTGGGGCAACTAAGCTACAACCATAAAGAAACCCCGTCTGCCGCAGCAAAGACCCAGCACAGCCAAAAAGAACGGGCAAAAAAAAAAGTTACTAGGCATGTGAAAATGTCTGCTTCTAGCTGAAACAGCACTGCCAGTTAGCACACTTGATCCCAACCCCACTGGGCTCACCCGCTGCAGTTATGGTAGTAATACACACCCTCACGGCTCATTGGACAAGGTGCTGGAGAAACCACCCCCTTTACTATTTGGTAAAGTCATGTTGTATTTTTAACCTCGTGGAGTAATCAGTCAAATCAGACAGGACAGCAGGCTTCATGATCTTTCTGTCCTTGTTATTCTTAGCTCAACTTCCGTAACTGAGAAGTTTTTTATGTATCTGCAGGAGTGTTAAACTTTTTATTCCTTCTCGGCAGGAAAGAGTTGGCCCTTCTTGTGTCCTTCATTCTGAATGTCGGATAGGTTGGTTTGGGAATGTCACTGGAGCAGGTGGGAATTCACTAATCTCTCATCACCCAGAAGCAGTGAAAAAATACATCGAGAAATGAAATACATCTCAGTAATTCAGAATAAAAGCTGAAAGGACAATGTTCAAAATACCGTATGTCCAAGTAAAGAGGATCTTAAATAACACAGGGGTTACTGTTTCTATTATTATTATGTTTATTCCTGAAGTGAAGCTTCCAAACACTATGCTAAATGACAGACTACTTCACAATGCACCAAAGAGCCTATATTATTCAAAAAGATGCCCTAACCACTCTGTAATAGCTCTAAAACTTTTTCCCACAATGCCCTGCTTATTATTAAAAGTCATTAACAGAGGTCATAAATTCTTAAATATGGTGGTTTCAAATTAACGAGGTGTTGTGGTGCCATGAGTTAAAATATGGACATAATATCAGTCTTAAAAAGATCAAACCACGGGAGTAACATTTAGTGTATATTACTGCTGTCAGTAAATCAGAATTAACATTTCATTTCATATACGGTTTTAATTTCTAAAGGAAAACTTAATGGGCCAGCACCTCCCTGGTGGTACAGAGGAAAAGAAGCGGCCTGTCAATGACAAGGAACACAGGTTTGATTCCTGCTCTGGGAAGATTCCACACGTCACGGAGCAGCTAAGCCCATGTGTCACAACTATTGAGCCAAGAGCCTGGGACCTGCAACTGCCGAGCCAGTGCTGCAGAGCCTGGGACCTGCAACCACTGAGCCAGTGCTTCACAGCCTGGAACCTGCAATGACTGAGCCAGTGCTTCAGAGCCCGGAACCTGCAACCACTGAGCCAGTGCTTCAGAGCCTGGAACCTACAACTGCCGAGCCAGTGCTTCAGAGCCTGGGACCTGCAACCACTGAGCCAGTGCTTCAGAGCCTGGGACCTGCAACTGCTGAGCCAGTGCACCTACTGCTCCTGTTCTCCAATAAGAGAAGCCACCACAGTGAGAAGCCCCCACACCACAACTAGAGAGTAGACCCCCACTCTCCATAACTAGAGAAAAACCCATGCAGCAACAAAGACCCAGTATATCCAAAAAACCATAAATAAAAATAATAAAAGAAAAAACCTAGTGGGTCAGGTGGTAAATACCAATGTTATCCAAATAGATAAAACACACACCCTTAATGCTATATTATTCTAAAGCAGTATGTCCTTCTCAATGACTGCCTCATCTTTATTTCAGCGGAAGTAATCTGGCATTTATTAGCACTTATCTGCATGAAAGACTAACTGGTACTAGGCACTAAAGCAACGTGGAATCCGAAGATTTCCAGCCTCTTCTAAGACAGTTCACGGTTATGTGAACATCATCTTCTAAGACAATCGAGCACCAAACACAGCCCTGGTGTGCCGCAGGCACGGTCCACGCTGGAGGGAAGGTGATTTCTCGCACACTCACCTTTCTCTTTTTGGCCAACTTGCTGGCGTTTTCTGAGCTTCTCTTCTCAGGATCTGGCTTCTTCCCTGCTGGTGGCTGTTTGTCTTCTGGTTTCTTGGGGCGGCTGCCCTTCCCTGGCGGCTGGGGTATCCGAGACAGGAGGTCGAGCGTGATCTTCACCACCAAGCTTTGTGGTGGCGGAGCGTCCCTGAGCGGGGAGAGCAGCTTGGTGTCTCTCGAAGGCACCGGGGGTTTGTCTTTGCGGCGGTCCTCCTGGACCACCACGGCCAGCCTGCAGCCACTAGTCCTGGCGCCGGCGCCGCCGCCGCCACCGCGGACAGGGCCCTGGCTCTGGGTCAGGGGAACGAGCGCAAAGTGTTCGGGGCTCCGGTCCTCTGCCGCTGCGTCTTTCGGGGGCGCCTTCGGGGGGCCGCTGCGGTGCTTCTTCCGGTCGCTGGGGGTGGGCACCGCCGGCTTGGGCTCCCGGCTGTCTGCGGCGCGGGGCCGCCCTTTCGTCTTCACCTTGGGCTTGTCTTTGGAGGGCTGGTCCTTGGAGGGCGGGGGAGGAAGTCCGGGCTCGCTCTCCACCTGCAGGCAGGCGCGCGCATCTGCAGGCGCATCGGTGTGCCCGGGGGCGGAAGCCTTGTTGGGCTTTTTGGGCTGTTTGCTTCCCACGGTTTGCCGCTGGGGGGGCTCCTGCTGGGCAGGGGACTTCTGACAGCTCCTCTTGCCTGAGTGAGGGCCTTCGGAAGGGACCCGGGGGGCTTTGCTGGAGCCTTTGGGGGGAAGCTCTTTGGACTCCGGGCGCTCGTGACCCGCGGTGGCGCTGTCGCCGCCCTTGCCCTTAGTGTCCGAGTGTCCGGCCGGGGGCTCCGTGCTACCCGGGGCCTCGGTGGGCACCGCGGGCTGGCTGACTTTGGTCAGCCAGTTGTCCAGCTGCCATTTGTTGGTTGTCGGAGGCTCGGGCTACAAACATGGAAAAAGAAGACAGGGTTAACTGAGCAGTAATGAGTCTGCTCCTCTGGGTAGCCACCCAGTGCTACAGGACTGTCCCAGGGAGATGCACTCACTCCAAACCTAACAATTCAGGCCCTTTTGATCCCCCTCTAATTACAGAGTAAATCCTATAACAATTAACTCTTAAAACAATCTTCCCATTGTTCATGCTGCAGGAATTCCAGCTGTAGCAGACATTGACTAGTAATAAACCATTAGATACTGACCCGTGCTGACCACTGTCAACTGCTGAGAAATCTGTGTAAGCAAGCTTTTGTTTCATTGATAATTACAGTATAATTTAAACAGATTTTTCATTCTGACTTGTGAACTATCCTATCAGGAAATGATAGGAAAGAATGAAGAGCAAAAAGAATCCTTTTATCAAGGATTTTCAGAAGAAGGTCAATGAACAAACTAAGTCTTAGTGGTTATGGATGGGTTTTGTAGTTTATCCCTTTTTTTTTTTTGACATACTCATCAATCAAAAATGACTTTCTTCAAAACTTGATTTCATTTCTCAATGTACTTAAAAACACTAATACACGAGAGTTTATCACAGATATACTGTCTTCTGAATTTCAAATTTTTCTTCTGGGTAAAAAGAACTAAATGAATTCACATTAGTCACCCATGAGTTCCCCCTTGAATTCTTTAAAAATCAAACACGAAGCCTCTTGTTACAGGTAGTCTGGTCTGAATGAGCACCTGTTTTTCTAAGAAACACAGGGAGGCCCCAGAGCACACAACTGAGAGCAGTGAGATTATACTGATTATCTGTGCAACTCACTAGGAGAATAAACAAAAGTCCCGGGCTTCTCCTGTTTTCCTAACAGCAGATATCGTGCTGAAATCTTTGCTGCTGACTACTGGTACATCACATTCTCTCTCTCCCCAACTGGGCTACTAGATCTCATTAAAGGAATGATAAGGACGTCTTTATCTCCAAATTCTACTTTTATGTCTTGCACACGGTGGTGTACGTGAGATATTTATTTCGGCACTTCTATTGGTATCTTGGGGCTTCCTGGGTAGCTCAAATGGCAAAGAATTGGCCTGCAATGAGGGAGACCTGGGTTTGATCCCTGGGTTAGGAAGATCCCCTAGAGAAGGGAATGGCAACCCATCCAGTATTCTTGCCTGGAGAATTCCATGGACATTGGTATATTACTCTACCTATAAATTGTATGTTCTTTGGGAAAATATTCATGTGTTAGCAGAGTAATTAATGATTACTTTCTTTTTAAAGGGCAGCGTATCACTGGCATGCTGCATGTTTTTCTTAAGATCCATTCTGACAGGTGGTTTGTATGATTAAATTATTTCCACAACACTCCGGGAAGCTAACTGAAAGATATCTCATGCAGAATTTAACTGATTAGATTATGGATAAGGCAATCACTCCAGTAAATGGATGATATTTTATAGGGAAGACTGCTGCTAACGGTTTTCCCAAGTGGGATAGCCCAAACAATTCAACTCAAAAAAAAAAAAAAAAAATTTTCAAACGTAACATGTCTAAGATATGTAGATATAATGTAAAGGCTTTGGGGCCAGGAAAAAATTTTAGGGACTAAACTGGTCAGGTAGCTAGTTTGGGCTTAGTATAACAGTAGTAAAACAGAACTTAGAGGAACTCTAAGGAAAGAGGGCAACAGAATTTTGTTGTTGTTTTCCTGCTTAAGACAATGTATCTTCTTTGTATCTCCCTCCACTTATACCAACTGTATCCCCCACGCTCTCTCATTTGAATTTCAGAGCAAGGAGGGAGGGAAGAAGGAAGAGCTACCCTAACAAAGTCCCACAGGATTTAAAACTGCACTCAACACTCTACCGAGACAGGATGGTTGTTCAGGGTAGAGAAAAGATTCATACCCAGCTTCTACTTGTCAGACACTGTTTCTTGCAAAGACTTGAGGGGGTGGTAGTTCTAACCCCCTAGGAAGGAGCCAAATCCTTCAAACTGTTTCTCAGAAAAGGTACAGGGACCCCTCATCAGGGCTATGCTGACAACCTCACCACAGCCACCAATCCTCTTGCTCTCTAGAGGAGTGCTTATGCATGAACCAAAAGGGGAGGTCATTCCTGGTATAAATAACCTCTGCTCCCCTCCCCCAACCCCAAACAGGGCAGTTTAAGATACATTTAGTAGTCCCTAAAGGAATGTCCTGGATACAGAAATAAAACACATTTTCTTCCACTGTGGTCCTAAAAATGGCCAGAAGGGAGGCCGATGGCCCAATTGCAGGGCAGAACGTCCAGACAAGGCGAAAGGGTAGGGGTGATCCTTTTTGTATACTTACTATGACCACGTAAAATGGACAAAATTCCTTTAAGGCTAGGTATTATCTGAGTGCTGAGACGAGGGAAAGTTATAAGGGACTGATGAAAACTAGACAGGATCAAGGTTTGGACTTTTGTTTTTCCTCAGCCTTTCCTCATGCCCCACCCCCAATCTCCTAGGGCTGGATCAACCCAAACACTGCACAGAGGAGGTGCAAAAACATATGAGCCTTTTAATAAACATTTGACTGTATGTCTCTTTACTTCTCACTTCTCAAGATACAAAATCCATTTATTTTAGGATGAATTATCCTGAAAGAAAAGCTCTGAGCTATGCACAATACACATCCACTGTTTTTGTAAAACAACATAGTTGTTGTGAGGGAGTACAACTCCAAGACTTAGAAGGAAAAAATAAAAAACACAACAGAGAGAAGTGGCATGGTGCTGTAAGAATAAAAGGCTTCCTAGTTAAACGACTATGGGTTTCAATCTTAGTGTTAATACTTCCTTACAGGTGAAAAGAAAACTCCCAACCTTCTAGGGTTCACGGTCATATCGCATAATTTATGAAGAAAGTATCAAGAGCTTAGCAGATAATCAACCATGGTAGTTTACTACCAAAGCACTGGATTAGAGAGAATTAGATTAGAAAACTAAGCAGATGCTTGAATAACTGAGAATAGAAGTCATTTTTCTCTGAACTTTACTTAAGCAGTAAAAGGTCGATGCGTCCCATATATTCTGAAAAGCTGAGGTTTACATGCTGACTCACTATAAAGCTGAGACCCAAAGTGGCTTTCCCCCAAGTTCACCACCAGCCTGTTGGCACACATATAACATTTCCTATCTCATAAGATCACTGGACTACTTTGTCAAATGAATTTTAAATGGAGACTTTTAAGAAGCGAACTTCTCAGCATTAAAAATAAAACATAGAGTGAAAAAGTTAAAACTAGCAACTCCGGGCTATTACGGAACTCATGTAGTGCTCGACTAACTCAGTGTTACAATAATGCAGGTATTTATTTTAAAAGGAAAGAAAGGTTGTTAAATAACTTTGGGGAAAATTAAAGGTTTAAAACCTAGACAAAGACAAAACCAGGTCTGAGGAAGCCAAGCCTTGGTATGTAACCAACAAACCATACTGAAGTCTAAGTTTGCATAGTAAGAGAAATGTAAAATATGAGCCTATTTAGGAAAGCGATTTTTAAAAAGTAGAGTAGAGTGGGAACATCATTTTCCAGCGAAGAGTCTCTAAATCTATTCTATTCAATAACCTCTTGAGCAGCAAGATACAACCAATGAGTTGGCTGGAAAGTTTGTTCAGATTTTTCCATCAGATGCTACAGAAAAACTCAACCAAACTTTTAAGCCAATCCAATGTTTCATTAATACAAATGCCAGATTAATTTTTTCTTCTGAGTTTCAATTATTCAGCCAAATCTGTGCCATTTCCATTTTATTTGAGTCAAATTTTATTATTTAATTGGATTCTCTTGCTTATCACAGTAACCAAACAAGCATGCAGATTTTCCTTCATGAATAAGGTGAGACCTAAAGCAAAGACCTTATGAACAACCACATAGTTTCTCTGTAGAGAATATTCAGTATTTTTCCCCCTGGGGCATAGGAGAATTACTTCAACAGCAGCTAGTGTCTCATGAGAGATCAGCCCCCAGAAATACAGACAGTAGCTTCTAAAATCTGAAAGGCACTTCAAGTGCAACTAATGCTGATCTATGTTTATTCACTCCGAAACTATTTACTGAGCACTTACCCCTATGCCAGACATTAACTCATATCTAACAACAACAGCAAGATGACACTCAGCCCCGTCCTCATCCTCCCTTGCCCTGGGACAGCGCTCTTCAGTCAGACGTATTTGGCTAATGCGCTAACGCAGTGGCCTTGTTTTCTTAACAGCAGAGACAAATACTGAAAACTTCAACACTGTTTTAATCAGCAAGTCTCATTTCCTGGGATTCCTACCTGAAATACACAGAATACTTTTCTCTATACACGTGGGTCTGGGTCACTAACAATGCCTTCCCGGTGCAAACATTTTTCACTGCTCCACTAAGTTTAGAAGAGACTGGGCAACTCTGTTAATTGTTACTACATTTCTTGTACTCAGCAATCCAATAAATAGCATATATCCTCCAGAAAGATTTAGTGCCTGAGATGTTCAGTCTCCTCTGTTTATCTTTACAATACCTCTGGAGGGTGGTGGATAGGCAACTTGGGGCAGAGGGACCAAGAGAGAGGCTCTGGCAAAACTACTCTGCCATCCATTTAATGCACAGGCTTTTAGTGATTCAAAAATAGAACCTCTGATGGCTTCTTTCTAGTTCACTCTTCCTGCCCTTTGCTAAAACAGGCTGCCTCCTTTTGATTGGATTCATGCATTCCTGAAATTTCAAAACGCTTTCTCATTAATATGAAAATAGCTGCCTACTGAAAACAGAGTCTTCGGTTCTCAAAAGAAGGGAAAAGAAAAGGGGGTGTACACGTTCTCAATGAGTTGCTTTTCAGAACGGCTCTGGCAGCCACAGGGAAGGACTCATCCTTTTCAACAGGAGGGATAAGACCTCGCCCCCCAAGCTCCACCACCAGATGCCCGGTGAGCAAGTAAACACAAACAGGAAAGCGAGGCAGGAAAGCGCCGCCCCGGGATGGGACAGGGCGGCACCCGGGCTGAGGTCGGCACCGGGCTGAGGTCGATGGCGCCCCCGGTACCTCGGGAGCCGGGGCTTCTCGGGGCTCGTTCTCCTCGCTGTCACTGGAGCTGCTCTCGCTCTCCGAGTCCGAGGAGCTGTCGGAGTCGCTGGTGCTCTCCGATTCGGCGCTGCTGGAATGTGCTGAGGCCTCGGCTGCTGGCAGCGCCGGCGGAGCGCTGCGGGGAAGCGACAGAGGCAATCAGAGACCCAGGCGAGGCGGATTCCTTCCCTCTTTACTCACTCCGCTCTTTGCCCGCTCTTCTGCTACTCGAAAGAACATGAGAACCTTGCAGGGACTCCTCCTGTGTAGCGCACGGAACAATGCTCCATGTTATGCGGCAGCCTGGGTGGCAGAGGAGTCTGGGGGAGAATGGATACATGTATATGTATGGCTGGGTCCCTTTGCTGCCCACCTGAAACTATCACAACATTTATTGGCTATATCCCAATACAACATAAAAAGTTTTTTAAAAAATTTTTAAGTTAAAAAATAATATATATTATTTTTATATAATAAAAACTAAGAGAAACTCTCTCAGTCCTATCGGACTCTTTACAACCACACGGACCATACAATCCATGGAATTCTCCAGGCCAGAATACTGGAGTGGATAGCCTTTCCCTTCTCCAGGGGATCTTCCCAACCCAGGGATCAAACCCAGGTCTCCCGCATTGCCAGCAGATTCTTTATCAGCTGAGTCACAAGGGAAGCCCAAGAATACTGGAGTGGCTAGCCTATCCCTTCTCCAGCGGATCTTCCTGATCCAGAGTGAGCTATCAGGGAAGCCTTAACAAAACCTAATGCTCTATCAAAAAAAAAAAAAAAAAAAACACCCTACTGTGTAGCACATGGAAATCTGCTCAATGTTATGTGGCAGCCTGGATGGGAGCAGATTTTGGGGGAGAATGGATACACAAACATGAATGGTTGAGTCCCTCTGAGGTCCACCTGAAACTATCACAACTGTTAATCAGCTATACCCCAATACAAAGTAAGTTTTTGTTTTGTTTTTTTTAAAAGATTACCTTGCAGTACTACAATGCATGACCATGATATCCAATTGAGACCAAGGCCTATTCATGGTGGCTCAAAAATCAGTGAAAACCCTTGAAACAGCTCACCAGATAATTGCCTAACAAATGCCTGGGGGATTTTCCTGAAGAACACTGTGAGCTATGTAAACTGCAAGATGCCAGCTACTCCAGATCAGGCATTGACAAACCATAGCCTAAGCTGGCTGCCTGCTTTTCTAAATAAAGTTTTATTGGAATACATCCACACCCCTTTATTTTCTGCATCATCCGGGCCTGCTTCTGTATTACAAAAGCAGAGCTGAACAGTTGCAGCACAGGCTTTATGGCCTACAAAGCCTAAAACCTTGACTTTCTGACCTTTTAAGTTTGCTGAGGCCTGCAATATAAAACCCAAAGAAGTTGGCTTATAAAAGAACAGCCAATCCATTGAAGTGCCCCTGCATTCTTCATATGAGAACCAACTGCGGAGTAGCCAGAGGCTGCTGAATACAAATGGGGTTCCTTTGGAAAGTGATAATCCACTCACACTTCTTGGGGAGATGATAAAATGGACTTTCTTTATGAGAGATCATCCCCAAATATCAGCTGAATATCAGAGAGAATAACAACTGTTAAGTTTTCAAAACAGGGCAAAAACTCTAGGCCTCTGAGAAAACACAGTGATCATACTGCTGGACACACAAAGAATGGCAACGCATATCTTCAAGCTTTGCCCCGGATGGAATTAGCCAAAGCAGTTAATAACTACAATTGTGAAAGCCTCCAAATCTACCCAAAACATTTTCAAAATAACCAATGTATTAAATAACTAAATTAGAATAATGAAAAATTATTAGACAGTAATAAAAGCACTAGATGAGGCGATTTTTAAACAAACACTACATAAAAACAGAATTTTCTCATTTCAAATTTGTAGTAGCTAAAAAGCTTAAGCCAGTGAGAGTCAGAAAGAGATACACTTTCAATATTATTCCTGCCTCTAATGTATCCTCCACTTTGCAGGGATTTTTTTTTTTTTCCCTCTTTTTTCCCCCTCCTCCACTCCCATTACAAAGTTAGGTTACTTTGCCATATTTTCTAAGTTGTTAGAAGTCATGAAAAATGACTGAACAAAATGAGCTATAAATAAGCAGAGTTTATGAATCCTTAAGATCTCACATAATTGAGTGACCTTCCCCCACATTTACAGGAAACTCAGTTGGATGAGAGGTTTTCAGCAGTGAGCTTGTCTCAAAATGGATGACCATCTCTCAAGGGACTAAAACAGCTACAGGGTAACTGAACTCTCTGTCCATGGAGGTCAGGTACTGGCATATTAAATCATTAAATTCAGTATCAGAGGATATGGTAAATAAAGGTAGTTCAGAAAATTTCCATTTTCAGCAATGAAAGCATTACATTTTCTAAAATATGGTTAGCTGTTTACAAAGTGAAAAGAGTACCATTTTCTGTCATACTAGAATGTATTGCAGTTCATTTTTAAAAAGCACCTAAAGCAATTGGAATATTGACACAACTGTGAAGACAGGGACTATGGAAAACAACTTCTAGAACTAATTCGGCTTCAGTTTTGAAGACATAGTAAACCTGTCTCTTTCATAAAAACACTGGGCTCTTCAATATAACTTCTCAAATGCTGGTTACATAATACTGATGAAAGTGATTGAAGCTTATTTCAAAGGCTCCAATTTTAAACATACAAAGCCAACTAAAGATTCAGGTGGACACAGGGACTCTTTCTCTTTTATAAACAACCTGTCCAGGGCTGACTTTAGCTTCCGCAATATTAAACAGGTCCTTTCTTTTACCTGTGATCTTCCATCTCCTCCCATGAAGACGCTATGAAAGTACTGAATAAGACTAATTTCCCCATTTGGCAGAAACAAGCAAACATTCTGTACAGATGCGGAGAAATCAGAACACGGTACCTTGGAGGTGCAGGTGCGAAAGGTGGCTTCTCTGAGGTCTAGACATTCATAGTAAGGGGAAGAAGGACAGGAAAAGAACAAAAAAAAACAGGGTAAGTGGCTCGGAAATACTGAGGATTCAAGGAGTCTTGGTATTATGGGGTGTACAGAACTTACTTGATCACTGTCACTGTCCTCCTCACTGTCACTGAGCTGAAGGTCATCTTTGAGCATGCTGGAACAGGCAGGGGCAGAGACATTGCAGAATTTAAAGTAATGTCTAAAAACCTTTTTTCACATATAAACAGGAAAAAGTGCTTAATGAAACAAGAGAGGGTGGGACAGGTATAACTTCTCTTTATTCACCAAATGCTTCATTTTCCTGGAAATGTTAAGTTTTACAATTTAAACACAGAAACTTGTCCAGTCCAAGCTCTTTATCATTTCAAAGCTGAATGTTTCACACATTCAGAGCATTAAAAGCGGAACAAGGGGTTTGTTGCCAGCCCTGAGACTTAAGTTCCCAGGTCCACACAAAGAAAACAAACAACAACAAAAACAGTGCCAGACACTTAAAAAGCACTATTATTAATTTAATACTTCTGTATTACATTAGTTTAATAATACTTATTATTAAATAAATTATTAAAATATTATTAAAAGTACTATATTAATTTAATAAATACAGAATAAGATGTATGAAGCTTATTGAGGCAACTGTCACCAAACAGCTACGTTACATCTTTGTCCAAAAGACATTATTAACATTGAACTTTTTCACACACACAAACCTCTTCTTCTGTCTGCTTGAACACCAATCAGTGGACAAAGCAGTAGTAATTCAAACAGTACTGTTGTCTAAAAAAAACAATTAACCTTACTGCTATCATTCAGATAGAAATATGAAAGAAACTCAGTTCATGTCCTCAAAGTTATACTAAGACTTATCTCTAGGCATTCAGGTTTATGATGAACCTAAATATTAAAAGCAAACATTTTCCAATCTGTACTTGTTTACTCTGATCTTAGCCCCTTCCCTACCCATCCTCTTCTTTACCTTCTTCCATGGAGATATCCAACATCAAAGGAATAAATCAGTAATTGTTCCCTCCCACTTCCCCCAAAATTTACAAGCATGACTATTTGAGGAAATGTTGTAAGTGAAACTGGGGGAAAAAAATAGGGAGTATTAGTGATGTTCCAAAAAGCAAATTATATAGAAGCTACAATCCTTCAGTACTTCTAGAAATACCTCTTCAATATTCTTACCAACAATTTTTATTGCAAACTCATTGTTCAGTCACTAACCTGCCACTGAAGTAAGCAGGCATTATTTTGGGGGGAATCTATGGTTAAAAAAAAAAATCCCTTTATTTTCTAATGAAAGTAAAGGATAAAACTTGGCTCTTTCAAAATGACCCCCATGTGCAATGTCATAATTCTGCCGAGGACTTATTTTCACCAACAAATGCACTGAAAAACATCTTGTGATAAGTTTTCAAAAATGAAAACTGTTAGCCACTTGTAAATGTAGACCTTGCTCAATATTCATCTATGTGTTTTCAGTCGTGTCAGACTCGTTGCAATCCTTCAGACTGTAGCCCACTAGGTTCCTCTGTCCATGGGTTTCTCCAGGCAAGAATATTGAAGTGGGTTGCCATTTCCTCCTCCAGGGGATCTTTCCAACCCAGGGATCGAACCCGAGTCTTCTGCATCTCCTGCCACCTGGGAAGCCCAATATTTACCAAGTAGAAGCTAAAATCCTATTTTAGCAAGGCTAGAAGACACAGCCTTCAGATGCAGAACTTGGCAGCAGCAATCATAATGATGTACAAGAAAAAGTCACTCAACAGGTTTACTGCTTTAAGAACAGCCTGGCTGGGATATACACAAGCAGAAGATAAAAGATATATCTTTGTGTAAAGCAATTATCCTTCAATAAAAAAAATAAATTAAAAAAAGATATATCTTTGGAAGAAATGTTAGATATAATATAACTAGGGGGAAAAAAAACCCTGGCAAAGTATATTCAATATAAACCAGCAACAACAAAACCACAGTAAATGGACCTCTTTGTTTCCCACTCATTGGGTTTGTTTTGTATAAAGCTGATTTGCCTTAATTTCCTGAAACATCAATGATCATGTAATCCAACCACACTTCCTGTTGCAAGCAGAGGACTAGCTAAAAACTTTGTTCGCTTAGCTACTGAATGCCGAGCTTCTGTGCATATATACTCTCAAGTCAGAAAGTATATAAGATACTGTATGTTCAGTAACTCAGAAGGTACTTGTTCTGACTTTTACTCTACTTCCTCTGAGGGAATGAAAAGGGACTGTAAAAATGCTCCTAGATCCTTCTCCCCTTCAGAGTATTAGGTAGGCAGATGATAACAAAACAGGCCTGCAGGTTATTCAAGACCGAAAGGGCTGACCAATAGTGACCTGTGAAAGAGACTGCTAAAGATATCTCCAAGGAAGCATTAACTCAGAAAAACAAAAGAGAGAGAGAGAGAAGAAACCAATAAGGTCAAACAAAACCAAACACTTATGTAGGATGTACTAAGGATTTACACGTGGTATTAGGTTGGCCAAGAAGTTCCTTTGGGTTGTCCATGCCATCTTACAGGAAAGCATGAATCAACTTAATGGCCAATCCAACATTTCACTTGATCGAAATTCACGGGCATCATTTATTTGACACAAGAGTCAGCAGACATAGTGTATGTCTTGCAACTCAGCCAAGAGTAGCCACAGAATCTTCCAGAAACCAAGGTTTATTCTATCATTAGCAATGGTTAGCTCAATATAAATCAGTAGTGGGGAAAGAAATATTTTCTCAAGTTTCGGATAACAAACATGTACTGTATCTCTAAAAAGAATAAACTTTACTTAAAAAACATGACTAAGTTTTGTTAATAAAGAAAATTAAACATCAATGCCATTATAATTTTTTTAAAACAGAATCTATATAGTTGGGAAAAAATGTAACTTGAAGACAGGTAGAGGTGTTATGCTTAAAGGGATCAGTTGCTAAACTCCCCTACTTGTGCCGCAACTATCTGAATTTGAGGCCATGCATATCACTAAATTACCATACCAATTATGTTTTAGGATCTTCATATAAGATAGATTAATGGCACCCCACTCCAGTACTCTTGCCTGGAAAATCCCATGGATGGAGGAGCCTGATGGGCTGCAGTCCATGGGGTCGCTAAGAGTCGGACACGACTGAGCGACTTCACTTTCACTTTTCACTTTCATGTACTGGAGGAAATGGCAACCCACTAAAGTGTTCTTGCCTGGAGAATCCCAGGGACGGGGGAGCCTGGAGGGCTGCCATCGATGGGGTCGCACAGAGTCGGACACGACTGAAGCGACTTAGCAGCAGCAGCAGCATGCTATTCTTCATATACTACACTCTACTGATATGTGCAATAGACTGGTCTCTTACTGTCAAGATGACAAATTGCAGCACATTTGGGTGAGCACCTCTGCACCGACTAAACGAGACGCAAACCTCCTAGATCTAGTCTCCTTCATACTAATAAAACCTAAGTTAAGAAACATAAGACCCAAGGGCCAGACTGAACTGTAAGTTTTTCTGAGGTAGGATCAAGTCATTTTCGCCTTCATATTTTATCTAGAACTTGGCAGGCAGCCTAAGAAACTGGTTGAATAAACAGCATCCCTTTTGCTGATTAAGTAACAGTACCACATAGCTGTGCCCTTTCTGTGATCTGAACTTGCACTGATTTTATGCACAACCCCATGGGCTGGCTCTGATCACCCCCTCACATCCTAAGGGATGAAGAAACAGCTCAGAATAGCCGCCTAACTTGCCTAAAATCATGAAGTTGGTTATATGCTGGAGCTGGCATGCAAAAGCCGTTTCATTGGATACCATCTCCTAGCTGTGGCCAATATAGGACAGTGGTGAAAAAACCTAACAGAGCATGAAAACTAAGTGCCAGAAGCCACTGAGAGAAAGACTCTGGTTTAAAAGAAAGTAAGAACTATACTGCTGGAGTAAAATGAATACCCTATTCTCCTCCTGCCTTCCATCTTTTCCAGCATCAGGGTCTTTTCAAATGAGTCAGTTCTTTGCATCAGGTGGCCAAAGTATGGGAGTTTCAGCTTCAGCATCAGTCCTTTCAATGAATATTCAGGACTGACTTCCTTTAGGATGGACTAGTTTACATACTATTTAAACTGATCAAGTAACGAATTTCATTTCCAAACTCTAAGGGGAAAAAAAAAAATTATTTCAAAGCATAGGGAACCATATGGCCAGGCCTGGCACTGTTCAAAAGAAAGCAAATGCTCAGGTAAAGCGACTCTTTGAACTACCATGTAGGTTTAACCACATTTTACGTGATCGGTTAAGTAAACTTCTTACTGAAGGGTTACAAACAATCCTCAAACCTCTTTGAAACAAATGCATTCTTCAGACAGCTGTTCTGCAAAGCTGAAAGAGCTGCATACAGGTTCCAGCAGGCATGCTTCAGCAGCTCAGAGCCTGATGATACTGTGTGAAGACACACCAGACAAGCCTTTATTCTTTTACTATCCCTTAGTACTAGGCTTACCCAAAGCTTCAACTGCCAATATGTTGTAACATCTCAATTCAGAACCCAAAACTCTTTCAATACACTGATTTCTTAGCTTAACATTTCCTATGATCGGGCCATACCTTTGATTTGGAAAAGAGCAAGTGGAGGCAAGCTCAAAGTAGTTGCTTGCGATTAATAAGTCACCACCCTGGCATTAGGTGTGCCCATAATGGCAAATGAAGTGATATGTACTTTTCAAAAACCACTAATGAGCATGTGAGAACGTGTAAACCTGCACAATTCTCATATTTCCCAGATGTTTAAATTATATCAGGATTTGATTTCTTTTTTGGAAGGGCAGAAATAAGGACTGCAAATGCTTTGTGCAGGAGGTGATGGGAGGTGACAAGTTACTTAGAGGGCTCCACATATCATAAATTTTTAAAAATGAAAAAGCAGAGCCCCTAAGACACTGTGACACAACATAAAACTGGAGACTCTCCAAATGGTGACGGTAATTGGCAGAATTCAAGTTTAGGAGAGACCGTCTATGGGAGATGGTGGGCTAATAGGGCAGAGGGAAAAGTGACTGGATACATGATTCACTACAGTATGTGACCTTAAGGTAAATAAGGCAAAACAAAACAAAACAAAACAAAACAAAACCTAGAGGTGTGAAAGATTATTTAAACTCCATGGATGAAGTGAAGATTTCTGAAGTCAAACAAGGACATGAGAAAAATCACAAGGGTATAAATGAGTGAAAAGCTGAAGTCTGTGTGTGTTAAAAGCTCCATCATGTCCAGTTCTTTGTGACCCTATGGACCATAGCCAGATATGTTCTTCCATCCATAGGATTCTCCAGGCAAGAATACTGGAGTGGATAGCCATTCCCAACCCAGGGATCAAACCCAGGTCTGCACTGCAAGCAGATTCTTTACCGTCTGAGCCACCAGGGAAGCCCACTGAAGTTAATAAATAAGATTAAGTCATTAAGTATGATAAACAAGATACTAGTACCAGATGACATTCTAGACAACTGGAAACAAAATCTAGAAAAATGATTACTGAAAATGATATTCTATTAAACATTGCTTATAGGTATTTAATTAAGTTCATGCACAATGTTTTCTCCTTCTTTATTTATTCTGAGTATTTACTATGTGCCAGGCCCTGCTCTGGACTTTAGGGATACAACCCTAAGCAGACAGAAATCCCTGTCTTGTGCACTCAGAGCCCAGGGAAGGCAGATAAGTAACCAAACTACATTCTTTCTCAATGTGTAACAAGCCTGCAGAGGGGAGAAAAGCATAAGAGAAAAAGATGGCTATAGGCTGTTGTTCTACATCAGGTTAGTTAGGGAAGACTGGACAGATGAAGGGATGACATCCAAGGAGGGGACTGAGAGGAGAAGGGAACACAGTGCAAGAAATGGGGGAGGGTGATTAGGGCACAGGAGAAAGGCCAGTGTGGCCAGAGTGGAAGAGTGTGTGTGTGTTCGGGGTGCTGGGGGAGCATAAAGAAGGAGGTGAAGAGGTAGGCTATAGGCCTCGGAGGCCTCTGCAAGGTGGCTGAGTGGGCAAACTCTGGGGTCACTTACTCAAGTAAATTACCAGTATGATTAAAAATAAGACTTAAATAGACCCTAAGGACACCCTAGAAGCCATGTCTTCCATATGCAAATTATTATTTCAAAGTAGTCACTTTCACTAGACCCTAGATAGCATATTAAAAAAGCAGAGACATTACTTTGCCGACAAAGGACCATCTAGTCAAAGCTATGGTTTTTTCAGTAGTCATGTGTGGATGTTCGAGTTGGACTATAAAGAAAGCTGAGCGCTGAAGAATTGATGCTTTTGGACTGTGGTGTTGGAGAAGACTCTTGAGAGTCCCTTCGAGATCCAACCAATCAATCCTAAAGGAAATCAATCCTGAATGTTCATTGGAAGGACTGATGATGAAGCTGAAACTCCAATACTTTGGCCACCTGATGCGAAGAGCTGAGTCATTGAAAAAGACCCTGATGCTGGGAAAGACTGAAGGCAGGAGGAGAAGGGGATGACAGAGGATGAGGTGGTTGGATGGCATCACTGACTCGATGAACATGAGTTTTGAGCAAGCTCTGGGAGTTGGTGATGGACAGGGAAGCCTGGTGTGCTGCAGTCCAGGTGGTTGCAAAGAGTCAGACACGACTGAGTGACTAAACTGAACTGAGTCACTTCCAATAAGAATTGTTGCTGCTCAGTCGCTCAGTCATGTTTGACTCTTTGCAACTCCATGGACTGCAGCACACCTGGCTCCTCTGTCCTCCGTTCTCTTCCAGAGTTTGCTCAAACTCATGTCCATTGAGTCAATGATGCTATCTAGCAATCTCATGCTCTGCTGGCCCCTTCTCCTTCTGCCATCAATCTTACCCAGCATCAGGGTCTTTTCCAATGAATCAGCTCTTTGCATCACATGGCCAAAGTATACTGGAGCTCCAGCATCATCCCTTCAGTGAACATTCAGGGTTGATTTCCTTGGTTTTCAAATGCCTTCAGAGCCTGCAGCCCATCAAGCCCCTTTTAAGGTGGCAAGTATTATCTGCCTCCCTCTCACCATTCAGGTTCCAGATCAAATGCCACCTTCTCTGAGAGACTTTCCTGAGCCTCCCAGAAGTATCAACACCACCACCACCCCAAATGCCTCCTCAAGAGTGTCCCTATCACATCACCTAGTTTGTATTCTATGCCACCTGCATAGACATGGAAGACAAGGACTTTATCTTGTTGGCTACTGTTTTCCCAAGCACCAGCCACACAGCATGTGTTTAAGAATTAAGTACTGAATGGATGAATGGAGGCAACTTTTGGAAGCACCTCCAAATTGCCTGGCATCAAGCCCAGAGAATAATATTTATATGATTAGGGTCAAAGCATGTTAGAGAATGAGAATGATTTTTCTTATGCAGAACATAAACAAACTCATTTATGTAACACCTACTGTACAACAGGCACTTGATAAACTTATTCTCCTTGTCTATTTTATTTGACCTTTGGTCTAAGACCAAGTATATATTATCCTAAAGGGGTACTCCCAGAATAGTTCAAGCCATCATTTGGGAAATATATATAGATCCAAGGGGAATAATTTGGAGAAGACAACTGTCCAGCACTTTAGGAGTATTTTTCATAATTACTTAAAATATGCTCTGCAGGTCCAGTGGTTAAGAATCCATCTGCCAAATCAGGGGACACAGGTTCAATAACTGGTCCAAGAGACGTCCACATGCCTTGGGGCAACTACTGGCCCACATGCCGCAACTCCGGAAGCCCGTGTGCCCGGAGCCTGTGCGCTGAGACAAGAGACGTCATCGCAATGAGAAGCCTAAGCATTATAACTAGAGAAAGCCCACGTGCAGCAATGAAGACCCAGCACCACCAAAAAGTTAATATAAAAATATATATAGGCTCCACTTCATAGCTTCACCAGAAAATCCCTTCAATATTATGCAAGTCCCTAGCATAAAAAATACAATGTTAAGTTAAATATTGTCCTGCAAGAGATCCTAGAATATGGTCTACTAAAGCCAGAAATCCAAGAATTAAATTGACTATTCCAAAAGACTGTAATTCTACCATGAAAGGAGGTGCTTCTGCATTTGGGAATTTTACCATTTTCCGAATATTGGTTTATGTGTTGCAGTAACTATAATTCTGAAATAAGCAAATTTTTCAAACACTGTTCAGAATGACCATTTGTTTGCTTTCACTCAAGCATGGAAATTTTTCAGTACCCAGTATTATAATTTCTGACATCTCCATAGCATGGCTAATAGTAACTCATTAAAAAAAAAAAAAAAAAGCTATATTCCTTATTCTCTTTCATTTAATACCTCTACTTTTTTTTCTCTTGAGAAACAGAACATTTTCTTCTGTATCTACGTCACTAAAATAATTATGAATACCAGTAACTTTGGATTCACAATTACTTATTCAGTTGGGAATAAAAGCAAAGTGCATCTTCTTCCAGCAATGCCAGATATTTGAGAACCAAGAATTATGATTAGTAATGAAAAGCTCTTTATTTACATTCTGAGAAGCTGAAGGTTTACTGTAGATGTACAAATGTATCACTGACCAGCACAAATATATGTTCCTTGTTTACAAAAGAGCTGAAGAACTGTGAATAAGGGACAGGGGTATACTCTCAAGGACAAATAATTTATAAGTTTATCCCCTTAGGGTAACTTCTACTGTTAATACTTCTTCCAAACATTTATCAGCAAATAGCCCTTTAAGTCAGAGCTGTCAAGTGATATAAAGATCTCAGGTAAGACACGTTCATAACACACAACCTTTTTTGTTAATTGAAGTTCAGCTGACTTATAATGTTGTGTTAATTTGTGACTTTATGGATAGCAGCATGCCAGGCTCCTCCGTCCATGGAATTCTCCAGGCCAGAATACTGGGATAGGTTGCCATTCCCTTCTCCAGGGGATCTTCGAAACCCAGGGATTGAACCCTGGGTCTCCTGCATTGGCAGATGGATACTTTACCATCTGAGCCACCAGTGAAGCCCAATCGAACTTCCGGGACAATCCCAACCCCAGTCTTCAGGTTCAAATGCTTGCCCTCATGTGGAAAGAAATGTTCCAAGTAAGTAATAAAAATTTCAAATTGCTGGGCTTCCCTGGTGACTCAGTGGTAAAGAATTTACCTGCCAATGCAGGAGACATGGGTCTGATCCCTGGATCCAGGAAGATTCCACATGCTGTGCAGCAATAAAGACCCAGCACAGTTGTAAATAAATAAATTTTAAAAATTTTTTTCAAATTGCTGTAATTGCTCATTTCTCTAACTGATGATTTCTGAAGCAAAAACAAACAGAAAGGAGGGCACCATCTAGTTAGGACTTGGCAATGTGGGGGGAGGTAGCAGGTGGGAAGGAGAAGCAAGTCGGTCACAACAACGCCCATCAACTGCTGTACAGTTTCTCAAACATTAGCACGTTATCCCTTTTGAGAGGCTGGCGAAAGCACTGATATTAGGAAACTGTCTGAATGTACTAACCACAATCACACACGTGAAGGAAATAATGTTGCTGTTGTCAGTAAGTCATAGTCAACTCTTTGCGACCCCATGGACTGTAGCCCACCAGGCTCCTCCGTCCATGGGATTCTCCAGGCAAGAATACTGGAGTGGGTTGCCATGCCCTCCTCCACGGGATCTTCCCGACCCAGGGACTGAACCCATCTCTCCTGCGTGGCAGGCAGATTCTTTATCACTGAGCCACCTGGGAAGCCCAAAGGGCATAACAGCAGAAAAAGGAAATACTTTGTACTGGGCCCTGAGAACTCAACAGACCTAAGTCTTGGAAAGGCAGAGAATTCCAAAGCTAGGAGCCCTTAAATCAACATCCCCTCCCCTAAACTTGGGGGCAAATAGCATTGGATTCCTTGCTAATCCCTTCCTTGTGGTGCGTGGTAGAACAAACTCATCACTTGACAGCTAACTAGAGTTTCACCTACAGAGATTAAACGTAACGGATTCAAGACATTTCTTTCACACCTACATTCTTCTACCACCTGGCTACTGCACACCCGCGCCCAAGTCTGGACAGATGTTAAAAGGTAACACAGACCCTCCACAGCTTATTCTCCAGTGCCAGGTCTTTTCTCGCTTCTATAAGCACCACTCCACTTTTGTAAGGAGTCCCAAGTACTAGGAACTCTGAAAGAAAAAGTATTAAGACCTAGATTGATTTTTAAAACCAAAGTACAAATGACCCTGAAATTAACATCTTCTTTCCTGACATCCGAAGTGCATTAGATGGTCTCCCTGCCAGGCTCTGTGTCACTCAGACAGTTTAACTGCTTGTCAAGAACCCTCAGGCTGACCCGAGATCAAACGAACCTATGAGTGCTAAGGGATCTACCATACTAACTCTGAAACAACACTGGCACTCGACAGAATTAACTGGGACTCTGCTGTCATCCAATCTCCATAAAAGTGATTCTTTTCCCCATAGGGACATTTCATTTTGGCGCTAATCAATACTGCCAACCCCCTGGGCATACAACCCACTGTATTCATCCAGCCTCAAGATTTCTCTCTCCTATATCACTCTTGTCCTCTCTGCCTGCACCAGGCCCTGCTTTCCTCCCTTCTCCAAATCTATTAGGATCAAAACAAATGTTCTTCTCTAGGTTAATTTTATACATGGCAAAGCAATAGCTTTTATCCAGAAAACACTACAGGGACTTCCCCACTGGTACAGTGGTTAAGAATCCGCCTGCCAACGCAGGGGACACAGGTTCGATCCCTGGTCCGGGAAGATTCCACATGCCACGGGGCAGCTAAGCCGGCGCACCACAACATTTGAGCCCGAGTGCCATAGAGAAGCAGTAAGAGAAGCCACGGCAGTGAGAAGCCCAGGTACTACAACTAGAGAGTAGTCCCTGCTCGCTGCAACTAGAGAAAGCCCTTGCACAGCTACAATGACCCAGCATAGCCAAAAAATAAATACACGTATAAATTATTTAAAATTTTTCAAATTAAAAAATAAAACACTACACGTGTCCCAGGATATGAGCATATCTGTGATAAACTTGCAGGAACCTCTGATTTCTGTGGTTTAACTCACTTCATCAGGAAAGCAACCCCAAGTAGCAAAATGGTCACAGAAAACGCTCTGAGTCCCTACGAATGACCTCAGTCTGAAAGCTGATGGAAAACGAAGTGGGCAGGGGCAGCTCGGACCAGGTCAGATCCAGGGGCCTTTCTCCCTCTATACACCAGCCCAGGACACGCCTCTTCCTTCCTTAGGTGCAGCTGCCCCCACTCGCTCTGCTGCTCAGGGAGCTCCTTGTCTCTGTTCTTATTGCCAAGTTCTTGAAGGGCTGCAAGCACTTCAACTTGCCTTCCCTCGCTGCCCCCAGTAAAGACATTAGTTGGGTCCTCTTATGGTCTATGTGGCTTTACTACCAACCATCACACCAAGAGCACAAGGTGTACAACCTGAGGGAAGTCACAAAGCATCCACAGGGTTATTGCAAGTGTGGTCCCTGGAGGTGTCCTGTCAATCCTTCACCAGCCACCAACTGGCTTAACCAATCACCTGCACCTCTAAATGCAATCTAAGGCAGTGATTCTTGATCTTCAGAACACAGGAGGAAGAAAACTTTTTGTTTTTTAAGCAAAAAGAAAGAGAAAAAGAAAAGGCAACAACAACAAAAGGCAAAGAATAACTAACATAGGGTTAATTTTTTTTTCCAGTAAAGTAAAATAGAGCAAAAATTAATCAACAGATTTTTATTATACACCTAAATCCAACCTGGAAACTATAATAAATTTATCTTTTCAACAACAACAACAAATTTTTTTTTTCTTACTTTACCATCAAGAAGTGAAAGTAACTACATCGAGGACCTGGCTCTGGAAATAGTTATTTTACCCAGTCTCATATTCAGTCATGGTGAAGAGAGAAAACAACCTCTTTGCCTCAACTATGTAGTTTCCAAAATATTCAATCCAGCACAGCACCACCTTCCAAAAATGCATGGACAAATACTAGGCCTTAAAATGAGAAGAAAGTTGTAGTAACTGATCAAATATCTGAGGCGAGAAAGATCTCCTCACTAACTAGCTGAACCACTGCTAGTCATGGAAAGAATTATTAGTTCAATACCACCAAGAAATGACAAATTAGGTCAAAACGCTGGTTTAAAAATCTCTACTATGTAGTTTCAACTGTTTCAAAAACCCCAAACATATCTGGACTTACTTGGCCTTAATAAAGAACAGCTGGGCAGCAAGACATTCTTTAGTAGTTAAAACGAGGCCAAAAAAGTGGCAGAAAGTCTGAAACTGTGTACATCCCCCCCCCCAATTTGCTTCCAAAAGCTAAAGCTATTTAAGACTGAAATTTATAAAGCTAAAACCTTCTATTTTCCAGAATTAACATGTAAATAATGGCTCAAACGCCTTTCTTTTTGGGAAAACCCCCTTAGCAAATGCTTAAGGTGCCTCAACTTTCAACAGGAGAACTTAACCCCAATAGAAATGTAGGTCATTTCTTCCCTTCACAACTCAGCAGTGTTTTATGAGTCATCTTTTAAAAGCAAGGGGGGGGGGGGGGGGGGGGGGAGGGGAATCTAAGCAACAGATTTACATGGGAAATTATAACATTATAAACTTTTAATAAACAAAAGCATGTTACTTACGATGTTCCCTGCTGAGAATTACTGTGAGTTTTGGAAGATGTATCATATTGTTCTGTGGAGGAGGGAAAAATGATCAGATGAGCACAATGACAAATTCATGAGACTGTTAGTTATAAACCCCACCCTTTTTTTCCCTGCTATTTCCCACCACCTTTTCACCTAAAAACACTTAGTACACTTAAATTTTGTCAACAGAGAGCTATTATAAAATAACATTTATGTTACATCTTGAGAGAAGGCTTACTCAGAACTGAAAAACCCTGAGAGTGCTGCCTGGCCAGCCGACCCCACAGAAGACTCTCTTGGGGTCCGCTGACGGGGGCTCCTGTAAGCACCGTGACGCCACCCCACCTGGTTTGATGTCACACATCCATCAGCGATTTGCTAGCACTCTCTTTCATGTGCTCCCACCTGTCCCCCCATCATTCAACACCCCCGATTCATTCATTCAACTGCTGGTCACAAACTGCCTCTTATAGACACCTAGCTGCTCCAGACATTTGCCCCCGTCCTCGATGAGTGTACAGCTGACGGTGGGACAGCAACCGGGAACAAGAGATCCGCACACAAACCCATCGTCTAAATGAAACGTCCTGGGAATCTAGAGATGCATCACACCACTGGTCATGACGAAAGAAGGCAAATCAGAAAAGAAACAAAATTAAGTGTGTCTGTTGCAAAGGATGGGTGAGATTTTTGACAGAAATGACTGCGGGCAAGCGGGAGATGAGGGCGAAGAAGGCCCTCAGGCAGAAGAGACGATGTGAAGGAAGGCAGGAAACGTGGGAGCAATTGAAATGGTGCAGGTGAGAAAGGCGAAGGTTGGGGTGCAGAGTGTGTGGAGGGCAACGTGAAGGGCTCTGGGGAGGTCAGAGGGCTCCGAGTGCCATAATGGGATGTTAATACTTTGAGACGCCACTAGGCACGATACAACAATTTCTCAGAAAGAGGAACCTGCTGGTGTTACCTGACATAACCCAGAAAGGAACAGGAAGTGTTAAGTGTAGAGGCTGAAGAGCAGCTGGGAGATCGTGTCTGTGTCTGGACCTGACGCAGAAGCTGAATGGCAATGTGGGTGCCTTTCAGACAGCGGGGAGTAGAGTAACCGCAAATGACCCAGAAGACCCTTAAATAACTGCAGTTCAGGGCTTCATCCTCATGGGGGCAGCAGCTCTTACCCAGTATTTTCAGTTCGTTTCCCCTTCTGGCTAGCAAATTAGGGCTGGGATTACAAATTAAAGGAGCTAAAGTCCATGCACAGGGGCTTCCACACAGACATCCTGACCAGGTCCTAAGCTCCATGAGGCTCTGGTAATCCTCAAGCAGCTGTGCTTTTCTGCACATGTGGACATAAATCCTGGGACATACAGGGATGTATATATGGGATATACTTCATTTTCTGTGTGCATGCATCCTAAGTCGCTTCAGTCATCTCTGAATCTTTGCAACCCCATGGACTGTAGTCCGCCAGGCTCCTCTGTTCATGGGATTCTCCAGGCAAGAATACTGGAGTGGGTTGCTGTGCCTACCTCCAGGGGATCTTCACGACCCAGGGATCGAACTCGCATCTCTTTTGTCTCTTGCATTGGCAAGCGGGTTCTTTACCACTTCATTCTCTACAGACTCCAAAAGCCTAATTTTTCATGAAATTTGAATTTGCTTGTTGGGCATACTTTGAGAAACAGATGTCACACTTCACCTCTCTGAAAGCTATTATCTGCACATACTCCACTCCGTCTTCAACCAGCACACAACCAGACCCCTCTTGGGTCCGACTAGCACCCCTCTCTCACTCCCGCCCACATTCTCACAGGGGTAAACCAGCTTTCCCAGAACCAACAGACAGAACGGCAGCAGCATAAAAGACCCCAAGGTAATAAGCATCTGCTGAGCCCAGACCTATGGATGACCTGCCAGCATCTGAAAACTTCATCAGGGCAACGAGGACTCAGCCTACACTGTTCCACAGGCCTGGAGGGCCTCCACCCCCGGCAAAGTTCAACTGTATTGTGCTAAAAGGAGAAATCACACAGTTTGAAGGATCACAGGGTCTTTTTAAACCAGGAGGTAGCAATCATGCAAACTGTGAGTGACTCAGTGGAAGGCATATAATATGCGTGACTGGCAGCCCTAGAAGGTGGGGGGAATTGAGGGGTGGAGGAGCAAGAAGGAGAAGGGTGCATAGCAGTCCTGTCCACAGCTGAGCTGTGCCACTTCACTTGTTATCTGTCTTTGGATGGGCTGCCAAGAGGTTGAGAAACAAAGATTTCCCAGTCTCCCCAATACCATGCAAGATGGTCAGGTCCATATCTCTGCATTTGGGAGAAATTTAGTTAGGAGTTACTCACAAGGTCTTACTCAGTATCTGTAGAGCAGGGAGAAGCACACTTTTTCTGTAAAGGTCCGATGGAACTATTTTAAACTTTGCTTGCTATATAGTGTGAGACATGATGATAAATGAATGAGCATGGGTGTGTCCTAATAAAACCTTCTTTATGAAAACTAGCTGGACAACAGATTTGACTCTTAGGCTATAGGCTTCCCCTATTCTAGAGAAAGACTAATTCCATTTTTTATTTTTCCTCATCTCTTTTGTTCTCCTCAAATCCTTGCAATTGAAATAACTGGATAATCAAGGGAAAAATATAAGTGAGGGAAAAGAATGAGATGGAGAGATCTGAAGAAGAGTTACCTTCATGGAATATCTATGAGCAACCTTCTCCCACACATATGAACACACCACGCACCTTACTTTGGTCTCCCTAAGCCCTGTGAAGACCAATACATCGTAACTTGGGCACTCACCATATGTTGATGAACTAAATGACTAGAAGTACATCAGTCATTTTTGTAAGGCTTGAAATGCCTTGCATATAGTTGGGAAACAAAGAATTTAGTGAACCAAAGGGTTACAGATGAAGAGAGAGGCTAGATCCAGTGAAGGTTCTGTTTCCTCCTGAATTCTCCAGTCTTTACAATCCATTTAAAAAAACCAAAAACGAATTATATGGCCAATATATACAGGTCTAAAGAAGCTGTGTGTTCTCTTCCTTGTAGAAATTTCTTTTGTTTAAAATAAATGCAAGAAACACAGAAAATACTCCAATTTGTTTTTTCATACAATTCCTGGGTAATTGTATATGCTTTTAGAGTCACTCTCGAGATATTTATCATATGTCAGGTAATGCCAAATTATATTTGTTAGGTACTTAAGTAAGACACTTTCATTAACTCTTTGCATTAATCTGAAACTCCACCTAGAGAACAGCTTTATGTTTGCCCTTCCTAGCTTTAACCTCATCTCTGCTAAAGTTAACCTCATCATTTTCCATGAATATTTTCTATATTAAAACAGTAAAAAACATGCTTTATTCTCCAGTGCAATAATCAGTTCCACATATTTACTTACTTTGGTTTGGGACTGCAGAACTGATATGCTGAGAATCCTAGAAAGAAAAATGAAAATCTCTAGTTAATAAAATATTAAGGTTTGTAAATCCAAGGTTGTGCCACTGCTAAATCTCATAAATACTGATAAATCTAATTTTTACATAAAATGGGTTTTATTTCTTCTGCTGTTCCCTACAGTTCATTTTTCCTTCCAAAGTGTAATGTTTTACCTTAAAATCAATAATGAATTACATTTTTTTAAGAAAAAATTATCATTAGAAAATATGTTTAGTATATAACATGGCAAATTCTGGTTTGGGTAGATTAAAATCTCAATGACATTATGGAAAGGAATAGTGATAATATGTTAACAATATGCATGTATACCAGGCTGGACTGAACACAGATCTGAGGTTAGATTTCTATATTCTGAAGGTTATCCAAAAGTACAAAAACCAAAACCAAAAAAAAGGGGAATGTTTTAAAGATATTGTTCACAAATACTTCAACAGAATCTTCTAAGTCGGCAATTTACCTTGCTATTAAAACCACCACAAATGTAGCTGATCACATTAAACTTTTAAACAATACAGGAGGTATGACAAGTGTCAATGTGTGTCTATATGTGCCTAAATTCTGAATTAGGAAGCAGAAATGCCGCCTCACTTTCCCCCCTGTAGCTGTTGTTCCCCCCTAAGGAAAAGATTAAAAAAAAAAAAAAGAATTTATTATAAAGTCTTGATTACTTTCATACCCTACAAAATCCTACACACATGTAAGACATTCTTATTGACATAACTGAAGAGTGAAGAAGCATTTGAAAGCATTAGGAAGCACTTTAGGAGCTAAATTAATTGCAGTGTTAACCTATTCTCTAAAGAGTTCAACAAACAGTACTTGATTAATCCAGCACACAGCAATACTTCAGACCTTGTCACTGGTGTGGATGCAGTGCCTACTAGACTTGTAAGGAATTACCTTTGTGGGAAAAGGAAATTTGGAGGGCTCAGCTGTACTAGGCGTGTGTATTGCTGTCAAAGGAGGAGGCCATGAGTGGGTCATTTCCTGGAAAGAGATTTGGAACGGGAAGAAAAAGTAAATTATAAATAGAACATTTATTGCTACTTAAGTCAACTTTTTAACGGAATGCACAGTGGAGTGATGGTATATGGAAAGTAAAATCTTAAAAGTTATTTCAGTGACTTAAAAAAAAAACAATCTCCTACTAGGTGGGCTCTGTTCAAAAGCTGAAGCTCTCCAACAAACAAAACTGAAAAGAGATCAGTTTGAAGAAGAAAAACAAGAGCATAGAACATGAATGGTCTGAACATTCTGAACAGCATGAAGCATAAAAAACGGTAGTAGGTGTTACCAGCTTATGTAACTATGAACACTCAGTCCTGTCTCAATGCTTTCTTTCTCCCTCAGCGTCTTTATTGCATTTCCTGGAATTATTTAAGTTCAAAGGAAGAAGAACTTTCCTGTTTGACTTAAGCAAACAAGTAATTCAGGTCACTTGTTCCACTTGGGAGAGTTTTAATGGATTTGACCCTTCCCTGGTACACATTATTAGGACATAAGAACTTTTGCAGACAAGGCCTTAAAAAGCCACTGGCCCTTTCCATTAACAGAAGTTTCATTTCTATTCACTTTTTACATGGAAGCAAGATTTCTTTTACAAATTAATATGTTTCTCTTGACATGAGTCCTGTTTTTCTAAGCTCATTCCCTTATTAAAACACCAGTGGGTCTGTGACAACCTAGAGGCATGGGATGGGGTGGGTGGGAGGCAGGTTAAGGAGGGAGGGGACATATGTACGCCGGTGGCTGATTCACGCTGTTGCACGAGAGAAACCAGCACAACACTGTAAAGCAATTATCCTCCAATTAAAAATAATTTTTTAAAAGTGAGAAACAAAGTGTCAGATGAAAGGTGTCTAATTGCAAATATGCACACACAGCACACATGGATGCACACACTTTGCCCAAGAGTTCAAATGGCCACGGAGATTATCACCAGACCCTTCCCGCTGAGAAAAACGAGGTCTACAATGGCAGGGGCAGGTCCCCCAGGAAGCTGAGAGCTGCGAGTGCAGAGAACAGCCCCTCTGTGTTCGAGTCTGAGTCTAAGAGAAAGAATTCCACCCCTGCACGGGTCAGACTGCTGGGGAAACTGGCTGAAGGCCCGGCAGGCAACCCTCCACTAGTAGGCTGGGGCCCCCAGATGACACTGTGTTGCCTCACTGTACAAGGCACTGTGATTTTACCCCAGTGCGGACCAACCCCTCCATCTCCCCCAGAAATGCCATCCGATCCTTGTGACACTTGGAGATGGAGCTGGAGGCAAATACACCCCCATTGCCCACCTCCACTCATATCCTCCCCACCAGTTCCTGCAGCCGCCCTCAGGCTGCAGAGGCCCAGAACAGACATAAAGGAGCTGGCAGAGTGACAAGCAAAGTAACCGATGCTGGCTTGAGTAATTTTTGTTAAAGGTGATATCATGCCCTTACTCACTTGACTAACCATTGTTCAGTACAAAAGAGGCAATCTATATGAAAATAGAACGGAAAGTGTAACAGCTTCTGCAGTCAGAGTCCCAGAATGGATCTTAACTCTTGACTCTGCTGCTCAGGTTAGCCTGAGGGGTTTGCATGCTCCAAGACTCAGTTCGCAGGAAGAGGCAGGTGAAGATCATTTATTTTCTTTTTCCAAAGTATAAAGTGCTGGACGGACGGACTTTCCTGGTGGTTCAGACTCCATGCTCTCATGAAACTCTGCTCAATGTCATGTGGCAGTCTGGATGAATGGGGAGTTTAAGGGAGAATGGATCCATGTATATGTATGGTTGTGTCCCTTTGCTGTCCAACTAAAACTATCACAACATTGATAACTGACTATACCCCAACACTAAATAAAAAAGTTAAAATAAAAAAAGTACCATAAAAAGAAAAAGAAGACTCTGCTTTCACAGTAGGGGGCACAGGTTTGATCCCTGGTTGGGAAACTAAGATCCCATGAGCTATGTGGCCAGAGACAAACAAGAAAACCATAAACCAAAGAAACAAAAATAAAGTGCTGGAATATATGATCAGAGAAAGCAATTAAAAGCCTTTTAATCTTTTAATTAAAAGCCTAGATTTTAAAGAATTTCAATACTGCATCAAAGAGTTTCCTGCTGTTTTATTTATCCGACTATACTCTAAGGTGTGGGACCATAACAATGGTTACAATGTAAGAACATGTAATAACTGAGGCCTCTGAAAGTATCACCCTTCGGTCTTCCAAGAATTTCTTTAGAACGCCAACAGTGTCTGTGACTTTTAGTCACCAGTGATTCCCAAGAAACATCCATTGTCTTCTCAGTGCCTAAGGCTGCTCCCAACTATTAAATTAGGCAGTTGGAAAAGTGCATAAACTCTTTCAGGCTCTAAATGGTTTGCTGGGAGTGTGAAAAGAATTTATATAGTTCCCTAAACGCTGAGCTTACGAAAAGTTAGGCCTTGGGAGGATTGGGGCCATAAGGAGAGGAGGCTGCCCAGAATCACCGGCCCGAATTAACCCCCTACTTCAGCAATTGCTTATCACATGAATGGGGGTAAATCACTGAGCACCTGCTTCACTCCTGACCTTCCAGGTGCCCTTGCTGCTATCTCCCCCCACCCTCCACCCTGTTCATTTTGCTCCAGACTCACCGCTCCTCTAATTTGCCAACCTGCTCCCACCTCAAGGCTTCTGCCCTCTTTCCTCTGCTTTCTCGTCCATTCGCTTGCCTGCTATAAGACTCACAGCACTTACCAACAGCTGACACTTACATATTTATCTTCCCCCACCATGATCTTCAAGAGAGGAAAGGACTCCTATTCCTATAGCATTTATTCCAGTGCTGAGAAAAGAATGTGTGTCTTCACGGATACTTGCTGAATAAACGAATGAGTGAACAAATCATGGTGCTACCACTCACTGGACCAGTGTCCCTGGAAGGCTGCACTGAGGTAATGTGAAAAAACATTGCAGAAACTTCCCCAAAGGGCTCTCCAGGCTGTGGCACTGGAAGTGGAAAACCTGAGCTGTTTCACATGCCCACTGAGTGCACCATCCCCGTCTGGACCCTTGTTGATAACCAATCCCTGGTTTCTGATAGAGTCTGTCTGCTATTTTCTCACCCTGCCAGTCTGCTTGAGTCATAGGCCACCACTGCCCCTTCAGTAAAAGGCTTCCACTCTTAGTATTTCCACCAGAGAGCCCAACAATATTGGGGACTAGTCTCTATCACCCGTCAGGAAGATCTTTGTTAGGATTCCTGGCAGTCTTCGTAAATTACTGGTAGGAGATAAGAACAGGAACCACAAGGCAGGGGGAAGTTATCTGGATGGACAACAAAGAGGGAGGGCTGCATTTGGCCCTGGAGTCATCTACTATCTGCCAGCCTGGGGCCTCCACTTTTCTCATGAGGAAACTCAAGTCCAGGAGGAGTTCACGAGTGACTTAACGGAGGCCACAACATAGGAGAAGAGACCAGCCCATCCATGCCCCTCTTCAACCAGCAGATCCTGTGATTTGCTTTCTCTATTATGATCTCCAAATGAACACACTCAGCCATGGCTTGCATTAACCATCTACTTTCAAGGATTTCCAGGTAAGCAGGAACCCATTAATGTGATGTTGGCAGAGAGGCAAAGGAGGATGGACGAGTTTATTAAATTAAAAGTGCTTGCCTGATGGTCTAATAGCATCACCTTACATAAAGGACTCGACAAGTCATATAGCGCATCAAAACACAAGAGAAGCATCTGACACGTGCAGGAGACGAATCATCAGTATTGTTGCATTTACTTTGGAACAACCGTGGAACAAATCACACACAATTTCAGAGAAATTGCTAAGGTCATATTTTACAACTATGACATTTATTACTTTTATGACTCATCTTACCAAAGGATTTCAAAAATACCAGAGGGAAAGGATAAAACAAAAGCCCAGTCAAGAGTACTTATTAGTACTTATCTGCTGATTGGCAAAAAATTCTCATTTTCAGACAGTACAAAGTATGTTTCCTTAGAGGTATTTCTTAGAAAATTCTAACTATTAAAGTAGGGGACCAAAGATGGTAAAACAAAACTAATGGAACTGTCTCCCAAACATTTCGCTAGATACCACGTTTGTCAAAAACTGTACAAGTGACAAGGTAACCAATATACTTAATTACTGGTTTCAGCACCAACTCACTTAATACTTTACAATGAAAAATCAAGCCAAAAATAACTGGGTAAACATATATTTTGAGGAAAAAAAGTGTACTGTGGAGATAAAAATGAATAGGTACAAGTGTCACTTTTCTTCTATTTAAAAAAGAAACCAACCAAAAATCAGTAAAAGATAAAGTGAGAGTCTCACTAAAAGTTACATGGAAGAAAATTAAAAGCCCGGAGAGGAGGAATGAGAAATAAACAGAGCTCTCAGTTATTACAGCTACTGTATTTGAGCATTAAATTTAGCTCTAAATGTCCTGGAAATTAAAGCCAAAATGGGAAACATAACAGTTTATATAATTCTCTGATAAAAAGAATGCATGCTGGTTCATGAGGAGAATTTTTTTTTTTTTCCTGGAGCTGAATTCTAGAAGGAATTTGTCATTCGTGTGCAAGGAAAACTGAACAAATGGATAATGGCTTCAATGATGTATTTGTGGAGGCGGCACAAATGTTCCTGGCATGGTCCCCATCAACAAGAGCAAAGAAAATAACCCTTCCAAGGGCGGTCTAAAGATGTCCATATACTTTCTGTTTTTCTTTTTATCCCTTTAAAAAATTCATGGTTGCATTGAAGATGGGCCCACACCCATGAGGTGTCTCCTATAAAACACCAAGAGGTGAAAATCAAGCACTCCTTAATCCGGGGTGCCTCCCAGTGCAGCAACACAGGGAGTCTCCTCTCTGGGGGGTGGGGGTAGCGGTGGGGGGGTGTTGGTGAGTGCCTCTCCTGAGTCTTTTATCAGAAAAGACTGAGAGAGAGGTCATAAAACTCTGGTCCAATGTCATGGAGTTTGCAGAGTTCATTTCAATTAAAATCTGTCAGAGATTCTGATGGTTTCCTAAGACTTCCTTTGTTATTATTCTGGTTAATTTGCTTTGGGAGGTATGATAGGGAGGAGGCAAACTGTTTAAAGGAGTTCAGAATATCAACTGTTCACTCAAGTCAAAGAAAATGAATATACGTCTGCCTACTTAAGTGTGTCTTCAAGCGAGAAATAATTATCGATCAACTCACCTTCAGAATCTCTTCAACACAATGGACTTCATTGGAGTAGGTCTGCTGTAAGGGAAAAGCAAGAAAAAGGTTAGCAAACAAAACAAAGATTAGCACACAAACAAAAAACCATTAGAGTGCTGGTATTAGTGAATGCTATTAGTACTTATAGCAACACTTCTTAAGGAGAATCACCCCCAGGACCCCCTTTTATTACTACTAATAGCTAAGTATGAGAAACTTCACATTCTAGATGAAATAAAACCAGAGAGATAAACCTCAGCTAATTGTGAAAGAAAGGGTTCTGCTGGAGACAATGACAGATGAATTGTGACCCGCAGGTCAAGAGCTTCTGATGGAACATGTATATATTAAAGAAAATGAGTACATTAGTGAATCTAGGGGAATAATAGATATAACAAGAGTGGAGGCAGAAAGGGAAAACCTGTAATCTTCCTGCTTTGCAACAACATCTGTCCAGTGAAGCAAGTTACATGAACACAAAGATGCGATCATCCTGAACGTCTTACTGAGCCCACGGTAAGGAAGTCAGACTCCAACCAAGCATAGATTTTAGGGTGAGAGTCTAACCTGCCAAAAATAAGTCTTAAAGTTGAATGTCTCTAGCTCTACTTGAAGTCAGTATTTTCAACTGTACACACACACACACACACACACACACACACACACACACACACAATATTGCCCCAGAGATAGACCCTAAGAAGAGAGATTACCTAGCTTCTTAGAGGAAAGACCCTCTTGCTTATTCCCAGGTAAACAAATGACAGCTGCTGTTGCTAGTATCACGAACGCAGTGTTTATAAAGTGCAAGACAATGGAAAAGTAAAATCTTTTAAAAAGAAAAAAAAATACTTTTTCCTTAACTAGAGATATGGAACAAATTCCCTGACTTCATGGTTTTCAAACGGAATAGCAACTTTCTGTGTCAACCGATGAGCCAAGTGCCCTGGGCAAATCCTCCTATACAACCCCCTGCACCCCCACCCAACAATACACACACTTTTTACTGCCCCTGTGGTGCAGAAAGTGCTGCTCTTCCCAGTCAGTTGGTCCAAGGTTTGCCTCACAGCCAGAGTGTAGATGGAAAATGGTTCTTTTCAGGGCTCTCGTTTCTCATTCAAGTGTAATTTAATACGGCACTGGTTGATAATTCCTGATCTGGGGTTTACTAACCCACCATCTTCCTCATTTCTGTCTCCTTAAGGAAAAGGAAAAGTGCGTACAGCATTCACACTGCCCTGGAATTGAATCTAGTGGACATGTCAAATTTCAAACGCAATTTGACCTGCCTGGGTCTGGTTTTAAAACATGTAAATTTCACAGAGACAGTTTTATTGAAACGTTTACAATTTGCTGTTTTTGAGGTAGGGGTCTGAAAGTTAAGAGAGACAGTCAAAGAGTCAAGCCTATCGCCTTTCTCTGCTGGCCCAATTGGACCTGCCCTTAGGCACTGTGCATGTTAACAAGAGGACCTGCTTGTCAAGTTTTCATTTTTCAAGACTATTAAGGAATGTCTAAAAACTGGACCAAATATTACAGCACAAACGTCAGAAACAAATGAATGCTGTTGTGACCTGAGGGTAACATGCAATTATATCCTATGGTTTTAATTTTTCACATGTGTCATTAGGAACAATAACAATTAGGAATTGAAGTGAAATCAACAGAACAAAGCAGAGGACTACTGACTCTGGTTAAATAGTCCTTTCTGTCGCTGGAATGAGAATTCAATTAAAATATCTGGCAGGACTTTGCTGGCAGTCCAGTGGTTAAGAATCTGCCTGAAAATGCAGGGGACACGGGCTTGATCCCTGCTCTGGGAATATCCCACATGCTGTGGGGCAACTGAGTCCATGTACCACAGCTACTGAGCCCACTTGCCCTAGAGCCCACGCTCTGCAACAAGAGAATCCTGGGCATTTCAACTAGAGAGGCGCCCCTGCTCACAGGGGCCAGAGAAACTAGCAAAAATCCACTCGCAGCAACAGAGACTGAGCACATCCCAAAATAAGAAAGGAAAATAAATAAAATATCTGGCAATCAGGGGGGAGGCAGCTGGTGGAAGGATGGGGTGGGAGGTTGGAGTTAGCAGGTGCAAACTATTATATACAGAATGGATAAGCAACAAGGTCCTACTATATAGCAGAGAGAACTATATTCAATATCCTATGATGAACCATAAGGGAAAAGAATTTTAAAAAGAAAACATGTGCGTGTATATATATATATAACTGAGTCACTTTGCTGTACAGCAGAAATTAACACAACACTGTAAATCAACTATATTTCAATTTTTAAAATATTAATTAAAAAATCCAGCAATCAATGAAATAGTGAAGCACAGTTGGAATGAGGGCAGAAAACCATTGCCCACTGCTTCGAACAGAATGGGGTCAGGAAGCGACCATGTCTGAAGACTAAAAGACTTTCTGATCTTTGTAATATTACTCAAGCCATCAACCCTTAGCCAAGATGTTTGATGTCACTAAAAGATTTATTTTCCCTAAAAATTGTATTACGTGAGATGAGCCAGAATTGAAGAAATTTTTTCTGTAGATTATTGTTTATTGGTATCAGAGTAAGATAAACAGTGCTAAACAGTCACCATTTAACCTGCTTAAAATTCTAACTAAAGCCTAAGATTCAAGCATGAATTGGTTGGTTAATTCTCATATCAGGTCCATTATGAAAGTGGGGTTATATTAAAAGGGTGCCAGAATTCTATTCCAAACACATGAGGATATATCATATTTAAATACCTCCAAGCAGCACTGTTTATAATGGCAAATAACTGGAAATGATCAAATGCCCAAGAACAGGAGTCTAACTAATGATTTTCACAGGGCTCCCATATAGCAGTATGTTATAAATAAAATGGACATCAACATATATAAAATGATGTAAATGCATGTGCTGGCATGGAAAGATGCTCAAGATATTTTCAACTTTTTCTTTAGAAAAAATTTCACACTCATAGAGAAAATAACAAAGACAGTAGAGGAAATTCCCACAAACCCTTCACGTGGATTCTCCAAATGCTGGCATTCTACCGCACTCGCTTTATATTTTTCTCTCCCCCCTTCCCCACATCTACACTGAGCCATTCAAGAGTGTGAGAGAGTTGAGAGTTAATGCCCTTTCATCTCTACATACTGTTGTGTATACCAAGGCGCGCTTTAAAGCTTTATTTAAAGAGGGTTGGTTACAAGATTGTCTGTATAGTGTGAGCCCATTTTTTTAATATGCTCCATCTACCTGAGATGGTATCATCACTCTTCCCTGACCCAAATTAAAGTCTCTTAAACTAGATTACAGTAGGTATTTCAGCTGCGCTTGCAAAGAAAGATCCATACAGACAGGCTGCCTTGTTGTTAAAAAGCACAATTTGGCACCTCCAAGTCTGCCACTGGAAGGAGAATTTCCAAAAAGGGAGGGGTGCTTCAACAAAGCGTTATAGCTTAATCCCCTTCCTTTAAATCCCCTTTGCCCACAGCGTATCCAGCTGAGTCCTGCCACCCCTGCTCAGAGAAGCCAGGCTCTCCCTTTAACACTGGGGCCAAAGAGTAAACAAGCAACCTCTCTGAAGGCAAGGCCAAGTTCAGGCTGGACATCTTTAGGTAAGATTTCCTCAAAGAACAAGAGGTGATTAAAAAGCAGCAACAGCAAAAATGGATGCTAACTGCATGAATGCAGAAGCTCTAGTCTGGGGGTTCTTTCCTGTCTACTAGTACCTTCTGTGGCAAGAACACTGACTTTAGCATTTACACCCCAAATCACACGGCAGTCTCCCACCCTCAATATCTAGGTTCCTAGAGGAGACCAGCTTAGCTACTCTGTACATCTGTGTGTGTTTGCGTGTGTTAAGTTGCTTCAGTCGGGTCTGACTCTTTGTGACTCTATGGACTGTAGCCCGCCAGGCTCCTCTGTCCACGGGATTCTCCAGACAAGAATACTGGAGTGGGTTGCCATGCTCTCCTCCATGGGATCTTCCTGACTCAGGGGTAGAACCTGGGTTCTTAAGTCTCCCCACTCCAGCAGGTGGGTTATTTATCACTAGCACCACTTGGAAAGCCCTCACACATTCAGGGGTCCTGTATATAGACAGACCTCCCGATGGAGCCCTCACTTTCCCAGGGAGTGCGGCCTTAACACAGGAACCAAAATCCTACTCAACTTAAAAAACAGTAGCTACTTGCTGAATACACATTGTACTTGTTACTGCATTAAACTCATATTATATTATTGCATAACATGTTATAGAAATATGGAAAAAAAAAAAAACCAAACAAACTTTTTGGCCAACCCAATATTATTTCCTCCATTTGATACCATCTATTACAAGATGTACCATCATTAGCTTGGCAGGGGAAAACGTTAAAACACAAAATGTACTCATCAACTGTAGATACGTCCCTTATTACAGATGCTGAAAAATGAAATAAAAATCTGAGGGAATTCTGTATTCCCTCACGAAGAGTCAGACCCGACTGAAGCAATTTAACACACACACAAACACACACAGATGTAGAGAGTAGCTAAAGCTGGTCTCCTCTAGGAACCTAGATATTGAGGGTGGGAGACTGCCGTGTGATTTGGGGGGTAAGTGCTAAAGTCAGTGTTCCTGCCACAGAAGGACAATTAGACAGGAAAGAACCCCCAGACTAGAGCCTCTGCATTCATGCAGTTAGCATCAATTTTTCTTGTTGCTGCTGTTTAATCACCTCTTAATTCTTACATCAATCTTGTGGTATTACCCCACTTTTAAAAATGAACACTAAATTCTAAAGAAACTAACTTACATGTCCAGGGCCACACAGGCTCAAGCGACTAAGCCCGCCTTCCTAATATTGCTACAATACTGTCCCCAAAACCTCAACTTCAGGCCAGACACAAACATATCAGTATTTAAGGAGAGGGGGATCTGATCCCAATTGTTGTATGCAAAACCAAAACCATTTTTCAAAGAGTACTGTTTCCCTTGGGCTTATGCAAAGAAGTGGGTAATCAGCGTTAACTGCCTGTTCCTACTTTAGGTACTTTAGACTAGCAAAAGCAGTGATGCTGGCCTCGGTCTGATTTCTCACTCCTCCTGGAATGACATTGTGTAATCCTAAGGAAATGCACTGATACCAAAATAAAAGATGTCAGTAAATGTCCCCTAAGCATGACACAGTTTGTTTTAATAAGCTAAGAAGAGGCGGATGGAAGAAATATACCTCACCGCTGAGACCACAGGGCTCTGGCAATATTGTGTTTTAAGTCTCTCAAGTTTCAACAGAGCAGCACTTTTTTAAACAATGCTGTTCTCAAAAAAGGCTTAGTTATCACTAACCAGAACTGCAGGGAGCACAGAGGCAGCATGCTGATGAAGGCGGCCAAGAGATCTTGGATCCTAGTTCTGGCTCCGCTGAGGATCGGGTCTTGCGATGCTGGCTAAGGTTCAACTTCTCTGGGAATATCTCCTCGTGGCAATGAAGGGATAATATTACCAATCCTAACCACTTTGCAGGGTTGGTATGAAGGTTAAATGTGAAACTTTAAAAACTCTCAGGAGGCACTGATATGCGAAATCAACACACAGGGCCAACATTATCAAGACGGTCTTCACTGGCAGGACAGCTTTTAAAGAAACCCCAATGGTTCTCTGTCAGCATATGTTTTAGAAGATTAAACAAAAGCTCACACTATTTTTCTTCAGACACAGTGGGTTGACCAAAAAGTTCATTCGGGTTTTCCCTAAGAGCTTACGGAAAACTCGGATGAGCTCTTTGGCCAGCTCAGCCACCCTCTCAGCCTGTGGTTCAATCTACGGCATCTACCACGCTGCTCATGCACGCGCGTGTGTGCTCAGTCGTGTCCGACTCTTTCCTTCCCTGTGGATTTGTACCCCGCCAGGCTCCTCTGCCCATGGGATCCTCCAGGGAAGAAGACTGGAGAATCTCCACTTCCTCCTGCAGGCGATCTTCCCAACCCAGGGATAGAACCCACGTCTCCTGTGTCTGCTGCATTGGCAGGCGGATTCTTCACCACTGGAGTTCACCTAGCTCCATCTAACTAGCTAAGCCACACTCCTCCTGCCCCTGTGGAACCCCTTTCCCTCTCCCACCTGTGTTGAGATGAGTCCTACTCAGTCTTGAGTTGCAGATTAAAAACCACCTTTTGGGAAGCACTTCTTAATTCCCTCACTCCTGAAACAGAGCGAGTGTGCCCATGGCTGTGTGTACTTTTCCTGCCAAAGCTCCTCCCATGCCACCATCCCTGCTTCTTCTAGATCACCAGTTCCAGGACTGCAGGGGCCAGGTCTGCCTTCTGAATCACCAGTCACACACTGCCTGCCGCACAGAGGCCACCAATCAACATTTGCCATTGTGGTTTTCAGCCTCTGAACTCAGAATATGAAAATAGATGTCCAATTTGGAGAGCTTTAGAGACTTTCTAAATACTGTAGCTTCTCTGAATAATAAGCCAACATCTTAATGAACAAACTACACAGAGGTAAACATACCAGAGACAGAATGGAAACTGTTTTTCATTGTTTTCTCCTTCCACACATTAAGATTACTCTTAGAAACTATTTTTCACATATCAGATTGGCAAAGCAAAAAACGAAAGAACTGACAATACTCTGTCTATGAGAGAGACGTAAGGAAACAGGCACTCAAATTCCGGGGCTGGTGGGAGGGCAACACCGCACAATCTCTGAAGACAGCAGTTTGGCAAGAGTCACCAAATTGTAATTTCCCATACTCTGACCCAGCAACTTGAGCTCGAGCACTAACTCCTAACTGCACAAAAAGATATGTGCACAAAGTTATTCATTTCAGCCTAATTTTCAAATAGTAAGGTACTAACAACAAAAAAATCTAAAGGCCCATCTCTAGGTAGCTGGCTAAGAAAACTGTGTTACAGGCCCCTACACAGAAATACTATGCAACCACGACAAAGAATCAGGGTGCTCTTCATGCACTGAGCTGGGTAATCTCTAAGATGTATTGTTAAGGGGGAAGGGGAAGGCGCACATGCAGCATATGCCAGGATTTGAATAAATGAAAAGGTGATGTCAGAAGAGAACATGTATGTCAAGTTACTTATGATCCATTAAATACCACTGGGAATAACACAGAATAAATAATAGATAACATAATAAAGAAGCCGTTAACATCAACTACTTCTAGAAAGGAAAATTAACTTGCGAGAGGGCTAGCGTAATGGGAAGATTTTCATCGTATACCTTTTTAGTGTCTTAAAATTAATTTATTTTTATTTTTGGCCATGCAGCATATGGAATCTTAGTTCCCCAAACAGGAATCAAACTTTAGCCCCCTGCCTTGGAAGCACAGAGTCTTAACCACTGGACCACAGGGGAAGTCTGTTTTTTTTTTAAATTTTCAATTCTGCATTAAGATATATATCATGTATTCAGGAATAAAAATACAAAAATAAGATTGAGATTTTTAAAAATATAGGAATAAACATTTTTTCTCAAAAGTACAGCTCAAGGTCTCTGACTCTCTCTTAGCCTTCCTCTATGTACCGAATAACTTGCATTCTCCCAAACACACATCTCTGAATCTATTCACAGCTTCCTCCCTGGTGCTCAAGGTTGCCCCATGTAACACTCAACACACAGAACTGTTTCTAGATTTACTTCCAGCCTTCCTGTGACGTGCTCCTACCAGCCTTCCTGTGACGTGCTCCTAGGGAAACCTAGGGCTTGGTGTCTCGCCCAGTATTTGCTGGCTACTACACTCTTGCTTCCCAAATGAGACTATTGCAAAGTCCTTCAAAGAGATGTATTTGGGGGATGGGGGTGGCCTCTCTTAATCAGTCATGCTTATTACATACCGGGCAGATACACATGACATAAACAAAGCCTTACCGGATTGTTGTGGGGACAAAATAAGACAATGCACGTTAAAGCTGATGCCACACAAATAAACCTAAGCATTTATCACAAAGATGCCATGATCTGCATTTCCCAGAGATGGATCAGAAGAGGAAACCAAAAGGCCTGCCTGAGCAAGGTTCTGACATAAAATTCATTTTATTCTGTAAATACAAAGTAAATTACCTACATAGCTAGGCCAATTCCAAGAACTTGCTCATACCACTGGGGTGTGCCTGCTCGGGCTGGAAAAAGCACAAGGCTGAGCACTATTGTTTCTTCAGAAGTGTCATGCCCTTCGGGGATCTATCTAAACGTCGATTTCCACACCCAGTATTCTAGCTAAGAATTTTTTTCAGTCCCTGGACAGATTTATGGAAACACTTACAGTACAAAGATGGAGAAGGAAATGGCAACCCACTCTAGTGTTCTTGCCTGGGAAATCCCATGGGCAGAGGAGCCTGCAGTCCATGGTGTCATTAAGAGCTGACATGACGGAGCATCAGCAATAGCACAAAGAGGAAAAAAAGGAAAACTGTGGACTGTTAATATGGAAGGAAGGATAAAGGATTAGAAAACAGAAAACAAGACACCCTTCACAGTTTTCCTAAAGATGAATAGTTCAGTTCAGTTCAGTTCAGTCACTCAGTCGTGTCCAACTCTTTGCGACCCCATCAATTGCAGCACGCCAGGCCTCCCTGTCCATCACCAACTCCCAGAGTTCACTAAAACTCACATCCATCGAGTCGGTGATGCCATTCAGCCATCTCATCCTCTGTCGGCCCCTTCTCCTCCTGCCCTCAATCCCTCCCAGCATTAGAGTCTTTTCCAATGAGTCAACTATTCACATGAGATGGCCAAAGAACTGGAGTTTCAGCTTTAGCATTATTCCTTCCAACGAACACCCAGGAACGATCTCCCCTAGAATGGACTGGGTGGATCTCCTTGCAGTCCAAGGGACTCTCAAGAGTCTTCTCCAACACCACACTTCAAAAGCATCAATTCTTCGGCGATCAGCTTTCTTCATAGCCCAACTCTCACATCCATACATCACTACTGGAAAAACCACAGCCTTGACTAGATGGACCTTTGTTGGCAAAGTAATGTCTCTGCTTCTCAATATGCCATCTAAGTTGGTCATAACTTTCCTTCCAAGGAGTAAGCATCTTTTAATTTCATGGCTGCAATCACCATCTGCAGTGATTTTGGAGCCCCAAAAAATAAAGTCTGACACTGTTTCCACTGGTTCCCCATCTATTTCCCATGAAGTGATGGGACCAGATGCCATGATCTTAGTTTTCTGAATGCTGAGCTCTAAGCCAACTTTTTCACTCTCCTCTTTCACTTTCATCAAGATGAATAGTAGTATAATGCAAACTAATTTTGATGTCAAACTCTTCCTTTAAAAAATGAAACACCCTCCATCTCTACCCAAATATTTTCAAACAGCAGCAAGGGTCAGAGTAATATTTTTCTTAAAAAGGTGATTAAGCAGCAATATTTAGCAAAGAATTACTCACATGTTCCCTGGAAGCCTACTCTGTAATGGCAAACTGGTCTGCCAGGTGTGGAGGGCACCACAATTAATGTTACGCTGACTGCAGATATCGCTATAGTTCTCCAAGTAAATGTTTCAAGGAGAAAAGGAAAGACTGATGAAGGACAAGATTATTTTCAATGATGAGGAATCTATAGGTCACCTACAGCTCTCATCCAACAAAAATTTACTGTGGAAAGCCCAAGCAATCCTACTCACATTGGAAGATCTAGGAAGGGGGAAGCAGTGTGGAAACAGGGGTGTCACAAACACTGGTTGCCCATTCCTGGAAGTTCCTTCACCTTGACTCGGCATCTACCTTCAACTCCAAATGGTAACCCAAGCTGTTCTGTCTCCCCCGAACTGGTTTCCTACAGGCAGTGGATGCATACTCAGTCACATCTAACTCTTTGTAACCCCATGGACTGTAGCCCACCATGCTCCTCTGTCCAAGGGATTTCCCAGGCAAGAGTACCAGAGTGGGTTGCCATTTCCTACAGGTAGGGTCTGGATTTATTCATCCCAGTATCTCCTAGGGCCTTGGCATAATTCTGGAATAGCACAGATACGTTAAGTTATATTTGTCCAATGAATAAATTTGATTTTGTCATCTCATGGCATCTTCAACAGAATTCTCAAACATGTTCAGTTCAGTCAGTCAGTCGTATCTGACTCTTTGCAATTTTGGGAGTTTCTCAGACAGCCAAGTTTCTGATGTTGCAGTAACATCAGAACATGATTGTTGTTGGAGGAAGGCTACACTGGGCAGGCTTGAGTAGGGTAAAGGAGTCTGGAGATCAAGAAACAGTCTAGGATAGAGACTCCTCTGGTAGCCCAGTTGCTGAGACTTCTCCCTTCCAATGCAGGGGGCCTGGGTTTGATCCCTGGTCAGGGAACTAGATCCCACGTGCCACAACTAAAGATCCCACATGCTGCAATTAGAACTCAGCACAGCCATATAAATAAATAAATATTTATTTAAAGAAAAAAACCGTTCAGGGTAAATGCAGAAAGAGGATGCTGGAAGCTTGGGAGAGGCACTAGTACCCCAACTCACTTTATATTAAATGACAGCTAATATCTGCAAGTGTCCATAAAGTTCACTTTAGGTAAACTGCTCCTTTATAAGCTCCTATATTATCTATCTGTATTTCGCCAGCTAAAGCAAAAACAGGCTAAAAAAATGAAAAAAATAAAAAAAAAAAAGATCCTAAATATCATCATTGAAACTTATAATCCCTTACAGGAAGGAGTATTTTGAACTATATGTAGTTAAAAGATCAACTTGAGTAATTAGAGCCTTCTATTTCTTTCCAGGCACTTTGATTGTTACCTGTGAAGCAATTTGCTTTAATTAGTGTCATAAAGAATTTATTTTTCTAAAGTATATAAAATTTATAAAAGCTCATAATTTATATTAACTGAACTACTTAAAATATTCTGGAAATTCTGTTTTGATCTCTATTAAAAGAGGGCATCTTTTTGTTATGAAACCTAGGGTATAGTTGTTAAGATCTGGTTTAAGTAAATAAAACAGGAACTGTGAATAGCTGTTTCCCATATACATGTTATAACACTTACTTTATATAAACATACAAATGAATATGAAGGGACTAATAAAAGTTCTAGTTTCATTTATTTTATTACTATTAAATTTCCTGAGATCACACAAGTATAAATTTTCATATATTTGTAAGGCTTCCACAGAGTCACATGAAAGTTTTTATTTTAAAAACACTACTTATGTTGCGGCAATATATGCAGAAATGTTTTCAGTAAACATTCTTTATGACCACAGGTCAGCTAGCTTCTTGGTGTTAAAGTTACGAGGGGTGGGGTGTCCCCAAGGTGGGTTTAAACAGGCTTAAAACCAAAGCAAATGTAGAGAACTTACCGTTGTTTGACAGTAAATATGTCTAATCCCTGTTACTCGCCAACTTTCTAACTTTTTGACTGTGAACCATTACCATTCGCCATGTAATAAGGAATCAGAAAGCCCCGATGGTCTAGGACTTAAAAACACTGCGCCTTTGATGGAAGATCACACGAGACCCCACGAAGCCCATTGTGGACACAGCAGCCATGAATGATTAAGACTGGCTAAAAGGCACTGCTTTAAAAAAAGGGGAAAAGGCCTCACAAAGAACAAGTCTAGACACTGGTTCCATTCCAGTGAAAATAAACGGACAAGTTCTTTCAAACGGTCCCAACTCTATGACCTATTCTACTCACTAAAACAACATTTAGAGTTGGTTTTTGTTTTTAAGAGGAGTTTCATTTTCATTTATGGGTGGGTACATGAATTTGCAAAGCATGAGCCGTCTTCACCCCTTTCAGGGAGGATGTTAAACTGAAGTGTGATGGTGTTTTGTGACCACGCTCACTCCATTCCCATCCTGCTCGGCTCCTTCCCCACTCTCGCACAGACAGACACACACACACAGACACACGCGTACACACTCACTCTCTCACAAATCATATTAAGTAATGGTGCTGAGTCTAAAACAATGCTACGAAATTACTCGGTCAACCATGATAGGATTTATAGACGCATAAACCTGTGTTACTGCTCCTTTTTGAGTTTATGTGCCCACTGAGTTTAAGTGACGAACAATGTTCAGGAACCATGTCTAATTCTGTGTTTCATAGCGTGCCTGGACATTTTTTTTAATCGCTGGGCAGTAGTGAAGACTACAGAGGCACCAGGGAAAAAAAAACAAAAAGCCTTTCCATCAGTTTCTGGATGAGGTTGAAAGAAACTGAAGTCATAAGAATAAGATAAGTCATTTAATCCACTCTTTGTCTAAAAGGACATAAAGATTTTTATCCTGGGCTTTTTCCAGCAATAATCTCAACAGTCCCCCCTGGGCTAGGTGTTGGTTGTCTGTCTCCTGGCATCATGATTTTTAAAAACAAAAAAACAGAACTGGGGTGGGGCGGGGGCGGGGTGGGAGGAAGGAGAGAAAATTACTGAAGCGGTATACCAGAGGCAATATATACTCCGAGGAAACAATCTGAGCTTCAAACTATCTTGGGGATTACTGGTACTATAATAAACACAGAGGAGAGAAGGCAAGTAAAGATGGCCTTCCCCTTTATACCTTAATCCTGAATTAGAAAATTCTTTTTTTCTTTTTTTTTTTTTCTTTGTGGAGCAGGGGAAGTTTTTAATATTGGGTGGTAACAAACAGGTTACTTACCAGGGCCTAGAAAAAGGGCCAAAGATCATTCCAGAGAGTACAATTATTTAATACAACATTATGATGGTTATAAATCCCATACTTAATCATGTTAAAGAGCACCAAAATTTAAGAGACTATTGCTTCTCTGTCCGTGTAATTCTCCAGGCAAGAATGCTAGATGGGTTGCCATTTCCTTTCCCAGGGGATATTCACCACCCAGGATCGAGAACCTGAGCCTCCGGCACTGTAGGCGGATTCTTCACTGTCTTTACCAGGGAAGCCCATTTTCTTTTCTACAATTTATTAAAAACCAGATACATTTTAGAGGGGGGGGGCGGGGAAAGCTTCTAATTCCACTGACTCTCAGGTAGGTTTAATAATCTTTTCCTTTTCATGGACTATCTTGGTATGTAAGTACAGACAAACTGTATGAGACTTCCAGAACGTTCATTTCATAAAGTGACTGAGTGAACTGGCAAAAGGGAACAGATTTAATAACAAAGTTTTGAATAACCGTCACTCAGCAAGTGCCAGTTTGTTTTTAAATAAATACAAGGGACAGGCTAGATAAATATATATAAAAGAATTATTCTTGAATTTATTTTAAACAGGTATTTAATATGTGCCAAGGAGAAATTTTCCTTTGCTTGTAAAATAAATGTGCTCTAATACCCGCTGAATTTGAAAGCATTAACCATTTGTACATCTACCACAATTCTACCATATCTAAGACCACAATTCTAAAAGTTATCATAGGAGACAATAGGTTTATGCTCATTTTGAAAACAAACAGCAGTGAGCGACTCTGCCCATCTGTTTCCATCTCAATAAACTTCTCTCAATCCTTCTGACTCTCATCCCCTCACACTAACACAAATGCAATGAAGTTTTAAAAGTATTCTTTTGACTTTGACTTGGAAAAGGAAATGGCAACCCACTCCAATATTCTTGCCTGGAGAATCCCATGGACAGAGGAGCCTAGCAGGCTTCAGTCCATGGGGTCACAAAGAGTCGGACACGACTGTGTGACTACCACTACCACTGACTTTAATCCAGAGCCCTTGACCCAAGACTCCAGCTGGCTTCCCTAGTGGCTCATACAATAAAGAATCTGCCTGCAATGGGGGAGACCCAGGTTGGATTCCTGGGTTGGGAAGATCCCCTGGAGAAGGGAATGGCAATCCATTCCAGTACTCTTGCCTGGAAAATCCCATGGACAGAGGAGTCAGGCAGGTCACAGTCCACGGGGTCTCAGAGTCAGACACAACTGAGCGACTAACATTTTCCAGGCACTCAACCACATCTGTCCTAACTCCCAATATTCCTGCCTTTACTGTCATCCTGTGTTCTCCTTTTTCTTCTACACATTCTAGAATGCAGGTGCCACAGAAGAGAGACTATGAAAAATAGGCCGTCATTCTAACAGGAACAACAAAAGCAACTCCGCTCGAAAACTGCCGTTAGGAGATGGGAGGGCCAATCCACCAGAGATAAATTAAGCTTCAGTTGTGCACCAATCCAGCTGTGGCCCCCGGAACTATTCCACACACCTGGGCCAAGCCCCAGCGGGGAAAAGGCTCCTGGAACCTGCTTCACTTTTTCCCTGATATTATCATAATCACACTGCCAGTTTGGGGGAGGGCCACAGGCCCTTGGGGGCTGGGGCAGTGTGTGTGTTGGGGGCGGGTCCTTTCAATCCGTTCTTTAATTGGTATAAAAAAAGTGAAAGTGTTAGTTGCTCAGTTGTGTTCGACTCTTTGCAACCCCATAGACTATAGCCCGCCAGGCTCCTCTGTCCATGGAACTCTCCATTCAAGAATACTGGAATGGGTTGTCATGCCCTCCTCCAGGGAATCTCCCCAACCCAGGGATTGAACTGCATTGCAGGCAGATTCTTTTATTGTCTGAGCCATCAGCCAGCCAAATCCTCTGTAAAAAATAAGCAGTGTTATTAATATTGTCACGATAATGCTGTCTACCAAATAGCATTAAATGAACCTGAAAAGCTTTAGACTGGCTCCCGATCAGGTAAGACTTATTGGTTAGTGAAACTTCTCTTTCAGTGAAACGTTTAAGAAGCATCTCAATGTCAAAAAGTTGATTTCTTAGTAGATTCTCTCAAAAGCTTTTTGTAAGACAAAGAAACCAGTTTTTTTCTGGACTTAACTAGAACAGAACGTTGAAAAACAAAAACTTGTGAGGAACACAAAGCTGCCTAAGTCTGAGGGTCAACACGCCTCCAACTCGGCTTCATGACATGGCTCCTACTTTGAAAAGCCAAAAGGCATAATCTAAATTTAAATCAATCAATAAAGAGTTTGCACGGTAACAACTTGCGGGTTCTGCCTGCTTTCTCATTATTTCTGCCCAATTTCTGAGCTCTCTCACTGAGAGAAGATTCTCTACTGTTTAACCTTAAAGTAAACAAATTTTAATTTTTGAGGGGAAAAAGTGGAAACACCGTCATGTTCTCTAGTCAGCCTTTCATCAGATAAACTTATACCCCAGAAAGATACAGCCTATGTGACTGTACAGACTATGCTGATCAAGTTCAGCTCAGTCGCTCCGACTCTTTGGGACCCCGTGGGCTGCAGCAGGCCAGGCTTCCCTGTCCATCACCAACTCCTGGAGCTTGCTCAGACCCATGTCCACCGAGTCCGTGATGCATGCTAATCAATGAAACCCACAAAACTACTAGAACATTAAAATGTATCTACTAGGGCTTCCCCTGGTGGCTCAGTAGTAAAGAATCTGCCTGCCAATGCAGGAGACAAGAGTTTGATTCCCTGATCTGAGAAGGTACCACATGCCGAGGAGCAACTAAGCCTGAGTACCACCACTACTGACCCCCCGGCTACATGAAGCCCACGCGCCTAGAGCCTGTGCTCCACCAGAGAAGCCACTGCAATGAGGAACCCACACACTGCATCCAGAGAAAAGTCACGGAGCAACGAGGACCCAGCACAGCCAAATATAAATAAACAGAATTTTTAAAATGTATCTAGTACACCCGCTTGCACTAAAGTTAGATTGCTTCTAAATATTCCTAGACTAGTAGAAATCAATATGACACATGTTAAAACTTGGGTAGGATGCCCACAATCTTTTATTATATTTGACTTAAATTCCGTTTGTCTGCTGAAAAACCAAGCGATAAAAGTCAAAAGGGAGTGGAGGGGTGGGAAGTGTACACGTGTATAGACAAATATTCAAGCTTTTATGACGCCAGTATCTTCGATCTGTACCTTTACTCTGGGAAGACAAAAATAAAAAAATCTAATTTTTTGCCAAGTTTGGTTTGCCAAGTGATCCAGAAGTTCAAGATCAGAGTTTGAAAGTTGGACAAAATATCTGACTAGTAAGTAACCTCTTATTTTAAAATGTTTTTCATTTCTTTCAAATGCACTGCTTTAAACATGCTGTGATTCAGCAGAGACGGAAAACACGACCATGATACTTTCTCCGCTCTTGCCCCATTATGTCATTAGACAGAGACGTAGAGAGAACGGAAAATCCATAATCCAAACCAACAACCATGCAAATCTCAGGAGGTAAAACAAGTCTCCAGGGGCAGCCAAAATGAAAAAAAAAAAAAAGCCACAGCGCACCACCTGTCTGTTACCTATCAAGTGTACACCAAGGGAGGGGGCAAGGGGAGGGACTGGATGCCTGAGTCTTGAAGGCTTAATTTACACCTTGTTTGTGAGGTCACGCACACAGCAGCGTTCAACCACACAGTTTATTTGGATCCTTCACTCCTTTGATGTCAGCCCCTAACAGAGGCGAAGAGAAGAAAAGGAGGGAAGGAGGAAAGAAGCCAAGTGGGGAACGGAGGAAGCAGGAGGAGGGGACCCAGAAGGGGAGAGAGAAGGCGGTTGTCCTTGGAGGGCTCGGTCTTCCCACCTGAACCTCAGTCTCGCGCTCACTGGTACTTACTGCGGGGCAGCTGTGCACGGGGGCACTTACCTCCGTGAACATGTCTTACTGCCTTCCTACATGGCCAAGAGGCTTTCCTGTCTCCATACAGCCCCTGGCCAGCCCTAATCGGTGCCACTGGGTCACTGTCCTTTGCGCTGGCAGCTGCAATGGCGGCCTTGAGAGGAAAGAACTTTTCATCTCTTCCCTTGGACCGAGCCATAGGCAGCAAGCAGTGAGCGCTCCCAGGCACAACTCCCCTGGCTCTGCTCCGAAAAATGCTCTCTCAAGTACACCGTTGCTTAGCAATATTTGCCTTCCCCCTGTACGTCTGAAATTGGCAACATCTGTCCCTTTGGCAGTTTTGACTTGTGCACAGCGCCATGCTCCTAGTTTAAAAACACATTCCGCTTGATGACACGGGCAATCCTCCACTCTTCCCATCTCCATGCAAAACCACGAATGTGGAAACCTCCCCCACAACAAGGTTTAATCTTCACTCGGTTTTAAAGATTGCCGATCGAAACGTCCACAGGTTTCAAAATACTGAAGCTCAGTAGGAGTTCCTATTACACCCCACGTACATAGTGCTGTCTGCACAATTACACCTGAGGGTGTGTCTGAACTAAAAATCTCCTTTACTCTGAAATTTTTTTTTTATGTAACATTTTCTATCATAAGGTATTATGTGTAAATACTTATTAGTAAAATAAAATATAAAGGCAATTCATTCATGGTGTAGGGTAGATTTCATGCTCACACTATAGCCCAACCTTACAAACAAAGACACCAAGACATACACACACACACACACACACACACTGACACAGATCAATGGCAGAGGAACCTAAGAAGTCTAGAGAACAAAAGTTCATTTAAGCAATTACAACGTGATGAATTTCAAAACAAATGACCTTAAGTTTCCTAAGTTTTTTATGCATCCCTCAACACAGCCATCTTAGTGATTTACTGAGGTTACTCATTAACACTATAAAAGTTCAGAATACTGTAATTTTATACATGGGGGAAAAAACTAATAAAAATAAAACTTTATGGGTAGTATATATGTTCTGCATGTAATTTTACTTTTTATCTAGCACATCAAAGAGCAATAAAAGTAATAATATTAAAAAGCATAAAAATCCACTAAGAATTGAACCATCATGCTATGTGCCTTCAAACTTGGGCATGTAGACATTTTTGTTCACTTAAACAAATCAGGCTTCAATTTTCTTTTTCCCCAGACTAATCTTAACATATTACAAACACATGTTCTCAAAAACATTTTATAGGAACTGAGTTCCAGCTACAAAGGGCAGGCTGACCTAACGCTCTCATCAAGTCTCTGCCCAGAACTGACAGAAGCACAAAAGCCTGGGTGATACCAACGGCCACTAAAAATACATCCAAAAGTTCCTTGACGAGGTTTAACAATAGCCCTAAAATTCCATAACGTGCTTAGATTCATAATTCTGCTTCCGCCCCGAATGTGAAGTCAACACCAAAGAACACACTTCTCACCAAGGCTCATCACTCACTACTTGCCCAGGTTCATACAATAATTCCTGTGAAGTCAGGCTTTTTTTTTAACTGTGGTTTATGGGAGAAATTTGTGCAGACTTAGCAAACAGGAATTCTCAAAAATCTCAGATATTCCTCCACTTCATCCTCAGTGGTTCTGGCCTTGCAGGGTAGTGTTTATGAGCAAAGTTCCGAGTTGGACATACCAGTTTCGAAACATGACCCTGCCAGGGACCAGCTATTTAAGTTCTCTGCATGGAAAGAGCTTAAGCACAGTGCTTGGTACACAGTACATTCTCAATAAAACACAGACATCATTTTCACTCAGATATTAATCTTACCATGATACAAAGGGCTCAGTCTTTCTGGTCCCCCTCGTTCAATCTACTAACCTTTCCAGCTTCTCCACCCCACCACCCAAACACAACGTTTATTTAACGAACATCCATGAAAACTTCCTCTGGAAAGGGGACATGAATGCTGAAGGAATGAAAAAGTCAAAGTGAAAGTCACTCAGTCATGTTCGACTCTTCGCAACCCCACGGACTGTAGCCCACCAGGCTCCTCTGTCCATGGACTTCTCCAGGCCAGAACACCAGAGTGGGTTGCCACTGATTCTCCAGGTGGTCTTCCCAACCCAGGAATCAAGCCCAGGTTTCCCGCACTGCAGGCAGATTCTTACAGATTCTCCCACATTGCAGGCAGATAGCAACTGAGCCACCAGAGAAGCCCACGAAAGGAAAGAACAACAAATCTGTATCTTTCAGTAACTGTTTAGTACAATCCTTGTTGGCACCTCTCTGTGATTTCTCTTTAAACAGCCAGTCTCTTTAGCTCTGAGGGAGCCATCACCTACTAGACACCTGTGCCTGCAATAGGTTTCTAATAAATTCTGAAGTAATTAATGTGGGGAAAACAGGATGATTCGTAGAGGCTGGGAGACCCGGCCCTGAGGACTAGGAGAGTGGTGAGAACCAGGGCAGGGCTATGGTGCTGTCCATCTGGCAAGTGCTGATAAGCCTTGGGGGTTTGGTTGAGACTGTCTTCAGGAGACCCTCACATCAAGCCGTTTATGGGACAAGAAGAAAGTGCAGAACACACATTCCCTGAGATGAGTTCCAGGCCCAACAGGGAAAAGCAAGAACTGGCCATTTAGCACTGCCCTTCTACATGACTGTCCCTTTATGAGGCCACAGTGGGCCACTAGAAAGCCAAATCCTGGGGTTTACTTAACGAACTACTAGAGCATTATTAAGAATGTCTCCACTCTGAGGCTTCTGGCGTGAGACCTGCTCTCAAGAGTGAATGCCACAATCTACCCCATGTTGTCAATCAATCAATAAAATATCACGTCTGCAAGCAAGGGGACTAAAACACAGACTATAATGCTCTAATCAAAATCAGCTCTACCTTCATTACCATCCAGTGATGGTTCTACCCTATTCTGATATTCTGAATAAAATCGATGGCCCCTCTACTGTTTTCACTCCTGAAAAAACTCAATATTCAAATAGTCCAGCTCCATTCTTCTTCAAATCCTACCCACCCAATAAGTTGCATGACAACCTGCTGGCATAATCAGAAATACATTTCACACAGTAATATCATAAAAGCCTTCTGAAAGATACTCCTCACTCAAAAATGCCGACCATATGGCATTAGCAGCAGGAAGAGCAGTAACAGCTGTCAGTAGTAGAAACATTTATTAAGCACCAGTTGGATGGAAAAGCAGAAGAACAGGAGAAAGAAAACTGATGAATAAAATCTGGTTCTGAACTGACGAAAGTTTTTCGAGCAAGAAAATTCCCTCACTGATGAAGGCAAAGAGGTGTCTTAAGTCACACTGAGGCATCAAGCTTATTCTGGACACTGCCCCATCTCTAACTGAACTTCCTAATTCTCCATGACTCAAAGGCTAGTCTGAAACAGTTTTACCCAAACTTCGGTCAATTTCACACTGTCCTGACAGTGATACCATATTATAATACTACCTGTACTGTTGTTGTTGTTTTTTTAAATCAACTTATGATCAATCCACTTTTTTACTTGGCTTCATCTTAAGTAATATTTATGAAATTCTGGGTTTGATGTGCTGGAGTAAATATATTTTTTGAACTCACATTAAGATACATAAAAATTGGTGCCCATAAAAAGAATACATAAAAATTGTTTTGGAAGTTCATGCTCTAATCAATACTATTTAAACCAAATGCTGAATGAACATCTTGGGACATGTTGATGATTTTGGCACCCCACTCCAGTACTCTTGCCCGGAAAATCCCATGGATGGAGGAGCCTGGTAGGCTGCAGTCCATGGGGTCGCGAAGAATCGGACACGACTGAGCAACTTCACTTTCAATTTTCACTTTCACGCGTTTGAGAAGGAAATGGCAACCCACTCCAGTGTTCTTGCCTGGAGAACCCCAGGGACAGGGGAGCCTGGTGGGCTGCCGTCTATGGGGTCACACAGAGTCGGACACGACTGAAGTGACTTAGCAGCAGCAGTGATTCCCTACCTTGTAAAATCATCCTATTTTATTCGTGTACCCAAGTGTTGCCTGTCCCTCACAAATTACATGAAAACAAGGGCCAACTCATGCCTTTCCTACCTGAACCCAGACCACTAGTTAACACCATATGATGTATAGCTCCGTCATCTTTTTTCCATATGTTCCATGATGCCCAAATATCAACACAACTGAAAGCCCTGACAAGTTCTCACAACCACCAATAAAACCCTGGAACCCTGAAAATGCAGCAGGACTCAATACTTAATTAGCAGCACAAAGTATTTATTCAAGCCTCTTATTTTAAAAAGCACACTTTAAAACACGAGTAAAATTAAACCCATGGTATAGAATTTCATTACATCACCAAAACAACTAAGAAGAATACCATCAAATCAACCCCAAACATTAGGATGGCTCTTAAGACCCCGGTGACTACTAAATATCATCACAGTGTCAATGGAGACAACCTGAAGATGCGTAGTGGACACTTCACCCACAGCGTGAATTTGCTTTTACTCTCAAGGGAAGGTGGGATATCCCAGTTACTATATGCTAGGCTAATATATTCTATTTCATCTTTGTAACACCCCTGTGGTCCAGGTAGAATTGTCCCACTTGTAAGTAAAGGAAAATGAGCCCAGGCAGTCTGACTCTACAATGTTATACATTAGAAACATTCAGTACAGTTCAGTTAGTCATGTCCAACTCTGCGACCCCATGAATTGCAGCACACCAGGCCTCCCTGTCCATCACCAACTCCCTGAGTTCACCCAAACTCATGTCTACCGAGTCGGTGATGCCATCCAGCCACTATCGTCCCCTTCTCCTCCTGCCCCCAATCCCTCCCAGCATCAGAGTCTTTTCCAATGAGTCAACTCTTCACATGAGGTGGCCAAAGTATTGGAGTTAGAAACATTACATCCCATTTAATATTTCCTTTGTTGTTGTTCATTAGGTCACTAAATCGTGTCTGACTCTTTGCAACCCCACAGACAGCAGCATGCCAGGGTTCCCTGTCCTTCCCTATCTTCACTTCACAACTATCCTTCACTTCAGTATTCACATCAAATATTCCTTAAATATTTTCTTAAGGCCTTAATATTCAAAACTTTTCAACTACCTTAATTTCAGATTATAAGCCAAGACAAATAGATAGTGTTAAAATAAACATGATAATGGTGTGATACACAAGCTATTTATTAAATAATTACTATATGCCAATCACACATCTAAGGGTTTCACAAACATTTTCTTGTTTAAGCCTAAAAACTAAGACATATTCTATTACTGCTTCTGTTTTATAGATTAGAAACTGAGGCTTGATCAGTATTTTTTAGTAGTCAAATAATTTGCCTGTAGTCTAACTGCTAATTCAAGGTACAAATAAGATTCAAACCCAAATCTGCCTTAATCCAAAACCCACGCTCTTAACCACTACCTATAATGCCTGAAAGTTCTATTGGATTAGTGCCTCAGCTCATTCCACCCCTTCTCCCAAAAAAAAATCTTCAGGTGTATCTTCCTACCCTCCAACAATATCCAGAGTGCTTAGCATTCCATGGATTACATGTCCTATTATATATTTATTATTCATCCCTAGTTATAAAATTATTAAGACGTCAAAATGCTCAGCAAGGATATTGCTAGGAGTAAAAAAGATGACATCTAAGAAGAAAGAATAGTTTGGAAATTCTCCCCGAAACAGTCACAGCCCAGTTCTTCAACAGTATGCTGCTGCTGCTGCTAAGTCATTTCAATCGTGTCCGACTCTGTGCGACCCCAAAGATGGCAGCCCACCAGGCTCCCCTGTCCCTGGGATTCTCCAGGCAAAAACACTGGAGTGGGTTGCCATTTCCTTCCCCAATGCATGAAAGTAAAAAGTGAAAGTGAAGTCTCTCAGTCATGTCTGATGCTTTGCAACCCCATGGGCTGCAGCCCACCAGGCTCCTCCGTCCATGGGATTCTCCAGGCAAGAGCACTGGAGTGGGGTGCCATCGCCTTCTCCCCAACAGTATGCTAGCTATCTTAATTACGGCTTCCCTGGTGGCTCACCTGGTAAAGAATCTGCTTGCAATGAGAGAGACCTCGGTTCAATCCCTGGGTTGGGAAGATACCCTGGGGAAGGGAATGGATACCCACTCCAGTATTCTGGCCTGGAGAATCCCAAGGACTGTCTAGTCCATGGCGTCACAAAGAGTCAGACATAACTGAGCGACTTTGACTCACTTATACTAATTAAGGATACTTATACAAGTATAGAATATTCTACTCTACAGACCCTGGGCTGTAGAGGTGGGCTTCCCAGGTGTCGCAGTAGTAAAGAATCCACCTGCTAATGCAGGTTCAATCCCTGGGTCGGGAAGATCTCCTGGAGGAGGAAATGGCAACCAGAATTCTTGCCTGGAGAATTCCATGGACAGAGGAGGCGGGCTATATATAGTCCATGGGGTCGCAGAGTCAGACATGACCAAATGACTGAGCATGCACAGACCCTGTACACTATAGAAACTTAAATGTGAGCTATCTATGTAATTCCAGGATCAAAATTAATAAGACCAGCTCTGGGGGGGGGGGGGGGGGGGGGCTCGGGATGGTGGTGATGGAGTCTCTGGAGCCCCCCATCCCCCACGTCAAAAGTCAGAGCTTTATATCTTCCCCCTCTGATGCAACCAATAAAGGCTGTTCACAAGATGAAAACAAAAACACACACACGTTGCTAAGATCAAAGGAAGGAAAGCAGTTCTTGTTTGCTGAATGGGTGTTGAAAACCAGCTTCCGATCATTCACTGTAAAAACAAGAAAAGTAATTTAGAATAAAAGCTACTAAAGAGTATGCTAATAGACTTGATATAGAAAATAGCATCACAGTTCAATTGTGAGAATTCAAACTCTTTTTTAAAAAGAACCATAATATTTTGGAGCAGAAAAGAGCATAATGATTATCCACCCCCTCATCACACACAGAAAAAAAACTAAGCAAAGTGCATTTCTAGTTGGTGATAAGGAGGGTAAGAATCTATATTCCATTGTTTATGGTAATAGCGAAAACTCTGGGGAAAAAGGGGGGGGGGGTGGGAATTCTCAAGTAGGCTAACTTGTGGAAGTTTTTCTTCAACTAAAATACGAACAAGTGTCTAAAGTACACACTTAGCAGTTTATAGGAAAACATCTTCACATTTGGACACAAGGGCAAAAAGATAAAGAAGACATGTAGGACCTAGTTTATGATGTTTCATTTAAAAGTTTGCAACTCAACCCCTTTTCAGTTTCACTGTGTGTGTGTGTGTGTGTGTGTGTGTGTGTATGTGTGCTCACACATGCACTCAGTGGCTGGCATTGTGTCCAATTCCTTATGGCCCCATAGACTACAGCCCACCAGGCTCCTCGGCGCATGGGATTTCTCAGCCAAGAATACTGGAGTAGGTTGCCATGTCCTCCTCTAATGGATCTTCCCAACCCAGGGACTGAACAGGCATCTCACACATCACAGGTGGACTCTTTACCCACTCAGCCACCTGGGAAGCCCCTTTTAGTTTCACCAAGGGGCTTCCTGGTAGTCTAGTGGCTAAGCCTCTGGACTCCCAATGCAGGGGGCCTGGGTTCAATCGTTGATCAGGGAACTAGATCCCACATACCACAACTAAGACCCAGTGCAGCCAAATAAATAATAAGTATTAAATCTTTCTGAAAAGATGTGTCTTTTGCACGTCTGGGTTCTCATCTCTCATCTCCCTCTGCCCAGAGGGAGGCACAATCACACGACAGAGAGATGCTGTACTTCAGCGAGAAGACACCCACACTCCCAGGGCTGGGGCAGATGGCAGGTGGGGCACAGGAGCGCTGGGGCAAGCCGGAGCATGCTCCCTAAAGGGCTGGCCAACTGCTGTTCTGCAGAAATGCCAGTCTTATGTTGCCAATGCTTCCAGTACTTTAAGGGAAAAAAAAATCCAAATCTAGATTTCAGTGTGATACCTACCAATTTTCAGATGCTGTAATGAAATTAACACACCAGACAAGATGTGCCCCTCTGGGTGAGTGTCCTCACTGAGCTCCAGGCTTCCTTCTCTCCCCACAGAGGGAACTGGTAACTGGGAAACATGCCCATTTTGACGAGAAGGATCTCTTTTATCCCGAAGATAGCCCCATATAGGGCTTTGAGGTGATGCTAGTGATAAGGAATCTGTCTGCCAATGCATGAGACCTAAGAGACTTGGGTTCGATCCCTAGGTCAGGAAGATCCCCTGGAGGAGTGCACAGCAACCCATACCAGTATTCTTGCCTGGAGAATTCCAAGGACAGAGGAGCCTGGTGGGCTATAGCCCATAGGGTCGCAAAGAGTTGGACACGACTGAAGCAACTTAGCACACACAGCCCCATACACAGAACGGACATCTCACCTCCAAGAGATGGTGAGAAGCATGAGGCAGGCTCACTGCTGACCTGGGATGGTCTCCTGCCAGAGCCTTGGGCTCACAGCGGCAGCCTGACAGATTGCGAGAAACATGAACCAAGGAAGCGAAAAACAAGCCGCCATGCTGTTATTTTATATGACTTGCACGAAATAAATCTCTGAACTATAGGTGAGTCATAAGACAATAAAGGACTCAATTAGGTTCAGAACAACACACCAGTGTTTTCCCTCATCTTAGCAACTAGTTCACTGGAATCCTGAGAGAACATAAGGGACATAAAGGACCCTGGTGTCTGTTTTACCCTTTACTGCAAGTTAATTAATCTTACTAGAAAATTAAACCCAGACTGCCAGTCGGGCATTTTCAGGGTCAATAATTCTTAAGTTACTAGGATACCCATTAATGATACCCAAGTGGTATAGAGGAGTTACTGTCTCTACCCAAAACGGCTGGCTCATTCCCCAAAATGTGATTCATTCAGGGCAAAATATTTAAATCTGCAAGTCCTTGGAGATTAACAGCAATTTTATTGTAAGTACCACTTTGATATTTTAAATACACACACACACGCACACAAAAGGAAGGGCTTCCCTGGTGGTTCAGACAGTTAAAGAATCCTCCCGCAATGCAGGAGACCTGGGTTCGATCCCTGAGTCGGGAAGATCCCCTGGAGAAGGGAATGGCAACCCACTCTTGCCTGGAGAATCCACATGGGCAGTGGGAGCCTGGCGGGTTACAGTCCATAGGGTCTCAAAGAGTCAGACACGACACATTTTCACTAAAGGAAATCTGGCATCTTAATTAAACTAGTGCAAAGCACTTACATACACAGCAGATACATAAAAATCATTACTTTTCAATTTTCCTAGCACCTAAACCACCTGATTAATCTCTAAATTCAATACTGAAAAGCACAGCAATTTAAGGCTGGCACTCTACTAAGAACACCTACTAATCGGATTACGCTGCTTACTTTCAAATCCACACCCAACAATGCCTAGAGTGACCTGGGAAATAAACAGGCTGGAAATGGTAATTCGAACAATTCCTCTAAAAAAATTATTGAACTTAGTGCCTGCTGCCTGTCTAAGTGTCCTAAAACAGGAAATTCGGGGCCACAGCGAACTGTTTTCCCCTTCTCCTCCAACAAACACTAGAGGTGATCTTTCAGACTCCAGATCAAAGTAAACTGGATAAGAATTCTCAAGCTGAGCATAGGGCAGGAAATTGCCCTGTTTGGCTCCAGTCCTCACCTGTGCTAAACACAAAGGACAAACAAGCATATGAGACCAGTGACCCAACCCTCAAAAACAAGGCCAAGGAGAAGTGCTGAGGCTGGAGGTGTGGGCTCTAGGAGCAGAAGGGGAAATCCTAGCTCAAGAGCCTGGGTAACAGTCTCCCTGGGTTGGGAGGGCCCCAGTCCACACTTGGAAAGACAGGTAAGAAGGAAACTGGAGGTTCTTTTTCTGGAGGCAATGGAGAGGTTCCAAGGGATATTAAACTAGGACAACCTTGATCCAGCTTTCCTATAATAATTATCATGCGGAACAGTGTGGCAGATGGTTTGAACAAAAAACGCAGGAAGACAGGTTAGAAGGAAGCTGCAAGAGCTTAAGTAAGTGACAAGAAGCTCAACCACAGGATGTCCCTGGTGGTTCCATGGCAAAGACTCTGTGCTCCCAATGCAAGGGGCCTGCATTCAATCCCTGGTCAGGGAACTAGATCCCACATGCCGCAACTAAGAGTTAACATGCTGTAACTAACTAAAGAAAGAAAGAACCCACATGTAGCAATGAAGATCAAAGACCCCAAGTGCCACAACGAAGACCCAGTGCAGCCAAACAAACAAATTATTTTAAAAAAAGAAAAGCTAAACTATAAAGGGGTGCTGAGGAATGCAGAAAAGGAAAAACTATCAACAGACATTTAGAAAGTAATCCCCATACAACTGGGTTGCCAGGGGGATAAAGAAGAAGATACAGAAAGGAACTGAGACGGACAACCCAGGAAGGAGGAGAAAGCTCAGTGTGTGTGTGTGAAGAGGTCCAGGGGAGGCAGATGTGAAACCTGCCACGCTCAGGTTCTCTGTGAGATGCCGCTGCAACATTCACAAGAACCGCCTAGTGAGCAGTGGACATAAAAGGAGGCAGAGCTCAGAAAACTTTGGGGAATTTCAGGCTGGAAAAATCAACCTGGTGGTCATCAGTGGTTCAAGAGCTGAAGCCCTGAGTGGAGATGAGACTAACCAGAGAAAGGCTGAAGAAGGAGAAAAGATGGTTGAGGGCAGAACCTGAAGAAGGGGCAGGGCAGGCAGCTTCTGGAGGAGATTGGAGCATGCCCGAAGAGGGGTGGGGTGGCAGAGGATGAGATGGTTAGAGGGCATCACCGACTCAATGGGCATGAATCTGAGCAAATTCCAAGAGACAGTGGTGGACAGGGGAGCCTGGCGTGCTGCGGTCCACGGGGCTGCAAAGAATTGGACACCACTTAGCGATTGAGCAACAACTGAAGAGGTAGAAGAAAGAGTCGACAACACAAACGGGCAGTGCGTGCGGCGCTGGCGGCCAGTAGTGTCAGACGTCACAAAGAGGTCACGCAGGCTATGCTCAAGCGCACTCCTGGACCTGGGCATCTCGGAGGCCATCACCGGGGACCCAGGCATGGAGGGTAGAGGGTGGAGGCGCACAGCCTGCAGTGGGTTCAGAAAGTGGATGGGAGGAGAGCAAGCATGCACAGAGTCTTTACCTACTTCTGTCTCCAGCGCTTGAGCTGCGAAGGGAACAAGAAAGAAGCAGTCGGAGTAAGACACTGCAGTGAGGAAGGTTTTGTTTTGCCTTTTCAGCTAGGAAAGGTCTGGATGGAACTACAGATTGTTAGGAAAGAGCCAGGTGACGGGAGAAAGATGTAAGGCAATCAGAAAGGGTGTGCAGGTGGCCGGGCAAGAGGAAGAACACCTCCTTCTCAGAGATCAAAAGGAAAGAGCGAACTGGTGGGTGTGGATGTGGAATTTTTTTTTTTTTGAGTCATCGTAGGTGGAAGGGACTGAGATTTATACCTGGTGACTGCCTCCTCTAAACAGTAGAAGCAAACTGAAAGGCCTCAGAGCAAGCCACATGGCTGCCACCGTGTGAGCTGGAATCACCTTGTCATTTGAATCATCTGTGCCACCCAGCACGTGCACCTGTCAGGTGCCGACATGAATGCGAGGCCAGGCAAAAAAAAACAGAGCGCTCCTAATGCACTGTTAGAGGTGCTGCACAAAGGGGCACGACTCCGGAGAAGACACGCTGTGTGGCAGAGAGAGTATGAGAACCAGAGGGCAAGGGTCCTGGTTTCATGGCCCCCGGCTCTGCCACTTACGAGCTTAGATCATTAAACTCAGAGACTCGGTTCCATGGCATGTTAGATGGTGGTTCCTGCCAACTGCCCTGCCCAGCTCACAAGGTTGCTGTGACAATCGAGAGGAAACAAATAAACAAGGGCTTGGGAAATTAAAATGGGGGTGGGGTGGGAGAGGGGGAGGCAGTCAGTATTTCCGAGTACATAAGCTTTGTAAGGGCTTCCCTGATAGCTCAGCAGTAAGGAATCTCCCCGCTAATGCAGGAGACGGAGGTTTGATTCCAGAGTTGGGAAGAACCCCTGGAGGAGGGTATGGTAACCCACTCTGGTATCCTTGCCTGGAGAATCCCCATGGACAGAGGAGCCTGGTGGGCTACAGTCCATGGGGTCACAAAGAGTCAGACACGACTGACGTGACTACGCGCACAAACACACGCACACGCGCACACACACACACACACACGCTTTGTAAAGTGAAATATTTACACCAGGTGTTGCCAAACTCTGGGAAAGGTAGCTGCTCAGGGGTGAGCAGGATGCTCACCTTGGCAAAAAAAGCCGGTTGGCTTTTAAAAGCTCGAAAATCCCCAAACAAATGCTTTCTCTCCCCAGGCTCTTCATCTGCTTAACACTAGAACATCAAATATATAGGGCTTTATTCACCTTGGAACACCGTACCTGGGCATTTCTGGTCCCTCTGATCTGATCCCACCTACACACTCAAGTTACACTCCAATACCCAGGAACATATTCTGAGTCTTCATGCCTCCAAAAACACTAACTTCTCACCTTGCTCCTGAAAGTACAGCTCAAATTTCAACTCTAATCACACCTACCACCACTTACTGAGCTCTTACTATGTATCTAGTACTGGTTTAAGCACGTCATAAGGACGGCCATCCGTCCACTGGCCCCACTGTCCCGAAGAATAAACGGACAACACAGCAAGGTTGAGTTCCTTTGCCTCCAACCAATCTCCTTGAATCAGCTACTTCTATTAGATTTCACACCCTTTCCTGTCTTTATGTCTTCTCTCTCCTTAATCCTTGAGCTTGGAATATATTTTCGCCAATACCCAAAGTGCTCTAGAAGTCAACTCAAAAATAATAATAATAATAATAATAATGTGCAGCTTCCTCTTTTCAAAGTCAGTATAACATAGGTGTCACAGTTAAGGGTGTCGACTCGAGCTAACCTATTAGGATCTGGATTCCAGATCCAGCACTCACAGCCCGGGTGAACATGGATCAAGTGAATCTTTCCGCATCTCTGTAAATCTCTCAGTAAAAAGGCAGTGCTCATACCTAGAAAGCGTTTGGAGCAATTCCTATCATGAAGTGTGCAAGACTACAGCGCACATCACGTGACGGTAATTAGTAATTCCATATTCTCCTTTCATACTGGTGATTCTTTGTATGTTTTATGGCATGGAATCAACGGACTGTCTTTTATTTTTTATAAATAAAAAAAACCTAAAAAGTCTTTCTTAGCAGCTCCCCTTTGTATCTAGAGGGTGTTCAAACATGGTTGACTAAAATGACAGAAACCTAGAATGTAAGAAGTGAATCCTTCTATGACTACATTGTTCCTGACAGAAAAGGTTTTTTAACATTTTGCAAGAATGTCCAGATTATTTGGCAATAGGAGAAAGAATTTTTTTTTATATAAGTTAACATGTTCTCAGGCATGTGAAGGAAAAAAAATGTTGGAAGTAACATAAGAAACTTTAATTATAGCATAAGATTCTACTAAATGTTTTCTCTCTCTAAAACGCAATAGCAAACATTTGCTTTGGGGTGGAGTGCTTTAAAAACTGGGCTGTAAGGGGAAAGAAGAATCCACGAAGGGACTCTGAAGGGCACAGCATGCTTTTCTTTCTTAATTCATGCAATTCAAAGCTTTAGTCTCACCCAATATGAACTTTCAGAGTTCTTTTTTTTTATAAATTGGAACAACAAAAAAAAACTCTAGGGTGATTTATCTAAAGGACAGAGCTAGAAGTAGGACCTCTAATTACTTAAATACTGAGGCCTCTAGATTAAAACATTAAACCTCAAAAGCTTTCAGCCGAAGGGATTAAGGAGATTAGAATGGGCTTGACAAATTACCACAGGGTTAGGGGGTTGGAAAAAAGCAGAGAAAAAGTAGGCCAAGCTTAAACAGGGAATAAAATGAGGCTCAAGAAAAATCTAATGATGTGTGTGGACCCTGAGCATCTGTGTGGGGCATGGGGGTAGGGAGTGGTGGGTGTGCGGGGAGGAGAGGAGAATGGTCGACCTCAGGATTTCCACAATTAAAAAGGAACAACATTTGTGTAGAACTGCTTAGAAAGTTCTTGGAAAATGTGAACGTGCCGCAAAGTTAACCTTGGAAAATGATTTTCAAAGAGATCTTGGCAACTAGAGAGGAGGAATCCAAGGCTAAAAACTAAACTTGTTATGATAACATGAAGCAAGATCTTCTCTTTAAAGGCATGCTGCTTAAATATCTCATGCATATCGGCCACTCCCTCCAAAACAGCCTCAGTTAAGATCGCTAACTGGGTCATCAACAGGACTCCCTTTGGAATATCTAGTTTTCTGTCCCTGAAGATTATCAGCTGGCTGAGAATAAAACACAATTAATCTAGAGAAGAGCTGCAATGACTCGGGTGGCTATGTGAGAGCCTGGGAGAGCACACAGCCTGGAAAGATTCTAAAGCAGTGAACGTCTCCACCTTGGCACAGGCACAGCGTGAGGGACCCAGGGGGGATCCAATAACCCTCCACAAACATTTCAAGTGTGAAAACAACAAAGAGGAACAGGAATTTCTTATCCTGGTACCAAATGTACTTCTGGCATCATGAGAAGGAAAGTAAAACCTACGAAGAAAACAACCCCAGTTAATACCACCCAAAAAGATGTTCCAGGTTCAATCGCAGGCTTTCTTCTTGCTCTGTAAGCAATTCTATTCTTTACACCAACTCACTTCTAGCAATTTTAGAGTTCTTTTTTCAAAAATATTTTGCTTCTGTTATTTAAAATGTTTCCTTCAGAGTTTAAAGAGTTTCTTCAAACAAACAAACAAAAAAAAACCTGCCAGGATCAGGAAATTAAAGGTGGCAGCATCTACTGAGTTCTAGCTGGCGAAACAGAAAATCTGATTTTTCACCAGATTTCTCCATTTTGTAAACATTGGCTCAAAGGGGAGGAAAAAAAGAAAAAACATTATATAGGCAAAACAAAACAGTCTGCAGGTCCAGTCTAGCCCTTGGGCTGTTTGCAGCTTCAACTCAAACTTGTCAGTCATTTGCCACTATTTTTAAACATCTATATTTAGATATTTGGGGATCTAAAATTTAGCCAAGCAGATACAGGTTACTCACTATTCATTATTTCTCATAAACAGAAAGTACTCTGCCTCAGACTCTCAACATCCTCGAAGAACTGTGCACACAGACAACCTTTTTCGCTCTGCCATCATTTTCCTCACAAACATGTAAGTCACATAGGTCTGCCCAAGTTAACTGAGTTCCAGCTCATGGAATCTAATCTAAATTTACAATAAAAGAGCTACTGTAATACATATATTTTTAGGAAACTGAAGGGGGCTAAATAAGTTTGTATCAGAATCTTACTTTCCCCCATGAACTTGAAAATGTTGAAGAGTCGAGGAAAAAGGGGCTTCCCAGGTGGTGTTACCTGCCCAAAAAAAAACAGGAGACAGGAAAGACATGGGGTTCAATCCCTGGGCAGGGAAGATCCTCTGGAAGAGGGCATGGCAAACCGCTTCAGTATTTCTTACTGGGAGAATCCCCATGGAAAGAGGAGACTGGTGGGCTTATAGTCCATAGGGTCACAAAGAGTCGGACAAGACTGAAGTAACTTAGCACGCAAGGAAAAAAAGAAAACACACACATACATGAGTTGTAGAGGAAACGTGTATGTAGGCTTGGGGGCCCTAGTCCCATATTTCTTCCCCGTGGTTCCTCTCATGTCCTGCTCAGCACAAGCAGACTCATCAATTCAGCAGATCTTTCACTCTCAGGGTCCACATGGGAGACCCCAAAACCAGGGGGCCCTTCTTGAACTTCTTGCGGCTTGTTGTCAGTCCTTCTGAAACAGTTTCATTTCCAGGCTCTAGAAGAAACCTCATGAGAATCAGCTACAAACACTTGAGTCCACCTGTACACTTGCTGAATTTTCTATGATGGGGCCCAGGAATTTTTATTTTTAGACATTTGTATTTTTAACCAGCTTCCCCCAGGTGATTCAAACCTGCCACTGAGTTTCAGAATGAACGCATAAAATGAATGCACAAATTCCCCTTGATCTACAGCCCAGGGTTTATAACCCAAGAAAACTTCTAACAGGCTCTGTACATCACGCAACATAAACCATTGGCACATACGTGCCTTCTGCTTGGAATACTGATATGGTTTAACTCCTAACACACCTACTGCATAGCCTGGATGCCGATGTACTCAGAAGTCAGGCTGAGATCCTGTCTCCCAGAGGTCATGACAGTAAGAGGTGGGAGCCTCAGGGAGATGCTTAAGTTGTAAGGGTAGAGTCCTCAGAAATGGAACTGATGCCTTTGAAAAGAAGTTTCAGAGAAAGTCCTAGTCCCTCCCACCATGTAAGGACGCAGCAAGAAGGCATCGGCTGGGAACCCACAAGAAAGCCCTCATGAGAACTTGACCGTGTTGATGGCCTGATCTTGGACTTTTAGCCTCCAGAACTGTGAGAAATGAATGTCTACGGTTTACAAGCCATTCAGTCTGTGGCATATTGTTATAGCAGGTCACATGGTCTAAGGTAACTTCTTACTTTTTTCAGTTCCACTCACCATTCAGATCTCACTCAGCACTTCCCCTGAGGATTCTCCCCTAAGCACCTACATTCTAAGCCACAATCCCCCTTTATGGATCTCGTAACAGTTTTTGTGTTGTGTTAAGTCACTTCAGTTGTGTCCCATTCTTTGCAACGCCATGGACTGCAGCCCTCCAGGCTCCTGCTATCCATGGGAGTCTCCAGGCAAGAATACTGGAGGGGGTTGCCATTTCTTTCTCCAGGGGATCTTCCCAACCCAGGGATCTCGTATATCTCCTGCATTGGCAGGTGGGTTCTTGACCACTAACGCCACAGGGAAGTCCCAATAATAATAGTTTGCAAATTCCCTTATATTATAGAATTGGATTAGATTCCCTTCTATCATGGGGTTACTGGAACCTGCCAAAGTTATCACACATCGATCTGAGTGGTTATTTGAATAGTGTCAGTTTCTAACTAGATAGTTAAGGTCCAAGAGGACAGAAATCACCTGGGGTTTGCCCACCACTGTAACCCCGTCCTCAGCACCAGGCTTGCCATACACTAGGTGCTGAAGATATATTAAAGTACGGAACTAATGATGGGACATGGGAGGAGGGGAACTTAATACGATGAGTGATGCATCAGCAGGGTATACACCATCGACATAGCAGAAGTGAACCTCTTAAGGGGTTAGATCATTTCATAATGGGGAAGTTCCTCTTTTCAGGGTTTAAGATAGTAAGAGAGCTAAACATGGAAGTAGGGAAGACTGTATGCCCGAACGCAAAGTGAATCATTATTACAGTTTTCCACTATGGATTACTCCACACTACAAGGCCGGCAGTTTACTTAAAATGGAAGGTGTAATTTAAGAATCGCATACATTAAGGTAGTCCAACAATGAATTCACAGCTGCAGGTGACACCTGAGTCTTGAAAGGAGGTTGAAGGATTCGGTATCAAAAAACGTTCCCAAATGATGTCATGAGAGGCCACAGCGAAGAGCAATTGCTTTGCAGAAATGAGAAACTCATCAGATTTGAAAGCCAGATTTCTCTGGAGGGGAATGACGTAGGACCATATGAGGAGGTAGAAGCAGAAGCAAATTTAAACTGACAGTAAACCTTGCTGGGTTCCAGGGACTTCTTTTGCACAAATTAAGATACTTGAAATATTTACACATACACATCAAACCTTGAGTGAAAAAAAAAAAGAAACCTATCATTTCCCCTCATCTATAAGCAGATTCTCACATTTCCAAGATGATCTTTGATTTTTTGTTTCCAAAGACCCAGTAGGACCCCATTTCCTCCCACCCCTGAGCTTGCCACAGGTTGCAGAACTGACCCAGGGAGGGCCTGGTTGTGCGCCTCTTCAGCTGCACCTGCCTGGTGCAGACTGCACCAGACTTCAAACCCTCACTACACATAAACACAGCCCAAATTGATTTCCAGTGCTAAGATGAGATTTCTTTTGTGTTATGATTTCCATTCACCTTGTGTGAAACTTCCAGGATTTAAGCTATGTATGTCAAGTGGTTCAAAATGGAGTTCCAGTGTCCAATGTGAACTTCTGTATTAGTTGTTTTGAAAAGTCTACCATAGAGTCATGAATGTCTTAAGAGCAAGACAATGACACCCACAGATAAATTCCTTAAAATGAGCCCACTGAGCCAAGCAACTGAAGGCTCTCCCCGGGAGGGCCTGACTCCCCTCCTGAGAGCTGGTCCCTGGCTGCTGGAGGCTCTGTCCCAGCAGATGGCAAATTCTGCTCATGCTTGTCCCGAGACCCAGGGCTGAACCAGAGGCCACTGCTCACACTAAGATGCTGCCTTTCTGGACTTCCTGGACTGGTTTGTCATCCCCTTTCCTGTTTTCCCCATGTGGCTGACCTGTGCCATGTGCTATTGAACACTGGCTCCATTTCATTTATTTCCAATCCTGTGATTCTTACCCCTCCACAAACACCCAGTCTTAACATTTTCTCTGGGCTGGTCTACTACTGACCATGGTCAACGTGTCCTGTCTACCTAGATTCTGAACAGTATCTCAAACATAATGTACGATCTACCCAGAGCTCCTGGTTTTCTCTCCAAACCTGTTCGGCCCAGGGCAACTCCATCTCTGGAGCAGGTATCATCTCACCATCCAAACCCTTCTAATAGGCCTTCCTCAGGACTTCCCTCAGAGAAGGCAATGGCAAGCCACTCCAGTACTCTTGCCTAGAAAATCCCATGGACAGAGGAGCCTGGTAGGCTGCAGTCCATGGGGTTGCTACGAGTCGGACACGACTGAGCGACTTCACTTTCACTTTTCACTTTCACACATTGGAGAAGGAAATGGCAACCCACTCCAGTGTTCTTGCCTGGAGAATCCCAGGGACGGGGAAGCCTGGTGGGCTGCTGTCTATGGGGTCGCACAGAGTCAGACACAACTGAAGTGACTTAGCAGCAGCAGCAGCAGGACTTCCCTGGTGATCCAGTGGTTGAGACTCCAAGCTTTCAATGCAAGGGACAAGGGTTCAATTCCTGGTCGCAGAACTCTAAGATCCCATTTTGTTGCAAGGCACTGCCCCCACTCATCCCCCCCAAAAATAGATTCTTCCTGATGTCTCACTTTCACTCACATCTCACTTTCACTCAAGCCCACTCACATCTCCATTCAATCACAAAGCCCTGCCCAATATATCTGGAATCTCTCACCACACCCACTACCATTATCCTCCTCCAAGCCACCGGCATTTCCTAGCCCCACAGTCTGACCTCCCTACTTTGGTCACCTTTGTTCCTCCAAGCCGTTCTCCACCCAGAAGCCAGAGCGATCCTTTTCAAAAATAAAGAAAGTAGATATATCATTCTTCTGCTCAAGACCCTCTCCAGTGGTCTCCAAGAATATTTTTTTTGTGAGGAAGTATAATTGCTTTGCAATATTGTGCTCGTTTCTGCCGTACTATTAAGTGAATCAGCTATATGTGTGTGTGCTCCACTCCCTCTTGACCTTCCCTCCCACCCCAACCCACCCATGTAGGTCACCAGAGAGCACCAAGCGAAGCTCCCTGTGCTACACAGCTGCTTCCCACTAGCTATGTTTCACAGGATAGTGTGAATATATGTCAATCTTAATCTCCCAGTTCACCCCACCCCTCTTCCCCTCACACATCCATTCTCTGTCTGCATCTCTATTCCTGCCCTGCAAACAGGTTCATCTGTACCATTTTTTCTAGATTTCATATATATGTGTTAATACACGATATTTGTTTTTCTCTTTCTGATTTACTTCTCATTCTGACTTGGTGGCTCAGATGGTAAAGAATCTGCCTGCAATGTGAAAGACCGGGGTTCTATCCCTGGGCCGGGAAGATCCCCTGGAGAAGGAAATGGCAATCCACTCCAGTATTCTTGCCTGGAGAATCCCATGGACAGAGGAGCCTGGTAGGCTACAGTCCATGGGTTGAAAAGAGTCAGAAACACTGAGAGATATCTTCTTTGATTTTCTTACTTTGCTCCATGCAGATTTAAAACACAGAAGTAGAAAGATGGTAGAACTGAGAGTTCAAGCTCTGGCTCTGCTACTAACTAAACTGTAGCAAAATTAAGTGCCTTCACCCTTCTATGCTTTATTTGCAAAAGGCTGTAGGTTTAGTCATAAAATTCTAATATTCTGAATCCAGTATACAATGTAACATGCCTACCTCCGCTTACTCCAATTCTCCCTTTCAGTAAAATGTCTGTTTCATAAGTCCTGCTCCAGCCCAAGGTCCACGCTTAGGAACATTCACACAGAAATGCCTTGGTTTTTCTCTCACTCTCATTTGTTCACTTCAGATAAAAAAGCACTAGAAAGGAATCTCAGCCTTCCATCTGGGCAGTTCCATCTCTGAAGTGGCAACTCTACAGCTGGAAGGCATCCACATGCAACGGCAGAGTTCTGGCTGTACCCTCAGATGGGTCATTTCAAGCCACTATACATCTTCCAGTTGACACAAAACTAAAACCAATATGCCCAGAGAAAAACCCAGCACAGACTGTGTGCTCTGGCCTCTGTTTAGTCAGAATATTGACCCTGTGATAATTTTTTTTCCCTGTAGGACTTTAGGAAAGACTAAATTTTAACTGTGAGCATGTCTTATCCCAGAAAGGAATACCATCTTCTAGGAGAACCAACTAAAATATACAAACTCAGTGTTTCCCATGAAATAGAAGGACAGAAATTAGTAAGAAACTCATATGTATGTACGTGGTTTGAGAATAAAGGATTCTAAGCAGACAAGATGACTTTCCCATTTAGGTCCATTTTTAACAACACGGTTTGATGGAAGCAGTAGGGAAAGGGGAACAAAGAAACAAACTGCAAAACCCTCACGCTCAGAAAGCCAGGAAAGGAAACCTCCTCCGACATGCCTTAGGACAAATTCAGCAAATAAAGGAAAACCACTTAGCCATGCCCATGTCCCTTCCCGAAGCTCTATCAACAGCCAACTTCCCCTTCCACCCTGGTATTCTCTTGTGCTTCTGCACCAAGGCCACAAACAGCCCAAGAGGTTGCTTATTTTCTTGTTCTACATTCAGAATTTACCTGCTCTGGGGTTAGCTCTCTGCTTTTATTTTTTCCTGTCCCCCATCCTCTATGCTTTTCTTTGATTCACCAGAATACTAAAATTTGAGATTTTTAAATCCAATCTATATGTCTTAAAAACCATAAAGAATTGTCATCTTATTGGGTCTATGAACAGAAAATAAATGGTAAGTCTGTGAAATGCAAGATCTTACTTAAAAGAGCTAAAAACAAATCTAAAATCTAGCCAGAGAGCACCAGTATTCCTGCTCCCCAGATTGTTCCCTTCATTACAAGTTCTTTGCCCAGAGCCCTCCATCTGCCCAAGCCTCAGTTCCATCCTCCCATGCCACCACACCACCCAGGGGCTCCAAGACAGTTGGCACCACAGCTGCCACTGGCCTGAAAGCGCTGCTCAGAGGCCAGACAGAGCTACTACGTTAAAATGGAGGCTGACTACAAACACAGGCTGAATTTACATCTACTCATTTGTTGATAGCAGATCAAAAAAAAAAAACAAAGAAAATCTCATTCTCTTATCACCAAACCTATGGAGGATTTTGTTCATTCCAAACGTCTACTCAGAAAATATGCAAGAATATGTACACTTATGGCTGATTCGTTTTGTTTTAAGGCAGAAAACAATACAACCCTGTAAAGCAATTACCCAATTAAAAACAAGTTAAAAAGAAAATATGCAAGGGCTATCTAATGTGCTCCTATGTTTGAAATATGTATTAAGTCCAAGGAGCTTTAAGACCCTGGAGACATCTCAACTGGCCTTATCATTTTTTTTTTTTAAACCAATAAAGCAAAACGTTATCTGCCATCCTCTCACCTAAAAAGTCCACAGGAAAGCCTGCTGGCTGAATTTACATGGGCTCACAATCTTAAGGCTGAAGTTTGAGACTTTCTCTCTGTACCTAGTAGCAGACAGTTCTTGAATTATGTCATGTGTGCAGGCCGACCTTCACACTAGCCTGCCTTCTCTCTGAGGCAGGGACCCACCCTGGGCTTACCCATGACTGGGCATTTGGTAGACAATGCAAATATTTGTTAATTTGCCTTAAAACTGTTTTAAAGAAAATTTAGTTGCTTAGTTTTCTTCTGGAAGGAAAAAAAAAAGTCAAATTGTCCCCTTAACTTTTTTTTAAAAAACTAGGAAAATATAACAGACATTTGATAAAAAAGCGAAGAGAACTCCAATGCGTTCTTTCTGAATTATAAGGAGGGCTGACTGACCACAGGGGTTTCCCCGGTGGCCCAATGGTTAAAGATCTGCCTGCAGTGGAGGAGATGCAGGAGACATGCGTTCAATCCCTGGGTCGGGAAGATCCCCTGGAGGAGGAAATGGTAACCCACTCCAGTATTCTTGCCTGGATAATCCCATGGACAGAAGAGCTTGGCGGGCTATCGTCCACAGGATCACCATGAGTCAGACATGACTGATCATAGGAGAGAAGACCTCTCTTCTTCTCCACCTTCATTCTCTGCTCTTCCCCACCACTCATCCCAGCACAAAATGTTCAGTAAATGCCTCACAGCAGTGAATGTGTGTAACTCGTCAGGTTAAAGGGAAAGTTCTGCCATCTTGGTCATTTCTACCATCCCCTCCGCCCACCCCCGACCCCCGCCATTTCTAATTTTTCTTCAACCCGAAAACCAGTCACATTTCAAAGATATCCAGAGACACTCCACCTCAAGAGTTAACTGTGGCCAGAACCCTAACCTCTTCTAAACCAAAAGCTGAAGTCACAAAGAAACAGATTTTCCTCCTTCAAGATAAGGGTTATCTTTCTAGCTGAGGATCCTGGAGTCTTTTTCTCTTTTTTTTTAACCTTCTAACACTACGTAATACTGGTATGTGGATGTGCACACCCACACACCCACACGTCTTTGGGCAATGGATATGCAAATTAGAATGTTTATACATGCAACTGAACCACAGGTTTTACCTTAACAGATAAGTGCTAAAATAAATTCACTTCAAACATTTCACTTTGAACTTGAATAACTGGTGCTAATTTGGAACTGCAGTGCTAGAGCGGGTGCTCTGATTCTCCTCATTCAAGCACCACACTGCCATTTGTCAAAAGAGCAGAAAAAGGAATTTTTTTCTTTGTTGAAAAAGATTGAGTGTTTTGCTTTCGTCAAAAAGCCATCGTTGAATAACATTCTGTATTATATCTGTGACTCACTCTCAAACGAGATGTCACCACACCCCCACTCTTCTTTTGTAGGTGATAAATAAAATAGAACAGAAATTTAGTTTCAAAGTTTCTTACAATTTACAGGGAACAAATCTTGAAAAATTAATACTTAGCCTTCAACATTTTGACCTCTTGTTTTCCCTTTTTTATGGTTTGGATCTGAGGAAAAACGAACTGGGGCAGAGGATCTATCAACCAGAACAATTTTTTTCTTTATATTTTCTTTAATGAAGTCAGTGCCACACCCCCGCACCACAAAGTCAAAAATATCAAATACAGCTCAAAACCTTTCTGAAACTTTCATGATACAACTGTCCTCTGCCTTGACTGGGTTGTGGGTTGTACGAGCATATACACTTGTGAGATGTACACATTTTTCAAAGCAGAGTAAACGGTCCTCTAACCATCTCTATGTTTTACTGTGTGTAAATCACAGCTCAATAAAAGGATTTTTCAAAACCTCCTACAAATCACATTTCAATATCTGTCATCAGTAATCCACCTCGGACCTGAGTTTCCTGTGTGCCAGCAAGATCCTAAAGCCAGGAAGGAATCTCCCTCTACAAAGGCCACAGACACCCCTGCCCTGAAAACTACCCCCTCAAATCTTCCTTCCTGCAGGAATCGCCCCAGATATGAACTTCCACTCACCTCAACTGACTGAGAAGGCATTTTCAGCTTCGTGAGCTTGGCTTTGGCAGGCACTTTTAAGTCTGATTTCTCAAAGGTCTGCTGCCGGTACTCCTCCGGCAGGGGTTTCAGTTCAGGAGACTCGCTAGGAGCCTGGTCTTGACCGTCCATGGGCCGGACATAAGCCGTGGGCTTTTGCTGCATCGCAAGGCTTTTTGAGGGGAGGGAGGGCGGGGGGAAGGTCTGAGAAGGTGGCTGAGGAGGGGCTACCCCAAGGCTGGCCACTGCCACTGTGCTGTCTTGAGGGGTCTCTTTATCATGCACCTTTACGGCTAGGTCCTTGGGAGACTTGGCCAGGCAGTAGCCTTTATTGCTACTGCTACTGCTGGGAACTTTGCCGCTTCCTTGCGTCCTGGGAGCAGTCTGCTGGTTGGAATGTACAGGTGACAAAGGGGGGACTGGGGAAGGCAAAGAGAGCAGAGGCGAAAGCTCCCTCTCCGGAGCGGAGTCTGTTGTCAAAGCACAGTGGTCTCCATCAGCCCTGCGGTCACCCTTTTTGTGATGACTAGAGCCATACCCCTCCTGACCGAGGCGCTCTTGGGTCAGGTGCTGGCTGTCTGGTGGGCCATAGCTTTTGGCGTGGAGACTTGGCATTGGTTCCATTCTTGGCTGTGCCATCCTTGGGTGGTGGCTGATGTTACCATCAGGAAGTGGTCCACAGGCAGGAGTGTTAACGGGCTGGTGGTGGACACTGGTGTGGAAGGAGTGGGGTGGAATGTTGCTCCCCTTCTCAGGAAATAAAGGGTATCTCGGCTTCCCCAGCCTATTTTCAGAAGCATCCAAGCGCTGGGGGTGGGACTTGCTACTAAGGAACTCCTTCATCTCTTCATAGTCTCCCAGCATGTTCTGTATCCGACTGGATAGCTCATCACCTTTCTCTGTCTGAAAAAAAAGAAGACGGCAGAGTTAGATACTAAGGGACAAAGGGAGAAGGGAAATCACCACTTAGTAAACCACATTACAAAATGCCGTTAGAAAAGAAACATCTCAATATAATGTGTAACACAGAATTTAACATGCAACTTTAACTCAATTCCCCTGTTGAGAAGCCTGCCATGGACAAATATTACTAAATACAGGAGACGAACATTACAAAAGAAAACCACAAACTTTGATCATTTTGATTAATGAGGTTCAGAGGACTTTTATATTTTGTCTTCAAAAACAACCTTCAGGATAACTGTCTTATTTCCACAGTTGCAACACTTGTTCAGACTCACTTTCAACACAAAGTCAAACATGCTGATAAATCAGACTTTCCCGTATTCAAGAAATACCTTGTATGGCTCTCCAAAAAGGGGGATCTTTTCAGAAAATGCCTCTTTATCTTGGTGAGCTTCCTGGTTGCGTCTTTCCTTCTCTCTAATTCGAAGTAGGTTTCTGTCTTCATTGTACAAGCTGCTTCAGACGCCACAAAAGAACACAAACAAAGTTTATCAGTATCCAAGCTTTGCTGCGTACGCACGTTTGTGAGGGAGGCAAGGACAGCTCAAAAAGCTGTGACAACAGAGAGCGGATTTAAAGAACGCCCAAGGGACCTCCCCGGAGGTCCAGTGGCTAAGACTCCAAGTTCCCAATGCAGGGGGCCTGGTTCGATTCCTGGTCAGGGAACCAGATCCCGCATGCTGAAACAAAGAGCCCGCATGCCAAATAAACAAATAAAAACAAATCCTAAAAAAAGAAAGAAAGAAAGCCCAAGTGTTTCATCCTGCTCCTTGATTCAGGCCACAGTCAACTAACTGGCTATGACCCCCCAGCTCTGGTCCTGGCTCTGGAAACCTAAGCATTCATTTTGCCCGCCTGCCTTTGTGGCTCAGGACTGACTCCAAACGGAACAGTCTTTTATAGTCAGTGGGGGAACTGAGACAAGATTAATGATATTTTTGCTTCCAGTCTGCAAAATAGCAGGTAGAGGTGGAAGCTTTTCATCTGAAGAAGTCAGCAGGATGTGAACTTTAAAAAGGCTGTTTTCCTGGATCAGTATTATACATTTTGGAAGATTAAAATCAAAGGGCTTATTTCATAATTAAAAGATTACCAGGCACCCAAAACAGCATTTACTTTCTTTTCAGCCCACTCTCCTGGAAGTGTCTTAGCATGTAAACCTGAAAAGATAATTTTTATTTCTCATTTCAAGTGTCAAGGATGGGAAAATCCGATTTTAGATGTCAGCTCTACCACGGAGAAACCTATAATCTGATGGCCCAACTTTAACCACATAAAAATGTATCCTGAATCATCAGCCCTGGCACCAAAGGGGTTAAGATCTGTCAAACAAATCACAAAAAAACGGAAACCTACAAGACTGCAGTTTTAGCGTATAAACCAGAAGTGGGCTTGCCTTAGGTCGGAACTGAGGTCAGGCCATCCCAACCCCACATGTGATATGTAAGAATAATGAACATACGAACTGTCAAGGAGGGGCTTTCCCTGGTGGCCCAGTGGTGAAGAATCCACCTGTCAGGTGCAGGTGACATGGGTTCGATCCCTGACCCAGGAAGATCCCTCGTGCCTCGGAGCAAGGAAGCCCGTCGACCACAACTACTGAGGCTATGCTCTAGGGCCTGGGAGCCACAACTCCTGGAGCCCAAATGCCCTACAGCCCGTGCTGCACAACAAGAGAAGCTACTGCAATGAGAAGCTCACGCACCACAGCTAGAGAAAAGACCATGCAACAAGGGAGACCCCGCACAGACAAAAGCAAAAAATCCAGGGGAAAAAAAAAAAACTATTGGAAGACTTCTGCCCTCACAGCCGTGTTTTAGCATATCTACTGAAACCCCAGTTTATTATCTGAATAAATCAAAAAATATTCAGCTATCTCTCCAAGGCACTATGTGCCTTACGAATTCCAGCCTTGCTGTTGGACACCCTCCCCTCCACCCCCTTCTCGGCCTCTCTCAGGACTTCTCTGATTTCCCTGACCTGAGCCTACTTACTGGTCTCCCTGCCTCCCCTACACTGCACCCCTCTAATTTAGCCTTCTTGCAGAAAGAAATCAGACCTAAAGCTCTGGTTCTCATGTCACTACCCATATTTTAAAATAACAAGCGTTCAATGGCTCTTTGCTGCTACAGAATCAACTCTCAACCCTTGCTTTGGCATTAAAAACTTCCCCGTGATCTAGATCGACCCCAAAAATGGCCTCGCTGCCTGCCAGCTGGCCCACCATGTGCATTCTACCTGACAGCCTTGTCCATTTCCCAAATACATCTGGTCAAGGGCACCCTTCTGTTCTAATCCACCCACCCCCAGAACCCTCTTTCACTGAAGGATAACAATTCTCCCAGGACCAATGTACCCACAAAGTATGATTCTCCTGCAAATTACCTCTATATTCCAGGCACACCAGACTACTCCCTGCTCCTCAGTGATACTGTGGACTTTGATGCTTTCATTTTCATTACATGAATTTCTTCTGCTTCTCTCTCAACCACATACACTAGCCCCGATTTCCAACTACCAGCAACTATCTGGAGTGACTCCAATTTCACCCACCCTCGAGGCTTCCTCCAATCCACCTGACAATATAGCATGTGGTTCTCCCTTTCTTTTCCCCTTCCCCCTTAAAAAGAGGAAGACCCATCCTAATAGAACCTCCCATATTTTTCTGTCTCCTGGTGCTAATGCAGAGCACTCTGCATAAAAGCTAAACACTCAATGTTTTTTAATTTAAAAATAGTCACTATGCTTACAGTGTATTACTTGTAACTTTTAAAATATAACTCTGATAGACATATGTAAGAACAGTGTTTAAAAAATTATAATCACTAAAAAGTGACTCTGCTGTTTCTATAGGCTTTCAATCTATAGGCTGGGGCGGGGGGTGGAGGGGGTGGCATGGCAGGAGCTAACCTACCTGGTTGAATTCACTGGGATATAGTAAAGAATTACCTGCTTGGACCACGATAGCACCAACTTTTCCTAGATGATGGGGTATTTTGATATCAGATTTTAAGAGAACAACAATGTGAATATTTATGTGAGTCAATGTATGGAAAACTAAACCAGAAACTGGTTTCTGGAGTCTTCTTTAATAAGAGTTTAAACCTCACACACGTCAGACAGACGTATTTCTGGGTGACGGCGGCATAATGGACCTTTGGGCCACTCAAGAATTTCTGCAATTGTTTTATGATTTTGGTGATCCTTGTTGCTGAAAAACAACAAGAAAAAGAACCATGTAGCATCAACATCCAACTATGGGAGCCAAGTTTAAGAGGGTTGATGAGGAAGCAGCTTTTCCTTCAAACTTGCTTCACGGCCACTTTGTTTGCAGGGACGATTGGGGCATATCACAAGTCCTCGGTACAACCTGAATTCCCAAGCTTCTCTTTTGCAAAGCTACCTGATACAGACACCCTACACGGGTGCACAGAGAAGGGGAAGCAGCTCTGCAAGGCTGTCTGCTTTGCTATTCTCCTCACAGAGGGAGTTCTCCCTTGTCTGATTCTGCTGGTTACATCAGTGGAGTTTCTAGAGCCTGATTTGCTTATGCGTGTTCACAGCCCGTGGCTCTGTTATAAGAGTTCTGCCCACTTCTGAGTAATTGCTACCTTTGTCTTAAAAAAGGGAACCCTAAATGACAAAATTCTCGGTCCTGGATTGAACACTGAGCATGGGTAATCGCAGTGCCTTAACAATGTAGGCTGCTCAGGGTCCTTGCTTACGTTTCCTGTCAATTGCATGCACGTGAAGGCAAGCTACACTGGTTTACAGTTACAAAGGCATTTTAAATCGATTATCTCAGTCTTATCTCAGCAGTTAAGTGTTTTTACCATGCTTCTAGATTTTTATTCCAAAATAATACAAGCTGCTACATAAATAATAAGAAGAACCCAATTTTACAAAATTCCAAACACTGGCTCGTGATTCAAAAACTGAGGTGCACACCTCCTACTGGGAAGAAATTCTACTAAAGATTCTGCTTAAAGGTTTTACTTCATTAATTAAAAAAAAAAAGGTTCAAAAGACACACCCAAATTTCATTGGCAGACATATGTAATATTATAGCAATTTTTTTTCTTTAGGCTTTTAAAAGACTTTATTGGGCGCTTTTTTCCCCCTTACGTCAGTTTTGAGATGAACTTTGAATGTTTTTTTTTTTCTTATTCACCATCACCCTTCAACTAAGAAACCCCAAAATAGTGAGGTGAGGAAAAGCCATCCCAGGTGTCACCGGTAGGATGAGTTTTATGAAGTCTAAACTTGGTGAGAGAAAACTCACTCTCACCCACACTGTCTGCTGGGCAACTCCCTCTTGGGTCTTGCTCACCAAGGCCCCTGGGCAGGGCAGAGGAAGGCAGAAAAGACAGGAAGTGACCAGCCAAGACAACACAGGGCAAACTGCGAGCCCTCATTTTTCTAGAATGTCTAGTTTCTTGTAACTAACAGGACTTTGTCAGTCATACCGGTGGGTTTCTGGTTTACTCGGCTTTTACTTATTAAGTTTGCAGCTGGAAAAGACCCTGATGCTGGGAAAGATGGAAGGCAAAAGAAGAGGGGGCTGCAGAGGATGAGATGGTTGGATGGCATCACTGAGTCAATGGATGTGAACTTGAGCAAACTCCAGGAGACAGTGGAGGACAGAGGAGGCTGGAATGCTGCAGTCCATGGAGGCACAGAGTCAGACAAGACTTAGTAACTAAACAACAACGAAGTTTCCAGTGGCTTAAGGAATGATTTGTTAAAGTCATCGGACACATTTTCTCATGAATATCTTCTTTTTCTTGGTTTCCTGTTGAAATCGGGAGAAGTTTACATTTTAAAAACATTAACTCAGTAAGTAACATGAGTAAACCATTGTTCAGCATCTTACACATCACTGGTTTTAAACCAAGGTGCAAACAAGGAGGGGGTGGATGGAAGAATTTTAAATGAGGGGATTTTAGGAAGCAGTAAATGTCCTACGTGATTCATAAACTCTGTAATTACCTTTGAATAATTACAAGTTGACTACCATTTCTCTTAATTAAAGGTGGCAGTTATTCCTCTGGCATGAAGTGGGGGGAGGGATGCATTCTTGCTCTCACAGGATCACTTTATCCCTACATCAGTCTTGTTAGACTTGATCACTGTTCACATCAACTGCCTTACAGCTGGTCCTTCGTGTCTGGAGATGAGAAACTCTCAGACTTGGAGGGACCATAGGAGGCCATTTCCTATGTGGGACTTGAGCATCCGGGGAATTTGACGTCAAAGGGGGTCCTGGCACCACGCCCAGCAGACACCAAGGGACAAGTTCCCCTTCACTGATTTCTTCACAGCTCTCTGCATTAGACAAGAGGTACTCAAACTTCAGTGAGCATCAGAAGCACCCGGAGGACTTGTTCAAACCCAGACCTCAGAGACCTGCCCCCAGAGTTTCTGATTGAGTCAATCTGATGCGGCACCTGAAGCCTGCACGTTGAACAAGTTTCTACGTGGCTCTGGAGAGTATGAGAGAGCACACTCTTCAGGGGCTCTATAACTGCTTCAGGCTCACCCAGAGAAATAACAGTGAGGCTGAGAGGGGCAGAGCCAAGGACGGCCCTCACTTAGCACAGGCCAATCGTTGGGTACTGCTTTAGGGACACTGCGTCAGTCTATTTAATATTCACAACTGCTCTGTGAGAAGGAGACATTAACTCTGTTCCCCAGGTAGAAAAAAAAAGGGGGGGTGGTTCAGAGATGATCTTGCTATCATTAATATTAATATTAAAATTTAAGTACAGGTCACCTGACACCAAAGCCTGTGCTCTGAATTACTGTTTAGCTAGCAAAGTTTCCGGAGAAGGCAATGGCACCCCACTCCAGTTCTCTTGCCTGGAAAATCCCATGGACAGAGGAATCTGGTGGGCTGCAGTCCATGGGGTCACTAAGAGTCGGACACGACTGAGCGACTTCCCTTTCACTTTTCACTTTCATGCACTGGAGAAGGAAATGGCAACCCACTCCAGTGTTCTTGCCTGGAGAATCCCAGGAACAGCGGAGCCTGGTGGGCTGCCCTCTATGGGGTCGCACAGAGTCGGACACGACCGAAGCGACTTAGCAGCAGCAGCAGCAGTAAAGCCTTCAGGCTGCTTTCATCTTCGCAGAACAAGAAGGCATGCTAAAGTGTGCTAATTTACAAGCACTCATAACTCCTTACCGGGCTTCCCAGGTGGCTCATTGGTAAAGAATCCACCTGCCAATGCAGGAGACACAGGTTCAATCCCTAGGTTGGAAAGATTCCCTGGAGAAGGAAATTACTACCCACCTTCAGGATTCTTGCCTGGGAAATCCCATGGACAGAGGAGCCTGGCGGGTTGCAAAGAGCTGGACACCCCTGAGCACAACTCACTGGAAGAGACCCTGATGCTGGGAAAGACTGAAGGCAGGTGGAGAAGGGGAGGCAAAGGATGAGATGGTTGGATGGCATCACTGACTCGATGGACATGAGTTTGAGTGAGCTCTGGGAGTTGGTGATGGACAGGGAAGCCCTGGGAGTTGGTGATAGACAGGGAAGGCTGGTGTGCTGCAGTCCATGGGGTCGCAAAGAGTCAGATACGACTGAGCGACTGAATTGAATTTAGCACGCATGCATCACACATAATTTCTTATAATCCCTTAGTCTCAGAGGTACAAATCAACACTTTGGGTATTATGCCTGCCGGTGGAGCATCTTGGAACCATAAAACACATATGTTCATTCAGTTAAACGTATTCACATACGTCTGTCCCTGCCTAAGGACCCAATAAGTGGGCCCTGGGAATGGGAGGAGAAGGGAGGGAGGGAAAGGGGAAAAAAGAGATGGTGGAAGGGGGAATGACAGCATGAAGTGGCTCTTCAAATTATAAAATCTGTGCTACAATGCTTATGTTAGAGCCTTTTTTAATTTACAGAGTTAAGGTCACTGACCCCACAATAACCTCTGGATTCTCAAATCATCTCTAATGTGTTCAGGGGCTCTTTACGTTAATTTCTTTCAAGAACAGGCTTACTGTAAATAAACTTGCACTAAAGTAGCCATTATATGCCCAATCCTGGGCTCCGTCCCATTAACTTCTGGTCGGCTGACCTAGGCCATGTTCCTAGGGCCTCAGTGCCAGCTTTCCGGTCAGCCCAGGAGTCCTCACCTGGGGGGCGAGAAACAAGTCACAAGGTGATTAGAAGCGGTTGACTGCATTCGAAAACAAGCCCATGTGCTGAAGTGCCCCTGAGATGGGGGGTGCAAAGTCTGACCATCCAGCAGATATTCATGAGTTCCACCAAAAGCGTGTAAAAACATTCCTAGATAGGGAATTACTTAGCAGTAGCCAAGTTCTTGGGGCTTCCCTGATGGCTCAGTGGAAAAGAAGCTGCCTGCTGATATAGTAGACGCCGGTTTGATTCATGGGTCGGGAAGATCCCCTGGAGAAGGAAATGGCAACGCACTCCAGGATTCTTGCTTGAGAAATCCCACGGACAGAGGAGCCTAGGGGGCTACAGTCCGTGGGGGTCCCAAAGAGTTGGACACGACTGAGCGACAACAAGCACCCGGTTCTTGGGTCACGCACCACTGTCCACTGTCTGAAAAGGTTCAACGCGGATGTCTCAGAAAGATTTCTGCAAAATGCATTAAACCACCTCCTCTACCGCATTTTTTTTTTTAATTAAATGAAATAGAAAGACTGCCAGAGGAAGAAACCACAGGCTTTAATTTCCAGTGCCTGGCGAGAGAACAGTGACATATGAGATCCACAAGCCATTGCTAAGGTGGGCTGCATCCCCGCTGCGCTGACAGAATTCCAGCCCTCTCCATCAGGAAGGAGCCCAGGAACCCGAAGGAAGCTGGGAGAGCCAAAAGCTGCCAGGGTGCACTCACTTCCAGAGAGGTTGGGGAGACCCCTGAGGAAGTCAGAGCTGCCCAGTCAGCACCCAAAAGCAGCCACTCGGTCAACCCCACACTGAGGCCTGTCAGGGCCCACTGACTCCCACTTTTCAAATGCTTCTCCTTGGGGGTCTGGGCCCCTGTGTTAGAACATGAAGACGGAAAAAAGAAACCACAGCTCCTGAAGGACTGGCGAGAAGTGAGCCCCCTCCTTCTCTCTCCCTGGCACTAAAAGAGGAAAAGAGCCTGCTTAGGTGGAAGAAGGGGATGGAAGACCTGGGCTGGGCCTGGGGTGCCAGGCGCACTGCCGTCGTCTGGCTGGAGGCACCTTCCCCAGCTGAGCCCACGGGCCCTGCTGCTAATCTAGGTTAGGCACGCAGGGGGCCGAATGCCACCAGGCGCTGCCATGGCAACTCGGCCCATGGGGCAGGCCGTGCACAGCTGACTACCCATTTATCACCCTTGACTGGTCACTTCGCACAGACCTCCCTGTGATGGATGTGACCAACTCAGGTTGAAAGGTTTAATTCTCCCTCGGAGGACAGAGCGCTGTTTCTCCTGTGTATTTATCTTCCTGGGTGTCGAAGAGGGAAATCCGGAAATCGACAGGGTGCGTTCATTCTCGAAAGGAACGAGCCTCCTCACTGTTTTGCGAAGCTCTATGCCGTTCTGATTCTAACAGACAAAGGACAGAGCAAAACGCACAGAAGACAGCCGACTCTGGTTTAGAGAGCAGAGACCTCTGTCACCGACGATGGGCAAAAAAGACAGCAGGCTTGGGTGCTCATGCGTTGTGTGAGTGACTTTTGGGGGTTGCCCAAAAAGGTCGTTCCGATTTCTAACATCTTACACAAATATCCAAATTTTTTGGCCAATTCCATTGTTTGAAAGTCACCCCTACTGACTTTTCCAGTCCATCTTCTGACCCTCTTGTTTCCATGTCCTCTATTCCTACAATCCGGGGATCAGAGAACAGTTTGAATATCTCGCTTTACAAACCAAATGTCCAATCTTTTCCTTGTCCTTAAACCACACCATAAAGACCTTTTTTTTCCCCCATAAAGACATTTTAAAGTGAGAAATCAAAGTGGCTCCACGTGTTAAGGTAGAAGAAATCTGGCCTCAAAGAAAGAAGCACGTTTTCATCGCCCTCTCTGCACACGTGGAAGAATTCACAACAGGCTTTCTCATAATAAAAATCACTCAGCTAAACTTTGCAAGGATTTCCCCTTCGTTACCTCTCCTACCACTCAATACACACAATAAATATAAAAAAAAAAAACCCAGAGACTTAATCCTAAAAGAAAATCTGTTTTTATATTTTAAAAAATCAGTATCAGCCAAAGTGAAATGACAAAATAGTACGATGTCATAGTTGTTTTCCTAGAAAAGCTCCCAGGGGATCATCTCAAGCTAACTGCTCACCACAAAACACTTAGCCTCATTAAAATACTGAAAGAGCTGCATGTATTTCCATTTTGCAAAATTCAATCAACCTTTAAGATACTTTATATACCTTAAAGGCACACTCTTTGAGTTTTAGATTGAGACAGCCTCGGATGGGCAAACTTGGAGGGAAACAAAAGACTCAATCCACTTCTCTGATAAGAGACATGCTAATTTACTTTTCAAAATGAATCTGCTGAGAAAAAAAAAAAGAAAAAGGAATCTGCCAGGTGCTTCTGCAGGCATGTTAATGTGGAGCTAAGGTCTGAAAAGATACACTTTACAAAATTCTATCCAGAAGGAACACCAGATCAGGGTTGGGAGGGGAGGGGAAGGGGGGTAGTGTTTAGGAGGTAGTGGGATAGGGTTTAGGGAGTATCTTGCTTCAAAATTCTGTTTTAACATGCTTTTCACAAGGCAGTATTCATTAATCACTGTATAACTAAAAGTTCTAATTAAAACCAAAAGAACCGCATAACCATATAAGAAATCAAGATCAACAGTAAAGAAATACTGGGGTGGTGACCTTTTTGGCAATAACCCCTCCCTTTGCGTGAATGCTAAGTCGCTTCAGTTGCGTCCGACTCTGTGACCCTGTGGACTGTAGCCCACCAGGCTCCTCTGTCCATGGCATACTCCAGGCAAGAACACGAGTGGGTTGCCATGCCCTTCTCCAATAACTCTCCCTGGAACCTCTGAAAACTCACTTTGGATCCTTGGTTAAGTATCAGATAATGCTAAATAAGCATTATAGACGCCTCCTCATAAAACTGCATTGAAGACTGTTTCAAAGTTCAAACACCAGCAGCTGCTATTTTTGACTTGGAGTACTGTCAACTATAACCCATTTTGTGCTTAATAAGTCATAGAGGGAATTCCCTGGTGGTCCAGTGGTTAGGACTCCAAGCTTTCATTGCTGAAGGCCCAGGTTCAACCCCTGGTCGGGGAACTAAGATCCTGCAAGCCCTGCAGCACAGCCAAAAAATAAAAAGTAAATAAATCATATAAACATATTTTGAGGGGCATTGTTTTACCCTGTAGATGGGAAAGAGTAGGAGGCTGCCTTTCTCACTAAACTGTCTTAAAAGGGGTGTGGGGGAAAAAAAGGGGGGTGGGGGAAGCCGTATGGGAAGGGAGGCACTGCCCCAACCAAAGTGGGATGAGGGGCGAAGAGATGGAGGGGCTAAGGCACCCCATGATATAGTGCACCAAGCCCGTACCTTCCAAACACATTTTAAAAACAAAAAATAGTACTGACCGAGGAAGGCCATCATTGTCAATGACACAGTTACACAAACCATACCACGGAAAAGAAATCACTCCCAAGCTCGAAGATTTTAACGATGCATATCATCCAGCCATTAAACGTTTTTAGTGTTACTTGAAACGAGAACAAATCTTCCTGTTACTGAAAAATTTCAGTAAGCTCAGTCTCTAAGAAGCGTTCCCTAATATGCCGGCAGTACTTTGTCGCTGCTGACTTGCTAAGTCGTGTCCAACTCTTTAGTAATCCCGTGGACTGTAGCCCACCAGGCTCCTCTGTCCATGGGATTTCCCAGGCAGGAATCACTGGAATGGGCTCCCATTTCCTTCTCCAGGGGGTATTCCTGACCCAGGGATTGAACCCCGTGTCTCTTGCATTAGCAGGAGGATTCTTTACCACTGAGCCACCAGGGAAGCCCAATAAAGTATCTGTTTTTAATGTTACTTGAGAACATGTTTCCCTGGTAGCTCAGACGGTAAAGCATCCTGCCTACCCAGGAGACCTGGGTTCGATCCCTGGGTCGGGAAGATCCCCTGGAGAAGGAAATGGCAACCTACTCCAGTATTCTTGCCTGGAAAATCCCATGGACTGAGGAGCCTGGTGGGCTACAGTCCACGGGGTCGCAAAGAGTCGGACACAACTGAGCGACTTCAGTTTCACTTTCTGAGAACATGTTACTAACAAATTTCAGAAAACTTTGTCTCTGAGCAGGGTTCCCTAAAATGCTGACTGAGAGAGAGAGAGAGAGAGAGAGAGAGAGAGAGAGAGAGAGAGAGAGAGAGAGAGAGAGAGAGAGAGAGAGTGAGTGTGTGTGTGTGTGTGTGTGTGTGTGTGTGTGCTCGCGCGCGCGCGCGCGTGCTCAGTCATGTTCGATTCTTTTGTGACCCCATGGACTGTAGCTCGCCAGGCTCCTCTGTCCATGGAATTCTCCAGGCAGGAATACTAGAGTGGGTAGCCATTCCCTTCTCCAGGGGATCTTCCCAACCCAGGGATCAAATCCAGGTCTCCTGCAATGCAGGCAGATTCTTTACCAGCTGAGTCACCTGGGAGGCCCTCGACAGAACTTAGCTGAAGTCAATTGGAAGGACACACAGAAAGTACTCCTGGCTCCAGGCTCACTAGAGAAAAATCTGCCAGCTGACTAGTTATTTACGTCTCTCTCTTTTGTTATAAAGACCACTGATCTGACCACAGATCAGAGCCCCTCTGACAGCCTGCTGGCAGGCCCTGTACATTTGGCACCCATCAGACACACGGGTAGAAGCTGCCGGCGGTTCCACTGCAAGTCTGGTCTGTACTAGGACCAACCAGAGCTCTGGCCTCATTCCCAGGCCATTCTTCTTACACACTCAACTGACCATGAAGGACCACATCACATACCTATAAAATAATGAGGCTGGTCAACGTCTGTATCATTACAGCCACAAATTAAAAGAATGCTGTGGTCACAGCCTAGGAAAGAATGCAGACAAGCAAGCTTAAAAAGTTCTGTTTTGTTTTTAATGCTTGCCTCATTTAATTCATACTCAACTTAAAAAAAAATGTCTGGGACATTAAATCAATTAAGCATTCAAAATTCAAAAGAAGTGTTGTGTGGACTTCCTCACTTCTCATCCTGGGCTACCCAGCTCCACAAAGCTGCCTCTTTCTTAAAAATCATGAATCTGATCTCGTTCTTCACCCCTTTGATAAGCCTTCTGAGCCTACAGGATTAAAGCTGATAGGTGGGTGTGCCAAGCAACTCTTCACTACTTGGCCTCTACTGGTAAGCCTCAACTCTCATGGACCAGAAAAAAAAACCCTTTCCGCCTCCTGCCTCACTTCTCAACCCTCTGGGCACAAGGAACTGGGAGAAAGCACAGCCCTCCTCTCTCTGCCAGTTCCCTAATGAACTCCTAACCTGACTTTTAAAGCCTTCCAAAATATCACCACCTCTTGTCTCAACCTCCACTCTCAACCTCCGGCTGTGAATGACTTCTTTCTCTGGGGTACCTCTGTTACTGCCAGCCTGCCCATGTTTACGTTTACAAAACCAAGAAGAACTGTATATGTCTGACAGGTGTCCCCGATTCGACTGTGAGCTCCTTAAGGACAAGAACTATACATGAGAGCTGAGCAAAAAGTGATGCTTAATACACATCTTTGGACTTCTCTGGTGGTCCAGTGGCTAAGACACCACAGCCCCAATGCTAGGGGCCCAGTTTTGATCCCTAGTCAGGGGGCTAGATCCCACATGCCTGCATTCGCCTGGCACAGCCAAATAAATAAATAATTTTAAAAATAATGCATCTTTAACTAAAGTGATTCTCTCCCAGGCATTACTCAGTTGCAAACAACCCAGAATTCTGTGGAATTCTGCCAATCTTCCTTATTATTTGATGACAAAATATGATTCATGGTCTGATACCTAAAACCAATTCTACCAGACTGTTGTACCCATCAAATGACTCAACCTAGAAGGAAACTGACATCATTCTTTCCTAGACCAGCCATGAAAGCTGCCTGGGCGAACACCGTATGTTTATCAGCTAATGTTACAGGTTTTATGCTTTAATTAGTCATAAAAGTATACTACACCAAAGAGGGGGAAAAAAAAACTTGAGTAACATTTATAGCAAATACACATTTAATTTTAAATCAACAAGAGTCAGAATAAGCTGTCTCTAGGAGTAAAACAACAGCAACAAAAATCCCACAAGGAGAAACCTCTCAATGTAGCTATAAATTAATCATGGGGAAAACAAAGAAAATACAAGATCTAGAAAAGATCATTTTAAAACACCAATCAGAGTCTGTGACTTCTTCTACTGCTAAAGCCCCCCTCTTTAGGCTTAGCATTCAAGACTGAAATCCTGAAGCCTGGCCTGGATGGCTCCATCCCCACTTTCTCTCAACTGCTACCTCCCAGACCTACTCCCTTCCTCAAGTTGCTCAGCCTTGTCCGTCTCTTTGCAACCCCCTGGACTGCAGCCTGCCAGGCTCCTCTGACCACAGAATTCGCCAGGCAAGAATACTGGAGTGGGTTGCCATTTCCTTCTTCAGGGGATCTTCCCGACCCAGGGATTGAACCTGGGTCTCCCACACTGTGGGCAGATTCTTCACCATCTGAGCCAGAAGGAAAGCCCCCTTCCCCTCCCCAGGCCCTTCCTTAACTACCAGCCATACCAATCTTTCTCCACGCCCAGGAACAGGTCAAGCTGTGTGTTGCTGATCCCAGTCTGGGTGATGGTCCCTAGGGCTGAGGACAATGTTGTCAACCTTCCAGCGTTTGTCAGCTCCTCATAGAGGTCCCAGGCCTGAAAGGCTGCTGTCCCAGCCCAGCAGGAATTCTCTAGCACTTCACTCTGCTTTGTCTCTTTTTATCACTAAAACTGTCTTGTCTCTTCATTTTATCAGTTTAACTCTGGCGCCCCATCCTCACCTCCATGAAGAATGTAAGCTGTAGAAGGCTAGTCATCTTGTCCCTCTTGAGCCTCCCTCGGTACACCCAGCTCTAACCCATTAAGCTGAATAGATACTGGTTGAGAGGAGGGAAGTCTGTGTACAGATGCAGAAGCAGTAGTGGATTCTTTTTATTTTTAACTTAAAATCACAGAACTTGAACTTAACAGAAGCATTTCACAAGATATTCATTTTTAAAAACTAGGCAGTTATGAACAGCAACTTCTAAATGACTGATTAATACATCAAATTTTCAAGTACCATATACTATAATATTAATAGAAAATGATATAATTAATTTCCAAATTCATCTTGTGTTCCATGACATGGCTAAAACGTCCCTGAAAGGGATTTTAAAGAAGCAACTCTTCTTTCAGATTATTCAGGAGCAAGTTATTTTTTGTTCCTTTTTTTTAAAGAAGAGACTACTGTCATAGGAAATCAAGCATACTAAATAGATACCTTTTGTCAGAACAGCTTGAGCACCAGGTAATTCCTAACACACAACCAAACTGGACAAATCACCTCCTATAGAACAGCCTGGAAAATGGTACAGGATCTACCATTCCAAGAGGAAGAATCCCTCCAATGACTGAACTTCTAACACACATTCCAGAAAACCAATTGCACCGCATGCGATAAGAAGAACCGTTTGAAACTGGGCCAGTGTACCAAATACAGCTCAGCCAGAACAAATGCTCAGGGTTGAGACTTGCTAACCAACAGCAAAAAGCAACAGGAAAAGGCTTACACTTGGAAAATGAAAGGAAAAGCAATGTCTGGGTATTGATAAGAACTGTGGAGCACAATGGGATAGTAAGAGAACCAGCAAGATGCAATTTATTACTCTAAAGAAGAAAGTATTAAGAAACATTTACTCTTTAAATGAGTACACAGAGATCCAATACGTTTTTCAGTTACTGAACCAACCTCCCCACGCCCTCAACTGTAGGGGGTCTTCCTCCATCCATTTAATGAAGCCCATTCCATAAAGGGAGAGGATCTCCAACACTAAATTCAAGGCCTCTCCATCCCCTCATCAACATACAAATTCTAGTAGAAGAAATCACTGCCAATTATATTGTGCTGGCCAAAAAGTTTTTTGGGTTTTTCCATACCATCGTTTGGGAAAACCTGAACAAACTTTTTGGCCAGCCCAATTATTTTTAACTAAGCCTAGTTTAAAAGGCTGTTGTGGGCACGTATACGAAGAACGCGATTTTCTGAAAAAGACTTAAGAAAGTTTTCAGGCTCTAGCAATCACATGGAATAAAAAACACACATGGCTGTCTAATCTTACTTGCACATCACCAGATGACAAAAAGTGTAAGAATAAAGTGTTCTATCCATGTTTTCACAGAACCATCAGCATTTTTTTTCTCATTTACCTCTTGACTTAGAATTCTCTCTCCTTTTGGTTAACTGCACATATCACGCTTGTTTTCACAGAAAGAAAGCTTAATGTCATAAAAGCTAGAGGCAGTCTCATTATTCCATTTCGTTCCCCAGACATTTTAAGAAGGAAGAACAGGGCAATCATTATAGGAGGAGCAAGCTGGAGACATGTGTTGGTATTTTATACGGCAGCAAGCAACAATTACATGTTTCTAAATATTCTCGTTTTCACCCTCACCCCGGCTCACCTCCTTCCACCCGCTATAATTGGCATCACCTTAAAACTAAACAGTCAGTCATTGTTTTTCTGGAGAAGTCTCCCTTCATTTTGACCTCTGCTGAGCAGTGTTATGAGCCTCACAAAGCTTGTTAGGATTCTCTGGGCTGGACTATGGCCCAGCCATGAACATTTATATTCAGACTAGATCATCGCTACCAATGGGCAGCTCACGAGCATAAAACAAAGAATACTTTTCCAACTTAATAAAGTCTCCGGCCACCTTCTTCAATGCTAATAAATGAGGATTTGAGAGCTCAATTATTTAAAAAAGAAAATTCCACTTCAGGATTTTTAGAGTCGATGTCCTTTATAAGGCTTTAACATTTTCATTTTTAGTCTTTTCATTTTTGAAAAGCAGAGGTTAATATATCTCCTGGGGCTTCCTAGGTGGCTCAGTGGTAAAAAAGAATCTGCCGGCCAATGCAGGAGACTCAAGAGATGTGGGTTTGATTTCTGAGTCCGGAAGATCCCCTGGAGTAGGAAATGGCAATATATCTACTAGAAGGAAATAACAAGTCAACATTCAAAATGACCAGATACACTGAATACACATTAAAGACCTCTGATCATAAAATATTTCCTTCAAACAGAACTGCATGTAAAATATATGCCACCTGAAGTTATCTAAGAGCACGAATGCACTTATCTGTCTATGGGTTTCTGCAGTCTGATTTTAAGATCTTAATCCTCACAGACTGGTAACAGAAGACCTCTTTGTTTCCAGCAAATATTGACTCCTCTGTGCTAGATGTAGGGACAAAAGAAGTAAGGAGGCCACAATTTATTTAGGAGGAGAAATACAAAAGGGGGAACCACTGAGAGGCTGGTTACAAGTGCCAAAGAACAGGGAAGAAAAACACCAGTCTAAACGCAGGGGCCTTGGATGATTTAATTAGAGAGCACTGACATCTAGGACTTCCCCGGGGGTCCAGTGGCTAAGACTCCGCACTCCCGACGCAGAGGGCCAGGTTCGAGCCTTGATCAGGGAACTAGATCCCTCATGCTGCAATTAACAGTTTGCCTGCTGCAACCGAGATCGAAGATCCTGAGGGCTGCAGCAAAGACCTGGTGCAACCACATTCCCCCCCCCCCCCCCCCCAAAAGCAGTGACATCTGAGCTCGAAGGATGAGCAGAAGTGTACAAGAGGAGATGGAACCCTCTCCACCTCCCTACTGAGAAAGGGGACCACTGGCCATGGGGTGTTTGCACCCACCTCACCTCATTCCCCAACTCCAAATTTCTCACAGGAAGAGGTCAGGGAACACTGCGTTATTCCTGGGGGGCGAGAGTTTTCTGCAACCATCCTCCCACTGGGAAGGCCTAGGCCTCGGCGACCTTTCTTAGGGCAACAATCCCCTGCGGGAGAATATGGCCTGCTGGCCTTCCTCACTATGAAACAAACCATCTCAAATGCCACACACACTCAGTGTCTGGAGAAGGACAGAGTTTAGAACGTCAAAGTTTAGAATGTCCATGGACTTAACTGCGGCCGCAGAGGATCAGAGAAACAATAGGGATCACTCTTTCCACACCCTTTTTCCTCCTCGAGACCCCAAAGAGAGCAGTTAGAGCACCAGCCCCTGTTACAGAGCCTCCTCTGCCAAGTCTGGTCCAATTTCCTGAGGCAAATGATTTTACTCTATTTCCATGACCTCCAATGTATCCTTCTGTTTGCCGAGCCAGCAGTCACAATTCCAGGGCTGAAAAAGCTCCCTAGTAAATTTAAAAGAAAAATTAATTGAACATCCCCACCCCAAACTTTTCTTTGGTTTCTTAACATGATTAGCCCAGAAATTTCCGAGTGGTATGTAAAATTAATGAAAGGAAACTAGGGTTACCAGTGGCAAGGGAAAGACTTTTTTTCAAACATTCCTGTTCAATATTAATCAACATTTAAATCCCAATTCATAAATGTACAATGAGCAAAGTTAGCAGGAACAAAAAGATGAATTAGACAAAGGGTTGGCAAACTGTGGCCTGTGGGCCAGTGTGGCCCAGGTGCCTGTTGTTGTAAACATTTACTGGAACCCAGCTCATCGGTTTACATATTGTCTATGTTGCAGAGGTCCTGAAACAGCAGAGGTGAGTGGCTGCAGAGGCGGGTAGAGGCAGCCAAGAATGCATGAGCAGTAAAGCCTAAAATGTTTGCCATCTGGGTCTTTACAGAAGAGGTTTGTCAACACCTGAATCATAAGAGAGAAAAATAAAGGGTGAATTTTATAAGTTCATTTTGGGGACTTTCCTGGTTGGGAAGATCCCCTAGAGAAGGGAAAGACTACCCACTCCAGTATTCTGGCCTGCAGAATTCCATGGACTATATAGTGCATGCGGTTGCAAAGAGTCGGACATGACTGAGAGACTTTCACCTTTCATGTACCAGTTGTCCAGGGGTAAGACTCTATGCTCCTGATGCAGGGGACACAGGTCTGATCCCTGTTCAGGGAACTAGATCCCACATGCCACAACTCATAAAGTTGCAGAGTTCACGTGCGGAAACTAAAAAAAAAGAAAATTAAAAAATCCCGAGTGTTGCAACTAACACCTGGAGCAGCCAAATAAATACATAAATAAATACTTTTGAAAGTAAAGTGCATTTTTGGAGTGTTTCATTTAAAGGCGTGCCTCTGAAATAATTTCTGCTGGAATATTCAAGTCTTTCAGTAACACCAAATGTCTCTCTCATTGCCTTTCCTGTCTTGAGAGAAAAGGTAGAAAATCTCTTTTCTTATCTCTAATTAGCTCATGTTAACACCTCACTCTCTTATTTCAAAAGATTTAACATAAGGTCGTGGGTGGTGAGAAGTGTCCCAAGGGGGTAGCCTGCAATCTCCAGCACCACCCACTCTACAAGGAGGATGTTATACACTGTCTCCAGGACTCAGGTCCCCATCAGCAATACTAGGCCTGGCTGAATGGTCAACAGCCTCCAAAAAAGTGTATGCTGGCACTGCTGTATTCAAAATGCATAATCAACAAGGATAACCACCAGTGCTACTGTGTAGCCTGTTAATTCTGCTCAGTGTTAGGTGGCAGCCTGGATGAGAGCAGAGTTTCAGGGAGAATGGATACATGTATATACATGGCTGGGTCCCTTTGCTGTCCATCTGAAACTATTACAACATTGTTAATTGGCTATCTTAGAATATAAAATTAAAAGTTAACAAAAAGCAGGTGTTGGTGGACATTCAAGAGCAGTTATGAGGCATAAAAACCATGCCAGCACTGGTTCCAGCTGCATCTTCAATGAAATAATGGCCTTCATGCTACAATTCTTTATAATTTTAGGAGGAAATAAATGGAAAAGGACAGGATGTGAGGGGGATGGCAGGGCAGAAGAAAACATTAGGAGAAGCTCTGGGATTAAAAACTCCCAAGGCACAGTGAGTCCATCCAACTTCCCTGAGCTATCTACTCTAGCAGGCGGGTGTGGTTTCTGGAAAATATGAAGAATTAAGCCTGTGGCTGCTATAAAAGGTCAGAACTTACTGTTCCTCAAATGTCCTGGTTCTTTAGAAGTCTGGAGAAGTGAGAGAGTGCGCCACTAGATTTGAGTACCTCTCTTTAAAAATAAAAGGACATCTGTGAGGTTGGCCACGGAAGAAAACTGGTTGACAGCCTTGATGAAATTAAACTGATCTTCAAATGGAGGTAAAGTAAACCTCTTGTTTGAGGTCTTCTTCCTTTTTATTTAAAACCTCTCAGGGGATCTCCCACCAATTAAGGCTGCTACACCTCCTCTGCCCTCAGGGGGATGTTGCCTCCTTTACAACTTTGGGCCAATCATACATTCAACTACAACCTTACAATAAAGTAGCTGAAAAATGCTGGGAACATGGACAAAAGAGTCTACTGAAAGCTGGAAGATAACAGAAGAGAAAAAAGTAGGTACCATGCACCCAGGCTGTTTGATTGACAGGTTACAACTTGTCTCACTTTAGGTAGCTGTCCCTGAAAGTGAAAGTGAAGTTGCTCAGTCATGTCCGACTCTTTGTGACCCTGTGGACTGTAGCGTAGCAGGTTCCTTCGTCCACGGCATTTTCCAGGCAAGAGTACTGGAATGAGTTGCCATTTCCTTCTGCAGTGGATCTTCCCAACCCAGGCATCGAAGCCGGGTCTCCCACATTGTAGGCAGATGCTTTACCATCTGAGCCACCAGGGAAGTTGCTGTCCCTGATTATCTACAAATCCACTGCCCAGGAAGACTTGCCGTCAATCAACCCCAGACTGCTCTCGGCCTCCCCAAGAGGGAGGCTTCTCTCAGCCGGCTCAAGAGGGCCCACCCCTGCAAGATGAGGAACATCCCCATCTCCCGCCCTGTGACTTCCCAGCACAACCCTGAAAGAACGCAACCTAACCATCCTCTAACACATTGCACATACGTGTGTATGTATGTGCATGTGTGTACGTGTGTCTTGTCTGTCTTAGTTCCCCAACCAGGGAATGAACCCAGGCCCTCAGCAGTGAAAGCGTGGAATCCTAACCTGGACCACCAGAGCATTCTTGAAAACATGCACTTTAAAGTAATGGGGAAGGTGATGGCACCCCACTCCAATACTCTTGCCTGGAAAATCCCATGGACGGAGGAGCCTGGTGGGCTGCAGTCCATGGGGTCACAAAGAGTCAGACACGACTGAGCAACTCCCCTTTCACTTTTCACTTTCAGGCATCGGAGAAGGAAATGGCAACCCAGTGTTCTTGCCTGGAGAATCCCAGGGATAGGGGAGCCTGGTGGGCTGCCGTCTATGGGGTCACACAGAGTCAGACAAGACTGAAGTGACTTAGCAAAGTAATGGGGGTCAGGGGCGGGAGGGGGGGTGTTGTTTACTTGCATTCTTTCATAGGCATTTTACTGTTACTCAGAAGCAGGAAAATTTAAAAGAATGGACAGGGTCTCACAAAGTGTCTTCACTGGTTGGAGGGCTGATGCCAAAAAATAGTGTCTTTAATAATTTTGGAGTCAGATTTAAAAGCTCAAAGAACTCTGTAAAGAAGGATTTGCTTATTTTCAGGAAAGCAGTCACTATATCCCCAACCACAGACACAGAATAAATTTTAGTTTGTAACAGTCATGGGAGAAGTCATTTTCAAAACAATACTCAACATATCTTGGATCAAAATCCCAGAACAATCCAGGAGAACTGTTAGAGAAAATCTGGGTAATGAAAAACCTGTTGTAAGGTTTTGGTCTGAGACCTCAAGAAGCTACCTAAAGAATCTCAAAATGAGATATTATCAAGCACATATAGCTCATCTTACAATTAAAAACAAAACAAGACAAAACAAAAAAACAGGAATGACATCCTGAAAGAAGGAAAAGATAAAACGGAAGTGTGCCTATTTACACATCTTCCCATCATTTTCCCACATCCACACCAAAACTAACCCTAAGATTAATTCTGTAACTTAATAGGGGTCTGGGTTACAGAGACACACACACTGTCAAAACACACCAGGACAGTAAAGATTTGTCCATCTTGTGGCACATAAGTTTTGCAGCAGAAGGGAAAAAAAAAACGACTGTAAATAAATACTTGAATTAATCATATAACAGCCGAAGTATTTACAGGAAACTATGTTGATACCTGCAATTAATATAAAAAGCACAAAAGCCATGTGACTGGATGGATACAGCAATGAAGAAATGAGTAGACACATGGTAACGCAAGTAAAGTGAAAGTCACTCAGTCGTGTCTGACTCTTCATGATCCCGTAGACTATACAGTCCACGGAATTCTCCAGGCCAGAATACTGGAGTGGGTAGCTGTTCCCTTCTCCAGGAGATCTTCCCAACCTAGGGATCGAACCCAGGTCTCCTGCAATGCAGGGGGATTCTTTACCAGCTGAGACACCAGGGAGTCGCTTGGACTGCAAGATCAAACGAGTCAATCCTAAAGGAAATCAACGCTGATTATTCATTGGAAGGACTGATGCTGAAGCTGAAGCTCCAATACTTTGGCCACCTGATGTGAAGAATTGACTCACTGGAAAAGACCCTGATGCTGGGAAATATTGAAAGCAGGAGGAAAACGGGACAACAGCGGATGAGATGGTTGGATGGCACCACCTACTCAATGGACATGAGTCTGAGCAAGCTCTGGGAGTTGGTGACGGATAGGGAAGCCGGGAGTGCTGTAGTCCATGGGGTTGCAAAGAGTCAGACATGACTGTGCAACTGAACTGAATGCAAGTAGAACTGTTAATAACAAAACCTGGGAATAAGGCTTTTTACTGTAGAATTCTTTAAACTTTTCTGAATGTTTGAAGATGCCCCTGTTATAATATTAAGAAAAACCACCCCAAGAGTGAGTAAACATGATAAGGATCCGAAAGACCAGCCACGCGCGACATGTTTCATCAGACACATTCAGAGACATATGGGGCAATCTGAAGTTTTGTCAGAAAGGAATACCTGGGCAGCATAACATTCATCTAAAAAATAGCATGGTGGACTTTGGAAGGAAAAGAACTAAAGCGTGGCCCTGAGCTTGTGAGACACAGGGCTCTCTCTGCTGTGAACGGAGCTGAAACAGCTTGGGCATCTGCGCATGCTGCTGTCCTCACAAGCACACTGAGTGCAGCCTTCCTTCTCTCCTTTGGAGGCAAGCCCTGGCCTCTGCCTCTACTGAGAAACTATAAGCGATCCAGCAGAGATACACATGCCATTTGCAGGAGGAAGTTTTGGCTCGGATCTGCAAAGCTTTCAGGGTGGTCTCCCAGGAACCAGGGTATAGACAATCACCTTTCCCGCCTCCCTCCTCCTAACTCCAACTTTAAAAGAAAAAAAAAAAAAAAAACACGTTGATTTTCCTGACTTGAGAACTAGGTTGTTTGGAGGTTTTGGAAAGTTAATCTTTGATTCTTGTCCTATTTCTTCATGTACTGATGTAGTACCTATAAAGGAAACCCCAGAATCACATTTCCTTCTTCATATTTCAAAGTGTTTCTCTTGCAAGTCCTTCCCTACAAAATTACCAAGCCAGAAAGCTCTGGATTTTAAAGAGGTCTTGATTCTATGGTTCTATTTTACCCAGTTTGAGTTGATTCTATGGTTCTATTTTACCTAGTTAGAGTTATGTTTGATATCTAAGGTACAAAAGGCCCAGATTTTAGAAATGCATTTTACACAACTGAATCTGTAATACAATAGGTGGTTGGTTACCTTATACCTACCTATCTCCCTTTCTGTATATTTTTCCCCTGTGAACTAATTCAAAACGCTGCTGCAATCAACCACTTCTCTGCCAGATATACTGAGGCTGAAGTCACTTGGAACTTTTTCCTTGCTCCTTTAAAAGGCTCACCTTAGTTCTCTGCTAATGGGCCCTAGGCACCTCTGACTTCTCTACCACTTCCAGCTATGGAGCAACTCAAAGTCTGGCCACTCAAGGATTCCAAACAGGGACCACAGCTTTGCTGAATTGGGGGAAGGCAAAGAGGAGGCTGAGCAATACAGGACCAGATGGAATATTCTGGTGACTGGTATAGTAAGCTGGTTAAGAGCATGGTCTCTGGAGTTCATGGGGGTTCAGACTGGGCTCTGCCACTTCCTAGCTGTGCTCCTTTGGGGAAGTCATTGAACCTCTCTGAGTCTCAGCTCCATCGGTTGTTAAAAGGGATGGTGCTAATGATAACGCCAGTTCCCTAAGATTAATATGAGGATTCAGTGGACTAATGACCCCTAAACTGCAGAGTAAACAGAGCACTCAAGTGGATAAGGAAAAGCCTGAAAACATCTCCCAGGTGTACCTCCAGCCTAAGAAGACTGTGTTCTTTATCCACTCGGGGTGGACACCTCCCTAATTCGCAACCTGGAGCCACCCAAGTCCTTGCTGGCACCATAGCCCGTTTCAACAAATCTTCTCCTTACCACACTCACAAGTGTTTCTTCCGTTTTCTGAATTTCTGTAAGAAGCCTGACCATTTCTCCCTCTTCCACAGGATGGTGTAATCCATACAGTACTCAGCAGGGTCTTACGCACTGTGTCCCAAACAGGCCAAATAACTCCCATTTGGGGCCAGCATCGAATGAGCTGGAGTCTGATTATAGCGTAGGGTGCTCTCTGAATCACAAGCACCCCCAGATCTATGCACTAAGGGGGCCCTGCAGGGGAGGGATCCTCCACCACGGCACTATCGACATTCTGAGCCGAGTTATTCTTTGTCGTGGTGGCTGTCCTGTGCATTGTAGGAAGGTTAGCAGGATCCTCTAACCTGCTAGAAGGAGGTAGCACACCCTCCTTCCTGTTTCGAGGATCAAATACCCCTGGGGCAGCGAGGGGTGGTAAAAGACGCTCAATACCCTTCTTTTCCTTTCTCCCTTACGTTGAGACCCACTGCTGGAGAGAATGAAAAGAGACCCCAAGTTACTGTCTTACTTTTCTACTGAGAAAGCACACCGAAAACAAACAGATCTTTCCTAACAGCTAGTTTAGGACTGGCACCTTCGAGACTGTCATGACTAGCTACTGTCAACAGAGAAAGTCACAATCGCTAAGCTCCGGTTCCTCTTAAGATGGAGATAACTATACAAAGGTTTAGGACTGTTTTAGGCATGCGATTACCTAATGCGTACATAAAAAGCAAGGTGGCCCACTGTTAAAGAATCAGCCTCCCAACCAGGCCAGTCGCGTTCAATCCCTGGGTCTGGAAGATCCCCCTGGAGAAAGAAATGGAATCCACTCCAGTATTCTTGCCTGGAAAATTCCTTGGACAGGGGAACCTGGCAGGCTACAGTTCATGGGGTGCCAAAGAGTCGGACATGACTTTGTGACTAAACAACAGTGCATACCTGATGCTTAGCCCAGTGCCTGGCACACAGCTAAGTATTCAATAATTTTGAGCTATTAATAATAAATACATTTGGAGTCCAACAACACGAACACTGGTGCCCCCCGCCCAGTTCCCATTCTTCCTATGCCCCTTCCACTCCTCTCATCCCCAAGAAGAAAGTAAAATCATTCAATTAAACATGATACAATGGTCCCTAGAGCTGAAAACATCCCCCAGAACAGGTAGAAACAGGAGAAAACAAGGCAACTCAAGGATGGCGCGAGAAGCAGGAGCAAGCAGGTCCACGCATTTCATACTAAAAAGAGACAGAAGGGTGTCTGTTTCACTCACAGTGAGTTTCTTATAAGGCTTCACATTTTATCCACGAAGGTTCCACCCACTTGTATCTCCCCTCCCAAATCCTACAGGAGTTCCCTGAGTTACACATACCCCACAACTTCAAATGGTTGCATCGTCTCTGCCTAAATCCCCCACGGGGCAAGACCAAGCTGTAGGGAAAACGGTGCTGGGTATTAGGGCAGACTGACCTCAAATTTCTTTTGCACGTTTCATCACCCTGATAGGAATTTTACAAATACCGTGTTTCCCTATTCTCCCTCCCTTTTCCTGTTTCAGAGTCACAGTTCATTTAAAAAAAAAAAAAAAAAGACACATACAATTGTGTTCCACTTTTTCCATCCATCCTTTGTTCCATTAGTAAACCAAGGAACACTGGCCGTGTGGATAAGTGTGTGAAGATAAAGACAGTTATCCTGAAAGTCTGGAGGAGCTCTGTAGAGGCAGTCACTTGCTGGGTAACCAGGGTCAGTCAATGAATGAATCTCCACTAGCCTCAGTTTTTCTTTTCATCTGTGCAACAGGAGTGATCATCTCTGCCGTACAGATGCAATGATTTCAAATATGCAAAATTCCTGGCTCAGACCATGTACATACATGTCTTAGTCGCTCAGTCATGTCGAATTCTTCGCAACCTTATAGACTGTAGCCCACCAGGCTCCTCTGTCCATGAGATTATCCAGGCAAGAAATACTGGAGTGGGTTGCCCTGCCCTCCCCCAGGGGATCTACCTGACCCAGGGATTGAACCTGCATCTTTCCCATCTCCTGCACTGGCAGGTGGGTTCTTAACCACTAGCATAACCTGGGAAGCCCCAGAACATAACAGAATAAATGACTGTTATTATCATACACCAAAACTATACATAAAGCCTCTATCCTTCAAAGTGTTCAAGTTTACCAACAGGAATGCTCCCAAGACAATTTATTTTTTTCCACATTCTCCCCCTGCCTCGGACATTCAACTCAAAGATCCCTTATACTGCTCCTCCCTCCTGCCAAAACAGACAGACAAAAACCTAACTGGAGTCTAGGATAAACCACCCTATTCAAGCATGGTTTGTATGTCTCGTTTCATCAGCTGCCCTGTTTTCCATGATTGTTCCAAATGTTTGACATTTTGGCAGCATGAATGAAGAAACACTGGGTTCAGCCAGGGGGCTTAACCTTCATCACATGAGTTTCATCGCTGTTCCTGCTGCTTTTTCTGTTCCAAACCCATTTTGGGGAGAAAAGCAGTTAATAATGAGGAAACTATCTACGCTTTAAAAAAAAAAAAAAAAATCCCAATACCTACTGAAATAACCACCCACTCTTATCAGTTCAACTATGAAAATACAGTGGAAAAAAGTCATTTCTGAAATATATCAGAAATGTTTTCCTCAAGTAAATGAGTAATTACAGTGACTCTTACTGTCCTATGGTTTGAGCACAGTTTTAAAAGGAATTCCATAAAAATATATCTGAGTTTTCCATTCCTATATATTTAAATGAATTTGTTTAAGACTTACAAAGTTAAAGACAATTGTCAAAAATCTGTTTTTCTTATTGATTTTAAAATGAGATTGATTAAAAAAAAAAACAAAAAAGGCAATTTTTCAAACCAATATTTAAAAGCATGCTTAGAACTAATGATTTCAGCCTGCATGTATGATTCCAACTTCTACTGACGTGATATTTGGATTCTGTGTGAGCATGCATGAACAGTATCTGCAAATGTGAATTGAAAAAAAAAAATCCCACAAGGGGTCATCAATTATTACAAGTTTGTGGGCTATACTAGCTCTTCAACTATGACAGTCTGGTAAGCAAACACAAATGAGTGAAGTTCATAAACATGGTGTTCAGGGTAATTTCCATAACCAGAACCATGAATAGGCTGTAACAGCCATTAAACCAAAGTGGCAGTGTGTTAATACCTCCATTCCTACCTCGGCTCCTAGCACAGTGTATAAAATAAAACCTTGTTGTAGTCAATGTTAACTGGGCTATCTTCAGCTTTTAAAAATGTATTCTTAGCATGACATTTCTAAGCATAGACGATCTGAAAGTCTTTATCTGTTCCTTCTCAAATTTAAGAGAAAAATGACAATCTCAAAAATCACAACAGCCTAAAGGAACCCCAATCTCACCTTCTTTGCCACTGTATGTTGAATAAATCACTTATTAGATGTATACAAAGAATAATTCGATTATGTGACAACATTTAAGGCGTAAAGAAAAAGCTGAAAAGGAACACAAAAAAGATATTTGGTCAAGCTCTTGAGATTTAAGAAAGATATTTCTCTCATCTTAATTATAGTTAACTTTAAAAAAATGTTGCTTTTACTTTACTGAACTTCAAAAAGATTTTAAAGTGCCTAAATTATATCTATTATGGACAAAGAAAAGGGAAAGACCAAAAACTCTGCCAGAAAGTGAGATGCTGTCCACAGCAAAACAGATGGCAGATACCCTTCTGCCCAGAGCCAGATGTGAATCACCTAACAGAAATAAGATTCCACTGAGAGTTACACCAACAATACATTCATTCCTGACAGAAACAAACGCATATTTTCACTTCTTTCTGGAGAAACTGAGGCTTTCAGGATTTCCCAAATGTCTCCCAGATGAATGAGTGGTGTCTGGCTGGTGATTCATGAGTCCCTGGCACTCAAACCTACCATTTTTTTTCCATTCCATGAAAATCTACAAGGAACACAGAAATCCTGTTTAAAACTTTAATCCTTCTGAAAAACAGGATGAGGCTTTATAAGTCTGCTAGGAAGTCTTCCTATTAAACACTACCAGATTTCGACAAACTACTCGAGTTGATCTTGAAAAACAGACATGAGAAAATATTCATGAAAATTCTGAAAGCATGAACAGGTATAGAAAGCAGACCAGCTCCATCACATATCAAAACACATTATAAAGGTACGGTCATTGAGTTGATGGTGGTTCTTGAACAGAGAACAAAATGTTTAGTCTGACGGCAGGAAGGTGGAGGGGGAGTGGGCTGGACCACCCCTCCCATTCCTTAAACCAAAATAAAATACACAGGAATGAAAAATGTAAATAAACATACATCTTTTATTTTCAAAAAATGTCACTGATACTCAAACTTTCTGGAAGTATCTATAAAAAACTATTACCTTCAAGCGGAGTGATCTAAAATGAAACAGAGCAACTGTGAATATTTATGCATCGAAAGCACTGCACCCACATTTGTAAAGCTGAAACTTAAGAAGATGGTAGGAGAAACAGAAACTCTCTGATTGTATGAGGCTTTATTCATCTCTCAGTCCACAGCAGAATAAATGGACAAAGAGTATAAACATAACGTAAAATAGACGTAATGTGCAAACCCACATATAACTCTGGACCCTGAAAACAAGAATATACCTTCTTTTCACATGCTCACAATACAGTCATAAAATTACCATATATTACGCCACAGAAGGTCTACAGCTAAATACATGAAATGAATGCATGTATGAAAGTTATATGAAAGTAACTCTAAAATGGAGGTACAAGAGAGATGAGGTGATGATGAACATAGAATCCTTGAAGTAACTTTATATAATTAAATAGAGCCCTGATGCATGAAGAGGGTAAGAACTTTCAGTTCCTCTAGTAGTTTGTTGTGATCACTTTTTTTTTTTTAAGAAGCCACAGAATCCCTTGAGAAAAAGGTACTTAAAACCATCTGGTACTTCCTAAAATATCCAGGGTAGAGGATTATCTATTTCTATATATAAATTAAAAGAACACCACCTCCTACTGTATTTTCATGTTTAATTAACTTCAATGACAAGCTCATTCCTAGGCTTTGCTTAAACTTAATATATACAAATTACTTCTTCAAGATCTGTTTTTGACAGATATGGAGGCCATCTTTCACCCCACTCCCCATAACAGCCTTTCACATGTATAGAAAGATGCTTTGTAGATTGACCTTTTAAAAATAGCCAGCCTTAAAAACCCTTCTCACAGTCTACATCTTCATTCCCTGATGACTGTCCTCACTGAGCTGGGCCTACATCCTTTGTTTGATGGCTTCCAAACTAAGAAAATGTCCTCGAAGGTTTCTTTTTCTGTATGTTTGTTTATATGTATGCACTAACAAACGCAAAGTCTTAAAAAACATAATCTGTTTTTAAAGTTCAAGTTACATTGTTATGGAACTCATTTTGCCTTCACTAAAATAAAATTTTAAAAAAAATCAGGGCTGAGTTTTGATAGAATTAATTCACAACCAAATTTTATTTTAAGAAAACTGCTCCATGATGGTTATTTCCTAAAACCATACTTGCCCTGTTTTAAAAATGCCATCCTTCTCACCAGCGTCACTTATTTCCACGCACATTCTGAAAGGACAATTAATTCTAACTTGTCATGATTTGCATTTTCTCCATTTCAGGTTAACTTCCTTGAAGGTCTTCACAGCCCATGTGGGACCAAGTTCCCCACACTCCCTTATTCTCCAGCCTGGCTCAGTTTCTGTCATAGCACCTAACGCAGTTTGCTGTTGCTCTGCAGCCAGTTTGCTGATCTGTCTTCCTATGGGAAGGGAGATCCTGATCTGTCTGAAGCAACACAGAGCCCTGCTCACACAGTGTCGGCTCAGAGTGAACAGTGAGGCTCCATCAATCCAGGATACAGAGAACCAACGTTAAAAGCGCTGTCCATGCATGGGAATTGGCTACAGTCACTAAGCTATTAATACTGACAGAAAATCTTTAAGTGGGCTTTCCAGGTGGCGCAGTGGTAAAGAATCCACATGCCAGTGCAGGAAATACAAGAGTTGAGGGCTCAATCCCTTCAGGAAGATTCCCCTGGAGAAGGAAATGGCAACTCATTCCAGTATTCTTGCCTGGGAAATCCCATGGACAGAGGAACCTGGAGGGCTGCAGCCCACAGGGTCACAAAAGAGTCAGAGGCTACTGAGCGTGCACACACACACACACAATCTTTAAGCAGATTATTAATAAATTAATACCCAGAAGTAGGGAATTCTGATAACATCCCATAATGCATTGATGCCTCCAAAGCAGAAAAACACACCAGGCAAATTCATTCAGTCAAGGCAGCCATACAGCAGACAACGAAGCAGGGCCTCACAGCTTTTTTTGTTTTTGTTTTGTTTTTGTTTTCCCAGAACAGCTGTCACTACCATCACACATGCACGTACAGACAACTTTGGAGCATGTCGTGAAATCTTTCTGTTTGTAAAATAGGTCTATCTTTTCTGGAAGGTTGGAGCACACCATCAACTGAAGGCAAGCGGTCACCACCTTTCCTGGCAGGAACCCAATTCTAATAATTTCCAGAAGCTTCATTTCATTCACGTATCTTTGCATGCAAGGGTATACTAAATGAGACAAGCTAATTTCTGCCTGATGTGTTTTTTTTTACTAAGTGCACTGAAGTAACAATTTCTAGGGCCATTTTGTAGTTATGAAAGAAAGGGTACATATTTATCCTTTATTACATATTTGATATATATATTTATATATAACATATATCCTATATTACATATGTGTGATATTTGAGTTGTGGGTTGTAACTTTATTCTGCGATTTTAGCAACAGCTGATGCTTTAAATTTGGTTTTCTTTCAACATTCCTATTCATACTGGAAGATTAAAAAAGGAATGTTGAGCACTAAAGAATTGATGCTTTTGAACTGTGGTGTTGGAGAAGACTCTGAGAGTCCCTTGAACTGCAAGAAGATCCAACCAGTCCATCCTAAAGGAAATCAGTCCTGAATATTCATAGGAAGGACTGATGCTGAAGCTGAAACTCTAATACTTTGGCCATCTGATGTGAAGAGCTGACTCACTGGAAAAGACCCTGATGCTGGGAAAGATTGAAGGCAGGAGGAGAAGAGGATGACAGAGGATGAGATGGTTGGATGGCATCAATGGACATGAGTGTGACCAAACTCCAGGAGTTGGTGATGGACAGGGAAGTCTGGCGTGCTGCAGTCCCTGGGGTCACAAAGAGTCGGACACGACTGAGCGACTGAACTGAATCGGTCCTTGGTAAATTTCTTTAACAAATAGCCCAATCAATTTAAGAAATACCAAAGGGTTTTCCTTTACAGAAAAAAAAAAAGTTGTGTTTTTAAGTCATATATAAATTTAAAACATTTCCTAATAATCAAATGCAAAACTGCTTGCATCTCAGAACCACTAGTTTCACAGCCACAACCACAACAGAACGTGAAGATGTACATAACTCACAAGAAATTGAATGAATGGGCCATGGGTGAGCATATATTTTGAAAATCAGTTTGGTGGTTTCTCCAAAAAGTTAAGCACAACACTGTCATAAGACCCAACAATTCTACTCCTAAACAAGAAAAGCAATCTACACAAAGGACCTGCAAATATTCAGAGCAGCATTATTCAAATACCCCTCCCCCGCCAAAAAAACAACAAAAAAAGGCAAAACGCTGCAAACAAGTCTATCCTATCCACACAATGGAATGAATCATGCAGCAATTAAAAAGGACAGAACTACTGACACCGGCTTTGCCACAGAGAAACTTCAAAATCTTCCGTGAGTGAAAAAAAGCCAGGTGCAAAAAAAAGACAAGGTCCCATGCACATGAAGCACCCACAAAAGGCAAATGTATACCCAGACAAAAAGTAGATTAATGGTTGGATGGGGCAGGAGGGGAGATAAAATGTTCTAAAATTGATTAATGGAGATAACTGCATTATTCAGTAGAGGAACTAAAAATCACTTGAAAAGGCCAACTTTTAAGATCTGCATTATATGCCTCAAAGTTGTAAAGAGAGAGGGGGAAACAACCTTGGGCTGGGGAGATGCATCCATAAAATGAAAAGTAACATGGGAGATAAAAGATCTGGGTGATAGTGAACATGCCTTGATTAAAGCTAACCCCTATCTATTTGCAAAAAAAAAAAAAAAAGTCACTCACCACGATACCCAAAAGACCAAAAGGAGTGGAGAAGCTTCTACTTTGGTCTTTAAAATAAGAGATAATACCATTAGCTTACGAGTTTCGCCACAGAATTATGAGTAACCTCAAATAGAAACCAAGCTTCATTCTAGGCTAATCATGACAACTGTCAAGACTTTTAAAAGCCCACAAATTAAACTCACATGAAGTAAATCTAATGATTTTCATTTTATCCTCAGAAAAACAGGACTGTTAAAATACGTTTGTAAGATGTTTGTAAGAACAGGTCCCTGTCACGAGGGTTAAAACAAAACTCCTACATTATCAGCAATATGACAGAAATTATCAAATTCAATCTTTTATGACTTCCCATCTAGGGTTTTTTGTCTTCCGGGCAGTTTCGACTCAAAAACAAAAATTAAGTTTAATTGGTTTACTCTGACGTTTACTGAAACCAAGAGACACAGACCACACTGTTTCGTCTCTACATCTTCAGGTAGCAGAGCCTCTTTGTGAAACAAACATAACATACTGGGTTTCCTTCTACCCTTTATCCTGTTAGTAAATGTTGTTGCCTGATTTTTCCCATGTGGTACAAAGTTTGTACTCACACAGCTTTCTTTCTTTCTTTTTTAAATGCAGCACTAGCACAAGTATGCCTGAACTCTAAGAGGGAGTTGAGAGAGAAAGGCAGATATACAGACTATGAAAGAATAGCAGAAAAATGTAGTTACTAAAAATGTAAAGGCTATGTCAAAATTACTCGGGAAAAAAATGAGAGTTTTAGCTCCTGTTTTACAGTCTAGAACTTTGAACCAGTAAGTGTTTTTAATTAAAAAAAAAATCAAAATCCTATTTTCAAATGGTCTATTAACTCAGCAAGAAGCTATTTTCCTTTTAAAAAAATAAAAACCATAAAATCCTAAAATCATGAACTCAAATTTTTATCAGTGTTTTAGTAGCTAAAGTTACCACCTTACTAGGTAGGTCATCTCACTTAGAAATACTGAAGGTAAAAAAATATATATATTATTTTGTCAATCATGAGACAAAAATATGTAATGCCTACAAAGCTGGATAGGAAACAGGTTTCATACTTTCACACAAAACAATGGGAACTGGTTAATTTTATACCACTTTCCATAAATTCACATCCCAAGCAAATCAGGTACACCTGTATTTTTAAAGCAAAGAGAATGGGGAGAGGAAAACCATTTAAAAAGTTACCCAGATGCACAGCTACCCAGGATGAAAGCCACAGGACAGTCTCAGCTCTTGCACCACCACCAAAACACATGCCCCACATCAAAATTTAATTACACTGCACAACACTTTGAGAATTGAGCTTCATATTTTATCAACTGCTCTGCTTTTGACAGGACAGTTTCCTGAAGGAAAGTTCCAAGAATTGAAAAGTTCCAACACCCACATACCAGAAAGCGTTTCCTGAATTTTGTTACAGGAACTGACTTCTGCTGTAATTTTAACATTTACTTTCCAGAGGAGTTCCATTTAAAATTTTTTGTTGCAGATTCTTTGCTCAACGACAGAACACCTAGACAATGCTCTTGCTTAAAAGGTGGGGGAGAAAAAACAAATTTTTATTTCAGATTCAAAAGTTGGGATGTGATTGACTGACTCACTTGTACAACTGGCTCAGTTGTAACTTTTCCCCTGGGAACAAAAACAACTGCCACCTGACAGGGGACGGGGGCTGGGGGTGAGGAGGGTGGGGGTGTGGAGTTAGCAGTTTTGGGAGAGAGCCCAGAGTAGACACGAAAGGGTCGATTAGGTAACCAGGTCCTTAAGAAGTAGTTCTTGGGAAAGCTCAGCTTGAGCAAACATTGGAGGTTGCTTCTTGGTTATCTCCCTTTTCATGTTTTAAATATAGGTGCATTTGGACATTTCAACTAATAGAGTTTGTAATTGATATGTAAATTTATAAAAGTAGACATCTTCCTTCTGTACCAACCTCTTGTCTATTTCATTGCGGGGGAGGAGGGACATGTGTACCGATGAATATATATTAAATCAGAATGTAACGGCATTACATGATACAGTTTATATGACACTGTATCTCTCTCACACACACCCGATTTCACCAAGAGACGTAGGTGGGCCTCTGGCCTCAGACCCAGCAGGGCTCCTCTACCCAAGCTCAACCCTGAACCTACCCACTAGGAATCTCTGGGTGGGGTTGGGGGAAGTGTAGAATCTGCCTGTTAAGAAGCTCTCGTGGTGTTTCTTGTGTCTAGTTCGGTTTGAGAAACTTGAGCTTAATATAACCACCCTGCCCCTTAAATATTCCTTCCTTCACTTTTATTTGTTTCATTGCCCAATCGAGCAGTAAGCAATACTGGAAAAAAAGGCAAGATCCTATGTGGGTAAAACACCGGCAAGCCAGGGACTCAAGAGTCGCCTGAACTCTCCCGGGCCCACCCAAACAAAGGATCAAGTGGCCCACAGGCCTCCAGGCGTTCACCGTCACATGAGCCAAGGGGGAAGAAGGAAAATCCTTGGTACTTTTAGGACGTGGGGGAACTGTGGGTGTCCCTCTGGAAACACGATACCTAATCCCCAAATCAAGACAATTTAGCTGTCAATAGAAACAATCTATTTCCCCCTTCTGTTTGCTGCAGTTCCTTTTGACAAGATGTCACTACTGGGATTTCCTCTTAATATATTAAATCTGACATCAAATTACTGCTTTGAGTAACAGCCTTAAGAACCTGACAGGAGTCCCACTCTGGTTAAATTAAAAAAGAAGCCAATAAACCAATGCAAGAAAACAACAGACTTTCACTAGAGAAAAAGACTCGCAGGATATTAAGTCGGCTGGCTTGGTGGCCCTCAGGTTAAGCTTTAACTCGCTGTGGGTAGATAGGAAAAGGGGAAAGTTTGCACAGGGGCGGGATTCTCAACACTGATCGCTGCCAAGACACAAAAAGTCAGCGCTGGGATGGTTATTAAAGTTAATTTTTACTTTTGGGTCTCCAAGGGCATTAACACCAAAAGTTATAAATCTTATCCATCCCCCTCCCCTAGGGCCTGAAGCTAAAACATCATTTGCTACAGACATACTTGAGCAACAGATTTTGCATTCTAGTTGCTGTTTTATTTCGAGCAAAGGAACACATTTACATTCGTACAAAAATGAATGAAGGGGGATTTTCCCCATGGCATGGTGGATTAGAATATGCCTGCCAAAGCAGGGGACATGGGTTCAATACCTGCCAAGGGAAGATCCCACATGTTGCGGAGCAACTAAGCTCGTGTGCAACAAGTACTGAGTCTGCATGCTGCAACTACTGAAGCCCGCTGGCCTAGAGCCTGTGCTCAGCAACTAGCAAGTAGCCCCTACTTGCTGCCAAGTAGAGAAAGCCTGCACACAGCAATGAAGACCCAGCACAGCCAGAAAGAAATAACTTTTTAAAAATAAAATGAAGAACAATCTGAAGCAAAGCTAAAATACTACAATCTGGTTCCCCCTAATTTTTTTTTTCACTGAAGGAAAAAGGATAGGTAACCATTTAAGCTGTAAAAGTTATGCACCCAACCTGTATCAATAAAATGAACCACAAGAGAGAGGTAATGACACCCAGGCTTGGTATGTTTGTACTTCTGAGCCAGAAAACGTTGTTCTCAAGGTGCCGACTGTATTTCCAACTGGTAGGGAAGGTAAAGTCAGAATACACTGTAGCCAGTAGGCCTTTCTCACCACCATGTCACGTACAGGACTTCCCCTTTCAGAGGACAGATTTTGGAAATACATTTATCGTCCTATCTTGGGAAGAAAACGAAATGGAGAACTTTGCTAATGAAAAACTAAGTTTAGATATTTAGAAGCAATCAAGGTATGTGTTACAACTTGAAGCAGTTATGAAACTAACCAGCTTTATAATTCCTCCCTCCATTTTACAACTATTAAGTAAATACATAGATTAGCATGCTCAAAACAAGGGACAGTACCCAGATAAGGGTGATCTCTCTTATCGATGATTAAGATAGTGAATATATTTGACATTTAAGTTGCTTAAATGAAACATTCACTGAGTTCCATTTTCAAAAGAGTATAGAACCAGTTAGTGAACACCTTATCATGGTACAGTATGGAATCCCCTAACTCTCGTGAGACCGCTTGAGTCCATTTTGCCAAAGAAGATCCCCATAAATCAGCTGATTAAAAAAAAAAAAGACTCTATTCTACCACCTTCATCATGGTAGAACCTGTCATCTGAGTCAGGAAGCTCAGCTGGGCTCTCAGGATGAACTAGAAGGAAATCATTTAAGGGACCTGTCTGTTTCTCTTCTGTCCAGGACACAGTTTACAATGGTGTCATGAGGGAAAAAATGAGGACATTCACTGGGTCAAAATACTGCATAAATTATTTCCCTCTTGAAATCACTTCCTTGAACTGCACTTTCCAAAACACCAAACATTCTTCTTTGATATTTGCTCATATTTAATCAGACCTTTTTTGCTTTCATGAATTTTCTTCCAAGGCAATCTTTACAAAGCTCATAAATCAGGGGTGGGGGCAGAGGATGGGGCAAAACTGGTTCCATACCAGTTTAAGGGCCCTGCCTTTTGCAGTGGAAAACTTTCCCCACCAGAGTCAGAGATCCACCAAAAACTAGCTCCATAATAATCTTGGGAACAATCTGACTTTCCTCTGTTATTTTTTTTAAACGTCATTAACTTTAGGCAAATTCAAACAAAAAAACCTGTGGGAGAGTTCACTAAACCTAATTTCCTTTTGCAGTTTGTCTGAAAACTTTTTTCTTTTTTTTTTGAGACGCTGTCAGCCACTAGAGGCTACTCTACTAAAGAAGCAAGTTCAACTCCCCCAATCTCTTTGGAGCACCCCACCCTACCCTACCCTGGAGGCGGGGGCGGGGAGGACAGACCAGAGCTTCTCAGGTAGCACAAGGTGCATTTAAAACCAGTTAATCCCCACTGGTAGCTGAAGATACATATATATTCCTTTCTAATATTCAGGGACTGCTTCAGTGAAAGGGTTAGCTGAGATGAAGAATCAGACAAAGCCCTCTTTTCTCTTTTATCCATCAACACATTCCTCAAAATAAGGCAAGCTAATCCTCATAGAAAAGGATAGATCTAAAAACTGATAGGATTTTATACCCTCCCCTACCCATCATAGGGTTTACCAGTCCACAAAAGTTGGTGGGCCACGCTATATAGGTCTATGAAAACAGTTTCCAAGAGCTTTAGGTCAGAATTTGGAAACAAAAGCCATGGTCTGTAACTATTTCACATTAAAGGAAGCAAGTTTGTTGCCAATTCTCACAGGAAGTATCATCAATGTATCTGTTCTGCTTATATATTCTCAAGAACTGCACACACTGATCTGAGAGAGGAGGCATAGAGTACGCTCTGCTTTAACAACCTTGTACTTTTAAGTAACTGCCTTTCTCCACAATTCCGAAAAGGCAAACCATACATTTGACGTTTTCAAAATACTGACCCAAAGTCTAATTTTCAAAACTTAGGCAATTGACCTTTCATTCAGTAAACGTCTTCCATATCTAGCAGAAGAAATAACACAAAGCAAAACAAAACAATCAATTTGGTACTTTCTGCTTTAAAGTGAAGGCGAGGATTATGCAACCTCAACTGATGAAAGTTCACAAGCCAGAAGATACTTAAGTAGTCCCTCCTTCGTTCAAAGTACTTCTAGCTTATGCAGGGGACACTAAAAATATGAGACAGTATCTTAAGGAGCTGACTACAGAGAAGAAATACACATGAAAAATTAGTCATACACCATCCAGCGCTACAAAAGGCAACTTCATCTAGGTGTCCATCTACCTCTTCTACTCAAAAATCAACAGAAAACAGATTATTTAAGCAGTGCACAATGAAACTATTGTGGTTAGAACAAGCTGAGCTATTAATATTTAGATCCAGTGAGTCCAAGAATCTAAATTAATTGTTTCAAAAGCCAACGGGTGTGGCAAGTGGCACATGGACAAGATGTCACTGTCCCAGACTGTACATCACAGGTAACGGTTCCTTTTCTATTAGCACTGCTTGGGCAGTGGGGACCAGCTCAAGGGTTTCTGGAAATCCAAAAAGACCTGCAATCTTCTCCATCTGTTCTCTCTCTGGATGTCGGAGAGACACTGTCCCACAAACACAATGTCTAAGTGAGCTTGAACCACATTCCAGCTATAAGTGAAGAAAATGTGTGTTCTCCACTTGTAAAACATGATCCGAAAAGATACACGCACCCCGATGTTCATAGCAGCACTGTTTACAGTAGTCAAGACATAGAAGCAACTTTAAAATCCATCAACAGGGGAATGGATGAAGAAGATGAGGTGTGTGCATACGTATGTGCGTGCGTGCATGCATGTGTGCTAAGTCGCTTCAGTTGTGTCTGACCCTTTTCGACCCTGTGGACCGAAGCCTGCTAGTTCTTCTGTCCATCGGATTCTCATGGCAGGAATACTGGAGTGGGTTGCCATGCCCTTCTCCAGGGGCTCTTTCCAACCCAGGGATCAAACTCATGTCTCTTACATCTCCTGCACTAGAAGCAGGTTCTCTACCACTAGCACCACCTGGGAAGCCCCTATGTCTGTATGTATAATATGTGTGTGTGTGTGTGTGTGTGTGTAAAGGAATATTGCTGCTGCTGCTGCTAAGTCGCTTCAGTCGTGTCCGACTCTGTGCGACCCCATAGATGACAGCCCACCAGGCTCCCCCATCCCTGGGATTCTCCAGGCAAGAACACTGGAGTGGGTTGCCATTTCCTTCTCCAGTGCATAAAAGTGAAAAGTGAAAGTGAAGTCGCTCAGAAAGTGTCCAACTCTTTGTGACCCCATGGACTGCAGCCTACCAGGCTCCTCCGTCCATGGGGTTTTCCAGACAAGAGTACTGGAGTGGGTTGCCATTGCCTTCACCTTTAAAAAGAATGAAATAATGTTATTCACAGTAATATGGATGGAGTCAGACACAACTGAGCGACTGAACTGAACTGATACTGAGTGAAGTCAAACAGAAAAAGAAATGATATTGCTAACATGTAGAATCTTTTAAAAAATACAAATGAACATAAAACAGAAACGGACAACAAATGAACTTATGGATGGGGTGGGGAAGAAGTCAGGGAGTTTGGGACTGACATGCACACACTGCTATATTTAAAATGGATAACCAACAAGGACCTACTGTATAGCACAGGGAACTCTGCTCAAAGTTATAAAACAACCTAAATGGGAAAATAATTTGAAAAGAACAGATACATGTATATGCATAACTGAATCACTCTGCTGTACACCTGAAACACAACATTGTTGATCAACTGAACGCCAATATAAAGTTTATAAAGCAATAAACTACAGGAAAGTTAAATAAATTCTGATGTTTCAGTGTACTGGAACACTGGGAGTTAGACAAAACAGTAATTTTAAAGAGTAAGTAGCAGTTTAGAACAATGCTTATCATATAATATTGCGTGAAAACAAAATTCAGATTATATCTGTGATGAATGTAACTAAAATGATTTCTGGACCCTCTGCAGAAGAAATACAAAATAAATAAAACACAGTTATTGATGTGGTAAAAAAGAAAGAAGGCTTCCCAGCTGGGAGCTAGTGGTAAAAAACCTGCCTGCCAGTCCAGGAGACCAAGAGATGTGGGTTGAGTCAGAAAGATCCCCTGGGGGAGAGCATTGCACCCCCACTCCAGTATTCCTGCCTGGAAAACTTCAGGGTCAGAGGAGCCTGGCAGGTTACAGTCTATGGGGGTTGCAAAGAGTTGGGACACAACTGAGCATGTGAGTGCATGCTGGCACACACACTTAGAAAAGAAAAGAAAATGCACATTTACTGCTTGTGAGAGACACTCCATAAGGTAGACATAATGCAAACAAGACATCATGGCCTTGTGGCTTTGTTCCTCGTTCAAGGGCACATCTGAAGGCCAGGGAGAAGAGCGAAATGTGTATAGTCTTCCTATTTCAATCACCAGCAAATTGAACGACCATGCTGATAACTCGGATTTCTACATCTTACAGCAGATTATTTCTGGCAGAAACTGCTTTTTTGTGCCTTTAGATTGAGGCTCTGCAGCTCCCCTTTGACACCTCATCTCAGCATTAAAGAGGCAGCCTGAAAGTGAGGAAACGCTGCAGGCCTCTCAGGAGTTGGGCACTGCTCCACCTGGGTAACCTCAAGCAAGAAAAGACTGACTGGGCCTCAGTTTCCTGAACAAATGTGAAAAAGAAAAAGTACTTACCTACTTAAGTGACTGCAAAGAGTCAACCAGGTAATCCAATTACAGCCGCTGTGCCTGGCACACAGCCATGTCCAATTTAGCTATTACCTCATTTTACTCTTCATTAGTTTCAGGGCGCAGACACTGAAATCACTCACACCTGAGTTCAAATCTCTGCTTTCTAGCTTTGAGCACTGTTACATACTATTCAATTTCTTAATCACAATGTCTTAATCCAAGGTTTTGATGCCCTGGACCCTTCAGGCAGTTTACATTTCAGTCAAGGCTAGTAAAAATAAAGATGCAACTGCAGTTTCTCAGCAAAGTTTTCCTACAACACGGCCCCAAGAACCTCCTTCTTAGAAAAACCAATAAAATGGGGGCAGGGGATAAACCACTCAGAGGAGAGGATTAATTATGCACAGAGCACATAGGAGATGCTCTATAGAGTGAAGTTCTCTTCCTAGAAAGTTCTCTCTCTTAGGAAAAGAATTTAAACTCATCAAGCCTACACTTCAACAGGAAAGCATCTATTTCTCTGACATATCTGGGTCTTCAGACCCGACTTGTGTTGAGCCTCGTAAGGTTCCCCCAAATGACTCTACAACCTCAAAAAGCAACTTGAGCAGCCCTCCAATCATTTTAAACGTGACACCAAAGGACTTTTTAATAAAACTGCAAGTTAAAAAAGAAGGCATATCTAAGTTCTTAAGCCTCCTTTAGCCCCAACTGCTGTCACAACTAAAATGACAGCACACACAGCAGTCTGAACCTCATAATCACTGATGCCTTGTCATCACTCTTAAAGGCTCATTTACCAAAAGGAAAAAAAAAGAGGTAACAAACCAGGGAAAGTCAGGGTTGGAGGTTCTTACTATAGCGTTCCTCTGACAGCAACTGCTGTTCATTATCCTCTCCCTTCACCAACCCCGGTACATTCCTGGTCTTTGCCTACTCAGCAGATTCACGAAAGCTGTGCCGTTTTATGTGCGATCCTACATTTTGGCAGTAAAATTTCCAGTCACTTACCAGGCAAATTCTCAACCATCAACCCCCAAGGCGAACTGTTTCGCGTTAATTGATTTTCAAAGTGCTGCTCAAGGCATTACCAGAGGGAGGAGAAAAAAAATCAGGAGAACCTAAGTGAGGTGCACAAAGATACTAAAGGACGATTTGGGCAAAGGCAGACAGGTTAAGCCAACTTGATCTCCCTGAAAATAATTATGGGGGTTGTGGGGCGGCCAGAGAAGAGAAATCTAACTTGAACCTTAACTTTAACTCGACCCCTCTTCCTGTCCTCTGCAGAAATGGTCTAGTACGTCCTCCAGACTTTTTTTTTTTTTTACTTTTTAAAATCTGACATACATAACGATGAGAAAGCAATGACAAAGCTGCTTCCTGCCGGTCTTCTGCACAGCACCCCAACCCTTCCCCTGCAACCTTCCATCCCCCTCGCCACTCACACACATTTGGAAAAGTTTCTCTCGGCGCCTGCCTTACCTTGACTGGGCTGCCATAATTCAGTCTGTAGAGCTCAAGGTCTGCCGTCCATCAGCGCCTCCAAGCCGCGGCCCTACTGCCGGCGCCGCGCTCACCATTTGCCGGGGCCGGGCGGGGACGATTCCCCAGCGCGACTCCCCGAGGTGACGGGACTACCTGCTCCGGCAGCCCGGGCGTCCTCAGCGCAGCCTCCGGCTCCGAGCGTATTGGCTCGCGCTAATCCTGATAGACATCCGGGCACTGGGGCCTCTGCAGGCGCGCTCCACTCCGGACCGGCCGGGGGAGCGTCGCGTCCGAAGCCGACAGCGACCGCGATCCCTGCGGGCGACTCCGGAGGAAGGGACGCCGCCAGGGCTCCCTCGGCGCCGAGCCCACCAAAGCGCAGCTCCCGCTGAGCGGCGCTGGCACGCCGGCCCGCATTAGCAGGGGAAAGAAAACCGTCCTTGGGCTCACCTCGAGGTGTCCGAGTTCGCCCGGACACCCCCGCCCACAGAGTTCTGGTGGTACGGCCCGACTCCTTAAAAGGGCAGGGCGCTCGGCGGGGCAAGCCCGAGGCTGTGCCGGGCGGGGGCGCCGAGCCCCGAGCGCCGACGCAGCCCAGCTGGCCCGCTCGCAGCCGAGCCCCGCCTGCAGGCTTCTGGCGACCGCTCTCCTGCCAAGGTTTTAGCAATGTACACACACGGCCGGAACACGCAGTACCCCGACGCTCCGAACTCCAGCCCCGGTTTGAATCGGTGCTGAATACTGGGGCCCAGAACCTGAAGTGAACTAGGAATTAAAAAAAAAAAACAACACACACACCACAGCAGCAGATCAAGTTCTCTACTTTTGATCGTGCCAACGCTTGCAGTCAGGAAATGTGCGACTACCGCACACTTGTTAGACTTTGTTGGCTTTCAGTTTTGATTTGAAACAAATGTTTACAAAACGCCCTCTCTGTTACTGGACAACATGCAGACACGAAAAGGCAACAGCCACTCGTTTGGCACTGACAGACGTCATTAAGGAACTGACCAGTTTTTAGAAAATAACTTAGGATGCAAGCCGACAATATATTAAACGCTATAAGTACAAACGAAACCGTGTCCTACTAGGGGGACCACGAAAGGCATTTAAATTCTGCCTAGAGCTAAGCAGGAGACAACGACGCTAAACGGGAGGAAAGGTGGGCTTCAGCATCTCACTGGGGACCAGCAGCACGCTGTAGGGGGCTGAAAACTTAGATGCATGTCCCCCTGCCGCCTAGAATCATGACGATGTCACCAAACTCGCAGAGCTACTCCAGACTGTATTACTAAGGAGCCATGCACAGAGAAATGTTGACATCTGCCTGAAAACTGCAAGGCTGTGGGGTGGGGGCTGATGGGGTAGGAGGAAGGCACAAAAGCATCTTTATAGTGGTTCTCAAAGTGTGATTAGTGGTCTCCCGGGAGTCCCTGAGACCTTCTCAAAGGTCACAGCTATTTTTAGAATAACACAAAGACATTGTCGTTTTCACTGTGCTGGTGCAAAAGCAATTGTGGGGAAACTGCTGGAGCCTTATCACTCAACAAGGCAGTGGCTCTTCACCACACATTAGCAGTTAAAACAAAAAAAAGTGTTTACATATATCCTTAATGAAACGACCAGTAGGGATTACTACTTTTAGTAAATCGTGACCCTTGCATACAGGTCATTTTAGTGTTCTTTGTGACAAAATGGGAAAGTAGTCATGTATGGATGTAAGGGATGGACCATAAAGAAGGCTAATCACCAAAGAACTGATGCTTTTGAACTGTGGTGCTGGAGAAGACTCTTGAGGGTTCCTTGGACTGCAAGGACATCAAACCAGTCAATCCTGAAGGAAATCAGTCCTGAATATTCACTGGAAGGACTGAGGCTGAAGCTGGAGCTCCAGTACTTTGGCCCCCTGATTTGAAGAGTCGACTCATTAGAAAAGACCCTGATGCTGGAAAAGATTGAAAGCAGGAAGAGAAGGGGACAATAGAGGACAAGATGACTGGATGGCATCATCAACTCAATAGACATTGAGTTTGAGCAAACTCCTGGAGATGGTGAAGGATAGGGAAGCCTGGCATGCCACAGTCAGACATGACTGAGCAACTGAACTGACTGATTTGTTACCTGGCCGTCATTTTCACAAAAATGAACAAAGTGAGTCTGTTTCTTCCGGGGAAACAACTGACAGTATTTACTGCCAATGATAAAATTTGAGTTTTGAAGCATTTTGGAAAACTTGACACCTGTCATGGTGAGCTTGATAGCTTCCCAGTACTTCAAGACGTCCCTGATGAAGTAAGGATGGTGAGGAACGTGGCTTTAGAAGACCTGCCTAACCTAGTGACCAGAATTTTCTAAATAGTACAAAATCGTGCATAGGTTAAGGGTCCACTGAAAGTGCAGGAAAGACCAATGGATTTTAATATATGAAAGATTAAAAACAGTTCAATGAAATGACTCCAGATTCTACACTGCAACTAACTTTTAGGAAACTATGATTGTAGACTTTTGATATAATATCAAAAAAGGTATTAAAGTACTCCTCCTTTTCCTGTGTGAGGCTACATTTTCTCATTTTCATAGATTTCAACCAAAATAACACTGCAACACACTGAATTCAGAACAGATATGAGAATCCAGCTGTCTTCTACTAAGCTAGACAGTAAAGAGATTTGCATAACGCTGTTTTTCTTACTTAAGTTTTTAACTTTGGAAATAGTTTTGTTTTTCTCAAAATAAAAACATTATTTAAGTTAACAGGTAATGGGTTAGCTGTTAGCCCATCTTTCTCACAGTTATTCTAAATATCAAGCATGATCATGATCATTTATGCTTTAAGTTGGTATCAGACATATAAAAGCAGCAGAAACAATACTGCATAATGGCATTTACTCACAAAATTTCCACTTATCATTGGCTAGTAATGTAAAATCACTTATATTAAAATTACATTTTCCCCTGTGAACTGTGTTGTTCTATTCCACTAAAGAGGAGGAGATGAAAGAATACGGCAAATATTAACACGCAAGGAAATACGAAGTCAACAGATCATCAGTACACCTGACATTCCCAGAGCTCTCAAGATCATTTGTAATGTAACTTACTGAGGGTAATTTGAAACTGAATTGGGATTACACTCGATTTGTAATAGATCTACCAAAACTATAGGAAAGCACGGGAGAAATGATTCTGGAATTGGATACTGCCTGTGGCTGAAGAAGTAGTGCAGTACACACGTGGGCGTGATTTTCTCCAAGTGTTTTGAAAACACCATTGTATCCAACCTACAGTCTTGTTCAGCAGTGAAAATGAACAAAAGACATTCCTAACCTTTTGAGGGCACAGAATTCCTTGGCTTCCTGATGAGACTTGAGGATACAGATCCTTACACATAATATTTGCTATACTTTGATGTTTAAGGTCCCCGTGCAGCCCACTTAGGGAGGATTGGAGGCTCCATAGACTTCAGGTGAAGAATCCTTGGCCCTTAAGGTTCACTCAGCTAATGAACCCAATTTACCTTACAAATAAGGAGTATGTTGTTGTTGCTCAGTTGCTAAGCAAAAAGTGTTAGTCATTCAGTCCTGCTGGACTCTTTGCAACCCCATGAACTGTAGCCCTCCAGGCTCCTCTGTCCAAAGGATTTCCCAGGCAAGAATACTGGAGTGGGTAGCCATTCCCTTCTCCAGGGGATCTTCCCAACCCAGGGATCAAACTTGAGTCTCCTACATTACAGACAGATTCTTTACAGTCTGAGCCACCAGGGAAGCCCCAGTATAGTATATACTCATAGATACTTACTTCATCCTTCGGGCTTTAACCCAGTACTCCACAATGGGTTTTACTGCTCAGATTGTTCTGGCTCTGGCCACTGGAAGCCCTTTCCCATCAGCTCCTGATCCCTTTGACTTGCTTCTATCTGTTTGCCTTTTAAGCACTTCCTTACTTCCTGGTACTATGAGGCTCCAGGCTCACCTTCTATTTTCTCTGCCATGGCTTTCTGTAGAATCGGCTATTTCCCCCACATATCAGTCTCTTCTCCTTACACACTACTGCCCAATCCCCTGCCACCACAGCCAAGCTTCCTAAACAAACAGTGGTCAGTTTGCTTTGTGATCCAAGCTTCCTCAAAACTCCTCTGTGGACTTACATGATACCTCTCTATTTGGGGGGAACTCATTGTGTTTTATAATTCTTTCTGCTCATACATCCAGGAACCAATATAAGATGCTAGAAAATGTCCCTTATCTCTCAGTCTGTATGCTATCTTGGGCAAAAACATCAGTGACCCTCCAGAACTGTAACTCCAGCACAAACCTCTTCCCACAAAACCAAGTTCATGCTTCCCAGCTGCCCCAAAAACACTTTCCTGGGTATTAAAAAAGGCACTTTGGGAGGCTGTCCCCAAAGGATTATTCACTTAGTGATACGTATCACCTCAGAAATGCCAAGAGCCACCCATCATTCAAACTGAGCCACTGCTTGGACCTGCAAAGGGTGGTTTCTCTAGACAGGGAGGGGACAGTCTCACCTTCCCCGGAGAAGGGATGGGCGGGGTGGGGGTGGGGGCGGCGGTGGTATGGTTGTCCAGTCTCTAAGTCTTGCCGGATTCTTTGCAACTCCAGGGACTGCAGCATGGGAGGCTTCCCTGACCTTCCCTATCTACCAGAGTTTGCTCAAACTTAGGTCCATTGAATCGGTGATGCTATTTAACCATCTCATCCTCTGCTGCCCCCCTTTCCTCCTGCCTTCAATCTTTCCCAGCATCAGGGTCTTTTCCAATGAGTCAGCTTTTTGCATCAGGTGGCCAAAGTATAAAGAGTTTCAGCATCAGGATCAGTCCTTCCAATGAATATTTAGGGTTGATTTCCTTTGGGATTGATGGGTTTGATCTCCTTGCAGGCCAAGGGACTCTCAAGAATCTTCTCTAGCACCAGAGTTCAAAAGCAAAAGTTCTTTGGCGCTCTGCCTTCTTTATGGTTAGCTGCTTCCATTCTTGGGAATAAAAGCAGAAGGCAGAATTCAGAGGACCTTCAATTAGCAGACTGGGGGGAGGCAGAAGCATATTCAACCCAGGAAGAGAAAAAGCATTTTGAGACTAGTTGTATGGATTTAATCAGTCTCAAAATGCTTTTTCTCCTCCTGGGTTGAAAATGCTTCATCCTTCTGTTTTACAAAAATATTTTATGACATGAAAAGATATAAGGTTAAAGAAAAGTTATACAGTGTACTTGTTATGAACCCACTTCTTCAAAATTGTAAATAAATTTGTGTATTCAAAAGACTGAGTGGGTCTCTGTACCAAAGGCTAGCTACAGGTATGCCTGGCTGGGAAGGATGGAATGACTTGTCTTATTCTGGGCATTTAAAAATATTCTAAGTATAAAATGAACATTTATCTGTATTGTTATTTATAACTTATCATTTTTGCAATATAATAATTTATCATTATTGTAGAAAATAAACTATGACCAAATCTTAAATCCAGAAAGGAGACCAAAGTAGATCCTCTAATCCACTTCTTCGTGCAAGAATGCAATTTCTCTTCCTAAACTGGCCTGTTTGCATATCTCCAGGGAAAACGTCTTTAAAGAAGGCTGAGGGCCAAAAAAAAAAAAAAAAAATGATGCTTTTGAATTGTGGTGCTGGAGAAGACTCTTGAGAATCCCTTGGACTGCACAGAGACCAAACCAGTCAATCCTAAAGGAAATCAACCCTGAATATTCATTGGAAGGACATGCTGAAGCTGAAGCTCCAAGACTTTGGCCACCTGATGAAAAGGGCTGACTTATTGGAAAAGACCCTGATGCTGGCAAAGGCTGAAGGCAAAAGGAGAAGGGGGGTGGCAGAGGCTGAGATGGCTAGAGAGCAACACCAACTCAATGGACATGAATCTGAGCAAACTCCAGGAGCTGGTGATGGACAGGGAAACCTGGTGAACTGCAGTCCATGGGGTCGCAAAGAGTCGGACACAGCTGAGCAACGGAAATGAAAACCCAGTCTACTGTATCTTTGCCTTGTACCTGATATATTTATTCATTTATCTTAATTATGGATATGGTTGGGCTGAAGTGCTACCAGCTTGTTCGTCTTCCATTTGTTTCACTGGGTTCCTCTGCTACTCCAGGCCTGCATTCCTTTGCTAACTTTCAGGCCCCACCCAAACCTACAGAAGCAGAAACTCAGTGGGTGTGGTCCAACAAGCCCTTGTGGTGATTCTGTTTCACACTCAAGTTTAGATGCCACTGCTCGGTCACCAACAGTATGCATCCTTAACTTACCAACTTATATTTAATGAGTCAATATTGTACCAATTCGCTGAGTCTTCCATCACCGGATTCCTATTGGAAATCTGAAATAACCATAATGCCTTTCATTCTTTGTAGAACATCTACCATTCTCTGCGTTCAGGTTCTGCATACATCATGCTTTTTCAACAGCTTCAGGTAAGAAGTCTTTCCTTAGACAAGTCTCTCTCCCCACTTAGCCTTCAGTCCCACAAGAATACATTGTTCCTAAAATACAAATCAGATGTTACTCTCTCACCAAAAAAAAGAAAGAAAGGAAAAACAACAACAACAATGTATTTTCCCTGCCTCAGAGCTGAAGACTAAACTTGTTACAGGTACATCTAATACCCTTCCCAATTTGGCCCAACATCAGTAGCTTTCTTTCTCATCCACCAACCAACCTCAGTCCCCTCCCCACCCTATTACCACAAGAGCCCTCCAGCCAGATACTTTTCCTGTGCACAGAGTATTTCCTCTTCATTGGAATGCCCCTTCCCCCCTTCCCCAGCTGGAGACACCCTGTGCTGGTGGTTTAGGCACTAAGTCGTGTTCGACTCTTGCGACTCCCCAAGGAGTGTAGGCTGCCAGGCTCCTCTGTCCATGGCATTTTCCAGGCAAGAATACTGGAGTGGGTCGCCATTTCCTCCTCCACGGGAATATCCTGACCCAGGGATCAAACCCAGGTCTCCTGCACTGCAGGCAGATTCTTTACTGACTGGGCCACCAGGGAACAAATCCCAACCAAGGCAGTTCTTCTCAGAAGACTTCTCTGATATCTTAGTCACACCCTCTACCTACTAAAACCTCTTAACTCTCATGTCTATCAAGTCATGAGGCTGGATGGGATTAAAGGGAGTGTCTGTTTATGGGAAAGGCAGACAGAAGATAATGCAGATAATTAAGGAACAAAACTGCGAAGAACTCTGCTGGAGGGGTAGAAGGCAAGAATTCCTCCTGCCTCTGCATGCCCCCCACACAGCCAACCTGAGGCACTCTCTCATCATTCAGCCACTGGACACTGACCTGGGTCCACCAATAAAGCAACTAGAGACCAATGAATTATTTTCAACATTTCTGAAAGTCCTAAGGAAATCACATATTTGCCATGGAAAGTGTGTGAATGACTACTCTGCTCTGGGCTTTTCTGGAGCTCACGCCAACTGAGTGTGGCAACACCAATTGTTAGCTCATGCTGATCCGGAAGTCCAGCTGACAACTGTACGTGGTTGGATTGATTTAAAAATAGAAACACAAACAAAATTGTTTTAAATGGAGTTTGCTTGGTGGAGGGACTCTTTCAAAACATGAGATTCAAAGGAAAAGGGGACAAATTGAAAACAAAACAAAAAACTCCCACACAGAGGACATCACTTTGAAGGCAGGTACTTCCCCTTGGGGAACGAGAACAACTTCCCCTTGGATATGAAATATGTGCTGTGTTGCTTTATTGCTAAGTGGTGTCCGGCTCCTTGTGGCCTCATGAACTGTAGCCTGCCAGTCTCCTCTATCCATGGGATTTCCCAGGCAAGAACACTGGAGTATTGAACAGGCATCTCCTGCACTGGCAAGTGGTTTCTTTTCCACTGAACCAGTGGGGAACTAATGAAATCAAATCTCCAGACTGGACGGTGGTTTAAAACCTTGGCTACACATCTGAGAATTACCTGGGGGAGACTGATCAGTTCCTGACACTCAGGCCACATCGCAGGTCAGTTAATCTCTGGAGGGGGACCCATGCATCTATATTTGTTAAAATGTGCAGTCATATTTGAGAATCTCTGCTTCTGAGCCTTGATCCTCCAAGGGAGGGTCACAGAGTCAAGACTTGCAGCGCCCTGCATGGGATACTTGTTAGAAATGCAAGCTCTTAGGTTCCATCCCAGATCTACCAAATCAGCATCTGCATTTTAGTAAAATCCCTAGTGACCTGTATGCCCATTAAGGTCTGAGAAACATTACCTTATAAAATACAGAATATTTAAGACTTGCCTAACCCAGCATTTGCCAACAAAGGTCCGTCTAGTCAAGGCTATGGTTTTTCCTGTGGTCATGTATGGATGTGAGAGTTGGACTGTGAAGAAGGCTGAGCGCCGAAGAAGTGATGCTTTTGAACTGTGGTGTTGGAGAAGGCTCTTGAGAGTCCCTTGGACTGTAAGGAGATCCAACCAGTCCATTCTGAAGGAGATCAAACCTGGGATTTCTTTGGAAGGAATGATGCTAAAGCTGAAATTCCAGTACTTTGGCCACCTCATGCAAAGAGTTGACTCATTGGAAAAGACTCTGATGCTGGGAGGGATTGGGGGCAGGAGGAGAAGGGGATGACCGAGGATGAGATGGCTGGATGGCATCACTGACTGGATGGACATGAGTCTGAGTGAACTCCGGGAGTTGATGATGGACAGGGAGGCCTGGCGTGCTGCGATTCATAAGGTCGCAAAGAGTCAGACACGACTGAATGACTGAACTGAACTGAACCCAGCATTATTTACAGTTGCCAAGATATGGGAGCAACCTAAGTGTCAATCAACAGCTAACTAGATAAAGAACATGTCTAGTACACATATACAGTGGAATACTACTGAGCCATCAAAAATGAAATTTTGCCACTTGCAACAACATGGGTGGACTTGGGGGCATTATGCTAAGTGAAGTAAGTCAGAGAAAGACAAATACTGTATAAGAGCACTTATACAGAGAATCTAAAAATTACAACAAACCAGTGAATAGAACCAAAAAAAACAGACTCCCAGATGCAGAGAACAAACTAGTGGTTACTAATGAGGAGAAGGTGGAGGAGAGGGGCAATTAGGAGTAGAGGATTAAGAAGTACAAATTATTATGTGTAAAATAAGCTACAAGGGGGACTTCCCTGGTAGCCCAGTGGCTAAGACTTCACGCAAAAGGCCCAGGTTCAATCCCTGGTCAGGGAACTAGATCCTATATGTTGTAACAAAGAATTCACATGTTGCAACAAAGATCCTTCGTGCTGCAACTAAGACCTTGTAGAGCCAAAAAATTATAACTATTTTTTTTAAAAGCTACAAGGATATATCATAAAACACAAGAAGAACAGCCAATATGTTACGATAACCATAAGCTCAAATGTTGAGTATAACCTTTAAAAATTGTGAATCACTTTACTGTACACCTGTAAGATATAATACTGTACATTAGCTACACTTTAAAATATATTTGTATTCATTTAAACCATGTTAAAGTATTAAGGTATCATCAAATTAGAATATCTTCCTTAAAGTAATCGACTAGTTGGATTTACAAATAAAATAAATAAATGGAAAACTCGACAACAACAAAATGAATTGCTTAACCTCTCAAAGACAAGTGACTGATATTCCCTTGACCTTTGGTCTAAAACATTAATCTCTAAACAATGTTTTGCAACAGTCCTCTTTGTTGCTGGAGCCTTTACCACCCCTTCAAACTACTCTCAAATTTTCCTGATTACATGTAAGAAAAGGGGAAGATGTAAGAACTGGAAGAAAGAGGCTATTTCCCAGTCTTTCTTTGCGGGGCTGTTTTTTCCTTTAGTGAGGGGGAAAAAAATTACATACACAGACAAGCCACAACGATCAGTAAATTGCAGCTTTTAAGTTGCAGTAAGATCTGATCTCTCCATACATAAAAGAGATTACGTCAACTGATGACATTTCTTATGATACCCAGGCCTGTTCTAAATGCACTCTTTTTATCCCCAGCAAATGTTTAAATTCCACCAACTCAAAATCTAATTTGGGGTACCAATTTTACTTTCCATTTGAGGATGGAGGATTTCCTCCCCAAAGTCAGGGAAGTTTTATGTGAGGTTTATTTACCATGAGCTCTGTCTCCTACCTGGGCTTCCCTGGTGGCTCAGACAGTAAAGAATCTGCCTGCAATGCAGACCATCCGGGTTTGATCCCTGGGTCAGGAAGATCCCCTGGAGAAGGGAATGGCAACCCACTCCAGTATTCCTGCCTGGAGAATTCCATGAACGGAGGGGCCAGGTGGGCTACAGTCCCTGGGGTGACAAAGAGTCAGACATGACTGAATGACTACTAGGTCACAGGCAAAACGGAAAAATTAAGATGAAATCAAATCAACATTTATTAAGCACATGTAACATCCAAAGTCCTATGCAACCCTATAAAAGAGGTTTTAGGGATTTTAATACTTCTCTTTTAAGAGCTTACTGTAACCAACAGAAAGAGCTGCTCCATTTTCTAAGTTCCACATATCTTGAAAATCCAGTTGACTCTTGAACAACTCAGGGATTAGAGGCACCCTTCCCCCTTTGCAGAAATACCATGTACCACTTAATAGTGTGCCCTCCATACCTGAGGTTCCTCCTTATTTGAGATTCCGCATCTGCAGATTCAACCAACCTGGGATTCTGCAGTGCTACAGTACACACTTATTGTCAATAATCCCAGTACAAGTGGACTTGAACAGTCCAAACCCATATATTCAAGGGTCAACTGTAAAACACGTCTAAAGAACAAAAAGTTGATTCATAACCAATTAAACCTTTTCCTAATCAAGGACCTATAAGTTATTGAGCTAATTCAATAGTTTTAAGCATAAGGATGGACTCATTAAAGAGAAAACCACAGCAGTGGGAGTTTCCTAACTATCCAGTAGTTAGGACTCAGCATTTTAACTGCCAGGTCCCAGGTTCAATGGCTGATCAGGGAACTAAGATCCCACAGGCTGGGCAGTATGCTGCTGCTGCTGCTGCTAAGCTGCTTCAGTCGTGTCCAACTCTGTGTGACCCCATAGACGGCAGCCCACCAGAATCCTCCATCCCTGGGATTCTCCAGGCAAGAACACTGGAGTGGGCTGCCATCTCCTTCTCCAGGGCAGTATAGCTAAATTTAAAAAAAAGAAGAAGAAGAAAGAAAATTACAGTAATTTTAGTTTACAGTATTGCCTATGTTCTCAGAAAGGAAGGGTCAAGTTGAGAGTTGTGAGCTGGGAAGTTGTGAGTGTCCTGGACACCTCAAAGCCACTGGCTTCATGCCTTCAAATGCTTAACAACTTAACAGGTTTAACACTTTTGACTTGGAAATTCACAGAAAAATGACTTTCACCCAAATATAAAAGTATTTCTCAGTACGTGTATTTGAGACACTTGCTTGGCCACAGTGAAAAGCAAGATACTGGGAATCATTTTGCTAGTGATATGAATGGCCAGTGTTTGCTGATTGCCCACAGTATGTCTGGCCCTGCTCTAAGTGCTCTGCTGATATTAAATTAATTCCCACCACAAGCTGTTAAGCCAAGTACAGTATTACCATCCTGCTCTGCTGCTGCTGCTAAGTCACGACAGTCGTGTCTGACTCTGTGAGACCCCATAGACGGCAGCCCACCAGGCTCCCCCGTCTTTGGGATTCTCCAGGCAAGAACAATGGAGTGGGTTGCCATTTCCTTCTCCAATGCATGAAAGTGAAAAGTGAAAGTGAAGTTGCCCAGTCGTGTCTGACTCTTCATGACCCCATGGACTGCAGCCTACCAGGCTCCTCCATCTATGGGATTTCCCAGGCAAGAGTACTGGAGTGGGGTGCCATTGCCTGCTCTACAGGTAAAGAAAGTGAAGTCCAAGAAGTCAGGTAATTTTCTCTAAGTCATGCAGCTGTAAGTGGTGGGACTGAGCTGTGACTCTAGCATCCTGGGCCAGGGTCCCATTCTCAATCACCGTGCCCTGCAGCCTCTCCAGAGAAGCTACCATTACCCTCTCGAGGAAACAGTCATAGGATGACTTTTGCAGTCTTTAAGGAAATCATTTTTCCTGCCATCTAGCTGTGTTTCATCACACTCACTCCCAAATTTTACTTCTGAGCCCAGCTGGACAGCTTCTGCAAAAGGCAAATGGTCATTTATTATCACGGTTGGTTGGTCTGGTTTCCTCTAGGAGTATTTGGGGTTGAAATGCAATGTCTGGGACCACAGCATCTGCCAATTTTCTATGACTATTTACAAAAAGCAATTAGAAGTAAACATGGAACTCCAGTTCCCTTTTTTTTACTTGATATTTCAGGTACCATGAACACTAAAGTCCTCTACCAGAACTCACAAGTCACACTGAAGATGTCATTTTCACCCTTCAGAAAAAGAAGGTGGTGGAAAGTCTGCAGAGCTGCAAGTTAATATGACCAAGTCTGGGGGATAATAGTTACTCATCCAGGCTCACATGCGACCCCAAGGACTGTAACCCACCCAATTCCTCTGTGCATTGGATTCTCCAGGCAAGAATACTGGAATGGGTTGCCTTTCCCTTCTCCAGGGGATCTTCCCAACCCAGGGACTGAAACTTCGTCTCCTGAGACTCTTGCATTGGCAGTTCAATTCTTTACCACTGAGCCACCTGGAAAGCCCAGTGTCATCTAGGACAACATTTTCTGAACAGAAATTGGTTTTAAAATAAGAGCTAACTTGGCTGAAATAATTTCAACTAACAGCAATTCTCTCCCTCCCTTTAACAAATATATTATTGCAAGGGGCCATACAGGTAGGCTGGAGCTTTCCAAGAACCTCATATAGGTCGATCACAGCTGAGAGACCAAGATAAAATAATAAACAAAAAACTATTTTCTACCCAAACAATTTTTCTAATACTCATACATTTATTTATCAGAGTTGAATCAAGTTCCTGGGAAATACTCTTTCTGGCCAGACTTTTACTGCATATGTGCAGTGTAATACTTAAGCCCAAGTTTTTCAATAAACTTTGATGACATCTATAGCATGTTACCCAAGATATCTTTGGCAAGCACTTCCCTGGCCTAGGCACTGTTGGTACCTGCCAGTTGGTGGCTAGTTGTTCCTGGAGGCACCCTCTGTGTGGGCAGTCTGAAACTGCTCTTGGGGAACCTGGGGTTTCCAGAACTTGTGTTGTAAGCTCTGGCACACAGCTCTTGGGAGGTGAATTCCCTGGCCCAGTGTTTTCTTCACATCTCTTTGATGTTGACAGTCAACCAAGGCTTTTTGGGTATTACCAAAGCAAGGGTTGGAGAGGGAAATGGCAACCCACTCCAGTATTCTTGCCAGGAGAATTCCATGGATGGAGGAGCCTGGCAGGCTGCAATCCATGGGATCGAAAAGAGTCAAACACGACTGAGTCACTTCAAAGCAAGGGTGCCATGCCTCCCTATCCTGAAGGGATCCTTGACCAGGAGAAAAGCTCAGAGCAGCTTTCTAGGGTCGATTAGATAATTCAGTCCAAGCCCTGGAGTTCCTGCTCCAGCCCATTCCCCCCACACACTCCTCTCCCCCGCCCCGGCCCCCCACAAGAGGTACACTGATTAAATAAAGTTTTGAGTACAAGCAACACCACGGCTTGCACATAATAGTAAAAGATTTGGGGAAGAAAAATCAGCGGGAGTGGCTATTACGTAAGGAACAGAGAGAAAACAGAAAAGACATTCAATCCTCTTCCTTATTTCATGGGTAAGAAATTCAAGCACCAGGGTTTTCCAGGCTTAAATAGACTTCAATTTGAAGACTTAAACACACACACACACACACACACACACGTGCGTGATACTATTACCCCACCTAAAATGTTTCCTTTAATCTTAATTAATATTTATAAGTTTTCTTTTGCTAACCTCAAATATCCAGTTAGTATTCAAGTTTAATTGGTGTGCCCAGATCTAAACAGGATCCTTTTTTTTTTTTTTTAAGTTGCTGAGTTGTGTCCGACTCTTTGACACCCATGGACTATATAGCCCATGGAATTCTCCAGGCCAGAATACTGGGGTGGGTAGCCTTTTCCTTCTCCAGGGGATCTTCCCAAACCAGGGATCAAACCCAGATCTCCCACACTACAGGTGGATTCTTTACCAGCTGAGCCACCAGGGAAGCCCCATATGCAACATAGGTATACATAAATAACATATATAAAAAAGTAAGTAACTTATATGGTTATGGGTTTATAAGGAAATGAACAAAATAGTAACACTAATATTTAGTTACTACACTACGATTTGAAACAGACACATTTGAGAACTGAATGATTTGACTGGGTTGGCCAAAAAGTTGGTTCAGGTGACTGACCCAAATGGACTTTTTGGCCAACCCAGTATTTGTTTTTAAAAAAACCTTTCTAAGAGTTCTTTAAGTGGTGCTTGACTTCTTCTTGCCACATTAACTCACAACACAAAGCAAACATCTTTTCTATACTTTGGCAAACCGCTATATTCATTTCTAAGTATGGCTCAACTTCCAACATTTCATCCTTTGCTCTTGAGGGTGGTGAAACATCTCCAGGACTTCTTTTAACATGAGTGCTTTTGAGGCACTGCTTCCCCTGGGACATCTTCATCCTTTCCAAGTCAACCTCTTTCCTTCTTTATGTCGGTAAGTTACTGTCACTCTGCTCATTCAGGACTGCACACGCCCAGTCAGCTATTTCATCTTTAAGTTCATTTATGCTCGATCAGAACTTCACTTCCAGCTTCGTCACTTTTTGGTTCTTTCCTGCATTTCCTGCATTGGCCAGTTCTCCCTTTCGATTATCCATTTATGGGAAATGTCATATTGGTTTATCACTAGGACACATGGAGGCAACAAACTAAGATACGTTTTGCTATCTCTGCATGAACTAAATGAGCAACTCAGAGACCAATCACCAAAAGGCTTTAAAAAAAGTGATATGATTGGCTATGGATCCGGAGGCCATTTGTTATTTATACAGTCATGTGTGGAGTAATGAGCTAGCAGCAAAGTTTATACTTTGTGAAGTTGCTGTGCTAATTGAAATCTGAACCACTGTCTTGGGGGACCGGTGTCACTTAAACCACGAACTGAAGTTTGTGCATACTGGAACTGTGCAAAGTAAGGACTATGATTCCTCTCAATAAACATAAACCACCTTCAGACACTATTAAATCCATCTGTTCATTGTTGCTTTCCTTTTTTTAAAGCAACTCCTCCCTCCAATTTTGATTCAAGTTTTGATTTATAACTATGTGTAGCATCTGATAGTTCCAAAGTGAGCCACAAAGCAAGGTACCTTCAGGGGAGTTTAGCATCTATTTTTGTCCCACCATCAATGTTTGGTTTATATTATTAATATTCTCTAATATAAGCAAATACATATACATTTTCATGTTCTTCCTCCCTTCCTAGGTAAAAAATAGCATAATTATACATGCTATTCTACATCTTACTTTTTCAAATAATATATCAGAGATCAGTTCAGTTCAGTCGCTCAGTCCTGTCCAACTCTTTGCGACCCCATGAATCGCAGCACGCCAAGCTTCCCTGTCCATCACCAACTCCCGGAGTTCACTCAGACTCACGTCCATCGAGTCAGTGATGCCATCCAGCCATTTCATCCTCTGTCATCCCCTTCTCCTCCTGCCCCCAATCCCTCCCAGCATCAGAGTCTTTTCCAATGAGTCAGCTCTTCGCATGAGGTGGCCAAAGTACTGGAGTTTCAGCTTTAGCATCATAGAGATCAAACACCAGTTGAAAAAAAAAGAAAGAAAGAGACAGTCCTCATTTCTTTTTTATAGTTGTATAATCCTCCATTGTGTTGAAGGACCAGATTTTTTATTTTTAGTATTTATTTATTTGGGTGCACTGGTCTTAGTTGCAGCGTGTGGGATCTTCAGTTCTGGAATGCAAACTCTTAGTTGTGTCATATGGACCTAGTTCCCTGACAAGGGACTGAGCCTGGGCTCCCCCTGCATTAGGAGGGTAGGATTTTAGCTACTGGATCACCAGGTTAGTCCCAAAGAACCAGAGTTCTTTACTTTTTAAAACCAACTCCCTACTGACATGTGGATTGCTTCCAGTCTTTTGCTATCACATAGAGTCTGTAATGAATAAACTTGTAGATATCTTTTTCTTTTTTTCACCAGTATATCTTGGGGATAAATTCCTAGAAGTGAGCTGGCTAGATCAGAGGTAAGTGCCACTGTAATTTTGCAGCCTACTGCCAAATTCTCCTCATAGGGTTATTCGTTTTGCATTCCCATCAGCTATGAGCGAGAGCACAGCACTTTCCCTCCTACAGTCTTATCAACAAAACATGCTGTCAAAAACTTGTGCTTTTTACCACCCTGACAGACGAGATATGATGGAGTAGTGTCCTTTCATTTGCATCTCCCCTTTCATGCGTGAATGAGCATCTTTTCATCGTAAAGGGACATTTGAAAATGTAACTGCTTTGACAGGTTTGATATTTTATAATAAGAGTTTTCAAAGACACTTTACTGTTAAACATAATCCTTAATTCTGAGTCATCTAAATACACCCTTCCATACTCACACACACACACACAAGCTTTATTCATGGCAGTTTATCTAATCAACACACATTTGAGGGGTCTGGTGCCTTGGGACCTGGTCCTGCTACGCTAACACACGTGGGCAGAGGGTATGGGAAGGCCAAGGATGAAGAGTTTATCTGGCACCCCAGTGGTCTCCACAGCACTGGAGTTGAGAGCATCTGATACAACTTTCAATATGGAGTAGTTCATTGGGCTAAAAGAGAAAGGGTTTTCTAGGCTTTAGAGGTAGTTTAAGGAAAGAGTAATAAACGGTCACAGCAGAGCAAGCCTGCCTTTTCCATTAAAAAAAAAAAAGTGGTGGAATAGCCTACAAGGGCTTCCCTGGTGGCTCAGATGGTAAAGCATCTGCCTGCAATGTGGGAGACCCGGGTTCGATTTCTGGGTCGGGAAGATCCCCTGGAGAAGGAAATGGCAATCCACTCCATCACTCTTGCCTGGAAAATCCCATGGACGGAGGAGCCTGACAGGCTACAGTCTATGGGGTCGCAGAGTCGGACACGACTGAGCAACTTCACTTCACTTCACTTCACCAGAGAATTTCAGTGACAAAAGCAGAGACAGATACAAGCAGAAGCCTGCAGGCACGCTAAGTCACTTCAGTCTCCAAAACTGCAACCTGACAGGCTGTAGCCCTCCAGGCTCCTCTGTCCATGGGATTCTCCAGGCAAAAATACTAGAGTGGGTTGCCATGCCCTCCTCCAGGGGATCTTCCCAACCCAGGGATCGACCCCACGTCTCATTATGTTTCCTGCATTTGCAGGCAGGTTCTTTGCCACTAGCACCACCTGGGAAGCTCAGCAAAAGCCCAAGTGAAAGTGAAAGTGTTAGTCACTCAGTGGTGTCTGACTGTTTGGAATCCATGGACTGTAGCCCAGAGTCTCCTCAGTGGGATTTTCTAGGCAAGAATACTGGAGTGGGTTGCCATTTCCTTCCCCAGGGGAGGATCAAACATGGCAAAAGCCTAAAACTACTGTAATAAAAACCTGTGACTAAGTGCCTCTAATCTAATGTAATACCAAAGACTGATTAAGGAGTCCAAGAAAAAGTCGTTCAAAAATAAAGAATCCAGGAAGGTATTTTGTCCAAGGCCAAGGATATAGCCCCCAACCCACATGGGTGGAATCCTTTCTATTTAGGATTACAATCTGAGAAAGGAGCAGGCTTCCTGTGAAACTTTACACTATGCAATTCACTAGACAGAGTCTGTCATGATATAAACATGAAATGTAACAATGAGAAATGAGCTACCACCACCAATGAGACAGCATTAAAAAAAAACAAAAACAAATCACTCAGAGATTCTTTGATCGAAGTAATTAGACATCTAAACAAAAACCCCAATACAACTAAACCACTTCATAGCTTAGTTCTCATTAAACCTATCAGCAACCATTCACCTTTTCCCTCACACCCACAATTAAGATTGTAAGAGTCAACACAACCCAGGGCAGAATAGACGACTGATTCATCTTCGTACCCCCACAGCACCATGTGCGGTAGGCACTCAATAAATATTTGGTGTATGAAAGAATGAAAACACCCTGCCATAGCAACATGCCCAGACTTTTCATGGGAGGCTCTTTCTCCTGAAATTATAAGTTGGGGCAACTCCCTAATAAACCTTTCAAATAAATGCAACAAACCCTCCTGAAGCACCCAGTATGCCCAATGTTAGGCACTATTCTTGGCACTGGCATGTAAAGATGAGTAACCCATAGTCCTTAACACCCTGAGGGAACTCAGTCTACTGTGAGAAATTCAAACTATAAAACACAATGGGAAAAGGCCACCGAGGAGAAGAAACATTGTGGGAACACAGGTGGAGGAACAAGTAATTATGCTGGGAATGAGGGGGAAAGGTAAGCTCAGGGAACCCACAACAATTCAGCTCCAGCCCCTTCCTCCCCAATATACACGCTCACACACGCTCACACTCCCTCTAAAACGGCACTTGAAAGAGAGACCCACGAGCGAGTCACTCCACTGCAAATAACCCTCCAAGGGTCTACAGTAAGTCAATACAAATTCATGCCCACCACCACCCTGTGTGCTAGACAGGGTTCTGAGCATTTTATTATAAGTACTTAACCCTTACAATGACCTGATGAGGTCGCTGCTACCATCATCTCAGTTTTACAGATGAAGAAACTGTTACAGACTTTAAAAAAAACCAAAAAACAAAACCCTTGTCCTAGATAGTGGGCATGGGCTGAGCTCTGAGCCAGCTCTGGCACTCAGGGTTCCTTTTGTAACCACCTATTTCTCTGCCTCAAGTCCTGCCTCTGGGCTTTTTTGCACTATAAAGCTTCAATAATACCAAACTACTTTAAATTCTGTAAACACAACTCAAATTGCTTCAAACCTTTGCACTTCTGCATGGGAAGCCCTTCAGCCACCCCTCACCAAATGCTTCCACTGCATCGAGATAAAAACTGCGGGTGCCCCTCCCATGATCAAAGTATCTTTTGTTACATCCTTGCATCACTGAGTGTATCACAATGGATTATAACTAGTCAACTGGATTTACATTCTATCAATAGGTTTTCTCTACTTCAGTTCAGTTCAGTCACTCAGTCGTGTCTCTTTGCAACCCCATGGACTGCAGCACACCAGGCCTCCCTGTGCATCACCAACTCCCCGTTTACTCAAACTCATGTCCACTGAGTCAGTGATGCCATCCAACCATCTCATCCTCTGTCTTCCCCTTCCTGTGATAACAACCTTTGCTATGCTTTACTGGAATTATTTCTTTAAATGTCTTTTTAAACATGCCACCTCCTTAAAGAAGCCAATCCTGTCTCTATTTTATCTAAAACTGATTTTCCAGGAGACTTTCCTGATGGTCCAATGGTTAAGACTCCGAGCTTCCACTGCAGGGGGCACAGGTTCTATCTCTGGTTGGGCAACTAAGATCCCACACACCCAGCAGCGCAGCCACTTCAATTCTTCAAAAAGAATTGATTTTCCTACTCACCCAGGTTGCTTGCTTTCTCAGATCAATGGCTGTCCCTTGCTCATAGTATGTCTCACAGATCCACTTTTAAAATTTCATGTGTCTCCCCCTAGAATATATGCTTCACGAGGGACAGGAAGTATAACTCTTTTGTCAGTATATTTTCAACATCTAACCCTAGGACATAGGAAATACTAACAAATACTTGTCTATCTGCCTCCTTACACTATTAAATCCTTTGAAAAGAAAGACTGTCTTAATGAGTTCTGTATCCCTAGCACACAGCGCACAGGAAGCCCTCAATAAACTTTTGTTGAACTGAAACAAACTAAAGGTTGCTGCTGCTGCTGCTGCTGCTAAGTCACTTCAGTCGTGTCTGACTCTGTGCGACCCAGTAGACAGTAGCCCCCCAGGCTCCATCCCTGGGATTCTCCAGGCAAGAACACTGGAGTGGGTTGCCATTTCCTTCTCCAATGCATGAAAGTGAAAAGTCAAAGTGAAGTCGCTCAGTCGTGCCCGACTCTTAGCGACCCCATGGACTGCAGCCTACCAGGCTCCTCTGTCCATGGGATTTTTCATGGACATACTGGAGTGGGGTGCCATTGCCTTCTCTGAAATAAAGGTTCAGTTCAGTTCAGTTGCTCAGTCGTGCCTGACTCTTTGCAACCCCATGAATCGCAGCACGCCAGGCCTCCCTGTCTATCACCAACTCCCGGAGTTCACTCAGACTCACGTCCATTGAGTCAGTGATGCATTCCGGCCATCTCATCCTCTGTCGTCCCCTTCTTCTTCTGCCCCCAATCCCTCCCAGCATCAGAGTCTTTTCCAATGAGTCAACTCTTCGCGTGAGGTGGCCAAAGTACTGGAGTTTCACCTTTAGCATCATTCCTTCCAAAGAAATCCCAGGGTTGATCTCCTTCAGAATGGACTGGTTGGATCTCCTTGCAGTCCAAGGGACTCTCTCAAGAGCTTTCTCCAACACCACAGTTCAAATAAAGGTTAAGGTAGGATAAATAGAATTTCCCTAGGAAAACAAAATAGCGTTGGAAGATGACTCCGGGCCTGGGACCAACATGGTCAGAAACATAGGAGGCGTGGCTTTTAGGGAAAAACACTGAAAAGTCACGCTGCACTAGAAGCAGCTCAGGAGAGAAGCAGAGAAAGCATGAAAGAGGGGGTTGCCCAGCAGGCTGCAGATGCCTGCAGTATTTTTCTTTAGGCAGCAATGAGCGAGTAGAGTTTTTAAAGCAGTAATGGTTTTAGAAAGATCCTTCCAGTAGCCGAAGGGGGTGGAGGCAACAGGAGTCAGCTGGAGGTATAAGAACTGCAGCCGACTGGGAAAAATCCAGGAAGGACTGTCTTTATATATATATATAAATTTGACCATGGCATACAGGATCTTAGTTCCCCGACCAGGGATGGTACACATGGCCCTTCCATGGGAAGCATGGAGTCTTAACCATTGGACTACCAGTGAAGTCTCCCAGGTGGGACTGTCAATAGCATTCATAACACTGGGAAAGAAAGGGGGCCTGGAATCTGAGACCAGAAAGGATGGCAGAATCCCCACACCACAACCTGATAGCTTCATCTTTGTGTTGTGACCCTCATCGTGAGCTAGTCAACAAAGTTCTTTTCTGAATGCAACGCATGTGACCAAAACATTACATCCAGCTTTTTCTTTTAAGTGTATACCAAATGCTTTCCTGTGGTTTCACATTGTTGGCTTTCAAGATACTCAATATGAAGACTGTTAATTAGAAGACATACCACCCCTTCAGGAAATCACAAGTTAGCCATTCCTGATGGCATTTCCTGTCTAATCCCTTCATCTGCAGTTAAAATCTTAGAAGAAAAGCGACCTCACAGCAACCAAAATGACAATGGTGGGAATGCCACAAAAAGGAGTCTATATTTAATATAAATCCCTGCATTTATAGAAACTCTCAAGTTTAAGTAGGACTAAGTGGAATTCTGCCATAGCAATGCCTCAAACAAGATGGTATGAGGCCAAAGCCCCTCCACCCCGCCCCCCTCCCCCGAAAATGAAAGCAAAATGAATCAGGAGAATCTTGGTTCTTAGCAGAAAGACCACACACACAACATGTCACCTCCTTCTGTGATCCTGTAACATTTTATCAACACTTCATTTTAGCATTTATCACAGCTTCATAATTTATGTGTGCACCTATCTTCCTGACTAAACAGACAGGGACCTCTTATATTTTGATCATCTTTGAGATACTAGATTTTAACATACTGACATAGTCAATATTCCATAAGTACTTGCTCAGTGAATGAATCAATGAAAAACCTCCAAAAAAGGGGAGGGGGAAGCTTTCATAATAAAAACTTTCTTTTTTCAACCATTTAAAAAGTTAATTTTATTATTTTTGACTGCGTCAGGTCTTCACTGCTGCTTGTGGGCTTTCTCTAGCTGCAGTTCACTGGCTTCTCACTGCAATGGGTTCTCTTGCTGTGGAGCACAGGCCCTAGAGCATGGGCTTACGTTGTTAGGGCACTTGGACTCAGGTGCCCTGCGGTATATGGAATCTTCCTGGACCAGGGATCGAATTTGCATCCTCTTCACTGGCTGCTGCTGCTACTAAGCCGCTTCAGTCGTGTTGACTCTGTGCGACCCCGCCCACCAGGCTCCCCCGTCTCTGGGATTCTCCAGGCAAGAACACTGGAGTGGGTTGCCATTTCCTTCTCCAAACCATGAAAGTGCAAAGTCAAAGTGAAGTCGCTCAGTCGTGTCCGACCCTCAGCGACCCCATGGACTGCAGCCTTCCAGGCTCCTCCATCCATGGGATTTTCCAGGCAAGAGTACTGGAGTGGGGTGCCATTGCCTTCTCCTCTGCACTGGCAGGCAGGTTCTTTACCATTGGACCATGAGTAGAGTCCAATAAAAACTTTCTTAGTCATCTTCTGATTCTAGGAAATAAAGCTAAGCAAATCTGAGTTGGAAATTTCCCATCTCTACGAAATCAATCTCCTTCCAAAAATAATAAGGAGAAAGGTAAGCTGCTGCGGTAGTCTAAATATTTGCATTAAAATTGGAGGGTCACAAGATAATTTGCACACTTTCTCCCCCCCCCCCCCCCCCACTGCAAAGGCTGTGGGAATTAAAGGGGGAAAAGTGGGAATTTGGAAAGCCCAATGGTAAAATTCAGCATGACCTACTAAGCATAATTTACACAGTGTATCACACTCTCACCCTGACCCCTCCTCCCAGAGGCTGCAGCTGCCAGGTGTGATGGGGGCATAGGACCCAACCTAACTGGTCTCCCCACCTCTGGCCTCTGCCAGCTCCACTTTTTGCTGCCAAAGGAACCTCCCTACAGCAAGCACAGCCTGTGATTAACAGGACCAAAATGAAATCATTGTCCTCCTCCCTCCAACGCCTCCGTGCCGCAGAGCACTTCTTCAGGTCGATTGCAACATCAGGGCCAGATGCCTCAGGGGTGTCTCTGACCTCCCAAAAGGCGTAAGTGTAAATCCTACAGCTTGGTCGTTCCCAGTTTTCTTCCATTCCTTCCCTTCTTTCCATTTGCCCTGCTTTTACTCCCGCTTCCAAGGCTACCAGCAGGCTTAGCCTAGATCAGCTGTGACCAAGAGAAAAATACTAGCAGCTACAACTAGCAATTTTAAATTGGCCAGGAGCCACATTAAAATCGTAAAAAGAAGCCAGTGCGGCAAACTCTAAGTATGTTTCACTTAAAACCAACATATCCCAAAAGTGTTTTCATTGTTTAACTTGTAACCAATCTAAATGATGAGATCTTTGACATTTTTCTCCAGACCAAGTCTCTGAAATCTGTGCGTATTGTGTGTTTCCAGGACACCAGGACTGATCTCTGTTCAGACCAGACACACTGCAAGGGCACAACAGCCACACGTGGCCAGCAGCTATTGCGTTGAACAGTGACACGGAAGGCTTAGATGCAATGAACCCATCGCACCACTGCCTCCCTCTTTTCTCCTCTTGAAGATCCTTTAAGCGTTAGTTGCTCAGTCGTGTCCGACTCTCTGCGATCCCATGGACTGTAGCCTGCCAGGCTCCTCTGTCCATGAAGTTCTCCAGGCAAGCATATTGGAGTGGATAGCCATTCCCTTCCCCAGAGGATCTTTCCAATCTAGGGATGGAACCTGGGTCTCCTGCACTGAAGGCAGATTCTTTACCATCTGAGCCACCAGGGAAGACTTTAATCCAGTTGAAATAGACCATTCCTCCTAAACCTCTTTCCTTCCACGTCACTCCTCTGGCTGTCCCTTGAGCAAGGCTTTTCCCCAAACTTCAATACCTCCTTCATGAAGCCTAGCACATACCTTCCCTTCCTAATCCCTCTTTGTCTCCTTTGCACTTCCAGGTCATCTGTGCAACTCTGTAACATCTGGGCTTTTGCCTGTCATACCCAGCAGACTGTAAACTCCTTGAAGACTCAGTGCTGCCATAACTCGGAAAGCACACTGCGCAGTGTTTTGTTGTTGTTGCTCTTTTGTTTTTATTGGAGTTTAATTGCTTTACCATGTCGTGTTAGTTTCTGCAGGACAAGGACGCGAATCAGCTATATATACACAGATCCCCTCCCTCTTACCCATCCAAGTCATCACAGAGCACTGAGCACCCTGTGCTATACAGCAGGTCCTGCTAGCTATCTATTTTACACATGATCACTTCTCAGCCTTTTGACCAAGATGAAGTGTATTTTACACACAATAGTGCGTATATGTGTGTGGTCGCTAGGAGTCGGACACAACTGAGCGACTTCACTTTCACACACTGGAGAAGGAAATGGCAACCCACTCCAATGTTCTTGCCTGGAGAATCTTAGGGACGGGGGAGCCTGGTGGGCTGCCGTCTCTGGGGTTGCACAGAGTCGGACACGACTGAAGCGACTTAGCAGCATATATACATATATATGTCAATCCTAATCAGCAAAGTGTGCTGCACATTGCAAACCCCTGATAAACTTCTGATGAAGTGACTTCTTTAATTTATTAGCCTTATAAGAGACAAGTATACTCTTAACATGAATGTATGCCCAAGGTGCCCGTAGTTTCCAGGTAAACTAAATTACTGCTCAATACCTATTGGCAACACAAGAGCTGGTTGTTGGGTGTATCCCAACCCTGTCATGGAAAAAGGGACATTTACACTCTGACCCAGAATTCTAGCAAATATCAGAGAGCAGAAGCATCATATTCAAGGAAGAAGAGGACTGAGACCCAAACCCCTGGACATTCTACACAGCATCATGGGCTATGTTCACAATAATTAATCACAGATCTAACTATTAAAAATAATGTGCTCTCATCATACACTAGGAAATGGGAATTCTCTGGCTGGATACCCTTATCTGTGTAACAGAGTGCTGAAGTGACAACTAGAAGTCAGGACCTGATCCCTGCTCTGTAATGTTTCATGTTCCTGTTGGGTCCCCACATGGCTCAGTTGGTAAAGAATCTGCCTGCAGTGCAGGAGACCCGGGTTCGATCCCTGGGTTGGGAGGATCCCCTGGACGAAGGTCTTTCCCCTGGAAATACCCGCTCCAGTATTCTTGCTTGGGAAAATCCATGGATAGAGGAGCCCGGTGGGCTACAATCCATGAGGTTGCATGAGTGGGATACGACTGAGTAACTAAACCACCACCACCAAACCTTAGACTTTCTGTGTGAAATGAGAGGCAGAGACAGTTTCCCCTAAGCTGCTTTTGTTCATGCCCACAGTGGAGACATTTAGTGCTACTCCTCTGATCAAAACACTCAGATGGTTTTCCAGTCTCACTTCCAACAACTACAAGGGTCTCTACAATCTGGCCTCCTGCTAGCTCTCTCACCCAGCCACACCCACCCCCATCACCCTGTCTGCCTTGCAGAGTACTGTCTCAAGGCCTTTGCACAGGCTCCCTCTACCTGAAAAGTTTTCCCCACCCCCAGCTTCCTAGTCTGGCTTATCTCCTTCAGGTCTCTGTCTGAATACTGCCTGATCGAAGAGCAGACCTTTCTGATGACCTAAAAGAAAATAACATAACTTTCCCTCACAGACCCAACACTAATTACCCTCACCAATCCTGCTTTATAACCTGACCTGTTGCATATTTACTTTTTGTCTCCAATGGACATGAGCACCAGAAAAGTAGAAGCATGTTGGTTTTATTTCCTACTATAGCCTCACCTCACAGACCAATGCCTGGAATACAATGGGAACACAAATATTTATTGGATGAATAAATGAATGTGTAATATTTTAATTTTCTTCAGGATGTGGCAGGATGAGCGACCATTCCTTCACTTTTTCAAATATTTCAGAAAACATTCATTAATATCTTAAACCTGACTACAAAATGAATATATGCACATCATGAATAAAAAATTATTCCACTAAGTCATTCCACTAAGCAATCAGAATAATTCTATTCCCAAGAAAATTAATGTTGCAAGAGTTGGGGCTTGTCCTTTCAGTTTAATTTTAATGCATGTTTGTCTAGATAGATGCATGCATCCTCAGTCACTTCAGTCATGTCCAACCCTTTGCGATCCCTTAACCATAGCCCACCAGGCTCCTCTGTCCATGGGATTCTCCAGGCAAGAATACTGGAGTGGGTTGCCATTTCCCTCTCCAGGGAATCTTCCCAACCCAGGGATCGAACCCACATCCCTTATGTCTCCTCCACTGGCAGGGGCGGGGTACTTTACCACTAGAGCCACAGATAGAGCTCTATACTCCGAGCCATAAAAACAGACAATACCTTGGATTCTATTCCATAATTTAGGTAGTGTATCATTCTATGTTGATACACATAGAATTATCTGATCCTTTTTAATAACTATTCAATTTTCTATTTTGTAGATCTAGCTAATGTAGAATCCAATCTCCTATCAAGGAACTTATTTGAGTGTCTTTCATTGCAATACAATAAACCACCACCACCACCACAACAAACGAAAAACAACTCAGGCCAAATAATTCACACTCTAGCTAAGACATGAGAATCTCACCTACACATCTGGAGCCAGGGCAGAAACCTACCCACATTAATGAAGCAACGGAGAGGCATTCCGTGCAGAGGGCACCGTGTGAGAGCTGAGGCCAATAAACGAGATCTTCTGCTTCTACCAAATGGCTCCTCTCCCTCCGTTGATTCGGCAAGCACTTATGAAACCACAGATGATTCTGGGGCCCACTGTGCCTTCTCTGTCTTCTGCTCCTTTCCCACCTTCCAAGAGACGGCTGATCACAATCCAGACTAAGCCCCATGCAGACTTACTCTTACCAGTTCTCTCCTTCACCCATGTGTTATGAGAAAAAGGATCCATACAGGGTCCCCCTGAGACCCTCCAGGGCAGACTGCATTTCCTGAACTGCCTCTGTAATTTACACAGCAGTTTCTCCCACTCTCCCCTCCCCAGCAGCGGCTTTCCAGAACAGGATGTGGCTCATAAATCTTTTCGCTCAGCTTACCTACCACCCACCGACCAGCTTATTTTTACAAGACCTGCCATTTCCCAGACTCCCCTAGTATAAGCCTCCCATGGAAGGTCACAAGAGCGTGATTCCTAAGACAAATACTCTTCTGTTATCACTTCTTCATGGAATCTAAAAAATAAAATGAATATACATGAGGAGGCAGAAACGGACTCACAGATAACAGAAGACAAACTTGTCACCACTGGGGAGAGGGATGATGGGAAGCAAGATATGGGTAGGGGATAAAGAGATACAAAGTACTATGTATAAAACAGATGGGCAACAAGGTTGCAGTGTACATCACAAGGAAACACAGCTACTGTTTTGTAATAACTTTAAATGGAGTATAATCTATACAAATAGTGAACCAGCATGTTACACCTGAAACTAATATCGTAAATTAATTATTCTTCTGTTGCTTAATCACTAAGCTGTGTCCAACTCTTTTGAAACCCCATGGACTGGAGCCCACCAGGCTCCTCTGTCCAGGCCCCTCTGTCCATGGGATTTTCCAGGCAAGAATACTGGAGTGGGTTGCCATTTCATTCTCCAGGGTTATCTTCCCAACTCAGGGATTGAACCCGCATCTCACACATCTCCTACATTGCAGGCATATTCTTTACCACAGAGCCACCAGGGAATCAACTATGCTTCAATTAAAACAAAAAAAGAAGATGGTTCTTGTGATGGGCAAAGACCTCAGGGAAATGCCATACATCTGCCCTTATGGGTGTAGAAAATTCTACAAGGGGCTATGAAGGAATGTTGATATATTTAAAAGCACATCGTAAATTTTCCAGAGAGAAAAATGTCAGGCAAATCACTAAGAGGCATTACCATTTCTTGATGGGTAGAGGCCAACTCTTATTTATCTTTAAATTATTTAATTAGTTCATTGAGTATCTTCTGAGTCTAGGTACAATGCCAGCCCTGGGAGACACAAAGATGACAGCCCTTAATCAGCTGTTCAATGATAGAATCTTGTAAGAAAGATCAATATAAAAGCAATTGAAGAAATAAATGACAAAATACTGTATCTTTGAGAAGCAGAGGTCCATTAATGCTGGCAAGTGAGAGAAGAAGTTGCACAGAAGAGGTCACTGAAGCAGCAGCTGGACAGCATCAGACACTCTGAACGACTAGGGTCTCTTCTCTTGGCCCGCAAGGTAATAATAGTCTCCTGGTTCTCCTCCCACTTCTCTGACGGTACCTTTCAATCTTCTTGAGCTTTCTTGCTGATTAGTTTCCTGTTCTTGGCCATTTTCACCCTCTTACTCTCCTTGGGAATCTCATGTACAACTCTGATTCAGTTTCTACTGAATAATATACATCCTGAGTCCAGATCTTCTCCAATGAGCTCCATTCTTGGATAACCAATTACCCACTTAACATTTCCACTTGCAAGAATTTTCACAGGCATCTCAAACTACACTCTCCCCCAAAGAATATGTACCATCATCTGTCTTCCTCATCACTAACACAGCTTCTCCCAGGAACAAAGCCAAGAGGTTGGGACGTCTCTTGATCCTTCTCTTTTACACATCCTTTACATCCAACTACCTACATATCCTTTTGTTGCTGTTGCTGTTATTTTCCCCCAATTATCCAGAATCCAGCCTGTTCTCTCCCTCCCTCCTGAGGGACTCCTTAATAGGCCCCCCACTGGTTTCTGAGCTTCTACTTCAGCCACACTAAACTCCATTCCCCACTTAACAAGTAACTTTTTAAAAGCAAATCTACCATTAATCTACTTAAAATTCTTTGATGGTTTCCCCATAAAGTCGAATTTTTTAGCATGCCCCCCAAATCAGTTCCTGGCCTGGTGCTCCATGTTCCAGCAGCACTTAAGTTCACAAAGTTCCTGCAAAGAACCCTATGCTTTTTATCCAAATCTTCAAAAGTATAATTCCTTTCCACCTGGAATACATTTCTCTTCTCATTCTACCACCCAACTTTTTCAACTGATTAACTCCTCAACATACATTAATTTTCTGCCTAACCATCACTTCCTCCAAGAAGTCTTCCCTGATTATTCTCTAAATCTACATTTAGGTGCCTGCCCTTCCTTTGTGTTAGTCCCTCAGTCGTGTCCGACTCTTTTCAACCCCATGGACTGTAGCCCACCAGGCTCCTCAGTCCATGGAATTCTTCAGGCAAGAATACTGGAGTGGGTAGCCAATCCCTTTTCCGGGGATCTTCCCAACCCAGGGATCGAACCCGGGTCTCCTGCATTGGCAGGCAGATTCTTTACCATCTGAGCCACCAGGGAAGCCCTTCCTATATGCCCCTGTAAAGCTCTGTACCTCCCTGACAGGACTTACAGATCAAGGAATGAATGAATGAAGCAAGGATGGGAGGAAGGCATAGCATATGCCAAGGCCTGGTATTTGAAACACCAAGGTTTGTATATGGAATTGTGAGAACTTCTGTACAGCCAGGCAGCAGGGCTGGCAGAAAGATAGAAGTGATGGGAGATGAGTCTTTAAGACTGAGGGGGCTTCCCTGGTGCGGAACCACTGGTGGCTCAGTGGTAAAGAATCTGCTTGCTAATGCAGGAGGCAGGGGTTCCATCCCTGGTCTGGGAGGATCTCTCAATGCTGTGTAACAACTATTGAGCCTGCGCTCTAGAGCCTGAGTACTGGCTTCTGTTGAGCCCACGCACCCTAGAGCCCTTGCACTGCAACAGAAAGCGCCACAAAGAGAAGCCTGCTCGTTGCAATAGAGAGTAGCCTCCACTCACCACAACTGGAGACAGTCTGTGCGGCAATGAAGACCCGGCACAACCAAAGAAAGAGACAAGACAAAGCTGAGGCCCAGAGGATGGAGGATTTGAATGCTCTATTAAGGGATTCAATCTCTAAACTGTAGGTGATAGGAAGCCCTGCAGGTTTTTAAAGTAAGGAAGTAATGAACATAGGGGAAACCTAACATAATCAAGTTTCTCCCACTGAGGAACCATCAGGTTAGGCTGGGAGATAAAGACTAGCACTTAGAGGCGGAGAGGAAACCACTCAGGGAAGCGATGGCACTGCGGAAGTAGTTTCTGGCACAGAAATCCAGAGATGGGAGCACAGGGGTGGGGCAGGGGAGGGGTGGTGATTGTGCAGAGAACACTTGTGGTGTAAGGAGGAAGGGAGTCACAAACAGAGGTCTGAGAAGTGACAGCTTTTTATCAGGTGGGTAAAGATGGAGTTTCACATGAAAGTGAAAGAGGCCCATCAGAATGGTAAGGAGCTTATGAGCTAGGAGGAGTGCCCCTAAGAAAGGATCAGGGAGGAAGGGGTGCAGTGTCCACATCGTGTGTCCAAGTACTGTGCAGCACTCCCACACAGTAGGTGCTCAGCATTTGCTGACGTGCACGTAAGTGCATATAAGTCCCAGATTACTAAATCACTCTCTTAATCCAGAAACTGTCACCTCAGGGAGACGGGGAAGATAAAAAGCACATCCACTCAAAACACACTTTTATTAGATTGAAAAAAAAAAAAACAACCCACACCCACTCCCTAATTCAAAGGATGCCAGGTGTGAATCCTTTTGAAAGGAGACCACATTTTCTTCATACAAATTATTACCCTCTACTTTTTCACAACAGGGGTTTTAACATATCCTTAGTCTTCAGAGACAAGAGAAATGTTGTTTCTCATGTGGAAAGGTTATCTGCGCGGGTGCGAGTGGGGGACGATGGTTCAAAGAATTGGGCAATGACAGACAAACTGATAGAGAAGATTGGGGGGGCGGGGCGAGGGAAAATAGATGCAAATACCCAGGAGCTGAAATGGGCACCTCTTAGAGGATCAACCAGCTGAATGGCTGAACCAGATAACTCTTTCTGAGCTGGTGTTCAGTTGTGCCTGACTCTTTATGACTCTATGGACCGTAGCCTGCCAGTCTCCACCGTCCATGGGATTTTCCTGGCAAGAATACTGGAGCAGGTTGCCATTTCCTCCTCCAGGGGATCTTCCTGACCTAGAGACTGAATCCATGTTTCCTGTGTCTCCTGAACGTCAGGCAGATTTTTAATCTGCTGAGCCATCAGGGTAGCCCTTAATTCACAAATGCCCATTAGTCACATAATGATTCCCCATGTTAATATTTCCTTTATTGAGCCACAATGGAGTACCCATCTCCAAAACGCAGCCAATCCTCCAGGTCCTCTGGCAGCACTGCTTTCCTGGACACAGATTTACAATGCCAAATGAGGAGAGAAAACGTTCTCCCTATGGGCTACTCCACTTCTCCCTGGCTCCTAGGTTGAGAACTGGCTCAGCAAGTACATGTGTAGAGCCTCACACGTCTGTTTCAAAACAGATGAAAACATTGCTGCAAGATGACTTTGACAGATTAGCCTGAAAAGTGAAATACAGGTGACTTTTTAAGCATCACTGCTTATAAGGCTTGCTGCGCTTTGAAGCCGTTTGTTTTTAAAAGGTCAACAAAGACAAATCGGTAGCAGTAAATTACTGTTTACACAATTCTGAAAACTTTATACACGGGCCTTAAAGTGTAGTTTTCAACACTTGGGTCAACAAGCCAATTGCCTCAATAGCTACGGGATCTCACAGAAACACCGAGTTAACCCATTAGTAATAGAGCAAGAAGTTTGGGCTGTTTTTCCAAGAAAGGGCAAATAAATACCCATGATAACCATCATCCATCCTCCATCCCTACGACAGCCATGACTACAACAGCCCCAAAGTCAATCACTCATTAATGGCTGGTTATTTGCAAAGCACAGAGATAATGCGCAAAGATTAAACAGACCTCCAGTGTGAAAGAAATATACAATTTACACAGATGTGTGATGTAACACTGAGACTGAGAGAAACAGGCACCAGAGGTCATATTGGCCGAGGCTTAATCAGCAGAGAGAAACCACACAATAATCTGAACAGAACTGTAATACAAAAAAAATGCTGGGGGACCGCCCTCGTGGTCCAGTGATTGAGAATTCGCCTTCCAATGCAGGGGACTCGGATCGACCCGTGGTTGGGGAACTAAGATTCCACAAGCCGAGGGGCAACTTACCCCGCCACAACTAACTACAGCCACAACTAGAGAAGCGCACGTGCTGCAGCTAAAGAAGGCTGTACCCTCAACAAAGAGCCCCTATACCACAAGGAAGACCCCGCACAGTGCGCCCCCCCACCCCCGACACACACACACAAAAATTAAACCGTGATGGGGAAAAGGCCTATCCTGCTAGCCCAGTGGTAAAGAATCCACCTGCCAGTGCAGGAGACTTGGGTTCAATCCCTGGGTCAGGGAGATGCCCTGGAGAAGGAAATGGCAACTCACTTCAGTATTCTTGCTTGGGAAATCCCATGGACACAGGAGTCTGGTGGGCTGCAGTCCTTGGGGTCGCAAAGAGTCAGACATGACTTAGACACTAAACCACCACCACCACCAGGGACTTTAAGAACATCATTGAGTTCAGGGACTTCCCTGTGGTCCAGTGCCTAAGACTCCACATACCCCCAGTGCAGGGGGGCCTGGGTTTGATCCCTGGTCAGGGAACTGTATCCCACATGCTGCTACTGAGGGCTCTTGTGCTGCAACTAAGATCCTGCATGCCACAAGTGAAAGAAAAGAAAGATCCCACATGCCACAACTAAGACCCAGCATAGCCAAATAAATAAATATTGGGGCGGGGGGGGGGGGGGGGGGGGGCAGAGAACATCACTGAGTTCAAATTCTCTGCACCCAGAACACTAAAATTATCAAAGGCAGTCAACAGAAAGGGAAGAAAATTACTATTTATTAAATACTGATTCAGTGCAGGTACTAAGGTTTTAAAAAATACGTTATCTCATGCAGTTCTCATTATATTATTTTACAGATGAAGGAAGTAAGAATTTGGAGAGGGTCAGTAAATTCCCAGCATTACATGTCTAGCTACACCTGGAGTTCAAGCCCAACTCTCATTGACTTCAAAATAAACTCACTTTCCCTTGAACTAGGATGCCTCTCCAGGTGAAAATTTAAGGGTGGAATCTCGGCAAGCCTGGAAGAAGTGTTCTACTCACCTGAATTACTACTTTGAGTTGGAAACAGGGGAACAGATACTAAAAACTTTTCCAAGTGTCTTCCCATTTCATTCCATTCATTGCCTGACTCCCAACCCTTCATCCTTCACAAGGAGCACATATTTTCAGATATGTTTTCTAGACAAATAAGGTATATTCCTTCTCTCATTTATTAAATAGTCTCTGTCCCTTTGAATATCAACACCTCCATTCTTAAATTAAGGGTGATTTCATATCTAAGTTATCAAGTGCAGAGGGCATGTACATTTCTGCCGGATGTTAAAGATAATTTAAAAGGAGAACTGCTCCAGCTTCTAACGGCTGAGAGCTTGAATTATGCACAGGGTCACCACCTGACATGTGTGCAATGCTCTACAGACTGCAAAGTGATCCGGGGGCAGAGCGCACACGTCACCACCCCGAGAGCACGACAACAGCTCTAACTCGTCTCAGGATGCACACCACTTCCAGCTTTCAATTTTAAAATTAATCCATCCCTTTCTGGTCAGCAGCTCATGAGTCATCCCTATCCCTTGCCATCCTTCCTTGTCTCCACCCCACCTTCCACACCCCAGTAGAAAAATCCTGGCTTTAAAGACGTCCCTGGTGGTCCACTGGCTGGAACTCCATGCTCCCAAAGCAGGGGGCCTGGGTTCAATTCCTGGTCAGGGAACTTGAGCCCATATGCTGCAACTAAGACCGAGCACAGCCAAATAAAATAAACATAAGTATTTTTTAAAAGATATTGGCTTTGGTCCTGCAGGGGAAAAGGATGCATGTTTCTCTGACTACTGGAGCCATGCTGAAGCCATCTCCCAGGAAGGTTTTATTTAGTACTCCTTTACAAAGTCAGAGGGTTTCCCAGGTGGCTCAGCGGTAAAGCATCCACCTGCCAAGCAGAAGATGCGGGTTCAGTCCCTGGGTTGGGAAGATCCCCTGGAGAAGGAAGTGGCTGCCTACTCCAGTATTCTTGCCTGGGAAATCCCACGGACAGAGAAGCCTGGTGAGCTACAGTCCATTGGGCCACAAGAGTCAGACATGACTTAGTGACTAAACAACAACAATGCCAGAAAAGAAGGTCAACCAAGAGGATTTCTGGCCCAAGCCTCAGTTTCAAACCAGAGCTCATAAAGTATTTCCCTGCCACAGGCTTCTAGCAAGACAATGCAGAACAGACTTGAAGTCTGCTGTTGGCATCTGAACTCACAAAACCGTGTCAACCAGGAGCGTCTCCCACATTCACACCATTCCATATCTGAGGGAAAGAAGTCCTTGAACGTTCTCTTATCTCTACTTGAAAATGGCTCAGCTGGAAGAGAGCTCCTCTCTACCCCTCCAGCTGTGACCTCTGCTCCTTTCTCAAATCTTACAACTTGTTTAGAAGATATACTCAGAAGGTGATTACCAAACACTTGGGAAGTCAGTAAACACATTAGAATTCTTGGGTGCCCAGAGCCATACAGGTTCCACTCGGGTTACAAAGGGTCACTCTGGCCCCCCATCTATTTAAAATCTGGCTAAGGCTTGGACCAACTGCAACAAAGAAGCCAAGTGAAAAAAACAGCAAGAGAGAGATAAGCTTGATGGGAAGATGGGGACGCTGGAAAGAAAGTTTATTCGAAGGTGGACCTTCAGCTGCAGAGTTGAATTTTAAAGAGCAGTTTCTAGGTCTTGGGTCCATAAAATGCTAGATTTCTCTTGCTAATAGTGTTTTAATAGTATTGCTTTCAGTATAAATGGTGAACATGAAATGTTCAAATACTGTAATTTTGGTTCAAAGTTTCAATCCAATGCCAAGCCTCATACTACAGAAATGAAAGGAGTACTAACTTCAGATGTAAACTTGAAAACAACAGTCTTTGGACTTCAGTGTAAAGTTCTAGGAATTTACTTCAAAACTGACCTCTTTCTGCCTTGCACAGGAGGAAGGCGTTTTTCTCTTGATGCTGGGTGGGAAAAGGAACAGAGGAGGGGTCTAAGCCCTCAGTCTCTCCTAGAGGAAGAGGGCTCAATAGTTTCTGCCCTGTTCCCCCTTCTGGCAACAAAAATAAAGCTGGAGCCAAGACTTCAGTCTTCGACCTCACAGGGTACCTGCGGGGTGGGAGGTGGGGGTGGGGGGAGGGCATTTGCGAACCCTGGGTAACACAGGCTGCCTCTCTGTAACCTTAACAAAGATCTCCAATGAGAGCCGTCAAAATTCAAACGGAGAGCAGACCCACGGCTCTCCGCTAGGAAACCCTGTTTTCTTTTAATTAAAAAAAAAAAAAATGTCGAGGTCACCCCTCAGCTTTGTTTACAAGTAATGAGTCCAGCAGCCCCCATTAATCACCCCTGGAGATTCTTTTACACTTTGATGTGAAAAGAGGCAGGGCCCATTGTGATGTCCACGACTCCAACAGCAGCCCTTTCACTTGCAAACGAAGCTTGGGCCCCCAGTAAGAACTGATTGTCAGAAAAAAATTCATTGCCTTTCCTTCCAGTGATTTATCAGAGATGGGGGAAAAACGGTGGCTTTAAGACAACTTTCCGGAAAGGGTTCCCAGCACATCACTACTGCGTTCCCAGCCTCCTCTGCCCCACATGCCCACTTCTCAGAGCCTGGGAAAGGCGCCTTCTTCTCTGGAAGCCATCTCATCTGGGGGAACTTTCCTTCCCTCTCCTGCAAGCTTTTCTGGGGGCCTGAGCTGGGTGTGCTCAGTTGTGCCCGACTCTGCGACGCCGTGGACTGCAGCCCACCAGGCTCCTCTGTCCCTGGGATTGTCTAGGCAAGAATACTGGAGTGGGTTGCCATTTCCTCCTCCAGGGGATCTTCCTGACCCAGGGATCGAACTCATGTCTCTTTCATCTCCTGCACTGGAAGAGGGTTCTTTACCATTAGCGCCACCTGGGAAGCCCTTGGGTGGGGGGGTAGGGGGCAGCATGCGCTATTGGTACTTAACTGTTCTGGTGTCTCCAGAGCAAGGTTGATACCAGTACCTGGTTTGTCCATAACAGACCCAAAACCATCAGGCACAAGACATCCTTTTCCCCCAGCTTTACCAGTCTTTTACATTAAAAGGAAAGAGGATTTAAAGATTTCTCGAAGAATCTGAGGTGGTAGTCAAAAAGAGGAAGGTTCAACAGCAGGACCAGGAATATTCTTTTTTTCAAGTAAACTTTTAAAATTAGAATATAACATGCATTGTATAAAGTGCTCAGCTCATACATGATATTTTCACCAGGTGACATACCCCTGTAACTGGCACGAAGATCCAGTCATGGAAAAATAGCAGCACTCTTGGACTAGACAACCCTTTGGAGCAGAAAGGCTTCTGTCAAATGTTTAACTGAGCTTTAGCGCTCACTGCATTCTACAGGAAATACCTGGAACAGAAGCACAGAATTCTCAAACTGGGCACCAAGAGACATAAGGAGACAGAAAAGCATCTGTGGTGAGGGCCATTCTGAGTACCGTGCATCGTGGAGCAGCAGCCCTGGCCTCCACCCAAGAGATTATGACAACGAAAATCTCCCCAGACGTGGTCAGATGCGCCCCTACCCCCACCTCCAGGGAATAAAATTATTCCAGGTTGAGAACCACTGGTCTATAAGAACAAAAACACATTAAGATGAGCAGTCAGATAAATCCACAAAGTAAAACATACATTCAACTCAGTTTCCTCAAACAGTCAATTTCCGCCCCCATCCCCATCATCCCCAGCAAATAAGCAGGGCAAATGCTCTAGGTTAAGACTTGACAAAACCTAACACAGTATATAGGCTTCCCAGGCGGCTCAGCAGTAAAGAATCCACCCGCAATGCAGGAATGCAGGAGATGTGAGTTCAGTCCCTGGGTTGGGAAGATCCCCTGGAGAAGGAAATGGCAACCCACTCCAGTACTCTTGCCTGGAGACAAGGAACCTGGCGGGCTATAAGTCATGGGGTAGCAAAGAGTCAGACATGACTGAGCACACGCGCACGCATGTGCACACACGGGCACAACACACACACACACACACAACACAGTCAGCATTTTAGGGAACCCTTAGCAACTAAAAAACAACAACAACGCACTTTGATTTGACTGAGTCAGGATGTAAACAACTCGAACAGACATTTTAAAACAGTGTGGAGACAGGCTAATTCATAGATGAATCTAAAATGTAATTTTATTAGGAATGAGACTGGCATGCAATTATGTAGGGAAAGAAATCCCCCTTTTAAAGGAGACGCACATAAGGTAAAGCCAAAGTGAAGAAACAGATGTCTGGGATAGGCTTTAAATCACTCCAGCAAAGAACAAAAGGAAAAGGATACTTTTTTTTTTTTTTTTCCGTTTAAGTGTGGCAAAATATTGAGAAATGTTAAATCTGGAGAAAAGCCTATTTGAAAGTTAATGAAACATTCTACTTCTACTGTCTATGATAAAATTTTTTCTTTTAAAGTGAAGGGAAAAGAGTGGAGGCAAGAAGTATGAGATCTATACTAAGTTAGGTTTTCATGCCTAGTCAGGGCCGATATTCTTTATTGCTGTTACAACACACATAATTTCTGTCTTTCTCTTGCCCCTTCATCCCATTTCCCTCTTTCCCAGTCTCCCTCTTTCTCTTTTCCTTCAGACTGTCTCCCCCTTAACAAGAAGTCTGGGACCACCTCATGCTTTCAGTGGCTTTAATAAGACCTGTTATTAACTGTGTCTATTAACATCTTACCTATGTAAACACAATCCAATCCAATGTCTAAAATCATTTTAAAGCAACAAAAAAGGTGACATTCTGCCTTACAGGTTAAGAAGAAAGCATTATCTGATGAAAAGCATCAAAACTTGTTGGTCAAAGACAGAAATTGCCTAATAACATGTTAAATGTCATTTGGTAGAGAAAAATTTTCCACCAAAACAATCCAGTTGCTTCAGCATTCCCTATAGCTTGATTCACACATTCAACTATTAATTTCTCCAAGCTCTTTCCTCCTCCGGTACAAGAAGCCAGATTACCAACTAATCTAACCACATTACATGGTTATCATGAGAGGAAACAAGACTCAGATTCTGAAATAATGTCCTCCAGGCTTCTGAAAAAGAGGAAACTGAAATATTCATCTTAATCCTGTTCCACAGATTCCCAAGGAGGCTGACGGCTACTGCTTTAGAAGAAAAGGATTGTTATAACTGAAGCCTCCCCCAAAGAAAAAGGTTCTTCCCCAAATCAGGATAGTATAAAATTAGTATTCATACAAAGATGGTATGAAAAGTGAAAGTGATAGTCACTCAGTCGCATCCAACTCTTTGTGACCCCATGGAGGCCCGCCAGGCTCCTCTGTCCATGGGATTCTCCAGGCAAGAATACCAGAGTGGGTTGCCAAGCCCTCCTCCAGGGGAATCTTCCCAACCCAGGGATGGAACCCATGTCTCTTATGTCTCCTGGACTGGCAGCCACGTTCTTCATCACTACCGCCACTTGGGAAACCCTATTCCTGGAGTAGCTCACAAACAAATCCTTTCCACCCAATGAGCTGCCTCTAAACAAAGGCTTTCTCTTTTAAGGTAGAGCTGTGGCAGGTATTCATTCTCCTGAAACCCAGCTCCCTACTAGGATCACCAGAGCAAGAGAATTAACGATTCAGGAAGGACTTTATCCCCGGCGCTGGGATAAACACTTTACATACATTATTCTTGGTATCCTCACCTTAATGAGACTTAAAAGTTGAGCAATTTGTCCAATGTGTCAGAGATCTAAACACAAGTTACCCAGCCCTGGAGTCCCACACGCAAGTCCACTACATCACTTAGGCAATACAAAGTCAACTGGACTTTTTTTTTTTTTTTTGATAAATTGTCCTCTTTATTTATTCATGGCTGTGCTGGGCCTTCACCTCTGCCCGGGCTTTTTCTGCGTTCACAGAGAGCAGGGCTACCCTCCAGGTGCAGTGGACTGGCTTCTCTTGTTGCAGAGCATGGTCTCTAGGGTTCACGAGCTTCAGCAGCTGAAGCATGTGGGCTCAGTAGGGTGGCTCCCAGGCTCAATAACTGAGGTGCGTGAGCTGAGTTATTGCTTGGCACATGGGATCTTCCCGGACCAGGGATCAAACCCGTGTCTTCTGCATCGGCAGGCGGATTCTTTACCACTGAGCCACCAGGGAAACCCCTCAACTAGATTTTACTGGTGAAATTACTCAATACGTCTACAGCTGAGTTCCACACCCCCACCCCCAACACACACCCGCTCCCCACCAAATTTAACTGTCCATTTGGGAAATCACTAATTCTGAAAAAGATTTCCTCAGGCCTGAGATAAGTCTGAAACCAAACTCTTTTAAACCCATCAAACCGAACGACTCCTCTTAAACTGTATATGACAACAACACACAATGAGCAACCATTTTCTAAAATAAAGGGAAACCATGCATTCTGTATAAGAAACATTATTGCGCTTGTAAATCAGGCCTAGAACAACTTGCTGGGGAAACACAGGAAATTTCACAATTCCAGGTGTGGATTATTTACAATGCCCAGGCCAATCACAGTTTCAGGAAAACACAGCTTACAGCCATTAATCTCTCTAGTGAGCATCTGGAAGTCAGGCCCCTGATTTACTCACACAAAGAAAATCTGTCCATATAATAGGTGTTAATCAGCTTAACACCTTGTAGCTTCCTCACTAATTGAGGGCTCCCCTCAATTAGGAGAGGTAAACGTTGTTTCAGACTCTCCTGGGGAAGGAGAACGCGCAGGAGTATAGCATTATGGTTCAGGGTTCACAAAATGCAGTCACTCAAATCCTTCCCCCAAACTGACAAGCATATCAGCAGATTTCCTAACACACACTGAAGGCAAAGAAGGGGGACAGGGTAGTGACGTTGCAAAGGGACATGTTCTCTCTTTCAACAAAGAGAAAGAAAAGTAATTTGAAACTCCAGGAAAAACAAAAACACCATCCAAAGATGAGGCAATTTAAAATGTGCCATGAATTTGAGCAATGCACTGAGCTATATAAGTGTTCACTTGTCCTGATCAATATGAAATGTCTCAAGCGGTACTTGGGTTGACTTTGAACCCACAGAGAAGAAATAAAACCCTAAACGCTATTTTGCTTCCCAATCAAAATAGTGTAAATAGTGCTTCTTGGTTTTTCAGCTTTTATTATTAGAAGACAAAGTTTGCAAAGGCACAGATGCTTATAAAATGTGCTGTTAACTGGGACAATTTAAAACTAAAAGCAGGGTAATTCCCTGGTGGTCCAGTGTTTAAGAATCCACCTGCCAATACAGGGGACATGGGTTCGATCCCCGGTTCGGGAAGATCCCATGTGCCTCGGAGCAACTAAGCCCATGTACCACAACTACTGAGCCTGTGGGCCCTAGAACCCACGCTCCGCAACAAGAGAAGCCCGAACACCACAGCTAGAGAGTAGCCTCTGCTCTCCACAACTAGAGAAAGTTCTTGCACAGCAGCAATGACCCAGCACCACCAAAAAAAATAGTAATGATTAATTTAAAAAAATACTAAAAGCGGAGGTAACAGTTGGTAGGTAGAGGAGAGAAAAGCAGAAAAGAGTAAGGATAATTATACTATCAGGTTAGACAATGAAAAGTTGATGGAAACTTTTAAAATTTTAATATTGATTATATAGTGAAATATAGTACATTCATTTAAAATGCCTTATTATAAAGGCATATAAAGATACATGTTTGTGAAATAAAAGAAAAATAACAAAAATCTTTTTGCCTGTTCATACTGTTCATGGGGTTCTTGCAGCAAGAATACTGGAGTGGTTTTCACTAGTGGACCACATTTTGTCAGAACTCTCCACTATGACCTGTCCGTCTTGGGTGGTCCTGCATGGCATGGCTCATAGCTTCATTGACTTACACAAGTCCCTTCGCCAGACAAGGCTGTGATCCATGAAGACTGGTGTGCTGCGGTCCATGGGGTTGCAAAAATCAGACATGACTTAGTGACTGCCTGACAATAACATAAGCATCAAAACTGAACAGATGCCAAAAAGAATATACTGCTTGATTATTCTAAAGTAAAAATCGAAAGCAGGCAAGACAAATCCAGTGTTAGAAGTCAGAATACCAGTAGGCTTTGAGAGAGACAGTAGCTAAGAGCAGACAGGAGGGGCTCCTGGGGAACTGGTATTGTTGTTGCTTGATCGGTTACACAAGTGTGTTCACTTTGTGAAAATGCATTGAACTATACTAACAGTGTCAGCCCTTTTCAGTTTGTTACACTCAAATAACAATTTTTAGAAAGAACAAAAAGAGGAGGGGAAAGAAGGAGAGGAGAAATGTAAGTACATCAGCCTGAGCAGCATCAAATGTTAGTAAGTCTGGGAGCCAGGGGAATAAGTTTATTTGTAAGAACTAAAACAAATATTGTCTTTACACATGACATTAATATTCTGGCCATGCTGATGACTTCTGGTAGCCCTGAGCAGACTAAAGATTCACACTCAGACTTCTGTTTAGTTTGTGCAATTAATACCTGCCTGCTCAATACACATCTGTTTCCTTTAAAATATGTGCTAGTCCTGGACCAGTTCCACATGAATTTGGTTTTTTGGGGGGGATGGAGAAGACTCTTGAGAATCCCTTGGACTGCAAGGAGATCCAACCAGTCCATTCTAAAGGAGATCAGTCCTGGGTGTTCATTGGAAGGACTGATGCTAAAGCTGAAACTCCAGTACTTGGACCACCTCATGCGAAGAGTTGACTCATTGGAAAAGACTCTGACGCTGGGAGGGATTGGGGGCAGGAGGAGAAGGGGATGACAGAGGATGAGATGGCTGGATGGCATCACTGACTTGATGGACATGAGTTTGGGTAAACTCCAGGAGTTGGTGATGGACAGGGAGGGCTGGAGTGCTGCAATTCATGGGGTCACAAAGAGTTGGACACGACTGAGCAACTGAACTTAACTGAACACGACAAAACATTTAAACAAGTGAGCTATTTGGTATATACTAAAAATGGAGCTCTATTTAGGATTTCCTCTAACTTACTACTTGTACTGGGTATTAAAAGGACCACATCAGGGATTTCAAGAGCTGAAAAGACAAATGTAACAAATAATAAAAACAGCTCTGTACCTGCTAGAATGCTACTACAAAGGGCAATTAGCTAGTCTAACAATTAGCAACAACAGAAAACAAATGTAAATAATAGAGTACAAAATATATTTTTTAATCTTGCCACTGATAATACTGTTCAGTATTATAATTATTATAAACTATGATTCTTCTTCTAGAAATTACTCTGGATACAGTGTGAATAATCAGAAATAGTTGAAAAATCATACCTCCAAAAAGTCTTAGAATAGAAATTTAAAATTTCTTCACCCCAATACATTTTCATTAACCTGATATTTAGATTCCTTTGTAGAAAGACCCAGTTTTTTAATATTCTATAGAATTCAACTCTTAATTGATTAATTCAAACTCCAATCAAGATGCCAACAATTTTTCTAGAAAATGACAAACGACTTCGGAGTACATGTGGAAATGTAATCAGACGTGACTAGCTATAAAAATTCTAAAAATGAAAAGCATTGACAAAGAATCTGCCTAAATATTAAAATCTATAAAAGCACACTGAAACAGTACAGCACCGTTGGCAGACGAGACAACTGATGGCACAAAAGGGTCCACCAACAGACTCGAGAATGTGACGGATTTGGGGCATGGTATTCAAATCAGTAAAGATAGATGATTTAATAAATTATGTTTGAACAACTGGCCAGCCTTTTGCTTATAAAAAGGCTAACATCCCCCAGACTTTTTCATTTTCCTATTAATCTGGAAATTTACAACACACACTTTACACTAAAATCAATTACAGATGGATCAAAACAGTAAAAAGTCAATGACCTAAAGTGGGCAGCAAATGAAGAGGGCAAAGCAGCTAACTCGTCGGCGAACCCAGCTGTGTGGGAATTGTAGCGAACTAAAAAGGATCCGTGCTTCCCCAGCTTTTCGTTCTTTCTTTTTAAACACCAAGTCTCCCTGGGGCAAGCTGACAGAGCAGATGCCTGTCTGTATGAGGATATCGGGTGGGCATTTGGGAGTTCTGGCTGGGGAGAACTAAGTCTCAGCACACCTGAAAAGTAATGGCACACCACTTGAGAAGTTTTGAATTGGAAAGCTTATGACTTCTCAAAAAGAGCAGGAGCTAGTTATTCGATTCCATCTGAGGGGTGCTCTATGGCAATGCAAACCCCGTGATGTTAAATTTTTCAAGAGAAGATGGAAGTCTGCATCGTTATGTAAAAATCATTGGCAGATATATATATATTTAGGACACGGTGAGAGGCCAAACAAAACCCATCTGTGGGCCAGATCTGCCCCACAGGCCATCAGCTTACAAGTTCTGATTTAAATGCAAAAAATGAAACCTTTCAAGTGCCAGCCGAGAACACATGACATTATTGTCTCAACCGTGGAATAGGAAAGACCTTCCGAAGCACAATCAAAACCAGAATCCATAAAAGACCAAGACATTTAACTACATAACAATTTAAAACTTATGTGTAACTGAACATTATGAATAAGCCTTAAAAACACACACACACACACACAAATGGATGCTAACAGTTTCCCCTCTGGCTCCAGCACTACGGGGACTGTAGCAGCCTGGGCCACATGCCTTCCTCTGTGGGGGAGGAGAGCGCACCAAGTTCAACACCAGGACCACCTGGACCACCTGGAGTGCAGGAAGAGCTTCCTAAATGAGCCAGAAAGGAGGAGGAAGTAGGAAAGCACCAGAATGGTCCAGAATCACAGTGCCCACCATCTATTACTTAAGAAATATTAACTATTTCTGAGTCTCCATGTCTCCTACTTTAATAGGTATTTGAGTATCTAATAGTATAAATAAAAACTGATCAGGGATATTAAGAATTCCTTCTGAATACCAAATTGGTTATTCTTAATAACTGCTTCAGAATATAAATACGCTGCCTGCAAGGAACCCTGATCATGTGCAATATGCAAGAAGGCAGTCAACCATGTGTACAGAGTTGGAAGGAGAGATGTTGATTGTTTAAGTACTCCTGACAGAATTCCCTCCTCCAAGCTTCTCACAAGGCCGGTTTCCTCATATCTGTATCAGCATAAGCCAAACAGGCGCACATTTTCCCAAATCAGTGTGACCTGGGGCAGTTCCTCGAACACAGAATTAGGATGCTTGATCTAATATAATATCATATCCACATGTTAAAGAAATGAGTTACAAGACTCAGAGACTACTAGATTTAAAGGAAATATGTAGCCAGTCTAACAGGTTTGATTTCATCCAGAGAAGACAGAAGTTTTCTACACCTTTTCCTGCACCAGAGAGTCCATAAATCACAAAAAGGACCAACCTTATTCTTTGAAAAATTGATTATAAAATTCAACATCAAGGTATCTTTGCATCATGGACTTCATGGTTACCTGTTGCTGCTGCTGTTGACTCTTTCGGTAAACGCCATTGCTGCCAATTAGTGGGAAGCGATGAGTCTGCTCATCTGAAAAAGAAACAGCAGCCTGTGAACATCAGCACATAAATAACTAAACTAATTGGTACACCTGAACCGGAAGGCATCGTACTGGACACAGAACTCAAAGCTCTCATTTGAATATAGACTGGTTCTTCACCAACTCTCAAATTGTGTGAACAAACCGGCCAGCATATACCAAAGGCCAAACGCACTTTTAATTTTAAGCCTGAAAACAACTTAAGCCAGGAAAAATACGGGCACATGTATGTTTATCACGAGGAGGGAGAAAGGAAATAACATTTCCCCAGTGTCTAGTTTGTGCCAAGCCTTTAAAAATGACATTTCATGTAAACATTACAATACACTTGCAAGGTACATACTAATACCTCATATACTAAATAGCCCATTTTATATATAACAAAAGTGAAACTCAGTTTTAAGTAATTTGCCTAAGGTAATAATAGCTTGTGTCAACAATCTCACTAGAGTCAAAAGGGGGAAAGGCAAAAGTATAGACAAGAAAGAAAAGTTGATCTTCAAGGCTAAATAAAAAAGTGAACCCAGTAAAAGCCAATCTTGAGATTTTACTTCCACTCATAAAAGGGACTTAACCCCAAAGCAATTCTAGAGAGTTATCTTAAAACAGTACTGGTTAAAAAAAAAAAAAAGTTGTTATCCAACCTGGGCAGACTGGCCTTGGTACCTATCTTGTATATCTCTAGAAACAACCTTTCTCTCTGTGTCTAATACCATCAACAGCTGTTTCCTTTTCCCTTTCTTGTGTGTATTTGTAAATTTACTGCTCTTATCCTAACTTGCTTTAAATAGTTTCCATTTTTTTCAAACATCCTTAAGGCAAAAGGGTATGTTACTAAATTATCTTAGTACCAATTTAACAAAGTATCTGATACAAATGGAAATAAATACAGATGTTAAATTTGTAACAATTTTTAGAGTGCCTGCTACTTTAAGAGCTTAACTGTCATACTTTATGCCTGAGGCTGAAGAAACAGTGGAACAGAGTCCTTCAGCTCTACACTGACTCTCGATAAGGTCTTTTATCTCCCCTCTCCATGACTACAATGTTTCCTTATTAGTAGATAACCATTTGTCAGTCTATCTCCTCCCCCAGAAAGAATGCAACATGGATGCTACAAACATTCTAATCAGACTCACCTTAGTAGAGCTCTAAAAATTTCAAGGTCAAACATGCTTTGGAGTAGGACACTCCTTCAGCTGGCTATAGCAGCCCTAGGCAAGTTTTCTAAATTCTCCAAATCAAATTCCCATCACCACTCCCCTTTAAAGAAAGTAAGTAAAGTCACTCAGTTGTGTCCAACTCTTTGAGTGGACTGTAGCCCACCAGGCTCCTCCGTCCATCCAAGGGATTTTACAGGCAAGAGTACTGGAGTGGGTGGCCATTTCCTTCTCCAGGGAATCTTCCCAAGCCAGGAATGGAACCTGGGTCTCCCGAATTGTAGACAGCTGCTTTTACCGCCTGAGCCACCAGGGAAGTTGGAATGGAGTCCATGATGGTTGTCCCCAAAACAGTCCTCCCAATGAAGATGCCCCACCTGTTAGCAGCTCAATAGCCAAAAGCACCCGCCCCAGTGCTGACTGCTGCAGAAAGGAGGAGGTGGGGAGCGAGTCTGTTGAGGGAGTCTCATGGGCTCAGAGATTAAAGCGTCTGCCTGCAATGTGGGAGACCTAGGTTCGATCCCTGGGTTGGGAAGATCCCCTGGAGAAGGAAATGGCCACCCACTCCAATAGTCTTGCCTGGAAAATCCTATGGACAGAGAAGCCTGGTGGGCTACAGTCCATGGGGTCCCAAAGAGTTGGACACGACTGAGTGACTTCACTTTCACTTTCAGCTAACAAAGAGGTTCTTGTTTGTTCATTTACTCACTGGGCCAACAAAAAAAAAAATTTTTTTTTTTAAAGATTTTTGGGGTGTGGACCATTTAAAAAAGTCTATTGAATTCATTGCCATATTGCTTCTGTTTTATATTTTGGTTTCTTGGCCAAGGGGCACGTGGGTCCAAACCCCCTGCATTGAAAGTCAAAGTCCCCACCCCTGGACCACCAAGGAAGCCCCCTGAGCCAACAAATATTTCCTGGGCATCTACTGTAAGAAGAGGAGAGTGGAGGAAATGGGCACTTGCCATCAATGAGCTTACAAACTACAGAAGGCAAGCAAAGATGAAGCATTCTATACAGATGTTCCACTTGAAAAAGTGTCATAGAAAAAAACTGAGATGTGTAGAGGGCCAGAGAGAAAACGAGGTAAGGTGTTGCAATTTTATATCTAGTGGTCAGAGAAGTAAACATTTCAGCAAGGGCTTAAAGGAAGTGAGGAGCAAGGCACGCTGAGCTGTAGTAAAAGATGGCCTAGCACTCAGGGTGATGAGGTGTCAGGGCTCATGTTCGTCAATGGTAATAAATGCACCACCCCAGTGGGAGATGCTGAGTGGGGGAAAGCTGGGAGTGGTGGCGGGCACAGGGAAGTCTATGGGCATCTCCATGCCTCCCACTCATTTTAGCTATGAACTTAACTGCTATAAATAAATAAATAAAGCCTTTTTTTTTTTAATGGTCCTAATGGAGAAAGAAATGGCAATCCACTCCAGTATTCTTGCCTGAGAGATGCCACGGACATAGGAGCCTGGTGGGCTACAGTCCATGGGGTCGCAAAGAGTCGGATAGGACTGAGCAACCAACTCAAACAAAATCATCCTAGGAACTTTGAGACGTCTAAGACAGAAGGAGTCAACTGAATCCCAGGTCTCACAACTGGTTTCTTAGGCGGGTGAGTGAAGTACAAAGCGAAAGAGGCATTCTCGGAGTGATCTGGCCGTAGGCACAACCCAGGACTTGGCTCTGCAACTTAGACTCATAACCCTGCTTGGTGGGTCTATCCTCTCCACAGAGGCAAGGGCAAGGAGGCTGCATCACCACCAGATTACTGACCCATGTCTCCCAGAAAAGACCAAATTCAGCCTGTCCTTCACCAACTCCCGGAGCTTGCTCAAACTCATGTCCAGCAAGTCGGTGATGCCATCCAACCATCTCATCCTCTGTCCTCCCCTTCTGCTCCTGCCCTTCTTTCCCAGCATCAGGGTCTTTTTCAATGAGTCAGTTCTTTGCATCAGGTGGCCAAAGTATTGGAGTTTCAGCTTCAGCATCAGTCCTTCCAATGAATATTCAGATACAAGGTTAGTTAGGTTAGAAGGGAGGCTTACTGTAATTAGGAAAGTTATGACCCTAAAGTGCTGCTAAGGAAGGTCACTAGTATATGCTTCAGTTAATATCTCCTTCAAAGAATCTTTCTTAAAAATAGCCATATTTGTGCAAGAAGGTTTCTCCAATAAAATGCTTGTAATAGCAAGAAAACTGGTAACAACCTAACACATACCAACACAGAAAGGGTAAATTATGATACATGAAACATGGCGTAACATCAAACAGGTTTATCCAAACAAGATGCTGAGCAAAATGTACACTGTGAGCCAATCTGCTTGAAAAGAAAATGTTTTCTTTTGATATTTATGCATAACACACACCCTTAACACACATACACTCAACTGTTGATAGTGGTTTCTCTGGAAAGCAGCACTTTCATCTTTTATTCTGTATGCTATGAACCCTTTAATTATCTGCGTAAACATTTTCTTTTTTTTTTTTTTTTTTTTTTTTTGCGTAAACATTTTCTTCTCTAAGTATAATGGTTGGGGGTGGGGAATTTTCCTGACCCATCAATACTGACAATCAGATCTTCCTGAAGCCTTCATACTTTTTAATATTATTTTCACCAGATTATAAAGACAAAGCAGAAAAATAAGTGGGGGTAGGGGAGCCCGTTTAAAATCCTCCCATTAGAAAACGTAGGTAAGGGACTTCCCCAGTGATCCAGTAGTCAAGAATCTGCCTTGCAATGCAGGGGATGTGGGTTCAATCCCTGGTCAGGGAACTAAGATTCCCCCATGCCTCAGAGCAACCGACTGAGCCGCAGCTACTGAGCCCGCAGGTGGCAACTAGAGCCGGCACTCCACAATGAAAGATCCCGGATGATGCAACGGAGATTCTATGCGCCATAGCTAAGACCCAACAGCCAAATAAATAAAATAATTTTTAAAAATTTAAAGCAGGTAAGATTCCAACGTGGCTCTATTTTAAACACACAGTAATGCTGTACAGCAAAAAAAAAAAAAAAAAAGGAAGCTTAAGCAAGACAGGTGATCACTTTGTGCAAATTAAGCCCTACCAGCCTCAGTGCTCCCACCTGTAAAATGGAAAAATGACCTATTTTACAGAGTCACCAAGAACAGTGCTTTATAAATCTAGCTAAAATGCCCAGCACACTGACACACCATGGACACTCAGTACACAGCAGTTCTTATTTAAGTCAGCAATGTCGATCTTAACTTTTACATAACTGACACAGACTGTTTCATGTAGGAATGCACTCTGTCAGATCTATTTAAGTGACCCTTCCACAGTCCTTTCAGCCTCTTGCCATGCAAATTTATTCAGAAATAAAAATGTCACATACATCAAACTGCTTTTTTCCCCAAAATAGAAGGAAAACCATTTCAAGTAAAAAAAAAGTTGTTGTTGTTTTTTTCTTTTTTTGAAGTTTTGCAGACACTCACACTATACACATATACAATTACAAGGAAAGAAGAACAGGGAAGAGGAATACAAAAAGAAAAGACTCAGGATATTTTCAAATATTCTGTTTTAGGGGTTTTTTTTAACATTTTATTTATATTTTAAATTTATTTTTAATTGGAGTATAATTGCTTTACAATACTGTGTTGGTTTCTGCCATGTATCAGCATGAATCAGCCATAGGTATCCGCATGTCCCCTCCCTCATGAACCTCCCTCCGGTTTTAGGCCATTAAGTGCTTCCAAATCTAGCATAGTCCTGGGAACCTACTCTCAGGGGCCTTTGCGATGATGTGCTGGTTTAAAGGCCTGCTTTGCAACCTCCTAGCTATATGACCTCAAGGTCTCAGCCTTCTTATCATTAACATGGAGCTTCCTGGGGGTTGCTGTAGGGTTAAATGAAATGGGTGTCATATTTTTAGCACAATGCCAAGCTCATGGTGAACATTCAATAGTACTAGTTGTCCTGGTTATTTTTCTGCCAACTAAAGTACATGTTCAAGACAATCCATACATTAGAGAAGCTTTTCCACTGGACAAACAGCTGCTAAGTAGGTCTCAAAGCCCCATGACCATGACCCAGTTTCCAGAGGAGAATATGAGGAAAACAACTGCCCAGAGGCCTGAGGATGTCTGGGCTGGTCTGGTCCCTGGTCAGCTTGCCTTCCCCTTTTCCGCACATACCCTCCAGGAATAACAGCCTCTTGGTAACTGGCAATGTGTCAGTGGTGAGTCATGGGTCATACACTGTTTCCATCTGAATTCTCCAGAACTACCCCAAGCAGTTCGTACTCTCAGGGCCCCGAACTGACCTGATCGCCTACAGTTGCTTTGGCTCTCCAGCGCCACATGAAGCCCTCAGGACATTCATAATGTAACACGATTTCCCCAACGACCTCTTCTCCATTTCAAACCCTCCATTTCAAGGTGGACGCTGCCTTGAACAAGGTTCAGGCCCCAAACTCAAGTCCACATCCCACAGCCTGTTAGCTCCCTCCCATCATTCAGCTCAAATGACATGTTCTCCAAGAGCCCTCCCTGAATGCAGCAAACAGTGTAGCGCTGGTGTGCCTCCAGCCAACCCAGGCGCTATTTCATTATATTCTATATGGGTTCAGAATGTATCTAGCTGCAAGTAATAACTGCTTAATTAACAGCGGCTTCTAATATTTCTGGACTCCTCTGGTGGCTTAGTGGTAAAGAACCCACCTGCCAAGACATGCAGGAGATGTGGGTTCAATCCCTAGGTTGGGAAGATCCCCTGGAGAAGGAAATGGCAACTCACTCCAGTATTCTTGCCTGGAAAATCCCATGGACAGAGGAGGCTGGCGTGAGCTACCATCCATGGGGTTGCAAAGAGTCAGACATGATTTGGCGACTAAACAACAATTTCTCCAGACCCTGATACTGGGAAAGATTGAAGGCAAAAGGGGAAGAGGGCGGCAGAGATCAAGGCGGTTAGATAGCATCACTGGCTCAATGGACATGAATCTGAGCAAACTCCGGGAGATAGTGAAGGACAGGGAACCCTGGGGTGCTGCAGTCCACAGTCAAACACAACTTGGAGACTGGACAACAGCAACAATGGCAAGTCTAAAGGAAGGTGGCTGCTGGTATAATTTTAGCCATAGGATGAGGCCATTGGGAACTCTGGCTCTTCCTGCTCAGCCACATTTAGCGTGCTGTCTTTCACATCATCTCATGGTACAAAAAGGTTGTTGGTCATAACCAGACATCTTTTCAACATGCAAGGTAGGAGGAAGATGGGAGGAGGAAGGTGTGGCTATGTCAACCACATCAGGAAAGTCCTTCCCCAAACCTTTACTACCTGAAAACCAAAATGAGGTCACATGGCCTCCTCCAGCTTCAGGGGAAACAGGTAAATCAAGATACAAATTGTTACCACTGGCTGAGAACAAACATGATCTGTCACCTGAGGCTGTGCCCAGTTTAGTCCCATGTATAATCAAGGTTCTCTTAGCAACAAAAAATGGGAACGCGCACTGGGGAGGAAAAGAACAGTGTTGGCCATCCTTATCTTTTCACAGTACTTACACTATCTGAAATTGAAGTGAAGTCAAGTCATTCAGTCGTGTCTGACTCTTTGCAACCCCACGAACTGTAGCCTACCAGGCTCCTCCATCCCTGGGATTCTCCAGGCAGGAATACTGGAATGGGTTGCCATTTCCTTCTCCAGGAGATCTTCCCAACCCAGGGATCGAACCCAGGTCTCCTGTATCGCAGGCAGACGCTTTACCATCTGAGCCACCAGGGAAGCTCATATCTGAAGTTAACTTCTGCTAAATAAGCAAATAAATATGTAAGCGCTGATGGCTCATACCTCAACAGAATGTAAGCTCCATATCCAGCTTTATATATACATGCCCAGAGCCTGTATTTTAAAATTACTGTCAACTTTCTCACATTAGGCAGGTATTATAGGCAGTGGAATATAGTAAGGATAGTCTAGGCTATGCTGGGCTTCCCAGGTGGCTCAGTGGTAGGGAACTCTGGTTCAATTCCTGGGTCAGGAAGATCCCCTGGAGAAGGAAACAGCAACCTATTCCAGTATTCTTGCCTGGGAAATCCCCGACAGAGGAGCCTGGTGAGCTCAGTTCTTGGGGTTGCAAAGAGTCAGACACGACTGAATGACTAAACAACAATAAGGTTATGCTATTGTGGCAAATTAAGCCCCAAATCTCAGTGGCTTGATGGCACAAAAACTTATTTCCTGGCCATTCTTTATGTTCATTGCATATGGTGGGGGGAAGGAGGTGAGGGGTCAGGGAGGAGGCAGGGAGCTTCACTCCACATGGAGAAATCTAAGCTGGAAAAGGCCAAGTTGGAAACTCCATGATCTCAAAACGTGGCTGCAGAGTTTACTATAGTAAATGAGAGGTAGACAGCCACTTAAAGGCTTCAGTCCAGAAATACATGTTAATCTCACGAACAGCCCCCTGGACAGAATTAGTCACGTGATTTGTGTGACCTAAGGAGGTGGAGAGCAGGTGTATGTCGGTGGTAAATGTTTCTGCCTCATTCCCCATGGAATGGTAAAATATTGTACAACACATCATCCCTATTTTAGAATTTAGACCCATCAGAGAAATGTCTTAGAATGAACTTAAAGTTAGGGATACTCAGTAAAACAATTATTTCATCTTATAAGGCAATACTTACCATTAACAATTTTTTTTCCCCTTCAGGAGTAATAATAGGAAATACTTATGCAGCACTTATTATGTTCTGCTTTAAGTACTTGCCAAATCACATTACCTTTAATCTACCCAACTACCCAGAAAGGGAGATACAATAGTATCTTAAACCCATTGTCTAAGGGAATGGGAGAGTGACGGATGCCAGCTCTCCATGGGTCATTTCTTCATATTGTATACACAGAGGCACCAACCGCCTTTATTCCAAATGATCTTTAAGGATGCTTATACAGAGAACAGCCTTGAAAAATATATCTCCCTATGGAGCAAAGGGCAGGTGTGCTAACTGCCCATTATAAAAGATTAGGATTCCCTAAAGACATGGATTCCACTGTGTTTGCAGGTACCATCTGACTCTTTCCACATCTCCCCTCTTTGGAAACTAGGTCTTAGGGAACCAGTGTAAGAAAATGGTAATAGTCTGGCTATAGCCATTGTTACAAGTAATAAAGCCATTCCCAAGAGTCCATGAAACTGTGGCAGGTTAGTTTTTGAGCTTGAAAGCAGGGTAAAATGTCAGAGCCTTCACAGTGCCTGACAAGAAGTTGAGTAATCTGCCTGAGGTCTGACAGCTAGAGTAGGTGGCATATCTAAGATTCAAGCCCAAGCTGTCTGGCTTAGAAACCATGCTTTTAAATCCTCTGCTATACTGCAGCATTCCTCAAAGTGTAATTCCAGAACTAGAAGCATCAGTATCACCTGCGAACATGTTACAAGTGCAAATTCTTGGGCACTACCCCAGACCTACTGAATCAGACACTGTGGAGGTGGGAAAGGGAAAGACATATGTGAATCTTAAAGGTTTTTCAGGAGATTCTGATGCTTACTCTAAGTTTGAAAAACACCACTTTACTGCATATATTCACCGTATCTATAAAAGAGAAAAATGTTATGAGTATATCCTGATTTACATAGGGATTTGAATTGACCTTTTGTAACCTGAATAATAGATTTGAAGCACTAACAGAGATGGCTCCTAAGCCCTTGCATTTAATTTTTAGGAATGTAAAGGTCTTTATTTGGTGCAAATAAGCACCACATATCTGTTTAATAGGGCTGCATATTCTGCTTTGGAGTCACAAATGTACATCCCAAATGCTAAATAAAAATACCTGCTTTTTTATTCCCATAATGATTAGAAAGAATTACTTAGCCAAGGAGAAACACTATTTATATTTGAGAATCGAGCTATAATTCTTGAAAAACAGGAAACCACATATCAACATGGCCAACAGTGTACCACAGTAGAAAGGGCACCAGGCTTTGAGTCAGAGTCAAGTCACTTAACTTCTTCAACTCAATTTCCTGATTTTAAAATGGAAAATGAACTCCAACTTCAGAGTTGCAATTAGGCTTAAATGATATGTCATGTGAACGCCACTGGTAAACAGCTGTGGTGCTCCGTGCTTTGTGGATGTAAACTCCACCTGCATGGGCTCTTTCTCTGCCTTAACCTGGTGTTTTCAGTTCCTCCAATGCTGAGAGCACTGTCTGGCACTTAGAAGATACTGGATGTTTATAAGGTATCGGGAATGAACATGAGGTATTACATTAAGGATGTAATTGATTTCTCTGGACTCCACTTGTCACAATAATCTCAGTCATTTAATAGGAAAAAGTTGCTTGAGCAAGAAATCCTTAGTCATGTTTTAAATGGGCCAGATAATTTAAGAAAATCAGCTGATTTTCTTCCCCTGGAGAACACTACCGAAAGAGTTCTGTCCTAAGGCATAAGACAGAAATGCCTATTAGCAACTCTCAAGGCCTGAGAGCCTCATGGTTCCCCATCTATCCCCATAACAATCTCTTATGCTCTTATGAACAGCCAGGAATAAAGATATGTACTTACAAAGAACTAAATATTTCACGTTTACTTCTGCATGGTGGTAGAATTTTAGTAAACAGATGACAGGGTTTATGTAATCTCTTGTAATAAAATCTAATATTAATTCAGCAAATATTAAATAAGCTAGTGCTGCGTCTAAAAAGAGGCTGCTGGAAAGCCACGGTCAATTAAATATCATTGAGAATGGGAGTCATTGTTGACTTTATAATTTAATGAAAAATATAATTTATTTACAAAACTTTCTATGAGTATGGTCAATGCAGTTCCTTAATTTGAACTCTCTAACATACTTTCTCAATCTCCTGAAAATTTTGTTAACGGTCTAGTCTTAAAATAGGGGAACTCTGGGCTTTTACCTTCAACAGAAATACTAAGATAGCAAATGAATTCAAGGACATTTTTCAGGGTACAGATTCAATAGTAAGAATTTTCGAGCAATGATGCCATACCTTAAAGGACATCTGCAGGGTATATTGTCACCTGTGTATGTCTTATAACAATCCAGATATTTATATATAAATTAGTTCTACCCTTTTCACAAGTGACAGCACAAACCTAAAGATTTGGAATTTTAATAATGGACTAACTTCATCAAGTCAACTTACTTGCATTATGCAAATCTGATCAATGAAAGCACAAAATGCGAGTTGAGCATGAAACGCTTTTCATTTGTATCTTTAAAATATGGAAAACAAGCTTGCTTTTCCCATGTGTTTTTTTTTTAATTCATCTTTTCAATCCCCAAAGCACTATAACTTCAACTAAACAATCACATGGCTCCAGTAACTTATAAATGTTCCTAATAAAGATGCAACTCATACATATATGTATCTTAGACAACTCTTCCATGTAATCAAAGCCAAATTAAGCAAGTATTTTAGTCAATAAAAATAACTTTTAGCTCCACTAACTCCTTGTAAAATTCAGTCAAACTAATAGGAAACAGAAGAGAAAGCCAGTTTTGACACAGTCTAACTACTAAAGGTCTCATAACCTCACAACAAAACAGTGACTTCTGGTGGCAAACAGTGACTTCTGGTGGAAATGCATGCATATTTTACATCTTGTAAGAGAAAGCAATGTTGAAAATCACCTGATCTTTACTCTTGTCATAAATTCTCAGCCCCTTAATGATTTCTGTATTCAAAATTAACACAATGTAAGTCTTGAAAACCGTATTTTTAGGAGGTTGAAGAGTTAAGAGCATTTTTTAACAGATTGAAGAGTTAAGCAAATGCCAAAGACACTACAGAAATTCAATTGCCACAATGAATGAATAAGACGTATTAATTCTGATATGTAATAGTTCTTTTCTTCCTGCAAAGGGTCCACAGCAACACACCTCCAAGTTGCATATCTCCAGCCACATCATCGCTGTCAGTTCTATTTAGAAAAAGAAAAGAAGGGGTGGAGGGGTGAGGAAGTCCCCAATATTTAAATTCATTTTTTTCTCCAAAACCTTGTGTCTCACTCTTCAATACCTCTTTGTCCTAAAGTGACCAACATGTCTCAAATTCTTTCCTTGGTCCCCTCTCTCCTCAGTTAGCTGAATTCAAATTAGCTTTTTAAGTACTAGTTATCTATTCTCCTACTTTCTCTGTTCTTCATTCTCTTCGGTCATTATCTCTTAGTTCTCCCCATTCCTCTTCTGCATATTTATCTTCAAATACAATACTTTCCGACCTTGGCAAACAGACACCACCTCTAAATGAAAGCAGGCAAACCATTCGTAGTTTTCAACTCTCCTGTGAATTTCCAGAATATCCACTCAAGGAACCCTTTCCACTAAAGATGAAAGGCAAGCTAAGGAAATACATTAGACACAGGAAGTAAACATTGAAAAAGGGCATGCCTAGGTATTCTTAAGCCTCTAAGCAGAACTAGACTGCCGAGTTCCAGGGTCTTTCTTTTTCGTGACTTCTGTCGCTACTCGGAGTCTGACACCAGGTAGGTCCGGGAGTAGGGTGGAGGGTCCCACCACCGCCCGTACCTTCTACCACCTCTGCCTGACCTTGTTCTGAAACAATCTTCCACAAGCAAAATCACCCACATTCTCAGGCCGGTCCCTTGCCTGGCGTTTCTCTGCCTCAATTACTGAGCTCTTCTCACCTGCCAAGCGTCTCAAGAAACACCCATGGGTCTTCGCCTTAATGTACGGTTTCGGCTTTAAGATTTAAATCTGTCTGGTTTCTTGATGGCAGGTCATCCATCCTTCCCGCCCCCATCCCCTCCTGCAACGTGCACCAACTGGGTTAAGATTATCCCACCCCACTGTTTTGTTAAAAAAAAAAAAAAAAAAAACTTCGTCCGCAAGGCCTTCCCCACCCCCACTTTGACACCCACCCCCACCCCTCAACAGAGATGGGCTCCCGGAAGACAGGACTCATCTCCACCTCCAAAGCCAAGGGTCTTCCTAGGGCAATTTACATAACAATACGGGGTCTGCGGAAACTCCAAGGAGACTAACCTAGGAGGAAAGTCGCAAGACCCCTTGCAGGTCCCTCGCAGCTTCATTAACGTAACTCCCAAGCACCTTAAGGTAAAGGATGATTCCTGTAACGCTCCAGGTCCTCTCCCTCCTAATTCGCCAGCCCCGGCGCTCGCAAAGTCGGAGGGCTAGCGTGTGGCAGTCAGAGGATCAGACATCAAGAAGAATGTATCACCGAGGGAAATTAACCAGTTCCACGCTCTGCAGACGCCGTCTCCCTCTGCGCCAGGAGCAGGTCTCAGAAGGTGCCTCCAACTTTTCCCCTCCCTCTCTGGAGTCTGCGGACCACCGCCGCACACCTCCATCTCGATCACAATTTGAGGAGACTGGAACCACTAATCTCTCTCCTAGACGTAGTGGGGGAGGGGTGACGATAAAGGGGGGAAGGGGCCTCGTAACGGAGGAGAGAAAAGCCCCGCTTTTACCCCCACTCTGCAGAGAAACTTCTGGGACTCTTCTATTACGCAACCCCGGGACCAGGTTCCAATACATGAACATCTTTCCGCAAGACGCGGGGCGCACGGGCAGACGTGGGATTCGGTGGAGTGAGAGAGGTGGGGAGGAGGACGGGTCTCTTCCTGCGCTCCCCTCCCCAGTTTTTCTAGACGCTACCTGCCGGGAATTGGTAAGGGCGGTAGAGAGCTCGGCGTCTCCCTCGCCCGTTCTCCCCGAAGGTTCCCACCGGAAAAGCGGGAACGCCAAGCGACTTGAGTCAGCGTGCTGGGAAGCCGGCTGCGAGGCGGGAGAGCCGGGGCTTCCCAGAAGTCAGCGGCCGCGGCGCCGGGACCAGGATGACCACCCCAACCCCCCCACCTCCAGCTCGGGGTAGCGGGGCGCAGGATTCCGCTCACCTTCCAGACCTGGAGTCCTCCGGGCTCGGCTCGCGCACCCTCGCCGCCTCCGCCCGCCCCTGACCTGTTGCGGTGAGGAAGGGGCGCAGGTGCGGGGAGCGCGGGGCGCTCAGCGACGGCTCGCGCGGGACCCGGCGCCCAGCCGCGGAGGCGAGAACGCAGCTGTGCCAGCGACGCGCGCGGGCGGCGGCCGAGTGCGCAGGGGCCGCGCGCTCGTCCGCTCGCTGGCTGGCTAGCCCCGCGCGCCGGCGGCCCCCGGAACGCCCGGGAGGCGAGGCCCCGCCCTTCCCCGGGAGGCCACGCCCCACCCCGGGTTTCTCGGCCCCGCCCTGCCCACGCCCTCTCCCTGGCACCACCCTGATGAGAGGAACTGCGCGGGCCCTCCGCGGGAGACCAGTGGGAGGACCCAGGGCCAGCAACCTCTCGGAATGAATACTGCAGTGACCGTACACCGGCAGTGTGGGTGACCCTGCCCCGGCCTGCTGCGGGGCACCGCAACCCTTTCGCTTTGCAGCGAGAATGAGCTTAGGGTCAAGTTTTGACTAAAAGTGTCAAGGAGTCTTTTCTGCAGTGTCCTATTCTGTAGGAAGATGATAATAACTAACATCTGGAGAGGGTTAAATGGTTTGTAAAGAGCTTTTCGCACTCAAGCCCAGCTCATCGTCGTAACAGCCGCATGAAACAGACACAGTATTGCTGCCATCTCCCAAATAATGAAACCGAAGGGGTAGAAATAGTGTGCCCAGTGTCCGCAAGTTAAAAAGTGGCACGAGAAACCAGGCCTCCCAAATCCAGCCTCCCCAGTTCTTGCTCTTCAGCAGCCCAACCCCAGAAAATTCTAATGGGTACTGGGGCTTTGGCAAACAGATCCAAAAAGAAGGCTACTACCTAGTTGCTACCCAATCCCTTGTTGAACATAGGAAAGAAAGCGTCCTCCTGAACTCTTAGTGGCATCTCACCTTCCTCCCTGAGAAGGATGCAGGAAGATGTCATCAAACGGCCTAGACAGGATTTTTCCCATGTCTTAATGGTTTAAAATGTTTTCAGATTTTTTTTTTAATGTGGACCGTTTTTAAAGTCTTTATTGAATTTGTTACAGTATTACTTGTGTTTTATGGTTCGTCCTTTTGGCCATGAGACACCTGCGGTCTTAACTCCCTGCCAGGTATTGAACCCTGCCTTCTGCATTGGAACCTGAAGTCTTAACCACCGGACTACCAGGGAAGTCCCCTCCTAATGGTTTCAATGGGTGAAATCATTTGGATCAAGACAATCACCTTTTTCATATGCAATAGAATATAAATTAATGTAATGTATGAAAATAACTCCTCTTTCTTGCCCTGTTTTTTCATTTGTTGTTGTTGTTGCTCTGCCCCTCCTGATTCCTTCATTGTCCACATAAACACTGTTTGAAAACCTAAGTGATAGATATTCGCATTTCCAAATTAAACTCTTGGCTGCTTGATCCCATGGATTGTTTTGCAAAATATAACTCTTTTCCCTACTCCCTATGCTCTCACAATTATATTGATTTACCATAACAGCTACAATAATTAAGGTGTCCCTGATGAGATCTGCTCTGCGTCTGGGTGAAAGCTTTGGAGGTCTTCCCTAGACAGGTGGGACAGCCATCACCCCGGACAGATGCCAGTTTGCACGCTTCTTAAATGTTTCTAACAAAGATTGATATCTATTCTAATCATAATGAATATTTTAACCTTTTTGTTATGGAATTAATATATTTCATTGTAAAATATGTATAAGCTTATATATAAATAAAAATATATGTCATATTTTTAAATATAAATTTATTTATTTTAATTGGAAGCTAATTACTTTACAATACTGTATTGGTTTTGCCATACATTGACATGAATCCGCCACGGGTGTACATGTGTTCCCCATCCTGAACCCCCTCCCACCTCCCATTTTTTTATTTTTTAAACACTTTATTTTATTTTATTGGAGTGTAGCTGATGAACAAGGCTGCAATAGTTTCAGATGAACAGCAAAGGGACTCAGCCATACATGTTCATGGATCCATTCTCCCTCAAACTCCCCTCCCATCCAGCATGACACATGACAATGAGCAGAATTCCCTGTGCAATAAAGTAAGTCCTTGTTGGTTATCCATTATCAATACAGCAGCACGTACTTGCATGAGTGCCTGCTAAGTTGCTCCAGTCATGTGTGACTCTCTGCGACCCTGTGGACTGTAGCCTGCCAAGCTCCTCTGTCCATGGGGATTCTCCAGGCAAGAATACTGCAGTGGGTTGCCATGTTCTCCTTCAGGGGATCTTCTCAAGCCAGGGATTGAACCCACATCTCTTGCATCTCCTGCATTAGCAGACAGATTCTTTACCACTACCACCATCTGGGAAGCTCCGTGAGTACCTCATCAATCCCAAATTCCCTAACTATCCCTTCCCCACATCCTTCCCCTGCTGGCAACCATAAATTCATTCTCCAAGTCTGTGAGTGTGTTTCTGTTTTGTAAATAAGTTCATTTGTATAATTTTTTAGATTCGGTAGGTAAGGGATGTCATGCAATATTTCTCCTCTTTTTGACTCATTTGACGCAGTGTGACAATCTTTAGGTCCATTCATGTTGCAAACACGACTGAGCGACTGAACTGAACTAATGTTGTTGCAAATAGATTATTTCATTCTTTTTAATAAACCTAGTCATACTTTATAATCTGAAGGGTGTTTTTTTTTAATCAATCTAAAACTTTTTCCTTTGTTGTGTTCCTAATCCAATAAAGTCTCCTAATGCCTTCAATCTGTAGTCAATTTAGTAAATAACATTGACAGTGTAAGTTTGATAATTTGACTTTACTGCTTTTGGAGGTGAGGGATGCAATGTTGCAGGTTTTGTTGTTGTTGTTGAAGATGATGTAGCTTTGGTCCATTGATAGGAATATTTTCAAGGCAATGTGCTAGGGAATGGGCCATATCAATGACACAGAGCACCTATTTTCATGAGCTTCTGGTGCCTTGCCGAAACAGGTAGGTAAATAGACAATTCCAATGCATGCTTCTATTAATTAATTTCTGGAAAGGTAGTTCAGTTCTGTTCAGTCGCTCAGTCATGTCCAACTCTTAGCAACCCCATGGACTGCAGTACACCAGGCCTCCTTGTCCATCACCAACTCCTGGAGTTTACTCAAACTCATGTCCATTGAGTCAGTGATGCCATCCAACCATCTCATCCTCTGTTGTCCCCTTCTCCTCCTGCCTTCAATCTTTCCCAGCATCAGGGTCTTTCCCAATGAGTCAGCTCTTCACATCAGGTGGTCAAAGTACTGGAGTTCAGTTTCAACATCAGTACTTCCAATGAACATTCAGGATTGATTTCCTTTACCATTGACTGGTTGGATCTCCTTGCAGTCCAAGGGACTCTCAAGAGTCTTCTCCAACACCACAGTTCAAAAGCATCAATTCTTCTGTGCTCAGCTTTTTTTATAGTCCAACTCTCACATCCATACGTGACCACTGGAAAAACCATAGCCTTAACTAGATGGACCTTTGTTGGCAAAGTAATGTGTCTGCTTTTTAATATGCTGTCTAGGTTGGTCATAACTTTTCTTTTAAGGAGTAATCGTCTTTTTATTTCATGGGTGCAGTCACCATAAAGGAAAAGCAGTCATTCTTGTGAGTTTTTAAGTTGCTTTTCTGCCTTTTCTCCCAGTCAAATTGTATATAATCAGTTAATAAGCAGGTTGTTTTAAATAGTGATTGAGTGCGTGCTAAGTCGCTTCAGTAGTGTCCGACTCGGTGCAACGCCATGGATTGTAGCCCATCAGGCTCCTCTGTCCATGGGATTCTCCAGGCAAGAGTACTGGAGTGGGTTGCCATGCCCTCCTCCAAGGGATCTTCCCAACCCAGGGATTGAACCCAGGTCTCGTGCCTTGCAAGCAGATTCTTTATCATCTGAGCCAGCAGGGAAGCTGTATCTAAATTTTCCAAAAATGTATGACATAATTGAAAAGCGATTATGCAAGGGAGATGTAGACATTACACTTTGTTAGCTACACTCCCCTCTATCTTCACTATAGGAATTCTTCAATTACATTTTTAGTTCACTGGCTAAAATTCTAGCACTTTCTTCATCTTTACAATTTAGTCATTTTATTTCTGATCATGTTTCTGCTTAGGTGAAGCATGTCTCTGACATAAGTGATCTTTTTTTATAACAGAAATGAAAAAAATTTTTGCCTTTTTTTTTTTGGTAATAAACTATGGAACTTTTCCAGCTGCCTCTCTGTGTAAGAACTCCTGGGGTTTTACCTGAAAATTTTCAGCCATGATTCTACTTAAATTTTGCAAACAAACAAATGAATCTCCAGGGACTCAGAGAAGCTCATAGGCTGTATCCTGAGTTCCTGAACTGTACAAGGCAGGGTAGGAATACATGTTGAGATTGAGACTGAAGGGAAATGTGCCTGCATCACAACACTAACAGCTGTTTGCTTGGGCAGCCTGGAATATTCCTGAACTCTGTAGTCAGCAAGACCTGAGTCTTGTAAACCAGCAGTTTAAATGACGTTACTCCAAAATTACTGCATGCATATTTCAAAGCGAATGAATTACTTCAACGTGTAAGAAAGTCCTAACCAAACTCACAGATAAATCCTAACCAAGCATACACTTGGTTATAAGTATACACTGGGTTGAAAACTTCAACCCAGATGGGGGAAGGTGGTGTAGACAGGGAGCAGGGGACAGTGAAGGGAAGAAAGGAGTACTGGCCTAAGCCAGACAAAGAAAAGGGGAGATAGAGCCAGTTTCAAAAAAAAAAAAGAACACAAAAGAAAGAGAAGTAGGACCTCCAGCAAAGATTATGAAGGGCAGTGATAAGAAGATAGGAAAAATCAAAGGCAAACTGGTGGTGAAGGGCCCTACGTGCCAAACTAGGAAGCATTCCTTTCATCCTAAGTGAAGTTTGATTTGATCAAGTTGCATTTTAGAAAGACTACTGTGGCTGCCAGATGAAAATAAAGATGAATAGGAGACAGTGCGGCTATAGTCCTAATCCCTGAGGCCATGGGAGAAATTGTACTGAGAGCTGGGCATAGATTGTAGACAGACACAGAAATTCCCAGCTTTTACATATCTACTTGGGAGGCAAATATGCAAATGTAAGCCTGCTATCTTTTGCTGCAAGAAGTGCACAACCATTGTAATTAAAGTAACTGCATTTTATCATGAACACTTTGCATAAAACATAGTTCTTAGTGACCTGACCTTACTTTTATTTTTTTTCTGACCTCATTTTTTTCTAACAAGTACAATGAGTTTTATATTATGTGCAAGTTTTTATTTATTGCTACTATACACTATTTCCCAACCCTAAAGGGATTATGAATATTTTTGAGTTATATGATAGTACTGTTAACTGATTTAGTATCTAAAATTGTAATGTGGAAAATGCTAGTGAATCTAGAGTAAAATATAAGTCCAAATCCATATTTCTCTCTAAATAAAAAATGTAGGTATTTGTGAATACCTACAGTTTACTAAACATTTCATAAATAATTTGTTTTAAATCCCCTTGAAAATACATGTATAGCTCTAGTTCCTGTTTGAAGAAGGAATAAATTCAGAGAGATTATTCATCTCTATCATGATTATACATTTCAAATAGCAGAGACAGTATTTGAATCCAGCTTTTCTGGATTCTCAAGGTTATATTCTTTGTTGTTGTTGTTGTTCAGTCATTAAGTTGTGTCCAACTCTTTGTGACCCCATGGACTGTAGCATGCAAAGTTTCCCTATCCTTCACCATCTCCCAGAGTTTGCTCAAACTCATGTCCATTGAGTCGGTGATACCATTCAACCATCTCATCCTCTGTTTCCCTCTTCTCCTCCTGCCCTCAATCTTTCCCCATATCAGGGTCTTTTCCAATGAATTGGCTCTTTGCATCAGATGGCCAGAGTATTGGAGTTTAGGCTTCAGGATCAGTCCTTCCAATGAATATTCAGGGTTGATTTCCTTTAATATAAACATCCCAACCAATGTCTGTTGCAGTTAAATCTATATCAGCAAGCCTGAGGGAACTGGCAATGGGTTTTCATTCTGACAGTTACATCTGGAGGGTTAAATAGGAATAGGATAAGTAAGCTGAGAGATGATGGGAAAATCAAATATTTGGAAAATGAAAAAGGGAAAGAAATGACAAACAGAACCAGAATACAAGAACCAAGTTATGCTGAGGCACCACTGGGTGGTGAGCCCCCAGTGGAGCAAGATGGGGGTAAAAGGGTCCTGAAGACTATGGTACAACTTTAACTGCACAGTTCATCGCAATGCATCTCTCTCATCTAAGTTCCAAAATGTCACTCTCATATATTTGCAGGAAATTTCCACAGGGTTGTCCCATAGACAAAACATACTCAGCATACCTAGTATGAAGCTCATAGTTTTTCACTCTGTCCATTCACTCTTCCACAACCCACCCAACTTAATTCCTCCTATTTGGTTTCCAACTTTGGTTGCTAGTACCTTTAAAGACCCAGGATTCAGGTTCAAATGACCATTTCCAAGGGAACCCACCTACACTGTTGGTGGGAATGCAAATTGGTGCAGCCAACATGGAAAACAGTATGGAGGTTCCTTAAAAAACTAAAAATGGAGTGGCCATATGATCCAGCAATCCCACTCCTGGGCACATATTCGGAAAAGAGGAAAACTCTAATTAAAAAATTTACGTGTTCCCCATGTGCCCTGTAGCAGCACTGTTTACAATAGCCGAGATGTGGAGACAACCTAAGTGTCCATCAACAGGGGAATGGGTAAAGAGGATGCACCACATGCAGACACAGTGGAATACTACTCAGTCATCAAAAAGAATGACATAACGCCATTGCAGTAACATGGATGGGCCTAGAGATGATTATACTAAACACATCAGACAGAGAAAGACAAACATCATATGACATCACATGATATCACTCACATGTAGAAGCTGAAAAACGGATACAAATGAACATTTACAAAACAGAAATAAACTCACAGGCATAGAAAACAAACTGATGGCTACCAAAAGGGAAAGTGGGGGGAGGGAGGAATAAATTAGGAATTTGGGATAAACAGATATACATTACTATATACAAAATAGATAAACAACAAGGAATAGCACAGGGAACCATATTCAATATCTTGTAATAACCTATAATGGAAAAGAAATTGAAAAAGAACATATACATATGTAACTGAATCACTTTGCTGTATAGCTGAAACTAATGCAGCATCAGAAATAAACTATACTTCAATTTAAAAATAAATAAAAATAAACACACACAAATACAAATTGTAGAAAACTGAGTTTAATACATTAATAAAATTAAAGTTTATTAGTTACCAAAAAAAGTCCTTTACCCCCAAGTCATATTTAACTTTCATTCTAAGTATCTCCCTTCCCTACAAGTTCCCTTCCTATTTCTGTTTCATTTCTCCATTCTTTTACTGAATGGCTACTAAGTGTCAGTTAAGAGTCTGCCTGCAGGGCTTCCTCGGTGGTCCAGTGGTTAAGCATCCACCTGTCAATGCAGGGGACATGAGTTCGATTCCCGGTCCAGGAAGATCCACATCCTGCAGAGCAACTAAGCCCGTGCACCACAAGTGCTGAAGCCTGTGTGCTCCAAAGCCCACCAACCACAAGGGAAGCCATCACCATGAGGAGCCCTCACACCACAACTGGGGAGTAGCCCCCACAACTACAGAAAGCCCACAAACAATGAAGACCCAGCTCAGCCAAATATAAAGAAATAAGTTATAAAAAACAAATAGAAGAGTCTGCCTACAATGCAGGAGACCAGGATTCAATTTCTGGGTTGGGAAGATACCCTGGAGAAAGAAGTGGCAACCCACTCCAACATTCTTGCCTGGAAAATCCCAGGGACAGAGGAGCCTGGTGGGCTACAGTCCATGGGGGTCTCAAGAGTTGGACATGACTGAGTGAATAAATCACCACCACTAAGTGTCAGGTGCTAATTCTGTTCAATCACAGGAATATAAAGACAAATGAGAGACTATCCTTGTCGTTGGAGAGTTCACATCTCAAAGAAGAATGTAAAAGGAAGAATTCTTTTAAAAAAATATTTACTTGTTTTATTTGCTGCACACAGGGTCTTTTGGTGAGGCATGTGGGATTTAGTTCCCTGACCAAGGATCGAACTTAGGACCTCTGCTTTGGGAGCACCAAGTCTTAGCCACTGGACCACCAAGGAAGTCCCCAGCGGTGGAATTCTAAGATGGCTCTGAAGATTCCCTCTCCTGTTGTGTGTCTGCTGTTTAATTTCTTCTCTTTGAGTGTGGGTAAGTCTTATCTAACCAGGCAAGCTGTTTTAAAAAAAGAAGATATAAGGGCCAAAGGAGGAAATCAGAGAGATTCAAAACTAGAGCAGATGCTTTTATTCAGCCTTGAAGGAATGAGCCCGACTCTTTGCGACCCAGTGGACTGCAGCCCACCAGTCTCCTCTGTCCATGGGATTCTCCAGGCAAGACTACTGGAGTGGGTTGCCATTTCCTTCTCCAGGGGATCTTCCCGACCCAGGGATTGAAATCAGATTTCCTGGACTGCAGGCAGATTCTATATTGACTGAGCTACCGGGGAAGCCCTCTATGTTGTGGAGAAGGCCATAAAACAAGGACCTGGCAGAGGTCTCTGGGAACTGACAAAGGTCTTTGGCCTCTAGTTGGCGGAAAAAAAAAAAAAAAGGACTCTGTCATACAACTGCAAGGAAATGAATTCTGCCAAGGAACTTGGCAAGGGATCTTTCCCTAGTTAAGCCTCCAAATGAAGATGCGTGCATGCATGCCAAGTCATTTCAGTTGTGTTTCTCTGCAATCCTATGGACCATAGACCGCCAGGTTTCTCTGTCCATGAGATTCTCCAGGCAGGAATACTGAAGAGGGTTGTCATGCCCTCCTCCAGGGTATCTTCCAGACTCCGGGATTGAACCCATGTTTCTTATGTCTACTGCACTGGAAGACAAGCTCTTTACCACTAGCCTTGCCTGGGAAGCCCAAATGAGAATACACCCAGACAACACCTTGACTTCAGCCAATAAGATTGTGAGCAGTGACCCAGGTCAAGTATACTGGCCTTCTGATTTACAGAAGCAGTAAGGTAATAAATGGGTATTGTTTTAGACTTCTAGGTTGTGATAATTTGTTATGCAGCAACAGAAAACTAATACAGAGCAATAAAAGAATAGATAGATCGTTGTCACAGAGACTGCTCAATGCTATGGGACAGGCATGCAGAAGGATGCTCTCAGGGCCTAGACAGGGGCATCTAACAAAAACCGGTGGACTCAGGGAAGACAGCCTGCCAGAGGTAGAACCTAGGATGATCATAAAAGGAAAGAGGGAGTTGGAGAATGTGTGTGACTGGGGAGGGCGCCGTGCTGTGTGTGTAGGAGGAGCTACACATGTACAAGTCCCAGAGTGACAGAGTTCCTGGTAGGCTGTAGAAACTAGAAATACTTCAACACGTCTGAAATGAAAGGAAAAAGAGTAAAAGTTGATGATAGAAAAGTAAGATATGGTAATAAAAAAAAGTAACACTTACCATTTACTGATTGCATACTGTGTAGTAGTTCAGGATGTAATCTCAACCGAGGTGTTCACAGGAACCCTCTGTGTGCTGGTGAGTTGCTCTTTTCCCTCCTTCAGCCCCTGTTCCTCCTCTGCTGTGCTGTGAGTCACAGGGGGTTGATTCTTGCAAACCACCTTTTGCAGACTTCTTGCTGGGAGATGGACTTTCGGTTGGGTCCAGCCAATGGATGGTGCTGGGAGGAGCCTGGAGGCAGGAAGAGAGAAGACTCCAGGGTGTTGCTCCTGTCTCTGACCCAGAGGCTGCCCCTCCTCCCTACCGCCAGCTCCCACAGACCCAGATGGGTGACGGTGCCTCCTGGGCTCCAGTAATGCTTCCCCCTCAGTCCCAGCCTTGGGTGTGGCTGTTGCTTCCTGCAGTTACTGAATCCCTCGGTCGTCTCACCTTCCCTGGTTGCGTCTAACAGCTAGCTCTCCAGTCTGTACCTTTCAACTAGTTCCCCTATTAAATTCTCTCTACTGGGAGGAGAGTTCATTTCCTAGTTTCATCCAGACTGAATCACCATGTTTTACAGATGAAGGAACTCAGACTGAACAATTGGCCCAATAATTCAGTTAGAATTTCGTGGAGACCCCGTATCGACCAAGTCTGCGATTCTGAAATGGATGGCTTTCGGACAAGCTGCCTCCTCTCTCCAAACTTACCATCCCTGGATTGAGGCAGCTTCTTTTCATTTCACTATTCCAGCAGCCTCTGAGCAGTTTTCCACCTCTCCTCTCTCTCTAATCTGCTATCCACAGTGCCGCCACATGGGCCGTCTGTAAGCATATTTCTGGTCACGTGACATGCCTGGCAATTGCAAAGAGAATTAAGCACCGATTCCCCATTCTAGACTCAAGACTCCCTGGAATACTTCTTAAGGCAGTCTTTTTGGCTTCGCTTGTGTGAAATATTTTGCTCTACTGAAAATCTACCCCTGATTTTCACTTCTTTCTCTTTGTTTATTCTGTTTCTGTTCTCTTTAGCTAGAATGCTCAGTTTCTACCTTTTGAAAATAATCTTTCTGTTTTGCCTTTTGAAATAATAATCTGCCTTTCAAGGGTTATTCATCTATTCATTTATTTACCAAAACTGGGCAAGGAACATTTAGGTCTTCAGGACAGAAAGAACAAAATTATCCCTGCCCTCTAGATTATGGGTTGCCAAATATTTTCTGTAAGGAGCCAGATGGTAAATATTTTAAGCTTTGTTGGTCACATGGCCTCCACTGCAACTACTTAATTCTGCCATTGCAGCACAAAAGACAGTACAAAAATGTACATAAATGACTGAGTCTGGCTGTTTCAATAAAACTTTATTTACAAAAAACAGTAAGCTGAATTTGGCCCATGGACTGCAGTTTGCAGGCTTCTTCTAGAAACTCACAAATGGAAAAGCTAGCAGGAAGTGATAAAGAAAAAAACATAGAAAAGAGATGTGAAGAAAAGAAGTACAATGTGCCAGCATCTATGTAAGAGGAGTTTCAAATGACAAAATTAAAAAGAACAAGGAAGAGGGGATATATTTGAAGGGAAAAAAAAGTTAACTTTCTTATAACTAATGAAAAGATGAATGCTTTCAGCTCATAAAATGCCAAAGAGAAGAGATAAGGAAAAACCAGACCTAGACATAATGCAAAAGTCCTGAAACTCTCTAGAAAGAGAGGACACGTGATCTACAAAGGAACAAGAGTCATATTGACATTAGACCTCTCAACAGCGCACTGGCTGCAGGAAGACAAAGGAGTAATATATACCAAGCACTGAAAAAATTGTGAGCCTAGAGTCTTGTATTCAGCCAAAGTGTCATTCAAAAATGAAAGCATAGGAAAGTGATATTAGCCTCAGGCAAACAAATTCTCAGAAAATATGCCACACAAAGACCCACATTGAAGATATATTTGAGGAAGTACAGAAATGAGAAGGAAAAAAAGAAAACTCGTGTGTTTTAACAGATATCAGTGGAATTCCCTGGTGGCCCAGTGGTAAGGACTCTGAGTTCTCACTGCCAAGGATCTGGGTTCAATGCTGGGTTGAGGAACTAAGATCCCATAAGCCAAATGGTGCAGTCTAAATTCATGGATTAAAAGGAAATATCAGAAGTAAGAGTATTAAGAGTACTATAGGACTCCCCTGGTGGTACAATGGATAAGAATCCACCTGCCAGTGCAGGGCACATGGGTTTGATCCCTGGTCCAGGAAGATAGCTGTGGAGCAGCTAAGCCCGTGGACCACAACTACTGAAGCCCACACCTCTGTGCTCCACAACTAGAGAAGCCACCACGATGAGAAGCCAGTGCGCAGCAAGGAAGAGCAGTCCCCACTCACTGCAACAAGAGAAAGGCTGTGAATATCAACGGAGACACAGCGCAACCAAAAATAAATAAATCATTTTTTTAAAGACTATTATATACTTTTGTAACCTCAAAAAAGAACAAGCAACTAGGGCCAAAGAAAACAGAAAAAATATATCCACTACAATGCAAAACTAAAATCCTGGATATTATTAATACGATAGATGCTTTGGGAGAAAATGAAAGGGACAGGCAACCATGCTAATATATACTTCTTTTGTTAGGGTAATTATATAGATGTAATGCATTTAATAAATAAATAGGAGAAAATAACTATGGTTATGGTTGTATCGGTCAGGACTCAGAAACCACGCTAATGATTTATCAGGGAACATTTAATGTAACAGTTAGGAACTAAGGGAAGGTGGTTCAACTTTTAACAAAGTTTATAAGACTATTGAGAGAGGGAAAAGACAACTGTGAAATAGAAAATGCAAGCAATACTACTAGCTCTGAGGCTGAGGAAGAATGCTCAAAGGAGGAATGAACTCTGAACAGGCCCTGTCCCCAACAGTGATTTAGGCCTCCTTGGAGAGGGCAAGGTTGCAGTTCACTAGATGGCAGAATTTCACTGGAGAGCCGCAGCTCCGAGCTGGGGTGTGGCCTGCAGATCGGGGCGGTCAGCTGGAAGCTGTCCATGAGGGTAGTGGTGGGATTTGCTAGAGAGTTAGTGCCACTGGGTCTCCATAGGAGACGTGACAGAAACCGGAAGACCCAGAAAGGGCAGTCACCTCCTCTGCTGGGCCTTGCGGTGTCTCTCCAGTGCCCTCTGTTGATAAGGCCTAACATTGAAGCAGCTGGCAAATCACAACATTCACAGAATGTCCATCTCCAGGAGGCACTGGAGTTGGCAAACAAGATGTGAATACCTGCGACAGTCCTCCTCCATTTTCCCCCCCACTCAGTGCTATATTGTCAAAATTCATTCACGTTTATGTGTGTAGTTATTAAGTATTCTTCCTGGTTATCTTTTCCTTAAGGGGGCTTCCCTGGTGGCTCAGAGCTAAAGAATCTGCCTGCCAGAAGACATGGTTCGATCCCTGGGTTGGGAAGATCCCCTGGAGAAGGGAATGGCAACCCATTCCAGTATTCCTGCCTGGGAAATCCCATGGACAGAGGAGCCTGGCAGGCTACATACAGTCCATGGGGTTACAAAAGACTTGGACACGACTTGGCGACTAAACAGCAACATTCTTTTCCTTCCATTGTTTCTGGACTGTTTCACATATTATGTAAGTTGTAGAAAATGAATAATAATGCAAACAGTTTTAGAAATGGAAATGAATTGTGTCCAGTGAAATACAATTGATTGTTTGCCTGTGGTTACACCATTTTGTATCTTTTTGTAAATTCATTCTAGCATTCTTAGTTGCCTATCTGTGTGCTTTGTTGAGTTCTTCTGTGATCTAACTGTAACATCTTATTGGCTTCCTCATTAACTAATAAGGCAAGTAAAACCTCCGACATATAATCTTTTTATATTTGTATGAGAGTTAGAATTTTAACTTTCAAAAAAATTGTATCTTAAGCCAATCCTAGAGCAGTCACGGAGAAGGCAATGGTGCCCTATTCCAGTTCTCTTGCCTGGAAAATCCCATGGACAGAGGAGCCTGGTAGGCTGCAGTCCATGGGGTCGCTAAGAGTCGGGCACGACTGAGCGACTTCACTTTCACTTTTCACTTTCATGCATCGGAGAAGGAAATGGCAACCCACTCCAGTGTTCTTGCCTGGAGAACCCCAGGGATGGGGAAGCCTGGTGGGCTGCCGTCTATGGGGTCGCACAGAGTCGGACACGACTGGAGCGACTTAGCAGCAGCAGCAGAGCAGTCAAGTTCATAGAGATAGAAAATAGCATAGTGGTTGCCATGGCTGAGGGAAGGAAGGCATAGAGAGCTATTATTTAATGGGTACCGAGTGTCAGTTGGAGAAGATGAAAAAAGTTCTCAAGACCGATGGTGGTGAGGGTTGCATGAAAAATGTGAATGTGTTTGATGCCACTGAACTGTACCTCTGAAAATGGTTAAAATGATGAATTCTGTGTTATACATATTTTACCACAATTTTAAAAATTAAAAATTGTATTTTAACACTAGCTCAAAATCAGCCACAATCCTAATAAATATTCTATTGTGTTGGCCAAAAATTCCTTAAAAGTTTTTCCATAACATCCTAATGAAAAAACCAAATGGACCTTTTTTTGCTGACTCAATATTACCTAAAGACTAAAAGCAATTGTAAAGTTAACCTCCAGAAACTTGAATGGAAAAGAATATGTAAAAGAAGAGAATATTTAACATTAACAAACACATGCACATAATAAGCAAAGAGGAAACACCCAAAGTCTCTCTTATCCTTGTTTTTGTAACTGGTCATGAGCCATAGTTGGTGTTTACGACCCCCTTCTTTCATTACCTAATCCATATTTCCTTTGCTCTCTGCTGAGATGGCAATACCAGGCCACCTTATCTGTCTCCCGGGAAACCTGTATGCAGGACAAGAAGTAACAGTTAGAATCGGACATGGAACAATAGACTGGTTCAAAACTGGGAAAGGAGTATGTCAAGGCTGAATATCATCACCCTGCTTATTTAACTTATATGCAGAGTATATCATACAAAATACCAGCCTGGATGACTCACAAGCTGGAATCAAGATTGCCAGGAAAAATATCAGCAACCCCTAATGGTAGAAGGTGACAAGGAACTAAAGAGCCTCTTAATGAAGGTGAAAGGGGAGAGTGAAAAAGCTGGCTTAAAACTCAATATTCAAAAACTAAGATCATGGCATCTAGTCCCATCACTTTATGGCAAATAGATGGGGAAACAATGGAAACCATCAGACAGAGACTTTACTTTCTTGGGCTCCAAAATCACTAAGGATAGTGACTGCAGCCATGAAATTAAAAGATGTTTGCTCCTTGGGAGAAAAGTTATGACCAACCTAGACAGCATGTTAAAAAGGAGAGACATCACTTTGCCGACAAAGGTGTGTACAGTCAAAGCTATAGCTTTTCTGGTAGTCATATATGGATGCGAAAGTTGGACCATAAAGAAGGCTGAGCACTGAAGAATTGATGCTTTTGAACTGTGGTGTTGGAGAAGACTCTTGAGAATCCCTTGGACAGCAAGGAGATCCAACCAGTCAGTCCTAAAGGAAATCAACCCTGAATACTCGTTGGAAGGACTGATGATGAAGCTTAAGCTCCAATACTTTGACTACCTGATGCAAAGAACTGACTCATTGGACAAGACTCTGATGCTTGGAAAGACTGAGGGCAAGAGGAGAAGGGGGCAACAGAGTATGAGATGACTGGATGGCATCACTGACTCGATGGGTATGAGTTTGAGCAAACTCCAGGAGATGGTGAAGGGCAGGGAAGCCTGGCATGCTACAGTCCATGGGTGTCCACCGAGTGACTGAACAACAATAACAAGCTTAGTTGGTCAGTTTCCTAGCAGAGTGAATTCATCTTGAAGCATATCAGTTTTTCATACTCCTGCCTCTTTTTGGTTATACTACCTTAATTCATACTTACTATTGAGCAAGGAAATATTAAGCAATATGCCAGGAAATGCCCTGGGTTCCAGATATAGTCCTGTTCATACTCAGTGGTTAGCAGTAGTCTGTTTCCTCTTGGGAGTTAGGATCAATCAGTGCAGCAGAGACCTTTTTTTACTGCCTGTCACTCTGAGACATAATAAATCCAAGATGGAGGCCAGGTGGCAGCCTCACGTTCCAATTTAGTGCATGTGCTGTTGTGTGGAAGCATTTCTCCTTTGAGAACAAAGATCCTTTTTTTTTTTTTTAACTTTTTAAAACATTTTTGTAACTTAATTTTTTTAAATAGGAGGATAATTGCTTTGCAATGTTGCATTGGTTTTTGCTGTACAACAATGTGAATCAGCCACTGTTGTCGTTCGGTCACTAAGTCACATCTGACTTTTTGAGACCCCATGGACTGCAGCATACCAGACTTCTCTGTCCTTCACCATCTCCTGGAGTTTGCTCAAACTTATATCCATCGAGTTGATGATGCCATCCAACCACCTCATCCTCTGTCGTGCTCTTCTCCTCTTGCCCTCAATCTTTCCCAGCATCAGGGTCCTTTCCAATAAGCCAGCTTTTCGCTTCAGGTGGCTAAAATATTGGAGTTTCAGCTTCAGCATCAGTCCTTGCAATGAATATTCAGGGTTGATTTCCTTTAGGATTGACTAGTTTGATTCTCCTGAATCAGCCGTGAGTATACATACAAACCCTTCCTCTTGAGCCTCCCTCCCACCTCCCACCCCTGCCAGAACAAAGACATTTTTTTGTGTGTGTGTTTGTTTTTTTAGAACAAAGACATTTAAAGCAACAAATCTCAGAGTTGCCAGGATGAAAAGCAAAAATTTGTGAGGGGGTTACTGAATACAATAGTGAGAGAAGCCACTCCCACTTAGCCCCTCTGATTCCTGAATCCATGTGTTCTGGGACGTGGAGACAATACCACTACACAGTGATCTCTGATTCAAAGCACATACAGTGTCTTGCAAGACACAATCCTGTCTTTAAAGGTGTTGTCTCATAACCGACACCATAGCTGAGTTTCCAGTAAGCAATTTCACTGTGAAGCTAGAGCAGCCTCTTCTAGATGGTGGAATGTATGGCAAGATCTGTTAATTTACAGGTGTAAGTTCACTCAGTTCAGTTCAGTTTCTCAGTCATGTCCGACTCTTTGTGACCCCATGGACTGCAGCATGTCAGGCTGCCCTGTCCATCACCAACTCCCAGAGTTTACTCAAACTCCTGTCCATTGAGTCAGTGATGCCATCCAACCAACTCATCCTCTGTTGCCCCTTTCTCCTCCTGCCTTCAATCTTTCCCAGTGTCAAGATCTTTTCAAATGAGTCAGTTCTTTGCATTAGGTGGCCAAAGTATTGGAGTTTCAGTTTCAGCATCAGTCCTTCCAATGAATATTCAGCACTGATTTCCTTTAGGATGGACTGGTTGGATCTTCTTGCAGTCCAAGGAACTCTCAAGAGTCTTCTCCAACACCACAGTTCAAAAACATCAATTCTTCGGCCCTCAGCTTTCTTTATAGTCCAACTCTCATATCCATACATGACCACTGGAAAAACCATAGCCTTGGCCTTTGTTGGCAAAGTAATGTCTCTGCTTTTTAATATGCTGTCTAGGTTGGTAAGTTCACTGCTGCATTTCTATTGCTGTGAGATGAATTTCTTGATCAGAAGCAATGCTGATGGTGCATAAGGCATTCTGTGAATCTACTGGTAAGAAGTCCTGGCATAATGGTTACAAGTAGAGAAGCGAGCTATACTCAGACTATGTTGTGTATTCTAGTGAGGAAGACTTCTCTGCCCTCTCGACAATGGAAAAGTTTCAATGTAATCACCCTGAGCAATGGTGCCTTATTGGCGGCGGATTGGGGTGGGGGCTGTGTGGGGCTGGTGCTGGTCTCTGCTGTTGGCAGATAAGGCACTCAGTGATAGGATTAGCCAGATAGATCAGCCTTGGTAAGGAGAAGTCTGCGTTGTGATGTCCATGGCTACCCTCCAACCCTGACAGGACCGTTTTGTTCACCGGCCCATGAATAAGCACTGGGTGTGTGAAAGAGGTTGACATCCACAGAGCATGTTGTTTGTCCACTGGATTATTAAGCACCTCCTCTGCAGAGAATCCCTTCTGGGGAGCATTCATTTAGGTAGACACAAATATCTTTACAGTCTGTGTCCTTTCCAAGAAGTTCATCAACATTCTTCTCCTCTGTACATCTCTGTCACCCACTTTTCAATCTGCTCGCTTCCCTAACCATCCAGCCAAACTGTTAGCAACAACACATGAATTAGTGTACATATGTCTGTCTTCTCCCATCAGATAAAGTAGATATATTAGTTTCCTAGGACTGCCAAAACAGATCACTATAAATTAGGTGCCTTAGAACAATAGAAGTTGTCTCATAGTCCTGGAGGCAAGGAGTCTGAAGCAGAGTGTCAGCAGGGCCATTCTGTCTCTGAAAGCTCTGTTGTTTAGCCACTCAGTTGTGTCTGACTCTTTTGCGACCCCAGGGACTGTTGCCCAAAAGGCTCCTCTGTCCGTGGGTTTCCCAGGCAAGAATACTGGATGGGTTGCCACTTCCCCCTTCCGGGGATTTTCCCGACCTAGGGAAGGAACCTCAACCTCATACCCTGCATTGGCCAGCGGATTCTTCACCACTGAGCCACCAGGGCGGGATTACGTCTCACCTCTCCCTTGCTGTTGGCAATCCTTGGTATTCCTTGACTCATTCCAATCTATGCCTCTGTCATCACACAGCGTTTTCCCTGTGTATTATGTCCAAGTTTCCCTCCTATAAGGACACCGGTCATTGGGGTAGGACCTACCTTAACCCAATATGACCTTCCTAACTTGATTACATTTGCAAAGATGCCATTTCCAAATAAAGTCACACGCCCAGGTCCCGGAGGGACACGCATTTGGGGGAGAACACTGTTCAAACCAGGACGTCAGGTAAGCCTACGGGGAAGATCTCCCTTTGCTGCCATCAATCAGGGTCATTTCTGGCCCTTACCCACTGCAATGAAGCTAAAATTTAATTACAAAATGGTAGATACAATTCCACCTATTCAAAAATTAAGGTATGTATTACTGAATAACCTTTAAGTTGAAAAGGAAAGTGCAGGACTTCCCTGGTGACGCAGTGCAAAAGAATCTGCCTGCCAATGCAGGGGACACAGGTGCCAACCCTGGTCCAGGATCCCACATGTCTCAGAGCAACTAAGCCCGGTGCCACAGCTCCTGAGCCCATGCTCTATAACTCTAGCCCATGCCTAGAGCCTGTGCTCCACAAGAGAAGCCACCGCAATGAGAAGCTCATGCACCACAATGAAGTGTGGCCCCCTGCTCACTGCAACTATAGAAAGACCTCTAAAAGCAATGAAGACTTAGTGCAGCCAAAAACAAATAAATAAATAATAATAATAATAATAATAAAAGGAAAGTGCAAGAAAAAAGAAAACAAGAAAGTGCAAAGTAAGTTGATAACTTAGAAATAAATAGCAATGAAAACAATACCTACAAATCCATATATTTATTAAGAAACAAGGTAGTTTGAAAACAAACAGTTAAGAATTTAACTATGCCATCAGAATAAAAGAAATATCCAAAGAAACAAGAAAGAAGCAAAAGACAAACATCAGTTCAGTTCAGTCGATCAGTCGTGTCTCACTCTTTGCAACCCCATGGACTGCAGCACGCCAGGCCTCCCTGTTCATCATCAACTCCCAGAGCTTGCTCAAACTCATGTCCATTGAGTTGGTGATGTGATCCAACCATTTCATCCTCTGTCGTCCCCTTCTCTTCCTGCCTTCAATCTCTGCCAGAATCAGGGTCTTTTCCAATGAGTCAGTTCTTCACATCAGGTAGCCAAAGTATTGGAGTTTCAGCTTCAGGATCAGTACTTCCAATGAATATTCAGGACTGATTCCTTTAGGACTGACTGATTTGATCTCCTTTCTGTCCAAGGGACTCTCAAGAGTCTTCTCCAACACCACAGTTCAAAAGCATCCGTTCTTCAGCCAAAAGTTTATGGTCAAACTCTCACATCCATACATGACCACTGGAAAAACCATAGGTTTGACTAGATAGACCTTTGTTGGCAAAGTAATGTCTCTGCTTTTTAATATGCTATCTAGGTTGGTCATAGCTTTTCTTCCAAGGAGCAAGCATCTTTTAATATCAAGGCTGCAGTCACCATCTGCAGTGATTTTGGAGCCCTAATATAAAAGGAAGAAATTAAAGCAGCAATATTTTTAAAAGACAGAAAATAGTAATGATATAATAGATAAGAAAGGCAAATCCATGGCAAGATTGATGAAAAGAGGATAGAAAATACAAATAAAATAACAATATGAAAAAGGGAAATTAACCACAGTCTCAACAGAAATTAAAACTGTGCAAAACAGAATTGTGAATATTTGAGAGTAAATAAAACTGAAAACCAAAATTAAATGAACGAAACCTAAAGAAGAAACACAAAACAACAAAAGTATTGCAAGGAAAAAGAACTTGAACAGACGAATAAAGATTAAACAAAACTAAAACCCCTCCAGGCCTAGATGATTATGCAAACAATTTCTATCCGTTTTAAGGTATAATTAATGGGTATTATATTCTCAGCAGTGCACATGAAAGCAAATGGAGAAATCCTAAATGTATTCCTTTGAGATCAGGAAAAGAATGTCCAATATTACTGGTGTTAATTAGTACAGAATCACTGACTTGGCCAATGCTATTAGGAAATTTCTGACATCGGAAGGGATATAAGAGAAAAGATTATACTGTGATTTTTCCAGATAATATTATCATCTATAGAAAACTACCAACAGAGTCAAATCATAAACTTATTAGAAATAATAAGAAAGTTGAATAATAGTTTTGATACCAGCACAGTGTTCACAAATTAAGTGCTTTTCTCCCCATTGACAATAGTGAACTGGAAAATGGAATTTTAAAAAAGGCACTATTTAAAGTAGTAATACACATATGAAGAAAAACTATAATAGAGAGCATAAGGCATGATCTGGACAAATGAGAGGACATCCCATGTTTTGGGGTGAGATAACTTATACAAATATATTAATTTTCTCAAATAATCTATAAATTTGATATAAGCCCAATCAAAATTTTGGTGAAAAATTTAAGGAGCTTGACAAACTCAGGGAGGATTAAAAGTCTGTAAATAGCTAAGTTAAGCTTGGAAAAGTAGAATAAAAAGTATATCTTGCTTCATCAGATATTAGGGCATATTACAAAAATATGGGAAAAAATACTGGATGTTGTTGGCACCAAAATAGATAAGTGGGAAGCTGGATTGCCATATGGAGACAATAAAACTGGATCCCTTCCTAATATGTACAAATTTACAGATGACTGAAGAACATAAATGTGAAAGACAAAACTCTATTATTAGAGAAAATCTAGGAAAAAAATTTCTTTTGAATGTGGGTGTTAAAGGGTGAAAGCTAAACATAACCAGTAACAGTAAGGATGAAAAGGTCAAATGGGAGATATTTAGGCAGTTCACTTGTTCATATACTGCTATCTCAAAGTTCAGAAAGAAAGTGAAAATGAAAGTCACTCAGTCATGTCTGACTCTTTGGACCCCATGGAAATCCCTCATGGAATCCATACAGTCCATGGAACCCTCCAGGTCAGAATACTGGAGTGGGTAGCCTTTCCCTTCTCCAAGGGATCTTCCCAAACCCAGGGATCGAACCCATGTCTCCCGCATTGCAGGCAGATTATTTACCAGCTGAGCCACAAGGGAAGCCCCATAGTTCACAGGAGCTAGGTAAAGTGTGTATAAAATGCACATACATTACCTTATACTATGCAGTCACTTATGATAGTTTTGTGGCACAGTCTTACAAAGCGGATAAAATTTGGAGTCAGAAGATCTGAGTTTAAGTCATGACTCTTTCACTTACTAAGTGGGACCATGAGCCTTAGTTTTCTTATCTCCATATAGCACATGGTCAAAAAAGATAAAACTTGCAATGTACAGTTACTAAATATAGAGCTCAACCTTACCGCAGTACACTTTTTTTCCACTTGCACAGCCTCCTTCCTGTTACAGTTGGTCTTTGGTTTATGTCTGTACCTGAGAGTATTCTTTCATTCACACATTATAGATAGGCCAACTCAAACAGGATCGGACCAACCAAACAAACAAAAAAAAAAAAAAAAGAGGAGGGGGACTTATTAGCTCTTATCAACTTAGCAACTGAACAACAAAAAAAGATGTGAAGTCCATGAATAGATCTAACTTCCAGCATGGCTGAACTCAGGTGCTCAAAAACGTGTTGCAGAAAGCTGTTTTCCGCCATCTCCTGGCTTGGTTCATCATGGATCAGCTGTGCCTTGTCTGGTGTCCCCAGCGGTTTCATGGTTATGTGTGTGTGTTAGTCACTCAGTCGTATCCAACTCTTTGTGATCCCATCGACTGTAGCCTGCCAGGCTCCTCTGTCCGTGGAATTCTCCAGGCAATAACAGTGGAGTGGGTAGCCATTTCCTTCTCTAGGGGATCTTCCCAACCCTGGCATCAAACCCAGGTCTGCCATATTGCAGGCAGATCCTTTACTGTCTGAGCCACCATGGAAGCCGTCATGCTTATAGTGTCACAGTTTCAAGAAGAGATTCTTTTCTTGTAAACTCTCACGAAAGTTCTAGGATATATATGCTGGCTGGGTTAACTTGCTTCCTTTTCTCATCTTTGAGCCAATCACTCTAATGTGTAGGCACAAAAGTGGCCACTTGCTTTGATTAGCTGAAGCTGGTGTCAATGATCATTCTTAGAGTTTGGAGCAGGGTCAGGTGCACCCACCTTACCTGCCTCCTGAGAAACCTCAGGTCAAGAAGCAACAGTTAAAACCAGACATGGAACAACAGACTGGTTCCAAACTGGGAAAGGAATACATCACGTTGTATACTGTCACCCTGCTTATTTAACTTATATGCAGAGTACATCATGCAAAATGCTGGACTGGATGAAGCACAGGCTGGAATCAAGATTGCCAGGAGAAATATCAATAACATCAGATATGCAGATGACACCACCCTGATGGCAGAAATTGAAGAGGAATTAAAGAGCCTCTTGATGAAAGTGAAAGAGGAGAGTGAAAGAGCTGGCTTAAAACTCAACATTCAAAATCAAAGATCATGTCATCCGGTCCCATCACCTCATGGCAAATAGATGCGGAAACAATGAAAACAGGGACAGACTTAAATATTTTCTTTGGCTCCAAAATAACTGTGGATGGTGACCGCAGCCATGAAATTAAAAGACGCTTGCTCCTTGGAAGAAAAGTTATGATGAACCTAGATGGCATATTAAAAAGCAGAGACATTACTTTACCAACAAAGGTCTGTCTAGTCAAAGCAATGGTTTTCCCAGTAGTCACGTATGGATGTGAGAGTTGGACTATAAAGAAAGCTGAGCGCAGAAGAATTGATGCTTTTGAACTGTGGTGCTGGAGAAGACTCTTGAGAGTCCCTTGGACTGCAAGGAGATCCAACAAGTCAATGGTAAAGGAAATCAGTGCTGAATATTCATTGGAAGGACTGATGCTGAGGCTGAAACTCCAATACTTTGGCTACCTGATGTGAAGAACTGACTCATTGGAAAAGACCCTGACAAAGAGCTGGACACAACTGAGCGACTGAACTGAACTGAACAGGTGCACCCACTATGAGGACTAAAAGTGAGTTGGGGTAGTTTCCCAAGGAAACATGGGGTTCTGTAATAAGGAGAAGAGGAGGTGCTTGACAGAGAAAAACAATAGGTACTTATTATAATAACTCTTCCCTTTCCTGTGTCTTTATTATTTGTTCTGACAAGAGAACATATTAACATTATGAAACATATTTACATCCTGAAACTTTTACAAGAACTGGAGACCTGGTGGTTAGCCCTTGTGTAGGACCTTGACTTGAATTCAAGGATGGCTTGGAATATAAGACATTGAATTGTGGTAGGAAGAGTAACTTGGAAATTGGAAATGCCTCTTTCTCATCTCCTTATCACACAGTCAGAGGGCTTTAAAAGAAAACCAAAACAACTCTATTGAGATATAGTTCACAATTCACAATTCATTTACAACGCACAGTAGTGTTTTGTAATTCACAATCAATTTTAGAATCATGCACATACCCTTTGGCTATCTTTTCTTGATACAATGATAACCAAAGCAAGCAGCCTTAGCAGTTGTTAGCCTACTTTTTGTTTCCCTATAGATTTTCCTATTCTGGATATTTAATATAAATGCAATAACATAATATGTAATTTTTGTGATTAGGCCTTTCATTTATGGCAGTCCAGTGGTTAGAACTTCCTGCTTTCACTGCTGAGAGCCCAGGTTCAATTCTTGGTCAGAGAACTAAGATCACATGTGCTGTGTGGCCAAAAAAAAAAAAAAGGGTAAAAAAAAAAAATCTCATTCATTAGTTTATGAACAAGTGGGTTGTTTCTACCTTTGGGTTATTGTTTTTGAGTGGAAATATGTTTTCATTTTTCTTGGGTACATACCTAAGGGTGGAATTTCTGGGTCAGATGGAAACTCCATGTTTAACTTTCTGAGGAACTGCTAGACTGTTTTCCAAAGTGGGCCGTACCACTTAACACTCACAGTAAGGGTGTATGAAGGTTTTGATTTCTTCATGTCCTAGCCAGACCTTTTTATCATCTGTCTTTTTAAAAATTACATCCTTCTTAGTAAATGTTAGGTAGTATTTCATGGTTTTGATTTGTATTTCCCTAATGGCTAATGATGTTGAGTGTCTTTTCATGTACTTATTGGCCATTTATCTCCATTGGAAGAAAGTCTTTTCAGATATATATGATTGGCAAATATTTTTTCCCACTCTGTGGGTTGTCTTTTTACTTTCCTGGTAGTGTCCTTTGGAACAAAAATTTTAAAATTTTGGTGAAATCCAATTTATCCATTTTTCAGAGCCTGAATAAGGTGAGGAGGACAGCACTTGAGGGTGATGTGATATGGAGGATCAGAACTCATACGGGGCTAGGAGGACATCCATGCATGAGAGTGGCCTAGCTCTGGGTGTTAAAGCCCAAGATGGGAGGAAGGGATCCATGCAGGGGAGCAGGTATGGGGAGTCAGAATCTGAATGAGCTGTGAACTCACACAGCTGGTGGCTCTGTGCAGGTGAGAGCCCAGATGGAGTGAGAGGGCTTTCACACAGTGGGTGGGGTGGCCTGGCCTAGAGTACTGGGATCTAAGTCTATTGAGAAGGGTTTATGCACAGGGAAGAAGACAGCAGAGATGACTGTATTCAAAAGGAATGATCAGATATTAGGGATAATGAGGGCCAGGTTTCTCACTATTAGAGAAAGGATTAAATTATATTAAACTAAGCTGAACCTTATGGTGATGGATTAGAATTCAAAGTATTGGTAAGAACGTATGTTTTTTTTAAAATATAAATTTATTTATTTTAATTGGAGGCTAATTACTTTACAATAACGTATTGGTTTTGCCATACACTGACATGAATCTGCCATGGGTGTACATGTGTTCCCCATCCTGAACCCCCTCCCACCTCCCTTCCTAGCCCATTCCTCTGGGTCATCCCAGTGCACCAGCTCCGAGCATCCTGTATCGGACCTGGACTGGTGATTCGTTTTACATATGATAATATACATGTTTCAATGCCATTCTTCCAAATCGTCCCACCCTCACCCTCGCCCTCTCCCACAGAATCCAAAAGACTGTTCTATACATCTGTGTCTCTTTTGCTGTCTCGCATACAGGGCTATCATTACCATCTTTCTAAATTCCATATATATGCATTAGTAAATCCCATGGACAGATGAGCCTGGTAGGCTACAGTCCTACCAGGGGGTCGCAAAGAGTTGGACACGACTGAGCGATTTCACTTTATACTGTATTGGTGTTTTTCTTTCTGGCTTACTTCACTTTGTAGGGGCTTCCCTGGTGGCTCGGAAATTAAAGCGTTTGCCTGGAATGAGGGAGACCCGGGTTTGATCCCTGGGTTGGGAAGATCCCCTGGAGAAGGAAATGGCAACCCACTCCAGTACTCTTGCCTGGAGAATCCCATGGAGGGAGGATCCTGGTAGGCTACAGTCCATGGGGTTACAAAGAGTCAGACATGACTGAGCGACTTCACTTTCACTTTTCACTCTGTATAATAGGCTCCAGTTTCATCCACCTCATTAGAACTGATTCAAATGTATTCTCTTTAATAGTTGAGTAAAGTGTCAGGCTTTATTTTGGGGGGGGCTCCAAAATCACTGCAGATGGTGACTGCAGCCATGATATTAAAAAACGCTTACTCCTTGGAAGAAAAGTTATAACCGACCTAGATAGCATATTCAAAAGCAGAGACATTACTTTGCCGACTAAGGTCCATCTAGTCAAGGCTATGGTTTTTCCAGTGGTCATGTATGGATGTGACAGTTGGACTGTGAAGAAGGCTGAGCGCCGAAGCATTGATGCTTTTGAACTGTGGTGTTGGAGAAGACTCTTGAGGGTCCCTTGGACTGCAAGGAGATCCAACCAGTCCATTCTGAAGGAGATTAACCCTGGGGTTTCTTTGGAAGGAATGATGCTAAAGCTGAAGCTCCAGTACTTTGGCCACCTCATGTGAAGAGTTGACTCATTGGAAAAGACTGTGATGCTGGGAGGGATTGGGGGCAGGAGGAGAAGGGGACGACCGAGGAAGAGATGGCTGGATGGCATCACTGACTCGATGGACATGAGTCTGAGTGAACTCTGGGTGTTGGTGATGGACAGGGAGGCCTGGCGTGCTGTGATTCATGGTGTCGCAAAGAGTCGGACATGACTGAGTGACTGAACTGAACTGAAGACTCCATTGCGTATATGTACCACAGCTTTCTTATCCATTCTTCTGCTGATGGACATCTAAGTTGCTTCCATGTGCTGGCTATCATAAACAGTGCTGCGATGAACATTAGGGTGCATGTGTCTCTGTCAATTCTGGTTTCCTTGGTGTGTATGCCCAGCAGTGGGATTGCTGGGTCATATGGCAGTTCTATTTTCAGTTTTTTAAGGAATCTCCACACTGTTCTCCACAGTGGCTGTACTAGTTTGCATTCTCACCAACAGGGTAAGAGAGTTCCCTTTTCTCCACACTCTCTCCAGCATTTATTACTTGTAGACATTTGGATAGCAGCCATTCTGACTGGCGTGAGATGGTACCTCATTGTGATTTTGATTTACATTTCTCTGATGAGTGATGTTGAGCATCTTTTCATGTGTTTGTGAGCCATCTGTATGTCTTCTTTGGAGAAATGTCTGTTTAGTTCTTTGGCCCATTTTTGGATTGGGTCGTTTATTTTTCTGGAATTGAGCTGCAGGAGTTGCTTGTATATTTTTCAGACTAATTCTTTGTCAGTTGCTTTATTTGCTATTATTTTCTCCCATTCTGAAGGCTGTCTTTTCACTTTGCGTATAGTTTTCTTTGTTGTGCAGAAGCTTTTAATTTTAATTAGGTTCCATTTGTTTATTTTTGCTTTTATTTCCAATATTCTGGGAGGTGGGTCATAGAGGATCCTGCTGTGATTTATGTCAAAAAAGTGTTTTGCCTATGTTCTCCTCTAGGAGTTTTATAGTTTCTGGTCTTATGTTTAGATCTTTAATCCATTTTGAGTTTATTTTTCTGTATGGTGCTAGAAAGTGTTCTAGTTTCATTCTTCTACAAGTGGTTGACCAGTTTTCCCAGCACCACTTGTTAAAGAGATTGTCTTTTCTCCATTGTATATTCTTGCCTCCTTTGTCAAAGATAAGGTGTCCATAGGTGTGTGGATTTATCTCTGGGCTTTCTATATTGTTCCATTGATCTATATTTCTGTCTTTGTGCCAGTACCATACTGTCTTGATGAGTGTGGCCTTGTAGTAGAGCCTGAAGTCAGGCTGGTTGATTCCTCCAGTTCCATTCTTCTTTCTCAAGATTGCTTTCGCTATTTGAGGTTTTCTGTATTTCCATGCAAATTGTGAAATTATTTGTTCTAGCTCTGTGAAAAATACCGTTGGTAGCTTGATAGGGATTGCATTGAATCTATAGATTGCTTTGGGTAGTATACTCATTTTCACTATATTGATTCTTCTGATCCATGAACATGGTATATTTCCCATCTATAAGTGTCCTCTTTGATTTCTTTCACCAGTGTTTTATAGTTTTCTATATATAAGTCTTTTGTTTCTTTAGGTATATATATTCCTAAGTATTTTATTCTTTTCATTGCAATGGTGAATGGAACTGTTTCCTTAATTTCTCTTTCTGTTTTCTCATTATTAGTGTATAGGAATGCAAGGGATTTTTGTGTGTTGATTTTATATCCTGCAACTTTACTATATTCATTGAATAGCTCTAGTAATTTTCTGGTGGAGTCTTTAGGGTTTTCTATGTAGAGGATCATGTCATCTGCAAACAGTGAGAGTTTTACTTCTTTTCCAACTTGGATTCCTTTTATTTCTTTTTCTGCTCTAATTGCTGTGGCCAAAACTTCCAAAACTATGTTGAATAGTAGTGGTGAGAGGGCAATCTTGTCTTGTTCCTGACTTTAGGGGGAATGCTTTCAATTTTTCACCATTGAGGATAATGTTTGCTGTGAGTTTGTCATATATAGCTTTTAATATGTTAAGGTATGTTCCTTCTATTCCTGCTTTATGTAGGGTTCTTATCATAAATGGATGTTGAATTTTGTCAAAGGCTTTCTCTGCATCTATTGAGATAATCATAAAGTTTTTATTTTTCAATTTGTTAATGTGGTGTATTACATTGATTGATTTGTGGATATTGAAGAATCCTTGCATCCCTGGGATAAAGCCCACTTGGGTCATGATGTATGATCTTTTTAATGTATTGTTGGAGTCTGTTTGCTAGAATTTTGTTAAGGATTTTTGCATCTGTATTCATCAGTGATATTAGTCTGTAGTTTTCTTTTTTTGTGGCATCTTTGTCAGGTTTTGGTATTAGGGTGATGGCGGCCTCATAGAATGAGTTTGGAACTTTACCTTCCTCTGCAATTTTCTGGAAGAGTTTGAGTAGGATAGGTGTTAGCTCTTCTCTAAATTTTTGGTAGAATTCAGCGGTGAAGCCATCTGGTCCTGGGCTTTTGTTTGCTGGAAGATTTCTGATTACAGTTTCAATTTCTGTGCTTGTGATGGGTCTGTTAAGATTTTCTATTTCTTCCTGGTTCAGTTTTGGAAAGTTGTACTTTTCTAAGAATTCGTTCATTTCTTCCAAGTTGTCCATTTTATTGGCATATAGTTGCTGATAGTAGTCACTTATGATCCTTTGTATTTCTGTGTTGTCTGTTGTGATCTCTCCGTTTTCATTTCTAATTTTATTGATTTGATTTTTCTCCCTTTGTTTCTTGATGAGTCTGGCTAATGGTTTGTCAATTTTATTTATCCTTTCAACTGCTACTGCTAAGTCACTTCAGTCATGTCTGACTCTGTGAGACCCCATAGACAGCAGCCCGTCAGGCTCCCCCATCCCTGGGATTCTCCAGGCAAGAACACTGGAGTGGGTTGCCATTTCCTTCTTCAATGCAGGAAAGTGAAAAGTGAAAGTGAAGTCGCTCAGTTGTGTCTGACCCTCAGCCACCCCATGGACTGCAGCCTTCCAGGCTACTCCGTCCATGGGATTTCCCAGGCAAGAGTACTGGAGTGGGTTGCCATTGCCTTCTCCGATCCTTTCAAAGAACCAGCTTTTTGCTTTGATTTTTGCTATGGTCTCTTTTGTTTCTTTTGTGTTTGTTTTTGCCCTAATTTTTAAGATTTCTTTCCTTCTACTAACCCTGGGGTTCTTCATTTCTTCCTTTTTTAGTGGCTTTAAGTGTAGAGTTAGGTTATTTATTTGACTTTTTCTTGTTTCTTGAGATATGCCTGTAATGCTATGAACCTTCCCTTTAGCACTGCTTTTACAGTGTCCCACAGGTTTTTGGATTGTTATATTTTCATTTTCCTTCATTTCTATGCATATTTTGATTTCTTTTTTTAAATTTCTTCTGTGATTTGTTGGTTATTCAGAAGCGTGTTGTTCACCCTCCATATGTTGAAATTTTTAATAGTTTTTCTCCTGTAATTGATATCTAATCTTACTGCATTGTGGTCAGAAAGATGTTTGGAATGATTTCAATTTTTTTTAATTTACTAAGGCTAGATTTATGGTCTAGGATGTGATCTATCCTGGAGAAGGTTCCGTGTGCACTTGAGAAAAAGATAAAATTCATTGTTTTGGGGTGAAATGTCCTATAGATATCAATTAGGTCTACCTGGTCTATTGTATCATTTAAAGTTTGTGTTTCCTTGTTAATTGTCTGTTTAGTTAATCTATCCATAGGTGTGAGTGGGGTATTAAAGTCTCCCACTATTATTGTGTGATTGTTAATTTCCTCTTTCATACTTGTTAGCATTTGTCTTACAAATTGCGGTGCTCCTATGTTGGGTGCATATATATTTATAATTGTTATATCTTCTTGGATTGATCCTTTGATCATTATGTAGTGTCCTTCTTTATCTCTTTTCACAGCCTTTGTTTTAAAGTCTATTTTATCTGATATAAGTATAGCTACTCCTGCTTACTTTTGGTCTCTATTTGCATGGAATAACTTTTTACAGCCCTTCACTTTCAGTCCGTATGTATCCCTTGTTTTGAGGTGGGTCTCTTGTAGACAACTTTTATAGGGGTCTTGTTTTTGTATCCATTCAGCCAGTCTTTGTCTTTTGGTTGGGGCATTCAACCCATTTACATTTAAGGTAATTATTGATAAGTATGATCCCATTGCCATTTACTTTTTTGTTTTGGGTTTGAATTTATACACCCTTTCTGTGTTTCCTGTCTAAAGAAGATCCTTTAGCATTTGTTGGAGAGCTGGTTTGGTGGTGCTGAATTCTCTCAGCTTTTGCTTGTCTGTAAAGCTTTAGATTTCTCCTTCATATTTGAATGAGATCCTTGCTGGGTACAGTAATCTGGGCTGTAGGTTATTTTCTTTCATCACTTTAAGTATGTCCTGCCATTCCCTCCTGGCCTGAAAAGTTTCTATTAGTAGATCAGCTGTTATCCTTATGGGAATCCCCTTGTGTGTTATTTGTTGTTTTTCCCTTGCTGCCTTTAATATTTGTTCTTTGTGTTTGATCTTTGTTAATTCGATTAAGATGTGTCTTGGGGTGTTTCACCTTGGGTTTATCCTATTTGGGACTCTCTGGGTTTCTTGGACTTGGGTGATTATTTGCTTCCCCATTTTAGAGAAGTTTTCAACTGTTATCTCCTCAAGTATTTTCTCATGGTCTTTCTTTTTGTCTTCATCTTCTCGGACTCCTATGATTCGAATGTTGGGGCATTTAACGTTGTCCCAGAGGTCTCTGAGATTGTCCTCATTTCTTCTAATTCGTATTTCTTTCTTCCTCTTTGTTTCACTTATTTCTACCATTCTAACTTCTACCTCACTTATCCTATCTTCTGCCTCCGTTATTCTACTGTTGGTTCCCTCCAGAGTCTTTTTGACCTCATTTACTGCATTATTCATTATATATTGACTCTGTTTTATTTCTTATAGGTACTTGTTAAACCTTTCTTGAATCTTCTCAATCCTTGTCTCCAGACTATTTATCTGTAACTCCATTTTTATTTCAAGATTTTGGATCATTTTCACTATCATTATTCAGAATTATTTATCAGATAGATTCCCTATCTCTTTCTCTTTTGTTTGGTTTGTTGGGCATTTATCCTGTTCCTTTCAGTTGAGTTCAGTCACTCAGTCGTGTCCGACTCTTTGCGACACCATGAATCGCAGCACGCCAGGGCTCCCTGTCCATCACCAACACCCAGAGTTCACTCAGACTCATGTCCATTGAGTCAGTGATGCCATCCAGCCATCTCATCCTCGGTCGTCCCCTTCTCCTCCTGCCCCCAATCCCTCCCAGCATCAGAGTCTTTTCCAATGAGTCAACTCTTCACATGAGGTGGCCAAAGTACTGGAGCTTCAGCTTTAGCATCATTCCTTCCAAAGAAATCCCAGGGTTGATCTCCTTCAGAATGGACTGGTTGGATCTCCCTGCAGTCCAAGGGACTCGCAAGAGTCTTCTCCAACACCACAGTTCACAAGCATCAATTCTTCGGCGCTCAGCCTTCTTCACAGTCCAACTCTCACATCCATACATGACCACTGGAAAAACCATAGCCTTGACTAGACAGACCTTTGTTGGCAAAGTAATGTCTCTGCTTTTCAACATGCTATCTAGGTTGGTCATAACTTTTCTTCCAAGGAGTAAGCGTTTTTTAATATCATGGCTGCAGTCACCATCTGCAGTGATTTTGGAGCCCAGAAGAGTAAAGTCTGACACTGTTTCCACTGTTTCCCCATCTATTTCCCATGAAGTGATGGGACCAGATGCCATGATCTTAGTTTTCTGAATGTGGAGCTTTAAGCCAACTTTTTCACTCTCCACTTTCACTTTCATCAAGAGGCTTTTTAGTTCCTCTTCACTTTCTGCCATAAGGGTGGTGTCATCTGCATATCTCAGATTATTGATATTTCTCCTGGCATTCTTGATTCCGCCTTGTGCTTCTTCCAGCCCAGTGTTTCTCATGATGTACTCTGCATATAAGTTAAATAAGCAGGGTGACAATATACAGCCTTGACATACTCCTTTTCCTATTTGGAACCAGTCTGTTGTTCCATGTCCAGTTCTAACTGTTGCCTCCTGACCTGCATACAGGTTTCTCAAGAGACAGGTCAGATGGTCTGGTATTCCCATCTCTCTCAGAATTTTCCACAGTTTATTGTGATCCACACAGTCAAAGGCGTTGACATAGTCAATGAAGCAGAAATAGATGTTTTTCTGGAACTCTCTTGCTTTTTCCATGATCCAGCAGATGTTGGCAATTTGATCTCTGGTTCCTCTGCCTTTTCTTACCTGCTGGGTATTCTCTGCCTTTTCATCTTGTTTATATTGCTGTGTTTGGGGTGGCCTTTCCACCCCAAACACAGCCCTCGGGTGGTGCTTGGTTTCAGTGTAGGCATGGAGGCTTTGATGAGCTCCTATTGATTAATGTTCCCTGGAGTCAGGAGTTCTTGCAGTCTGTGGAGTTCTCTTTATTGTGCACTTTCCTCACTGTGGGTGGGGTTGGACAGGTGGCTTGTCAAGGTTTCCTGGTTAGGGAATCTTGTATTGGTGTTCTGGTGGGTGGAGCTGGATTTCTTCTCTCTGGAGTGCAATGAAGTGTCCAGTAATGAGTTATGAGATGTCAGTGGGTGGTGTGACTTTGGGCAGCCTGTATATTGAAGCTCAGGGCCATGTTGCTGGAGAATTTGCATGGTATGTATTTCTCTGGAACTTGTTGGCCCTTGGGTGGTGCTTGGTTTCAGTGTAGGTATGGAGGATTTTATGAGCTCCTATTGATTAATGTTCCCTGGAGTCAGGAGTTTTCTGGTGTTCTCAGGATTTGGACTTAAGCCTCCTTCCTCTGGTTTTCAGTCTTATTCTTACAGTAGCCTCAAGACTTCTCCATCTACACAGCACTGATGATAAAACATCTAGGTTAAAGATGAAAAGTTTCTCCACAGTGAGGGACACCCAGAGAGGTTCACAGAGTTATATGGAGAAGAGAAGAGGGAGGAGGGGGATAGAGGTGAACAGGAGGAGAAGAGGGGGAGTAAAAAGGGGAGAAAGCAAGCTAGCCAGTAATCACTTCCCTATGTACTCTCCACAGTCTGGATCCCTCAGAGATGTTCACGGAGTTACACAGAAAAGAGAAGAGGGAGGAAGGAGGCAGAGGTGGCCAGGAGGATAAAGTGGGGAATCAAAAGGAGAGAGACAGATCCAGCCTGTAATCAGTTCCCTAAGTGTTCTCCACAGCCCGGAGCACACAAAGAGATTCACAGAGTTGAGTAGAGAAGAGAAGGGGGAAGGAGGAGATAGAGGTGACCTGGTGGAGAAAAAGGAGAGTCCAAAGGGGAAGAGAGCATTCAAGCCAGTCATCTCACTCCCAAGTAAAAATGGGTACTGAAGATTAGGTTCTTAAAGGTACAAAATTGATAACAAATACCAAAAAGCAAAGATTAAAAATCTAGAGTAGAGGTTGGATTCTCAAAAATTCTCAAAAACAAAAGTCACAAAAATTATAAAATATATATATATGAAGTTTGCTTTAAAAAATAGAGTCTTTTTTTGTGAAGTAATAGTAGGTTATAAAAATGAAAATTAAAGGAGTAGTAGAGGACTTAAAATTTTTTTTAATTAAAAAAATGATCATAGCAAAAATATATCTAGGACTTTCTCTGTTGTTGTGGACAGTGTGGGGTCACTTCATTTCCAGATAGTTCCTTGATCTGGCTTGTACTTCTCAAGATCTATAGGCCCCTTCCTATATAGTTGGTGCTAACTGCGGGATTTTAATCTATTGCACCTGTCCCTTCCAAGGCGGTTCCCTCTGTTTTAGCTGCTTCTGTTTGCTGGTCTCTTCAGTGTCTAATTTCCACCCTGACGCAAGGGGGCGGTGGTGGTCACTTTTTTAGGCTCACTTGTTCAGTGGTGCTGTGGGGAGGAAGGAACACTGCAAACAACACTGGCATGTGCTCGCAGTGTCTCAGCCACACTGGGCCTGCCCCCATTCACACCATGTGTGCTTTCTCTGTCTACACTGCTCAGGCTCTAGGCTGCTCTGCCAGGAACTGTCTGAGGCCGGCCCTGGGTTGTATGCACTTCCCAGGTCTAAGCCGCTCAGGTTCAGGTACTCAGGTACTCCACAAAGGTACAGACTCAGTTGGGCCTGTGTTTTGTGCCCTTCCCAGGTCCAAGCAGCTCAGGTGACCAGGTGCTTGGCGAGCACGCTCGCCCTCAATTGAAGGCTGCAACTTATCACCTCCCCCGTCCCTGTCGCTTGGTTTTCTGGGTGTACAACTGGCACACCTCCTCAGGTGTGCCGTGTATCTCTTCTGGGGAGCTGATCTGTGGCTGTGACCCTCCCAGTGGATGTCAACCATCCAGAATCCCAAGAAGTCTTGGTTAGCAATGAAGCCTGCTTGCAGTTTGGTAGATGATGCCTCTCTGGAGCCGCGAATACCCGCTTCTGGCTCTGGCTGCCCTCGCCTGCCTGTCTTTGGCCGGGGATCGGCCAGTTCGCAGCTGGCTAGCTCTGCTCCGTCCTTTGTTCTGTGAGTGGGCCTGGTGGTGTCTTAAAGTGAAAGTGAAGTTGCTCAATCGTGTCCGACTATTTGCAACCCCGTGGACTATAACCCATCAGGCTCCTCCGTCCATGGGATTCTCCAGGCAAGAATACTGGAGTGGGTTGCCATTTGGTTAGGGCTTTTCGCATGGTAGCTATCCCACAGTCTGGTTTGCTATCCCAAGTTAGTTTCCTCAGATTGCCCTCAGGGCATTCAGGCCTGGTCCTTACTCTAAGCAATGCAGCCTGCGCCTCCCTGCCCAGCCCCCACTTGCTAGTGGCGGATGTGGACGTCTTCGATGCTTCTCTGCTAGGAGTTACCATTGGGGCACGTAATTGTGGGTTTTAATTATTTATTTATTTTTCCTCCTGGTTATGTTGCCCTCTGAGGTTCCAAGGCTCACCATAGACTTGCCAGTGAGAGTGTTTCCTGGTGTTTGGAAACTTCTCTTTTTTAAGACTCCCTTCCCCGGATGGATCTCCGTCCCTACCTCTTTTGTCTGTCTTTTTATCTTTTATATTTTTTCCTACCTCCTTTCAAAGACAACGGGCTGCTTTTCTGGGTGCCTGATGTCCTCTGCCAGCGTTCAGAAGTTGTTTTGTGGAATTTACTCAGCATTCAAATGTTCTTTTGATGAATTTGTGGGGGAGAAAGTGGTCTCCCTCTCCAATTCCTCTGCCATCTTAGGACTGCCCCCCTGGTTTTTAATGTAGAGAGATATAGACATGCAGATGTGATGTACCCAGTAATACACACATTTACGAGTATGTGTTCATAAATACAGGTCCATACATATATAAATGCACATATACATACATGTATTGATTAGCTCTGTCCTCTGAAAGAAACTGGGAGTAGAGACATCTCAATACCATCGAGCAAAACTGGTACCAGCCAGTGATTTCTAAATACAGTTTTGACAGCAGCCAAAGCATCTGGGTCATAGATGAAGGGAGGCATTGACTGTTGGGAGACCTGTCCATTCCTGGAGGGCAGAGTGAGGAGCCACTAAGAGTGAGATCACAGGGGTGTGTAGTGGTTTGGGGAACCAAGCTGTGGGTCCACACCAAGAGTGACCAAGATTTGCTAACTAAGCAATGTGTCAGAATCCGTTTCCTTAACATTTCTGAGCCTCAGCTCATTTGTAAACAGGGCAGTACAAGGGTTTCCCTGGTGGATCAGTGGTAAAGAGTCTGCCTGCAATGCAGGAGACATAAGAGACACTGGTTTGATCCCTGGGTTGGGAAGATCCTCTGGAGAAGGAAATGGCAACCCACTCCAGTATTCTTGCCTGGAAAATCCCATGGACGGAGGAGCCTGGTGGGCTACAGTCTGGGTGTTGTAGAGTCGGACAAGACTGAGTGACTGACACATACACAAGGGTTCAGTTCAGTTCAGTCGCTCAGTCATGTCCGACTCTTTGCGACCCCATGAATCGCAGCACGCCAGGCCTCCCTGTCCATCACCAACTCCCAGAGTTCATCAGACTCATGTCCATTGAGTCAGTGATGCCATCCAGCCATCTCATCCTCTGTCGTCCCCTTCCCCTCCTGCCCCCAATCCCTCCCAGCATCAGAGTCTTTTCCAATGAGTCAACTCTTCACATGAGGTGGCCAAAGTACTGGAGCTTCAGCTTTAGCATCATTCCTTCCAAAGAAATCCCAGGGTTGATCTCCTTCAGAATGGACTGGTTGGATCTCCTTGCAGTCCAAGGGACTCTCAAGAGTCTTCTCCAACACCACAATTAAGTCGAATACTTGCCACGTTATGAGTACTCAGTATTCTGAGCATTCAGTATTCTTCCTGGGAACACCAGTGAGGCACGTTGTGGCAGCAAAAATCAAAGGAATAAACAAAAATAAAAACTCTGTGAAAACTTTCCAAAATCTTCATCTCAGCTCAGAGACCAGGAATTTGGTGGAGTTCCAGGGGCTTTCCTGTCCCCCATAGACCAGCCTTGAAATTAATATGTAACGTTTTCATGTTAATTAAGCCTATTAATAAAATCTATGCTGAGAGATCTGACTTGGGTGTTGGATAGTGCCAAGAGTGGGGTTGGACGGGGTGGCATTAGAAGAATTATGCCACTTTGACTTTGCTCCACAAAACTAATGAGCTGAGGAAATTCCCATGAAAATAGACTGCCACTGGGATCTCACTCCTGCTCAAACCAGTCTTCAAAATTTCCTCCCTCTCTTCAACGCTTACATCCGATGAGTCACCAAGACTTCCTTCCCAATTTCCCACAGCTGTTCTGTTTCTCTTCGCCTCCCCTTTTTGGTTCCAGTCCTCAGTTCTGACTTGGTTAACTTGTGAAAAAGTTTCTAACTGGTCTTCCTGCCCCGTTTTTTTTTTTTGGCTGCATTGTGTGGCATGTGGGATTTTCATTCCCCAACCAGGAATCGAACCTACACCACTTGCAGTGGAAGCCCAGATTCTTAACCACTAGATTGGCAGGAAAGCTCCTTTGCCCCTAGTTTTGATGTTCTCCAAACCATTCTCCATTCTGCCACGTAGTGAGTTCCATGGGCATGATTATGTCATGCCCACAAAACTCCCGAATCCTATTTTTTCCAGGATAAAATTTTATATATCTTAGATATCATTCAAGGACTTCCTGTCATACAATTAGCAAAAACGAATAGAGGCAATGTATTCCCAATTCCTTGGGATGTGTTTTCACATTTCTACCTAAACTTTTAACCTAAGCCTTCCTTTTCTTTTTTGCAACAACAGTTTCTTTTTACCTGTTATAATGTTTTAAATCACAGTTTACAATGCCCATAGAAAAACAAGAGTCTAAAAAAAAAAAAAAAGAAAAGAAAAACAGTCTAAAAGATTGCTCTGTAAACATTAGTCTGCTGCCATTTCCCTCTTCTCAGAGGTTACAACTTTCACTCTTAATTATTTTCACAGATTCCTCATACCTCTAAATACAATGCTTATGTTACTACTCAATTTTAAAATTTAAACTTTCCAGTCCTGAAGATGTTGCTCTTTCACACACACACACACACACACACACACATATTCACACATCTTCCCTGTGCACCCATCTTGCCAGTATACCATAACTTTGCACAAATAAGTGTTTATGCAAATATTAATCCAATCTGAGACACATAGTATATTATAACAACTTTCCCTTTTCTGCTTAATTCCCCCATTTCCTCAATTTTCTGTCAGTTTTATAAAACTCCTTGCACCACATTCAGAGGCATCACTTAAAAAAAAATCATTTTGTCTCCTTCTGCTGTGCATCTTGTAGAGGTGCTGTCGGGCTTCCCTAGTGGCTCAGATGGTAAACAATCCACGTATGATGTAGGAGACTTGGGTTCGATCCCTGGGGTGGGAAAATCCCCTGGAGAAGGAAATGGCTACCCACTCCAGTATTCCTGCCTGGAGAATCCCATGGACAGAGGAGCCTGGAGGGCTATAGTCCATAAGGTTGCAAAGAGTTGGATATGACCAAGTGAATAACACTTTTCCTACTTTGGAGGTGTCTTCAAAATATGCCCACAGTTATTATGGGTTCTCTCTTCACTTCTCAAGACAGTGGTCTTATCTACTGGATCCCATGTTATCTTCTTTTCTGGTTTACTCCCTCATTTTGGAAAAGCACATTCTTTCTAGTTTCCTAGAGAGAATTCAGTGTATGTATATTTTTTGAGAACTTGTGTGTACTAAAATATTCTCATTCTGCTTTCATACTTGAATGATAATTTGGCTGAGCAGAAAATTTTGTACTGAAAAATATTTTCCTTCACAATCTAATCATCTGGCTTTCAGGGTTGTTGCTGAGAAGTCTGATTCCATTCCGACTCTTGATTCTGAATGTAGGATCAATTTACTTGCCTTTGAAGCCTTAATTCTCACCATGTCCTCTGCTTCAGTTAGGATGCCTTCAGCAGCAAGAGAATGAAAATCAACTCCAGGTGGCTTAAAAAAATAAGAAAATTTATCTCATATAAGAAGTCCAAAGTAGAATGGCTCCCAGGATAGTTAATTCAGTGATAAGTGGCATTATTGTTAATCTTTCCACTTTCTAGCTTTTCACTTTTTTCTATTTTCCTTGCATTGTTTACTCTCAGGGTTATGAAATGGCTGCAGCAATTCTCAGTGTATCAGAAGTCCAGACTCCCAAAGATGTAATGGAGAATAAGATAATCTCTTCATAATGTATCTTTTCTAGGAGTGACGAAACCTTTTCCAGAAACTCCTAGTCCATTTTATTTCATGTTTCATTGGTGAGAATGCATCACCTACTCAAGCCCAAATCTGTCAGTTAAAGGGAATGGTATTACCTGGATTCGTGGCTTCCCTGGTGGCTCAGATGGTAAAGCATCTGCCTGCAATGTGGGAGATCCAGGGTTCAATCCCTGGGTCAGAAGATCCCCTGGAGAAGGAAATGGCAACCCACTCCAGTACTCTTGCCTGGAAAATCCCATGGACAGAGGAGCCTGGTAGGTTTACAGTCCACCGGGTCACAAAGAGTTGGACATGACTGAGCAACTTCTTCACTTTCATCCTCAGGATTAGGGAGTAGCCAGGATCCATGCAGAGGCTTCCCAGGTGGCTCAGTGGTAAAGAATCAGCCTGCCAAGAAGAAGACATGGGTTCCATTCCTAGGTCAGAAGATCCCCTGGAGAAAGCAAATGGCAACTCACTCCAGTATTCTTGCCTGGGAAATCCCATGGACAGAGGAACCTGGTGGGCTACCGTCCCTGGGGTTGCAAAAGAGTCGGACATGACTTAGTGACTAAATAGCAGCAGTATCCACACAAGCACATGACCAAGTGGAGGAGGGTAGACGCCTGAACAGAACCGGAGCTGTCACAGCAATGAAGAAGGAGAAACAGTTTTGGAAGGTCATCCAGGTCCACTGCACTCCTGGACATACTTTGCTATGTTGATCCTGACTTTACTACAGTTCCTTCGATGCTTGTATTTTTAGGCTCTGACTTTGAACTGGCTTCTGCTGTTTCTGTCACTGTCTACAGAATGTTGAAGAGTCGGCTTGATTTTTGAAGTCTTCCTAGGAAGTCATTTATCTCTGTGCCCTTGACTGGCATCAGATTAACCTTGTATCCCCTATCACTAAGGTGAGAATGTTGGTACTGGGTGCTCTGCTGTTCACTGAGATGGGGCCCTGGCTGCAGGTTTGTGCTGAAGCTCCCCTCACCTACTTCCATCACCACCAAGCCTAATCGGTCCAAGGAAAGGGCACTGAATCTAAGTTAAACCCATCAGATTCTCTCTGTATTTGGTATTAGAACTGAAAGAAAGACAGCCTCCATTTGCTTCCAACTTTGACTTCAAACTTCAAGAGAGGCAGCTGCATTCCATCTTGTGCTTTGGAGACTAGAAAAATCAGCTTGCAGGAAAGAGTGCAAATGCAGAGAGAAGCAGAAATGAGATACAGTGCAGTGCTCCTGACTTTCCACTGCTTGCTTTCAGTCCCTGCCCGGGGGCTGGCTGCATTCCTACCCTGGGGTCTCATGAGATAAGCCAGTATTGACATGCTCTTTCCATTTAATCTAGTTCCTTGGAAGTTCTGCTATTTTTAACCAAATTACAACTAAAGGGATTATGACCAGTCCTTCTGGACTAAGGCTATAAAATTTCAGAGCTTGTGACTTTATCATGTGACTCAGGGCCTCTTTCTCTCTGTCTTATCATCAGGTTATATTTATTGGTGTACCTTGTAGGGCTTCCCAGGTGGCTCAGTAGGTAAAGAATCTGCCTGCCAATGCAGGAGATGCAGGAGATGGGGATTTGATCCCCAGGTTGGGAAGATCCCCTGGAGGAGAAAATGGCAACCCACTCCAGTATTCTTGCCTGGGAAAGCCCATGGATGGAGGAGCCTGGCAGACTATAGTCCACGGGGTCAAAAAGAGTCAGATGCTACTGAGCATGCATGCCTGCATGTACATTATGGGGAATCTGGTGGAGTTGGGAAGAGGATCTGAGCTGTTGTAACCAAGAACTGGTAGAGAGAGTGTGTGTTTGATTCATGCAGAGACCAGTAGGATGTTTCACTGTTCTTTCATGTGGCATACAGTAAACATTAGTAAATATTTGAACAGATGAGCATTCTGACACCTCATAAATCTGATAAAAGATTAAATTTTAAAGTGATTCTTAATAGCTGCTGCTATTAAACACCATATAAAAACTCAGCAGTTCAGTTCAGTTGCTCAGTCGTGTCTGACTCTTTGTGACCCAATGGACTGCAGCGCGCCAGGCTTCCCTGTCCATCACTAACTCCCAGAGCTTGCTTAAACTCACGTCCATTGAGTTGGTGATGCCATCCAACCATCTCATCCTCTGTTATTCCCTTCTCCTCCCACCTTCAATCTTTCCCAGCATCTGGGTCTTTTCTCATGAGTCGACTCTTCCAATCAGGTGGCCAAAGTACTGGAGCTTCAGCTTCAGCATCAGTCCTTCCAATGAATATTCAGCACTGATTTCCTTTAGGATTGACTGGTTTGATCTCCTTGCAGTCCAAGGGAATTTCAAGAGTCTTCTCCAACACCATAGTTCAAAAGCATCAATTCTTTGATGCTCAGCCTTCTTTATGGTCCAACTCTCACATCCATACATGACTACTAGACAAACCATAGCTCTGACTAGGTGGACCTTTGCTGACAAAGTAATGTCTCTGTATTTTAATATGCTGTCTAGGTTGGCCATAGCTTCTCTTCCATGGAGAAAGCATCTTTTAATTTCATGGCTGTAGTCACTGTCCTCAGTGATTTTGGAACCCAAGAAAATAAAGTCTGTCACTGTTTCCCCATCTATTTGCCATGAAATGATGGGACCAGATGCCACGATCTTCATTTTTTGAATGTTGAGTTTTAAGCCAACTTTTTCGCTCTCCTCTTTCACTTTCATCAAGAGGCTCTTTAGTTCTTCTTCACTTTCTACCATAAGGGTGGTGTCATCTGCATATCTGAGGTATTTCTCTCTGCAATCTTGATTCCAGCTTGTGCTTCTTCCAGCCTGGCATTTCACATGATGTACACTGCATATGATTTAAACAAGTAGGGTGACAATATACAGCCTTGACATACTCTTTTCCCAATTTGGAAACAGTTTGTTGTACCATGTCTGTTTCTAATTGTTGCTTCTTGACCTGCATACAGATTTCTCAAGAGGCAGGTAAGGTGGTCTGGTATTCCCATCTCTTTCAGAATTTTCCACAGTTTGTTGTGATCCACATAGTCAAAGGCTTTAGCATAGTCAGTGAAGCAGAAGTAGATGTTTTTCTGGAATTCTCTTGCTTTTTTTTATTATCCAACGGATGTTGGCAATTTGATCTCTGGTTTCTCTGCCTTTTCTAAATCCAGCTTGAATACCCGGAAGTTCTTAGTTCATGTACTGTTGAAGTCTTGCTTGGAGAATTTTGAGCATTACTTTGCTAGCATGTGGAGATGAATGCAATTGTGTGGTAGTTTGGACAATCTTTGGCATTGCTTTTCTTTGGGATTGGAATGAAAACTAACATTTTCCAGTCCTGTGGGCACTGCTGAGTTTTCCAAATTTGCTGGCATATTGAGTGCATCACTTTCACAGCATCATCTTTTAGGATTTGAAATAGCTCAACTGGAATTCCATCACCTCCACTAGCTTTGTTCATAGGGATGCTTCCTAAGGCCCACTAGACCTCAGACTCCAGGATGTCTGGCTCTAGGTGAGTGATCACACTATCATGGTTATCTGGGTCATATTGTATAGTTCTTCTGTGTATACTTGCCATCTCTTAATATTTTCTGCTTCTGTTAGGTCCATACCATTTCTGCCCTTTATCGAGCCCATCTTTGCATGAAATGTTCCCTTGGAATCTCTAATTTTCTTGAAGAGATCTCTAGTCTTTCCCACTCTATTGTTCTCCTCTATTTTTTTGCATGGATCACTTATCTCATATCCGACTCTCTGTGATTCCATGGACTGTAGCCCTCCAGGCTCCTCTGTCCATGGGATTCTCCAGGCAAGAAAACTAGAGTGGGTTGCCATGTCCTCCTCTAGGGGATCTTCCTGAACCAGGGATTGAACCCATGTCTCTATGTCTCCTCCATTGGCAGGTGGGTTCTTTAGCACTAGCACTACATGGGAAGCCCATAGAAGTCACCATACCTTCTATAATAAATCCTCAGTAGATATTTACTAAATGAATTATTTTTAGCTTATGGAAAGAAAAGAAAACAAATACTTCTCTAGTGGTTCAGTGGTTAAGACTCTGCCCTCCCACTGCAGGTTTGATCCCTTGTAGGGGAGCTAAGATCGTGTATGCTGCATGGTGTGGCCTAAAAATTTTTTACAAGAATAAAAAATTTAAAAAAAGAAAGAAAAAGAAGGAAGAAACTATTTCTGACATTGAACTGTTCCAATTCTCTTCTGCATAATTTTGGCTAGGAGGAAAAGGTGCTTTCCAATCTCTTCTTTCTTACTTCTTAAAATAATTCCACAGGAATATTCCTTTAAAAAAAGAAAAAAGTCACGGTTGAAATAGCGAAATGAAAGTAGCTTGCTTAAGATCCCAGGGCAAGAGAGGAAGTAAGCCAAAATTAGAACTTGTATTTATGTTCTCCCTAACTACAACTTAAGTCTACTTAGCAACCCGTTGAGTTTTATCTCCCTTTCTTTATCAAACCCACTTTTGTTCACCACCACCTCTTCTGCCCCTTGCCCACGTACACGTGTGAACTCATCCAAACACCAGCACTAAATAATATAGTATTATGTTAGCCAAAAAGCTTGTTCAGGTTTTTCCATACACTGGTGTGAAAAACTCAAATGAATTTTTTGGCCAACCCAACCCTTGTTGAAAGTATTGCTCTCCAAAGGGAAATACATTCAAGTCAATGGGTATTTATTGAGCATCTTGATATAAGAAAACTTCTGCAGGCAAAGTATGATGAATAAGAGGGCAAATACAGTGTGGTGTTCCTGCTGGAGAAACTCGACAAAAAAAATCTTTAATGTGGAACCATTCTTGGTTTGGGTCTTCCCTGGTGGCTCAGATGGTAAAGAAGCTGCCTGCCTTGCAGAAGACTGGGTTGGATCCCTGGGTTGGGAAGATCCCCTGGAGAAAGGAATGGCTACTTACTCCAGTATTCTTGCCTGGAGAATTCCATGGACAGAGAAGCCTGGTGGGTTACACTTCACGGTGTTACAAAGAGTTGGACGTGATTGAGCAACTAACACTTTCACTGTTGGTTTACTTAATTTTTATTCTGAGTACCATGTCTTTTTCTCATTCATTATTTGAGCCTTGGGGCTGTGGTTTTAAATACACCCAAAGTAGCTTAAGAAGATTCAGCAGAAATAGGTTTTCCAGCCCGTGGCGCCTCTAAGAGAACATTTTGTTATTCCCTGGGCAGGTGGTTCTTAAAATCTGCCAGTACACCTTCAACTGGGAAGCTTCTTTAAAATGCAGATGGCTGGGTTTCCTTTCTCACTTTCTCCCTCTAACTCTGCCCCTGCAGACTGAACATTCAGGATATCCACGAAATTTGTATTTTTTCCAAGACACCAGGTTCTTATCTGACGCAATGGTCTTCAGGCCAGTTTTGGAGAAATGTCCAAAAGCACCCAAAGGAGAATCACCTGGGGACTTATTTTTGAAAAGCTAATTCTTGATTCCTCACCCCTGGAGCATCTGAATTAGAATTTTGGTAGCAAGGCCTGAGACTATGCATGTTAAATTAATTCTCCACTTGGTTCTTTTGGGTTCACAGATTTCCCCTTTGAGAAGTATTGTGAGACCAAGTTTCAAGCCCAGTTTAGACACAAAGCCCTCTGAAGAGAGAAACAGAAACATGGGAAGATCTTCCTCTCTAATAAACATTGATTTTGGATTCATCCTTTTTTAACTCTTAGACTCCGTTCCCAGCTTATTGATGACTGGAGCCTTTCCTGGGAAATGGTTGGGCTCTCAAGGTCAGGTGGGGTGGTCAGGACTGCTGGTAGTCAGCTGATGGGTCCATCCCAGCCAGCCCTGATTTGCAGACCAGATATTCTCTGCAGGCCCATCAAACAGCAATGGGAACCTCAGAAGTTTAGTGGGTGATGGGAACTCCCTTCCCGGATAATGTGGGTGGTGGTCTTTCTAGGGCCAAGCTCAGGCAGGTCAGCCTCCCACCCTCCCTGGTATCCCCCATTCTCAAAGCTGTGTCACAAGCCAGTCTTGTAAAAAATAACTCTCATTCAGATCATTTGCAAAGGGCATGATGGGACTTCTCTGGTGGTGCAGTGTGTAAGAATCCGCCTGCCAATGCAGGAGACACAGGTTCCATCCCTGCTCTGGGAAGATCCCACATGCCGCAGGGCAACTAAGCCCACAGACCACAACTATCCAGCCGATGCTCTAGAGTCCGAAGCCCGCAAGCCCTCAAGTCCAAGCTCCACAACAAGGGAAGCCAATATAATGAGAAGCCTGCGTACTGCAACTAGCAAGCAACCTCTGCTCATGGCAACTAGAGAAGGCCCTCAGACAGCAACGAAGACCCAGAGCAACCAAAAATAAATAAAATAATAATTTTCAAAGGGCATGCCGTGGTTGTGTGGAACACAACAATCATTCTGAGATGGCTGTAGGTTTGACTCTTGACCTCATCTCCTCCTAGCCTGAGTCTGGACCAGCTCGGAACCCAAGAGTCTGTGCAGACTGCTAACTGCTGAGAGGTGCTGTGTGAATCGGGAGCGCACTCCAGAGGCTGGGAGGCCTCAGGGTACTTTCCTCTCTTCCTGACTCCTCATTTCCTCTCAACCCGGTTCCCATCTCTTCACACCACTCTTCACTCTCCAGGCTCCAGGACTTGGCTGCAAATTTGAGGTTTTCTTGAGCCCCTGTCCTGCTCCTGGCTTTGTGGAGGACTCTGCCTCATAAGGTACTACTTTTTCTCACCGACCTCTCCTAATCAGGGCCGCCACTCCGTCATCTTTATCGCTGTAAAGCCTGCTTCTAGGCCTGGAAGGGAACATTTGCTGAGCACTGGGAATGTGCCAAATGCTGAGGATTAAAGATACTGCAGGAAAAGTGCTTAGGGAAGTGCTTGGCTGGTTTAGTCATTCCAGCTATTATTCACCATTGTTTTGCTATTTATTTCTCACAGTGACCCAAGAGATTGGATCCTGACTGCTAATCTGTGCCTTTTTGCAGGTGAAAAAAATGAGGTGGCTCAGATGGTAAAGAATCTGCCTGCAATGAAGGAGACCCAGGTTTGATCCCTGGGTTGGGAAGATGGGAATGGCAGAAGGGAATGAGAATGGAATGGCTACCCACTCCAGTAGTCTTGCCTGAAGAATTCTATGTACAGAGAAGCCTGGTGGGCTACAGTCCATGGGGTCACAAAGAGTCAGACGTGACTGAGTGACTCACACACACACACACACACACACACACACACACACACACAGAGTTAGTTCTAGAGATATATACACAGGGCTACAGTCCATGAGATCACAAGAGTCAGACACAACTTAGCGACTGAACAACAACAACAACATTTATGGGGAGAGTGACAGGTTAAACCAGACCAGAGATGTATTGATAGCTGTTTGTATGGTGTTAGTCACTCTGTTGTGTCTGATTGTTTGTGACCCTATGAACTATATAGCCCACCAGGCTCCTCTGTCCATGGAATTCTCTAGGCAAGAATACTGGCGTGGGTTGGCATTGCCTTCTCCAGGGGATTTTCCCCACCCAGGGATCAAACCTGTGTCTCCTACATTGGTAGCCAGATTCTTTACTGACTGAGCCACCTGGGAAGCCCTGATAGCTGCTTACATTGGGTAAATAAGGGGTAGATGGAGAGTCAGTATATGAATCTCTTTGCCTTTGTATTTGTTGGAAATTTCTTTCACTGAATGAAGAGTTAAGAACAAAATTCACTCTGCATCTCTGCAAGATCTACTAATTACAGCAGCAGATTATCTGTAGACCCTAAATTGATAGTTGATAGCTTTAAATTTTGTGAGAATTCTCTTGGTTTTCAAGATTTTGAATACTAAGTTTTTGCTCTTTAAACTCTCAACATAATGAGAATTTATACCTATTATATAATATGGTCATCTGAGTTAAATTTACCCATTCCAGTCCATCTTAGTTCGCTGATTCAATGTTCACTCTTGCCATCTCCTGTTTGACTACTTCCAATTTGCCTTGATTCATGGACCTAACATTCCAGGTTCCTATGCAATATTGTTCTTTACAGCATCAGACCTTGCTTCTATCACCAGTCCCATCCACAACTGGGTGTTGTTTTTGCTTTGGCTACATCCCTTCATTCTTTCTGGAATTATTTCTCCACTGATCACCAGTATCATATTGGGCACCTACTGACCTGGGGAATTCATCTTTCAGTGTCCTATCTTTTCGCCTTTTCATGCTGTTCATGGGGTTCTCAAGGAAAGAATACTGAGGTGGTTTGTCATTCCCTTCTCCAGTGGACCACATTCTGTCAGACCTCTCCACCATGACCTGACCATCTTGGATAGCCCCACATAACATGGCTTAGTTTCATTGAGTTAGATAAGGCTGTGATCTGTGTCATTAGAAAAGGCAATGCCAAAGAATGTTTAAACTACCCCACAATTGCACTCATCTCACACGCTAGTAAAGTGATGCTTAAAATTCTCCAAGCCAGGCTTCAGCAATACCTGAACCATGAACTTCCAGATGTTCAAGCTGGTTTTAGAAAAGGCAGAGGAACCAGAGATCAAATTGCCAACATCTTCTGAATCATAGAAAAAGCAAAAGAGTTCCAGAAAACCATCTATTTCTGCTTTATTGACTATGCCAAAGCCTTTGACTGTGTGGATCACAATAAACTGTGGAAAATTCTGAAAGAGATGGGAATACCAGACCACCTGACCTGCCTCTTGAGAAATCTGTATGCAGGTCAGGAAGCAACAGGTAGAACTGGACATGGAACAACAGACTGGTTCCAAATAGGAAAAGGAGTACGTCAAGGCTGTATATTGTCACCCTGCTTATTTAACTTATATGCAGAGTATGTCATGAGAAATGCCAGGCTGGAAGAAGCACAAGCTGGAATCAAGATTGCCAGGAGAAATATCAATAACCTCAGATATGCAGATGACACCACCCTTACGGCAGAAAGTGAAGAAGAACTAAAGAGCCTCTTGATGAGAGTGAAAGAGGAGAGTGAAAAAGTTGGCTTAAAGCTCAACATTCAAAAAACTAAGATCATGGCATGTGGTCCCATCACTTCATGGCAAATAGATGGGGAAACAGTGGAAACAGTGGCTGACTTTATTTTTCTGGGCTCCAAAATCACTGCAGATGGTGATTGCAGCCATGAAATTAAAAGACGCTTACTCCTTGGAAGGAAAGTTATGACCAACCTAGATAGCATATTCAAAAGCAGAGACATTACTTTGCCAACAAAGGTCCATCTAGTCAAGGCTATGGTTTTCCCAGTAGTCTTGTATGGATGTGAGAGTTGGACTATAAAGAAGCTGAGTGCAGAAGAATTGATGCTTTTGAACTGTGGTGTTGGAGAGGACTCTTGAGAGTCCCTTGGACTGCAAGGAGATCCAACCAGTCCATCCAAAAGGAGATCAGTCCTGGGTGTTCATTGGAAGGACTGATGCTGAAGCTGAAACTCCAATACTTTGGCCACCTGATGTGAAAAGCTGACTCATTTGAAAAGATCCTGATGCTGGGAAAGATTGAGGGCAGGAGGAGAAGGGGACACCAGGATGAGATGGTTGGATGGCATCACCGACTCAATGGACATGGGTTTGGGTGGACTCCGGGAATTGGTGATGGACAGGGAGGGCTGGCATGCTGTGGTTCATGGGGTCGCAAAGAGTCAGACACGACTGAGGGACTGAACTGAACTGAACTGAACTGATATAATATGGGCTACGCAGTCTTTTAAGTAATATGTGTACTCAACTACTGACCCTGACAGTTGTGTGATGAAAATACAATTATATCCATCTTGTGGATAGAACACTGAGGTGCTGAGGTACCTTCCTAACTGGAGGACTCCTCACTACCGTGGGAGGTGATTTTGAACTCAGCTGGTCTCATGCGAACACATATGATGTTGACCTGCTTGAGGGTGGCACCACCTATAAGCAAATATTCATCTCAGTATCAGGAATGATTTTACCGCATATAACAGAAAACCATACTAATCATAGCTTGTCTGGCTGGGGGACTTCCCTGATAGCTCAGTTGGTAAAGAATCTGCCTGCAATGCAGGAGACCAGGGTTCGATCCCTGGGTTGGGAAGATCCCCAGGAGAAGGGAAAGTCTAACCACTCCGGTATTCTGGCCTGGAGAATTCCACGGACACAGTCCATGAGGTTGCAAAGAGTTAGACACAACGTCTGGCTTAAGCAATAAAGAATGTTACTATTCTCTTCGAAGGAGAAGGTGAGCAGGAGGCAGTCCAGGTTGGATGTAGCTGCTCAGTGATTGGCTCCAGGATTCCTGTCGCTTTCTGTTCTGATGCTCAGCCACCCTCTGCTGGATACCTTTCCATCTTTAGGCTTGTCTTCTTCTTGGCACAAGATCTGGGCTTCACACAATCTTTCATGATACTTAAGACAGGAAGTCAGGGGCAGTGCTAGCAAACTGTGTTTCTCTCTGCAGCAGGAATCAAAGTATTTCCCAGAAACTCCCAACACACTTACTCCTTTGTCTCATTGGCCAGAGCGTTGACTGCGGCCACCTGAGTTATAAGAAAAGTTGGGGAGTTGAGAATGCAGGAGAAAATGACTAGGGTAGACTTAAGTGGTTCATGAGCCTGGGGACACATTAAATCACTGGGCAGTGTTAAGATTATTATTTAAAAATATATAGATCTTTATTTAAAGTTTTCCTGGAATACAGGGGAGAGATTTATACCACATAGCCAGGCAAAAAGTTTTCTAAAATATACCTGTTAACATCTTTTTGTCCCCAGAGTTCCACTTTCTATATCAGTTGCTTTAATCTCATCCTGTCTTTCCAAAAGAATGAACACCTTTGAAATTCTCCTCACTACACCCTCTTTCTACTTCTTTCTCCTCTTAACTCCTCCTGATTCCTGGATCTTTCCTTCTGTGTTTCTTTTTCATGTAAGAGATTTAATCGAGCCTATTATGTTAGTTATCTACTGGAGTAATGAGTTACTCCAAATTTAGTGCCTTAAAATAGATATGTGATGGGACAGCTGCTGTGGGTCATGAATTTGAGAGCACCTTAGTTGGGTGTTTCTGGCCCAGGATCTTTTGTGAGGTTGCAGTCAAGATGCTGGCAAGGGGTGCAGTCATCAGAAAGCTTAACTGGGGCCTGAGGATCCACTTCTAAGACGGCTCCCTCATATTGCTGTTGACTTGAGGCCTGTTTTTCACTCCATGGCCTCTCCACAGGACTGCTCAACAGGGTGGATGACTTCCCCCAAAGCAAGTGATCTGAGAGGAAGAACATGTAGGTAGCTATGGTGCCGTTTATGATGGAGTCTCTGAGTCATACATAGTCACTTCTCTATTCTATTTGTTAGAAGAGAGTCAGTAAGTCTAGCCCACACTCAAAGGGAGGGAAATTAAATTCCACATCTATATATATTACCTGCTTTAGATTCCAAAACCTAGGAGGGAGCCAAGACCAGGGGGAAAGATGGTGTCCTGACCAATGGGCCCAGAGCAAGAGGAGTTTGGTCTTGTTGTTGTGCAAGGTAAGTCCTATTTGCCCTCTAGGGCAAATTCTAGGGACTTAGGGCTTCCCTTTTGGCTCAGCTGGTAAAGAATCCCCCTGCAATGTGGGAGACCTGGGTTCAATCCCTGGGTTGGGACGATCCCCTGGAGAAGGGAAAGGCTACCCGCTCCAGTATTCTGGCCTGGAGAATTCCATGGACTGTATAGTTCATGGGGTCACAAAGAGTTGGACACAACTGAGTGACTTCCACTTTCACTTTTCAGGGACTTATTAAGACACGATGGGAGAAAGAGACATCCTCCTGGGCACTATATTTTCTTTGAGGTGTTATAAAGTAAGTGATCTTGTATCACATGCAGTGATCACCCAACTCTTGGGTGTTCATACTGTGTTAGTTTTCTGTGTTGTAAATCAGTACCACAAACTTTAACAGTCGATAAGACCACTCAGTTATCATCTCACATATCATAAGTTTGGGCCTGTCACAGATGGTTCTCTGCTTAGAACCTCAAAAGACTGAAACGAAGGTGTCAGCTGGGCCGCATTCTCATCCGATAGACTAGACTATCAGAGTGCACTGTCTATTCAGAGCCTCTTGCAAGCTGCTGGCAGAGTTCAGTTCCTTTCAGTTTTAAGATTGGGGTCCCTGTTATCTTGCTGGCTGTCAGCAGTGGTTGCTTTTGGCTCTGAAAGGCTAGTCTCATCCTCTGGCCGCAACACAACAGCTGACTTCCAGAGCAGCTTATACAGGGTGTGTACATAGGTAGGTGAGAACTTTGGGAGCTGTATGGGATTGCTAGGTCTGCCATAATAAAGCCTCACAGTTTATGTGGCTTAAGGAACAGAAAATTTACTTGTCATTTCTAGAAGCTAGAATTCTGAGATCAAGCCATCAGCAGGGTTGGTTTCCTTCTGAGCTTTTTCTGCTTTGCTTAAAGGTGGCCATCTCTCCTCCCTGTCTCCACACGGGTCTTCCCTCTGTGCATGTCTATGTCCTAATATGCTTTTCTTATAAGGATACTGGTCACACTGGATTAGGGCTGACCTGTATCACATTTTGCTGTAATTATCTTTTTAAAGGCCCTGTCTCAAAATACAGTCATTCTAAGGTACTAGGTGTTAGAACTTCAACATATAAATTTGGGAGGAATATAATTCAGCCCATTACAGGGATCATTTTAGAATTCTGCTGCCTCTACATAGATTTTGGCTAGAGTTTTAAGGCCAACATTGGCTCTTATAAAAGTTACTATAAAGTTATTGTCACTCTGCTATGGAGTTTCAAGTCTCTTTGAAAGACTCACAACTTGCAAAATATAAAGCACTCCCTGGAATAAGAAGTATTATTCTGAACATTTCCAATTCCTGAGATTTAGAATACTTATTTTAGATATTTGAGGAAACTGTAAATTTACTTATACATGTTTGAGAGAATATGCTTTACTTGGCATAAAATTTGAGTTTGTTCTAGCATTATTTTACTTCTGTTATTTCCTTTCTCAAATATACAGTATATATGAAATAAACCTTAAAAATTAAAAGCATGTTAGGTTGCAGTGCCTACTAATGAGCTGCAGGGGGGTGTCCTTTTATTTACTGACGGTACCTTGAAAGTAGAAATGGGAGCTGAGAAACAATTAAGAACTGGTTACTTCTGACATAGAGAACAGTCTGGTGGTTGAAGGTGGCTGGGGAGGTGGTTGAAGTGGGAGGTTGTGGTTAGCAGATGTAAGCTATTATGTATAGAATGGATAAACCCAAGGTCTTACTGTGTAACATACAGAAATTTATTCAATATCCTATGATAAACTATAACGGAAAAGAGTATTTTTTAAAATATATATGTATGTATAACTGAATCTGTTTGCTGTACAGCAGTAATGAGCCCAACATTGTAATTTAACTATACTTCAATAAAAAATTTAAGACTTGGTGACTATAGTTAGTAATACAGAATTGCATACTTGCAAGTTGCTGAGTAGATCTTCAGCATTCTCACCACACAGTCACACACACAGTTAACTGTGTTAACTGTTAGGTGATGGGTGTGTTAATTATCTTGATCTTGGCAATCATTTTATAATGTATATGCATATCAAAATCATCACTTTGTACACATTAAATACATCCAATTATATTTGTAAATTATCCCTTAAAGTTTTTTTTAAAAAGAATTTGTCTTAGTGGTTCAAACAGAAAACAAAAAATAAAGACTAAAATTCACAAACAAGTTTAACATTAGGAAATCAGTGCTTGAGCAAGTGTAAGACATTCTACGCTTTGAAATAATCTTTTTTTTAATCCAGAATTTAAGTAATTTGATATTTATTGCCTTTGGTGGCTTATATGCATTCTAATTTTAGATTTTGGCCTAAAAAATGAATCTTAATTGTTTCAAGACAACTTTCACAGCTGACAGAGAGAGGCAATAATTTCTTTTTCCATATTTCTCCAAGCTGAGAATGTATACTTTCCATAATCAACTTAAATCCTCAAGGGAAAAGAGAGCTTTTCTTACACATTTAGAGGAGGGAGGAAAGGGAGGACATAGTTTAGACTGCAGGGGCCGGTCACAGAACTATGCATACAGAAAGTGCTCAATAGATGTGTGTTCAATTGGCTTAAAGTTAATTAGAGCTTACAATGAAATATGAATCACTGAATCAAAAAGTTTATGGATACAGTAAACCTGGGATATAAATCTTCAAAAGTTTTAGGATAAGCAAAATTGATGTCCTTTTATTTTTTACAAAAATATACCAAAATATAAAATAGGTAAATTATTGTCCTTTACTCAGGATTTAGCACTGTAATATTTATGTGAAGGAGTTAGACAAATTCATGGAATCAGTCATAAAAATATTTCTGAGATTTTTGGTTTCATAAATGACACACAGGCTTAGAATCATTCATATTTATGAAGTCTATAACCCAGGTGTTCTGGATTCCTAGTTAGACCCTTTTTATCAGAGCACACCTCCTCTTCAGAGGGTTTCTACCTCCTCAGGAAAGCTCAATGGATCGGATTTATGCTCGAAAAATCATCCAAATATGAATCATTTTAATAAATCTTTAATGAATAGAGGTCTCATCTATTATTTTCTGATTGCTTCTACTTTCCTACTTTTTTTTTTTTTAAAGACAAAGGTCTTTTTAAAAAATAATGTATTTATTTATTTTGATCCTGCTGGGTCTTTGTTGCTCGTGCAGGCTTTCTCTAGTTGTGGTGAGCAGGGGTTACTCTTCGTTGTGATTCATGGGGTTCTCATCAGTGGCTTCTCTTGTTTCAGAGCACACACTCTAGACTCGCAGACGTCAGGAGTTGCGGCACACAGGCTCAGGAGTTGCAGCTTGTGAGTCCCAGAGCTTGGGCAGCTTCCGGAGCTTAGTTGCATGTGGAATCTTTCTGGACCAGGGATCGAACCTGTGTCCCGTGCATTGGCAGGTGGATTCCTATCCACTGTGCCACCAGGGAAGTCCCCTACTTTTTTTAAAAGTGACATTATAAATTAGCATGAAGTTGAAATGTCAATTGGACTGAAGCAGATAAACCTTTTGTTTTAATTAATAGAACTTAATAGGGTGATCCTGTAACAGCCCAAAGACCTCATATATTATGCTGAGTAAAGAAAGACTTTCTTTTTGCTCTTACAACAAATGCTGTACGCTTGTGCAGTGCAGGAATTCAAGTGCCACTGAGCTCTCCTGGTGTCCACAGCTACACGGCTGGTGCAGTTTGTGGTGCCCTCCTAAAGCCAGTCAGGGATCCCTGTGGCTCCAGATTTTGTCCTGGGGAGAATCCTAGTCTGTGAATCATGTGTCATAGTCTTGGATCAGGATAATGCATTCTGATCTGTTTTGCCTCCTAAAGAACAGAACTGGGTACCTAGGAAATTGTAACTTCTGCCTCTAAGCAGAGCAGAGAAGTCTGGACCCTATTTGAGGCTTTTGTTCTTTGTTTTGGTCAGAAAATTATGTGTTCAGGGTACAGAAACATAATCCATTGACCTCAAATAAAATGAGTGGGTAGTTAATGTAAGCATGCAATGAAAATCTCATGGACAAAGGGACACAGTCAAGGCAGGTGACCTGGAGAACTCAAAGGAGGTCAGGAGTGAAACTGACCTGGGTTAAGCCTGTCTCTGCAACTTACTAGTCATATAACTGTAAGCAAGTCATTTTGTAACCCTATAAACTCTTTCCCCGCTATACTGCACTAGGGAAACTACTGTCTTCTTCCCTCCTAACCTATGAGGATCCAATGTTATCAAAGATGGCCAAGAATGTTGGCTGGGGTGGAGTAGCTTCCCAACAGTATGCTTTAAATTGGCTCAATACTTTAAGTATGACTCATGGGACACTCACAGGGCATCACCATTCCTAGAAGTAGAAGTAAAAGAGATGGTTTAGTGAGTAGGCGATGGATTACATTTTGGATATGCTGGAATTTTCAACTGGACAGGATATTCAGGTAGGAAGATCCCACAAACCAATGGAAATGCAGGATATAAATTCAGAAAGAAGGCAAGGCTAGCTAGAGAATCAGATGTGGGGCCTATCCAAAGAGAAGTGATAATTACATTAGTGAGAATACAGCCATTGAGAGTGCTGGGATAGAACAAACAGAAGAAGAGCATCTCAATTTGGGCACACACAAACTTCAGGGGAGGAAGAAGGAAACATGGGAAGGAGTGGATAGAGAAGTGAGAGAATTAGGAAGGTGCTAGTATAGAAGGCTCCCCTGGTGGCTCAGCAGTAAAGAATCCACCTGCAATGCAGGAGATAATGGGTTCGATCCCTGGGTCAACAAGATCCCCTGGAGGAGAAAATGCCAACCCACTCCAGTAATCTTGCCCAGAAAATCCCATGGATAGAGGAGCTTGGTGGTGTTGCAAAGGAGTCCAACACATCTGAGCAACTGAAGAGCAAGTACAGAAGTATATATAGGGCTTTTAGGGCTGTTAAGTTCTTTGGTGATTTTAAAGTTTTTCAGATGAATTACTTTATCATTCGCTTTGAGTTGGTATCATTCCTAGAGAAGTTTTGGGTGTAGCATGAAAAAAGTGTAGGCTGCATCTGTGATTTACGTATTAAGTTAAAAGAAACAAAGCATTGCTCCTTCAAAGTGGCAGGGATATATATACTGTATATATGATGAGAAATTAACTGTCTTTGAAAAGGGCAGTTGCAAAAATATTTACAAGTATACACACTAAAGCGTTAGTCACTCAGTTGTGTCTGATTCTCTGCAACCCCATGGGCTGTAGTCCCCCGTGAGGCTCCTCTGTCTATGGGATTTTCCAGGCAAGAATACTGGAGTGGGTAGCCATTTCCTTCTCCAGGTAATCTTCCAGACTAACGACTGAACGCAGGTCTCTTGCATTGCAGGCAGATTCTTTACCATCTGAGCCACCAGGGAAGCCTTGCCCTAATTACAATATTGGGAGAATGCATAGTGTGGTAGAGAGAGCAGAAAACCAGAATCAGATAGTCTTGGGTCAAACCCTGTGACCTGCTTGAGGTACCTGTTTTTTTCTTCTCAATAACTGGAAAATCACATCACTAAACGACAGCATCTTTTGTGATAATTAAATGAAACAATGTACATGGAGTACCTGGTACTTCCCAGGTGGGGCTAGTGGTAAAGAAACTGTCTGCCAATGCAGGAGACTTAAGAGACTGGGTTTGATCCCTGGGTTGGAAAGATTCCCTGAAGGAGGGCATGGCAATCCACTCCAGTATTCTTGCCTGGAGAATCCCATGGACAGAGGAGCCTGGTGGGCTACAGTCCATAGGGTTGCAAAGAGTCAGACATGACTGAAGTGACTTTGCATCCATGTACACACATATGAAGTACCTAGAACAGTAACCAAAGCATAGTCAATGTTATCATAGCAATAATGTTTTTGTGTTATTTTTTTTTTCCAGCCATGCCAAGTGAGAGCTTAGTTCCCCAACCAGGGAATGAACCCTGTGCCCTCTGCACTGGAAATGCAGAGTCTTAACCACTGCACCACCACAGAAGTCCCTGCTAGGATTATGTCTCCTTTGCAGTTCTCCTTGTATTTTATCACTAGATGGCGGCAATGCTCCCTTAACCAATTTAAATGAAAAGGGACAACTTTCTGGAGGAGTTGAAATTAGTGAAGGCTTACCCAATAGGAAGATGTGTGTAGGGCATCAGAAAAATAAGGGGTAGCGGTTATATAGAGTCAGAGAGAGAAGAGGAAGGAAGGGAGTAGGGAGGGAGGGAGGAAGGAAAAAGAGGGCAAGGGAAAGGTGGAGAAGAAGAGAGAAATGTTTAGATATAACTTGATATTGCAAAAGAAACAATGAAATAGTGATTATGGGGTGGGGATAGAACCAGATCTTACTGAATATCGTTTCACATTCTATAGGATCTAGCGTTATTTTTGTTTATAAATACACACAGGGAGTGGTGGTTACTATATACTGTTGATCCTTGAACAATGCAGGGGTCTGGGCCACTGATCCCCACACAATCAAATATCTGACTATAACTTACAGTTGGCCCTCCATACCTGTTTCCTCTGTATTCAGAGATTTATTCGTCCTTGGATCATGTGGTACTTATTACTGAAAAAAATCCACATATAAGTGGATATGCACAGTTCAAACCCATGTTGTTCAAGTTTCAAGTGTATTTTCTGTGTTGACAGTTTTTAAAGATCTATAGTGGTCCTAGGACTTCCCTTAAATAATCTGCCTACAATGCAGGAGACCTAGGTTTGATCCCTGGGTTAGAAAGATCCCTTGGAAAAGGAAATGGCAACCCACTCCAGTATTCTTGCCTGGAAAATTCCATGGACAGAGGAGTCTGTTGGGCTACAATCCATGAGGTCCCAAGAGTCCTGTAAGACTTAGCCACTGGACCACCACCATGGTGGTCCTAAAGAGATTTAGCAGTATCAGCTGCCCAGTAAATGTCAGTAAAGCATAATGTTTTACTGTTCATTTAAATCATTAACCTCAATTGTAAAAATGTGGCTATTTTCCTCTTTGCAAAATATTCCTTCTTCATTAAGACACTTAATGGTACATTAGTTATCTATTGCTCTGTAACATATCTGTAAGGTTGGTGGCTTAAAATGATGATTTATTATCTCATTTTTTTCTGAGGGCCAGGAATCCTGAAGTGACTCAGTGAAGTGGTTCTGGCTTAGGCTCTCCCATGAAACTTCAGTGAAGACATGATCTGAGGCTACAATCATCTGAAGACCTGCCTGAGCCTTGGAGGATCTGCTCCCAAGATGGTTCAGTCACATGGTTGGTGTCAAGAGGCCTCAGCTCCTTACCAATTGTTGGCCAGAGGCCTTCATCCCACCGCATATGAATTTCTCCGTAAGTTGGCTTGGGCATCCTTCTAACATGCAGCTGACCTCTTCCAGGGTTAGTGATCCAAGAGAGACCACAAGAAGGAAGCCACGACAGCTTTTATGACCTGGTTTCAGAAGTCATGCTCTAACTTCCATCATATTTGTTCAAAGTGAGTCACACAGAAAATAACTATGATTGTCAGCAATATATACATATATAAAAGAAATGGGGGTTCCCATATGGAGAAATCACAGTCTGATCTCTCTCAGTATGACCACATCCTCTCCCTAAATCTTGATTTGTTCATCTATAAAAAGAATACAGGCCAGGAAACCATGGCCACTTCAACTCTAAGGTACTCTATCCCTGCTCCATCTGGGTGTGACCTTAGTTAACAACTTGGTCCTCTATCAGTGTGTCAACCCTACCAGCTTGTTCTAATTAAGGTGGGAGCTAGAACCAGAAGTGGGCTTCCCAGGTGGCCCTAGTGATAAAGAACCCGCCTGCCAATGAAGGAGATTTAAGAGATGCTGGTTCCATTCCTGGGTCGGGAAGATCTCCTGGAGGATGGCATGGCAATCTACTTCAGTATTACTGCCTGGAGAATAACATGGACAGAGGAGCCCCACGGGCTACAGTCCACAGGGTCCCAGAGAGTCAGACAGGACTTAACACAGTATCAGAAGTAGCTAGTCAAACTGAAAAGCATACTGGGTTTGGATTCAAAGAGAAAGTCGCTCAGTCATGTCCGACTCTTTGCGACCCCATGGGCTATACAGTCCATGGGATTCTCCAGGCCAGAATACTGGAGTGGGTAGCCTTTCCCTTCTCCAGGGGATCTTCCCAACCCAGGGATTGAACCCAGGTCTCCCGCATTGCAGGCGGATTCTTTACCAGCTGAGCCACAAGGGAAACCCTTAGCTTCAAAAGTTGGCCCTGAAACTCACTTAGCTACCGGACCCTAGGCAGTCCTTCAGTCTTAGTTCAATCCGCCTGTTAACAACTGGAATGCTAATCCCTCGCCCATCCCATAAAGTTGTCAATAGGCTCAAAATTAGGTAATTAGGCATTTACCCTGTGGCAGAGTTTACAGACCCGACCTTTGATCATCGCAACAACCCTGTAAGATATAGAAATATTATACTTGTTTTACCGGAGAAGGCAATGGCACCCCACTTCAGTACTCTTGCCTGGAAAATCCTATGAACGAAGGAGCCTGGTAGGCTGCAGTCCATGGGGTCGCTAAGAGTCGGATACGACTGAGCGACTTCCCTTTCACTTTTCACTTTCATGCATTGGAGAAGGAAATGGCAACCCACTCCAGTGTTCTTGCCTGGAGAATCCCAGAGACGGGGGAGCCTGGTGGGCTGCCGTCTATGGGGTCGCACAGAGTCGGACACGACTGAAGTGACTTAACAGCATACTTGTTTTACAGGTGAAAGAAATTGCGGCGTAGACAATTCACGTAGGCAAGATTAACTTAAAAGTGGCGGAACTAGGAGTCTAACCCAGTTCTGACTCCAAAACCTGCGCGCAAAATAGAGGTAAACTACTTTCGTTGGACATTAAGCGGTGACCATCTGACATAGTAATATAGATTCGTCTTGAGTCACCACCCTGTAAGGACTTCAGAAACGTTTCCATCAGACCATGTTTTCGCAAGCCTACTTTGCCCATCTGGCTCATCAGATGTCTGGAGTATCACTGTTTGAAGCGGCCCTGACGCATGAGGCGTGCGGGAACTAACGCGGCTTCCGCGCCCTCAGGGCACGCGGGAGACTCACGCAAGTCCACACGTCAGAACCCGGCGCGTTTCTCTAAGTGCTGCCCCCAAGTCCCCCAGGTCGCTGCACTCAACCCCTCCCTGTCAGAAGCGTCATCTTCAGGGAAAGGCCTAGCTTACAAGCGCTCTCGTTCGCTGTGGGCTTGGTTCCGTCAAGCGTGAGCCGGCCGTCGGCTGTGGGACGCCGAGCCCCGGGCCTCTCGCGGGCGGGGCCGGCACCACAAAGCCCTTTATGGAGGCTCTGGCCTGACGCGGGGCCGCCTGCACCTCCAGGCGCGAGCAGGAAGGAGGCCTGTGCGCGCGGCCATGGGCGACTAAATGGGTGTGCGCTCGGCCCTCCACCCACGGGCCCCGAAACCCTCCCACACCCCGGCGAGGGTAATCAATCAGGCGCCGGCGTCCTCTCGCGGGCAGCAGTCTCGCGAGGCTTGGGCGGAGTGGCCGCGCCCGCCGCGTGTGTGGCGTGTGTGGGAGGAGGGGCGGAGCTAGGCGTGGGTGGGGACGGCGCGAGGAGGGCCGGCCCCGCCTCCTCCTCGCAATCTTCCTTCCCTCTCCCTCTTCCCTCCCCTCTTCGTCTCTCCTCCCTACCCCGGGCTCTGGAGGACCCGGGTCCTCCCGGGATCTGCGCATCCAGCGGGGAGGATACCCATCCCGAAGCCTGAGCTAGAGGAGGCATGGGAGTGGTGCATGAAGTGGGTCACACTTTAAGCGCGGAAGGGAAAACCTGGGAGGAAGGTCTGCATTCTTTAAAAGGATGGAGGACGGAAAGTCCCTGTGCCCACCCGTGCTTTGTGGCTTAACACTGTCACGTTTGAGACACGTTTTGCTGTTGAGGTTTTTTCAGCCCATTTGGCAGGCTTTAGGCAAGGACAGAGTACGGGGCCAGAATGCTGATGCTGTTTACCTGGCATTTTCTCCTAATGTGGCAAGAAGTGATAAAACGAGTTCGTGGAAAATAGAAGAGAAAAGAAGTTCAGTTCATGAACATCGGTTAGGGAGGTTCTTAGATTCAGACTTTTTTTTTTTCTGGATCTTTTTATTATTTGGATATTAAAATAGTCAAGTGAATACTTTATCTTAATTAGGTGCGTTGCAATCATTTCAGGCAAAGTGAACAAGAATATCTGAGTCATTACATCAGGCACCTGTGTTAGGAAATTGGACTGCAATAATTCACCATGGCTTATGGCTTGCAAAGAAAGAATGGAGTAGAAAAGCTTTTGCGGTGCAATTGTTATAAAGTGTAAGTATTTTTATCAGGTAAGCACTGACTCAGGGTAGGGGAGGGGTGTCCTTGTTAAAAGTACTGGACATCCTTATGTTCCCCGTGAGATACTGGACTGTATGAGGCATTTTCTGGTGCCTGGATACTGATTTTTTTTTTTTTGATACTGATTTTTAGAAAGGAAAATGATTTTATAAGGATTGTTAAGTATTCTTACTTGGTTTTTTACAACAAAACAAATTTCAAATGAGAAGACTAAAATTTGGTAATATGATCAAAGTCCCTCAGTCATGTAGTAAGGGAGTGACAAGGATTGAAGTCTGAGTTTTCCTACTCCAAAGCAACATTTTCTACTACTGACAACAACCTTAAAATACCTCTTTAGATAGTGTGAATCTAACTAAAAATGCCTTGGTGTCTGATACATCTTAACAGAATACTAGATTAACTGGTACAGAGAGTCAGTTTTGAATCTTGTGTGTTTGGCGGGTAGTAAATGGACAATATGGGCTTTCCAATCAAAAAGACTGGGGCGCTGGAAATGTAAATTGGTACAGTCAATGTGGAGAACAGTATGGAGGTTCCATAAAAAACTAAAAATAGAACTACCGTATAATCCTGCAGTCTGACTCCTGGGCATATATCCAGAGAAAAACATGATCTGAAAGGATACGTGCATGCCCCTGTTCACTGCAGCTCTGTTTACAATAGCCAAGACATGGAAACAATCTAAATATCCATTGAAAGAGGAATGGATAAAGAAGATGTGGTCCATATATACTCAGCCATTAAAAAGAATGAAATAATGCCATTTGTAGCAACATGGATGGACCTAGAGAGTGTCATGCTGAGTGAAGTAAGTCAGACAGAGGAGGAGAAATGTATGTGACTGTCCTTATATATGGAATCTAAAAAGAAATAAACGTACAAAACAGAGACTCACAGACTTAGAAAATGAACTTATGGTTGCTGCGGTGGGGGAGTTGAAGGGGGATAATTAAGAACTATCTTAACTATTTTAACTAAGGGATAGTTAACTTTAGGAAATACTTCATGTATACACTGCTGTATTTAAAATGGATAACCAACAATGACCCATTGTTAGTAAGAGGAACTCTGCTCAACAAAAAAAAAAAACAAACCTACCAAGAAAACCAGGGCTCAAAGCCTGGCTCTGCCTCTGGCTGCCCATGCTGCTTTGAGTAAATTACTTAACTTCTTTGTGCCTTGGCTTCCACATCTGTGAAATGAACAGATCAATACCAAGCCACATGGTATGGAATACAAAGGAAGTAATGTAGGTAAGATACTTGTATGTTGTCTGAAATAATAGTAAGCCCACAGTGAACATGGGTTGCTACTACATGAGAGTTTCACTCTGTAGTACTGTTGTGCTACCTCGTTTTAAATTTTTGAACTTGTTTTTTAACCTCTCTGCCGCAATCTATGATACATTTATCATTGTGAGTCAATTGAATTTTACTTTTTGACAATGTTCTAAGAAGGAAATGGAGACATCCCACAGGGTTATAAAACCAGAGTTATGGGAAAACTCATTATTGTACTCTGCTTAGATCTGTTAGTTCAGTATGACTTTAGACCTTGAACTATAGGCGAATAACCACTATAGTCATTGTTGCAAGCATAATTTTTATAACAAAGATATTCCTGTATTTGGAGAATGATTTAAAGCACTGATTCTGTGGTTTTGGCTATATAGCATTTTATATCATGAATAATATTTGCAAAACTAGTGTCTTCTCTGTGAGTCTCACAAGAAAGTATTTGATATCATTCTGTTTATAAAAGCAGCTAAGTTAAGAGGAATAGAATGGTGTTCTGTGTCACTCACTCGTGTCTGACTCTGTGACCCCATGGATGGTAGCCTCCCAGGCATCTCTGTCCTTGGGGATTCTCCAGGCAAGAATACTAGAGTGGGTTGCCATGCCTTCCTCCAGGGGATCTTCCTGACCCAGGAATCGGACTGGGGTCTTCTGTATTACAGGCAGATTCTTTCATTTGCTCAGGCAGTTTTTCACTTCGGGCTTTTTTTGGTTAAACAATTTTAGAAGATCAAAACCATTTGACATTTTTATTTTCAAATGCTTTGAAAGGAAAATAAAAATGTTATCTCTCATATCTCCATTCTCATCCCTATGCTACCTGCCCAGTCCCACTCAGGTAAAATGTTTTATGTTTTCCTACAATTTCTGTCTCTTGTATATGATACACATATGTACACATATGTATATACACACACATTTTTGCACATGGGGGATTATATTGAACTTTGCTCCATCCCCTATTTTATCTTGTGTAGCCTAGTGAGCACAGATTCTAGAATCTGATTTTCTGATTTGAAATTTCAAACTCAAGCCTTGTGATCTTGAGTAAATTGTAGATTTTAGACATTTATGTCTTAGATTTTAGAACACTTTTGTTCTTTTAGTCCATAATGCCATCAGTGTCTCAACTGTATTCACATCATTTATATAAACCTGTAGTATGCATGTGTGCATACATATATGTATATACATACTCCTATATATGTATGCATAGATATATCTGTACATGCATTAAAATTTCAAACCCAAGCCTTGTGACCTTGAGTAAATTTTTCTCTGTTCCTGCTTCCCAACCTATAAAATAAGTATAACAACACCTTGCCTACTTCATGGCAATTAAATGTGTTTATATATGTAAACTGATTAAAAGGGTATCTAGCATGTAGTAGGTGCTAGATAAACATTAACTGTTTGATTGCTCATCTTTCCAAATCCATAGATAAAGATAAACCTCATTCTTTCATTACATATGTGTACTACAGTTTAGCCAGGCTCTTCTTTGTAGACATTAAGACTATTTTGTGAGGTTTTTTGGATAAGCAATGCTTCACTGAGGATTCTTGTAAATACATCTTTGTGTACTTGTTCAAGTGCATTTATAATAATTGTAGACTTCAAGTCACGCCTTAAGATTAGATGATAAAGTAACAAGGAAGCTGGAGGAGGAAGACAGATGGCATGTATGTAATAAGCTCATTTCATCTAGGTATACCAAAGCAGGTCTTTCCCCTTTCCTCATACATATGAATTCACATTGACTGTAACTGAGAAACATAGCTGATACTTAAAACTTCCAAAGTAGGATACATAAAACAATCCATTAAAATTTCATTGTGATTATTTTTAAATGCTGTAGTTTAGGATTTCATTCCTTTTTCCTGTTTTCTAAGGATTCTGTTGATACTTCTAAACACACCTTGGTTACATCTCAGCTCTGGTTCTCAGTTAACTTCTGAGTCTTTGTTCCCTTGTCTTATCTCCATGGTGTTGTAAAGATTAAAATCAGATCATGGACTTCCCTGGTGGTCCAGTGGCTAAGACTCCATGCTCCCAATGCAGGGGGTATGGGTTTGATTCCTGGTCAGAAAACTAGATCCCACATGCCAAAACTAAGAGTTTGCATGCTGCAACTAAGATCCAGCACAGCCAAATAAATATTTCTAAAAAATTAAAAAAAAAATCAGATCACACACTCAAAGCTTTACTGTGTGCCAAGCACCATATTCATAATATTCCATTTGTTCCTTCCCTAATGTGATCATATTTTTGATCAACCAAGAAAGACTTGGAGCTTGCAGTTTTTAACTACATCCTCTTTAAAGACATGGAAAGATTGGATTGACTGCATGGAGTCTGTTTTTTGAGCTAAAGTTCCTATCATTATAATTTATGGTTATTTTTCAATATATTAATATTTCTACATTGAAAGATTATAACATGTTGATTAAAGGCTCCTTCTCCTGGCTAGATTTGCAACTCTGGAAAATCCTGAATACTCCTCTGCAAACCAAAATCTCTAGTGGGAAATAGAACTGAGAACACAAATGTCTTATTTATATCCTGTCATCAATGTCAAGAAATGTTTATTGAATGAGTTAATTTTTGCCCCAGACAGGAACCCTGGGAACTTGCACTGCTCACACAGACGTGGTACACGAAACTAGCCAACATCAAGTTGCCTTTCTTGGAAGAAATTGCATTTGGTAGCTGTGTACACCTCAAAAAATGCAAAACCATTAAGGATGGTCTGCTCCCTTCAGCAGAATGTAAGTTCTGTAGGACCTACTTTAATAAATTACAAATTTTGTGTGTTATTTTGATTATTGGACATGTGTTTGAATCTGCTCACTCACACCCAGGCTCCCTTCTGTGTAGCTCTGTCTTCTTGTTTGGTATTCAAGAATGTGGATTTTTCTGTGTGATAAATATTCATCTTGGACTAAACTATGCCTGGTAAAAAATGTCAGTTGGATTGCTTCGTGTATTTTATTTTTCAGCCATCCAATGTGAAAGGGAGTATGAAATGAAGCGCTTGAATAACCTGAAATGTCAGGAAAATGCAGCTAAGAAAATTCAGTTTTCCCTAAGGGAAAGGCCAATTGGTTTGAGAAGACCTCTTCCACCTAAGTGACTGTCATCTCATAGTTGAATCTGTTCTCTGTGGGTTTTGCATCCAAAGAGGATAAAGGACTCTGACCTTTCCCTGTGTGCAGTCGGATGCATTCATCTGAATGCCCCCTGGTGGATGAGTCAGCTCCTGTGGGTTATGGACAGCTCTTAGCCAACAGCTCTTAGCTGACAGCTCTCAAAGATCTGTGTTCCAGCTACGTATTTGTACCGTTGTATCACAGACAACAGCGCTGTAAGTAGATGAAAATGTTGCTGGCATTGAGTCACTTGTGCTATTCATTCTGATTTTTGTAAAACTGCACCAAGGTAAGGGGAAACCCCTTGTCAGAGGCATTGCCCCCTGCCCCCAAGAGACATTATTTTGAAGAATATTTTGAATTTTCATCTTTGAGACCCCCAAGGAGGTGCCAAAGAAGGAGAGAGACAAATTATTTTTAAAGCATAAAAAATTTTGCTAAAGAAAAATTGTGGGTTTCATTTTAGTAACCTAGTTTCCAGTTTTCAATGAAACATCATTTATTATTCTCATGTGGTACTTTATTTTTTAAAAAGTATTTATTTGATTGTACCAGGTCTTAGTTGCAGCATGTGGGATCTTTTAGTTTTGGCATATGGGATCTATTAATAATTCCCTAACCAGAGGTCAAAAGTCGCCCCCCCCCCCCCCTGCATTGAATGGAGCATGGGGTCCTGGCCACTGTACCACCAGGGAAGTCCCTCTCCTGTGGAACTTTAAAGTGGCAAGATTAAAGTTTTTGTTCTCCAAAAAACCATTTTTTTCCTTTTGCCTATTTTCATACTGTCTCTCTGGGATGCCCTCTGGAGCATGTGGAACGCACATACATATGTGAAAATGACATGAAAATACAAAGACAGCATCTGTGAGGAAAACTCACTTGTACAGAGTGGTTGGAGAATGGGGAATTGACTAACTGGAAAGAATTGGATTTGCGTAAACCAATTTTCCTAGAATTTGAATCCAGTAAAGTACACTTGGATATGAAGGCTATATTTAAGCACAATTAAGTGTTTATTGTAGGCTTCTCAGGTGGCTCAGCAGTCGAGAAACTTCCTGCCAATGCAGGAGACCTTGGTTTGATCCCTGGGTATATCACCTGGAGAAGGAAATGGCAACCCACTCCAGTATTCTTATGGGGAAATGGCATGGACAGAGGAACCTGGTGGGCTACAGTCCGTGGGGTTGTGAATGAGTCAGACACGACTTAGCAACTCAACAAGAACAAACAACGTGTGCAGTATTTAGCAACTGACTTCAGTCTAGTTGCTCAGTTGTGTCCGACTCTTTGCAACCCATGGACTGCAGCATGCCAACCTTTCCTGTCCATCACCAACTCCCAGAGCTTGCTCAAACTCATGTCCATCGAGTCGGTAATGCCATCCAACCATCTCATCCTCTGTGGTACCCTTCTCCTCCTGCCTTAGTCTTTCACAACATCAGAGTCTTTTCCAGTGAGTCAGTTCTTTGCATCAGTGGCCAAAGCATTGGAGCTTCAGCTTCAGCATCAGTCCTTCCAACGAACATTCAGGACTGATTTCCTTTAGGATTGACTGGTTTGATCTCTTTGGAGTCCAAGGGACTCTCAAGAGTCTTCTCCAACACCACAGTTCAAAAGCATCAATTCTTCAGTGCTCTGCTTTCTTTATGGTCCACATTTCATATCCATACATGACTACTAGAAAAACCATAGCTTTGAGTAGATGGACCTTTGTTGGCAAAGTAATGTCTCTGTTTTTTAAAATACTGTCTAGGTTGATCATAGTTTTTCTTTCAAGGAGCAAGCGTCTTTTAATTTCATGGCTGCAGTCACCATCTGCAGTGATTTTGGAGCCCAAGAGAAGAAAGTCAGTCACTGTTTCTATTGTTTCCCCATCTATTTGCCATGAAATGATCGGACCAGATGCCATGATCTTAGTTTTTTAAATGTTGGGTTTTAAGCCAGCTTTTTCACTCTCCTCTTTCACTTGCATCAAGAGGCTCTTTAGTTTCTCATCACTTTCTGCCATAAGGGTGGTGTCATCTGCATATCTGAGGTTACTGATATTTCTCCTGGCAATCTTGATTCTAGCTGTGCTTCATCCAGCCTGGCATTTCTCATGATGTACTCTGCATATAAGTTAAATAAGCAGGGTGACAATATACAGCCTTGACATACTTCTTTTCCTATTTGGAAGCAGTCTGTTGTTCCATGTCCAGTTCTAACTCTTGCTTCTTGACCTGCATACAGATTTCTCAGGAGGCAGGTAAGGTGGTTTGGTATTGCCATCTCTTTAAGAATTTTTCACAGTTTGTTATGATCCACACAGTCAAAGGTTTTGGCATAGTCAGTGAAGCAGAAGTAGATGTTTTTCCATAACTCTCTTGCTGTTTCTATGATCCAACAGATGTTGGCAATTTGATCTCTGGTTCCTCTGCCTTTCCTAAATCCAGCTTGACCATTGGAAGTTCTTGATTCATGTACTGTTGAAGACTTGCTTGGAGAATTTTGAGCATTACTTTGCTAGCATGTGAGATGAGTGCAATTGTGCAGTAGTTTGAACATCCTTTGGCTTTGCCTTTCTTTGGGATTGGAATGAAAACTGATCTTTTCCAGTCCTGTGGCCACTGCTGAGTTTTCCAAATTTGTTGGCATGTTGAGTGCATCACTTTCACAGCATCATCTTTTAGGATTTGAAATAGCTCCACTGGAATTCCATCACCTCCATTAGCTTTGTTCGTAGTGATGCTTCCTAATGCCCACTTGATTTTACATTCCAGGATGTCTGGCTCTAGGTGAGTGATCACACCATCATGGTTATCTGGGTCATTGAGATCTTTTTTGTACAGTTTTTCTGTGTATTCTTGCCACCTCTTCTTAGTATCTTCTGCTTCTGTTAGGTCCCTACCATTTCTGTCCTTTATTGTGACCATCTTTGCATGAAATGTTTTCTTGGTATCTCTGATTTTCTTGAAGAGATCTCTAGTCTTTCCCCGTCTATTGTTTTTCTTCTATTTCTTTGCATTGATCACTTAGGAAGGCTTTCTTATCTCTCTCCTTGCTATTCTTTGGAACTCTGCATTCAGATGCTTATATCTTTCCTTTTCTCCTTTGCCTTTCACTTCTTTTCATTTCTCAGCTATTTGTAAGGCTTCCTCAGACAACCATTTTGCCTTTTTCCATTTCTTTTTCTTGGGGATGGTCTTGATCACTGCCTCCTGTACAATGTCATGAACCTCCGTCCATAGTTCTTCAGGCATTTAAATCTAATCTCTTGAATCTATTTGTCACTTCCGCTGTATAATTGTAAGGGGTTTGATTTAGGTCATACCTGAATGATCTAGTGGTTTTCCTTACTTTCTTTGGTTTGAGTCTGACTTTGGCAATACGGAGTTCATGACCTGAGCCACAGTTAGCTTCCGGTCTTATTTTTGCTGACTGTGTAGATCTTCTCCATCTTGGGCTGCAAAGTATATAAACAGTCTAATTTTTGACCATCTGGTGATGTTCATGTATAGAGTTTTCTCTTGTGTTGTTGGTAGAGGGTGTTGGCAAAACTCTGTTTGCCTTTGCCCTGCTTCGTTTTGTACTCCAAGGTCAAATTTGCCTGTTACTCCAGGTATCTCTTAACTTCCTACTTTTGCATTCCAGTACCCTATAATGAAAAAGACATCTTTTTTGGGGTGTTAGTTCTAGAAGGTTTTTTAGGTCTTCATAGAGCCGTTCAACTTCAGCTTCTTCAGCATTAGTGGTTGGGGCATAGACTTGGATAACTGTGATACTGATTTGTTTGCCTTGGAAACGAACAGGAATCATTCTGTCATTTTTGAGATTGCACCCAAGTACTGCATTTTGGACTCTTGTGTTGACTATGAGGGCTACTCCATTTCTTCTAAGGGGTTCTTGCCCACAGTAGTAGATATAATGATCATCTGAATAAAATTCACCCATTGCAGTCAATTTCTAAAATGTTAATGTTCACTCTTGCCATCTCCTGTTGGACCACTTCCAGTTTAGAGAGTCGTGTCCAGCTCTTTAGCGACCACATGGGCTGGGCCTGCCAGGCTCCTCTGTCCATGGGATTCCCAGGCAAGAATACTGGACTAGGCAGCCATTTCCTTCTCCAGTGGATCTTCCTGACTCAGGGATTAAACCTGCATCTCCTGCATTGGCAGGCAGGTTCTTTACCACTAAGTCAACTGGGAATTGCTTTTCAATGTATTTATCACTCAATCAATCTCAAGCTCTTTGCCAGTTGCTAACGTTCTTAGAACGTTCCTATAGAGTCTATCATTTCATCCTTCTGAGAAGTCCTCTGAGAAAGACTTGCTGTAACCTGAGCTGTTAATTTGTACACTCAGAACTAGCTCTCCTGTGGTTTCTACATTACCATCAGGGGGATCTATTTCATACTCTTTAGTGTAGGTACTTTCGTTTCCTATGTCCCTCATCATCTTCTTTCTTGCTTTATTCCTTTATTATCATGGAATATGTCCTCCAGTAGTCACCTGAGAAAGGGTGCCTGTGGGTAAAAAATTTAAGGTCTTTTTGTCCAAAGTCTTTATTTTACTTAGAATTCACTGACAGATTGGCTTGGTATGGAAGTCTAGGTTGCAAATATGTTCCTGTAATATTTTAAGTGTGCTCATTTATGTCTGACTCTTTGGGATGCCATAGACTGTAGCCCGCCTGGCTCCTCTGTCCATGGAATTTCCCAGGCAAGAATACTGGAATGGATTGCCATTTCCTCCTCCAGGGGATCTACCTAGGGATCAAACCCAGGTCTCTTACATTTTGAAGGCCTTGTTTAGTTCTGTTTAGTATTTGATATTGTTAGTGAGCATTCCTAAAGCCGGTCTTACTCCAGATCCTTTCCTTAGAACCTGCTTTTTTTTTTCCTCTCCCTCTCTGCAAAGTATGGCGTTTCCTCCTGGATCCCAGTATTCTGATAGGAATCATGGTGGAAGACTATTTATATCCAATGTAGCATAGATATTTAGAGCACTGAGTGTAGAGCATGGGTCAAATGGGTTTGCATGCCAGCTCTATCAATTATTAGCTGTGTCATCTCAATTTTTTTTTTTCTTGTTGACTACACCCCAGGGCCATGTGGGGTCTTAGTGCCCTCTTAGTTCCCTGACCAGGGATTGAACCTACATCTCCTGAATTGGAAGTGTGGAGTCAGGCAAATTATTTAACTTCTCTGTCCTTTAGTGACACTTGTGAGAAGTAAATGAGTTAATATGTAATGCACTTAGACCAGTGCCTGGCATAAGAGGAAGCACTAACACTGACAGCATTAGCTATCAATACTCTTACCAGAACTCACTGTGCTTGGCACCCCACAGGTCTTTCCAAGCTGGAAATTCATGTCCCTGAGTTCTGGGAAATTAAATTATTTCATGGGCAGTTCCATCTTTTCATTTCCTTTTTTATTTTTTAAGATTTTTTTTCTTTTAAAAATGTATTTATTTTTAGTTGAAGGCTAATTGCTTTACAGTATTTTGTTGGTTTCTGTCAAACATCAAATAATTCAGTTGGTATTGGCCATCTTTTCAGTTTATAAATTTTCTTTTTCTTACTTTTTGTCAAGACTTGCAGCATGCAGGATCTTAGTTCCCTGACCAGGGATCGAACCCACCCCCCTGCAGTAGAAGTGTGGAGTCTTAACCACTGGACTGCCAGGGAACTCCCTATTTCTCCTCTCTTATTTCTTATTTTAGTTATTTGGGTCCTCTCTTTTTTCTTCTTGTTGAGCCTGGACAGAAGTTTGTTGATCAAAAAAATTTTTTTATTGAAGTATATTTGATTGAAAAGTTGCCACTTTTGGAGAGTGATCAGGGGATTTGATACCAGTTGTTTTTTCTCTGTATATACTTTGACATTCGTTATTTGTCACTTTTATTGGTGTGTCAATGGCTATACCAGAAACTGTATATATTTAAAATACAATTTGAGTTTTGACACTTGTAGGATCATCGTCACAGTTAAGACAATGAACACATCCATCTCCTCTAGAGTTTTCTCATGTGCCTTATAATCCATTCTTTCTCACTGCTTGCTTCCCATCTCCAGTCCCAGGAAACCACTGATCTAACTGCTTTCCAGTACTATAGATTGATTTGTGTTTTTGAAAATTTCCTATACATGCAAAATACAATATGTAATCTTTTTTTAGTCTGGCTTCTTTTGCTCAGCATAATTATTTTGAGATTCAGCCATGTTGTTGTGTATATAGTCCTTTTTATTGCTGAGTGGTGTTCTGTGGTATGAATATACCCCTGTGTTTATCCATGAATTCATTGATAAATGTGTGGGTTGTTTCCAGTTTTGCGTGCTTACACATGAAGCTGCTTTGAGTATTGTGTGGGCATGTGTTTAATTTCTCTTGGGTGGAAACTACAAAGAAAGGAATGCCTGGATTGTATAGTAGGTGTATGTTTAACCTGGCACGTTTTCAAGTCCCTGTTTTAGTTCTGAAGGAATCAGGGGCTAGATGAAGGATTTGTAACTTCCCCAAAGTGACGCAGCTTTTAAAGGAATGGAATTCAAAGTCCAATATCTTCCAGAAACCTATGCTGTTAAGCCACCTGCTTGGTCCAGTTTGGCCTGGATGCCTGTTTGACCTGTTAATAAAGCTGTGATCAGAGAATATGGCTGGTTTGGGGCAAGTAGGAATTTGGAACGAGACAGGAGCGAATGAGACAGGATGGAATGAGACAGGTTTGATCCCTGCCTCATCTTATTATGGTAGCTCTGGACCACAGCAGGCATTCTGGGTAGAAGGGTGATTTCCAATAAGTGTGCTGAGTTAAGAATACATATTTTCTAGGATGTTAGCTTCCAAGGGGAAGAAAGAAGGAAACAGTTGGATCACATGTACCCACTTTATCCTTCCAGACTTTTCAGTTAGCTCCACTTCCCTTGAGGTGGAGTGAATAAGGGGGCAGAAAGAGGCCAGGACTGTAATGCTGTTGGAATTCCCTTCACATGGAAGGGAACGCCCAGGATAGAGGTGTTCCTTCTCAATACTTTTATGTGTGATAACATACAAGACAGATAAGGTCTTCTCGAGACAGAATAGGTAAAATGATGGTCAGCGTCAAGGTGAAGTTTAACAGAGAAGATCCCTTGACTTTTGTTGTGTATATTTGGAGAGTTCCCAGATGGTCTTCTATATGAAGAATATATTGAGGCCATTATTAAATCATTTGGGATGTTTAGGAGAGCCACTTACAGGAGAGCTGGCAAGAACCACAGTGTTTTAGATCTCATATGACCCTGAAAGTGAAAAGTGAAAGTTTTAGTCGCTCAGTTGTGTCTGACTCTTTGCGATCCCATGGACTGTAGCCCGCCATGCTTCTATGTCCATGGAATTCTCCAGGCAAGAATATTGGAGTGGGTAGCCATTCTCTTCTTCAGGGGATCTTCCTGGAATCGAACCTGGGTCTCCTGCATTGGCAGATGGATTCTTTACCGTCTGAGCCACCAGGGAAGCCCCCACAATGACCTTTCTTCTAAAGATTCTTTGACTATTTTGGTCCAGTCTCGTGTATCCTTTTGCTTTTGAACTACTCTCTTGAGAGTCCCTTGGACTGCAAGGAGATCAAACCAGTCTATCCTAAAGGAATCAGTGCTGAATATTCATTGGAAGGCCTGATGCTAAAGCTGAAGCTCCAATACTTTGGCCACTTGATGCAAACAATTGACTCATTAGAAAAGACCCTGAAGCTGGGAAAGATTGAAGGCAGGAGAAGAAGGGGATGACAGAGGACGAGATGGTTGGATGCCATCACTGACTCAATGGACATGAGTTTTAGCAAGCTCCGAGAGATGGTGAAGGACAGGGAAGCCTGGAGTACTGCAATCCATGGGATCACAAAGAGTTGGACACAACTCAGAGACTGAACAACAAACCTGTGTATCACTCCCTGGATAATTTCTGACTGGTAATTCACTCAATTGCTGTTCATTTCAACAAGTATTTATTTGGTTCTGATAATTTGTCAGCAGTGCTTGGTACTAGGATTTAAAGATGAACAAGACCCAGTCTTGTCCCTTTGTTAAGTGATAAACTAACTTGTTTCCAGTTCTCATTATTACAGATAATGCTTCTGTGAACATACTTAAACAAGTCTCTTTATGCAGTTGTGTGGGAATTTCAATCCAGACTCTATGCCTAGAAATGGAATTTCTGCATCATAGGATGCACATTTTTGTTCTGCAAAATAACACCAAATTGCTCTCCAAATGGCTATACCAATATATACTTCTAGTGGTTTATGAGTATATTGGACATTTGCCTTTTTGTTTGTTTGTTCATTTTTGGGGCTGCCCAGAACCATAACCTCATGTCTATGGTTTTGTGAGCTGAAAAGCCAGAGTTTTGCTCTGCCTGACCCCAAGAGCCTGGGCGTAGGCATGCAGCCAAAATATACCAACTGAATGCTTTCTCCTGGGACATTTAATCAGGAGTGAGAAAGGCACAGAAGCCAAGCTGGTTTGGCATTGATTTCAGTGACAGTGTCATGGCATCCAGTGTCCAGAGGCAGAGGTGGAAGTAATATTGATGGCATCAGGTTCATCTTAACAGACCCTTCCCATGATATTATTTTAGCTGTGATTCTGGGTTTCTTGAAGTTGCTGGACTGACCTGTTTTCTGAATTTGATTCTTCAGCCTTCTTATTCATATAGTTCATACTGTGAGCTCTCCAATAGTCTTTCAAGCTCTCCTACCAGAATTGAGTGTGGTGCACTGTTTTCTAACTGTTTATCTCAATACATCAAGGCTTATGAAATCAGTATAGTGGGTCTTAGCAACATTTTAAAAATGAAACACTATAGAATAGAAATATTGGTATTCATTGACTGTGATAAGGGTAGGGATTGTTTCATGAAACATATACATGTATAAACATGCACATATGTGTCCTAAGTTGCTAAGTAAAATGCTTTTCTTATTTTAGGTTATCATTCAGAGATTTGAAAAATAGTGACCTAGTGTTTAAGATCATGAGCTTTGGAATTGACTTGCCAGCCATATGGCATTGGGCAAGTTACTTAACTCTGTACTTTACTGTCCTAATTTGTAAACTGGTAGTATTCAGAAACTGCTAGTTTTCCACAAAAATTATTTTCCCCTTTTTTCAAAGCCATGGTATTTTTTGAAAGTCAGTTCAAGCTGCTGCAAGAGGATGCCAAAGACTGGGTGGCTTAAACAACAAGCGTTTGTTTCTCACAGTTCTGGAGACTGGAAGTCCAAGATCAGGGTGCCAGCATTGTCAGATTCTTGATGAGTGCCCATGTTCTGGTTTATAGATGGTCGCCTTTTGTTCTGTCTCACATGATAGAGAAAGAGATCAGTTCTTTTGTATCTCTTAAGGGCACTAATCCTATTCATGAGGGCTCCACCATCATGGCCTAAATACCACCCAAAGGCCCCACCTCCAAATAATACCATAGTGGGGAATCCCACTTCAACATGAATTTGGGGGGACACAAACATTCAATCCATAGTTGTGTTATAGCTGAGCACATGATTGTACAGGTAGGCCATATTTGCTAGTTGACTTATACTAAGTGTGGGGATGCAGCTAAGTTCTTGCCAATGGAATATGGACCATTTTCACATCTGAACCTTGAAAGGCATTGTGTATACCTCCTCCATTACCCTTTGCCTTTCTTGGTGGGTGGAACCCTGATGTGGTTGTCATCCAGCTTTGGCCATGTAGACAGTGACAATGTAGACCAAATAGACAGCAAAATGGAGGGGGCTTGGGTCTTTGAATTCACCAATGTTTGCTACTCACATCAAGATTATTGAATATGAGAGAGATGTCTTTGTTTTCTAAGCAATTGCATTTTGAGTTCTTTTTGTTGTATAAATATTGTCTTTACCCCACCTAGTGCTCTATCTCATGGAGCTATTGAGGATTATTTGAGCAATTCCTCATGTATAATAAGTGCTGCTGCTGCTGCTAAGTATGGTTAAAGTCAAAATGTTAGTCGCTCAGTCATGTCCGACTCTTTGCAACCCCAAGGACTATATAGCCTGCTAGCGTTCTCTGTTCTTGGAATTTTCCAGGCAAGAATACTGGAGTGGGTAGCCATTCCCTTCTTTTGGGGATCTTCCCAACCCAGGGATCTAACGTGGGTCTCCCACACTGCAGGCAGATTATTTTACTGTCTGAGACACCAGTAAAGCCTCAATAATTAATAAATAAGGTATACCTGTTATTAATTTTTTTGAAATCAAGAACTCTGATTAGTAAGATGAAGGGTAAATTTAGCTCAGTGGTTCCTTATGAGGGGTGATTTTCTTTCCTCCTCCCTCTCCCCCTCAGGGGATGTTGGCAATGCCTAGAAACATTTTTGGTTACTTTAACTGCAGGATATTACAAAGGCCTCTAGAGAGTGGGTAGAATTCAGTGACGCTGCTAAATATTCTACAATATACAGGACAGCACCCCTCCCCCAGCCCCCACACATAGTATAGAGCTCCAAATGTCAATAGTTTCAAGGCTAAAACCCTGATCTGGCTGATTGGTTTAAGCCATTCTGAATACAGCAACAGAAGTTTGGGTCAAATTGTGTGACTGAGAATTACGAGGTGGGGTATTTCCCCCAAAGAAATGCCGTGCTCTTTTACCACGGCAGGAGGAGAATGACAGCTGGGCAGCAGTGAATAGATGTCTCCAGTCACCTTTTTGACCACTCTCGTTCATTTACACCCTTCTTTTTATATATAAACCCACTCACTTATTCCTCAAAATCATAACCAGTTCCAAGTCCAGAATTTCAGAGTGATACACAGTCGTTCTCTTTAGCATGGATCTTGTGACCAATAGCTAAGTAATATTCCATTAACTCTAACATAATTGTTATATCATGATGGAGAGAGAACAGAATGGATACATATAAGACCAGCTTTCATCCTACAGATAGACAGTCTTGGACAACAGCGCTGCCATTCCTTCCTTGGTGTTTGGGGGCAGATAGCAAGGAAGTTGCTGAATCTATTCAGACTTCACTGAGCCACCAGTCCACCATTAGGGAGCCCAAGGTGAAACTGAATTACAATTTTCTTTCGCTTCACTTGGGAGTTAAAGGGGCAGGAAGCAAGACAACAGAGGCACTGACAGGAAGGCTTAGTGATGTTTTCATTGTCTCTCAGAACAGATATAACCTATGAAAAGAACCTAGTGACCATGGTTTATTTTATTTTTAATCATGGGCATATTCTTCACATGTAGCTTAGTTGGTAAAGAATCTGCCTGAAATGCTGGAGACCCGGGTTTGATTCCTGGGTTGGGAAGATCCCCTGGAGATGGAAATGGCAACCTACTCCAGTATTCTTGCCTGGAGAAGCCCATGGACAGAGGAGCCTGGCAGGCTACAGTCCACGGGGTTGCCAAGAGTCAGACATGACTTAGCGCTGTCTTAGAGAAGGAGAAAGTTGCCAGTGTATCAGGCATCTCAGTCTGTTTTGGATTTTCTACTAATAGGCTCCTTTCCTCCATTCATGTACTCCTTTCAGTTTCAATCTCTCTCCTTCTCTTCAAGTCATCTACTTTCACTCTAAAGACTTGTTTTTCGCTTTGAGACGTTCCCAGTATTGGAATGTAGGTGTAGCCTCCTTCATACACTGCAGTTGTAGGTGCCATTTTTCCTACATCAAATCAGCTCTGTCAGAACAACTCCTTCCAAGTGCCAGAAGCATACTCCCTCTCGTCATTTTAGAGATTGCTCACCCAATGGGCATTTCCGTTGGGATTTACTCTCTGGCTCTCACCACATGTGTAGAACAGCTACGAAGAGAATAACCTGAACCCAACAAATAATCAAACATTTCCTGAGCTTCATTACCTGAGCCACCTCCTTCCCCAGGAGCTCTGTTGCATCAAACTTTGGGTGTTCCCACGAGAGTGACTGTCAGAACTCGAGCACTGCAGTTTTGTTGTTGTTGCTCAGTTGCTATGTCGTGTCCAACTCTTTGTGATCCCATGGCAGCCCAACAGGCTCCTGTGTCCTCCACTGTCTCCTGGAGTTTGTTCACATTGATGTCCATTGAGTCAGAGATGCTGTCTAACCATCTAGACAGAGTGCCTGAAGAACTATGGATGGAGTTTGTAGCATCATACAGGAGGCAGTGACTAAAATCATCCCAAAGAAAAAGAAATGCAGGAAGGCAACATTGGTTGTCTGATGGAGGCTTTACAAATAGCTGAGAAAAGAAAAGTAAAAGGCAAAGGAGAAAGGGAAAGATACATCCAATTGAATGCACTGCAGTTTAACAATATCAGAATTACTTTACATACATTACGTTAAAATTACATACATAGCTGACTTCATTTCGTTCAAGAGAAAAGGCAGGTAGTTTCATAATGGTGGTCTCCTTTCATCATGGAATTGCATGACTCTTGGTGGCTCAGATGGTAAAGCATCTGTCTACAAAGCAGTAGACCCGGGTTTGATCCCTGGGTTGGGAAGATCCCCTGGAGAAGGAAATGGCAACCCACTCCAGGACTATTGCCTGGAAAATCCCATGGACAGAAGAGCCTGGTAGGCTACAGTCCATGGGGTTGCAAAGAATAGGACACAACTGAGCTACTTCACTTTCCTTAGCATTTGAAAGAAATTACTAAATTTTATTAACAAAAGTCTTTGAAAGGCAAATCAGAAAACTGTAAGCAGGAGCAAAGAACTATTTATTTTTGGTACTGACATAGTTATTTTTCTCAGATGTAACAGATGTTAGTAATAATAATAACTAATAATAATTACAAAAATAATTACAAAAATTATAAAAGCTAATATTTAATGAGCACTTAAATGTCCCAGACATGGTAGCTAGAAATGGTCTGATCAAAAAACCTAGAAATTTATACCAGATGCTTGAGATTGATCCCTGGTTTTCCTACAAAATACTTGAACTCAGCAGCACTCTATATTTGTATTAATTTTGGCTACTGTACTAGGTACGTGAGCTCCTGGTTGAGCAGTTAAAGGTAGAGAAAAAATAGCCATGGCTCTAGGGTTTAACCTCTGCTAAAAGTGTTGAAGGAAAAGATAAACGGCCGCTTTCATCATGACTGTAGAATGTCTGACTTTCCTGCTTCCACCCATTTTTGGTAGTTGATTGCTGAGTTTTGCTAATGTGTTTTTTTTAGGAAGACCTCTATAAAGTAACTCACAACCTATAGTGAGTGCTAGGAAATATTCTTTATATTTAAGATCATGAATGTTTGAATCATGTAATTTCTTCAAAACAAAGGAGTTATTCAGACATGTAAATTAGGACATTACCTTTCTAGTAACATTTGTATCATTTGTATTATTACCTTTTCATAAACATTTATATCAGTTAGCAGATGTTTACTGTGCACCTGTATTTCAGCACCTGAATTAAGGGTTTAAGAAGGTGAATAACAGCAACCAGGATGTGATTTTATTTTATTTAACTTTTTTTCTTTTATTTTTTCGGCTTCATTGGGCCTAGTTGCGGCATGTGGGATTTTTTGTTGCAACATGCAGGCTTCTCTCTGGTTGCGGCATGTGGATTCCAGACTGGGCTTGCTTAGTTGTAGCGTATGGTGCTTGGGGTTAGTTGCCCTACAGCATGTGGGGTCCCAGTTTCCCGACCAGGGATTGAGTCCACGTCCCCTGTATTGGAGGGTGGATTCTTAATCACTGGACTACCAGGTAAGTCCCCAGGATGTGATATTTTGTTTCAATAGCAAGAATAGTATTTTGTACAAAGGAAGTTCATGAACTTTTATTATTTTATTTTTCATGTGTAGTATGGACCCTGAAGTCAATTCCCATCATCTTGCCTTGTCATTTATTAGCTTAGCCCATGGTAGGTTGTTTAACTTCTATAAATCTCTCTAAATTCATGGGTAAATGAAACTAAAAAATGGTACCTACATGACAGGATTGTTGAAAAAACTAAATGAGATGTATAGGGGAGGAAAAAATTATCTTTTTCCCTCCCCATCTTGAGTTCTCCAGCTGGGACCTTGTAAATTAGACTTAGGAAAGACTAACGAGAGAAAAACAAGTTTATTAACATATGTGTCACACGTACACATGGGAGTACTCAAAAATTAGTGACTCAAAGAAGTGGTTAGAACTTCGCCTTACATACCACCTTAAAGGAACAATATGTTGTTAGAGACATGACAAAACAAAGGAAAAGGACTTTTAGCTTCTAGAGGTGGGAAGGCAAACATATGGGGAAACCAGTGGTAGCTAAGGTTTGTTAGGTAGGTTCCTCGAGGCTTAAAAGGGTCTAGAGTTGTCTCCAACGATTAACTCCTGTCCTCCTGGTAGAGAGGGGAGAGGAAACACTTTTATAACTTTATGTCCTGCTTTTAGGCAAATAGGAATGTGAGGAACTCTTCTTGTATCTGCTTCTTCTTAATTGATTTCTGCTCAAAATAATCTTCATGCCAAAGTGGTATATTTGGGGGTGTCAGATTTTGTTCATCTTCATATAACAGAAGGCTTGACACTTATACGAAAACCTAAATGGTAGCTACTTTTACTGTTGTTATCATGGAAAATCAGAATCAGTCATTTACTTTCATGGCTGACAAACTCCATTAATCACATTTGTTACAATTTGGGGATTTTCTTCTTATAATTCTAGGGTTTAGACTGGCTATAAGAATGTATGGTTATAATCTTAACTACATCTGATTTGATGAGCTGAGGCCAGAAAAGATCCTAGGAAAAGGACTGTCAGTACTATTATAAATAGCAGGGCACCAGTGCAGGGTAAACAGGTATTTCCAGTTGGTTTTGAGATGCTTCATTTTCCCTTTGGGTTATTTTATTCTGAAGGTGGAGTAGGTGCTGTTTCAGGCTAACCCCATTACCATCCTTCTCTAGGTCCTGACTCTGCCCATCAGTCCTTCCCACACCCTTGCATTCCATTTTCTGCAGGTATCTCTTACCTGGAAGCTTCGGTATTTGTTAGGTTTTCTTATAAAAACCTATGAACAAAGACAATGGTTGAGTCATCTCAACAATCTGGCTCCTCATGGAGCCATCAACTTTTAGAAAGCTGTCTGAAATAACCACAGCTTCAGATACAGGGAACAAATTTAGAGTTACCAAGTGGGGAAGGGAAGGCGGGATGGACTGAGACTGGGATTGACATACACACACTACTATGTGTAAGTGAAAGTCGCTCAGTCGGGTCCAACTCTTTGAGATCCCATGAAATAGTCCATGGAATTCTCCAGGCCAGAATATTGGAGTGGGTAGCCGTTCCCTTCTCCAGGAGATCTTCCCAATGCAGTGAAATAGATAAATAATGAGAATCTACTGTATAGCACTGGGAGCTCTACTCAGTGATCTGTGGTGACCTAAATGGGAAGGAAATCCCAAAAAAGAGGGGGTATATCTATACGTATAGTGGGCTGCCGTCTATGGGGTTGCACAGAGTCAGACACGACTGAAGCGGCTTAACAGCAGCAGCAGCAGCAGCAACATAGTGGATTCACTTTATTGTACAGCAGAAACAAACACAACATAGTAAAGCGACTCTACTCCAATAAAATTTTTTTAAAAGGGGGGAGGTTGGGAGAGGGTTGGATTGGGAGTTTGGGGTTAGCAGATGCAAACTGGTATATATAGAATAGGTAAACAACAAAGTCCTACGGTATAGCATGGGAAACTATATTCAGTACCCTGTGATAAACCATAATGGTTGAACTTTATGTTGATAAAAAGTAAATTAAAAAAAAAAAGAAAATCATATTACCCCTTCCCTCTCATATAATAGATTTTCTGGAATTTTTTACACAAGGACTGATTAGATTAATTGTTGATTAAAATAATCTTCATGTAAAACATCTATGTGTGCCATTCTAAATTCTCTGTAATTCACCTACCTGCTCTGTTTATAAAACAAAGAATGTCTTCTTAAAAAAACAAACAAACAAACAACCACAACTTACTCTTCTTTTACTCTTCTTTTCTTTTAGTTCCCTTTCTCTTGATTATGCAAATAGTAATTCATAGTTATTTCAAAGATGTTAGATGGTAGAAAAATAAAGAAGAAGAAAGATCTTACTTGTAGAAGTAATCACTGTGAAGATTTTAGAGCCTTTCCATGTGGTCTCTTTTGGTGTTGTTTAACATGGCTGGGAGCATTCTGTCTATGTCACTTGATCTAGATTTGTTTTGCTTAACCTCCTAACATAAACATTTCTCACTGTTAGAATGTTTACATTTTAAGAACTCCATCTATCTCATTGTACTGTAAACTTACTTAAATTAGACTCACTTTGGGCATTTAAGTTGTTCTCAGTTTTCAGCTTTTATAAATAAGAATGCTGTTATAAATAAGAATATATTTATAAATAACAGTGCTATTATAAGCAGGAACATTTATAATAATAATAAAATTTTGCCAGTATTTCAGCTTATTTATTACAACACCTGCTTTTGTTTTGTTTGTTAGAAGATTGTTAATCACAGTTTCGATTTCATTATTTGTGATTGGTCTATTCATATTTCCTGTTTCTTCCTAGGTCAGTCTGAGAAGCTTGTACCTTTCTAAGAATTTGTCCATTTCTTCCAAGTTGTCCATTTTATTGGCATATAGTTGTTTGTAGTGGTCTCTTATGATCCTTTGTATTTTTGCGGTGTTGTAACTTCTCTTATTTCATTTCTATTTTTATTGATTTGAGTCCTCTTCCTTTGTTTCCTTGATGAATCTGACTAAAAGTTTTTCAATTTTGTCAGTCTTCTCAAAGAAACAGCATTTCGTTTCATTGATCTTTGCTGTTGTTTTCTTGGTCTCTGTTTCATTTATGACAACTCCTTAGACTTACAGTGATGAGGCTGTCAGTACATTATTGCCAGACATTTTCCTGAAAAATTGTATGAGTTTTCACTCCTACCTGCAGCATATGAGAATGTCTTTTTCACTCAACTCTTATTTACTAACAAGTGACATTCATTTTAAAATAGTTTTGTTTTTTTAGGAAACACAAAGTTATCTTTCTTTTTTTCAATTAAAAAAATTTTTTTTCAGCCGAACTACATGTCATGTAGGATCTTAGTTCCCTGACCAGGGATCAAACCCGTGCACCCTGCACTTCCAGCATGAAATCTGAATCACTGGACCACCAGGGAAGTCCCTACATATTAATTTAATGTACTTAAAAAATTACTAGTGATTACTATGTGTGTTAACTCTTTTCTGAATTTTCTTTTCAAGTATTGGGTTCTTTTTTTCTGTGCTAGTATGTTTTTCCACTGGTTTCTGCAACTTTATTGAAGAAAAATAAATCAATTACTAGCAAAGCTATTAGTTGATCACTCATCCATTGACAACTTGCATTATTTATTCTGGGCTGTATTAAACAGTATATTATTGGAAGAATAGATTAATAGCTTCAAGCATCCTATAATTTAAATGAAAATTACAAGATGTTTGAGGCCCTATTTTGGAATACAAAGGATGTTTGACTTCCAATTTGCACTGTCTGTAGAATAAAAACAGGTCATTCCTTTATTAACATATATAAAATATATCTCATTTTCTGTTCTGCTGATGCTACCAGCTCAATACCAATTCTCCAGCCACATCTGTGATGAGCATAAAGTATATCATGTTATCAGGTCTCTAACAATGGAAGGTTTAAACAAGAATGGCATGGATGCTGCTGGAATAATGCTGCTTCATTTGACGTGACAACCAAGCCTCCATCTCTCTCTCCCTCAGATGATTCTTCAGCATGTTGGAACCGTGAAGAATGGTTTTAGCCTCATAGCCACATTAGAGTGAAGACTTTGGCCATATAATATGCATCTTCCATTTTTTAAAAAACTCCGACTCTTGGGCAAGTGTTCTCTTGTAACTGCTTCACAGTTTCTAAGAGCAGTTATTGTCCAAAACTGGGAGGACTTATAAGTCTTCTCAGGTGAGTATGTGAATGAATGGAGGGAGATAAATAAAAAAGAAAATTAAAAAAGACAAGGTCTGAGAGGGGAGCAGCTGATAAGAAAATTTTTTTAAAAAATGTAACAAATTTATTCCATCTATCATGTGGGTTATTCTGACCTTAAGGCAGCATCACATGGCATACTTCTGAATCTATTCCTGAGATACTCTGTTTTGCTTATCTCTGTGTAGATCCATGCAGGGATCTATAGTACTCAGGAATTTAGTTATATTCAGTTCAGTCGCTCAGTCATGTCCGACTCTTTGTGACCCCATGGACTGCAGCACACCAGGCCTCCCTGTCCATCACCAACTCCCGGAGTTTATTCAAACTCATGTCCATTGAGTCGGTGATGCCATCAAACCATCTCATCCTCTGTCGTCCCCTTCTCCTCCTGTCTTCAATCTTTCCCAGCATCAGGGTCTTTTCAAATGAATCAGTTCTTCGCATCAGGTGGCCAAAGTATTGGAGTTTCAGCTTCAGCATCAGTCCTTCCAATGAACCCCCAGGACTGATCTCCTTTAGGATGGCCTGGTTGGATCTCCTTGCAGTCCAAGGGACTCTCAGGAGTCTTCTCCAACACCACAGTTCAAAAGCATCAATTCTTCTGTGCTCAGCTTTCTTTATAGTCCAACTCTCACATCCATATATGACTACTGGAAAAACCATAGCTTTGATTAGATGAACCTTTGTTGGCAAAGTAACGTCTCTCCTTTTTAACATGCTGTCTAGGTTGGTCATAGTTTTTCTTCCAAGGAGCAAGAATCTTTTAATTTCATGGCTGCAGTCACCGTCTGCAGTGATTTTGGAGCACCCCAAAATAAAGTCTGTCACTGTTTCCATTGTTTCCCCATCTATTTGCCATGAAGTGATGGGACCAGATGCCATGATCTTCATTTTCTGAATGTTGAGTTTTAAGCCAACTTTTTCACTTTCCTCTTTCACTTTCATCAAGAGGGTCTCTAGTTCTTCTTCACTTTCTGCCATAAGGATGGTGTCATCTGCATATCTGAGGTTATTGATATTTCTCCTGGCAATCTTGACTCCAACTTGTGCTTCTTCCAGCCCAGCATTTCTCATGATGTACTCTGCATATAAGTTAAATAAGCAGCCTGACAATATACAACCTTGATGTACTCCTTTCCTGATTTGGAACCAGTATGTTGTTTCATGTCCAGTTCTAACTGTTGCTTCTTGACTTGCACACAGATTTCTCAGGAGGCAGGTCAGGTGGTCTGGTATTCCCATCTCTTTAAGAATTTTCCATAGTTTTTTGTGATCCACACAGTCAAAGGCTTTGGCATAGTCAATAAAGCAGAAGTAGATGTTTTTCTCGAACTTTCTTGCTTTTTTGATGATCAAATGGATATTGGCAACTTGATCTCTGTTTCCTCTGCCTTTTCAAATCCAGCTTGAACATCTGGAAGTTCATGGTTCATGTACTGTTGAAACCTGGCTTGGAGAATTTTGAGTATTACTTTGCTAGCGTGTGAGATGAGTAGAATTGTGCAGTAGTTTGAGCATTCTTTGGCATTGGGGATTAGTACTCAGGATGTTAGTACTCAGGGATCATTTGGGTTTCAATCTCAGAGCAGTGAACAAGTGAGTAAAAGAACTTAAGAATAGTTAAAGCAGGTGACCACTGTAATCTTAGGATTTTGAGACAAGGGCTGCCATTCCTGTTGATATTTGGATGATAAAGTCTTTTTGGGAAAAAACATTTATTCTTTTGCCTACCTCAGTTTTATTGATAGTTGCAGCTCTCAGGTTCCTTGCTACGTCACGTGTATGCTTTGTTGCGGTCTGCAGGCTCTCTAGCTGTGGCACACAGACTCCAGAGCGCCCAGCGTTCACTGGTTGTGGCATGTGGGCTCCCTAGTTGGGGCTCACGGGCTCCAGAGTACATGGACTCTGTTGCTCTATGACATGTGGGATCTTAGTTCTCTGACCAGGAATCAAACATGTGTCCCCTGTATCGCAAGGTGGATCCTCAACCACTGGATCACCAGGGAAGATCTCGATGATAAATTCTTAGGGTAAATGTAGCCTTAGGTGGTTTGAAGAGGTAGTGTTAGGAAAATGAATTGTCAAAAAGAATATACCACCTTGATATGGACTGTCATTAGGTCCCATAATTGTGGCTTGCCAATGAAACATCATCCCCAGCTTGACCTGCAGAACATTGTGCTGGAGGGTCATGGGCCAGATCACTAAAGTGAAAGTTGCTCAGTCATGTCCTACTCTTTGTGATCCCATGGCTGTAGCCCACCAGGCTCCAATGTCCATGTGATTCTCCAGGCAAGAATAATGGAGTGGGTAGCTGTTCCCTTCTCCAGGGGATCTTCCCAACCCAGGGATTAAATCCAAGTCTCCTGCATTGCAGGCGCATTCTTTACCATCTGAGCCATGAGGGAAGCCCCCAAATCACTAAGTTCCTTATTAATTTATTACCTTAGTCTGTGCTTTTTGTCTGGCTCCTCAGTGTCAGTGTCTGACAGTGTCTCCTCCTATCTCAGTGTCTGCTCAAAGGTCTGGCCCAAACTCTTGATTATCTGGGTGCTAGGGTTGTCTCTTTGTCTCACACCAGCTCTGCCAGACACAGGCACAGAGGGCCTTGGAACCTCCTCAAACTGCGGCTGTAGCCTCCTCCCTGCCCGCCTTACAACTGGTGTCACCCTGGCCCTATGTACTCATACACACAACACGAGGTGATAGTATTTTTATTTTTAAGGTTTGTTTTTTTGGTCATACCATGTGGCTTGTGGGATCTTAGTTCCCTGACCAGGGACTGAACCCAGGCCACAGAAGTGAAAGCCTGGAATCCTAACCACTAGGCTACCAGAGCACTCTCTGTAGGATTATCTCAGTTCAGTTCGGTCCCTCAGTCGTGTCCGACTCTTTGTGACCCCATGAATTGCAGCATGCCAGGCCTCCCTGTCAATCACCATCTCCCGGAGTTCACTCAGACTCACGTCCATCGAGTCCGTGATGCCATCCAGCCATTTCATCCTCGGTCGTCCCCCTCTCCTCCTGCCCCCAATCTCTCCCAGCATCAGAGTCTTTTCCAATGAGTCAACTCTTCGCATGAGGTGGCCAAAGTACTGGAGCTTCAGCTTTAGCATCATTCCTTCCAAAGAAATCCCAGGGTTGATCTCCTTCAGAATGGACTGGTTGGATCTCCTTGCAGTCCAAGGGACCCTCAAGAGTCTTCTCCAACACCACAGTTCAAAAGCATCAATTCTTCAGTGCTCAGGCTTCTTCACAGTCCAACTCTCACATCCATACATGACCACAGGAAAAACCATAGCCTTGACTAGATGGACCTTAGTTGGCAAAGTAATGTCTCTGCTTTTGAATATGCTATCTAGGTTGGTCATAACTTTTCTTCCAAGGAGTAAGCGTCTTTTAATTTCATGGCTGCAGTCACCATCTGCAGTGATTTTGGAGCCCCCCAAAAAAAGTCTGACACTGTTTCCACTGTTTCCCCATCTATTTGCCATGAAGTGATGGGACCAGATGTCATGATCTTCGTTTTCTGAATGTTGAGCTTTAAGCCAACTTTTTCACTCTCCTCCTTCACTTTCATCAAGAGGCTTTTTAGCTCCTCTTCACTTTCTGCCATAAGGGTGGTGTCATCTGCATATCTGAGGTTATTGATATTTCTCCCAGCAATCTTGATTCCAGCTTGTGCTTCTTCCAGCCCAGCGTTTCTCATGATGTACTCTGCATAGAAGTTAAATAAGCAGGGTGACAATATACAGCCTTGACGTACTCCTTTTCCTATTTGGAACCAGTCTGTTGTTCCATGTCCAGTTCTAATTGTTGCTTCCTGACCTGCATACAGATTTCTCAAGAGGCAGGTCAGGTGGTCTGGTATTCCTATCTCTTTCAGAATTTTCCACAGTTTATTGTGATCCACACAGTCAAAGGCTTTGGCATAGTCAATGATGCAGAAATAGATGTTTTTCTGGAACTCTCTTGCTTTTTCCATGATCCAGCGGATGTTGGCAATTTGATCTCTGGTTCCTCTGCCTTTTCTAAAACCAGTTTGAACATCAGGGAGTTCACGGTTCACGTATTGCTGAAGCCTGGCTTGAAGAATTTTGAGCATTACTTTATCAGCATGTGAGATGAGTGCAATTGTGCGGTAGTTTGAGCATTCTTTTGCATTTCCTTTCTTTGGAATTGGAATGAAAACTGACCTTTTCCAGTCCTGTGGCCACTGCCGAGTTTTCCAAACTTGCTGGCATATTGAGTGCAGCACTTTCACAGCATCATCTTTCAGAATTTGAAACAGCTCAACTGGCATTCTATCACCTCCACTAGCTTTTTTCGTAGTGATGCCTTCTAAGGCCCACTTGACTTCACATTCCAAGATGTCTGGCTCTAGATTAGTGATCACATCATCATGATTATCTGGGTCGTGAAGATCTTTTTTGTACAGTTCTTCCGTGTATTCTTGCCACCTCTTCTTAATATCTTCTGCTTCTGTTAGGTCCATACCATTTCTGTCCTTTATCGAGCCCATCTTTGCATGAAATGTTGCCTTGGTATCTCTAATTTTCTTGAAGAGATCTCTAGTCTTTCCCATTCTGTTGTTTTCCTCTATTTCTTTGCATTGATCGCTGAGGAAGGCTTTCTTATCTCTTCTTGCTATTCTTTGGAACTCTGCATTCAGATGCTTATATCTTTCCTTTTCTCCTTTGCTTTTCACCTCTCTTCTTTTCACAGCTATTTGTAAGGCCTCCGCAGACAGCCATTTTGTTTTTTTGCATTTCTTTTCCATGGGGATGGTCTTGATCCCTGTCTCCTGTACAATGTCACGAACCTCATTCCATAGTTCATCAGGCACTGTATCTATCAGATCTAGACTCTTAAATCTATTTCTCACTTCCACTGTATAATCATAACGGATTTGATTTAGGTCATACCTGGATGGTCCAGCGGTTTTCCCTACTTTCTTCAATTTAAGTCTGAATTTGGCAATAAGGAGTTCATGATCTGAGCCACAGTCAGCTCCTGGTCTTGTTTTTGTTGACTGTATAGAGCTTCTCCATCTTTGGCTGCAAAGAATATAACCAATCTGATTTTGGTGTCAACCATCTGGTGATGTCCATGTGTAGAGTCTTCTGTTGTGTTGTTGGAAGAGGGTGTTTGCTATGACCAGTGCATTTTCTTGGCAAAACTCTATTAGTCTTTGCCCTGCTTCATTCTGCATTCCAAGGCCAAATTTTCCTGTTACTCCAGTGTTTCTTGACTTCCTACTTTTGCATTCCAGTCCCCTATAATGAAAAGGACATCTTTTTGGGGTGTTAGTTCTAAAAGATTTTGTAGGTCTTCATAAAACCGTTCAACTTCAGTTTCTTCAGCATTACTGGTTGGGGCATAGACTTGGATAACTGTGATATTGAATGGTTTGCCTTGGAGATGAACAGAGATCATTAATTGATTTTATTAAAGTACAGTTGGTTTACAATGTTGTATATCAGGATTCTTCCATGTCTGCATGCACATCTCTCAGCCAAGATGAATCCCACCAAAGAGGCCTATGGGTAGTTAGCATCATTTAGCATCACTGCCCTTTTGACCTCAAAGGAGTAGTTCTGCACATATGTAGTCGGGGAGGTCTTCTGACTTACAGAATGAGAAATATGTGGTCTCCCATCTGGGTAGGGCACAACCTCCTCCCTAATCATCCTATTTTCATATTGGATTGTCTACCCTGAGGGTGCCCATCTACCTCCTGCCTCAAATCTCTGAGAGACGTAGACCCTGAGAAATCTTTATTGGGAAGACATAAGGTCTGTTTTCTGTAGCTTCTTCAGGCTGGCAAGGGGCTTTAGACCCTACCTAGTTGGGGGTCATGGAGCTCTTTCCCTGTCTCATTAAAGGCCCCCAGGGTGAATTACATTGTTATTTTGACAAGATCTGCTCTGGGGAGTGTCTGGAGTCCCTGTATCACCATTGTCCTGTGATGCCCAAGAGAAAACAAAGTAAATAGTTTGATTGGAGAGACAGGAGCTAAAGACTAGTAAAAGATTATTATAATCAGAGACTCAAATAAGGGTAGCTATCTGGTTATACAAGGTCAGCATATGTTTGTTAATCTCAGGCTTAAAATTTTAGTATTTTTCTATTTTTCTAGTAATTCTCCATTTCTAAAATGGAAGGTCTGATCCTGTTGGTCCCAGGCCTTCTTCTTGGACTGAAAGGTCTTAGTTTCAAATTTGCAACAAGTATGGAAGACAGAAGAGCACTAGGCAAAATGTAACATAAATTAGTGTATTAAAAAGCAGAGACATAACTTTGTTGACAAAGGTCCATATAGTCAAAACTATGGTTTTTCCAGTAGTCTTGTACGGATATGAGAGTTGGACTGTTAAGAAGGCTGAGCACTGAAGAACTGATGCTTTCGACCTGTGGTGCTGGAGAAGAGTCTTGAGAGTTTCTTGAAGGAGATCAACCAGTCAATTCTAAAGAAAGTCAACCCTGAATTTTCACTGGAAGGACTGATACTGAAACTGAAACGCTGCCAATACTTTGGCCACCTGATGTGAAGAGCTGACTCATTTGAAAAGACTCTCATGCTAGGAAAGATTGAGGGCAGGAGGAGAAGCGGGCAACAGAGGATGAGATGGTTGAATGGTATTACCTACTTAATGGACATGAGTTTGAGCAAACTCTGGGAGACAGTGGAGAAGAGGGAAGCCTGGCTTGCTGCAGTCCATGAGGTTGCAAAGAGCTGGACATGACTTAGTGAACAACAAGGCATAGAAAAACCAAGGCAATCAATAGCTTCATAGTAGCACCAGTCAGGGACATATTTAAATCACCCACCATGGACACAGAAGCTCAGTCAATTCTCAGAGCAAGGGTCAGAGCAAAGAAGAGAATAATTATCTAAATCTGCCAGAGCATGTCAAATATTCTGTAAGTGGACTGAAGTACTGGGAGGCAAAAGGAAGATAGTAGCTATGGATACTTAGCCTAGGGTCTTAAGGTTTTTTTTTTTTTCCTTTTTTCTTTTGTCCTTTTTGAACAGTAGTTTCAGGAATTTTCAGGTTCTGGGTCCTCTGGATCCTGGAGAAAGGGGTGGATATCTATATCAACTATATCACAGAGATAGTTGGAATGTGGGTCTTCAGGTTCCTGTAATATATCAGCAGAGAACAGGTTTAATCCTGGACAGATGAGCCCAGCTGGAAGCCCCTGGAGTCTAACTGTCATAGGAGTGCACAACAGGCCTTGGTAAGGACCTTTCCATTTTGGGAGTAGCTAGTCGCTGGGGGACTCATTTTTCCAGGTCTATAAGAGTACCCAGTCTCCAGGTTTTACAACAGGGTGACTCAGACGGTCATCTGCAGCAGGCTGTACTTGGTTGCCATACTCTTGTGTGGCCTTCTGGACCTGGTCCAGATTTATAATGTGTTAATATTTAAGATGAGCCGGGGTTTCTTGATCAGTTAGCATGTCCAGAGTAAGGAATGGCCTTCTGTCGGTCATTTCAAAAGGGCTTAACTTGGTGGTGGTTCTAGGAGCTGCCCTGATCCTTAAGTGGGCTGTTGGCAGCAGGTGATACCACAACTCTGACATATCTTGACAGAGTTTGCCCAAGGTTTTCTTTAGTGTGTGATTAACCTATTCCACTTTTCCTGAGGACTGAGGTCTCCAGGATAAATGGAAGTGGTATTTAATTCCTAAAGCCTGTGAAAGCTCTTGCGTGACCTTTGTTACAAATGAAGGTTCATTGTCGCTCTGAAGGTGATGAGGCAACCCGACTCTAGGAATAATTTCCTTTAGGAGCAACTTAGCCACTTCAATTGCCTTCTCTGTTCTAATGGGGACAGCCTCTATCCATCCAGTAAAGGCATCCGTAAAGACTAATAAGTATGTGAAGCCCTGAAAAGAGGGCATCTGAGTGAAATCTAATTGCCTGTCCTCTCCTGGGTGAGTCCCTCATCACTGGACTGGGCTAGCAAGAAGGGGAGGCTTGAGGGTACCTCCTGGATTATGGGTGGCACAAAGGGCACAGGCTCGAGTAACTCTTACCGTTGTCACCAGGAGCCCTTTCCCTGTAAAACGTTGGAAAACAATTGTAGACCTTGCATCTCCCCCAGATGGAGAGAATCATGTAGCCCTTTACTAATTTTCCACCGGTCAGAGAGAGAGAAGAGCGATTTCTGATCTATGTGCCGTCAGCCATCTGCTTCCTTAGTTCCTTTTCTAGGGCCTGGGTGAACAAGTGTGGGCTGTCCTGAAACCCCTGAAGCAATACTGTGCAGGTCTGTTGTGGTATTTGACCTCAGTTGGGGTTGATCCACTTGAAGACAAACAGATAGATGATGAGGAATGAACTGGGATGCAAAAGAAGGCATCCTTAAGGTCGAGTACAGTAAACCGTTTAGCGTCCTTAGGGATTTGCGTTAATATGATGAAAGTGAAAGAGGAGAGTGAAAAAGTTGGGTTAAAGCTTAACATTCAGAAAACTAAGATCATGGCATCTGGTCCCATCACTTCATGGCAAATAGATGGGGAAACAGTGGAAACAGTATCAGACTTTATTTTGGGGGCTCCAAAATCACTGCAGATGGTGACTGCAGCCATGAAATTAAAAGACGCTTACTCCTTGGAAGGAAAGTTATGACCACCCTAGATGGGATATTCAAAAACAGAGACATTACTTTGCCAACAAAGGTCCATCTAGTCAAGGCTATGGTTTCTCCAGTGGTCATGTATGGATGTGAGAGTTGGACTGTGAAGAAAGCTGAGCACCAAAGAATTGATGCTTTTGAACTGTGGTGTTGGAGAAGACTCTTGAGAGTCCCTTGGACTGCAAGGAGATCCAACCAGTCCATCCAAAAGGAGATCAGTCCTGGGTGTTCATTGGAAGGACTGATGCTGAAGCTGAAACTCCAGTACTTTGGCCACCTCATGCGAAGAGCTGACTCATTTGAAAAGACTCTGATGCTGGGAGGGATTGAGGGCAGGAGGAGAAGGGGATGACAGGGGATGAGATGGCTGGATGGCATCACTGACTCGATGGACATGAGTTTGGGTAAACTGTGGGAGTTGGTGATGGACAGAGAGGCCTGGTGTGCTGTGATTCATGGGGTCACAAAGAGTTGGACACGACTGAGCGACTGAACTGAACTGAACTGGAGGATTGGCCACGAGGGATGTATAGGGACCACCGCTTTGTTTACTGCTGTCAGGTCTTGTGCCATCCTGTATTCCCCATTTGGCTTAACAACTCATAGAGTAGGAGTGTTGTACAGAGATGGCAGAGCACCAAGAGGCCATGCCTTAGGAATTTATCTATGAGGGGTTGTAAACCCTTCTTCATTTCCAACTTTATAGGATATTGTCAGTTGTTAGGATAGGCAGTTTCTGGCCTAAGGCTAATTCTTACAGGTTGGGTGTTCATGGCCCTTCCAGGGGTTCCTTTGTCCCATACAGAAGTGTCTACTGCCTATAGGATATGGCTGGAAGTAGAATCTTGCTCTTCTGGCTAGTGTATCTTAGAGTCAAGATAAGGGGCTGCTTAGGACCTTTTAACCAGAGAGTGACCCTGAGGGAGCTCAGAAGGTCCTTTCCCAGGAGTGGGGTAGGACACTGAGGCACAGCTGGAAAGTCATACAAAATCAACCGTTGCTCAAATTGGCAAGTGAGAGGCCCAGTAAAGTCATGAGTGCCCGGCTTTCTGTCGACACCAGTCACAGTACAGCTTTTGGAGCAAAGAGGTCCAGTGTTAGAAATTAAGACAGAGTAAGTGGCTTCCATATCAATTAGGAAATCGATTTTCATATCTGTCATGTCAAGGACTACCCAGGGCTCCTCAATGGACATAGATGTCTTGTTGGGGAGAACTACCAGAATCCCCAGGCCACCTCACTCCTATAGCATGGCCATCTCGGGAGCACCCTGCTTCCCCTTCAGGACTGGGGGCACTCCCTCTTCCAGTGATCTGTTTGTTTGCATGTTGGGCATGGCCCCGGGAGTTCCTTCTGCCAATCTCAGCGGCCTGTTGGCTTGCATTTTAGCATTCTCCCTTGTTGGTCTTATCTCCAGATGGATAGTCAGACTTTCTTGGCCCCCTTGGGTTGTTCTGAGGTCACAAGGCATGACTGACAGAAACAACTATCAATTTTGCATGAACCCTGGCCTGTGTTTCTTCATGTTGGGTTCTATCCTTCTCTGAGCTTGATCTTGATTATTAAAAACCCAAAGGTCACTCTAAGAGCTGGGGGATGGGCATTTGTGGGCCAAACTGTAACTCTTGGAGCTTCTGCCTAATATCAGGGGAGGCCTGGCCCAGCAAGGACTGACCTTCAGCAGAGGAGGGGGTCTGTGTTAGTATATTTCCTTAAATGGCTCCGCAAGCCACCCATGAAAGAGGGCTGGATTTTCTCTTTTTTCTTAGGTCATTTCTTTAATCTTTTCATAGTTAACTGACTTTTTGATATACTTTCTCATCCTTTCTAATGCACACTGGATCATGTACTTCCTGATTTCTATTCCCTCCTGGGAATTATAATTCCAAGAGAGGCTTTTCGGGGTGACCAAGACAGGGATGTATACGGCATTGTTCTGGATTCCCGTTGTAACTTAAAAGGGAAACATTCACTGTGTCCAGAACCCTTGATGTCTTGTGAATAGATGACCAGGGTGTCCCTCAAATTCCTTGCATCAGGAAGCCCCTTAGGTGGCACCAACCTTGACTTCCTCAGCCTGCCACTGAAGACTGGTTTGCATCTCCCACTGCTGAGGCCACTTCATGGGTAGGAAGAACCACTGAGTGATCTTAAGCTGTTCAAATACAAACTCTTAAAATGAAAATTCAGTTGATGGAAAATAAGCAGTTTTTGAAAAAAAAAAAATTCTAAGAGGGTTCCTGATTTGAGACTACTTCTCCACCCATAGCATAATGTTCAGGTTGGTCTTTGGCAAGCTGGTCAGCCTACCCCTGGGCTGATTCCAGATTTTCCATTTTCCCTCATGGGTACAAGCAGATAGATAGGACTACCCGAACATCCTTCCAGGTTAAATCATAGACCAGCCTTAGGACATGAAACCCTTCAACAAACTTACTAGGGTCTTCAGTTTCTGTGTGCATTGGACTAAGCCAGTTAAAGAGAAAGGCACATGTAATCTGATTGGCCCTTTGCCATTAGCCACTTCCCTAAGAGGGGCATACTTCCCCTTATCCTGGGTGATAGGAAGCTCCACTGTGAGTTACCCCAGAGGGCCTAGTCTCTCTTTTTTGGGATAACAATGTATGGAAGGACATTGGGAAGGTGGAGTTTGGGTCAGTCAGAGGGACCAGGAGAAGTAGGTGGCTCCGGAGATGCAGAGATACTGTCAGAAGTAGGAGGAGCTCGGTTTTCCCCCTGAAAGATAAGAGAGCTGAGAAGAGGATCATCTGAAATGTCAAGAGTGTCTTTTGCTGGTTCCCAGGCTTTAAATTACAAGAGTTGTATAGGGCAGGGTTTGGGTAAAGGATCATGGAAGCCTTTATAGAGAACCTGACCTCACCCCATTTTCCCATCCTGTGGCAAAGATCCAATTGCAGAATGGTATTGTAATTGAGAGATCAACTTTCAGGCCATTTTTCTACATTTCCCAACTTACACAAGGCCAAGCCCTGTTACAGTAGAATTTAAGTTTTTCCTTTTTTGGCCCATCCATTAAAATATTTCCAATTCTTAAGGATATATTGCAGAGGTGTCTCTTCTGGCTTGGAGGGGGATTCTCCCATGTTGAGAAACCTACAACAAAGAATGAGAGAGCACTCTGAAAATGGAATCCAGTATCCCAGAAACATTTAACAGGAGGCTTTAACCTGAAGGAGTTCCGGGTGTCCCTCAAATTCCCTTTGAATTCGATGGGGGTTCAGGCATCCTCTACTCTCCCACTGATTGCTGACCAGACACGTCTGGCCTTCCCTGTGACTTTGTGCAAGGCTCCTCCCTCGGCATGGCCAGAGAAGGGCTTTTGAACCAGTTCAGACTGGTTGCCTGGACTTTCCTTGGGAAGGATCCATTATCTATAGAGTTCATGTCCTGTGATAAGTTTTCCTGTGCTGGGGTGTATTCCTCGTGACTGAGCATCTGTGATGTTTATGATTTGGGATTCTGGGTAGCAGCCAGTCTGATAGGCTGTCCATAATAGGATATGTAGACTGCCAAGGCCTGGCTTGTAGAGACCCAATAGATGCAAAGAAGAACCCTTGAGGAAATTGGAGTTGGGTGCAATGGAAGATGGCACGGGGTTCAAGGCTTGAGGGCTGAAAGGCAGAGAAATTCTCAAAGTGGATTTCTGGGCATTGAGTGAGGTGAGAGACTAGACAACAGAAGAACCCCAAATCATTTTCTCTGTCTTCCTGGCAGCTGAGATACGATCGAGAATCATCTGACGATTTTGTCTGACATAGAGAGCACCAGGGATGCAGTTAAGGAATGATATCTAGGAAATCCTTCTCTAGAAGGGCACAGCAATAGGAGTGAGAAAGAGACCTTGTTGTGGGAATAACGTGGAAAAGAAAACTGTAGTGGAGGGTTCCATATGGGAGAGTGAGAGAGAGACCCCCTCGGGCTCCTGCACTGTCGGAAATCATGTTTCCACCATGTCTCAGAGGACAGCATCAGCTATCACCCAAGTATTATTAGAATCAGCATGGCCTGGGGAATTAGCCTGCCACCCCCATGTTGGGGGGGTACCCATAATGCTGTGAATGGGCAGAGATTATGCCCTTGGGTCTTGAAAGCAAAGTGGAGAGTGAGAATCAGAAAGCAAGAGCAGAAGTTGGGGGCCTCAAGCCGCAGCTGGGCAACACCTGTGGTTTACCTTGACTTTCTGAATTCCCAGATTTTGGTACCAAATATGATCTTAGGTGGTCTTGTCCTGCAGTAGCTTGAAGCCGGGCTGGGTTTCCCCGCTAGAGACTGAGGCTGGGTCACGGCAGTGAAAGCACCAGGTCCTAGCCACTAGATCAGTGGTTAGTGACAAGGCCCTGGCTCCTTGGCTTTCAGTTCAGTTCAGTTGCTCAGTCATGTCTGACTCTTTGCAAACCCATGGACTGCAGCACGCCAGGCTTCCCTGTCCCTCACCAACTCCCGGAGCTTACTCAGACTCATGTCCATCAAGTCAGTGATGCCATCGAACCATTTCATCCTCTGTTCCTTTCTCCTCCTGCTTTCAGTCTTGCCCAGCATCAAGGTCTTTTCCAATAAGTCAGTTCTTCACATCAGGTGGCCAAACTATTGGGGTTTCAGCTTCAGCATCAGTCCTTCCAATGAATATTCAGGATTGATTTCCTTTAGGATGAACTGGTTGGGTCTCCTTGCGGTCCAAGGGACCCTCAAGAGTCTTCTCCAACACCACATTTCAAAAGCATCAATTCTTTAGCACTCAGCTTTGTTTATAACTTTCACATCCACACATGACTACTGGAAAAACCATAGCTTTGAGTAGATGGACCTTTGTTGGAGAAGTAATGTCTCTGCTTTTTAATATGCTGTCTAGGTTGGTCATAATGTTTCTTCCAAGGAGCAAGCATCTTTTGATTTCATGGCTGCAGTCACCATCTGCAGTTATTTTGGGGCCAAAGAAAATAAAGTCTGTCCCTGTTTTCATTGTTTCCCCATCTATTTGCCATGAAGTGATGGGACCACATGCCATGATCTTAGTTTTCTGAATGTTGAGTTTTAAACCAACTTTTTCCTCTCCTCTTTCACTCTCATCAATAGGCTGTTTAGTTCTTCTTCACTTTCTGCCATGAGGGTGGTGTCATCTGCATATCTGAGGTTATTGATATTCCTTCCGGCAATCTTGATTCCAGCTTGTGCTTCTTCCAGCCCAGCATCTCATGATGTACTCTGCATATAAGTTAAATAGGGTGAAAATATACAGCCTTGACATACTCCTTTCCCGATTTGGAACCACTGTGGTGTTCCATGTCCAGTTTTAACTGTTGCTTCTTAACCTGCATACAGAGTTCTCAGGAGGCAGGTCAGGTGGTCTGGTATTCCCATCTCTTTAAGAATTTTCCAGTTTGTTGTGATCCACACAGTCAAAACTTTGGCATAGTCAATAAAGCAAAAGTAGATGTTTTTCTGGGACCCACTTGCTTTTTTGATGATCCAGCAGATGTTGGCAATTTGATCTCTGGTTCCTCTGCCTTTTCTAAATCCAGTTTGAACATATGGAAGTTCATGGTTCACATACTACTGAAGTCTGGCTTGGAGAATTTTGATCATTACTTGGCTAGCATGTGAAATGAGTGCAACTGTACAGTAGTTTGAGCATTCTTTGGCATTGCCTTTCTTTAGGATTAGAATGAAAACTGAACTTTTCCAGTCCTGTGGCCATTGCTGAGTTTTCCAAATTTGGTGACATATTGAGTGCATCACTTTCACAGCATCATCTTTTAGGATTTGAAATAGCTCAACTGGAATTCCATCACCTCCACTAGCTTTGTTCATAGTGATGCTTCCTAAGGCCCACTTGACTTCACATTCCAGGATGTCTGGCTCTAGGTGAGTGATCACACCGTCATGGTTATCTGGGTCATGAAGATCTTTTTTGTACAGTTCGTCTGTGTATTCTTGCTACTTCTTCTTAATATCTTCTGCTTATGTTAGGTCCATACCATTTCTGTCCGTTATTGAGCCCATCTTTGCATGAAATGTTCCCTTGGTATCTCTAATTTTTTTGAAGAGATCTCTAGTCTTTCCCATTCTATTGTTTTTCTCTATTTCTTTGCATTGATCACTTAGGAAGGCTTTCTTATCTCTTCTTGCTGTTCTTTGGAACTCTGCATTCAAATGGGTATATCTTTCCTTTTCTCCTTGGCTTTGCAGAAAAGAATTCCCACAAAGACAGAAGTTGTGAAACCAGAAAAGTGTTTATTTAGGAGGAAAAGGAGTACAGTACCTGTAAATAGACTTGGGTCAACTCAGAGAGAGAGTTGAGCCCTTGTGGTAGTTTGAATCACTTTTATGGGGCATTTCTTCTGACTTTTTCTTTGGCCAGTCACTTTGATTTGCCTGGCTCAGAGTTCATATTTGGTATATCTCAGGATCCTCACGTATCTCTTGGCCAAGATGAATTCCACAAAAGAGGCCTATGTGTAGTTAGCATCACTTAGCATCACTCCTCTTTTGACCTCCAAGGAGTCTTTCTGCACATGTGTAGACAGAGAGGTCTCCTGACTTTGAGAAGCAGAAATATGTGATCTCTTATCTTCTCTCTGGGCAGGGCTCAGCCTCCTCCCTGGTTGTCCTGCTATTTTCATCTTGGACTATCTATCCTGTGGTCGGGGGGCCCATCTACTTCCTGCCTCAGGATGTTTTGAATAAGTTGGTTCTACCAAGGCCAGTGGGTCCTCTCTCACTGCTGCCTTGCACACATCATGGTGGTGCCCAAGCTTGACCTCTCAAGGCTACTTCTTTTCCAGCTGCATCCACGTACTCAGTCACCAGTCCAGACATCCCTTTCTAGGTGTGTAATTAGACTTTAATATCTATTCCTGTCAATGGACCTCAGTTGGAATCATCCTAATTCATTTGAGAAATTCAGATAACACTATATTTTAAAAGGCAAGTGGCCAAGGTCACCTTTGCCTTTGGAGACTACTTAAGTTTACTTTGCAAATTTAGCCCTCTCCTCAGGGCTTCCCTTGTGGCTAAGACAGTAAAGCTTCTGCCTGCAATTCAGGAGACTCGGGTTAGTTCAATCCCTGGGTCAAGAAGGGAATGGCAACCCACTCCAGTATTCTTGCCTGGAGAATTCCATGGGCAGAGGAGCCTGGCAGGCTACAGCCCAGGGAGTGGCAGAGAGTCAGACACGACTGAGCAACTAACATTTCATTTCATTTTCCAGCTATTAGAGCTGAGTAGCAAAACCAATCACTATTGGGTATGGCTTACTAAACTTCAATTTGTATAACTAAGAAGAGTTGTTCAAGTGATTCTTTCAGTAAGAAAGGTCTACCAAGGAACTTTTTGACATTATCCAAACAAATAATCTGATACTTTCTTACTCAGATGGTAAAGCGTCTGCCTGAAATGCAGGAGACCTGGGTTCGATCCCTGGGTTGGGAAGATCTCCTGGAGAAGGAAATGGCAACCCACTCCAGTACTCTTGCCTGGAGAATCCCACGGATGGAGGAGCCTGGTAGGCTACAGTCCATGGGGTCTCAAAGAGTCAGACACGACTGAGCAACTTCACTTTCACTTTCTTACTAAATAAAGTTAAAAAAATGTTCTGCTTCACCAGACACAGCCACATATGTGCAAATAACCTAGCGTGTCTCTGTCACTTTGTTGTTGAGTTGCTCCGTCGTGTCCGACTCTTTTGTAACCACATGGACTGTAGCCCACCAGGCTCCTCTGTCCTTGGGGTTTCCCAGGCAAGAATACTGGAGTGGGTTACCATTTCCTCTTCCAGGGGATCTTCCTGACCCAGGGATCGAACCTGCATTTCCTGCTTGGTAGGTGGATTCTTTTCCACTGAGCCACCTGGGAAACCCCCTGTCACTTAGTCGGTGCTCAAAAAAATGTTAATTCTTTCCTTCCTCCATTCCTCTTCAGCTTGACCACACCTTAACATCTTTCAGCTGAGAATACCAGCTTTCCAGAGTCCTAACCCACTCCTAAACATCCATTTCTCTGCTTGTGAGTGAAAGTCACTCAGTCGTGTCCAACTCTTTGGTACCCCCATGGACTATACAGTCCATGGAATTCTCCAGGCCAGAATAATGGAGTGGGCAGCCTTTCCCTTTCCCAGGGGATCTTCCCAACCCAGGGATCGAACCCAGGTCTCCCTCATTGCAGGCGGATTCTTTACCAGCTGAGCCACAGGGAAGCCCATTTCTTTGCTTGACTCTGCATAAACACAATGCAGATGGTTCTGGATTGTCTCCTGACAAGCTCACCAAGCTTGCTGTAGATGTTAGCTTGTTCTTGGGCATAAAACAAGACCTGTGAATGGCCTCCAGCAAGGTTCTCCCTTCAGAGCTGCTTTTGGGGTGTAGGTTGCCTGCATCAGTTTATACTTCCTGCAGATAGTGAGATTTCATTTCACATTTGCATTCAGCTTGTTTTTGTATACAGCAAGCATGCCCAGAACATTTTGTCATGGAAAGTAATTTGCTAATCTAGAAATAAACAATGCGGAGCTAGTGTCACTCTGAAGACACGTGGGACCATTTATAAAGTGTTCCCTGTCCTCAGCCTCTGTGCCACAAATATACTTCCTGCTTTCAGTGAGAAAGGGTGTGGTGTCTGCTGTTTTGGAGCCTAAGTTTCATGGGACCATTCTTTTCTCGCCTGGTTTTGCCAACAAAACATGTGATTGTGTGGTTAAGACACACAGAGAGGCCCCAGGCCATTGCGGTCACAGGCTGACCTCAGACTTTCTCGAGCCTTCCCCAGACAAGCTCTGTATCACATTTCATTGCTGAATTCCCAGACCTCACCTCAAGACCGAGGGGTGGGGCATATCAAAGCCGACTCTATTCTCTAAAGGAAAGTGACATTTCTCTTGAATTATTTTGGGTTCAGATCAGAAATGAGTTTCCACATGTTTCACGTGATGCAGCAGGTGCTTAACACCGTATTACTCTCACAGGCATTTAACCACTGGTTTTAGACATGCATTCTAGTAGAAACAGAAAGAACAAAAAGTGAGACTAATTCCAAAGCTCTCTTGAAATGATCCTTATTCCCTCCTGACATTTCTTTAACTGGCCTTCTTTTGTTTTAATTTCTTCAACAGAAATTGAAAGTGTTAGTCACTCAGTTGTGTCCGCCTCTTTGTGACTCCATGGACTGTAGCCTGCCAGGCTCCTCTATGCTCCTCATAGAATTCTCTAGGCTGAAGTATTTTGCTCATGCTATGAGGTGTGGCTTTGGCTTAGCTGCCTTTGTTTTCTTCTTTTCCCCCAGAGTTAGCCTTTCTCTCTGCAAAACATTGCATCTTGGCTCTTGGAAATCCCCACTGAATCTGGAGAAATTATGTCTTGTCAACCAGCTTCCTTTCCTGGAACCCAACATGATTGCTGATGGTGCACCAGTTGCTCCACTTGACAGTAAGTTTGCTTGTCTCATTTCACTTGAATGTTTACCGGTAAATATCAGTAGATGTGGAAAGCCTTCCTTACCACAGTTTATTATGTTTCCTGGCCATGATAATTACTATTATAATACCACTTGTGAATAAGTTGACCAATTCAGGATGAATCACCTGGCTGGCCCTTGGCCCCTGGAATGATCTTCCACGTGTGACTTGGTGGCATTATTACAAAATACAGCAGGATAGACCTGCCCAGCCATTACAGCAGGACGTTCATTTGTGATGCTGCCTTAAGGAGATAAGGAGATGAGAGCAAATTGTTCCAGCAGCTCGGCCTGCCTGGCCAACAGTTCGGTGGAGGAGCTGCCAGAGGGGGTGAAGGCCTACAGGAACCTGGAACTCGTATTCACAGTGGTGTCGGCCCTGATGATTGGCCTACTGATGTTCTCCTTGGGATGCTCTGTGGAGGTCCGGAAGCTCTGGGGACACATCAGGAGACCCTGGGGCATCGCTGTGGGACTGCTCTGCCAGTTTGGGCTCATGCCTCTCATCGCCTACCTCCTGATCATCAGCTTCTCTCTGAAGCCGCTCCAAGCTATAGCTGTCCTCATCATGGGATGTTGCCCAGGGGGAACCGTCTCAAACATTTTCACCTTCTGGGTGGATGGAGATATGGATCTCAGGTAAGTTACATGAGGGAAGCTCAGCTGTCTTCCCCTGCCTGGGGTGGGTGTGGGAGGCTTACATGGTTGTGTTAAAAACTCTGCCAATCTAGATAGAGTTTCCAGTGGGAAACATTTTACAGAGACTTGTTCAGTCCCAGAAGGACTTTCATTTTTTTTCCCCCTTGATTTTTGGCCACACCACACAGCATGTGGGATCTTAGTTCCCAGACCTCAGATCGAACCCACACCTCCTGCAGTGGAAGTGGGGAGTCTAAGCCCCTAAACCACCAGGGAGTCCCCAGGACGTTCCTTTTTGAATTTAAGATTAACTTTGCTGTGACTGTCCTCTGTTTTACTGGCAACTGTTATTCTTTTCTGAGTAAAGGGGTTGGGCTCATACACAGTAGTGAAGTCACGTCTCCTGCTTACCCAGTGGCCCTTCCTAGGCGTGAACTCATTCTCACCCGTGCTGGTGGCTTTAACAACAGTCCTAATTTCACAATAGGATCAGACTCCCAGAAAGTGGTTGCTATTTTAGTGGTGGTGATGGTGGTGTCCGCATCAGCACAATGAGGGCCTCGGGACCCTCATGAGCACCTACTTTGTGAGATCAGTATTTTGGGGGATTGGATAAGGGCACTTCAGGGGTATCCTGTTTTAAGAGGCCTGTTGAGTTGCCTTGTGGAGTAACACAAAGATTCTTATGACTAAAACTTTTTTGTGGCTTAGCATTCACTACTAGAATCTCATTCCTTCCATTTAGGTCAATGACCTTGTTTCCAGTTACAGTGTAGTTGAATACCCCCGGGGAGTATCCTTCATTTACACTTTAATGGAAATGAGTTAATCACATATATTTCGGAGTACTTGTTTCGACGAGGGGGAAAAAAAGGGCATTTGAGGAAACGATGGAGTCACAATTATAAAAATGAAAGGGCTACAAAGCAGTGGTCTTTCTAGAATCTTTGCTTACTTATGAACAAGCTGTTTCACCTTTTGCCCTGGGAAAGACCTACTTATAAATTAAAATCTTTGTTCGATATCTATGCCATTTAGTTGAAATTTATTATACAATGAATGAATGAATCAGAGGTGCTGACTTTGCTGGGAGTTGCCGTTAGTGAGTCAGCTGCAGGTATGGGTTTCTAGTTTCCTGCATGTGCTCAGTGTTTAGCATTTGGAACTTATTTCACCTATAAATCTTAATGGGTTCATGCCAAGCAGACCAATAATTAATTTTCATATGGTTATGTTTTTAGTTACCCACTTATCAAAGATTTAAAATGAATCACTTGCCTCGCTCATTTAAACCCTCCCCCTTCAATGTGCACTGCTAAATGAAATTCAGTAAAGCTAACCATTAACATAATAATTGGGAAATGATAAATATTCTTTACACAGAGTCTATATAACAGTGATAAATTCCAGGGACTGCAAGTTTTGGGAAAGAAAAAGGACACATATTTATTAAGTACCCTGAACAGGCATGGGATTGATGCTTTCATATAGGCTCTTTCTCTTCTTCTTTGGCCCTCAAAATAACCTTGTAAATGACCTTTTATAATTCTGAATTTTATAGCTGATAAAATTGTGTCTCAGATTGGTTAAGTAGATTGCCAAATGCTACAAATTGAATATGGCAAAATTCAGATTTAAAGTCACAGCTGTTTCTCATCAGTCTGCAATTTGGGCACTTTCTTCGATGCTCTGTATTTGCACAATGAGATCTTCTGAGTATGAGCATACATCTTTGGAAAAAATTTTTTATTGAAGTATAGTTCTTTTACAATGTTGTGTTAGTTCCTGCTATATAGCAAAGTGAGTCAGCTATATGTTTACTTAAATCACCACTTTTTTGAATTTCCTTCCCATTTAGGTCACTTAGAGCACTTTAGGTCATTTAGAGCATCGAGTAGCATTCCCTATGCTCTACAGTTTGTTCTCATTAGTTATCTATTTATACATAGTAGTGTATATCAATCCCAATCTCCCAGTCCATCCTAAACCCCTTCTTTCCTGCTTAGTATCTGTACCTTTGTTTGCTACATCTGTGTCTCTGTGTCTGCTTTGCAAACAAGTTGACCTGTACTATTTTTCTAAATTCCACATATATGTGTTAATACAGTATTTGTTTTTTCTCTTTCCGACTTACTTCACTCTGTGTGATTGTCTCTAGGGCCATCCATCTCTCTGCAAATGGCACAATTTTGTTCCTTTCTGTGGCTGAGCAGTATTCCATAGTATGTATGTACCACATCTTTACGCATTCCTCTGTTGATGGACAGTTAGGTAGGAGCATACATCTTTAAACAGTCTTCTTAAATACCTCTGGGAAAGAGAACATTTATCTTCATCTCTTATTAGCCAACATTATAATAAAAGCACCAATAATAGGAAGTCTGTAAAAGGTAAAGCTCATTTTACTTTGCTTAATTGGCTTTTAACTTTGGTCATATTATTTAACCTGTAAGCCTCATTTGTAAAATGAGGTTAAAATTACCTATTCCCCATGAGATTGTATTTTAAGTAGGAAATACATATACAGGGTGCCAGGCACATAGTAGGTACACAGTGAATATTAGCTATTTCCCCCTTTTTCTTATAAAATTTTGATTTCAAGCCTCACAAACAAAGAAACAAAACAAAAGTCAAGTAAAAAAATTTTTAATTCCAAGAAATGAACTTTTAAAATGGGGACTAAATACTAGATTTTCAAAAGCTTATAGATACAAGAGTAATAAATCTTAATTTTCTATAAAAATTATAAATTGGAAACTCAGTATTGTTGACTGAAACAGTATCCAAGTTCATTGCTTTTCTTACTTGATTACCAACAAAAATAATTTTTAAGCAAAACTCAGTAAACCATCATTGATAGGAATTCTGTTTTTCATACTGGATGAAATCCAAGAGCATTTAGTCCAGCATCTTGTAGCTCAGATGGTAAAGAACCCACCTGCAATGAAGGAGACCCGGGTTTGATCCCTCGGTTGGGAAGATCCTTTGGAGAAGAGCATGGCTACACACTCTAGTCTTCTTGTCTGGAGAATTCCGTGGACAGAGGACCCTGGTGGGTTGTAGTCCATGAGGTTGCAAAGAGTCAGACACAGCTGAGTTTCTGTATTCTGAGCGTCTGATGCTGACCTCAGTCCTCTTCCCAGTCACTTGGGCTCATCCTGTTAGCAGCCCCCTGTGACTCCGTCCATGCTTCTACTCCTCCGCTCAGCCCTGTGGCTCGTACTGTAGCCCAGCCTCTTGGTGTCACGCAGCACGTGGCTTCCTATCTCTCCACTGTCATCACCTCTATTCAGGCCCCAGAGTTCCTTTCTTGGCCAGTTGCAGCACTTTCGCAATGTACTCTGAGCCTTCCATCTCTCCATCGTGGTTTTGTAGTAAGTGGTTAAGATAGGCTCTGAGATTTGACTGCTTGACTTTATATCCTGACTTGGGACCTCTTTTTTATAACTAGAAATCATAGTAGTTCCTTTGTGGTATTGTGAGGAGAAAGGAATATATACATATAAAGGCTTTTCAACACCTGCTAAATTGAATAGAACCTAATTCAAGTCTAATGGACTTCTGTAGGTTTATTTCCCATTAACCCCTTAAGCACAGCTGGTCTGTTGTAAGAATGGACTACTAACTGTTCTTTAAACATATCCCACGCATAAAAAAGTTTTTTTTCAATTTATTTATTTAGCTGTGCCTGGTCCTTTTGCAGCATGTGGGATCTTTAGTTGCAACATGTGGGATCCCTTTCTCCAGTTCAGTTCAGTTCAGTAGCGCAGTCATGTCCAACTCTTTTTGACCCCATGAATCACAGCATGCCTGGCCTCCATGTCCATTACCAACTCCTGGAGTCCTCCCAAACCCATGTCCATTGAATCGGTGATGCCATCCAACCATCTCATCCTCTGTCATCCCCTTCTCCTCCTGCCCCTATCCCTTCCAGCATCAGGGTCTTTTCAAATGAGTCAGCTCTTCACATCAGGTAGCCAAAGTATTGGAGTTTCAGCTTCAACATCAGTCCTTCCAATGAACACTCAGGACTGATCTCCTTTAGGATGGCCTGGTTGGATCTCCTTGCAGTCCAAGGGACTCTCAAGAGTCTTCTCCAACACCACAGTTCAAAAGCATCAACTCTTCGGTGCTCAGCTTTCTTTATAGTCCAACTCTCACATCCATACAAGACTACTGGAAAAACCATAGCCTTGACTAGATGTACCTTTGTTGGAAAAGTAATGTCTCTGCTTTTGAATATGCTGTCTAGGTTGGTCATAACTTTCCTTTCAGTTCTCCAACCCGGGATTGAATCTGGGCCTCCCACGTTGGGAGCTTGAAGTCCTAGTCACGTACTAACTCGGTCATCTTGACAGGTCATGTAAATTTTGTATGCTTTAATTTCATCAGGGAAACTCACTTCTAAAATAGGGGAAAACATAAGCTACCTCACTGGTTGTTGCATGGATTGAATGAGACAATATATATACACACACACATATATGTATATATATAAAGTTATTATTATTATTATATAGGTTAGGCAAAAGAGCACTGTGTCAGAGGTCTGTGTTTTAGGTGCTGCTCAAGGAGCTGTGTGTCTTTGAGCAATTTGCATTTCTGGACTGTTTCCTCATTTGTGAAAGTAATGGGTTAGACTCTCTGAGGTCCCTTTTTCTTTTCTTTTCATTGTAGTTTATTGCAGGATATTGAATATAGTTCCCTGTTCTATACAGTAGGACCTTGGTGACCCATTCTATATACAATAGTTTGCATCGGCTAATCCCAAACTTCCAATCTGGCCCTTCCCTGCTGCCTCCCCCTTGGCAGCCACAGGTCTGTTCTCCGTGTCTGTGACTCGGCTTCTGTTTCATAGGTAAGTTCGTGTCATATGAGGTCCTTTTTTCCATTGTGGTAAATATAGATAGCATAGCAGTTACCGTTTTAACATTTTTAAGTGTACACGCAGTGGCATTAAGTACATTCAGGATATTGCAGGATCTGTTCCCCAACCAGGGACTGAATCTGGCTTCTGGCCTCAATAGCCTGGGATCCTAGCCACTAGGCCACCTGGGAACTCTAGTTTGATAACTTTTGATGTACGAAGTCTCTTCTTCCCTGAGGACATGTTTTTGTCCTCAGCAGCAAAGAAAGAATTCTGGGCACTCATAGTGGTAGAGCCTAGAGAGTCAGCGGCCAATTTTGACTTTAAAGAAGCTCTTGATCCTTCAGCAGAGACCCTGAAAATAGGACTTCAGATTCTTCAGGTCTGCTTAACAGGGCCTGGTGGAGAACTGAAGAGAAGAGAGACAGAACTGAGATTGAATCCATGTGACTTAGTATAAAGTTCTGTCTGTAACTCTACATACTTCAGTATTTTTTTCCTAATGAAAATAATACCCACACATAGAGTTGTTTTATAGATGAAAAGAGAAAAATGTATGTAATGAAGTCTTAGCATGTAGTACTCAATAAATGCTGATTACTGTTCTTGAGAAGCAGCAGACAGGAGTAATGTTTATATTTGGGGATGAAAAACCTGGCCTGGAACCTATCTCTAGGGCCCAGTCTATTGATCTGATCTTATAGTATATTCCATGTCCATCTGGCTAGCTAGATAATTTTATAAGTGTTTTTTTTTTTCATTGGGAAAGCAAAGGTATTCTCTCACAGTTTTGAGTGTCAGCGTCCCAGAGTTTATTGGTTTCAAGCTAAAAACCATTGAATAATTTAAACTCATTGCAAAGTAGTATACCCATGGACACTACACTTTAGTATAATGTACAGATATGTAATTTCCATGTTTTAAAGGAGGTTCAGGATTTCCCTGTTTGTCTGGACTTGTTGAATCTGTCTCATTTTTCTGTATAATAGTTTGTGGACAGTGATGCCATTCTGCTTAGTGCAAGCAGAATCTTGTTATACTGCAGTCAGATTTTGCCAACAATTTTCCTCGGTGAATAGCTGAGAGACCCAGTTGGCCACATCCTCTGTTTATGCTGCATTGGAATTTCATGGCAGTAAAACAAAAGGTATGACTATGCATCGCACTCATGCACATTCACTGTGTGCTTTTCCGAGCTTTGCTGGTATTTATAATTGTTGGCAGAGCACCAGGGTCATGGATTGCCATCCATCCTTGACCGTTGCTGTGCATGTGATGGGCGTGAGTTGTGTAAAGGGTGGAAATCATCACCTGTGTAATCAAGGGTCTAGACTGAGTCTGATAGAATCTCACAGTTTGCTCCCCACAGCCATCAATCCTACCTTTTTGGTGCATGCATCGTGCTCACTGTCTTCAGTCATGTCTGACTCTTTGTGACCCCATGGACTGTAGCCCACCAGGCTCCTCAGTCCATGGGATTCGCCAGGCAAAAGTACTGGAGTGGGTTGCCATTCCCTTCTCCAGGGGCTCTTCCCAACCCAGGGATAGAACCTGTGCTTCCTGCCTTACAGACAGATTCTTTAACCCATGCACCACCTGGGAAACCCTACCTTTCTGGGATTTGATCCAAAGCTATACAGGTGGAAAATACTATGCTAGTTCTCCAGAAGTTCAAGATCAAAGTGATGTAGTATGGACTTCCTTTCAGCATGTGGTGGTAGAAAGAGCCAGAAATGTAGCACTATCATAGACTAGGAGTTAGCAAGTGTCCCAGACACACTCTTTGTGGATACAGAGATTTGAGCTGTGGCAAACTGCTTTTCTTCCTTAATTTGCTTTTCAGTTAGGAAGAAGACTTTGCCCAACTCAAACATTCATTGTTTTTATTTTATTTTATTTTATTAATTTATTTAGGTTGTGCTGGGTCTTCATTGTTGCAAAGGTTTTTCTCTAGTTGCGGCAAGTGGAGGCTACTCTAATTGGAGAGCATAGGCTTCTGATGGTGGTGGCTTCTTGTGGCGAACAGGCCCTAAAGCAAAGATACCAAGGGCTGCAACTAAGACCCAGCACAGCCAAATAAGTAAAAGAAGACAATAGATCAGTTTCATACCTTATACAATATAAACTACAAATTTTAGATGAGCTGAAAATATAAATGTAGAATATAAACCTATGAAAAAGTAAAAAGTGGGGGCAATCTTTGAAAAACCTCAGGAGAAGGGGGGATCTCTAATAAAACAGGGAACTCAGAAGCCAGGGAGCGGGGGGAAATGGACAGATTTGACTACCTCTGTGTTCATTATTGTGGCAAAAGTCATAAGCATAGTTAAAATATAAGCTTGGAAAAATGTTGTATTACATTTGATGATATGAAATCAACCCTGAATATTCACTGGAAAGACTGATGCTGAAGCTGAAGCTCCAGTACTTTGGCCACCTGATGCGAAGAGATGACTCATTGGAAAAGACAATTATGCTGGGAAAGACTGAAGGCAAAAGGAGAAGAGGGCAGCAGAGGATGAGACGGTTAGACAGCATCACTGACTCAATGGACATGAATCTGGGCAAACTCAGGGAAATAGTGCAGGACCAGGAAGCCTGATGTACAGCAGTCCATGGGGTCACCAAGAGTTGAACATAGGTTAGCGACTGAACAACAACCCTACTTTTAAAATAGCTCCTGCAAATTGAGAAAAGAAAAATCGGACAAGCAGGGCTGTTGTGAGGGGGTTTCCAAGAGGCTAGTAAACATTGGAAAGCACAACCTCATAGAGAATCAGATGTATAAAAAAGAAGAGTGAGATGCATTATTCAGTGTTCTCATGGGAAGTAGAAGGGACTGATCACCTCCAGTGTAGGGAAGACTGTGAAGTATAATAAAATTTTTTGAAAGTGATCTGGTAGTATCTATTAAAATGAAAAACAGGCTTTTGACATAGTGATTCAACTTTGGAGAATCTATTCTACAGAAGGAAAAGAATTATTCAAGTGAAATATGTGTAAGAATGCTTATTATAACATTGTTTATAACAGAAGAAAACTCAAAGCAATTTTTCATCATTAATGGAGTAATTGAGGAAATTTTGGCATATTTATGTTGCAGTTCTTTTGAAAAAAAAAAAAAAAAAAGTGAGTTTCTTATATCTGCTGTCCTGAAAATGACTGTGATATTAAGTGGAAAAGAATGCAGAAGCAACCATGCTACAGAGTAAGTTGTATTGTGTGATTGCTCTAAAAAGAAAAAAGAATTAACCTCTATTCAATGAACAAGCAACCATGAAATAGGAATGTTTAAATGAAAACAGAGAGGAGAAGGATGATATATACAAATACTTGTGAATTAAGTCTAGTTTTCTGAAAGGGTCATCAGTCAGCCAAATATTTGACGGTGCATCTTTGGGTTAGATTCCCAGATGGGGGATTGTTGAATCAAAGGGTAAACACATGTGTAATTTTGCTTGCTGTTGTTATTCAGTCGCTAAGTTGTTCCGACTCTTTGCAATCCCTTGAACTACAGCACGCCAGGCTTCTCTGTCCTTCGCTATTTCCCGGAGTTTGCTCAAACTCATGTCCATTGAGTCATTGATGCCAACCAACCATCTCATCCTCTGTCCCCTTCTCCTCTTGCCCTCAATCTTTCCCAGCATCATGGTCTTTTCCAATGAGTCAGCTCTTTGCAAGTGGCCAAAGTTTTGCTAGATGTTGCCAAACTCCTTCCAGGTTTTGTGCCATTTTGCATTTTTACTGGCAATGATTGAGAGTATAGAAGGAGTATTTATTTTGCCATGCCACATGGCATGTGGGATCTTAATTCCCTGACCAGAGCTTGAACCCGGGCCCCCTGCATTAGAAGCATGGAGTCATAACCACTGGACCATCAGGGACCAAGTTCCCAGAAGGAGTACTTTTAATATCACTGAAGTATAATGATTGCTGCTTTTCTGGGAGTATAAGCATTCTTCTGATTGTTGTTGTTCAGTCACCCAGTCATGTCCAACTCTTTGCGACCCCATGGACTGCAGCACGCCAGGCCTGCCTGTCCCTCACCATCTTCTGGAGTTTGCTCAAGTTCATGTCCATTGCGTTGGTGATGCCATCCAGCCATCTCATCCTCTGATTCCCTCTTCTCCTTCTGCCTTCAGTCTTTCCCAGCATCAGGGTCTTTTCCAATGGAGTTTGCAGAAGGTGACCAAAGTATTGGAGCTGCAGCATCCTTCCGATGAGTATTCAGGGTTGATTTCCTTTAAGATGGACTGGTTTGATCTCCTTGCTGTCCAAGGAACTCTCAAGAGTCTTCTCCAGCACCACGGTTCGAAAGCATCAATTCTTCAGCACTATGCCTTCTTTACCATTCGGCTCTCACAACTGTTCTTTTGATAGAAAATGTCAAAGTCATCACAGGCAGATTATTTTATAGGCAGGGTACTTAATTAAATGGAAACATTGGTGATTCATAGTATGGGGAGGAGTGATGGTTGACCTGCTGGCCTGATCAAGTGCTGAGGACCCTTGCTTTCTCTGCAGCTGACCTTAGCCATGCGAAGGGTCTCTTCCCCCTCTCCTTGGGGGTGGGAGGTAGTAAGCCTCAGTCTCTCAGCCATCTGCACCACAGACACAGGTTAGGCATGTACTACGTGCAAGACAGGTTGCTCTGAGAACCTAAATAGTGAATATTAAAACATTCTCTGACTTTCGAGGGCTAGCGTTAAAGTGAACAAACTCTAGCTGTATCCCTGGTTTGTGTTGTATGATGTTTCCTGTGCCTCAATTAATCAGTAGAGCAGCAGTATTCATGTCTATAGACAGTTTGTACATTCATAAACAGATTGTATAATTTTCCTAGCAATTTTAAAGATAAAGTATTTTGTTGACCTGAAGGATATCTCATTTCCATTTACCTTGCATCCATGCCAAGTTGCTTCAGTTGTGTCCAACTCTTTGTAACCCTATGGAATGTAGCCCATCAGGTTCCTCTGTCCATGGGATTCTCCAGACAAGAATACTGGAGTGGGCTGCCATGCCCTTCTGCAGGGGATCTTCCCGACCCAGGAATCAAACCCATGTCTCTTATGACTCCTGCATTGGCAGGCAGTTTCTTTTACCATAGGTGCCACCTGGGAGGCCCTTCCATTTATCTTATTTCCCCTAACTTTGAGCTTCCCAGGTGATGCTAGTGGTAAGGAACCTGCCTGCCAATGCAGGAGATGTAAGAGACGTGGGTTCTATCCCTGAGTTGGGAAGATCTCCTGGAGGAGGGCATGGCAATGCACTCCAGTATTCTTGCCTGGAGAATCCCATGGTCAGAGGAGCCTGGCAGGCTACAGTCCACAGGGTCACAAAGAGTCAGACGTGACTTAGCACAGTTTAGTTCAGTTCAGTTAGTTCAGTTGCTCAGTCATGTCTGACTCTTTGCGACCCCAAGAACTGCAGCACACCAGTCCTCCCTGTCCATCACAGATTCCTGGAGTTCACTCAAACTCATGTCCATAGAGTCGGCCATGCCATCCAGCCATCTTATCCTCTGTTATCCCCTTCTCCTCCTGCCCCCAATCCCTCCCAGCATCAGAGTCTTTTCCAATGAGTCAACTCTTTGCATGAGGTGGCCAAAGTATTGGAGTTTCAGCTTTAGCATCAGTCCTTCCAAAGAACACCCAGGACTGATCTCCTTTAGAATGGACTGGTTGGATCTCCTTGCAGTCCAAGGGACTCTCAAGAGTCTTCTCCAACACCACAGTCCAAAAGCATCAATTCTTCATCACTCAGCTTTCTTCACAGTCCAACTCTCACATCCATACATGACTACTGGAAAAACCATAGCCTTGACTAGACAGACCTTTGTAGGCAAAGTAATGTCTCTGCTTTTGAATATGCTATCTAGGTTGGTCATAACTTTTCTTCCAAGGAGTAAGCGTCTTTTAATTTCATGGCTGCAATCACCATCTGCAGTGATTTTGGAGCCCCCAAAAATAAAGTCTGACACTGTTTACACTGTTTCGCCATCTATTTGCCATGAAGTGATGGGACCAGATGCCATGATCTTAGTTTTCTGAATGTTGAGCTTTAAGCCAACTTTTTCATTCTCTTCTTTCACTTTCATCAAGAAGCTTTTTAGTTCCTCTTCACTTTCTGCCACACACCTCTAATTTTACTGATTCATTTTCTTGTTGATTTTATCACCCAAATAGGGACAAAATCCTATAGACAGAAAGAGTAAGCCGGTGCGAAGACCATTGGTCAGAAGGAATAAGCAATCTTGAATATAGCCTGGCATCTTTTGGCTCCGTCCCTGTTTTTTGAAACATTATAACTTCAGGACCCAGATAAGACTTCTTGGCTCCCTCTCTGAATTGGTATAAAAGTGGGAAAATTTTGACATATTAAACCATAGATTAGAAAGTAGATTCCTGGTTGTCAGGGGAGGAGGAAGAAAGGAATGGGGAGGGACTGCTAATGGGGTGGAGCTTCTTTTGGAGGTGATGAAAATATTCTGGAAATAGAATAGCATAGTCACATTTACTAAAGAAACTTTTTTTTTAATTGGCTGTGTTGGGTCTTAGTTGCGGCACGTGGGATCTATAGTTGTGACACGTGGGAACTTGTTCCTTGTCCAGGGATCAAACGTGGGGCCCGTGCATTGGGAGCTCAGTCTCAGCCGGTGGACCACCAGGGAATTCCTCACTAAAGATACTTTAAAATGAAATCTTATTGCCTATGGGTTATGTATAAATAAAGAAGAACTGTATAAGAAAAAAATGAATCCTTACAGTGACTATCAGAACATTTAGGACAAGAAAATGTTCATAAAATATGAATTAATTGATAGATGACCAGAACTGCCGGAAATCTTTTTCTAGACCACAAATCCAGGCATCATTTGTTGAATAAGACAGGAGGGAGTTTCAAGTAAATTACCTTATATCATGTGTAAGAAGTTGTGCCTCAGAAGTTGTTTTGGTTAAGGATTAAATCCTTTATTTCAAAACCTCCCTTGTAAGCATGACTTTAATTTTACTTTCAGCATCAGTATGACAACCTGTTCCACAGTGGCTGCCCTGGGAATGATGCCACTCTGCCTTTATCTCTACACCTTGTCCTGGAACCTCGAGCAGAATCTCACGATTCCATATCAGAACATAGGTCTGTATTGGGCTTGTGACATGAAGTAGTAATAGTGATGGTAATAATAACAGCTGTGTTTAGTGTGTGTCTGCTTTATACAGGGGATTCTACATATATCTAATTTAATTCTCCACATAACCCAACAGAATAGATTCTATTACCAGTTCCACTTCTTGTATTTTCAGAAACAGGTGAACTCACTTCACCAAGGTTGTGCACCTGCTAAGTGTAGAACTTGATTTCTGACTCTGGAATCTGACTGCAAAGTCCAAGTTCTTAATGCCTACAAGTGTTTAGTTTTGAAAATAAAGTCAGAAAACTCACTTATTAAAAACAAACAAACTCTCCTTATATAATTCACTAGAAAGTAGTTTGACTCCTTGTGACCCACAGGTTGACTGCATCTCAGTGACTCTTATGAGACCTTAGTTCCCCCAGTTTCATCTGTCACATTGCCTGTGAGCCTCGACTTCTTTACTGATCAACACAAACAATTCTTATTAACTGTTAAAGCATATCCACACATCACAACCACACCCATATCTCCTTCATCATCTCCTTAAACTCTGTCTTTTCTTAAGAGAGCTCTGTGAACTTACTCAGCTTGGAGGAAAAACTTGGTGAGATGATATGTCTATCCTGGTTTGATCAGAATTTTTGAAGAATTATTAGAAAATGTGGTTCTTGAACTCCAAAGTGTCAATCTGGAGTTTCAAGGGCTTACAACCCATGGCCCATAGTTCAAAACAGAGCCACATCCTGACAGCTGAAGCCCATTGAATTGTAAAATTTGAGTGAAATCTTAATTTAGAAATCATAGTTTTATGTGTAACTTCTTCATATTACTAAGATTTAATAGATTTCTGTTTTGATAATATATAATAATAGGCACTTGCATACAGTTTAAGCCCCAGATATTATAAGCGACTTATGTGGCTTTGGCTAGTATTTCAAGTGAGCAGATTTGGAACGTGGCCCTGGAAAATGTCAGTGTATGGCTCCTGTCTGGCAAGTAGACGTCTGCTGTATTGAGCCTGCCTTCAATGTCTTCATTTGCTTGTGTTCACGAAACGATGTATTGATGTATTTCTCTACCTGCCTATGGGTTACCTGGTTACAAGTGAAAGTATGAGAACTTGCTTTGGTTTCTAAAACAGGTGGTGTGTTTGTTTTGCAATAGGGATTCTTTGCAAAGCAAGTCACTCATTGGCTTCAAATAGGAGAAATAATAGCTGTAGTTGTAGAGTGGTGACCCCATACATAGCAACCGAAGAATTTTGAAGACACAAAAGGGTCCATCTGTTTTCTAATCTTTACGTTTTCAGTTGTCACTCAAATCCCATATGCTTGTTGAAGGATCCGAGAGAAATATATGATGGCATTCAGTGCTATCATATGCCCTTCAAAGACTGTCTTTCAAAGATTAAAAAATTTTTTGGAGGTGGATGCAGAAACAAAATGTTGCTTTAATTAAAGTTTTTATATAAATGAAACAGACATAAATTGTTGAGGCCTGGGAGGTAAGGGTAGAGAAAGGATACCTATTATCTGACAGATGTTTCTTCTCTTCAGGAATCACTCTTGTGTGCCTGATCATTCCTGTGGCCTTTGGTATCTATGTGAATTATAGGTGGCCAAAACAATCCAAAATTATTATTAAGGTAAGGAATCCCATGGGACATTTCAGACACCGAGACTTGACAAACAGATGTAGGCAACCACCAGAACAAACAGACCAGTAGAATACAGCCCACACCCAGTAATTTTCTTTACATGCCCTGCATTTTTGTATCCAGTCGCCCTATTTCCTCCAGTCTAAGGCTTGCCTTATCACTTCGGTGGGCCCCTACATTGAGGCTTATGACATCCTGCAAAGCATGGAACTCATGCTTCAGGGGCAGAAAAGCTTAGGCCTGCGTGTGGACAGAGAGTGCCCATTCACTCATAAGAGTTCACATGGTGCTCTCCAGCGAAGGCTGCTCAAGGCTGCATGAAATGGGGCCCAATGTTTAGGATGTGGCTGGTTTCCTGGAAGAGCAGGGAGCAGCGCTGTCTTTCAGATGCATTCCTGGAGGAGCCTCTAAAGATGGAGTTTGTACACACAAGCAATGACTTCTGACCACACAAATCACTGTCAAAATGAAATCATCCAGAATGTGTTGAGGAATGATGGGAAATGGGATCTCTTACCTCCTCTTGACTTTCCAGGGTTGTCTTTTTTTTGTTTTTTTGATTGAAGTATAGTTGATTTATGATGTTGTGTTAATTTCTGGTGTACAGCAGAATGACTCAGTTTTACATATATATATATTCATTTTTATATTCTTTTTCATTATGGGTTATTCAAGGACATTAAATATAGTTCCTTAGGGTTGTCTTTAGTTTATTGGAGAAACAAGCAAATGTCCTCGTTAAATGGCTTTTAAAAATTATCTGGCTTGAAAGAAGGCATTCTCAACAATGGTGTCCCTCCCCTAGGACTCCAAGTATGTATTGTTTTAGAAGATATATGCTTTTACCCTTTTAATATATGCTGCTTCCATGAAGATTTAAAAAATGTTTTAGTTATTTTTTGTATTTATAAAGAAAGAAATATTTGGAGCTAAAGAAGAATTTGGAGCTAGTTGGACTTTCAGCAAATGAAATCTCAGCTCCTTTTAGTTTGAGGATTATGCGTTGGTTCAGCTTAAGCTTGGTGCTTTGCTGTACCTGGCAGAACATGCCACTCCGTTCGCCTGCATGGATGCTCTTCTCCACTTTGGCGTGAGACTGAACCACTCCCACCCTTCCTCCAGGGGGTGGAGAATGAGAGAAGAGAGGTTGAGAGGCAGACAACTCAGTCGGGCACAGGGAACTGGGGGAAGGATGAAATGGTACACGTGTGGATTGGACATGGTGACTTTACTGTTATTTCAGTAGGAGAAAATTTCCAGGGTGGCAGTGGGTGGTTATAATTTTGTTTACAAAACCACAGGAAAGAGTATGATCACGGGAACCTCTTCCTTTTTATTTTTGGCCGTGTCGGTTCTTAGTTGTGACACGTGGGTTGCTCTCTAGTTGTGGCACACAGGCTCAGCAGTTGCCCTGTGGAATGTAGGATCTTAGTTCCCTGACCAGGGGGTCAAACCTGTGTCCCCTGCATTGGAAGGCAGATTCTTAACCAATGGACCACCAGAGGAGTCCCAGGAACCTCTTACTTTTCAAGTACTCTATTTTGAATTACTTCGTTAAAAGAGTACCTAACAAAAAAAATAATGATTTTGGCATTTCCAAATCCTCTACTAGTTCATTGGTGTCATTGGAGAAGTATTTTCTATATGTTTGTAAAGAGCAAATTCAAAACCCTTTGGCTGTTCCATAGGAGTTGTGGCAGAAAATATTTAATAATGTGCATAACTATATTTTAGAGTATCTTCATTAAAATTAGGACACTTTAATCATTATATTGGGATGTCTTCATTCTCTGTTCCTAGTCCTCTTTTCATTTTAGATCTGATTCATTTTCTTTTAATTTTAAATTTATTTAGTTTTTAATTGAAGGATAATTGCTTTATAGAATTGTGTTGGTTTCTGCCAGACATCAACATAGATCTGATTCATTTGCTGGACAAGTTGCTTTTGGTAAATTTTAAACTCTGAGATCCCTCTCTTGGTAGAAAGTTCAGAGGCCTTTGTGTGTTGCAGCATCTTCAGTTAGGCGGAGGCCCAGTGTTTCCTGATTTTGACCCCAGGACACACCTAAGGTACACTGGGTTGTTTTTATTTTGTTTTGGTTCTCCATACCGTGAATCATTTAAAATCAAAGTTGATGCTGTCGCTGGGTGCAGAGTTTGCTGTGTACATGATGTGAGTGGCAACTTGCCAAGATCCTGATTTTCCGCCAATATTCTGGGTCTCGCTTCCTTTCTTGGAAAAAAATTTTGTTTAATTTTTATTTCTGTTGGACAACAAAAGTATGAGAGTATTCATTTGGGAGAGGATAGAGATATCTGTCAGTACCTCTCATATTACATTAATATTAGCTCAGGTGGTCTAATGAAGCATCGGTAAATTTCATTTGGTGGAGAGAAGCACAGGAGTCAATGCTGTAAGAAGTCTCTGGCAGTTGAGGGGGTGGTGGGAAAACAGTTGTGGATGGTCAGGCAGGGCAGATCTCAGACAACAGATTCCAGGGTGGGGTCCAAGAGGTTGTGTGTAGAGGAGCTCAGTCTGTCCATGGAATGCTTCAGGCAAGGATACTGGAGTGGGTTGCCACTTCCGCCTCCAGGGGATCTTCCCGACCCAGGGATCGAACGTCTCTCATGTCTCCTGCACTGCAGGCAGATTCTTTACTGCTAGTACCGCCAGGGAAGCCCCGTGTGTAGAGGTGTTGGATGCTTATTAACATATTTTCCCCTTATTTCACAAATTTGTCCTATCCATGAAAAATCTCACTACCCAATTCTTCTGGCAAAATCCTCCACTTGAAAGGAAAAAGGTACCAATCATAAAATAAGAAGACGTCAGTTTGTGTTGAGCTTCATTGAATTCTAGCTCCTCAGCTAAGTCACTTGACCACGTTGGACCTCTGTAAAATGACATAGGATTTGGTGGTTCTCTAAGTCCTCTCTTTGTTCCTCTCTTCTAGGTTTCAAGGCTTTTAGAGCAGTGATGGACTTTGTAAAAAGACCGTGATGTTCACGCATACCTCTTTTATTGATTTGTCTTAGATTGGGGCCATTGCTGGTGGACTCCTCTTTTTGGTCGTCACAGTGGCTGGTGTGGCGCTGATAAAAGAATTTTGGAGTACAGACATCATTCTTCTGATGATCAGTTTCATCTTTCCTTTGATTGGCCATGTCACAGGCTTTCTCCTGGCACTTCTTACCCACCAATCTTGGCAGAGGTACAGTTAAATTATCCATAAACTTTTATAGAGAGGACAAATTAAACACACTGCTGTTGGCAGACTTTGTTGCCTGTCTGTCTGGAAGCACAAAAAGTTTTGCCTTATAAAGTGGATGGAACAGGACAACTCACCGTAAAGGCAGTGGAAAGATCATAGTAATTCTTCACATAAATGAAAAAGTGAAAGTGAAAGTCATTCAGTTGTGTCCGACTTTATAGTCCATGGAATTCACCAGGCCAGAATACTGGAGTGGGTAGCCTTTCCCTTCTCCAGGGGATCTTCCCAACCCAGGGATCATTCATTAATGGTGTCAATATGCCAATCCTAATTTCAAAAATTACAACTTCCCATCAATTTGGCCTTGGTTTCAAACCACTTGTTGCAATCTGGACATACTTCTCTTCTTAGTCTGATAGTTTAAGAGGATGGGTGAGATGGTTTCACTAAATATAGAGATCATTCTAGAGGATGAGCAGGGATTCAAAGATTAAGCATATATCTGTTGTTTGTGCTAAATTTTTAAAAAGTGCTGTTTATAAAGGCAAGAGGAGATAGGACAAATTCGAGAAATACAATAGGAATTTATCTTAAATATTATCATTACAATATGGGGCATATAATACATAAATACTGTTGTTCTTGTTCAGTCACTAAGTTGTGTCCGACTGTTTGCAACCCCATTGACTGCACCATGTCAGGCTTCCCTGTCCTCCACTATCTCCCAGAGTTTGCTCAAACTCATGTACCATGAATCAGTGATGCCATCTAACCATCTTATCCTCTGTCATCTCCTCCTCCTGCCTTCAATCTTTCTCAATATCAGTTTCTTTTCGAATGAATCAGTTCTTCGCATCAGGTGGCCAGAGTATTGGAACTTCAACATCAGTTCAGTTCAGTTCAGTTCACTCAGTCATGTCCGATTATTTGCGACCCCATGAACGGCAGCACACCAGGCCTCCCTGTCCATCACCAAGTCCTGGAGTCCACCCAAACCCATGTCCATTGAGTCAGTGATGACATCCAACTATCTCATCCTCTGTCATCCCCTTCTCCTCCTGCCCTCAATCTTTCCCAGCATCAGGGTCTTTTCAAATGAGTCAGCTCTTTGCATCAGGTGGCCAAAGTATTGGAGTTTCAGCTTTAACATCAGTCCTTCTAATGAATATTCAGGACTGATTTCCTTTAGGATGGACTGGTTGCATCTCCTTGCAGTCCAAGGGACTCTCAAGAGTCTTCTCCAACACCACAGTTCAAAAGCATCAGTTCTTTGGCACTCAGCTTTCTTTATAGTCCAACTCTCACATCCATACATGACTACTGGAAAAACCATAGCCTTGACTAGACAGACCTTTACTGACAAAGTGATATCTCTGCTTTTCAATATGCTATCTGGGTTGGTCATAACTTTCCTTCCAAGGAGTAAGCGTCTTTTAATTTCATGGCTGTAGTCAACATCTGCAGTGATTTTGGAGCCCAGAAAAATAAAGTCTGACACTGTTTCCACTGTTTTCCCATCTATTTCCCATGAAGTGATGGGACCAGATGCCATGCTCTTAGTTTTTTGAATGTTGAGTTTTCAGCCAGTTTTTTCACTCTCCTCTTTCACCCTCATCAAGAAATCTTAGTTCCTCTTTACTTTTTGCCATTAGAGTGGTATCATTTGCATATCTGAAGTTGTTGAAATTTCTCCTGGCAATCATGATTCCAGCTTGTGATTCACCCAGTCAGGCATTTCACATGATGTACTCTGCATATAAGTTAAATAAGCAGGGTAAAAATATACAGCCTTGTCATATTCCTTTCCCAACTTTGAACCATTTCATTATTCCATATCTGGTCCTAACTGTTGCTTCTTGACCTACATACAGGTTTCTAAGGAGGCAGGTAAGGTGGTCTGGTATTCCCATCTCTTAAAGAATTTTCCAGTTGGTTGTGATCCACATAGTCAAAAGTTTTAGTATAGTCAGTGAAACAAAGTAGCCTTTTTTTCTGGAATTCTCTTTCTTTTTCTGTGATCCAGTGAATGTTGGCAAATTGATCTCTGGCTCCTCTGCCTTTTCTGAATCCAGCTTGTACACCTGGAAGTTCTTGATTCATATACTACTGAAGCCAAGCTTGAAGGATTTTGAACATAACCTTGCTAGCATGTGAAATGAGTGCAATTGTATGGTTTGAACATTTTTTGGCATTGTCTTTCTTTGGGATTGGAGAAGGCAATGGCACCCCACTCCAGTACTCTTGCCTGGAAAATCCCATGGACGGAAGAGCCTGGTAGGCTGCAGTCCATGGGGTCGCTGAGGGTTGGACACGACTGAGCGACTTCCCTTTCACTTTTCACTTTCATGCATTGGAGAAGAAAATGGCAACCCACTCCAGTGTTCTTGCCTGGAGAATCCCAGAGACAGGGGAGCCTGGTGGGCTGCTGTCTATGGGGTCGCACAGAGTCGGACACGACTGAAGTGACTTAGCGGTAGTTCTTTGGGGTTGGAATGAAAACTGACCCAGTGGCCACTGCTGAGTTTTCCAAATTTGCTCACATAAAGTGCAGCACTTTAACAGCATCATCTTTTAGGATTTTAAATAGCTTCAACTGGAATTCCATCACCTCTGTTAGCTTTAAGAGTAGTAGTGCTTCCTAAGGTCCACTTGATTTCACATTCCAGGATGTCTGGTTCTAGGTGAGTGACCATACCATTGTGGTTATTTGGGTAATTAAGATTTTTTTGTATAGTTCTTCTGTGTATTCTTGCCCCCTCTTCTTAATCTCTTCTGCTTCTGTTAGGTCCTTACCATTTTTGGCCTTTATCATGCCCATCCTTACATGAAATAAACATTATAAAATATTACAAATGATAACACTCCATACTGTTTTGCCTGTCGATGAGATGAACATTATCATACAGTGTTGGCTGGAACATAATTTGGCACAAACTCTCTGGAAGGCTATTTAGTCATATCAACAGCCTTATAAATATTTATAGCTATTAATTCAGTGACTTTATTTCTAGAAATCTGTCCTTAAGCTAGCAAATCAGATAAATACACAAATACTGATGTGCAAGGATATTAATTTCAGTGTTATGTGTGAATATAAAAAATAGAGACAGTTTAAATATCTGACAAAAGAGAGATATTTAATTCATGACTATGTCTATGTGAGTACTATAATTCATCCATTTAATGCTTTTGGAAAATACTAGAAATAAGTTTAAAAAGAGCAGGAAACAATATGCATTTTGATTCCCATTTGTAGAAGAAAATAGAAGAATTTTATGCTTAAAAAATACTGGACGAAATATACCATAGGCTAATTGGACTTTCCTGGTTGTCCAGTGGCTAATACTCCTCACTCCCAATGCAGAGGGCCTGGGTTCAATCCCTGGCCAGGGAAGTAGATCCTACAAGCTGCAGCCTTAAGTTTGCATGTCACTACTAAAATTCTGTGCAGACACATAAACAAATAAATATTTTGGCTTCCCTCATGGCTCAGTCAGTAAAGAATCTGCCTACAATGCAGGAGACCGCCTGCAATGCAGGAGAAATGGGTTTTGGTCCCTGGGTTAGGAAGATCCCCTGGAGAAGGAAATGACAACCCACTCCAGTATTCTTGCCTGGAAAATTCCATGGTCAGCAGAGCTTGGAAGGCAGGCTATAGTTCATGGGCTCTCAAAGAGTCAGACACAACTGAGTTACTAAACCACCACTACGATAAGTGTTTAATTTTGAGTAGTGGGATGGAGAGTAATTTTAGTTTCTTAATATTTCCTTGATATATTATCTAATTTTTTTGATGAATAATGAATATGTACTACTTTTAAAATCAGAAAATTATTATTGAAAAATAAATTGTGCCGTTAAATTCCCAAAGTGACGTTTGGGAATTTTTTTTTTTTCATGTTAACTGGTACTTTGTTTACAACCTAAACATTGTTGGGGATTCCCAGGTGGTGCTAGTGGTAAAGAATCTGCCTGCCAATGCAGGAGAGGAGAGTGACATGGGTTTGATCCCTGGGTCGGGAAGATCCCCTGGAGTAGGTAATGGCAACCCACTCCAGTATTCTTGCCTGGAGAATTCCATGGACAGAGGAGCCTGGCAGGCTACTGTCCATAGGGTTACAAAGAGTCAGACACGACTGAAGCAACTTAGCACAGCACATTGTCAGTTTAAGACGAAATCCACTGTGATATGTAGATCTTCCCATTTAAATTCTAGGGTTTCTTCTTTTGATCCTTGGTAAAATTTTATTCAAGAAACAGAATAGACATATATATGTATTTAAAAACATGAAGTGGGAGATTTTTAATCAGCTTTACATTTTTGTCTACTTGGGAAACATTCCGGATGGTACCAAATCCTTGGTGAGGCTCTGCCAAGTGTATCTCATTTACTTCTTGCTGCAAGTCTAAGAGGTAGATACTCTTGGTTACCCATTCTACAGATGAGCAAATCCTTTGGAGAAGTAACCTGACCCAGTTCATAGAACCAGAATGTGGCAGAGTTAAGATTCGGACCTGGGTTTATTTACAAGGTCAGTACAGCCCTATCTGCAGGGGGCTGGTTCCAAGATCCCCTGAAGATACCAGACTCCAAGGATGCTCAACTTCCTTATATAAAAGAACACAGTATTTGCGTTTAACCTATGTACATCTTCCATAGGTCTTCCCAGGTGGCTCAATGGTAAGGGATCCACCTGCAGTACAGGAAACATGGGTTCAATTCCTGGGTCGGGAATATCCCCTGGAGGAGGGCATGGCAACCCGCTCCAGTATTTTTGCTTGAGAAATCCCATGGACAGAGGAGCCTGGTGGGTTACAGTCCATGAGATTGCAAACGACTTGGATACAACTTAGTCACTGAGCACGCATGCACATCTTCCATATACTTGTCTCTAGATTACTTATAGTACCTAATACAATGTAAATGTTATATAAATAGTTGCCTGCAAGGCAAGTTCAAGTTTTGCTTTTAGAAACCTTGCAGAATTTTTCTTTTCCAAAATATTTTTGATCTGAGGTTGGTTGAATCCATGGGCTGACTGTCCTTAAGAACACAGACTGTTGAGGATTTGAAATATAGTTGAGTCTGGAGAGAAGGATTCCTATGGCAGAGTGTAGTCAACAGTCTTGTTTTTTTTTTCCCACACTTGATGGCTTGAGAAATATCAGGACTGAGATACTGCATTCGCTTTGTGAATGGTCCAGGTGTGAGGTACAGCTGTGTAGCTTAATCATGTCAAGTTATGGACAAGGTCTTTGAAAGAAGTGAGAGTAATCTGGAGAAAGCATAACAAGGAACAGGATAATTAGAAATAAAATCAGGGCCACTGAATTTGCCCTGTACTAGTGATAATAGGTTTACTCCCACATTACACACCCTTGTTACCGTTGCATCTCAGTCCAGTTTGCATAGCGTACTAAGTCGCATCCATCATGTTCGATTCTTTGCAACCCCATGGACCACAACCCACCAGGATCCTCTGTCCATGGGATTCTCCAGACAAGAATACTGGAGCGAGTTGCCGTGCCCTTCTCCAGGGGATCTTCCGGACCCAGGGATTGAACCCTTGTCTCTAAGTCTCCTGAATTGGCAGGCAGGTTCTTTGCCACTACAGCCACCTGGGAAGCCAGTTTGTGTCGAGGCGCTGCCTTATCAAATGCCTCTGTCCTATCTTCTGCCATCTGTGAAAACCTCAAGGCACCCTTTGGAAATTGGAAAAGATGAAACTGCCTAACCCAGCCTCCAAGGTCCTGCCTAGATTTTTCTTTTTTCTCCTTCCTGCTCTTCCTTTCTTCCTCTCTTCCTTTGAAAACAAATCAAACAGAGAAAAGTAGACAAAACTTATTACTAAAGCCTTTTGCCAAAGACTTCATTGCAGACATTTTGTTTTCACATAGGATTTTTATGTTTCTTTTTTAGAAAAATAATTGTATTTCTTTATTTGGCCATGCTGGGTCTTCGTTGCCTTGAGGGCTACTCTCTAGTTGCAGAGCATGGGCTTCTCAGCGTGGTGGGTTCCCTTGTTGTGGAGCACAGACTCTGGGGGGAGTGGGTTTCAGCAGTTGTGGCTCCTGGGCTCTAAAGCACTGGCTCAGTAGTCGTGACTCACAGGCTTAGTTGTCCCGCAGCATGTGGGATCTTCCTGACGCAGGGATTGAACCCACATCGCCTGCACTGGCAGGCAGATTCTTCACTGAGACACTGGAGAAGCCCTGTTTATTTTCAAGCGTCATTTATTTCGCTGTTTAGTTGCTGAGTCGTGTCCGACTCTTTGTGATCCCATAGGCTGTTGCTTGCCAGGCTTCTCTGCCCATGGGATTTTGTAGGCAAGAATCCTGGAGTGGGTTGCCATTTCCTTCTCCAGGGGATTTCCCCAACCCAGGGATGGAGGCTGAGTCTCCTGCATTGGCAGGCAGATTCTTTAGTTTATGCTGTTTTGTCTCTGACTCAATTTTCCATCCTCACCTCCTCGTCCTTCACTTCCCACAGGCTGGCATAGAGCACAAGCAGTGCTTACTGACCAGGCCACACTCATATCTGTCCCTGAACAACCATTTTCCCACATTAAACGCCTCTTTCTCTCTTTCCACCCTTTAATCCCACCCTTCTGTGAAGCCTTCTCTAATTTACTGGTGAATTTCTACACCATCTCCCTGACCGGTCATCATGCTTGGTGGTGTGTTGTTTCTGTGTATCTTGTCTTCACCCAGATCCCCAGGGGAAGCATTCAAGAGGTGCTTCTTAAGAGACCAACTACAGAGTAGGTACTCAGCAAATAATTACTGAAGCATTTTTAGTAGTCTCAGCTCATGGCTTGCACTTATTACTATACATAAGAGAAGATTTTTGTATAGTCCTTATTGCTGGTGCATACAATTTTTGTCTTGGTAGGTGCAGGACAATTTCCTTAGAAACTGGAACTCAGAATGTTCAGATGTGCTTAACCATGCTGCAGTTATCCTTCACTGCAGAGCAACTGGCCCAGATATTTAACTTCACATTGGCCTATGGACTTTTCCAGCTGCTGGATGGGTTTCTCATGGTTGCTGGTACGTAAAGCCCCCAGTGAGTAGGCTTGACTGAAAATTGTTCACGCAGTTCACAAACTCCTTTTTCAACATGAATCTACATGGACTGCCCTTGTGATACATTTTTAGCGTGACATTTCTAGGGAACATAAAATGTGTAAATGAGATCCTGTGCTACAGGTGGAAGTTTCACAGGAAAATATTAAAAAAAAAACTGTGAAGTGAGCTTATAAACCAATATGCTTTGCAAAAAACAATGCACTCTCAGAACTGTCCATGAGCAATTATTTAATCTCAAAAATGACATTTGTTATGTTTTATTAAGAAATATTCCAAATGTTATTTCACAGTGCTTCTGTGACTAAGAATTGTGCCAAATGGCTGTGAAATATAATGCATACACATATATTTTTTAAAACCATATACATATGTCCTTGGGCTTCCCTGGTGGCTCAGACGGGTAAAGAATCTGCTTGCAATGTGGGAAACCCAGGTTTGATCCCTGGGTTGAGAAGATCCCCTGGAGGAAGGCATGGCAACCCACTGCAATATTCTTGCCTGGAGAGTCCCATGGACAGAGGAGCCTGGCAGGCTACAGTCCAGAGGTTGCAAAGAGTCGGACATGACTGAGCTACTAAGCACAGCACAGCACATATGTGCTTACCTATCCCTATCATTATACAGGTTCACAGAAGTTAAATTTAAAATATATAGATTGATAGATTAATCTTAGCCATTGTAAATTTTTTTTATTGTTGTCACAGAACAAATTTGACTAAGACTCAAAGATTACTGATATAACTGATTATATACTGATTACTGATAGAATAATCAGTATAAGGAACACCAGGGTTTAATTTTCCACAAGATATATTCTAGAAGAGTAAAACCCTGGTCTTAGATCCAAATTTTAATAACGTCTGATGGTGAGACTGATTTTGAAGGAATATGCTTGGTCCATTCCCAGTCACAAAAGCACCAGGGGAGCACCTGATCCATAGTAAGCAATCCACAGGAGTTGCTGACTAACTGAATGAATGACTGACTGGATGAACGGACGGATAGATGGATGTATGGATGAGTTGTCAGCAATCTGCTGAGCGTCTCAGTCACAGAAGTTTTATTCCAGACAGAAATAGCATCCTGATACACTGAATTATTTTGTTCTAGTTTTCTCTTCTTCCTCTTTTTCCCCATGTGTTTATACATACGTGATCCAAAGCAAACAAACCCCCAAAGTTTTGACCCGTGTACAATGTTACCAAATTATAGTCTTTGCCAAAGTGATTTTTAAATACTGGTGTGCTTTAACATTTAGCATATAAGATGTACAAGAGGAGAGTGAAGAACAAACATGGAAACGAGAAGCCAGGTTGTCAAGAAGCCCGCCGTAGGAAGAAATCCACTTCTTCCAAAGAGACCACTGCTTTCTTGGAGATGAATGAAGAAGCCACTCTAAGTCCTGGGCCATCAGGACCCGTGGATCTTCATGGGGCTCCGACGCCAACTGGTGACATCTCACATGCCAAGTAGGGGCTTGTTGGTTTGACTACTCCTTGCCTTCCTCAGCGGCCGGCAGACAGTGCAGAGCTGATGAGTGAATCCTGTTGGCAAGGGCTTATGGGAATGTGTGTGTGATGTTAACATATTTATATTTTTGTGTGGATTGTGAGTTGTCATAGGATCCCCTTGGAGAATATGTTCTGCCTATTTCTGGTTCTTCCTTTGGGGGTTTACACAACATGTTTACTAGTTGCTATGTGTGTTCTTGTCTCCCATACAGTGAAGAGTGATTCCCACCGTTACATGAAGTTGTCAAGCTGTGAATTTTAATCTCACAAGAGTTAAGCCTCTGGATAGAGATGTCACCTCACACTGCAGGGCAAGTACAGAGTCTGGACCCACTTGACTTCTTGACTTTGGGCAAGTGCTTTGGGATAGTGGGGAGAAAGCATACAGCTCTTATAAAAATGGGGTCTTTTCTCAAATGCTGATTGTTTTTTAAGGGCTTGAAAATCCTCTTAGATTTATAGATGTAATACGAGGGATTACATTACATTCCCTAGAGGGAATCTAATGAACCCTTGAGGGTAATATTTTTACTCCCTAGAGATAGCCACATGTTTATTCTTCTAATATATAGATTTATGAGATATATAATTTTAAAAGTGCATTCCATGTATACTGTTTCATAAATCACTAAATGATTAATCACTGACTCAACGGACATGAGTTTGAGCAAACTCCAGGAGATGGTGAAGGACAGGGGAGCCTGGGGTGCTGCGGTCCATGGGATTGCAGAGTTGGACATGACTTAGCGACTGAACAGCAAAAACCAACACTATATTACAGAACATCTTTACATGTCAGTCTGTGTTGACCTACCTCATTCTTTAGAACAGTAGCTTCATAGAAGTATTCTAGTGTATGGAAGGATTGTAATTTATTTCACCAATTCTTATTCAAGGACATTTAGATAGCTTTCAACTTCTTGGTATTACAGCGCTATTACAAACACCTGTGTCTCCATGCCAGTATTTCTGTAAGATCATTTTCTAGACTTGAATTGCCAGGCTGATTGCACATTAAAATGCTGGGCAGAGAGCTCTCTGGTAACATTGTACCAGCAGTGCCTGAGGGTGTCTGGTTTCCCACAGCCACATTCATCTTAAGAATGATCGCTCTGCTTTGTGAAAATATCTTATTTAAAATTGCATTGTTAAAATTGAGTGAAGCAGAGTATTTTTCATGAGTGCGTGTTCATGTCCTTTGCCCGCTTTTCTGTTGTATTTTTTCCTTTTTGATTGATAAATTTTAACACATGGTGGACAGTGACTCTTTGCCCTATGTTTTGTCAATATTTTACCCCTCTTTTGTCTCTTAGTTTTGTATAATGTCTTTTGCTGTATGGAAGTTTCATATGTTCAGCTTTACTAGTCTTTCAAAATTGTTTTTTGACCTTAATATCTATAAAATTTTAGAATATTTATATCTTTGGGTGGATCATGAATTGTAAAAGGATCCCTTTTTCATGAATGTATGTGGCCCCTTTGCAGGGAGTTTTTTTTGGGGTCAACATATTTACTAGCTGCCGTGTATACTGTCTGGCAGTAGATAAAACCCATCCTTCTCCTCTAACATTATTAAAAATATTTCCTATATTTTCTATTACTTTTATTGACTAAATATGTACATATTTATTCTATTTTTTCTATGCTATGTTAAAAATCTAATTAATTGTCCTAATATACTGAATCAGTCTTTTCTCTACTGATATGAAATGCCACTTGTATTGTATAACTTTCTATTACTGTGTTTTATTGGGATCTGTTTGGCTCCATTTTAAAATTATTTGTAAATTGTGAAATGTGTAAAAACATATTGTCTGAGATTAGTGCTTTACAATTTTATTTTGTAACTATACCCAAGAACTTATAGGTTATATATATAATGTCAATGGTTATTATGGTATTTTCCCAATTAAGGACATCTTTATGGTAGTACAGAAAGAGACATATTAGGTATCACAAGTATATTTATATGGAAGGGAAGTACACACAGGTGTGACATGATTGTTAATTCTCAACTGCTGCAGTTAACATAGCAGAATTGGATGTTCAGAGATCCCCAGTTCCAAAATGAGCATTACCATGAGTTTGAAAGGATCCAAAAGAAAGGGATTAAATCATTTGTCTACATAGGCACCTAACAGAAAATGGTAAATTCCCATGTTCCATTCTCCAAGTAGTAACTGCACGATCAGTGTTTACCACCATCAGGACACGTCTGGAGACAAGTACATAAAAAACCATCCTTTAAGAGAGAAACAACAGAAATCAATGTAAGGGACACACTGGATGATTGCCATCTCCAGAGATGGTATGTAAACACATTATTGGGAGGAAACAGAAATAGTCAAGTTGAGACTTCCCTGGTGGTCCAGCAGCTAAGACTGTGCTCCCAATGCAGGAGGCTGGGGGTTTGATCCCTGGTCGGGGAACTAGATTCCACATGCTGCAGCTAAGAGCTTGTACTTGGTGACTGAAAGATCCTGCGTGCTGCAACTAAGACCCAACACAGCCAAATAAATAAAATAAATATGGAAAAAAAAGTTGTCCAAGAGGTCAGGCATTATCTTTAAAAAGAATGTAACTAAACAAAAGCTCTAACTGAATAAATTATATTCTAACTGATCTAAATAATCATGTGTTCATAAAAGCAGGGCCCCTATGAAGTTCAGAAATGGGGAGTGCAGAGAAATGTTAAGCAGAATGAGTCAGCTCTGTGTCTGGAAAAGACCCAGATGGGCAGCTGAGACAGCAGCGTGTAGTGGGAAGAACCTGGGCTTTACCAGGGCTATTTATTGTAACACACTTAAAGAGCTAGAACGGGTTGTTGTCAGGCAGTCCTAGAACTGAATCCCAGCTGTTATTTGGACAATCTTGAGCAAGGTTCAGTCTCCTTTCTTAAAAAGGATGTTATCCCACCCACCAGTGGGTTGGAATCACCCCTGGGACTGCCTGGGCTTTGCAGTGGGCTGCCCTGAGACCCTGACCAGTCTACCAGTGGGTTGGCTCTGGCTGACCTCCTTTGGCTGTGCAGTCAACTACACTGGGACCCAATGGTACCAACCAGTGGGCCTAAAGCCACTGCACTAGGCAGGGCCTGGCAGGAACAGGGCCAGGACTAGCCTTGCCCAACAATGTGCCCAGTGCAGTCAGCCCTGCCATTAAAAAAAAAAAAAACGGGCCCATGCAGCCAACATAAGGTGAATGCCTAGAGGATATAGCTCTGGTGACCAGAGGGAGGGTACTGCTGAGGCCCATAATGTGTCTTCTACATAAGGCACTTTTCTAAGATTGGGAAACATAACCTACCTACCTAATGCAAATGAGAGAATTAAGTCAATGAAAAGACAGAAGAATATGTTCCAAATGAGGAACAAGACCAAAATCTCAGAAAAACTAAGTGGAGATAAGCAATTTACCCAACAGAGTTTAAGGTAATGATCATAAAGATGCAAAACCAATTCAAGAGAAAAATGGATGGGGACTTCCCTGGTGGTTCAGTGGCTAAGACACTGTATTCCGTGCTCCCAATGCAGGGGGCCTGGGTTCAATCCCTGGTCAGAGAACTGGATTCCACATGCTGTAACCAAAGATTTCACATGCCTCAGTGAATAGCAAAGACCCCACGTACTGAAACTAAGACCTGGCACAGCCAAATAAATAAACATTGAAAAAAAAGAAAAATGGATGAACATAGTGAGAAGTTTAACAGAGAGCTAGAAAATATAAAGAACCAAACAGAGCTAAATACTACAATAAAAGAAATAAACCATAGAAGGAATCAACAGTGATTAGATGATATGGAGGAATGGATCCATGAACTAGAAGACAGCAGAGGAAATCACTCAAGCTGAAAAAAACAAAAATCAGTTTAAGAGGCCTCCAGGACAACATCAAGCATACTAACATTTATAGTATAAGGGTCACAGAATGAGAGAGAGAAAGGGGCAGAGAACATACTTAAAGACATAATAGCTGAATATTTCCCTAATCTGGGAAAAGAAACAGACATTCAGGTCCAGGAATCACAGAGTCCCAAACAAGATAAACCTACTAAAGAGAACCACATTAAGACACATTGTAATTAAAATGGCAAAAATTAAAGATGAAGTGAGAATTTAAAAGAGGCAAGGGAAAAGCAACTAGTTATGTACAAGGAAATTCCTATAAGATTATCAGCTGACTTTTTAGTAGATTGCAGGCCAGATGGGAGTAACATGATATATTCAAAGTGACAGAAAAAAATGTACACCAAGAATACCCTACCCAACAAGGCTATCATTTGGGTTTGAAGGAGAAAGAATTTTACAGAGAAGCAAAAGCTAAAAGAGTTCAGCACAACTAAATCAACTGTATAAGAAACGTTAAAGAGATATCTCTAAGTGGAAAAGAAAAGGCCATCAGTAGAAGTATGAAAATTGTGAAAGAAGAAGTCTCATTGGTAAAGACAAATATACATAAAGGTAGATCACTTATAAAGCTAGTAGGAAAGGTAAAAGACAAAAGTAGTAAAATCATCTATCTCTAAAATAACTGGTTATTGTGGATACATAAAACAAAAAGATGTAAAATATGTCAAACACATGAAATGTGGGGAGAGGGAACAAAAATGCAGGGTTGTTACCATGCACTTGAACTTAAGAAATCAACTTAAATATACACACACAAAAGAGAAAGGAGCCCAAACATAACACTAAAGATAATCATCAAATCATAAGGGAGGAGAGTAAAAGATGAAGGAACAGGACTTCCCTGGTGGGAATACGCCAGTGATTAAGACTCCACACTTTCACTGCAGGGGGACATGGTTCAATACCTGACTGGGGAACTAGGATTCCACATTTGCACAGTGCAGTAAAAACAAACAAACAAAACAAAATAGAGCTTCAAAACAATCAGAAACAATGAACAAAATGCCAATAAGTATATACCTATTACTAATTACCACGAAGTGACTAAATGGATTAAAAAAAAAAAGACACACATATACGCTGCCTAGAAGAGACTCACTTCAGATCTAGAGACACACACAGACTGAAAGTGAGGGGTGCAAAACAGCAGAAAGCTGGGACACCAGTGCTTATATCAAACAGGACAGACTTTAAAACAAAGATTGTAACAGAGAAGCGCATTATATAATGTTACATAAGATATCAATCCAACATAAAGATTTAACAATTGTAAATATATATGCACCCAACATAGTGGCAGAAAGTGAACAGGAACCAAGAGCCTCTTGAGGGTGAAATAGAAGAGTGAAAAAGCTGGCTTAAATCTGAACATTCTAAAAACTAAGATCATGGAGAGCGGTCCTAAGATGGCAGAGGAATAGGACGGGGAGACCACTTTCTCCCTCACAAATTCATCAAAAGAACATTTCAACGCTGAGTAAACTTCACAAAACAACTTCTGAATGCTGGCAGAGGACCTCAGGCACCCAGAAAAGCAGATCATTGTCTTCAAAAACAGGTAGGAAAAAATATAAAAGATGGAAAAAAGGGACAAAAGAGGTAGGGAGGGAGCTCTGTCACGGGAAGGGAGTCTTAAAAAGAGAGAAGTTTCCAAACACCAGGAAACACTCTCGCTGCCGAGTCTGTGGCAAGCCTTGGAAGCACAGAGGCCAACAAAACAGGGTGGAAAAATAAATAAATAATTAAAAGCAACAGATCATGAGCCTAGGGGTAACTTCCCCAGCGGAGAAGCAGCGCAGACGCCTGCATCCACCACTAGCAAGTGGGGGCTGGGCAGGGAGGCGCGGGCTGCAGTGCTTTTTAAGAATCAGGCCGAAATGCCCCGAGCGTAACCAGAGTGAACTAACTTGGGCTAGCAAACCAGACTGTGGGATAGCTACCACGCAAAAAGCTCTAACATAAGACACCACCAGGACCACACACAGAACAAAGGATGGAACAGAATTAGCCCGCTGCAGACCATCCCCCTCTGGTGACAGGCAGCCAGAGCCAGAAGGGCCAGAAGGGGGCAATTGCAGCCCCAGAGGGACATTAACTTCCAAACTGCAAGCAAGCTTCTTTGCTAACTAAGACTTCTTGGGGTTCTGGACAGTCATCATCTGCCTAAGAAGGGGCGCCAGTTGTACACTCAGAAAACTGAGCAGCAGGGACGGGAAAGGCGATAAGTTGCAGTGACTGCACTCGCCAAACACTGCTCGGTCCTGGGAAGGGCACAAAGCGCAGGCCCAACTGAGTCTGCGCCTCTGAGGACTACCTGAGTGCCTGAGCCTGAGCGGCTTAGACCAGGGAGGTGCATGCAGCCCAGGGCCGGCCTCAGACGGTTCCCGGCGGAGCAACCTAGACCTGAGCTGTGTGCGCCGTGAGCGGGGACAGGCCCAGCAGGGCTGAGACACTACGAGCACACGCCAGTGTTATTTGTTTGCAGTGTCCCTCCCTCCCCACAGCGCGACTGAACAAGTGAGCCTAAAAAAAAAAAAAGTGTTCACCACCATCCCCCTTGTGTCAGGGCAGAAAACAGACACTGAAGAGACCAGCAAACAGAAGAAGCTAAAACAGAGGGAACCACCTTGGAAGTATAGATCTTAAGAATATAAGCCAGACCAAGGAACTATTCAAAAATGAACTGACCCCACACTGCCCACACCACCACCAGAGAAAATCCCAGATATACCTTTACGATTTTCTCGATCATTCTTTTTTTGTTTTTTCTTTTTTTAAAAATTTTAACATTTTCAAATTTTTAAGTTCTTAAAGCAAATGCCATATATATATATTTTTGTGGTTGTTGTTTTTTTAAATAATTATGACTTTTTTTAATTTTCTCATTCATTCTTTTATTTAATATTGTATTTTTGAAAATCCAACCTCTACTCTAGATTTTTAATCTTTGCTTTTTGGTATTTGTTATCAATTTTGTACCTTTAAAAACCCAATCTTCAGTACCCATTTTTACTTGAGAACGAGATTACTGGCTTGACTGCTCTCTCCTCCTTCGGACTCTCCTTTTTCTCCACCAGGTTGCCTCTGTCTCCTCCCTCCCCCTTCTCTTCTCTACCCAACTCTGTGAATCTCTGTGTGTTCCAGACAGTGGAGAACACTTAGGAAACTGTCTACTGGCTGGATCTGTCTCTCTCCTTTTCATTTCCCTCTTTTACCCCCCTGGCCACCTCTGTCTCCTTCCTCCTTCTTCTCTTCTCTGTATAATTCCGTGAAAATCTCTGAGTGGTCCAGACAGTGGAGCGCACATAAGGAAGTGATTACTGGCTAGCTTGCTCTCTCCTCTTCTGATCCCACCTCATCTCATTCCAGTCACCTCTAACTTCCCCCTCCCTCTTCTCTTCTCCATGTAACTCAGTGAACCTCTCTGGGTGTCCCTCAATGTGGAGAAACTTTTCATCTCTAACCTAGATGTTTTATCATTGGTGCTATATAGATGGAGAAGTCTTGAGGCTATTGTAAAAATAAGACTGAAAACCAGAAGCAGGAGGCTTAAGTCCAAATCCTGAGCATATCAGAAAACTCCTGACTCCAGGGAACATTAATTGACAGGAGCTCATCAAACACCTCCATACCTACACTGAAACCAAGCACCACCCAAGGGCCAACAAGTTCCAGAGCAAGACATACCACACAAATTCTCCAGCAACACAGGAACACACCCCTGAGCTTCAATATACAGGCAGCTCAAGTTACTCCAAAACCATTGACATCTCATAACTCATTACTGGACACTTCATTGCACTCCAGAGAGAAGAAATCCAGCTCCAGCCACCAGAACTCTGACACAAGCTTCCCTAACTGACAAGCCACTGATACAACCCCATCCACAGTGAGGAAACTCCATAATAAAGAGAACTCCATAAACTGCCAGAATACAGAAAGGCCACCCCAAACGCAGTAATATAACCAAGATGAAGAGACAGAGGAATACTCAACAGGTAAAGGAACAGGATAAATGCCCACCAAACCAAACAAAAGAGGAAGAGATAGGGAATCTACCTGATAAAGAATTCCGAATAATGATAGTGAAAATGATCCAAAATCTTGAAATCAAAATGGAATCACAGATAAATTGTCTGGAGACAAGGATTGAGAAGGTGCAAGAAAGGTTTAACAAGGACCTAGAAGAAATAAAAAAGAGTCAATAGATAATGAATAATGCAATAAATGAGATCAGAAACACTCTGGAGGCAACAAATAGTAGAATAACGGAGGCAGAAGATAGGATTAGTGAAATAGAAGATAGAATGGTAGAAATAAATGAATCAGAGAGGAAAAAAGAAAAACGAATTAAAAGAAATGAGGACAATCTCAGAGACCTCCAGGATAATATGAAACACTCCAACATTTGAAATACAGGAGTCCCAGAAGAAGAAGACAAAAAGAAAGACCATGAGAAAATACTTGAGATAATAGTTGAAAACCTCCCTAATATGGGGAAGCAAATAATCACCCAAGTCCAACAAACCCAGAGAGTCCCAAACAGGATAAACCCAAGGTGAAACACCCCAAGACACATATTAATCAAATTAACAAAGATCAAACATACAGAACAAATATTAAAAGCAGCAAGGGAAAAACAACAAATAACGCACAAGGGGATTCCCATAAGGATAACAGCTGATCTTTCAGTAGAAACTCTTCAGGCTAGGAGGGAATGGCAAGACGTACTTAAAGTGATGAAAGAAAATAACCTACAGCCCAGATTACTGTACCCAGCAAGGATCGCATTCAAATATGAAGGAGAAATCAAAAGCTTTACAGACAAGCAAAAGCTGACAGAATTCAGCACCACCAAACCAGCTCTCCAACAAATGCTAAAGGATCTTCTCTGGACAGGAAACACAAAAAGGGTTTAAAAACCCGAACCCAAAACAATAAAGTAAATGGCAATGGGATCATACTTATCAATAATTACCTTAAATGTAAATGGGTTGAATGCCCCAACCAAAAGACAAAGACTGGCTGAATGGATACAAAAACAAGACCCTTATATATGTTGTCTACAAGAGACCCACCTCAAAACAAGGGACACATACAGACTGAAAGTGAAGGGCTGGGAAAAGATATTCCACGCAAATAGAGATCAAAAGAAAGCAGGAGTAGCTATACTCATATCAGATAAAATAGACTTTAAAACAAAGGCTGTGAAAAGAGACAAAGAAGGCCAATACATAATGATCAAAGGGACAATCCAAGAAGAAGATATAACAATTATAAATATATATGCACCCAACATAGGAGCACTGCAATATGTAAGGCAAATGCTAAGAAGTATGAAAGGGGAAATTAACAATAACACAATAATAGTGGGAGACTTTAATACCCCACTCACACCTATGGATAGATCAACTAAACAGAAAATTAACAAAGAAACACAAACTTTAAATAATACAATAGACCAGTTGGACCTAATTGATAACTATATGACATTTCACCCTACAACAATGAATTTCACCTTTTTCTCAAGTGCTCATGGAACCTTCTCCAGGATAGATCACATCCTGGGCCATAAATCTAGCCTTGATAAATTAAAAAAAATTGAAATCATTCCAAGCATCTTTTCTGACCATAATACATTAAGATTAGATCTCAATTACAGGAGCTGCTGCTGCTGCTGCTGCTAAGTCACTTAAGTCGTGTCCGACTCTGTGCGACCCCATAGACGGCAGCCTACCAGGCTCCCCCGTCTCTGGGATTCTCCAGGCAAGAACACTGGAGTGGGCTGCCATTTCCCTCTCCAATGCATGAAAGTGAAAAGTGAAAGTGAAGTCGCTCAGTCGTGTCCGACTCTTAGCGACTCCATGGACTGCAGCCTACCAGGCTCCTTCATCCATGGGATTCTCCAGGCAAGAGTACTCGAGTGGGGTGCCACTGCCCTCTCCCAATTGCAGGAGAAAAACTATTAAAAATTCCAACATATGGAGGCTGAACAGCACGCTGCTGAATAACCAACAAATCACAGAAGAATCAAAAAAGAAACCAAAAAATGCATAGAAACAAATGAAAATGAAAACACAACGACCCAAAACCTGTGGGACACTATAAAAGCAGTGCTAAGAGGAAAGTTCATAGCAATACAGGCATACCTCAAGAAAGAAGAAAAAGTCAAATAAATAACCTAACTCTACACATAAAGCAACTAGAAAAGGAAGAAATGGAGAACCCCAGGGTTAGTAGAAGGAAAGAAATCTTAAAAATTAGGGCAGAAATAAGTGCAAAAGAAACAAAAGAGACCATAGCAAAAATCAACAAAGCCAAAAGCTGGTTCTTTGAAAGGATAAATAAAATTGACAAACCATTGGCCAGACTCGTCAAGAAACAAAGGGAGAAAAATCAAATCAATAAAATTAGAAATGAAAATGGAGAGATCACAACAGACAACACAGAAATACAAAGGATCATAAGAGACTACTATCAGCAATTATATGCCAATAAAATGGACAACGTGGAAGAAATGGACAAATTCTTAGAAAAGTACAACTTTCCAAAACTGAACCAGGAAGAAATAGAAAATCTTAACAGACCCATCACAAGCACGGAAATTGAAACTGTAATCAGAAATCTTCCAGCAAACAAAAGCCCAGGCCCAGACGGCTTCACAGCTGAATTCTACCAAAAATTCAGAGAAGAGCTAACACCTATCCTACTCAAACTCTTCCAGAAAATTGCAAAGGAAGGTAAACTTCCAAACTCATTCTATGAGGCCACCATCACCCTAATACCAAAACCTGACAAAGATGCCACAAGAAAAGAAAACTACTGGCCGATATCACTGATGAACATAGATGCAAAAATACTAAACAAAATTCTGGCAATCAGACTCCAACAACACATTAAAAAGATCATACACCATGACCAAGTGGGCTTTATCCCAGGGATGCAAGGATTCTTCAATATCCGCAAATCAATGAATGTAATTCAACACATTAACAAATTGAAAAATAAAAGCCATAAGATTATCTCAATAGATGCAGAGAAAGCCTTTGACAAAATTCAACATCCATTTATGATAAAAACTCTCCAGAAAGCAGAAATAGAAGGAACTTTCAGTTCAGTTCAGTTCAGTCGCTCAGTCGTGTCTGACTCTTTGCGACCCCATGAATTGCAGCACGCCAGGCCTCCCTGTCCATCACCAACTCCTGGAGTTCACTCAGACTCACGTCCATCGAGTCAGTGATGCCATCCAGCCATCTCATCCTTGGTCGTCCCCTTCTTCTCCTGCCCCTAGTCCCTCCCAGCATCAAAGGCTTTTCCAATGAGTCAACTCTTTGCATGAGGTGGCCAGAGTACTGGAGTTTCAGCTTTAGCATCATTCCTTCCAAAGAAATCCCAGGGCTGATCTCCTTCAGAATGGACTGGTTGGATCTCCTTGCAGTCCAAGGGACTCTCAAGAGTCTTCTCCAACACCACAGTTCAAAAGCATCAATTCTTCAGTGCTCAGCCTTCTTCACAGTCCAACTCTCACATCCATACATGACCACAGGAAAAACCATAGCCTTGACTAGACGGACCTTAGTCGGCAAAGTAATGTCTCTCCTTTTCAATATGCTATCTAGGTTGGTCATAACTTTTCTTCCAAGGAGTAAGCGTCTTTTAATTTCATGGCTGCAGTCACCATCTGCAGTGATTTTGGAGCCCCCCAAAATAAAGTCTGGCACTGTTTCCACTGTTTCCCCATCTATTTCCCATGAAGTGATGGGACCGGATGCCATGATATTCATTTTCTGAATGTTAAGCTTTAACATTCCTCAACATAATAAAAGCTATATATGACAAACCCACAGCAAACATTATCCTCAATGGTGAAAAATTGAAAGCATTTCCCCTAAATTCAGGAACAAGACAAGGGTGCCCACTTTCACCGGTACTATTCAACATAGTTCTGGAAGTTCTGGCCACAGCAATCAGAGCAGATATATAGATCAATGGAACAAAATAGAAAGCCCAGAGATAAATCCACACACCTGTGGACACCATATCTTCGACAAAGGAGGCAAGAATATACAATGGATTAAAGACAATCTCTTTAACAAGTGGTGCTGGGAAAACTGGTCAACCACTTGTGAAAGAATGAAACTAGAACACTTTCTAACACCATTCATAAAAATAAATTCAAAATGGATTAAAGATCTAAATGTAAGACCAGAAACTATAAAACTCCTAGAGGAGAACATAGGCAAAACACTCTCTGACATAAATCACAGCAGGATTCTTTATGATCCACCTCCCAGAATACTGGAAATAAAAGCAAAAACAAACAAATGGGATCTAATTAAAATTAAAAGCTTCTGCACAACAAAGGAAAATATAAGCAAGGTGAAAAGACAGCCTTTGGAATGGGAGAAAATAATAGCAAATGAAGCAACTGACAAACAACTAATCTCAAAAATATACAAGCAACTTATGCAGCTCAATTCCAGAAAAATAAACGACCCAATCAAAAAATGGGCCAAAGAACTAGATAGACATTTCTCCAAAGAAGACATACGGATGGCTAATAAATACATGAAAAGATGCTCAACATCACTCATTATCAGAGAAATGCAAATCAAGACCACAGTGAGGTACCATTTCACGCCAGTCAGAATGGCTGCGATCTAAAAGTCTACAAACAATAAATGCTGGAAAGAGTGTGGAGAAAAGGGAACCCTCTTACACTGTTGGTGGGAATGCAAACTAGTACAGCCACTATGGAGAACAGTGTGGAGATTCCTTAAAAAACTGTAAATAGGACTGCCATATGACCCAGCAATCCCACTGCTGGGCATACACACCGAGGAAACCAGAATTGAAAGAGACATGTATACCCCAATGTTCATTGCAGCACTGTTTATAATAGCCAGGACATGGAAGCAACCTAGATGTCCATCAGCAGATGAATGGATAAGAAAGCTGTGGTACATATACAGAATGGAGTATTACTCAGCCATCAGAAAGAATACATTTGAATCAGTTCTAATGAGGTGGATGAGACTGGAGCCGATTATACAGAGTGAAGTAAGCCAGAAAGAAAAACACCAATACAGTATACTAACACATATATGTGGAATTTAGAAAGATGGTAATGATAACCCTGTATGTGAGACAGCAAAAGAGACACAGATGTAAAGAACAGACTTTTGGACTCTGTGGGAGAGGGAGAGGGTGGGATGATTTGGGAGAATGGCATTGAAACATGTATACTATCATGTAAGAAATGAATCACTAGTCTAGGTTTGATACAGGATACAGGATGCTTGGGGCTGGTGCACTGGGATGACCCAGAGAGATGATATGGGGAGAGAGGTGGGAGGGGGGTTCAGGGTTGGGAACTCATGTACACCTGTGGTGGATTCATGTCAATGTATGGCAAAACCAATACAGTATGGTAAAGTAAAAAAATAAAATTAAATTAAAAAAAATAAAAATAAAAACTAAGATCATGGCAGCCGGTCCCATCACTTCATGGCAAAGAGAAGGGGAGAAAAAACGGTAACAGATTTTATTTTCTTGCTGCTGCTGCTGCTAAGTCGCTTCAGTCATGTCCAGCTCTGTGCGACCCCATAGACGGCAGCCCACCAGGCTCCCCCGTCTCTGGGATTCTCCAGGCAAGAACACTGAAAAAGTGGAAGTGGGTTGCCATTTCCTTCTCCAGTGCATCAAAGTGAAAAGTGAAAGTGAAGTCGCTCAGTCGTGTCCGACTCTTAGCGACCCCATGGGCTGCAGCCTACCAGGGTCCTCTGTCCATGGGATTTTCCAGGCAAAAGTACTGGAGTGGGGTGCCATTTTCCTTGGGCTCCAAAATTACTGCAGACAGGACTGCAGCCATGAAATTAAAAGACGCTTGCTCCTTGGAAGAAAAGCTATGACAAACCTAGACAGCATATTAAAAAGCAGAGACATAACTTTGCTGACAAAGGTCCGTCTAGTCAAAGCTATGGTTTTTCCAGTGGTCATGTATGGACGTTGAGTTGGACCATAAAGAAGGGTGAGTGCCAGAGAATTGATGCTTTCAAATTGTGGTGCTGGAGATGACGCTTCAGAGTCCCTTGGACTGCAAGGAAATCAAACCAGACAATCCTAAAGTAGGTCGACCCTGAATATTCATTGGAAGGACTGACGCTGAAGCTGAAGCTTCAATACTTTGGCCACCTGATGTGAACAGTTGACTCTCTGGAAAAGACCCTGATGCTGGGGAAGACTGAAAGCAAAAGGGGAAAGGGAGGCAGAGGATGAAATGGTTAGATAGCATCACCAACTCAATGGACATGAACCTGAGCAAACTCCGGGAGATAGTGAAGGATAGGGAAGCTGGATAGGCATGCTGCACTTCATGGGATCACAAAGAGTCAGACACAGCTTAGTGACTGAACAACAATAACAACAAAGACGACCTGAAATTATAAAGCTTCTAGAAGAAAACATAGGTGGTATGTTTTTTGACACTGGTCTTAGCAATGTTTGGGATATGTGTCCTCAGGCAAGGGGAACAAAACCAAAAATCCACAAATGGGACTCCATCTGACATTATCACACTGTAGGATCAAGCCCGGCAACTGTCTACTTCCGAACTTGTTTTCTTAAAGAAAGAAATCTCTAAATTGTGTAAGCCTGTTGATTTAGTTTTTGGCTGGTTGCAGTCAAGTGCAACTCCAAAGAGATATATTAAAATTTAAATTGACTTTAAAATATTATGCAGGTCAATGCATAATTTGTTACATTTATCTCACCATAACAAAGTACCTTGAATTATTTAAAATGGGAACACATTCTTTCACTATCAAGATATCTGGCTGAAGGGCAGCTTTTGTGAGTTGTTAATTTCTTGGATGTATCACATTGCATTTAGATAACTAGACATTTTAAAACCAAGAGATCTAACAGGCGATCTGGAACCACAGATATGAACATCTGACCTTTTCTCAATAACCATTTCTCTCCTTTTTATCATGATACAGAAATATTTCTAATGCATATACCAAATTAGGGACAGAAGTGATACATCCAATCTTACAGTGCTCAGGACCATACTAAGATATATTGTTTAGAATATGCAACTTCAGTTCAGTTTTATAGCTAGATTCCATCACTACTTATGCTTCTCCTTCTTTTGTGTAGAGTTGTCTTGTCGCTGGGATCAGCTGCTCAGCCAACTCACTTCCCAGCTTCTTTGTGCTCAGGGACACTGACCAGTTCTTGCTGATAGAATGAGTGGCAGTAATGTGCTTTGCTTCCAGGCTGCTGAGCTTGAAAGATCCCGCATAGGCGTCCCTCCATAGTCTTTCCCCCTTTTCTGGCTGGGGGTATGGAGATGATTCTCACAATGACCTTGGAAACTCTGTGTTGATTATAGAAAATCCATCGGCCTGGGCTCCTACCAACTGGAGGGAGGAGAGGTAGCCTGCCGAGCTCTTCGCCTATCCAGAACTCTTAGAGAAACTTCTGTTGTGTTTGAGCCATTCTGTATGGTCGTGCGTGTTCTAGTACTTAGCTGTCTAATGCGCGTTAGGAGCCGAGTTGTATTTATTCATTCGTTTGCTGAGAGCCTCCGTGTGCCACCCTAGCTCTGTGGCCTCAGCGTGCTTTCTAACCAGTGCGGCCCTAGCCAAAGGTTCCCCGCACTCTGGTAGTGGAGCCACGTTCCAGATGAGGGCAGTAACATGTTTACTATGATGAAGTTTCCATTCAGGGTTCGTAAAGCGAAACTCACATTTTCTTCCTCCATGCATTTCCTAGCTTCCTTCTTTCCAGAAAAAGCATCCTTCTCCAGCTTTCCCCCACCCATCTCTGTGGACTTCGGATGGGAGCTAATCACCTCCAGCTGTTCTGGCTCCTGGAGCCCCGCTGGCCTCATTTCCTGTGCTCATGACAGGAAAACAAGGTCTCAGGATTCCAGCCCACTCAGGAGTTTCCAAATAGCTTTTAAAGCAACAGAACCACCGCCCCCGCCCCCCCCCCCCCCCCCCAACTCCAAATCCTTTGCTATAACCCAATCTGTAGAAACTGCTTTGATGGAAGTGGGAATGATGGTGATGAAGTATGCTTCTCTTGCTAGATTCAGAGCTACTTCTGAAAAACGAAGGTGAACTGAAAGTGTTCACTTTCAGGACTCTTTGTGACCCCATGGACTGTAGCTCACCAGGCTCCACTGTCCATGGGATTCTCCAGGGAAGAATACTGGAATGGGTTGCACTCCCTTCTCCAGGGGATCTTCCTGACTCAGGGCTCGAACCTGGATTTCCTGCATTGCAGGCAGATTCTTTACCGTCTGAGTCACCAGGGTAGTCCTGCCACTTCTGAGGTAGGACTCAAACCTGCTGCCTGGTGAGGAGTCAGCCACTTCCCTGTGGACTTTTGTGCATTTCCTGATGTTGTCTTCTGCCTTTAAACAGCCTCAGCTCTTCAGGAGTAGTTCTCAGGAGATCTTGGGTAAGATCAGACATTCCAGTTAATTAGCTCAGAATCGGTCAATCCTATGAGGAGGAACCAAGCAGTTTCCAGGGTCTTGGGATGGCATCACTCATGGCAGAGTGGAGGAATGCTGTCAGAACTGGGGGTTAGTGAAACACGTTTGGTACTGAGAATCGAAGTGGGTTCTTCAAAGCCCATCTCTTTCCTTTGTGGGGCATGCTAAGTTGCTTCAGTCGTGTCTGACTTCTGGTGACCCTATGGACTGTAGCCTGCCAGGCTTCTCTGTCCATGAGATTCTTCAGGCAAGAATACTGGAGTGGGTTGCTATGCTTTCCCTCCAGGGGGATCTTGCCAATTCAGGTATCAAACCCGAGTCTCTCACGTCTCCTACACTGGCAGGCAGGTTCTTTTCCACTAGCACCGCCTGGGAAGCTGTTTCCTTCAGGCAGAATCAATATCAACCTCCCAGGAAGCGTAATACTGTTTTCTTTCATTACGCCTTGTCAGCAAGATATTCTGAGTTTTGCAACAACTAGGACTTGAAAATTCTGATTCAGGTATCAGTTAGGCTTATGGGGTGGAGGCAGGAAGGGAGAATGAATTTCTTAGCCACAGTTAGTCAGTACCTGACCCTCACGTCAGAGTCTGCATATCTCCAGGGGTTCCAACAATACTCCCAGTCTCTGAGGCTGGCATGACTGGGATCAAATGGGAAGATGGGAAGTTGGAGTCTAGAAGTTCCGGCCTTCACATGGTCCTAGATGTTGTTAAAAAACAGCACACTGAAAATGTGAAACTTGTCTGCACACACTTTTGGCTTGTTCATTTTAAGGTGTATTTTTATTTACAAAGTGAGCAGGTGTATAACATGATGCAGTTACAAACATATTTGGTATCTCTATTTTCATGGAAAAGTATATAAATATATTACAGGAAGTTCTAGATAGTAAACATTAGAAATTGATATAATGAACGTTTGCTACCTTTTTTTTTTTCTATGCCAATATTACTGTCATTTAAAGCTTAAATACTGGCTTCAAGTATCCCCTATAAAATAGCTCTAGTTTTTAAAAAAATACTGGAAAATAATTTTGCTATAAACAAGATTGGTGCATGAAAAATAGACTCGATATGTCTATAATCAAATGCTGCCTTATTTATCCCTAAGATCTGCATTATTCAGTTAGTGTTAAAAGACCTCTGATACTTATCACAGACTGAAGCAGCTGTAAAAATACAGCATGTCACTGTTATTTACTGTTATTAAGAATGCCCCTCTAAGGTAGAGGAGAATAAGCATGGACTTGCTGTCCTGTGACCTTTAAGTAGAGAGCAAAGAAATGGACAGACATCCAGAAGGCTGTTCTTCTTATGTCATTTCAGAGGCTGGGGCTGCTCTTTTTGCTCTTCTTCAGCTTGAAGACGTGTCAGGACATAAAGGATGACTTGATAGCAGAAAATATATTGATCCTAGAGCAAAAAAAAAAAAAAGGAGACAGGGAGAGCAGACTTTAGCTGTATAGTGTGAATATATGATAAATAGCTTCACCACTGTTGGAGGCAATGTTTGAGTAATTTTGAAAATATGGAAAAGCTGTGTTATAAGGTTGAAAGTAAAAGCAGGATACAGAATTGTGCAGTGTCATGAAAATGACAAGAAAGAGAAACCCGACTGACAAAATGTGGAAGGAAGAAGCCTTGGGGTGGCGGGGGCGGGGTGAGTGCTAACTCAAGTTGTCTCTGATGGGTGGGCCACCTCTCTTTTTTGTGCTTTAGTGATACTCACGGTCCTCCAGTTTCTAACCCCGCACCCTCCTCCCCAAACCACATCTTGTTCTAGCACAGCAGCTGGAGTGGTCCTTTAAGAGGAGAGTTAGCTCATGTCATTCCATACTGACAATCCTGTGATGGCCCCATCTCACTCAGGGGGAAGCCCCAAGCTCTGGCCCCATCACCTCCTCTCACACCTCCCCTCCTGCTCCCGCTGCCTCAGCCACACTGGTTGTGACTACTCTTGAACACAGAAGACACACTCCCATCATGGACCTCTTCGAAGGTGGTCTGTCCGCCTGAAAGATTCTTTCTCCCAGACATCCGCATGACCACCTGCTTCACGTCCTTCACATCTTTGCTCAAGGGGTTACATCCTCAGTGGTACCACTCTATGTAAAATATCACCCAACCTGCCATGACTCATCCTCCACTCCACTCTTTTTCCTTCTAAAGCACTTACCACTTTCAAAGATCTTATAACGTATATCATAACTGGGTACAGTTAATGGATTCATTATCTGCCTTGCTCATCACCATCCACTAGAAGATCTTTTATTCTGGCAGAAGATCTTTGTCATTCATGTTATTCACTGACATGCTCCAAGTGCCTAGAAGAGTGCCTGGCATATAGTAGGCACTTAATAAATATCTGTTGAACAAGTGAACTTCCTGGGTCTAAAAAACTATTTTTTTAATATATTTTCTTTATCTAAAAAAAAAAAGACTGAATCAGCTTAATATTTAGGAGACTTAATTTGAATTTAAAAGGTATAGGAAAGGAAAGGTGGCAAGTTTTAATTTTAAAAATAGTAGAAAGTGAAAGTGAAAGTGAAGTTGCTTAGTCGTGTCCGACTTTTTGCAACCCCATGGACTGTAGCCTACCAGGCTTCTCCGTTCATGGGATTTTCCAGGCAATAGTCCTAGAGTGGCTTGCCATTTCCTTCTCCAGGGGATCTTCCCAACCCAGGGATCGAACCTGGGTCTCCCGCATTGTAGACAGACGCTTAACCGTCTGAGCCACCAAGGAAGTCCAAAAAAGAAAAAAATCACACATGGGGGACGGGGGTATTTTTTGGGAGGTAGAGAAATATAAGTTAACAGATATATGAACACAGCTTCCACATCAAACAAAAAAAAAAAAGAGGAAAAAGAGCGAGAGGAAGAGAAGACCAGATGTATAGTGTGAATATATACTGATATATTCACCACTATTGGAAGTGATGTTTGAGCAACTTTGAAAATATGGAAAATTGTGTTATAGGGTTGAATGTAGGATGCGGGATACAGAACTATGCAAAGTATTCCCCTCCCAATATAAACAAAAAGGACAGCTGAACTATGCAGAGTAGACAGATACTCTAAGGCATGTAGTCCCTGGGAAGGACCCATGTCTGCAGGTCAGTGGGTGACATAACCTATCTTTTGACTTGAGGTAAGAGAAATGAAAATGACCAAAGCAGAGGATAAATAAACTCTTTCCCAAGCTAAGAATTCCAGACTCCCTTTCTGCCTTCAAGTCAATGCTGCTGAATCCATTCCCTCTCAGGAAAATTCTGTAGCAAGAATATTACCTTCTCGCTCTTTTTTAGGTAGGAACTGAAATGCTACTAACTACATGCTATTTTGTCCCACCTCAAATTTTTGCCCCCAATGTGCCATCCTATTCTCTGTAATCTATTCACTGTTGGTATTGGATTTTCTTATTTTTTAAACTAAAAGGCAACATTGAAAAAAGACAGCCCTAGAAATGCTTTTACAAAAATCTTCATCAGAAGGTACGAGCCGACACTCACCTCTGTCTGAACCATTCCGTGTCTCTGCAGTCTCATGCAGCGCACTAAATCGGAGATGTCGAACTGTCAAAGGAAACAGAGCCTGTATGTTACATAAAAATGATAACTGACTGTGAACCCCAAAGGTTCACCAAGGAGTGGCTTATATAGATTTCTTCACCCCAATCTCCTTTCCCTTCTATCAGTCTTGAGAAACTCTTCTAGACAAAATAAGTTGGTGAACTGACTTTGCTATCATTTGATAATTTTGTTTATGATCTTTCTAAGAATTAGGAAGTTTATTCTATTAGAAAATCCCCAATGGGAATTCTCTTTTCTTTGGAACGACTAATTCTAGTGTCTCTATTAACTATTTTTCCTAAATTTTGCTGCTCAGAATAAAATTCCTGATCTTTTTATATTCCCAATGAAGAAACAAATTGTTTTGTTTTGTCCTACTTAAATTATCGTGAGAGTGTGAAGAGCAAGATAGTATGGTTCTTGGCAAATTCTTTAAGAGATGATGATTAGTTACATATTATGTATAGTAAGATAACATTTTAAGTATGATTTATACTAATTTAGATTTTAAGTAAGATTATACTCTTATTAACTTTGCTTATTTAGTAGTAATTTGAAAAATCAGGAGTAATTGTTTATAGATAGACAATTCAGTATCAATTTGTATAATAAAGTGTTTCCCACCTATAGGTAACAAGAACAAAAACAAAATAATTATTTTTTCATTTCAAAGATACACTTTCTTTGGCGCTTCAATATTTCTATCTCTAAAAGTGTGATAACAATGAATATCTTACACAAGTCTAAAGACTACACAGAGTAAAAATGCAATGCCACATAAGGGGCTTTAAATGGATGGTTAAAAAACCCCAGTAAAACAAATATAAGTTTGGAATATTACTTTCTTCTTGATTATGCCCTATGCATTTTTGAAAGTTTACTAAAATGCAATTCTATGTAGTACATACAAACTAATAAATAAAAACTTCTGAGATCACAACACATCCTGTACTCACTTCAAGATCTTGACTGATTAATCCTAGAACCACATCTATGCATATCAGGGTCCCTGAACGTCCAATGCCCGCGCTGCAGTGTGTGATGATTGGGCCCGATCTGTGAACATGTCTCATGTAGGAGATAAACGTCAACAAGTCATCTGGCTGGGAAGGTGTATCATGGTCTGGCCAAGCAGTGAAATTCAGATGAGAAATATGTCGTACCTCTCCTGTCTGAAATTGTACAACAGAATAAGTAGATAATATCATTTACGTATAATTAATTCTTATTTTGTCCTTTAAAATTTTGCCTGGTCCGTTGGATTAGATCCAAATAAAAATGGAAGAGACAAAGAGACTCCATCAGACAACACATGGAGGACCTTTATAAAGGGGGTTACTAAATTGCTGTAATGGCAGAAACCCACACATTGTAAAGCAATTATCCTCCAATGAAAAATAAAAAAGGTTACTAGATCCATGCTTTAAATATTGGTAAAAACTACTTTTTGGAAACCCTAAAAGCAAATTATGTTTTGTTATGAGTAACAACCTTTTTTGTTTTTAAATGACCCCTTTTCAGATTCACTCAGGTAAAAGCCATAGTCATTGCAGGGGCTTAAAAGCCCTACAGATGTGGTCTGGCTTCCTCTCACACCTAACCTCTTCCTCCTGGCGACTTTGCTCCAGCACAGGGCCCTCTCTGGTTCTTGAAAAACACTAGGCACAGTCTAGTCTCAGGACCTTTGCACTTGCTCTTTCTGACTGAAATGCTTCCCTCCCCACAATGTTCCTGTGATGTCTTTCTCACAGCATCAACATCAGTATCTTCTCATTAGAAATTACTTTCCATGAAGTCAGCAATTTCCTTTGGTTGTATGGTTAACTTCTGAATCCCTAGATTCTATAACAAAGTCTAAGCTCTATAAACATGTGTTGTTTAATAAGTCATTTAAGAAATAGTGAACAATTGTGCTAGCACACTGGAGTGGAAGCCTGGCGTGCTGCAGTCCATGAAGTTGCAAAGAGCTGGACACGACTGAGAGACTGAACTGAACTGGAGTGGACAATGAGCGATTCCCTTCTCCAGGGGATCTGCCTGACCCAGGGATCGAACCTGGGTCTCCCACACTGCAGGCAGGTTCTTTACCATATGAGGCACCAGGGAAGCCCCCAAGTAATGCGTAGGCTGGTGTAAATGAATACAGAGGTATAATCTTTGTAAAATCACAAATTAGAAATCATGAAGGAAATTCTCAGGCTCTGTATATATGCCACCAACAAAACTGAGTCAATAAGCTTTGTTTCTATGAAAATAAAATTATTCTTTAACAGAGTTAAAACTCCAATAGGAAACACATTACTCAAACCAAGTTAGCATTACTGGGTGGACGAAGGAAAAATGTGAGCATGTATGGCGGTAGAGAAACAGTAGAAGCTTAACCTCAGGTATAACCACTTATCTAATTTAAGATAATTTGTTCAGTGCTTAGGTGGAGCAATCGGACTTACCTGATTAACAAACATTTATGCTACAATTGTCCTTATATTAAAATATGTTGTCTGTGTAGGGGATTATTTTCTACGTGGAGATTTTTTTAAAAAAGTTTTATTGAGCCTACTTAGAGGTTTGACCTTTAAAAAAAAAAGTTTCTAGCACATAGTTTTTGAGCTGTTCTGTGGTATCACACCAAGCAAAGGATGATGGTTGATTCTGTAAAAGTCTCGCGTTTCCATTTTCATTTTAATACAGTATATACTGGAGGAAGGGCTTCCCTGGTGGTTTAGTGGTAAAGAATCCACCTGCCAATGCAGGACATGCGAGTTTGATCCCTGGGTTAGGAAGATCCCCTGGAGAAGGAAATGGCAACCCTCTGCAGTATTCCTGCCTGGGAAATCCCATGGACAGAGGAGTCTGGCGGGCTACAGTCCAGGGGGTTGCAAAACAGTTGGACATGATTTAGTCACTAAACAACATACTAGAGGAAACTGGCAGAATTCATGACGAGGGTCACAGTAAAGTTTCTATTAGATTAAGAATAATGGGTGGAATTAGTTCCACTGAAATGGGACTCAAATCATTAGCTTTTGTTCAGAGAAAGACACTGATGTAATCATGGAAAGATTGAATCCACGCACCTGAATGTCTTCCAGGGTCATTGCCCTTACTACAAAGCCCTTCAGCTGCTGCACTCTCACAAGGGCCAGTCGAAGTCTGTTGCTGACCATGGTCGATTTGCCTAGGACGTTAGGCCAATAGCGCTGGCATTTGATTTTTTCCCCTTCTACTTCTTGGGTCATCATGGCTATCACTGTGGAGTTTTGTTCCCAAATCATCTGCCAGAAATCTCCAACAGTTGTGGGGAGAGGTCCTTGGCAGGCGATGTAGACAAACTCTTCTCTCCCCACTGGTATCTTGATGAAGCTGGCGTTGATATATCCACCCTCATCTCCAAGAGGCACTCTGGTAGCATCATCTGTGAATTTCCCATCACAATACACAGTCATCCATATCATGCATTTTTAAACAAGAGCCTCATAGACCAGGTAAGTCAAAGATTGAGACTTTCCTCATAACCACAGATGAAATCACAAACATTTTAATAAAGGCATGTTTTCAAGGTGTAGTACAATGAAATCATTTTATACATTTCCCTCATGTTGCAAGTATATTTAAGATGTAACTCAGTGAGTTTCCCCCCAAGTTGGAAAACTACTAAAGTACTTATTACAAATATGATTGGCACAATTAATGCTTATCTAATTATATTCTTTTAAGTAAGCAGCCAAAATAATAAACTAATGCAATAAATAAAAAGGTAGGTTGCTTCATTCTCCAAGCATTGTAATTTCATATAGTCAAAATATAAATTTTCAAAGCAGGCTCCCCAGTGAAAAGTGTATATAAGCCATTTTTCTTTTTCAAATTTATTTTTTATTGAAGGATAATTGCTTTACAGAATTTTGCTGTTTTCTGTCAAACCTCAACCTGAATCAGCCATAGGTATACATATATCCCCTCCCCCCTGAACCTCCCTCCCATCTCCTGCCCCATCCCACCCTTCTAGGCTGATACAGTATAATAGGTTCTAGGTTCATCCACCTCATTAGAACTGACTCAAATGCATTCCTTTTTATGGCTGAGTAATATTCCATTAAAAACCCATGGAACGCTTCATGAACTTGCATGTCATCCTTGCGCAGGGGCCATGCTAATCTTCTCTGTATTGTTCCAATTTTAGTATATGTGCTGCCGAAGTGAGCACTATATAAGCCATCTTATCCAAGAGAATTAATTTGTATGTACTTATACATTGCAAGTAATTTCTATTTTAAATATTCACGAATTTAACTGGTTATTTCTGTGATTGCCAAATTATAACATTTAGTAATAGATTTCAAAATCCTCTGTCAATTGCCCTGATATTACTTGACTTCTGTTTGTTGTTCCACAGAAGCAAATCCACTCAGTAATTCTTGATTTATCCCATCCTGCTTTGAGATACTAGTTCGGCCATTTTTTTATTTGCCTGAAATAATCATCATGTACTTTATGGCAAACCAGGCTCTATTCCATTTTTATTTATTCCATTGAAAAAATCTTGTCTAAGACTCAATTCTTTTTTAAAAAATTTTTCTCGAAATGCGTTTGATTTATATGAAATTCAACTCTTACAGGAGGTTTTTCTAAATGAATTTTGTATCTTCTACCCTGATTGAAAAAATTGTGTCATTTTTATTGCATGTTTGTCATTATTGGTTCTATTATTTATCTTTGAAGTTATGACTTCCTGGCAAAGATAAGGTCAATGTGTCATGTGATACAATTCAATATGCCAATATATGTATATATGACTCATGATTATTATAAGAAGTTGCTAGATGTTAGTATTTTAGTTATATACACATATTCATATATATTTTTAAAAAGTCACATGTTGATTGGTGAAATGGGGTGGGTAAAAATAGGATCACCAGTTTTTCCACAAGGCATCTGAAACAATTCAAAGGATAATGCAACTTGGTAATCCCACAGTGGCCACGTGCACATCCACAACTGTTATGGACCACAGACATTTCTCTGTGCTTAAAATGCAGAATATATAGATCTGACTATGACACACGAACTAAGAAATTGCTTATCCAGAAGCCATTTAATATTTTTAGAAATACCTTAAGAATTCACGAATGTCTGAAGATACATTTAAGATTGCCCTAATCAATTTTCAGAATACAAAGAAACTTTTAAAAGAGTTTACACTATATATATAAATTTATTTGTTACTGATGTAAATCTCTGGATGTATGTCTCTGTGTGTGTGCACACTTACGTGAGTGATAAACTAGCGCGTAAGTTTTAAACTGGTTTAAATTATATTAAACATATATTTGATTTGAAACCAAATTGGAACTTACAGGGCAGTATATTTTTATATCGGTTCTTCCTTCTGTTTTCCTTCGTCTGTCCAATTAGACATTGATCCAAAGGTTTTAATTCTTGAAGATTCTGTTAAGCAAAAATAGAAATAAAATTAAATTTGTTGAGATAAGCAGTAATTCATTGTAATGATTGCAAATGCTTTAAATGTACAGGCAGCAAAACTGACTATTGATTAGGGCAAACTTTGTTTAGAAATAGTTATGTCCTGTTAATACAAATCAGCCTAAAATCCCAATACTAAATCAAGAAACTGCTGGAAATGATGCATCACATCTATAGTGTATTAACTATGAAGTTTAGTGGATGGTTAGAATTGATACTTGGCTTTTTAAAAAATCTCTTCATCTTAACATAAGAGGATATTCTTCAAGGAGATTTATCAAGCTCCAAAATGTCTAAAGAGATTCCTTTATTCTATTAGGACTCTAATAAGAAAAATTAATTTACTGCTAGAAGTTAATGGCAACCCACTCTAGTATTCTTGCCTGGAAAATCCCATGGACAGAGGAGCCTGGCAGGGTTACAGTTCATGGGGTTGCAAAGAATCAGACATGACTGAGTGACTGCGCACGCTAGAAATGACAAGATGGTGCTTTTATAGTTGGAGGTTGTAAAGAAGTAGACATTTTCAAATTTTTCAAAATTTATCTTAACCTTGCATAACACTTTGTCTGAGAAAGAACCACTGTCAGAAGCTCCTTACCTCCAGTTCCTTAGATGGGATTCCTTGATCGAGTAAACCCCGCAACATTCGAATGACTGACTTCAGCTTGGTACCAGTGTATTTCCCAGAGGGAAGCACTTTGACGATGGGGAGTGTGGTAAGTTCCTCATTTGTCAGAAAGGGATGCTCTAAAAAGAAGACACCAGTTAATTAAAAAAAATTCCCCCAGAACTGATTTAGCCAATAAGAGAACCAATTTGAGCTTATCCTCACCTCATCTGGTTTTTACAAAAGTTGAGAGTATTGAAATTAATAAGGCAATAGAATTAACAAGTAGGCAGATATCTACAGTTAACAAAGGGAAATCCTGGCCATAGCAAGATCCTTGTACCCAACTTTTAAGGGAACTCCTTGCTGAATGTTCAGCGTTCTTAAGGGCTCTTAACTCTCAATTACTTAAAAGTTTCTAAAGGAGTTTAAGTTGTTTCTGTTTCTCTGGATTCAAATGGGACTGTTTACTTGATAAAAATGTATTTAGTCCTGTTTTTTGCATTTAAATTGGCTTCCAAGCACATGGAGGAAAAATGAAGAAGGGATGCTCCAGAAACTCCTTATCAGGGAACACTGCCCTGGAAACACTGATTTCTCCTCTCTCCACCCACTGGTACTCAGTGCCACTATCTCTGGCATTTTATAGTTTTCTCCATGCAAATGAAATCCTTCGGGTCTTTAGAAGTTTATCAAACAAGTGATATCAGTGTCTAAGGAAGTGGTATGTGTCTAATTTAGTATCTGCACTGTCTATGGAAACTGCTGATAACAGAAGACAACTGTTATCCGGGAAAACATGTAGGAGAGACTTCTTGCTATAGTCTGCACAAGTGCAGCTTTAATTACATCAATCAGTTGATAGGAGGATTTTGATGATGCAGCTACTATGCAAGCAACAGTAATTCCAGGCACTGCAGGGGGATACGCAAGAAGCTTAACGTCTGTCTGGAGTGAAGGCTAGTTGTGAATACAAAATTCAATCATACGAAATAACTGCAAACTTTTACAGGACTGAGTGTGAATGCAACAGGAGCTCAGAGGCTGGAGGGATGAACCTGGGCTACAGGATTTGAGCATCTCCTTTGATACCAACAATCTATCTAAATCAAAACAAGTATTAATTAAACTTCTTTAGTTTCTTTCAACAATGACTTCAAATTACAAAACCATGCTGTTTCATTTTATTAGTATAACATTTCCTTACATGAGAAAAGAGAAGTTTAACACTAGATGGAACTTTATTGCTCTGTTAGCTCAGATTAAAACAAAGAGGCAGTAATCGTGAGGGCAGACCAATTGATTTTTGCTCTTAAACATTTTCCTGTCTTTGTGCTGTTCTTCCTACTTTGCTGTAAATAAAATGTGCTCCTTGACTTCTTATTCCAAGATGGCAAAATTTTGATTTTGTGTTTCTGTGTGTCTATACATCTATTTACACGTTTTATTCCAAGCCACTGACTATTTTATTCTAACAACTGTGCAAAAACCCTGGTCATATAAATGAATGTTGATGTCTGTGTATGTGATTAAACTTTATGTATAGAACCTAATAATGTAGACCTACGGTGAAATAACATATCTAAAATATCCTGAAAACTGTAATTCTCAAACACTTATTTTTTTATCTAGTGTTTTTGATTAAAAGTTGCTAATAAATTTCTTGCCTTTATTGGAATCTTCGTGGTCTGTTGTTTCTATTGGCAATTCATCACTTCCCCATGTTATTTCATCATCCTCATTCTTCTTTTCTTCTGACTTTTGAATTAAGCTATGATAACAAAACACATTTATAATATTTTCTGTTCTCTCACCAAAATAAATTTAAATACTATGTCCTTGAACCACACATCTCCACAATTATTATTATATTTAGTAATTTTAATAATAAAATAATTATTTTTAATCTATTTTAAAATACATTATACTATTTAAAAAAATCCTCAAATCCATAATTGCTAAAATTTATAGGTAGATATAATTACACTGAGGTACAGATTTTTTTTTCTTCAGCTAAGATGGCAAAAGAGATGATTTATTGTACACACATTACATTCAGCCACAACTGAGAAGAGAATTAGTCCATAAAATCAGAAGTCCAGGGTAAAGGACCAAAAGGGACCATTTTGATAGGAACAAGGTGGGTCTTTCAAAAGTGGTCAAGGCAATCAGAATGGCCATAGGTGTTCCAGATCCATTGAGACAAGTTCTACATAGTAGGCAGGCAGTCCGGCAATTTGTGCCGGCATCCCTGGCCTCTGGCTTCCCTTGTTTCTGCTTCTGTGGCTTCCGTGGGTGTACAAGTTTACTTGGACCTCTGCCTCATCTTTCTTCTTTTGTGGTTCAGCCTGCCCATTTGCTTCTTCCTTCACTTCACTCTCATGGCACAGAGGTTTCTCAAAAGATGGTACTAAGACTGAGAACCAGATTGCTTAATATAGTTTACATTGTGTGCTTAAATAAACCCCAAGTCTTTGGTTGAAGGAGTCCTCTTGGGGATGGAAAGGTGATGGTTTGTTTCCACTCTTCGTTGTGGACCAGTGATTACAATTATGTAAATAAAATGATTCTTTAATTACAGAAGTCCCAATTGATGGACAATCTTTTGCTACAAAAGGAGGCTAAGAGGACACTCCTGTATTTGCTGCTGTTTAGTTGCTAAGTCCGGTCCAACTCTTTTGCAACCCCCATGGACTGTAGCCCGCCAGGCTCCTCTGCCCATGGGATTTCCCAGGCAAGAATACTGGAGTGGGTTCCCATTTCCTCCTCCAGGGGATCTTTCCAAGTGAAGGATCAAACTTCCATCTCCTTCTTGGAAGGCGGATTCTTTACCACTGAGCCACCAGGGAAGTCTTCAGTATAAAGATACTGTGTGCGTGTGTGTGTGTATGCAGGCACGTGCTCAGTCACGTCTGACTCTCTGTGATAGCCCACTAGGGCTGCAGTCCTGTATTTGGGTATTCACTTAACGTAATAAAATTCAGCACAAGTTCTCATTATTCTAGGGATACACAGCAGAAGCCATCTCCTTGGCAAAATAGGTGGCTAGAAAAGAGAAGCTACGTAGAAGAGAACAGTGTTTAGTGATAAGATGAGATGACAAAGGATAACAAAAGGCCAGAGTACATTTTTCACTTTCTGATGCTCAGGGGAACAAAGCAGAGTACCTTGTCTGACGGCACTGTATACACCATTAAAGCAGGACATGTACTAATGCTCCTGAAACATCATAACAGGACAGCAACTATGCTGCTTTTATAGTGGACGCTTTCCTCTGCTCCGACTAATTGTACATCACAATTAACATATAATTTGCAAGCTCTGCATTCATGAGGTCTCTCTGGTCTTCCAGTAAGTTCATGTTGTCTGGAAGGATATGTTTTGCAGCTCCTCCCACCAGGATCGTCCCTTCTTTCTCATTCTTTTGAACAGTTGCTTAGTATTTCATTGTATGCTGCTGCTGCTGCTAAGTCGCTTCAGTCGTGTCTGACCCTGTGTGACCCCATAGACGGCAGCCCACCAGGCTCCCCTGTCCCTGGGATTCTCCAGGCAAGAACACTGGAGTGGGTTGCCATTTCCTTCTCCAATGTATGGCAGTGAAAAGTGAAAGCGAAGTCGCTCAGTCGTGTCTGACTCTTAGCATGAGTACATCCTAACTTATTTTGTGTTTACTATGGATTTTTACTACTATAAACAATGTTGCAATGAATATTCTTACAGAAATGTTTCTGCATACATATGGTTCAGTTCAGTTCAGTTCAGTTGCTCAGTCGTGTCTGACTCTTTGCGACCCCATGAATCGCAGCACGCCAGGCCTCCCTGTCCATCACCAACTCCCGGAGTTCATTCAGATTCACGTCCATTGAGTCAGTGATGCCATCCAGCCATCTCATCCTCGGTCATCCCCTTCTCCTCCTGCCCCCAATCCCTCCCAACATCAAAGTCTTTTCCAATGAGTCAACTCTTCGCATGAGGTGGCCAAAGTACTAGAGTTTCAGCTTTAGCATCATTCCTTCCAAAGAAATCCCAGGGCTGATCTCCTTCAGAATGGACTGGTTGGATCTCCTTGTAGTCCAAGAGACTCTCAAGAGTCTTCTCCAACACCACAGTTCAAAAACATCAATTCTTCGGCGCTCAGCCTTCTTCACAGTCCAACTCTCACATCCATACATGACCACTGGAAAAACCATAGCCTTGACTAGGTGGACCTTAGTCGGCAAAGTAATGTCTCTGCTTTTGAATATGCTGTCTAGGTTGCTCATAACTTCTCTTGGGACCAATTCTTAGAAATAAAATTGCTAGGCTGAAGGGAATGTATCAGTACTACAGTTCTTTGAACACATGACATCTAACATTATAAGACACACTGTTACTTAGTTTACATTAAGAAAGAAATAGTATCAATGACTATAATTTTATAACCCTTCATGATTTCAGAGATGTTACAATTTCAAAAGTGCTTCCAAGAATTGGGAACATGTTAAAAAAAATGTATGTGTTAATAATGTTTTCAGTTTCCACTTGAAGAAAATTATATACTAATTTACTCTTCTTCCCCCTCGCCTGCCAAACTGGGAAAAGCCTATGTCTTACAAATATTGGCAGTTGGCCCAGATATCTGCTAATCTTTTAAGTATAAAACCATTCTACATTAATAGGGCCTACACTATTGTGTAGCACTTCTACATTAATAAGGTCACAAAGAGTCAGACACCACTGAAGTGACTTAGCATGCACTAACTTTACTTAGTGAAAAATTCACTGTCAGTTTGCAAATAACTCCCTTCGACTGCTTGGTTATCATTTAATACAAAGCAAAATTCACATACAATCGGTTTGCTGGGCAACAATATATATAACTTTTCCTGATACATCATTTAGTGTTACAAAATAAAAAAATCTTACATTAGAAACTGTTTTCAACAGGAAAAACATTTGTGGGGGTTTAAAATGTTTCTTACCTGCTATGGTTTTATTTTACTTATTTTCTTACCTGCTATGGTTTTATTAAAGAATGAAATTTGTGAGGTATAGAAAAATATAGAAGTAGAAAAAATAAGTTGCCTATAAATACACCAGGAGAAGATACTATTATCACTGTATCTTCTTGCAGACCCTTCTTGAATTCTTTCTGATGGTGAAGAGAATATATTGCTTTTTTTCTTGAGCAATGTTATAATAAACACATTGTCACATGTCACTAGAACGGCCTTGTAACATTTTTAAAACATTTAAAAATTTCAACTGTAGTTTCATAATTTACTCAACAAGTCTCATTTTATAGAAGATATATTAACTTAAAAATCAACATCTAAATGGAAATCTTCAGAGCACTTCTAAGAAAACAATGAAATTGTTATAGATACTTGAAAATTTTTCTTCTTACCTTTCACTTTTGCCTTTTTCTTCACAATGTTCTTCACAGCCATTCATTTTGGTAGACTACGATAAAGAGAAGTCAATATCAAAACAGCCTACTATAAAAAAACCTATCTTATATAATGTTCAGTTTTTTCCTACTAATTATTGCCAATGTTTACTGTTATCATTCATCCTCATGTTACAAAGACAACATGCTATTCAGTTAATACATGACAAACTCTGGCTGAGGCATCCACAGTGGCTCAAGAATTATTGCTGGCTCCATTTGCCCATCTTCACATTCATCTTGTTTTTCCATTTCTTACATAGGGGATATGAATGTACAGAGGTAAGGAAAAAGAAAAAGGAAAACCTAAAGTAATGATTGTTTACATGGGCACTTGTGACAAGTTTTTATTTTTTTATTTACCTATTTATTTTTAAATTTTTATTTTTACTTTATTTTGCTTTACAATACTGTATTGGTTTTGCCATACATTGACATGAATCAGCCACGGATGTACAAGTTCCCCATCCTGCACCCCCCTCCCACCTCCCACCCCATATCATCTCTCTGGATCATCCCTGTGCACCAGCCCCAAGCATCCTGTATCAAACATAGACTGGTGATTCGTTTCTTACATGATAGTATACATGTTTCAATGCCATTCTCCCAAATCATCCCACCCTCTCCCTCTCCCACAGAGTCCAAAAGTCCGTTCTAAACATGTGTCTCTTTTGCTGTCTCGCATACAGGGTTATCATTACCATCTTTCTAAATTCCATATATATGTGTTAGTATACTGTATTGGTGTTTTTCTTTCTCAAAACCACAATGAGGTACCATTTCACACCAGTCAGAATAGCAGTGATCCAAAAGTCTACAAGCAATAAATGCTGGAGAGGGTGTGGAGAAAAGGGAACCCTCTTACACTGTTGGTGGGAATGCAAACTAGTCCAGCCACTATGGAGAACAGTGTGGAGATTCCTTAAAAAATTGTGACATGTTTTTAAACAGTGACCAAAACTATCCTAAAGAAAGAGAAATGCAAGAAGGCAAAGTGGTTGTCTAAGGCGGCTTTACAAACAGCTTAGGAAAGAAGAGAAGTGAAAGGCAAGGGAGAAAAGGAAAGATATAACCAACTGAATGCAGAGTTCTAGAGGATAGCAAGGAGAGATAAGAAGGTGTTCTTAAATGAAAAATACAAAGAAATAGAGGAAAACAATCAAATGGGAAAGACTAGAGATCTCTCAAGAAAACTGGAGACATCAAGGGAACATTTCATGCAAGGATGGGCACGATAAAGAACAGAAACAGTAAGGACCTAACAGAAGCAGAAGAGATTAAGAAGAGACGGTAAGAATACACAGAAGAACTATCCAAAAAAGATCATAATGACCCAGATAACCACGATGGTGTGGTGACTCACCTACAGCCAGACATTCTGGAGTGTGAAGTCAAGTGGGCTTTAGGAAGCATCACTATGAAGAAAGCTAGTGGAGGTGATGGAATTTCAGCTGAGCTATTTAAAATTCTAAAAGATGATGCTGTTTACGTGCTGTACTCAATACTCAGCAAATCTGGAAAACTCAGCAGTGGCCACAGGACTAGAAAAGATCAGTTTTCATTCTAATCCCAAAGAAGGGCAAAGCCAAAGAACATTCGAACTACTGTACTATTGTACTCATTTCACACGCTGGTAAGGTTATGCTTAAAATCCTTCAAGCGAGGCTTCAGCACTATGTGAACTGAGCTCTTCCAGATGTACAAGCTGGATTTAGAAAAGGCAGAGAGCCAGAGATCAAATTGCCAACATTTTGGATCACAGAGAAAACAAGAGAATTCAAGAAAAACACCTACTTCTGCTTCACTGACTATGTGAAAGCCTTTAACTGTGTGGATCAAAACAAACTGTGGAATATCCTTGAAGAGATGGGAATACCAGATCACTTTATCTGTCTCCTGAGAAACCTGTATGTGGGTCAAGAAGCAACAGTTAGAACCAGACATGGAACAACGGACTGGTTCCAAATTGGGAAAGCAGTATGTCAAGGCTGTATACGGCCACCCTGCCTATTTAACTTATATGCAGAGCACCTTATGAGAAATGCCAGGATGGATGGATTACAATTAGAATCAAGACTGCCTGGAGAAATATCAGCAACTTCAGATATGCAGATGATACCTGAAACTCCAATACTTTGGCCACCTCCTGTGAAGAGTTGACTCATTGGAAAAGGCCCTGATGCTAGGAGGGATTGGGGGCAGGAGGAGAAGGGGATGACAGAGGATGAGACGGCTGGATGGCATCACCGACTCGATGGACATGAGTTTGAGTAAACTCCGGGAATTGGTGATGGACAGGGAGGCCTGGCGTGCTGCGATTCATGGGGTCGCAGAGAGTCGGACAGGACTGAGCGACTGAACTGAACTGAAACTGAACCACTCTAATGGCAGAAAGTAAAAAAAGAAACCAGAGAGCCTCTTGATGAGGGTGAAAGAGGAGTGAAAGCTGACTTGAAACTCTACATTCAAAAACTAAGAGTTCACTTCATGGCAAATAGAATGGGAAAGAGTGGAAATAGTGACAGACTTTATTTTCTTGGGCTCCAAAATCACTGTAGATGGTGACTGCAGCCATGAAATTAAAAGATGCTTGCTCCATGGGAGGAAAGCTATGACAAACCTAGGCAGCATATTAAAAAGCAGAAACATCACTTCGCCAACAAAGGTCTATATAGTCCAAGCTATGTTTTTTCCAGCAGTCATGTACGGATGTAAGAGTTGGACCATAAAGAAAGCTAAGTGCCGAAGAACTGATGCTTTCAAATTGTGGTGCTGGAGGAGATTCTTGAGATCCTTTGGACATTAAACTAGTCAATCTTACAGGAAATCAACCCTGAATATTCACCTGACGTGAAGAGCCGACTCACTGGAAAACATCCTGATGCTGGCAAAGATTGAAGGCAGGAGGAGAAGGGGATGACAGAGGATGAGATTGTTGGACAGCATCACCAGCTAAATGGACATGAGTTTGAGCAAACTCTGGGAGACAGTGGAGGACGGAGGAATCCGGCATGCTGCAGTCAATGCCGTTGCAAAGTCAGACATGACTTAGCAACTGAACAACAGTTTAAAAGCTAAAATTTCCAACGTGTTAAATTATCTGGCCATTTATTAAAAAATACTTTTAAAATTGAAGTACAGTTGATTTACAATGTTGTGTTAGTTTTGGGCGTACAACAAAGTGATTCAGTTTTATACATATAAATGTATATGTATCTATAAACACATATAAAACCACTTTTATGTATTATTTTCCATTATAGTTTATTCCATGATACTGAATATAGTTCCTTGTGCTATACAGTAGGTCTTTGTTGTTATATATTCTATATATATAAAAGTCAGTATCTGTCCATCTTAAACTAAGTAATCCCAACTCCCAACCCCTTTCTCCTCTGGTAACCATAAGTTTGTTTTATCTGTGAGTCTGTTTCTATTTTGTAAGTAAGTTTGCTTGTATCATACTTCAGATTGCACACATAAGTAATACCACATTCACCCTTTTAATTTTAAAGTAAAGGGTGTCTCTCTAGGGAACACAAGTTAATTAGTTCATAGTTTAGCTGAGTCCCAGAGACCCAAGTCTTGAAGAAGCATTTTGCTACACTCAGAAAAAGATGCCAAGTGGAATTTTTACATGGTTAATCTTACATCTCAATCTTCATCAGAACAAATTATCTTAACCGGAAATTCCTTTCACTTCAAGACTGCATTATCTGGCTTCTGTCCAGCTCTACATTCCATATGGTTTTACTCTCGCCTTCCCTAACTAGACTTTAAACTGATGGGCCTTTCTTGAGCTCTTCAAAATCACTCATCTTTTTTCACTTTTTCCTTACTAATGTTAAGTGTCTTTATCTTCTGAGGATGTTTCCTACCACCCAGGCTAAACACAGTTCTCCTTGGTTATTCTCTTTTCAAGCACTTTCACTTTTAAACTTCATAGACTTTATCACAACTTGTAATTGCATGTTTATTTGCCCTGTTAGTTATAGACATTGTAGAGTTAAAAAGTATCTATAATTAAGTTATTATGATATCCTTTTCAATTCATCTGAGGGAAACACAGAACTTCTATGGAGGAAAAAAAAGAGTAGGTTGTTTTTAATCCACTGACAACTAAAAAAAAAAAAAAGCTTCTTAGATCTTATCTGTTATTAAGAGTTGAAAATTTTAGTCTGGTCTAAAACTTGTATTTCCAAGTAAAGTCATTTGGATTTCTTATTCCCCACCATAATCCTGATCTAGGAATCTACCATGTGTGTAATCATTTTGCAAAGTATAAAGCCTTTTATAAGAGTAAAGTGTTATTATCAATATTAAAATAACTAGATACAGCCCAGTTTGACATACACTATGTTGATACTTGTACTAACCGATTTCTCACTAATTTTGCAAAGTTCATCTATGTATGGTTTGTGTGTGCCTGCTCAGTCGTGTCTGAGTGACCCCGTGGACTGTAGCCCTCCAGGCTCCACTGTCCATGGGATTATCTAGGCAAGAATACTAGAGTAGGTTGGCATTTCCTCCTCCAGGGAATCTTCCTGACCCAGGGACTGAGCCTGCGTCTCCTGTGTCTCCTGCATTGGCAGGCAGATTCTTTACTCCTGAGCCACTTGCACGTGTACATCTCCCAAACTGACCACTAGACTGCACAAGCGAAAATGGACAGAAGCCCTGACGTCCCTTCTAACCCTGTTATCCCCCAAATAATCCAACAAGTTCAGCAACAGCTGAAGTGAAGAGTTTTGAAACATTAGATGATAATTTACAATAACGCCTATGACTGGCATTCATTCCTTCATTCATAAATAAGACAGACACTGGCCTGAAGCACTTTACTAAGAGTCACAGTAATCCCTTCCCTTATCTGAGCGTGATTTGTTTCAAAGCCCCCAGTGAATGACGGAAACCACGGACAGTACTCAACACTGTCTTCTGTTCATGTCTTCCGCTCACAAACTGAATGCCTTTTCCATCTTCACTAAGCACTTTCACGCCTGTGGCCATAACATTTGCAGTCTGAGGTGCAACAACAGAACCTGTAGCACAGATTTCTTTTTTCCTTCTTCACAGTTTCACAGATTTGTTCGCACTATAGAACTAACCTCAGCATATGACTTTTTTCTTCCTTTATGAAGTAGAGAACGTTCATCTTTTCACTTAAAGGAAGCACTTATGGCTTCTCTTTGGTGAATTCAAACCGCCAGCATCACTGCTCTGGCACTTCAGGGCCATTCTTAAGTGCAATAAGTTACAGAAACACAAATAAGTTACATCACACACTTCGATGCTGCAACGGTTGCTCCGATAACCAAGATGGCTACTAACTGACTTATGGGCAAAGTGATGATCTGGGTTATGGGTGGGATGGAGCATGACTGTGCAAAATTTCATCTCACTACTTAAAATGGCATGCAGTTTAAAGTTTGTGAATTGTTTATTTCTTGAATTTCCCATTTAACATTTTCTAACTGAGGTTGCCTGTGGGTAACTGAAACCTCTTACAGTGGAACTGTGGATGGGGGACAGGGAGAGACTATTGTAGTCAAGGGTTGTTTTTGTTCAGTCACTAACTGGTGTTCGACTCTTCGTGACCCCATAGACTGCAATATGCCAGGCTCCCTTGTCCTTCACTACTTCCCAGAGTTTGCTAAAACTCAAGGCCATTGATTCAGTAATGCCATCCAACCATCTCATCCTCTGTTTCCCCCTTTTCCTCTTGCCCTCAGTGTTTCCCAGCATCAGAGTCTTTTCCAATGAGTCATCTCTTTGCAACAGGTGGCCAAAGTATTGGAGCTTCAGCTTTACCATCAGTCCTTCCAGTGAATATTCAGGGTTGATTTCTTTTGGAATTGACTGGTTTGATCTCCTTGTAGTCGAAGGGACTCTCAAGAATATTCTCTAGTGCCACAATTTGAAAACATCTTCGGTCTTCAGCCTTCTTTTATGGTCCAGCTCTCACATCCATACATGACTACTGGAAAAACCATAACTTTGACTATATGGAGCTTTGTTAGTAAAGTAATGTCTCTGCTTTTTAATATGCTGTCTAGAAAGATGTGTCATTATGGCCTTAGTTAAGAGATTTCAGAACATACATTGCAAGGCGTATTTTAAATAGTATTATTAATAAAATATGATTAAAGTCAGTCTGGTTTAAAATATTCAGAAAACATTTTACAAAGAGCTTATTGCTGTAATTATTAATAGTACAAAAGAACAGCATCTTACATAAAAAACACTACAGCATGATATATTGTGAGCTATCCAATATTTGTGTAGTCATTTTTTTAAGGTTAGGAAATACATACCAAACAGATAAATGCTTCCTTTTATTTACACACATTAATTATTTGTAAGTTTTAAATGAAAATAATCAAGTGTATATGAGACTGTGTGTGGATACATGCATAGTAAGAATCCAAAGCAGCTTGGTTTTGACAGTTTTGAAGATGCTCATTAGGAAGTTTAAGAAGACCTGTGAGGGGAAATTATCCTCAAACAATGAGCAAGATCAGATTCATATAGATACAGTGATGCCTAGTTTGAGTAGGCTTATGTATTATTTTGACTATGCCAAAGCCTTTGACTGTGTGGATCACAACAAACTGGAAAATTCTTCAAGAGATGGGAATACCAGACCACCTGACCTGCCTTCTGAGAAATCTGTATGCAGGTCAAGAAGCAAGTTAGAACTGGACGTGGAACAATGGACTGGTTCCAAATTGGGAAAGGAATACGTCAAGGCAGTATATCATCACCTTGCTTATTTAACTTATATGCAGAGTACATCATGTGAAATGCCAGGATGGGTGAAGCACAAGCTGGAATCAAGATTGCTGGGAGAAATATCAATAACCTCAGATATGCAGACGACACCACCCTTATGGCAGAAAGAGAAGAGGAACTAAAGGACCTCTTGATGAAGGTGAAAGAGGAGAATGAAAAAGCTGGCTTAAAACTTAACATTCAAAAAATGAAGATCATGGCATCCAGTTCCATTACTTCATGGCAAACAAATGGGGAAACAACTGCAACCGTGAAAGACTTTATTTTCTTGAGCTCCACAATCACTGCAGCCATGAAATTAAAAGACACTTGCACCTTGGAAGAAAAGCTATCACAAAGCTAGACAGCATATTAAAAAGCAGAGACATCACTGTGCCGACAAAGGTCCCTATGGTCAAAGCTATGGTTTTTCCAGTAGTCATATGTGGATGTGAGAATTGGACCATAAAGAAGGCTGAGCACTGAAGAACTGATGCTTTCAAACTGTGGTGCTGGAGAAGACTATTGATAGTCCCTTGGACTGCAAGGAGATCAAACCAGCCAATCCTAAAGGAAATCAACCCTGAATATTCACTGGAAGGACTAATGCTGAAGCTTCAATACTCTGGCCACCCGATGCTAAAAGCTGACTCATTGGAAAAGACCTTGATGCTGGGAAAGATTGAGGGCAGGAGGAGAAGCGGGTAATATAGGATGAGATGGTTGGATGGCATCATCCACTCAATGGATATGAATTTGAGCAAGCTCTGGGAGATGGTGAAGGACAGGAAAGCCTGGCATGCTGCAGTCCATGGGGTTGCATACAGTCAGACACAACTGAGAGACTGAACAACAACATATTATTTATCCACTATTTCATGCTTTTTTCTTAGTCAGCTCAATATCCCAGAAAATATGAAGCCTCTTAAATAAGTTTATCATTACATTTTGAAAACTGTTTCTTTCTCTGTCTTTTTCTTCTTTTGGCTTAAGGAAATTTGAATAGTAATACTTTCTCTGGAATGGGATGACTTTTTGTTGGAAATATTCTTTTTTTTTTTAGTATTCTTTTCCAGTATGGTTACAGGATATTGAAAATAATTCCCTGTGCTACACATTAGAACCCTGTTGTTTATTCATTCTAAATGTAATTGTTTGGCATAGGATGACTCTCAAATGCAACAAGAAAATGAATCTAAGATGATTCCAACTTTTGAGTTTTATTTTCTTAAAACAAATTTCTTAAAACATTCACAAATTTTAACAAATTTATATATATTGAACACTAATTCTTAGCTTATTTTTATTAGTTTGGATCCAACTAATCTAATGTATTATGAATGAGCCAGCTGCCCAAATCTATTAAAACATGTCTCAGTTGAAATTGCAGGCCAATCACAGCAAAAGCCATGGAATAACTGAAAAAAATATGTTTTCATGATAATTAAGACCAAGAATTCAAGAAAGACAGAAGAAAACAAGCATTCTAGGATAAAAATCAAATTTCCTACCTGGAATGGGATCTTAGAATTACCAACTTTTATTTGGTGCAACAATAATAAAGATACCAAATAAATAAATAAATAAATAAATAAATTCAAGATTTTCAGGCCCTTTTTTCCTGAATGGAAAACTTCACCAAAAGAAGTTAAATGATTTTAAGGGTAAGTTCTTTCTGCAAAATGAGTAAAAGATACCAGTTCTAACTCTGAGTAACTGAGGTTACTAACCAGTCATCAGGATATTATCTCTAATATTTAGAAGGGAAACTGGTAGGCTGGGAGGGGTAAGACCTTATCAGGGAATTCTAACAAGAGACAGCATCACAGTGCCTGCCTAGGTATTATTCTTACCTCTGTAAAATCTTCAGGTAAAGGTGAACCATCACAATATGTATCTTCTGCTCTCTCTTCAGATGACTTCCCATTGGCTTTCAATGTACCTGGGCAAGAGAAATGGGCCAAGAGGAATTAAAATGCTCTGTAGAGGCCTTCCGGTATCCTTTAGGGTACTAACTTACTCATTCTGGTTCATCTACCTGGAACACAGGCATCTCCTACTGCATTATTTTGGTTTAAAAGATTCTGAGCTTCCTCATCCACAACATCCAGCAAAGACTGGATGACTTCAGCTTCCTGAGGATCATCGTAGTTCTCATCTTCTTGTCCATCAGGTTCTTGAAAAACAGTAATCAACATGGGGTTTTACTTTAAAACATATTGATAGGAGAAAGAGACTCCTACATGTGGCACATGTAACATGCCAGGTACTTCAAATTTTAAGCATTTACTCTGAAAAAGCAGCAATGACAGGGAAAGCAGTTTTTACTTCTAGAACTATTCTGACACAAATGCAACTGAATAAAATCAATGTGTGTGATACACCTTTTCATGAAATATTAATAATTTAATGTTTTATTTCCCTAAACTAGTCCTAAATTATTAATTTATAAAAAAACTAAAGAAGGTCAACTAAAGATGTTACAAAGATTATGGATATATAATATAAAACAACAGGGCAGCCCAAACATCTTTAAGAAAAAATTTCTCAGTTATTAGGTAGCTTGTGAATTGCTGCTTCAGAGAATACAAGAAACATTATCAAATAAAACTGCTCTCTCTTCAAGCAATTAAAAATTGTTTTAATCTTAAGAGGTGAAATTGAATATTGGAAATTTGTACAGTAGTACAGCTAATAATATTAAGTTTATGCTATTCTTTTATTTCTTTGAACAACAATCTTTCCTTGTAAAATATAGGAGCATGTAAGGCAAATAAGAAAGGCTACCAATATTTCTTTAAAACTTGAATTATTAGAGTAATAATTAGAGTAATTATTAGAGTAATTGGATGGCTGATTTGGAAAACTACCTTTGTACAGAATCACATTTGCTGATTCCTTCATCTGATAAGTAGAACATTTTCCTTCAGGGTACAAAATTTCAATGATTTCTTCTCCATTAACCTAAAATATATAAAAAAAAAAACAAAGTAAATCATTAGTTTACTATTTTACTAACTTCCAGGATTAGGTAGAGACTGCACATTGGCCCTCCATGTCCTTCTCCCCATCTTTCTTAGTAGAAAATCCTTCTTCTATCTCCCCACATTGTAACAGCGCTTCCAGGAAATACCAGTGCAATGATATATGCAAAGGGGATGGGCCTTTCCATCATCAAAATATGTCTAGAAACACTAGATTAAACAACCTTAAACCAAGATTTTTATTTCAAGAATGCTCATAATACTTACTAATATAAACTGTGAGTTGTCGAAAGATAAATGCATTGTGTACTATTTCCTAAACTTAGTTGACTACAGAAATCTCTTTTTAAAGCATATTTTATGGGACTTATCTTCCATAGAATTTTTTCAGAAAAGTTAAATAGTACTACTAAACTTAGAAGTTGAGGGAAATGGAAAAAAAGTCAATCTTTTAAGTATCTGTGAAGTTGTTTCATGGATAGTCTTTGATTTAGTGACCTGATCAACTACTGGCTGCAAAGATTTTCAAATCTAATCTAAATCTCATCTTGGCTCCAAGAAAATAGCAATGGATTTGTAACTATAAAGTAATTATTAAATGGAATGTAACTTTTTAAATTTAATGGTTAATTGTGAAGCACTTCATGGCATGCAACCTACAAAAAGAAAGATTAGGGAAAAAATGCAAAATTAAGTGATCTGAACAAATGAAAATAATTTATACAAATAAAAGGTGGTTTGCTCTAAAGATTTTACTTTTAAAATTAAAATGAAAAGGATAGTAGATACAAGGATAAAGTTATTTCTATAAATAGTGGTTGCTGCTGTTCTTTAGCCTCCCAGTTGTGTCCGACTCTTTGCGACCCTATGGACAGTAGCTTGGCAGTTCTTTTGTCAGTTGGATTCTCCAGGCAAGAACACTGGAGTGGGTTGCTATTTCTTCCTCCAGGGGATCTTTCCAATCCAGGGACTGAAACCTCATCTCCTGCTTGGCAGGCAGATTCTTTACCACTGAGCCATATGAGAAGCCTCAAACAGTGGTTACATAAAGTCAAAAATCTCATTGGATTATAAAACTCTGTTCTACATGAGAAATTCATAGTACAGACATCAGTATTCAAGGACAGAATATTGTTTGGGAGCCTTCCTGGAAGATTTTAATTCCAACAAAAATGTTTGCAATCACAAATAACAAAAGTTCTAGTTTCTAGAGTTTTATATTAATTTAAACCGAAACTCTACCCTTTCTCCCTTTCAACAACATGGTGATATTTACAAAGAAAATAAGCACTACATGGCATGACTAACACTAGAAATACATGGAAATTCAGTTGCTTCAGCTATGTGAAATTGGAGACCTTCTGAATAAACAGAACATAATGTGAAGCCATGTCTTAATCTACCAACATACAGACACTAAGAAAGTTTTATTTTTGTGTCCTAATCATTTGACATGCATGCTAAACCATGTCGTAAGTTTGACACAACGCAGTGAGATGAAAGGCATGGAATTTGGGGCTTCTGGTCAGTAAATTCATTTTCTCTTCCTGCATTAAACCCAGCTCACTCCCAGAAATCTTGTTGAGCTGGTAAGATTTTCAGATTACTAGGAGGGAAATGCCTCAGGTCTGCATTTTACAAGGAAAAACATTCAAGTACTGAGGTTCCGAAGAGACTGTAGGAGATGTGTCTAAGATAAAACAATTCCACGAAACAAAGATGCAGCTGTGAGATGTGTACATTACATGTGTGTGTGCTTGCTCAGTTGTGTCTTGACTCTTTGCAATCCCATGGACTACAGCCTGCCAGGTTCTTCTGTCCATGGAAGTTCCCAGACAAGAACAGTGGAGCAGTGCCATTTCCTACTCCAAGGGATCCTCCCTACCCAGGGATTGAATCGACATCTCTTGCATCTTCTGCATGACCAGGCAGATTCTTTACCACGACACCACCTAGGAAGTCCCATACATTACCTGGCAGAAAGTCAAAAAATGTTAACCAGACAAATGAGCACACATGTAGCCTTAAACAAAGAGCTGGGAAGTGGAATTTATTTACATATTAAAAGTTATATTAAATCACCTCCAGATGTCCCTATCCTAATCTTAAATGATTTAGATTCTTTCATTTTATTATGTAGTGAAGCATTTTCTATGTCTTTCAAAAGAAAGTAAGCCTGTTTCTTTTGCCACTAAAGTTTTGCCTCATTAGTAGCAGAGACTTGTCATTTGAGAGTCACGGCTGGTCAGCGTTAACCCATTCTTAACTACATTCTTCTCTTCTGGATAGCTAAGAGACAACCAAAAGAACTGCGCATGTTGATCAAAAAATCCCAGCACTAAAGCTATCTATGTAAGTAATTAGCCTATTTAAGAGCTGAATGTGGGCCTCCCTCATAGCTCACTAAGTAACGAATCTGTCTGCCACGCAGGAGGCCCCGGTTTGATTCCTGGGTTGGGAATATCCCCTGGAGAAGGAAATGGCAAGCCACTCCAGTGTTTTTGCCTGGAGAACCCCATGGACAGAGGTACCTGGCAGGCTACAGTCCATATGCTCACAAGAGTTGGACACGACTTAGTCATACCACCATCACCACCAAGAGCTGAAAGTGTGCACAATGATGAAGGGTTACTTGTGTTGGGCTTTCCACTGTGTGAGTTACTTACTAAGTCCTATTGTTGTTCAGTCGCTAAGTCATGTCTGACTCTTTGTGACCCCATGGACTGCAGCATGACAGGATTCCCTGTCCTTTACTATCTTCTGGAGTTTGCTCAAGTTCATGTCCACTGAGTTAGTAATGTTATCTAACCGTCTCATCTTCTGCTGCCCTCTTTCCCTCCTGCCCTCAATCTTTCCCAGCATCAGGGTCTTTTCCAGTAAGTTGGTTCTTCACATCAGGTGGCCAAAGTATTGAAGCTTCAACATCAGTCCTTCTGAGAGACTGATTTCCTGGGCAGTTGATAAGAAGTCTAGGGGACCCAAGGAGAGAGGGGTCTGGAATTCTCAAGGAGGAAGAAAGGACAAACATTTTTTTTCCCTCTACATTCCTTAGGATTAAGTATCCTGCCTGAGGACAGTCTCAGGATTAAACCTTCTGGCAAATCCTATCATCTTCAGTTCAGTCCCTCAGTCCTGTACCACTCTTTTCGACCCAGTGAATCACAGCACGCCAGGCCTCCCTGTCCATCACCAACTCCAGGAGTTCACTCAACCTCATGTCCATTGAGTCAGTGATGCCATCCAACCTCTGTCGTCCCGTTCTCCTCCTGTCCCCAATCCCTCCCAGCATCAGAGTCTTTTCCAATGTGTCAACTCTTCACATGAGGTGGCCAAAGTAGTGGAGTTTCAGCTTTAGCATCAGTCCTTCCAATGAACACTCAGGACCGATCTCCTTTACAATGGACTGGTTGGATCTCCTTGCAGTCTAAGGGACTCTCAAGAGTCTTCTCCAACACCACAGTTCAAAAGCATCAATTCTATGGCGCTCAGCTTTCTTCACAGTCCAACTCTCACATCCATACATGATCACAGGAAAAACCATAGCCTTGACTAGACGGACCTTAGTTGGCAAAGTAATGTCTCTGCTTTTGAATATGCTGTCTAGGTTGGTCATAACTTTCCTTCCAAGGAGTAAGCGTCTTTTAATTTCACGGCTGAAATCACCATAGACCATGATTTTGGGGCCCAGAAAAATAAAGTCAGCCACTGTTTCCACATCTATTTGCCATGATCTTAGTTTTCTGAATGTTGCAAGAGATTTCCAGAAAAACATGTATTTCTGCTTTATTGACTATGCCAAAGCCTTTGACTGTGTGGATCACAATAAACTGTGGAAAATTCTGAAAGAGATGGGAATACCAGACCACCTGACCTGCCTCTTGAGAAATCTGTATGCAGGTCAGGAAGCAACAGTTAGAACTGGACATGGAACAACAGACTGGTTCCAAATAGCAAAAGGAGTATGTCAAGGCTGTATCTTGTCACCCTGCTTATTTAACTTATATGCAGAGTACATCATGAGAAACGCTGGGCTGGAAGAAGCACAAGGTGGAATCAAGATTGCCGGGAGAAATATCAATAACCTCAGATATGCAGATGATACCACCCTTATGGCAGAAAGTGAAGAGGAGCTAAAAAGCCTCTTGATGAAAGTGAAAGAGGAGAGTGAAAAAGTTGGCTTAAAGCTCAACATTCAGAAAACGAAGATCATGGCATCCGGTCCCATCACTTCATGGCAAATAGATGGGGAAACAGTGGAAACAGTGTCAGACTTTACTTTTTTGGGCTCCAAAAATCACTGCAGATGGTGACTGCAGCCATGAAATTAAAAGACACTTACTCCTTGGAAGAAAAGTTATGACCAACCTAGATAGCATATTCAAAAGCAGAGACATTACTTTGCCGACTAAGGTCCATCTAGTCAAGGCTATGGTTTTTCCAGTAGTCATGTATGGATGTGAGAATTGGACTGTGAAGAAAGCTGAGCACCGAAGAATTGATGCTTTTGAACTGTGGTGTTGGAGAAGACTCTTGAGAGTCCCTTGGACTGCTAGGGTATCCAACCAATTCATTCTAAAGGAGATCAGTCCTGGGTGTTCTTTAGAAGGAATGATGCCAAAGCTGAAACTTCACTACTTTGGCCACCTCATGTGAAGAGTTGACTCACTGGAAAAGACTCTGATGCTGGGAGGGATTGAGGGCAGGAGGAGAAGGGGACGACAGAGGATGAGATGGTTAGATGGCATCACCGACTTGACGAACGTTGAGTTTGAGTGAACTCTGGGAGTTGGTGATGGACAGGGAGGCCTGGCGTGCTGTGATTCATGGGGTCGCAAAGAGTTGGATATGACTGAGTGACTGAACTGAACTGAAGTGAGCTTTAAGCCAACATTTTCACTCTTTAGTTCCTCTTCACTTTCTGCCATAAGGGTGGTGTCATCTGCATATCTGAGGTTATTGATATTTCTCCCGGCAATCCTGATTCCACCTTGTGCTTCTTCCAGCCCAGCGTTTCTCATGATGTACTCTGCATATAAATTAAATAAGCAGGGTGACAATATACAGCCTTGACGTACTCCTTTTCCTATTTGGAACCAGTGTGTTGTTCCATGTCCAGTTCTAACTGTTGCTTCCTGACCTGCATACAGATTTCTCAAGAGGCAGGTCAGGTGGTCTGGTATTCCCATCTCTTTCAGAATTTTCCACAGTTTATTGTGATCCACACAGTCAAAGGCTTTGGCATAGTCAAGAAAGCAGAAATAGATGTTTTTCTGGAAGTGTCTTGCTTTTTCCATGATCCAGTGGATGTTGGCAGTTTGATCTCTGGTTCCTCCGCCTTTTCTAAAACCAGCTTGAACATCTGGAAGTTCATGGTTTATGTATTGCTGAAGCCTGGCTTGCAGAATTTTGAGCATTACTTTACTAGCATGTGAGATGAGTGCAATTGTGCGGTAGTTTGAGCATTCTTTGGCACTGCCTTTCTTTGGAATTGGAATGAAAACTGACCTCTTCCAGTCCTGTGGGCACTACTGAGTTTTCCAAATTTGCTGGCATATTGAGTGCAGCACTTTCACAGCATCATCTTTCAGGATTTGAAACAGCTCAACTGGAATTCTATCACCTCCACTTGCTTTCTTCGTAGTGATGCTTTCTAAGGACCACTTGACTTCATATTCCAGGATGTCTGGCTCTAGGTGAGTGATCACACCATCGTGATTATCTGGGTCGTGAAGATCTTTTTTGTACAATTCTTCTGTGTATTCTTGCCACCTCTTCTTAATATCTTCTGCTTCTGTTAGGTCCATACCATTTCTGTCCTTTATCGAGCCCATCTTTGCATGAAATGTTGCCTTGGTATCTCTAACTTTCTTGAAGAGATCTCTAGTCTTTCCCATTCTGTTCTTTTCCTCTATTTCTTTGCATTGATCGCTGAGGAAGGCTTTCTTATCTCTCCTTGTTATTATTTGGGACTCTGCATTCAGATGCTTATATCTTTCCTTTTCTCCTTTGCTTTTTGCTTCTCTTCTTTTCACAGCTATTTGTAAGGCCTCCTCAGACAGCCATTTTGCTTTTTTGCATTTCTTTTCCATGGGGATGGTCTTGATCCCTGTCTCCTGGACAATGTCACGAACCTCCATCCATAGTTCATCAGGCACTCTATCTATCAGATCTAGACTCTTAAATCTATTTCTCACTTCCACTGTATAATCATAAGGAATTTGATTTAGGTCTTACCTGAATGGTCTAGTAGTTTTCCCTACTTTTTTCAATTTAAGTCTGAATTTGGCAATAAGGAGTTCATGATCTGAGCCACAGTCAGCTCCTGGTCTTATTTTTGCTGACTGTATAGAGCTTCTCCATCTTTGGTTGCAAAGAATATAATCAATCTGATTTTGGTGTCAACCATCTGGTGATGTCCATGTGTAGAGTCTTCTCTTGTGTTGTTGGAAGAGGGTGTTTGCTATGACCAGTGCGTTCTCTTGGCAAAACTCTATTAGCCTTTACCCTGCTTCATTCTGTATTCCAAGGCTAAATTATGGGAGTAGGTCTGCTGAGGTCTTTACAACCTCCAGACATTCTTTTGATTCATTGGAAAGTATATAACTCCATTGCTAACACTAGCAACTGGGTACTCTTTCTACCCACTTCTGATGTCTATCTCAGAAGCTTTCTCTATCTCCTTTATACTTCCATAAAATTTTATTACACAAAAGCTCTAAGCGATCAAGCCTCGTCTCTGGCCCTGGATTGAATTCTTCTCCTCCGGAGGCCAAAAATCCCAGCGTCTTTCGTGATTTAGCAACCTTTCATCCTGGGGGCTCATCTGGGATTCTTCAGGACAATGTAAGGATGCTTGGAGCTCTAATTTTTTGTTCTCCTAGTGAACACATTTTCTGCTATATTTTACTAACTCTACGGCGTGTTTGCGCGAATGAATGAAACACCCTGCGTGAGGCACGTGAGGAGCCCTGCTCTGCGGTTCCGTGGTGACCTCATACGGCTTACGGCAGGAACCTGTCAGGGGTTTATACCGACCTGCCAATGCCAAGAGGCACCCAACATCTCCTTCGGTGACTGACCAAAAATGGGCAAAGCATGTGGACCAAATTCTCCTTTCTCGGTCAAACTTTTCGGTCTCTTTGACTATTTCATAACTCCTTGGAAATTAGAAGTACGAATCTAATCTGTCGGATGATATACTTCCAAGAGACTTGTGACCTATGCTGGTACTGTGTACTATGACTTAGGTCCCAAATTTTGACTGGTAGTCAGGAGCACCTAGCCTCGCTAGAAATCGAAAGTTTGAAGTTAGATGGAGCTCTAGCTACAAGAGCATCTCTGAGGTTAAAGGTACTCAGATTGGAACTACAATGGGTTCTTTTCCTTTGGTAACACTGGCTCTTAGTGGGCCAGAGGAGGCTCTTATACTGGTGTGGTGATGCTTGGAAGAAACATCTCAGTTTTATGTTTGTATCAGTCTTATTGTAGTCAGAAATATACTCAGGGTCGTGCACAGGCACTTAGGTGACGAATGTTTCCCCCAGTGGTTTAGCCTAGGAGGCATTCTGGAAGGTTACTCTGCACCCCGGGTGGCCTCAGAGGCAAGCAAGGTTTTAATAGTGAGGAGCTGGATGTCAGCTAGCAATGCCTTCAGGTCTACCCCTGGTGCATCTCCACCCCGTCTCGGTAGTAGGACTGGGAGGGACGAGTAGGTCGCCTACATTGGTAAAGGACAGACCGGGGAAGTAGGTCGCCTACCCTGGTAAGGGATGGACCATTGATAAGTCCGACCAGGGAAGGAAAGCTTTGGTGTAAAGTCTGTCTACACCCTCATCTAAAGCAGGGAGGGACACCTCTGGTAGAAAGATGGTGCTGGTCGCTTTTTTTCTCTCTTACAGATGGGAGCTAACAATTCCAGCCTCACTCCTTTGAACTGTATCCTGAAAAACTGGAATAGATTTGATCCGCAGGGCTTAAAGAAGATACACCTGGTCTTTCTATGTGATACTGCGTGGCCATGGTATCCATTGGAGGACGGCGAACAGCGGCCGGTTGGAGGGTCTCTTAAGTATAATACTGTTTTACAATTAGACCGGTTCTGTAGAAAACAAGGGAAATGGGTAGAAGTAGCCTATGTATTACCCTTTTTCTCTCTGTGAAATATGCCAGACTTACGTCCTAAGGGTACAGATTTGGGTGTGACTCCTTCAGCTCCCTCCAGTCCTCCTAGTTTGCTAGATGAGATGGAGGACAGGAGACAAAGAGATAAAGAAAAGCAGATTTCTCCAATCTATCCCTGGGATCATATGCACAGAGCAGCCAGAGAGACTGAAGAACAGCCACATGAGCTGTTGCCTCTTCATGAAGCACCCACCAGGAGAAATAATCAGTCTATGAGAGTTAATAAGCCTTTTTCTTATCAAGAAATACAAAGAATCAAGGAGGATATGGGAGACTATTTAGAGGACCTAGAAAAATAAATTAGAGCTTTTAAAGGTGTTATCCTGCTTTATGACCTTACTTGGAAGGATGTGATGTATATCTTGGGATAAACGCTGACTCCCTACTCAAAAACTTGAGTTTTGGGAAAAGCAATTGCTTATGGAGATGAATTGGAGAAGGCAATGGCACCCCACTCCAGTATTCTTGCCTGGAAAATCCCATGGACGGAGGAGCCTAGAAGGCTGCAGTCCATGGGGTCGATAAGAGTCAGACATGACTGAGCAACTTCACTTTCACTTTTCACTTTCATGCATTGGAGAAGCAAATGGCAGCCCACTTCAGTGTTCTTGCCTGGAGAAACCCAGGGACGGGGCAGCCTGGTGGGCTGCCATCTATGGGGTTGCACAGAATCGGACAGGACTGAAGCCACTTAGCAGCAGTAGCATGGAGATGAATGGTTTGGTAATGAATCAGTAGGGAAGAGGGAGGACGAGATAACCGCCCTCCCCACTGGGAATCAGGTGGTTCCAACTATAGAACCAGACTAGGACTACAACACAGCTAAAGGAAGATGGGATCAGGGTCATTTTGTCAGATGTATTCTTGAAGGACTCAGGCAGGTACGTGCTAAGCCTTTAAACTATGGCAAATTGGCAAACAGAACAGGAGGAGAAGGAAGCTCCTGGTAAGTTCCTAGATAGACTGAGAGAAGCCCTTCGAAGATTCACTGAGATTGATCCCGAAAGTGAAGAGGGAAAAGTGATCTTAAAAGATAGATTTCTCACTCAGTCGGCTCCAGATATCCGCTGTAAGCTATTGAAACTGGCATATGGACCAAATCAGTCTTTAGATAATCTGTTACAACTAGTTCAGACAGTCTATTATGGTAGGGAATATGAGGAAAAGAAAGAAAGGCAGAAAAAGACAAAGGAAAGGCAGAAACCCTCGCAATGGCTGTTCTTAAACAGCCTGAGAAAAATGCCCAGAGGGACCCAGGTGAAAAGGGAGGGGCTTGCTATTACTGTGGAAAGGAGGGGCATCTGAAGCGGAATTGCCCTCAGGCACCTAAGCCACCTCCAGCTCCATGTCCTGTCTGCAAAGGACCACACTGGAAGAGAGAAAGAGAGACTGCCCCCAGAGGTGTAGGTTTCAGAGGTCAGACTCTCAAGACAATCAGGACTGAAGGTGCCCAGGGGTCCCCACACAAGCTCCCACCCTAATTACACCTGAGAAACCCTCAATATCAATAACTGTGGGGGGGCCAATCCGTCGATTTTCTTTTAGATACTGGGGCAACTTACTCTGTGTTTATTGAAGCCCCTGGCCCACTTTCTTCCTGATCCGCTTCCATAATGGGACTGTCTAGACGAGCCAAAAGATGGGCCTGATAATCTATGTGAGCCTACTTCTGCTGACTCTAAAAATCCCGAGTCTGCTGTTTGATCTTAAGACAAAGCCTTCCTGTCCTGGGCTCACTCCTACTCAGCATTTCACAATCAGTCTAACTGCTGGGTCTGTGGAGCACTCCCCTCTTCATCAGTGGAAGGCTTCCCGTGGTGGACATCTTCACTACAAGGAAAAGACTTTCTCCACGTCTGCGAATACCTTTGACAACAATCATACGTGATGCTTCTTCTTAAACTGATGACATCTAACAATCCTAAGACGGACTGATGTAACTATGGATATAACATGACTTTTAAACTATCTTAATTACAATAATTCTGATTGTTCTATTTTTGCTGTTTGTTCCCTGCATTTATAACTGTGTAATTGGATTTGTTTCTAGTTTTTAAGTTACAAATGGTTGTCCAAGCTCCTCCGAGTGCCACAGCCTCCTCCAACTATTACTTGGGGGCCCTGGATCAGGGACCCTCAATATGAGGGTTAGGAGAATATGTTGCCTCAACAATATAGGGACCACATCCCTAAACAGCAGGAAGTAGTTATGGAATGAAAACGATGCCTTTTCCCTGGGCAACATAACTCTCCTAAAAGAAAAGGGGGAATGAGAGAGTCATTTCCTAGGCAGGTTGATAAGAAGTCTAGGGGTCCCCAAAGAGAGAGGGATCTGGAATTCTCAAGAAGGAAGAAAGGACAAACTATTGCTTTCCCCCCTCTACATTCCTGGAAAAGGTCAGTTTTCATTCCAATCCCAAAGAAAGGCAATGCCAAAGAATGCTCAAACTATTGCACAATTGCACTCATCTCACATGCTAGTCAAGTAATGCTCAAAATTCTGCAAGCCAGGCTTCAACGATACGTGAACCGTGAACTCCCTGATGTTCAAGCTGGTTTTAGAAAAGGCAGAGGAACCAGAGATCAAATTGCCAACATCCACTGGATCATGGAAAAAGCAAAGATTTCCAGAAGGACATCTATTTCTGCTTTCTTGACTATGCCAAAGCCTTTAACTGTGTGGATCAAAATAAACTGTGGAAAATTCTCAAAGAGACGGGAATACCAGACCACCTCACCTGCCTCTTGAGAAATCTGTATGCAGGTCAGGAAGCAACAGTTAGAACTGGACATGGAACAACAGACTGGTTCCAAATAGCAAAAGGAGTACGTCAAGGCTGTATATTATCACCCTGCTTATTTAACTTATATGCAGAGTACATCATGAGAAACGCTGGACTGGAAGAAGCACAAGGTGGAATCAAGATTGCCGGGAGAAATATCAATAACCTCAGATATGCAGATGACACTACCCTTACGGCAGAAAGTGAAGAGGAACTAAAAAGCCTCTTGATGAAAGTGAAAGAGGAGAGTGGAAAAGTTGGCTTAAAGCTCAACATTCAGAAAACGAAGATCATGGCATCCGGTCCCATCACTTCATGGCAAATAGATGGGGAAACAGCGGAAACAGTGTCAGACTTCATTTTTTTGGGCTCCAAAATCACTGCAGATGGTGATTGCAGCCATGAAATTAAAAGATGCTTACTCCTTGGAAGAAAAGTTATGACCAACCTAGATAGCATATTCAAAAGCAGAGACATTACTTTGCCAACTAAGGTCCGTCTAGTCAAGGCTATGGTTTTTCCTGTGATCATGTATGGATGTGAGAGTTGGACTGTGAAGAAGGCTGAGCACCGAAGAATTGATGCTTTTGAACTGTGGTGTTGGAGAAGACTCTTGAGAGTCCCTTGGACTGCAAGGAGATCCAACCAGTCCATTCTGAAGGAGATCAGCCCTGGGATTTCTTTGGAAGGAATGATGCTGAAGCTGAAACTCCAGTACTTTGGCCACCTCATGTGAAGAGTTGACTCATTGGAAAAGACTCTGATGCTGGGAGGGATTGGGGGCAGGAGGAGAAGGGGACGACCGAGGATGAGATGGCTGGATGGCATCACGGACTCGATGGACGTGAGTCTGAGTGAACTCCGGGAGATGGTGATGAACAGGGAGGCCTGGCATGCTGTGATTCATGGCAAAGACTGAACTGAGGGACTGAACTGAACTGACATTCCTTAGGATTATGTATCTTGCCTGAGGATGGTCTCTGGATTAAACCTTGTGGCTTATCCTGCTATCTTAAAATGTAAATTATGGGAGTAGGTCTATATAACAATAATATATTCTGCCTGAGGACAGTCTCTGGATTAAACCTTCTGGCTAATTCTGTTATCTTAAAATGTAAATTATGGGAGTATGTCTGGTGAGGTCTTTACAACCTCCAGACATTCTTTTGATTAAATGGAGAATATATAACTCCATTGCTAACACTAGCAAGAGGGTACTCTTTCTACTCCTTTCTGATGTCTATGTCAGAAGCTTTCTCTATCTCCTTTATACTTTAATAAATCTTTCTTACACAAAAGCTCTGAGTGATCAAGCCTCATCTCTGGCTCCGGATTGAACTCTTCTCCTCTAGAGGCCAAGAATCCTGGCATCTTTGCATGATTCAGCAACAAGCTTTCACTTCCAGAGAATATTCAGGGTTGTTTTCTTTAGGATTTACTGGTTTGATCTCCTTGCAGTCCAAGAGACTCTCAATAGTCTTCTCTAACATCACAATTTGAAATAATCAATTCTTTGGTGTTCAGCCTTCTATATGATCCAACTGTCACATCCATGGGCTTCCCTTGTAGCTCAGCTGGTAAAGAATCTGCCTGTAACGTGGGAGACCTGGGTTCAATCCCTTGGTTGGAAAGATCCCCTGGAGAGGGGAAAGGCTATCCACTCCAGTATTCTGGCCTGGAAAATTCCAAGGACTGTAGAGTCCATGGGGTTGCAAAGAGTTTGACATGACTGAGTGACTTTCACTTTCTCACATCCATACACAATTACTGGAATAACCACAGCTTTGACAACATGGACCTTTGTCAGCTAAGTGATGTCTCTGCTTTTTAACACACTGTCTAGGTTTGTATAGCTTTCTTTTCAAGGAGCAAGTGTCTTTTAACTTCATGGCTGTAGTCACCATCTGCAGTGATTTTGGAGCCCAAGAAAATAAAATCTGCTTACTAAGTACATGTATCTAAAATCAATACTAAAGAAGGTATCTAAAGAATGTGGTCTTTCACTTACCTTGGAGAACGAGTCATTAGGTGTGAGAGAAGGTTTGCCACAAGGCTCCACAATGGGAGGACCTGAAGGAAGAACAGAAAGAAAAAGATGAGCCACTCAGAACACATTAGGGACAATAGTGAAAGAAGACCCACAATTTCTAAGCATGTTCTAATTTTTATTAATATACTGAGAGGTCATAACACCATGTGATTTTAAATCAACTAGATGGAATTAAATGTTAGAGGAGGGTTTATTCCAAGGACAAAGTCAACTATTTTTCTTAAAAAAAAAAAAAAGTTGGTATAAAAGCTCAGTTTGGTCTAAATGTTTCTAGTATTTGAAACTGAATATAGATTTTTCCCAACTAAATGGGAGAGAAATCGTAGGTGCTGAACTACAGTCACTGGAAAGATAGCAGATCCTTTTTTTTTTTTTTTACTGTGTATAAAATAATTTACTTGCTTCTCCTTGCCAAGGTTTGATATGTTCTCCTACCATCACTGAAGTCTAGCCTATAGGAGACATCATTTCCCAGAATGCCAAGCCTGCCTGAAAATTCAAAGCAAGCAAACAAACCAAAAACACAAACCAGAGCAAACACCAGAGATGCTATTAATCACTTGGTATTATCTTTAATTACAAAGACTTTTCCAATCACATCACATAGCGATCATTTTATCCACTGCTCCATTTGGCTGCCAATCTCTTATCTCTCTCCTCAGCAATGGTAAGGCGAATACCCTTTCCATGGGGAAGAGAGATCCATGGTTTGTTGCCTTTGCCAATAACGAAAATGTTCGAGAGCTGAGTGGCAAAGCTGTTGCCGTTTGCATCTTTCACATGAATTACATCAAAAGAACCTGGATGTCTCTCCCGGTTTGTAATCACACCAATTCTTCCCAGGTTAGCACCTCCAGTCACCATGCACAGGTTACCAGTGTCAAATTTGATGAAATCAGGAATCTTGCCAGTCTCCAAGTCAATCTGAATGGTATCATTCACCTTGATGAGGGGATCAGGGTAACGGATGGTACGAGCATCATGGGTTACCAGATGAGGGATTCCTTTTGTCCCCACAAATATCTTTCTTACTTTGCACAATTTATACTTGGCCTCCTCAGGTGTAATACGATGAACAGCAAAGCGACCCTTGGTGTCATAGATCAAATGAAAATTCTCTCCAGTCTTATCAATGCTGATGACATCCGTAAAACCAGCAGGGTAGGTTATATCTGTGCGGACTTCGCCATCGATCTTAATGAAATGCTGCATGCAAATCTTCTTTACTTCATCTCCAGTTCAGGCAAACTTAAGTCTATTCCTTAGGAAAATGATTAGGGGGAGACATTTCCTTAGCTTGTGGGGGCCGGTAGATGGACGAGGGGCAAACACACCAGTCAGTTTATCCAGCATCCAATGTTTTGGAGCTGCTACATGTTTCAGGTGCTTCTTGGGACCCTGAGCCATGGCTGCGCTAGGCACGAAAAGAGCAGCAGATCCTTTATTTCATTTCACAAAGACTATTGATTTAACACAGGAAAATAAGTATGGATATAACTGGAGACTATGTTTTCTAAACCAAATGCTGATTTTTTGGTTTTCTAAACCAAATGACTCTTCGCCCTCAGCACAAAAATTCAATACATATATTAAATATGAGATTGTTTCCTCTACAGTTAAAATGTATGTATTTAATTAGATTCATTATTTCTAGGAGATACTTTATTAAATTGCCAGGAAAAATAATTAAACAGGGTACCAAAATTGAACTACTCGTTCAAAGGAATCATACTTAAGTTTATTATTTGCAACCTCTACTCTGTCCCCGCTCTCTTGCCCTCTGTTCTCAGGCAACCACTGATCTGCTTTGTCACTACAGATTAACTTGCACTTTTGTACAACTTTGTATAAACTGAATAATACAATATGAATTCATTTTTGTATTATTTTGTATTATTATTTGGCTTCTTTCATTCAGGATACCTATTTTGAGTTTATTTTAATTATGTTGTTGCATGTATCAACAGTCTATTCATTTTTATTGCTGAGTAATATTCTACTGTTCGAATATATTATTGGGTTGGCCAAAAAGTTCATTAGGGTTCTTCCATAGACTGCTTATACAAAGGGTTATTCATTTAACAGTTCTTGGTCATTTGAGTGGTTTCTGATTTTGGTAGTTATAAAGAAAGCTGCTAAAAAAAATTCCTGGACAAGTTTTTGTCTCTGGATATATGGCTTCTTTTCTCCTGAGTAAATAAAGAAGTGGAATGACTGGATAACACAGTTCAGTTCAGTTCAGTCGCTCAGTCGTGTCCAACTCTTTGCGACCCCATGAATCGCAGCACGCCAGGCCTCCCTGTCTATCACCAACTCCCGGAGTTCACTCAGACTCACGTCCATCGAGTCAGTGATGCCATCCAGCCATCTCATCCTCGGTCGTCCCCTTCTCCTCCTGCCCTCAATCCCTCCCAGCATCAGAGTCTTTTCCAATGAGTTAACTCTTCACATGAGGTGGCCAAAGTACTGGAGTTTCAGCTTTAGCATCATTCCTTCCAAAGAAATCCCAGGGTTGATCTCCTTCAGAATGGACTGGTTGGATCTCCTTGCAGTCCAAGGGACTCTCAAGAGTCTTCTCCAACACCACAGTTCAAAAGCATCAATTCTTCGGTGCTCAGCCTTCTTCACAGTCCAACTCTCACATCCATACATGACCACTGGAAAAACCATAGCCTTGACTAGATGGACCTTAGTCGGCAAAGTATGTCTCTGCTTTTGAATATACTATCTAGGTTGGTCATAACTTTTCTTCCAAGGAGAAAGCATCTTTTAATTTCATGGCTGCAATCACCATCTGCAGTGATTTTGGAGCCCAAAAAAATGAAGTCTGACACTTCACTTCCACTGTTTCCCCATCTATTTGCCATGAAGTGATGGGACCGGATGCCATGATCTTCGTTTTCTGAATGTTGAGCTTTAAGCCAACTTTTTCACTCTCCTCTTTCACTTTCATCACGAGGCTTTTTAGTTCCTCTTCACTTTCTGCCGTAAGGGTAGTGTCATCTGCATATCTGAGGTTATTGATATTTCTCCCAGCAATCTTGATTCCAGCTTGTGTTTCTTCCAGTCCAGTGTTTCTCATGATGTACTCTGCATATAAGTTAAATAAGCAGGGTGACAATACACAGCCTTGACGTACTCCTTTTCCTATTTGGAACCAGTCTGTTGTTCCATGTCCAGTTCTAACTGTTGCTTCCTGACCTGCATACAGATTTCTCAAGAGGCAGGTGAGGTGGTCTGGTATTCCCATCTCTTTCAGAATTTTCCACAGTTTATTGGGATCACACAGTAGGCATGTTTAACTTTTTAAGACATTGGCAAACTGCTTTCCAAAATGGTTGTACCATTTTACACATTCATCACTGCAAGAGAATTCCTATGAATGATACTATATGATTTTTAAGAATTCATAAATTAGGTCAGAGAATCCCATAAAGTCAGATTACTAGGCAGTTTCTACAAGGCAGACAGGGCACAGCTACTTTCCTCAGGCTTGAAAGTTACAAACTTCTGAGTCATCTCAGAGGTCACTAGACAAATGCTCTCCTGACTGTTGTGTGAGGTAGTCTGACTCTACTGTGAACCAGAATTATCAGGGAGCAGCAGGAAGGGCCCCTAAGGCATTCAAGATAAGAACAGAGGAGGAGAGAACCAGAGGTGCTTTAGCTTTCAGAAGGTAATCAAACCACAGCTGCAGCTGTCAGATTTCTCTGAGCTGTTTTGGTACTTAGATACTACTGGGCTTCCCTGGTGGCTCAGAGGATAACGAATCTGCCTGCAAAGCAAGAGACCCAGATTCGATCCTTGGGTAGGGAAGATCCCCTGGAGAACAAAAGGGCAACTCACTCCAGTATTCTTGTCTGGACAATCCCATGGACAGAGAAGCCGGGTGGGCTACAGTCCATGGGGTTGGAAAGAGTTGGACATGACTGAGCTTCTGAGCATGGTGGTGGCCAAATACCCTAAAAGTTTAGCTCTATAAAGAAGTACTGGATTTACATTTCAAACACTTTAAGTTTGACCATATTCCCCTGTGCCTAACATTTTTATATGGTATGAATACTGCCAATAAAAGCTACATTTACCAAGCCTGATTATGTAAAGGAGAGCATGGAGTCAGACATCCTGGTTTAAATTCTGCTTTGACTATTTATTTACCCTTTGAGCTTGGGCAAGTTATCAGACTTTTCAAGGCCTCGGTTTTTGCTTCTATAAAAGGAGGATATAAGTCTCACAGGGTTGTTGCGAGTATCTGAGCACCTGGAAGAATGCTTAGTCCAGGAAAAGCATTAAATTAATCTTAACTTCTGCCACCACTATTAATACTATAATCTCTATTACTATGCTAGACTATAAGACAGATACTTTGTTTATTCATTGCTATACTCACAATGCCCAGAACTCTGCCTGGCACAGAAAAGAAATTCAGTAACTGCTTGAATAAATCATTATGTGACAATCATTGTAATAAGCTGACATATTACTGTATTTATGCCTCATTATAACCTTATAAGGTAGATACTTTTATAACAATCTTTTCATCTCTCAGGTAGAAAACAGAGGCTTAGATGCGGATCAAGTAACTTGCTAAGGTTACACGGGGCCTAATGAACTCAGGTCTGCCTAGCTTTAAATCCTAGGGTCCATGCTGCCCCACTCTTTCCTATCATGCACTGAATTTTAGACAAGCTTTTATTTAAACGTCACTTTTTCACTTAGATTCTGCAAAACAGTCTGGAAGGGCCATAGAACACTATATTGACAGTACCCAAACGTGCTTTTGGGACAAGATAGTTACCTCTCCATAAGTATTTGTATCATTAAAAAAAAAAAAAAATCATTGCATCCTTACCATTGGCTTTGGCTGACTTTGAAGCTGCAAGAGCAGACCTCTTGGAACTGGGAACCACTGGATGACCATCTCTGTGTTGTTTAAAACAGAAAAAGAAAGAAAACAAAATTGTAAATTATTTAAGATATTTGCTTAAGTTTCCCTCAAACTATCTGTTAACCATTTGGCCTTGAGTTTTATTTTGGATGGGCTTCAGTGGTCTAGGTAACTTTCTGAAGCTGTAGACAAGATTTTATCAGTCTTCATCTATATATGCTGGAAGGAGATATTTGTGACCGAAAAAAGATTAAGATTCACTTTTTAAATAATAAAATAATAACTGGCTAGTTTGTAGCTGGAAGCAGGATGAAGGGGAAGGTAATTGGGACTACTCCAGTACTTTGGCCACCTCATGCGAAGAGTTGACTCACTGGAAAAGACTCTGATGCTGGGAGGGATTGGGGGAGGGAGGAGAAGGGGACGACAGAGGATGAGATGGCTGGATGGCATCACCGACTCGATGGACCTGAGTTTGAGTGAACTCTGGGAGTTGGTGATGGACAGGGAGGCCTGGCGTGCTGCAATTCATGGGGTCGTAGAGAGTCGGACATGACTGAGTGACTGAACTGAACTGAATCTTTAGGGACTTCAGCCAAGACGAAAGTAGAAAGATGAAAAAAACTGATTTTAGACCTGAGGAAAGGGATGTTCTGGCGGTACAGACGGTAAAGAATCTATCTGCAATGTGGGAGACCTGGGTTTGATCCCTGGGTTGGGAAGATACTTTGGAGCAGGAAATGGCCACCCACTCCAGCATTCTTGCCTGGAGAATTCTGTGGACAGAGGAGCCTGGCAGGCTACAGTCAGTCCATGGGGTCACAAGAGTTGGACATCACAGACTGACCAACACTTCCACTTTCTTTTTCAAGAGATGCTCTAGTAATTTGGAGGCAAAAAATTCTAGACTATGGTTAGTAGAATCAGAAAAACATTTTTCCAGGTTGTCTGAACACGTCTCTCCTCCACTAATTAACATTCAGCTACATTTATGAAAATAACTGTAGGCAATCAAATTTTTAGAGATATTGAGGGAAACTGGCTCAAGGGGAAAAGTATACAATCGAACTTAAAGGTTCAGAAGGAGAAACAGGCTTATAATCAAATGATTTATTAACTGTTCTTATATGGTGGAATACATACTATGTAAAGTCCATCCTGTGTCACAGACACAAATGTGAAGTTTTCTTTTATGTAATATAAGACTGTAATCTAAAAAGCCTGGGTTCATGTCCTTGTGGAAGGCAGAGTAGTGGCTCAAAAGATGTCTGCATTATAATCCGCAGAATGTTATGTTATATGGCAAAAGGAATTTTGCAGGAGTGAATAAACTAAAGATCTAGAGACTAAGAGATTATCCTAGATTATCTCATGTAATCACAAGGGTCCTTATAAGTTAAACACGAAGGTAGGAATGTCAGAGTCAGACAGATATGATGACCAAGGGTGCTGTGGGCTATGAGCCAAGAAAGATGGCCAATGTCTAAAAGGAGGGAAAGGCAAGGAGATGATTTTCTCCTTTGGAAGGGATGCAGCTCTGCTAACACTTTGATTTTTAACCCAATGAGACCGTTTTATATTTCTGGCTTCCAGAACTGTTAATATATTTAATTTTTATTGGTTTAAGCCACTAAATTTGTAGTCATTTGATAGCAGGAAACTAACACATACATTAAAAAAAATTTATTTCCATTATTAAGTGAAAGAAGAGTTGCTATTAGCATTTCTTATAATGGGAAATGGTCAGGAGGTATAGTGGATGCGACAGTCTATGCCTCATTGGTTGTAGACATGAGGTTCTGGGAGGACAGACCGTGTTCCAGCTCCGGGAATCAGCCAGGACTTGCCAGGGCCAACCAATATATTCTCATTCCTTTGCCTCATCAGGACTTGCCTGAATTTAGGTCTAAGGCAATGGGCATTCACACACAAATCCATGAATAACTGTGGAGTACCTTGTAGCTTTCAGCACCACTGAAGGAAGTGACATGTCTAATGTTCTCTTAGCTTCCTCCAGAGTCATTCCTTGAGTGCTGACTCCGTTCACATAGTGGATGATGTCTAAGAGCTGGAGATTACCCTCTGTGGCTGCGATTGACCTTGGATTGATATCACTAACATACACCACTTGATGAAGGCTGCCACGACCTCCAGATAAGGAAAAACCTTCAGGAGATAGAAAAATATTTGTTTCCTTAGGCTTAACAGTATGTACTTTTAATCTATCCAAGAAAAGTCACACTGCCCAAAGCTTGATTTTGCCATTACCCAACTCCTCTTTGTTGCACGTAAATGTGATATCAGGTAGCAAATGAGGCAGCACAGGCATCCTGGGTAATTCCAGAACTCGGCCAAGAACTAATCTGACTGTCCTGGGCGCAGCTCGGAGTAGGTTCACTGCATCTGTGTGAGTCATGTTTGTAACATCTGTATCATTAACCTACAGAGATAAGAAAGGGCCAAAGTGGGATTATAGTTTTTGGAACACAGGAGTTACTGACAAAATATAGTAATTTCCCTAACTTTCCATATAATCTATTTTGGCTAATAGGAGATTCACAATGAAGAGTGGTCTCTAGGGACACTTTCCTGGTGGTCCAGTGGTTAAGAATCTGCCTTGCAATGTAGGAGACATGGGTTTGATCCCTGGTGGGGGAACTAAGATCCCACATGCCACGGGGCAACGAAATCCATGCAGTGCTACTACAGAACTTGCACACTGCAATGAGAAGCCCACGTGCCACAACATGAGAAGACTGCACGCAGCACTGAGCAAAGCCCCCCATGTGCTGCAACAAAGACCCCAGTGCAGCAACAACAAAAAAAGAGTCTGGTCTCTAGTTTACTAATAATCTTCTTTACTGTGGAAATCATGAGCACAAAGACCAAGTAATTATAAATGAAATAATAATGCTACTACTATCGCTAATACAGATGTTATTACTTTGCTAATACAGAAAATTTATTCTTAGGGCTATTTAAGAAACTTTCTCTTTCTGAGACTCAAAATTGCTTGTTTAAAGTCTTTCCAAACTATGACTATATAAAGGCATTTATTTTTAAGAGGTGGAGAAGGAAAACATAAACCAAATGGAGAAATAGAGCATTGTATCAACTCAGCCTTCTCGGCTTTCCTTCTGCAGCACTGGCTTGATCTCTGGCCCTGCTGCAATGCTCAGTCACTTCGGTCGTTTCCGACTCTTGCATCCCTATGAACTGCAGCCCGCCAGGCTCTTGTGTCCATGGGATTCTCCAGGCAAGAATACTGGAGTGGGTTGCCATGCCCTCCTCCAGGGGGTCTTCCCAACCCAGGGATCATGAATGTGCGTCTCCTGCATTGGCGGGTGGGTTCCTTACCACTAGCACCACTTGTCTAGCCACACTGGCACAAACACAGTCTGCTTAAATGTCTTACCTTGATGAGCCGGTCCCCAGGTCTCAGCCTCCCATCACTTTTGGCTGGATCCTGAATGACGTCATGAACATAACAACCAACGCTCTGATTGCCTTTGGTTACTGTGAAGCCCAGGCTTCCTTTTTCCGACTTATTTAGGGTAATCAGGAGTTCTACCTCCTAAGGAAAGAAACAGTGATTCTATTTTGCAGTACAAAGGGAAAAACAACTATTCTTTCCATTGATTAACACAGGAGAAAACTAAACTTTAAAAGGCTGCTTAACTTGCCCAAGTGAAGAAGGCAGGTATGTATGTCTAGTTCTAGACAGAAGGTACTCCTCCAACCTCTTGCCTGCCAATGTAAAATAAAAGTTGGGTTTAAATTCAACATTATGTGCTTGTCTAGAGATAGCTGACCCAGAACTTACTCAAGCTTCAATTCTTATATTTTCAGAATAAACAAAAAAAAAAACCACCCATGCCAAAAGCAACAGAAGAAAGCTTTTCTTGGGTAAAAACATGAAGTCTGGGTGATTAAATATCACAACTTGATATATTTAGTTGTATGAAAAGTTTTTCTTTCAGATTTTAACTGAGGCACAAGGGTTGCTTAGGGCTTATAGGCATGATGACAGATTTCTAAGGAAATCATCCAAAGATTATTTTCACTCTACTGCTGAGAATGAAATTGAAGATGTAGATGCTACACACACACACACACACACACACACACACACACACACACACACACACACACACACAATTATAGGGAAGCAAAGTGCTGGAAAGATTAAAGTGTTTATGGGTTCTAACTAGTGATGGTTTTAATCTTTTCTAACTTTTCTATAATAAGTATTTATTACTTAGATAACACAAAAAAAGTATTAAAAGGGTGACTTTGAATCAGTGTTAAGGATATTATTCTCTTTTTTCAAATTCAAAAAATACTATATTTATCAAAAATTGGAACTATCAACAAATTTAGACTTTGTAAATTTTTTTTCAAACAAATTTTTTCACCTTTTACATTTGAAATTAAAAACTCCAAGTGGTCAGACAGAATGACAGAAATGACAAAACTCAGATTCTCTTTCATTTTCTTCAGATGATTGAGCTATCACTGTTTATGTCGAAGGGATATTATTTCTATTAGAAATGCGACTTCCAAAGTGAATTTGTAAGTTTAGAAGTTCTAGGGTTATTAGTATAAAGGATTCCATTTAGGCACCCATAGAACAGTGTGGAAGAGAATGAAATTACATTCAAACTTGATTAAAGAGTAAACAAGTAATTTGTCGAGTCTGGGAAATAATAGGTACTGGGCTAGGTGCTCTATATATGTTATTTCATTTAATACTTACCACAGTACCATGAGGTTACTAGTCCCATTTTACAGCTAAAATTGCTAAAACTCAGAAGAATTAAGTAATTCATCCATAGCATCTGCCAAATTACAGCAAGTCACTGGGAGAGTCAGGACGTGTATCCGAGTCTTGTCTTTCCCCTGAATTCTTAGCAGAGAAACATGGCAGATGTGTTGTCTATTTACTGAGCATAGATATGAGGCTGATCTAAAGGACAGCAATTTCCCTAAAGGGAAGCTGTGTATAACTACATTTTACTTGAGAAAATATAGAATGTTCTTCATGCAAAGGAAATAACTCACCAGTTCAAAGTCTTCAAGGTGGTTTTCCAAGTCATTTTTCAAAGATGTCAAGCTTTCTTGTCTAGTTGGTTCAGAAGTGTGATGCGTATGATATTTATCCATTGTATTTATGGGAACAGATTCTGATTGAGATTGACAGCTCTGCCCAGGAGTTACATCCAGTGGTCGAGGGGACAGAGGGTTACTACAGAGACAAAGCAAGACTATTTTCAAACACATTGCAATGCCAGTATAGTAAGTTTGTACCACAGATAGGAAATGCTTAACAAACAGTTACATCTGCTTTATAGTGAGATCATTTTTAGTCTGATTCTGGACTATGAATTTATTTCACATCTGTTATGTGCTAATATTACTGATTTTTATTCTCTGTTCATCTCTTTAAGCTGCACAAATCAGTGAGAAAAGTTAAATAAATATATTTTTGATTCCCAGTTGTTAATTTTGGAGCTAAGGCTGAAGCTAATGTTATCAGAAGGCTAATGTGTATTTCAACATAATAAGAAAAAGAAGAAATAAAGAGCCTTACTCTTGTAGTTATTTTGGAAGACATGATAGAAAAAAAAAAAAAACAATAAAAAACTTGAACAAATAGAGCTGGCCCTGAATATACACAAAGTGAAAGAAAGTGAAAGTCACTCAGCTGTGTCCGACTCTCTGTGACCCCATGACTGTAGCCTGCCAGGCTCCTCTGTCCATGGAGATTCTCCAGGCAAGAATACTGGAGTGGGTTACCATGCCCTTCCCCAGGGGATCTTCCCAACCCAGGGATCAAACCCAGGTCTCCCGCATTGCAGGTGGATTCTTTACCAATGGAGCCACCAGGGAAGCCCAAGAATACTGGAGTGGGTAGCCTAACCCTTTTCTACAGGATCTTCCCGACCCAGGAATTGCACCGGTGTCTCCTGCATTGCAGGCAGATTCTTTACCAGCTGAGCTACCAGGGAAGCCCAATATTGACAATACCTGCCCTCATGTTCTGGCTTCTTAGGTATTTTCTGAGGATAGTAAAACATGGTACAAATGGGATCTTCTTGACTCCTGAGTGTGTCGTGATGACTTTGTGCCTGTGACATCATGTTGCTTAGAGTCTGATGCAGAGCTGAACTCCAGCTCATGTTTGGTATCTTTGCTGGAGCTTTCACTAAGTCATCTTCTCCACTCTCGCTGCTGTCACTGTAACTGTCTCTCCTGGATGGGGACGCGCCTGGTCTCCCGTTTTTGTCAGACATCTCATTTTCATCTGAGCTGGTGCCTTGCTCTGCACACGCTGTCTGAGGAGGGTCTTTGCTGTTGTTCAGAGGTACTTGTGCTGGAGAGTGCAAGGGGGTCTGTAACGGACACATTTAAAAAGATCAGGGTGACAACTTATATTAACATATTTTTATTTCTGTGAAAATGAACAAATTAAACATCAGTACTTCCTGTTAAAATACTCAATTTTTTGATAAAAGTAATTTATGTTCATTAGAGAAAAAAACCGTATGTAACAATTGTTTATATTGTACAACTTGTACTTTCATTCAGAATTAGAGTCATAGTATATATTGTACTTTGTATCTTGCTTTCAAAATTTAGGTTTCTACCATGAGTATTTTCTGAGATCCTTAAACATGCTTTGCAAACACTGCATAAACTGTATAATAATCTTACAACTGGCTACAGCTTTTTATTGGATACAGATTTCTTTCTAGCTTTTCACTATTAATAGAAATCCAGAATTTCTTTGTATGTAGGTTTTCATCTGAGTTTCTCATTATTTCCTTGCAATTTTCTGTAATAGAAATATAATTTTCTATATTCAGAACATAAGATGTTTTTAAAAGCCTTGTTAAATATTTCCAGATTGCTTCCCAGAAAGATTATATCAACTTATATACTCAGGAACTGAGAGAATTTCTCAGTTCTTCCTATCTGATGACCAAAACCAATGTCATCTCTTAAATGCTATTGACAATGCACCTTACAGAAACGTTAGTTCCCTGTTAATGTCTTTATAATACTCCCTCCTTCTCCCCAGTATAAGGGTTAAAGTTTCTGGGGCCAGACACTCCTGTCTTTGATACCCAGTGATCACGTTCATTGGTAATGGAACACTATTTTAAGTAGATAGGACAAAGGCTTTCAATTAGATTATTATTCACTTATGTGTGGGTTCCTAACTACCAGTACGCAATTTATAAATAACCATCAAAATAGATTTTGGGTCTTTTGGCTATTCCTTCATACAGGAGAGTGAAATGGACAAACATATTGCCTACTCTCTGATTCCCAGTATTAAAAATTAAGGCCAAAAAAACTTAAATAATTCTCATTTTCATCTAAACCAGCTCAGAACGAATATTTTAAAATTTGATTCAATGAAGAAACGGACAAAAGGTTTTTGTAACCAATATTTTATGTCTTTTTCTACTTATGTTTGGCAAATAAATTCCCAAAATCCTAGAATCAGAAGGGAGGGAAGAGAAAGTGAATTATTTTATATTATAAACATCAAATACACTCACAGGTTATGTGACCCATATAAGATAATACTCCTAGCTAAAGAACTAACTAGGATGAAACCCAGGAGATCAATCAATGATGAAACCACTACAACTGAGTTAATCACTCCGATGACATTCTATAATAGTGTAAAGTACTTTTCCTCAGTCTCACCGAAAGAGCAGGGTCAATTTCTGGCAGCACCCCAGGTGGAGGTCTACAGAGGAGCAAGGATACTTCTGGAGACGTTCCCCTGAGAGCGGATATGACCTCCTGAGGGAACCATGAATGAGAAATGAAGACACGGTTAAACCATTTCATTCTGAAAGACCAATCTGTCTCATTAAAAATGCTGCACTCCACAGGCTGGGGGCTCACCTGTTGAGACAGTCCTTTCAAAGAGGCTCCATTCACTTTTAAGATAACATCTCCCACATCAATTTGTCCACTTTCTGCAGCCGGCTGTCCAGGAAAGAGCTTTTTAACCCTTACTATGCTGGTGTTCATTTGCTCGGGTATAATATTATCCTCTCGAGAAAAACTGAATCCTAGGCCTGAGCTATTTTTCAGCAATTTCACCTCAAATGTATTCTCTGGAAAAAAAGGTATCAAAAAATGTAAATATTCTTAACAGGCTCTCTCTATATATGCATATATAAACATATACTTTTGAATACATTTTTAAAAAGCCCATTTCCACCATACTCACAGCTTTATATGCACTTATTGCACTCTTATTCTATATTCAAATCCTATTTTACACTGTTATTAAGAAAATTTCACTTATTGAGCTGAGCTGCATGAACTAATAGGCTGCCTGATTAGAAAAGTGGGTTCTGAGAAAAATGTTCTAAAAAGGAAACTATGTCTTAATTCCATGTTTTATAAAACTGCAGAATGACAGAGAAAAAGAGGGAAAAATCCAAGAAAGGAGACAGTGAAAGAAATTCAGGCATAAATGCACAGATTTGCTAAGAAAAACAAAACAAGTAACAGAGAAGGGTTATGGGGAAGTGCATAGGTGACCTAATATTTAGGTTAGATATAATTTCATTCAGTAAAACTGTAAGGCATGATGATAAAATTCTCATCAACAGAAGAAATGAAAAGAATAATAAGCAGGAAAGCATGAAGAAATATATTTAAAGATATAGTAACGGAAGAAATAAGGGAAGAACAGAAGGCAGTAAGATTAAGTGGACATGCCAATCTTATTTTCATAATCAGGAAAGATGATATAGGTTGGGCTAATATTTTCTCCTTATTTTGGGGACTAATTCAGAATTGATGAAAGTTGTATAAGCAAAGAAAAATCTAAAATAAAGACAAAACAATGCTTATGTACCACCACCACCACATATAAAGTAAAGGACATTTATACCCAGCAAAAGGAAGACAGATAAACTCAGAATGAAGAGTACTTCTGTATTATGAATACATTTAACCTTATGAAAAACTCACTACATTAGTCTCGATTTCCTTCTTTCATTATGAGTTAGTGGCATGTCCAATTTTACTACCAGTTAGGTGGAAAAGTTTGTAAGGAAAACAAGTATCTGGGAACTGTTAGTGAATTTCTATTCAGAGTTAGCTTCACAAGTTCACAAAATCAAACAGATATATAGAAAATGTAAGAGTCAAGGTTTCATATGGGTTTGAAGTCATTCTCAGCAATTATTTATATTTATTTTTTTCTCTTACAAATTTTATTTTGAATTTTACAACTATTTTAGGCACCATTAAATGACCATAATTTGTTTTGTGCCTGATTTCATTAGTCAAAGCCTTTCAGACTTCAAGAACTACAACTACGTGTGGTTCCCCCTCCCCTCCAAATTCAGTATAGTGCTGCATCAGGTTATTATTTATACTTGACAAGAATCAAGAGACTCAATATGAATTATGATCCGACATGTAGAAATCAAACTTTGAATAATCCAGGAATAAGTTGAAGGTGAGATGACAGCCTCCCAGGGTCTGACCTTCAGTAACAAAGCTGTAGTCTTTGACATGAGTCATTTTCTTCATCATTTTTTCTGGGGCTTGACCTTGGGTGTCTGCATCGGAGAGGGTACGCTGGGGGACATGTTCTTTGGATGCTGGAGACTGTCCTTTTTCTAACAACAGATGAACCACCTGTATAAATAGAAGAGTGCCTTATTAATTAAGAAGAAAGTTACATAAGAAAGCAAATAAATTTTCAGGACTTTGTACAGTTGGTGGTGTAAAATCATTTAAAGTAACTCTCTGGTCTACCAATACACAAGTAGAGGGAGGGAAAAACAGACAAAAGCAAGGGACTAAAAATGTCAAAATCAAGTTTTTTTAAAAATTATTTTCTGTATAAAGAAGATACATGATTAGAAAGAAAAACATTCTATTATAAAAATAATATAAACACATTGTAGAAAATTCAGATCCTAAAATAAAATCAGATAGCCATTGGGAAGCTGCTGTATGGGCACAGGGAGCTTAACCCAGAGCTCTGTGACAACCTAGAGGGGTGGGATGGGGTTGGAGGTGGAAGGGAGGTTCAGCAGGGAGGGGACATATGCATACTTGTGGCTGATTCATGATGTTGTATGGCAGAAGCCAACACAATATTGTAAAGCAATTATCCTCCAATTAAAGATGGAAAAAAATCATTATTATCCTAATAATATAAAGACCATTATAAGTAATTTGGTAAACTCCCTGACTTAAAAATGTATTAGAACAACGTGAATTTATCCCTTGGGCTGAAGGATACCTGGAAGTGAAAACCACTAGGTATTTGTAGATGTTTATCCATCTAGTCAAGGCTATGGTTTTTCCTGTGGTCATGTATGGATGTGAGAGTTGGACTGTGAAGAAGGCTGAGCGCCGAAGAATTGATGCTTTTGAACTGTGGTGTTGGAGAAGACTCTTGAGAGTCCCTTGGACTGCAAGGAAATCCAACCAGTCCATTCTGAAGGAGATCAACCCTGGGATTTCTTTGGAAGGAATGATGCTAAAGCTGAAGCTCCAGTACTTTGGACACCTCATGCAAAGGGTTGACTCACTGGAAAAGACTCTGATGCTGGGAGGGATTGGGGGCTGGAGGAGAAGGGGACGACAGAGGATGAGATGGCTGGATGGCATCACGGACTCGATGGACGTGAGTCTGAGTGAACTCCAGGAGTTGGTGATGGACAGGGAGGCCTGGTGTGCTGCGGTTCATGGGGTCGCAAAGAGTCGGACATGACTGAGCGACTGAACTGAACTGAACTGAACTGATGGAAAAAAAATGTTAAGGCAATCTCTCCCCTTCCTCCTGGCAGATCTCGGGTGACATTAGGGCTAAATGTGATATAGAAAGCCTGCTTCCACAATAAAAATCCTCGTCATAATATTTGCTTCCCAATTTGGAAGGAAAAAAATACGAGGATGTTTATTTGCACTAATCAGGCTTTGTTTCTTGACCAATAAATTTGGAGATCTCAGTCAAATTGATATTATTCACACATTATTATGTTCTTCCGAGATATCTAGAAAAGGCTGGTATAATGATCTCTTACCTGTCCTGTATTTCTCAGTGTTTCCACAGCTTGCTTGTGGGTAGCCCCTTCTAGACTAACTCCATTGACAGCGAGGACACGATCACCTATAAATTAGGCAGTAATGATGAAAGAAGCAAGTCATAAAATAAGGATTCTACATGTTCTTTAATACCTTAAGGTCTTGTTTTATAGTAATTTGCTCGAGGAGAGACTCAGACAAATTCTGGACAAAAGTCTGTCACAGAGTTTCTTTAACATGTACTTAATTCCTTTCTCTATTCTACAGCTAATCTTAGGTATATTTTCAAACTGGATATTATATATACTATAAAATCAATTTTAATTATGAAAAAAATGACATGCTGAGCTGCAAACGCAGAGAGATGGGAGAGAACTAACCTAGTTAGTTCTTATTAGAAATGCAGATGTCATTGTTTTTACAAGGGCATGACCCCTTTCCAATTCTCTGGAAATTTGCTTCTTAAAAAGTACAAAGCATGAACTAAAACAAGATATTTTCTGATACTATATAGAGGATGGGCTTTCCTGGTAGCTCAGATGGTAAAGAATCTGCCTGCAGTGCCTGAGACCTGGGTTTGATCCCAGGGTTAGGAAGATCCCTTAGGGAGGCCAAGGCACCCCACTTCAGTATTCTGGCCTGAAGAATCCCCATGGACAGAGAAGCCTGGTGGTTTATAGTCCATGGGGTTGCCAAGAGTCAGAAATGACTGAGCGACTAAGCACAGCACAGAGGAAAAGCTGGAAATAAGTGTTTGGAATCATATCAAGGAGCTTTCTCATGTTGTAATCTTAAAATAATATGTTCTTATTTTATATTATGAATACTTTGAAGGTCTTCATCAACTTTCCAATTTCTTCTTTATTTGTTGACACGATAATCCTTATGTAATTCCCATACCCACAAACACTCTACCTTTGTGAATTCTGCCATCAGACTCTGCTGCTCCCTTGGGAATAACGGCTTTCACATAAATGCCACCATGTCTGACACTGGTATTCACACCTCCCTAAGTGGAAAAAGACAAATAACGTTTTGTCACATGAAAAATGTTGCACTCCGTCTTTCAGGTCTGAGACCTAGAAAGCATTCCATTCATCAGCCAAAGCAGCAGCATCACATTAGCACATGCAATTACTTCAATACCCAAGAATATTTCTAGCAAGTTTTCCAAATGCGAAAGCAGCTACATTTTAGAAACATTCTTTATTCAGAAAATAACGACATGCCAGATCTTTGCCTGGATGAGAGGGTGCTCTTCCTTTCAGAAGTCTATACCATATATTAGGCACAAACGGCAAGCAAAATCCAGCCATGAAATATTAGTGTGAGAATATAACTGTCAGAAATAAACAGCATATGGAGTAATATACTTCAGATCATATTTGCTAATTTGAAAATGAATCTCATGAATCAATGGAAAATTTTCTTTTTATTTTAAAAGGTTTTGGTATAGAAGTTGTGCTACAGAGTAGATGAGATCTCATGAGTGGATGCTCCATCTCTTGTGGATATTGAGCTTTTATTTCCCTTCACAGTAGAAAGATAATAAAATTCTAAAGAAGTTACGGACAAGATAAAAAGGGTTACAGTATTGAGGACTGATAGAAAATCAGGTTTTCTTTTGGATCTCTATTTGTTAAGAGTATTATTTCTACCTTATTTCTAAATGCCTTTTCCTAACAAACAACACCCTTCAAATATAAATGATAATATTACACTTTAGGGTATAGTATGTTAATAGAATTCTAAAGCAGTCTCATCAAATAGCCTATGCTCATATTTTAACTTCTTTAGAAGTATTACACATATTTTTGGGAACTTCTAATAATAAACTACTAATCATATTTACATGCCAAGATGTATTATGAAGTGAAGGGCATATAATTATATATTTGACTTTAATTATTTATGATGTAGGTTAAAATTATTCCATGCTGATGTAGAAGCTGCCAAGTATATATAAGACATACTTCTCAATTTTATATTTTTCAAGTCTTGTATTCAGATTAAACAAGTATGAAATCTCTAGGGGAAAATAGCATTTGTCTAATTTCTTTTAAGCCACAGGAAAAAGTAACTAGAAAACATAAGTTTTTTAAAAAAAGTCTTAAGATATAATTCAATTTAAAATTTTGCAAATATTTGACAAGTTTCCTTTTTTGAAGCAAAATAATTCAAGTAATAAATTGGCATACGATAGGCTGCTGGAAATGGAGAAGAGAAAACATTTGAAAACCTTGTCAAACAGTACCGTGACACTTATCCCCAAGCTGTTATCATTTTTAGCCAGTTCAACCTCAAAGATATCTCCAGGTTTAGGAGGTGATGAAGGAAAAGTTTTAAAATTCATTTTGTTGGAGGTATTCATGGAGGAGGAAGATTCCTTAACAAAGAAAAACAAACAAAAGCATTTCTTGTTAGAGTCAAACAGAGTTATTAATGGAAGATCTTTCTCTTTTTGAAAAATTAAGAAAAAGCAAGATATTAAAGGATAGAGTAGACTAAAAAATGATGAAGGCTGGAAAAGATCTTAAGGATCATCTAATCCAAGGCCTTCAGAGTTTAAAACAGGAAATTGAGATCTAGAGCCTAAAGGCCTTGCTTCAGGTAAAAAGATACGACTGAGGGAAGCCCAGAATCCAATTCAAACCTTGGCTTTTACATAATCCTTATCCAGTGCTTTTCATACACTCAAACTTAGAAAACATTTCTATTTCCTGTAAAAAAAAAAAATCCACATATATCATGTAGTAGCTTTTAACTTGGGCCTTTAAGATGAGTAGGCCTCAAGTTTATTTTGCTAATGTTTAAATCCAATATAAACATAGGCACAACAGCCAAGCCCAATCTATAAGGACAAACTCTCTCAGGAGGAATGCTGGAGACATTAATGAGGAATGTTTTTCAGTGAACAAAGGGCTTAAGGTTCTTTTCTGAATCTACTTGTGAAAATGGGTCTAAATTATATCATGTCTAATATTTCTAGGAAATGGTCAATTTTCTATCTTATTGTTCTTATTATCATACATTCAGAACTTCAGAGTAATTTAGGCTGTTAACAGCAAAGCCAACTGCCCATTATATGAATTATTTAGGAACAACTTTTTCAGATATTAAGTTCTCTTATTAATATAAATATTAAGTATGCAAGAGAGAAACAATTTATAGAAAACAATCATAATCTGGTTATTCATTCCTTTGTGTAATCACGTAGCAAGTTCCCAGAATAATAGCCATTTTGGAATTAGTATTCAAAGCTGCTAATTTCTCTGAAAGTTAGCATCAAATGCAGTAGCAGTTAGTAGCATTATACATAAACAATTTCTCCTTTCCAGAATAATGTACTCTGTTCATAGTAGATTATTCTGCTCTATAATACATTTGTTGTTGTTTGTTTTGTTAAGTGGGGGAAAAAAAAATAAAAACCAAGATTCAAATTAAACGGTGCCTTTTTTGGTATGTGATGATCCTGACTGCTGGAATAAGTGGCTTCATCCATGTCTGAATCTCCACGGTCAGAGTAATCTGGTGCATCAGAAATGCCTGTATTTTTAGCTTTGCTTCGGTTACTGTCAGTAGAAGTCCACTTTTTCTCGGTGGCTTTGGATATCACAGATGGGGAAGGGCTGCCACGCTGTGAGTCCTGCCAGCTGCGGTCAGCTGCATGGCTGGCAAAGAACCCATTGACCTGGCTCTGTGACAAGCTGGCACTCTCAGTCCTGGAGTCTTGAGAGCTCAGGCTTCCCTCCCGCAGGCCCCCAGACAGCCCAAACGAGCTCTCTGAGATGTGCCTCGGGGTGCCCCGTGGCCAGCAGTGATCCTCAGAAGAATTTACAGTGCTGTCTTGCAGGTGGGAAGGCTTTTTCATGTAGTTTTTCATGCCATTGGCCATATGCACAGGAGTAGAAGGTACTGCAAAGTCAAAATCAGCCCGTGAGAATAACAGGTTAGTGACACACGCCTGGGCTCACACACATGCACACTGTTCCCTGGTAGCTGCTGCGAGGATTTTACGCAGGATAACGTGCACAACACCTGACTGGGGCTTGGGACCGTGACAAGGTCCCAACAAACACTGAAGATGCTTTCTGTTTCCTTTGCCTCCTCTTTGGTCATTCTTTGGGCAACTTCTATGGGAATGTGTATCTGCCTCACCTGAACTCCTCATTTCCATTCCCCAAGACCCGTTTCAAGTAAGTCTCCCCTGTGAAGACTTTCTTAATTCCCTATCCAGAGATAACTTGAATCTCCAAAGATCTCTGTTGAATGGTTATTTACATACTTGTTTTATACTGTCTTAACAAACTGCCTGTTTCAGACTCCAAGTTATTATCAAAGAAGGTAATTCCATACTCCTTACATACATAGTTCTTTTAAAAAGCCACTTAGGAAAGCTTTCCTAAGACAAAAATCACAGGTAACATGTGTAAAAGAATTATAGATAATACATATATGTGGAATCTAGAAAAATGGTACAAAATTATATGGTCTTTTACATATATGTGTCTTTTACACACATATGTCTTTCATATTTCTGGTATGTTGGCATCCTTTCCCTTTTATAAACAGGTTCAAGACAGGACTTCATAGATAACTGTTATATAACTGTATTAATTGGGCAATGATTAAGAATTTTATTTCTAATTTGGCCTAAGATGTGATAGAACACACCAAGTACTTGGAATTTACTCAAGTGACACTGATTTTGCACAACAAATCATTTTTATGCATGTAAAGAGGAATGAGACAGAAAATCTTAGAAGTGATGAATGGAAGACTTGTACTGATGCATAAAATTAAAGCAATCAGAACTATACGTATTAAATTTCCAGAAAGGAAACAAAAGTTTAAATCTAATTTATGTGTCAAGGTACTGAAATTTTTGTGGGAACTGGAACAGAATCCACAGCTCAGAGACATCCACAGTGTTACCTTTGGATAGCTTTTCTTTTGGCTGAGAGATAACAAGGGTCACATCTTCAGGTGCATTTTGCAAAATTTCAACTGCGGCATGATGGCTGACCCCCTCCAGACTGACACTATTCACAGATATCAAACGGTCTCCTGTAAAAACAGACAACCCAGTGTCTTCTACAGCTAAGAGAAATTCAGGCTAAATCTTAGAAATGTTACCTCCCCCTCATTATTTTTGTTTTACCCAACTTCTACTTTTGCTATCTGTGCAAATTCACTGTCAGTAAATACTTCAAAGTGAAAGTGTTAGTCGCCCAGTTGTGTGTCTGACTCTTTGTGACTCCATGGACTGTAGCCTGCCAGGCTCCACTGTCCATGGAATTCTCCAGGGAAGAATACTGGAGTGGGTAGCCATTCCTGTCTCCAGGGGATCTTCCCGACCCAGGGATTGAACCTGGATCTCCCACATTGCAGGCAGCTTTACCATCTGAGCCACTAGGGAAGGCCAGTAAATACTTAGGAAATTCCCTAAATTACCTAAAAATAAATACCTGGCTTTAAGCATCCATCCAAGTCAGCTGGTCCTCCAGGAGTAACTGAACTAATAAATACACCTAGATCCAGTCTTCCCATCTTTTCTCCACCAATAATTTGAAATCCTGTGAATCAGCACATTAAAATAAAATCTTCCGGGGGAGGGGCAAGATACAGATTAGGAGACTAAAAGGTATAAACTACTATGTATAAAATAAATAAGTTATAAGAATATATTACATAGCACAGGAATATAGCCAATATTGTATAATAACTATAAATGGAATACAACCTTTAAAAATTGTGAATCACTATGTTGTATACCTGAAACTTACATGGCATTATAAATCAACTGTCTCAATTAAAAAAAAGTAAAAATGAAAATATCTCATGGCATTGGTGCTTTCAAGGACTAATGATAAGTCTGCCTGACACACAGAAGTGTACAGACTCATACTGAATATGACTTAATAGGTAACACATGTGAGACGGGATTTAAATTTGGTGGAAACATTGCTTGTAAGCATTTCACCTTTGGCATTTCCTGACTGGGCAAGTGGGAAAAGGGGACTCAGGTGGGGACAAGTGGGCTTGGTTCCTCAATGCCAATGTTAAATTCTCACAGACCTTGAAGAATCTCAGTGACTTACCTAAGCCATACTGTGCATCTTTTTTCAGGTTAACCAGAGTAATCTCCCTTTCTGGTGAAGATGCTATGCTCCATCTTTTGTGTAGCACATCTATGGAGAAATTTTAAGATACAATTAACATAACATGGTTAGGCATTGAGACTGTCTGCTTGTTCCAATTTAAATAATAAAGCTCACTATTAGATTTGTCAGTCACTTTAAAATCATATTTTAAATAATATGTTATTATCTATCTGCTGATAATGAGTTTAGTTTATCAAATGATTATGTTATTCATTTATTCCTTATAAATGGTTCCCTTTGAAATCAGTCTATTTCAGTTACAAATGCATAAATAGATCTCAAGACATTGAATGATTTGAGCAAGTTTACTCAGTTAGTCCTCCCTGGTGGCTCAGATGGTAAAGCGTCTGCCTGCAATGCGGGAGACCCGGGTTCAATCCCTGGGTTGGGAAGATCCCCTGGAGAAGGAAACCCACTCCAGTACTCTTGCCTGGAAAATTCCATGGACCGAGGAGCCTGGTAGGCTACAGTCCATGGGGTTGCAAAGAGTTAGACACAACTGAGCGACTTCATTTTCACTTTCACTCAGTTAGTTACAGGTAGAAATGAACCTTAAACTTAGGTTGTTACACTCTGTCTTTCTGTCACATCATAGCTGACCTCCTGAATTCAACAATGCTCAATATGTAAATCTTCTACTAATAAGTGGCTGGCATTTCTATTTGTATGAGTAGAACATTCATGGTAAATTCTAAGGTTTACGAAGAGACAGGATTAATTCTTTTAAATCTGACGACTTGGCTGGCACATTTATATTCTCAAAGCCCTTTATTTCTTATTTTATTTATGGAACAATCTCATGAGGTAGGCAAAGAGATTTTTAGTCACTTTTTAGCAGATAAGGAATAACAGTTCATGACTTGCTCAAGATTATAGCAGGTATCACTGCCCAGCAAAACACCTTAGGCACTTGATGAATGCTAAACACACTGAGTGAATGTTGGCATCAAAACTAAAATTTACTTTTTCTTATTTCCACTTTTTTAAAGCAATTGGATCACTGAAAAGTATCTCCTAAATTAAACCAATAAATATGCCACTTAATTGTCATATTATTAAAATTACTTCATTCAGTTAGCAATCAGAGCATGTGAAAACACAGAAATATACACACACACTTTTTGTTATGAGTTAAAATGTGTTCCTTCACCCTTTCCACAAATAAATGAGCTGAACCAATAACTCCTAGTACCGCAGAATTCATAATCATATTTAGAGACAGGTTTTTAAAAAGATAATTAAGTTAAAAAGAGGTGTTTAGGGTGGCCTAATTCAATATGACTTCTTCCTTATAAAGAGGGGGGCTTCCCTGGTGGCTCAAACGGTAAAGCGCCTGCCTGCAATAAGGGAGACCTGGGTTTGATCCCTGGGTCGGGAAGATCCCCTGGAGAAGGAAATGGCAACCCACTTCCAATACTCATGCCTGGAAAACTCCATGGATGGAGGAATCTGGTGGGCTACAGTCCATAGGGTCGCAAAGAGTTGGACACGACTGAGTGACTTCTCTTTATAAAGAGGGAATGTGGATATAGCTATGTGTGCATGGAGGGAAACTCATATGAAAAAAGAAGAAGGCTTCTATCTACAAAGCCAAGGAGTGGTCTCAAGAAATCAATGTTGCTGACACTTTGATCTCAGACTTCTAACCTTCAGAACTGTGAGAACAAACCTATGTTGTTTAAGCCTCCCAATCTGTGGGACCGTGTTATGGCAGCTCAAGTAAATTAGTACATTTCTTAACATCAACTGTAATTTAATAGTTGACACTTGTCTGTGTGTGAGGAGGTGGCAGTGGCAGCAAATGAGTTCAACACACTCAGAAAGATATCTGTTTAAATCTACAAATTTATCTCTTAAATAGTTTTTAGGCCTATTGAAACATCTTGAAAATTAGAGGTTATCCACCAACATATGATTACCCATGGATTTCAAATTGCATTATTATGTTATTAATAATAACATGTTACCCAACATGTATTAATGCTTAAACGATGCAGATGTGATAGTTCATATTCTAGCAATAAACTCCTGTAATTTCAGAAAACAACAACCACCATCAGATGCTCTCTGAAGTGAATTAACCTTGTCCCTTAAACACCAAGTACTAGTGCAAGCTTGATAGCTCCCTATAGTATACATGTCTCTATTGTGTTGTTTCTTTTTGACCAAAACTTAGTTCTAAACTCAGCTATAATCAACAGAAGTAGTAGTAGTTCAATATTTCTAACTAATGAGATATCAAAAAAAAAAAAGGAAAAAGATCACTGGACAATGGTATGAAGAGCCTTATATATTTAGTTTATACAAGTTCATGAATTAGTTATTGTCTAAATTAATATCTAAGTGGCTGATACGCTGCTGCTGCTAAGTCGCTTCAGTCGTGTCTGACTCTACTTTCATCCTAAAATAGATGATTAACTCTAATTTTCAGCTACAGTTAAATAAAAAATACAACAGAATGAAACTGATAAAATGAAACAAATAAGGGATGAAGTCATGTTAGGTATTAAATGTAAACTTTTATCACCATTGTGAAGACAGAGTCCATTTCCTTTATGCAGAGTGTTTCTGCCTTTGATTATAAAAGTGATCAATATTCTAAATGTTTTTAAGGAGTATATGCTAAAAGTCAAAGGTATTGAATCAAAGAATAAAAATGCCATTTATTTTCATTTTCAACAATATGTACTTACAAGCTTGGTTATTTATGCTACTTATTTTAAAAGTATGTGTGTGCATGTATACAAAACATTTCCCAGGTAAACAATATTGGGATATATGTGTATACACACGCTAATTATGCTTTTTTTTTTTTGTATTTATTTCTCTAACTAGAACCAACAGATTAGGCTCTCTATATTCAAGGATTCATCAATGAGACTTGAACATTCATTCATTCAGTTACATTTTCACCTTTCAAATACTGTGTTGGCCAAAAAGTTCTTTGGGGTTTTCCATAACATCTTAACAGAAAAACCCGAGTGAACTTTTTGGCTAATCCAACATTTGCTGAATAATATTCCTATGAAAGTCACTCATTAGGCAACTGGCGAAAGTAAAAAGAGATAATATAAAAAAGTGACAATATATATGAAAACTGCTAGCGTAATAAAGTTGGCTCAGATCAGAGCTCAATCAGGTCAGGCTAGAAGAACAAAGATTTGTCTGATTGATGAACAGAATGTTAACCACTCAAAGAAATATTTGTATCACAAAAGTATGAGTCGGACCTGTAAGAGCAGAGAGCTTTCTCCTTGCCAGAAATAAAAGAGACTTCAGGGACACGTGTGTGCATGCAGGCACACGCACAGTTGCGTCCGACTCTTCATGACCCCATGGACTGTAGCCAGCCAGGCTCCTCTGTCCATGGAATTTTCTAAGAAAAATACTGGAGCGGGTTGCCATTTCCTTCTCCAGGGGATCTTCCCGACCCGGGGATCAAACCCACGTCTCTTGCATCTTCTGCATTGGCAGGCCATTCCTTTACTCCTGTGCCATCTGGGAAGCTCCCCAAGGACATGAGGTACAGTTTAATAAATGGATTATGTAGATGGTATACATGTACAACATGTAGAAAGAAAAGAAAGTGAAGTCGCTCAGTCATGTCCGACTCTTTGTGACCCCATGCACTGTAACCTACCAGGCTACCCCATCCATGGGATTTTCCAGGTAAGAATACTGGAGTGGGTTGCCATTTCCTTCTCCAGGGGATCTTCCCGACCCAGGGATTGAACCTGGGTCTCTCGCATTGTAGGCAGACGCTTTACCTTCTGAGCCACCCTGGACAATCATGTAAGGCATTAACAAAAGCTGAGACAGATAAATGGTGGAAAAGCTTCTGGGAAGATGGCCCAGGTCAGCTTGGCTAAAATACAATATGAGTCAGGTGGAGCTGAATATTATTTTGGAAAGCGAAGCTTTGCTAACATTCTCTTTATAACAGGGAACCACCCCCGTCATCCTGACTTATTAAGGTGGGGACAGAGGAAGGATGTCGGTGTAGAGCTGAGTAGACAGTACCGTGTACATACTGAATTTGTATTTATCTTGTATTCTATTCACATAGATGTTCAAAATACTTTTGTTGGCGTAAAAAAAAAGACAAGTATCTGGAGGTATATAGCGCATAAGAACCCAACTAAATTTAAAGATACAAAATTCAATGAAGATTAAATAGAATTTATGAATCACTGAAAGTAAGGAACCAGACATTTGAAGACATTTCAAGTACCAAGACATTTCTGAGTTAATTACTGTATGGAAACAAGCATTAATATTTAAGGTATGTATTTTTTACATCTTTAAAATTATTTTCTTTTCCTATGGCCACAGCAAATTCCGCAAATATTTTAAAGTGAAAAAGAGGCTCAAATAGAAATTTCTGCTTCTTCAAGTAATACATGCTGGTGTTATTCCCAATGTTTACCTGTGAAATATCTTAAGAACTGATAAATGTATAGAAATTAAATGTACACTGTCTGCATTAGAGACTGTTTCAGTGTTGCCTTTCTCATCTCTCATAAGGTTCATGAGGATGTATCAGTCTCCAAGTAGAATAATTGTGGCTATTAATGATAGATACATATATGAGTAAACTATCTGAATTTCCTAGTAAAAGCACTTTTCAGATAAGGCCAAGGCCATATAATTGATTTAAGTGAATCAATAATTCTTTTTCTAAGGAAAATTGTTTTTTTTGGTTACAGATACAGACCCTTGTCAATTATCAAGCAGCTCCACAAAACTGGTTCTAAGAGGAAACGGACAAAGGGTAGAGGAGGCTCCTGATAAATTCATCAGTCACTCTAGGGAAAAAAAGACCCATTTCAAACCCGGAGGTGATGGACCAGCAACACTACATTGGTATAAAAACAGAGAGAGGTATTTCTCATTGTTATATCACCTAATACACTAACTGCTCTGGTGGTAGAAGCAGAAAATCATGATGGAAACTTTGGTGTTTTGTTCCTGTGACAGCACAAATTAGCTAAGTGAAATGGAGCCATATAACATTTCAGAGACATATTTAATCCATTCATAGACTGAAAGGCTTGGTTTAGATAAACTTATTATATTTTTTTTTAGATAAACTTTTAAATTCCTTTCAGTTCTCAATTTATCTGACTCTATATTTTGTTTCCGGTTAATTCTCATATCTGCTGAATCCTCTGTGAGCACTTTGGACTTTCATAATCTTCAACTATGTATGTATCCTAATTAAACTTTAGGTGGAAAAAAAAAAACCCTAGCATTTAAATTATACTGGTCCTTGATATCTGACTAAAAAGTGATCTTTTAATCTCAAATAAACAATGTAATCTACCAGATTAAAAAAAAAAAATTCCCCTAACCTACTAGCTAAAGGAAACAGAAGAATAACAAAGCCCAAAGCCAGCCTAAGGGAGAAAATAATAACGATCAGAGAGGAAGTTGAAAGGAGAAATAACAACGAACACCGTGTGTGCTCCGTTGCTTCAGTTGCGTCTGACTCTTCAGTAGTGTCTGAATCTACAATCCTATGGATTGTAGCCTGCCAGGCTCCTCTGTCCATGGGATTCTCCAGGCAAGAATACTGGAGGGCGTTGCCATGCCCTCCTTCAGGGGATCTTCCTGATCCAGGGACTGAACCCACACCCCTTAATGTGTCTCCTGCTTTGGCAGATGGATTCTTTACCACGTGCCACCTGGGAAGCCCAGCAGAGAGATACAAAAAATCATAAGGGAATATTACAGTTACATGCCAACAAGCTAGACAACCTAGAATAAATGGACCAATTTCTAGAAACATACAGCCTGCCAAGATTGAGTCAAGAAGAAATGGATACTTTGAGCAGACCTACCACTAGCAGGAAAATTGAATTTGTTATTAAAAAATTCCCAGTAAAAAAAGTCCAGTACTGGACAGTTCACAGGAAAATTCTATCAAACATATAAAGAAGAAATTATACCTATGCTTTTCAACATATTCCCTCAAACTGAAGGTGACAAAATACTCCCAAATTCATTCTAGGAGGCCACCATCCATTATTATGATATGAACCAGACGAAGACACTACAAAATAAAGAAAATTACAAGCCAATATCTTTGATAAATATAGATGCAAGAATCCTCAACAAAAGATTAGGAAGCCAAATGCAAAGCTATATAAAAAGGATCATATACCATGATTTACTCCAGGGACACAGGGATTGTCTGTTTCACAAAATGGTCTGTGATATACCACATAAACAAAAGGAAGGATAAAAAGCACATGATCATCTCAATAGACAAAGAAAAGCATTTGACAAAGTTCAACATCTATTCATGATAAAAACTCTCCAGAAAGTGGGTATAGAAGGAACATATCTCAACGTAATAAAGTGTGCGACCAACATGCTGGTCACAGCTAACACCATACCGAACAGTGAAAAGCTGAAAACCTTTCCTCTAAATTCATGAATAAGACAAGGATGCCCAAATCTTTCCACTTCTATTCAACATAGTACTGAAGTCAGTAAAGTTGCAGGATATGAGATTAACATATAGAAATCTGTTGTGGACTTCCCTGGTGGCACAGTGGATAAGAATCTGCCTGCCAATGCAAGAGACACGGGTTTCATCCCTGGTCCGAGAAGATTCCACATGCTGTGGAGCAACTAAGCCAGTGCACCACAAACAGAGAGTGCCCACGCTCTGGAGCCTGTGGGCCGCAACTACTAGGCCTGTGTGTCACAACTACTGAAGCTCGGGTGCCCTGGAACCTGTGTTCTGCAACAAGAAAAGCCCCCGCAATGAGAAGACTGGGCACTGAATTCAAGAGTATCTCCTGACTGCTGCCAACCAGAGAAAGCCTGCACACAGCAATGAAGACCTAGTGTAGCAGCAAAAAAATTTTGCTTTTCTATATACTAATAAGGAACTATCAGAAAGAGAAAGTTAAAAAGAAAGCATGCAAACGACAACAAAATTCTCCTTAAAATCATATCAAAAATAATAAAATACCTAGGAACAAACTTGACCAAGGATATAAAAGACCTTCACTCTGAAAACTACAGTGGCCATACTGCTCAAAGCACTTTACAGATTTCATGTAAAAATACATATGACATTTTTCACAGAACTAGAAGAAATAATCCTAAAATTTATATGGAATGGTAAAAGACCCTGAATTACCAAAGCAATTTTGGAAAAAAAAGAATAAAGCTATCATCATCTCAGATTTCAGATTATACTACAAAGCTATAATAATAAAAACACCATGGTACTGGCACAAAAGCAGACACATAGATCAATGGGACAGAGAACCTAGAAATAAATTTATGCACCTATGGTTACTTAGGGTAAAGGCTAATAGAGTTTTGACAAGAGAACACACTGGTCATAGCAAACACACTTTTTCAACAACACAAGAGATGACTCTACACATGGACATCACCAGATGGTCAATACCAAAAATCTGACTGATTATATTCTTTGCAGCCAAAGACAAAGAAGCTCTACACTGTCAGAAAAACAAGACCAGGAGCTGACTGTGGCTCAGATCATGAACTCCTTATTACAAAATTCAGACTTAAATTGAAGAAAGTAGAGAAAACCACTAGGCCATTCAGGTATGACCTAAATCAAATCCCTTATAATTATACAGTGGATATGACAAATAGATTCAAGGGATTAGATCTGACAGAGTGCCTGAAGAACTATGGATGGAGGTTTATAACGAAATGCAAAAAGGCAAAGGGTTGTCTGAGGAGGCATTACAAATAGCTGAGAAAAGAAGAGAAGATAAAGGCAAAGGAGAAAGGGAAAGATACACCCATCTGAATGCAGAGTTCCAAAGAATAGCAAGGAGAGATAAGAAAGCCTTCCCAAGTGATCAATGTAAATAAATAGAGGAAAACGACAGAATGGGAAAGACTAGAGATCTCTTCAAGAAAATTAGAGACACCAAGGGAACATTTCATGCAAAGATGGGCACAATAAAGGACAGAAATGGTATGGACCTAACAGAAGCAGAAGATACAAAGAAGAGGTGGCAAAAATACACAGAAGAACCATACAAAAAAGATCTTAATGACTCAGATAGCTGACCCCATAGACGGCAGCCCACCAGGTTTCCTTATCCCTGGGATTCTCCAGGCAAGAACACTGGAGTGGGTTGCCATTGCTTTCTCCAGTGGGCCTTAGGAAGCATCACTGAAAACAAAGCTAGTGAAGGTGATGGAATTCCAGTTGAGCTATTTCAAATCCTAAAAGATGACGCTGTTGAAGTGCTGCACTTAATATGCCAGCAAATTTGGAGAACTCAGCAGTGGCCACAGGACTGGAAAAGGTCAGTTTTCATTCCAATGTGAAAGAAAGGCAATGCCAAAGAATGTTCAAACTACCACACAGTTGCACTCATTTCACACATTAGCAAGTGAAAGTTGCTCAGTAGTGTCCAACTCTTTGCAACCCCATGGACTATAGAGTCCATGGAATTCTCCAGGCCAGAATACTGGAGTGGGATGCCTTTCCCTTCTCCAGGGGATCTTCCCAACCCAGGGATTGAACCTAGGTCTCCCACATTGCAGGCGGATTCTTTACCAACTGAGCCACAAGGGAAGCCTCAGAATACAGGAGTGGGTAGCCTATCCCTCCTCCAGCAGATCTTCCAGACCCAGGAAATGAACCGGGGTCTCCTGCATTTCAGATGGATTCTTTACCAACTGAGCTATCAGGAAAGCCCTTGCTACACACTAGCAAAGTAATTCTCTAAACTCTCCAAGCTAGGCTTCAACAGTTTGTGAACTGAGAACTTCCAGATGTACAAGCTGGATTTAGAAAAGACAGAGGAACAAGAGATCAATTTGCCAACACCCATTGGATCATAGAAAAAGTTAGAGAATTTCAGAAAAACATCTACTTCTGCTGCATTGACTATGCTAAAGCCTTTGACTGTGTGGACCACAACAAACTGAGGAAAATTCTTAAACAGATGGGAATATCAGACCACCTTACCTGCCTCCTGAGAAGCCTGTATGCAGGTAAAAAAGCAGCAGTTAGAACTGGACATGAAACAATGGACTGGTTCCAAATCAGGAAATGAGTATGTCAAGGCTGTATACTGTCACCCTGCTTATTTAACTTATATACCTAATACATCATGCGAAATGCTGGGTTGGATGAAGCACAAACTAGAATCAAGATGGCCAGGAGAAATAACAACAACCTCAGACATGCAGATGACACCACCCTTATGGCAGAAAGCGAAGAGAAACTAAAGAACCTCTTGATGATGGTGAAAGAGGAGAGTAAAAAACTCAACATTCAGAAAACGAAGATCATGGCATGTGGTCCCATTACTTCATGGCAAATAGATGGGGAAACAACAGAAACCGTGAGAGACTTTATTTTCTTGGGCTCCAAAATCACTGCAGATGATGACTGCAGCCATGAAACTAAAAGATGCTTGCTCCTTTGAAGAAAAGCTATGACAAACCTAGACAGCATATTAAAAAGCAGAGACATTACTTTGCTGACAAAGATCTGTCTAGTCAGAGCTGTGGTTTTTCCATTAGTCATGTATGGATGTGACAGTTGGACCATTAAGAAGGCTGAGTGCCGAAGAAGTGACGCTTTTGAACTGTGGTGTTGCAGAAGACTCTTGAGAATCCCTTGGTCTGCAAGGAGATCCAACCAGTCAATCCTAAAGGAAATCAGTCCTGAATATTCATTGGAAGGACTGATGCTGAAGCTGCAGCTGCAATACTCTGGCCACCTGATGCAAAGAGCCAACTCATTAGAAAAGACCCTGATGCTGGGAAAGATCGAAGGCAGGAGGGGAAGGGGACAACAGAGGACGAGATGGTTGGATGGCATCATTGACTCAATGAAGATGAGTTTGAGCAAGTCCTAGGAGATGGTGAAGGACAGGGCACCCTGGCATGCTGCAGTCCCTGGGGTCGCAAAGAGTTGGACACGACTGAGCGACTGAACAAGAATATGGTCAATTATTGAACAGCAAAGGAAGTAAAATATACGATTGAGAAAAGACAGTCTCTTCAATAAGTGTTGCTTGAAAAAACTGGAATAGTACATGTCAAATAATGAGATTAGAACATTTCCTCATACCATGTACAAAAATTAACCCCAAATGGATCAAAGACCCCAAACCATAAAAGTCCTAGATGAGAACATAGGCAGAACCACACTTTGACATAAATTGCAGTAATATATTTCTGGATATGTCTCCTCAGGCAAACGACATAAAAGCAAACATGAACAAATAAGACCTAATTAAATTTAAAAACTTCTGCAAAGCACAGGAAACCACTGACAAAATGAAAAGACAATCTACTGAATGAGAGAAAGTATTTTGCAAATATAACCATCAAGGGATAATATCCAAAATATATAGCTCATACAACTCAATATAATACACACACACACACAAAATGACCCAAAGGCCTGAAAAGATATTTTTCCAAAGAAGACATACAAATGGTCAACAGGTCCAGAAAAAGATACTTGAAATCAGTAATCGTCAGAAATGCAGATTAAAACCACAATGAGCTATTACCTCACACCTGTCAGAATGGCTACATGCAATAAAAGTCTACAAAAAACAAATGCTGTTGGGGTGTGGAGAAAAGAGAATCCTTGTACACTGTTGGTGGGAATGTAAAATGGTGCAGCCACTATGGAAAACAGTATGGATGTTTCTCAAAAACCTAAAAACAGATCTACCACATGATCCAGCAATTCTACTCCGGGGTATATATCCAGGAAAAACAAAATCACTAATTCAAAAATACACACATACCCCAAAGTTCACAGCAGCACAATTTACAAATATCTAAGATATACAAGCAATCCAAGTGTCCATCAATAGAATGAATGGATAAAGAAGATGTGAGATACACACACACACACACACACACACACACTGGAATATCACTGAGTTATAAAAAGGAATGAAATTCTGTCATTTGTGGCAATGTGGATGAACCTATAAGCACAGTAAGAATACTGTGCTTAGGGAAATAAGTCTGACAGAAAATACATATACTGTATGATATTGGTTACATGTGGAATCTAAAATATAAAACAAATGGATATATATATAGCAAAACAGATTCACAGGTATAGGAAACAAACCAGTGGTCACCACTGGGCAGATGGAATCAGGGAGGGTTGATAGGCATATGGGATTAAGAGATACAAACTATCATGCATAAAGCAGATAAGCAACAAGATATATTGTACAGTACATGGAATTATTGCTTTGAAATAACAATAGATATTGCTTCATAATAACTTTTAATGAAGTATAAAATACTCTTCACTATGTTGTACTCTAGAAACTAATACATTATAAATCAACCATTATTTTTAAAAAAGAAAAAAAGGGCTATTATACAATGTATCTTTTTTTGAAAGGTTAAGCAACCTTCTTTTGGGGAGGGGGGAGAAATTACAATTAATCAAAGGATTAGAATCCTTTCCATATTTGTTTCATGAGATTAGAAGTCTCTTGCCTTTTTTCTTTTATCCTCTAAGTTTCACACTCTTTATGTGTCTCTTAAAGTTGTAAAAGGCTAAGATTAAATTTTATTCATTGGTCCTTATATTAAGTGATAAATAATTCAGAATACCTAATGCTTATTTCTAATTTTCTCCTAACAGTCTTGATGAGCAAAGAACACTGAAATTAGAATTTAAAAGTCCTATATTTGACCAATGGGCAAATAACTTAACTTTTTAATCTTCAGTTACCTTATTTGGAAAAACATGTTTGCCATGCTCTATTATGTCAAAACTCAATTCTCGACATTAATTCAGGGCTACTTGGACAGATTCAAGGAGAATCTTGAAGAAAATATAAACTTGTCTGTAAGCCAACAGGGAAACGCCGCCATGGAAAGGTGGATTGGTCCTGCTGTAGGGGGTAGGTGGGAAAATAAAGGTGCCCAGAGCTTTAAACATAGATCCTACTCTGCACAGGCTGTTCATTTCATATTCAGAATGTAAGTTCATATCCTTTCCCGTTAGAATATAGGTAAAGAACACATTTCAGGTTCTCATTCTTGAAAAGGTTATTATCCAGCTTCTTTTAAAAGTTTAGCTGGGAAAAATAATACCTACAAATAATTAGGCCTTATTATTCTAGGAGACAGTTTAAAGGGTGGTTTAGAGTGTGGGCTCTGGAAACAGACACCCTGCATTTGAATCATGGCATCAGCTTTTGCCCACTCCATGACATACTGCACACCTCAACCTTTTTGTTCTTTGGCGTCTCACATGGTGAAAAGGAAATACCATTAGATCCACCTCACAGGACCATTGTAAGGACTGACAGCTAAACATAACACACTTAGAAAAAGTGTTTGGCACACAGTAAGCACTAAGGAACTGTCAGACAATAAGTACAACCATTACGGATATGTTAATAACTGAGTTCTTTTAGGTACAGAGGTATTCTAACTTCAGTCCATGAAAAACTTTTGGTTATCAAAAAGCTATACAACGAGGTCTTAGTAACTTAGGCCCAAGTATAAGTTGACTAACTTTTTCTTTAATCGTATACCCTCAGATTTTTTGAGGATTGATACATTAAAAACTATGAAATAAAAAAAAAAATCTTTATTTGTTCTGAGTATTTAAGATATTATAAAAGTAAAAAGATTTACTTTGGGACACAATTTTGCTTCCCAAGAAAAATGTTCTTCTCTTGCATGTGTATTTGTATTTCTATTAGAGAATGAGAATTATACAAAATAACTTACTGGGGTCTGAGAGTTTTGGCCTACAAAAACAAGTTTAATATGGTTCAACCAATATTCAGGCTTTTATTTTTGCCTTGGCTCTCAGGAAAATGAGAACAAAACTTAAAGTTTCATCAAGTTTAACTATATTAACACCTTTGATTAGCATATTTGCTTCCTTCTCATCAGGCTTCTGATTATTTCAACTTTAAGAATTTAAGGGTAAAACGTAAACATTTTTGGAGAAAAAATAGTGTGTACATAGTGATAATAATATTCTTTAGACCCATGAAAGTTGTTAGAAAAATAAAATAATGTACATGCTGCTGCTGCTAAGTCGCCCGGTCGTGTCCGACTCTGTGCGACCCCAGAGACAGCAGCCCACCAGGCTCCCCCGTCCCTGGGATTCTCCAGGCAAGAACACTGGAGTGGGTTGCCATGGTTGCCATTTCCTTCTCCAATGCATGAAAGTGAAAAGTGAAAGGGAAGTCGCTCAGTCATGCCCGACTCTTAGTGACCCCATGGACTGCAGCCCACCAGGCTCCTCCGTCCATGGGATTTTCCAGGCAAGAGTACTGGAGTGGGGTGCCCTGCCTTTTGAAAGTAAGCTAAATTCTAAACATTCTGAACCCACTGACTTTCAAATCATTGCACAAAGTTTTTTTCCTACAATTCTGTTTCTTCTCAGATTCTTTCTAAACTCTTTACCTCAACATTTAAAGTCTTCAGATTCTTCCCAAAAGATTTATGGTAAGATTCAACAATAGTCCACATTTAGTTCTTGACCTTCACCTTGACCCCAGCAATATCCCCAAGTCTGAGATTCATACATTTCCTTGAATCTGGTTATCTTCTCCCACGTCTGCATGTCTTTGATCATACTATGTCCTTGGTCTGAAATACTTATCTATACCATTCTGCCTGAATAAATACTCCTTTTATTTCAAGATTCAGCAGAAGTATCCCTTTCAAATAACTATCTCAGTTAAAGCTCTTTTCAATCAAAATTATCTCCCACCTAAGCTATCTTAGCTCCCCAATTAGTGTCCTTATCTCAAATTTGTGACTTCACAGTAGTCTATATTATAGGTCCCTTCACATCATCAGTTCCCTTCAGTCCCTTCACATCAGTTTGTGAAAACCACAACTCTCCTTTGACTCCAGTGTAAGGCAAGGCTTAAAATCCTTGGCATGGAATTGAAAACTATTTATTAGTAGTTTTCACGATGCTCTTAAAAGGTACAAGAGAAAAAATATGATGGAAATGAGGGGAAAAACATTTTGTAAACCTACCATTTTCTTTTAAGGGTACTTGGGATGAAGAATTTCCAGAACTATGCAAAGTCATTCCTGTAGTATAAATTAGATTATTAGACAGTTTAAAAATGGTCAGATATTATATATAGAAGAAATTTCTTCTGATAAAACAATAAAAATCAATAAAACATCAAGGCAGCAACAATTTCTGTTATTTACACTCAAAAAAATGTCTTCCCACAATGAACGTTTTTTAAAAACTACTTTTAATGTCCAAGCATATCAACTTGTTCTGCAGAATAAACTGAAACACAAATGTACTGTTTCTGACAATGACATTTTGATATGTCATATTTGAAATGATGAAACTAAAATGATTTTTAAAGGTATCTGTTCAAATGTTAAAAGGAAGTTCAATATTCAAAAAGAATGAATAATCAATCAAAAACAAATACAGAAATTTTCATGGTTGAATTTTACTTGTGCTTTTCTATGGAAATATTTACTACTCAGCACCTGATATGTGATGAATTTTTATAATGAAAATAAGAGTCTATAAGACATCTCATTATACATGAATACACTTTGAAAATTACCTTCTAAAAGATTGAATTGGTGGCTTTTTAGGCTATTTTCAATGCATAGGGTAACCTATAAGATGGAGTCTTGTCTTTCAGCTATTTAAAGTTTTTTTTTTAACCAATTCAACTTAAATTGATGATAGTATAATCTCTGAAAGTTGTAGAAATCTATATTAATGAAGTAATGTGACATTTTCTATAAATATCTAACAACTATAGTGTACAGTTCTCTTTGAATTCATTTATTCCACTTATCCCCAGTCCAATTACAGGGTGAGAAAATACTTTAACTCTGTGTGCTTAGGGCTAAATAATCAAATTCAGTTCTAAGGGGGAGTTAATTAGTATTATTTAATAAAACAACTGCAGAGGGCATCCTTGTTGATCTCGTCTCCCTAGTTATTTCCTATTTTGAGTAATCATTCAGACCTTTATGCTTAAATATTCAGTCTTTTAAAAGATGGATTCCCACGTTTTTTCCCTTTTAAGATGCACAAAATAACGGGAATCTTTATTTATAAGGTAGTGTGTGTGTGTATCAGCAACACAAATGACTTTTGTCTAAAAGAGTTCATAGCTAGCTGGGAGAATCTGAGAAAACTTAAATCAACTAGGAATTTCTACCTAACAACTATAGGACAGTTCATAAAACTTATCTCCTTTTTAGAGACAATTCCATTCAGAAAGTTTCCTAAATAAACTTCTGTCCATTGCCTCCATTCAGAAAGTACTCTAAATAATCTGCTCTTTAAAACATGTAGCATTAGTGGAGTCTACTCTCACAGGCTGTAAGGAAAACCCAAAGGCTAGCCAGAGCCGTGGCACCAGACTGTCTGGGTTCTCTCGCTAAGACTGTCATGACTTTGAACTGTGACCAAGAGAAAGCAAACAGCCCATGCCGTGAGGCAATCACCTGTTCAATCAATTTTTTAATTTGACTTGGTGCTTTTTATTTTTGTTTTGGTACTTTTTAGGTAGTCTGAAATTTTATATTCACAAAAAGTTGAGACAATTAGGAAACAGGACCCCAAATTCTAACTTCCTGGTAATTAACATTATCTCATTCTCTTCATGATGAGCAAGGGGGAGAAAGAAGGTAAGCCGGTTTATGCTGACCTAGAACATATGCTTGCCCAAGGTCTTCAAAGGATGAGGAGTCTGATTCATGTTTCCTCCTTTCAGGACTTCTATTTAAACTTGCAACAGACTTTGAACTAAAGAGGGAAAAGCAAAGGTAGGAAGGGGGGAAGTGTCAATGTAAAAAAAAAATGGTGAAAATAAATCATCAAAGACAAAAGTATGAAATGTAGAATTAACAAGTAGGTAGTTTGGCTTAATTATGTCCTTACTTATTGAGTTTTGTGACTCCTGCCAGAGATTCTGTATCAGATCTCGCCATCTGGTGAAGTGGTTTTCCTACCAACTCCGCAATGGTTTGTGGTGGGGGTTCCATGTTAACATTGACATTTTTCCGGTGAGGGTAGAGAGAGGCCTGACTGAGATCGTGGTATGATTTACTCATCCCTCTAGGCTTTTCCTCCCATGCAGTTTTGCCATTCTTCTCTTTTGCACTGTTTTGCAATGGCTGGTAAAGCGACAGCTCTGAGCAGGAGAGCCTCTTCAGAATCTCAGCTTGAACCGACAGAGGTCGAACGGCAAGTTTGTTCAGGGTGCTGCTGGCCAGACTACCAGTGCTGACTGCTCGTCCCATATTAAATCCTCTAACGGACTCTGCTTGGAGGTTCAGGCTCCTAAACGAAGCTCTCTCTACAAGGAAACAGGATTGCTTTACGTGATGGAAACATCATAGAACCTTTAGGAGAAGAGCTATTTTAAGAAATAGAAAAGACAGCATGCAGTTTTTACTCATTTTGATTGCCCGCAGAAGTAGGCAGCTTTCAGAGAGTGGCAATCTAGGGTTTTAAAAAGTAGGTGGGAAGATCCTGGTTTCCAGACCATCTCTCCATCCTTGTAGCTTTCTCACAGCCAGGGAGGGGCCTGGTCAGCCTTTCTAACTTCAGCTAGTGATCTTCTTGGATTTACTAATGTTTGGGCTTCATTCAGGCTTGTTGACCCTAAGTTCCCAATTATAATGCTCATTTACAAAGGAGAATGACATTTGACAGAGAATGACATTTAACCCTAGGGGTACCTCCGCTAAAACACCAGGGGACCAAGGATGGGGAGAGGGAGATCAAACCTGGACAGGCCGATATGGTGATTTCATGCCTGAAAAAAGTTGTGCAGAGGAGAGTTTCGCCTAGAGAAAATATTCTTATTATAATTTTAAAAGCTTATGGCAGACTGTGGTGGTGTTTGTACAACTTGGTTAACAATGAGGATATATGAAAAATCGCTAAATTGTGCATTTTAAGTGGATAAATTGTATGGTATGTGAATTAGATCTTAATAGAACTACTACCAAAAAAAAAAAAAAAAAAAGAAAAAAAACCCCCAAACAAAAAAACCTGAGACAAAATCCACCCAAAACAAAACAGAAACCTTTTACGGCAAATTTTCTGTCATTTCATTTCAATGTCAATACCACCCTCCCCTCTTGTTGACTTTTTTCTTCACAGGATATGTTTCTGTTAATTAACACATCAATGAGCTGGGATTCTCTTTATGCTTAAATTCATTTCAGTCTTAAACACAGTCTTCTTTTTGGGGCTAAATTTAGGGATACTTCCTAACAAGTAACTGACCATTCTATTTTGTGAGAGCCAATGTCCTGTTAGTAGTTGAACATTTGAGGCTGTAAATGAAAGCAATGAATCACAGAATTCTGGCATCAAAATCCTTTCATGTATATAAAGGATCAGGAGCACAGAATTTCAAATGATTTGGTTGTTCATGCATTAGTAATCCATATCACAAGGCACACACATTGGTTCCCCCATGGAAAGTACCAGCCCTGTTTTTCACTCTACAGGGAATTACAGCTTGACCACTATGTAAACAGTCACAAAAACTTGTTTTTAAAAAGAAAATGTCAAATGCTGTTGATTTGGATCTTTAGATTCTGTTTCATTTATCTTCTAATTCCTAGAAAAATTAATAATCAGTATTTCATCTCAGACAGGAAAAACACTAAAATTCTTTCATGTTTATGCATCAGAATGAAGTTTAAATAAACATGTCTCACTGTCACCAGGAAAATTCATCATTTTTTCTCTAAAGTAGAAGTGGACAGCAAGTTAAAACATGATAATAAAAAAAAAGACTTTGGTTTTAAAATTCCCAGAATAATCTTAAGCTTAAAATAGATTTTCTTTTCCTTAGAAAAGATTAATTAATTCTATCTTCTCTGAAAGCAGAGTTTATTCAAAAATGCAAAACTGAGTCTGATACAGATTCAGCTGCTGGAGAATGCCTCTCTACCCAATACATTTCCTTACCCTGAAGGAAATGCAGGCAAATTTTAGCAGGAATAGGATTAGACAGTTCAGCTTAGGTTATGTCTGTTTTGTAAACATACCAAGGATAATGCTGTTCAAATCCATTCATAGCTCACTCCTGGGCAGAACTTAAAATACGGCACATATTCATGGAATAGAATAATAAACCAACCACTTATCTACTGTCCTACTGCTTTTCACCTGGAATGGACTCCAACAAGGACCGCCAGGATGGGAAGGACATTAGAATGAACCTACATCCTATTACTAAGGTTTCAAATTTGAACTCAAAGGCCACACTCAGTCCGCAATCTACATGATTCCTATTGTCTTTTGTACTTGTTTTGTATCTCTTTATATCATCAACTTAATTGTATGCTCTTTGGATTCACTTATTTTTGCTAACCCAGAGCACCGAGCATAGTATTTTATAAGCAGTAAGTGCTCAGTAAATGATTATTAATCTTACTAGTTCTTTGGAAAGTTATCAAAAAGAAAGAAACCGGATTAGGAATTAGGAGATCAGGGTCCAGTCTTCTCTGACCTCTACCTATGAGGTGAAAGGAGACACTGTTTTCTCTGAAGCTGCTTCCTCAGCAGTAAAATTTTGGGCTTAATGGCTTGTGAGGTTCTAGAAAGAACCCCTATTCTATGATGCTAAAAAAGCAACATACACTCGTGAGCCCCTATCAACCTCCTATAGACTACACCAGTTATTTTCACTAGTACAGACAGTTAAGTAGGCAGATGGTTACTTCTAAGCCGATTCCAAGCAGAAAATAATTCCTTTGAAAGCTTATCAAAATCAGGGAATAGATGTAGCTAATACCACCTTAAAGTCCTTTAACATTTGAGTTAGGGATACACAGTTGTGTTCCAAAGGGCAAAAGAGAGTCGCTGAACATACTCACTCCATAGTTGAAGAAAACAAGATTTTGAAAAGTCAATTACTTTCCCAAGGTCATTCTACTACTACTGTTGCTGCTACTACTACCACTATTATTACTAGTGGTGAAAGTGAAAGTCACTCAGCCGTGTCCAACTCTCTGCAACCCCATGGCCTGTAGCCTGCCAGACCCTTCTGTCCATGGAATTCTCCAGGCCAGAATACTGGAGTGGGTAGCTGTTCCCTTCTCCAGGGGATCTTCTCAACCCAGGGACTGAACCTAGGTCTCCCCCATTGCAGGCAGATTCTTTACCATCTGAGCTACCAGGGAAGCCCCTTTACTAGTGGTAGCTGTGGTAAAACAATGTTGAAGATGGTGATGTAATGATAATATTTATTCAAACCTTACTCTGTGCCAGGCACTTTTACATGCATGAATTCATTTCATCTTCACAATAACCTTATGATGCCAGTATTACTACTATGATACTCATTTTACAGATGGGGAACTAAGGCGGAGAGTTTGAGTGGCCTGACCATGGTTTCAGAGCTTGCAAGCTCTGAACACTGGTTTGAACACTGGCAGTGTTGTTCCATAGTCCAAGCTCTTAACTACTACACTCTATCACTGAAATGTTTTGAGGGTGGAAGGCTGGCTTCATGGTTTTGACTCTTCACTACAGCACACGGTACCACCATCTATTATGATGTAACCCTCAATTGTCGCAATTTTGATTGTATTGAATAGAATATTAGTCCAAGTAGGAATACGGATAGCTCTGATAAGTCTGATATTTTACTATCTTTTGAAAGTACATAAGCGCGTACACACTTTTTAGCAGAGCAAAGTAGGGAAAGAAAAGGAACAATAAGATCACAGTAGCAGTAGTTATCATATTTTAGCATGCATAAAAATCATTACAGAGGAAAGCCTGTTAAAATGCAGATTCCAGGGACCAAATGCCCAAAGATTGTGATTCACTAAGTTTCAGGTAGATTTCTGGAATCTTCATTTTTAATAAGTATACAGCCCCTGCCATCTTGATTCTGAAAAGGTGACAAACATCTATTCATAGGTTGCCATCACCCAAGTCTGACCCTACAGGGAATATACCTTTCTGTAAGATTTTAGGACAGGAGAAAGTTTGGATAAAGAATTCATAGGGCTCTACTGCACAAAGTCATCAGTGCCATCATATTTAATTTTTTAATCAAATTCTTCAGAATGCTTCACTAAAATCTCTAAGAACTGACTGCAGAACTAGACTTTCTACAACCTTAATCTCTACACGTGGCCTTGCAGAGTAAGCTTTAAATATTTCAGCTCTGATTATTTTCAGAGCTAAACTAGTTTCTTCTGTTGCTTCCTTTGCAAAAGTAAGTGAAATCACTCTCCTGAGCGTTCATGTTGGGCACTATCAGTTATTCACGTCAGTCTCAGAACAGGGACGTGACCAAGTTCAGCGGAAATGGATCACCCCTAAAACTGTATGGTACGTAACCCCCCTTGCTCCCTGCCTTGTTTCCCATGTTCTTCCCTCATCTGGAGAGTCCTTCCATTTATCTTCAATCTACTTAACTATCTTTGTCCTTCAAATTTCAATTCAAGTGCGACTACTCTCATACTCTCTCCTTTGACCTCCCCTTCCTCCTGTAATGTAGATCACAGAGGCTGTGCAATATAACCTGTTCTTAAAACTCTGACCCTCTTGTGTGTATTACTGTTTCATGTATATTGACCTTATCTTCCCAGTGTGTAAGCTTACTATGGGTAGAGAATATGACTGAAACTTTTACAGTATTTATCGATACATGGGCTAGCCTAATGATAAGCACAAAATAGTTTAAAAGGTACTCCCTGACTCATCGGGTCTGTTTGTTTTCAAAATATCTATGAAATTGATGCCTCGGCTTCCTTTATGACAACTTTATGAATTTGACTCAGTCATTTGACATCTACGTACCTTGTCATTTTCATCCTAAACATGGAAGTCCTTTTAAAGTTTGTGGCAAAAATCATGCATTTACCCTGGAGTCATCTGACACAGTTTGCGCCTCCTTACCAATATCCTGGGCATCTTGGTTGCTCTGTCTTGCTCTCATTTGCAGCTGGAACTTATGCTGGGAAGAGCAGAGGTGCAGCAGGTACTGGCATATCTTACTGTTGTCTGTCTGGAAGGCATGCTTTATTCCATCTGAAGTATTTTGCAACGTGATTTTCTTTTTCTGCAGTATTAATCAGGGATATTAAAAATTAGGGTATTTCCCTATTTAAAAACAATTCTAGAAACAATAATGAATAAGTTGAGACATTATTTTTATTTCACATCATTAGGCATGCATATTCACTGACCTCTATCTAATATAAATATAGAAAAATATAACCCTGTATTGTTAGAAATTCAGAAAATAAATGAAATTAATATTGTTTGCCACTTTTAGAAACTGTAGCTTAAGTCAGACTATATAAACTGTGTACCAGCCATCAACAAAGGGGTTCCCAGGTGGTGCAATGGTAAAGGATCTGCCTGCCACTGCAGGGGACAGAAGATATGTGGGTCGATCCTTGCCTTGGGAAGATCCTCTGGAGGAGGAAGTGGCAACCCGCTCCAATATTCTTGCCTGGAAAGTTTCACGGACAGAGGAGCCTGGCAGGCTACTCCATGGGGTTGCAAAGAGCTGGACATGACTGAGTGACTTAGCACACATGCATGAAGCCATGAGCAAGGGAAACAGTTTCCTTTAAAGATTATTGATATTTTGAGTTTACCACAATGTTTACAAACACCAGAACTGTTTGAAAAAGAAATGACAAGAAATTTATGTTCTAATCCTTTGGATAAAGAAAATGAAGTTCATCAAAAACTGGTATAATATCCAACAATAAGAACTGTGATTTAGTCAAGAAAAATCTTGGTGGCATAAAGGCTGGAAGATGTGGGAAATTATGGAAAACGCTGGAATATAAAAGCATCGGATCATGTAACTGCTGGGCTCAGAGATGAAACACATGAATATTTAGAGACAGTGATTCTTGCTAAATTCAGGGAAGGGAAGAGAACCACAAATCACTTGTACCTCCCTGTTTCTTAAAAAAACGAATGTCTCTCATATAAGAAGACATCTTAATACTGTGACCTATATGCTAGCTTGCAGCGATCCATATGCCTTAAAAGATGCCATAAAGATGAGCATTCATCACATCAGGGATCTAAGACTAATGTCTCTGGAGAATGGCTCAAGCCCAGTTAGATTTGCTGTAGCTCCCGGCTTCTTCTACTCTATAATTATTCCCTCTATTTCATGTCCTTTGTCTTTATGTCAAATGCAGAAATATGCTCAGACAAGTCAAATTTCACAGGCTCACAAAAGATGTAACAGAATATTACTCAAACTCTGTTATGAAGAGATGGCAAGAGCCATCTCCATGATTCCTGGTCTTAAAAACAAAATAAGACTGTTAAATTCTTGCTAGATCTTGTTACCAATGAGATCTGGGGGATCCTATTCACTCCGTGAAAAAGAGAAAAAAGGAGGTCAGCAAGTCTTAGAGAGGAGTTCAAGACACAGTAGCACCAAACTAGCATCCTGACTACCAGGAGTCTATGTAATAACTCTTCAAATAGTTGGGGAATTTTCTTCCTATCCAACATTGCCCTTTACCACTACCAAGTAATTCCCAAGGATGTTGAACTCCACTGCTGTACGGGTTTGAAACAAATCGTAAGAATATTGGTTCTAAATGTTAACTGATGGATGGACAAGAAATGTCCCTAGGGGAATTCAGTGGTAAGAGATGAGAAGGGAAAAGGGTGACTTTTCCATCTCTCCAGAGGCCAGTGGAAGAAAAAAAGGAGAGTTTAAAAAGAGAGCTCTGTGCTAGCGAGAACTTCATGATAAACAAGTGCTATTGAAGATGGGAACAGTTTGCGGGGAAATGCAGTTTATTCTTTATTATTAGAGATCTTTAAAAATGAGCTCATCAGAGCTTGTTCTATTTTTATTGCAGGGCTGATGTGACAGCTGGCAAATGGCAGAGTGCTGAATGCTGGATGATTATTTGATTTGTTGCCTTTTCAAAAATGGTCCAAATTAGATTTATTTTTAATTAATCTACGGTTTCTTCTAGGCACTTGCTCTGCCAGCATTTCCATTGAGGAAGGTAACTTAAACCGAGGTGATTTCCTTGTCTTGACAATCTTGGGAAGATAAGGACGGTCTGGGCTTTCCTGAGAGAATACCTTATTATCTGCTTATCTTAGTGGTAACTCTGGGTTTCACAGGAAACCAACCAACCAACCAGACTGAAATCTAGAACTGATTTCAAAGTTCTCTGGTTTGAAGATTATCCACAGTCAGCTGGGACCTTCATATTGCATCCTTACAGACGCTGTTCTGCTGAGACCATTGTTGTTGTCACTAAGTTGCGTCTGACTCTTTGTGACCCCACGGACTACAGCACACCAGGCTCCTCTGAGCCTGAGACCATATTTCATCCAAAATATATACTAAAGATGTCAGTAGTCCCTGAACACTCTTAGGGAAACAGATACCTGAACAGATTTTTGGTTTGCCTCTCGGGTTTACTAATGGCACATCAATGTTCAGATTTTCCATCTACACCCAAAATCAAATATGCCTCACTATCTTTCATAAACATGATTTTCTAAAAACCACTTTCCTAACTTTATCTCCAGAGACTATACCCTAAAACCGAGAACTGTAGAAAATATGAGGCTAATTTTAAAAGCCAGTAAACCTCTGGACCACTGAGACTCAAATACAGTTGTTGCGAGGGGCCTATTACTGAGCTAGACCAAGTTCACTGTGGTTGAGGTAGTCATCAGTCTTAAATACATTAGTGGGTTTTCTCCACGTGAGAAGTTCTGAATTAACAGAGAAGTCAACTTGGTTGTAATTTAACTAAAGTTAACTGAGCATATAACCAGCTAAAAAGTCTTTTCAAAATCACCTCCTGAGGAAACCAAAAACAAAACCTCAATAATACTTTCTACAACCAAGAAAGAAGAGTTAAATAGTATTAAGACATAAAGATAAGCCCTACTGAATGCTAGGGTCGAAAGTTCATTTAAGGAAAGTCAATTAATATGTTACATTGGAAATCAGCAACACCTATTCAAACGTAGAATCAAAAGAGGTTAAAATGGACATACAGAAAAAGAAATCTTCTTGGTTTCCCGCCACGGAAAGCGAAGGACCAGTGTGCGAACTCCATTGTGAACCTCAAACACGAGGACACCTTTAGAACAGACTCCAAGCAGTATTCCTGTTTGTGACTTTTTCTCAGGGTGCACCCGGTGAAAATGAACTCCGTATTCTGTCAGTCTTTGGCAGACCTGTTGGAACAATAGTGTAACATAGCAGTGTACCCTGGCAAAAGGTGACGGAAAGAATCAGTAGTTACATTAGTGTTGTTTAATATGGAAAGGATGGTCTCCTAAACAAATGTTGCTGGAATTGGAAATTCGCATGCCGAGAAAATGAATCTTGACCCTTACTTTAACAACACATGAAAATTACCCCCAAAAGGATGAGACTTAAATATATGATAAAATTTATATTTTAGTTATAATTTATAATTATAATTTATACGTAAAAACCATAAAATTTAGAAAATCTTCATGGCTGTGAATTAGACAAAGATTTTTTAGATGGGGCATAAAAAGTAGGAACCATAGAAGAAAAAATTGGTAAACTGAAACTTCATTAACATTAGAAGCTTTTGCTCTTCAAAGGTCATTGAAAAGAAAACAAAGGTAAGTCACAGACTGGGAATATATTTATGTAGAATATACATCTGATAAACGAACTGCATCTACAACATACAAAGAACATGTCCTTCTCAACAAAAAAACATATATCCAGATAAAAAATGGGCAACAGATTTTATTAGACACTTCAACAAAGAATATATATGAACACAAATAAATACATAAAACGATGCTGAAAATAACAGTAATTAGGGAAACACAAATTAAAACCACAGTCATATACCTCTACTTACCTACTTTAATAGCTAAAAAGAAAAAAAAAAAAAACTGAACATACCAAGTGCTATTCAGGGTACAGAGCAACTGGAAATTCCATGTTACTGGCAGTAGTGCAAAACTGTACAATCACTTGAGAACAATTTGTTAATTTTGTAGAAGTTACACACATACTTACCATAGATCCCAGCAAAGCTAATGTTAAGTATTCATTCGGGAGAAAAAACAAAAACAAAACCATATGTTCATGCAAAAATCAGTCTGTGAGTATTGACATCAGCTTTATATCCATTAACTAAAGAAATGGTAAACAAAAATTGCTGCTTCTCTGTACAACAGAAAACTGCTCAGTCACAAATAAGCAAACTACTATACACATCACGGGGGGTGGCGCGAGTGGTAAAGAATCCCTCTGCCAGTGCAGGAGATGCAGGAGACTTGGGTTTGATCTCTGGGTCAGGAATAACCCCTGGAGGAGGGCAAGGCAGCCCACTCCAGTATTCTTGTCTGGAGAATCCCATGGACAGAGGAGCCTGGCGGGCTACAGTCCATGGGGTCACAAAAGAGACAGACACGACCAAGTGACTGAGCGCCATACACACCACACCACAGATAAATCTCAAAAGCATTATTATAAGTAAAAAGAGGCACACAGAAGACTAGGTGATATATGATTCTTTCAATGAAATCCTAGAAAAGAAAAAATGATAGTGATAGAACACAAATCAGTAGTTGCCAGAGTTTAGGAGTGGGGGAAGGGACTGACTAGAAAGCAACATGAAGGTACGTTCTGGTGTTGGAAATGTCTTATGTTTGGGGCTGGCAGACTTATTTAACGGGCCAGATATTTTAGGCTTTGTGGGTCATATGATACCTGCTGTAGATCCTTAACTGCTGTTGTAGTGTGAGAGCAGATACAGATCATATGGAAACAAATTAAGTTTGGCCAAGTTCCAATAAAGCTTTACTTACAAAATAGGCAGGCCACAGTTTGCTAACCCATGCTCTTTATCACGATTGTGGAGTGGTTGCTCAACTGTATGTTGTTGCTGTTTAGTCGCTAAGTCACGTCCAACTCTTCTGCAACCTCATGGGCTGTAGCCCGCCAGGCTCCTCTGTTCATGGGCTTCTCCAGGCAAGAATACTGGAGCGGGTTGCCATTTCCTTCTCCAGGGGACCTTCCTGACCCAGGGACTGGACCTGTGTTTCCTGCACTGGCAGGTGGGTTCTTTACCGCTCAGCCAGGAAATGCCCAATTGTACATGTATCTTGAAAACTCGCTGAATCAAACATTTAAAAGTGGTCAGTTTTATTATATGTAAATTATACCTCAAGAAAGCAGATTTAGAAAAGGAAAAATTTTTCAAAGGCAATATGATATGTAACAGAAGGGTAACCTTAGAACGGTATATTAATGAGATTGAAAAAATTCTTATGTTAGAAGAAGCATGCTCAAGCTAAAGAGAAAAGAAGGAAGAGGATACATTATTAGAAGGAGAAGGGCAACCTACTATGCACTGAGCACAATACTTAGAGAGGGACAATGGAAACTCAGAGAGATTTTAAATACATTGTCCACATTCACCCAGCTGGCTGAAACAAGAATTCAAATGAAAGACTGTCTGAAAATCCCCATGCAAAATCATTCCAGTGTGCTAACGTCTTCTACCTTTGTTGACAAAAATATAACTTGATATTTATTTCCTGCAAGTGTAAAAAATGTAATAACTGAGGGAAAAAAACAAGCACAGAAGGTAACGTCTTTAAAAGTAGATTCACCTTAAATAAAACAAACCATGAATCCTAGATTAAATGTGGTGTGAGTCTGTGAATGAAACCCTTTCACAGGTATTTGTAGGGCTGGGAAACCTGGCTCCCTTATTATAGAGCAGCAAGGTTAAGGAATACTGTTACATCCTAGGGAGCAGTAAGACAAGAATGTTCTGAAGTTTCTCTTCTCAATAGAATGTTATCATGTATTTGTTATTCATATTGGAAGCACTATCTTTTCTAATCATAAATGCACTATTATACATCTGATTTCCCCCATGGCTCAGCGGTAAAAGAATCTACCTGCAGTGCAGGAGATGGTTCCATCCCTGGGTCAGGAAGATCCCTTGGAGGAGGGCTTGGCAGCCCACTCCAGTCTTCTTGCCTGGAGAATCCCAAGGACAGAGAAACCTGGCAGGCTATAGTCCATAGGGTTGCAAAGAGTTGGACACGACTGAAGCGACTGAGCAAACACACACACACATGCATCTGAGGTCTTCTAGGTAGCTGGTGGCAGAATTAGAGATACAAAGCACTTTTTCTAACCCCCAGTCCCCTGCATGAATTAGTTGGCATTAATGGAAAGACTATTTTTTAGAAGATTTAATTGAATCTTAAGCTTTTTTTTCCAAAAAAGCAAAACAACTCTAGAATTAGTTTGAACTTGCCCCTCTTATTCAGACAGTCACAAAATTGTTTATTCTTTACAACATATCTTGATTTTTTTTTAAATTATGAAAGTATAATAACACATTTACAGGAGACTTGGAAAATACCTAACAAAGTTATACGTAGTTTCACTATATATTAAAATATACACCTTGATTTTGAGAGTATAAAAAAGGATAAAAGAATATAATCCCAACTCAGATAGACATGGGTTCAAATCACAGTTGTGATCCATATTCCAGCCACTGACTTTGGGAACACTATGTCTCTTCTCTGACCCCCAGATCCCTCTTTTACAAAATAAGAATTAAAATACTATGGTGTTAGCCAGGAGTAAATAAGAGGAGATGAAGCACACAGCCTCAGTTATTGGCACCTGGATTTTTAGATATATGGCCTCCAACATTTCTCGTTTACTTTGAAAAAATACAGTTTACCGTTTGTAATCTGGCAGGCTTACCTTTAAAAATTCTATCTCTGTCTCTTTTTCAGAAGCTCCCATGTAGGTATTGTGCAATTTGGGTAGTTCTTCTTTAATATAGGACAGATCAAGTTTCTCCATCACTCTTGGAGGCAAGTAATGTTCCAGTCTAAAATACGACACACCATGAACCTAGAAAGGAGAGTGGTTTGGTAAGAAAGTCTGTTTGCTCTCTTCCTCCAGTCTTAAAGTTCTTGCCTCAACCAAGAGATCAGGTACTCCTATTCACTCTTCTCTTTGAAGAGTGAGTTTTAGAAAAAGTACAGTACTCTTTCTCTTTTATTCAGTGAGGCAGAATAGAAAGACTGAACTGATTGGTAAGCTTGAGGAAAGACTACAATCTCAGACCAAATGTAGACCAAATGTCACTAAAGTTAAGGGCTACTGTTGTGAAGGGTGCTACTTGAGTGGCATAGTCTCTTCCAATTTCCTGCTTCCTCTCAGGTCTATGTATATTCAGGTGCACTTGGCCTTGAACATGTATTCCCATAGAGAGAGCTCTGCTAGGTTCTTGGCCACAAGGATCCATCCATGGGTGAGGCAGAAGACCCCTTTGATTCAGATTTGGCTGGAAACCCTTTTGTCTAGTATCTGTGAGTTAGAAATAGGGAGCTAGGAAGGTAAGTGCTAGACGTCCCAAAACTCTGAAACGGGATAATTTTAAAAAGAAAGAAGGAAAGAAGGAAAGAAATCACACACTATGTGATTTTAAATAACCAATATACATGGGGAACTTTGTCATTCTGAGGCACTGAACTAGCCTCAAAAATCTCCGGATCTAAACAGTAAACACTCAACCAGGTTCAGTCTTTAACCATACTGAGGATAAGAACACCAATGCAAAATACTTGTCCCGCAGAAAAAAACAAATCATACCTCTGGTTGATAATCCCCATACTCAGCTTGGAGAGCCAAGGATGCTAGCAATAAAGAAGTCTCATCATCACAGTGTATCCTCTCCTCCAAGATGTCTTTTCGCAGCTGAAGATAATACTGATGACAGGTCAGAGTGTGTCTGGGAAAATAAATACACACACAAAACATCCAGGCTATTGATCTTGAAGCCTGGGTGACTTTTTTAATTGGCATATAAGTTTAGTTGCCAAGACGGCTTATGATTAAGCATAAGAAATGAATAAACAATGCAGAAAGAAATATTTCTTTTATGATAAAGAAGACTTCATCATTGGTCAGAAGAAAATAATTCAGTATCAGTAAACTCAAGGGTCAAAAGACCAGGGGCCAAAAGAGAAACAGAGAAAACTCTTGTGTACTCACTGTATCAGACTAACATCATCCATGAAAAATTTAATTCGGAAAAACAAAGTAAAGTTAACGGAGGCTTTGCTCTTTTTCTTTGGTTCTTCTTTCCATCCCTCTGGGGCCACTTTGGTTAATTTTAGATCAGAATCAACAAAGAAATACTCATTATCTAGAACAGAATGAGAAATACTCCGATAGAATAAAAATACTTTCATGTTGTCTTTTAATTTCTTCATTTTGTGGTCAGACTTGCACAAAACAGTTTCACACTATTAACAAGATTGTTAAGAAGTGTGGCAGGGAATTCTGATACACTTCATATCAGAAGACTCTTTAGAGTCCCTTGGACTGCAAGGAGATCCAACCAGTCCATCCTATAGGAAATCAGTCCTGGGTGTTCCTTTGAAGGACTGATGCTAAAGCTGAAACTCCAATGCTTTGGCCACCTGGTGTGAAGAGCTGACTCATTTGAAAGGACGCTGATGCTGGGAAAGATTGAGGGCAGGAGGAGAAGGGGACGACAGAGGATGAGATGGTTGGATGGTATCGCCGACTCGATGGACATGAGTTTGGGTGGACTCCAGGAGTTGGTGATGGACAGGGAGGCCTGATGTGCTGTGGTTCATGGGGTTGCAAAGAGTTGGACACGACTGAGTGACTGAACTGAACTGAAGCTGAAGGAGTTGACATGGAGATTCGGAAATAGGGTCTTGCTATATATTCAAACTCATATTAGCAGGATACTGATTTCTAAAGTACATATATGGGTAAAATAATGATCCCCAAAATATAACAATTAAAATCTATTACATAGCCAATGCCAGAGACAAATCTTCATGGCTGGGTACAGAAGATGCTAAAAAGACACAGCTATTAAGACAATGCACCTAGTTAGGAAAAGACAGACAGCTCTTAACTCCTACTTCTCAATGCTGACATATCCATGTAGTTAATATTTCCCAAGGGCTTCCCTGGTGGCTTAGTTGGTAAAGAATCTTTGTGCAATGCAGGAGACCTGAGTTCAATCCCTGGGTTAGGAAGATCCTCTGGAGAAGGAAATGGCAACTCACTTCTGTATTCCTGTCTAGGAAATCCGATGGACAGAGAAGTCTGGCGAGCTACTGGCCCGTGGGATCATAAACAGTTGGACATGACTTAGTGACTAAACCACCACCAGTATTTCCCAGAAGAAGGTTAGGTAGAACAGGTATAGGAGGTCACTGATGCCAGGTTTCCACACTCTGCTGCTGCTGCTGCTAAGTCACTTCAGTTGTGACCGACTCTGTGCAACCCCATAGACGACAGCCCACCAGGCGCCCTCGTCCCTGGGATTCTCCAGGCCAAGAGTACTGGAGTGGGTTGCCATTTTCTTCTCCAGTGCATGAAAGTGAAAAGTGAAAGTGAAGTCGCTCAGTCATGTCCAACTGTTCGCGACCCTATGGACTGCAGCCTACCAGGCTCCCCCATCCATGAGATTTTCCAGGCAAGAGTACTGGAGTGGGGTGCCACTGCCTTCTCTGTTCCACACTCTACCCTGCATTTAAAATGTCTTGGTACCTTTGAGAGTAGCTAAGGCAAACAAATGATGTTCCACTAAGCCAATATGGGCTACAACCATATCGAGCACATCTTTGCATATTGTTTTGGTGTCACAGGTCAGCTCCAGTCTCTGTCCACTTAGGAGCATTACATTTACTTTTCTCCGGTTATCTTCATTCTTCCCTTTCTTGGTCTACAATTGGAAAAAAATGAATGGCAGTTACCAGTGTAACCATGATAAGAATTGTAACTGCTTAAAAAAATCATTACCAAAATTATTTTCTGAGAGTGACAAAGTGGTTTTATTACTTACAAGGATAGACCGTGGCAAATCCAAAGATACAAATGGTTCAATTGTCATTTTCACAAACTCAGGACCAAAGAAATTCTGTGAATCATAAAAGAGGAATCAATAGTTATTATCACTTATTCTAGCTCTTTCCTTGAAAGGAAAATAATAATAAAAAAAATAATAAATTAAAATATAAATAAAATAAATAAAAATATAATAATCAAATAATAATAATAGTAGCAAACTACATGTAAGGTCATCATATTAGAACTAGAGATCTGAAACAAATGTATAACTTTTGATAAAGAAGTACAGCAGAATTATAATCATTTTTCAGAAATAGACAATCAGAAATTTGTTAGGCTCAAAGATATAATACTTAATGTATAAACTGGAAGTGCAATTAAAAACCAGTTTCATTGTTGTTCTGTTTCAATGTTGAATACTCTGCCATGTTTATAAGCTAAAAATATCTCAGTTAAAAAAAAAAAATGAATAAGGCTGAAATGTGCCTTACACTGTAAATATTAGTTTTATCAGCTTCGAATCCTACCAGAGATTAAAATATAAAGCCCGGCTTTATACCGTTTTTCATAAATAAAGGTTTTCATGTTTTGGACTCCAGGTAGACCCAAACTCTCTCTCTCAAAAAAACAAAACAAACAAACAAACAAAAAAAAACAGTCTCATTTATTGAATATAGGGCTCTCAAGTTCATACAAGGATTTGGTTTTCTATTGCTAATGTGAAAAGTAATTGAATAGAATCTTATTATTTCAGAGAGTGATACTCAATTTGTCCTAAAACAAGTCTTCTAGTGGACCACATCTGCTTTGTGACTACAAAAGACACATTCACCTGTAACCAAGTTCTCACAACCCTGTACTCTTTTGTTCTGATTAGTGGCAATTAGGGATATTATCTGGAGAAGGCAGTGGCACCCCACTCCAGCACTCTTGCCTGGAAAATCCCATGGATGGAGGAGCCTGGTAGGGTGCAGTCTGTGGGATCGCAAAGAGTCAGACATGACTGAGCGACTTCACTTTCACTTTTCACTTTCATGCATTGGAGAAGGAAATGGCAACCCACTCCAGTGTTCTTGCCTGGAGAATCCCAGGGACGGGGGAGCCTGGCGGGCTGCCGTCTATGGGGTCGTGCAGAGTCGCACATGACTGAGGTGACTTAGCAGCAGCAGCAGGGATATTATCCCTGGAGAAGGAAACGGCAACCCACTCCAGTATTTTTGCCTGGGAAACCCCACGGGCAGAGGATACGGGTGGGCTACAGTCCATGGGTTGCAAAAGGGTCAGACATGACTGAGTGACTTCGCATGCATGCAGGGTTACTATAGGTGTCACGGTCTCTGCTCCGCACTTCTGCCTCTACTACGAAAATAATATCTCGGGAGCTAGAAGTAGAGTCCACACTTTGCATTTACTGCTCTTCAATCTGCTCTTTCCCTTTATGTCTTGTACATCCAGGGGTTTCTGCCTAGAGGAAGAACTGGTTGAAAAGATAACTTAAAACAAGTTAGACTTCAGCGGGGGAGTAGAATTCAGAATAGACTGAAACACGACATCCAAAGGGGAAAAAGGGTAGAATGAGCACAGGGCTAATCTTGAGGCCAAAGGCAGGTGCTCTGTGTGTTTGTGTGTGTGCGCACTCTTGTGCACTCCATAAATACATGGAGATTTATTTTTGTTGGTTTCTTCTTTGCATCTTCTCTGTACAGTTCATTTGGTTACTTGATGTGGGAATTCTATCCAATCAATGGAGTGTCGAACATGTGACCCATACCACTTAGGTAAAAGTTTAACATTAAGCATTTGTTAATTTTCAGTGAACCAGCAGGATACATTTTAAATGGGAACAGAAACAGAGTAGAAGAAATGACAATGGTTTGCCATGTTAAAGACAGAATCTGATATAAATCAATTAAAGCAGCTGAATATAAACACTAAAATGTGCCCACACCAAAAATAATCCAGAAAAAATAAAAAGTTATGTTTTAGAAAAGAATATTAATTCAACTGTGAAATCGGTCCTCTGAACACTAAAACTCTTTATTCAGCCTCAAAAATGTATCCTTCCTCCTTTATGTATTTGGCCACACCCTGCAGTTGAAGTGTGGAATCCCAATCACTGGACCGCTGGGGAATTTTCCCTTCCTGTTCATTTTTTTTTTTTTTTTAAAGAAAAAATACTTTGTGGTTCTTCAAAGATCAGCAGTTCAAATTCTCTAGTCACTGATGTAGCCTGTTGAAAAAAGTATGTTTTTTGTTTTTTTTTTAAAATAGCCAGACAGCATAGCCTAAAAGGAAACACAAGTTTTTAGTGAGATGACACTTAACAGTGGTATACTATAAAGGTACAGAATATCATTTATGACTCTTTAATGTAACAAAATTCTGTATTAGTTCTCTGAAACTATGATTTAGGAAAAGATGTGGATATATGTGTGCCCCTTTTGCTTTATGTGTGCCTTTAATTATTGGAAACCCATGCTATCCTGACTACTGCTTAATTTTGACAAATGTATTATTTATAATGATAAATTGATGAAGTCTTATGGAATTTCTTCCTTTTGGCTTAAAATAAATTGAGTTATATTTCATCAAACTCTAACAACTTTAAAACTGGAATCTGTCTTATACAATAAACTTAATTCCACATTTTAAAAATTGGCACAGTGAGACACAAAATGGTTTAAAAATATGCATAATGATATATTGGAAATGAAATTATTAGAAATTGAATCCAAGTCTCTTAATTTGTAGTTCAGTGTAATTTTCACCATGCAACACTTTTCTTCTTAGAAAATTAGGAGAAAAAATTTGAATTTTGTCAATTTCAGGGTATACAAATTTGCTTTTTAGAAGATTGTTTAAAATAAGCAACAAAACCCAAAATGGAATAGGATAATATACTTTCTTAGCATAGGACCAGAAACAAAAATAAATCACTTTAGATTTTATCACTTTTACTATTATTTACTTTGCTTTTGAAGAATTATTTGTAAAGCAACAGTACAATGAGATATTGCCTCATTTATCAAATTGGTGATGATAAAAAAAAGGATGACACTCTGAGAGTCAGTAAGAAAATGGTGAAACAGGAATGATCAGAGGAAACATAAATTGGAAGAAATTTTTAAAGGGCAATTTGACAAGGTATAAAAATGTCTAAAAAGGTATTTGCCTTTGACTTGGCTATTCTACTTGGAGGAAGCTATCTGCAAAGATTTAACTATCAGGATGTTCATAGTAACTACAGATTAGAAGGATTTTGAATGTCCAATATCTGGAAAATGATTAAATAAATTATGGTACATGGTAAGTTCACATAATAGAGTACCTCACAGCCCTTAGCAATAATACTATAAAAGTTGTAAAATGTTCATGATATTTTATATGAGAAAAGACTACGTTCATTTTGAGCTTATGTTTTTAAAAATACAGAGGATATATGATGAAAGAAAAATAAAGCAACTAAACACATAGAAGAAAACTCCTCCACAGATAACAAGATTTGTTCATTCTTACCTTTGAATACTGTAATACAAGGATATGATACTTGGAGCTAATGTAGCCATCTTTTAACTATAAAGAGAATTACTGCCAAAATTCTGAGAATGGCAGAGCAGAAAGATAGAATGTACTTGATAGAATTCTTGAGCTTCTGAACCAATTTTGACCTCTCTAGCTCTGATCTTGGTTTGTGGCATAATAAATATTAAAAGGTAATCCACCATAATACTGAATAAGGCCAGTTATTTAAGGATCACAAATATACTTTAGCTAAATATTTTAATGTCAACCAACAAGATATTTAACATCAATGGAAACTTAAATATGAGATTTCAGAATTCTACAATTTTTTAAAGTACTTTGCATAACATTTCCCTCTGAGACCAAGTTTAGATGCAGTAACCTGAGAATCAACTTACCCTCAGTTTTCTTTGGGTCATGGCTGTTTCTAGAGCTATTTCTCTTAAGGGATCCCTGGTGATGTCAAGCATGGAAGCTTTGATGGTGTCCCCTGGATACAGGCTCAACCGAGACTGTCTAAGGGCCATCCTGGCTTGCAGCTGCATCATTTCTTCTTCTTGCCGTTTTAGCATGATCTCTTGATTAATTAAGTTGCCTTCAAGGGGTGTTTCATATTGTCTGCCATATAGAAAAGAGAGAAGTGGATTGAGAAAAAAAACATATTAAGTCTACTCAAGAAAAAATATCACATAGCAAGGTATCAAGAACTTAGACAAATTTTACTTTTTCATTTCAAAAGAACCTCTGAAGTAACTCCTCAGCCCTATTTTTAATGTATTAATATACTGCGGTGTCCCATTTTCAGTGGGCAGATCTACATCCCCTACCTCTTCTCTGAACAGCTCAACGTCTGAAACTGTTCCCGCTATGGTTCTCTCAGACTGGGGCTGTTTTATCCTCATAATCCTGCACCAGTGGGCCTGGACGTGAGACAGAGATTTCCTTGGATTTTTATTGCAGCTTCCAGATCATTATTGACTCCTCCTCCAAGAGCCTCCAGCTTCCTTGAATTGAAAGTGTCAGTTGCTCAGTCCCATCCAACTCTAACTGTAGCCTGCCAGGCTCTTCTGTCCATGGGATTTCCCAGGCAAGAATAACTGGAGTGGGCTGCCATTTCCTTCTCCAGTGGATCTTCCCAACCCAGGCATCAAACCCGGGTCTCTTCCCTTTCCTTGAAATATGAGCTATGAAATCAAACCATTCACTGATCTGCTTTGCTCTAGACTTGGTTCTGTTGGCCAACTCTTCCTTACGCGTTATAGATTTAAGTGCCTGATGCAGTGGTCTTCCCTAACACTACTGCTGTCTTCACTCATGGTGGTGTTACAGAGACTGGGGAGTCTTCCAACACCCTGGCTTCCTCCATCTCAGCCAGAATTCTGCTCCCATGACAAGTCATGTTGGCTATAACAATAACTGTGCAGCCCCTAGAATGTCCTATTTCTACCTTCCAAAACCCTCTCCATCTAATCTCCTTGTTTTCTTCTAGCTCACTTCTTCTAACACTCTCCATCAAACCATTCATTGACTCTATCAGGAATTTTAGTTCACCGACTCGACCACTTCCTCTATGTTAAAACTTTCACTTTAAAATTTTTTTTACTTCCCATAAATGTGATATATTAATGCTTTAGAAATCTTGAATTGGAGTAAACACTTTTAATGTCATGTTAACTAATGGATTAGTTTATGATCTGAAATTAGAAATGTTTATCTTTTAGACCACACTGCTTTATCATGTATTGGTATTACAAGTATTATGGTTCAGGGTACAACACAGTCTTCAGTAATTCATCTGATAGATGTCATTCCACTTCTGTCATAAAATCAGTTAGTATTAGGGTAGGCCGAAAAGTTAGTTTGAGTTTTTCCATAAGATGTTAAATTTTCTATACCTGCTGCTACTGCTAAGTCCCTTCAGTCGTGTCCGACTCTATGTGACCCCAGAGACGGCAGCCCACCAGGCTCCCCCATCCCTGGGATTCTCCAGGCAAGAACACTGGAGTGGGTTGCCATTTCCTTCTCCAGAGTATGAAAGTGAAAAGTGAAAGTGAAGTCGCTCAGTCGTGTCCGACCCTTAGCGACCCCATGGACTGCCGCCCACCAGGCTCCTCCGTCCATTGGATCTTCCAGGCAAGAGTACTTGAGTGGGGTGCCATTGCCTTCTCCATTTCTATACCTGTTATACAGTAATTCTATTAACCCCCTCTAACCCTCACATTGCTTGAGTTGTACAGCCCATCATGAAAATCATTTCTTGGCATACGACCTGAACTCTTATGAAACTGCAGAACCATGCTGACTGATCTCACTAGGTTCTCAGTGCTTCATGATGATTCATTTTCTTAGAGAACTATTTAATTTTTTTTCTTTTCTTTTTTTTATCAAAGTTCTTTCAAAACTTCCTCCCTCATTCTCTCTCAACTGATGACTTCTCTTCAATTTTTTTGGTGAAATAAGAAGCAAACAGGAAACAACTTCCTTATCCTTCTACCACCAGACTTTCCAGATCTATGTTCTGATCTTTTCTGTTACAATGGATAGATCTCCTGCACACTTACATAGGCCTCAAACCCCTATTGTACATGGGGTTCCAAACCTCTTCCCTACCCAGAGGCTTCGCTCCTGCAGTTGCCCTCTCACATGCATCATCCGTCTTGTCCACTAGGTCATTCATGTTATACAAACATGCTGTACTATTTTCTACTTAGAACAAAAACACTCTTCTTTGGTGCCATATCCCCTTTTAGATTCTATTTCATTTTTCTGCTCTCTTTTAGAGTAAGTTTCTTCAAAAGTGTGGGTCTTTTAAATTTTATCTCCACTTCATCTTCCACTTTCTCTTGGACTCAGACCCATAGTTTGAGTCCTTACCAGTTCACCAAAACCAGTCACAGAAAAGACTGCCTTCAGTGTAATCAAAGCCAAAGGGTAATTCTTAGTTTGCATCTTACTTGACCTCCAAGCACCATATAACATAGTTATTCAGTCATTAAACATCTGAATACTGGGGCTTCCCTGGTGGCTCAGTGGTTAAGTATCCTCCTGGCAATGCAGGAAACATGGGTTCGATTTCTGATGCAGGAAGATCTCACATACTATGGGGCCCTTGATCTCGTGAGCCACAACTACTGAGCCCATGAGCCACAAGTACTGAAACCCAAGCTCTTGGGTCCTGTGCAAGAAAAGCCACTGCAATGAGAAGCCTGTGTACCACAACTAGAGAGGAGCCGCCTCCCCTCCAACCACCGCTGCAACTAGAGAAAAGCGTGCACAGCCATGAAGACCCAGCACAGCCAAAAATAAATATTCACTGGCTCCTCCTTACTCTTTTTTTCTGGATCTTTCTTCATTTCTAATCTCTTAATATTAGACTGAGCACCGAAGAATTGATGCTTTCAAATTGTGTTGCTGGAGAAGACTCTTTCGAGTTCCTTGGACAGCAAGGAGATCAAACCAGTCAAACCTAAAGGAAATCAACCGTGAATATTCATTGGAAGGACTGGTGTTGAAGCTGAAGCTTCCAAACATTGGCCGCCTGATCTGAACAGCTGACTCATTGGAAAAGACCCTGATGCTGGGAAAGACTGAGGGCACGAGGAGAAGGGGGCAACAGAGGATGAGATGGTTGGATGGCATCACTGACTCATGGACATGAGTTTGAGCAAACTCTGGGAGATGGTAAAGAAGGGAAGCCTGGTGTGCTACAGTCCACGGGGTCACAAAGAATCAGACATAACTTAGCGACTGAACAACAACGTTAGACTACAACAGTGCTTAGACCTCCAGATTTTTCTAGTCTGCATATACAGTTCACACTTACCTGATCTCATGTAGCCACATGGCCTCAATTACCTTATATTTCCATAACTCCAGGCTCTCCCTTGAATTTTGATTCTACTCACCTGCTTAGGTGAGTGTTCTACTTGGATGTGAACATGCATCTTTAGCCTAAGATGTCTAAAACCAAACTCTGGATACTTGTTCCTTACGTGCAACCCTCTCTCAATCATTCACTGGTTGCTTAGGACACAATCTGGAGTCATTCTTGATTCCTTACAAATCCAACATCTGAACGAGCAGCAAATCCTTAAGGGCATAACCTTGAAGAAATCTATTTCCAACCCTTCTCTATTACTAACAAACTAGTCTGTGCTGTATGCATCTCAGTTGGAGCACTGTAATCGCCTCCAAACCGGTCTTGTACTTCTGTAATCTGTTTTTCACAGAATAGATCAGAGTAATCTCATTAAAATGTAAATATGATCATAGTTCTCTCTGTCTCAACCATCCAATGGACTCCCATTATACTCAAAATAGTTAATCCTAATCCTAACCCTAACCCTTAGGAGATGCCTCCTCTGACCAGCCTACCTAAGTGAACTAGAACTTGGACATCATATCCTTGCAGTCTCTATCTCTTTAGCGTGGTTTATTTTTCTTCCAAATACCATCACATTCTGATGGTGCATTACTTATTTTTTTTTTTTAGCGGTTTACCAGATATCTCTCAGCCCTATAACATCTCTGGAGGGAAGTTTCTGGTCTTGTTCATGATCTCATTTCCCATTCACAGAAGTACCCTCTACAAGGCAGGTATTCAAAAATCACTTATTGAGCCAATGATTGAATATAATTTTATGGCTTGCTCTCACTTAATTGGGGGTCAAGGAAAATGATAAAACTTTGAATCTATATATTTTAACCCACACCTGTGATTTTCATCAAACATATTAGCCTTCTTGTTCAAATTCTTTTCTACCACAGCAACAAACTGATAACAAAAGTGACTGATCATCTTTTTGTGTCCCATCACAATATCTGATTGCAACGTTTGAGAAGCAAAACAAAAACGAACAAAATATAGACAAAACACATGCAAACAAACAAGAAACTCACAAAACCTAGATGATTTAGGAATGAATAAACAAGTTCTTTCAAGACAAAAAAAGGTTACATCATTAAACAGATAAGCATTGAAGCAGTAGGAATGGCAATATGTAAAACCATACTTCAAAAGTTAACACAGGAAAAAAATTTAGAGATGCTCTTCGGAAAATAGCTTTGAATGTCTTTTTTTTGGTCACTGAAAGACACTTTTGATAGTTCAAAATCCAAAATTACTCAGTCTGATGGATCTGACTCATAACTTCCTGTTAATCTCCTCCCACCCACTATGATACAAATCAATAGCACTGTGTGGATCTGTTTTTCCATTTCATTCTAGATAAAGGAATGGAAATTTTTATAAAGAATCATGCAACATATCTAAATACAGAACTATTTATAGATCTCACAAATACGTGACCTAAAGAACAAACAGAACCTCCTGATTGTGTACTGGCATGTTAAAGATATCAGACTTTGTACATATACAGAAAACTCTGCACTTGAATAAGGAATTTAGACAATACCTCAGTTAACGTGTTTCTCCTTGGACAGGAAGAGATGGGGTAGTCTAAAAGAAGCAGACTTTAGCATCTTACATTAAATGTAACAAATACACAAATCTGGAATCAAGATGGTTGGGAGCAATATCAACAACCTCAGATGTGCAGATGATATCACTCCAATGGCAGAAAGCAAAGAGGAACTAAAGAGCCTCTTGATGAGGGTGAAAGAGGAGAGTGAAAAAGTTGACTTAAAATTCAACATTCAAAAACTAAGATCATGGCATCCTATCCCATTACTTCATGGCAAATAGATAGGGGAAAAGTGGAACAGTGACAGATTTTATTTTCTTGGACTCCAAAATCACTGTGGATGTTGACTCTAGCCATGAAATTAAAAGACACTTGCTCCTTGGAAGAAAAGCTATGACAAACCTAGACAGCGTATTAAAAAGCAGAGACATCACTTTGCCAACAAAGTCAAAGCTATGGTTTTTCCAGTAGTCATGTGAGAGTTGGATCATAAAGAAGGCTGAGTGCCAAAAAAATTGATGCTTTTGAACTGTGGTACTAGAGGAGACTCTGGAGAGTCCCTTGGACTTCAAGGAGATCAAACCATTCAATCCTAAAGGAAATCAACCCTGAATATTCACTGGAAGCTGCATGCTCCAATACTTTGGCCACCTGATGTGAAGAGCCAACTCAGTGGAAAAGACCCCGATGCTGAGAAAGACTGAGGGCAGGAGGAGAAGGGGGAAGCTGAGGATGAGATGGCTGGATGGCATCACTGACTGTATGGACGCGAGTTCGAGTGAACTCTGGGAGACAGTGAAGGACAAGGAAGCCTGGTGTGCAGAAGTCCACGGGGTTTCAAAGAGTTGGACACAAGTTGGGACTAAACAGCAATAACAGTCAACTTCTCCTTGAAAGAAATATTTTTGTTTCACCTATACCTAATGCAGATGCTATGAACATCAAGTTGTGTTTTTTACCATCTTAAAGTGTGAAATAAAAGCAGCTTATCACTAAATTATGATCTGATGAGCTAACACTTTAATGTTATTGTTTCCCCCAAAAAAACTGGAAACAGTCAAAACTAAGATTCTCTTATAATCCCCATGCTTTTGAGTTACCTTATCAAGAAAACTGAAGTAAGTCTCACAAAATGATATAACTTTGTTTGGAAGAATATGTTTTCTAAATAACTAGCAAACTGACTACAAGATCAATCAATTTTAACATATAATTCCAACAATTCTTCCATTGCTCTCTATTCCTTCTTTTGATTAAGCTAAAAAGGCATCATATTAACTATAAGCTTTCTCTAAATTACATATATAGACAGGAGTGACTTCCTCAATTCAACACAGACCTTAGTGCAATTCAACATTTGCTTCTTATTGCTGGTCATCTCCAAACAGTTTTGCTTCTTTAATGAAACTATCTACTATCAAGCATAGATCTATCTTTGTCTCTAATCTCTTTGGTCAAAATTACCAAAATAGGGTCATTGCAATTATTATTCCCACAATGGAGTTATAGTAATACACAACGCTATTATGTGAAGATTAAATCATTTTAGGCAAATGAATACTGATTAGAACTTTCCTCATAGAAAGTATCACAGACATTTTAAAAAGGAACACAAGAGAAAGACATAAATTTTATAAAAACCGGAATATTACAGAATAATTTTAGTGCAATGTATGTAATTACTTGGAGTGTTAACCCTGGATAAACTGTCTGCTTTAATCACATGGGTAGGGTTACCTGGACTATTAATAGTTTATGGGTATGAAACATTTGCCTGCCAGAATTAATCACCTAAGGGGCAGGTTTTTGTTAATTTCCAAATGATCCTTTTGTATATAATGGTACTTAAATCAAATGAACTGAGGTATCAAATTTAAAAGTATTACTATAGTTTGGTAGTAAATTCTGAAGCAACTTCTGATTCTCTAGTATTACACTATGAATTTCAAATTAATGCTTAACTTTAACAATATGCTTCTGTTCATGTAAGGGATCTGTGCACACATGAGGAAGACACACATTAATATATTCAGTACTGAGTTGACACATTTCACTTCAAACAAAGTATATCAACCCATAGTTATAATACCACTATCTTAACCCTAGCACAAGAATAACTGCCATCTTATAAGTATGCTGAGTGTTTCAGTATGAAAATGAACTCTAAACAGTCCAAACTGGGCTTAAAAAAAGTTTAAGTGTAAGATAGCTTCTTTTAATCCAGTGAAGTAGTGAAAACTTAACTTTTTATATAATAGATTTCACATAATAGGTTACTTAGTAGTAATCTAGTAATTATTCATTCAACAAATAGTACTGAAAGCCTACTTGTTGAGCCCATGTAATCTTTTGAAAAAAGCATTATTCTTTTAGAAATCAAAGTTTGTATCTTCTCATAGATGTTTATTGCTATACCTTTAGAACTTCCTTACTGTTAGTTATTTTATATTCATATTGACAATTAGAAAAAATCAAGCATAAATGAAAATAATCAGGGCCAATTCTAATTTTAAAAGATTCCAATAACTCAAACAGCTGTAATATCTTTCACATAATTGAATTTGCAAGAACTTAAAGAGGAGGGAAGAAAAGGAAAATGGAGAAAACAGAGGGAAGAGAATAATTAAAAAATAATTCTCCTTGATTCTAATGAAGAAAAAAACCACAAGCAACTGGAAATATATTACCATTTTTTCATATTGCATACCTTGCTCTCTGTGGCTGGCCTTGACTTGGGGTTTCATCTACGCCTGGGAGACCACTGTTGGATTCAAATCTCTTTGAAGTTTCACTTTTTCTCACTAATTGTGAATGAAAAGGAACAGCACAAGTCATAAAAATATGAAATAATCTTATTTAAAACATAAGCACTCAGAAGACACATAAGGTAATTTTCACAAATCATATTCATATAATCAAATCAATGATATAATGTCATTACACTCTTTAGTGGCAGTCATTTTATTTTTGAAAACAATGAATTATGTCCTCTCATATGAAAATGACTACACTGCTGTTTGATGAAACTGCTATTAAGTTCCTATGGTGGTTTTAGTTACTAAATCATGTCCGACTCTTGTGACCCCATGGACTATAGCCTGCCAGGCTCTTCTGTCCAACGGATTCTCCAGGCAAGAATACTGGAGTGGGTTGCCATTTCCTTCTCCAGGGTATCTTCCTGATCCAGGAATTGAATCCAGGTCTCCTGCACTGCAGGCCAGTTCTTTACTAACTGAGCTATGAGGGAAGCCCTTAAGTACCTATAACGGTTAAAATGAGTAATTGGAAGCTTTTTGTAATTTAAAATTTTTATATAGAATTATTCTTTTCACACCTTATATCTCAACACTACCGAAAGAGAACAAAAATCATAGCTTCTTTCTTAAATGTTTTTTTTAATTGTGGTAAAAGTCACATAATATAAAATGTCCTATTTTTAACCATATTTAACTGTACAGTTCAGTGGCACTAAGTACATTCACATTGTTTTGCAACACTCACCATCATACATCTCCCAAATTTTTCACCTTCCTAAACTGAAACTCTGTCCCCATCAAACACTGACTCCCCATTCCCTGCCCCGGCATCTACGAAAGAACTTTCTGACAGTATTAATTTGACTATTCTAGGTATCTGGTATACTACTACTAAGTTGCTTCAGTCATGTCCGACTGTGTGAGACCCCATAGGCGGCAGCCCACCAGGCTCCTGTCCCTGGGATTCTCTAGGCAAGAACACTGGAGTGGGTTGCTATTTCCTTCTCCAGTGCATGAAAGTGAAAAGTGAAAGTGAAGTCACTCAGTAGCCTCCGACTCTTTGAGACCCCATGGACTGTAGCCCACCAGGCTCCGCCATCCATGGGATTTCCCAGGCAAGAGTACTGGAGTGAGGTGCCATTGGTATCTGGTATAAGTGGAATCAAACAGCACAATCATGGTTTCTTATGAATCTTTTGCTTGTCCAGATGCTTCTTACCTTGCCTGAAATCCGATTCAGAGGAAATAATAGATGGACTTTCACTGGACGTACTAAAGAGATCACTGTGGTAAGTTTTGTATCTTTGAACTGGTTCTGAAAGGATTAAAACAAAAACATTAGAAAGCAGTCTCATTAGCTGCTCCACAATCATATAAAGCACTACATTTATTCTTGTGAGACCAGAACATCTATTGCTTTAAATTTACTAATCACTGGATGGTCCTTTAAAAATGTGACGACAATTTTGAGGTGGTTTGGCATCCTGGTTAGGGGCCTGGACTCTGAAGCCATATTGCCTGGGTTTGAACCTCAGGTCTACTATTCACCAAGTGCATGATTTGGGGATGGTATTTAACTTTCCTGTGACTCTTCTTCAATTGAAAAGAGGGTATAAGGGAAATACGCATCTCCTAAGGTTACTGTAGCATTAACTGAACTCATATGCAAAGCTCTTAGAACAGAGCAGATGCTATATAAACATCATTCTCTGTTTCAGGTGCTATTAGGGACAGAAAAATCCAGAGACCCAGCCCCAGGCTCAAATAATTTAAAATGCAGAAGTACAACACTGCTATATTTAAAATGGATAACCAACAAGGATGTACTGTGCAGCACAAGGAACTCTGCTCAATGCTATGTGGTAGCCTGGATGGGAGGAGACTGGGGGAGAATGGGTACATATAAATGTATGGCTGAGGCCCTTTGCTGTCCACCTGAAACTATCACAACATTGTTAATCACCATTGTTAATTGGCTATACACCAATACAATATAAAGGTTTTTTTTTTTAAATGTAGAAATACAAAATACTCAAGATGGGACATTTAGTTCCACCAGAATGAGATGAGTAAGCACTGGGAGTGGGTGGGGGTCTGTGCAGGGGTGTGCAGTGTGCGCTCTGTATGAGGGAGGAAGAACTCCACTGAAATCTAAATTCTACCTTCTGAATGTTTCTGCCTCAGCCCCTCATCTTCACACTTCTGTGATCCCTACCATAGATGATAATTCTATGACAAGTCTCATGCCTGGACTACTTTTAACTGCCCTAGATTCCCCTTTCTGCAGTCTTGCTTGTCTCACATTATAACGCACATTACAGAGAGTGAACTTTCCAGGAACGAAAATCTGAGCACGTTGCTGTATTTCTTAAACTTCTTCAAACTAGAGTTTTAAAGATAGGGTTTAACGTCTCCTTAGTATTCAAAGCCTTTCGTAAGTTGATCCACGACTTCATTCACAGCAGTAGCTCTACATGCTGTGAAGACATAGCTTCTGACTTGTTAGAATCGTGAAAAACATAGACCTCTCTCCTCCCGCAGCCCTAAGACCCACGGGCACACACACATTCACAGGGAACTTGAAAAACTCAGTCTAGGCAGAACCCTTGTTTCAGGGCATCATCACCACCCAGTTCTCCAAATTTTCCACTCTTGCTACTGAATTTACAAATAACCAAAAGCATATAAACTTTGAAATTCCTTCCTCAGATACTCTTCCTGCTAGAATGCTGTTCCTCCTCTTTTTCTTTTGAATCCTTTTTCTTTTTCCTTTAAGAGCAGACTTAAAGGAAAAAAACCTTTCCTGTTCACAAAAGCTTTCATGACCACCTAAAGACTGGGTCATACACCGTTTCTGATACTTTTACATTGCCTTATGCTTACGTAACTGTGACTCTTCACTGCTTTATAGTTCTTTCCCCACCTGTTTGTTTTCTTCTACCTAAAGCACAAACTTAGGCAAAAAGGACTGTATCTTTTTCAGATGTACCTTTATTATCAAGCAAGTGTCTGATGCATAGCAAACATAAAATAAATATTTTCTGAGTGGATATGAATAAATGAATGAACAGAGGAATATAAGTGATATACAAAGGTCACTGATGATCTTTAAAGAGGACTATTTCCATTGCACAGACAGGTGAGAGGCCAAATCAGGCTGGAAGACAGGAAATTGAGAAAATGAGTAACACTATTCTTTAAAGGAGTTTGAAGGTTTGAGAAAGGAAAAAGATTTAAACAAAAACAAACTAAATGAGACTAAATGAGTTATTAGGGTCTTCTTGGCAGAGAGAAATGTTTGAGAATGTTTTTAAGCAGTGGATAATAAGACTGTAGATTGGAGGAGATTGCAAATGATGGTGGGGAATACAGATGGAAAAATGAGAAGGAAAAACAGGAGATGGGAAAAGACCCAACATACATAAGATGGCTAATGTAGGAGGAAGAACCTTTCCTTCTCAAGAGAAAGGAAACAAAGAAAGGAGTGAAAAAACAGAGGGAATCCTAAGAAATCTGTACTAGAAATATGCCTCACTCCTGGCAAGGAAAGTAAACCATTTCCCTAGAAGACTAAAGAAATTCTGCTGTGAAGAGTGTGATAAGAGTCAGCAAATACACGTGAAAGCTTTTATGTAGCAATGAGAGTTTAGATGAGGCTAGAATGCATGAATTTTACTGAAGCCAATCAGAATGGTTGTGTGGCTTTTTCTAGGCACTAGAGAAAGCAGAAAAATGGGAAATACCCGAGGAGTGGTGTGGGATGCAAGGTAACAGATGATCAACAGAAGTGAGGGCTTCTTTTTTACTAGTTTGTAAACTTGAGGGCAGGTATTTCACAAAATGAATTATTCCCTTGTGCTAGAAGGTATTTTAAGAGAGCTTATTAAAAAGAAAAAAAAAAAAGAGAGAGAGAAGAATGAATGAAATCATTAAATGGCACCACAGAAACCAGGCTTGTAGAATCAGGATGAAAATGATGGCTGGAAAAAATGGGAGGTCATGCTGAGACAAAGGGTAGACGTCATGCCAGGAGGAGTAGGAGGATAAATGGCCATGGATTTGACGGAGAGGATATTGTGTATTGTTCTTGTAACAATGTTTACCTGGAGAAGCAGGCATAATATATGTGACTCCTACTTTGTCCAGCTTTGTATACAGTGGATGTAAGTGTCAAATAAAACTATAATTAAAAGAGCTTTGGAATTGAAAATACAAATACTGACGAGCACTTAAAAAAAAAAAGGATTCCATGGTACCACAGGAAGTGACATGGTAAAACAAAAAACAAAACAAAACAAACTCCTCTGGTATAAGAGGAACATGATTTGAAAGGATTATAGAAGATATCAAATATTAGCTTTATCTAATACTACTTAAATTTAATGAACATAGTTAAATGATTATGTAAGAAGAACGCTATTTTCAAGGAGCACCAAAGAACTTTTTCTTTTGTTGTACAGAACTTCCATGGAAAAGTTTTGAGGGATTTTCCCAAGATAACTTGACCAAATGCCAAACCTGGCATTGTAACCTATAGGACGGTAAAACCAACAAGGCCAAAGAGAAGACCCACATGGATGGAGGCAATATAGTTTTATCTCACAAAGAAAAGTTGAAAGTTGCAATAACCTATTCAGTAGACAGAGTAGAGAACCTCAGTCATCTATGCCCTGCAACAACAATTTCATGAATTTACTGTTTCATAACTATTTCTGCAAAGTGGCTATACGAGAGTAAATTTTAGTTTCAACTTCTATTCTTTGGTGCTGCTTTACAATTGTTCTTGCATTATTTCACAGGTCCATATTCTTTGTTCTCAGCTTGCCTATATCTTGGTTCCTTTTTCCTCCTTGTTTCCTTTATTGACAACACTAGTAAACTTTTTTCAAACCTTGGATTCCTCTGTAAGACAAATTAATGTAACTTTGACAAACCCTCTTAAAAATATAACAATAAATCATCTTCCCTAGATGAACTGTTATCTTTAAATGTTCTCAGTACCACACCGGGGGGAGGAAGGACATTGGCTCACAATGGTTTACCACTTCAGAGTAACTGGGCACAAGCACCCCAGAAACATGAACTGGATGACTAGTGTGGCAGGACAATTGAGGGTAGGAAGACCTTTTTATCCCTCTTCTAAATCAGGAGGGATGTGATGACCTAGAGGGGTGGGATGGTGGGAAAGGAAAGAGGCTCAAGAGGGAGGGCATACATATATAATTATGACTGATTTGCATTGTTGTATGGCAGAAATCAACAACATTGTAAAGCAAATTTCCTCCAATTAAAACAAACATTAAACTCAGATTAAAAAACAAAACAAAACAGGAGTGGTGTATCTATGTTAATTAAGTGGTAGGGATCTTTTGTGAGCTTCTTGTATTCTGGAATGTATCTTTTAAAAAAAATGTTGTTAGCCATGTTCCTTTCATGCAACGGCACGGCAGATCTAACGATATTAAAGTTCCCAGGCAACATTTATTACTCAGTCATGCTTATAAAGCGGCTTTAATCAGATTTCAGTTTTCAGTCAAAATTTACTACTCAGTTGTGCTTTTGAGAAAGGTTAGCCTTCTAAGCTTTCCATTTCTGAATAGTAAATGTAACAGTTTCATGAATTATTAATAAATTACATTTCCTTTACCAAGATCATCTGCATTGGTGCATGTGGAGTGGCATATTTTCCAGATCATCTGGAAAGAAACACTTCTTGACTTTCTGATGACCTACACAAAAGGCACCCGGCAGACACTAACTCTGGGCTTCCCTGGTGGCTCAGACGGTAAAGACTCTGCTGCAGTGCAGCAGAATGTGGCTTCAGTTCCAGGTCAGGAAGATCCTCTGGAGCAGGGAATAGCTACCTGCTCCAGTAATCTTGCCTGGAGAATTCTATGGACAGAGGAACCTGGTGGGCTATAGCCGATGGGGTCACAAAGAGTCGGACACGACTGAGTGACTAACACTAAAAGATACCAACTAGATAGATACAGGCTTTATTCCTCCGATCTAGTCAACAAAAGAAGGGTAATCTCTAATTTTCCACAAGATCCTAACATTATTAATAACTTCTTTTCGGAGGAACCCAACAACACAGATGTTTTCTGTCTACACTTAAATGTATAATATTAACATTTAGGTTTGGTCCAGATCCTAGGAATGTGGTATTAACCAAGTGATTAAAAAAAAAAACACAACTTTTTATTATGAAAACTTAACAGACATGAAGACAGAGTATGCAGTAAGTCCTCATATGTACTCATCTCCCAGCATCAACAAAATCTAATAACTGTTATTTTAATTGGAAAGTTTCAGACTTAAAAAAACAAAACAAAACAAGAGATGCTCCTACGTGCTCCTAAGTATTCATAGTGAATAGTGAAGTTGCTCAGTTGTGTCAGACTCTTTGCGATCCCATGGACTGTAGCCTACCAGGTTTCTCCATCCATGGGATTCTCCAGGCAAGAAGACTGGAGTGGGTTACCATTTCCTTCTCCAAGGGATCTTCCCGACCCAGGGATCAAACCCAGGTCTCCCACATTGGAGGCAGATGCTTTAACCTCTGAGCCACCTAGACCATTACAAAGTTTTCTGAATGCCAAAGTTCTTAAGTCATGTGCAATGAACCTGTTAAGAATATTCAAATACCCATTTTATAAAATATACATGTAGTTACTTTCACAGCAGTGCTAAAACTGTAAGCAAAATTTTAAGCTGTCACCGTTACAATTGGAGAACTGAATTCATTTGACTTGTAGAGTAAAATTAGATTCAGTATCTAATTTTTGGTTTGCAAACTTCTCAGCTAGTAAATATTTAAATGAAATCTACATTGTAGAAATCCATATACTAGAATTCCTTCAGGATTATGATTATTCCTCATTTCACTACATGATTTCCGTCTCTGACTTCCTACAAGGATAGTTTTTAGACGTGGAATTTGAAGTTGGAATTAAGAATCTTAATGTAGAAATAATAATGAGTGCAAAAGAAAAAAATGGGAGAATAAAATTAGCCTGGATCCATGTCACCAAAAAAGCAGCACCAAATTCAGTGTGTGTGTGTATGTGTGTGTGTAATGTAGATACATAAAGACAGAGGAACACAGTGTCTCCTGAAAGCAATCTGTTGAATAGTGGTGAGAGGTTGAGAAAAATAGGGACTGCAGAATAACAGCTTAAAGAATTAATGAGGAGAACAGACGTGGATGTGGGGGTAGGAAAGGGAGGGTGGGATGTATTGGGAGGTTAGGACTGACATATACATACGATACTACGTGTAAAGTAGATAGCTAGTGGGAGCCTGCTATAAAGCACAGGAAGGTCAATTGGGTGCTCTGTGATTAACTAGAGGGGTGGGATGGAGGTGGGAGGAACATCCAAGAGGGAGGGAACATATGTATACATATGGCTGATTTACTTCATTGTCCAGCAGAAACTAACTCAATATTGTAAAGCAATTATATTTTAATAATAAAAAATCTGGATAAAGTCTAGTTATAGAGAGTCTGTAATCATACATTCTCGGACAATATCTTTTAATTTCTAGTATTAATTTACCATAATTAAGAGTATACCATCTTTAGGCCAGATGACAATGTATAAAAATCCAACAAATATTTTACTGTCCTTTAATCTGGATTCTCTAAACGCCAACTCTAATAGAGCACTGACTCCACTTTTACATAGCAACGTTAAAAGGCAGTTTTTCAACAGGTTAGTATTCTATCATAAATCCTTGACAATTAAGAGCCACAATTACCACCAACACTTAACACACTTGACACTTTAAACATACAAAGTTGTGGCACAGAGTTATGAAGACTTGCATGATATACAGTGCTTACGTAAAGCTGTTTTAGATGAAACACTAGAATCTACAATCTTCACGTTAAAATGAACCTAAGCCAGAACAAAGTGTAATCGAAAAGCACCATTTACAAGTGACACGTATTCAAGCTCAGACAAGCAACATGAAGAAATTGAGACTCGGGCAATTGCAACATCAGGAATTAAATAAGCACTTTTAACCTGACATTTCTTTATCTCCTTTAATACACGACCCAAATTACAGAAAAAAGTTTCAAACAGAAATGCACTAAGATGGCTGGTTTTGTCGCTAGAATTGTTGGGGGAAAAAAAGAAAATTAAACCCCTGCATTTTTATAGCTACGGTTCCTAACAAATAATATATTTCAATATTCAAATAAGCAGACAAACAAAAGTAAGAACACTTACTTTTGTGTGTAAGTATATTCATGTGCCAAGTGTTTTTCTCTATGCTTTCTTTTTAGAGGGTTAACTTCTGGAGGTTAGAGATTGCACCTTCCTTATGATCAACAGAGTCCACTGTATTCTATATTACATCACACTGCATGATATAAGAAGACAACATATCCTAAAATTCTTTGAGAGCCAGAAATGATCAATAAAATTTTTAACAAGGAGGAATGGAGCTCATGTAAGTATGAATATATATATATAAACAAGGAAGGTAAGAGAGGAATATTCTGTGAAATATAAATGACTTTATAGATGGAACATCTGTGCAGAGTAGGATTACTACAAGAGTGAGCAGTTCCTCTACAAGGGTTTTGTATAACATCGTAGCCACAAATCTAGGCCAGCTATACCACTCTTCTAGCATCCTCTAGCATCCTTTGTTGTCATGACTTCAACTGCCCCCTCTAAAGCTTTCAAACAGTACAGAGCTCTAAAGAAAAGTGACTGCATTTGCTATTGATTGGTCAGGCTGTGACTGACAAGTATGTGATTTTCTCTTAGAGCTGGACAAAACAGGAGACAAAGGTGAGATTTCTCCTCACTATATAGTATAATTCAGAGAATATTATTGTATTCTGTATCCGAAATAGCACCACTGAATACACTAAATATTTAGTGGTAAAAGCCATGTTGCAATATTCAGCTTAGATTAATTGAGTATCTATTATATGTCAGGCAGAGTGGTGGACACTAAGGATATAGCCATGAATTAGACCAGGGCAAAATTCCAGTGTCTACAAGAGGAGAAACAAGCTCCTCAAAACAAATAATTTCAGTGAAAAATACAGGCCATCATCCTGAAGTGTGAAGATGAGAGAAAGTTTAAAGTCTTAAGACAGAAAGCTGCATTAATAAAATCATGATAATACAGAATGGCACGTATTAGGGGAGGAAGTGGGGGAAGGAGGGAGAGAGAACACATATATTACTGGAGCGACTTGTGAGATGGGAAATGGAAAAGGGTAAGGCTGGAGAGAAACGATAATGGAGATAATGGAAAGCCTTAAATGCCATAACCTAAGGAGCTTGAATTTTATCCTGCTCAACTGATGAAAAGTTATTAACTGACTGCAGGCAGAGAAGAAATGTATTCAAATCTGCACGGCAGGGAAATGGAGGACAAATTATAGATAAGAGATCAATTTAGAAAGCTAGTTCTACAGTCCATGGACAATAAAAAGAACTGAGAGCCTGGGATAAAATGAAGAAATATTTTGGAGGTTATAACTGTTGGAGGACTTTCTTGGTGGTATAGTGGTGAAGACTTCATGCTTCCAATGCAAGGAGTGCAGGTTTAATTCTTGGTTAGGGTACTAAGATTTACCACATGCTATGTGACCAAAAATAACAACAACAAAGAAAAAAAGAAACAAAAACAAAAATAAAACCCCTGAATTTGGGACTTTCCTAGTGGTCCAGTGGTTAAGATTCTGAGCCCACAGATCCCTGGTTGGGGAACTAAGACCTCGCATGACACATGGTGTGGCCAAAAAAACCCCCAAACTGTTGGGTCTTAAAACTTGTGCTGATACTCATTACCAGTAAGCTCTATTTTAAATTTCCCTTAATACATATTAGTCCATGCTTTTCAGAAGGTTTCTATATCAAAGCCAAACTGGGTCTATGTTAACTATGTATGAGTTAGATTTAAATTAGGTCTCTAATTTCTGATAAAGTAGCCATGGAGTTCTGTGGACTCCAAAATCAGTATTATATTACTATGAATATAGACACTGGAACATTTGTTTTGGTTTCATTTTTAGCTTTCCTTAGTGTTCAAAAACGCAGTTTCATTTTTCCACTTGGATACATCAAAAAAGCAAATGTCTATTCTCTGTTGTTTTTGAGCTAAAGAATAACTTACTGTGTCTCTCTTCTCAAATGCTTCTCAAGCCAATTTTTTCTCCATTGAACACTGCTATTTTTTTACTGGACTAGTTCTATATGAGAATGGCTTGAAGCTGCCCTGTGTTGCTATGTAATTTAAATAAAATATTCAGTTCCGTAGTTGCATTAGCTAGAAAGCATATGCTCAACAGTCACCTGTGATCTGTAACCTTACATCCAGTCTACTTAGCTGGAATTTGTAGATGCAGTACTTCTCCTCCACCGAAGAAGTTCTACTGGACAATGCTGGTCTAAAATATAAACCTCGGGACTTCTCTGCAGCCCAGGGTTTAAGACTTTGTGCTTCCAATGAAGGAATGGCAATTTGATCCTTGGTTGGGTAATATCCCACATGCTGTGGGGTGAAGCCATAAATAAATAAAATAAAAATTTCATCAGCTGTGGAAACACAGTGGGCACTTGATTCTTTCCGGCTAAGTCACTGAATCCATTTATACTAGTGTGTTCTTCAGAGATACTAAATGTATTTGTATCTCAGTGTAATTATTCAGTCATTAATACTTAAATACATGTGATATTTGACTAACATACAAAATCCCTGTTTATTCTTATACTTACTTCTATGGAAACTGATTATTTAAATTATTTAAGTTCAGGGAGTAATCCAAATAACAATCTTTATTTTTTTGGAGGGGAGGGGTGCTATCCAGAGGGAAATATAGTGAAGGAAATAAAAAACAGAGTAGCTCATCTTTACTAGTTCAGGCTCTTAGAAAAGAAAGACAAAAATTTTTTAAATTGAAATTGAAATCATTTCTCTCTCTCCATAAAATGTCACTGTACTTAGTCACTCAGTTGTGTCTGACTCTGTGACCCCATGGACTACAGCCCGCCAGGCTCTTCTGTCCATGGGGATTCTCCAGGCCAAGAATACTGGAGTGGATTGCCATGCCTTCCTCTAGGAGATCTTCCCAAGCCAGGGATCAAACCCAGGTCTCCTGCAATGCAGGTGGATTCTTTACCATCTGAGCCACCAGGGAAGCCTATAAAGTGTCACTAGTAGCATCCAATATGATGAACTGTAACATTTATGAATCCACCCTCTTGCTTTTCTGAAATGTAACTATAAAAATACATGCACTTTCAAGTTCAATGGAATGAACATGAATGGAAAGGAAGTATTAGATGCTGCAATAATGAGAACAGCCTCACATACTTGAGTGTTTACATACTCTAGTTGCACAAGAGAGTTTAAGCTGCATTCACAGAGCAGTCACAGAAGAGCAAAACTAGGCTAGACCAGAAGACACAGCATTGAAAGAAGGGAGACGGCACTTAACTTAGACATGACGTACAATGGGCTGACTTTAAACTCCTTAAGTAAGTCCTATTTAACCACAGTCACTTTTATAGAATTCAATTATATCTGTTGTTTACGCTCTCCCTTCTAGTATTACACAGAATGCAGGGGAGTCTTGACTGTTGTAAGCAAAATGCTATTCACGGTCCCCACCCAGGGTGTGGAGTGCTGTTCATACTATACTCACAGTACCGGTTCCAAGTCAGTCTCTCACAATCAGGAATGTGCTGCCAACCCACAGAGCGATGGACAGGGAGTGTGTGGTAATTACCCCACAAACAACACAGGGACAGAAACTCTCATTAGAAAGCAGACGATTTCTCAGCTCTTGAGATGGAGCAGAGAGAGATGGAAAAGAAAAGCCTGGAAATGAAGAAGGAAAAGAGCAGAATAGGACACTCCTATGCTAAGGTGGAAAGAGTGAAATGAAAAGAATAAAGCAAAAAAAAAAAACACAAAAAAAGGCGGGGGGGGGGATGACATCAAATTTTAAAACTATGTTCTTTCTTGCCTCTCCTCTACTGCTTTATGAATGTTGTTGTTCAGTTGCTAAGTTGTGTCCAACTCTTTGCGACCCCATGTAATGCAGTATGCCAGGCTTCCCTGTCCTTCACTATCTCCTGCAGGGCTACCCAAGACAGATGGGTCATGGTGGAGAGTTCTGGCAAAACATGGTCCACTGGAGAAGAGAGTGGCAAACACTTCAATATTCTTGCCTTGAGAACCCCATGAACAGTATGCAAAGGCTTTATGAATGTAGAAAATGATTAATAATCTTAGTAATAATCTTTTATTTATAATTTTTAAATTTCAACTACAATTTCTTCCTTGGAATCTTTCTTGTTCTTAACTTTATTTTGTTCCCAAAGAAATCAGAGCACTTAATAATAACCATTGCTTTTGATAGCTTACTCTCTTATGTCATCAGGAACTGGATAACCATTTTACAGATCCTGCAATAATAGAGCCCCATCAAAACACTACCCCAAAAAGGAAAATAAAATCCCTCTGTCTGCTACATGGTGAAATGGAGCTCCATCTCAACCCCTCACCCAGAATGGTTTATTGAAGGGAGACCCAAATGAGCCTTTATTTCATAATAAAATACTTTTATTATATTAAAAATTATATAATGTTATTAAGAAGAGACCTAAGGGGTCTGATGATGCCTGAAAATGAGATGTTTAAAATGGTACCCAAGTTCCTTCCAGCACTACCCCATGATTTTAAAGTCTGGTCTCCCTTGTGCTAGTTGGCTGGTCGGTTTTGTCAGCTGAGAAGATGCTGTGGAAGTGATTTAGGTACAGGTTCCTTTCAAGAGGATGGGGCCTGGGCTAAAGGAAACAGCTATCCATTTGAGGTGGAAGGAGACAACAGTCTTTTCCATCAGTTCATGAATGTTCATGTGCCCCTGAGAATGAACTGAAATTTAGCAATTTCTTTTCTTCTGGTTGTATATTATCCCACTGGACACTGTAATACATCTCTTTTAAAAATTAGGAGGTAACATGTAGTGAGAAATCCTTAGACTGGAATGCCAAATCTGTGATGGAAATTTACAATCTCCCATAATGATGGAAATTTTATCATTAACCAGTTATGTGATTCTGGGTATGCTATTAAATCTTCACATGCTCAAGCACATGCGCTCTAAAACCTCTTCTAATTCTAAAATTACTGATCCTCAGTGACAACTTTCAATTGTAAAGATCACAAAAACTGTACAGAGCATTATAACTTTTAAATGCTTTAAAATAGGAATGTTTCAAGAGAAAGGTGTACAAGAAAATGGGCACATGAATAATGTCCACTGTTCTGCTTGATTTGTTGCACATGAAAGGGATCTATGAAGCCTATTTTTCATAAGAATTAAATAATAAGTGGTTTGTTATTTTCCATTCTTTTTTCTTCTTAGTATACTAGCTAAACTCTTCATATTAACAATCTGTACTTTGCACAGCCAACATAAATTATTTTACCTTTACAAAAAGACAGCATAGCATAAAACCAGCAAGTTACTCAACTAAATAACTAGTAAGAATTATTGCTTTTGAATTCCAAACCTCAAATGTTCCTTTCAAACAATGCTTTTAGTCAAAAACAAACATAATTTATTACTACTACATAATAATGCAGCTTATTTAAGGTGGTACAAGTATTTCCATAATAAATCAACATTTTCACAGTGTTCTATTTTGTTTACTTTAATTCGGTTATGAAATATACTCCAGGGAAAAAATTGGTAGATATTTTGTGGGAGCAAATGCTTCTGAAAACTCTTTTAATGCCAAAGACAGATTTCAGGATAAAAACTGTCCTACATCAAATAATTGAAAGCGTATTTTATCTTACTTTTAAAAGGAAATCTTTTCCTCTTTTGTATCTCTTATAATAAACCTAAAATTTTGCAATTCAGAAATTTTTTTGGTGGGGGGCGTAACAAGTTAGTATTTTGAACAAATAAGGGTCTATACAGATTATACTGGGTTGGCCAAAAATTTCATTTGGGTTGTAACCTTATGGCCAACTCAATATATTATCTTTACAGATATATACGTATATATGCATATCTGAAAACAAGTTGATCTATTTGAGTTTCTTTACACTTACACATACATGCATGCACATGCAAACCATGATGGGGTTTTGCTTATAGGAAATTCCTATAAATTATATATTCAAACAAAACATGTTAAACTGACTATTTACTGTAATATAGTTTTAAAAAATATTTTCACCAAAGTTTTGATGTTTTTACTATTTAACTCTCAACCGAGGTTCAAATGTAAAAACACTTCTCTCAGACATCACATATCCAAACTACTACCTGCAGAAGGGGGCAGCAAATGGTTAGCTAGCATCAGCAACTCAATGGACATGAATCTGAGCAAACTCCACGAGATACTGAAGGACAGGGGAGCCTGGTGTGCTGCAGTCCATGGGGTCACAAAGAATGGGACATGACTTAGCTACTGAACAATAACAACAACAATTTTAATATTCACATGTTAAGAAAAGATACCAGTGAACCTCTTAAATGTTAGAAAGCCATCTAAATTGGTGTGTATATTCACTCCTTATATTCTGAGACGATCATGGTCTTATCTGTTTGAATCACTGAAGGACTGTTCCCCCCGCCCCCAACAATGGGCAGAATTTATTTATATAAATGTCTCCATGAAGGAATGCTCATAAGAATATGAAGCTAAATTATATTCATATGTTAGCTGTGGTGTAACAGTAAATAGTCATAAAATACAACTTCTGAAAAGAGAGACTTTATTTTAAGCTACAAAGTGACTACTTTTTGCTGTCACAACTCTAAGACTTAAACAGTGAAATCATGCATAAAATAAATTTCTAATTTTTCATTTTCTGTCTTTGAAAGCTTTTAAATATTTATTTAACTTCACCGTAGTTGAGGCATGCAGGATCTAGTTCCCTGACCAGGTATCGAACCCTGGGCCCCTGCATTGGGATCTCAAGAGTCTTAGCCACTGGATGACCAGGCAAGTCCGTGACTTTGAAAGTTTTTAGATCCAGGTTATACTCAACTATCTCATAATGCAGGCTAATGCTTATAAAAGTGCAATTATATACAAACCTATAGAAGTAATTAAATGTTCAATAATTTCCTCCATAATTCCAATTTCCTCACTAATATGAAATTCCTATGTTGAAAAAAATGCAACGTTTCATTTGTGAGAATTAAAGCACAATGTGGAATGTATTTGCAGTTCTAGAACTATGCTTGAAACGTAAGTAACAGAACAAACCGTTAGCAGAGTATTTTAAGGGCAACCTATGAATTAAAAACATTCAACTAGGACATTAATTTTAAAAATACTGAATACATATGACCTTTCATTACGTTACTACTCTCACTGAACTAGAAGCACCTTAAAGCCCCTTAATCAGTTATGTCCCAGGGGTCTAGTGATCAAGGGGCATATATAAAACTTTAATCTTCAAAAATGTAGAGGATGAGATTGAAAACACTTACTTTGCTTTTTGTTCCAGATATCTGTACTAAAAGTAGCTTCTATCCATATGACTAGAACACAATTTTATTCTATTCAATATACTGTGCTTTGTGTATCAATCAAGTATTTTTGAAAGAGCATTCCCCTATAAATAATAAGAATTGGTAATTTATAAAGTCATTTTATGCCCCCATAGTAGTTTCATAATAATTTATTTATCATTTTACATTCATTACCAAATTAATTTATTTTTATTAAGCCCATTTTACTCATGGGCTTCCCTGGTGGCTCAGACAGTAAAGAATCTGCCTACAATGCAGGAGACCTGGCTTCAGTCCCTAGGTTGGGAAGATCCCCAGGAGAAGGGAATGACAACCCACTCCAGTATTCTTGTCTGGAGAATGCTATGGACAGAGGAGCCTGTTGTGGCTGCAAAGAGTCGGACACGAGTGAGTGATTAAGCACACACACACACATACATAGGCTAACCTAAGACCTGGCATGATTAAGCCCCATTGCTAAAGTAAGGATCACGTCACTACTGAATGGAGTACATAATTCAAGCCTAGGCTGCCTGACTCTAAGCTGATAAACCTAAATACTGTGATTTCAAAAAACAGAGATCTAAACAAAAATAAATAAAAACACGGATCTAAGCGTCATTCCAGACCATTGCACTATCACCAGGCTATGCTGACTCCCTTGGATAACTGATTTTGATTAACTGTATCTCATTTCCATGAACCAGTCCTTTATGGAAGCCTCCCACAAGATGGTGCATGAAAGACGATGCTATGGAGGATTAAAAAGCAGTTGAAAACACGGCCCCTGCCTACCTAAAATACTGAGAGACTATATAAGGTGGCTGGACCGGGTATGTTTAGCAAAGATGACTTTTGGAAACAGTGTACTTTAGTTAGGGTTTTTGTGGGAGGAGGAACAGAAGCTGACAAAGAAGAAAGAGCCTGACTTCGGTACAAAGGTTTGGCAGTGGAAATAAGACTTATGGAATGGTTTCGTAACCCTTCTTTATTTCAAAACACAATCGTAAGCATTTGATTCAATTCTCTCTCAAACACACACAGAATTACTAACCTTCTACACTCATGGCTTCCCTCAGAACCTGAAGTTTCTTTTGTCTTTCTCGGATTCGGTCCAAAGCACTTGATATTGCCGAGGAGGTGGGCGATTCTCGTGTGTGAAATGCTGGATCCACTTTCTGAGGACCGAAGATATCCAAGGCTAGGCTTCCATCTGAGTATCTTGCCTCCTTTTTTCTAGGAGTGGTTGAAGTCCGCACTGTAACCGCCTCAGGGAGACGGCGTTGGTATCTGTCAGTCTCCCCAGAAAAGAAGTCTCTGTCACCTGTGCAAAGCAAGTCCATGGACGAAGCCCAGATCTTCTTCTTGGGAAGCACGTCAATGCCAGGGACAGCTTTTTTTTCTGGGCCACTAGATTTGAACGGGTAAGGGGAACAGGAATTTTCCGAATCTTCTTGTCCAGAGTTATTATCTGATGAAAGGTCCTTGAAATAATCTTCCTCATCTTGAGTGTCTTTGATAGATAGAAATCCCATGGATTTACTAAGCCCTTTGTTAAGAAAGGCCTGATGACAGAATGGAGACTTGTATGTGTTTAGAACATCAGAAGTAGAGCTTCTTCCTGGAATGATAAGAATCTATCATGTATGCACAGACTTTTTAAAAAATAATTGGAATGTAACCTTACTATTGACAATGAAAGTGGTGGCATTTTCCAGTTCTCCAAATGGAGAATCAGAGATGAAATGGGATGGTGATGATGATAAGGGAACTGGAAAAAAATTGCTATGTTTGTTAGTTGAATGCTATGTTTCAGAGTCCAATGTTTCTTACCAAATGGTATCAGCAACATATAGAACTTGGCTTCTAAAGTAACATTGTTTTATATTCAAAGGTGAATTATTTGGTTTTAAAAAATAGATAAGAGTTTCTGATACTATCCAGTTTGGTGGACATTAATTATTCATAAAATGATCTGGAGTTAATAACAGAATACATAGTATACTCTTTTAATGGCTAAAGATACAATTCAAATATGTATTATTTCAATATAAAGCCCTGCCATTTTCTGGTCATTCAAATAAACGTGCTCAAAGGAAAAAACAATTCCTGCTGTAGTATTTGGAATTATTGAGTATCAAAGTTTTATTAAGGTCATATATGTTTCCAAAAAAATTGATTATGTTTAAAATCCAGACAATTTGATTGTGTTTAAATTATGTAAGAAACTTAATTTTTCTATAGTAGACCATCATATCCTGAAATAGTTTTTCTTCTCAAACATTATGTATCAATATTTGTTAACTGGAATAAATTACCCATTCTTATTCATGTATTGGTCCTTGATGTAGTTAAAACCAGTAAGCCATTCTAATGTTTTTTTTTTTAAGGTAGCAGTCTATAAATGCATTGAAGAGGAGCAAAAATGCCCAGCCAGAAATTTTTTGAATTCACAGACTCAACAACAAAAAAATCACACATATATATGGCTCCATTATTTAAAAGAGAAATGTAGAAAAATACTTTATAGTTACTAACATCAATAACCCATAAACACTGAAGATTTCCTCAATGACCATCTATGATCCCTCTTTGATAAGCTATTTGCTATGGATACAATATAAAATGATAACTAGAGCCTTCCCAGTAACAATAAATTATTTATTAACACATTTGAATAAGTCAATTGCCTCTTCAGGGTAACAACTATTAGCTTCAATTAATTTCAGAATGGCAACACATAATTGCTTGAAAATTAGATTCAAATGTTTTGCTTTTCTTGGAATTCATCTTCCCCTGAACATGAATCCACTCAAGTGCAAGTAAGGATACATCATGTATCTGGGGCTCAGAATACTGGGAAATAGACCATCTTACATCTGGATGTATAGACTGCCATACACTTTGGATCCTAATATAAAATAATTTAAAACTGATAAACATATGTTTATGTTACAGTACTTCAGTGGTGAATTACATTCTTAAATCAGATATTGAAACTCAGTTATTTAAAATCATATTAAAAAGTAGAGAACAAAGATATTTTTAAAAGTTGATAGGATACAATTGATAAAAAATAAGAATCGAAAGGATTTAAGAATCACAGAAGCATACATGAGCTCAACAATCTGCCTCCTTCTATTATCTTGGCTACCAAGCTGAGTCAAACCTTGGAGAAAATCAAACAAATATTCCGGCAGCAATATAAATTCCTGGTCAACCATGATGGACACTCAATATCACTCACTTTTCACAATGACGGATTCACGTTTCCTCATTCTTTCCCACCTTAACTCTCTATCTGATGCTCTTGTCTCATATTCCACCAAGAAAAAAGAAGTTGTCAGAAGAGAGCTTTTTCACTGTTCCATGACTAATTCTATACATCTATTTGCCTCGGCAATCTTTTCCCTACTGTCTCAAGGGGTAAAACTTCCTACCAGTTGAAGGCCAATTCCCAGTATGAGTTCTACTCCCCCCTCCTCTTACTTTTATCAATGATTTTGCTTCTTTGGTTAATTTCTGCCTGCTCTGCTTCCATCCTCTAGTCTCCCATTTCTACTGAGTCCTTCTCATTAGTATACAAATGTTCCCTTATATCTCTATCACAAAACACACTAAACAAAACCTCTCCCCTCTGACCACATTTCCCTCTAGTTATTGCTGTCTCCAATTTCTCACTTCCCATTCATTATTCTACCCACTTTAGTCAACTCCCAGCTCCTCTCCAACTTGGTAGCTCCCATCATGTTATCACTAATGGCACCCATATTACCAAATTCAGTAGACACTTTTGTGTTCTTATTTTTCTTCTCAGTGACAACTAACAGTGAGAACAATCCCTTAAGGAATCACTTTCCTCTCTTTACAAGCCTGGTTTCCTACTCAGACAGCTACTTCTAAGTCTTTTTCTTCCTTCCTCTACTGGATATCCAATTGTTGGTATTCCTCAGGTGTTGCTTTTAGAATCTTATGTTTTCACTCTATTAACAAGGCTTTAAATATTATCCACATATTGACAACTCCCAAATTTATATTCGTGGCACTGACTTCTTCTGGGAGCTCCAATCTGAAACAGAAACTGGAACTTCTACTCGTGTATCTCAGAAGCACCTCAAAGCAAACATGCTTAAAACTAACCTTATGCTTCCCACACCCAGAGATGTCCTTTACCTCACTCTTTGCAACTTGGATCAGTGGCACCATTATTCAGTTGATTGCTCAATACAGAAATATGGGCACCCTCCTGAAACTCTTCATCTTCCTTATTTCCCATATTAAATTCATCAGAAAGTGCTGGCTACCTAAATTCTCAGAGATATGTTACTCCATGTGATTATTTCCAATTCTACTGAAATCCCCTTATTTCTAATTAACACTGCAATGTCACCCTGCTTCTTTTTGCATCCACTATACTCCACTCAACAGCCAGAACCATCTTTTAAAAGTGCATTCCATGATGTCACTATTCTTAATAAGTCTCAAAGGCATAATTATTGCACTCCAAATACAATTTAGACTTCTTTTGGGTGTGCAACTTGGATCCTTTTTAGGGATTCATCTCCACTTTCTTTATTCCATCCAGGCTACGGGTTTTTCTCTGTTAAGGTCTCTTATATGTTAGGGCCTTTGTATATACCATCTTATCTTCCCTGAGTGGTCTCTTCTAGACCTTTTTTGTGGTTAGTTGTTTCCCATTCTATAGTTTTACTTATGACTTCTTCAGTGAACATACCCTGACCATTACTGACATATCATGAGACTATTTGGAACAAGTAAATTATCATCCCCTTTTCAGTTCAGTTCAGTCGCTCAACGTGTCCGACTCTTTGCGACCCCATGAATTGCAGCATGCCAGGCCTCCCTGTCCATCACCAACTCCCAGAGTTCACTCAGACTCACGTCCATCGAGTCAGTGATGCCATCCAGCCATCTCATCCTCTGTCGTCCCCTTCTCCTCCTGCCCCCAATCCCTCCCAGCATCACAGTCTTTTCCAATGAGTCAACTCTTCTCATGAGGTGGCCAAAGTACTGGAGTTTCAGCTTTAGCATCATTCGTTCCAAAGAAATCCCAGGCTTGATCTCCTTCAGAATGGACTGGTTGGATCTCCTTGCAGTCCAAGGCACTCTCAAGAGTCTTCTCCAACACCCATTAGTATTTATTAGCAATATATAAATGGGCCATGGTATTCTGAAAGAACCATGTCTTCTCACTAGCCATATGAAGTTTAAAACTAAAAGCCAATAAGGTGGCTCTTAAGATTACTATTACTTTATAAATGCTAGCTTTTATTATCTTCATGAAAATTGAAAATGAAAGTGAAAGTTGCTCAGTTGTATCCAACTCTGTGCGACCCCATGGATTATACAGTCCATAAAATTCTCCAGGCCAGAATACTGGAGTGGGTAGCATTTCTCTTCTCTAGGGGATCTTTCCAACCCAGGGATGGAACCCAGGTCTTCCACATTGCAGGTGGAGTTTTTACCAGCTGAGCCACAAGGGAAGTCCTTATGAAAATTAGTAGATATAAAAATATTTCAGTTCATGTTTATTAAAAAATTCAGAAAGTTATCATTTTAAATTCTGTAGGGTAGTACAAAATTACAATGAAAATAAGCCATTTAAAAGTTTACACAAATATCAATCTTTGATTTGTTTTTTTAAAAAGTTCATACTAACTTCCTACTTTATTTCTATAAAATATGACTCATTTTGCTCTATATGTTTGAAAATCATATTATAACTAACCTAAGATCTCATGACTGTTACTTATAAAGGATGATTCTGAAGCACAGTTGCGGTCTCTTCTAGTAGCCAAGAGGACAAAGAAAGGCATGATGATACAGGAAGTGGAATGAGAAAGATGGTGGGAAGTGGAGGGCCAGAGGCATTGACACTCTTCAGGAAAACAGCAAAAAGTTGTAGAGGTGTGAAATAAGGTCCAAAGTGATCTGTATATACTTGTTACAGATGATCTAAAGTAAAATTGTAAGAGCTATGAGCTACAAAATTATTAAAGGGAGAAACAGTGTGGATGACCTTTTGAAGGAAGAGAAAGGAAGTGGTAGGAAAGAGATGTTTTGAGCTAAGTGGTTTCTCCAGTGCACCTTCTAGCCTAGGACTGCTTCTGTTTGCTTTTTGGAAGAAAAAGGAGATACATCTTTAGGTAAGGACACAGAGAAGTGGGTTTCAGCTGGTTACAAACATACTATTCTTAAATCACATATTCCTAACTGGTAGGAGTCTTGATGTGTTTTGTTATGTCAATGATGCTTGCTTTCTTCAACCACATGAGACATGTAATTGCCTCAGTAACACTTCACAGGTAGATAAAATACATATGGCATCATATACAGCAGAATAGTATCATGGCTGTTGTGATGCTAAAGTACTTAGGGAAAAAATTTCACTAATCTGAGAATTTAAAATTAGAGCTTAAATATAGATAGAATCTGGCCACACAAATGAGGAGAATCATGGCATTCTAGGCCCATGTATTAGATGCTTAAGTCTACCACAACAGTGAAAACCATCAACTGTTAATACCAGTGCCACCTCCTATATCTGACACTATATAAAATGCAGTTTCTTCAGCTGCTTTCCTGAGCTTCTAAATATGTGCCCAGGCTATTATAATTACTTTATCAAACAAGCAATAAACAGCACTGAAATCATTAATTAAGTATACCTAATAGAGATGGCTGGATGGCATCACTGACTCAATGGACGTGAATCTGAGTGAACTCCAGGAGTTGGTGATGGACAGGGAGGCCGGGCATGCTGCGATTTATGGGGTCGCAAAGGGTCGGACATGACTGAGCGACTGACCTGAACTGAACTGAATAGCTGTCAATGCTGGGCTGGAAGAAGCACAAGCTGGAATCAAGATTGCCAGGAGAAATATCAATAACCTCAGATATGCAGATGATACCACCCTTATGGCAGAAAGTGAAGAAGAACTAAAAAGCCTCTTGATGAAAGTGAAAGAGGAGAGTGAAAATGTTGGCTTAAAGTTCACCATTCAGAAAATGAAGATCATGGCATCTGGTCCCATCATTTCATGGCAACTAGATGGGGAAACAGCAGAAAAAGTGTCAGACTTTTATTTTTGGGGGCTCCAAAATCACTGCAGATGGTGATTGTAGCCATGAAATTAAGACGCTCACTCCCTGAAAGGAAAGTTATGACCAACCTAGATAGCATATTCAAAAGCAGAGACATTCCTTTGCCAACAAAGGTCCGTCTAGTCAAGGCTATGGTTTTTCCTGTGGTCATATATGGATGTGAGAGTTGGTGTGAAGAAAGCTGAGCGCCAAAGAACTGATGCTTTTGAACTGTGGTGTTGGAGAAGACTCTTGAGAGTCCTCTGGACTGCAAGGAGATCCAACCAGTCCATTCTAAAGGAGATCAGTCCTCCGTGTTCTTTGGAAGGAATGATGCTAAAGCTGAAACTCCAGTACTTTGGCCACCTCATGCGAAGAGTTGACTCAATGGAAAAGACTCTGCTGCTGGGAGGGATTTGGGGCAGGAGGAGAACGGGATGACAGAGGATGAGATGGCTGGATGGCATCACCGACTCAGTGGATGTGAGTCTGAGTGAACTCCAAGTGTTGGTGATGGACAGGGAGGCCTGGGGTGCTGCCAATTCATGGGGTCGCAAAGAGTTGGACACAACTGACTGACTGAACTGAACTGAACTGAAATGACTGAATAGCTATCCTTGGGCTTCCCTTGTGGCTCAGCTGGTAAAGAATCTGTCTGCAATGGGGGAGACCCGGATTTGATCCCTGGGTTGGGACGATCCCCTGGAGAAGGGAAAGGCTACCGACCCCAGTATTCTGCCCTGGAGAATTCCATGGACTATATAGTCCATTGGGTTGCAAAGAGTCCAACACAGTTGACTTTCAGTAGCTATCCTTACTACTCATTTTGATCACAGGAAACTTAACTAATGGTATTTCTGAAAGGAATACCCACCGTAGCTACTCTTAAAAGATTTCAAGAGAAGCCTTCTGTGGTATTTTCCCATTCTGGTGGAGTTAAAAGTTCCTCCACCTAAACTCACAGAGCATGCTGGACCTCTATGAAGACATTTTTCTTGCTATATTAAAATTATCCATTATATTCTGCATCTGCCATAATTCCTACTCATTTTCTCACCTCCACCCCGAACTGGAACAATAACATAAGGGACCACGTCTTACTTGTTTTTGTATTTCCAGTTCCCAATAAAAGAAATTTCAAAAGAACGTTTGTAGAATAGAATGAATATATAACTTACAAAACCTTTATAAGCCAACTTAAGTAGCACAATCTACCAGAAAAATTACTGTCAAAAGACGGGGTTTTAATTCTGGCTTTATCATTCAATCCATGAGCTTGGGCAAGCCACTTAATTTCTGTTTCTCACTTCCTTCATCTATGAAAATGTGGATATAATTTGCTATGCCTCTTCTTAGAGATGATAGGATAAATAAACTAACCCATTTGAACGATCATAAGGTCTTCTGAACAAGCAGCAGCATAAAATTCTAAATTTTGCCTCTTTTTTTTGTTGTTTCTGCTTTATTTTTCTCAGCATATAATTATCTACTGAGGGAGAATTTAAGTTCCTTTAGAAAGAAAAATCATAAAAACAGAAATCAAAAGATCTCCTAGAAAATTCTTAGATTCTATAATAAAAAATCAAGTTATTCAGAACAAGTAGTCACTGTAGGTAAATTTTTCCATTTCTTAAGGATGTTTTGAGTTCAGAGAATTTACAGACAACATTAGATTACACACAATTATAAGTATTCAAATTTAAAATGAAACCACAAGCATTTTCCTTTCAGAGAGTATGTAGTTTGCTAAAAAGTAAAGAGCAAACAATAAACTTTGAAGAGGAATAAATAGAAGATTTTAAGATCATAAAACATATTCATAATATAACATATTCCACTTATTAAATTAAAAAAAACCTTCCTTGTAAAGTACACTGTTTTAACTGTTCTTGTTATTTATGATTAACATTATCCTTAAGGGGACAACATCATTCATCTTTCCCCTCACACACAGACTCAAATTCACAGCACCTCTTAGAAGCTAACTTCAAAACGACATTTCAGTATTAAAAGAGGCTCCCTGGTTCCCCATCTGTCCTCAAAAATGTGATCAGGTACGAAGAAAAAAGAAACACAGTATTATCAATATGCCTGAGTTCTGGAGCACTATCGCGCTGATCTGATCAAGGTGTGGGTTTCTACCTTAAGCTCACTTGGCAGGAAATGCTTGATTTCTTTCTGCTTAGCGCAGCCATTACACTCAGTGCACTGACAGTATTAAATAACAAAGTCGGGGCACACAGCCCGCTAGTTCAGGCCTTAGCTTCTGTAACAGATCTCAGAGGCAAGATATAAGAAGAGACTTTTCAAGTTCATTTACTCATAGATGAAAAATTTTATAGCTATGTTTTAATTGAACAATCAAATCACTTAGGTATGAGGCATTATCTCTAAAATTGTCCACTTCTGTTAATCTAATTCTATATCTCACTGGAAAATGTCAAATCTTGACATTTTATTTATCGAGAACAGTGGTCAGGAACCGAATAAACTACAAGTTATCACTACATAAAGGTTTTAGGTTCATCTACATCAAAGTGAATGCCTTACTACGAACGTAATATGACAATGTTGCTTTGCCCAAGTGACCACTGACAGTTAAGAACTGGTACTGCCCCAAAGTAATACCACTGTCATAGAAGAGTATTTCTTCTTTATGAGTTAATTTTTTAAAAGATTTATATGTTTATGTCACTATTAGCTCCTAACTTCTTCTGTCTGATTATGCCTATAAATTAGTATACTATATTAATTCTGTCCTTGAGATGTGGTTTTATAAATTTTTAAGGATAAATTAAAAGAGCCTTTGAGCATTATTACTATTGTGGTAAGCAATGGCTAAGATGAGCTGAGGAATCCTCTCCCATTATAGCTGATTCAACAAAGGCTATCGCAGGTGGCTCAGTGTAAAAGAATCCACCTGCCAATGCAGGAGACTCCAGAGGGTTCGATCTCTGGGTTGGGAAGATCCCCTGGAGTAGGAGATGGCAACTCCCTCTAGTACTCTTGCCTGGAATATTCCACAGACAGGGGAGCCTGGCAGGCTACAGCCCATGGGGTCACAAAAAGTCGGACCCGACTGAGCATGCACACACACAGTCCAAAAAGGGGCTACTGTTTCTTTAAATACAAGAACCTCTAATTCTACCCTAAATTAAAGGAACTCATTCAGGTTTATTCTGTGTGACAAACTGTAATTCCTTACAAAAATTCTCTTGAGTTTCGATATTGGGGACATTTTATTCTCCAATAAGGAGACAGGATTATTAGAGAATTAAAATCAATGGATAGGCTATTTAAAGATTTCTCTGTAAATTTTCTTAAGTTATTACATTCAATTCTAGATTATCTGCATTCAACAGTCTATTAGTCATAATGATTCTAAAGCACTATTAGACAATAATATTGTTTCAATATTATAAAAACAAAATCATAAATAAAAGGCATTAATAATTTGGTTTAAAACTTCTATTTGTTGTTATAGCCAAAATAATGAACTATAGTTTACTTTTTATTTTGAATGCAACTTAATGTTTAAAATAAGTTATCTAAAAAAATAATCAAGCGTCTCATATATTTATTTTTGGAACCATTAAAATTATATTATAGACATGTTATTATATCTTTCTCATACTCATTTAATCAACAAATATTTATTTAACATCTACAAAAAGTAATCTGCTTAATTTGGTAGATTTTCCTCATCTCTAGTATATACGTGTCTAGAAAACTTAATTTTGTATATGGCTTTCATAAACAGTGTGGCTCAGCTGGTAAAGAATCCGCCTGCAATGTGGGAGAGCTGGGTTCGATCCCTGGGTTGGGAAGATCCTCTGGAGAAGGGAAAGACTACCCACTCCAGTATTCTGGCCTGGAGAAATCCATGAACTATACAGTCCATGGGGTCACAAAGAGTCAGACACAACTGAGTGAGTTATCTAAGATAAGTTAAATAACTGTCTATTTAAAGTATTGGGTTGGCCAAAAAGTTTGTTCAGGTTTTTTTCTGTAATGTGGGAAAACCTGAATGAACATTTTGGCTAACCAAATATGTTATAAATGAAACAAATAGCCAGCAAAGACCTACTGCACAGCACAGGGGACTCTACTCAACACTCTCTAATCTACCCTAACGGGAATAACCTAAATGGGCAAATAATTTGAAAAAGAATGGATACATGTATATGTATACTTTTGAATCACTTTGCTGTACATCTGAAACTAACATATTGCAAATTAACTATACTCCAATATGAAATAAAAATTTAAAAAATAGCTAACCAGAAAAAGAAAGTATATTGTAGAGTTGGTATAGATTCAGTCTATTGCTACTTCTAAAATATTTGTAATACTTCATGTCTGAAAAAATAAAACTGAATCATTGAAAGTAATATAAACTAAATTATGTTAACATTTGTTAGTTTTCTAAATTTGATAAACTAAATATGACAGAGTGATCATTTTCTTTAGACTCAATAAATTTATGATGCATAGAATTAGAATGAGGGGTTTCATATTTATAGGAAGATTGTTTATTCTTAAAGAAACTAAGCTTGTTTTAGTTTTTTAAAAAAACTATCTTTAAAAATTAATCATCAATAATATAGCATTAAAATTACAAAATCAACAAGTAACAACCAAGCATACAGACTTCAATTTTATAACATGGCCACTTTGAAGCAGGAGATGATAGAGAACTGCAAAAAGAGAAAGTACATAAAAGAGAAATAAGGAAGCAAGGAGCAGGGGAGAAAGGGAGGTAAGAGAAGAGAGAAGGAAGGAGTAAGAAATAGAAAGATAATAAATAAAAAAATCATTTCTTTTAAATCTAATGTTCATTTATCAAAGTATTCATCATGTCCCTTCAAAAAGGATTCATTTTTTTCCAAAACAGGGGACTGATTGAAAATTTGATGGACTAACAAAGTGCTCCTATTTTTAGCACCAAGGTTCACACTATATCTCAAATCCTAGTGTCCTTTAAGACAAAAGAAAACAGACTGTTACCTAGGAGAGGAAGGTGTATCTATATATCTATAGACACACACACATACATATATATTTGAGGAATATTTATTTTTATTAATTTATATAAATATATTGTATATATATATTATATACATATATTTGAGGATGTAAGTATAGTAAGAAAACAGAAAAAGGGTTAAAAATATTTTTTTAAATTTAAAGTCTGCCTTCTTTTCTGACCCGTGCATAAACTAACAATGTATGTATTAGAAACAGAACTTTATGCAACTCGAAGTAAATTAATTATATTGATGATATGAAATCTTGGTGCCTTTTCAGAAAAAAAATCCCTATTCACAATAAGTAAAATGAAAGCACCAAAACAGACACGTAACTGACAGCACTATGACAGAATCCCTCCATTCAGTTCAGTTGCTCAGTCGTGTCTGACTCTTTGAGACCCCGTGGACTGCAGCATGCCAGGCCTCCCTGTCCATCACCAACTCCCATTAGAAACAATTTTATTGCTTTTCTTGACTTAAAGTAACCAGTACACTTGCTTAGGGCATATCTGTCCCTCTTGGACATGAGAGCTCTGAATTCTGCAAAACGCTTAGTCCAGATAATCAAATGTTTGTTTTTGGTTTTCACAATGAGAGTTTCTCATAGGTTTTAATTAAGATAGCTGAGTTTTGATAGTCTAATTAAATAAACATCTTAATTTTTAATATGACTATATCAATTAGTATGTTATATTAGAATATATTTAAGCAATATTTGTATTTACTTTACCCCAGCTCCTAGACTTAAGACAAAATATTTCACTCACAAAACATTTCTGCTAATGTTTAAATGACCATGATTATCAATATTGCTTGATGAGAAGTAAAGAGAACAAAGATAATCAGCAAAAACAAAATTTCATTTTATAAATAAACCACGCTTGAAACTTAACACTGAAAAATAAACTTTCATGTAAAAAATTTATTGTTTCTACTTTTACTTCATGTGTTTTGAATCTGATTTTATATTCATTTCCTTAAAAAAATAAATTTAATAACTATGTAGAACCTATAATTATCTAATGCTATTGGCAAATAGCAAAACCACTCTTCATCAGTTTTTACTTACTAAGCATTGTATAACCTAAGACAGTATTTGGTAACTGCAAGTCATGAAATTCATTGGTCATGAAATCAATTTAGTGGGTTGAGATTAGCATTTAAAAAAAGAAATAGAAAATAGTATGTAACAAGAATAATGTTGTTTTCTGAAACTTGTGCTTTAGTAACATTTATGTTCATAAATTTGTGTTTTATCATCCTTTAAAATGTATTTTTAACATAAAATATCATGATAAAGTAAATAAAGATATTATTGCTATAATAACAATATCGGGAAAGAAATGATATACTGTGGGTGTCCTGACTATATTAACATTTTCTGCAAAATGATCAAGGATTTATATATTAATACATCCAGTGTTCCCACCTGTTCAGTGCCTCCACTTTGCACACTCAGGATTATGATCATAATTACCAGATTTCCAAGCTAGGTTAACTAAGATTTTGTAAAGGAAATAGTAACAAATTTAAGGTCTAAAAATTTTCTGTTAACACACTCTTACCTGTTGGTAATCCTTTTCCTCTCAATCGGTCTCGGAGAGCCTGGCTTCGATCAGGCTTTTGCTCACTGCTATGGGAAAGCTGATCCGTCTGTACACAGGTAATCAAAAGTCAAGTTTGACTAAAGAATCTCCCTTTTGTTCATGTCTACAGAATGACACCAACTAGATAGTTTTTGGAAGCTGTAATATTTGAGTAAAAATACTCCACATATGATATTGTTAATATATATTCCTTGGATAAGATTTGTGTAGCTTAGTTCTGGCCAATTCATCTTCAGGGAATACAAGCCAAGAAACATCTATCAAAGCCTAAGCTGCTAACTAGTGAACAAAGTTAGTTAAAAGGAGTTCCATTTGAAAGCAATAAGCTTGACGTATTCTTTTTTCCCCCAAACTACTTTCATCTCTCAAGTGTGATTAAAATTTTAAAACCACATTAATTCTGGTATAAGAAACCTTTCTCCTGATTGTAGCTATGCATTGAGGGTGCTGATTTAAATTATTTTTGAAAATAATTTTCTAGATTTTCCCTGCCAGAAGTTACATTTGAAATATGCTTTAAACTAAATGGATATATTGAGGGATAACAATTTAAATCAATGCTCTTTTGAGACTCTTTTAGAACTAAATGTTTAAGTAGTCTTAAACTTTAATAACTTCAACCGAGGGTACCTGTTTAAAATAAAACATGTCAAATTAGATCAAATTCCACATTATAAAGGGTGAAATGTTAAGACTACTAATGAATTTATTCAGATGATCAATTAGAATAGAAACTTCAAGAAATAAATGTAAGAAGAGAGAATGGTAAAGAAAAATTACTTAACTCTGGCATCAAGAGCATACAAACTTATCCGTTTACACACATACATTTTAATATTTCTCCATGAGTGGAACTTGTTTAAATATGAATTAAAAATCCATTTAAGGTAGTATATTGAAGGCATTATGCTTCCTACCTACAAGAAGACTTAAGTGGAAATATTTCTGAAATGATGGTATTGTTTCAATTATATAATTAGTTCATATTGTACTGTATTATCAGTAACATAAGAGACAATATCCTGTATCATCTTTGGGTATTCCTGCATGAACACTACTATTAATAACTGTTGACATTTACTGAGCAATTACTATAAGGCAGGTATCACTTTAAGTGCTTTACATACTTAATGTTATTTAACTATCAAAAAAACCTCAGGTGGTATATATTAACTTCACATTACAATAAAGGGAGAAATAGCAAATTTCTAAGGACCTTGAAGCAGCTCATCAATATTGAAATAATTATCTTTACAACTATTCACTAATATGGGTGGATGGTATGCACTATTACTACTATTTTACAGGTAAGTGAAACTGCATTCAAACATGTTATAAGATTAAATCAGTGGAAGAACGCTGACAAGTAAGCTGGCCTACTGACTTTTACTCTAGGCTAATTAATTTTAAGTGAATTAGGATTATGGACACTTGTAGTGAATTTCACACTGGATGAAGGACTAAGTCTTTCTATCAGCTACTGGGGAGAATGATAGTCTCAGAGGGGCGTGCTGGCTAACAGCATGGGCTTCAGGGTCAGAGAGATCCAGATTCCGATTGTGTCTCTGTCATTTACCATGTATGTGGCACGGCAAGTTATCTCATCTATTTGAGCCTCAGTTTCATTCTCTCTAAAAGGAAGATGAAATTCTCTCTTGTAACCCGGGGCTGTTTTGGTGAATAAATGTGAAAAAAAAAAACAAACACATAAGTCATTCAGGACAAAACAAACTCAACATTTAAAAATGGTAGCTATGAGAGTTATCTATCCAGTGATATCCAGGAGACTCTCAAGAGCAATGGATGGGGGAGTGTTATTATTTCTACTTTGAAATCTGCCTCTGGAAAGGTGAACTCTCTCCCTGCTGATTCCAACTGACCTTTCTATGCTTCTCTCCCACTAAGAAGTCCCACAGCACATTCTGTGTCAGACTTATCGCTGTTCCTTGAATGTTCTGCTCTTTCCCATCTCAGGGCACTGATCCAAGTTTACTTCCCTCTGCCTGGATTACCCTTTCTTTTTATCCAGTCTCTGGGATCTAGTTTAAAGCGCTCTTTTTCAACTCAGTCATTACTTGTATCCTTTCCCCTCAAACTCTGATAGCTCTTAAGTTCCTGACTGATTAATAGGAAACGGAAGTCACATAAGCTTTCTGAGTCTCAATTTCTTTAAGAAATACATAGGATGCCCCTGGGGGTCCAATGGATAGGAATCTGCCTATCAATACAGGAGACATGGGTTCCGTTCCTGGTCCGGGCAGATCCCACATGCTGCAGGGTAACTAAGTCCACGTGCCACAACCACTGAGCCTTCATGCCTAGAGCCCATGCTCCTGAACAAAGGAAGTCACCCCAATGAGAAGCCCACGCAGCACAACAAAGACTGGCCCCCTACTGGCCCCAACTAGAAAAAAAGCCTGCATAGCAACGAAGACCCAGCACAGCCAGAAAAAAAAAAAAAAATCTTCAAAATGCTTAAAAAAAAACAAAGCAAAAAAGAAATGGGTAAATTATAAAGTGAAGGAGTTAGTACAGATCATTCCTCAGAGGGAGTTTTCACAAGAACATCAGTATTATGAGAAGATCTGTGAAAGAAGGCTCAAATAAGTTTGGGAAATGTTTCACCTATGTGCCTTTCCCTCCTGAGGGTTAGTAATACAACCTAGTATATTAAAGGCTCTGAGAAGTTCTACAGTGAATATACATTTAATGTTCCTTAAAGAGTTTTCCCTCAACTCTATTTGAACATAGAGAAATTTTTCTAAACAAAAATGTATTTCAAAATATGAAGGATAGTTTGGTCTGAATGGAGTGGTGGTCCCCAACCTCTAGGATCTAATGCCTGATGATCTGAGGTGGAGCTGATCCAATAATAATAGAAATAAAGTGCACAATAAATGCAGTGCACTTGAATAATCCCCAAATCGTCACTCTCCCCACTGCCTGAGTCTGGAAAAACCTATCTTCCACAAAATCTGGTGCCAAAAAGGCTGGGGACCTCTGGGCTTTCCTAAGTTTTTAGTATCTTTATCTTTGTTTCCAAAAAAAAAAAAAAAAAGTCACACAAGAAATACAAACAAATAAATCAGTGCTAGTCAAGAAGGGGAAATACACAGCCAAGAACCCTCTTCACTTAGCCTCTACTACTTCAATTCCTCTCACTACAGAATCTCAAAGGCTCCTTGGAGTCTACTTTATAAACCGTTTGCCTAGAAGACTTTATGAACCTATCAACTGGCAAAGCATGTGGAATTTGGATATATCCTCACCAGCCATACAATATCTTAGTTAAGGTTAGCAGAACTAAACCCCTAGGGATGAGGAATTAAGAGGAAGCCAGCAAGAACACTGAATGACAGTGACAAGTCTATCCAAAGTCACATAAAAGAGAGGAACTCAGGGAACCATAATGTAAGGGGCAAGAGCAGACAAAGGTCAAATCTAGACCAAACACCAAAAACCAAAAGAAGGCTTCCCTGATGGCCCAGTGGTCAAGAAGCCACCTGACAATGCAGGGAACATGGGTTTGATCCCTGATCCACATGCCATGGAACAACTAAATCCCTGAGCCACAGCTACTGAGCCAGCACTCGAGAGCCCGGGCGCTGCAACTACTGAGCCCCTGAGCCACAGCTACTGAAACCGACATGTCCTAGAGCCCGCGCTCAGCAGCAAGGGAAGCCGTCGCGATGAGCAGCCCGTGCACCACAATTAGAGAGTAGCTGCTGCTTGCCACAACTAGGGAAAAGCCTGCACAGCAACAAAGAGCCATCACAGCCAAAAATAAATATATAAATAAACAAAAATTATTTTAAAAAGAGACAGAAAAGAATTTCCTTAAAAAACAACAACAAAGGATGGCCAATCTATGGCAAATAGGATAGAATACAGCTTGAGAAAATACAGTGGAGGGATTATTAGATATACAGACTGTTAGTCTTGGGATTCTTCATATCTAAGAGAAGCGAGAAAATAAAGGTAGTCCCAGTTTTGGACTAATCTGGTAGGAATGCAAGCATGTTTCCCCCTCACACACCAGAAGCCAATGTCCAAATACGGTGGGGAGGGTGTAGAAATACTTAAGAGGTCCAGACTAAGTGGGCAAGAAAGAGGTCTAAAGCAATTGAAAATGCATGTCAATGACTCTAAAACCCATGCTGCATGTCCATATGGCTTTCACAGTAGACAGACTCACTTACTGAAAGCTCCATAGGAAAAAAAGAAAGAAAAGAGGCAAGAAGACATAACATGCTGTGATTCTATACTACTTGCTAGAATAAAGTTCTAAAAAAAGACTGTTCAAAAAGACACATGAACCCTAGTGTTCACTGCAGTACTATTCACAATAACCAGAACATGGAAGCAAATTAGATGTCCATCAACAGATGAATGCTTAAAGAAGTTACGGTACATTATACAATGGGATATTACTCAGCCATAAAAAGGAACAAACGTGAATCAGTTGAACTAGGGTGGATGAACCTATAGCGTGTAATAGAGAGTGGAGAAAGACTGAAAGAGAAAAACAAATACTGTATATTAACATACATATACAGAATCTAGAAAAATGGTACTGATGAAACTATTTGCGGGGCAGGAATAAAGGCACAGACGTAGAGAACGGACTTACGGACACCACGGGGGAAGGACAGGGTGGGATCAATTGAGAAAGACCACTGGCATTATATACACCACCATGTGTAAAACAGATAGCTAGTATTATAGTTACATAACACAGGGAACCCAGCCTAGTGCTCTGTGATGAACTAGATGGGTGGGCTAGGTTAATGGTGTGTGTGCGAGGGAGGCTCAAGAGAGAGGGAATACATATATATTCCCTCCCTATAACTATATAAATACATATATAGTTATGACTGATTTGCACTGTTGTACTACAGAAATCAATACAACATTGTAAAGCAATTATCCTCCAATTAAAAAAATTTTTTATTTAAAAAAATTAAAAAAGACAAATTCTCATAAAATCTAGAAGACTAAATTATTGCCATGGGCTTCTATTTTAAGTACTGTTTCAAATAAACAACTAACGTTTGAAAGAAATTCAGTCTCCTGTTCCTTGTCTTCATGGAGAAACACTATCCATATTTAAAGAAAATCTTGTGAAATGCTGCTAAAGTATGACTATATGTACCAGTTGGAACTGTGGCTTACCCCAGAAAGATTTCCCAGAACCAGTTTTACCAACTGCTTCACGTAGGAAAATGAAGGTGCACAATTGCTATTCCTAATGTGGGCACTGCAAGCATCCAGGACAGTCCGAACAGAAACCCGCGCATAAATCACATCCTCGCACATTCCAAGCAGTATACTGTTGAGATGGTCTCCAAGCTTGATAGGCTGAAGACAAAGAAAGAAAAGGTCATGTTGATCAGTGAGGGTAAATTGAACAAATGGGAGACAAACCATTTCTAGAGTCACAGGAACCGTACCAAATAAATACACTTCAAATACTTGGAGGAAGTGAATTCCTTATGTAGTAGCATAAATGTTTGACTTTATTTTACCTTTTTTATAACATAAAAATTGTATTAGTGGAGGATGGTTAACATATATCTCCTAAGAATAGGAGTTATTATTAAAAAAAAAAAACAACCTGGGGTTTTTTGTATGCTTAAGAAATGGAATGTTTTGATTAACCAAGAGTTTTGGTAAGCAGTTTATATACATGCATATACATGTATACACATATACAAACTGCTTATGTACATATATATGGGCTTCCCTGGTGGCTCAGATGGTAAAGTGTCTACCTACAACGCGGGAGACCCAAGTTTGATCCCTGGATTGGGAAGATCCTCTGGAGAAGGAAATGGCAACCCACTCCAGTACTCTTTCCTGGAAAATCCCACGGATGGAGGAGCCTGGTAGACTACAGTCCATGGGGTCGTGAAAAGTCAGACACAACTGGGCAACTTCACTTTCACTTCACTTATACATATATATAAACATTTCACTTCATACATGTTTCATTTCACACACACACACACACACACACATACAAACACGTGTGTGCTCAGTGGCTCAGTCATGTCTGACTCTGTGATCCTTTGGACTGTGGCCTACCAGGCTCCTCTGTCCACGGGATTTTCTGGGCAAGAATATTGGAGTGGTTGCCGTTTCCTCCTCCAGGGGATCTTTCCGACCCAGGGACCGAACTAGCCTCTCCTAACTCAGCAGGCAGATTCTTTATCACTGAGCCCCATGGGAAAACCCACAAACACATATGCACACACTATTTGGGGAGGAATAAACAATTTCCTAATATTTCATAAAAAGTAATAATAAATATAATTTTATACTCATGATAACCTAGAAGAGATTTCAAATATTGCAATGACTCAAGGTCATTTTAATATAAGTTCTCATTTTGCTGGTGAAACAGAAGCCAGAATGTGAAAATTTTTTTAAATTACTTGACATAATTTATAGACTATTATATCTAAATGTCCAAAGACCATACCAAGAAATGCAACATAAAACCACAAAGGTAAGTCACTGCACACTCAGTAGCATGGTTAAAAATAAAAACACTGATAATACGAAGTAGTGGTGAGAAGAGCATTGCTGACTGGAGTCTGAAATAGTACATCTGCTTTGGTTTTAACATATGCTTTCCCTGTAACCCTTTCTTTCTACTTCTCATCCATTATGGATATTATACATCACCATTTAGAGCTCAGCTTAGCAACAACTTCCTTTAATAAACCTATCCTAGCCCTCCAAGTCTAGTTAGAAGCTCCACATCTGGTTTTCCACGTGTGCGTGTCAGTTGCTCAGTCGTGTCCAACTTTTTGTGACCCCATGAACTGTAGCCCGACAGGCTCCTCTGTCCATGGGATTCTCCAGGCAAGAATACTGGAGTGGGTAGCCATTCTCTTCTCCAGGGGATCGTCCCAAATCAGGGATGGAACTTGGGTCTCCTGCACTGCAGGCAATTTCATTCCCCTTAACACAGCATTTATCACATTGCATTGTAACTGGTTATTTGGTTGTCCATACCCATGACAGGACTCCACAGGCATGGGACATTATTTTCCTGGTGTCTGGGATAGTGTCTGTCATAAAGTATGTGCTTAATAAATACTTTTGAATTAACATTAAATATTTCTCCAAAACAATTAATTATATCTGATAGTAAAATAGAGGTAAAAGTTTATATATACTTCCCTTCCAATTTACACATGATAAATACTGACTTCATTTTCAGTTACCAGAGACAGAAAGTGTTAAATTACAGGATATGATCACATTTTACATGTAAGTTAGGTTGCATAAAATATGACACTATTATTTCCAGTAATAATTTAACTTTCTTATTTATATTTATAGAATTGAAATGAGAGAAAGTAAATACACAGTATTTTTCATGATGTAAAATGAAAACCAAAAGAAGTTGAAGACTAGCATTCATCTTTCATGGACCTTAAGAGGTCTGAATTTTAGAATAAAAGCCTAAAATACTTACTGCTTCTTAATTTGATTATAAAAAGACACACCTAGTTATTTTTGTTTTGAGTTCTAAATGCCTAAAATAAAACAATTCTATATGCCCATATCTTTGATGAAATATAGCTATTTAAAAAATTTCAATTACATTTACTACTATGTATTGTGTCTTCAGGCAATCAGTTATCTTAGAAAATAAAGACCAGAAGCAGCCCAATGGTCATCAGGGCCTAAGACCCCAGAAAGTATTACTTTACTATCTGTGTCTGCTGCTGCAGGGGTCGTGAGGTATGATTTTGAAGTTCTGATATGTAGTTAGAGCTACTACTATTCCTATGGTTTTTGTATCAGAAAAGGCTATCACTCTCTATTCAAGAATGAATCATCAAAGACATTGACAACTCCCCTTTATCAGTCATTAAATTAGAAGAAATGAAGCGGACTTCTATTTCTCTTGCTCTAATTTTGAAGAGGCTACTATATTTCACTGAGTTGTTGAAACACAGCTGTGTATTTGTGCTTAGTCACTCAGTTGTGTCCAACGCCATGGACTGTAGCCCGCCAGGCTCCACTGTCCATGCGGATTCTCCAGGCAAGAAAACTGAAGTGGGTTGCCATACCGTCCTCTAAAGACGTCTGTATTTCTAAGAACATTCTCAGAAAAATAATTTCTTTAGTACTTATTATTTCATTCTGAGAGAAGACATTATTAACGTGAACAACCAGTATAGAAATGCTGGTGTGCCTGACAACACACTGTAGAAATATACAGAAGAGCTTCTTAAAAAGTATAATATTGTACAAATGTGATGGCTTGACTCACTTGGCTCTGAGGTACTTCATGATCAGCTCCCCAATACAATGTCATTCCGAGAGAATAAATATGGATCTAGGAATAGAATTTTAAAAAAAAATCATTTTATGGTAAAAAGTTAATCTAGCAAGTACTATATATTCATCACTTTTTGCTCCCAAGAATATGTAACACATGATTTGAAAAAACCATCATTTCATATTTTGCATAAAAGAATGTGAGAGCTTACATTACCATATGTAAAACAGAGAGTTAGTGGGAATTTACTGTATGACGCAGGGAGCTCAAATCTGGTGCTCTGTGACAACCTCTAGGGGTGGGATGGGGTAGGAGGTGGAAGGGAGGTTCAAGAGAGAGGGGACCTATGGCTGATTCATGCTAATGTATGGCAGAAACCAACACAGTATTGTAAAGCAATTATCCTCCAATTAAAAGTAAATAAATTTAAATTAAAAATGTATGTGAGAGCTTAAAACAGAAAATAAGACTGGAAATGATCAGAACAGATTTCATTTTCCAACTCCTCAGTCTGTCTGCTATGAGTAATCATTTTTATCAGTCCTTTTTTTTTTTTTAACTCTAAACTTTTTATTTTGTATTGAGGTTAACCAATTAACATGCTGATGGTTTCATGTGAACAGCTAAGGAATTCAGCCATACCTTACATGTATCCATTCTCCTCCATTTCTTATTTAAAGTTTCTTTATGCAAACTCAAGAGAATATGAATAAACAGTCTGACTTTCCATTTCTTTTACAAAAGGTCAGAAATTTAAAAAAAATTACTCGACACCTTGCAGTTTTAATTTAACAAGACAGGTTATGAATGTTTAGAGATGGCACTGAGTCTCTTTAGCTTTGAATCTCTTAACTCTTTTCACTGCTGCATAGAACTATATTTTGTGGTTACTGTATTGTTTACTTAACTGATCTGTCACTAATCAGCAATTAGAAATTTCCTAAACTTTTGCTATCATAAATAAAGTTTTAGTAAACAATTTTGGATATGTCATTTTGTACATGCAAATATTCCTCTTAAATTGACTCTCTTATATCATGAATAAAAGAGCAAATCATCTGTAGTTTTGATACATTTTTGTCTGATTTCCCCCCACAACGTTTTATCCTTTTGCATTTCTACAGCAACATATGAGACTTCCTTTCCACAAGCCTTTTCCATAGAATGTGTTATGAAGCTGTTTGCTGAACTGAAAAGAGAAAAAAAATCTTGTTACAGTTTGATTAGCACTTTTCTTACCAAGAATGGATGGGGTAGTAGCACATGGAAAAAAAAGCTGGATCAGAAAAGGTTCCTTTTTCACTGTCTGTTGCTTCTTAAAGATTGGAAAAATGACAACATATTTTTATGCTGATATATGGATAGAACAGGGAAAACTGGAATTGCAGGAGAGAGGAGACAGCTGGGAGAGCACTGATGAGTAAGCAGGAGGAAGTGGAGGCTAATGCACAGATGAAGGAGTTGGCTTCCAGAGGAGCACAGACAGTTCTTAGGAAGCAGGGAAGCAAAGAATACGAAAATTTATGTGGGTAATCTGGTCATGGGATCTTGGGAGAAGTCTCCTGATTACTTCTACTTTTTTTCCCCTGGTGAAACAGGAAGCAAGATTATCAACCTAAAGAATGGACAGTTAATCCTTCTAAGTAATCATTTTCCAGCTCTCCTGTTAAGAGATTCAAAGCTAAACTTTCAGCTGACTCTCTCAGTATTGAATAATCTTACCACAAACATTTTGTTTGCAGCCATCTTACTGCAATATCATCTTCAGTGTCTTTCCTTTTTTTCCATTTTGCTGTCATTTTCTCATCTCTATTTTTAATTATACAAACTGTCTCAAACCTCTTTAGATATACATAAGATAAATCCATATAAAACTGGATATCCTTAGAATCTCACAGCATTTAAATTACAGATTAGAAAAAGTTTGTTCCTCTTTTTAAATATTTTCATGGCTCCTAATGTTCAAAATTCCAAATTCTTTATGATACACAAGGCTCACTCTGACTTGCCTCCATCTCCATTTTCCAAACAGATTTTTCAGTCTTCCTTCTCTTCTCCCTCCTTTCTCTATCACACCTAGACACTTCAAAACTAAAAGATAATTCTCTGCTGCCAAACCAATCTTTCTCTTTCCCAGCTTTTTTTGAACAGTTCCTCCTACCAAGAATTTCTTTCTTCATCTGTCAATGAAAGTTCTACCCATTATTGATAGCCCAAAGATGCTGTTATCTATTACGAATGTTATATAAATCTTCTCCAACAGTATAAAGCATTCTCTCTTATATAATACAGTTTTCATTTCATTTGTATCTCTAATGAAACAGTTAACTAATACTACCTGCAACATAGTTAGGATTCTTGCTTGTTCGTCTTCCTTGAGGGAGCCTCGTTTTTTATACATCTTAATATCCCTCTTAGCAACTGACACAACTTGTACACAGTAGATATTCAATACATGCCTGGTGAATTCAATTAAATGTGCATGAAGTTCAAGGCAACATGTCGCAGACTATTTGTATCACATTTCTGTTTAGAATTCAAGGAACCTCATATGGGAACACCTTTTCAAAGAGCCTCATACGTGAAAAACATTTTTCATACCTTTAGCAAAAATGATGAACTGCATACTCAAATATATGTCTCTTAATATATTAACTCTGATTTGTGGTTCTTTGAGATACTGGTAGTACTTTAAGGTCCTTTATTATATTTACTTGTCAGTATGTGAATTGAATTACTTTAATGACATATAAGACTATATAAGATTAATAACATTTAAAAAATAGATTATAAACAATACATTTGCTGATCATATATATATATATATATATATATATATACACACACACACACACACACACACACACACACACACACACTATAATGGTTAATTTTATGTGTCAATTTGACTGGATGCCTAGATATTTGATCAAACCCTATTCTGGGTATTTCTGGGAGAGCATTTTGGATGAAAGTGCCATTTAAATAGGTAAAGTGGGCAAGACAGATTGCTCTACCCAATACGGGTTGTGCTCATCCAGTCATTGGAAGGCCTGTATAGAACAAAACGGTTTACTCACCCCCAGGTAAGAAAGAATTCTTTCTGCCTGACTGCCTTCAAACTAGGACATCAGCTTTTTATTGCCTTTGGACACGATCCAAAATATCAGCTCTTCCTGGGCCCCGAGCCTTCTGGCCTGCAGAGTGGAAGTACACCCTTGGTTCTCCTGGTTCTTAGACCAGAACTGCAGTGTTGCTCTCCTGGTCCCCAGCTTGCCAGCTCATCTTACAGATCTTGGGACTTGTCAGTATCCATGATCACATGAGCTAATAAGTCTCTCTTCACACACACACACCCTACTGATCTGGTTTCTCTGGAGACTCCTGCTTAATAAGTATCCAAATATTATATATACATATATATATATATATATATATATATATATATATAGAGAGAGAGAGAGAGAGAGAGAGAGAGAGAGAGAATATATATGTATGAATCAAACAAAGAAGTGATAAATTTGTACCGCTGCTGCTGCTAAGTCACTTCGGTTGTGTCCGACTCTGTGTGACTCCACAGATGGCAGCCCACCAGGCTCCCCGGTCCTTGGGATTCTCCAGGCAAGAACACTGGAGTGGGTTGCCATTGCCTTCTCCAAGGCATGAAAGTGAAAAGTGAAAGTGAAGTCGCTCAGTCATGTCCGACTCTTAGCGAAATCCAAAAAAGACAAGATTACTTCTGATTAGGGAAGAAATTTGAAGCAGGGCCAGTTTAAGCTCAGCCTTGAATACAGGGTATGTGTCCCCTTTCCATGTTCTCTTAATGTTTCGTACAGACCTACTATCCTTGTATTTTCATTATTGTTATTATTAATTGCTTTTTGTCTGTCTCTCCATTACTGATACTTACGTTACTACTTGCCCTTTGAGGGCAAAGGCTATTTTTTTATTCAATATCTCTGTAAACCTATGGCCTAATATAGGATTGAATATCTAAGTCCTCAAGAGATGGTCATTGAAAGAATGGTTGGTACTTAGGATGTGGGTTTGCAGAAATGGGGAAGGGCACTGTTATCAAAAGAGGGAAGCCACAAAGCGTAGAATCTCTTTAATAATCACTGACTACAACTTTTGCATATGAAAGAGAGGAGTTGAAATATGGTTGGAATCAAACTCTGGAGAGGTTTCCTAGGTTTTACAAAGGAATCTGTACTTAACTGGGTTAAAAAAGCAGAAGGTTTTTGAAGGAAAAAAAAAAAAAGACATGATCAGAGGGGTTAATCTGACAGCAGTTGGGCAAATAGTCAAGAAGCAGAAATAAGTTAGAAGATTATGATAAGAGTTCAAGAGAAAGGAAATGGGACCCTACCATAGTCCTGGCAATAGGGCTGAAGAGGAGAGGATAGAATGGCTGGACTTGGGAAGATGACTTGAGAAATTTAGGCAATTAAGTGGACTTGTGGAAAGGTAGGAGTCAGATAAAGACACAAGAAAATGTGACATTAAAACACACACACACACACACACACACACGCAGAGTTGAAAGAGCCAATATAATCCATGGGAAAGAGAAATATGCTTTTTGTCTTTACAGTTATAATGGTCTGGAATATGAACTCTGTGAATGAAACAACTTTGTCCTATCCATCATTTTATCCCAGGACCTAGGATACCACATAATAGTAACTGATAATACTCAGTGGGTGCTTACTCTCTGCTGGGGACTGTTCTAAGCATTTAACAATCGTATTTAGCTTTCAGCTCTATACCAGTCATTCTCAAAGAGTTATTCCCCAACCAGCAGCATCAGCATCCCCTGGGAACCTGGGAGAAAAGCAAGTTCTCAGACCCTGCCCCAGACCTACTGAATCAGAGATCCTGGAGGTAAGCCCTGCAGTCTGTGTTTTATCAAGTCCTTCTGGTAATTCTGATGCAGGATAAAATGTGAGAACCACTGTTCTATGCCATACCTGCCAGTTACACCTTGCTTCGAGTTCTTTTGGACATATACCCAAAGTGAGATGCTGGATCACACAGTAATTCTATCTTTAACTTTTTTGAGGAGCTGCCATGCTGTTTTTCATAATGACTATACAATTTACAGTCCCAGAAACGTAAATGAAAGTGCCAGCTTCTCTGTATCCTCATCAACACGTGCTATTTTTTGTTCTCTTAATAGTGGTCAGTCAGTCTAGTGGGTGCGAGATGATATATCTACAGCCCTAGCATTTAAATTTTTAATGTAATTCTGTCATTAAATGTTGGACTCTAGAACTAGACAGCCCTGGAGTTTCTTCAAATGTCTGTAATAACTATTCAAATTTACAGATAAATGGGAACAAATGGAGGGGAGAAAGGGTGGATTAGTAAGAATTAATGCAGAATAAATATAGAATAATGTAGTGTGGTTAAAGGCATTTGGTCTTTAAAACAAGTTCATTTGAGGTTTCTGCTGTTTCTTCATATTATCCTTCTAAAGATGACTCTTGATTTTAAGAAGTATAGATATGGTGAAAGTGTTAGTAGCTCAGTTGTGTCTGACTCCTTGCAACCCGATGGACTGTAGCCCGCCAGGCTCCTCTGTCCATGGAATTCTCCAGGTAAAAATTCTGAGGTGGGCAGCTATTCCCTTCTCCAGGGGATTTTCCCAACCCTGGGATCCAACCCAGGTCTCCTGTGTCCCTGCATTGCAGGCGGATTCTTTACTGTCTGGTAGGAACCACAATTACTGATACTTACATTTTAAGTTAGTGAAAATAAACACTTAACCTAAGATCCCTTTAGTTCACCAGGGATATAGTTCAAATCCCCGGTGCATGTCCAATAATCTTGAAGAGAAAACAAAACGAGAATTTGATTCAGGTTCTAGTCCTAACGTTCCCTGGTGGCTCAGATGGTAAAGCGTCTGTCTACGATGCGGGAGACCTAGGTTCGATCCCTGGGTCAGGAAGATCCGCTGGAGAAGGAAATGGCAATCCACTCCAGTACTATTGCTTGGAAAATCCCATGGACTAGTCCTAAGAAAATGATTTCAAAAGAACTGCCAAATTAACTATGTGTCAAGCAAGCAGGAAGTAAACAATTACTCACTGAAGGGAAAACCAGAGAATCAAAAAGCTTCGTGTGACCTATATAAACTTGTCTAGTTATTTAAATAAAGGGGCATGCTATCTGGAAAAGTAAAATTTTAGGGCAAATAAATGCAAAGTGTCTATTTATACAGTTCGTGGTAAGGTAAACTTTTTTTCATATAACTGAATAAGCAGTTTACAAAACAAGTTTCATTGAATGAAGGAAACATTTTCATGGGTCAAGATATTACTAAGTATTCATTATTATTCATAAGCTAGGCTTTAAGTATCACATATTTTTTTAAAAATTCATATACTATCAATAGCAAGCATTTGTTGAGAACAAGTTAAAAATGGTATATCCTTAACTCAGCAAACTATGAAATGCCTTTACCATCCTCTTTCTCAAGATGTCAGAATATAGTCGGCAACTTTGTAGGAATGGGACAACGCCTATCACATCCCCAACACTTGATTCTGAACACCTAGCCTAATAATAGGGAGGCTTCAATCACTTTCCCAAACTCAGGATCTAACAGTTGTACCTGAATACATGGGAAGTTTACTGTCTGGGTATTCTGACATCGCAGGGCAAACTGGGAAAGCCCTTAGCAAGTCAGAAAAGCACTCATGCACCTATTAAGCAGTTTTTCAATTGTGGATTTTAAATACCTTTCAGGAAGAATTCATAAACACTTGTGCAAAATTTTTTCTTAACTAGAGAAAACTTACTTATAATTCAGCAGTAGTTTTTAAAACTTAGACACTTGTGACTCTACTGCAGAGATTCTTAGTTTTCCTTAGGTCACCAGACCCGCCTGAGAGACTGATAACCCAGTTTGAAGGACACGCTGCCCCTAAAGTGCTCAGACACGTAAAACTTAGTACATCATTTCATTGCTTTTTAGATATCCTGAAGCTCAGTTAAGATTCAGAAATCTCAAGGGTTAAATAATTTACACACACATCATGCCTATCTCCAATATTCCAGTTAACCTCTATCTTTAAAAATCTTATTATTAAAGGAATCACAGAGTATACAGAATGAATGCACACTATTTAAATATACATAGCTATACATATGCTATCCAGTTTAATAAAACACTACCAGTATAAACACCTTCATGATATAAAACTACCAACACTGTACATACTGTGTATTAAACAAAGTCCTTTGCAAATACCTCCTTGCACATAATGGGAAATTTCGTACGGTTAATGCCTTAAGCATTACCTTCACTTCATAGCTATGGTTTCTATTCACTGGTTGCTTTGCCTGTACCATCCAAATTCTTAAGCAGCTCTTGGAATATAGAAGGTAGATAAAACTGGATTTTCTATCAATTCTGGTCAGTCTTATTTCAGATATATAATCAGTGGATCAATTCAAGATATCTTTCTCACATTAGAAAGTCTGTGGAAAAGGCAGGCTTGGTTTTCTGAATCAGTGGTTCTGCATCTGCAGATTCAACCAACTGAGGATCGTGTAGTACTGGAGTATTTACTATTGAGAAGAATATTCACATGAGGGGGTCCATGCAGTTCAAATCAGAGTTGTTCAAGGGTCAACTACATGTCAAAGTTCTAAATGCACATACTCTGACTTAACAATTTTACTACTAGGAAATTATTAGGTTAGTTTTTGCACTTACATGCACTGATATATGAGAAATGATATCTATCGCCAATAGTGAATTCTCCAAAGTTCCCTATCTATGTTATCACAGCTTGGGAATTCCCTTGTGCTCCAGTGGTTTGGACACTGTGCCTTCACTGCCAAGGACCTTGGTTCAATCCCTAGTCAGGGAACTAAGATCTCACAAGCCACGTGGTATGGCCAAAAATGAATAAAAATTATCACAGCTTGCTACACAAAATACACATATTTATTCCAAAATTTCTTTTCAGAGCCTTGACAATGAAATTAGATCTTCAAATATCAATGGCACTGCTATCCTCAGACTGGATATTCCTATCATAAACTTTTCCTTCTTCATTGTTTCATCAAATCAACTGTGAAACTCTTTCAGCTTTGTTTCCACTATAACCCCATCATCCCCACCTTTACATGCCCAAGGCCTTATACAATTTTTAGTTCTTTCCCTCGATTATTAAAATGCCCTAGTTAGATTCCTACATAGTTTTTCATCTCATTTATCCACTTGCATCAAACTTGGAGGTAACAAATCACATCACTCTCCTAAAGATATATCCCAGAAGAAAGTTTAAGTTTCTAGTATTCACTGTCTTCTTCATTCTGACCTCTTGTCTCCCTTTAACCATAGCCCTCCATGTAGGGGATGCTCCAGCCTAACCCGTCTGACCAAACACTCCCCATCAGAGGGCACAATCTCCGACTCTCAGCACGGCACAGCACAGCAACCCTGAGTGGAATCCCCATTCCTACCTGTTTTCAATTTTCTAAATTCTCAGTTCAGTCGCTCAGTCATGTCCAACTCTTTGCGACCCCATGGACTGCAGCACTCCAGGCCTCCCTGTCCATCACCAACTCCTGGAGTTTACGCAAACTCATGTCCGTTGAGTTGGTGATGTCATCCGGCCATCTCATCCTCTGTCGTCCCCTTCTCCTCCCACCTTCAATCTTTCCCAGAATCAGGGTCTTTTCAAATGAGTCAGTTCCTCACATCAGGTGGCCAAAGTATTGGAGTTTCGGCTTCAGCATCAGTCCTTCCAAAGAATATTCAGGACTGATTTTCTTTAGGATGGACCTCTAAATTCAAGTCACTCTTCATACGCCAACACAAAACCTTCTCTGCCATACCATTTTAAACAGAAAACTGTTCCTCTTCTAAACTCTATCCCTCTATACAGCATTTATTTGTATTTACCTTATTGTTCTATATACATTGATCAGGATCTATCTTCTAGTTATTTTTGTATCTTCCTCACAAGCACAGTGTTTTATACATAGCAGGCTTTTAATAAGTATTTTAAACCTTGAATTAATAAAGGCTCACATTTTTTTCATGTTTTTTTTCTTAGACCTATACATTTTGATAAAACTACTTTGAATTCTTAAAATAAATATGAACTTCTTGGAATACACGGTCATTTTGTTTTTTAGTTGAAGCATACTGTAATAGCAGGGGGGTTTCCTGGTAGCTCAACTGGTAAAGAACTCGCCTGCAATGCAGGAGAACCCGGTTCAATTCCTGGGTCAGGAAGATCCCCTGGAGAAGGGAGAGACTGCCCACTCCAGCATTCTTGGGCTTCCCTGGTGGCTCATCTGGTAAAGAATCTGCCTGCAACATGGGAGATCTGAGTTTGATCCCTCAGTTGGGAAGATCCCCTGGAGAAGGCTACCCATTCCAGCATCCTAGTCTAGAGAATTCCATGGATTGTATAGTCCATGGGGTCACAAAGAGTCAGACACGACTGAGCGACTTTCACTTATAGTATAATACTACACCATATGATATAAGTTATAGATGTACAATACAGTGATTCACAGTTTTTCAAGGTTATGCTCCATCTATAGTTAATATAAAATATTTGGCTATATTCCCCATGTTGTACGGTATACCTTTATAGCTTGTTCTATAGCTAATAGTTTGTACCTCTTATTCCTCTCCCCTTTCCTTATCCTTCCCCACTTTCCTCTCCCCACTGGTAATCACTAGTTTATTCTCTGTATCTGTGAGTCTGTTTCCTTTTTGTTTTATTCACTAGTTTGTTGTATTTTTTAGATTCCATATATAAGTGATTTCATGATTATTTAGAATTCAATGAGTGTTTTTCAGAGGGTTGAAGTAGGGTAGCCCAGTGTCTACTTTTCTTACACCCACCAAAACAAAATCAAGCCAAAAAGAAAAAAAAGACTTAATGTTACCTTTTCAACATCGGAGAGAGAAGTGAGTGACTGACTTTGAAGAACCTCTGGTGCAGTGAATGCACGAAGATCCTGATTGGAAATATTTTCGTCTGTAAATGACACACTGCCAGACGGCAGTAGCAGCAGAGACCATGGAGAAATGATGAAGCCAAGAGCAGCAGGGTCAGCTATGCTTACTGCTTTGTAACCGCACAGAATGAAAAGAAAAAAAAAAGATACGTGTTTAAAATTAAGCAATTATAGATCACTTAAATGAATATCCGAGCATAGTCACAGATAACATGCAGTTACATAAACTAAATCAACATGCCATAAAAAGAGACAAGGTTTCATGCATCTACTACTGTTAGCATTATCAACAACCACGGATCTGGATCTGGCTTAGTCTTTCAAACTTAGACTAGATGGCAGATCTAAGAAACTAGAGAACGTTCATTGTTAGTCACAAGATTGAACTTGGTTCCAACACTCCATCACAGTGATACAGAGATATGAATAAGAATCAATAGTCCTTACATGTTGGTGGTAGGGGAAGGGATCACGGATTCCTCTGAGGATTTGGTGAAAACTATGATCAAGAAACCCTTTCAAGGAAACTGCCCATAAATATAAAACCCTATAAGCAAAAGGTGTTCATGGATCTCCTTAGAGCCCATTTATGGATCCCAGGTTGAGTCCCTGATTTATAGCACAGATTCCTGAAACGGACAGAAACTAATTCCCTTGAGAGTTCATCAGATTTAGAAATAGTAAAAGTTTCCAGCTAAAATGAAAATCTCTTTTTCTGCATCAATATGCATATTTGTCTAGTTTCCATTTGTTCACCATTTCAGTAGAATTTCAGATAGCTTCTATGCTACCACATGGGATCAATGAGGTCATTAATTTTGTTTTGTTTAGATGTTTGTTTATATTGGCACCTAAGAGTTCAGTTTAGAGTGGTTTTTAAAAAATCCTTAGATTTTAATTTTAGCAGGCTTCCTTTAAAAGTAAAACTATATACATTAGGCTCAATAAAAAACAGACTTATTAGAGGGAATTTTATTTTGACCTCACATTTCAAAAGGAAATTAATATAGGTTTTAAGGTAACTGCTAAATGAAACTGAGTTACAGACTCACGAAATCTCTACAGGAAAGTCACAAAAGGCCTCCGACAAACAGTGACATTATTATTTGATCTTAATGGGTTATATTGCTATCTAACTCAAATCATAAGAAACTGACAGAAGTCTATGGAATAGTTTATCAAATATACAGTAAGTATATTTTCCTAAAATCAACTTCTATTAGAAGAGAATCATTGATCTTTTTTGAGTTTTAAACCTCTACCTGCAGTCAAGATTCTAATCATCAGAATCTGACTTATGTTGATAAAAAACTAAACTATTAAAATTCATTTCTCCTTTGAAGGTTAAAAAGGCAACTACACCCTCTCCTGCATTCTTATGAATTTGAAACATGTCTTTAATAATTGTGCCAAGGAAGAGAAAAGTGTTTGAATGCATCTTTATTCAGTCAGTGTACCTTGTGCTGCCCTGAAGCCCAGTTACAGATCAGTGGTCCTCGTATTCCAACTCAACCACACCTCAGGTTGCTAAGAACAAGACTCACAATCCTCATGGCAAAATAAGTTTCAATGAATCATCATAGCTGTTAAGCCTAGGTATACTGTTACTTTTCAGCCACTTTATACACTTTCTTTTTAAAGCTTCTTCTTGGGTATCTCATGCACAAATATCACAAAATTCAGTCAGAGAAGAACTCAAACCAGGTCGAACAATATTTTCTTTGCCAAACCTTGCTATTCATAATATTGAGATTTCATGTGTGTCACAGACATAATAAAATAGCCTATGATCAATTCTTTCAAATTAGCAACTAAAGGCCATTCCCTTCTCCAGGGGATCTTCCTGATCCAGGGATCGAACCTGGGTCTCCCACACTGCAAGCTGATTCCTTACCAGGGAAGCCACCAGGAACGCCCAAATGGGACAAACACCAGAACAATTCTGAAGGCAATGCACTGATACCTGGTACAAGATGATGATGGCCTGGAGCCACAGTGGTAGTGAGAACCTGTTAGAACGTGAGTATATTTCAGAGACACTTACAATAAGAATTTCTTGACAGATTGGATGTGGAGTGAGAAAGAGGAGAATCAGAATGACTCCAAGATTTTGGTCTCAGTAACAGGAAGGATGATGTGTCATCAACTGAGAGTGAGCAGACTATAGGAATAGCATAGGTTGCTGAGGCAGGGCTGGAAGACAGTGGTAGGAATTCAACTTTGCTTTGGGACCTATTAAGTTGAAGATATCTGTTACATATTCAAATGCAGGTGTCAAGGAAGCAGTTGGATCTCAAGTCTAGGAGAAAGATCTGAACTGGAGATATATTTTGGGAGTCATTGCCCTAAGAGATGGTATTGAAAACCCTGTAACTGGATGAGATGAACAAAAAGTCAGTTTTAAGATCGAAAAGAAATCAAGACCAAGGATTGCGCCTTGGGCTACTCCAACATTAATACCAACTGCTCCTTCTCAGGCCTTCCTTCCAGCTTGCTGTTCTTTTCTGGGGCATCCACACAAGTATGGCATCGCAATCTCTCTCTTGCAATTCTTTGGTGCATCACTGTCAAGCTCCACTACACCATTTTAATTGTTTATTTAATAGTCTTTCTATCAAGTGGCCCAGCATCCAATCCTGAACCTAAGAGAGGAAGTTGAAATTCCAACTCTCATGCCTAGTTCCTGTCAGCCTTATCTGGGGACAGAATTATGATTTCTGGTATACTTATTGCCATTTGAATTTATAAATTATTAGGGATCACAGCTAATACAGAAGGAGGAGTGCCATCCTGAAGTCTAAATGCTCTGTCCTATCCCGCCATTCTTGGTGTTGGTATCCACTCAGACCTCTGGTGGCTCAGTGGTAAAAGAATCTACCTACAATGTAGGAGAGTGCCTGCACTGCAAGAGACGTGGGTTCGATCCCTGGGTCAGGAGGACCACCTGGAGGAGGGTGTGGCAACCCACTCCAGTGTTCCTGCCTGGGAAATTCCATGTGGAGAGAAGACTAGCAGGTCACAGTCCATAGGACTGAAAGAGTTTGACATGACTTAGAGACTAAACCTCCACCACACTCTTCCTCCCTGCTCCGGGCAACAGACTGCCTCTACCCTCTTCTTTACAGGGTGGCACACAACAGAAATTGATGCAGGTAAAAGTTATCTACAATTACTTATAGCTTTGAAATTAACAGGTTTGTTTATTCACTTATCAGCACAATGAAGGTCAAAAAAACTACACTGACAAGAAATGTATCTTTCAATTTTTGCTTTAAACAATAGATTTTTGTTAGTTTTTACTGAACATCTAAAGTATACCATTATTTTAAGTAGTACATATATATAAATGGCTAAGAGGGTAAAATGTCTGCCTGCAGTGCAGGAGGCGCGGGTTCGATCCCTGGGTCGGGAAGGTCCCCTGGAGAAGGAAATGCCAACCCACTCCAGTATTCTTGCTTGGAGAATCCCATGGATGGAGGAGCCTGGTAGGCTATAGTCCACGGGATCGCAAACAGTCGGACATGACTGAGCAACTCCACTTTCACTTTTTATATCTAAACATAATATTCATGAAACTTCAAGTCATTTGCTCACAGTTGTTGTTGTTTAGTCACTAAGTTGTGTCCGACACTGTGATCCCATAGACTGCAGCATGCCAGGTTCCTCTGTCCTCCACTATCTTCTGGAGTTTGCTCGAATTCACGTCCATTGCTGACAGAGTCCATAGTATTATTGGAAACATAAAAGGTATTACAAAAATAAAAATAAGACTGTAAGTATAAGGTATCTAAAAGGGAAAAAAGAATATAAAAGAGGATTTAGAGGAAATTACTTCAGTAACAATGAAGAGAGAATTAATTTTTTTTTGTATGTGCCTTTAAAATGTGTACGATGGGAGGGATTGGGGGCAGTAGAAGGGGACAACCGAAGATGGGATGGCTGGATGGCATCACAGACTCGATGGACATGAGTCTGAGTGAACTCCGGGAGATGGTGATGGACAGGGAGGCCTGGCGTACTGCGATTCATGGGGTCGCAAAGAGTCGGACATGACTGAGCGACTGAACTGAACTGAAGGGGGAGATTCCAAAAAGAGGCAGCCAAGGCAAAAGTATGTGGTCAGGAAATTATTAAATTTGTACAAGGAACAGCAAGAACCTGGAGCAGAGGAATGGTAGAGAGCAGTGAGAAACACAATTACCAAGGCGGGTCATATTTTTACTTGTCAAAAAATACATACAAAGAAATGACACAAATATTATCACTGTTCTCAAGTTCAATTTTTAAATGTCTGGTAATAAAGTTAAAGCAGCTATGACAACAAACTACACTGTTGTCAAATTCCCAAAACACACATACAACATTTAAGCACCACGTTCTTCAGAAAACAAACCACAAAATATATTTTTTAATAATTTAAAGGGTTATGCAAACCTTCATGTGAGGAAACTTAAGAGTCCTGGCTAAAATCTGTCTAATTCACCCTCCTTGTCTAACTAAGAGAGAAAGAATTTAAGGCAAATGTATTCAAAATCCCTCAAAGAATGCTAACAAAAGAACATTTAAAAACAGAATTCCAGAAGCTTGTAATTTGGTGTTCCCTAATGTTTTAGTTGTGTGATGACTGTCCTCAAGAATGCTGTTGTTATGAAAGAGTAAACCTTGATGTGAACCGATTTCAGTACTCAAACGATTCTATTTAAAGGCTTTTACCAACATTCCTCAGAAAAAGCTGCTTACTCAAAACGTTATGCAGTTAGAGGCAAACTTAGAAATAAGCAGAAATCTGATATGCAAGGAAACATCTTAGCACTTCTTTCTGATGTGCCTTTCAACTAAGACATATCTACACATTTTCCCTGCACTGAGGGATCTTCTCATTTCCTTTAGATTGTCCACTTCATTTCATTTTTTGGCCCTCCAATTACAGTATAAAATTAGAGAAATGATCGTAACTGGGTAACAAATATGATAAGGCAAAAGAACTGAAAGTATCAGGAAATCATCTAAAAACTCAGAATAACAATGAAACCATTTTGACCTGAAAAATCCTTTGGTCTATTTAAGCACATATTATGAGCTTCCCGGGTTGCTTGGTGGTAAAGAAGTCCTCTGCCAATGCAGGGGACACAAGAGATGCAGGTATGATCCTTGACTCTGGAAGATCCAATGGCAACCCATCCCAGTATTCTTGCCTGAAAAATTCCATGGACAGAGGAACTTGGCAGGCTACAGTCCGTGGGGTCACAGAGTCAGACATGACTGAGCAACTGAGCACACACACATGTTCTATTACAGTACTTGGCAAAAATCTATGCAGAGTCCACTGTTTCAAACTCTGAAGGATCTGATGAAGTCATTCTATCATACAGAATTCACTCATAAACTCAGCTCACATGTGCATTAAAAAAAGACACACAGTGTTAAGTCAATGATCTGGTGTAACAATGCACAAACAGAAAAATACATAGTTTAGAATAAATCCTCTATATTTTAGGACTTTCCTGGTGGCTTAGACAGTTAAAAAGTGTCTGCCTACAATGTGGGAGAGCCGGGTTCAATCCCTGGGTCGGGAAGATCTCCTGGAGAAGGAAATGGTAACCCACTCCAGTATTCTTGCCTGGAAAATCCCATGGATGGAGAAGCCTGGTGGGCTACAGTCCATGGGGTCACAAAGAGTTGGACACGACTTAGCAATTTCACTTTCACTAATAGTTAAGCTTTGTGATTAAATCATTTAAGATTCACTGGAACCAAAAAAAAAAAGGACAGGGGAGAGGATTCAAATAAATAAAATTAGGTATGAAAAAGAACTTGCAACTGATACCACAGAAATACAAAGGATCATAAACAACTAGTCCAATAAAGTGGACAACCAAAAAGAAATGGACAAATTCTTAGAGAGAGACAACTTTCTAAGACTGAACCAGCAAGAAACAGAAAATGAACAGACCAATACAAGTACTGAAATTGAAACAGTAATTAGAATACTTCCAACAAGCAAAAGTTCAGGACAAGAGGACGTCACAGGCAAATTCTATTAACATTTCAAGAAGAGTTAACATCTACACCTCTGAAACTCTTCCAAAAAATTGCAGAGGAAGACTTCCCAAGCTGATTCTATGAGGCCACCGTCACCCTGTTACCTAAATCAGAAAAAGATACCACCAAAAAAGAAAACTACAGGCCAGTATCACTGATGAACATAGATGCAAAAATATTCAACAAAATACTAGCAAACCAAATCCAACAACATGTTAAAAAAACTGTACACCATGATCAAATACAATTAACTCCAGGTATGCAAAGATTCTTCAATATCTGTGAATCCATCAGTGTAATACATTAACAAACTGAAGAACAAAAAACCATATGATCATCTCAACAGATACAGAAAGTTTTTAACAAAATTCAATACTCACTTAAGATAAAATATATCCAGAAAGTGGGAATAGAGGAAACTTAAGTGGAGTGGAGTCGCTCAGTCGTGTCCAATTCTTTGCAACCCCATGGACTGTAGCCTACCAGGCTCCTCTGTCCATGGGATTTTCCAGGCAATAGTACTGGAGTGGGTTGCCATTTCCTTCTCCAGGGGATTGTCCCGACCCAGGTATTGAACCCGGGTCTCCCACATTTTAGACAGACGCTTTACCATCTGAGCCACCAGGGAAGAGGAAACATACCTCAACAAAGTTGGAGAAGGAAATGGGACCCACTTGAGTATTCTTGCCTGGAGAATCCCATGGACAAAGGAGCCTGGCAGGCTACGGTCCATAGGATCACAAAGAGCTGGACACAACTGACCAACGGCACCCCTCTCCAGTGTTCTTGCTTGAAGAATCCCAGGGACAGGGGAGCCTGGTGGGCTGCCATCTATGGGGTCGCACAGAGTTGGACACGACTGAAGTGACTTAGCAGCACCAGCAGCAGAAGTAACTTTGCATGCACGAACCTCAATATAATAAAGGCCACATATGACAAACCCACAGCTAACATCATTTTCAACAGTGAAAAGCTGTTGAGAAATTTTCCTTTAAGATTAGGAACAAGGCAAAGATGCCCATTGTCATCACTTTTATTCAACATAGCTTTGGAAGTCCTAGCCACAGTAATCAAACAAGAAAAAGCAATAAAAGGAATACAAATTGGAAAAGAAGTAAAACTGTTATTGTTTGCAGATGACATGACATTATACATAGAAAAACCTAAACATAGTTCCAGAAAACTACCAGAGCTCATCAATAAATTCAACAATGTTTCAGGATACAAAATATACACAAATCTCTCATATTCTTATATATTAACATCAGAAGATAAAGAAAAAGAAATTAAAGACATAATCCCATTTACCACTGCATCAAAAAGAATAAAATACCTAGGAATAAACCTCCCTAAAGAGACAAAAGACTCATAAAAACTATAAGGTGCTGATAAAAGAAATTGGAGACAACACAGATGGAAGAATATACCTTGTTCTTGGATTGGAAGAATCAATATTGTCAAAATGGTTATAGTATCCAAGGCAATCTACAGGTTCAATGTAATCCCTATCAAATTACCAATGACACAATGAGAACAAAAAATTCTAAAACTTATATGGAAAAATAAAAGACCCCAAAGAGCCAAAGCAACCCTGAGAAACAAAAACAGAGCTGGAGGAATCAGACTCCTTGACTTAAGACTATACTACAAAGCTACAGCAATCCAAACATTATGGTACTGGCACATAAACAAAAGTGCAGATCAATGAAACAGAATAGAAAGCCCAGAAATTAACTCATGCACCTATGGTCAATTAACGTATAACAAAGGAGGCAAAAATACACAATAGAGAAGAAAACAGTCTATTCAATAAGTGGGTAATTACATGAAAAAGAATGAAATCAGAACACTGTATAACACCATGCACACAAAAATAAACTTAAAATGGATCAAAGACGTAAATGTAAGGCTGGATACTGTAAAACTGTAAGATGAAAACAGGCAGAACACTCTGACATAAATTGCAGCAATATCTTTTTTGAGCCACTTCCTAAAGTGATGGGGGAAAAAAAAAACAAAAATAAGCAAATGGGATCCAATTAAACTTAAAAGATTTTGCACATCAAATGAAACCATAAACAAAACAGAAAGACAGGCAACCCTCAGAATGGGAGAAAATATTTGCAAACGAAGCAACAGACAAGGGATTAATTTCCAAAATATACAAAGAGCCCATGTAGTTCTAGGTCAAAAAAAAAAAAAAAACACAAGCAACCCAATCAAAAAATGCATGGAAGGCCTAAATAGACATTTCTCCAAAGACAACATTCAGATGGCCAACAAATACATGAAAAGATGCTTAACATCACTAGTTATTACAGAAATGAAAATCAAAACTGCAATGAGGTTATCACCTCACACCAGTCAGAATGGTCATCATAACAAAACCTACAAACAATAAACGCTGGAGAGGATGTAGAGAAAATGGATCCCTCCTATAATGTTGGAGGGAATGTAAATTGGTAGAGCCACTGTGGAGAACAATATGGAAGTTCCTTTAAAAACTAAAAATACAGTTACTATCAGTTCAGTTTAGTGGCTCAGTCATGTCTGACTCTTTGCCACCCCATGGACTGCAGCACTCCAGGCCTCCCTGTCCATCACCAACTCCCAGAGTTGGCTCAAACTCATGTCCACTGAGTCGGTGATGCCTTCCAACCATCTCATCCTCTGTCGTCCCCTTCTCCTCCCGCCTTCAATCTTTCCCACCATCAGGGTCTTTTCAAATGAATCAGCTCTTTGCATCTGGTCGCCAAAGTACTGGAGTTTCACCATATGACCCAGTAATTTCACTTCTGGGCATATATCCAGAGAAAACTGTAATTTGAAAGGATGTATATACCCTGATGCTCACTGCAGCACTATTTACAATAGCCAGGGCATGGAAGCAGCCTAAATGCCCATCAACAGAGAAGTGGATAAAGAAGATGCGGTACACATACACAGTGGAGTATTACTTGGCCATAAAAAAGAATGAAATAATGCCATTTGCAGCAGTAAGGATGAACCCAGAGACTGCCACACTAAGTGAAGTAAGTCAGATAGAGAAGGACAAAATCTCATACGATATCATTCATATGTGAAATCTAATTTGTTTAAAGAAGAAACAGAAACAGAGATATCCAAAATAAACTTATGGTCACCAAAGGGGACACATGGGTGGTGGGGGCGGATAAATCAGAAGCCTGGGATGAACACACAAACATACTACTATATGAAAGACAGACAGTACAAGAATCTACTCTATAGCACAGGAAAAGTGAAAGTGAAAACTGCTCAGTGCGTCTGACTCTTTGTAACGCCATGGACTATACAGTCCATGGAATTCTCCAGGCCAGAATACTGAGCTCTATTAAATATTCTGAGATACCTGTATGAGAAAAGGATCTTAAAAAGATAATGAACATATATGTGTAACCAAAATACTCTGCTGTACACCAAAAACCAACATAACACTAAATTAACTATATTCCAATTAAAAAAAAAGATTTCTATATATATGTATATATAAAATTACTTTTGTGATTACTTTGGCCATCTGATGTGGAGTTGACTCATTGGAAAAGACCTTGATGCTGGGAAAGACTGAGGGCAAAGAGAGAAGGAGGGGCAGAAGATGAGATGGTTGGATGGCATTACTGAGTCTATGGACATGAATTTGAACAAATTCGTGGAGATAGCAAAAGACTGAGGAGCCTGGTGTGCTGCAGTCCATGGGGTCACAAAGAGTTGGACACAACTTAGTGAATGAACAACACCACATATGCATATATATATAAGATATACATATAATCTATATTAGTAAAACTCAATTGGTTATGACTATTAAAAGCAATAGGGCTTAAATGAACAATATGAATAGAAGGCAGCAAGTATCAAAGGATTTGTCCTTCTTTTCAGCAAATCTCCTTGGCCACCTGATCAGCATTAAGGAAACAGCTGCAGAAACATTTTTCCATTGCATTCTTCTCATATTCTGAAGAAACAGCCCACATTGTTCCTTTAACATATTAACTTTTCCCTCTCATTTTTCTTCAGCATTCACCTTTCTCACCAATCATCTTTATCCTCATTAATAAAAACTGCACACCTCAAATTATATGCCAAAATACTGAACATAATGCTTTTGTAACTGTTTCACACACTTCTTCTAGAATATAAGAGGCCTAAGAACAGGAAATATAAATTTCCAAAAAAATCAAGTATAATGACATTATGATAAGGTAATTGCAACACTTAACATGAATTTGTTTACAATGCTAACTCTAGACCACTAGTCCAACGTCTTAAAAACATACTTCTGCCCTGCTCTCAGACAACAACTTAACAATTTACATTTTGCAGATCACAAAAATAAATATTATTTTGACTATTATAAAGAAAAGTTCTCTTTCAACTTTTGAACATCAAGAACTTTAACTCTGCATCTTCTTTTTATTCTCCAATCTTTATTACTTGCAGTTACATTTTCAAGTGTGAGGAAAGGAAATGTCAGCTTTTTTGACAAATATTCACAAAGTCTCTGATTTTGATGGCTTTGGGGTAACTGAGAAAGCACAGAGGCCTTCTCTCTCCTAAAACACAGGATTTTTGTGTGAATTCTGGAGACTGGGTACAGGATTCTACACAGTACTTTCCAAAAGCTTCCTGGGGATTCAGATGGGCACATCAATCTACCCAACAGACAAATAAGAATCAATGCCCTTATTAGAGTCAATAAAATGGTACCATAGCTCAAGCAAGTTGCAACTTGACCTTGCACATGGCTCCATTTCTATGTCAATTAACTATTACTAAGGATATCATGAGATAGAATATGTATGACTTTATATCCTTCCTTAATGCTCAAATTTCTTTTTAACTTATAAAGCCACAAATGAGGCATTTAATAAGAGATATGGTAAGCCAGAAAGTTTTACAAGTAACTATTTTTATCAAATTATAATAAAGTCACTTTGATTTAGACAGGCAGAATGACTATCAGAAATAATTTTAGACTAGAAGTGAGACTTAAATAGCTCTTCTCTATTTATAAGGAGGAAGCTGAATAAATGGCACGGAACTGAGGATGTTATTGAGAACTTAGAAATAAATTGCCTTATGCAGCTAATAAAATTACTTTGACTTTTTTCTATCTTGTTCCCAAAGGAAAGCAAACTACAAACGAACTTCCGATGCACTTTGCTTCTTTTCTGATACTTGCTTACAGCCAATGAATATCTACGTTGTCTACGTTGTATCTGTTCAAGCCTCGGGGTGAGCCACTTTGATCTCTTCTACCCTGTCTGAAAAGTCAATGTGGTATTAAGCACACAACCAGTACATGGAAAAGATCCTGGGATTAATACCAATTTTTATTTCCCCAAGGAGAGTTTAAGCTTTGAGAGCAAAACTGTTTCTTATGTCTATGTTATTTTAGGCTGTGGACTTCCAAGAGACACATTTGCTTGAAGGTGGTTTCTTTCTTAAAATGCACAAGTCACATCTTATTTGAATATTCCATTCCACAGTTGTAAAAATGTTAATCCTGAATGGGAAAATCTATTTAAAAACTTGCCTTTCATTGTGAGTTTAACAATTTTGTCTATGCAACCTTGGAATTAAGTGCTAAGCTGCTTAAAGCACTGGTGTTTGTGCTGCCACCTAAAAACTTAACGACAGCCTTTGTCGGTCACACAACTGCTGCAGTGTGTTCTGCCAAACAAAATAAACTAGAACTGAAGAAATTAGCAAATAGATGTAAGTTATATAGTAAAGGCCTTTTACCCAGTAGATGTTTTGGGGTTTCCAGCCAATACAAAGTTTCAGGTTAAAGATCCTCCACCCTTGCTATTTGCATAAAGCCAGGAGAGAAAAAGAACACAAAATTTAAAAGATGAACTCAGCAACTTCTCTTTAGGTTTGAAGGACCTGGAATTTATACAAAGACTGGAAAACCAACAATTCCAAGGGTGACTGTCATTTATTTTTGAAGAACGAGATGAAAAGGTCAATGAGGATTACTGTATATTTTCAGCCTGCAGTGGAAGGAAATATATAGTGTTCCAGAGAGGAACTGGCTTTATTTACGGTGACATGATTCCATATAAACATGATCTGTAGCTACTTATCAAAAATATTTTATGCTCACTAATGCTATTCTCTGTGGCTCTTTAGATGATCACCCTCCTATTTGAAAGAAATTTTCCTTCTCAAAGGGAAAAGGAGGGAGGAGGCTTATTTAAATGGTAAACATCTATTTTTCAAAAAGAAATATTAGAATCTCTTATAAAAATGTTAATCATGACTGGTACACATCACCCCAGCACAGAAAAATCTTTGTCACTAAATGATACAAGCATAAAACCCCCTAATTTCTATATTTGAGAAAAGAAATGTGAGAATTGTAAAATGTTTTCCTTAAAAAGTTTAGTAGATAATGTGGAAAAATCTCTGTCAAAATGTAGAGTGAAAGAAGTCAGACACACAAGAGTCCACACTGCATGATTCTATTTATAGGATGCTTAAAATTAGATTTTTAAAAACTTATTTATGTCATAATCATGATTACTCTTGGTAACCAAGAATTGATTAAGAGGAAGCAGGAGAAACCTTCTGGGGTGCTAGAAACAATCGAGGCTGTGGTTAGGCAACTATGAACATTTATAAAATTCATTAGACAGTACAATTAAGAATAATGCTGCCAACTATACCTGACTGGAAAAATTCCTGTATTAAATTTAAAAATATATATAGTAAATATATATTTGTCAGCAAAGAAGGGGCCAGAGAGCATGACCTGTAGCTGATTTCATCTCTAAATGTATGATTCTTTAAGCTTATAAAATGGCCTGTTTTTCACATCTAGAGCCAAAAGAATTTAAAATCAAAACATAGTATATTGACAATACTTGTGGAGGAGGGATGGTTTACTACAAGGGCCTTATACACTTGTTAACCCACATTATTCATTTTAAGAATGCTAGATACTAAATTAATTTCAGGTTTTATAGTTTGTTTCCAGGGAACATATATGGGGTAATTGTATCTGGTTCAAACACATTTAACTTGAAGAACCTGTTCATTCTGGCTTTATGAAGGCAGGACAAGACATAGCATGTCAAAGACAACTAGTAAACCCTGTTAATCAAGAAAATTATGATTGTAAATAACTAGGAATGTAATACAGAGAGACAAGTTAGGCTTTGGTCTTTTAAAAGCTGCAGAGACTATATAAAGATTTACTCAAAAGCTTTTAATCCACAAAACTTTCCATATTCCTTATAAAGGCTTAAAGAAACAAACCAACCAGTAAGTCAATTTGAAGCTCAGTCCTTTGTCTCCCTTTTCATGAATTGAGTTACTTACTCTCCTTTGAATCCACCAGATTGGAAGTTCCACATTTTCTCTATTTTTGTTTTGTGATTACCACTACAAACTTTAAGGTCAAGAAACCAATCATTCTCATAAATAGAATCAAACCTGTAAGTTGTTTTACTCCTATCATCTATCCAAGACTAAGTCTTACTATTTTATTTATAATGTTAAATTTGACATCATTATGGATGTTTCATATGGCCAATGTTTATTTAGATTTATTATCAAGTTGACTAATTTGCTTTCATTCCTTCTTCCTTCTGAATTAAATTTCTTACATCCTGAAATACACCTTTTAGCAATTTGCTCAGTGAGGGTTTGTTGATGGTAAATACACTTGAGTTTTTGTCTGAAAATGTGGACAAAAAAGAGAGACATTTTTCTGTTTTAAAAAAATATTTATTTATTTGGCTGTGTTGGGTCTTAGCTATGGTGCTAAGTCGTGGCATGTGGACTCACGCCGCGTGAGTTCCCCGACCTAACTCTCAACCACTGAACCACTAGGGAAGTCCCTTTTCTTGACAGTTTAGAAGGACATTAAATTCTAACTGCATATTTTAGTAGCCACTAGCCACAGGGTCGCAAAGAGGAGTACCTGACTGAGCAACTGAACTGAACTGATAGCCACATATCACTGCTGCTGTTGTTCAGTCACTAAGTCATCTTCAACTCTTTTGCAACCCCATGGACTGTAGCCCATCAGGTTCCTCTGTCCATGGAATTTCCCACACAAGAATACCAGAGTGGGTTGCCACTGCCTTCTCCAGGGGGTCTTCCTAACACAGGGATCAAACCTGGGTCTCCCAGGTGGCTCAGTGGAAGCCCTGTGGGCTCAGTGGTAAAGAATCCACTCGCAATGCAGGAGAGGTGGATTTGAACTCTGGGTTGGGAATATCCCCTAGAGGAGGAAACAATTTCATCATTCTTGCTGGAAAAATCCCATAGACAGAGAAACCTGGTGGGCTACAGTCCACAGGGTTGCAAAGAGTCAGACATGAGTGAGCAACCGAGCATGCACGCACAACTACAAACGGCTCTTAAGAACTTAGATGTGGCTAACATAACTGAGGGGTTAAATTTCAAATTTAGAGTACTTTTATCTATTTTCTACTGAAATATAGTTGAATTTACAATGTGATGTTAGTTTGGGGGGTATAACAAAGTGATTCACTATTATATATATACGTATACATTCTTTTCCACTATGGTTTATTATAAGATATTGAATATAGTTCCCTGTGCTACACAGTAAGACCTTGTTTTGTATCCATTCTATATACAACAGTTTGCATCTGCTAGTCCCAAACTCCCCATCCAACCCCTCCACTACCCTCCTCCTCTCTGGTAACAACAAGTCTGTTCTCTATGTTTGTGGATCTGTTTCTGTTTCATAGACAAGTCTGTGTCATATTTTAGGTTCCATATATAAGTGATATCATATGGTATGTTCAGGAGGCGACTAAATAGAACTGAACTGAATGTCTTTTTTGGAGAGATGTCTATTTAGGTTGGCCATTTTTTAATTAGGTTGTATAAGCTGTTTGTATATTTTGGAAATTAAGCTCTTGTCAGTCACATCATTTGCAAATATTTTCTCACAGTCCAAAGATTGTCTTTTTACTTTTATTTATTACTTCCCTTGTTTTGCAAAAGCTTATGGGTATTTGATTAGGTCCCTTTTGCTTATTTTTGCTTTTATTTCTTTATTACACACTAAGGAATCAAAGCCATATGTTTCAGTAGATGCAGAAAAAAATTTTGATTCTTAGAGGTATAAAAGTTCTAGAAGAAAGCATGTTGTTGTTTAATTGCTAAGTTGTGTCTGACTCTATTGTGACCCCATGGACTGCAGCCCTCCAGGCTCCTCTGTCCATGGGATTTCCCAGGATATACCTGGGGGGGTTGCCATTTCCTTCCTCAAGGGATCTTCCTGGCCCAGGGATCAAACCCGTGCCTCCTGCATTGGCAGATGAGTTATTTACCACTGAGCCACCAGGGAAGCCCAAAGAAAGCCTAGGAGACAGTAACTGTGACTCTGAGTTGGACAAAGATTTCTTAGATAATGACACTGAATGGATGATTCATAAAAGAAAAAAGGATAAAGTCACCTTTACCAGAATTTGTAACTGTAAGCTAAAACTTTCAACACAGCAATAATTTCATTTCTAAAGATTATCCAGAATGCATGTGAGAACAGCATTAAAAAAAAAATTTATCCAGAACTTAATTATCATGAGCCCCTGCATGAGTTCATCTATGATGTAAAAGCTAAAATCTTAAGTATGTATACATTTTCAGATATATGCTTTCCCAATCAGTTAATAAGATGAACTGAGAAAGATATATATAGTGAGAAGTCATGATACAAGTGGACCTCTGATTATGAAATTCCTCCAGAACTTTTATTTCAATGGCCACATTTAATTTCCTAATTAAAGAAATTAGTGAGGCAAAAAGGTAAAATTCAGCTATCTTATTATTTACAAACGACATCTAAGTTACAATACAAATTATTTGAAAATTAAGGAAGGATTAAAAAACATACTAGGTAAATGGCAAGGAAGCACAGGTGACAATATTAAGAGCAGAGGAATAGGATATTAGGCGATGAGTAGTAAAAATGGGAGAAGGGGAAGCTTATTTTACAGTGAAAAAAGATCCAGTCCATTTAAATTAGTCATTAGCCATTATATGTATCATAAAACAGCACAAAAACATGAAGAAGACAGACAAAAACATCCTTATAGTTAAAAGTTTAAACTTTCCCTAAGAACAATAAGGATATAGGAAAAAAATTTAAAGCACAAACATCTACTAAGCTTAAGTTATACCTTAGAAATAGAAAAAACACATTCTTTTCAAATTCTCACAAATATCCTACAGGATATTACAAAAACAGACCATGTGGCAAGGCTGTGACAAAAATATCAAAAAACTCTAAAAAGTAATCACACTGATCTTGTTTTAAGATTCACAAGATAGTAACACTAAGGAACTTATAACAAAAAAACCATGTATCATCATCACCATCATCAAAATGTTTGGAATCACATTTGAATATGATATCTCTCAACAAGGTCATGCTTAGATATCATTATTCTATAAATATTTACCAAACAATTTTGTTTTTAAAAAGGACTCAAATTACTAGGAGTCTCAAAAACATGAAGAAATAATTTTCTTGACCTTCTGTTCAATAATCCCCCATTAGAAATGCTTATTTTCAGCCGTTATTCATACTAATAGGAATGTCAATTTGCACTGAAAAAGACACAGTAGCAACACACAAGTTCAAGAAAATAAAGGGAAAAAAAATTCCATGAGAATTAAGAGATTATATAACAGACACAAAAGGACAAAGAAAATCTAGAGAGGAAAATACATTATAAAAAAACAAATTTCTTGGAGACCACTGTATTTTACCTGCTTTGTTCACCATAATGTTCCCAGTACTATTCATACGTGTGTCTACCAAGATAAACACCATTCATCCATAAAATAAGCAAACAAAATAGTTATTTTTATTTCAGTTTGTTAAAACAAAAGGAGAAGAACTTGTGGCAAAAAGATACTGCTGAAAAGAAAAAAGGGAAAAAAAAGACAGTGTGCTATCAAATAAAAGGAATGAAAAACCAGAGATGTGCTGTGCTCAGTTGCTCAGCCGTGTCCAACTCTTTGAGACCCCATGGACTGTAGCCTGTCAGGCTCCTCTGTTCATGGGATTTCCCAGGCAAGAATGTTGGAGTGGGTTGCCATTTCCAGCTCCAGGAGATCTTTCCAACCCAGGGATCGAACCCACGTCTCCTATATTGCAAGTGGATTCTTAACTACAGAGCCATTTAGGAAACCCTTAGATTTCAGATAAACTAAATCAAATAAGCATGAGTTTCCTCCAAATAAATAGAAAATTCCAACTATCAATCATAAGAGTTGGTAATCTCCAGAGTGCCAAAGAACACAAATTCAATTTCTCTGTATCACTGATGTTATTCTGTGAGTTGAATGGAAGGCTTTATGATAACCAGATCCCACTGGGCTGTGTTTAAGATATAGCTGCCTCACAATTAATTTTATGAACACATCCAATAAATCTCTTTATTGTAATGGGCCAATATGTTATGCAATAACTGCACCTCAGTGACAAGGACTTAATATTCAGATGTTTGATTTCTACTCAAAATGCAAGTATTAGTCACTCAGTCGTGTCTGACTCTTTGCAACCTAAGGACAGTAGCCCGCCAGGCTCCTCTGTCCATGGGATTCTCCAGGCAAGAATGCTGGAGCGGGTAGCCATTCCCTCCTCCAGGGGATCTTCCCGACCCAGGGGTCGAACCCAGATCTCCTGCAGTGGAGGCAGATTCTTTACTGTCTGAGCCACTGGGGAAGTTTCAATCTCTATTAATGCTGCAAAATTTGAAAGAAGGAAACCCTTAGGTACTCACAGTGTGCGAGATGCTTTATATTCTATGAGTCATGGGCAGGGCAGTGATCTCCCCATTAGCATAATGAAAAAAGGCATTATTTCTCCCTCCTCTGAACATCCCTAGTACTTCCTGTCTCTATCACACATCTGGCACACTGTTTAGAAACAGTAAACTTTCCACAGGCACCTGGCTATTTGGTGCGTATCCCTTAAGGGCAAGCCACACCTTCTACTTATTGGAATCTTCCAAACAATACCTCACAAGTAGGAGATGATTTTTCAACATTAATGGACTGTTGGTAATTAGCTGAGTAATACCTTCCTTCAACAACACCTCTGCAGCACGGCTACCTGCTCTGTACTCCAGAGGGCCAATACTTTTCTGAAAATTCTCTGAAAAATTAAAATGAAGCAAACAAGGTCCACTGAACTAGGTTCTAAGTCGTGTTAGATAACAGGAATAAATTTCCTTTAAATGAATCCTAACTCTAATCGAAGACTGTCAAATATCTAGGTTATAAAAGAATCGTGCTTCTGTGCTTAGTCGCTCAGCTGTGTCTGACTCTTTGAAACCCCATGGACTGTAACCTGCCAAGCTCCTCTGTCTACCCATTGAATTTTCCAGGCAAGAATACTGGAGTGAGTTGCCATTTAAAGTTAAACTTTAACATGCATCAGAACATCCCTAAAGATTTGCTAAAACACAAAAGGCTGGGCTCCACCCAGAGGATTTCCTGTTCAGTGGGGGGTCTGAAAATGAAAGTGAAGTAGCACAGCCGTTTCCAACTCTTTGCGACCCCATGGACTGTAGCCTACCAGTCTTCTCAGTCCATGGAGTTTTCCAGGCAAGAATACTGGAGTGGGTTGCCATTTCCTTCTCAGTGGGTCTAGTGTGAGCCTAAGTATCTGCATATCTAACAAGGCTTTAGGTGACGCGGGTGTTACCCACCCAGGAATCCACTTCGAGAACTTTGACTATCCTCAAATCCTCCCCTATTTCTGTTACAATTATTGTGCTTAATTAATTGCTGTTGTTGTTCAGTCCCTCGATCGTGTCTGACTCTTTGCGACCCCACGGACCGCAGGACGCGAAACTTCCCTGTCCTACACTATCCCCTGGAGCTTGCTCATACTCATGTCCGTCAAGTTGGTATGCCATCCAACCATTTCATTCTCTATCACCCTCTTCTCCTCCTGCCCTGAATTTTTCCCAGATCAGGGTGTTTTCCATTGAGTCAGCTCTTCGCATTAGGTAGCCAAAGTATTGGAGCTTCAGCTTCAGTATCAGTCCTTCCAATGAATATTCAGGACTGATTTCCTTTAGGATTGATTGGTTAGATCTCCTTGTAGTCCAAGGGACTCTCAAGAGTCTTCTGCAACACCACAGTTCAAAAGCATCAATTCTTCGGCACTCAACCTTCCTTATGGCCCAATACTCACATTCATACATGACTACTGGAAAAACCATAGCTTTACTATATACACCTTTGTTGGCAAAGTAATATCTCTGCTTTTCAATATGCTGTCTAGGTTAGTCATAACTTTTCTTTCAAGGAGCAAGTGTCTTTTAATTTCATGGCTGCAGTCATTATCTGCAGTGATTTTAGAGCCCAAGAAAAAATGTCCTTTTGTTGTTTTCATTGTTTCCCCATCTATTTGCCATGAAGTGATGGGACCAGATGCCATGATCTTCATTTTCTGAATGTGGAGCTTTAAGCCAGCTTTTTCACTCTTCTCTTTCACTTTCATCAAGAGGCTCTTTAGTTCTTCTTTGCTTTCTGCCATAAGCGTGGTACTCTCTGCATATCTGAGATTATTGATATTTCTCCCGGCAATCTTGATTCCAGCTTATGTTCATCCAGCCTGGCATTTCACATGATGTACTCTGCATGTAAGTTAAATAAGCAAGGTGACAACATACAGCACTGACATACTTCTTTCTCAATTTGCAACTAGTTTGTTGTTCTGTGTCCAGTTCTAACTGTTGCTTCTTGACCTGCATACAGATTTCTCAGGAGGCAGGTAAAGTGGTCTGGTAGTCCCATCTCTTTAAGAATTTTCCACAGTTTGTTGTGGTCCACAAAAAAGGGTATGGCATAGTCAATGAAGCAGAAGTAGATGTTTTTTTGGAATGCACTTGCTTTTTCTATGATCCAACGGATGTTGGCAACTTGATCTCTGGTTCCTTTGCCTTTTCTAAATCCAGCTTGAACATCTGGAAGTTCTCAGTTCATGCACTGCTGAAGCCTAGCTTGGAGAATTTTGAGCATTACTTTGCTAGCCTGTGAGATGAGTGCAACTATGCAGTAGTCTGAACATTCTTTGGCATTGCCTTTCTTTGGGATTGGAATGAAAGCTGACTTTTTCCAGTCCTGTGGCAACTGCTGAGTTTGCCAAATTTGCTGGCATATTGAGTGCAGCACTTTCACAGCATTATCTTTTAGGATTTGAAAGAACTTAGCTGGAATTCCATCATCTCCACTAGCTTTGTTCACAGTGATGCTTCCTAGGGCCCACTTGACTTTGCATTCCAGGATGTCTAGTTCCAGGTGAGTAATCACACCATATTGGTTATCTGGCTCATTGAGATCTTTTTCATATAGCTCTGTGTATTCTCTTCTTAATATCTTCTGTTTCTGTTAGGTCCATACCATTTCTGTCCTTTATTGTTCCCATCTTTGCATGAAATGTTCCCTTTTTTTGCTATTGCTAAGTCACTTCAGTCATGTTCAACTCTGTGCGACCCCATAGATGGCAGCCCACCAGGCTCCCCTGTCCCTGGGATTCTCCAGGCAAGAACACGGGAGTGGGTTTCCATTTCCTTCTCCAATGCATGAAAGTGAAAGGTGAAAGTGAAGTCGCTCAGTCATGTCTGACTTAGCGACCCCATGGACTGCAGCCCACCAGGCTCCTCCATCCATGGGATTTTCCAGGCAAGAGTACTGGTTGGTATCTCTAATTTTCTCAAAGAGATCTCTAGTCTTTCCCATTCTATTGTTTTCCTCTATTTCTTTGCACTGATCACTTAGGAAGGCTTTCTTATCTCTCCTTGCTATTCTTTGGAACTCTGCACTCAGATGGGTAAATCTTTACTTTTTTTCTTTATCTTTTGCTTTTCTTCTTTTCTCAGCTGTTTGTAAGGCTTACTCAGACAACCATTTTGCCTTTCTGCATTTCCTTTTCTTGGGTATGGTTTTGATCACCATCTCCTGTACAGTGTTATGAACCTCCATCCATAGTTCTTCAGGCACTCCATCAGATCTAATCTCTCGAATTTATTTGTCACTTCCACTGTATAATGTAAGGGATTTCATTTAGGTCATACGTGAATGGCCTAGTGGTTTTCCCTGTTTCCTTCAATTTAAGTCTGAATTTTGCAATAAGGAGTTCATGATCTGAGCCACAGTCAGCTCCCAGGCTTGTTTCTGCTGACTGTATAGAGTTTTTCCATCTTAAGCTGCAAAGAATATAATCGATCTGATTTTGGTATTGACCATCTGGTGATGTCCATGTGTAGAGTCGTCACTTGCGCTGTTGGAAGAGGGTGTTTACTATGACCAGTGTGTTCTCCTGGCAAAATCCTGTTAGCCTTTGCCCCGCTTCATTTTATATCCAAGGCTAAAGTTGCCTGTTACTCCAGGTATCTCTTGACTTCCTACTTTTGTATTCCAGTCCCACGTAATGAAAAGAACATCTATTTTTTGGTGTTAATTCTAAAAGGTCTTGTAGGTCTTCATAGAACCATTCGACTTCAGATTAATTAATTAAAACCAATTTTAAAGTTTAATTCTTTCTTTAGATGAAGTTTGGTTTCTTTATCTACTATTCTAAATTAGAGTTGGACATAAGGTGTGAATGGCAAACACCATCTTTGTGTGGAGCTTTTCAGCACAATATCAAATGGTTTTGAACAAATAAAGGGTGACTCACTCTGTAAATTTTCTAGTTTCAAACTGTCACACAACCATTTGCACCAGATAACCACCTCATCAGGCAGCATCACACTAGTTATTCAATTTTCATTATTCTGGGGATGCACATATAATTCTTTCTGCCAGGAATATTTTTCCTCCCTCTTACCTGGTTAACTTTTCTTTTTTCAGGTCTAAGCTCAGGGGTGACTTATACAGGGAAGTCTTCTTTTGCTTCCTCTTCACCAGGTCAAAACCTCCTACTATGGGCTCTCAGAGTCAACTGATTTCCCTCCCTGGTAGTCCTTGTCATGATTGCATTTTTTTACGTTTGCTTATAGAAGTATTTTATTAACAGGTATTTTCCACACTGGACTGTAAGTTCTAGAGAGATAGGCAAGATGTTCAGTTTTAAACACTATGATATTTTCAGTGCTTAGCATACATAAGATGTTCCAGTGAAAGCAGAGATCTGAGCTTTTTCAGTCCTAAGAGAGATAAAAGAAAGCACTGCTTTCTGCAGTCTGCCACAGTAGCTGCTTTTCTGCGACCCTCCCCACGCACCCCCCTCCCAACCACACACACACACACACACACACACACACACACACACTTACCTTTTCTAAATAGTTCTTGGAGGCTTTCGGCACTTTGATTTAATACAGCCCATATTTCTTCCTCCTGCAGTGGTCCACCCCGAACTTCCAGGGCCTCAGCTAGTGACACGTGCATATTACCTACGAAACAAAGGTAACAGATGGTCTACACATCAGCCACTTTCCTGCATTTGCAGTAGTGAAAGTTCTGCATCGGTAATGAGTCTATGAAGTCCCTGTCCATCTAAGTTCTCAATATGGCCTTCGGTATCTATACTACATAGTCCTACAGCTTCAAGTAGTAGACAGAAAGGACTTAGAGGAAAAGAACGCTCAAAACCACCATATGCCCTAGCCCAATACGGTCAACTTCAGAGACAGACCTGGAGAATGGCCATAGTGGTGTAACAGGGAAGAACAGAATCTGACTCCATGTTGGATCTGTTTCTTTAACTTTAACCTTTGCTTTTTGTTATGTTTGTTACTATAATCACTAGAAGGATGCTGTCTATAGCTAAAAGCATACACAATGGCCTGCCTCGAGGACCCCCGCCCCTCTGACTGAATGTTAAACTAAAGTGCCTTTGTTCAGTTCACAGGAAGACATTCTGACCCTGCCCATCTGTGAAAGGCTGCAGAAAAGAAATGAACACATCTCCTCTCTGATGCTAGCCCAACCCAGGAGATATTTTGCAAGAATTATGGCTTTCTAATTTTACTTTCTCACCTCCTCCCCCTCTCTTATAAAAGAAACTGGCAACCAGACCCTGATAAGATGGTACTGGAGGACACCAGTTTGCCATCTTTTCAGATACTTGGCTTCCCGAATAAAGTTGCTATTTCTCCTCTCCTGATTTATGAGCCTGTCATGTGGCAAGCAGACCAAGCCTGATTTGGTGACAGTGGTGACTACTTCATGGGAGAAGAGAGACTCAAAGTACCAGAGACACCAAAAGTACACACGATTAAATCAAAGCAACCAGATGGAGTTCAGGTTTCATTCTATTCATCCCAGGTAAAAAGACTAGAAAGGAGACCCAATGATCATGGTGGAAAAAGTTAGAAATAAGACGGACACATTTTTCCCCATTCACTGAGTTCTATATTTCTAAAAATATACTATAATTTTGCACTAAATAAACTTAAATATTTCTAGACTCAGCTTTTGCTGCCAACTTACCATTTGCCCCTGGCAAAGTCATTTTACATCTAAATTCAGTTTTCCATATGTGACATGGGAATAATAACAAAACAGTAACAATAACGCCATTTTGAGGTGACTGTAGCAAGGAAAGAAGCTATGCTCATAATCATGCTTTGTAATCTAAAACACTATAGAAGCTGAATTAACAGAAAATCAGAAAGGTGCCTCTGTTGTGACATTTTCAATTTTTTTTAAAGCATTCACTGTGTAGGCAATATATTGATGAAGCAAGATTTTCCACGGGGCTCAATAATCCTTTTTTCACTTTGGAAGAGGGAAATGCAGCTAGTCAAAATCTTCCTTTATACGTTTTCCTAAATTAACCTTCCTTGAAAAGAAAATTGCTCTTTGTAATGATCACTGAGATTTCTACACTAACCAAACTAAATTAAGAATAATGTATATCTATTGATAGGCAGAAGCAGTGGGTTTGGAAAAGAAACTAGAAGGAGTAGAAAATGTTAAATACTTATTTTCTGTAGTTATATCCTTCATTAAACTTTAAGAGATGTTTTAAAAATAAACATCTTTTTCTGATAAAAGTTGACTTTGCTTACTCAGCTATCAAGAAAACCTAATATTTTCTTTTAATTTACATTTATGATACTTTAACCCAGATGGAAAAACATCAACTACAGTTCTATACAGGAGGCCAGCTTTGTCCCATTACTTTCCTTTTCACTTGTTTATCATAGCATTTAATTCTTAGAGTCTGCCTTGAGGGGCGTCTACTTAAATGAGCAATGTGGTGGTTAGAGGGAAAATGTAAGATAATGCTTTGAAAAAGTCACAGGGCTTTTATCCAGCTTGAACAAGAAAGGATCATTTATTCAGATCCCCTACCCTCCAACTCTTGAAGTTTCTCATGTACTTTATTATATAATAGCACAGTAATGGCACAGTTATTGAATTAAAAAAAATAGAAGCTTCATTCCTTTCTAAAAGGTATCTGAATAATCTTCTACATAAAACACTATATTAAATTGGAAATGTCAACAGAAGATACTATTAGCCATCAGATACCAACGTGACTTGTGAGAAAGACTAGTCTGTAGCAAAGTTCCAAAGCAATATGAATGAGAACCAGTTAGATAGCTCTAAAACCTACACACAGGGTATAAACAGCAGGGAGAAAACTGCATAAAGAGAACTTCTTTGAAGACAGCTGTACTGATTCTCATGCCTCTTCCAGTGGGAGGCGGTGGGAAGGAGCCTTTGGATGTTTGGTATGTGTTCTCTGGAGGTAGGGAGGACACCATAGACTTGAGCTTGATACTTCAGGAATCTGAAGGCTTAGGTTAAGACAGCAGTGAGAGGGAGGACAGGGCACACAAGACAGCTGGCGGAGGAGGCAAGCTCTATTAACTCGGATATTAGCTGAGTGGGAGAGGGGAAGAGGGGCGAGGAGCAGAACACATAGCTCGGAGTTAATGAGATCTTATCCAGATGATGAAAATGTCCCCAACTTTGGACTGTGGCAATGGTTGCAGAACTCTGAAGATATATTTTAAAAAGGTGAATTCTACGGTGTGTCAATTATATCTCAATAAAGCTATTAAAAAAAATGGACTTTCCCTGGTGGCTCAGTGGTAAAGAATCCGCCTGCCAATGCAGGTTTGATCCCTGGTCCAGGAAGATTCCACATGCTGTGGAGCAACTGAGCCCGGGAGCCCGCAACCTGCAACTACGGAGCCCATGTGCCGCAACTACGGACGTCCACGCACCTAGAGTCTGTGCTCCACAAGAGAAGTCACTGCTATGAGCAGGAACTGGAGAGTAGCCCCTGCTGGACATAAACTAGAGAAAACCGGAAAACGAGAGAAAGATTTTCCTTCTAGCCAATACCCAATTCTTCTTCCTCTTCCTCTGCTCCCTCTCCCCTCATACTTCCTTTTCTAATGCTTCCTCATTTCCTCCTCCTTCTGGTCAGTACTCTGGGAATCTCAGGCGGTACTCCAGGTAGAATTTTTTTAAACAACTTTGTAAGTAATTACTTAATTAAATTTGCTTTTGGCTGCACCAGGTCTTCGTTTCTCCAGGGGATCTTCCTGACCCAGGGATCAAACCTGGGTCTTCCACATTGCAGCCAGATGCTTTACTGTCTGGGAACCACCAGGCAAGCCCTAATTATTGAAGAAGGGCATGGCACCCCACTCCAGTACTCTTGCCTGGAGAATCCCATGAACAGAGGAGCCTGGCAGGCTACAGACCATGGGGTCGCAAAGAGTCGGACACGACTGAGTGACTAACACTTTCTTTCTTTGAGCTTTTAGTTAAAGAAATATTACATTTTCAACATATGTGATTGCAGTTATTATTCTCAAAGGATGAACAGAGAAGCATGAACTTGAGTTTCATATAAAGGCAAAAGAATAACTTCCCCTCTCGAAGGTAAAGGAGAAAGAGAGAAAGAGAGGAAGGAGGGAGGGAAAGAAGCAGGGAAGGCAGAAAGAAAGAAAAGTGAGGGGCAAAATAAGATGCTTATGATTACCTATTGTAAAGCAAATGCTATATTCTCACACACACCATGCTGCTGCTGCTGCTGCTTACTGCTGCTAAGTTGCTTCTGTCGTGTCCAACTCTGTGCGACCCCAGAGACAGCAGCCCACTAGACTCCCCCGTCCCTGGGATTCTCCAGGCAAGAACACTGGAGTGGGTTGCCATTTCCTTCTCCAATGTGTGAAAGTGAAAAGTGAAAGTGAAGTTGCTCAGTCGTGTTCGACTCCTAGCGACCCCAGGGACTGCAGCCTACCAGGCTCCTCTGTCCATGGGATTTTCCAAGCAAGAGTGCTGGAGTGGGGTGCCATTGCCTTCTCCGACACACACCATATTAAATATTAAGATACTGGTTTTTGTTGGTTAGTCACAACGTTGGGTCCAACTCTTTGTGCCCCATGGACAGTAGCCTGCCAGGCTCCTCTGTCCACGGGATTTCCCAGGCACAAATACTGGAGTGGGGTGCCATTCTCTTCTCCAGGGGATCTTCCCCACTCAGGGATGGAACCTGTGTTCCCTGCACTGGCAGGTGGATTCTTACCATGGAGCCACCTGGGAAGCTTCGAGATAGGTTTTTTTAAAATATTTTTATTGTGGTAAAAAGTCTTCTAATATAAAACATACTATTTTAATCATATTTAACTATACAGTTCAGGGGCACCAGGTACATTCACATTGTTGTGCAACTCTGACAACACCCATCTCCTAATTTTTCACCTTCCTAAACTGAACTCTGTCCCCATTAAACAGTAACTCCTCATTCTCCCTTCTAACTCCCTCTCCCAAATCCCAGCATCTACCAATGTACTTTCTGACTGTATGAATTTAACTATTCTAGGTATAAAGAAATTGGTTGTTAAAATCTTCCCATAAATAAGAATAAGAAAAATTAAAAGTAACTACCAGACAACAGAATTTTTTCTGTCTACAAAAATTACACCTTTATTGCTTGATTCAGTCAGGCCTGATTTATATGTTATTAATCCTCTTTAAATTTTTAAAATTTTGCCTTTTTAGTGTAAGATCTGCATATATCTCTGGTTGGAATTTATTAGTCCACTGAAACATAGAAGGAATATATGTCTTTAGACGTAATATCATCTAGCTAACACAAGACATTAGACACTTTAAATGTATTAACTTTGCTAGAAAAGAGGTTTACTGTTTTAAAAAACTGCCTCAACCCTCTTATCACTCAGTCTCAAGATAACATAATGTTAAAGTGGTTTTCTAAAATTCAAGCAAATAACACATAACTATAGATTATAAATTGTGTACCAGCACCAAGTCTGGCAACTAAATATCATCATCATTTCTCTGTTATTTTTATTCACCTTTACTATAGCTCTCCAGATCAGTAAGTCTGAAAGGAAAGAGAATAAAGGGAATGAAAGAGATGCAGAAGTAGAAGAGGGATGCAACAAAAGGAAGTAGAGAAAAAATAAATAAATCTTAAGAGGGAAAAAGTTATGAACATTCTAAAGAGTTTATTACTTTAATTGTTTCCTTTGGACACATTATGAGATAACTTGGGGTACAGATAAATGACTGGCATTATTTTACTATCAAAAAGGTCTCGCTTTACAATACACATAAGCATAAAATCCACTTTTATTTCCTTGAAAGTGGTAGGTTACATGAGAACCACACTGTTGGAAAGACTATCAAATAAATAATCAGAATCATCATTATGTTTTTTGGTTAGTTCAGTCGCTCAGTCGTGTCTGACTCTTTGCGACCCCATGAATTGCAGCACACCAGGCCTCCCTGTCCATCACCAACTCCCAGAGTTCACTCAAACTCACGTCCATCAAGTAGGTGATGCCATCCAGTCATCTCATCCTCTGTTGTCCCCTTCTCCTCCTGCCCCCAATCCCTCCCAGCATCAGGCTCTTTTCAAATGAATCAGTTCTTCGCATGAGGTAGCCAAAGTACTGGAGTTTCAGCTTCAGCATCAGTCCTTCCAATGAACACCCAGGACTGATCTCCTTTAGGATGGACTGGTTGGATCTCCTTGCAGTCCAAGGGACTCTCAAGAGTCTTCTCCAACACCACAGTTCAAAAGCATCAATAACTTGGCTCTCAGCTTTCTTCACAGTCCAAATCTCACATCCATACATGACCACTGGAAAAAACATAGCCTTGACTAGACGGACCTTTGTTGGCAAAGTAATATCTCTGCTTTTCAATATGCTATCTAGGTTGGTCATAACTTTTCTTCCAAGCAGTAAGTGTCTTTTATTTACCTATTTTTGAATATCTATGGATTTTATTTGACTTATATTTCAACATACAATATACACACAGAAAATACAAGTGGCCACCAAAGAACATTTATCTCCTGCATTCCTTCTGATGACATCACTCATGACTTTGAATCCTACTGGATGAAGGATGTTCAAGGATCCAACTCACACCTAAGCCCTCAGGTTGCAGGGGATCAACGTATAAGCAGTCTGTGGACAACCTGGTCTTGCACTGCTCACAATGTTAGTTTTCTAATGAAAACAAAAATGGATTTCAGGAACCATGCTGACTTTTTAATTTTTTTGCCTCTTTGCTTTAAATGGAGCCATAGGAATGGTTCTGAGTCTTGTTTGTACAAAAAAGAAATAAGGCTGCTCTACTCCAGTTAGCTTGTGAGAACTGTGCCAAGCACGAAGATCTCCTCCAAGCTCGATGGATTTCTGCCTGGGAAACTGGTCTGGCCCCAGGGAGTGGCAGCTCCAACAGGAGGGTCAGCGAGGCTGGCCGTCACTTGCACTGTTCATGGTCTGTGTAGTCATCCAAGTCCACGTCAGAGTCAAAGAGCGAGTGTCCAGTGAAATCTGTGTCTGGGGTTCTGGAAAAACTGTTCTCTGCTTCCTCGTCTTCAAAGGTCTCTGTCCTTGAGTAAAAGCTGAAGTCCAGCAGGGGCGTATGTGTTTTGCTGCCGTCACTGCTCTCCTCTGACTCATAGACGGCGTTGTCATCATCATGGTGCCACTCAGGCCAGAATTTTCTCCTTATCCTCTCACAGTACATAGCGAGATTGATCAGCTCACCTTTAATCAGCCATTCAGGTCTCGTCCCAGGTAAGGTCCACATCACCTGGGCCAAGCGTCCAAAGACAGTAGCATCGAGGGTGGAGAGCTTGGGCCCCATGATGTACTTCTTGTCACCAGTAGAAATGCTCCTCCACCATCTTAGTCACTGCCCTGGAGATGGCTCTTTCATGAGGACCAAGGTTTTTGTTTAAATTCACTCCAAGTTTCTCTTCCAGAAAGTCAATTATGAATTCTGTCCCGGAAACTTTTTCATGATTATATTCAATCCAAGGCATTTTCCCTTGAGCAGAGAGTTTTCCACTGAAATAATTCTTTTTTTTTTATACTTAAATGTTTTATTAGTTTTTAAATATAGAAATGTATAAAGAACAACCCAAAAAACCCTATAATTTTACCATCTAGATATCTCAGCCGACATTTATTTTATTTTTTTTAGTATTAAGTTTTTTATTTTTTTAATTTTAAAATCTTTTAATTCTTACATGTGTTCCCAAACATGAACCCCCCCTCCCACCTCCCTCCCCATAACATCTCTGTGGGTCATCCCCATGCACCAGCCCCAAGCATGCTGTATCCTGCGTCAGACATAGACTAGGGATTCAATTCTTACATGATAGTATACATGATAGAATGCCATTCTCCCATATCATCCCACCCTCTCCCTCTCCCTCTGAGTCCAAAAGTCCGTTATACACAGCTGCGTCTTTTTTTCCTGTCTTGCATACAGGGTCGTCATTGCCATCTTTCTAAATTCCATATATATGTGTTAGTATACTGTATTGGTGTTTTTCTTTCTGGCTTACTTCACTCTGTATAATCGGCTCCAGTTTCATCCATCTCATCAGAACTGATTCAAATGAATTCTTTTTAACGGCTGAGTAATACTCCATTGTGTATATGTACCACAGCTTTCTTATCCATTCATCTGCTGATGGACATCTAGGTTGTTTCCATGTCCTGGCTATTATAAACAGTGCTGCGATGAACATTGGGGTACATGTGTCTCTTTCAATTCTGGTTTCCTCAGTGTGTATGCCCAGCAGTGGGATTTGAAATAATTCTGATAGGGTAAGTCAGCCATCCTTAAATAAGTTTCCATTTTCAAACAGAAAGGAGATAAACTGGGGACACCATTGTTAGGTCTTGCAAACTGATGCAAAATAATAGCATCTTTGGAGTCAATCTCTTGCTGTTTCCTAATGACCAGGAGTTTGTGGAGCAGATACGCAGCTGCGGCCAGCAAAGCTTCCCCGGTCAAGTAAAGGGTTTTCTTCCACCAGGGATCGGAGCCCAGCCCTGCCATGATCCCACCGTAATCCTGCAAAGGGAAAGCGATGATGTCCCCATAAAAGGAGAAGGGTTCCCCGGACCCGGCCCACCAGCCGAAGAAGGAGACGCTCTGGTTCCAGCTCAGATCCACCACGCACGGCCTGGACGAGGCAAAGCCAACCCCCCAAGTGCATGCTGCGCAGCTGGCTGTGGGCGCCCCTCCCAGGGCCCGCGCCGCCCGCATGGGAAGGGGCCGGCGCGGCCGGGCACAGGCTCAGCGGCGTGCTGGGGGCGCGGGCGGCGGTGACCGAGGCGGCAGCGGCGGCACAGGAGGAAGGGCGCGGGCCGCGGGCGGCGGGCCTGGGCGGCAGCGGCGGCAACCGGCTCCCCCTGCAGCGGCCTCTCCGCGCCGCTCTTTGTGTCGGCGCCGGGAGAAGGCCGCGTGATGTCCAGTAAGTGTCTTTTAATTTCATGGGTGCAATCACCATCTGCAGTGATTTTAGAGCCCCCAAAAATGAAGTCTGACACTGTTTCCACTGTTTCCCCATCTATTTCCCATGAAGTGATGGGACCGGATGCCATGATCTTTGTTTTCTGAATGTTGAGCTTTGTATTTTTGGTTAACATAGGTATTATTGTCATGACCTTAATACTGTGCCCACAGAGTCAGATAAAGTCACACAAAGATTCTAATGATGTCATTTTAATTCTGAAGGATTTGTGGCACTCAGCAAATAGGAAACATATAAAAGTGATTCCCAAAAGAACTAAACAGTAAACAGATTGACTTGAATCCACTCAAGTGATATGACAGCTTGTCTGATGATTGACTAATGAACTTGGACCATTTAAACAGATTCTAAAGAAACAGAACTATAAGAGTACATTACCTAGAGACAAATGAAAACAAAAGCTCAACAGTCCAAAACTTACGGGATGCAGCAAATGCAGTTCTAAGAGGGAAGTTTATAACAATACAATCTTACCTCAAGAAACAAGAAAAATCTCAAGTAAACAACCTAACCTCACACCTAAAACAACTAGAGAAAGAACAACAAACAAAACTTGGGCAGTCAGTAGAAGAAAGGAAATCATTAAGATGAGAACAGAAATAAATGAAATAGAGACCAAGAAAACATGCACAAAGACCAATGAAACTAAAAGCTGGTTCTTTGAAAAGATAAAATTGATAAACCTGCAAGAAAAAAAAGGAGAGGACCCAAATCAGTAAAATTAGAAATGAAAAAGAAGAAGCTACAACTGGCTACACAGAAACACCAAGGATCATAAGAGACTACTATGAACAACTATATGCCAGTAAAACAGCCAACCTGGAAGAAATGGACAAATTCTTAGAAAGGGACAGTCTCCATATTGAACCAGGAAGAAATAAAAAATATGAACAGACCAATCACAAGCACTGAAATTGAAATCATGATCAAAAACCTTCCAACAAACAAAGTCCAGGACCTGATGGCTTCACAGGTGAATTTTATCAAACATTTAGAGAAGAGTTAACACTTATTCTGAAACTTTCAGAAAGTTGCAGAGGAAGGAAAACTTCTAAACTCATTTTATGAGGCCACCATCACCCTGATATCAAAACCAGAGAAAGATACCACAAAAGAAGAAAATTACAGGCCAATATCACTGATGAACATAGATGCAAAAATCCTCAACAAAATATTAGCAATTTGTATCCAATGATACACTAAAAAGCTCATATGCCATGATCAAGCAGGATTCATCCCAGGGATGCAAGGATTCTTCAACATCTGCAAATCAATCAGTATGATACACCACATCAACAAATTGAAGAATAAAAACCATATGATCATCTCAATAGATGCAGGAAAATCTTTTGACAAAATTTGACACCCATTTATGATAAAAAAAACTCTACAGAAAGTGTACATAGAGGGTACATACCTCAACATAATGAAGGCCATATATGACAAACCTACAACTAGGTCATACCAATGGTGGAAAGCTGAAAGCATTCCCTCTAAGATCAGGAACAAGACTAGAATGCCCACTCTTACCAGTTTTATTCAACATAGTTTTGGAAGTCCTAGCTACAGGGAATCAGAGAAGAAAAAGAAGTAATGAGAACCCAAATTGGAAAAGTTAAATTGCCAGTGCAGATGACATGATACTATACATAGAAGATACTAAAGATGCTACCAGAAAACTACTAGAACTCATCAGTGAATTTTGTAAAGTTAATACACAGAAATCTGTTGCATTTCTATACACTAACAATGAAAGATCAGAAAGAGAAATTCAAGAAGCAATCCTATTTACCACTGCATGAAAAAGAGTAAAATAAAATAAAAATAAATAAAATTTTTAAAAAAGAGTAAAATACCTAAGAATAAACTTACCAAAGACGACAAGACTTGTACTCTAAAAACTATAAGATGCTGATGAAAGAAATTGAAGAAGACATAAACAGATGGAAAGATATACCATGTCCGTGGATTGAATGAATCAATACGGTCAAAATGACTATACTACCCAAGGCAATCTACAGATTCAATGCAATCCCTATCAAATTACCAATGACATTTTTCACAGAACTAGAACAAAAAAATCTCAACACTTATACGGAGACACAAAAGACACTGAATAGCCAAAGCAATCTCCACAAAGAATAACAGAGCTGGAGGAATCAGGCTCCCTAACTTCAGACTGTACTACAAAGCCAGTCATCAAAACAGTACGGTACTAGCACAAAAACAAAATAAAAATATAGATCAATGAAACTGGATAGAAAATCCAGAAATAAGCCCAAGCTGCTGCTGCTGCTAAGTCGCTTCAGTCGTGTCCAACTCTGTGCGCCCCCATAGACGGCATCCCACCAGGCTCCCCTGTCCCTGGGATTCTCCAGGCAAGAACACTGGAGTGGGTTGCCATTTCCTTCTCCAATGCATGAAAGTGAAAAGTGAAAGTGAAGACGCTCAGTCGTGTCGACTCTTCACGACCCCATGGACTGCAGCCTACCAGGCTCCTCCGTCCATGAGATTTTCCAGGCAAGAGTACTGGAATGGGGTGCCATCACCTTCTCTGTAAGCCCACGCACCTACAGTCAATTAATCTATGACAAAGGAGGCAAGACTACTCGATGTTGGAAAGACAGTCTCTTCAACAAACTGTGCTGGGCAAAGTAGATAGCCACAAGTAAAATAAAATGAAATTAGACCATTTCTTAACTCCATACACAGAAATAAGCTCCAAATGGATTAAAGACCTAACTGTGAGACCAGACACTATAAAACTCCTAGAGGAAAACATGGGTATAACACTCTATGACATAAATCACAGTAACATCTTTTTCAATCCATATCCCAGAATAATGGAAATAAAAGCAAATATGAACAAACGGGACCTATTTAAACTCAAAAGGTTTTGTACAGCAAAAGAAACAATAAACAAAATGAAAAGACAACCTACAGATTGGGAGAAAATATTTTCAAATGATGTGACTGATTAAGGGATTTGTTTCTGAAATTCACAAGCAGTTTATGACACTTAATAGCATCAAACAAACAACCCACTCAGACGCCAGAGGAGAAGGATGTGTGCTCATCTCCTGCGAGAACAACCATCAAAAGGAGGACACAGGAACCCACCGGTAGGAGGGGTGCAATCATTATAAAATCAAATCCCATACCCATCAGGTGGGTACCCACAAATAATAATACCAAAACAAACAATGACTCAAAAAATGGGCAGAAGATCTGAATAAACATTTCTGCAAAGAGGATATACAGATGGCCAGTAGCACATGAAAAGCTGTTCCACATCACAAGTTATTAGAGAAAGGCAAATCAAAACTACAATGAGATATCACCTCACAACGATCAGAATGAAATGAAAGTGAAAGTCTCAGTCATGTCCAGCTCTTTGTGACCCCATGGGCTATACATTCCATGGAATTCTCCAGGTCAGAATACCGGAGTGGGTAGCCATTCCCTTCTTCAGGGGATCTTCCCAACCCAGGACTGAACCTAGGTCTCCCAAATCAGAGGCGGATTCTTTACCAGCTGAGCCATGAGGGAAATTGACAAGTAATAAATGCTGGAGCAGTGTGGAGAGAAGGGAGCCCCTCCCACACTGTTGATGAGAATGTAAATTAGTACAGCCACTATGGAGAACAGCATGCTGCTGCTAAGAAGCTTCAGTCGTGTCTGACTCTGTGCAACCCCATAGACGGCAGCCCACCAGGCTCCCCCGTCCCTGGGATTCTCCAGGCAAGAACACTGTGAGTGGATTGCTGGAGAACAGTATAGAGGTTCTTTAAAAAGCTAAAAATAGAGCTATCGTATGACCCTGCAATTCTACTCCTGGGCATACATTCAGAGAAGAACATAATCTGGAAGGATACTTGCACCCCAATGATCACTGCAGCACTGTTTACAATAGCCAGGACATGGAAGCAACCTAAATGTCCATCAACAGAGGAATGGATAAAGAAGATATGGTACATATACATATAGTGGAATATTACTCAACCATTAAAAAGAAGGGAATAATGCCATTTGCAGCCACATGGATGGACCCAGAGAGTGTCATACTGAGTGAAGTAAGTCAGACAGAGAAGGAGAAATACCATATGACATCCTTTATATGGAGAATCTAAAAAGAAATGATACAAATGAACTTACTTAAAAACAGAAAGAGACTCACAAACTTAGGAAACGAAGTTATGGTTGCTGGGGGGAAGGGATAGTTAGGGACTCTGGGAAGTCATGTACACACTGCTATATTTAAAATAGATAACCAACAAAGACCTATTCTATAGCACATGGAACTTTCCTCAACAGTTATGTGGCAGCCTGGATGGGAGGAGGGTTTGGGGGAGAACGGATACATGTATATGTATGGTTGAGTCCCTTTGCTGTCCACCTGAAACTACCACAACATTGTTAATTGGCTATACTCCAACACAGAATTAAAAGTTTAAAGTTTGGGGGAAGAAAAAAAGAAACACGACTGTAAGAGCACCTGTTTCAAGAACAAAGCCAACTATAAAACAAAGACGTGCCACTAGTTTGGAGCATAGAGACACGCATCGTTGTGTCTAAGGACTAGCTAAGGTCATTAAGAAATCACAGTGAGTTGAGGAAGCAATCCCCAAAGTTACAAACATCTTTAATTCAGGAAAATTTACAATGAATTTCATAAAATTTTAAGAGCAGAAAGCCCATATATTAGTATTTGTACAATTTGGTATTTTAGCTGTTTATAATGTTTAAGAAAAATAGGTCAGAATAACAGATTTGCTTGTGATTCCAATTTAAATAATGTAACTGAGAAAATGATTTCAGGCTTATTATCAGTTCAGTTCAGTTGCTCAGTCGTGTCCAGCTCTTTGTGACCCCATGAATCGCAGCACGCCAGGCCTCCCTGTTCATCACCAACTCCCGGAGTTCAGACTCATGTCCATCGAGTCAGTGATGCCATCCAGCCATCTCATCCTCGGTCGTCCCCTTCTCCTCCTGCCCCGAATCCCTCCCAGCATCAGTCTTTTCCAATGAGTCAACTCTTCGCATGAGGTGGCCAAAGTACTGGAGTTTCAGCTTTAGGCTTATATAAAATATCACAAATACCACTGGAACAGAAAAGAACTTAAATCTTAGCATATTTACAAGTTTCCATTCATTAGAGTAAGTACTCAGGAAGAATTCTGCAGCGGCGGGGGTTGGAGCGGGTGGGCAGGGGTAGTGGTGGTCAGTCAGACAACTGAAATACTTTTAAAAGTCAAAGAATTTTAAATAAATGTTTCAGGGATTTAATCCATGCCCTCTGCAGTGGAAGCTGGACCACCAGGGAAGTCTCTAGAAGCCAATTTTTAACTGTATGAATGCAGTTTAAAACAATTGAGGCATTTTAACTAAGTTTGAAAATAGGATTATATACTCAATCAAAAGGTCCCCTAAAAGTGACTACTAATCTTTTCTACAAGTAAAATAAAATAACTGACCTTAGAAACTTAACAACTTGGTTTTAGAATCTGTAACTTAATGAGAATATTCATTTAAAAATAATTTTCAGTAAGCTTTGCTATATACAGTATGTATTTTTTTAAAGTTAGCAGAAAAATCATTGCGATTCTGGATCAGACAAATTTTTCTTAGATACAACATCAAAATGACCCTTAAAAAATGGTTACGTGTTTGAACTTCCCTGGTAGCACAGTGGATAAGAAGAGTCTGCCTGCCAGTGCAGGAGACGGGTTCAATCCCTAATCCACACCCTGCAACTCCTGAAGCCCGTGCACCTGGAGCCTGTGCTGCACAAGAAAAGAGAACTCCAGTGAGAAGCCCATGCGCCAACAGCTAGAGTAGCTCTTGCTCTCCACAGCCAGAGAAAGCCATTGTGTAGCAATGAAGACCCAGCTCAGCCAAAAATACATAAATAAAAAATAAAAACAGCAGTGTGTACATGTTGAGTTCAAAAAAAACGTGAAAAATGTAAAGACTTCATCAAAATTAAAACTTCTGCTCTTTGAAAATAATTGATCAAAGAATAAAAAGAAAAGTCACAAATTAAAGGAAACATTTACAGATCACATAACTGATAAAAGATTTATAACCCAGAATATATAAACTATCACAATACAATAGGAAAACAAACAATTCAAATTTTTTACATCAAATTCACAAAAGACTTGAAAAGGTGTTTCACTGAAGAAAGAAAATACATGGATGGCAAATGAGCATAAAAAGATGCTCAACTTCAATAGTCATTAGGAAAATGAAATTAAAACAACGAGATACTGCCACATAGCTATCTGAATGACTAAAATGAAAACAAATGACCATATTCAGTGTAGCCAAGGATGTGGAGAAACCGGGACTCACACACAACTAGTCCGAATGTAAAATGGTACCTTTGGGGAAACTAACAGCTTCATTAAAAGTTTAATATAAGCCTACTTACTATAGGATGTAGCCATTCCACTCCTAAGTATTTACCCCAAAGAAACGAAAGCTTTTATCTACACAAAGGGAACAGTTTTCAAAACTTTCCGAGATGCTCTTCCCAGGTTATAATCCTCAAATTCATCTTAAATAAAACATTCAATTTCTTAAATAAATAAAAAGACTTATATACAAATGTTCATAAGAGCTTTATTTGTAACAGCCCAAAACTGGAAACAAGCAACTGTCGACAAGTGAACGGATAAACTGATCTTAGAATATTCTCACAATGGAATATTAATCAGCAACAAAAGGAATGAACTAGTATTGATACATGCCACAACATAAATCTCAAAATAATTATACTGAGTAAAGGAAGCTAGATCAAGGAAAAAAAACAGAGAGAGTATGTGCTTTATAATTACATTTGTACAAAATTACAGAAAGTGACAACTATAGTTATGACAAATAGCTCAGTTGCCTAAGGATGGCATTGCGCCATGAAGAGGCAGGTGGGAGTGACTACAAGCAAGCGTGAGAAAACATTTGGGGATAACAGATACATACCCTACCCTCATGATGGTTCACAGGTAGGTGCACACATAAGTCAAAAACTCAGCAAACTGTACACAATACGTATAGTCTATTATATGTCAGTTATGCCTCAATAAAGCTGTTAAAAAGAGAAAGCTAGCTAAACCTGACCAAAGCCAGGACAGCATTCCTTTTCTTTGTCCTGGGAAGCTAACTGCATTTTTTTCCCCAGAAGAAACCAAGCCCCGACAACAAGCAACATATGCTTTAAAAAGAAAAAAAAAATTTTTTTTTTCTAAAACAGGTCCGGGGCAAATTAGGAATCAGGTCACACAGCAGGAGGTGAGTGGCAGGCCAGAAAGTGAAGCTTCATCTGCCACTTCCCATCACTTGCCTTACCACCCTCTCCCTCACAACTGTCTTCCATAAAACAGGTTCCTGGTGCCAAAATGTTTGGGGACCGCTATTCTAAAAGTTAGGAAGCCCTGGTGGCTCAGATGGTAAAGAATCCGCATGCAATGCAGAAGATCTGGGTTCGATCCCTGGGTTGGGAAGATCCCCTGGGGAAGGAATCTTAAAGTTAATTTCTCCCATTAAAATAAAATCTATTAGACAAAGAAATAAAAATCCACGGCTAGGCTAAATCTAAGATTTTCTCTCCTTAAACAGCCGAAGCATATCTAAGATGCTGTGTAGCTTATATTATTCAAGCTAGAATATGTGGCTTGATAACACAATAATTTTGTAAAAACCTTTATTCAAGATAGCAAGCTCTTGTTTTTCTCTCAACTTCTAATTTCCTAAAGCATTTAGACCTGAAAGTATAATTATGAAAATTACAGGCCATTTGAAATAATGTGAAATTATTTCTACCTTCTGTCAATCCAAAAAAAAAAGGTCAATACCAAGCCAGATGTACACAAAGTAGTAACAATAAAGGCACAGCTAGATCTCTTAAAGACTTAAAGCTAATCTCCCTAATTAAAATTTAAAAAAAATAGAATATTTCTCTTCCATTAGGGCGTATGTACAGATCGAGTAGTAGAGAAAAATGTTACTGCCCGCTGTAAGTAGAAAAAGACTAAGAAAGAGTTTAAGAGATAAAAGTCAGTGAAGTTTTAATTGGACGTTGCCTCAAGGTAGAAAATAGCATGTGTCTGAACATTTTTATTGATGTTAGAGGAAAGCTTAATATTTGTCAACTTTTCCATTATACTTTTCCAGTGAGAGAAGAGAAACTAAAACAAACCCAAGTCTAAATTGCCTTTCTGGGCCTCTGGCTCAAGTCAACTACTTATCTAGATAGAAATCATATATGCCTATTCCCTGTTTTTCAAAGGACAGCTTCAAAAAACCAAAAGAAAAATTCCAGAACTCTTTTATCTCTCTGGATCATTTAAATTGACGAGAAAAGTAAATTGAGGGGAAAATCTCTAGTTTCACATGTGTTATATTATCCCTCATCAACTGGAACGTACCAACAGAAAACAATGTAACGGCAGAACTTTAGTTTTGAAGCTCGGCTTTTCTGCATCACCTCTCCTCTCCACCCACTGACTTTACTTATGATCACTGCTTTAGAATACCTGGTTGGTGGTCTTCAAGAAATGTAGACTTCGGGGCTTCCCTGGTGGCTTGGCGGTAAAGAATCTGCCTGCCAATGCAGGAGACGAGGGTTCCATCCCTGATGGGGGAAGATCCCACATGCCAAGAGCAACTAAGCGCATGCATCACAACTACTGAGCTGTGCTCTAGAGCCCAGGAGCTGCAAGCACTGAGCCCAGGAGCTGCTGCTGAAGCCCGAGCACCTAGAGTCGGTGGTCTGCAGCAAGAGAAGGAAGTCACAGCGACAACAGGCCTGCTCTCTGCCACTAGCGAAAAGCCTGAGCAATGGCAAAGACCCAGCACAGCCACCAAAAGTAAATAATTCTTAGAAAAAAGAAACGTAGACTTCAAATGCCTCAGGATAAACAGCCAATAAAGGAAACAAATACGATAAGGCACGAAAGTCCATGAAAAAAAAATTCCTATTTGCTTTTCATACTCTATTAAACAAATTAATGTTGTAGGCAGAATTGAGAGATTGTCCTCAACGTTCCTTTCATATTGAGAATCGCCTATGGGGAGGTACAGGACCAGGAGCTGGGAGTGGCCTCCCGGAGCTGATGGCATACTCCAACCAACAACCAGCAAGAGGATGGTCCTATGACCACAAGAAACTGAATTCTACCACCAACCAGTGACTGTGTCATGGGACTGAGTCTCAGATGATACCATATTCCCAAGCTGACACTCTGATTTCAGTCTGGTGAAATCCTGAAAAAGGGAACAGGATCATGTGCACCCAGAATCCTGACAAACAAGAAGTGCAAGGTAATAAATGTGAGCTAAATTCGTAGCAACTGAAAGTGGGATTCCACTATGAATGAAAGTGTTGGTCGCTTAGTTGTGTCCAACTCTGCAACCGTATGGACTGTAGCCCACCAGGCTCCTCTGTCCATGGGATTCTCCAGGCAAGAATACTGGAGTGGGTAGCCATTCCCTTCTCCAGAGGATCTTCCCTACCCAGGTCTCCTGTGTTGCAGGCAGATTCTTTACCATCTGAGTTACCAGGGGACCCTGGGATTCCACTACAAAACAGTGACTGAAAACGGAGGAGAAGCTTTGGAACTGTAGTGAGCAGAAGCTGGAAGAATTTTGAGAAAGCCTAATTTGCCTCAAACAGATTTTTAATAGATGACTGGACTTCAACCTGAATATTGTTGGTGAGGGCTCAGAAAGAAACAAGGAACACGTTACTGGAAACTGGAAGAAGGGGAATCCTTATTACATAGTGGCAGAAATCTTACGACACTGTGGAAAGCAGAACTTCCAAGTGGCAAAACTGGACATACGATACGAAGGAGATTTCCAAGAGAAGTGTTAAATATGCTGTCCGGTTTACTCTTGCTCTTTACAGTAAAATGCAAAAAGAGAGAGAGAGAAATAGAGGAAAGTCCTGTTAAAGAGAAAGCAATCAGGACTACATAACTCTGAAAGTACCTAGCCTTTCCCGATAGCAAAAGATGCCAAAAACCAGAAATGGTTGCCAAAACTACAACAGACAAAAAATGACCTTCTGCTAAAATTTCAGAAAGGTCAAAAGGTCAGAGGATTCAGTCAGAGAGAGAACCCTGTCAAGATTTGAGGGGTCTCTGGTAAGCTTTAGAGTTTTCCCTTAGCCATCTCAGGAGGAGGCAAAGACAGAAAAAGGATTATTTTGAAGAGAAAAAAATAAAAATTCACAGGTGTAACTTCTGTCTAATGTAGTGAATCCCTGTGAAATCCACAGGAAACCCAAAGTTCCTGAGAAAATGGTTTCAGCATAAACACTGCCGGGCTGGACTAAAAGAAAGAATATAAAATGGAAGGAGGCTGTTGGATGCAACCTCAGTTCTCCTGCCAGGACAAAGGCTGGTTGCAAGAAATCACTCAGCAAATATACACTACCATCCTAGAAAAAGGAAGACTGATCCAGAAGGCAGAACTGAGACTCAGAGGGCAGAGCTGACTGCCTTGAAGGATTGTTCCCAGGCTTTGAAGCCCAACAACAACAACAACAACAAAAAGCCAATCTGCCCACGTGAATCTCAGAACTGTTATGGACAGTGGGACAGTGATGGACAGAGACTCCTTTTTGACTTTCCATCCTGCCGTCTCCCTTCTGGACCAGAATGTCTGCAATAGTTATCCCAGGTGTGTCCCACCATTTTATGCTGGGAATGTTTGGAACAGTCTCTTTAGTTTTATAGTTTTACAGGTTCACGGGATAAGGGACACACAAGAGCCTCATCTATACCTAATGCAGATGATTCAGATGAGCCTTTGGACTTGGAGCTGATGTTTTAATAGGATGAGAACTCTGGGAACCAGGGGAGGGGGTGTATTTTGCTTATGAGTGAGTATATGGGTTCAGAGGCAAAACTATGTTAAGTAGAATTCTGATATAGCTCCCTAAATTCCTGTCCCCTTGGTATACCCTGGCATATATCTTAGTGTATAAAATCATCCCTTGCATTTGGATGGGACCAATAAATATCGGCTGTGATATAGAACAGTGGTCTCCAACCTTTTCGGCATCGGGGACCAGTTTCCGGGAAGACAATTTTTCCACGGACAGGGTTGTTCTGGGATGATTTGAGCATATTACATTAATTGTGCACTTTATTTCTATTATTATAACATCAGGTCCACCTCAGATCATCAGGCATTGGATTGCAGAGGTTGGGGACCCCTGATACAGAAGACTCTGTTGGAGCAAACTGGAAAGGAAAGACAGGGAGCTTTCCCTTGCTTACCCTGATGAAGCCATCATGCCATCAACTGCAACTGCCTAAGGAGGGGACCATGTGGCAAGGAGTCGGTGGTTAGACCGCTGAGCCGAAAGCACACCTCAGCTGACAGCCAGCAAGAAAATGGTGAATTTAGACTTTACAGCTGCAGGGAATTGAGTCCTACCAAATAACTAGAGAGCTCAGAAGAAGACCTCCAAGCCTCAGTTGATATTCCAGCCTGGTGTGACCCTGAGCAGGGGACCCAGTTAGCCTGCACCTGAGTTCCTGACCCACAGGAACTTAAGATAATAAAATGTGTCGTCTGGGGATCCCTGGTGGCTCAGTGGTAAAGAATATGCTTGTCCATGCAGAAGACATGGGTTCGATCCTTGATCCTGGAAGATCCCACATGACTCAGAGCAACTAGGCCCCTGCACCACAACTACTGAGCTTACATGCTGTAAATACTGAAGCCTGTGCGCCTAGAGCTCATGTTCCACAAGACAGGAGCTCCTGCTCACTGAAACTAGAGAAAAGTCCTCATAGCAATGAAGACCCAAGCATAGCCCAAGATAAATAAAATCAGTTATAATAAATGTGTTGTTTGAAGCTACTAACTCTATGGTAATTTGTTATGCAAGAGAAACAATAGAAAACAAATACAACCAGGTTACAGATTTTGAAGAAAATATTAAAAAGTAAGTCCTGTTATTATACTTCTGAAGTTTTCAGGATAATGCTTTTAGACCATTAAAGTGGATCTCATAAGAGAGGGAACATGCTGAGTAAATTAAGCTTGTCTTTCTAGACATCAAGGTTTTTACAAACCTGTTACTTCATGCTTTAATTGACAAAGCAGTGTGCACTGAGGTGCCTTTATCATACACTGTTTGGAATATAATGTTAGGTGATCCAGAAAAGTGGACCAAAGCTCACCCGACTCAGAAGTGAATGACTAATATAAGCAAGACAAATAGTGCCAGTTTAATAAAGAGGCTCTTGCTATAATATTTTCTTGATTTTCCACTAGTTAGCATTCTCAAGATCAGGCAATACTTCCACAGTTACAATCTAAATGAGCAGCAAGAAATCAGCTATTAGAGGTGTTAGAAGGCAGAAGGCAACAAACTCTACCTAATTGGCAAATAATGGGTTGGCCAAAAAGTTCTTTTGGGTTTTCCCCTACGATCTTATGGAAAAACCCAAACCACCTCAACACTAAAAGTTGAATACTGAAGGAGAAAGTGATGTTTGTCTTCTCCTCCTGACGTTTCTTAAAAATCTATCCAATCTACTGAATCTACAAATCGGGGGGTAAATTTATACTACAGCATGAAATAAGGCAGTAGATGTCATTCTGTATTAATGTGGACAAATCAATTTTGACTCTAGATAAAAATAAATCAAGAGTAAGCCCAAATAATTGCGCAAGTGACAGATGAAGCACAATAAACCTACGCACGCTCCAGTAATTACAAAAGTAATTTCAACTTGATGTTTGGAGACAGTCAAAATTCTATTCAAAGTGCTCCATCCTAAAAGTGATTTTGACATTACCAATTTCCATTTTGAAACATTTTAAAAATTGAAATGTGGTATAAAACATCTAAGTACCTCAAACAATAAATTCAATAAATCTAAAAACCAAATCTAAAATACTAAGCAGTGACACAAGAGATACTCATATTGAGTACTGCTGTTTATTATGCCATTTTTATTTTATCTAATATTATTTTGACAACTAAATAAGACTATTGCTTATACCTGAAATAACGACATGACCTAAAAAAACTTATCAACCCAATCCCATGAGGTAGGGTATTCCTTTATTTTGTGGCAATTCAACTAACTCCATAAAGATGTGTTTCTCAAGACGTAGTTTCCATATTTAACTTTTATTTTAATTAACCATACAGTGCTCTTGTGCAACTGTCATAAAAAAGAATCACTAATATGCAAATACAATGGAGCCTTTTTCACAGGAGAAGATAAAGGAATTCATGTTTATAGACAAATAATGGTAAAACCATTTTGGGTAAATTATTCAAATTGAATACTAATGTACTACAGGTTAGAATAACCTAGAATAATGTACTCCCCCCTACAAGTCACTTGTCAAAATTCTGAGTTTAATTTCAGATTACATCACACCATCTCTTTTAACACTAATCAATGTCAACATCAAAATTAATTTTAACTCATATAATCTCCATCTATTCTCATAAAGCCAGAAGCGTTCTCTACATCCAGTTTTTATTGAAGAATGCATCTGCTGCCAAGACTTTACCTAATCACCTCAGGGCAGATTATTCCTAAATCTATCTCCAGCCTTGAGAAAGCCCTGTTCCAAGTTCTAGATTTTTAAATTTAACTACGTACTACACTTTTTTTTGGCCTGGGTACTCTTGTATCAAATTCAATACATTTAGGGAGTCCCCTGGTGACCCAGTAGTTATTCTTTCACTGCCATGGACCAGGTTCAATCCCTGGTCAGGGAACTGAGATCCTGCAAATGGAGTGGCAAAAAAAAACCCTAAAATAAAATAATCTTTTCCTCCAAATCAGCCAATCTCATTATTCCAAGCAGATTAAGCCTAGCACTATTCCTCTAGCTAGCAGGCTTCAAGTCTCTCTTCTTTGACTTTTTTTTTTCTCTCTTTCACCTTTGTCTCCTCACTAAGAACTGCTGCTTATTCATTCTCAGTCTCTCTCAAATTAATCTTTCAAGTCTCATAAAGTTGAGGAAGGCAGATGAAGAAGATAGAAGAATTAGTGTTAAGGTCTTCCAGGCAAAGGAACACCCTGTAATCCTGAAAACAGATAAGAAACAGGGGTGGTGTTCAAATTCTGTAATGGGGAGGGGAGACATGAGGCAACAGCCGTGAGCAGGAGCCAGATCACGGAAGGCGTTTTGTGGTTCGGCTAAGCAGCTTGAATTTTATACTGCAACCTATGAAGAGGCAACAGCAAATATCAGGGTGAGGTGTAAAGTGACAAAATTTGAATTCTCAAAGGATCGTTTTAATTAGAGAAGGGAACAAACAGAGGTCTTGAACTATAGATTGGGAAATGGTTAGTATGTAAATGATAGACAAAATCATGAGTTTGGATAAAGTCACCCAGGAAAAGGGACTTATTAAGAAGAAAAAGAGGCAAGTACAGAGACCTGGAAGGCACTAGCATTTAAAAATTATAGGAGGGCAAAGAGCTTGCAAACGTACCGGTAAAAGAAACAGCCAGAGAAGTAAGAAAATCATAAGATGATTATGTTAGGGAGGATGGAAGAGGAGTTTCAAACAGGAGATCAGCAGAACACAAGGTTAAGAATGTGAGGTTTTATGCCATGTTGTCTGGATTCAGATCACTGGTTCTGTAACTTTCTGCAAATTAATTATTTTTAGGCTCAGTTTTTTTTTTTTTAAGTTAATTTTTATTGAACTATAGTTGCTTTGTAATGTTGTGTTATTTTCTACTCTCAGTTCAGTTCAGTCACTCAGTCGTGTCCAACTCTTTGCGACCCTATGAACTGCAGCACGCCAGGCCTCCCTGTCCATCACCAACTCCCGGAGTTCACCCAAACTCATGTCCATCGAGTCAGTGATGCCATCCAGCCATCTCATCCTCTGTTGTCCCCTTCTCCTCCTGCCCCCAATCCCTCCCAGCATCAGAGTCTTTTCCAATGAGTCAACTCTTCGCATCAGGTGGCCAAAGTGTTGGAGTTTCAGCTTTAGCACCAGTCCTTCCAATGAACACCCAGAACTCATCTCCTTCAGAATGTACTGGTTGGATCTCCTTGCAGTCCAAGGGACTCTCAAGACTCTTCTCCAACACCACAGTTCAAAAGCATCAATTCTTCGGCACTCAGCTTTCTTCACAGTCCAACTCTCGCATCCATACATGACCACTGGAAAAACCATAGCCTTGACTAGATGGACCTTTGTTGGCAAAGTAACGTCTCTGCTTTTACAGCAAAGTAAATCAGCTATGTGTATACATATGTCTCCTCTTTTGGGGATTTCCTTCCCATTTAGGTCACCACAGAGCATTCAGTAGAGTTTCCTGCGCTATACAGTAGGTTCTCATTAGTTATCTACTTTATATATAGTATCAACAGTACATACATGTCAATCCCAATCTCCCAATTCCTCCCCTCCCTTTCCCCCTTGGAATCCATACATTGATTCTCAAGGTCTCTGTCTCTCGTTCTGCTTTGTAAATAAGATCAACTTTCTTCTTAAAGCAACTTATAAACAATTCCTATCTTAAGGGACATTGGCAAGAGTTAAATGAGAAACATATGGCTCAGTACCTAGTATGCAGCATTAATAACTGCCCTGCAGCATTGTCCTTCTCAAACCACAAAGGAAAGTCATGCAATGTGAGAACATATGTATTTGGCTCTCTGGATGTCATCAGTAATTTTATCCTAAGAAGTTTTAGTCCAGTAGGATAGGAAGCAATTGATGCTGGATTTTAAATGTAGTCACATTTCTAGAAACTTGGTTGGTGACAGGAGTAAAGTTAGGATGATAAATTTGAAGGTCAGGATGGATGTTTGCTCTGACTTTAAATTATAAGGGACCCTGTGTATATGTTGAGGGAAAGAACCAGTCAAGAGGCTGAAGATACAAGAGAAGGTGCGTGAGTAGTAGGCAAGGTCACAAAGGAACTGATTACCCTTTAGATGTTTCATCAGGTCCACAGAAGTCAAACGGAAAGTAGCATGTGAGCAGACAGAGGAAAGTCATGAGGAAGACTTCTTGCCTAAGGGCCTCCTGGGCTGAGTGATGCACTCCCTGTGACTTGTTTCAAAATGCTTGGTACACATGTGCATTTGCTTACATACTGTAAAAAGTGACTTTCTTTCAGGGTGTTTCAGAAATCTGTAACTCCCCTGCTAATTCTCATATGTAGTAATATTAAAGAATCATTGCACTAAACATCTTCAGATAAAGCTTTAACTCACAGTTCCAATAACTCCTATGATCATCCTGAAATTAAACAATTTTAAAAGAGGAGCAATCAGTGTCAGGCTTTCCGAATGAAGCAAAGATCAGCCAGTTGAGTACTTCCTTCCAAGTTAATCCTTGATTTCTAGCAATTAGAGGCTGTTTAACTAACTAATGACAAAGGGCTATTTTAAGTCTACCCTTTCAGTGTAGATAACTAGCAAACCAAAACAAAGGGACTGCTGGAGTTGCAGTCTCTGAGTACAGGATCACACATCCCATCATAATGTGAAGAAGGTCCCTAGGTGTCTCTTTCATGGTGTCCCTGGAGTCAGAAGTCAGCGTCTCAATACACTAGTGAATACCACAAAAAAGAAACAGACATACAGATACAGAGAATAAACTCATGGCTACCAGTGGGGCAAAGGAAAGGGGAGGGGGCATGACAAGGGTAGGAGATTAAGAGGTACAAACTACTATGTATAAAATAACTATGCTACAAGGGTATACTGTACAACACAGAGGACTAGAGCCACTAGTTTGGAATACAATTTTTGGAAATTGTGAACCACTACGGTTGTATACCTGAACCTTGTAAAATATTGTATATCAACAAACCTCAATAAAAAAAAATAAAAAAAGCTAGAAGAGAGGCAAATATATTAGCAGAGAATGAGATGATCCACCAACTAGATTATTTAACCATTCATTCATTCATTCATTTAAATAATTGTTAAAACTATTATGTGCGCTTCATTGGTAGGTGCTCCATTTTTATTCATTAAATCAACAAATATTTATTGAGTTCCCTCTGTAAGCCAGACATTCTTTTAGACACTGAAGAAACAGCAGTGAACAGCAAACAAAAACATCAAGTCCCATGGAGTTAGAATATTAATACTAGAAGAGGGAGGCAATAAGTAAACAGAAAAGCATATAGCTATAAAAGTTATAGAGGAAAATAACTCCACAAGGACGGCTAATGCATACCAGAGAGGTAAAAGAGTACGTTTTATGAAATGGTTTATCTAAGACCACACACTAAATTACTGACACTGTTTAAAAGAAAAATACATATGCCACCTCAAATCTCAAATATTACATATTCATAAGAATTTTTGTTATACTGATAAGAATTATGAGTATTGTATACTCATAACAATCACTAAATTTTGGTTCTTTCTACTTATAACTCTACAGAATAAGGAAACTGTCAAAATGGCCAATAAGGAAACTTTTTTCAGTATCTCCAAAAACAGGAAAGAGAATAATCTTTAATCCTGTTTGTCCTGTTGTACAAACTTTACAAGTTTTTTTCTCTAACGCAAAAACAAAAACAAAAAAAACCACAACACCCCACCCCAAAAACCAAAATACCACAAAAACTGAAAAACAAAACAAAAATCAAACCAGTAAAGATTTGGCTTCTGAAATGAGTAAATGGACAGACTGACTATATTAAGCAAGAGACATTTAGCCCTTTAACAATTCTGTTCGGTAGCATAGGAAATTACTGTTGTTGCAACAATTCTGTGAGGTAGATACTATGACTATTCCATATTACATATGAGGACCAGAGATTAAATAAACTGCCGAAGATCATACAGCCAGTAAATTGTGGAGTTGGGATGTGAACTCAAGTGCTATGATTTCATCTGAAAATGGGGGTTGCCGAGTTAACATATATGTAACAGTCTTTGAACATATGCCTGGCACATAATAGTTGCTTAATAAATGTTCAGTTCAGTTCAGTCGCTCAGTTGTGTCCGATGCTTTGCAACCCCATGAATCGCAGCACGCCAGGCCTCCCTGTTCATCACCATCTCCCGGAGTTCACTCAGACTCACAGCCATCAAGTCAGTGACGCCATCCAGACATCTCATCCTCGGTCATCCCCTTCTCCTCTTGCCCCCAATCCCTCCCAGCATCAGTCTTTTCCAATGAGTCAACTCTTCACATGACGCAGCCAAAGTACTGGAGCTTCAGCTTTAGCATCATTCCTTCCAAAGAAATCCCAGGGCTGATCTTCGGAATGGACTGGTTGGATCTCCTTGCTGTCCAAGGGACTCTCAAGACTCTTCTCCAACACCACAGTTCAAAAGCATCAATTCTTTGGCGCTCAGCCTTCTTTACAGTCCAACTCTCACATCCATACATGATCACAGGAAAAACCATAGCCTTGACTACATGGACCTTAATTGGCAAAGTAATGTCTCTGCTTTTGAATATACTATCTAGGTTGGTCATAACTTTTCTTCCAAGGAGGAAGCGTCTTTTAATTTCATGGCTGCAAGTCACCATCTGCAGTGATTTTGGAGCCCCCCAAAATAAAGTCTGACACTGTTTCCACTGTTTCCCCATCTATTTCCCATGGAGTGATGGGACCAGATGCCATGATCTTCGTTTTCTGAATGTTGAGCTTTAAGCCAACTTTTTCACTCTCCTCTTTCACTTTCATCAAGAGGCTTTTTAGCTCCTCTTCACTTTCTGCCATAAGGGTGGTGTCATCTGCATATCTGAGGTTATTGATATTTCTCCCGGCAATCTTGATTTCAGCTTGTGCTTCTTCCAGTCCAGCGTTTCTCAGGATGTACTCTGCATAGAAGTTAAATAAGCAGGGTGACAATATACAGCCTTGACGTACTCCTTTTCCTATTTGGAACCAGTCTGTTGTTCCATGTCCAGTTCTAACTGTTGCTTCCTGACCTGCATACAGATTTCTCAAGAGGCAGGTCAGGTGGTCTGGTATTCCCATCTCTTTCAGAATTTTCCACAGTTTATTGTGATCCACACAGTCAAAGGCTTTGGCATAGTCAAGAAAGCAGAAATAGATGTGTTTCTGGAACTCTCTTGCTTTTTCCATGATCCAGCAGATGTTGGCAATTTGATCTCTGGTTCCTCTGCCTTTTCTAAAACCAGCTTAAACATCAGGGAGTTCACGGTTCACGTATTGCTGAAGCCTGGCTTGGAAAATTTTGAGCATTACTTTACTAGCATGTGAGATGAGTGCAATTGTGCGGTAGTTTGAGCATTCTTTGGCATTGCCTTTCTTTGGGATTGGAATGAAAACTGACCTTTTCCAGTCCTGTGGCCACTGCTGAGTTTTCCAAATTTGCTGGCATATTGAGTGCAGCACTTTCACAGCATCATCTTTCAGGATTTGAAACAGCTCAACTGGAATTCCATCACCTCCACTAGCTTTGTTCGTAGTGATGCTTTCTAAAGCCCACTTGACTTCACATTCCAAGATGTCTGGCTCTAGATTAGTGATCACATCATCATGATTATCTGGGTCATGACTCATTAGTATCAAAAGTTAGATTAGAGAGAGATTCCATTGAAAGAAATACCAGAAAATGAGCTGGATTTTTCAGTCTTTCTGGCAGTTCAAGGATGGAAATTTCATAAAGGAGAATGTATGCTGCATTTACAAGTATACTAGCCACTAGCCTGAGATGGGCTTACCCTACAGATGAAGAAAGAAAATTCAAGTTCTTTGATCTTTCAAATATCTAATACAAAGGAAAATTTTAACTTAAAAGAGGAAAAAAGGCAATACTTGCTGTTTGGGGTAAGTAAACATGCTGAAACTCCCTTAAAATTCAGATAAGGAAAAGAGACAATTCTGGAAGCCTTCCATATCCTAAGGGCTTTCATTTCTTAGGAGGAGTGGAAAGACGGCAATAGGAAGAAACCCAAGATTCAACTTCTGTCACGATATCACATTTCTATCAATATATCCCTAAGCATCTTTCCTAACATCTGATTATTACATTTGGATGAAGCAGAGCTCTTCTAAGAGTAATGCTAGTGGTGAGAGGATGTCTGCAGCTAAATTTTAGAAAACTGAATTTCACAGCAAGTAAGTTGTTCTTGTTGTCCAGTCGCTACACACGCTAAGTCGCTTCAGTCATGTCTGACTCTGTGACCCTATGTACCGCAGCCACCAGGCTCCTCTGTCCATGGGATTCTCCAGGCAAGAACACTGGAGTGGGTAGCTATGCTGTCCTCCAGGGCATCTTCCTGACGCAGGGATTGAATCCACATCCCTTCTGTCTCCTGCATTGGCAGGCAGATTCTTACCACTAGAATCACCTGCTAAGTCACGTTCAGACCTCTGGGATTTCATGGACTGTAGCACACCAGGCTCTTCTGTCCTCCACTGTTTTCTGGAGTTTGCTCAATTTCACATCAATTGAGTCTTCAGTGCTATCTAACCATCTCATCCGCTGCCACCCTCTTTCTCCTTTGGCCTTCAATCTTTCCCAGCATCTAGCTTCAGCTTCACCTACCACCACTTTCCCTAAAAGGGCTTCCCTCATAGCTCAGTCGGTAAAAGTCTGCTGGCAGTGCAGGAGACCTGGGTTCGATTCCTGGGTCGGAAGGATCCCCTAGAGAAGGAAATGGCAACCCACTCCAGTACTCCTGCCTGGAGAATCCCCATGGACAGAGGTGCCTGGCAGACTACACCCCATGGGGTCGCAAGAGTTGGACACGACTTAGTGACTAAACCACCACCAGCTTCAGCTTCAGCATCAGTCCTTCCAATGAGTATTCAGGATTGACTTCCTTTAGGATAGACTGGTTTGATTTCCTTGCAGTCCAAGGCCTCTCAAGAGTCTTCTCCAACACAATTCAAAAGCATCAATTCTTCAGCACTCCACCTTCTTTATGGTCCGACTCTCATATCCGTACGTGACTACTGGAAGAACCAGAGCTTTGACTACACAGACCTTTGTCAGCAAAGTGATGTATCTGCCTTTTAACATGCTGTCTACATTTGTCATAGCTTTTCTTCCAAGCAGCAAGTGTCTTTTAGCTGCAGTCACTGTCCGCAGTGATTTTGGAGCCCAAGAAAAGAAAATCTGTCATTGTTTCCACTTTCTCCTCTTTTATTTGCTATGAAATGATGGGACCAGATGCCATGATCTTAGTTTTATTAAATGTTGTGTTTCAAGCCAGCTTTTTCACTTTACTCTTTCACCCTCATCAAGGCTCTGTTTTAAATTCTCTTTCAATGTTCCTGATTAGGTCATGGAGAAAGTTCCAGTTTAGCACTAGGTAGTTTGTTTTATTTGCTAATCTCCCCTTTCAACAAATACAGACATGTCCTAAGCATGGAGCATTGCTGCACAGGCAGGCCACTCTATTATAGCTTGTATTTAATGACATTATTACGTTTTCAGGTTTCAAAATGATATTGACTTTTCCACTTAGTCTCTATTGGCAGGACATTTTACTGGTTTTCCATTTAAGAAAATAATACAGATTTAAGATTTTGTTTTTTAAACAAATTCAAACATAAAAATGAGATATTTAAAAATATTAAGTAAAGAGCATTAGGATATGACAAAGATTACGATGGTAGTACTCAAATGAATAAAGCACAGGAAACACAAGCTTAAACAAATTCTGTTCTTGAGGAAAAATTGACGACTTAGATGGTGCAGTTAATGGGCTCATTAACACTTATGGGTTATCTGTGTAGGAGAACAGAGCAAAAACATTCTAGAACCTCTTTCTCCAGATTTCATGACTCATAACTAAACTTCAGAACCTCCTGTCTAAACAGTCAACATTGCTGACATTATGAAACATAAACTATACCTCAGTTAAATTCAATATTACAATTACATCACAAAATAGCTATTTATATACATATTACGTTTCCCTATATAACAGAATTTTTACAAGATGCTTTCCCGTAAATCAATGCATAGCTCTATCCTCTTTAGTGGGTCCAAATCCAGGCAGAGCAGTTCCCCTTCTGGGAATTACAGAAAGAACTGAATTGAGGCTCACAAAAGAGAGAGATGGTGAATTTCACTGGAACTGAATTGGCCTTATCGTGTAGGTAAGAGGTAATTCTTCCTAATTACCCCTTGTGTCCAAGGCAAAGGTAAAGAAATGGGAGAGGAAGAACCTGAAAGCTGCTCCTCCATATTTAATGTCACAATGGAATTCCCGCCACTCCCTCCTAATTATGTAAGACATGTATCTGGGTTTCCCTCCTCAAAATTAAAGAAAAATAGGGGTTCAGCATAGAAGGAGTGCATGGTCAAGGCAATGGGGCATCTTGAATTTTCATTTAATGCTTTGGAAACTCTAGGCAGAAAAAAATGATATACTATGTACACTTTGAATCTTCATTGATTCAAATAATAACAGAATTACATAACCTGAAGCACTAATAATACATATTAAATCTTTCAGTTCCCATCGTTGTTTCTATCACACATTGTACTCCTGCTTCCCTTCACGCCAATGTTTCTGAGCCTAGGTATCTCCAGGGTTCACTGGGAAAAAATGGGTCTACCCTTTTCTATATTTCTATCTACATAGCTCAGTTGGTAAAGAATCCACCTGCAATGCAGGAGACCCTGGTTCAATTCCTGGGTCGGGAAGATCCCTGGAGAAGGGATGGGCTACCCACTCTAGTATTCTTGGGCTTCCCTTGTGGCTCAGCTGGTGAAGAATCTGCCCACAATGTAGAAGACATTGGTTTGATCCCTGGGTTGGGAAGATCTCCTGGAGAAGGGAAAGGCTACCCACTCCAGTATTCTGGCCTGGAGAATTCCACGGACTGTACAGTCCGTGGGGTCGCAAAGAGTCGGACACGACTGAGCGACTTTCACTTTCACTTTTCTATCCTGCTCATTTTCTGAGCTTGATTTCTTCTACTTTGCTTCCTCAGGTGCCTTTGCTCCAAGGATCATTTTTTAAAATTTTAACTTTTTCTAGAAACAGATGCCCCTTCATCTGTTCTCTTTATTGTGCATATGTGCTTAGTTGCTTTAGTCACGTCCAGCTCTTTGGGACCCTATGGACTGTAGCTGGCCATATGGACTGCAGCCCGCCAGTTTCCTCTGTCCATGGGATTCTCCAGGCAAGAACACTGGAGTAGGTTGCTCTGCCCTCCTCCAGGGGATCTTCCCGATCCAGGGATGGAACCCATGTCTCTTACATCCCCTCCATTAGTAGGCGGGTTCTTTATCACTAGCACCGCCTAGGAAGCCCTTTAACATTTTAATTTCTTTACTATCATTTAAGCAGAGACTTAAGATATTAAGTTGATAAATATGTTCAACCATCTTAAATTGGATGTAATTTACACACAAACAATTGTATTCTCATTTTAGGAAAAGTACACAGACTTAATTATCACAGGGCAAAGAATAAAGAAGTATTTTGAAAAAAAAATTTAAGGGCATTAATGTCCATGTTGCCAAATTCCATGATCCTCGTCTTATACTCTCTCTAATAGGTATCAGTTCAGTTCAGTCACTCAGTCATGTCCGACTCTTATATAGCCATGTTATTTATCAAATCAAAAACTGAATTTCATCTACTAAACCTCTCCTCCCGCATTCCCATTTTGAAATGGAACTGAGCCAATTACTCAGGCCACAAACTTTGGAGTCACCTGACTTCCATCTTTCCCTCATATCCCATATCCAATCAGTTAGAAAATCCTGATAGTCCTACTTTCAGAATATATCTTGACTATATTTGATAAGTTTCAAGACCTCTATTGGTTCCTCTATATTGTTTAGAACAGTGCTGTCCAGCAGAACTTTCTGTGATGATGGCTATATCTTACGTTTGTGCTTTCCAGTATGATAAAGTCAACTGCCACACATGACCACTGAGCCCTTGAAATGTGGCCAGTGCACAAGAGGAACTGAGTTTTTATTTACTTTTTTAAAGTAAATATTGGCCATTCTGGTTTTAGAATTTCTCCTATTTAGGTAAGTTTAATAACTTATTATTAATCATGTCATTAACTGATATTGAAAATTTTTTTTCATGTGGACCAGTCCTTTGGACAGCAAGGAGATCAAACCAATCAACCTTAAAGGAAATCAACCCTGAATATTCATTGGAAGGACTGATACTGAAGCTGAAGTTCCAAAACTTTGGCCACCTGATGCAAAGAGCCAACTCATTGGAAAAGACCCTGATGCTGGGAAAGATTGAGGACGGAAGGAAAAGCAGGTGACAGAGGATGAGTGGGTTGGATGGCATCACTGACTCAATGAACTTTAGTTTGAGCAAACTCTGGGAGATAGTGAAGGATAGGAAAGCCTGGCGGGCTGCAGTCCATGGGGTTGCAAAGAGCTGGACACAACTTGGAGACTGAACAACAACTAAAATATATGTTAGCATTAACATGTAATTCAGTAGGATATTCGAACTTGTTAGTGAATAAGAAACTGGATGACAATCTCTTACTTCCACAAGTAATTAAATCTTAAGTAAGCAGTGCAATTATATTCCTAACAGATTTCTTTCTTCATCCAAAAGTGAATAATTTTAAAGTCTGTTTATGAAGAACGTTTCAACTTTCTTAAACTTACACCTACATTTTAGCAGTCTATTGTCAGAGGCATTTCCAAAATCAACAATCCCTTATTGGAATTTCCTTCTTCACTAAAGGACTGTTCTGTTTCAATCCATGGCCAACATAGCACATGGTCAGGAGGAATGGTACCTGTAATGCAGGAGACTTGAGTTCAATCCCTGGGTAGGGAAGATACCCCAGAGAAGGGAATGGCAACCCACTCCAGGATTCTTGCCTGGAAAATCCCATAGACAGAGGAGCCTGGAGGCCTACAGTCCACGGGGTCACAAAGAGTTGGACACGCCTGAGCACCTAACAACATACTACAACCGTCATATTAGGAAATGAATTATGATGACTTTTGTTCCACTGTAAAATCCCAAACTGATTACATTTATCCGATAATTCCAACTGGTTTTTCACTTGAATTGACTATTTAACTGACCATGGCAGAAGCATTCTGTCAAACATGAAGGAAATTCATAAATGTCAAACCAAAAAAGAATAACTTCACTGAGAAAAGATGAAAGTTCTTATGGTAAATAAGGTGACCCTTTTCGAAAAAGAGTTATCAATTTGAAAAATCAACCATATAATAGGGTAGACAAAGACTCTTGTGAAAAGAAATTTGCAAAATTGCAACAATAAGCAACTCTTAAAACTAATGGATCCTGTGTGATTCCCTTGGGAGAGGGAGGACTCTTAGAAGTTTGCCCCTGGTTTCCTTCAGGCTTTGTCTCATTGCCTTTTTCCCCTTTGTGGATTTTGCTTTGCACCCTTTTGTTGTGATCACTCTATTCTGTGGAGTCCTGTGAGCTATCCGAACACAGTATGGAACTTGGGTTGATCGTGGGAACGCCCAACACATCAGCCAGTGATGTATCTACAGGCAATATCTGGAATTGTGGCAGCTATATTTATGGTAAATACTGGAGTATAAGCCTTAAGGATTCGAGATAATATTCAGATGAACAGCAGGCTGAAAAAACAAAACCACCCCACGAACCTTATAAAATGCATGACTGAGCCACTGAACAAAACTTTGAACCTTCTACCTTATGTCTGCATGCGTGCTCAGCCACTTCAGTCGTGTCTGACTCTTTGTGACCCTGTGGACTGTAGCCAGCCAGGCTCCTCTGTCCACGGGATTCACCAGGCAAGGATACTGGAGTGGGTTGCCATTTCCTCCTCCAGGGGAGCTTACCAAGCCAGGGATTGAATCAGCGTCTCCTGCACTGAAGGTGGATTCTTTACCCACTGAGCCACCTGGAAAACCCCCACCTTCTGTTTAGCATTTTTAAATAAATCATCATTTGTAAGAGAAAAAAATCTATGTAAGTACTATTCCAAGCTTTCTAAAGAACTGCTTAGGTAAAAGTAAAATAGAGTTATCTGAAGACATTACTCTTGGGAGGTTTTAAATTTTAATTTCTCCAGGAAAGCACAAAAGAAATGTATCATGGTCATTTTTTTTTTACCTGAAAGAACTTCTGGGCCTATCCAATAATAAGGTTTGAGAGGGCCTATATTTCAGTAGATTTCATCGTCCCTTTCAAGTTGTTGAATTTTCTGGCATAGAATCATCAATAATATTCATTTATTATTCTTTCATTAAGTGCAGAATCTGTTGCAATGTCACCTCTCTCATTCCTTACATCAGTAGTTAGTGTCTTCTCTTTTTCCTGATCAGTCTGGCTAGAAGTTTATACATTTAACTGGTTTTTTTCAAAGAACCAACTTTAAGTTTCACTGATTTTCAATCCTTTTTTTCCTGTCTGTTTTGTTTGATTTTTCCTGACCTTCATACTTTCCTTTTTTCTACTTAGTGTACTCCTATTTATTACTTTGCTTCTTTTTCTGAGAAACCTGGTGTGAGACATATTTTCTTTTCTGTGGTTGGTATTGAATGCTATAAAATTTCCCCAAAGTTTTGCTTTAGGAGCTTACATGCCATGCATTGTTATATACTGTGTCATCGTTTTTATCCCAAATAATATGCTTTCTCATTTCCTCTTTGAGCCATGGATTATCTAGAAGTGTGTTAGTTTTCAACTTCTTGAGAATTTCCCGGACATTTTATGACCTGAATAAATTTAAATGCATTAAAACTTGTTTTGTGACCCAGAATACGAACCATCTTGGTGATTATTCTATGTGCACTTGAAAAGAATGTGTTGGTTCTCCTGTCCTTGGGTGGTGTGCTCTATAAAAGTTAAGTTAGTTGATTATGTTGTTAGAGTCTTCTGTATTTTACTGATTTTCTACAGGCACACCTCACTTTATTGAGCCTTGTTTTACTTATTATACTTCAGATTTTGAATTTTTACAAATTGAAAGTTTTGGGCAATCCTGTATCAAGCAAGTTCATTACTTTTTAATTAAGATAAGTACATTGTTTTTAAAGATATAATCCTATTGCTTTTAGTAGACTACAGTTAGTGTAAACATAACGTTTGGAAAACCAAAAAAAATTGTGTGGCTCACTTTATTGTGGTGCTCTGAAACTGGGCCCACAATATCTCCAAGGTACATCTGTACTAATTTTGTCAGCTTCTGAAAGAGACATATTGATCTGCAGCTACCGTTGTGGGTTTGTCAATTTTCACTTGTTCTGTTTTTGCTTTGAGTATTTGGAAGTTCTGTTATTAGGTGCATAAATGTTTAGAACTGTTATATTTTCTTAATGAATGGATCCTGTTGTCATTATGAAATGGTATTTTTTTCAACCTGGTAACATTCTTTGTCCTGAGAAGTACTCTGTCTGATACTAATATAGCCAATTTTCTTTTAATCAGTATTAACATGGTATATCTTTCCATCCTTTTATTTATTTATTTTTTGCTACACTGCACAACTTACAGGATCTTAGTTCCCTGACTAGGGACTGAACCCAGGCTACAGCAGTGAATGTGCCAAGCCCTAACCACTGACCCCTCAGGGAATTCCCATCCTTTAATCAGTTAAGATTGGATTTAAAAATCAAGACCAGATTGTAGCAATATGACAAGCTCTACCTTTTAACTGGGGTGTTTTAACTATTTACATTCAATGCGATTATTAATATAGTTGGATTTATTATTTTGCTATTTTAAAAAAATTTGTCCCATCTGTTTTCCCTCTCACCTTTTTTTCTTTTCTTGCTTTTGGATTAACAACAGTTTTCATGATTCCATTTTATCTCTTTTGCTAGCTTTTAGCTATAACTTTTTGTTATTTTAATCTCTACTATATAGTTTATAGTACACATCTTCGACTTATCCCAGTCTATCTTCACATGATATTATACCATTTCATAAGAAGCCACAATGTATACAGACCCTCAAACAACACAGGGGTTAGGGGCACTGATCTTCCATGCAGTTGAAAATCAGTGTATAACTTACAGTCAACCTTTCATATATGTGGTTCCCCCATACCCACAGACTCAACCAACCACAGATCACACAGCGCTATAACATTGCTGGAAAAAATCTGCATATAAGTAGACCTATGCAGTTTAAACTTGTGTTATTCAAGGGTCAACTGTCTTTCATTGTCCCACTCTCAACCTGTGGGCCAAACCCATGCATTTTACTTTTACATGTATTTAACTTCCATGGTGAAAAAAGTAAAAATGTTAGTTGCTCAGTCATGTCCAACTCTTTGAGACCCCATGGACTACAGCTGGCTAGGCTCCTCTGTTTATGAAATTCTCCAGGCAAGAATACTGGAGTGGATAGTCATTCCCTTCTCCAGGGGATCATCCCAACCCAGGGATTGAACCCAGGTCTCCCACATAGCAGGCAGATTCCTTACTGTCTGAGCCACCAGGGAAATCTCATACTGCAACCTCCATACTACAGCCATACTCCATACTACATTGTTATTTTGTTTAAAATAAATTACCTCTTTTTAAAAAAGTTTACTACACATAATAAAAGCACGTTAAAAAGTACCAATCTTTATCCATAGGTATTTTTAAACCATTCCCCTCTGACCTAATCACTGTTATTACTAGCACAAATCAAATTAGTTTTTCTTCTGGCTAGCTGACCTTGCAAGTAAAGTGTTAAAATATTACAACCGTTATTTAAAAATGAAAGAGAAAATTTATTTAAATAACTTGGGCCTGTAGCCCAGCCAACTGGTGAGAGCTACTTGAAGTGATGCAAGAGCTGGCTGCCTGAACAGGGAGGTTCATCCCCTCCCTTCTGTAACTCCAGAGGGCACATTCTGAACTATGTGAAGCTAAAAACAAGACATCTGAACTCACTGGCTCCTACATCTGTGTAAATCTTACATTAAAAAAATATTAGAGTTAAAAGTGCCACCTTAGGGCTTCCCTGGTGGTCCAGTGGGTAAGAATTCACCTGTCAGTGCAGGGGACCCAGGTTCAATCCCTGCTCAGGGAACTAAGATCCTACATGCTGTGGAGCAACTAGTCCAGTACACAACTACTGAGCCTGCCTGCCAGCTAGAGAGAAGCCTGCGGGTCACAATGAAGAGCCTGCCTGCTGCAACTAAGGCCCGATGCAGCCACATGAATCAATAAATAAAATTTAAGAAAAATGCCACCTTCAGCAGCCTTGACCATCTAACTAGAAATAATCGGTGATTCATACATAAGGAATTGATGACATCTGCCCAACTCCCGCCTCTTTATTCCTTCCTCCTTAACTCCTTCCTCATCCTCCTTGACCTGTGATCACATGTTCTATACTCTTTGCTCCTTCCCTGGGAAGGCAGTGTAGGAAAACGGTGAAGTATCTAGGCTTTAGAGTCAGAATGAATTTAAGTTCCTGCTCATTCATTTAACAGTTGTGTGATCCTGGACAAGTTATTTCAGCCTCCTAACAGCCTACTTTCCTCAAGGGAACAACAATGGTACTTAATTAAAGGACTGTCAGATGGATTAAATGAAAAATGATATAAAACTTCTTGCCCATAGTAAGTGGCCAAAATATGTTAGCCATTATTATTTCATTTTTGCATTTGGGGATTCTTATATAGAATGGGCCTATGAATCTACTTTTCTCAGCCTTTTATAGATTACCTTTAAAACATATTTAAATAACAGGAAAAATATCATATATATTTACCAGTGTCGTTAGTATTTTATTTTTTATCCATTTGGTATCACTTGCCCTCTGCCTGGGGAACTTCATTCTTTGATCTGCTGGTGATGAATTCTTTCAGCTATTTTATCTCCGAAAAAAGTCTTTATTTAACCTCAATTTTCAAAGATTTTCATTGAGGAGAGAATTCTAGGTTGACAGTTTCTTTCGATACTTTAAAGACACTGCTACACCTGTCTTCCTCCTGCATTGTCTCTAACAAGAAATATATTGTCAACACTTATCCTTATTCCTCCTTTGCTTCTCTGGCTGCTTTTAACACTGCCTCTTTCTCAGGTTTTGAACAGTTTGAATATGATGTGCCTTGCTGCAATTTTCTTCATGTTCCTTATGCTTGGGGTTCATTAAGATTCTGAACCTGCATGTGTATAGCTTTCATCAAATTTGGAAGTTTCAGCCGTAAGTTATTCAAGTGTCTTTTTCATCATGGCCTTCTCTCCTTTAGGGACTCATATTTCATGTATATTAGCCCACCTCAAGTTATCTCACAATTGATGCTCTGTTAATTTAAAAACTATTTTCCTTTTTGTGTTTCACTTCAAATGATTTTTATACTGGTTTTGTCTTCAAGTTTACTAATCTTTTCTTCTGTAATGTTTCAGTTCAGTTCAGTTCAGTCACTCAATTGTGTCCGACTCTTTGCGACCCCATGAATTGCAGCACACCAGGCCTCCCTGTCCATCACCAAATCCCGGAGTTCACTCAAACTCATGTCCATCAAGTCAGTGATGCCATCCGGCCATCTCATCCTCTGTCGTCCCCTTCTCCTCCTGCCCCCAATCCCTCCCAGCATCAGAGTCTTTTCCAATGAGTTAACTCTTCACATGAGGTGGCCAAAGCACTGGAGTTTCAGCTTTAGCATCATTCCTTCCAAAGAACACCCAGGGCTGGCCTCCTTTAGAATGGACTGGTTGGATCTCCTTGCAGTCCAAGGGACTCTCAAGAGTCTTCTCCAATACCACAGTTCAAAAGCATCAATTCTTTGGCGCTCAGCTTTCTTCATAGTCCAACTCTCACATCCATACATGACCACTGGAAGAATCATAGCCTTAACTAGACGGACCTTTGTTGGCAAAGTAATGTCTCTGCTTTTCAATATGCTATCTAGGTTGTTAATGTTTAATCTGCCATTAATCCCATCCCTGTATTTTTCATCTCAGACATTCTAGTTTTCATATTGAGAAGTTCAGTGTGTTCCTACTAACTTTTGCACATATGGAATACAGTTATAAAAACTACATTAATGTACTTTTCTGCTATTCTAACCTCTGTGTCAATTCTAACCTCTGTGTGCAGTCTAATCTATTTACTTTGTCATTACAGGTCATATTTTCCTGCTTCTTTACAAGCCTGGGAATTTTTGATTGAATGCCAAATATTGTGAATTTCATCTTGCTGGATACTGAATGTATTTAGACATATTCTTGAGTCTTGCTTAGGGATGAAGTTAAATTACTTGAAAACTTGTAAATTTGATCCTTTCAGGTCTAACTTTTAAGATGTGTTAGTCTGGCCCAGAGCAATGCAGGTCTAGGGCTTGTTTGGTGCGGTGTGTTCTTCTGTGTACCCTATCTAACACCTTATGAACCCTGAGGCCTTCCAGTCTGATTTGTGGGAACAGGCACTATTCCCAGCCCCGCCAGCACCCACAAGCACTGCTCCTTTTCTTCCTTCTGTGCGGCTCCTCTACAGTCCGTCAGTTTCCTCACATGCATGTGTTTAGAGTACTCAGCTGAGCACTCAAAGAGGCCCCTCTGCAGGGCCCTCTGCAGGAACCCTTCTGGGGTTCTCTCTGCTCTGTTCTCACCTTACTACGCTGTCCTGTTAACTCTGGTTGCCTTAGTCTCCCCAGACTTTCAGCAATAAGTGCTGAATTCAGGGTGTACACCGTTTTCCACCTGGTTTCCCACCCTGCACCACAGCCTAGAAACTCTCTCAAGTTGGTAACCTGAGCAATCCGAAGGTTCACCTTAGTTCTCTCTGTCGTGGATATCACTGTCTTTCACTGCCTGACATCCAGTGGCTTAAAAACAGTTGTCTCCAACATTTTCTTCGTTTTTTAGCTGGTGTGGACAGAATCTTGTCCCTGTTACTGCGTCTTGGCTAGAAGCGGAAGTCTTGCTGCTTTGTTATGCTCGTTTCTCTGTACTGAGCCACTGTAAACGGCATCTCAGTTCAACCATCCCTCCTGATGGCTTGGGGTCAAATCTTTCATGGTTATGAGCCTGCCCCCCTAGATTGCCTCTGTGTGAGCCTTTTCACTGCCTGCCTTAAAGGCAGTCATTCTTCTGTGTAAAAAGCACATTTGAAAGAAATAGTACGAAGGCTATGGAATTTTAATGCTATAGTGAAGAATGTCTAGAAGTTTGTGCAGCTTAAGTCAGTCAGAGACTGATTTTCATTCTGCAGAGTTTCTATACGAAGGATTTCTTTCATAATTCTTGCAAATGAAAAGAACATTCATGGGAAGAGCACGAAGATACTGGATGTGCAGGCAGGCAAAAGGAAGAAGGACAGACTTTGAGAAAGAAAGAGATTGAGAACTAAATTTTTCTAAGAAACATCATAGAACCAAGTCTCTGATACATTTACAAAGACATTGTCCTTGACGCATTTTAGAAAACAGTCTTATTCTTTCCTGTCTTCTTACGCAAAAATCCAATGTTTATATAACTAATATGCTAAAGTGAAATATTAATCAAGGCAGACAGCTGGAAGCATTATCATTATCCCTTAATAAATGTCAAAACAAAATATGGCAAGTTCATACAAGTGTAAGGTTGTTAAAAGAATCTAGGGCACAGGGGGCATACCGTGGCCCATGGGCTCTATTTGGCCTGCAGACTTAGGTTTCTCCTGGACAGCAATGGCCCAGACCGTATTTTCCAAAGTGTCAAATAAATGTCATATAAAAATCTTGGGAGAAAAGGAGATGGGGCAAGACTCCAGGTGGCAAGCAGATGTCCATGTTAGCTACAGTCTGAGCCCTTTCGTTCATCACAATATCTATCATTCATTACTGTCTTCCTCTCCCCCTCAACTATCTCTGACCTTTCTTGTCCCTACAGGTATGGAGGCTAGTGATACCTACTGAAGGGTATGTATAACATTATCCCAACAAATTAACTTATATTTTTTAACTTATAAAACAAATGTATAAAAGCATGGTGAAAATGTTTTTTTTCAAAGGGGGAAGTTAGGATTCCTAAAAAGATACAATAAAAAGCATATTTATTTTCTACCAATTTTAGGAAAGCTGTATGTGGAGTGAGTACATTTTAAATCCCAAAATGCTTATTTTAACCAATTCATAAGATAATTCAGATACAGCTTGCATTTAGAAACTACAATCTACCCTATCTTTTGCCTATGTTTCAAAAGGTACACATAAAAGACAGCATAATTACAAAGAGCGATAACAATGTTATCAGAAAAGTATGCTCTTACTTTTTCTACCAATGCAGTCTAAGCAGGTAATAAATTTGAACTTCTAGTATAAAGTAAAAGTCCATATACGGTCCATATATAGTCTTCGGTTTTCATGCATTAACCAAGAAAACCAGAAGAGTAAGTGAATTTCTATATACCAAACATTTCTATATACTAGGGTTTCTTTGTAACTCAATACTCCATAAAAGAACTAAAATACATTTAAGTTGCCCTTCAACTGCAAAACAATCCAACTTCAGCTGTACCAAATATTTATCAACCTCAGTTAAAAGAAAATGTCCAACTTAACAAACAAAACAGTATATTAATGGTAAAACATTCAACTTCGCTTTTACTACTAATAGATTTCTAACTGGTAACAAAAGAATGGAGATGAACAGGTCAAAAATGTGAGACATGTTTGACTAATGAGGTAATTGGGGGCAGGGAGAAAATAAAAAAAATAAAAGTGAACCATTAAATATATAAAAAAGGAAGACTTTCTATAAATTATTTTCAAAAGCACAGAACTTTTTAGCATACTCAGAGGGTACACATAAAGCTGCCCATTAAGGAAAACTGAACCATTAGTTTGGTATATAATGTTTCCTCCTGGCTCTGATGACATAACTGAAAATGAAGGTTACAGCAAAGCACCCCAAGAGGGGACCTGGAGACAGGACTAGAAAGATGACTGACTTTTTAATGTTTGTACTTTTCAATCTTGTTCAATATGCATGTTTTGCCTACTCTGAAAAATAAGATACCTAAAATTAATAAAACACACTTTACCTGCTACTGTAATTAAAGCTTGTGGAGCAACAAAACTTTTCACTGAGTGAAAAACTGTATGATCATCTAACTATTTGCATGAGAATGCTATGAAATTCTTAAGTGGGGAAAAAAAAAAAAAGCTGTGAAAACACTTAAGGGAAAGGGTGAATAGAGATTTTATGTTTCAAAGAACTCCAGAATATAAATTTCACTTCTCCAAATAAAGCAAATGTCAATCAGTTTATATTGCAAATGAATTTTAAAACTGTATGGTGAACTAAAATTTAGAAATTTTGGAGTTCTCTTATCTCCCTTCTACAGCACCACATACAAGGCATGCAAGCCTACTGAAAGAGTCAATTCAAAGGAGAAGAAAAGAAACTTTGTTAGCAGTCACCAAGAGTTTGGGGCTCTGTAAACACAGCTGTCAACCAAACCAAAGGACAATTTTTAAATGCACTAAGAATGGAATGGAGAGTGGGTCATAAACTATTCTTAATGATCGCACCTTAATAAGATCATTACTTCTAACCGTAAACTAAAAGTTACAAATGATTTTCACTATTAAAATTATCTAGTGAGTAGGTCAGGAAGATCCCTTGGAAGAGGAAATGGCAATTCACTCCAGTATTCTTGCCTGGAGAATTTCATGGACAGAGGAGCCTGGTGGGCTACAGTCCATGCGGTCACAAGAGTCGGACATGACTTAGCAACTTAACAACAACAAATGATACACCATGCTTGCTCCCAGATAATAACAGTGTCTCCAAAACAGATCAATCTCTACCCAAGTGAATCCTTTGACTGAGCCACACTTTCTTAAAACTTGTACTGTATTGATTGTTTTGTAATATAATGGTTTCCTATCTTTATTATTTGCTTTTTTTTTTTAACCTAGATTTTAATTTTTTTGGTAGGAGCCATTTTCCTTTCCTTTTTTAGTATATCTCAATGCTGTTGTTGTTTAAGTCGCTAAGTCATGGCTGACTCTTTTGAGACTGTAGCCCACCAGGCTCCTCTGTCCATGGTATTTTCCAGGCAAGAATACTGAAGTGGGTTGCCACTTTCTTCTCCAGGGGTTCTTCCTAATCCAGGGATCAAACCTGTGTCTCCTGCACTGGCAGGGAGATTATTTACCACTAAGCCACTAGGGAAGCCCATTCCTCAATATACCAAAAATAATTCCAAACACAGAGTAGTCAGTCAAATGCTTTATAGCTGTATAATTAGTTTAGTTAAGAAACAAAAGACCATTACAACAAAAATTTACATTACTTGTAAAACATTTTAAATTGCTGCTATTTTAACTATCGTCAAATAATTCTGTGGGTATTTTTTCTACCAGTTTTCATAGTTTTCACATATTCAAGGGGACATGGCAGGTTTGCCCACTTTATTTCCCTTAAGATGTCAATCATTTTAGCTTTAAAGTGACCAATGTGTAGTTACTATGTCTAAAAAGATCTTACTTGGAATACATCTGATAACCAAAGCATAGTCAGTGACCTAATCAAAACATACTTCTGAGGCTAAAATCTGCATGGACAAACAGATAAGCCATGCTTTTTTCTCCATATAATGAATCATATTTCCTAGTTTGCTATTGTGTCCAATATATACAGATGAAAAGTGTGGTGAAAGGTAAAGAATTCTTATTAACTGAATCAGTGGGCTGTGCCCAACCAATTTATATATGTAATGACTCAGGAATAAAGCTCATGGAACTTCCTGAGGTAGATATTATTTCCATTTTATATATCAAAGAGATTGGATAAATCACTTATCCAAAATGACTCTAATTACTAAAAGATCTAAAATACATACCAAGGACTACCTAAATATAAAATCTGTGCTCTTTCTACTATACTATGCTTCCAAACTTGTTTGAATGTGAACAGCAAATTATGACACAGCCTAGATTTAGTTTTCACAAAAGCTAAACATTTGAGAATGAACATAAATATATTAATTTTCTCCTGTTAAAGGTTATCAGTAACTCAGTTTAATATTTCAATGGTAGGTTAAATAATGAAAATTGTGTGAATGATTCATATTTATTACAAGGAATTAAGTATCAAACCGCACAAAGTATAAAATACTAAACAATCTCTGTGAACTAGCCTCCACAGACAGTAAATCCAGTTTTTAATTATTTTCTAGGTCAAGGCACTTTAATTAACATAATAGATGTGTTAGCTATCAAGTGATAAGTCAGTAAAACCAAGTCCAGTATCCACCCCAAAACCTAGCATAGGACCTATAATTTATCCATACCTACTACAACCAAATACTATTAAGCTGGAAACAAATGGAGATCAGGTGTCAGGAAATCTGAAGAAAACAATAATTGAATCCCCAATATCTACTCTCTTCAGTTGTCAGGTTGGGGACAGCCAAGTGCCCAGCAAAAAACAATTCCCAGCATCCCGTGATGTATAGCACTGGGTAAGGAATTCAAGAAAAGTTTTTGAAAAGATCTGACTCAGCTGGCAGGCACACTCATCTTTTGTTATTTTTGCCATTTTCTCCATTTCTTCCATATTTTGTCTAACTAGAAGGACAACATTTTTAATAGAATGCTAGCAGCCATTTTGTCACCAAGAGGGCATCGTGAGGATGAAAGCCATGTTATAAGGAGGTAGAGAAGAAAAAAAAGATGTCTGGGTTCATTGCTATTTCTTGAAACAGTTATCCAGCAGCTCTGGAGTACTATGCTAAGATTTTATGTTACAGAAAAAAAAAAATCCCAATCTTCTTTAGGCCCTGTTATGCCAGGGTTCTGTACGAGCAACCCAATGCAATTTCTAATTAGAAGAAGCAAAACAATTCACTGCAGTGGTTTTGGATAGGGCAAGCACACAGAATATTTCCCAAATCAATTCCCCTGTTACAAGAGATGCATTACAAATTCTGCAGTTAAATTGTCAAAGAAATGAAAATGATAAACAGTTGACCATCTGTAACCACAGGTTCCACAACCACAGATTCAACCAACCTCAGATGGAAAATATTTGGGGGGAAAAACATTTCAGAAAGTTCCAGAAAGCAAAATTTGAATTTGCTGCATGCTGGCAACCATTCACATAAGATTTATACAGTATTTACAATGATTTACATAGTACTTACATTGTATTAGATATGATAAGTAATTTAGAGATGATTTAGAGTATGTGGGATTTGCATAGGTAATATGCAAATACTATGCCATTTTACATAAGGGACTTGACTGGTCACAGCTTTTATATTCCTATGGGTCCTGGAATCAATCCCCTGGAGAACAGTAAGGGATAACTGTATATGTTATTATCTTAGAGATTCATAAGGTACATTAGAATATTAAAGGGTCTAAAAGTGCACACAGTAACAGGATAAATGTCCAGTAATACTTACTCAAGAATTTTACGTTATGTTACAAAACGCTTACCCCTAAGAGCATAACAACATGTTGTTCAGTCACTAAGTTGTGTCCAACTCTTTGTGACTCCACGGACTGCAGCAATATCTCTGTTTGCGTGACTGAACAGTTTACATATCTTGAGAGTATTAACTTTCAAAATAGACACTTTGGGAGGATAGATACCTTTGGCTTCAAACACAGTATTATCAGAGACATTTCTGGGACTCTCCTTTCTAATCATGTTCACAGTCTCATTTTAAAAATTGCTCCATTTACTTTACAATCATTTTCCAATTTAATTGAAATTAGTAAATCCTCCTTAATCATTCACCTTACTAGAATATGAATGTATTATTTAACTGAATCAAATCCGTTCTCAAACAAGACATATGCCACATGTCACATGATCTAAAAAGTAACTCGAAAACAGGAGATGTAGGATTCTAAAAGTGAGTAGTTTACAGACTTCCATGGTGGTCCATGATTATGACTCTGTGCTTTCACTTGCACGGCCCAAGTTCAATCCCTGGTCAAGAAACTAAGATCTCACAAGCTACAAGGCATGGCAAAAAAAAGAGTAGTTTGAAGAGAATGACATTTATTTTCACAAGTTCCATGAAGCGTGTGAAACTTAGGCACAGATAACATACATCAAGTCCAAGTAGTGAGCGGAAGAAACGGAAACACGTAACCCAAGGAACAAGCAGGGCCATGAATGCTGAAACAAAAAAACACATTTAAGTTCATGTATTACCTTTACCCAATGTTTTAAAAAACACTTATAAGTAAAATGTATGTATATCAAAAATAATAATCTAATATTTATTAAATACCCATATGCATTAGCTGAGAACCCCATGGAGCCTGCTGCGCTGCAGGCCATGAGGGTGCCGAGCCGGACATGACTTAGTGACTGAACAACGACATGTATTAGGTACTGCTTTGTTGCTTTACATGTTTCAATGAATTAATCATTTAATCCTTACCACAAACCTATAAAAGAGGCTTAGCTATAATCCTTATTTTTTAGACGGAAAAAAAGCGAAAATTTGCACAAGGCCAAAGAGCCTGTATATCAGAGTCAGCAACTAAACTCCAGGCAGCTTGGCTCCAGCGTCCGTGCTCGAAATTCTGTGCTATACTCTCTCTAAGTCAAAGCGGGATGGTCAACACCGCGCCCAACTGCAGCTAAAACCAACTCATGACTATTCAAATCAGTACCCAGATGCTTGTACGGTTTGCACATATCATTTTTATCTTCACAACTCTTCTGTGTCAATATATCCTGTCAACAGGCTGGTTTACTTGCCATGATCTCAGATGATCAAATATATGTGGGCACAGACTATTCCACTTATCTGCTGCCTTGGAAATGTGATCTCTGTGTATCACCAGTGGCTAGCAGAGTGCCTGGCAGAGGCACTTACTGAACTTTATATCGTGTACACTTACTGTACTCAATGTATACTTGCTGAATATAGAACAACTAAAAAGGGAGCAGGTCATCACAATAAGGTTATTACTCCAGATTCATCACTGTTGCTGTTAGAAAACACTCAACTGGCTTGGTCCATCAACAGTGATTCTTTAAAATCCCTTTAGGTGGAACAATATCATCTATTTTTAAGTTAAACCTCAGGACCTCAATACAGCCTTAAAATACCTTTGAATTTAGACAAAGTCTTTAAGCACAAACAGAAAGATTTAGATGAATTATTTTTTAAAAAAATATAGCTCTGCTTTGTCTTTAGTTACATAAGTATATGTGATCACATTAATATATTTTCTTTTATTTAAAAACTGAAAATTTCCATTAAATTTTAATAATGGAAAACAATACAGTCTAGATTTCTTTGTAAGTATTATATAACAATGAACACTGAAGTATGTGTTGACTTGAATTATAACTGAAATAGCAATACTGCCATGTATTAAGTAATAACATATCCTACTTATTATTTATTTTTATATACCTCAAAGCACTGCCAGAATTTCAAAGCTCTGACTGAACTCAATTGAATGGTATATAACCACAGAACAGTTTTAGACAGTTTACAGTTGATAATCAAGCACTCCTAAATTATATTTATTATATATTTTAAATTTTTTATCAGTTTTTTAATCTAAAATGTTTTTCTTTTTTTAAACTCAACTATAGCTGATCAGTTTTTTTTTTAATAAAACATCTATTTCAGCTTTCATGAAGTACAGCTACAAGGATACATTTTAGCTTCTGTAAATTTTCATATAGTAGCTAGAAAATTTATATACGTTACATCTGAATCATTGTCTGAAGTTCATTCCTTCACTTCTAGAAACTAGCCATAAGAGTAAAATCAAAATAGACTCTGTGAAAAATGACTTTAATCAATACTGCATTCAAATAATCCTATGAAATTATACCTCAAAGTCAAGAATATGAAAGACTCTGAGGGAATAAATTTATCATTCAAAATATTATGATAAGGGAAACTCCTGTGTCAAAACACTGATTATTTCTTCACTTCAACACTATATATTCCAGACAGGTATTTGACTACACAAAGACCTAAAATAAATAATCCCTTAATAGTTTAAATGCTTATTTTAGAAATTACATTTTTCTAGAAAAAGTGTCTAAAACCCTAAGCCAATAAGGAAAACTGACTTTTGGTATTTTTTACAGTGCGGTGGGGCGGGGGGGGGGGGCGGTGTGCAGCTGAGATGAACTGCGAGTGCAGTTTCCTCTAAGTTGCGCCTCAGTAGTTAACAAGTGACAAATACCACTGAAACTGATGACGTAGTGTTAGCTTTCAAACATCTCAAACTGCTTAGGAACCTCATTTTTGTTAAAGGGGATGCTTTCTTGTGGGAAGAAAAAGTCTCTGGTGCATGTTCATGTTAAAACTAAAGATGATTTTCTGTTGGAAAATTCAATCATATCATATGACAACAAACAGACTTCATTTGCAAAAGAAAAAAAAAGAGCCTCCTCCAGAAAGAAAAACCTTGAGTCAAATTCCAGCACTTAGGCTGAATTGATGAATTTCTCTGTTTCCTGAATCTGTTTAGATTCGGAGCATACTGATATAAATGACAAACATAAGGACACTCAAGTTCCTCCTCTCAGTTAACTTGGAGAAAGAAAACCTCACAACTAGGCACAAGAAACCTAAGAAAGACGAAATACAAGCATCAAAAATGTGGTATTTCTCCTTAAAAAACTATCAAAAATAATACTATATATACTTTCAATTATAAATCTGACAGAAACGACTCTATACATCTCATTTCAAAGGAGAAACTGGAATATAAATTTTAAAATCTCTAGGTAATACAGAACTTTCTGTGATGACAGAAATGTTCCACAGCCGAGCTGTTTAATACAGCGGCTACTGAGCCAAAAGTAGCTACTGAGTCCTTAAAATTTGGTTAGTGAGGGGAGGGAGTTTAGGATTAGCAGATGCAAACTATTATAGGATGGATAAACAACAAGGAATGATACTTTGTATTCATGATAAACCATAATGGGAAAAAAATGGAAAATATATATACAACTGAGTCACTCCGCTATACAGCAGAAACTAAACACAACATTGTAAGTCAACTATACCTCAATAAAATGGTTTAAAAAATTCTTCAGTGAAATAAGGAACTGAACTTTAAATGATACCTAATTAAATTAATTTAAATTTAACAACATGCGCAGCTTTAAGGAACAGGCGGGAAGTATTTATACCTTACATTCTGATTCAAATAGTAAAAAGCCTGTAGATGGGTATAGACACAGAAGATGCAAGTTTATTTTCTTTAAATTCTTGTGATTTATGTAGAGGAAAGTACATAATATAACAATATTGGTGCTACATTTGTGAGAATCGAATTTTCTATGCTAACCTTCTAGAGAGGACTAGAATATTGGTTCACAACTTGGCTCCACATTGTAATTTCTTAGGGAGCTTCCAAAAATATGTATGTCTGGGTCTTAACCCCAAAGATTCTCATTTAATTGGTCTGAATTGAGTCCTGGGCATTAAGATTTTTAAAAGCCACCCAGGTGATTCTATCAGGCAGCCAGAGAATCACTAAACTAGAAAGAAAATAAGAAGCTGTTTATTAAGCACAGATGCAGTATACAACCAAAGACGTTTATTTGCTGGTAGCCAAGAGGGCCTTTCAGCAACCCAGATTCAAGCTCACCCTGAGGACTACGGTGAGTTACATGTTCTAAACATTCAGGAACAATTTGGGTGTACCATCATAAGTTTTGCTATTACTGAATGTTTTCAAATATGTAAAAGAGATTAAAAAAGGAGGAAATAAACTACTGTCAATTTGTACTTGCCACCTTTATATATATTATTAATTTCATTCTCAAAATACTATGAGAGGTAGGTATTATTAAATTACAGATGTGGAAAATAAAGATAAAGATGTTCCTAAGGATTTGGACACATGTTTCTCAAACAGTAAAGTCCACATTCTTTACACTACAGCAGAATTCTCTCTGAGGAAGTCTGTTTCAATAAAGTCTCATACTGGAATCAAAGAAAGAAAAATAAAGAAAAAGCAGGATTCAGTGGTGGAGCACAGGCTAAGGCAAACATCCTTAAACAGGTGCTTAGACCAGTTCCTGTATTTCCTAAGCAAACCCTGGGGAAAAAAACATGTGCATCTGTGGTTCAACTCTCCACCAGACTCTGCACTAGACCATACAGGAGTTGCTGTCCTTCTGCCTTAAGAAGTTAAGCAACTGGTCTCGTACTGCCTCACAAGCTATTAGCTACTGTCATCCAGCCTCCATACAGGCTGCGTAGTCACAGGGCCTGACACTAAACAGGAATAAGACAGGGGTTTTCATTTTGCCCCCTAGACTCACAGGATTACTGGAACTCTTCCTCATAGAGCAGTTTACAGACCAGTTTTTTTTTTCTTTTAACTTTTTATTTTGTATTGGAGTACAGCCAATTAACAATGTTGTGGTAGTTTCAGGTGGAAAGCAAAGGGACTCAGCCATACAAATACATGTATCCATTCTCTCCCAAAGTCCCCACCTATCCAGGCTGCCACACAACATTGAGCAGAATTCCCGTGTTACACAGTAGAACCATGTTGGTTATCCATTTTAAATATAGCACGTGTACATGTCCATCCCAAACTCCCTAACCACCCCTTCCCCCATCCTTCCCCCTGCAACTTTTAAGCTCCTCCTTTAAGTCTGTTAATTACAGACCACAGTTTTGATGTGAGGTACCTACAAGTGAGTCTGTCATAGGATTTCCTGGGCAACAACAAACAAATTTACACTATGTAACTTTTAATTTAACTTCGACCATTTAATGTTCTATAATAATTTGCTCATTAAAAGCTTTTTAAATGCAGTTCCTGGGTTGTTCTTAAGTTTCAAATTAAGAAAAGCTGTCAGTGGAAAAAAATGGGAAAGAGTGCAAGAGACCCTCACCCTTCCCCATCAGCACTAACTCTTCAGTCCTGAGACCAGATCCTTTCTCCTTTTTCAGGCCCCAGCCTTGCAAAGAGACATCAACTCAAGTGAGTCACACTTGGTTACATCAGAGGCCTGACAGGAGAAAACCTTCAACTCACTCTTCTAATTCATGGCACAGACTTCTCCCACAGCATATTCCAAAATAAGAAAATGTTGACAGGAGTTAACTCCTAGATGCACAGGCTTGAGGTGTAACAGTGTTTCCTTTGGATTTCAATTGGTATTAATTACAATTTAGTTGCACCACAAAAGTGTTTTGTAGTTTATTTGAAAATTACAAACTCTTGTCCAAAAATAATAAAAAAGGAAGCAGCAGCAGGGGCTTATCCCCAGTAATCCCTTCTCTAGGAATTCTGGCCTGGGCAATGAGATGAGCTGAAAAAATACATACTCAACTGATACGGAAGAAGTTACAATGTTCCTCACCCCATCCTTGACCTACTAAAGTAGAATAAAGCAAGGATTTGACCTGTTCATCTTAATTAAAAAAAAAAAACAAATTCCATTCAAGACTGATATCTATCATTTACTAAAAACAACTGATTAGCTAATTTTCACATTCACTTTTCATTTGAGGCATGCCTCCAGAAAAAATAATGTAGGTGTTAAAACTTTTGATCCCATCATAGTATCTAAGTCCATCCTTGCAATTGACACTGGTTTTTATGGTTTGTGTGTGTTACTTGTGACACGAAAAGCTATCTATAAATATTTTAAAATGCTGGTAATCACTTTCCTAAAAATAAGTGGGCTTCTCATGCAAGTACAAGTTTTGGTGGAACAAATGTTAATCCAAGACAAACTACATAAGAGCTAAAAAATAAGTTCTTGTAAAAGTGAAACACACTACAAATTAGTTCCTTTTCTTAATAACTAACCTAGATGTTTTTTCTATTTAATTCCTGCTTCCATTCTGCCATCTCCCCCACACATACTCCCACAAAGCCGCTAGAACATCAAAGTTAGAACACAAAGTTATTATGAAAAAGGTAAACTAAACCTAAAACTGGACCGTAAAGCAGACCATTGGCTTCTGTACGAATTTACTGAATCAATACATACAAGAACTTACTGATGCTGATGATAACAACACAAAAAATAATCTGTATCATAGCACAACACAAGCGAGCAATGAGCATGAAGCAAGTTTTCACGTTGATCCTGCCAACCCAGGCATCAAGAATTTGGGAAAATACCAAGGCTTGTTTCAAAACACAACAACTTCTTTCCTCCTCCCGTCCCCCCAATCCTTTAGTAACCTCTGTAGATCTAAATTTTAAAATCATTTTAATTAGTTACCTGCGCGCCAGTCAACCCACAGATCAGGTGTCCTACATTTTGTTTAGGTCCCCGCCTTGAAAACAAACCCGATTGCCCCATTTTCTGAGAGGTAAACTCAGCTCCAGGAAGCTCCCTATGAAGTCACCGCGTTTGTTGTTTCAAAGATGCAATTAAACGAAAATGACACAGGCTGTCGAACAGATGAGCTGCCCCAGTGCGTGGAGGAGTCTATCATCTCTGGGTAAGGCCAACGAAAACTGTATTGCTGTAAATCTATTTTAGTGGTAATGTTTCTTCCAGTTCATCCTTCTCCAATATACTTAACCATACAGGGAAATTAAACTTCGTGAATGCTTCCTTGCCTCTACCAAACTTTAGCCTCCCGGCTTTCGGTACTACAGCATCTTGCAATGAGCAAAGGCGGGGGCGGGGAGAGGGGTGGTTAACTCCAGAACGCGGAGAAGAGCAATAAAAGAGCTTGCATCAGGCAGTATCCGTCCCTCTGCACTCTGTTCCCCACCACCCCACCCCCTCTTCTTCGAACCCTCACATATACACATTCTTCTGGGCGGCCTCTAACCACACGATGTCCACAATCATTTACAGAAATGAGAAACAGACTCCGGGAGCCCTTCCACAGCACGCACAGAGCTGGAGTAGCACGATGCGGGTAAGGTCACTCTCGATTGCCCCACAATCTCTGTACTCATCCCCTCTGGGGTTTCATTCCTAAGGATCCGACTTTCCTCCGCCGAGAAGGCGGATCTACCTAATTCACAATCAGACAGCATCTCATCCTTCCTACCCACCCCGCCACCCCACCCCCACCCTAACACACCACCAAAGAAAAGTTCCTTCCACCAGGGCCATAGAGAGGTTGATTTTGAGAGGCTGAAGCCAAAAAAAAAGAAAAAAGAAAAAAACCAGAGAGAGGAAGGAATAGAGAGCGCGGCACACTTTGGCACTTTGCGCCCCTCCAGCCCAGCGCCCAGGACAGCGCACGTCCTTACCCGCTCGTCCCGAGACCCGGTCCGGCTACTGGCGCGCGGGGCAAGGGCAGCGGGGACGCGGCGTCCAGGCGGGCCGCGGGCAGCCGCCGCGGGCGCCGAGAGCCACCACCTCCTCTCCCCCAAGAGGCTGCGGGCGTGGGCCGGAGAAGCTGGAGAAGGAGCCTGGGGAGAGGGAGAAGAGAAGCAGCATCTCCTCCTCCTCCACGCCTCCGAAACGCTGTCCGGCGGCGACCCCGGCCGACCGCCAGACCCTGGAGCGCTAGCGCACCCTCGGCTGCCCCGCGCGCCTCCAAGGGCTTCCCCAAACTCTCCGGAGCGGGGCCGCTCAACTCCGGCCGCCGGCTCCGAGCGCTGCCGAGATACGCCTGAGGCAGACCGGGAAGCCGAGGAGCGCTGCTCGCCCGCCACGACGGTCTCTCGGGGCGGTAATCCCGGTGTGTCACCCTCGCCGCGCCGCGGCTGCCGGAGCTCCCGGCTCCTCTCCGGCTCCACCTCTGGCGCTCGCCCGGCTCCGCCCCAGTCCCTGTCAATCAACCCTCTTCGGACTTCTGGAGCCCCGCGGATCTCCGACCCTGCCGTCCCCTCGACCTCATTGGCCCGACGGCTCCTCAGCCCCGCCCCCTCCCTAGAGACGAGGTCGCCGGGGAGACCGGCGCCCAGGTTCCTATGACAACCGGTGCCTTAGGCCTGGCTTTTCGCGAACTTCTGGCTTGCCAGAAGCTCAAGTTGATGGCCCCGCAGGAAAAGTTACTAGCTCCTCCGGGGTGGACTCCTAATTTCAGACCAAGTTGAAAATGCCGCCGACCGCCCCCACACTTCCAACTTCGGAAACAGAACTTTATGGCCCTGGGGAATGCGAGTGAGAATGGAAAAATGCCCTGCTCTTCCTCTGCAAATCTAAATAAACCCCTCCCCACCCCACCCCTTTGACTTCCCCTGTCTCCAGCCTTGTTTCCATATTCTCACCGGGCGGATTGGGGTTTTGAAAGGGTGAGGAGAAGAATGCGAGAAAGAGCGGGGCTGTGCCAGTTGCCTGCAGCAATATTGCAACTTGGAAATGGCGGGGTCGACGAAAACAGCCCGGTGAGTTTTCCCACAGTTGTAAAGTGATCTTCAGAGATGCTGTGGAACACTTGGTCAACGCCAGATGCCTTCAGGAAAACTCCCATTCTCATCTTTTTGAAAAATAAAAATAAAAATAAAGTATGTAAAATCTTGTTATTTTCCTTCTGAAGTTCGGATAATCCTAAAGTTAAAAAAAATGAAGTAAAAAGTTTGGCATAATGCAATAAAATAAAGACATCCATTTTTCTATAGAACTACATATTACAGCTTGGCATAAGTATGTCCTAGCAGCTGTGACCCTCCTGAAAGCTAAAAAATTTGGGTGTCCACAATTTAACCAGGAAGTCTTACTGAATTCATGAGCAAAGGATATCTCATCATTTGAGTTTCAAACGTTTGGGTTTACTCTCAGAAGTATAAGGTAAACCTGGTACAGCGGGACCTGAAGGTAAAGTTATTCTTGGACCCCCCGTGTTAAGCCCTAGATGAATCTGAACTTCTTGGCTGGTTCCAAAATGGAGAGATCTGAAGCAAAATAAGAGCTGCAAGCTTTAGGCTCCTTAGCCCCTGAGGCTGCTGTACATGTATGATGAATGAGGGAATTAATAATAATGATTTACCTTTGGCGAGTACTTGCGTTTTCATTATCTCATTTACTAAATGAATAGCTGTGATGGATGTATTCAGTCGACTATGCCTTGCAAATGTGAGCTGAGTGTGATTACTTACAGCACTAAAACAATAAAATGCACAGCAGAATTTTAAGATAAGGACCCTGCCCTCAAGGAGATAAACGCAAAGCCTAAGAAAGAAAACTAGCATTCTTGAAACAATTTGAGATTAGGGCCAGAATGTGCAGCCAAACACTGAGTGCAGTACAGTAGTCAATGAGAGCAAGTCTGTGGTATGTAGAATGGGCTGGATTAGTCAGATTAAGGAGGAAAAGAATTTAAATTGGAAGGGTCAGGAGTGGGATGAAGGAAGCAAAGATGAGAAAAGACATTTATTTGAAGGAAAAATGTAAAACCAAAATGCAACAGCAGGAATAGAGTGGTGAAAGTAAATAACAATGAGAAGATCAGGCCAGCTGACCTAGAGACAGAAATGAAGGCTTGGAGCAATTCCCTAGCCCTTCACTCATTATCCGAAATAGGTTTTAAATGTTCTGGTTTAAGTATGGATTGGGAAGGTAGAGTGGGAGAGGTCATTTTGTGAGAATAAAAGCTTTCATGGAACATCTGCCTCTGTTTTGCCACTGAAAGAAAAGTTCCTGCATTTATTAGAAAGAAAAGCAATATCCATAATACTTGGAATAACTTATGCATTCATGTCAGAAAGAAGGTATAAAGAGGATGGTTTGGAAATTTTCACAAAAGTAGTTAGAAAAACTAAAGTGTTGTGAGTTTGTGTGTGTGTGTGTGTGTGTGTGTGTGTGCATTAAGGCCTTTTCAGGTGGTTGCCCTCCAGGCTTTTTCTCAGTGATCCTTGCGTTTTATATAAGCTGAAAGGCTGGTTTTAAAATAAATGACTGTGATACCAGAACCTGATAGAGTACACAAAAGAGAAATCTATAGTTTAATCTCCTTTTTGGATATAATGTAAAATTAAAGTACAATATTAACAGTACAACTAGAACTACATTACGAATGTAGGCCGAAGTTAAGAATTATGCCAAGTATATAAGAATGATTCTGTAATAGAAAACTTATTTATATATTAAGTCAAAGGAGAGAAACTGTGTGCTTTAATTGATACTGAAAAGGATTTTGTAAAATCCAGCATCGTTCCTTAATAAACAGTTTTGAAGAATGTATATTTTACATCAAACTCAGAAACTTGCTGAATAATGAACCACTATGCTAATTCCTGCTGGAGTCTGGAGCAAGGCCAAGAATGCCCACCATCAGTCCATGTAAGGAAATGATAGCCAATGAAATTAGATATGGCATGTACTTAGTCACTCAGTTGTGAATGACTCTTTCCGACCCTTTGGACTATAATCCACCAAGCTCTTCAGTCCATGGGGTTTTTCAAGCAAGAATATTGGAGTGAATTGCCATTTTCTCCCTCCAGGTAATCTTCCTGGCCTAGGGATCTAATCTGAGTCTTCTGTGTCTCCTACAATGCAGGTGGATTCTTTATCCACTGTTGTGAAATAGAAACAAGAAATTAAACACTGAAAATGTTAGGATTGTCATTTGTTTGCAAATTATATGCAAACTCTAAGGACTAATAGAAAAACTTTCAGAAGCAATAAAAGATGAGTTAGAGTAATATTTTACGTTTTGATGGACAAGCCAAGAAGTGGTACAAGTTACAGTCATTCTAATACAGATGGAAATTTTGAGAGTGCATTCTGTTTCTTTACATCCTCATCATTAAACTTTTTTGAACTTTGCCAATCTAATAGATACAAAATGCTATCACATTACATCTGTACTTTCAATTCTCTAATGAGCACTTTTTGTATGTCTACAAGCCAGTCTATTTTCTGTTACCAAAAATATTATCCCATATTTTCTTCTAGAACTTTTATAGCCTTCTCAGTTTATTCTTTGATCCATGTGGAATTTATTTTGGTGGTAGCAATAACTACCCATTTGTCCCCCAAAACCTTAAAAGAATTTGTAAATTTTACTATATAACCATGTAAAGCTTCTATAGAGTAATAAAAATGCTACAAATAGGAAATTTACAAAAGAAATTTTAAAAAGCAATAAATATTTAAAAATAAAACAACTGTATAGAGAAGTAAAACTATAAATGATATATTTGTAGCTATTGAATTGGAAAAATATTTTTAAAGATGTAATATCTGGTGTCGGTGAAAACACGTGAAATAGATATTGTCTCATCATTGTTGATAGGATTATAAATTGAGTTATTCCATTTGGGAGTGCAGTTGTGGTGTCTTTCATAATTTTTGATGTTTATATCCTTTTACTTATTTTTTTGAAATTTATCCTATAAAAATATGTATACCCATGACCAGAGATGTGATCTCTTTGTGGGACCTACCTGGTAGCTCAGTGGTTCAGATTTCAGGCTTCCAATGCAGGAGTCATGTGTTTGATCCTTGGTCAGGGAGGGAGTGAAGATCCCACATGCTGTGTCACAAAAAGGAAAAAAAAAAAAAAAAGAATATTCTTTGCAGTATTGTTGATAGTCAGAAAATTTAAAAACAAAATAAATGTCCATAATGGTGGAATGATTAAGTTAACTATGGTTACTCAGGTATATTACCTGGTGACAAAATCAAGTGGCCATACAGAATGATCTTATTTCTGTTCAAAAGTACATATATCTATGTATTGATACATGGCGATATTTATACTATTACCAATGGTTTCTATAAGAATTAGAAATCCAGAAAACATTGCATTTCTGAAATGTTTTAATTTAAAATCTTCACAAGATTGTTTACTTTTGTGTAGAAGGCCAAAGGGGTTAAAAAAGGCAAATTGCCCACTATAAAATAAGTCATGGGGATGTATGAATTCATGGGTATATAATGTATGGCAAAGGCACTAAAGTTGCTAAGAGAGTAGATCTTAAAAGTTTTCATAATGAAAAAAAATTTTTTGTAAATTTTAATTAAATTGAAAATTCAGTTCCTCAGTCAAACTAGGGGTGTTTCAAGTGTAGCACAGATACAGAGCAGTAGAGACACAGAACATTTCGATCATGGCAAGAAGTCCTATTCAGTTGAGTCGCTCAGTCATGTCCGACTCTTTGCAACCCCATGGACTGCAACACACCAGGCTTCCCTGTCCATCACTGATTCCCAAAGTCCTATAGGACAGTACTAATTCAGAGGCTAGCATACCTGATTTTTCTCTAAAAGATGAAAGAAAATCTCTTTCTCTTTTGCTAGTTTCTATTAAAACTTATAAACAAAAAGGTCAACATAGTTTATCACTACTAACAATAAAGAAATTACATAGCTGGCCATAACACAAATTTAACTGGGCTCCCATATGGTCCAACCCTGAATATTCATTGGAAGGACTGATGCTGAAGCGGAAGCTCTAAAACTTTGGCCACCTGATGCAAAGAACTGACTCACTGGAAAAGGCCTTGCAGCTGAGGATTGAGGGCAGGAGAAGAAGGGGCAACAGAGGATGAGATTCTTACATAGCATCACCAACTCAGTGGACATGAACCTGGGCAAACTCAGGGAAATAGTGAAGAACAGGGGTGCCTGGCATGCTGTAGTCCATGGGGTCACAAAGGGTCAGACACAACTTAACAACTGAACAAGGACAACATGGTCTGTGAGCCTCAGAATGTTTATTACTTGAGGACCATCCTAAGAAATATTTTCTGTGGGACCCAGGGATCACCCCATAACAGTCTCCTTGAGACTGTATTCCAAGAATGTGTGTTTTGTTTATTTTTATAGGGAAAGTGTCTAATAAACATTTCAACAAATTCAGAAAAGTATATATATCCCTCCAAAATGTTGCGATTGGGTGCTTTAAATGCCAATGATTTTAAAATATCACCTTTTAAAGGTTGAAATGAATTCTAAGCAAATCGAAATTTGTAAATAGCAATGTTTTCCCAGCTGACTTCTTGTGTTCATCTCAATATGAAATATTTGTATTCTGACTTGTACCAACTATGTTAGTGTTTTTTCCCACTTTAAGCCCAGGAACATATTATCCTTTCTTGCTTACAAAGTAAGGACTGCGATGGGAACTTTGCTCAGGTGAGAAGCAGAAGGGAGATAAGTAATCCACCAAAACACGAGCAGGTAATTGGAGCACAGACTCTGACAGTGTTTAAGGAAGACTTTGTGAGGCAGTACTAACACTTCCAAGTGAACCAAGAATTAGCTAGCAAGAAAATGCAGTGATGGAAACCAGATAGGACTACAATTACCCTCAGCTCCATTGAATAAGCAGGTTGTTTTCTTTTGGTGGTAGCTGAACTCTCTGTAAAATGTGAGAATTCCCCTAGGATGAGGAGTTACGTGACAGCAATGGCAAAGGTAACTCCAAGCATTGGGAGGCAGCCTGGTAGCTCAGTACAATGAAGAGCACAACATTTGCACTCAGAAGACTCGAGTACAAATCTTGGCAAGTTACCAGACTCCTTTGAGCATGACTTTCCTCCTCTAGAAAGTGAAGGAAATAAGAATAGCTGATATGTTCCACATGTTGTTCAGTTGCTAGGTTCACGTCTGACTATTTACAACCCCATGAACTGCAGCACGCCAGGCTTCCCTGTCCTTCACTATCTCCCAGAATTTGCTCAAACCCGTGTCCATGGAGTACTAGCCTGTAATGTTCTTTCAGTGTTCAAGTAAATGAAATACATGAAGTAAATGAAATACATGTATGAAAGCTATTTGTAAACTTTATAGCACTGTTTTAAAAAATTAAATAACAGCAACAACCAAAACTGTACAGATATTTGCAATTAGTGTTGAGCTTAATGAGACAGAAATTATTAATAATCTCTTTCATTCTGAAGAGAAACTTTTGAAAGTATTTATTAGGTGCCAGGGTCAGGTAGTTCTATGAAAGATTGTCAGAAAAATTTAACTGTGGTGCTCCTGTAACTTCTGCTTTTTTTTTGTCAACCAGATTCTTGGCTCTTTTCTAATTTCCCCCTGTACTGTTTAGTTGTAGCTGGAATCAAGATTGCTAGGAGAAATATCAGTAGCCTCAGATATGCAGATGACACCACCCTTTAGGTAGAAAGCAAAGAGGATCTAGAGAGCCTCTTGATGAAAGTGAAAGAGGAGAGTGAAAAAGCTGGCTTAAAACTCAACATTCAAAAAACGAAGATCATGGCATCCGGTCCCATCACTTCATGGCAAATAGATAGGGAAACAATGAAAACAGTGACAGACTTTATTTTCTTGGGCTCCAAAATCACTGCAGGTGGTGACCGCAGCCATAAAATTAAAAGATGCTTGCTCCTTGGAAGAAAAACTATGACCAACCTAGATAGCATATTTAAAAACAGAGGCATCACTTTGCTGACAGAGGTTCGTCTAGTCAAAGCTATGGTTTTTCCAGTAGTCGTGTGTGGATGTGAGAGTTGGACCATAAAGAAAGCTGAGTGCCAAAGAATCGATGCTTTTGAACTGTGGTGTTGAAGAAGACTCTTGAGGGTCCCTTGGACTGCAAGGAGATCCAACCAGTCAATCCTAAAGGAAATCAGTCCTGAATATTCATTGGAAGGACTGATGCTGAAGCTCCAATATTTTGAGCCACCTGATGTGAAGAACTGACTCATTGGAAAAGACCCTGATGCTGGGAAACACTGAAGGCAGGAGGAGAAGGGAATAACAGAGGAGGAGATGGTTATAGGACATCACCGACTTGATGGACATGAGTTTGAGCAAGCTCTGGGAGTTGGCAGTGGACAGGGAGGCCTGGCGAGCTGCAGTCCATGGGGTCACAAAGAGTCTACCACACTACTAGACTACTGTGTAGCTAGTAGCTCAGTCGTGTCCAGCTGTTTGCAACCCCGTGGACCCTAGCATGCCAGGCTTCTCTGTCCGTGGGGATTCTCCAGGCAAGAATATTGGAGTGAGTTGCCATGCCCTCCTCCAGGGGATCTTCCCAACCGAGGGACTGAACCCAGATCTCCCGCATTGCAGGTGGATTCTTTACCATCTGAGCCACAAGGGAAGCCCAAGAATACTGGAGTAGGTAGCCTATCCCTTCTCCAGGGGATCTTCCTGACCCAGGAATCGAACCAGGGTCTCTTTACCAGCAGATTCTTTACCAACTGAGCTACCAGGGAAACCTTGGCTCCCAAAATTGACCACAACTTATTAGCCACTCGGATGAAGGCTGGTACCATGTTAGGCTAAAAGCATTCACTTCCTCCTACTTGACTTGCCAGGTGTTCCACCTGACTCAGAATATTTCTCTCCCCTGAATGCCTCAGCTGGTAATTCTCACTTTTAGTCACTAATGAGTTAAACTGCAAGGTGTTAACTATAGAAGTGTGAAGTTAAATTTGCTTTCCCTTCCAACTTTCTCTCTTCGGGCATCTGTGTGATTGATTTATCAGATTAGGTAGCTGTCACTTTAAACCCTGAGGGTGAGAGATACTGGGGAGGTAAATTTTAATTAGTGAAGGAGAAAGAGGAATGAGGGGAAGCTAGTTTCAGCGTGAGTAGAAGTGGAACTGGTGAGAGAGGAATTTGGTGGGGAAGAGGTATGCGGTGTGAGGGTGACCCTCAGGGCTGCCGATACCAAGGGAGGGGCAGAGAAGTATATAGTAGTCAAGGGGTGTGGCGCTGAAGTCAAACTGCCTAATTCACAGGTTTCACCAGGGCCAGTCCTCTCTGACTCATTTCTGCTACTTGTCCTGGCAAGTTTTGGAACCACCTCTTCACTTTGGTTGAAGGGAGTATGGCAAATAAGCATAGCCCTTCTGCTTTTTGAAACTTGGCCACGTCTGAACACACACAAGGTAATTTAATATGAATATGCTGTCATCTAAATCTGACCTAAAGGACTTGCCTTAGGGTTCATGACTGTCAATCTTGATTTTTTTTTTGTTTTAAAGTGTTCCCAGAAATGGAAACCAAATCAGAAGTTAAGCTTTCTAGCTTATGCTCTGTCTTAAAGAACATAAACTAAAGTCTGATGAGAGTGTGCTGCTGTGCAGGAAAGTTGATCATTAAAGGCTTTGTAAGGTGGAATCAGAATGTTTAATGAAACAAAGCATCACTTTGTAAGAAATTCCTCAAAAGTTGATTGCCTTGATTTTTGCATTCTCTTCTGTAATGTTTAAAATAAAATGTAAGAGGAAAATGATCTAATTTATGGAAACTGGTTACCAGTTTAGGGCCCTCTCCTGACTTAGAATATCATGTAGTGGGAGAAACACTGAACCCCGCCACAGTTGACAACCACACGAAGAGAGGAAGTTTATCTTAGAGAGTTGAAGCTGCGCAGTCCTTTAGTTCATCTACAAACTTAAAGTAGGAAAATGTAAAAAAATATTATACATATATAATTTAAGCGCTTTACTTTTACGAAAAAAATCTGTCATTATATGTATATTAGCAAATCTTTTGATGCTGGGCCAGTCTTTGATTCTGACCAGGAGTCTGCTGCTTTGATTCTGACCATGAGTTCCAGGTTGTCTTTTTTACATAAACTCTTTCCAAATGCAAAAGCTACAATTTTCTGTTTTGTTTTATGTTAAAGGAAATATGGAACCTAAATGATACTAGCACAGTAATATGACTTTAGAGTACTTCTATATTTGTATAGTATATTCCAGTTTTTTTGCTTCTGGTAATTTGTGGCAACAATTTGTCTTTCTGTAGCATTCAACTTCATTTTTTAAAAATTATGGCAAAATATGTACATAACATAAAATGAACCATTTTAACTACTTTAAAATTTCAACTTTATTTTCAATAGGAAAATGTCTTTTACACTTAAGTATATAAAAATTAAATTACCTAGTTACATTAGCAAGAATAACTTACATTAAGAGTTTGGAAAACTAAAACAATTGATTTTTATGTAAGCTTCATTAAAGTAGGATTTTTGTCTATTTTATTCATTGCTATGTCCCTAGCTCCTACAACAGTGCCTGTCACATAGTAGGCACTCAGATACTGTGAAGGGAATGAGTGAATGGCCTTTGGTTGTTTTAACTCAGCTGGAGGAAGGATAAATGTTCACATACCATGATTTGGCTCATTAGTAAACATTCAAAGGCAGTGGGTATCAGTCTGTGTGTCTTATAGAGGGAATGGAGAACATTAGTTAATCTCGCGGTTTGACTAAGTGAAGATCATTTAATAGTGCTTCTATTTTAGTTTGAAAAATCCTGGTATAGTGCTTAGCACAGTATCTTATACACCAGAAGTATTCAGAAAATATTAATCTTTGTTGATTGTCGATTGATACATTTATTCTTGTCACTCTATTGAGGGAGGGAGAGGGGAAAAGGGGAAAGGGCAAATAGCAGAGATATTAATATTCCATGTATAGTGTTGGCGGGTGGGGGGAAAAGAGACTTTTTACTCTCTCAAAACAATTTAATTCTGTTCAGTCGCTCAGTTGTGTCCGACTCTTTGCGACCCCATGAGCTGCAGCACACCAGGCCTTCCTGTCCAACACCAACTCCCAGAGCCCACCCGAACTCATGTCCATGGAGTCAGTGATGCCATCCAACCATCTCATCCTCTGTTGTCCCTGGAAGAATAACCCCTGTTGCCTTTGATCAGAGAATATACTTCAGTTACTCAGGTTTCCATAAGCATTCTCCTACTTCATTGTACTTTGAATGATCTTCCTTTCTCTTGTCCAGTTCTCTTAATGGGAAAGTCTTCTCAGTCCCACCATTGGCAATTTGAATTACATGAAGAGTATCAGTCAGCTAACAACCCATTAGCCAAAAACCACTCTTTAAAGCTCACACCAGCCTGGGGTATGAACTGATTTCCAGGTATATTAATAATATAAATTTAGCCCCTTCTGCTTCCACTAGGCCCCTAGACTCCTGGAAATGTCTCACCTCTTTCCCATATTTCCAGAATTCTCCAAGAGACAGTTCCTATGTGCTCTGTAATGTTGTAATGTTTGTCTTTGTTCTTGTCCTCAAACCTTCTCCTGAAAGTCTAGTGCTGAGTATCACTTGCATTAGGGAGCTTGCCACTTCCACTGCTGCTGATATCCTCCATGAGGGAATCCACGCTGGAGTCAAGGGGATTATCTCTGAGTGCTCTCAAAGCTGCTCACCAATAGCGAGAGTGGGACTGAGCTCAATGGCAGGGGCAAGGCCAGCTCTGTGCCTTACTTTGTCACCTGGTTCTTGAAGCAGCACTGCCTATGTTCATTACATCACGAGGTCTCTGATGAAATTATTTCATGTGGATGTTGGGAAAGAGAGGTAGTCACCATGCCATGCCTTTCCCTTTACTGTCGTCACCCTACATACACTCACACACATACCGCTCTTTCCCTTCAACGGAAAGTAAAAGCACTTTTGTGCAAAAACTCATTCAAAGAGATGCTTTGAAAGATCACCAGACCTCCCTCTCAGCAAACAGCCAGTGGGTGGTGAGAGAAGGGTGAGCAAGCACACAGCTGTAGTAACAATGAGTTTTTCCACGACGCTTTCAGTAAACAAGCAAGAACTTTATGAGCTATTTCGATGTAAAACCAATTGTAAATGCATTATCTGTATTTTAATAATGCAACAGTTTCATAAAGTATGAATTTTTGTATCACCTCAACAATTGTATTAATAACATGTTCAACTATAACTACAGTAGTAAAATAAAAATGTACATGTCAATGATGAACTAAAATGTAAAAATCTTATAAAAGAGATTATTTTAGTTTTTGGTTTTAAAAGAGTTTAAAGTACCCTTAATTTGTCTGTTACTATAGAAAATTTCCTATCAAATTACTAGTCTTTCAGGGTCCATTGGTTTAGTTCCCAATTTCTGTTTGATGGTCATCAGCACAGGTAACTGCCTCTCTCTTCCCCCACAGTGTCATATAAATGAGTTTTTTTTAAGATAACATACATGATTATTTCAGTCTTGCTCTAGATATAGATTAAACTAAGTAAAATGTAATAGCTTTGAGACACAAGAGGCCTATTTTAGAGGGGGAAAGCAAAGAGCCAAGGTAGTTATTTTGATATGATCATGAACGAAGTTAACTTGTGTAGTTTTGGTAAAACCGAAGTCTTGATATAATATTTGCATTATATATGCAAAAACCTGTTGCTTACTACTACTGTCTTTCACTGCTGTTGCTTAACTACAGTAGTAGTTACTATTGCAGTAACTACTCTGTTACTACTGTTGCCTGTTCCATACTACTACGGTAATCATTCTCTGAAAATCATATATTTACATTAGTGATAACAGCATGTTCAGTTTAGTCACGGAGTCATGTCCAACTCTTTGTGACCCCAGGGACTGCATCACCCCAGGCTTCCCTGTCCATCACCAACTCCCGGAGCTTGCTCAAACTCATGTCCATTGAGTCGGTGATGCCATCTAACCATCTCATCCTCTGTCGTCCCCTTCTCCTCTTGTCTTCAATCTTTCCCAGCATCAGGGTCTTTTGCAGTGAGTCAGTTCTTCACATCAGGTGGCCAAAGTATTGGGGTTTCAACTTCAGCATCAGTCCTTCCAACAAATATAATAGCATGTAGCCCTTGAAAATAATATAACTTTATAATGTACTTCTAAGGATATAAATATGTATTAAAATTAGCCATTTTGGCTTTTACATTTAAGTCTCTTTTTCCCAATAAGGACTGCTTTTGACTTTGAAAGAGCTGAAGATTACTTTTAGCTTATTTTTTCATAAATGGATTTCATGTTTGCTTTTACCTTCACAGATGATAAATATTTCTTATACTTTTGAAGAGAAAGGAAAACAATTTTAGATTTACTTGATGTTCCTGAGAATTCCTATTATACTGGATATACCTGATTAATGATATTTTAACAAAAATTAGTTCCTAGTTGGGCATCAGTTGTGAAAATCATTTGGTTCTCATGCCACTTCAATGTTTGAAGAATGATTCATTATATTTTCATAATTTCTAGAAGCTTATCAATGCCAACTAGTAACATACAAGATCATTCAGTTCAATTGTTAGGTTATGCTTTTATTCCTATTAATAATGTTTTTAAAAATTGTCTGTTCAACGCTTCAGATTTATAGATTATATGAAGAATTTCAAATTCATACATCTCAGTCTTCAGCAATAAAGGACACATACTAACAAACAACTCAAAGGAAGATAAGTTGGCTATGCAAAACTGAACAAGAGTGAACATACATATTTGTTCAGATGGAACACCCACTTGGAGGATTTGATGCAATTGAGATATCACTGATGGAGTTTCGATAAAGTTCTTACTGCTTTTCTTTGTTTTTAATGTCCTGCTTGTGAATATACACAATCTTTAGTGGATTTAATTTTCTTAAATAGAGAGCTGGTAAAATCTATGTCTGATGGTTTTGTCATATTTTTGATAAGACTTTTTTTTTTTTTTTAAACCTCTGGGAAGTTGTAAGGGGCAAATGCCTTCTTTGCTTATAGTAGTGATTCAATACATGTTTAATTTCTTTTAATTGTTTTACATATGTTGACATTTTTTCTTTCTCTGTTTTAAGGCATGGAGATGATCTCCTTTCTTTATTTTTTTATTTGAAACAAGCATATGTCCATATGCCTTAAGAAATTCAAACGGATGTGATGTAATAACTTCTGACTGTCTGCTAGGTCACCTCTCTTTTCACAATAATTTTTTTTCTCACTCAAAAGGGGCCCGTGAATTTAATATATACTCCAAAAATAGTATTAATTTCCATTGGAATAGAAAACTGTTTATTCAAATACCACTCACCATAGAATAGTGATTTTTCCGGTGAATATGAAATAAGCTTTGCTGTTGGAAAGAATCTTGGAAAGGCCACGGAGAAACTCACACATTCCTTATTTCACCGTTCCAGGCCAAATCTGCCTGACTGAAGCAATGTGAAAAGGCATATTCCTGAGTTAATTGGCTTGCTAAGTTGCTTCAGGACTGTCTGACTTTTTGTGACCCTATGTACTGTAGCGTGCCAGGCTCCTCTCTCCATGGAATTCTCCAGGCAAGAATACTGAAGTGGGTTACCATTTTCCTCCTCCAGGGAATCTTCCTAACCCAAGGATCGAAGCTGTGTCTCTTATGTCTCCTGCGTTGGCAGTCAGGTTCTTTACCAGTAGCACCACCTGGGAAGCCCTGAATTAACTTGGTGGATGGTTGTTATATCCTGCATTTTTCTTTCTCTCCTCTGCCAAGTCTCCATTCTGACCTCCACTCAAAGAAATATGTTTCCAACTGAGCATCCAGGTTGCATGGAGTTGTAAGATAGGAAATATTGGTAGAAAATTGGAAGTGTTTAATTATTTACACAGTTCTAAGACCCTTAGCTTCCCATTGAAATATTGTTGAATAATATTTGAATTCAATGTGTTTACTTAAGCTTTCAGCATTTATTTTATGATCCTTGACTACACCCAGAGTGATTTTCTAATATAAGAAATTAAAATCTGTGATGAAGCAGCACATTGTTGAAATTCTAAGTAATTACTGTTTAGCAGTACAGAAAATGCTGCAAAGTATAGCCAATTTAACACCACTGACTTATTTTGATACAAGGAATATTGTTAGGTCTCATGATGACTTTGTTTCCAAGCCCACTATTTGTTAAAGTACAAATTTTTATTTAGTTGGCTAAACTAGTAACTTTTTAAAACGTTTAAAGACATCCTGAAGACATAGACAGTATACATTTGATTTTACAAATATTTTTCTTTTAGTGTTCCAGAGAACTGAGAAACATTTTAAGATTGTTAAATAATTATTTAGCACTTGTTAAATAATTGCTAAATATAATTACATCCCTTTAATAGAGATGCAATGTTCTTGGACTTATATTTTCTCCTTTGTTACAGGATGAGTGTTTCTAAGATGGCCAGACTTTAACATATTAAATTTTATTTAGAGTATTGCTATGTGAACAAAAGCAAGAAATAGAACAAGGCATGTGAGAAATATATGCATATATGTACATACCTAGGTTTGCTTGTATTTACATCAAGAAATGCTAAGAAGACCCATGCTGTTACAAATAGTTACCTCTAGGGGACAGGGAGGAATGTACTGAATGTGGACAGTAGCAGGAGTAAGACTTCTTACTGCACACACTGATGTCCTTTTAGTTTTTGAAAATGAGAAATTATATGGTTGGGGGGTGGGGGAAGCACAGATAGAGAACCTCAAACAGAGATAGCCAAAGAAAGAAAATAGAGATGTGGGGAGAAAATAGAGATGGGGAAGAGTCTTGCTTTTGTTTTCTCTGAGAATAGAGTGAGATAATCTGTTGATCCAGTCTATTGCTCTGGTAGTGACATGAACTTGGCATCTTCTTTTCCTCTGCAGTATATCCTCTTAAGGTAAAAATATATGGTTACCAGTATAAGCTACTGGGGGGTTGGTGAGTTTCCAAGTTAGATTTGTATGTTCTGTACAGATTTTTAAAGATTGCACAATATTTATGAGTTTAAAAATAGTTATTAAGAAAAGCAGTCATCTTTCAGCACTTTCTCTGCTGGGACCTGGGTTCAATCCTTGGTCAGGGAACTAAGATACCATAAGCCATGTGATACAACTGAGGGGAAACTAAAGAGAGTAGCTGTCATCCTTATTTCACCTCTTTTCAAGTTAAAAAAAATAAATTACTTCTTTCTTCCTCTATTCTGGATGCTTTTATATATGTAATGATAGAGCTGATAATCTATCATTATCTAGTAAAGCTATTTTTTCTTGATTGCTTATAATTAGGTTTGAAATAGCTTTTCTGTTAGGAATCTGGATCTTCAGGTTTTTCTGTCTGAAATGCTTCATTATGTTGCAAGTTGGAGCTTGATATGCAAGATGTCAATCAAGATGGAAGTTCTCATTTTGTATATTCTGTCCTTCATAAATATTTTTATTTCTTTTCATTCATTCAACTAAAATTCACTGAGAGAAAACTCTGATAAACTGCATATTACTGCTAAGTTGCTTCAGTCGTGTCCAACTCTGTGTGACCCCATAGACGGCAACCCACCAGGCTCCCCCATCCCTGGGATTCTCCAGGCAAGAACACTGGAGTGGGTTGCCATTTCCTTCTCCATATTACTTCTGCATATTACTAAACACTTCAAAAATATGAGAAACAATGGTCAAGCTAAAATTTGTCTATGATTTGAATATTATTAATCATTTGAACACTTAAAAATAAATAAAATTCAAGTACTTCTTCAGGTCTTCTTAAAGAACAACAAAAAACAGAACCAACAACAAAAAACATACACAAAAATATTCTACTGCCCTTTTTTCCCACCCGATGTTATACCTCCACAGAAGCAACTGCTTTCAATTTTTCCAGCTCTTTCTTCTGATTTTGTTGTTGTTCAGTCGCACAGTCCTGTCTGACTCTTTGCGACCCCATGGACTGCAGCGCACTAGGCTTCTCTGCCCTTCACTATCTCCCAGAGTTTGTTCAAACTCATGCCCATTGAGTTGGTGATGCTATCCAACCATCTCATTCTCTATCACCCTCTTCTCCTCCTGCCCTGAATCTTTCCCAGCATCAGGGTCTTTTTCAGTGAGTCAGCTCTTCGTATCAGGTGGCCAAAGTATTGAAGCTTTAGCTTCAGTATCATCCCTTCCAATGAATATTCAGGGTTGATTTCTTTGACGATTGCCTGGTTTGTTCTTGCTCTCCAAGGGACTCTCAAGAGTCATCTCTAGCACCACAGTTTGAAAACATCAATTCTTCAGCACTCTGCCTTCTTTATGGTCCAACTTTCACACCTGTACATAACTACTGGAAAAACCATAGCTTTAACCATCACTTTGTTGGCAAAGTGATGTCTCTGATTTTTAACATGCTGCTTAGGGTTGTCATAACTTTTCTTCCAAGGAGCAAGCATCTTTTAATTTCATGGCTTCTGTCAACTTTGTTGCGAGGAGCTATCCTTGCATTGTAGGTTGTGTAGCAGTGTTGTTGGTCTCTACTCATTAGATTTCAGCAGCATTCCACCCCTCACCTGTAATAACTAAAACTATCTTCAGGCATTAGCAAATGTCTCCTGAAAGGGACAAAATCACCTCCAGTTGAGAACCACTGATCTTGGGAAAGTTAACTAAGTTTTCTGACCCTTGGTTCCCTCATCAGCAAATTGTAATTAATAGTAATACCAACTCATAAAGCCAATATGAGGATTAAATGAATGGCATTTGTGAAGCATTTATTGCCTAGCACATAGTAAGTAGTCTATGGTGGTGGTGGTTTAGTCACTAAGTTGTGACCAACTCTTGGGACTCCATGGACTGTAGCCTGCCTGGCTCCTCTGTCCATGAGATTTTTCAGACAAAAATAGTGAAGTAGGTTGACATTGCCTACTCCAGGGGATGTCACGACCCAGGGATAAAACCTGTCTCCTACATTGCAGGCACAAAAAGGTACCCACATATCTGTGGTTAAATGGTTTTCAATAAAGATGACAGGATGATTTAATGATGCAAAAGATTTTCCATAAGTGGTGCTGGTACAATTGAACATCATATGCAAAAAACTGAACCTGAAATTTACTTCCACTATATGAAAAAGGGGATGACAGCGGATGAGATGCTTGGATGGCATCACTGACTCAATGGACATGAGTGTGAGTAAACACCAGGAGTTGGTGATAGACAGGGAAGCCTGGTGTCCTGCAGTCCATAGGGTCACAAAAAGTCTGACACGACTGACCCATTGAACTGAACTGACTGATATAAAAAAGTTAAGTTGAAATGGATCATAGAAGAAAATGTGAAACCTATAAAATATCTAGAAGAAAATTCTTGTGACGTTTTGTTAGCAAAGATTTCTTAGGACATAGAAAGCATGAACCATAAACAAATTAAAAAATGGATAAATCTCATCAATATTAAGATCTCGTGTTCTTCAAAAACTATTCTTGCAAAAATGAAAAAACAGGCCACAGATTCAGTCCAGTTAAGCCACTCAGTCATGTCTGACTCTTTGTGACCCCATGAACCACAGCACACCAGGCCTCCCTGTCCATCACCAACTGCTGCAGTCCACCCAAACCCATGTCCATTGAGTCGGTGATGCCATCAAACCATCTCATCCTCTGTCATCCCCTTCTCTTCCTGCCCTCAATCTTTCCCAGCATCAGGGTCTTTTCAAATGAGTCATCTCTTCACATCAGGTGGCCAAAGTATTGGAGTTTCAGCTTCAACATCAGTCCTTCCAATGAACACCCAGGGCTGATCTCCATTAGGATGGACTGGTTGCATCTCCTTGCAGTCCAAGGGACTCTCAAGAGTCTTCTCCAACACCACAGTTCAAAAGCATCAATTCTTTGGTGCTCAGCTTTCTTTATAGGCCAACTCTCACATCCATACATGACCACTGGAAAAACCATAGCCTTGACTAGACGGAATTTTGTTGACCAAGTAATGTCTCTGCTTTTCAATATGCTGTCTGCTGCTGCTAAGTCACTTCAGTCGTGTCCGACTCTATGCAACCCCATACACGGCAGCCCACCAGGCTTCCCTGTCCCTGAGATTCTCCAGGCAAAAACACTGGAGTGTGTTGCCATTTCCTTCTCCAATGCATGAAAATGAAAAGTGAAAGTGAAGTTCCTCAGTCATGTCCGACTTCTTGCGACTCCATGAACCGTAGCACGTCAGGCCTTCCTGTCCATCACCAACCCCTAGAGTGCACCCAAACCCACATCCATTAAGTCGGTGATGCCATCCAACCATCTTATCCTCTCTCGTTCCCTTCTCCTCCTGCCCTCAATCTTTCCCAGCATCAGAGTCTTCTCAAGTGAGTCAGTTCTTCGCATCAGGTGGCCAAAGTATTGGAGTTTCAGCTTCAACATCAGTCCTTCCAGTGAATATTCAGGACTGATCTCCTTTAGGATGGACTGATTGGATCTCCTTGCAGTCCAAGGAATTCTCAAGAGTCTTCTCCAACACCACAGTTCAAAAGCATCAATTGTTCGGCACTCAGCTTTCTTCACAGTCCAACTCTTACATTCATACATGACCACTGGAAAAGCCATAGCCTTGACTAGACGGACCTTTGTTGACAAAGTAATGTCTCTGCTTTTCAATATGCTGTCTAGGTTGTTCATAACTTTCCTTCCAAGGAGTAAGTGTCTTTTAATTTCATGGCTGCAGTCACCATCCACAGTGATTTTGGAGCCCAAAAAGATAAAGTCTGACACTGTTACCACTGTTTCCCCACCTATTTCTCATGAAGTGATGGGACCAGATGCCATGATCTTAGTGAATGTTGAGCTTTAAACCAACTTTTTCATTCTCCTCTTTTAGCTTCATCAAGAGGCTCTTTAGTTCTTCTTCACTTTCTGCCATAAGGGTGGTGTCATCTGCATATCTGAGGTTATTGGTATTTCTCCCGGCAATCTTGATTCCACCTTGTGCTTCCTCCAGCCCAGCGTTTCTCATGATGTACTCTGCATAGAAGTTAAATAAGCAGGGTGACAATATACAGCCTTGATGTACTCCTTTTCCTATTTGGAACCAGTCTGTTGTTCCATGTCCAGTTCTAACTGTTGCTTCCTGACCTACATATAGGTTTCTCAAGAGACAGGTCAGGTGGTCTGGTATTCTCATCTCTTTCAGAATATTCCACAGTTTATTGTGATCCACACAGTCAAAGGCTTTGGCATAGTCAATAAAGCAGAAATAGATGTGTTTTCTGGAATTCTACTTTTTCAATGATCCAGCGGATGTTGGCAATTTGATCTCTGGTTCCTCTGCCTTTCCTACAACCAGCTTGAACATCTGAAGTTCATGGTTCACATATCGCTGAAGCCTGGCTTGCAGAATTTTGAGCATTACTTTACTAGCATGTGAGATGAGTACAATTTGCAGTAGTTTGAGCATTCTTTGGCATTTCCTTTCTTTGGGATTGGAATGAAAACTGACCTTTTCCAGTCCTGTGGCCACTGCTGAGTTTTCCAAATTTGCTGACATATTGAGTGCAGCACTCACAGCATCATCTTTCAGGATTTGAAATATCTCAACTGGAATTCCATCACCTCCACTAGCTTTGTTCATAGTGATGCTTTCTAAGGCCCACTTGACTTCACATTCCAGGATGTCTGGCTCTAGGTGCGTGATCACACCATCATGGTTATCCAGGTCATGAAGGTCTTTTTTGTATAGTTCTTCTGTGTATTCTTGCCACCTCTATTAATATCTTCTGCTTCTGTTAGGTCCCTACCATTTCTGTCCTTTATTGAGCCCATCTTTGCATGAAATGTTACTGTTTAATCGCTAAGTTGTGTCTGACTCTGAGATCCCATGGACTGTAGCCCACCAGGCTCCTCTGTTCATTGGTTTTCCCAGGCACGAATACTGGAGTGGGTTGCTGTTTTCTTCTCCAGAAGATCTTGCCAACCTGTTTATCAACCCACATCTCCTGTATTGTCAGGTGGATTCTTTACCACTGACCCACTAGGGAAGCCCTGGATAAATGTATATATGTGTTCTATTCACAATCTGTTACTGAAAATAACTAAAATTTGGATGTCACTGTAAAGACTATTTTTTTCAGTTCATTTTATTCTCTACAGACCTTTGTCACTAAAAAATTTAATTATTTTACTTTTTTATAAAACAATGCAACTTTTAAAAATGAACAGTGAACACACTAAAGAGAAAAGTTAGAAAGTTAAGTTGCTCAGTCATGTCTGACTCTTTGCGACCCCATGGACTGTAGCCTACCAGGCTCCTCAGTCCATGGAATTTTCCAGGCAAGAGTACTGCAGTGGGTTGCCATTTTCTTCTCCAGGGGATCTTCCCAAAGGAGAACATATAACATGTACCATATCCATAGGAGGGATAGAGACTAGTGTCTTCTCGGTAGAGATCCCTGCTCCCACTCACAGAGCTCTTTCACAGCTGGTTATATGCACCATCAGGCTGCTGGTTATAATTGAAATCTAGTCCATGGCAGGGCATAGAGTTAAGCACCATGAACACCTAAACTAATCCCATGAAATCCCATCCGGGCATCTGCTTACCTGAGGACCTGAGCTAACCCACCCATACACTTTGATGACCCTTCTGCTCACCACTCTTATTTACTTTTACATAGTTTTTCAGATTCAGTCCTGTTGCTTCTATTCGGAGAAGTCTACCCTGATACCATGCGTTGACCAACCAAAGCAGCATATTTAAAATCAGAGACATCACTTTGCCAACAAAGGTCCCTGTAGTCAAAGCTATGGTTTCTCTAGTAGTAATGTATGGGTGTGAGAGTTGGACCGTAAAGAAAGCTGAGTGCCAAAGAATTGATACTTTCACACTGTGGTGTTGGAGAAGACTCTTGAAAGTCCCTTGGACTTCAAGGAGATCACACCTGTCAATCCTCAAGGAAATCAATCCTGAATATTCAATGAAAGGACTGATGCTGAAGCTGAAGCTCCAATAGTTTGGCCACCTGATGAGAAGAGCTGACTCATTGGAAAAGACCCTAATGCTGGGAAATATTGAGGGAAGTAGAAGGGGGCAACAGAAGATGAGGATGGTTGGATGGCATCACTGACTCAATGGACATGAGTGTGCACAAACTCCAGGAGATGGTGAAGGACAGAGAAGCCTGGCGTGCTGCAGTCCATGGGGTCACAAAGAGTTGAACATGACTTGGCGACTAAAAACAAAAGTTAATTTAGGTGTTTTCTCAATAACTTAAATTCTCAAGTTGCAGTCTCTATCACTATATCTACCACATTATATGTTTCATTATTTCAGAAGTCAGCACACTGCTTCTATAAAGTTTATGGTTGGTAAATATTTTTAGCGTTCAGACCAAGAGAGAAACTCAAAGATATGGTGTAGGTATTTATATATAAGAGAGAGAGCAAATTTTAATGACTTTCACTGAAAAAAATAACATTTGAGTACAGTTTTTGTGATACAGATAAACTTATCAGAAGAATAGAATTCTTTTCGAAGAGATAACATTTCTCTTAGTTGTGGTTCAAAGTTAATGTTCTCGTTTATCAAATTGATGGCAAGTGTTTTTCTGTAAAAATCATTCTTAGCTTGTAAGCTTGCGAAAACAGGCAGTGAAGTTTCCTGACCTCTGCTCTATTTGTTTAACTCTTTGTCTCTACTCTGTTTTGAGATCCAGAACCTTGGTCGTATTTATCTTTGAATTCCAAAGCAGTGAGCTACCTGACACATTATAGGTACTTAGTGACTTAAAATTTCCTTTTCAAGCAGGGAAGATATTTGCTTTTTATCTTAAAGGATAATACTTTGACTTTATGTGTTACCTTTCATGAAAGGATTTTCAGATCTATTGTCTCCTATCTATTTTCTAATATGCAATAAGAAAAGGATTGGTTTTATTATTCCTATTTTACTGATGGAAAAGTGACACAGAAGTATAGCCAAGACTAGAATTAACAAATTCTAGTCTCAGCTATAGAAGGTTTTCAAAGGATTATAGTACATTCTCAGGTGTATATGTCTCTTGTCTATTTCAAGCATTATCAATTATCAGAAAATTCAGAGGTGTAAGTAAACCCTATGGGCTGGTATAGACAAGGAAATTACTATAGCATCTAGCTGGGGCGGCGGGGAAGGTGCTAAAAATCTGACTATAACTTAAAATTCCTAGAAATAATGTTCTGTGCTGAGTTTTCAAGTGGGAGACATCATGCTTTTGAATAATATTTTTATGTATAGTATATAATTTTGAAATGCAGTCTTAAGAGAGATATACCAAAATGAATGTAATTACTGTGAAGAAATGAGCAAACATGTGATTATTAGTCAAAACATGGTATAAGTTACTTTTATATCTGGTGAATTTAGCAAAGGAATAGGGTGTTTTCATGTTTTTGTGGTCAGTAATTTCCCAAGAGATTCCACCCTAATCTTTGTTTTCCATAAGTCCATTATCATCACATCAACATTATTATAGGGAACCCTCCTACACTGTGGGCTTCCCTGGTGGCTCAGAGGTTAAAGCGTCTGCCTCCAATGCAGGAGACCCGGGTTTGATCCCTGGGTCGGGAAGATCCCCTGGAGAAGGAAATGGTAACCCACTCCAGTATTCTTGCCTGGAGAATCCCATGGACGGAGGAGCCTGGTAGTCCACGGGGTCGCAAAGAGTTGGACACGACTGAGCGACTTCACTCACTCACTCACTCCTACACTGTTGGTGGGAATGCAAACTGATACAGCCACACTGGAGAACAGTATGGGGGTTCCCCAGAAAACTGTAAATAGAGCTACGATATTATCCAGTAATCCCACTCCTGGACATATATCCAGGGATAAACCCCAAATTTGAAAAGATTCATGTACCCCAATGTTCATCACAGCACTGTTCACAATAGCCAGGACATGGAAACAACCTAAATGTCTATCAATAGAAATGGAAAAAGAGGATGTGGAACATTATTATCTGCAATGGGATTATTCTTTTTCCTTTAAAAGATTTAATTTATTTTTATTGGAGTATAGTTGCTTTACAATGTTTTGTTGGTTTCTACTGTACAGCAAAGTGAATCAGCTATATATATTCATATATCCCCCTTTTGGGGGTTTCCTTCCCATTTAGGTCATCACAGAGCACTGAGTTGAGTTCCCTGAGCTATACAGTAAGTTCTCATTCAGTCCAGTTCAGTTCAGTCGTTCAGTCATGTCCAACTCCTTGTGACTCCATGAACTGCAGCATGCCAGGCCTCCCTGTCCATCACCAACTCCCAGAGTGTACACAAACTCGTGTCCATTGAGTCAGTGATGCCATCCAACTGTCTCATCCTTTGTCATCCCCTTCTCCTCCTGCCTTCAATCTTTCCCAGCATCAGGGTCTTTTCAAACGAGTCAGCTCTTCACATCAGGTGGCCAAAGTATTGGAGTTTCAGCTTCAACATCAGTCCTTCCAATGAACACTCAGGACTGATCTCCTTTAGGATGGACTGGATGGATCTCCTTGTAGTCCAAGAGACTCTCAAGAGTCTTCTCCAACACCACTGTTCAAAAGCATCTATTCTTCAGCGCTCAGCTTTCTTATAGTCCAACTCTCACATCCATACATGACTGCTGGAAAAACCATAGCCTTGACCAGACGGACCTTTGTTGGTCTCATTAGTTATCTATTTTATACATAATGTCAATAGTGTATATAAATCAATACCAATCTCCCAATTCCTCCCACCCCACCTCCTCTCTTGGTGTCCATATATTTGTTCTCTCCATCTGTATCTCTATTTCTGTTTTGCAAATTAGCCCATCTCTATCATTTTTCTATTTGGATTCCATATATGTGCATTAATATACAATAATTGTTTTTCTCTTCCTGACTGACTTCACTCTGTTTGACTCTGTTTGTCCATCCAAGCCTCTACAAATGACCCAATCTCATCTGTTTTATGGCTGAGTAATATTCCATTGTATATATGTACTCCATCTCCTTTATCCATTCCTCTGTTGGTGGACATTTAGTCCTACAGTATTACTGAGTACTGTTTAGTTCTATTTTCTGGGGGTAAAAATAGTGGACCTGATCCTTGATCTTGGGAAGAGAGAATAAATACAGGCAGTATAGCAATGGATGGAAGCATGAAGTAAAGACCAAAAGGTAGGCCAATAGTACTTGTCAGAGGAGTACAGGCAAGAGGATGTTCTGCAGGGGTGTGAGTGTGTGTGGATTGGCTGGTAGCAAGAGGGTGGGGAAAGGCTTCCTGGAAGAGGTAGCACTTAAGCTGGACCTTCCAGAAAGATAATGGAGGGACTTCCCTGCAGTCCAGTGGTTTAGAATCCATGCTTCCAAGGTAGGGGGTGGGGGCACGCACAGGTTTGATCCCTGGTTGGGGAACTTAAGATCCCACATGCTGTGTAGTTTTGTTAGGGGAACTACACTGACTGAAGCTGCCCATCCTGTCCAGGCACCCTAACGATTTGCATGAGTTGTTTTATAATAGGAGGTACTGGTAAGGAACACGGAACCAATAAGCCACCACCAACTGGAAGAGCTCGGGAAAGGTCAAAAGGAGACACCACGTGTCCGACCACCTCTCAGAATCCTTCTTGCTGGCATCCATCTTGGCTGAGCGATGTGTGCACCACCAGAAGGGACTCTTGAGTCAAAATAATTGGCTAAAGACAACCCAGAAACTGATCCTATTAACATAAAACCTGAGACTGCGAGCCATGTGGCAGAGCGGTCCTCCTGGGTTCCTTTACCTTACTGCTCTCTGCCTGGGTGCCCCTTCCCAATAAAATCTCTTGCTTTTTCAGCACGTGTGTCTCCTTGGACAATTCAGTTCCGAGTGTTAGACACGAATCCACTTGCAGGCTCTGGAAGGGGTCTCCCTTCCTGCAACAGCTTGGAAAAAATACTAAAAAAATTAAAGAAAAAAAAAAAAGTAATGGAGAAAGGATAAAACTCATAGAGAAGGGCTTGAGCAAAACCACAAAGGTAGAAAGAATGTGAATGATGTGTTCAGGAAACAATAAATAGATAAGTTTATCTTGAGCAGAGGTTTATGTAAGGAAGTAACTGGAATACATTTGAAGTGTTAGGAATGTGAGGAGAAAGGCCAAATGAAAGAGTTAGAAAGTTTATCGGAGGAAATGGTGAGCTGTCAAAGAAGTTTAAACAAGAAAATGGGGATGGCATAGGCAACAAGCATTGTAAGCAAGCTGAATCTTATCTCTTCCTGGACTGGAGCACTGAATACTGGATTATTTTTGCTGTAGCATGTGCTACATAAAATGCAACATTTATGTCTTTGCCTTTTCATTGTGCTTTTTATTCAAGAGTTGGTTTTCAAAAAAAAATTTTTTTATCTGCAATGATTCAAGAGGAACTTGAAGATCTTTCAAGTGCTTCAACTCAGTGTTCCATTTTGGGATCAATTATGATACTGTGGACGAGCCAAAGTACAGCCTTAGAGAAAATTTTGTGTGACTGAGAGCATCTTAATAGTTCATCATAGTGTTAGGAGATATATGATATCTTCTGCATTTAAGATTTTTACATCCTGTTCACTTTTTAAATATCATTGCAAAGCAATATTAATAGAAATCCTGGGAATTAAAGCTTTCAGTTTATTTTAACTTGGATTTGTTTTCCTGAGCAAAGTGAGAAACAAGTTATATGTGTACTTTGAAAATATACTCTGGATTTGCTCAATAAAAATGTTGCTCTGAGCTATTAGAAGACAAAGCTGTGTACAGATGCGCTTGATTTGATGAAGGTGTTGTGGGTGTCCAGTTGGAGGCTGACCCATGTTCCCTCTGTCCCCACCACCTCATATTCTGAGTTAACTGGGAAGCCATCTGGCTGCCACATGTGCGGCCAGTTGCATTCTCAACAGGAGTGGGAAATGTTAGAATTCTCCCAGAAGCACACTTGTAGAGTTCGACTTCCTTCCGCTAGTGTGGAGAAGTTCTCAGGATGCCAGATCATTAAGCACACTTTCCAGTGTGGGAGGCCCTCGAGAGTGGGAGGCCTCACCCTCGCTGGCTTGAATAAATTCAGATTGTTCCGCAAGCCTAGGCAAATACTCCATTGTGTTTTTCTCCAGAGTAGTTTGACCTTGTACGCTTGAAGAATCTTCCCCAAGACTTTCTTGCCCTCCCGGAAATTCACCCTTTTCAGAACTTTGAGGCCTAAATCCAGCCTGAAGAACATGCACCCTGTTTCATCTCCTCTTAAGGTGGTGGTGGAAGAGGGGAAAGGGTCACCCCCCCCAACACACACACAAGCTCCAGGCCCACATGGGGTCCCACAGAGTGGAGAGAACAGGATTCATTGGGTGGCATCTCAGCACTTCTTATTTACATCCATAGAAAAATAAACACTTTATACAATGATTTCTTACCTTGTTTCTTTGGTCAGCTGGCATTCCTTTTGAATCAAGTGCTATATCTTAAGGGAGGGGAGAATGATGTGATGGAGAAGCAAGCAAGGGCCTCTGAAACCAGCTGTTTTGAGGGGAGGCAACTCCTGTGCTGCCTCTGACAGTTGCAGTCCCTTTCCTCTTCTCTCCTTGTGTTTGTTTCTTTTTCAAAACACTGTGCATCTTTCTAGACTGCATATATATGCATTAATATATGATATTTGCCTTTCTCTTCCTCTAATTAAAAAAATATATATAAAAAACCACTATGCATCTAATACCTTTTGATGGTCAGGAGACTGTTCACCTTAAAACTATGTGAACCAGGGACTTAGCCTGGTGGTCCAGTGGTTAAGAATGGGCCTTGCAATCCAGAGGCCACAGGTTCAATCCCTAGTTGGGAACTAGGATCCCACATGATTTGGAGCAACTAATCCTGTATGCTGAAACTGCTGAGCCCTCCACCACACCTGGAGAGTCTGTGTACCCCAGGAAAAGATCCCGCCCCACATAACACACTGAAGATCCCATGTGTTGCAACTAAAACCCAACGCAGCCAAATAAATCAATAAATATTAGAAAACAAAACAAAACCGCTAAATGAGCCAGAAGGAAGTAGGTTACATGTATCAAATAATCAGAAAAGTCACTCCAGTCCCAAATGGACCTACTTACCATGTGAAATGAAAATGTTAGTTGCTCAGTTTGTGTCCGACTCTTTGTCACCCCATGGGCTGTAGCCAGCCAGGTTTCTCTAGGCAAAAATACTGAAGCGGGTTGCCATGCCCTCCTCCAAAGGATCTTCCCAACCCAGGGATCAAACCCGGATCTCCACACTGTAGGCAGATTCTTTACCATCTGAACCATCAGGGAACTCCTGACACCTTAATACAGAAAACAAAAGTAAACAGATATTTTAGGACGTACAATCTGGTCATTAAATTGCCTGGACTGCAAATAATGCTGCTACCATGGACACGTTTTCTTTCAGGTATTCTAAATTTCCTCTTTCCTGACATTTTCACAATAATTTCACCTAGTGACTTCCATACTTTTTTGTACCTCCCCCATATCTTATAAATGAATGAAATGCTTATGTGAGAAGCTGGAACTTTCTTGTAAGGAAACAATAAATCAACACAATTGTGAATCAAATTCCTTTCTTCAATATTAAGCTCCACTTCTTTTATTTTTTACAGAGCTTCCCATGACATTTGTCTCCACCAATGTATTTGCCCTCATGTCTGGTACACTTGTTCCTCTCACTGTATTTGTTCAACACCTCACGATTATTTACTAATAATTGCTCAATGTATATGACACATGCCGAGAGTTATGTGGGGGTGTTTAATATGTTTGTGAGGAAGAAAGAAACATAACAATACAAGGTAGTATTTGACTGGTGCCATAAGAGTGATACAAAGAAGTCAAAGCATTTAGATCACACACACACATGCGTGCACACACACACACTCACACGCGCACGCACACACACTGACACGCGCACAGAAGTAAGAGTGGCTCGGGGGTGCCTGCATGAGTAGTTTCTGCTAGAGGAATTCTGGGTAGGCTTTATGGTACAAGTGGAACATGAACTTAACCTTAGATGGGTAAGATTTCAACAGAGGGAATTCTAAACAAAGGACAGTGTTATCCAAGGTAGGAATATGGAAATATGGGAAAGAATGTGTCATAAATAGGGAATGATTTGCTGTATAGTTTAACTTATAGTATGGGGATATTACAGCAGTTAGGACTGGTGAGTAGATTGGCATCAGATTTTAGAAGCGTTAAGAAATTAGAACTTTATTCCAAAGACATTAATTCTTAAGCTTTTCGAGCAGGATTACACAATCCTGCTTTAATTTTTTTATTTTATTTTTTAAAGGAGAGGTAGAATGAATAGGCAATCCAGGAAGGATCAAATAGGGGGATTTATCAAAGGCTAAATCAAATTAGCCTCTTTTTCGAGACCATTGTGGTGATCTAAGCAGGAAGTGATAAGTGCCCAAACTAGAATGATAAATATTAGAATTGGGGTGGCAGGGATGAGTGATCCATCATGACCTGCAAAGGAAGAAGCAATTTCTATTTAATCTAACTAGATTGTCAGTTCCTGAGAGCAAGGATTGTGTCTGCATCTTGTCTCCCCAGTGCCCAGTACATGCCTTGATCCAGAGAAATGTTTTATGGTGAATAAATATCCTCCTTTATTATCTACTTCATCAAATTTCATATTGTCTGCTTTCAAATAATTATGTCTTCATAAGCTACTAATTAATATATATGTACTTTTTCCCCCAGCAGAGCTAGTTTTCTGTAAAGAACAGAACTCCATAAAGTTAGAGCAGCTTTTCATTCACTGTAAATCAAAAGAGAAACAACAATGAAGAGCCGATTCTGGAAAAGAGGGCGGAGGTTTTGGTGAATTGCTCTCAGTAAAAATAATGAAAGCGCTTTTGAAGCTGAACTCATTTGCCTGGAGCACATGTGAGTCTGGTTTATTAAGGCATGATAGAATGATTATTAGAAAGACTACCGCTACTAATAATATGTATCATATTATTCACATTATATCGTTAAAAGTCATGATATACAGCAACAGAGAGTCACCTAGGAGATCGAACAGGGTTTTTACTACAATGAGAGAAGAATGTAACATGCTTTGCTCTATTTCTGATGTGAACTCTGTAAGAGCAAAAAGATTTCATTCCCTCTTGTTGTTGTTTAGTTGCTAAGTTGAGTCCGACTCTTGTGACCCCATGGACTGTAGCCCACCACGTTCCTCGGTCCGCGGGATTTCCCAGGCAAGAGTACTGGAATAGGTTGCCATATCCTTCTCCAGGGGATCTTCCCAACCCAGGAATCACACCTGTGTCTCCTGCATTGGCAGGCAGATTCTTTACTATTGAGCCACCTGGGAAGCACCCTTCATTCCTTGCACAGTTCATTAAGTATATTCTGTGATGTTTGAGTCCTGCACAGGAAAGAATCCACTAACAGTATGAAAATGGTCTTAAGTTTATTTTGAATTGAAAATAGTTTGCCAAGCTTTCTACCATGAAATCAGTGAGGATTATTGCATGCTATTGATTTTTTCTCTCTCTGTTTTGCATCAGTTAAAAAGAGGAATGTCAATAAATTACTACTTAACTACTTCAGATTAGCTGTTAGCAAGATAAGGGTGCTGAATGGTGCTTAGCTCCAAATGGTGAAATTGACCTCATTTAAACTACCAAATAGAACAGGCAGATTTATCAGGTACTCCGTAAAGTAAATATTTAGGAGTATTTGACAAGTAGGTATAACTGATTCTATCCAAACCTTACAATAAGTTATAAGTTGCAATAAATATTGAAAGAAGATGTGTCCTTCAATTGAAATATTTCATTTAAGGAAAATAGAACATATTTCTGTTTTAAGAGGGAAAGATTATTTTATAACATATCTAAACTGAATAGGTACACACTGGTGGACTTTGGAAAATATTTAAAATATCTAGCAATTGAGATTTGCTAACTACAGGGTTCTATCGAACCTGAGACTTAGGGTAAATTATTCATTCATATTGAAAAGTCTTGCTATTCTTGAAATGTATGTATATATATTTACATGGGTTTCCCGGGTGGCTCAGGGTAAAGAATCCGCCTGCAGTGCAGGAGATGTAGGTTTAATTCCTGGGTTCAGAAGATCCCCTGGTTAAGGAAATGGCAACCCACTCCAGTATTCTTGCCTGGGAAAGCCCATGGACAGAGGAGCCTGGCAGGGTATAGTCCATGGGGTCACAAAAGAGTTGGACACAACTTAGCAACTAAACAACAACAAAAATATATAATGTACATATGTGTATATATACATATTTTATACACAATATGGTGATCTTTATGGAGAAGGAAATGGTAACCCACTCCAGTATTCTTGCCTGGAGAATCCCATGGAGGGAGGAGCCTGGTAGGCTATAGTCCATGGGGTTGCAAAGAGTTGGACACGACTGAGCAACTTCACTTTCACTTTCACTTTATTATAATTTAGGAGAGCAGAATTTTTTACTCTTTTTTAAAATATTTTTGTTTTATACTGGAGTATAGTTGATTAACAATGTTGTGTTTCAGGTGCATAGTAGGGTGATTCAGTTATGCATGTATTTATTTCAAATTCTTTTCTCATTTAGGTTATTACAGAATATTAAGCAGAGCTCCCTGTGTAGTATAGCAGAGTTTTGAAACAAAATGTTTACTGCTGGTAACATATGACTGTGTGTGTGTATTAGTCGCTCAGTCATGTCCAGCTATTTGCTTCCCCACGGACTATAGCCTGCCAGGCTCCTCTGTCCATAGAATTCTCCAGGCAAGAATACTGGAGAAGGGTTGCCATTCCCTTCTCTAGGGGATCTTCCAACCCAGGAGTGGAACCTGGGTCTCCCACATTGCAGGCAGATTCTTCACCTTCGAGCCACCAGGGAAGCTTTATCATATGATTAATAATGTCCTAAACATAAAAACTGGTGGTATTATATAAGGAAAGTGAGTGGGAATGAAAGTTAAAGAGCATAACATACTTGAATAGTGTAGTTTCAAAAGTTTCAAAGTTAAAATGGTGTGTTTTTGCCATTCCTCTCTTTACTTTTTCCTCAACAGTAAACACTGCATTATATTTTATACAAATGATTCAAAGCTGAGCAGGGAAAAGAAGAAGAGTTCAATCTGAAGAGAGACCATTTGTTGGAAGCATGAGGATCTGGTATGATTTAATGGGCTGGTAGGACAGCACAAGAAAATCACACTTGAAATAAATCTAATAATAGAGATATCTCCCAATAAGCATTTCCATCTAGACAAGACATTTTTGTTTTGAAAGAAGGGCATTATCTCTCTTAATAAGACATGCTGGTCATGGAAGAGCTAGAAAAGCAAAGCTGCTGGATTTGGTTAAGCCTGAAGATAAACTTTTTGGAATGTCTCAACAGAAAAAGCAAGGAAAAAACGTGTTCGTTTTCTTCTTTCTTTTCGCTTCAGTAGCAGACATGTGCCGTTGGGCTCTGATAGAAAAATGGATACGCACATTTTACTTTCAGAGTCAATGTGAGACATGATGCAATAGACAGGGAAACTAGCCATGACTGGGTTTATGGCAGACCTTCAGTTCACAAAACGCACAAGCCTGAACAAGCCAAGATGAGTCACTTCATGAGGTCGTATCCTAATATTACATAAAGATTTCTGGTGAATGGCTCTGTGGACTCTAAAATATCCCTAAATGATCCAAACTGTCCTGAAAGTTTTATATCTCATTGAAAGTAAGGCATACTCTATAATTATCTCTATAATTATCTCAGGGTATCAATTTATACATTTAGTTGCAGAATATCAAAAATATACTTTATAACAAACAGAAAGCAGTAAAATAAATCTTCTAAGAGGCAATGTAAATTTTTCAGAATGAGAAAGTGGTTCAGCTTAACTCTGGTAAAAGAGAAACTTTTTCTGTGCAGAAGGTTAAACCACTGATGCTGATAGGAAGGAAAAATAAAGAGCCAACAGCTTGGTTATCTGTTGAGGAGTTTTGTAATCACCCTGAGTGAGTCCCTGGTTTTTCCTATGTCAATGGGCAAATCTCATGCTAATTTCTCTTTGTCTTCATTTCCTCAACTATAAAAAGGGGATAATAATACAAGCCTGTCTCAGAGGGGTATGGTGGGAATCAATTAAGGCCCATAAAGTGTTTCAAAGGCCAAAGATAAAAGACAACAGGCTAAATACAAAGCTTTGTTATTGGCCCTGCAGTTGATGGAATATAAAAGCTCATTTAATGTTGACAAAATTATGAAGCATCTAAATTTTCAAATAAGAATTCTGAAATAAGAGTACACTTTCCCAAACCTATGTGACTTAAATACATGAATTGATTCAGAAGTGTGGTTTATTTAAGTGCTCTATATTTTATTTCTCAACCTCGGCTAATCAAAGAATAGAAGACTAGTTTGAAAATAGTGATTATAACCAGTTAGAATTTTAAAAATATGTTTTATTCATTTTTTGTTTCACCTCTGCATGTTCTTTGTTTGTTTATTGTTATTTAGTTGCAAAGTCGTATCTGACTCTTTGCAACTGCATGGACAGTAGTCCCCCAGGCTCCTCTGTCCATGGCATTTCCCAGGCAAGAATGCTGGAGTGGGTTGCCATCTCCGTCTCCAGGGTATCTTCCTGACCCAGGGATAGAGCCCACATCTCCTACATTGCAGGTGGACTCTTTATCACTTAGCCACCAGGGAAGCCCTGTATATTCATCAATAAGTTAATCAGTTGTTTGTTTCCGAAGAATGACCAAGTCCAGAGGAACTTCTTTGCTTGTGGTGGGGGTGGGGTATGTGGAAGAATGAAACATTTAATGTGTTGCCACCGTGTAGCATCAAGACAACAATGATTCAGCTTAGAATAAAGTTGATATTAAATTCTGCTTGAGTCAGGACATTTAGTCAAGGAAAACATATTTTCTCTAAATGTTTGAATTTAAGAGCCAACAGAAAGAATACATGAAAACAACATTTTTCATTTTCAGAAACATGGCTCCTATTGCACAACCGCCCATGATATATTAAGTTTCTTGGATGCTAAATGGCTAATGTGAAAACAAAGATAATGATGAATCAGTTACCTCTATGTTCTGTATTAAGAAAAAAATACTTATCACCTATTTTAAGTGAAACCGAAATACAATTCGGTTTCATTTAATTTCCACAAGTGGCACTAAGTAAATGAATAGTTTTACCCTCTGAAATATCCTTAAGTTTATCAGTAGTTTGTAAATGATTCCAACTAGAGCCAATAAGACTCTCAAGATATTATTTCCTACTTAAATAATTGCTCAACTGGATGAAAGCTTGGATGACATACATTAGCAATAAAACTGTCATACCTCAGAGTTCTACCTTTCTTAGGCATTTAAAAATTAGTATGAGCCTTTAGTGACAATCTTTCCTTGGGTTGATTCATGGGAAGAATTTCTTACTGATGTTTATTTTGCTTTGGGTTGGGCTGTAAAACTACTCTACAATAACATAACTTAGGAGGTTGTTATTTTAGAATTATTATATCCTGTGCTGGTTGTGGTCAAGAAAAAAGACAGGCTGAAAAACAAGTAATATACCTTTAAAACATTTACTAGTGCCATCAAAAAGAAAAAAAAAAAAGATTTCGTTTCTTTCCAGTTAGAATGTCATCAATAATTCACTTCATATAATTTTTGTCATTGTTGTTAAAAACTCATTTATCCTTTACCCCAAATTCTGAATGTAAACATTAACTGTCAAGGTTGATAGCCACGCAATTACCCAGCTTAATTTTGGCTAGAAGATGAATGATTCACTGCTTTCTTGTGTGTGATGAGAATGCAGAGCTCTGTATTTTAAGTGGCTCTCTCCCAGAGGGCAAATCTTGTGGGTTTCACTGCCCAGCCCATTCAGAAAAAAATAAAACTCATGGAGGTTATGGCTGAATACTGACTGAAATGACATTGGAGGGACATCTTATAACTTGTCAGTGTTATTAAAATGGTTTTTCATTTTTCACATTGTTAAATTTAAATTTTTAAAGGATTTTCAGGCATTAGGAAATATTGTCAAAGTTATCTTTTGGTTTAGTTGTTTCGCATACCCCAAACTTTAAAAGGCTCCATAATAAATAAACACCTTAGTTTTGCTTTGCCCGGCATCTAGCTCTTTTTGTATTCACAGTTCTGTAGTCTGTGAAGCAAAAATATTTCTCCTTTCCCTGGGTCTGTTATGTACTGTCTCTTTTAGTTGACAGAAGTAAACTGTTTTTACCTCCAGTGACTGAGTCTGCAATTACTCTGCAGGTCCCTCTGCCCAAAAAGTGCCAAAAAACATTTCTCTATTTATTTCTGCTAAATAGTACACAAGAGTAAAAGCAGATCTTTTCATTCTTTTTGATGCACATGTGCTTTATTATATCAGATAGTTGATGAATATGCCTAATTAGAATATCATCTAGAATTTTGTAAAGAAAGACTGAAGCAGTCCATTTAATACGGTTCAGCAAAGGTGTATTCAGAACGATTCACCCGGAGAGGAGAAGGGATAAGTAGAAGTTCTCTGTCCTCACGTGTTTCTGAGATAGTGCAGGAGGTATTTGTTCAGTTTGATAAAATGACAAGCTATATATTGCAGTAGACTATAAAGTGCTAAGGCCCAAACCAATGAAATCCACACTCAGAACAGAATATAATTTTGTATACAGAGTAATCTCTTGGGATCTTCAAATTAAATTCTTCTATTTTATTAATGAAATTCCGGATATTATAAGGAATGATGTGATCAGTAATACATTTGTATCTAGTCAAATGGTCACATTCTTGATTTTTCATGACCCCAAGGGATGCAAAGATAATTGACAGATACTCCTCATCCTTAATTTAGCTAATAGCATCTGTATTTTCCCTTCCCAAACTTCTTAAACTTTTAATAATGAATAAAATTTAAATGTGTTTTTTCCCCTATGTGATAGTTACTATGTTTGTTTAGGTGGTAAAGAATCAGCCTGCCAATGCAGGGGACATGAGAGATGGGGTTTGATCCCTGGGTTGGGAAGATCCCCTGGAGCAGGAAATGGTAACCCACTCCAGTATTCTTGCCTGAAAAATCCCATGGACAGAGGAGCCTGGCGAACTACACTCCATGGGATCACGACTGAGCAACTGAGCGTGAGCATGAAGTAACCTGAAGAATAATGGGTTCCAAGAATAAAATTTATGTAATAGAGAATATGGAAAATATATAAAATAACAGCATTTAGTTGCTCAAGAATTGACTCCGGGCTAAGGCATTCATTGAACCCTGATTTAACATAAGAAATTGTTATTAAGCTAATGAGCATTTTTTTGAGCCACATTCAAGACCTTATGCATAGGCGTTTAGGACTCAAAAATGAAAACCTATGATCCTTACTCTTAAAGAATTCAGTCTAGTAGATGGGGTAAATGCATGAGGAAATAAATTGAATACACAGAAATAAGTGCCGTGGTAGACACTGAGAACATCAGGGATGGCTTGAGAGAGGAGCTGAGTCCTGTTTATAAAAAAATGTTTCCCATTTCTTATTTTATTTCTCTTTTTAAATTGTATGTTTTAATTGGAGAGTCACTGCTTTACAATGTTGTGTTGGTTTCTGCTGTATAACGACACAAATCAGTCATAATTAGATATCTATTCCTTCCCAACCCCCCATCCCATCCCTTTCAGTCATCACAGAGTGCCGGACTGGGCTGCCTGTGTTATACAGCAGCTTCCCACTAGCTATCTGTTTTACACATGATAATGTATATATGTCAGGGTTACTGTCTCAGTTCGTCCTACCCGCTCCTTCCCCACTGTGTCCAAAAGTCCATTCTCTACATCTGTGTGGGAGGTGAGCTCTTGATATTCTTGAAGACAGAATGGAAATTTGCTGTATGAAGTAGAGGGAGAAAGGGCATTTCAGGCAAAGAGAACAAAATGTGCAAAGGCATTGCGTTTTGAAAAGATATGTGAGAAGTTCATTGTGGCTTGGACCTTGGGGTTGTGGTAGGGAGTGGGAAATGAAATTGGAACAGCATATGGGTTACACCATGAAGGGCATCATACCCAGACAAAAGAATCTGGGCCTTTATAGAGCAGCTAGTGGGAAATCAAGGGAAACTGTTAAACAAAAGGAAGGATGTAATCACGTTTGGTAAGAAGATAATTGTGGCAGGAAAATGGAGTGGAGGTGAGATTGAGGTGAGACTGAGAAATCAGACAGAGCACCATGTCATTAATTTGAGATAGAAATCAGGAAAGCCTGAATTAATTAGTGGCAGTAGCAATTGGGGCTAAAGGTCATACTTTGAATGTATTTCTGGAAAAAAAAAAAAAAAAGGTAGAATTTGGGTATAGATGGCTGAGAAGAGGAGGGACTCCAGAATCAGTTTTTTTGCTTGAGAGATTTGAGGATGTTGATTCCATTAACCATGAAAAGAAAGGAGGGAATGTTTTCATTTAATTGCTCAATAAATGTCCGACTCTTTGTGACCCCATGGACCTTGATCCGCCAGGCTCCTCTATCCATGGGATTTTCCAGGTAAGAATATTGGAGTGGGTTGCCATTTCCTTCTCTGGGGAATCTAGGGATTGAGCCCAAGTCCCCTGGATTGGCAGGTGGATTCTTTACTGCTGAGCCACCTGGGAAGCCCAAGGAAAGAGTGAAAAGATATACTTATTTCAGTTTTTTTTTTTTTTCAAGTGCCTGTTGAAATAGCCAAGTTGACAGGCATTTCAACTGGTCTAGGACTTGAAGACAGGATAGAACCAGAGATACAGACTTGGGAACCATGAGCATCTAAAGTGGCTTCTAGAATGTGGATGAAATCATATATCTAAACGTGTAGATGCTGGCAAAAGACAGGAGATTCCTAGGTCAGAGAAGGAGGGCTATTACATATAGCACATGTGTTCAGGTCATTTGGGCCCCCACAAGCCTTAGGCAGCTGATGTGCAGTGGTCCAGGCAAATACTACACAAGCAGGCGGGTACCATCACAGTGGAGGGACCCTGAGCTTAGGAACCCCCGGTCAAATATAAGGGAACTGCAACCTTTGCCCAACATTATCTTAATTGTGCTGTGCAACAAACAAACCTGCCCTCTGCTCTAAAGAGACATACTCCTTCATTCTTCCAAGGTTGTTCTCTTACAAACATCCTTGAAGAGATTATCCGGTGGCGTGTGGGTCAGGGGAGTCAGTTCCTTTGCTTGCACAATAGGCAGAAATGTGAGAGTTCCATGGAGGACAGTTTCCCAACAAGCAGTTTCTAAGTATTCTTTTCTTTCTGTCTCTCTTAAACCTTCCCTGCAACTTTTTTTTTTTCTTGGCCACACTGCATGGCAAGCTGACCAGGGATCCACCCTGTGCCCCTGGGTTGGAAGTGCAGAGTCTTAACCACTGGACCAGCAGGGAAGTCCCTAAACCCTTCCTTTTTGTGTTTCTTATTGTCTCCTCTTTATTTGCTTTTAAGATATGATTTGATCCACCAGAAATATTTTTCAGTAATAGGTATCTCTAGTGACAAAATTAAGCGGAAATAAAAGATATATCTTTAAACCTATGAAAATAAAAATTCAGGCCCCAAAGTGTTACGGCAGCAAAGGGTTGCAAAAGAAATATTTTTGAATGCACTTTTGAAGTAGATAATTCACCATCTTAAATAAAAATTCAACATCAGGAGTGATCGGCTTTTAACATTTTTATTTTTTAAATTTGTTTTTGGCTGCGCTGAGTCTTTGTGGCTCCAGCGGGCTTGCTCCAGTTGCCGAGAGCTGGGGCTCCCCTCTAGTTGTGGCGCGTGGACTTCTCATTGGTGTGGCTTCTCTTGTTGGGGAGCATGGCTCTGGAGTGCCAGGGCTCAGGAGTTGTGGTGTACGGGCTTAGTTGTCTCATGGCACGTGGAATCTTCCCGAACCAGGGATCAAACCTGTGTCCCCTGCATTGACAGGTGGATTCCTAACCTCTGGACTGTTAGAGAAGTCCAGGAATGATCTTTTTGACAAAATCTCATTCACTGTTTATGATTAAGCTTAATTACAGTTATGCTTTGAGTAAAGACAATTTCTAAAATCACAACAATTTTATGCTTAGTGAAATAAGTCAGACACAGAAAGACAAATACTGTACCTTACCACATATCTAAATCTGGAATCGAAACATTAAAACAAATGAATAAATATAACAAAACAGAAACAGACTCATACGTGTAAGAAACAAACTAGTGGTTACCAGTGGGATGGGGGAAGAAGGGGGAAATAGAGGTAGGGGACTTAGAGGTACAAACTACTACCTATACAATAAATAATCTACAGGGATATGTTGTACAACACAGAGAACCTGCCAATATTTAGAGGAGTATAGTCTATAAAAATATTGAAGCACTATGTTATACACCTGAAACTAATACAATGTTGTAAATCAACTATACTTCAATTAAAAACTTCATTAATTAAATTACTAAATAAAATTTAAAAATGAGTGTAAATAATTGGTATAAAAGTCTGCCACACAGGAGATGCTCAAGTGAAAGTGAAAGTCACTCAGTCATGTCCGACTCTGCAGCCCCATGGACAGTCCATGGGATTCTCCAGGCCATAATACTGGAGTGGGTAGCTGTTCCCTTCTTCAGCGAATCTTCCTAAATCCAGGCATTGAACATTGCAGGCAGATTCTTTACTAGCTGAGCCACCAGGGAAGCCCGTAGATGCTCAAGTGTACTTCTTAATATTACTGTTGTGGCTGATTTGTGGTATTGTGACAGTCTAAGTAATTTCCAATAATAAAATAAGAGTATTACAAAAAGTAAAAAAATAAAATCACAACAAAATTATTTTATTTGGTTTTGTCTTAGTTAGAAAATTCATAGGCAAAATCAAAATAAAACAAAATAATTATTACTGAATTTAATAATACGTGATGTGGTCATTAATAGTAGAAGTCATAAATTTCTAGAAGAATGTCAATGTATTAGTTTTACTTGATGGACACACACACATAATTTTCACTGTAAATATTAAAAGATAAAGGTCAAACTACAAACTGTCCCAAATCTGGATGACTGTATTGCACTATGGATAGCATTATTGCTATTCATTTAGTTATTCTTCTCTCTATTTTTAGGCAAGCAAGAGCATTGCACTTGCCTACCTCCTTGAGATGAGGTGTAGCCATGTGGTTAGTTTTGGCTTAGGTAATTGTGTGTAGAAGTGATGTATGTCACTCTCAGGAGGAGACATTTATCACCAGTATTGTGGAAGCATGTGCTGATAAGGAGGTGTCGTAATACCAAAGCAGAGTCTAGAAAGTGGACCACAAAGTAAAGCAAGCCTCAAAGGGTTTCATGTGGGCAAGAATTAAACTTTAATTCAATGAAACCCCTGACATTTGAGGTTTTGCTTTTCTTTTTATTTCTTCTTGGCTGAATATCTACTTTATAATGATGCTGCTGCTGCTGCTGCTAAGTCACTTCAGTCGTGTCTGACTCTGTGTGACCCCATAGACGGCAGCCCACCAGGCTCCCCCGTCCCTGGGATTCTCCTGCATCTTTTTAATTCTGAATTCTGATCATATTGAATGCTATAAGAGCCTTGTAGATCTAATGCCTCCATGCCTGTTCCCCTGTCCCCCCAATTGTCCATTGTCATATTTTATTTTATTTATTTATTTTTTCATTGTCATATTTTAATGCCACTGGATTTTACCGTGACATCCAGACTCAGTGGTATGGATAGTGGCTATGTACGTTTGTGCTTTTGAGTCCTGAGAGCTAGTTCATTTGGGCCCAAGCTCAGAATGTTTGTGAGAAAGATGTCTCTTAGTATATATCTATATGGAAAAGCTTTTGTCCCTGAAGTAGATGGTAAACCTATATACCAGGCCACTGTGGTGACTTAAGTGCAATCTTTGAAAGGTACTGATAATAATACATAATAACTTATAGATTACTTCTGAGATTTATTTATTTTCTTCCCTGAGAAGTTCTGAGATGCCTGACTTATAGAGTATAATATGTCTTATGCCTTTTTTTTTTTTTTTTTTGGTAATGTGCTCTTCTTTGGTAGAATATAGTTTTTTAGGAAATTATTTTATTTAAATAAGCTTAAATGAACTTAAAATGTCGTGTTATATTGCTTCTGATTCTTTTTGTATCCTAAGTATTTCAAACAGAATATTTACAAATGAAAAAAATAGATACAAATGGATTAACTCTTTTCACCAATCTTTACTGAGTCCTTTTTGTTGTTCAGTTGTTCTGTCGTGTCTGACTCTTTGCGACTGCATACACTGTAGCCTGCCAGGCTCCTCTGCCCTTCACTGTCTCCCACTCAAACTCATGTCCACTGAGTCAATGATGTCATGCAACCATCTCATCCTCTGTCATCTTCTTCTCCTCCTGCCTTCAATCTTGCCCAGCATCAGGTCTTTTCCAGTGAGTCAGCTCTTCCCATCAGTTGACCAAAGTATTGGAGCTTCAGCTTCAGTATTAGTCCTTCCAATGAATATTCAGGGTTGATTTCCTTTAGAGTTGACTGGTTTGATCTTCTTGCCGTCCGAGGGAATCTCAAGGGTCTTCTCCAACACCATATTTCGAAAGCATCAATTCTTCAGCACTTAGCCTTCTTGATGGCCCAACTCTCACATCCGTACATGACTACTAGGAAAATCATAGCTTTGACTATATGCACTTTTGTCAGCAAAGTGGCGTCTCTGCTTTTTAATATGCTGTCTTGGTTTGTCATAGCTTTTCTTCCAAGGAGCAAGCATCTTTTAATTCAGTGGCTGCAGTCACCATCTGGAGTGACTTTGCAGTCCAAGAAAATAAAATCTGTCACTGTTTCCATTGTTTCCCTGTCTATTTGCCGTGAAGTGATGGGACCAGTTGCCATGATCTTAGTTTTCTGAATGTTGAGTTTTAAGCCGGCTTTCTCACTCTCCTTTTTCACTTTCGTCAAGAGGCTTTCTAGATCCTCTTTGCTTTCTGCCATAAGGGTGGTGTCATCTGTGTATCTAAGGTTATTGTTATTTCTCCCTGAAATCTTGATTCCAGCTTGTGCTTCATTCAGCCCAGCATTTCTCATGACGTATTCTGCAAACAAGTTAAATAAGCAGGGTAACAATATACAGCCTGGATATTCCTTTCCCAATTTTGAACTAGTCTGTTGTTCCATGTCCAGTTCTAACTGTTGCTTCTTGACCTGCATACAGATTTCTCAGGAGGCAGGTCAGGTGATCTGGTATTCCCATCTCTTGAAGAATTTTCCAGTTTGTTATGATCCACACAGTAAAAGCCGAAGAAGATGTTTTTCTGGAATTCTCTTGCTTTTTCTTTGATCCAACTGATCTTGGCAATTTGATCTCTGGTTCCTCTGCCTTTTCTAAATCCAGCTTGTACATCTGCAGGTTCTCACTTCATGTACTGTTGAAGCCTAGCTTGGGGGATTTTGAGCATTACCTTGCTAGAATGGGCTTCCCTGGTGGCTCAGGTGGTAAAGCATCTGTACCAGAGGCAGGAGACCCAGGTTCAATCCCAGGATCAGAAAGATCCCCTGGAGAAGGAAATGGAAACCCACTCTAGTACCCTTGCCTGGAAAATCCCATGGACAGAGGATCCTGGTAGGCCACAGTCCATGGGGTTGCACAGAGTCGGACACTACTGAGTGAGTTCACTTTCATTTTGCTATAATGAGAGATGAATGCAATTGTGCAGTAGCTTGAACATTCTTTGGCATTGCCCTTCTTTGGGATTGTTATTTTTAGCCAAGAATTGTGCTAAGCACTGAGAATACAATAGAAAGCCAAAACAGATACTGTAGCAATTTTCACAGAGAGACATAAATTAAAGTGAATATATAGTTACAAGGTAAGACTGTCATCTAAGAGAGAAATATAATTCCGTGAGAATATGTAATGTTCATATATAATATACAGGAGGTCAGAAAAAGCTTTCCTATTTTCCAGAGTATGAATGGGAGTCAACTGGGCAAAGAGAGGAGGAAGGGAAGGCCCTGAAACACAGATGGGGAGAACAGCATAAGCAAAGGCCCTCTGACATGAGAGAGCATGGCACATTTCACGTGGCAGGAATACAGAGAGTAAGGGATGAGTGGGCTAGACAATGTAGAGTATTATGGCCCTTTAAATGGAGACTGGCTTTTACCTTAAGAGCAATAAAAAGCTATCCAAAGTTTTTAAACCTGAGGCTTATGTGACCAGACTAAGTTTCAGAAAAGAACATTCTGTTGCCAGCATGAAAAGGGTACTGGAATGAAAAGGCTGGATGAGACTATCATGGTAGGTCAGAGTAGGAAGGAAGGTGTGTTGTGTATGCTCAGTTTTGTCTGACTCTTTGCAACCCCATAGGTTGAAGCCCACCAGGCTCCTTTTTCCATGGAACTTTCCAGGCCAGAATACTGGAGCCGGTTGGCATTGCCTTCTCCGGGGGAATCTTCCTAACCCAGGGATTGAACCTACATCTCTTGCATCTCCTGCATTGACAGATGGATTCTTTACCACTGTGCCACCTGGGAATATTCCAGAAAGGAAGATGGTTACGACTAGAGAGTGGTCATTGTGGTGGAGTCAAGTGGAGCACTAGAGAGATAGTTCAGATTCACTCTCTAGAACTTCATGATGAATCGAGCATTCTGGGTGAGGGAAACGTGAATGTCAAAGAATACGATAGATAGTCTCCTGGCTTGTATAACTGGATGGATGGTAGTGATTTCACTGAGAATACAGTGGAAGAGAAACTGGTTTGAATGTGGGTGTACGTAGGAAAGGATCACGAATTCAGTATGAGACCTGTAGATTTGAAATGCCTTTGAGATAGCCAAGGTGAAATGTTAAGTAGATGTTTGAGAATATACATCTGAAATTCAGATGAGAGGTCTGAAATGTGAGACAGAATTTTTAAAAAGGTATTTGTAGATAATTTGTTATGATGAAGTTCAGTTGTGAATGACAGAACATCTGAAATAACAAGGGCTTAACAAAGAAGATTGTTCCCCCATAGAAGTTTAGTACAAGGCTGTTCAATAGAAGTACAGTGCAAATCACATATGCAATTGAAAATTCTCTAGCAGCCATGTTAAAAAGGTAAAAAGAAACAGTTGTAATTAATTTTAGTGATATATTTTAGTCACTCAATGTATACAAAATGTTATAGCTAGACATGTAACCAATATAAGATTATTGAGATATTTTACATTTTTTTATAGAAGTCTGATATGCATTTTACACTTTAAGCTCAGTTTGAATTTGCTGTATTCCAAATGCTCGATGGCCACATATGGCTGAAGAGTAGTATATGGAACATTGCAGGTCTAGAGGTAGGAGGTCCAGGCATGATGTAACACTTGACGGTGTTGGAGACCCAGGCTTCTTCTGCATGACCTCCATTCACAAGATCACTTTGTCCAGAAGAGCTGATACAGTCCCATTCACTAGGTCTGTATTCCACTAACGGGGAGGAAGACAAGGAAAGAGAAGAGTATGTCTTTTCCCTTTAAGGTTGCATCTTAGAAATGTGTGTGCCACTTTTATCTGCATCCTTTTGAGAAGAATGTAGTCACATGGCTTAAAGACCCTGTACTTAACTACGGGGAAGTCTGGAAAATGTAGCTTTTATTTCAGGTGGCTGAATGAGTAGATACAAATCAAGAGTTCTCTTGCTACAGAACCTGTTGGGGAACAACCATCAGTCTTTGCCAGTGTCCGCTCTATACACCCTTCTTCCTGTGTAAATAATACATTCACTGCTATCTTCCTAAGAGAGACAATTTCAAAGTCTCAATCAGATCAAAGGCCCGAAGTCTAGGGTCTGAATAATGTACGGTCTTTCTACCAGTTCTAAATGTGGCTCCTCTTGGTTCAATGAGCTACAAACTGAAGGATAAGTTATTTGCTTCTCTTATCGTATACTGTGGTGATATAGGAGCAAGACAGCTAAAATAGAAACACCCATTTGGTAAAGGGAAGAACCAGTATCCCCCAAATTCCAATATACAGAAATAGGAAAGACTGTCTTCTCTGGGAGGAGGGTAAGTTCTGAATTAGCCCTTCCTCACCCCAACCCCTTTGGAATTCCTGGTTCTGCTTCCCTGGAGGAACTCCCTTGCCCATCATCCTCTTTAGCCCTGCCACTGCCCTCTGGGTGGTTCTTCATTGTTCATATCTTCCATGGTAAGATTTCACTATCTTCCAGTGAGGTAGCCGTTGGAGAGGCTACTGTACCCCTTAATTTCTGTTGGTTCTGATTTAGATGCCCAGTGTGTTATTGGAATTGAACAGTCTCAGCCTTTTACAAGCTGGTCTTGTGGGAATTCTTTGGCAGTAGAGTGCTCTGTAATCTAGTACACTTCCAGTCTGTTTGCCACTGGTCAGTTCCATATGTAAGTAATGACCGCCAAAATACTTGTGCAGACATTTTTTTTTTGTTTTGTTTTTTGCATGAAAACTCTGGTATCTCTTGGTAGCCTTTGAGTTCTGCTCATTTCTCGTCACTCAGCTAATGGTAACTAGGGAGTCAACTAAAGCGACGGACAGGTTGGAGAAGGCAAAAGTCTTAAATCCATCTCTTTAGCAACTTTGGTAAGATAGGGAATATGCACTGTTAAGATTGCGGTTTCTAGGCAGTGAAAGTGTTAGTCACGTCAGTCACTCAGTCATGTCCGACTCTTTGTGACCCCATGGACTGTAGCCCACTAGGCTCCTCTGTCCATGGACTTCTCCAGGCAAGAATACAGGAGTGGGTTGCCATTTTCTACTCCAGGGGATCTTCCCAAGTGAGGGATTGAACATGGTTCTTCCACACTGTAGGCCGACTCTTTACCCACTGAGCCACCAGGGAAGCCCTAATTGATCAGATTTTCAGTTCCCTTTGTTTGCAGGCTATCATCAGAGTAGCTCTCTCTCAGCAGAACTGAAGTCCTTTCCAGCTTTGCTTGAAGTCTGGCTAGCTGTAACTGAAGCTTGTACGAATTTGACATAGCCAACCAGTGTTCTTATATTTTCTGACCATTTTCCAAGTACCACATTCTTAATTAGCAAGTGGTCTACATTCTGAGTTATTGCAAGGAACAGTTTTATTAAATATTTTCCAAGACCAAAGAGGCTTCCTTGATAGCTCAGTGGTAAAGAATCTGCCTGCCAATGCAGGAGATGTGAGTTGATCCCTGGGTCAGGAAGATCCCTGGGTTGGGAGAAGGAAATGGCAACCCACTCCAGTATTCTTGCCTGGGAAATCCAAAGGACAGAGGAATCTGGTGGGCCGCAATCCATGGGATCACAAAAGAGTGACCTAGCAACTGAACATCAACAAAAGCTGTAAGAAGGGCTGCTACCTTTCCAGCCCATAGAAAGTATTCCCACTACTTTCACTAACCAGTACCACATAGTTCAGGTTCTGTGTTTGAAGCAGCATACTTGGTACACAGAATTTTGTCTTTTCAGCTTGACTGTGTGTGGCAGAAAATCTCAGATAACAATGACCTAGAAAAAGTATTTTCTCTCTTGTAAATGTCTTGAAGTAGTCAATTCAAGGCTGCTTTGCCCGTCCCCTGTGTCAGGGATCCAGGGTCCTTTTTTCTTGTTCTGTTGAGAGTGAACCTCCATTCCCAAGGTTACTTCATAACCCAAGCTGGCTGCTATCAGAGTATGAAGCATGAGTTGATGATGGAGATGCTGTGTTGATGGTGTTATGCTCTTTGTCATACTGTTGCCTGGTGTTAACTTGGAAATATTTCTTGATTGTTCACTGGTCAGAAATTTACTTATGATAATTCTAACTTCAGGTTTTTGATACTACAGCATGTTTCTACTTCTCTCAAAGATAACCTTGGAATTCTCAAAATAAATCTGACTTTTGTATATACATGAGAGATTGGGTCACCACAGCAAATGAACCATGACAATGATGGCAAACTGGTGTTTGGTAACTGCTACTCATTTGTGTAGTGATATTTGTAATGCCCTTGTTGTTATACAGTCATGCAGTCATGTCCAACTCTTTGTGACCCCCATGGACTGTAACCCCCCACATATTGATTTTTTGCTTGTGTGATAACAGTGTTCTATTGTTTTGAAAAAATTATTATTTTTCAAAAAATTTAATTTAACTCATAAAAAATTATTGAATCACTTATGATTTGAGATCAAGAGCAATTACCCCAAAACTCAATTTATACAGAAAGATAACTACTCCAGACAGGTTTGTGTTTATGAGAGTCTCAGTGAGTAACCATAATGTAGAAGTGGAAAACTTCTATTTAAAAATTAAAGTTTACCCCCAGTGCAAAGATTTTCTGTACAAATGGAATGTAAAAATACTAATTTTGAAACTGATACAGCTCTATTTGGGAATCTTCATTTATACATAATAAAATTAAAGAAAATGAAGATGAACTTGAAATACTTTCTTTTAAAATATCAGTAAAACAAGATAATCATTATCAATCAAAACATTGTAGTCTCTGAAACAAAAAATTGCTTTCAAAGTTCATCTGAAAGTTATCAAATAATAAACAGAGTTAATTGAAAATGAAGGGCCAGAGAAAATTATTTGGAGATGACACATGTAATTATTCCTTTCCATTTCTTCCAACTAATATATAGTCAGAACCCTTTTACAGCAGCTGGGGAAAAAAAAAAAAAAAACTGTAGAAAATTTTGTTCAAGGATTAATCATGACAAGTAATTGATGCCTTCCTTCTTATGGCTTCCCAGGCGGTGCTAGTGGTACGGAACCTGCCTGCAAATGCAGGAGACATAAGAGATGTGAGTTCAATCCCTGGGTTGGGAAGATCCCCTGGAGGAGGGCACGGCAACCCACTCCAGTATTCTTGCCTGGAAAATCCCATGGACAGAGGAGCCTGGTGGGCTATGGTCCTTAGGGTCACAAAGAGTCAGACATGACTGAAGCGACTTAGCACACATGCACTTCATTCTTATAAAGCGTTTTTATTAAAAGTGTATACTTCATTTCTTAAAAGGGATCCAGATTGGAAAAGAAGTAAAGCTCTTAGTGTTTGCAGATGACGTGATACTGGACATAGAAAACCCTAAAGATAGTATCAGAAAATTACTAGAGCTGATCAGAATACGAAAGCAATACACAGAAATCACTTGCATTTCTATAGACTAACAATGAAAAATCAGGAAGAGAAATTAAGGAATCACTCCCATTCACCATTGCAACAAAAAGAATCAAATATCTAGGAATAAACTTAGTTAAGGAGACTCAGAAAATTATAAGACACTAATGAAAGAAATCAAAGATGACATAAATAGATGGAGAGATATTCCATGTTCCTGGATAGGAAGAATCAATATTGTGAAAATGACTGTATTACCAAATGCAACCTACAGGTTTTTTCACAATTCATATGGAAGCACAAAAGACCCCAAATAGCCAGCTCAGTTTTGAGAAAGAAAATGGAGCTGAAGGAATCAACCTTCCTGACTTTAGATTATATTACAAAGCTACAGTCATCAGGACAGTATGGTACTGGCACAAAAAGAGAGATATAGACCAAAGGAACAAGATAGAGAGCCCAGAGATAAAGCCATGAACCTATGGGTACCTTGTTTTTGACTAAGGAGGCAAGAATATACAATGGGGCAAAGACAGCCTCTTCAATAAATGGTACTGGGAAAGCTGGACAGCTACCTGTAAAAAAATGAAATTAGAACACTTCCTAACACCATACATGAGAAACACTGGGCTGGAGGAAGCACAGGCTGGAATCAAGGTTGCTGGGAGAAATACCAATAACCTCAGATATGCAGATGACACCACCCTTATGGCAGAAAGTGAAGAAGAACTAAAGAGCCTCTTGATGAAAGTGAAAGAGGAGAGTGAAAAAGTTGGCTTAAAGCTCAACATTCAGAAAACTAAGGTCATGGCATCTGGTCCCATGCTTCAAGGCAAATAGATGGGGAAACAATGGCTGACTTTATTTTTGGGGGCTCCAAAATCACTGCAGATGGTGACTGCAGCCATGAAATTAAAAGACGCTTACTCCTTGGAAGGAAAGTTATGACCAACCTGCTGCTACTTCTGCTAAGTCACTTCAGTCGTGTCTGACTCTGTGCGACCCCATAGACGGCCTCCTACCAGGCTCCTCCATCCCTGAGATTCTCCAGGCAAGAACACTGGAGTGGGTTGCCATTTACTTCTCCAATGCATGAAAGTGAAAAGTGAAAGTGAAGTTGCTCAGACGTGTCCAACTCTTAGTGACCTCATGGACTGCAGCCTACCAGGCTCCTCTGTCCATGGGATTTTCCATGCAAGAGTACTGGAGTGGGGTGCCATTGCCTTCTCTGATGACCAACCTAGACAGCATATTAAAAAGTAGAGATATTACTTTGTCAACAAAGGTCGGTCTAGTCAAGGCTATGGTTTTTTCCTGTGGTCATGTATGGATGTGAGAGTTGGACTATAAAGAAAGCTGAGCACTGAAAAATTGATGCTCTTGAACTGTGGTGTTGGAGAAGACTCTTGAGAGTCCCTTGGACTGCAAGGAGATGCAACCAGTCCATCCTAAAGGAGATCAGTCCTAGATGTTCATTGGAAGGATTGATGTTGAAGCTGAAACTCCAATACTTTGGCCACCTGATGCAAAGAACTGACTCATTTATAAAGACCCTGATGATGGGAAAGATTGAAGGCAGGAGGAGCAGGGGACAACAGAGGATGAGATGGTTGGATGGCATCACTGACTCGATGGACATGGGTTTGGGTGGACTCTGGGAGTTGGTGATGGACAGGGAGGCCTGGCATGCTGTGGTTCATGGGGTTGGAAAGATTCGGACATGACTGAGCGACTGAACTGAACTGAACTAACACCATACACAAAGATAAACTCAAAATGGATTAAAGACCTAAATGTAAGACCAGAAACTATAAAATTCTTAGAGGAAAACATGGGCAGAACACTCGATGACATAAATCAAAGCAAGATCCTCTATGACTCACCTCCTAGGGTAATGGAAATAAAAACACAAGTAAACAAGTGAAACCTGATTAAACTTAAAAGCTTTTGCACAGCAAAGGAAACTATAAGTAAGGAGAAAAGACAACCCTCAGAATGGGAGAAAATAATAGCAAATGAAACAACAGACAAATAATTAATTTCCAAAATATCCAAGTGGCTCATACAACTCAATGCCAGAAAAACAACAACCCAATCAAAAAGTGGGGAAAAGACTTAAACAGACATTTCTCCAAAGAAGACATATAGATGGCTAACAAACATGAAAAGATGCTTAACATCACTCATTATTAGAGGAATGCAAATCAAAGCTGCAATGAGATATCCCCTCACACTGGTGAGAATGGTCATCATCAAAAAGTCTACAAACAATAAGTGCTAGAGAGGATGTGGAGAAAAGGGAATGCTCTTGCACTATTGGCGGGAATGTAAGTTGATACAGCCGCTATGGAAGATGATATGGAGATTCCTTAAAAAACTAGGAATAAAACTATCATATGACCCAGAAATCCCACTCCTAGGCATATATTGTGAGGAAACCATGACTGGAAAAGACACAAATATCCCATTGTTCATTGCAGCACTATTTACAGTAGCTAGAACATGGAAGCAACATTGATATCCATTGACAGATGAATGGATAAAGAAGTTGTAGTATATATACACAATGGAATATCACTCAGTCATTAAAAGGAACACATTTGAGTCAGTTCTGATGAGGTGGATGAACCTAGAACCTATTATACAGAATGAAGTGAGTCAGAAAGAGAAAGATAAATATCATAATCTAACAGATATATAAGGAATCTTGAAAAATGGTACTGAAGATTTCATTTACAGGACAGCAATGGAGAAACAGACATAGAGAATAGGGAGGAGAGGATGAGATATATAGAAAGAGTAACATAGAAACTTACATTGCCATATGTAAAATAGATGGCCAATAGGAATTTTCTGTATGGCTCAGGAAACTCAAACAGGGGCTCTGTATCAACCTAGAGGGATGAGATGGGGAGGGAGACAGGAGGGAGGTTCAAAAGGGAGGAGATATATGTATACCTATGCCTGATTCATGTTGAGGTTTGACAGAAAACAACAAAATTTTGTGAAGCAATTATCCTTCAATAAAAAGATAAATTAAAAAACAGAAAATTGTATACTTTATTTCTGACTTTTCATGGTTAATTCATTTATCTTTTAAAAAATATTTATTTATTTGGCTGCACTGGGTCTTAATTGTGGCATGTTGGGTCCTTGATCTTTGTTGCATCATGTGGATTCTTAATTATGGCATGTGGGATCTAGTTTCCTAAGCAGGGGTCAAACCCATGCCCCTGCATTGGGAGTACAGAGTCTTAGCCACTGGACCACTCTTAATTCAATTATCTTAATTCAAATATAGTGTTTAATGTATTTTTAAATATTTTGAACAATTTATCTATGGAAAATTTTTATCACATGGATAATGAATGTTTAACATTTATATTTTATAAATTTTCATTTTTATTTGATATCTAATAAATCTATAAACTTTTATATTTAAAGATATTCAATATTTAATTTAGCTAATTTTTAACCTTTAAAATAAAATGATAGCATTTATACTGATGTTTTAGAAGTGCTTGAAATAAAGAGTGAATTATATCAGTAGTATTTTCACTTTACTCCAGAACCGAAACTACTAATTCATAACAATGAAAGCATAGATTTACTTGGGACTCACAGTGTAGTAAAAGTATTTAAAGAGAGCTGAAACTATGTAGAACACATTTTCAGACTTTTCCGGGTTTGAGAGCTGTATATGATGTCCTTCCAAGCTCTCATTGTTCATAGTGAGCAGGCTGTGATCTGTTGGAATGGTAAAATACCAGGACTGAAAGTAGAATCGATGGCATCGTCCTGACCTATTGAAGTTCAGATAAACGCAGAGGGTAACTGGGTGTGCTTTCAATAGTCAAGCTCTCCCTCTTGAACTTTTAGAGTGGGAGTTGACATCTGGGATTTCCCCCCCACCCTCAATGCTTTATTGAATCCAACCAAATCTGATCTTAATTGTTGGGCAGCATTGGCTTCTTGGGTGTATGTCTAGAGCAGTCACACAGGACCTGTACTCAGAAGGGCCCCTTGCCTGATTTAATGCTCTGCTGTTGGCCTCTTGGAATTCTTTGTTTTGAGCCCTGCATTTTCATTTTGCGCTGGACCTTGCAAATTATGTAACCAGTTCTGTTTCAGTGATTTGCTTCTATTTTCAAAGGAAGAATGATATAGTTACTCTCCAATGTATGTCTAATATATGATTAATTTCTTTTTTTAAAAGACGAAGCTGGGGTTTATTCTATTTAGGTATTAAGGCAAACTGTCCCCAGTCAGAGTTGAAGCAAAACGAATGCCTGATTACTAAACTGAATTCTCTCTTCTCATTAACATCTCTCTTCTGTGCTCCTTCCTGGACTTGCTCCAGGTCTTCTCCCTGATGTCTCATCATGAAAAATGCAACAAGCATCTATATTTTTCACTTAAGAGACATACCTATCAAGACATACTTGCTTTCTCTTCCAGTACCGTACAGATCTAGGCTGGGCCATTGGAAAGTAGCCTCAGGTGATCCACAGTAATTCCTCCGGGGTTTTTCCATCATGGCTTTAACCACTCTGGGAAAGGGGTCTGTCATAGAGAGAGTGCTCAGGGGAGAGCACACCTGCTTTAGGACCTCCTGATCCTCACAACAGTGACCCGTTTTATTCTGTCTACCAATGACGCCCTCAACACCAAGGACAAAAGAGAAAGGAAGGATGTGAAAGATAAAGTATCCTATTTTTTTTCATGCGTTCATTCCCAAGACTCAGCCTTTTAACCTGAAACATCCATTCAACTTGTTAAAACATCTTTCAGGTGAACAAATCCTTGCATTCATTTCCAAACCCTGCATCTTTGACCAGGTGTGGGCTTTGCCCTTCATTCTTAGCCTTAAGGTGATATCCACATGGGCTTTGTAACATTTGTAGCTTAGGAAGTAAGTCTAAAGATTTCTGTTACCTCTTGAAATAGTGAAATTAAGCAACAACATCAACAACTCACTTCTGAAGGATGAAATTTGCAGGCTTGTCTCTGTAACTGTGAAGTTGCTATGTCAGCAAAAGCCCTTTGTTCACTACAGGAAGCAATCTGGTCATAACAACTTCCTTTCCAACAGCTCAATACAACTATTGTTTTTGAAGCTTATCAGATAGACCCACTACCAGAAATTTCCATTGACAACAGAATAGAAATGATCTTTATAATCAAGAAACTAGAGTTCTCTCAAAGTGGCTACAATTTTATTTTATACTTTGTTTATTAGCTTGTGCTGTTCACTGATTTTGGTTATGGGTTTGAAAGTAGAGAATGTGAGTAGGTAACACTTTCATTCACTGAATTAAAGCTATATTTGTGACTTGAAGCAACTTAACAAGAGAGAGAGATAAAGGACGATTTAGAAGATGTTTGTGGCTTTCTGTCCTGCAGAATAAGGACAGAATAAGTTGGTAGGCAGTTAACTATGATGCAGTCTGTAATGTCAGCCTTGTCTGCAGAGTCAGGACTTTTTCTACACCCCCCCCCCCCGCCCCCCGCCATTTTTTAAAACCATAAACCACTGAAGTGCCCTCCTTTTTTTGAGGAATTAAAGAGGGGATCTTTATGAAGATATTAAAACCTTCATACACATTCTCCTTTGAGTTTGCTCCTAACATTGCAACATAATGAACAGAGCCCTCGTATTTTTAATTTGAGAGATCTTCATCCTTTCCTGCTCCCCTTCATACTAGATTTTCTTTTCTTTCTTTCTTTTTTTTTTTTTTCTGCTCAGCGATTATATTAGTAAGCTCCAGAAAGACAATGTATGACCTCTTGGGTTATTTAAGAATAATGACTTAATCTCTTGTGGAAAAAAACCTTTCTCAGGCATTCTTTGGGGGAGATAACCTCCTTATTGGAATTCTTCAGTCCCTCCCACATTCCTCATTCCGTTCCCTCCCCATTGGCAACACTGAACTGGCAAAGAGACAGATGGCTATTTTTTTCTCCCTCTTTGCTTTTCTTCACTTTTAGTTTAAATAGCATTTCTACCCTTCAAACTTCCTCATTGCTGGTTCCAGGGTTTCTTTCACTGGAATGACTATGTTTTCTGGTGTTTCCTGTTCTTTCCCTTCTTCGCTCAGTGACACACTCCATCTCTTTAGATCCCATCTTGAAACATTCCCAGGCTTGTCTTCTTTAGACTGAGCCTGACTCCCACGCAGTCTAATTCCCTCTACGTTCCCTGTAACGTTCCTGCCAAGGGTGCAAGCATGCTTTATTGTATATTTTCTGCATTCAAATTTTGCTTCTTCTCTTTTTAAGCATTTAACAAATTCAAGTTTTTCTTAGAAAAGGTTACCCAATCCATTCCCATTCTATTTTCTTCCCTCAGATTAAATATGAAGATATACAGAAAACTGGGCCGTTGGTGTTTACTGTAGAGAATTGAAGGGCTTCAGGGCTTCTATTTTTCTTGGAGACCTCAGAGTTTGGTGTCTCCTGGGACGTGATGGAGAGCCTCTGACCATGCATCACTCTGCCACATGGGAAGTTTGTCCCCAGGAAGCCAAAGAAGACTTTTAGATGTGTGTAAAAAGAGGAAGCAGATTCCCAGAGGAAGTTGCCAAACATAGATATGAGAATGGAAGAAGAAAAAAAAATAGCTGAGAAATTAGTTTTGTGAAGTTATGGTTTGTTTACAACAGATGTAAAAGTTACTAGTTTGATCTTTGACATCCTTACAGCTTCATGCCTACTGTACTCTTTTCCTTTTTTTTTAAACTTTTAATTTTGTGTTGGGGTGTAGCCGAGTAACAGCATTGTGATAGTTTCAGGTGAACAGCGAAGGGACTCAGCCATACATATACACACACACCCTTTCTCCCCCAGCCTCCCCTCCCATCCAGGCTGCCACATAACACTGAGCAGAATTCCCCATGCTGTGCAGGAGGTCCTTGATGCCTGCTCTCCTCTTTGTGCATGGTCTTCATCTGGGCTTCATCCAGGTCCCCTGCCTGGTCAAACTCACCCGCCACACACCCGCTCCCTGCCAACTGAGAATATGGTGTGAGATACAGCACCACATTCCTTTGGGCTTCCTTCACATTGTGATTTCCCGGGATTGAAACAGCAGAAGCAAGCCTGCCCCTCCCTGGATCCCTCCATTAAGCCCCTTCCCGCTGTCTGTGCCTCTGGTAACTGACCGCATGACGAGGCAGTGTGCTAACGGTAGGGAGAGAGATGGCAGCATCTGCGTGCGTCGGCTCATCTGGGGCTGCTGTCAGCGCCAGGTGCCCACTGTGCTCTCACGCTGGTGGCAGGCAATGCAGGGCTGCTTTCTTCCAAGAGATAGCATGAAAACCAGATGGAAAACATCCAAGTGGTACTGTTAGGTCTTGGGCTCAGAAGCAGAACAAGCGGCGTCTGTAGACTACTCTTATGAGTATTCTGAAAGATAAAACGTGGCTGGCCCTACAGGGACATCTTGTCCCGTCTCACGTGTATCTGAGAAACGTTGGGAGTTGGAACCTGAGCCTGGGTCTGGTTGATAGGTCAGTGACCTCTGTGGTTTTATAGGCAGTTCAGTCCTTCATTTCACAGATGAAGATGCTTGGGGCTCAGGGAGGTGAAAGACTTACTGAAGGTCCACAGCCTGTTAGGGGCAGAGCCAGAGCTAAAACTCAGTCTGTAGCTCCCTGGTGCTGCCCTACAGATCTTAGGCTTGCAGCTGCTGGCTGGCCCGGGATGCCAAGAGACAAAGCCCGATGGCATGTCTTTTTAATAAACTGGACTTCCTAATGTTATTTTCCAGAACACTATGAATAATGCTTCTCTGAAGGTGAAAGTGTTAGCAGCTCAGTGGTGTCTGACTCTTTGTGACCCCATGGACTGTACCCCCCCAGGCTCCTCTGTCCGTGGGATTTACCAGGCAAGGATACTGAGTGAGTAGCCATTTCCTTCTCCGGGGGATCTTTTCAACCCAGGAAATGAACTCTGGTCTCCTGCATTGCAGGCAGATTCTTTACCCTCTGAGCCACCAAGTACTTCTCTATCTTTTCATATTCTGAATAAAAATACAATGTGTATTCATTATGGAGAGTAAAAAATTTAGAAACAAAGGGAGAAGAAACTAATGATATTTTATAATCCTATCACCCAGAGATGATCACTATTAACATTTCATTGATTTCTTTCTCATCTTTTCCTTGTGTCAATGTGTGTGTAGGTGTTGTATGTATGCTCTTGTGCAGTTACAAACCTGAGGTTATATACTTTGTATCAGCTGGTATCCTTTAGTTGCAAATAACAGACTGACCTACTTTCAAATTTAAAGGAAGGAAAGGACTTTCTTGGCAGGCTACAAAATCAAAGAAACACCCAGGCCTTGGGAAAAAAGTACCAAGGGAAGCTCAGCTGCTTTCATCAGAAGAGAGAATAAATACTGGATAGGTCTAAATAACATTGGATATAGAGGTCTTAGTTTTGAAATTTACAGTCACATCTCGGATGAATACATGAATGACTTTAAATTTCTTTGTAACTGAGGTCAATCTGTTACTAGTTGAGTATTTCTCTTCCAGGTCATTACAGCATTCAAAGTTCAAACTCCCATTCAGGATTTCTTCCTCCTACCCTCCTCTGCCCAGGCAACGGCCTCTGGGAATAGAGGAAACTCATGGTACTGTCCGGCTGGTAGGGGATGGGTATCCTGTCCTTGTGTTACCCTCCAGTCCTTTCGGGCTGCATCCTGCCTTCTGTAAATGTCGCCTGTGGGTCCCTGGCCCCGCTGATGTGCTGAGAATGCAGCATGTTCTTTATATTCTGGGCATGGGGGGTGCGGTACAGAGCAATTGCTGCTGGGAGTTTTAGTATCTTCCCTGCTGCTGCTGAAAACCACCTGCCCCAAGTTTTAGTGTGGGGCCTCCTTATCCTCTGAGGTGGTCATTCCCCACTCCCCACCTGCCTGCAAGCTAGCTGTCTCATTAGTCCCAGCTCCCTTCCATTTTCCTTGTGCAGAATTACGGAGGTTATGCAGGCTGGCCACTCTCTCCATCTCTAGCCCTGACCTGCTGCCTTTCATACCCCTCTGCAGCCACCTTGGGTTGTCAGCGGCTCTTCTGAAAGTGACTCCTTCGTTATCTCATGGAGGAAGTAGAACAAAAGTACCTGCTTGTCACAGATCTGGAAACCTATTTGGAGCTCAAGTTTCCATCTTGCATTTCTGCGCAGGAAAGGGGACAGTCCTCTCAGTGACTGCAGGGGTCCTGACCCCTTTTCACCCTACCCAGTCTCCTGTACCCTGAGCCCGGCACCCTCATGCATGGACATCTTCCTCTTCTTGTTCGTCTCCAGCATCCTTGCTGGGTCTTCTTTCTATGCAGAAAGACGCTCATATAACATCACCCAGGGTCACCATGACTTCCCCTATCCTGCTTGTCTCCACCTAATGACTTTAGGACTAAATTGTTTTGGGAAAAAAAAAGAGAAGAGAAAGTGGAAAGGAAGAGCTCTCTAGATTTCTATGGTTTCTTTTCATTCTTTTTTTGAAATTGTGTTGGCTAAAATGTTCATTCGAATTCTTCCATACCATCTTAGGAAAAACCTGAACAAATATTTACTAAATAGTTATTTATATCCCCATATAAATACTTTTGATTAGCATAATATACAATGTTGAAATAAGTTACAATCTTTATTTTTGCAGAAAGTGGTAGAAAGGCAACCCTGGGAATAACAAAGCAAGCGAGGTTTTGTCTACAACTAAAAGAAGAGAAGTTGAATTTTAGCAAGGTTGAATTTTTCCTTTAAGAAGATGGTGTGTAAAGTATAACTCAGGAGAATTTTAAAATTAAATAGAGAAAGCTATTTTCTAAAATCTGAAACCTCAGGATGAATAGATGTAATATTGTCTGGGCTCTATGACTGCAGTACATTAGTTACTCATGACAGATTGTTCTCTAATACACATCTGTTTCCATCTAGAAAAACAAACAAAAAAGCCCTTTCTTACCCTTGGCTCCACTTCTTTGAATTATGTCAAGTAAAATTAAACACTGAAAACCAAAAACTGTCCAAAGAAAGCATGGATTTATGTAAGCCTATTTACTATTATAGGTATTATTGTAGAAGACTGCCTGCCGAGTGTTTTTAGTGTAGATTATACTCTTCTATCACTAAATTCTTTAGTAGATAGATGCTGTTATTGCTTCAATTTTGCCTTGAATCAGACTGTCTTTTTCTAGTTTTCCTACATCAATTTTTCAGTTGACTAGAACCTCACAGTTGTCAATATCTGGGGACATAGAGAAATAAAATGTCCTCATTACATTTTTTCCTTATGATATTACTGTAGATTTACTATGAACTTCCTCTAGGATATTCTTTTGGGAATTTCCTCTGGACTTCCCTGGTGGCTCAGATAGTACAGAATCTGTCCACAGTGTAGGAGACCTGGGTTCGATCTCTGGGTTGTGAAGATCCCCTGGAGAAGGGAATGGCTACCCACTCCAGTATTCTTACCTGGAGAATTCCATGGACAGAGGAGCCTGGGGGGCTTCAGTCAATGGGATTGCAAAGAGTTGGACCTGATTGAGCGACTAACACTTTCACTTTCAGTTTCGCTGTGAATTTTCTCTGGGATACATCCCATAATTCTCTTGGATCTACTTAATCCTTAAGAGTACAATGTCCATAGACTTGATAGAAAATTTGTGGGATTATTTGCATCACAGTTGATACCACGCTTTGAAGTATCCTTCGGTACTTTGTTACAATAGACAAGCAAACCTTTCAAAATTTCAACCCTGGAAATTTGGTGGGTCCGATGGTTTTAACTCAGCTTGTTCTGATTATTTCCATTCAGAATTGGTGAACGACTAAAGTAGATTAAGAAGTTTATGAAGACATAGTTATCTCATAGCATAAAGAGCACATACATTTAAATATATTCCTATATTAATTAAGTATATTTAAGCAAGGGATTGAACCTGGGCCCTTGGCAGTGAGAGCACAGAGTCATAACCACTGGACCACCAGGGAATTCCCCTTAATTAAGTATATAGTTGTTGATAGAAGAGAGTATAATTAATTTGGGTTGTGTCTTCATATGATTCTTGGGTTCTCGGTTTTGAATAAATTGCCAAATCTGTTTCAGCAGTAATTAACTTGAATTATTTGCTAGTAAATTTTAGCATTTTATAAATGTATCCTGGAATTAAGTTTTGGCAAAAGAATCTTGGGTGCTCACTTCTCAGAAATGGAGTTCAAGGGGCTGTTTCTTTTCACCAACCAAACTCAAAATGGAAGTAAGACCCCCAATCCAGTCATGACAAGGTTGAGAAAAAGCATTAAGCCATGTTAAGCCATTTACACAGAGGGGCATAAGTCTATAGTGTTGATTTTTTTGTCTCAGGATAGAAAAGGAGCCTCTTCCATGAACAGGGGAATATTTCTCTATTTGCTTCTAAAGATGACTAGAGAAAGTATTAATGGGTTTTTCAAAATTAACTTTTTATTTTGGAAAAATTTTAATTCACAGAAAGTTGCAAAGATAGTACAGAGTTTCTACATGTTCCTCATCAGTTTCCCTGAATGATATCCTTCATTACCGTCATATATTTGTCATAACTAAAACACTAGCACTGGTACATTTCTACTCATTGACCTTCATACTTTATTTGGATTTTCCTCATTCTTCCAATATGTCTTTTTTTCTGTTCCAGGATCCACTCTGCGATACCACAGTCAGTCATCATATCTCATTGCTGCTAAGTCGCGTCAGTCGTGTCCGACTCTGTGCGACCCCATAGACGGCAGCCCACCAGGCTCCTATCCCTTGGGATTCTCCAGGCAAGAACACTGGAGTGGGCTGCCATTCATTAATACCCTGTAGTCTGTGGCAGTTTCTCCATTGCCTCTTGCTTTTCATGACCTGGACAGTTTTGTGGTGTACTGGCCAAGTGTTTTGTAGAATGTTCATTAACTCTGGTTTGTCTAATGTTTTTCTCATGAGTAGAGTGAGGTTACAAGTTTTGGGAAGAAAATCATAGGGGTGAAGCACCCTTCTCTTCACATCTTATGAGGGGTACATGCTATCAACATGACTATTCCTGGTGATGTTAACCGTGTCAGTTTTTGTTGGCCAAGTTTCCCTGTTGGAAGTTTACTATTTTTCCATTTCTGAACCCTATTATTTGGAAGCAAGTCCCTACGTCTAGCTCACATCCAAGAGGAAGAGAGTGTATGGGGAATTAATTTTCACTTCCTGGAAGGGGGAGTATCTATCCATCTGTCCATCTATCTATGTTTGGGAGTCATTTGTAAGAAAATTTTATTTGCTCTGTTTTATTTGTTTATTCATTCATTCATTTATATTACTGTGGACTCACGTGCATTTATTTTGTACTTTGGATTGCAATTCCTTGCCATGTTTTTTATTTTATCGCTTAAATTTTTCTAGTTTTGTTCATTGGGAGCTTTCAGATTGGCTTATGAGTACCTTTGACATTCCTCTATCTTTTTGTGTTTTGAGCTTTCTGGCACCATAAGATGCTCTGGGCTCCTCATATATTTGTTCTAATCTAGCCCTAGAATCAGCATTTCTCTAAGAAGTTCTCATTCGTTTGCTGGAGAATGATATTTGGGTGAAATTTTCTAATGGGTTATAGCCTAGACAGAGCTCAGACAATTTTCACAATAGTGATCAAAGGCATGATCCAAAGTCTAGGAATTTTACCGGAAACCACCCTACTGAGGATTTTTATGAAAAGGCATTTAAGTGAATTATAGGATTGAAGAACAGTACTCATATTATATCATCTTGAAAATTTTCATTAGAGTGAGTAGGATTTATCAGACTGACATATATTAAATCTCTATGATTCATACCTGAGGGACGTTGCAATGGAATTCAGTGAGCTCTGAGAATAGCCTGCATGAACTTTATGGGAATTAAGGAAAAGAGGAGCAACATTTAAAAGTAATACATAGATTCAAGTTTAAAAGAAATTCTGTGGTTAATTAAAAATTTTTTTTCTGGGTTAATAATTATGATATGATTCCTTAAAGTGTCTGACATTCTAGTTATATGTATATTTTAAATGTGGCATGCATAGTTAAAGTCACTACAAAGTATATAAAGACATATGAGAAAGTACTTCTGCCTTCCAGAGAGGTAAATATTACAAGAAAACACTATGTGGTAGAAAAGACAAGTATTAATGAACTGTCTTGGGAGCTGTATGGTAAATAAATTCAGTGGTTATGGCAACAGGATCCCTGTGGAGGCAGTAGAGGCTGTATCTTTAGAAGCCATGATTCTAAGCAGATGGTTGTGGGGTGTCCGTGAGAGGGGGAGGGAAACTGAGACAGTGAAAGAGATTGGTTCCTCTCTTTCTCATGGGAGAAGTATACTCACTAGTCAGGGAGCAAATGAGGTTGAGTTGACAGGACATGAAGTCCGAAGAGGGTGGGAAAATCAAACAGTAGGACCATGAGCAGGAAGTCGTACCTTGGTGAACTTATTTGTTTAGAAACCCTTAGCTCTAAATTGCTCACACACTTTATTTTAAAGTGTATTATTCAGAGTCAGGCCACAAAGTGGCTCAGAAGAAACCAAAGCCAAGTACTAGAAAGAACAAAGGTATATCCAGAGCAGATATTCAGTCTTATGAAATCTTAGTAGGGGAGATACTTAGCCAGCTAGTTAGGAATCTCAAAAGAATGAGTGCAGATAGAGCTCTCTATTTTGATTTTCTACCAAACTCTCAGTGCCTTACTTTTTCTCTTCATGTTGTGAATAATTCATTTTAAAATTTAATTTATTTATTTTATCATGGTAAAATACATATAGCATAAAAGTTACCATTTTAGTCACCTTTAAAAAATATTTATATATTTGGCTTTAGTGAGTCTTGGTTGGGACACACGGGTTCCATAGTTGCTGCACTTGAACTCTTAGTTGTGACATGTGGGATCTAGTTCCCTGACCAGGGATCAAACCTGAGCCCCCTACATTAGAAGCACAGAGTCTTACCCACTGGACCACCAGGGAAGACCTTCCATTTTGATCATTTTTAAGTGTACAGTTGAGTGGCACTAAGTATATTCACATTATTGTGCCACCATCTCTAGAACTTATTCTTCATTCCATTCTGGAAACCTGTACCCATCAAATAAATACCTCCCATTCCTCTCTCCCTCCAGCCCTTGGTAACCACTATTCTACCTTCTGTCTCATCCCCTGGAGAAGGTAATGGCAACCCACTCCAGTACTCTTGCCTGGAAAATTCCATGGACTGAGGAGCCTGGTTGGCTACAGTCCATAGGGTCACAAAGAGTTGGACACGACTGAGCAACTTCGGTACCTCATCTAAGCCGAATAATATAGTATCTGTTCTTTCATTGTATGGCTTATTTCACTTAGCAAATTAAAAGACGCTTACTCATTGGAAGGAAAGTTTTGACCAACCTAGACAGCATATTCAAAAGCTTTGAAGACATTACTTCAAAAGCTTTGAGACATTACTTTGTTAACAAAGGTCCGTCTAGTCAAGGCTATGGTTTTTCCAGTAGTCATGTATGGATCTGAGAGTTGGACTATAAAGAAAGCTGAGTGCTGAAGAATTGATGCTTTTGAACTGTGGTGTTGGAGAAGACTCTTGAGAGTCCCTTGGACTGCAAGGAGATCCATCCAGTCCATCCTAATGGAGATCAGTTCTGGGTGTTCATTGGAAGGACTGATGTTGAAGCTGAAACTCCAATTCTTTGGCCATTTCATGTGAAGAGTTGACTCATTTGAAAAGACCCTGATGCTGGGAAAGATTGAGGGCAGGAGGAGAAGGGGACGACAGAGGGTGAGATGGTTGGATGGCATCACCACCTCAATGGACATGAGTTTAGGTAAACTCTGGGAGTTGGTGATGGACAGGGAGGCCTGGTGTGCTGCGGTTCATGGGGTTGCAAAGAGTTGGACACGACTGAATGACTGAACTGAACTAAATGTCTTATTTCACTTAGCATATGTCTTTCAAGTCTCATCCATGTCGTCATGCTATACTTTCGTTTCTAATGTCATCCCAGTCAAATTCTGCTGTATTTTTGCTTTTTTTCCTGAGGCAGTTTCGTGAAGGTGAAGGTGAAGTCACTCAGTCATGTCTGACTCTTTGCGACCCCGTGGACTGTAGCCTACCAGGCTCCTCCATCCAGGGAATTCTCCAGGCAAGAATACTGGAGTGGGTTGCCATTTCCTTCTCCAGGGGATCTTCCCGACCCAGGGATCGAACCCAGGTCTCCCGCATTGGAGGCAGATGCTTTAACCTCTGAGCCACCAGGGAAGCCTGAGGTAAATAGAAAGACACATGGAACGCATGTTGGAGGGGAGAGGGTGTGGTCTCCATAGTTGGGGCGGGATGGTCTCCGAGGCTGAAGACCAGGCATAGCACTGGGGATGTGGACCATGAAGCGCTGGATCACCAGGCCAAGGCCGGTGGTGTAAGGCTAGGATGCTGGACGGGGGCAGAGATAGTAGATGGGAAAGACCCAGAATCCTGTGCGTCCTGGAGATGGAGTGCATGCGGAGGTGACTGTGGACACAGGGAAAGAGTCCAGTGAGTGACTCAGGTGCTGAGGAGGGGAAGGCCACTCTGGGTGGTTGATGCAGGACAGCCTTCATAGAAAAGTTGGTATATAAAGTGGGTAGAATCTGGACAGGCAGAGAGGCCTGAGCTGATGATCTCCTCAGAAAACATGGCATCAGAACAGAAAAGGGGGCAGACACAGCAAGATACTTTTGGAGCTGAACAGACCGATTCAACCGAGTCTATAAAGATCTCAGGAGACAGGAGTAAGTTGATGGTGCCTATTTTTGCTATTTATGAAGTGCACTGAATACATGATTCAGATTCTTTTGTAAGCCATGGGAATCATCAGAAAAGGAACCAGCTTCTTTCTTTCTTTGCCTTGACTGCCATAGCCTTAATCTTAACCTTAAATAGAATGCTTTAGCCTTATAATCAGAGAAGGCAATGGCACCCCACTCCAGTACTCTTGCCTGGAAAATCCCATGGATGGAGGAGCCTGGTAGGCTGCAGTCCATGAGGTAGCGAAACGTCGTACACGACTGAGAGACTTCACTTTCACTTTTCACTTTCATGCTTTGGAGAAGGAAATGGCAACCCACTCCAGTGTTCTTGCCTGGAGAATCCCAGGGACGGGGGAGCCTGGTGGGCTGCCGTCTATGGGGTCGCACAGAGTCAGACTCGACTGAAGCGACTTAACAGCCTTATAATAGGGCTTCCCTGGTGGTTCAGACAGTAAAGAATCTGCAAAGCGGAATACCTGGGTTTGATTTCTGGGTTGGGAGATCCCCTGGAAGAGGACATGGCAACCCATTCCAGTATTCTTGCCCGGAGAATCCCTATGGACAGAGGAGCCTGGTGGGCTACAGTTCATGGGGTTGCAAAGAGTCAGACACGACTAAGCGAATAACACTTTCACACTAAAGTAAATGGACAAATATACTATGATGGTGGATAAAACACTCAACATTAAGATATCCATTCTTCCCAATATGATCTATAGTTCTAATGCAACCTCAAACAAAACTGTACAAGTTTTTAATTTATTAGTATTTTGAAACCCTGAGCGACTAAGCACCGCCTTATAGTAAGTTAGCATACTTTGCCCTGTAGTAGGTTGGAAGACGTCTGCATCTCCTTTGAGAATGTAAACTGCCTGAAGGCAGAGCTGTGTTCTTCAAGATCTTGTCTCAGAGTATTAAGCACAATGTCTTTAACTTCCTGATTCCTCATTCAGCATTCTTTGAATGGAATGGTATTAGATTAGGGGGGTTTGATGGGAGAATTGGATAAAATGGCCAGGGTTCTGACTTAGGAAGATTAATCTAATGACAGTGTATAGAGAAACTGGACAGGCTGACTGATGGAGGAGCTATAACAGCAGTGGCGTGAGGAGGTAACTGAAGGCATTTCTCTTCCAGGCCTGGACAAGAAGGAAAGGATTGAAGAGACATCCATTCCCAGATAACCCAGTCTTCACATGCCAGACGCCTTTCAGTGGCAGCTCAAAACAAAGGTTAGGAAGAAAGAAAGTTAAAAAAACAGAAAAAAAAGGCTGAGAGGTGAATCATCAGTTACGCCTGCTGCATCTTCTCTCCTGTGGAATCCTGAACAAGTTGCTTAACAAATATCATTTCCTTTTCTCGGAAATCACAGAAGCTGGTGCTTCCATGGAAAACTCCATTAGTCAGAAAGTAAAATTAACCGAGCTCTTCTCATTTTCTATTGGGACTTGTCTGACTAGTTAGTGACCTCGTGGGTTCTTTGTAAATGTGTTACCTCCCGTCTGTCTGTGAACAGTACAAAAAAAAAAAAAAAAAAAAAAAAAACCAACAAAAAACCCACACACATTATATTTGAGGAGATTTTTGTTGGCACATGGAAGCACAGTGAAGTGTTTCCTAGTTATATAGAAATAAGATTGCTTGCTGAGAGTTAAGCCTATAAAATTCACCCACAAGCAGTAGATTAGCCACCTGTACAAGTAAACCATGAGAGATTGCCTGTAAATCTGGATCTAAAGAGTTTGGACAAACTTTAGGGCTTACACGTTTCCCTGCAATGCTTTGGCACAGGAAAAATCACAGCACTTAATTTTCCAAATCTAATGAAACCTGGCTCCAAGTACCCTCTCACGGAGTGGGGGGTGGGGGGGGGGGGAGGTGGCCTGGCAGTGAGATGTATGCAAGTGTGTTAAGTCACTTCAGTCCTGTCTGACTCTTTGTGACCCCATGAACGGTAGCCCACCAGATTCCTCTGTCCATGGGATTCTCCAGGCAAGAATACTGGAGTGAGTTACCATGCCCTCCTGCAGGGGATTTTCCTGACCCAGTGAGATGCCAAATGTCAATCAGTGTTGAGGATTCTTCCCCTTTCCTAAGGGCTTATATAGTAACTATCCAGAAACTTGTCATTGAAGCCCCTGGGATCCTTTTCGAAGATGAGTGCGTCCTCTCACTCTCTCTCGCTGGTTGCCGGGGACCTTTCGCTGAGGTTCCTTGGCCTGTTGTCCAGCCTCCTTCTCACTCCATGTGGTTCCAGCCTCCCCCAGCGCTGGGCTCTTTGGGCCAGAAGAGCCCGTGGCTTGGCAGCTGTGACGACCCCCAGTACTGTCTCCGTTCCCTGCTGGAAATGCTCCCCTCCCCAGTGGCATCTTCTACCTTCTTTCCTCCACACCGCCTCCACTGGGGAATTAAGCTGAGTCTCCTCCAGTCTACCTCAAACACATAAGCTGTTTACTTCCTTCCTGATGAGGGAGACAGGGAGCTCAACTTTTAAAAAAATTTTCATTGGAATATAATTGTTTTACAATGTTGTGTTACTTTCTACTGGACATCAAAGTGAATCAGTTATACATATACATATATCCCATCTTTTATGGATTTCTGTCCCGTTCAGGTCACCACAAAGCACTGTGAGGTTCCCTGTGCTACACAGTTCTCATTAGTTAGCTAATGTGCATCTGTGCTCAGTTGCTTCAGTCGTGTCCGACTCTGCGGCAAATGCAGAGTTCCAAAGAATAGCAAGGAGAGATAAGAAAGCCTTCCTCAGTGATCAATGGAGAGAAATAGAGAAAAACAATAGAATGGGAAAGACTGGAGATCTCTTCAAGAAAATTAGAGATACCAAGGGACCATTTCTTTTCTGTATAGTTCTTCTGTGTATTCTTGCCACCTCTTCTTAATATCTTCTGCTTCTGTTAGGTCCATACCATTTCTGTCCTTTATTGAGCCTATCTTTGCAGGAAATGTTCCCTTGGTATCTCTAATTTTCTTGAAGAGATCTCTAGTCTTTCCCATTCTATTGTTTTCCTCTATTTCTTTGCATTGATCATTGAGGAAGGCTTTCTTATCTCTCCTTGCTATTCTTTGGAACTCTGCATTCAGATGCTTATATCTTTCCTTTTCTCCTTGGTGTTTTGCTTCTCTTCTTTTCACAGATATTTGTAAGGCTTCCCCAGACAGCCATTTTGCTTTTTTGCATTTCTTTTCCATGGGGATGGTCTTGATCCCTGTCTCCTGTACAGTGTCATGAACCTCCATCCATAGTTTATCAGGCACTGTGTCTATCAGAGCTAGTCCCTTAAATCTATTTCTCACTTCCATTGTATAATCATAAGGAATTTGATTTAGGTCATGAAATGCCTGGATGGCATCACTGACTCAATGGGCATGAGTTTGAGTAAACTCCGGGAGTTGGTGATGGATAGGGAATTGGCCACCTCATGTGAAGAGTTGACTCATTGGAAAAGACTTTGATGCTGGGAGGGATTGGGGGCAGGAGAAGAAGGGGACGACAGAGGATGAGATGGCTGAATGGCATCACTGACTCAATGGATGTGAGTCTGAGTGAACTCTGGGAGATGGTGATGGACAGGGAGGCCTGGGGTGCTGGGATTCATGGGGTCACAAAGAGTCAGACACAACTGAGTGACTGAACTGAACTGAACTGAACTGAGGGAGGCCTGGTGTGCTGCAATTCAAGGGGTCGCAGAGTCGGACATGATTGAGTGACTGAACTGACAACTGACAGAATGGTCTAGTGGTTTTTCCCACTTTCTTCAATTTAAGTCTGAATTTGGCAATAAGGAGTTCATGATCTGAGCTACAGTCAGCTCCCGGTCTTGTTTTTGTTGACTGTATAGAGAGAGCTTCTCTATCTTTGGCTGCAAAGAATATAATCAATCTGATTTCCGCGTTAACCATCTGGTGATGCCCATGTGTAGAGTCTTCTCTTGTGTTGTTGGAAGAGGGTATTTGCTATGACCAGTGTGTTCTCTTGGCAAAGCAGACCTTTTCCCTGCTTCATTCTGTACTCCAAGGTCAAATTTGCCTGTTACTCCAGGTATTTCTTCACTTCCTACTTTTGCATCCAGTCCCCTGTAATGAAAAGGACATCTTTTTTGGGTGTTAGTTCTAAAAGGTCTTGTAAGTCTTCATAGTACCATTCAGCTTCAGCTTCTTCAGCGTTACTGGTCAATAAAGGACAGAAATGGTATGGATCTGACAGAAGCAGAAGATATTAAGTAGAGGTGGCAAGAATACTCAGAAGAACTATACAAAAAAATCTTCACGACTCAGATAATCACAATGGTGTGATCACTCACCTAGAGCCAGACAACCTGGAATGTGAAGTCAAGTGGGGCTTAGAAAGCATCACTATGAACAAAGCTAGTGGAGGTGATGGAATTCCAGTTGAGCTGTTTCAAATCCTAAAAGATGATGCTGTGAAAGTGCTGCACTCAATATGTCAGCAAATTTGGAAAACTCAGCAGTGGCCACAGGACTGGAAAAGGTCAGTTTTCATTCCAATCCCAAAGAAAGGCAATGGCAAAGAGCACTCAAACTACTGCACAATTGCACTTATCTCACATGCTAGTAAAGTAATGCTCAAAATTCTCCAAGCCAGGCTTCAGCAGTACGTGAACCATGAACTTTCAGATGTTCAAGCTGGTTTTAGGAAAGGCAGAGGAACCAGAGATCAAATTGCCAACATCCACTGGATCATTGAAAAAGCAAGATGGTTCAAGAAAAATATCTATTTCTGCTTTATTGACTATGCCAAAGCGTTTGACTGTGAGGATCACAATAAACTGTGGAAAATTCTGAAAGAGATGGGGATACCAGACCACCTGACCTGCCTCTTGAGAAACCTATATGCAGGTCAGAAAGCAACAGTTAGAACTGGACATGGAACAACAGACTGGCTCCAACCAGGAAACGGAGTACGTCAAGGCTGTATAGTGTCACCCTGATTATTTAACTTATATGCAGAGTACATCCTGAGAAACGCTGGGCTAGATGAAGCACAAGCTGGAATCAAGATTGCCGGGAGGAATATCAATAACCTCGGATATGCAGATGACACCACCCTTATGGCAGAAAGTGAAGAGGAACTAAAGAGCCTCTTGATGAAAGTGAAAGAGGAGAGTGAAAAAGTTGGCTTAAAGCTCAACGTTCAGAAAACTAAGATCATGGCATCTGGTCACATCACTTCATGGGAAATAGATGGGGAAACAATGGAAACAGTGGCTCACTTTATTTTTGCAGGGGCTCCAAAATCACTGCAGATGGTGATTGTAGCCATGAAATTAAAAGACACTTACTCCTTGGAAGGAAAGTTATGAGCAACCTGCTACTGCTGCTAAGTCGTTTAGTCGTGTCCAACTCTGTGTGACCCCATAGATGGCAGCCCACCAGGCTCCCCTGTCCCTGGGATTCTCCAACCAGGAATACTGGAGTGGGTTGCCATTTCCTCCTCCAATGCATGAAAGTGAAAAGTGAAAGGGAAGTTGCTCAGTCATGTCCAACTCTTAGCGACCCCATGGACTGGAGCCTACCAGGCTCCTACATTCATGGGATTTTCCAGGCAAGAGTACTAGAGTGGGGTGCCATTGTCTTCTCTGATGACCAACCTAGACAGCATATTAAAAAGTAGAGACATTACTTTGTCAACAAAGGTCTGTCTAGTCAAGGCAATGATTTTTCCATTGGTCATGTATGGATGTGAGAGTTGGACTATAAAAAAAGCTGAGTGTTGAAGAATTGATGCTTTTGAACTGTGGTGTTGGAGAAGACTCTTGAGAGTCCCTTGGACTACAAGGAGATCCAACCAGTCCATCCTAAAGGAGATCAGTCCTAGATGTTCAATGGAAGAACTGATGTGGAAGCTGAAACTCCAATACTTTGGCTACCTGATGTGGGGAGCTGACTCATTTATAAAGACCCTGATGCTGGGAAAGATTGAAGGCAGGAGGAGCAGGGGACAACAGAGGATGAGATGGTTGGATGGCATCACCAACTCAATGGACATGGGTTTGGGTAGACTCTGGGAGTTTGTAATGGACAAGGAGGCCTCTTGTGCTGTGAAGGGGGCACAAAGAGTCGGACACGACTGAGCGACTGAACTGAACTGAATGGATGTTGCCTGCCAGGCTCCTCTGTCCATGGGCTTCTTCAGACAAGAATATTGGAATAGATTGCCATGCCCTACTCCAGGGGATCTTCCCAACTGAGGATCCAACTGGGCCTCCTTTGTTTTCTGCATTGCAAGTGGATTCTTTACTGCTGGGCCACCGGGGAAGCCCTATTCTATACGTAGTATCAGTAGTGTATACATGTCATTCCCAAGGGGTTCAACTTTAGAAACCAGTGCTTCCTGCATTGGGGTGGGGAAAAGAGATTGTTATCTTTCCTTGGTGAGTCTACAGTAATAATAGTAATATTTGCAACTACAGAAAAATATCCCATAACAGCAACAGGTAGCACCTCAAAACAATCCCAAGGCATCAGTTCCCCCCCCCCCCTTTTATTAACTCATCTGATTGAACAATACACACTGGTAATCAAGGGGATCTGAACATATTCTCAGAGTAACGGATCTTACACATGACTCTAATGTAAAGGCGCAAATAGAATCAATTGTTTTATAACTTGCTTAGACAAAGACTGGTTAACTACTGAGTCTGATAAACAGAATGGAGTCTAGAGAAAAGATAGCCAGTGAGAAAGAATTTTTTTCAGTAAATCTCCAGCACTCTTTAATTTAAATGGCTTAATCATGTTTGGCAGGTTACATTACGTATTTGTTTTGTTATGGTGGGAAAGGGTGCACCAAGCGATGTTAGCTCGACAATCATGGAGCTCTTCTAACTTCCTTTGTTTGGATTTCATCCCTCCTGGTCAGTTCTAGGTCTTGCAAGGCTGAGATCTTGTCATGGTGTCAGGCAGCCCTGAGAACTCTTACCCCAGTGGCCAGTCAGCCTAAGTAGTGTTTCTCATCTTACCCAATTTAGCTAGATCCAAATTCAAAAAAAACCTTCTTTGTTTATTTTACAACGACTACAGAAAAAAATACGTTTTCTTTTGGTTAGACTCTTGTTTTCCCACTGTGTGATGTGGTACATGTTTGTGAGACTGGTCGTTGCTTTTCCCATGAAAAGGAAATGTTCCACTCACCCATTCATTCATGCAATAAATATTTACTGGAATTCTAGTATATGCTAGGCACTGTTCTAAGTATTCAGTTCAGTTCAGTTGCTCAGTCGTGTCCGACTCTTTGCGACCGCATGAACCGCAGCACACCAGGCCTCCCTGTCCATCACCAACTCCCGGAGTTCACTCAGACTCATGTCCATCGAAACCGTGGTGCCATTCAGCCATCTCATCCTCGGTCATCCCCTTCTCCTCCTGCCCCCAATCCCTCCCAGCATCAGAGTCTTTTCCAATGAGTCAACTCTTCGCATGAGGTGGCCAAAGTACTGGAGCTTCAACTTTAGCATCATTCCTTCCAAAGAAATCCCAGGGTTGATCTCCTTCAGAATGGACTGGTTGGATCTCCTTGCAGTCCAAGGGACTTTCAAGAGTATTCTCCATCACCACAGTTCTAAGTATGGGAGCTATGAAAATGAATCAGATAGATATGGTTTCTGTCCATGGGGCTTATATTTAACCCAAATAATTTCCTGACATTTTGTCAAAATCACTCTCTTTATCTTCTCTTTTTTCCTTTTTCATTTGAGTTCTTAATTACAAGTTCTAAACATTAGACTGCTTGTATTTGAATCAATTGCAAATTCCCTGATCCTAGCCCTTGACATTCTAATCAAGTGGTTCTAAGATAGATATCTATATTTTTTCAAAAAATGCTTCTAGGTTGTTTGATGTGACCTAGATTTGAGAACCATTATTACCAAGACCTTCTAATCATTTAGAACTAAAATTGTGGTGGTATCTTAATCATACATGGATGATAGAAGCCATCGACAAATATAGGATGCCAACTAGGAATTTTCTTTTTGCCATGGAACTACTGTAAAGACTCAAACTGAAGCCCAAAGTGCAATGTGGTTCATTTCCTAAATTTATAAAATTACTAGCGATTGAGGTCAGCCACCCTCCTGGAGGACTCAAGTCTATGAGAGGCCCAGAGTTAGAGAAAGGACCCAACCACCCATGACTCCCAGGGAACTTTTGGGGAGAGGAAGACAGCCTTTTAGGGAGTGGATGTACAAAGTCATTCCTTCTCTCAAGTCAAGTGTGTGAAGGAGGGGAGCTCAAGCAAATCACTGGGAAAGTAAACAATGTTGTTTCCTGACGGCATGACCTTCTCAAGCAGCAGACTTGCTGATGCACCTTGTGAGTGATGGGGATGTGGGGAAAGAGACCTGAGTGGAAATGGCATGAGGGGAACAAAATCCAGCTGGTGAGGGTTCCTCCTTCTTCAAAGTGCAGATGAGGGAGCCCTCACATGCCTGCAGACCCGGAAGTGGGCTCTGAGAAATAATTAATATCTGAGCCTGGGAGCTGCAGTTGTCCCAAGACTGATGCAGTGTCGGGGCAAAGAGGGACCCACACGTGGGGGAAGCCTCCAGGGCAGCATTTGCTAAAGGATGTAACCAAACCTCTCTCCAGAGGGGAGGCCTGGAGCCACCACTGGGCCTCCCTGAGCCCATAGATGGTAGTCTGCTGCTGCTGCTAAGTCGCTTCAGTCGTGTCTGACTCTGTGCGACCCCAGAGACGGCAGCCCACCAAGCTCCCCCGTCCCTGGGATTCTCCAGGCAAGAACACTGGAGTGGGTTGCCATTTCCTTCTCCAGTGCATGAAAGTGGAAAGTGAAAAGTGAAAGGGAAGTCGCTCAGTCATGTCTGACTCTTAGCGACCCCATGGACTGCAGCCCACCAGGCTCCTCCATCCGTGGGATTTTCCAGGCAAGAGTACTGGAGTCGGGTGCCCCTGCCTTCTCCAAGATGATAGTCTAGGAGAAGTAATAATCCACCAAGGAGAGGATGACCGTTTGCTCAGTCACAAGAGGAGATGCTCATGGCTTGCTCCCTGATCCAATTCCAAAGGTGCTGCCACTGAGAAGTAGGCAGAGGTGCATGGGGCACAGAGCTAGAATCCGACCTCATGACCCGCCCCCCCTTCCCCGCCCCAACCCCGTCATCTTGCCAATTCCCTCAGCTTTTAGTCCAAAACAAAAAGTCTGACCTTTTCTGGGTCATGCGACAAGTTGAGTTTTGATGGAAAATACAACTGAAGTGTTTGAGTGAACAGCACAGAGTCTGATATAGTTGAATGAGATAGTTGTAATAATCATATTTGTTTGCAAAGCACATGATATGCTTGGGGAGCTGCGACGCAGTAGGAAAGTGGTGTGGGTTTGGGAAACTTATTGGAAAACTGAAACTATTATATATCCATGTGAAAGTGAAAGTGTTAGTTGCCCAGTTGTGTCCAACTCTTCGTGAACCCATGGACTGAAGCCCACCAGCCTCCTCTGTCCATGGGATTCTCCAGGCAAGAACACTGCAGTGGGTTGCCATTTCTTTCTGCATCGGATCCTCCCAACTCAAGGATTGAACCTGGGTCTCCTGCACTGCAGGCAGATTCTTTACCTCCTGGGAAAGCCACTGGGGAAGCCCCAGTATATGTCCATAAAGAGCTGATATTCTTTAACAGTGTTTTTGTTTTAAAATTTTTTGAATACTTATATATATATATGCTTGTGTGACAGAATTTAAAACCTATAAAAAGCTAAGAATAGACTATATGCTTTCTCCCCTTTCCTCTCCCTCAACCATGCAGTTCTTATATTTCTTTCTTAAAATAACACAGAACTGCTTTATAGTAAAGTGTCCAGAAATAGTATTTTTTCTTTTTTAAGAAGAATTTTAATTGGAGGCTAATTACTTTACAATATTGTGGTGGTTTTTGCCATACATTCACATGAACACATGGGTGTACATGTGTTCCCCATCCTGAACCCCCCTGCCCCCTCCCTCCCCATCCCATCCTTCAGGGTCATCCCAGTGCACCAGCCCTGAGCACCTTGTCCCATGCATTGAACCTGGACTGGCGATCTATTTCACATATGATATTACACATGTTTCAATGCTTTTCTCTCAAATCATCCTACCCTCGCCTTCTCCCACAAAGTTTCCAAAAATAGTATTTTTTAAATAAAATTATATTATAGTCATATAATTCTTCTATAGCACTGATGAACATAAATAAGAAATGTGTGGGCTAGATACATTTCTACAATCTAGGGTTAGTTTTCAGAAGCTGCTGTCAGGCAGCACCATCTTGTTCTCATGACTTCTTTGTGACCCAGTTAGTCTCAGTGTTTGAAATTCCCCAGAAGCAGATATTCAGAATATACTCAGGGGTTTGCCTTTAAATTTTGGATCTTTGAAACAGCTATTCCCATATTAATTAAGTCTTATTGATTTGCTTATTCATCACTATGTATTGCTTATTCAAATAAAATCACTTTATTCATTAAAGGTTTTATTTTTATGTATTTATTTGGCTGCACTAGGTCTTAGTTGGGGCATGCAGAATCTTCAGTTTCTGTGGCAGCATTTAGTTGCGGCTTGCAAACTCTTAGTTGCGGCATGTAGGATCTAGTTCCCTGACCTGCGGTCAAACCCAGGCTCCCCGAATTGGGAAGGCAGAGTCTTAGCCCACTGGGCCACTAGAGAAGTCCCTCCTCAAAGATCTGAAGTCCTATATAGCTTCAGAAAGTTTGTTTAGTCACTGAGTCGTGTCTGACTCTTTGTGACTCCATGGACTGTAGTCTACCATGCTCCTCCGTCCATGGGATTTTCCAGGCAAGAGTACTGGAGTGGGTTGTCATTTCCTTCTCCAGAGGATCTTGCCATCCCAGGGATCGAACCTGGGTCTCCCACATTGTAGGCAGACGCTTTACTGTCTGAGCCACCAGGGAAGTCTATACAGCTTCAGAAGGAACGCTAAATGTACCTTCTGCCTCCTCTAATCATTCAGGATTCTGTGTAAATTATGAAAACTATATACTTGGTTTTCTCAGCTATGGAACTGAATAAAGACATCTTGCTTTCTTCTGCTTTATATACTGGGGAAAAGCTTTGTTAGCTGGCTTTGTCACAGGCTAAGGATGAATGTCAAGAAGTTGACTTGTTTAAGTGACTTTTTTTTTAGGATTAGTGTGTGGGTGGGGTTAAAAAAGCTTTCATTGGCCCAAGGCCAAATTCAAATTTAGGTAACAAGATTATAAAGCTGAGAATCTCCTCAACTCTCATCTCTCAAACTAAATTGGGTTTTATCACTCTATATTTGCTTGTTTCTTCAAGTCAATAATCATTCTGTAGCATGCAAGCTCCTTACAGAGACTGTAAATTATTTATTTTGCATACTTGACAACACAATCAGAGCATTTTGTGCACTGCAAGTAATGGATAAAATATTTGTAGAGTGATAGGCTGAAGAGTTTAGCTTTAATTCAGTAAGGGATAGGAAACTAAAACAACAATGAAAACTAAAAATAAAAAACTCAGTAATAGAAAGGGAGAGAGTTTAAATAGGAGCATTACACAACCAGAATTGTGTTTAGAAAGGTGAGTGTGGTACATGGCTACCAGAGTCAGCAAATAAAAACACAGGATGCCCTGCATTTTACCTGATGTCTCTGGTAGGGTGTTAATACACTGTATAGATTAAGTGGGCTTCCCAGGTGGCACTAGTGGTAAAGAACCTGCCTTCCAAAGCAGGAGACCTAAGAGACTTGAGTTCATTCCCTGAGTTTGGAAGATCCTCTGGAGGAGGGCATGGCAACTCCTCCAGGATTCTTGCCTGGAGAATCCCATGTACAGGGGAGCCTGGCGGGCTACAGTCCATGGGGTCTCAAAGAGTCAGACAGGACTGAAGCAGCTTAGCATGCACACATGCAAAGATTCAGTAGAAAGAGAATGGGCTTCCCTGATACCTCGAACGGAAAAGAATCTGCCTGCAATGTAGGAGACTCAAGTTCAAACCCTGGGTGGGGAAGATCCCCTGGAGAAGGGAAAGGCAACCAACCCACTTGAGTATTCTTGCCTGGAGAATTCAATGGACAGAGGAGCCTGGCAGGCTACAGTCCATGGCATCACAGAGTCAGACATGACTGAGCGACTAACACTTTCAGGAGACTACTGAGATTACTGTGGGTGAGGAGGTTGCTGCTGACAGTGGATATGCAAGGATTTGGGGCACACTGTGGAAGTAGAATGGGCAGGACTTTTTGACTGTGTGTGGGAGATGAAGGAGAAGTGAAATCCAAGTCATTTCTGCAAGGGTTTATATGAGTTGATGATCTCCAGAAAGTTGAGAGGTGACCAGGTTTGGGTAGGGAGAGGAAAAAGATCAAGATAGAAAATAAGTTCAATTGAAACCTTTTTGAATTTACAGTTGGAAATGACCAGAAGATGTTTAGAAATACTGATTTAGAACTAGGGAGGAGTTTGGTAGGTTCAGACACAAGAGCCTTTTAAGAAGAATTCCAAGAAGCAGTAGGTAGAAAGATTTTTACTGGAGTATACCTGGTTGTGGATCAGGATGAAGACACGTGTCTCTTAATGCTGAATTTAATCAAGAAACAGAGGAGCCAAATGTATTTAAACATTCCATTAAGCGATGGTGTATATATTGGTGATTGTTTTCAAAACAACGTCATCCTGAGTATAATAGGGCCGTTAGTGAAGCAAAAAATTTTTCTTGCCAAACCTTAACAGAAGCACTGACAGCTTTGTCCTCAGGGTAAGAAACAAAGGCCAAGGAAGGGTCCTAATAGATGATGCTGTTCCTGCTTGAGTCTCTCCTGGCTTTCCTAGGTTGTGTATTCTTGAATAAATTTACTGAGGACTTAGAGGAGGAGGGGTGTGTGTGTGTGTGTGTGTGTGTGTGTGTGTGTGTCCCACCATAACCTTTCTGCAATTTTGCAGTGGTGATCAATAAATATTTATTGAAAAAAGAGACTCAATAAATGAATGCATTGTCAATTAATAGGCAGAGATACAGCTGTATTAGTAATATCAACATAATGGTAATAGAGTGGATATTATGGAAATTTAGAAAATTCATTATTTTCTGTGAGTCTTTAGCGGTCTCAAGGAAGACGTCTGGATTTATGCTGGAAAATCATAGATGCTGGAGAACTGTCCCAAGTATTGATTCCAGCCCTGCCAGGTCCTCTTCCCACAGCACACCAGTTCCTGCATACACATAGTGACAAAGTCTGGGTGTAGCAGGGTTGGAAGCATGAGATGTTGGCACCTGTTTAGAGTGCGCTTTTCTATTTTGAGGAGTTCCAGATGGGAAGAGTTGGATAAAAATATATGAACCTAGTGCATGGAACAAGGAAGTCCCCAGAGGTAGAAAAATCTGACTAAAGGGTGAACTTCCCCTATAGTCACTCCTCCTATCTGCTCTGTCAGCAATTGGATTTTGATCATCTGAGAACTAAATACAAATGGAAGAGTTTAAGTGGCAACCAGAACTCAAGAAACAAAACCACAACCTCTACGAAGAGGTTAAAAGAAAAAAAAAGGTTTAAATGTTTGGAGCTCCATCTTCTGGTCATGAAATAAGATAGAATTGAAATGTGAAGTGGAAGTTGCTGAGTCGTGTCCGACTCTTTGCGACCCCATGAACTATACAGTCCATGGAATTCTCCCGGCCAGAATACTGGAGTGGGTAGCTGTTCCCTTCTGCAGGGGATCTTCCCAACCCAGGGATCGAACCCAGGTCCCTCACATTGCAGTCGTATTCTTTACCAGCTGAGCCACAAGGGAAGCCCTGAAATGTGATGTTGATCATAAATGCTAAAATGTATCAATAGCAACTGTGCTAAATATATTGTCTCATTTATCTGTTATGTCAAACAAATTGCAAGCTCACAAACCCAGAAATTAAGGTTCTTCATGATCCGACTCCAACTTCCTGTTTCATCCCCATTCATTCATCCATTTTAACAAGCGTGTACTTGAGCCTACCAGGTACTGATCAGACTCCATGGGAAGTGCCAGATTATGTCTTCAGTCTTGGCCTTGCTTAAGGAACGATTCTTTTATTTGCATACCAGCAAAAAACACATTGGCTATTTTACATGTAGTGTAAACTACATCAAGAGTACATGGATAATGCTTCTTTTCCCAAATTAAAGTTTGACAGAAATGGCTCAGTTTTCCGCTGATTGGCACCCCAGACATAATACACTCTTCCTCCCTCCAGCAGCCATAGTTGTAGGTTTGTGGATGCTGTTTAAGCTGTGATAGATATGCAAATACATGTTTGGTACTTCTTGTGAATTTGAGTAAGGACAAATGTGTGTATGAGTGTTGTTGTTGTTGTTGTTTTTTACAAAAAATAGTAAAATACTGTCCCTCTGTATGCAGTTGCCTACCACCCCAAGATGCAACACATAACATTTCATAATATTTAGCCTGTTTCCTTTTTAGGCTTGTCTGTAGAATTATAAGCAATTCTTACAAAGATTCTTACGCTCATGGATGTTTCTCCAGAGGAGATACTGAGAAGCGGGATTATTGGGCCACGGGGTATGTCTGTTTTTGGCTTGAAAAACACTGATCATTGCCTTCTGAAGTGGCAGTTGTAATGAAAGAGCTGTTTTCCCACATTTCTCTGTCCGTACACCTTCCAACACTTGATATAGTCAAACTCTTTATCTTTTTGGTCATTTCGATAGCTAAGCACTGGTATTTTATTATTGTTTTCACTTTTATTTTCTGCTTGTTCATCCTTTAATGCTTATTGACCATTTTGTCTTTTCTTCTGGGAATAGCATTTTATTCTTTCTGTGCTTCTATCCATTACCCATTTTTACTGGACTGTTTTGTGTATGTTGAATATATAGGAATTCTTGGTATATTACAGATTATTGTTTGCTATATATGTGGAATTTTTTCCTGTATTATTGCCCCTTTATTTCATTTTACTTTATTTTTTATGAAAGTATAGATGGCATCACTGACTCAATGGACATGATTTTGAGCAAACTCAGGGAGTTAGTGAAGGACAGGGAAGACTGGCATGCTATAGTTCATGGAATCATAAAGAGTTGGGCACAACTTAGCGGCTGAACAACAACAAATAGTTGATACACAATATTGTGTTAGTTTCAGGTGTACAACATAGTGGCTTGACACTTACATTATGAAATGGTCACCACTATGAATGTAGTTACCATCTGTCATCATACAAAGTTATTACAATATTATTGGCTATATTCTCTATGCTGTATATTACATCCCTTTGACTTATTTATTTTATGATTGGAAGTTTGTGTCTCTTAATCTCCTTCACCTATTTCTCTGTTCCTCCATGCCCTCTGTCCCTGTGACAACCACCCGTTTGCTCTCTGTAGGTGTGGGTCTGGTTTTGTTTCGTTTTGCTTGCTCATTTGCTTTGCTTTTTAGATTACACATATAAGTTGTACAGATAGTTTTTGTCTTTTTCTGTCTGACTTATTTCACTTAGCATAGTACCCTCTAGCTCCATCCATATTATTGCAAATGGCAAGACTTCATTCTTTTTTATAGTTGAGTAATATTTCATTGTATTCCTTTTTAAAACATTGCCAGTGGTATTATTTATAATGCATAAGTTTTTATTTTGGCTTCCCTGCTGGCTCAGATGGTAAAGAATCCACCTACCATCTAGAAGACCTGGGTTTGATCCCTGGGTCAGGAAGATCCTCTGGAGAATGGGATGGCAACCCACTCCAGTATCCTTGCCTGGAGAATCCTATCGACAGAGGAGCCTGGCAGGCTACAGTCCAAGGTGTCTCGGAGAGTTGGATACGGCTGACTATGAGTTTCAAGGTTTTATTTGTCAATCTGAATCATCAATCTTTTCCTGATATATATTTGTTCTATATTCTTAGGTATGCGTGCGTGCATGCTCAGTTGCTTCAGTATAAGGAACTCTTTTAGTCTCTGACAATAAAGCTGTAAAAGAAACAAAGATCTTCCTATCAGGGCGTTTATATTCTAGTAGGAAGAAACAGATGATATAGAATGTTACACAAATAAAATATTTCAAATGATGCCAAGTGTTACGGAGAATAGGGAGTGGCTGGGTAGGCTGGGGGGAATGTTAGTTACACAGAGTGGAGAGAGAAGAGCCCTTCATTGTGGTGATATTGAATAGACATTTGAATGGGTCTGAGAGAGCCATGCAGCACTCAGGTCAAGGGAACTGCCATTGCAAAACCTCAAAGGTGAGGGTACTACAGCTTTTGTCCTTTAGTACCACCAAGATGACAGGTGTAGCTAGAGTGGGGTTAAGAAGACGGAGGCTTGGGGTAGAGGATGAGGTCGGAGAGGTAGACACATCATACAGGGTCTTGCAGGCCATTGCATGTGCTTTGAATTTTACCCCAAGTGAGATAGAAAGAAGCCATTGGAGGACTTTAATGAGAATAGTGACATAATCTATGTTTTAAAAGTATCACCATAGCTGCTTATGAAATCAGTTATCAAGAAAGGATTGAAATAAGACTAACTGCAGAAATTCAAGTTAGAGATTAATTGTCAAATGCTCTTGATTGGTTTAATAAAATAAAGACTGAGAATTGACAATTTCTGGATTTGGCAATGGGGAGTTTACTGTGGAGTGTGTACTCAATTTAACAGGTAATACAGAGCCTTTGAAGATTTTATAGGGAAGTGATATCATCAGCACTGTACTGTATGAAAATCTGTTTATTGGTAGATGGGAAGGATTGGATTAAATGAAAAAAAAACAAACCTGAGGATAGAGAGACATGTTAGGTGCCCATTTTATTGAAAGATTATGGGGTAGCAAAGAGAAAGGACATTTTAGAGCCTGAAGTGAAAGAACTAGCCAACTGAAGGAATACAGGGTAAGATCAAGACAAAAGAGTAAAAGGCAAATTTTTTGAAATTGTGTGACTAGAAAACTCAGAGTTCCATTAACAGAGATTGGACTGTCAGGAACGGAAGATGATGCCTTTAACTTCATGTATCATGACTTTGAAGTTCTACACATCTAGGTTCATTTCAGTGTTCCCGTTTATTCATTTATTTATAGTTATTTACTTGGGCTTTCCAGGTGGCACTAGTAGTAGAGAATCCTCCTGCCATTGCAGGAGATGCAGGAGACCTGGGTTCGAACCCTGAGTTGGGAAGATCCCCTGGAGAAGGGCATGGCAACCCACTGCAGTATTCTTGCCTGAAAGATTCCATGGACAGAGAAGCCTGGTGGGCTACATTCTGTAGGGCTGCAAAGAGCTGGACAGGACTGAATATTTATTTATTTGGAAGTGCTCGGTCTTAGCCACTGGATCACCAGGGAAGTCCCTCAGTACTCAACTTTGAATTGTTGTTTTGCAATCCCTATCAGCAGTACCTGCTTTGAGACTTCAGAGGCATCTGGTAAACCACGATCTTCTGACAGGCAGAAGGTCTTTTCACATCCTTGGAGGCCTTGGCAATTGAATCCTACTCTTCTTCCTAGTGTAAACCTTTGTTACTTTACTCTGTAGTCCATATTGTTGATTCACATGGAATAGGAGCCTCGCAGAATAGGCCTTATTTTCCTTGGATTATGTGCTGATTTTGAAGTCTGTCTGTGTGATAAGTTTTGGTGAAGATATCCTTCAGAATGGAAATGTCAGTCCAGAATATAAAAGAGAGATAAAAGTTGACGATTGAAAGGTGGAAGTCATATGCTCTCCAACTGGAAAAGAATCCCAAGGGAAAGAATGTAAAAAGAGAAGACTGTTAATTACAGATGCTGAAAGAAATCTATGTAGAAAGAAAGTTAATTTGAAAAATTGATGGGGTGGTAGGAGGAGATGTACGTTTAAAAGCTATTGAGATCTTTTTTAAAAAAATGATTTTAAGAAGATTTATTTATTTGGCCATGCCAGGTCTTAGTGAGGCAGGCAGATCTTCACTCTTCTTTGTGACATGAAGGATCTTTTAGTTTCGACATGCAGGATCTTTAGTTGCAGCATGCGAACTCTTAGTTGTGGCCTGTAGCATCTAGTTCCCTGACCAGGGATCGAACCTGGGCCCCCTGCATTGCGAGTGCAGAGTCTTAGCTACTGGACCACCAGGGAAGTCCCCAAACTGTTGATATCTTAAATGTTCTCACAACAAGAAAGAAATGATAAATACTTATGTGGTAGAGGTCTTAGCTAATGCTATGGTAGTAATCATCTTGCAATGTAAATTTATCAAATCAACATGTCATATACCTTAAACTTATACAATGTTACATTGTCAACTATATCTCAGTTTAAAACATGTTTAAAAAAATTGGAAAAAAAGAGAAAGCAAGGAGGAAAAACAAAAGCCATTAAAAAAATTTCTCAAAAAAGAAAATGTTTTCTTTAGTCGGTCACCTTGATGGGCCTTGCTGTAGTGGAAAATAAAATTCAGAGCACAACAGTGGTCTAGGGAAGACATAGAAACAAGGTTTGTGAGGCCTACAGGATCAATATAGAGGAAGAATGGGAAGAACTCCAAGAACTGGGGAAAATTGGGAAACAGGAAACGGTGGGAGGGGATGGAGTGGATGTTGGAGTGAAGAGGGATGAGGAGATCAGCGAGAAGTTCCTGACTGTGGGTGTGGCTTTGGACTTTTAAGACCACAGGTGGCTTTTTTAAAATATAAAATCCCTTTGATTTTAGGATACTGTGGGTAATGTGATATACTGTCAATTTAATAAAATCTTTTCAAGAGAAAATATGACAGCACTTTAATTGTACAGATTGATTGTAAGCTATATCAAAATTCCAAGCTCATTAAAGTGGAGAGAATGTCTCTTTGAATGGCAGGAATACTGAATTCATTTTTAAATCTTTAGGTATGTTGTGCTGTGATACAGCACACCCTCTTACCTCATGTTGTTACTGAAACTTCAGTAAAGATATATGATCACAGCTATAATGTGACTAGATCTTAAGGGATTATTGTTTGGGGGAAATTAGTGTTTTGGAATATATTCTATACTGAGTCAATGTGGATTAAACCTAAGGAAAGACAAAGATGCCACTTAAGAATTCGGCAGAGGCAAGAAATCTGAGGAAGTGACTCAAAGTAACATAAGTTCTTTTATTGTTCCTGACAGTATTAGGGATGAGGTGGGTTTTCCATCATATACAGAATAGGGATTCTTTCCATTTTAATTCACATAATGTATATAAAAATATGTGGACATAGAAGGGGGTGGTGTCTATTTTGGGAACATCCAGCTAGTAAACATATGGGTCACAACACACTTAAAGCAGAAAAGAAGAAATGGAGATGAGAAAAGTAATCATCAAAGAGGTAGAAGAAAATAATTTTAGATTATTTCTAACACTTCAGTGACTAAATCTGGACTGGTTAAGATGTCATCAAATCCTCTGACCTTTAAAAGTTGCTCTTGTCCTGTAATGCAATTACCTACTCCCTCTCTCTCTTTTCTCTCTTTAGAAAAAATTTTATAAGAAGTTAATTGTCTCCAGAAAGCTTTTTCTTTCAACTCAGAAGAATGTTGACTTTGTGCTTTTGGGGGATGAAATGAACGTGTCTTTTTATCTTCCATGTAAACCTAACTAGATCATAAGTTTCCAAACTGACCAAATTTTGTGGAAGTTGGAAGAGGAGGGCAGTCATCATCTCATTCTCTGAGACAATGTAATGATGAATCCCATTGCAATGTCTTTCAGAACCACGTGGGATTCATCCTCTGTGCAGTTAATCTATTGTGCATGTTCATTGTGTGGGTTTGTGTGTGTGTTGTATTTTCACTCTTAAGACTATTAGTTCTCTTTGAAACTCTACATCCAGGGTAAGCTATGGATGGATAGTATGGACTTACCCCAACTAATTGCTGAATGAGCCCTGCTTGTCAGCAGGGCTCTTTCTATTTCCTAATTCTCTCTCTGTTACACAGCAAGGGGAGCATTAGGATCCAGACTTGAAAAAGAGCTCCATGTTGCACAACAAAGTGATAGTTTTATATGCCAAAATAGAGCATATAGTGTGAATGATTCCTTGGTTCAGAAATATGTAAAATCTTAATATGTACTTATTATCTAAATATAGTTGTATATTTAGTTGAAAATTGTTGAAGACTGTTTATAAAATAGTATGTATGTATCTCATCATATTGCACATTTGAACTCAAGAAACATTGTACTAAACTTTCAAGGTTATCAGTTTATTTTTTAAATTTCCTATGAAATTCAGAGTATTCTTTTTTTAAAAAAATATATATTATATATATTATATATATATATAAACATATACATATATTTATTTATGTATTTTTTTGGCTGCGCTGGGTGTTAGTTGAGGCATGCTGGGATCTTTTGGTCATGTCATGTGGGATCTAGTTCCCTGACCTGGGATTGAACCCAGGCCCCCTGCATTGGAGCATGGGATCTTAACCATTAGACCACCAGGAAAGTCCCGAAATTTTCTTGCTAGTTTCAATTGTGGAAGAATCAAAATTTTCTCCAAGTTGTATGGGGTTTCACATCGCTACAGATTGAATCTTTATCTTCATATTAAAGTATAAAGAACTTTAGATGTTTCCCAAATATATCATGTCTTCATTGTAACCTTAACCTTCTAATCAGTTTCTATTCTTAAAAGCTAAGGGGTTTCAAGTAAATACTTGTTAGAAGGGGAAACGAAAAAGCACATTGCTCTAATAATAAGGAGCTTCAGGTGTTGGCTTTGTGGACCTGGCATACAGATTTAAATCTCTCTGAGATTTATATTTGACCTAATGTGTATTCATAACTATTTTAGCTGTAGCAACATGACTTTCGTTTTGCATACCTAATAAGGGTAAGTGATGAGTCAGACTAATGATACTACTTTATGCTTCTTTAGCATCTTTCATCTACAGCTTACTATACACTTTGTAAACATTAATTAAACATCACAACACACCTTGGAGGAAAGGTAAGTATTATTATCCTTCTATGGATACAGATATAGAGGGCTTAGGTAAGGCAAATATTAAGTATATAGAACTGAGTTCTATAGGATAAGGCGCCAGTAAACTTCTTGGTGGATACAGAGAGAAGCTTGGGTGTAATTACCACACAGTTACCAAAGTTTATGGGGGAGGAGAATGTGAGTTTCTGGAGGACCAGAACCTTTTGTGAAATTACTTTCAGAGATTACATATTAAACTAAAGCTTCTGGTTAGAATGGTGTGTATCACCTGGCACCTAGACTTATCTTTTTCTGATGAAGTGGAAAATGAGGTCAGGATTACTTCAGCGTGCTTGAACTTAATAACTCAAGTAGAATCATAGGATCTGGGTGTTCTAGCACAGCCTGGCTTTCAAATGAGCTGATGATCTTCTTCTCCCATAAGTAGATTCAAACTATTCTTATCGTGTGACCTAATTTTTGGCTTGAGAATCAAATCACCCATAACTATCACGGTTAGTTTGAAAGCTTTGTTTCTGTATCCCAAAATGATTTAACTGGGTATTGGGGCAGTTTCCAGGTAACTGGGTAATTTGTAGAGCTGGCATATTAGTTGTAAATTTCTTTCAATTGCTGGTAACACAGATAGGAATTTAACAAGATGGGCTTTTGTCTTTTTTTTCTTTTATAAAGGAAGGCTGAAGAGAGATAACCCCAGGCTTTAAATGGGGCATCTAAAGTGGAAGTAGGGACCAGGCTCTTTCTGTTATTTCTCCACCGTCGATTGCATGTGGTTCCCATCCCCAAGGTTGTCTTAAGGTCTAAGATAGTTGCTAGGGTTTGAGACATCACATGTATGTTCTAGGAAGGAATCAGGAAGGACAAAGAGGCACACTCTAGCTGTCTGCCTTTAGGATTTTTTCTCTAAAGGTCCACTTATTGTTCTTCAACCATCCCAAGCTGCAGGAGAGGTCAGGAAATGCAGCCATTTAGCTGGACACACCACTGCTTGGAATAAAGTCAAAGTTCTATTATTAAGGGAAACCCTAGTGGCTCAGATAGTAAAGAATCTGCCTGCAATGTGGAAGAACTGGGTTCGACCCCTGGGTTGGGAAGATCCCTGGTGAAGGACATGGCAACCCACTCCAGTGTTCTTGCCTGGAGAATCCCCATGGACAGAGGAGCCTCGTGGTCTATAGGCGATGGGGTCGCAAAGAGTTGGACACGACTGAGCAACTAAGCACTTATGTCAGATAGGTGACAAGTGGTTTATAGCAAGAAACCGAAATCAATTATAAAAGCAAAAACAAAACAATTCTCTCTGGACAAGTGAATTATCTGGGTAGCCTTTTGTCTAGTTCGTATCATCTGAACAACCTACCCGTTTTTACTGCATTTCGTGATCTGGAGACACCGCCTATGGGTGTGTATGTACGGCCCTGGCAAGAAAAGAACCGAAACCACCAGTGCATCAGCAGAATCATTTGGAAAAGTTCTTGCTGAATTCCTCCCCGCCCTCCCTTTGGTCATGAACGCAAGTCTGGGTTTCCGGTGTGCTTACAACTCAGCTGCCTCTGATCCAAGTTAGGCCGAGACAGTGTAGAGTAAATCTCCCCTTTAATGTTTGATTCCAATCACCTGAGATACAGAGCCACTTTTCCTTTTGTGCAGCTTTTTGCACTGTGTCTTCTATGAGTGTGTCTGTCTCTCTATGTGTTATCCGGAGGTCCAGCTATTCCACACTCTCCAGACACTGGTTGGGAGGAGTTTGAAAGCACAGGTGGCAGCTAACTTGCTGGAAAGGAATGTTTCACTTCAAATTCTAATTGCAAAAGGGTGTGGACATGCTCAGTTGCTGTCATGAAGGATTCTTTGTGCCCCGTTGGACTGTAGCCCACTAGGGTCCTCTATCGCGGGATTTTTCAGGCAAGAATACTGGAATGAGTTGTTGTTTCCTTCTCCAGGGGATCTTCCTGACCCAGGGATCAAACCCACATCTCCTGTGTCTACTGCATTGCAGGCAAATTCTTTACCACTGAGCCACTAGGGAAGCCTCCAAAGGGTGTGGCCATCCAGTAGTAATTTTTTCTCCATCCCTTTCTCCCTCCTTTCCTTCCTCTTTCTCTCCCCTTCTCTTTCTTGCTCTTTCCTTCCTTCCTTCCTTGCGGTCTCTCCGGGAATGCTTCAGAGCTACTTTCCAAACAAATTTTGATTATGCAATACAGTATTATTGACTAGAATGGCCAGGCTGTGCTTAGAACTTACTCATCTTATAGCTGAAAGTTTGTACTCTTTTACCACTTTCTCCCCATTTCTGGCAATTCTCCTAGCTCCTGGTAGCTAGTGTTCTACTCTTTGTTTCTATGAATTTGACTTAAAAGAAAAAGATTCCACATGTAAGTGATACCGTGCTATTTGGCTTATTTCACTTTGTCATTCTTTGACTTATTTTATTTAGCATATTGCCCTCCAAGACCATCCGTGATGTTGCAAATGACAGGATCTCTTGATTTTTTTTTTAATTTTTATTTTTACTTTATTTTACTTACAATACTGCATTGGTTTGGCCATACATTGACATGAATCCACCACAGGTGTACATGAGTTCCCAAACATGAACCCCCCTCCCACCTCCCACCCCACATCATCTCTCTGGATCATCCCTGTGCACCAGCCCCAAGCATCCTGTATCCTGCATAGAACATAGACTGGCGATTCGTTTCTTACATGATAGTATACATGTTTCAATGCCATTCTCCCAAATCATCCCACCCTCTCCCTCTCCCTCTGAGTCCAAAAGTCCACTCTACACATCTGTGTCTCTTTTGCTGTCTCGCATACAGGGTCATCATTACCATCTTTCTAAATTCCATATATATGTGTGTTAGTATACTGTATTGGTGTTTTTCTTTCTGGCTTACTTCACTCTGTATAATCGGCTCCAGTTTCATCCATCTCATTAGAACTGATTCAGAGTTTTTTTTAAGGTCAAATAATATTCCAGTGTGTGTGTATGTGTGTGTGTGTGTTGTCATGCATGCATGCTAAATCGATTCTGTTGTGTCTGACTCTTTGTGACCCCATGGACTGTAGCCCTCCAGGCTTCTCCGTCCCTGGGATTCTCCAGGCAAGAATACTGGAGTGGGTTGCCATATTCTCCTCCAGGGGATCTTCCTGATCCAGGGATTAGTCTCTTATGTCTCCTGCACTAGCAACCAAGTTCTTTACCACTAGCGCCACCTGGGAAGCCTGTGTGCGTGTGTCTCACATCTGATTTATTCATTAATTCACTGATGGACACCTAAGTTGTTTCCATATTCCAGCGCCATCGTGAATAATGCTACAATGAACATGTGAGTACAGGTAATCTCTTCAATATTCTGTCCTCATTTCCTTTGGATATACACTCAGAAGTGGAATTGCTCATCAAATGGTAGTTCTATTTCTAATTTTTTGAGGAAATCCGTGTTGTTTACCACAGTGATTGCACCAATTTGCATTCCTGCAACAGGTGCACAAGGATTCTCTTTCCTCTGAATCCTCAGCAACACTTCTTATTTGTGGTCTTTTTGATATAGCCATTCTGACAGGTGTGAGACAATATCTCATCATGGTCTTCATTTGCATTTCCCTGATGGTCAGTGAGTTGGAGCATCTTTCTATGTATCATTTGGCCACTTGTGTATCTTTGGAAAATGTCTACTCAGTCCCTCTTCCCATAATTTTCTTTTTTTTTTTTTTTGCCATGGAGCTGGGTGAGATCCTTGTGTATTTAGAATATTAGCCCCTTAGCAGATATATGATTTGAAAATAGTTCCTGTCATCCATAGGTTGTCTTTTCATCTTCTTGGTGGTTTTCTTTGCTGTGCAGAAGCTTTTTAGTTTGATATAGTCCCACTTGCTCATTTTTGCTTTTGTAACATTTGCTTTTGGTGTCAAATACAAAAAAAAAAAAAAAAAAATCATTGCCAAGACCCATGTTGAGGAGCTAACCCCCAACATGTGTTTTCTTTTAGGAGTTTTACAGTTTCAAGCCTTAAATTTAAATCTTTAGTTCATTTTGAGTCTATTCTGGTGTATGGTAGAAGACAGTGGTGCAGTTTTTTTCTTTTGCATGAAGCTATCCCCTTTTCCCAACACCACTTATTGAAGAGATTATCCCTTGTCCTTTGTATAGTCTTATCTCCTTTGTCATGATTTAATTGACCAAATGTGCATGGTTTATTTCTGGGCTCTCTATTCTGTTCCATTGACCTATGTGTCTATTTTTATGCCAATACTGTACCATTATGCTTACTATAGCTTTGTAATATAGTTTGGAATCAGTAAGTATGATGCTTCCAGCTTTGTTCTTCTGCCTCAAGATTGCTTTGTCTGTTTGGGGTCTTTTGCACTTCCATACAAATTTTAGGATTATTTTTCCTTTTTCTGAGGAAAAAAAAAGAAAAGAAAACATTGGAATTAAAAAGGTTTTATTGGAATATACTTGTTTTACAATGTTGTGTTAGTTTCAGATATATAACAAAGTGAATTTGTTATATGTATACATATATTGTATCTGCTCTTTATAAGATTCTTTTCCCTTAGGTACCATTACAGAGTATTGAGTAGAGTCCCTTGTGCTATACAGACATTTGAATTTTGATAGGATTGCATTGAACGTATAGATCAGTTTGAGTGGTTAAGTGAAAGTGAAGATGCTCGGTCATGTCCGACTCTTTGTGACCCCATGGACTGTAGCCTACCAAGCTCCTCCGTCAGTGGGTTTCTCCAGGCAAGAGTACTGGAGTGGGTTGCTGTTTCCTTCTCCAGGAGATCTTCCTAACTCAGGGATCGAACTTGGGTCTCTCGCATTGCAGGCAGACTCTTTACCATCTGAGCCACCAGAGAAGCTCAAAGTTCAAAGTGAAAGTGAAGTCGCTCAGTCGTGTCCGACTCTTTACAACCCCATGGACTGTAGCCTATCAGGTTACATGGAATTTTCCAGGCAAGAGTACTGGAGTGGGTTGCCATTTCCTTCTCCAGGGGATCTTCCTGACTTAGGGATCGAACCCAGGTCTCCTGCATAGTAGGCAGACGCTTTTACTGTCTGAGCCACCAGGAAGGGATATTTAAAAATGTATATAAGCTCTTTCAATCCATAGCCATGAGTGTCTTCTTTGGTTAGAGAAGGACTTCCCTGGTGGCTCAGATGGTAAAGTGCCTGTCTAGAATGTGGGAGACCTGAGTTCGATTCCCGGGCCAGGGAAGATCCCCTGGAGAAGGAAATGGCAATCCCCTCCAGCACTATTGCCTGGAAATTCTTTCATCAGCATCTTATAGATTTCTGCATACATATCTTTTACATTGTAGGTTAAGTTTAACCCTAAGTATTTTATTCTTGATACAATCGTAAATAAGATTGTTTTCTTAATTTATCTTTCTGATAGTTTATTACCAGTGTAACGAAATGTATGTCACTGATTTTTGTATGCTGAGAGTTTACTGAATTTTTTATTAGTTTTAGAAAGATGATAGACATCCTAACAGATGTGACGTGATTTCTCACATCTGTTGTGATTTTGATTTTCATTTCCTTGATGATTAGTGATGTTGAGTACCTCTTCATATACCTGCTTGCCATTCATATATCTTTTTGGAATAGTGTTTAGTCAGCTCATTTGTTCATTTTTATTTTTATTTATTTATTTTTTTTGGTGTCTGGTCTGCTTTATTTGTCACTCTCAGAACACCTCATTTTTGACTGAACTCAGACTTGGAAGTAGAAGCTCTCAGGGAGGACAGCCTCCGTCTCTTGGCGATCTGCTCCTGCCGTTTTTCTTTGGCCTTCTTCATTCTCTTGGCCAAAAGTTTAGCATATTCTGCAGCCTCTTCTTTATTTTTCTTAGTACGCTGTTTCTTCAGAGCAATACGCCGGCGTTTGTGTTGCAGAACTCGGGGAGTCACGAGACGCTGAATCTTGGGTGCTTTAGTCCTAGGTTTCTTACCGTCTTTGTTTAGGGGCTTTTGCACAACATATTGGCGGACATCATCTTCTTTAGAGAGATTGAAAAGTTTGCGGATTCTGCTAGCTCTTTTGGGACCCAGGCAACGAGGCACTGTAGTATCAGTGAGTCCAGGAATATCCTTCTCCCCTTTCTTCACGATGACCAAATTGAGAACACTCAGATTGGCATCCACAATGCAACCCCGCACAGATTTGCGCTTTCTCTCTCCAGTCCTCCTTGGTCTGTAACAGGAATGCCCCTTACTCAGAAGCAGGCGAACTCGGCCATGGGTCAAGACACCCTGCTTCATGGGGAAACCCTGCTTGTCGTTCCCGCCACTGATTTGGACCACGTAACCCTTCCATTCTTCACCCAGAGCGTCAGCAGCAACTTCTGTGGCCATACACTTCTCGTAGAAGGTACGAAGTTTTCGTTCATCGTCCACTTCAATGAGCTTCTGGCAGCCAGTGGCCGGGAAAGATGTTCAGCTTCATTCTGAAGCAGCCGACAGCCCCATTTGTTCATTTTTAAATTGTGTTATTTATTTTCTTGCTGTTGAGCTGTATGAATCAGTTGTGATTCTTTGTAGTTGGGTGTGATCTTTAAAGGGTTTCCCAGGTGGCTCAGTGATAAAAAAAAAAACCCACCTGCCAATGCAGTAGACATAGGTTCCATCCTTTGGTGTTCCAGATCCCTTGAAGAAGGAGGTGGCAACCCACTTCAGTATTCTTTCCTGGGAAATCCCTTGGACAGAAGGAACCTGGTGGGGCTACAGTCCATGGGGTTGTAAAAAAGAGTGATCTTTAAAAAGTAAGTATTCAATTCCATATTTGAACTAAATGTTTGGTCAGGTGGGCTTTGATTTAAGATGAGAAGGTAGTTTAGATGTAATTCTGAAACAGCACGTATTTAAGTACTTCACAAATATGCAGAGCTTTATAATTTTACTCTGAGTGCCACTTGGGTGTTCTACAACTTCATCTATGTAGATACACAGGTAGGGGGCTGAAGAAAGTGGAGTTTATTTGTAGGGCCAAAGGGCAGTGAAGGTTGAGGAAAAATGATGCTTGGAGACAAGCAGGTCCCTCCAACAGTAGCTAACATAAACACACTTGTGTGTGTTCTCAGTCGCTCAGTCGTGTCCGACTCTTTGTGACCCCATGGAGGTGTTAATGATTGGTGAGTACAAGCACATATATGATGGCCATGAAAAGCTCCAGCCTTTACACCATCTGAAGGCCTCTCAGAGATATAGTCCACTGGGTCTGCCCCGGGGCCGAAACAGTTGCAGTGCTCTGAGTCCTCCGTACTGAAAGAGCCAAGGAGCCTGGACTGTGCCTTCCATTGGCACCAAGACTGGCCATTCAGTACAGGCTTCTGTAGTCCCTTGCCAAGTTCACTGAGGTGGAAACCATCAGAGTCACTTTGATGCTTTCAAGAGTCTTACAGGTATTGATACAGGAAACAAGTCAGTGCATGGGGGAACTGAAATTGTTTGCAGTGGTTTTTTTCAGTGGAGTCACAAAGTGTGTGAGTTTTAGAAGTTTGAAGTTCTGGATTTGAGTCCAGTTTATGTAGACTACAGCTGTGGAACTTCCCCCAAAATATTTCACTGCTTGGAATGTTTGTTTTTCTTGAAGTGGGAATAATAGTTTTCGATTATTAAGTTTTGAGGATAAATGAAATAGCACGTGAAAAGGAGTTATAAAGCTTAAAGAGCCATTTAATGTAAAGCATAATAAGGAGAGTGCATGTTTTGCAGCAAAAGAAGAGGTAAGTGGGTTCTGACATTTTTAGCTAGTTATTTGCAGGATAGGATAACACAGCTGGCTTATCCCAAAGCTGGTGAAGCACAAGCTTGTTGTTGTTCAGTCGCTCAGTCGAGTCTGACTCTTTGAGACCCCGTGGGCTGCAGCTCGTCAGGCTCCTCTTTTATTCTGTCTCCAGGAGTCTGCTCAAATTCATGTCCATTGAGTCAATGATGCTACCTAACCATCTCATCCTCTGCCGTCCCTTCTCCTTTTGCCTTAGCCCTCAAGCAAAGGGGTATTGACTTATTTTTTGGAGAGAAAGAATTTGATATCTCCCCCAGTCCCTCCAAAATATATTAGTTATCGTTAGAAGAAAAATATAAATTTGTTGAATTTCCTTATGCTTCTTTTACAGCTTAATGTTTTAAAATTATAATTTGAAAGGGAGTAGGGAATATTGCATTCTTTAAAAGTGCTTAGAATTTCTTTAAGAAAAACTCACATGAAATAGATTCTACTTAGGTTCTTATATGTCTTCTTGTCTTGAAAAGGACTGGGGTGAAGGAAGCCTTTAAAGGTGCATTTTGTGTCAACCACTTTGTGCAGAACTCATAAAGGCTATTTTTTTTTTCTTCACAATACAGGCAGATAACAGATATAAAATGACTTTAGTACAACGTTTCCTCGTAAAACGCAAAATGTGAAAAAGTGAGTCGCTCAGTCGCGTCTGACTCTTTGCGATCCCATGAACTATACAGTCCATGGGATTCTCCAGGCCGGAATACTGGAGTGGGTAGTCATTCCCTTCTCCAGGGGATCTTCCTAACCCGGGGATCAAACCCATGTCTCCTTCATTGCAGGCAAATTCTTTACCAACTGAGCTATCAGGGAAGCCCAAAATGCAAAATAAATAATTCTTAATATTGAATTTTGATGTGTGACAGAAACTTGAAATCGTTCAGGTTTGAGGCCTCGTTTCTAAGTGGTTTTTTAGGTGTATCTCGGTCTCCCTCTACTGGTTGCTGAGGTGAACTGAACCAAAACCTGGGGGATGAAAGCTCCATTCTTTGAATCAAAACTAGTTTTGAACATCTAAGCCTTCAATTTAAACGGCTAGAAAGTGTGTCATTAATCCAGGTTTGCGCATTTCTTTGATGCTAAGTGTTGTTGTTGTTACTTGAACTTTTCTTGTGTTTATTTTTGGTGGTGGTCGTGTGTGTGTGTTATACTCTTTTCCATGAGATGCGGAGTCCTATGTCTATTTATAAATTATAGGTTCTTGGTGCTTTATGCAATATCTTCTAGTATAAATTCTGCAAAGATTTTGGCTAAGTATTTGGCCAAAACTTGAGATTACTCTGGTGGACACTTTTTTTTTTTTTTTTGGTAGAAATTAATATATTGCAAAAAAATTTTACTAAATTTGATTCTGATCAAACTTCTAGATCCAACTACCAACTTACAGGCAATCCGTAGGACAGAGGGTTTGCTGGTGGCTCAGTGGTAAAGAATACCTCTGCAATGCAGGAGACACGGGAGATGCGAGTTTGATCCCTGGGTCGAGAAGATTCCCCTGGAGAAGAAAAAGGCAACCCATCCCAGTATTCTTGCCTGGGAAATCCCATGGGCAGAGGAGCCTGGTGGGCTACAGTCCATGGGGCCTCAAAGAGTTGGACGCAACCTCATGACTAAACAGCAACAATATTGGACAGAAGAATATGTTAGACTGTACCGAGGAGATGTAATCAAATTCAGACTGTGAGAAATTCTACAAGACATAAAAGCACAATTCTTCAACAAATAAATTGCAAGAGGAAAAAAGAAAAAGATGAAGGTGAAAAGTCAACATTAAAAGAGATTCAGAAGACTATCATCGTTTATCATATCTGGTTCTTATTTGGATCCTGATTAAAATGAGTATGGTAAAGAAAACCTATTTGTCAAATTCATGAGACAAATAGTTGACAAGATGTGTTTGATATTATTAAGGAATTAGAGTTCCAAAGAATAGCAAGGAGAGAAAAGAAAGCCTTCCTCAGCGATCAATGCAAAGAAATAGAGGAAAACAACAGAATGGGGAAGACTAGAGATCATCACTTCAAGAAAATTAGAGATACCAAGGGAACATTTCATGCAAAGATGGGCTCGATAAAGGACAGAAATGGTATGGACCTAACAGAAGCAGAAGATATTAAGAAGAGGTGGAAAGAATACACAGAAGAACTGTACAAAAAAGATCTCCACGACCCAGATAATCATGATGGTGTGATCACTCATCTAGAGCCAGACATCCTGGAATGTGAAGTCAAGTGGGGTTTAGGAAGCATCACTACGAACAAAACTAGTGGAGGTGATGGAATTCCAGTTGAGCTATTTCAAATCCTGAAAGATGATGCTGTGAAAGTGCTGCACTCAATATGCCAGCAAATTTGGAAAACTCAACCGTGGCCACAGGACTGGAAAAGATCAGTTTTCATTCCAATCCCAGAGAAAGGCAGTGCCAAAGAATGCTCAAACTACCACACAATTGTACTCATCTCACACACTAGTAAAGTAACGCTCAAAATTCTCCAAGCCAGGCTTCAGCAATACATGAACCGTTAACTTCCAGATGTTCAAGCTGGTTTTAGAAAAGGCAGAGGAACCAGAGCTCAAACTGCCAACATCCACTGGATTATGGAAAAAGCAAGAGAGTTCCAGAAAAACATCTATTTCTGCTTTATTGACCATGCCAAAGCCTTTGACTGTGTGGATGACAATAAACTGTGGACAATTCTGAAAGAGATGGGAATACCAGACCACCTGACTTGCCTCTTGAGAAACTTGTATGCAAGTCAGGAAGCAACAGTTAGAACTGGACATGGAACAACAGACTGGTTCCAAATAGGAAAAGGAGTATGTCAAGGCTGTATATTGTCACCCTGCTTATTTAACTTCTATGCAGAGCACATCATGAGAAATGCTGGGCTGGAAGAAGCACAAGCTGGAATCAAGATTGCCGGGAGAAATATCAATAACCTCAGATATGCAGATGACACCACCCTTATGGCAGAAAGTGAAGAGGAACTAAAAAGCCTCTTGATGAAAGTGAAAGAAGAGGATGAAAAAGTTGGCTTAAAGCTCAACATTCAGAAAACTAAGATCATGGCATCTGGTCGCATCACTTCATGGCAAATAGATGGGGAAACAGTAGAAACAGTGTCAGGCTCCAAAATCACTGCAGATGTTGATTGCAGCCATGAAATTAAAAGACACTTACTCCTTGGAAGAAAAGTTATGACCAACCTAGATAGCATATTCAAAAGCAGAGATATTACTTTGCCAACAAAGGTCTGTCTAGTCAAGGCTGTAGTTTTTCCTGTGGTCATGTATGGATGCGAGAGTTGGACTGTGAAGAAGGCTGAGCGCCGAAGAATTGATACTTTTGAACTGTGGTGTTGGAGAAGACTCTTGAGAGTCCCTTGGACTGCAAGGAGATCCAACCAGTCCTTCCTAAAGGAGACCAGTCCTGGGTGTTCTTTGGAAGGACTGATGCTAAAGCTGAAACTCCAGTACTTTGGCCACCTCATTCGAAGTGTTAACTCATTGGAAAAGACCCTGATGCTGGGAGGGATTGGGGGCAGGAGGAGAAGGGGATGACAGAGGATGAGATGGCTGGATGGCATCACCGACTCGATGGACATGAGTTTGAGTGAACTCCAGGAGTTGATGATGGACAGGGAGGCCTGGTATGCTGTGATTCATGGGGTCTCAAAGAGTCGGACACTACTGAGCAACTGAACTGAAATATTTTTAGGAGTGATAATAGTATTAGAGTTCCGTTTAAAGACAAGTTGTTGTCTTTTACCGATTCCCACTGAAATATTTATAGATGAAATCATATGATATCTGGGACCTGCTTCAATATAGTGGAAAGGAAGGAACGGGTGGAAGTGGGCATATGGCAGAATTGGTCCTGGGCTTATAGTTGTTGGCACGAGATGAATACCTGGGAACTCACTGTATCATTCTATCTACATTTGAATGTATTTGAAATTCTCCATAATAAAACAGTGCCTTTAGTAACAGCTATGTAAATGAATACAGGCTGTCAGACTATTAAAACCATTCCCTTCACCCTCCTCAACCCAACATAAGGTCACCTTGAACTTCATTTTGTATTGAAGGTACACCATAAACTTCTTAGGGCAGCCTGGAGAAGTCAGGCTCAGACCAAACGGAGCCTTGAGTTCTTGAACTACTAGAAAATTGGGTTAGTTTTATCTGGACCCTAATTCCAAATTAAACCAAAGGAGACTTTATACTAAAGGTCAAGGGGGGGGATCCTTTGGGAAGAAATAATGCGGTAAACTCATATTACCCAATTCCTTGAGATAGTGGCAAGATCAATCAAGGATTTGCAAGCAAAGGCTTTATAAACAGTTATTACAGCTGAAACATTATAGGCATTTTAAAGTTAGAGTAGTGGCAGGTTGGGGTGACAAAGAATGACACTGACTGACTGTGGTGTTCACATTCCACTTAGCTTCAGGGTTTAAGAGGGCCTTCCCCGATAGCTCAGTGGGTAAAGAATCTGCCTGCAATGCAGGAGACCCCAGTTTGACTCCTGGCTTGGGAAGATACCCTGGATAAGGGAAAGGCTACCCACTCCAGTATTCTGGCCTGGAGAATTCCATGGACTGTATAGTTTATGGGGTCTCACAGAGTCAGACATGACTGAGTGACTTTCACTTCACTCAGGGTTTAAGATTTGCCCATATATCTCTCAGGTTTCCTTGGTGGCTTAGATGGTAGGAATCTGCCTGCTGCCTGCAATTCTGATAGGTTTGATTCCTGGGTCAGGAAGATCCCCCAAAGAAGGGAATGGCAAACCACTCTAATATTCTTGCCTGGAGAATCCCATGGACAGGAGAGTTTGGTGGGCTATAGTCCATGGGGTTGCTACAGCTGGACACGACTGAGTGACTCACACACACACACATATACTCCTCCCCAGCTATCTTCCCTCCTCCTCCCACCGGACCCTAACCTCAGCACACGTGGGAAACCCCTCCCGTTCTTGTTCCAAGGAGGCTGAGTACAGCTTGCCTACCTAGTGTTTCCCTGGATTTCCCTACATGAACACACTGTTCATGTAGACCCAGGATACTGCCATCCCGCCAGGCTTGCATTGTTGCTCTTCTGATGTTCCCTCTCCCTGCCCACAAACAGACAAGACTAAGCCTCACTGCACCCTAAGGTCAGTCTGAAATAAGGCATGATCCTTTGCACATTTTAAGTTAAATTATTTCCCCTTGGAAACTCCAAGTTAAGCCCCGACCACTCCCTAATCTCCCACCTAGCGATTTCATAATTCATTCAACAAATAGCCTACCGAATGCCTAAAATATGTTAGGCTCAGAGCTAGGCAATGCAGATAGAAAGGTAAGCAAAAAATAAAATAAAATAAAAGAGAGAGACCAGGTCCTTGTCTTTACTGAGTTTGCAAACTAGTGAGTTTTAATGATCTAAGTGTTTACTGAAGGTAGAAACATAAAGGAGACGGAGCCGTAGGCAGGAAATGTCTTCCGTACCAGCTCAGGCTAGCTTCCTACTTCTGCCCTCTTGGTCTAACTCCCTTTGTGTGGTGGTGGTAGTTTAGTCACTAGGTTGTGTCCGACTCTTGTGACCCCATGGGCTGTAGCCCATCAGGCTGTCTATAGGGTTTCCCAGGCAAGAATACTGGAGTGGCTTGCCATTTGCTTCTCCATTCCTTTGTGTAGGGGCAGCTTTTCTTTCTCACCACTGGAATTGTTCTGGACCATTTCATGACTCATAATCCAGGACAAACTCCAAGGACCCAGAGAGAGAATATTTTTCTACAAACTCCTTTAAATCTATTTTCTTAAATCCTCATTTCTTACCAGGATTAACCTCTTTCCAGGAAACATAGAAAAAGTAGAATTTCAAGATAGGGGATCAAAAATTTGCAAGTTAGAATAAAAGAAAAGCACGTAGAGACAAGTCTCAACCTTTTGTAAGAAAGAATTCTCTAACAACTTTTCATGTTCAAAATGAAGGGAGTCACCTTGTGATGTTGTCCTTGGAAACGTAAACAGGTAGGATGACTATTTTGTCAAGGCTGTGAAAACTCCTGTTTAATTGCTAAAAATTTCTTTGAACAGTGAAAGTGGGAATAGTGAAGGCACTGTAATATCTGGAACTGAGAGGAATATCAGGTCAGAGGTGTTTTCCATTTATAGCTTATATGTAAGATGTTGTGTTGTTGTTGTTTAGTCACTAAGCCGTGTGGCTCATGACTCTTTTGTGACCCCATGGACTGTAGCCCACCAGGCTCCTCTGCTCAAGGGATTCTCCAGGCAAGAATACTGGAGTGGTTTGCCATTTCCTTCTCCAGGGGATCTTCCTGACCCAGGGTTCAAACCCAGGTCTCCTGCACTGGCAGGCAGATTCTTTACCACTGAGCCACTAAAGAAGCCTGTATAGAGGATGGGTGTAGATAGAAGTTTAGGCATCAGGATTACCATATGTGTCAGTGGGTAGGGTCCTGACCCTAGACTGTGGCAGCAGTGACAAACCCATCTATCACAGGTCCTACATTCTCAGTAGAGACCTGAGCAGAATCTTTATGGAGAACATTTTTTTTTTTTTTTTTACTGCAGCTTTCAAAGTGTTGATATCTTCTAGGGGCGTCTGAAGACACCCAGGATACTTTGAGTCATCTCTTAGGCCATTCTCAAGGGGATGGTCCTGGCTATGTTGCCAGTTATAGAGTTTGACACACCAAATTGACGTACTGCTTAGGTCTAGATCCTCTTGAAACAGCCACCGCCACTACCAGCAGCAATCATTGTGTTAGATAATGCTGGGTAACAAACAACTGTGAAACCCTAGTGACCTAAGACAACAAAATTTGCTTGCACTTTACACTATGTGCTCACTACAGATTGGCTGAAGTTCTGCTCAAGTCTCCTCCTCTGGAATCCGTGCTGATGAAATTTGTTGTTCCTTGTTCAGTTGCTCAGTCACGTCCAACTGTTTGAGACCCTGTGGTTGGCAGCCTGCCAGGCTTCCCTGTCCTTCCCTGTCTCCCGGAGTTTGTTCAACCTCATGTCCATTGAGTCGATGATGCCATCCAACTTTAGCATAGTCAGTGAAGCAGAAATAAACGTTTTCCTGGAATTCCCTTCCTTTTTCTATGCTGATGGAAAAGCCCCCATCTAGAGCTTTGCCAGCTACCATGGTTGAGGGAGTAAGAGAATATAAACATTGTTTACCAGCTCTTAAAATTTCCTATTGAAATTGGATGTTTGGTTTCTGAGTTGTGATTAAGATGGTATTTTGACCATATTAGATTTGAGATCCCAGAAAACCTGGGTCCAGCCTCCCACTAGCAATTTTCTTTACCAGATCCTTAAAAAAAAGTATGTGAAGAAAATAATAAGAATACAAAATAGAAACAGACTTGCAGACATAGAAAACAAGTTTGTGGCGACTGAAGGGGAGGAGGGTGTGGGGAAGGGATAAATTAGGATTCTGAGATTAGCGCATATAAACTGCTTTTCATAAATTAGATAAACAATAAGATCCCACTGAATAGCAAGGGCTTCCCAGGTGGTGCTACTGGTAAAGAACCTGCTTGCCAATGCAGAAGACATAAGAGATGCAGGTTCAGTCCCTGGGTCGGGAAGATCCCCTGGAGGAGGCCAGGGCAACCCACTCCAGTATTCTTACCTGGAGGTTCCCATGGACAGGAAGCCTGGCAGGCTACAGTCCATAGGGTCACAAAGAGTCAGACACGACTGAAGTGACTTAGCACGCACGCACACATACAGCACAGGAAACTATATTCAATATCCTGTAATAAACCTAATGGGAAAGAATTTTTAAAAATTATAAGAAAATACACTGTCTTTCCACAGATGTGTGTGTGTAGCCCTGGTGAAGAATTTCAGTGAGCTAGGAAGGACACCACCAGGAACTCTACATAAGCCTGGGAAGCTGAGGGCTATAAAAGGGGTTAATTACCTGTTCTGCTTGCTTCTACTCCACAGCCTGGATCAGAATCTTATTCTTGTAACTGCACGTATGCCAACAAGAGGCTAAAGTGAGCACAAGATAGAGGGGAAGGAACTAGAGAGTGTTGGTCTCAAAATCCAGTGGAGAGCTGGTCTAGGGTGCATGTCCATCACCAAGCCCGGTAGGGAAAGAAGCCGGAGAACCCAGAGAGAGAAACAGCATGAGCCTGCCAGTGGAGATCACAGAGGGTGTTGGGGTGGGTGGGTGGGTGGCGGGCTGTCTCAGGAGGGATGGGCTGAGACCATACCTTCATCTCCTGGGTGCTGAGGAAGAGAGAGGAGAAGGGACCACATCACATGGTACATGTTCCCTTTTCAACCATGTCAACATCTCCAGTCAAACCGCATAGCCCAAAAAGCCATCTTCATAAATCCATAGCAACCATCACAGGTCAGTACTAAAGAGGAAATCATGAGCAGATGGGGTTTCCTAACCACGATTTCCCTCTGGGCAGGGTTGGAGTTGAAGTGGGAGAATGAGCAGGGCTTTAATATGGTATTCTTTCCCCTCGACCTTGTTATCTGACAACAGTGGCCCTAAATTGAAGCATGTAGATGCATGTAGGAGATTAGTTAATAGTCTGTTTTTATTTCTTGGTAAGAAGGTGTGTCATTTTAATGCTTAGACTTTAAAAAGTTTTTTATAGGTTGTTGTTTATGCTGACTCCTTACAGTTTTATTCTGTATTTTTCAAGCATGTACCCAGTCCATTCTAAAGGAGATCAGTCCTGGGTGTTCTTTGGAAGGAATGATGCTAAAGCTGAAACTCCAGTACTTTGGCCACCTCATGCGAAGAGTTGACTCATTGGAAAAGACTCTGATGCTGGGAGGGATTGGGGGCAGGAGGAGAAAGGGACAACAGAGGATGAGATGGCTGGATGGCATCACCGACTCGATGGACATGAGTTTGAGTGAACTCTGGGAGTTGATGATGGACAGGGAGGCCTTGCGTGTTGCAATTCATGGGGCTCACAAAGAGTCGAACATGACTGAACTGAACTGAGCTGACAAGTATTTTTAGTTTTTCTTAAAGGTGAGAAGTGGTCTATTTTTTACCTTACACATAGCGTGTGGTTAGGGACTGTGACTAGGTGTGAATGTCCTCTCCAGCTTCTAATTTGGTTCTCTAGCTACTTCTTTCCAGCCAGGATTCTTAACAGCAAAGAGAAAAAGTAATGTAGTCTCAATAAATAGGATATTTTGATTTTTTGCACATAGTGATTTGTTAATAGCAGGCAACTCTTGTTTTTTCTTTCCTTTTTTTTTAATTGGAGGAAAATTACTTTCCAATGTTGTGTTGGTTCCTGCCATACAACAATGCGAATCAGTCATAATTATATATATATTTCCTCTCTCTTGAGCCTCCCTCCCTCCTCTATTCCACCCCTTTAGGTCGTCACAGAGTGCCAGGGTGGGCTCCCTGAATTATATAGCAACTTCCCATTAGCTATCTGTTTTACACGTGATAGCATATATATGTTAATGCTACTTTCTCGATTCTTCCCATCCTCTCCTTCCCTTGCTGAGTCCACAAGTCCATTCTTTATGTCTGTGTCTCCATTCCTTCCCTGCAAATAGATTCATCAGTGCTGTTTTTTCTAGATTCCATATATATGCGTTCATATGTGATATTTATTTTTCTCTTTCTGACTTACTTCACTCTGTATAATAGGTTCTGCTGCTGCTGCTGCTAAGTCACTTTAGTCGTGTCCAACTCTGTGCGACCCCATAGATGGCAGCCCACCAGGCTCCGCCATCCCTGGGATTCTCCAGGCAAGAGTACTGGAGTGGGTTGCCATTGCCTTCTCCAGTATAATAGGTTCTAGGTTCATCCAACTCAGTAGAACTAACTCAAATTCGTTCCCTTTTTGTGGTTTCATTGAATAAATGTACTACATCTTCTTTATCCGTTCATCTGTCAGTGGACATCTAGGTTGCTTCCATGTCCTGGCTATTGTAAGTAGCACACTTCCTGTTTTTTCTTAGCAACAGATAAGTTTCATTTAGACTTTCAGATATGAAATTGATCACAAAATCATAGTATGTGAGCTTATTTCTGAGGGTAAAAGTAGTCAGAATACTTCAGTAGATTCTAAGAAATGAAGTTGCTTAGTGGTGTATGATTCTTTGTGATCCCATGCAGTATAGCCTACCAGGCTCCTCCGTCCATGGCATTTTCCAGGCAAGAGTCCTGGAGGGGGTTGCCATTTCCTTCTCCAGGGGATCTTCCCAACCTGGGGATCAAACCCAGGTCTCCCTCATTGCAGACAGAGGCTTTATACCCTCTGAGCCATGAGGGAAGCCCCCTAGCAGATTCCAGGCATATAAATTATCCTGATGGTAGGTGCTGAGAAGGACTGATGAGGGCCGATTATTTCATAATCATACCAAAGAAGAAGTGCTCAATATTACAGCCAAAGCCTAAGTCCATATTTCTGGTTAATAACTAATGTATTAAAAAAATTCACCTGTGTTATATTTGGACAGGGCTTTGAAGGTGGCACTTGTAATAAAGAATCTGCCTGCCAGTGCAGGAGACACAAGACGCAGGTTCGATACCTGGGTTGGGAACATCCCCTGGAGAAGGAAATGGCAACTCACTCCAGTATTCTTGTCTGGAAGATTCCATGGACAGAGGAAGTAGCCTGGTGGGCTGCAGTCCATGGGGTTGCAAAGAGTCAGACACGACTGAACTACTAACAGTTTCGCTCTTTGTATATCCACAATTACTATGGGAGTCAACTTTCTCAAGATGACTTGATTTTTATGCAGTTTAGACACACTGTAAAATCATATGTTTTGTTTCTTGGTTCAGGAATTCTGTTACTTCTAAGATGAAGGAGCGTGATAACTGCAGTTTAAAAAGGAATGTTATCTATGAGGGGTGTCAAAATTAAGTTCTCATCTGTTCAGTTGATCTTAACTTCTTACACTGGATCAACATATTTCTGAAAAACAAATAATCAGGTAAAATAGAAAGAAAGAAAGAAAAACAAAACCTCTCTTTATAACCTCTACATATTCTAGGGAGTTGCTCAAGAATCCTCATCTCTCTTGTATTTCCTTCCTCCCATTCATTGTTCCCAGATTGTAGCTGGGCTCCCTTTGCCTGATTCTGGATTTGAGGATTCGACATCACTTTGAAATTTGCTTCTAGCTTTTTCAGATTTGATAACCTTCAAGACAGCCTTCCTGCCATCTTGGGCCTTAGCACCCCTCACCGTGTCTCAGCTCTTCTCATCTTTTTGGGTATAGGGTCTCCGTCCTGATTGCAGGAGTAGACCTTGGTGGCCCTGAGCCAGAGCTGCTGGGAGACCTTCTCCCAGGACATGAACCTTTGGTTCCCCCGGCCTGGCACTAATCAGCAGTGTCTGGGGCTGGTAACGCTGGTGAGCAGTCAGATTCTTAGAGTCTCCAGAACTGGGGTGGAGTCAGTGGATGTGAAAAAGCTCCATGAATGAATGAATGAAAGTCACTCAGTTGTGTCTGACTCTTTGCGACCCCGTGGACTGCAGCCCGCCAGACTCCTCTGACCGTGGAATTCTCCTGGCAAGAATACTGGAGTGGGTTGCCATTCCCTCCTCCAGCAGATCTTCCCAACCCAGGGATCAAACCTGGGTCTCCTGCATTGCAGGCAGATTCTTTACCTTCTGAGCCACCAGGGAAGCAGAAAAGAAGCCTCCTGAGGGACACAGAAGGTCTTTTCCTGAAGAGGTGCTTACTGATCATCAGTCAGGTGGGTACCTCTGACTGGCAGGGTTGTGTGCTCCTCACTCTGGCTGTGCTGCTGTCTCAGCTGCCCTGAGTTGCTGTTAGTGTGTAAAGTAAACTTTGTCATGCACCTCTATTTTCTCGTTTTGTTTCTTTTTGCAATTTTTAAAAAGTTTTAATTATTTTAGTTTTGGCTGAGCGGGGTCTTCGTTGCTGTGTGGGCTTTCCCTAGTTGCGGAGCTGGGGCTGCTTTTCCTTGCGGTGCGCAGGCTTCTCGTTGCAGTGGCTTCTCCTGTTGTGGAGCACAGGGTCTAGGGGCAGGAGCTTCGATAGTTGCAGCTCCTGGGCTCTAGAGCACAAGCTCATTAGTTGTGGCACCAGCATAGTTGCCCCATGGCTTGTGAGATCTTCCTGGAGCAGGGATTGAACCCATATCCCCTGCCCTGGCAGGTGGATTCATTAACACTGAACCCCCAGGAAAGTTCATGCACTTATCTGTGAGGAACTTGTGTCCATTCACATCAGCCACAGCTCTGTCACCCTTGTGACCACTGTACACAGTTCCCGTCCCTGGTTCACACAGCTTAACTCATGCCTGGGAGGTCCCTCAAGACCCTGAGTGGGAGCCAAGAATGCAGACATTCAAAGGGACAGGCCTACTCCGGGCCATTGAACTTTCTCTCTCTATAAAAACAAACAAATATTCAGTGGTTTTGGGAATTCACCTAGACAATGAGCTTTTTAAATTCAAGGACTCATTTACTCATGCTCTCCCTCCACTCCTTCCAACGCCTAGCACAATACCTGGTCCAATACCACCTGCCTAGCAGTGGTACTGGAATTTTAGGAGCTAAATTAATGACACTTGCTTTCCTTCTTAAGTTGGGAACCAATCAAGAAATAGACAAAGGAGTCAGATAGCTGGAAATCAACCGTCTGCTGCTAGCTCATAAACTGCCTTTGTTCAGATTAGAAAAAGGCATTTCTTTTTTTTCTTCTTTTGGACAAATGAACTAGAAGAAAACTTCCACTGCAGGAAGATGATATGAAGATAGACTGACTCTCTGGGTGGATAAGTTAGAAGAAAGTTGTAGGGAGCTGGCTTGGTGTGCAGGAGTTGGGCTGGATTTGGTCCTTGCTTGTTCCCAGGGCCGGTACCTTTGTGCAGGTGCCTCTGGAGATCAAAGCAGAAGGGTGTTTTATATATATATATATATATATATATATATATATAAAATATATATAATAAAAGTTGAACTAGAGCATATTGCATAGATATACCACTGCAATGGACTTTCTAATAATCTGTTGTTGGGAATTCCCTGGTGGCCCTGTGGTTTGGACTCCACACTTTCATTGCTCAGTGCCCAGTTCAATCTCTGGTTGGGAAACTGGTCTCGCAAGGTCTGTTACCTCACCATCAACCAATCATAGAACTGAGTACACGCCGTGACCCTCTATCTCACATCATCTTTGAAACCCTGCCTTGGAAGTCATCGAGGAGTTTGGGCCTTTGAACATGGGCTGCCCGTGTTCTCCTTGCAATAGACACTGTAGTTTAGATTGGCTTTGCTGTGTCAAAGCAGGCCCACGTGTGGTTTGGTAACACTTTCTCCCAAAGTCAGCTATAGTATACTTCCTTTTTCTGTCTTGGATGGAGTGAGTGAGCAGGTGGGAAAGAAGCCATGGAAATTATTGTTGCAGAAGTTCTTACCCTTGGAATCATGAGACCAGGAGAAAGGAGGTTCTCAGTGACATAGTAGTTAATGTTTCCCGAATGAGTGAATACGTTTAAAGAAGAGGCAGATATGAAATTTACTGTATAAATATAGTTAAGAATGAACAATGGTAGAACAGTTAGGTGGCAAGTTTGGTGGTCTAAATGAATGTTTTGTGACTTGCCGATGAGTCAGGAATATGTAAACCATATTTGACTTTGTATCTGGAGGGCTTTGTTAACCTTTGACATTGGAGGTGGAGAGAATGATTACTGATAAAGGAACAGAAAAATGGTCTTTTGAAGGGCTTAATTGTTCAGAGACTGAGTTGGGAAGTACTCAAGATATATCCATTTTAGTGGAGAAAGATTAATCAACTCATTTGGAAACCATTCAAATCTGACTAGAGAGAGGAGAGATAAGGAATGAGAGTAATGATTTCTTAACTTGGGTACATTTGAACAGACTTTATCTCTAGAGGATAAAATGAGAGTTAACTTTTATTCCTTGCAAGGGAAAAAAAGAGGTAGACCTATGAATTCTCAAGCTGCTGCTTGAGAGGGAGATACCTGACGGAAGAAACGTGAAGGCTTATGCTGCCCCTTTTGTAAGTACTCTGTATGTTATCTTATTTTTTATCCTCAAATTACATTAATTAGGGTTAATTCATATTATAAGTTATTTGACTCATATTAGTTTGTCAACTTAGTTGTTGTTCAGTCTCCCAGTTGTGTCCAACTCAGTGTGACCCCACGGGCTGCAGCACACCGGGCTTCCCTGTCCTTCACCATCTCATGGAATTTGCTCAAACTCATGTCCATTGAGTTGATGATACCATCCAACTGTCTCATCCTCTGTCTCCCCCTTCTCTTCCTGCCCTCAATCTTTCCCAGCATTAGAGTCTTTTCCCAGCATCAGGGTCTTTTCCCAGCATCAGGGTCTTTTCCCCATAGTGGTCTTTTCAGCTTAGTGTCAGCTACAAATTGGCACTTGCCACGGGCATTTGCCATCTGCCTGTGCTGCTGCAGCCGTTGACCTTCGACATGCCCTGAGCGAGTTCGGGGTGGAGAGTGAGGCATTCTGTGCTTCAGGGAATCTGGTGTATTGACCTTCTCCCACTGCCTCTTTGGAGCAGTCTTTCAGAGCTATCTGAGGTGCTGTCTCCTGGGCTGCAGTTCTCATCTTGCCCTCAAATAAAACTTAACTCGTAACTCTCATGTTGTGCATCTTTTTAGTCAACAGTGCTGCTAAGTCGCTTCAGTCGTGTCCGACTCTTTGCGACCCCATAGACGGCAGCCCACCAGGCTCCCCTGTCCCTGGGATTCTCCAGGCAAGAACACTGAAGTGGGTTGCCATTTCCTTCTCCAATGCATGAAAGTGAAAAGTGAAAGTGAAGTCGCTCAGTTGTATCCGACTCTTAGTGACCCCATGGACTGCAGCCTACCAGGCTCCTCCATCCATGGGATTTTCCAGGCAGGAGTACTGGAGTGGGGTACCATTGCCTTCTCCATTTAGTCAACATTAGTCAAGGATTTTGAGGTCCTAAAACCTATGAAACGAAATTTGATGGTGGAAGAAAAGATCAGCTTTTGGGTAACCAGGAGGCTGGGTGATAGCAGTACCTTCTTGGAGGTATTTGAGACTAAATTAGTAATCTAATGCCCCATGAACAACTACTCCAAGATTTAGTGGCTTGAAACAATAGTCATTAGTTAGCTTATAGTTAGGGTATGGGATCAGCTTGGTTTTCCTGCTGGTCTTAGCTGGGCTTACTCATGAGGCTCTGGTCACCTGCTAGATAAGTTAGTGAGTCAGCTGGGGAACTGGTTGGTCTCAGACGGCCTCCTTCACATGTCCAATAGTTGGCCGGCTATTAGCTAGGGTATCTCTGTGTCCTCCTCCACTGGCCTCTTATCCTCTAGCACATTACAACCAGCCTGTAGAGACAGTTTTGAGTTTTTAGGTGCAGCAAGGGAGCCAGCACCAGCACTTTCAAGCCTCTGCTATACCTCTTGTTTGCTTATGTCCGACTTGGCAGCTCATGTGGCCAAATGATTCAAAGAGTGGAGAAATCAAATCTCTCTCTTATAGGAGGCTCCACATTGCCACTGGGTGGGGAGGGGCTTGATGCAGTTTTTACCATCTGCTACAGGACTTCAGGTTGCTGTGAAGGTGGCAGGTTTGAAAAAAGAGAGGGGTGTGAAGAAGGGAAGGGTAAAGATGATCTTTGTCTACTTCGAATCTTTTCCTGGGATTGCGCCTATCTTGGGCCAAGCACCATTGTGTAGTAAAGAAAAATCTGGCAGATGTGGAAGCTAAAGTTCATACCAGAAATTATTGGAAAGGGGAAAACTATTACAATAAAGGGGTTTGGTTGGGAAAAGGGAAAATTATTAGAGGAAAGGAGTTTGGTTGATTTGAGGATACATGTTGCAAAAATTGTGGTTGTTGTTTAGTCAACCAATTGTGTCTGACTGTTTGCAACCCCCTGAACAATAGCCCATGAGGCTGCTCTGTCCATGGAATTTTCCAGGCAAGAATACTGGAGGAGGTTACCATTTCCTACTCCAGGGGATCTTCCCGACCCAGGGATTGAACCCACATCTCTTGAATTTCCTGTATTCACAGGCAGATTCTCTAACACTGAGCCACCAGTTCAGTTCAGTTCAGTCGCTCAGTTGTGTCAGACTCTTTGCAACCCCATGGACTGCAACATGCCAGGCCTCCCTATCCATTACCAACTCCTGGAATTTACTCAAGCTCATATCCATTGAGTCGGTGATGCCATCCAACCATCTCATCCTCTGTTGTCCCCTTCTCCTCCCACCTTCAATCTTTCCCAGCATCAGGGTCTTTTCCAATGAGTCAGTTCTTCACATCAGGTAGCCAAAGTATTGGAGTTTCAGCTTCAGCGTCAGTCCTTCCAATGAATATTCAGGACTGATTTCCTTTAGGATGGACTGGTTGGATCTCCTTGCAGTCCAAGGGACTCTCAAGAGTTTTCTCCAACACCATAGTTCAAAAGCATCAATTCTTCGGCGCTCAGCCTTCTTCACAGTCCAACTCTCACATCCATACATGACCACTGGAAAAACGATAGCCTCAACCAGACGGACCTTTGTTGGCAAGGTAACATCTCCGCTTTTGAATATGCTATCTAGGTTGGTCATAACTTTCCTTCCAAGGAGTAAGCGTCTTTTAATTTCATGGCTGCAATCACCATCTGCAGTGATCTTGGAGCCCCCCAAAATAAAGTCAGCCACTGTTTCCCCACCTATTTGCCATGAAGTGATGGGACCAGATGCCATGATCTTCGTTTTCTGAATGTTGAGCTTTAAGCCAACTTTTTCACTCTCCTCTTTCACTTTCATCAAGAAGCTCTTTAATTCTTCTTCACTTTCTGCCATAAGGGTGGTGTCATCTGCATATCTGAGGTTATTGATATTTCTGCCGGCAATGTTGGTTCCAGCTTGTGCTTCCTCCAGCCCAGCGTTTCTCATGATGTACTCTGCATATAAGTTAAATAAGCAGGGTAACAGTATACAGCCTTGACGTACTCCTTTTCCTATTTGGAACCAGTCTGTTGTTCATTCCCCATTACTCAGTCCAGTAATCTAGATCTGGTATTACCCTCCCTTTATCTGGATAGGAATACTGGGTTATAGGATGTTACCCAACTCATAAAATTGTGTGTAAGAAGCTTGAAAAAAAATCATACTTATTAAACCTGAACCTGACATTGATGAAAAAGTGTCTTTTCCTTTATTGCTGTGGAAACCTGAGGTAAGGGTAGACATCTTACCACAGTTTCTTATCAGCTGTGTCTGGAAATAAGAGGCCAGTATCACTTAACTGTACATGCTGGAGCCTTATGAGATAAATAACGATCTCAGCAGAACATCATTTCAGAAATGGAGGAGGTGGGGAATGATATGAGGAAACTGCTTTCTTCCCTTCAGTGAGCTCATCTGTCAAGGGACTAAATTAAGAAAGGAAGTAGAGCCAAGGAAAGAACTTGGCTCATTTTCTTCTCTTCTGGGTCTTATCTTCTCTAGCTAGCCTCAAATCTTGAGGCCTCTTAAAGTCCCAACTTTGTCTTAGTAAATTGAGGTTGTTATGATTTGTGTTTTAGACTATTCAGGAATCTATCTTAAAATCAAGGCTTGGACTTTACAACATCCCAACTCCTCTACATCTTGTCTTGTGTTTATTCACCTGATATTTTCTTTAAAAATTTTTTTCTTTTGTGTTGGGATATAGCCGATTAACAACGTTGTGATGGTTTCAGGTGAACAGCAAAGGGACTTAGTCATACATATACATGTATGATTTTTTCTAATTGACATCTTTTTTTAGAGAAGTTCGGCTCACAGAAAAATTGAGGGGACAGTGTGGAGATTTTCCATATACCACCTGCCTTCACTCATGCAAAGACTCCCCCAGTTTCAACATCCCCTGCCAGAGTATACGTTTGTTTAAAAAAAACAAAAACAAAAACTTTGTTATTTTGAAACAATTTTAAACATAGAAAGGTTGAAAGAATAATAGAGGTGCCTATGTACCCTTTATACAGATTTAAAAGTTTTTAATATTTTGCCACATTTGCTTTTTTTTAATATTCTCTTCCCACCCTCCTCCCATGAATATATATAAAATCATTTGAGCGCATATTACAGTATGAGTCCCTTTGACCTCTTAATACTTTATTATGTGTTTCCTGATAAAAATGATATGTTTTTTAACACTATCATAGTATGGTTATCAAGTTTAGGATAACATTGACACAATACTTTTTCCCCCATCTATAGTTCATAATCCAATTTGTCTATTATCCCAGTAATGTCTTTTTTCTTTCTAATACAGGATCCAATTCAGGTTCCTGTATTGTAATTGGTTGTCCTTTCTCTGTTGTGTCCAGATAGATTTCTTCAGCTTTTTTAAAAAGTTCTTTAATAACAAATGATTGATATTTTCAAAGAATACAGGATAGGGTGTTCATCACTTTGGGTCTGTCTGGTGTTTCCTGATGATTAGACTTAGATCATGTGTGCCTACCCATCCACAACATCAATGTATTTTCCCTTTCAGAATACCACATCATCCGTTCGCCCTTACTGGTGATGCTAATTTGGTCACCTAACCAAGATGTTCTGGTTTCTCCATGTATGGTTGTTATAATAATTTTTTTCTTTCAATGCTAAGTCATCTGTGGGGAGACACTCTGGGACTATGCACATATGCTTCTCCTCACTGAGCTCTTGTCACTGGGAGGCAGTGAATGAGTCTTTATTATGATAGTTTCAGGGTGCTTTTTCCCTATCTCATTACATAATTTTATCCTTCTTTTCCCACAGTTGTGTTTTGTTGAAAGATTTACTTTTGTTTCAGGTTTGGAGGATTAATTAACGGAAGAAACTACTTGTTACACATAAACAGTTTCAATCTTTAATAGATTATTTAACTTAATTTTAATATACAGTCATTAAAAGAAAAGAAATAGAAGCAATAGAGAGAAGTAACCAAGTATACATCACCAAATTGGGCCAATACCTATGGGCTTACTTGGTGGCTCGGCTGGTAAAGAATCCCCCTGCAATGCAGAAGACCTGGGTTTGATCCCTGGGTTGGGAAGATCCCCTGGAGAAGGAAATGACTACCCACTCCAGTATTCTGGCCTGAAGAATTCCATGGACTGTATAGTTCATGGGGTTGCAAAGAGTCGGACATGACTGAGCAACTTTCACTTTCATTAATCCAGACTTGAAAAGTGCTGGAAAGTACCAAATGACAGCAATCTGGAGTTCTAGTTGGGAAAGGGTCCTGGCACTGTATCCACTCCATGGGTGAGATTTCAAATTGCATCTTTGGGGGTTCCTGCTTATAAGCCCAGGCCACAAACTGATACTGTTATCAGTTTGCTTACAAAAATGCAGCTCCAGTTTTTAACTTTTACAAAGCTGTTTGTTTCACCTCTTGAGTCATAAGATTCCTTCGGCCATGAGGGATTGGCTAGGTCTCCAAGGGCTGAAGAAATTTCAAGATTCATTTGCTTTCTTATCCAAAGTGCTGTTTGACTTGCTGGAAATGATTGATGTGCTTGCAGGCAGGTGTGTAGTCTAGGTAGGTCCAGGCGAGGTCAGAAGTCAGTCAGAGCCCTGCTCCCCTGAAGCCTGAACAAGACTATCTTCATTGTAATTTCCCTAACAAGTTGAAACGTGGCTCCCAAAATTATCATCAAATTATTCATTTTCTCAGTCTTATACTACACACAAAATAGTGTCAGAATAACTACACCAATATCATGATGAAAAACCCAGCAGAAAGAGCTCAAGATTTTTTTGTAGCTCTTTTATTCTCTAGATTGTGGGTATAATGTCAAAATACTGTGCTCAAAAGTTGCTTGGATTGATTCTCTTTCCTCCCCTTCTATGTGGTATTTATCCTTTGATTCCCTGGATTGGGAAGATCCTCTGGAAGAGGGCATGGCAACCCACTCCAGTATTTTTCCTGGAGAATCCCACGGACAAAGGAGCCTGGTGGGCTACGGTCCATAGGATCACAAAGAGTCAGACATGACTGAAGTGACTTAGCGTGCACGTACTCAATATAGTTATTAAACTACAGTGTATTAATTTGTTTTTGTGTCTATTAAGTTTTAGTTTCTTTCCCCCTACTTTCACGCCATTCTTTCAAACTTAAAATCTATAGCTTACCTTTTTAGCCTCCCAGGGATGCCATAATAGAGTACCATAGACTGGGTGGCTTGAAAACAGAAATTAATATTCTCACAATTCTGGAAGATGGGAGTCCAGGAAAAAGGTGCTGGTAGGGTTGGTTTCTCCTCCTAGTTTACAGAAGGCCACCTTCTCCTTGTGAGCTTGCATGACCTTTCCTCTGTCCTTAAGCCCCCCTGGTGTATCTTCCTCGTATAAGGATGCTGGTTCTATCGGATTCTCATCCTTTGACCTCATTTAAGCTTGGTTACATCCTAAAAGTCCCATCCTCTAAGTGATCTTGAGTTTCAGGACTTCATATGAGAATTTTGAAAGGTACACATTTCAGTCTATAATACCCACAGCCTTTGGCTCTCTGGTGAAACTCTTAAATTTGTTTTTGAACTCATTGAAGCTGCTGACCCTTTTTGATTCAGTTCCCTCCTTGTCCACCTGTTTATATGCTTCCTTATTTATTATTTTCACAAATTCATCCAATCATTCATTTTTGAGTAATTTACTCATTCAAAAAACTATTTCTTGAACACCTACTAGGCATAGGCTCTTTGCTAGACATAGGAGATATAATGGTGAGGAGGAAAGCAGAGAAAAGATAAATTCCAAGAGTTTACAGTCAACTGGGGGAGTCTGACATTGATCAAAGAGTAATCCAAATAACAATTGCATTTTTAATTTCCTATGTCAGATGACAATGCAACTGTGCTCCAAAGAATTGTATATGAAAGTGTGAAAGTGAAAGTGTTAGTCACTCAGTTGTGTCTGACTCTTTGTGACCCCATGGATTGTAGCCCAACAGGCTTTTCTGTCCATGGGATTTCCCAGGCAAGAATACTGGAGGGGGTTGCCATTTCCTTCTCCAGGGGATCTTTCTGACCCAGGGATCGAACCCAGGTCTCCCACTTTGTAGGCACATTCTTTACCCTATGAGCCACCAGGGAAGACCATAAGAAAGTGTAAGAGGAGGGAACTGACATATTTGGTGTAATCAGGGAAGGCATCTCCAGTAAAATGATATCTATGCTGCATCTACTGGAAGGCCAAGAGTTCACTGGAGAAAGAGAAATAAAGGAGAAGAGGAGATGGTCTAATAGGGAACTGATGGTTCCAGCAAAGGAACAGAATACCCTAAGGACTATCATTTTAATAATCTGCACCAACACTGTCAAATTCTTTGCCAATAGTAATATTAATACTCCAACAGAGTATTAGTTCAACCATCTAAGAATAACGTTGCTATAAGGCATTATGGCATCTATGTGGATTAGTTCCACTGCAGAGTCATTACCTGCAGTAATAGTAGCCTTTACTACTATAGTTTGCTGATGTTTCTGTGTTTCTTGGCAATTCTCTTTCTCTTGAATGTGAAGGTGAAAGTCGCTCAGTCGTGTCCGACTCTTTCTGACCCCACGGACTATAATGTCCATGGAATTCTCCAGGCCAGAATACTGGAGTGGGTAGCTGTTCCCTTCTCCAGGGGATCTTCTCAACTCAGGGATTGAACCCAGGCCTCCTGCATTGCAGGCGAATTCTTTACCAGCTGAGCCACAAGGGAAGCCCAAGAATACTGGAGTGTGTAGCCTATCCCTTCTCCAGTGGATCTTCCTGACCCAGGAATCAAACTGGGGTCTCCTGCATTGCAAGCGGATTCTTTACCAACTGAGCTATCACTGCTGCTGCTCAAAAGCTAATTCAAACCTGGCTAGGTTTCCTTGAGCAACCTTGCCCATTATATCCTATGAATGAATTTTCCTAACACACAGCAAATAGAAGCTGTTACACGAGAACATCCTAAATATTAATATTTATTAGTATTTAAAAATACTGTATGGCGAGGAGGAAAGCAGAAAAAAAGATACATTCCAAGAGTTTATAGCCATATGCTGGGGAGCTTGGTACTGTTTCTCTAGCTCCCTGATTTCCCAACATCCGATTTGTCATCCACTCTCGTTCATTTAACCTTGTTGATATCTTTTAAGTGCCTTTTTTTTTTTTTTACTCTACTTATTTCAGACTCTTGCCATCTCTCTCTTACATTTCTATAAAAACCTGTTTAACTATTCTACTCCTTGCCTCCTGTCTTATCTCCTTTTAATTTATCTTTTATAGGGCATCAGGGACAGTCTCTGATTCACTATATTCTACATTAAAAGAACGAGTGTGGACTTCGGAGCAGAACAAGCTCTCCCATATACTAACAGTTATATGTCTTTCTGTGAGTGACTTAATTTCTTTAAGTTTCAGCATTTAAATAGAATCTGTAAAATGAGGATCATAACACCCATACTTGGTTCTTGTAGGTAAAATGTGCTCAGGCATGACCTGCTATCATTCTGCTAATGGTTAGCATTCAGCTGTGGGGTGGGCACTGTACTAACCGCTTTATGTTCACTATTGCATTTATCTTTTCCAGAAGATGAAATATTTGCACAAAGTCACACAGAAAATAAAGTGGTGAAGAATTCATGCTCAGTTAGCCTCCAAAACACCTGCTCTTCACCACACAACTATAGCTATTATGAGCGAGAGAGTGGGAAACTGAGAACATTGTGAAACATAGCTGCTAGATGAACTTGGACAAGTTTCTTAAAGATTTTGAGCATCAGTTGTTTTATCTGTAAAATGAGGATATAATACGTACAATATTGTATAGAGAGTTACATAGAGTTAATGTAGAAGGTAAAAGGCATGAAATATTAATAAAGAATATCTATGACAGTCTTTATTTCTAGACTAGAAATACAGTTTTTGAGCTACTCTGTTTAAAAATTATGTTGCTCTCTCTCTGTAGGGTCTGCATAAGGCCCACTATCTTTAGCAAAGTCCACTAAGCTGTGTATTAAGGTCTCTTTCCCTCGTCTTCCATTTTGAAGTTTAATGATGACCATTTGGTGTTCTTCTAAACATGTGTTGCTTTCACAGAACTCCCTGCCTTTGTTTGGCTGTGAGATCTTAGTTCCCTGACCAGGGATTGAACCCGTGTCCCCTGCATTGAGAGCTCAGAGTCTGTACCACTGGACCCGCAGTGAAGTCTCTCTGCCCTTCTAAAGGCTGCTTTCTTGACCTGAAAAAACTGCCCCACCTTCTCTTGTTCCCACCCCAATATTTTCTCTTCTGGCTAACTTAGGTTTTTCAGTACTTGCATCACCTCCTGCCCCTCCCCCCACCTTTTTCTTTCTTTTTTATTTTTATACAAATCTGTATTTGCTTAACATCTTCAGCTCCCTCAATTATAGTTGAATGACTTTTCTCAGATGACTTTGTAAGTGGGCATGCATCCATTGAATCTCATTTCACAATTTTTTTACCAGTCATTTTTCCTCACTAGACCGTGAGCTATCAGAGGTGTAAATATTGTGTCTTTCTCATCTGTATGACAATACTTAGCACAGTGTGGGTGCAAGGTTGAATGCCTGATGTGTGAGGATTAAATACAATGCTTGAAAGTATAGAGCCTGGGTCTTGGCAGGTATTTAATAATAAATATTTTCTGACATTTTAATAATTTTTAATATTGGTTACAGTCATAAATATCTATTAATAATATTTATTTAATTATTTATAATGTGAGGGTGATGTTTGTCTCTTTGTTCCCTTATACACATTTCAGAATTTAAACAACATATTTAGGAAAGTCTTTCTTCTACAGTTATCCTATTATCAGTTGAAGTAATTAAAAAGTGTTTCTGCAAACTGCTTATTTTCCTCATTGTCCAGACAGGGTGAGAGTCTCCAATTACGATGATTATTTTTAAAGCACACCTGTTAACCAAATGTGACGTCTTTTGTTAAGTTGTTAGCTGACCTAAAAGAAAGGCATTTCCATGAAATCGAACTGGAAAGAATCAGCAAGGGTTAATGCAAAAATGGCATACTGAAATAAACATGAAAAGCAACACAAAGAAGGTTGGAAATCCTTTTAGAAAGATACAGTTTGCCAATTTGACTCTGTCTTCTCTTTTGACAAAAATTCAGTGCTGGGGGCTCCTGCTGAGGAGATCGTGGAGGAGGGAGGAAAGACAGGGACACAATTTAAATGTTTTGACAGCTTAGTCAAAGAGAGTGATGTGCCGCAGGCGTTCGCACATTTTAACCCCAGCTGTAACAGCTAGAATTCTTATTGCACCACCTAAATCCAAGAATCAGCTGTTTGGAAAACTGTCTCCTGACTGCTACACACACACAAAAGAAAAAGTGAAAAATATCAGGTAAGCAAGAAACTGAATACACTCATGTCTCTGTTAAGTGACAGTAGTTAACTTGATTTTAATTTTCTCATGTCCATTTTTCATTAGATTTTTATCCCAGATAGAACCAAGAGTGCCACAGCACTGGTCTTTATTCTCTTGGGTCTCATGTGCAAAATTTCAACGCATCCTGGCAGCATGAGCAGGTTTAATGGTAAGGAATTAAAAAGTTCACTACGATTTAGTTCCGAAGTTGATCGAATCAGTCCATTGTAATTCGAAGATGCCTCATTCAGGTCATTTCTTTTGTCTACACAATGCTTATTGGAAGAGGCAAGTCAATCCACAATAAATTTCTCATTGTTGGGAGAAGGCGTGGTCTTCTAGGAGAGCAGCAACTTTGCTCTGTGTCTTTCTCTTCCTCCCCCCACTTCACACAGGCACACACACATTGTGGCACTTAGCTAGAAATGAATGGGTGCCACTGAATACATATTGCCTGCCGTGTCAGTGAACAAAGGATGTGTCCGCCCCTCCCCCATCATGCACCCTGGGGAGACTCAGGATGAGAAAGCACAGGATATTCTGACCCGAAAAAGAGAGCTGAGGTGCATATCAAAGGAATGATTTCAGTGAGCCCATACTCTTGCATCTTTCCACGCATAGAAAAGCACTAAATTCCTTAAACTGAGATAGCTGGTTTTCTTTACTTAATAGTAATCTTTTGATATTCTGACTACCTGGTCTTTGTTGCAAAAACTCCTGTGTATCCCAGCTCCTCCCATACCTCTTCGGAGCAGTATTTCAGAGGTTGTATTCCAAACTTAAGTCCTCAGTTTTGTCCAGTGAATAAAACCTAACTCTCAGCTTTCAGGTTGTGCGTTTTTGTTCAGTAGACATTAGGGAAGAGGCATAAAGGAAAAGAGGAATGTGGTGTTTGGGACGTGACTTCATATAGCATTTCGTTCTACAAGCAGGATTTATGTTGTTGGACTGACTATTGTTTGAAATGAAATGAAGCAGCACTAGGTTTTGGGTGGTGTCATTAAATTTCAAATCCCCAGTCACAGTCACCTATTACTGTTAGGCACATGGGAGAATTTAAGGGCAACAAAACAGCGTCAGGCTGCCCTCTAGCCCTGTAAATGAACCAGGCAGGAGTGTGCGACTTGGCAAACAAAGCCTCTGTTTTATTAAGCTAACGAGTTTTTGTGAATAAGCAAGGCCAGCATTAAATCATTTAAAATGAATTTTCTCCTAGATTGAAACATTGTACGCACTGTATTGTGAAATGAATTTTAAATTTTGGGTAAAGTTTGATTTCTAATAACCTGCAATATTTCCTTCTTCTCTTTCATTGCTTTTCATTTAGAATTACTAAAGCTACATGATTTACTTCCTCTTGACTTTGAAGTAGTAAAAGAAAATAACTGACAGTGCCAAGAATCTGGAGAATCAAGCTGTCCAGAGTCAAGCAGAAAGTGCTTATTGTTTTGCTTGTCTGAGTGGTGGTTTCCAGCAGAAGACTTCATGGGGTTAATTTGAATTTCTTGCCTTCTTAAAACTGTAAGACAGCCACATTCTTATGCATCTGTTTTTAGCAGTACACACTTGCCTTGAAATCGCTGTTTCCATTGTAATGGACTAAGTGATTGCTCAGCCTTGAGAATAAATAAGTCTCCTTAAGCACTTAAATCCCTCCTGGGGAGACACTTCCAGAAAGGTTCATTTTGTGTCACAGCTAGGGACAACACTCAAATAACAGGCGAGAACAACACCAATTATTTTAAAGGAGACTAATTAGGGGATACACAAGAGGAATTTCAGCTTTGAGTTGTAGAAGCAGAAATTTAGAAGTGGGAATCATAGCGGTAAAAGTTTTTATTCCTCCAGTTCCATAACTTTTACGGTAAAAAGTCTCTGGCTTCAAAGCTGTCTCCTACAAATTGAACTCTGGCAGGGATTAGGGCAACTGGATGTTGATGCCCGTGGCTACACATTTGATCACTTGCATTTCCAAACGTTTGTTTTCTTCATCCCGTGTCAGAGTAGAAGAGAATATTTACAGACAGAGGCTCCTGAATCTCTGTCAAAATGTGTTCACTCACTTACCTCTCCCTTCATTTATGTCTGGTCAGGCTTTGGGGAATGCTCACTTTGTGTCAAGCACTGGATTAGTCAATACTTTGTTGTCAGCGCACTTTGCAGCTTTGTGAGCTAAACTGCAGTGCAGTGGGGTGAGGTGGTCAGCGGTGATGACGAAGGAAGAAAAGAAAAATAGTTTCAAGGACCAGTATGACATTGGGTGCAAGAAAATATTCGCAGGATATTCTGCCAGAGATGATAGGTAATAGAAATTGTGGACACCTATTCAGTTCAGTTCAGTACAGCTGCTCAGTCATGTCCGACTCTTTGCCACCCCATGAACCGCAGTACACCAGGCCTCCCTGTCCATCACCAATTCCCAGAGTCCACCCAAACCCATGTCCATTGAGTCGGTGATGCCATCCAACCATCTCATCGTCTGTCGTCCCCTTCTCCTCCTGCCCTCAATCTTTCCCAGCATCAGGGTCTTTTCAAATGAGTCAGCTCTTCACATCAGGTGGCCAAAGTATTGGAGTTTCAGCTTCAAAATCAGTCCTTCCAATGAACACCCAGGACTGCTCTCCTTTAGGATGGACTGGTTGGATCTCCTTGCAGTCCAAGGGACTCTCAAGAGTCTTCTTCAACACCACTGTTCAAAAACATCAATTCTTCGGCACTCAGCTTTCTTTATAGTCCAACTCTCACATCCATCAGATACCTATTGTGTCTCTGTTAATAGTAACTCCAACTTCAGTATTTTGTTTGGGTTCCATCTTATCATATAATCATAGCTAAATTAAATTGTTGTTTTTAAAAGCAGTATATTGACCACTCATGTCATGTGATCGACTGAGGGGCCCCTGACACCAGTGTGGCATAGAAGGAGGTGATGCGTGGCGGGATGGGGGCTACCTTGCAGCAGTGCTTGGAGGACTCAATGGAGAATCTGTCCACTATTGGAGTACTGTGCACAGATTTACAAGCACTCAATCTGGGCTGCCACAGACCTTGTCAGATGAGCATGCTGGGGTGATATCTGTTCTAGCCCAGCAAGCAGCTAAGATAACCTCATACCCCACTGGTATTTCTGTGGTGTGTCTAGAATCAGATAATGGGAATATTATGCTCCAGAAACATGATGGCATCACAGTGGCAGTGTTCAAAGTGGCCTCCTGATGTCTTGTATCAGTGCTCCGAAGCCTGTCACAGGCCCTCAGTGGTACCTTATGTTAATTATCTTATAGATAATATAATATACTAGAGTTCTGAGCGACTTCACTTTCACTTTTCACTTTCATGCATTGGAGAAGGAAATGGCAACCCACTCCAGTGTTCTTGCCTGGAGAATCCCAGGGACAGGGGAGCCTGATGGGCTGCTGTCTATGGGGTCGCACAGAATCGGACACAACTGAAGTGACTTAGCAGCAGAGTTCTAGTAATTAGACCATTCGTGTAATAGGCATTGGTCACTTTCCTATTAAGTTTAGAGTAAGCCTTTTGACCCTCTGTGGCTTGACTTATCAAATATTAGTCAAGGAAAGTACCATATTTTGAAACAGCAGGTTTAAGTCACCTTGTATATAGAATTTTGTTATGTTTAATAATCCTGGTTGGAGGAAAAACAAGCAGTATATTGATTCCAACATTATAGATTCAGTCTTGGGATGTCTCAATTATTATATATGAAAGCTATTTTAATACTGATTAACCTCTGCCGACAATTTGTAGAACTTTCCATATCAATCAGAAAAATGACCGTATGTAGTGATAAATTAATTGAATGCAAGACCATTACACTTTGGTGACTCTAATGCCATGGTGGCTTGTGTAAGCAAAACAGAATCTTAGCCTGCAAGTGCCTTAAGGTTACAAAATTGAAAATGTAGGGATGACCAATCACAAACAGTTTAGGCTTTACACTGTAACCAATCAAGTAACTTCCTTTCTTTATATCTGTACTTTCTCTGTATGTTTTCCCCTTGGCTCCTGTCTGCCAAGAGTCTGTCTAAGATTACTCTTAACCATTTCCTGTTTGGTGCTGCCTCATTTCAATTGATTTTTGCTCATTTGCCTAAAATTTAAAATATGCCTCAGTTTATCCATCAACAGTTGTTTTGTATAGCTACTTCATTCATCTCTAACAAATAATAACGATTTCTGTGATGCTCCAGAAACATTCAAAGATGCATATGTGCTCAGCCCCTTAGTTGTGTGCGACCCTCTGTGACCCCATGGACTGCAGCCCATCAGGGTCCTCTGTCCATGCAATTTTCCAGGCAAGAGTACTGGAATGAGTTGCCATGCCCGTCTCCAGGGGATCTTCCCAACCCAGGGATTGAATCCATGTCTCCTGCATTGCAGGTAGATTCTTTACTTGCTGAGCCATCCAGGAAGCCTACATATACATAGATCTCCTCCCTTTTCCATTTCCTCTTTTTTTTGTTAATTTTTATTTTTACTTTATTTTACTTTACAATACTGTATTGATTTTGCTCTTTTTGAAAAACTCAATCCCACTGCTCTAAGGTGAATCACTTTGAATCATTTTTATGGGGAATTTCTTCCAGGTTTCCTTTGGCCAGTCATCTTGCTTTGTCTGCCTGGTTCTGAGTCTGTATTTGGTATATATTAATATCAAGGTCCCTTCCTCTGTGCATTCAAGGTGGTTTCTAGTGAAGATGCCTAAGAACAGATTGACATCATTACTATGAGGTGACGCCCCTGTCTTTTTGACCTTCAAGGAGCCTTTCTGTGTTGTTGTTCTTCTTCAGTCACTCAGTTGTGTTGGACTCTTTGTGACCCCATGGACTGAAGCACGCCAGGCTTCCCTGTCCTTCACCATCTTCTGGAGTTTGCTCAAACTCATGTCCATTGAGTCGGTGATGCCATCCAACCATCTCATCCTCTGTCGTCCCCTTTTCTTCCTGCCTTCAATCTTTCCCAGCATCAGGGACTTTTCCAGTGAGTTGGCTCTTTGCAGAAGGTGTCCAAGTATTGGAGTTTCAGCTTCCTCATCAGTCCTTCCAATGAATATTCAGGATTGATTTCCTTTAGGATTGACTAGTTTGATCTCCTTGCAATCCAAGGGACTCTCAAAAGTCTTCGCCAACACCACAGTTCAGAAGTATCAATTCTTCGGCGTTCAGCTTTCTTCACAGTCCCACTCTCACATCCATACATGACTACTGGAAAAACCATAGCTTTGACTAGATGGACCTTTGTTGGCAAAGTAATGTCTCTGCTTTTTAATATGCTGTCTAGATTTGTCATAGCTTTTTGTCCAAGGAACAAGCGTCTTTTAATTTCATGGCCTCAGTCACCATCCACAGTGATTTTGGAGCCCAAGAAAATAATGTTTGTCACTGTTTAAATTGTTTCCCCATCTATTTGCCATAAAGTGATGGGACCAGATACCATGATAATCGTTTTTTGAATGTTGAGTTTTAGGCAAGCTTTTTTGCCCTCCTCTTTCACCTTCATCAAGAGACACTTTAGTTCCTCTTCACTTTCTGCCATAAGGGTGGTGTCTTCTGCATATCTGAGGTTATTGATATTACTCCTGGCAATCTTGATTCCAGCTTGCGCTTCATCCAGCCCAGCATTTTGCATGATGGACTCTGCATATAAGTTAAATAAGCAGGGTGACAATATACAACCTTGACATACTCCTTTCCCGACTTGAAACCAGTGTGTTGTTCCATGTCTGGTTCTAACTGTAGCTTCTTGATGGGCACTCAGATTTCTCAGGAGGCAGGTAAGGTGGTCTGGTATTCCATCCCTTTCAGAATTTTCCAGTTGGTTGGGATCCACAAAGTCAAAGGCCTTGGTGTAGTCAGTGAAGCAGAAGTAGATATTTTTCTGGAATTCTCTTGCTTTTTCTGTGATCCCTGGATGTTGGTAATTTGATCTCTGGTTCCTCTGCCTTTTCTAAAACCAGCTTAAATATCTGGAAGGTCTCGGTTCAGATACTGTTGAAGCCTGGCTTGAAGGATTTTGAGCATTTCTATGCTAGCATGTGAAATGAGTGCAGTTTTGAGGTATGGTGAATGTTCTTTGGCTTTGCCCTTCTTTGGGATTGGAATGAAATCCAGTCCTGTGGCCACTGCTGAGTTTTTCCAATTTGCAGGCATATGGAGTACAGCACTTTAACAGTGTCATCTTTTAGGATTCTCTGTATGTATGTAGTAGGGAAGTTCTCCTTGACTTCGAGAACGAGGAATATGTGGTCATTTATCTCTTATCTGAGCAGGGTTCAGCTTCTTTTCTTGCTCCTCATTTGGGATATCCATCCACAAGGACAAATTCTGGCTGCTTAGCCTGGGGCCCATCTCTCTCCTGCCTCAGTATGTGGTATCTGTTTAAATATGGCTGATTTTGACCCCCTCCAAAGAGAAACACATTTATGAGCTCAAAATATGATAAGATAATTATTTCTAGGTAAAAATTTTGGAAAGACTTCAGTTCTCACAGGCCCTGGACAGAACATCTGAAGAAACAGCAGTTTCATTGCCAAATATAAGTGAATCACAAATGACATAATTTCCCCTGAAAAATGCCAGGAATATTTCTCTGTATATGGTTGTCTATATCGTGCTCTTACATATTTCTGAATCTCACTTTGTGTTTAAAGTCTGCAACTGTATCTTTTATCTGTATTCTACACTTAAAAATCCTCTATAAATACAATGCCAAACCATTCCTCTCGGATGTGTACATATCGATAATTGAATCAAACTATTAAGGCATAAATACTTGATTTCTTAAAATCCATAAATATCATTAAGAATTACTTTTACTGTTTTAAAATATTGTGAGAAAAGGTTGTAGGAGACATACTATTACTCTACTGAAAAAATTTATTTAAATGAACTAAAGTAAACTATTGATGACTTAAGTTTGTGTTCTTAGAGTTCTAGTTTTCTAAAAAGGAGAACTCTTGAATTTGGTGAAACTGAAAGTTTTAGTCACTCAGTCATGTCTGACTCTTTGTGACCCCATGTACTGTAGCCCACCAGGCAGCTCTGTCCATGAGATTTTTTCAGGCAAGAATACTGGAGAGGGTTGCCATTCTCTTCTCCAAGGGATCTTCCTGACTCAGAGATTGAACCCAGGTCTCCTGCATTGCAGGCAGATTTGTTATCGTCTTAGTCATTGGATGGAGAAGGAAATGGCAACCCACTCCAGTATTCCTGCCTGGAAAATTCCATGAACAGAGAAGCCTGGCAGGCTACAGTCCATGGGTTGCAGAGTTGGACACAACTAAGCATACACATGTAGCCATTGGAACATTCATCAATTTAAAAATTAAAAATAGCTGAGATTAGAATTTACTATAATGTACTCAGCTTCCTGTCCTGTAACTCAGTTTGATACATACAAGTTTATTGTGACAATTGGTTTATTTCTGATGAATATTGCTAGGAAAATTTCTTCATAACTATAACAGGCCCCCTAAACTCTTAAAAAGCAAATGACTGTAATTGTATTCAAAGGCAAAGTTCTAGAATTACTCTGAATTCGACATATGTTATTTACATTTTCATTTTCTACAATTATCCTTCTTGATTCATATTAGAGTTACCCAGAAATCACCTGGGTTCATCTTTGTTAAAAAAAAAAAAAGTGAAAACATAGCAGATGCATTAGAGTAATTATATAACAATTTCTGCTGCGGGCTAAAAGCATCTTTCAGGCATTTTAATTAAGCCAGGGGTGTTGCAGCATGCTAGCAAATATACTCCATTTGGTCTTCAAAAAATACATATTATGACATGCATGATGATAGAATCAATGCTTTACATTTTAAAGAAACAATCTTTTTCCATATAATCAACTTTATTTTAAATGGTAAATTTCTATTTTAAGGGTAACTCAGGAATACCTGTATGTATAATTTAAAGAAGACAGGAGAGGCCAATTATTTTGAGGAGAGATGGATTTGGGTGCAGGCTTCCACTGTATTTACTTTTCATGGATTTCTTTTTATTTTGCAAGAAGAGATTAGTAGAATACTTATGAAGTAAGATTTTTTTCTTGAAGAATTCTCCATAGTATCCAATTTTATTGCCAATATACTATAAGAACTAAATATTTTGATTAATTAGTAATAAAATGTCAATAGCTATTTTAGGAAGAATGGAACTGTCTTTGTTTTGGTGACTGTAATAACCACTAATCTTAATTTCTAGATTTGAGTAGTTTGACTTTTGGGTTATTTTGGCCATCTTTTATTATTTTTTTACTTCACATTTGACTGTCTTCTATGATGACACTTTTTAGAAGTGTCTTTCTATAGGAGGGTCTTCTGTATGCAAAGTAATTCCCCCCACTAGCATTCAGTTCTTTCCCTTTGTAGTGAACGATTATGAATCCTTTTGGTTGCAAAGATAGAATAAAGAAGGAGGAAGATAGGGAATAAGAGAAATGGAAAGGAGTGGAAAAATAAAGGAGATACAGTGGAAGCAGGTGAAGAATTTTAACCGAGGGAGTTGTAAGTAAAAACACTTAATTCTGGAGAAAATGAATGGATAGAATGAATGAACGAATAGATAAGTATTAAAATAAAAAGATAGTATAGAATAAAGCAAATAGCAAAACAAATATCCTGTGTTATTCATTTTAGTTAAAGAAAATATAATCTCATGCCTAAAAAGAAATTAAATTCTCTTGGAAGATGTTAATGTCAAAATATCTATTCAATCTTGTTATACTTTAGATAAAAGCATAATCTTGCAGCTTGAACGTATTCTGATGTATTTCTTCTGTAAACAATTTTCTGGGACAGGAAACTCTAAATGACATCAACTACATGTTTCAATTACAAACCAAATTAACATTATTTTAGAAGAAAAATGGGTATCTTCATTTAGAAGCCAGATGTCTTATTAAATACAATTTCCTCTGTTGGCTGCTTTATATTAGGGGCAGATTTAAAATAAGAACAGCTTCTGTGAAATATAATTATACCCTTTGTGTGGCTTTCATGGTCCTGGAGGCTGGAATATGAAAATCACTGACAAACAGATCTGCAAAGCAGTTTTTTTTTTTTTTTCCTCTAAAGAAGTTGTTTAAATCCAATCAGCTGTCGTTTTCTTTTTGGCTGTCCAGAACCTTGTTATTGTCTCAGTTATGTTAGATTGATTGATATATCCATTCAGAGTTTCCTGTTATGGCTTTCAAAAAAGTCTCTCATTGCTCTATCCAATGTTCAGCCATCAAATACTTCGTTGGTGGAGAATTTACATTTTTTTTTTTGTCTCATAAATGCTTTAAGACCGATGCAGTTAAGAAGCATAAGCTACATCTGGTGTTTGGGAGTTAGAGTTCTTTTTGTATCTGTCTCATGTGGACACTCTAATGAAAGAATGACTTCTTTTGCTTATTGATTATTCTTATTTTATTCTTTCCCCTCTTAAAAAAAGTTCTTAAGGCGTGTATCTTCCAATAGGTGGCATTTACTTTTTTTGGCTCCTTATGCCTAATGAATCAGAAACTATTGGCAGTTGGAAAACATTGGCAGTAAGTGACTGCCTGGTTATTAAAGTTTACTCAGATGCTCTCTGCATTATCCAGTAGGTAGAACCATGGAATCCAGAAGCCAATGGGTTACCTGGTCCAACAACCTGTCTAACACAATTGGTCTAGCGGTTCATACACATAATGTCTGGACCTTGGCACTTGCAAGGAGCCCATTCCACCTTTGGACAATGCTGTCAGACAATTCTTCAGTAGATTGTGCTGAGATTTTCCTGAAGCTTCCATTTATTGATCACAATTCTACCTAATGGCAACATATAGAAACTTCCTTCCATTTCTCATGTAACTAACCCATTACGTATCTGAAGGCAACTGTTTTGCCCATTTGGGTCTTAATTCCCCAGATTTAACTTTTCTAGTTCCTTCACTTGTATTTCATAGGGGTCCCCTGACCTGCCTGGTCAATCAGAAATTCTCATCCTACCTCTGCTAGAAGGTTGATACAACTAGAGTTCTGTTGCTGTTTTCATCAAGACATTTTGAAAACTATTCTTTTTAAACAACATTGTTTCTACTTAATAAGGCCCTCTTTAAAATCTCTTTTATATTATGAAATAGTCAATATGTGAGAAAGTAGAAGTACTTGAGTTGTTAAATAAAAAACAAATCCAGACTTAGTAAAGACTTTATTTTATTTTATTATTTTTTTTTAAACTTTGCATGGTATCTTTTATTTTTATTTTATTTTTTCTTTTTATAAGCAACTCACTTTATTATTTATTTTTGTTTTATATTTAAAATACTTTTATTATTATTATTATTATTTTATTTTTTTTGTTTTACTTTACAATACTATATTGGTTTTGCCATACATTGACATGAATCTGCCACGAGTGTACATGAGTTCCCAATCCTGAATCCCCCTCCCACCACCCTCCCCATATCATCTCTCTGGGTCATCCCAGTGCACCAGCCCCAAGCATCCTGTATCTTGTATCAAACCTAGACTGGCGATTCATTTCTTACATGATAGTATACATGTTTCAATGCCATTCTCCCAAATCATCCCACCCTCTCCCTCCCCCACAGAGTCCAAAAGTCTGTTCTGTATATCTGTGTCTCTTTTGCTGTCTCGCTTACAGGGTTATCATTACCATCTTTCTAAATTCCATATATATGTGTTAGTATACTGTATTGGTGTTTTTCTTTCTGGCTTACTCTGTATAATCGGCTCCAGTTTCATCCACCTCATTAGAACGGATTCAAATGTATTCTTTTTAATGGCTGAGTAATACTCCATTGTGTATATGTACCACAGCTTTCTTATCCATTCGTCTGCTGATGGACATCTAGGTTGTTTCCATGTCCTGGCTATTATAAACAGTGCTGCGATGAACATTGGGGTGCATGTGTCTCTTTCAGTTCTGGTTTCCTCGTTGTGTATGCCCAGCAGTGGGATTGCTGGGTCATAAGGCAGTTCTATTTGCAGTTTTTAAAGGAATCTCCACGCTCTTCTCCATAGTGGCTGTACTAGTTTGCATCCCCACCAACAGTGTAAGAGTGTTCCCTTTTCTCCACACCCTCTCCAGCATTTATTGCTTGTAGACTTTTGGATCGCAGCCATTCTGACTGGTGTGAGATGGTACTTCATTGTGGTCTTGATTAGCATTTCTCTGATAATGAGTGATGTTGAGCATCTTTTCATGTGTTTGTTAGCCATCTGTATGTCTTCTTTGGAGAAATGTCTATTTCGTTCTTTGGCCCATTTTTTGATTGGGTCATTTATTTTTCTGGAATTGAGCTGCAGGAGTTGATTGTATATTTTTGAGATTAGTTGTTTGTCAGTTGCTTCTTTTGGCATTATTTTCTCCCATTCTGAAGGCTATCTTTTCACCTTGTTTATAGTTTCCTTTGTTGTGCAGAAGCTTTTAATTTTAAGTAGATCCCATTTGTTTATTTTTGCTTTTATTTCCAGTATTCTGGGAGGTGGGTCATAGAGGATCCTGCTATGATTTATGTTGGAGAGTGTTTTGCCTATGTTCTCCTCTAGGAGTTTTATAGTTTCTGGTCTTAATTTTATTTATTTGTTTTATTTTTCTCTGTGCTGTCTTTGTTGCTGTGTGGGTTTTCTCTAGTTGGGGTGAGCAGGGGCTACTCTCCAGCTGTGTTGATGGGCTCTGGAGTGTGTGGGCTCCGGTAGTTGCACATGGACTCAGCAGTTGGAGCTCCTGGGCTGAAGAGCACAGCTTCAATAGTTACGGCACATAGGCTTAGTTGCTGTGCAGCATGTGAAATCTTCCTGGACCAGGGATTGAACCTGTGTCTTCCACACTGGCAGGTGGATTCTTTACCACTGGACCACCAGGGAAGCCCGAGAAAGACTTTATTTGAGGGGATTATTGCACAATGGGGAAAGAGATTATTGCAATTCGGTAGAAGACTTTGACCATCAGATCTGCCAGCATTATACAAAAAGGGATCTTCTTTAATAGAAAGAATAGGGAGGTGAGAGGGACTGGTGTGCAGAAGTGGGCTGGAAGGGTAGCCAGATGGGATAGAAGATTGGAGACTCGTCTACCCTAAGGACAGTCTGTTCTCCAGGGACCTCTAAGGGAGGAGTGGTATGCTGGCCAGAGTCAAGAGACCTTGGGGTAGGAGAGGAGTTAATCACAGGTTAACAAGCACTTTCTTCTGAATCAGTGGGGACAAGCAGTTCAGTGAATCGTTTCTGAGGTGGACAATAGGAATTTGGAGGGTCTGTATCTGGCCATGGTGACGGTAAACCAGAGCACTGTCTGTGAGTCTTATCTAGTTTACATGGGGACCAGTGGTGGTTTGAGCTAAGCCGTTTTCCAGTACACAAAAGAAGTGAGTGGGGGGGGGATTTCTTTATACATTGCTGTTTTCCAGGATCACAGGGCTCTGATGAAGCTCAACATTGTTACTATTCACTGCTGGATTTCACAGATGTCAACATTTTGGGCCATATTTGCTCTAAAAACAAAAGGAATCTATACTACAGATACAGTGAACCCATGCAACCTACTTCATTTCCTGATTTTTCTCCCCAGAGTTTCCCACAATCCATTTCTCTTTAGATGTTGCTGCCTCTGTATGATACATCAGACAGACAGACAGACGCACACACCCACACAGAGTATGGTTTGTTATGTTTTCAGTTTACTAAATGGTTTCATACAATATATCCATACCTGTCAATCTCTAACCTATCCTCTATCTCTGTTTCTTTATCTATATCTCACTTTTTCTCAGTCAGTGATGAGTATTTGAGATCTGCACATATTGGTATATGTCTTTCTATTTCATATATTTTACCTATTTAATTACTGGGGAGCCTGGAGGGCTGCCGTCTATGGGGTTGCACAGAGTCGGACATGACTGAAGTGACTTAGCAGCAGCAGCAGCAGCAGTACCCTATTGGAATATTTAATTTTTAAAAATCCATTCTTCTGTAGATAGGCACTTAGATTGTTTTAATTTTTCCCTATTAAAACCAATAAAGTCTTTTGTGTGTATCTTTAAGCTCGTGTATGTGTTAAAAAGTTTCTTTAGGGGGTGAACCTAGAGTGGAGTTTCTGAAGCTTTACTATTAATAGATACTATCAAATTTTTCTCTAAAGCAGTTGTACAAATTTATACCCCCCTTTTTTCTCTAGCAGCCTGTGACAATTCCTTCTGCTCCACATTCTTATAATATATTTTAGTGTGAGAATAAAATTTTTGCCATATTGCTAGGCATGAACTATGGTATCATTTTGTGTTAATTTTTAGTTCCTGATTAGTAATGAGATTGGGTTTATTTTCATGGTTATAGACCATTTGGTTTTTATTTTTGCGATACGGCTATTCATAGACTTTGCCCATTTTCCTTGAGTTATTTCTCTTATTAATTTGTAGATGTTCTCCCTGTTTTCTGTATACCAGTTTCTTTGTCAATCATATCCATTGAAAAGATCTGTACCTAATCTGTTTGCTTTCATAGTTTTTTGAAAAAGATATATATTTATTTTCACTTATTTATTTGACTGTGCTGGGTCTTAGTTGCTGTCCACAGAGTCTTCAGTCTTCATTGCAGCATGTGGGAGTTGTAGCTGAGGCATGTGGGATCTAGTTCTCCAGTGATCGAACCCAGGCCCCCTGCACTGGGAGTGCAGAGTCTTAGCCACTGGACCACAAGGGAAGTCTTGCTTTCATAGTTTTTATGTTTGAATGTCGCTGTTTCAGTCAGCTTAAGGTAAATCATGCGATGGTAATGGAGCTCCCAGATCTCAGGGTTTATTGCAGCAAAAGTTCCGCTTTTACTCACATTCACCTGGGTTGACAGGCCCTGCTCCACAAATTTTTCACTCCAGAGATCAGAATTGAAGATGTGGCTCTTATCTTAGACATGCCAGTCTTGCAGCCTAGAGAAGAGATTACAGACCCACAGGAAGGCTCTTAAAGCTTCTGTTTGCCAGTAGCACCTGTCACTTTATACCCACATTTCATTGGCCAAAGCAAATAGCATGGGGTGAGGGGGCGCAGTTGTGTTCAGAATGATACAGTCTGTTGCACCAAGACACTGGTCCTTTTCTTTGTGGTCTGTGTGTTTCATGCCCTGTTGAAATAATTTCCTGATGAAGGTCATAAAGATATTCTATATGTTCTTTGGAGGGCTTGATTTTTACATTTATGTTTTTGATCTATCTGAATATATTTGGGGTGTAGTGTGAGTTAGATATCTAAGTTTAGTTTGTTTCTATGGATATTTATATGGATATTTTTGTTTATGTTTATGGATAGTGAAACATGCCGAGTAGCCTTTTCATCAGCCATCCCGGCCTTTCTCCTCTGATGGTTTTAATGTGATCAGTGCCATGTATCCAGTTCCCATATATGTGTGGTCCCTTTCTGGTGTCTCCAGTTACGTTCTGTTTGTCTATTTGTGTACATCTATGCTAATTACACCAAAGAATTGATGCTTTTAAACTGTGGTGTTAGAGAAGACTCTTGAGAGTCCCTTGGACTGCAAGGAGATCCAACCAGTCCATTCTGAAGGAGATCAGCCCTGGGATTTCTTTGGAGGAAATGATGCTGAAGCGGAAACTCCAGTACTTTGGCCACCTCATGTGAAGAGTTGACTCATTGGAAAAGACTCTGATGCTGGGAGGGACTGGGGGCAGGAGGAGAAGGGGACAACAGAGGATGAGATGGCTGGATGGCATCACTGACTCGATGGACGTGAGTCTGAGTGAACTCTGGGAGATGGTGATGGATAGGGAGGCCTGGCGTGCTGCGATTCATGGGGTGGCAAAGAGTCGGACACGACTGAGCGACTGAACTGAACTGAACTGAATGCTAATTACTCTCTCCCTCTCTGTGTCTCTCCATATATTTATATTATATATTTTTAAATTTAAAAATATACCCAAGCATGCTTCAGCCTTGGGGCTTTAATTTACTGAGGTGGAGTTAGTTTTCATCCCTTAGGTTTCCTATCTTGGAGACAGCCTCTTCCAGGACTTGGTTTCCTTGCCTTCTCTCCTGGCTCCGCCCTCCAGATCCATGCCATCCACTTCTATTGTCACACTTCTGGTTTTGAGTTCCTGCTTAATTTCTGGCTCTTAAGATTTATCTGTCTTATTTATTATTATTACCCAGCTTTGTAAACTAATTTTGGGATATATATATAGGCTTTCCTTATGGGTCAGCTGGTAAAAAATCTGCCTGCAATGTGGGAGACCTGGGTTGGATCCCTGGGTTGGGAAGATCCCCCAGAGAAGGGAATGCCTACCCACTCCAGTATTCTGGCCTGGAGAATTCCATGGACCATAGTCCATGGGGTCACAAAGAGTCAGACCCGACTGAGTGACTTTCACTTTCACATATATATATGTTTTTCTGGAACTCTCTTGCTTTTTCAATGATTCAACGGATGTTCACATGAGTTTGAGCAAGTTCCAGGAGTTGGTGGTGGACAGGGAAGCCTGGCATGCTGTAGTCCATGGGGTTGCAAAGAGTCGGACATGACTGAGCGACTGAACTGAACTGAACTGAACTGATATATATCTATCTATCTATCCAGGAATTGAATATATATTTGATTCCTGATCAGGGATCGAACCTGCAGCCCCTGCAGTGGAAACACTGAGTCTTACTATTTTATCTATTTATTTTTGTCTGTGCTGGGTCTTCGTTACTGTGAGGACTACTTTCCAGTTGCATGCCCAGTCTTTTCATTGCAGTGGTTTCTCTCATTGCAGAGCGTGCACTCTAGGGTATGAGGGCTTCAGAAGTGGTGGCACGGGGGCTCAGCAGTTGTGGCTCCCTGGCTCTGGAGCAAGGCTCAGTAGTTGTGGTGCAGGGGCTTAGGTGCCCCATGTGGAGGCACTGAGTCTTAACCACTGGACCACCAGAGAAGTCCCTGGGGGTTATATTTTATCCAGTGTTTTGTTTTTTGGTAACATGAGGGGAGTCTGTTCTGCTGAATCTATCTCGTTGCTGAAACTCATAGGAGACTCTTTAAAAGTTGAAAGTATTCAAATGAGAGAAAATCTAATAGTAGATTTAATAACTTGATTGACAAAAGAAATATTTTATGGATCAGAAGGCTTCCCAGGGAGTCTCAAATTATGTACTGAAGCAACTAAATTTTAAAATTAATTAAAAAGCTATCTGTTACCTAAGCTATTTTGATGGGTGAGCTTTAGCTTATAGGAAGTTCTCTTGACATGGTTCCTTGCTATGGTGTGTTGAATTTAATATCTCAGCTAATTTTCTCTAATTATTTTCAGTAAATATCAGAAACAAACTGCAGGAAGCTTTCAGATTTCAGTGTGTGTGTGTGTGTGTGTGTGTGTACATGCACACATGCATGACAGTGTGTACAGAAGGAGAAGGTGGGGAGTTAGAGAGGGAAAGGGAAGTGGGAGGGAAAATTGTCTTATGTTCCTTTCCTCTCCCTACAGCTACTTTTCTGCCTGCAATAATTTCTCTCCCCTGTATGCTTAGAGAGAACGTGAATGTTATGTGTAACTCAAGGATCTGATGCCCTTATGGGCTCTAACCATTTAGTAGAAAGATCTCATTACCACCTTCCCCCAAACAAGGATCATCTTGCTCTAGGGTATTTGGGCTGCATCTTAGTCGTGTCTGGTTCTCCCTGTTCTCTATTATTGCTCAGTTCCTAGCCATGGTTTTGTTCTGCCTTTGGTCTCTGTACGTTCTGCTCTGGTGCTTAACTTAATCATATGATATGTACAGACTCTGGAGGCAGATGATCTGGTGTCAGGTCTCGGCTTGACACTTACCAGCTGTAGGATCTTGGGTATCTCACTTAATCTTTCTGTATTTCAAACTCTTCGCCTATAAAATGGAAATAAAATAAGTAGCTATCTCTTGGAGTTGTTGTGAGAGTTATGTAGCAAGCAGATTGTCCAATATCTTCAGATTTTGTTTCCGTTTCTGTGCATGCATGTTCCAAATGAGCTGTCATTCCTGAGCCAGCACTGGCTGTCTTTATTGTCAACTGCCCTTGACTGTCAGAACCTGCTTTGTAAAGTTCTTGGGAATTCCCGAAAGTATTTGGGAATTTATGTCTGTGGTCCCTAGTCCCCTCCAACTCTGCCCCAGCCTTTTAATCAGTGACTGATTAAATGGTTTTTAGAGTATAAATAGGGGCTTTGGGCTCCCCTTGTGGCTCAGCTGTTAAAGAATCCACCTGTAATGTGGGAGACCTGGGTTCAATCCCTGGATTGGGAAGATCCCCTGGAGAAGGGAAAGGCTACTCACTCCAGTCTTCTGGCCTGGAGAATTCCATGGACTGGATAGTCCATGGGGTCACAAAGAGTTGGACACAACTGAGTAACTTTCACTCCCTGGTGACTCAGGGAGATAAAGAAACTGCCTGCACTGCTGGAGACACAGATTTGATCCCTGGGTCAGGAAGATCCCCTGGAGAAGGAAAGGGAAACCCACTCCAGTATTCTTGCCTGGGAAATCCTATGGTCAGAGGAGCTTGGTGGGCTACACTCTGTGGGGTCATAAAGAGTTGGACATAACAACTGAACAAGAACAACAAATTCATAAGAGAACTGCTAACGTAAAGCTGTTGTGCTGTGATGTTCTTAGTCCCTCAGTCATGTCTGACACTTTGTGACCCTATGGACTGTAGACTGCCAGGCTTCTCTGTCCATGAAGATTCTCCAGGCAAGAATACTGGAGTGGGTTGCTGTACCCTTCTCCAGGGGATCTTCCCAACCCGGGAATCGAACCTGGGTCTCCTGCATTCCAGGCAGATTCTTTACTGCTGAGCTACCAGGGAAGCCTGTATAAGGCTGTTATGTACCAGCTTTCCAGAAAGTTTGGAACTAACAGTGTAGGACATAAAAATTTAAAACTGGATGAGGAATACAACTTATTTGTTAAGAGGACTTTTCAAATAAATAGAGTCTGGCCTTGCCTTCTTCTCTGGTTGTCTGTGCTTCCCTCTGACCCTGACTGGGGACTCCTTGAAGTCTGTGGTGTTAATCCCCATCCTCTTGAGAAACTCCATCTACTCCAGGGTCTTTCCAAAATGTGACTTTGGACATGATCCTTTTCTTTGAGTGACTGAAGGATTTACACCCGGGTAGACTGTCAGATGCTAATTTTGTAGCCTTTTACAATACTTGGAGAAGAAAAAGAAAAAAAATTTTAATAAAAAAAGTAATTTTGAATTCAAGGACTGCAAGCATTGAAAGGACTTGGTCAGCCAACGTATTGTTTTGTAAGCCAACATTTTAATGTTTTTTTTTTTGAAAGAGATGAAACAGTTTGCTTTAAGCCTTGAGACATTAAATGTCAAGTTTGAACCCATATGCTGGATTGTAAGCGTTCAAATAGCTGTATTATGCGAAATTCTAGGAAACTGGATTTGCCATGGAAATGTTATTGTAGTTATAACTATGGGCAGGCTATTGTGGTTTTGTTTCTGACCATAAAAAAAGCACTAAAATTTATACCCCAGGGGTTAACTGAAGAAGCAAAGGCAGACATAAATGAAACATTTCAATTTATTCTAAAATAAGACTCTGTTCTCTCCATTGTCAGTTATAAATTAATATAATACTTTGATTTTTCAAACAGACTCTTGTACATATGAAAGATTTCAGTTTCAGTCAGGTCAGTTCAGTCACTCAGTTGTGTCCGACACTTTGTGACCCCATGGACTGTAGCATCCCAGGCTTCCCTGTCCATCACCAGCTCCTGGAGCTTGCTCAAACTCAAGTCCATCAAGTCAGTGATGCCATCCAACCATCTCATCCTCTGTTGTCCCCTACTCCTCCTGACTTCAATCTTTCCCAGCGTCAGAGTCTTTGCCAGTGAGTCAATTCTTTACATCAAGTGGCCAAAGTATTGGAGCTTCAGTTTCAGCATCAGTCCTTCCTGTGAATATTCAGGACTGATTTCTTCAGGATTGACTGGTTTGATCTCCTTGCAGTCCAAGGGACTCTCAAGAGTCCTCTCCAACACCACAGTTCAAAAGCATCAGTTCTTCGGTGCTCAGATTTCTTTATAGTCCAACTCTCACGTCCATACATATTTCAGTTTAGACAAGTTCTAAATGCTGGTGAGTAATATTTAGTTTAGGTTTTGAAGTATGTGGTATGAAAGAATAATGTCAAAGTTTTGAGTTTGGGAGTGTCTGGGAATAGTCTGGAATTCCTTACACAAATCTAAATTTAGGAAGAGAATGAAACTATATTACACTGATTTTTTTCACTTGTAAGTAACTTCACCATAAATTTGTCAATCTATAAGAGATATTTGCTTTATGTAGCTGCAACATTAGGGGGTAGGCTTTGACACAGTGTTTATTAGCTTTTTATTGCTGCTGTAACCAATTGCCACAAACCTGAAGCTTAAAACAACATTCACTTATTGTCTCACAGTTTCTATAGATTAGTAGTTCAGGTACAACTTAGCCAGGTCCTTTTCTCAGAGCTTCACAAGATCTCAGTCAGAGTGCCAGCTGGGCTGCATTTCTCTCTAGAACTCAGGGTCGTCTTCTTTTTAAATTTAAGATTTAAATTAAACGTTTATTTTTGGCTGTACTGGGTGTTTGTTGGTTGGGCTTTCCCTAGTGGTGGAGAGCAGGGGCTATTCTCTAGTTGCCCTGTGTGGGCTTCTCACTGCGTTGGCTTCTTTGGTTTCAGAGCACAGCCTCTAGCTGCACAGGCTTCTAAGTAGTGGTGGCACATGGGCTGAGTTGCTCTGGGCCATGTGGAATCCTCCCTGACCAGGTACTGAACCCATGTCCCCTGCATTGCAGGCATATTCTTAACCACTGGACCACCAGGGATGTTTGAGATCTTTTTTCAAGCTCCTGCGATTACTGGCAGAATTCAAGTCCATGAGGTTATAGAACTGAGGCCCTCATTTCTTGCTGGTGATTATCCAGGGTGACTTTTAGCTCCTAGAGATCTCATATACTGCTTGGCACATGGCCCTCTTACAACATGGCAGCATACTTCCTTAAGCTGGCGGGGGAATCTCTCCCTCCATTCTGAAAGACATTCTTACATAATGCAGCACAGTCACAGGAGTGACTGTGCTAGCGTTTTGCCGTATAATGTAACCTAACCAAGGGAGTACTTAGCCTATTACCTGTGCTGTATTCTGTTGACTAAGAGGCAGGTCATAGTTTCTTCTGCCCTGAAGGGGATTATGTAAAGGCATGTATCACTCATTGGAGGTCATGTTTGGGATAACCCGCTGTTCTTGGTATACCAAAAACTGTATCAGTAGGTCATATAGCACATTAAAATTGAGCTAGGGCGCAGATGACAGCACCCTTATGGCAGAAAGTGAAGAGGAACTAAAAAGCCTCTTGATAAAACTGAAAGTGGAGAGTGAAAAAGTTGGCTTAAAGCTCAACATTCAGAAAATGAAGATCATGGCATCCGGTCCCATCACTTCATGGGAAATAGATGGGGAAACAGTGGAAACAGTGTCAGACTTTATTTTTTTGGGCTCCAAAATCACTGCAGATGGTGACTGCAGCCATGAAATTAAAAGATGCTTACTCCTTGGAAGAAAAGTTATGACCAACCTAGATAGCATATTCAAAAGCAGAGACATTACTTTGCTGACTAAGGTCCGTCTAGTCAAGGCTATGGTTTTTCCAGTAGTCATGTATGGATGTGAGAGTTGGACTGTGAAGAAGGCTGAGCGCCAAAGAATTGATGCTTTTGAACTGTGGTGCTGGAGAAGACTCTTGAGAGTCCCTTGGACTGCAAGGAGATCTAACCAGTCCATTCTGAAGAACCAGTTCTGGGATTTCTTTGGAAGGAATGATGCTGAAGCAGAAACTCCAGTACTTTGGCCACCTCATGTGAAGAGTTGACTCATTGGAAAAGACTTTGATGCTGGGAGGGATTGGGGGCAGGAGGAGAAGAGGATGACAGAGGATGAGATGGCTGGATGGCATCACTGACTCAATGGACGTGAGTCTGAGTGAACTCCGGGAGTTGGTGATGGACAGGGAGGCCTGGCGTGCTGTGATTCATGGGGTCGCAAAGAGTCAGACATGACTGAGCGACTGAACTGAACTGAACTGAGGGTCTGCTAGTTTTTCCATCTCATGCCATAGTACGGTAAATTGAAATACAATTAAAAAATATTATATTATGGAAGCCCATGAGTTCACTGAAACCACTGGTGGTCTTGAGTAAAGCGTTCTTTAGCTTTGAATTTGTATTTTAATTTCAGAAAAATAAATAAGAGGTCTGTGCTACCCTCATGACCATGGTGACATTTGTACTGTCTTTTGATTAGTATTTATTGGTCAGCCCAGGGCTTCAGAAGATTTTGATGGATTACAGGGGTAGAAAACTTTCATAGAGGGTTAGATCTGGAAGCAAGCAAATGAGGCCCCAAGCACAACAGATAAACAACAGCCAGTTAGAAGATGCAATAGAAAAATGCTCATTTATAATAGTGATAAAAGATTAAATACCTAGAAATAAAATTAAGAAACCTTTACAAGATCTACATGAAAAAATTAAAATATTACTAGAGAACGCAAAGAAGACTTGGGGAAACAACGAGGCATGTCATGTTCAAGGAAAGGAGGATATAATGTTACTAGGCTGATAATTCTCCCTAAATTAATCTATAAATCTAAGCTAAGATACTACCAGAATTTTTGTTTTAGTTTAACAGACTAGGTTACTCTGAAACTCCTATGGAAAAATGATCAAGAAACTATAGCCTGGAAAATTCTAATACACTGAAAGAGGGAGACTGGCGTGCTGTAGTCCATGGGCTCACAGAGTCAGACATGACTAAGTGACTGAACTGAAAAGATGATGATTTTGATAGGACTTGCTCATCTCATATTAATATGTATATGCTACAATGAAGCCACATAATTTAAGTGTAGTACTGCTTTATGAGTAGAAAGAATAGAAAGCTGTGAAATAGACTCAAGTATATATATAGAATTTTAATGTAAAAGCGGTATTTCATATCAATGGAGAAAAGATGAGACACAACTGAGCGACTGAACAGCAACATGCTTTATAGCACTTATTTTCACTATATTAAGTTGCCAAAGAAAAATCAGATAATACTTGGTAGCAAGACATAGGGAAACTTACTGTCCTACTGATTACTGATGAGAGTGTAATTTGATACAAGTTATCCTCAAGGAGGTTATCTTAGCCATATCTTGCTAACTGAGAAATTCATATAGCCTTTCATCTTGCTATATATTTTTGAGGTATTGATCCTAAAGAATATTCATATGTGGGCAAAAGGAATGTACACAAAGATATTCATGGTAGTATTGTTTGTTTATAATAGAAATATTTGGAAGCCACTTTAATTCCCTTTAATAGGATATCATTTAAATAAAATATGATTTATGAGGATAGTAAGAGTTTTTCTGAATGTTCAGTGTGTACTAAGTACCATAGTGGGCTTCCTCGGTGGCTCAGCGGTAAAGAATCTGCCTGGCAATGCAGGAGACATGGGTTCGACCTCTGGGTTGAAAAGAGTCCCTGGAGAAGGAAATGGTAACCTACTCCAGTATTGTTGCCTGGGAAATCCCATGGACAGAGAAGGCTGGCAGGCTACAGTCCATGAGGTCACAAAGAGTTGGACACAATTTAGCCACTAAACAACAACAAAGTACCATAATATGCACTTATACAATCTTATTTAACTCTCCTAAGAAATAGATGAGGAAGGAATCATTATCCTCTTTTCGCAAAAATGGGAAACTGAGACACAGAACAACTAATTTGCTTCTCATAGAGGAAAAGTGGAGTCACTCAGTCATGTCCGACTCTTTGCGACCCCATGGACTGTAGCCTACCAGGCTCCTCTGTCCATTGGATTTTCCAGGCAAGAGTACTGGAGTGGGTTGCTATGTATCTCCAGGAGATCTTCCCGACCCAGGGATTGAATCCGGGTCTCCCGCATTGTAGGCAGACAGTTTGTCGTCTGAGCCACCAGGGAATTCCTCCTAATAGGGGAGCTGGAACTCAAACTGAGGCTCCCAAGCTGACATATTCTTAACTAGGCTATAGTTTCTCCCATCAATGTGGAATTCTAGGATGGTTTGAACAAGAAGGAAGCCACTCTATGTGCTTTACTGTTATCCTAGAGTGTCTAGAAACACAAGCATTTTATTTTTCTAAGACATATATTTTATAGGAAAACTGCAAGGAATAGCATGGTGTGGCATATTATCATTTTGTGGGAAAAAGACTATAGTGATAAATGTTCATAAGTACATGGTTTGTCTTCACAGATACAAAAAATTTAGCACTAGCATTTGCCTCAGAGGAGAGAAACTATGTATTTTGGGGGGAACAGAGAAAGGAAGAAGATTTATTGTTTATATATATCATTTTGTATATTTTGAATTTTGTGCTAGGCATATATGCTATTTACTAAAGAAAAATATAATAACAATAACAAAAGCAGTAAACACAGGGAAGAGGCCTTGTTTATATACCCTGTTTCTGCAAGTATCTTACTTCCACTTATAAGGATAGTTTATGTTATAAAAATTTAATGTGCACCATAAATAAGTGAAAAGGTGAGTTCCAAAAACTGAGAAGAGATATTTATTTATAACACATAGAACCAACAAAGGATTCTTAGCTAGGACATATACGGGACTCAATAAGAAAAAGACAAACAAACTAATAGAAAAAACGAGCAAGGAAATGAGCAGCTAATTCATAGAAGAAGAAGTTCAGGCTAACAAACACATGAAAAGATGATGAATCACATTAATAATTGTAGAAGTGACATTGCTCAGTCGTGTATGAGTCTTTGCCATCCCATTGACTGTAGCCTACTGGGCTTCTCCATCCATGGCATTTTCTAGGCAAGAGTACTGGAGTGATTTGCCATTTGCTTCTCCAGGGGATCTTCCTGATCCAGGGATTAAATCCAGGTCTCCCACCTTGTAGGCAGACACCTTACCCTCTGAGCCTCCAGGGAAGCCCAATAATTGTAGAAGGCAAGTTAAAATGATGTATGTCATCTCATACCCCAAATCTGAGAGTTTAACACTACGGAGTATCAATAAGGATGGAGAGCAATGGCAAGAACCACTGGAGGAGTGTAAATGGGTTCAAGCACTTTGGGTGTTGCCTAGCAGAATGGAAGATGCTCCTGAAGACCTTGTGGCTCAGCAGTTTCATCCACATCTGCTCAGGGAGAACCACGCAAGGATGTTCAGAGTAACATTTTCTTATAAATAAAATTTTTATTGGGCATGTTAGATAATGCACTTCTCAAATATTTTATCTTAGAATTTCTAAAGCACTTTCCAATTAATGCCCATGACATCTATGAAATTGGCATTGCTACCATGTTTTTACTTTCTTAAGTGGTTGCCCTGGGCTTCCCTGGTGGCTCAGTGGTAATGAGCCATTGCAGGAGATGTGGGCTTGATCCCTGGGTCAGGAAAATCCCCTGGAGAAGGAAATGGCAACCCACTCCAGCATTCTTATCTGAGACTCCCACAGACAGAGGTGCCTGGTGGGCTGTAGTCCATGGGGTCACAAAAGAGTTGGACAGAACTTAACGACTAAATAACCACAGTGGTTGCTCTAGAATTTGCAGTACACATTGATAACCAGTCCAAGTACATTTTCAAACAACATTGTGCTGCTTCCTGAGTACAAGTACCTTCTTGTAACCAAGCCTGATGATTACTTTTGTGTCAGCTTGATTGGCCAAAAGACAGCCAGACTAAACATCTTTTCTTAGTGTGTCTGTGAGGGTGTTTCTGGATGAGATTAACATTTGAATTTGTGGCTTAAAGAAATTATTTCCCTCCCTAATATGAGTGGGCATCATCCAATCCCTTGAGGGCTTGAACTGAACCAAAGGCAGAGGAAAGGAGAATTGGCCCCTTTTTTTTCCCTACCTCACCATTTGGACTAGGACAACCCATCATATTTTTTTCTGCCTTTGACTGGTATTTACACAAACACCTTCTTTAATTCTCAGACCTTAAGGATTCAGACTGAATTCCACTACTGGTTCTTTTGAGTCTCCAGCTTTCAGAGAAGAGGTCTTGAGATTTCTCAGCCTCCATAATTGTGTAAGTCAATCCCTCATTTTATATGTACATATACAAATGGGGTTCCCTGGTGGCTAAGATGGCAAAGAATCTGCTTGCAATGCAGGAGACCCAGGTTTGATCCCTGGGAGAGGAAGATCCCCTGGAAATGGGAATGGCTATCTACTCCAGTATTCTTGCCTTGAGAATTCCATTGACAGAGGAGCCTGGTGTGCTACGGTCCACAGGGTCACAAAGATTCAGACATGACTGAGCAATAAACTAGTAGACACAAACACACACACACACTCTCTCTCTCTCTCTACTCATTCTGTTTCTGGAGAACCCTGATTAATACACCAAGTATTCCTAATTTCTCCCTCTCATCCCTTGTATCACTGCTGGCATTCATTTCACTTATACAAAAGTAATAATCACCAAATATATTGTTGTTATTATTATTTTGAACAAATGGTTATCTGCTAGATAAACTACGAATAAAAAATAAAAGTTTCCGTATACCTTCACTTGTTCATCCCCTCTAATCTTCTTCTCTTTATGTAGATCTGAGTTTCTGACCTTGTATTATTTTCCTTCTCTGAAGAACTTTCTAAAAAATACTTTGCAAAGCAGATCTCCTGTCTTTATTTTTGTTTGTGTGAGAAAGTCTTTTTTTCTCCTTTACTTTTGAAGGATAATTCCAGAGGATACAGAATTCTATTTTGGTGTTTTCGTTTCTCTCAGTGCTTGAAATATTTCACTTCATTTTCTTCTTGACTGCATGATTTCTGAAGAGAAGTCAGATGTAATTCTTATCTTTGTTCCTCTGTGTGTGCGCACACTCCGTCATGTCTGAATCTTTGTGACCCCATGGACTATAGCCCTCCCGGCTCCTCTGTCCATGAAATTTTCCAGTCAAGAATGCTGGAGTGGGTTGCCACTTCCTACTCCAGGGGATTTTCTCCCACCCAGGGATGGAACCCTCATCTTTTGTGTCTCCTGCATTGGCAGGCAAATTATTTACCACTGCGCCACTTGAGAAGCCCTCTATAGGTGAGGTGCCTTTTCTTCTGGCTTCTTTTGGGATATTTTTGTTTTTCTTTACTATTTTTTTTAAATTAATTAATTAATTTATTTTTTGTTCCACTGTTCTAAATCTTTTTATTTATTATTTTTTTTTTAGTTTTTTATTTAATCGACATTTTAAGATTTTTTTTCTTTATTTTGATTTTCTTCAATTTGAATACAATATGCCTAGATGTAGTAGGTTTTTGTTTTTGTTTGACATTTTCCTTGCTTGGTGTTTTCTGACTTCTTGGATCTGTGCTTTGGTGTCAGCCATGAAACTGGAAAAATTCTCAGTCACGTTGCTTCAGATCTGGCTCTTGTTCCCCTCTTTGTTCTCCTTCTGGTAGTCCATGGTGTAGTTACGTTACATCTTTTGTAGTTGTTTCATAGTACTTGGATATTCTCTTCTGTCTTTTTCAATCAATCTTTTTTATTTTCCCTTTTTAGTTTCTACTGACATATCCTCAAGCTCAGAGATTCTTTCCTTAGCTCTATCTAGTCTACTTATGAGCCTATTGAAGACATTCCTTATTCTTGTTACAGTAGTTTTGATTTCTAGCACTTCTTTTTGGTCCTGTCTGAGAACTTCTGTCTCTGCTTATATTGCCTATCTGTTCTTATATATTGTCTGCTTTTCCCATTAGGCTTCTTAGCATATTGTTCGTAGTTATTTCAAATTAATGGTCTGATGCTTCCAACTGTCTTGCCATATCTGAGTCTGGTTCTGTTACTAGTTTTCTCTTTAAACTGTGTTTTTTGCCTTTTATTACACCTTGTCATTTTTTATTAAAACCAGATATGATGTACGGAGTAAAAGGAACTTCTGTAAACAGCCTTTAGTGGTGTGGTGGTAGAGTGGCAGGGGAGGGGGGTGTTCTATAGTCCTATGATTTGGGCTCAGTCATTTAGTGAGTCTGCACCCCTGCTCTGTGAACTTCACACATGCCTCTCAGTTTTTTTTCCCCTGGCTTAGGCGGGAAAGAACGGCTAGAGGGGGCTGGAATTGGGGTTGAATGGCTAGAGTTCCTTTCCTCCAAGTAGATTCAGTTCAGTTCAGTTCAGTCGCTCAGTCATGTCCGACTCTTTGCCACCCCATGAATCGCAGCACGCCAGGCCTCCCTGTCCATCACCAACTCCTGGAGTTCACTCAGATTCACAGCCATCAAGTCAGTGATGCCATCCAGCCATCTCATCCTCTGTCGTCCTCTTCTCCTCCTGCCCCCAATCCCTCCCAGCATCAGAGTCTCTTCCAATGAGTCAACTCTTCACATGAGGTGGCCAAAGTACTGGAGTTTCTGCTTCAGCATCATTCCTTCCAAAGGAATCCCAGGGCTGATCTCCTTCAGAATGGACTGGTTGGATCTTGCAGTCCAAGGGACTCTCAAGAGTCTTCTCCTTCACCACAATTCAAAAGCATCAATTCTTCAGTGCTCAGCCTTCTTCACAGTCCAACTCTCACATCCATACATGACCACAGGGAAAACCATAGCCTAGACTAGATGGACCTTAGTCAGCAGAGTAATGTCTGTGCTTTTGAATATGCTATCTAGGTTGGTCATAACTTTTCTTCCAAGGAGTAAGGGTCTTTTAATTTCATGGCTGCAGTCACCATCTGCAGTGATTTTGGAGCCCCAAAAATAAAGTCTGACACTGTTTCCACTGTTCCCCATCTATTTCCCATGAAGTGATGGGACTGGATGCTATGATCTTCGTTAGGCTCTGATAAAACTCCAGTACTCTAGAGTCTTGTAAAACAGTTTTTTGAGGGCAAGATTTGTTAAGAACAGAATGCTCTAGTGAGTTAAAAATGGTTACTTTTCTCCTCCTCCACAACAAGAAGCAATGTTTTTTTTTTCCCCCCTTCAGTCTTCACTGTGAAAACTTGGTAGAAATCCTGATGGTAAAACTCACAAAAATGTGAAGAACTGGAAGATGAGGCTCCCTGGAAATTTTAACTCTTAGCTTATCCACACTGAGCCTCCAGCCATTCTTCAACTACAGTTCAGATTTTCCTACTCCAGCATGGAGGTTTCTGCTCATGGATTTCTGTTCTGGTAAATTGTAACTCTCTGAATGCATTTCTCCAATTTTTGAGGACAGCAGTTTGCCCTGTGACCTTACTTCTTTGATGGATCTCAGGAGAGTTGTTGATTTTTAACTTTTTACTTGTTAGGGTCGACTGCCAACGTCCAAGCTCCTTGGAAGGACTTACTGAGAATGAGAAATCTGCTCAGTGCCATTGTTTTTAGTATTGAAAAATTTAAAACATCCTAAATATCTGTCATGAGGAGAAATAATAGTTAGATTGTGATATATTTGTATAATGGACTACTATATTGCAGCTAAGTGAATGCAGTGGATTTATATGATTTAAAGTGGCTTTATCACAAAAACATACAGTAAAAAAAAAGCAAATACAGAATGATATACAGAAAACAACCCTATATATTATGAATAAATATATATGTAATAAAGGTACAATAATGTAACAAATGATACATATCTTTAGGATAGTGATTTCATCTAGGATATAAGAAGAAACAGAATCACTGAGGCCTGAAACAGGGACTTCATCTATGTGTGTAATATTTTATTTCTAAAAATGACAAAAGATTTAGAGCAAATGCAACAAAGTCTTAACAACTGTTAATTATGTGTGACCTTAGGAAAGTTAAATAACCTGCAAGTACTTTAGTTTTCTTTCTTTGACATAGAGTCAGTTGTGAGGGTTGAATTGATTGCATGGATGTATTTCTAATACATCAAAATTTTTTTATAATAAAAATGTAAAGAAAAGTTACTATAAAAGAAGATTGAAATATTTTAAGAATTTGTATGAATTTTAAAAAATGATTGGATTATTATTGTAACAAGTTCTACCATATTTGACTCAAATTAGAACATATACTTCTGTTAGCATTCCTTACTGGAGCGGGGGTTTTATTTTAAAAATGCCACTGATGCTCCTGCTTTTGGTGACCAAAGGTAAAATGGAAAAACAAAGCGTTAGTTTTACTTGTTCTTCAGGAGTCAGAGACTGATTTGGTTTCCATCATCATTTCCTGGGGAATGAGAAAAACTTTTCTGAGCTCACTTGATTTTTGTCTCCATACTTTAATAACACACGAAGATACCTCATTTTGTGTCCCTAGAATGAAATAAAAGATATTTTCAAGCTCCTAGTGGAATTTACTACTCTTCTATTCATTAACAAAATACCAGAAAAGAACAGGAGAGCCATCAGTGGGCATAATAGAGGGAACCAGAATCATCCTAGAATGTGCTGCTCGGGTGTCTTCCTCCTGGTCCTCTAGTGTGGGTGGTATTTCTGATCTGATTGACATTTTGGTTGATGTTTTCTAAATCACTACAGCTTCATGGCATATCAGATTAGTATGACCTTCATTGAAACTGCTTTAAGAAGTACAATATTTTTGAATGACTTGGAAACTACTTTCTGTTTGGAAAAACATTTGTCTTCTGGGTATCAGTAGGCCGAGGTTATTTTTTAAAAATGAAGAAGATAAAGTCCTCTGGGAATCATTTTTCTAACTTTAAGTGAAAAGAAGTCTACACAACTATATGGGCTATGAAAGCCTGAAATTTCTGTTGTGAAATATCATGTCTTTGGGACACATACTTTGTGGCTAAAAGATTCCTATAGTTTCTGTAACTATGTAATGCAAAAGTAAGCCTCTTTGACCCAAACTGAGGGAAACTGTTAAAGTGTGAGTTACTCTGTGAACTCAATTCTTGTAGCAAAATAAGAATAAAAAACATTTCAGCAGTTCCGGTTCAGGCTTTGGGATGAATCAGAAGGTTGCCCTCCAGGTCAAATATTCTCTATGACTAAGTGGAAAAGGCTAGGGAGTCCCAGGCTGACTTTGTAGAATATACATACAGACAAACACACTTTCATGGCTGCTGCTAAGTCGCCTCAGTCATGTCCCACTCTGTGCGACCCCGTAGACGGCAGCCCACCAGGCTTCTCCGTCCCTGGGATTCTCCAGGCAAGAGCACTGGAGTGGGTTCACTTTCATGCATATGCGCACAATTATGCACACAAAAATATACCTCATCTCCTTCATAAGAATGAGGTTTTTTCTGTACAAATGAAACATATTCAACTCAATAGAATATTTTAATATTTAATATTGAATCTGCCTTCCTTAATAAGTATATCAAACACATTTAAACTTTTTCTTGATGATTCATCCATCATTATTAATAATTAAATATGATGTTTTTATTTCTCTGTAATGCTTTGCTTTCCTTCCCTACCCTTTCCCCATTACTAAAGCAATATTCATTACAGAAAATCAGAAATACACAGAGGAAAACATCAGTTATTACAGTTATCGAAAGATAACCAATGCTCACTCTTGTGTAAGTATTTTCAAATGCACACTTATAGGCACACATATACTAAAACAAATAGGAATGTACAGTAATATCTTTAGTGATCTGCCTTTTTCTCATAGTAATTCATCATGAATACTTTTTTATATCTGTAGATTTATACCTGAAATATTTTAAATGACTGTATGATACATTATATAGATATATTATATTTATTTCAACAATTCCATATTGTTGAAATTAGATTATGTTCAGTATTCTTATGCCACAGATGACATTGTATTGAATGTACACATGTGTGTTGGTATGTATATATGTACATATATATATATATATCTTTATGTATATTCTCAATTATTTCCTTGCTGTGCTTAGTTGCTCAGTCATGTCTGACTCTTTGTGACCCCATGGACTGTAGCTCACCAGGCTCCTCTGTCCATGGGGATTCTCCAGACAAGAATACTGGTGTGGATTGCCATGTCCTCCTCCAGGGGATCTTTCCAACTCAGGGATTGAACCCAGGTGTCCCGCATTGCAGGCGAATTCTTTACTGTCTGAGCCACTAGGGAAGCCCAATTGTTAGATACAGAATTTATAGTTCAAAGAATTCATTCATTCCTTCAGGAACAGGAATTATTTCTCTGAAGTGATGTCAGTTTTTTCAGCCATTAGCCTATTCTTTTGGAAGACTTCTATCTTCTGGAGACTGGCTAAAAAAACTCTTCAAACTGGATCCTCTAGACGAAGCTTCCTCCTTAAAATTGGCTAGGAAGGGCTAGGAAGCTGTTTACATTGAGCTGTTGTGCTGTAAGTTGTTTAAGCTTTTGAAAATTGGTTTTAAAAGCTTCTGCACAACAAAGGAAACTATAAGCAAGGTGAAAAGACAGCCTTCGGAATGGGGGAAAATAATAGGAAATGAAGCAACTGACAAACAACTAATCTCAAAAATATACAATCAACTCCTGCAGCTCAATTCCAGAAAAATAAACGACCCAATCAAGAAATGGGCCAAAGAACAAAATAGACATTTCTCCAAAGAAGACATATAGATGGCTAACAAATACATGAAAAGATGCTCAACATCACTCATTATCAGAGAAATGCAAATCAAAACCACAATGAGGTACTATTTCATGCCAGTCAGAATGGCTGCGGTCCAAAAGTCTAAAAGCAATAAATGCTGGAGAGGGTGTGGAGAAAAGGGAACCCTCTTACACTGTTGGTGGGAATGCAAACTAGTACAGCCACTATGGAGAACAATGTGGAGATTCCTTAAAAAACTGGAAATAGAACTGCCTAATGACCCAGCAATCCCACTGCTGGGCATACACACTGAGGAAACCAGAACTGAAAGAGACACGTGTACCCCAATGTTCATCATAGCACTATTTATAATAGCCAGGACATGGAAGCAACCTAGATGTCCATCAGCAGACGAATGGATAAGAAAGCTGTGGTACATATACACAATGGAGTATTACTCAGCCATTAAAAAGAATACATTTGAATCAGTTCTAATGAGATGGATGAAACTGGAGCCAATTATACAGAGTGAAGTAAGCCAGAAAGAAAAACACCAATACAGTATACTAACACATATATATGGAATTTATAAAGATGGTAACGATAACCCTGTATGCTGTTGCTGCCGCTAAGTCACTTCAGTCATATCCGACTCTGTGTGACCCCATAGACGGCAGCCCACCAGGCTCCCCCGTCCCTGGGATTCTCCAGGCAAGAACACTGGAGTGGGTGTGAGACAGCAAAAGAGACACAGATGTATAGAACAGTCGTTTGGACTCTGTGGGAGAGGGAGAGGGTGGGATGATTTGGGAGAATGGCATTGAAACATGTATAATATCATATAAGAAACGAATCGCCAGTCTAGGTACGATGCAGGGTGCAGGATGCTTGGGAAGGTACACTGGGATGACCCGGAGGGATGGTGTGGTGGGGGAGGTGGGAGGGGGGTTTGGGATTGGGAACTCATATACACCCGTGGTGGATTCGTGTTGATGTGTGGCAAAACCAATACAATATTGTAAAGTTAAAAAAAAAAAACAAAAAAAGAAAAAAAAAAAAGAAAATTGTTCTTTACTCTAGAGGAAAAACCTCTAGGAAATGGGATCCCAGTTATCTAGGTATTTAGAGGGCACTCCAACCCCCAGAGAACTCTGGCTGATTTTATGTTTAAAAACCACAACCCTTCCTCATGTGCATTTCTAACTAAATGGCTATGTCTAGCAAATGCATCCCTCCATCTAATGGATATGAATATATTTGAGCAATCATCTGTATGTTTTCACACTGGACTGAAGCCTGCCCTTGCAGACAGGCTGCCACTGCTTCTTTTATGGCTAAAATCCTTTTGGGAAATATTACCTCTACCTGGAGAACTCCTCTCAAACTTCATGTTAATCGAGGAATCCAACTGGCTGGGTGCTTCAACAAGTCTGTGCTGTTGGCTTATTTTACGACACTGTCACTATGCTTTCCATCCTCAAACCTCTGGTTTACTCACATGCACTAATGGCATTATTAAGTAATGGCATAATTAAGACTCAATTAGCAAAATTGATAGAGGCCCTGCAAATAACGTTGCCAAAAACATTGTCATCAGTCCGTCTACATCTCAAATCCACTCTTTTTGGAACTCATAAGCTCTCATCCTTTGAGATAGTCACTGGATGCCCATTGCACTTGACTCCTTCTTTTGACTCATGACTGACTAAAGGAGAGATACTCCAATATTGGAGGACCTTGATGTTGAAGCTGAAACTTCAATACTTTGGCCCCCTGATGCGAAGAGCTGACTCATTTGAAAAGATCCTGATGGTGGGAAAGATTGAGGGCAGGAGGAGAAGAGGATGACAGAGGATGAGATGGTTGGATGGCATCACTGACTTAATGGACATGGGTTTGGGTGGACTCCAGGAGCTGGTGATGGACAGGGAGGCCTGGCGTGCTGCGGTTCATGGGGTCACAAAGAGTTGGACATGACTGAGCGACTGAACTGAACTGCTTCTATTAAAAATAACCATGTTTTGGTAGACCAGTCTTTTTGCCGTGTGTTTTTGGGAAACAAAGACCTTAAGCATTATACTTTGCATCCTGGAGATTTCATCTGCTGGAAAAGACAACTGCAGAAGAACACTCTTCAGCCTCACTGGAAAGGACCAATCAAGCACTGCTAACTAACCCTCGCGCTGAGAATCTTCAAGGAGTTGACTCTTGGATCCACGTGGCACACCTAAAGAAAGTGTCAAATCCCGACTGCACCCGAACATCATCTGGTAATCTGAAAATATATATTCCCTGGGATTGGAGTAGACAACATCTGATGAGACAACATTCCCAAGACATCCTGACCAGGTAACAACCTGGAAATTTGTTGCCAAGCCTTCAAAGATGACATAATGCTTCAGATAATCTCTAATGTTTTTCTATGATCTTGATTGCATATGTAGATAAAAAGTGCCTTAAAGTTCTCCTTCCTATCCGTCATGTTACTTGAATGTGATGGTAAATAGATTTCCAATGTGTGCACTTTCCCTCTGACATGAGGCACAACACTCAGTCTACCCCAAAACATATTTGCAAATACTTACAGTGGCTTTATCCATAAATACCTCAAATGGGAAACAAACTAAACATTCTCAATTGATGGATGGATTAAAAAAAGTGTTGTATATCAATATAGTGAAATACTGCTCAGAAATAAATATTAAAAAAGAAAATAAAAAAATACTGATGCATGTAAGAATATGGATTAGTTTCAAATGCATTAAGACTCAACAGGCATGTGATTTCACTTATAGTCTAGAAAAGGAAAAAATTATAAGGGCAATTGTGGCCGGGGCCTGGGGATGGGGTCAGGAATTTTTAGGGTGATGGAACTGATAAATTTCTTAACAGCGGTTGTGGTGATATGATTATGTATTTGTCAAAGCTCATAGAACTATCCCTAAAATCGGTCAGTTTTGCTGTATATAAATTTAAAAAGTGGATAAAAATTTAGAAACTAAAAAAAATATATTTTAATAAAAAAGAGAATACTTTGCCAAAGTGCCTGTAGTGTCCATAAGAATACGCATTGCACACATCCAACACAGGGAGCTTGATGGAACAAAGGGTCTGCTACTGTGCTTGAAATACTTTGCTGCATTTGTCGATGACTAAGCATGGCAGGGGCGCTAAGGCAGGCCTATTCTTGAGAGTCAGGGGTCTCCCCAATGGCCTTGTCGAACCTTCTGTAGGCCACACTGCAGTGGAGGACGCTTCCACCCAACCTTCTTTCCTTCTTCACTCACTTCAGACTTGCATGGTGGCTATGGCCCTCCCAGCCCCATTGGCTCTCTTCTCAGTGTCTCCCACACAAGTGTTACCCTGAATAAAACCCTTGCATATTTAATCCTGTCTTGGCAACTGCTCATTGTAGGACCTGAACCGACACAACCTCCAATTTTATGCTCTATAATATGATCACAACAGAAATAAGATGCATAATCACATTTTAGTTTTACCTAATTAATCTTTTAAAATAAATTATTGAATATAGTATATATAAAGAGAAACGTATAAAATGTAAGTGTACCACTCTATGAGTTTTCACCAAGTGAAAATATTACACAGATCAAGAATAATTACATTACTGGTAATTCAGAAGTAACCCTTCTCATTCCCCAATAAATGCCCTCTTCCACTGATTGATTCTATTGCAAAGGCAATCAGTGGCCTGAATTCCTAACACCATAGATCTGTTTTGCATATTTTTGAATTTTAAGTAAGTAGAATCATTCAGCATATACTTTTATTTTGGTTTGTGTGTGGGTGCTAAGTCACTTCAGTTGTGTCCGACTCTATGTGACCCACTGGACTGCAGCCAGCCAGGCTCCTCTGTCCATGGGATTCTTCAGCCAAGAATACTGGAGTGGGTTGCCATGCCCTCCTCCAGGGGACCTTCCAGACCCAGGGATCGAACCCATGTCTCTTATGTTTCCTGCATTGGCAGGCGAGTTCTTTACCACTAGTGCTCCTTTCAATTATTATTATGTTTGTGAGAATCACTCATGATGGTATGTATGTAGGTTGTATATGTAAGGCTACATTGGTACTTATACTGAACAACTATAAACTGCTAAGAAGGGAATGGCAACCCACTCCAGTACTCTTGCCTGGACAATCCGAGGGACAGGGGAGACTGGTAGGCTGTAGTCCATGGGGTCGCTAAGAATCAGACATGACTGAGCGACTTCACTTTCACTTTTCACTTTCATGCATTGGAGAAGGCAATGGCAACCCACTCTAATACTCTTGCCTGGAGAATCCCAGGGACGGGGGAGCCTGGTGCGCTGCCGTCTATGGGGTTGCACAGAGTCGGACACGACTGAAGTGACTTAGCAGCAGCAAGAGGGTTTAACAGAGAAGGCAATGGCAACCCACTCCAGTATTCTTGCCTGGAGAATCCCAGGGACGGGGGAGCCTGGTGGGCTGCCATCTCTGGGGTCACACAGAGTCGGACACGACTGACATGACTTAGCAGCAGCAGCAGCATAAACTGCTATGTTTTGATGTCCTCTTATCAGAGTTTTGACAGTTTTCCTATTTCTCATCTTAGTGAGTTGTTAGCTATCATTTTTATTGCTATCACTATCCTTATATCTAAGTGAAACATCTTTTAGTAATTTTCTGCCTTAAGTATGCTATGATTGGAAAATCAATAACAATGTAAAACGGGTAAAAGTTCTTCTAATAAACTGAAAGGATTTTGGCACCTAGACTATGTGACTTTTATTTTCACTCTCTAGGAGTTGCTCAGAGACTTTTACTCTTAAAATCAAGGTCTAATTTTGCTCAAAGTGACTTGGATTGCCAGAAATGCAAACTCCAGGGAAGAGGGATGTTATTGTGTATCCATATTTCTTTAGATGGTAGAGAGGACTGATGAAATCTGTAGTTCCTTACGTGAATAGGACATTTTTTGAAGTGTTCTATGAGATAATTTTAGCTTGACAGGTAAAGAAAAAGGAAAGTTGGTTTCAACTTCTGTATAGGAATTTTAAATAAAATATTTTGATTATTTCCCTTAAGGTATGAATATGGTATGTGTTAGTCACTGAGTCACATCCAACTCTTTATGACTCCATGGACTGTAGCCCCCCAGGCTCCTCAGTCCATGGAAATTTCCAGGCAAGAATACTGGAGTGGGTTGCCATTTCCTTCTTCAGGGGATCTTCCCAACCCAGGGATCGAACCTGGGTCCCCTGCCTTGCAGGCAGATTCTTTACTATCTGAGCTACCAAAGAAGCCTTAGAATTTGGGAGAAGTCTTATCACTAAGTTTGAGATTAGTTATTGACTCTGATGTAATTTAAAAAGCACAGCGCTTAGATATGTGGCCTTGGCTTTGAGCAGGCTTTGTTTCTAGTATTAGTTGAATTTGGCTCAGCTTAGTAAGATTAGAACCTAAAAATACTCTTAACCAAATAAGGCAATATATCATCAGGACCCCACTCTAAAAAAACTGGATTTCAGAAGAGTGTAATCCAATAAGCATCGAATCTCTGTAGATAATTTAACAGAAGGAGCAAAAGGGACTAGTGAAGATCTAGTCTCCTCTGCTTGACAGGAGCTATTGGGACTGGCTATGTAATTAATTATTTGATTTCTAGTCATATCCTGTGGTTGCTGTGCCATCTTCTACTTCTTCCGTTCTACTGTAATTTGTTCATTTCATTTAAGAAATACTGGTGGTAGTTCCATAAACTGATTTCATTGCTCATGAACTTTAATTTGGAAATCACTAATTTATATGACACCAAGAAGAATCTTATTCTTTCAGCGCTCCCTTGAAGTGGAGCCTTGGTACTGGGTCCAGCCCCACTCACTCATGGTCTAGTAGTTACCAATTCTCAGTTCCATCAACCATGCATCCCTATAATAGAAAGCTCAGGCTTTGAAAATATTTTCACCCTGCACTACAGATGGGGAAGTGAGATGATGTGTAGTTAGTGCTACGTCTTTCTCTGTTCACAAAGCTCTATTTATTAGTCTACTTTCTACTTCTAAAATGATTAATGTAAAACAATGGTAAATTTTATTGTAACCTATGGGCAGGCTTGAGAAGATTCTAACAAAATGATCCAGAGACAAAAATGAGAATGCAGCCCTGATCCAGAATTTGTGAAGTGGGACTGAAAATCTTTTTCCTACGCCATTATTATAAGGATAAATGACCTGATGAATATGTGTAAAATAGGTCCATAGACCCTAGGGTGCATGATTGTAAAGATAGCCGAACAGATTTTTCCATCCCTGGCTTCTTGCCCCTTTGTAGCATGATTTTCTATTTATTTTAAGACAAGAAGTCCATTTTCCCCATTCATCTGCCTCACCAACTCCCACTGGAGTTTGGGCTGAATTTTGACCTTTGACTAATAAAATGTAGTTGAAATGATGTTGTAGTGCTTCTGTGCTTAGGTAACAGGAGACTGTGTTTTATATCTTCTTGAAACTCCTTGACTTTCATGTGAAGAAAGCTCCTTGAAAATGAGAGACCAGGTAGAGAGAGGTCCAATAGCCCATGCCAGTCACCAGACATAGGAGGGGGGCCATGCTAGCCCACCCAACCCAGTTGCTATAGACTGAATTTTATGCCTCCCCCCACATTCATATGTTAAATCCTAATACCCAATATAATGGTATTTGGAGGTGGGGCATTTAGTAGGTGATTAGGTCATGAGGTTGGGATTGGTGCCCTGGCTCCAGAGAGATCCCTTGCCTCTTCTGCTGTGTGAGGACACAGTGAGAAGACAGCCCATCCATGAATCAGGAAGCAAGATACCACCAGATATCATACCTGCAGTCAAGGCCAGATCTCGGACTTTCAGCCTCTAGAACTATGAGAAATGTATGTTGTTCAAGTCACTCAGCCTACGGTATTTTGTTAAAGCAGCTCAGATAACAGATAGTCAAACCTATCTGTTTCTGTAGCCCTAGAGGGACTCCATGTGAGACCAGTGAAGAACCACCCAGCTGAATACAGCACAAACTGCTGATCCACAGAATCATCAATAATGTCGGGGTGTTATTTTAAGCTACCCTGATTTGGAATAGTTTATGACATTGGTTAGATAAATGATAGATTTGTAATGAGTGTTCAGTAAATGGACATAAATACTTTCTTCTTGTGTACTCAGTCATGGAATCCTGTCTGACTCTTTGTGACCCCATGAACTGTAGCCCAGTCCACCAGGCTCCTCTGTCCATGGGATTTTCCTGGCAAGAATTCTGCAGTGGGTTGCCATTTCCTTCTCTAGGGGGATCTTCCCAACACAGGGATTGAACCCATGTCTCCAGCATCTTTTGCATTGGCAGGCAGATTTTTTACTATTGAGCCACCTGGGAAGTCCTTGCCTCTTGAGGGTAAATTTAATTTTGAAGCACAGTTTCAAAGGTAATCCTTTTAAAGTACTGAGATTTATTTCTTAGGATTAGGTGGACAATATTTTAGAAAGTTATTTGGCTTATTATTGTTCTGATTGTGTGTTTATCCGTTTCCAGACCAGTGTGTGAGGCTCAATTACTCAGCTGTATCTGACTTTTTGTGACCCCAGGGACTATAGCTGATGCGGGTCTTCTGTCTATGAATTTTTATATATTTAGACAAAAACTATTCAAGACAAAATTGAGTTTGTTGAAAATTTGTAAATCATGAGGAAACTTTGCTCTTGATTAGTTAGGGTCCTTACAGAGGTTAAAGTGTCTGCCTCCAATGCAAGAGACGCGGGTTTGATCCCTGGGTCGGGAAGATCCCCGGAGAAGGAAATGGTAACCCACTCCAGTATTCTTGCCTGGAGCATCCCATGGATGGAGAAGCCTGGTAGGCTACAGTCCATGGGGTTGCAAAGAGTTGGACACGACTGAGCGACTTCAGTTGCTTGCTTACTTACATGGAATGGTTGCTGATGACTTAGCTGGTAAAGAATTCGCCTGCAATGCGGGAGACCTGGGTTCTATCCCTGGGTTAGGAAGATCCCCTGGAGAAAGGAAAGGCTACCCACTCCAGTATTCTGGCCTGGAGAATTCCATGGACTGGATAGTCCCTGGGGTTGCAAAGAGTCAGACATGACTGAGTGACTTTCACTTTTACATAGACATACACGTTGGCTAAATGGCATGCCAATATCAGAGCTAGGAGTTGGGGATAGGTCTACATTGAACAGTGTTCAGGATCCAGAGATGAGCAATTTTTAAATCTTTCTCTGAGAAAACAGTAAGGTAGATTCTTTCTTTGAGCCCAATAGAAGTTGTTGTGCAGTTGCTAAGTGATGTCTAACTTTTTGTGACCCCATGAACTGCAGCACATTAGGCTTCTCTGTCCTTCCCTATTTCCCAGAGTTTGCTCAAACTCATGTCTACTGAGTCAGTGATGACATCCAACCATCTCATCCTCTGTTGCCCCCTTCTCCTCTTGCCCTCAACCTCTCCTAGCATCAGAGTCTTTTCCAATGAATCAGCTCTTTGCACCAGATGGCCAAAGTACTGGAGCTTCAGCTTCAGCATCAGTCCTTCTAGTGAATATTTAGGGTACATTTCCTTTAGGATTGACTGGTTTGATCTCCTTCCTGTCCAAAGGACTGTCAGGAGTCTTCTCCAGGACAACAGTTCAAAAGCATCAATTCTTTGGCACTCAGCCTTCTTTATGGTCCAACTCTCATATCCATATATGACTACTGAAAATCATAGCTTTGACTATACAGATCTTTGTTGGCAAAGTGTGCAAGGTGAACAAGTAAGTAAAGTGTGCAAGGTGAATAACTTGTTCTTTAATTTGAAGAAGATACTTGAGTATGACCCAGACTAGTGGACTCTTAAGTATTTTGCTGATGAGATAGGCCCTTGAATCTTTGCAAGGTTTATCTCCTACCCTCTAGAGCACATTAATTTCACTATGGCACTCATAATACTAGCTACTTCTGGCTAATCAGGCCTGATTTATATGATATCATGAATATAGTGAATTAATGTGATGTTCTATAGAATGTCCAGATGGTCCAGGTGCTTTTGTTATAACAGGGAGCAGGAGGTTTATAGCCTTACGTCAAGACATTGAATTGATATTGTCTGTCTCACATGAATGATAACCATGAGACAGACTTGGCCAGAAATCCATTTATTGTCTCATTTCCATAATGACACCAAATATCAGCATCAGCTCAGACCCCGTGTACAACAGCCTTCAAAAGATGTGGATTTTTCTTCTTCCAGTATATCATGAACTGAGTGAATTGCTATGGTTCCTTGGGGGAAAGAACAGGGAATTACTGCATACATTTTCCATGCTCTTTTACAATTTTTTCTAATGTAACCCCAGCCTCTACTTATGGTAGGAAGCTCTGGGTCTGAGAATTGGCTCAGGTCTGGAAATTAGGGAAAGCATCATGACTTTTGTATTGGAGGTCTGACTTCAGCCTTCTGCTCACACATTTATGATCCCTTTGGTCATATAAATTAAGGATTATCCTTATTTGGCTGTCCATTTGTTTCCCCCTAGGAGCCCTGTGTTTTATTTCCATTTTCATTGATCCTTTTGAGTCAGGCCATTCAGTCCTCACTGCTCATCATGGTAATTACGCCTTTCTTGCATCTGAGGGTTAAGAGCTGCCCTCAGACTTGCTCTTCTGGGATCCTGTCATCTCCCTGAAATAAAGAATGAGTTCTGTAGCATCATTTCTGTTATCAGCCCTCTTGCAAGGCAACCAGTCCCCAGTAAGCTGCCTAGACATGCAGATCTCAACTGAGAGCTTGCTCTCTGAAGACTCAGTCTGCAGTACTGGGTTAAGCCAAATTAAATGTAATTTCTTTACTGAAGGGTTTTTAAATGTATTTCTTGTGAGAGTAGAATGTGAATTTTCACCAACAGTAGATAACATTTTGAGGAAAAAGTCTATTTAATAATTTTGTCATGCAGCACTTCTTAAACTCCCAAACTGAGCTTCACTGCGGCCTTCAATGTTACTATTATAGGTGAAAAATATCTCAAAATGTTTTTTAATTCTCTAATTATAAACATTTAAAATATGATTTTTACAACATTTGTATTTTCATTTCTATAAAGTGCTCATTGTTTGCTGCATTTAAACATTGAGTAGCTAGTCTTTCGTTGATTTGTAGAAGTTCTGTATATGTGGTGGGAATTGATTCTTTGCTTAATATGGTAGAAAATATATACTTTTTATTGTTATTTGACATTTGAAGTTAAGAGTTTTCTTTTTCCTCCCTCCTTTCCTCATACTTCAGCCTTTCCCCTCCTTCCTTTCTTTATTTCCTGTCATCTTTTCTATCCTGCAATAACCTTCTAACAATAACAGCCTAGCTTTCATTCCTGTCCCTGTCAGGTTTTTTCCTTCATATAGCAGATAGAATGGTTTTTTAAGAAGCAGACTTGTGAATCTTTCACACCTACTGCTTCAAGTACGTCAATGGTTTCCAGTTGCTCTTAAGATGAGGCACTAAGTTGGTCACAAGTCTTCTCTAATCTGGTCCCCACCTGCTCCTGTAGCCCCAACTCTAGCCACGTGCCCCTTTTTCCTCTCATTGTTCCCCTCAGAGCCTTCACACATAGTCACTTGTCCCTCTTCATGTCTCTCTAACTCTGCCTGGATGGGAGGCCTGGTGTGCTGCGGTTCATGGGGTTGCAAAGAGTCAGACACGACTGAGCCAATGAACTGAACTGAACCGAACTCTGCTTGGATAATTTCTTGTTCTTGTTTCTAGATCTTCAGCTAAGATCTTTAAGATCTTAGCTTAAATGACACCTCTGCAGGGGCAGCTTTTCTACCCCTCAGATTGGGTCTCTGTATTATGCTCCTGTTGCATCCTGTGATAACCTTTGTAGTCCCTGACCCAGCTACGCAGTATACGTAATTAAAGGTAACTTTTTGCGTCTTCTGCTAGAGTCTAATCTCTGCTGTCAGGAATTCTCTCTCTCCCCCTCACCCTCTGTTTGCATTCCTAGCACTTAACGAAGAACCTGGCACAGAGTGGATGCTCAGTAAGTAATTGGTTAAAAACTATTGAAAGAAACAATGAGGTTTGAGAAGCAGACAGTAGAAAAAATGGTAAAGATTTTTGTGTTATGCTGATAGATTTATACTGTATGCTATGGAAAAAGGAGAGTCATTGAAACATTTAATAACAGATAGTTTCATGTTTGTTCTGTTCTTTCCTCTCTTCTTACAAAATGTTGGATTTTCAATCAATAATTATTTCTTGCATTTTTTTAAATATGACCAGGAATCTGTATGAGTACAAGTGGGGCATCTGTAATTCTTTAATTAAAATGAAATGTGTTTTTTTCGCCATTGGTTTAGGGAATGGATTTTAAAGTTAGAGCAGTATCTCTATATATCTGATTTTTATTTTTATTTATTTTTAAATTTTATTTTACTTTACAATACTGTATTGCTTTTGCCATACATTGACATGAATCCACCACGGGTGTACATGAGTTCCCATTCCTGAACCCCCCTCCCACCTCCCACCCCATATCATCTCTCTGGATCATCCCCGTGCACCAGCCCCAAGCATCCTGTATCCTGTATCGAACATAGACTGGCGATTTATTTATTTTATTTTCTGCAAGTACTTTTAAAAAGAGACTTGCTGTTTCTTCTCAATACTCACCCAATCAAAAGAACATGCTGTGGTCCAAGCCATACAACAATGTTTATGAAACAGGTCAACATCACTGGGTTAGGAATCACAAATTTGAGTGGTAATAAGGAGAAGGGCATGGCAGCCCACCCTAGTATTCTTGCCTGAAGAATCCCCATGGACAGAGGTGTCTGGCAGGCTACAGTCCATGGGGTTGAAAAGAATTGGACACAACTGAGTGACCAAGCACAGAACAGCAACATACTCAGTGGACTTCCTTGGTGGCTCAGTGGTAAAGAACCCCTCCTCAAATGGAGAAGATGTGGGTTTGATCCTTAGGTCAGGAAGATCCCCTGTAGAAGGAAATGGCAACCCACTCCAATACTCTTCCCTGGGAAATCCCATGGACAGAGGAGCTTGGTGGGCTACAGTCCATGGAATCACAAAAGAGTTGGACACGACTTAGCAACTAAAGAACAATGTGCTCAATGCTACTTTTGTGAAAGAGGGAAACCCCTATGTGAGTGTCAGGTCTTAAAGAAAGAAAAATCTTATTTGTTGTCTTACATTTTAAAATCTAGAAATTATTAGATAATGATCTAATAATATACATGATAATAATAAAAATAAAGACAGAAAAATAATAAGCAGAGACTATGTGCTTTTTTACAGAGTAGCTCAGTAATTTCTGTTTTAATATTAGTACCTACTTTCATTTGTGTAATGCTTTTCATGTTCAAATTACTTATCCAAAATTAAGTAATTAATCTTACTACTAGACCGTGGAAGGCAGATAAGAAGTATTTTCATTTTATAGATTAAGTCAAATGTACCATATTCCAAGTGATTAATGTTTTAAAAATCTCCAGTACCAAATGGTCTGTGTTTCTTTGGAAGCATGTGGAAATCCACATTTACATAGTAATTATGTGTTCAGTTGTGCTGAGGAAGCAAGTGGCAGGCCCAGATAATATTCCAAAGGAAAAAAAATGCTGGTAATATACAAAATAGAGGGGAGCAGTTTTTCATTCCTGTTGAATGATAATATTATTATTCGTACATGGTGTGTTTTCCTCCTCAGAAGTTCTCCAAAGCTGAAACAAACACAAAAACCCCAAACCACACAAAGCTTGGTAAATGCTGTTTAATGTACAGAATCAATGAAATGAGATGTTGAATTTGCATCTTGACAAATGCGAAAGAAGCTACAGTCTATTTGGAGATAATAATGGTGCACAGCCACTTCCTTATCATTTGGTACATACAGAGTAGTATTGGCTTCCCACATAGCTCGGTTGGTAAAGAATCCACCTGCAATGCAGGAGACCCTGGTTCAGTTCCTGGGTTGGGAAGATCCCCTGGAGAAGGGATAAGCTACCCACTCCAGTATTCTTGGGCTTCCCTTATGACCCAGTTGGTAAAGAATCTGCCTGCAATGTGGGAAACCTAGTTTTGATCCCTGGGTTGGGAAGATCCCCTGGAGAAGGGAAAGGCCACCCACTCCAGTATTCTGGCCTGGGGAATTCCATGGACTATACAGTCCATGGGGGTCACAAAGAATTGGGCATGACTGACCAACTTTCACTTTCCTTCACTTTCACTTTAGTAGTATTGCGCTGCATTCTGGTTGCTGTTAATGCACCTTCTTCATGAATAATTTTTTTGTGAGGAGAATATGTGTTCAAAAATAAATGATAAAATATTGTTAGAAAGTAATTCTTTAGCTTGTGGAAAGCCTCTGATCGATATGTCATTTTTACTTCTTAAATAGACATAGTACTTTCCCTCTTTTTTTTCATGGTGGAGAGAAAAGTCCTAACTGTCAGTGGAAAAATGAGAAAAGTTTCTCTATCGATCTATCTATCATTTTCTCAATGCAGTGTTCCACTGTATTCAGACGAAAGGCCATCCCCGTTCAAAAATAGAAAAGGAGGGTTGATGGTATTTTAGTTCAGTGAGAACAGTTCCTTCAACACTGCCTGATACTGTGCAAAAGTGCCAGAAACATCCCTATTTATAGATTCAGGAACTTCTATTTCTGGTAATATGGTGTACCAGATATCTGGAGTAACTCTTCTTGTAAAGGACATCTACAAGTCCAGTATAATAATTTTAAAAATTAATGTTTAGATGAGCCACTAGGAAAGTAAGGGAAATTACCAGAGAGAGGACAAGAAGGCATGAATCAGAAGGCAAAGACAGTCAGTGTCACTTTCATGAGTTGTGAGAGGACCATGGAGACCAATCTTGGGACTTGCCCAAAGTGAAAGATTGGGCCATAAAGCTAACTCCTCCACATCCTCGGTGGGTAGACCAGAAAAACCCCTATCTCCTGGAGGGTGGTGCACGGATTCTCGCCTATCTCTGCCATGGCTCTTGGAAAAGCAGGAGAAACTATGTCTCCTGAGAAGTCTCTATGAGGCCCACCCTAACATAGATTTTTTCCTTTATTGCAGGGGTGGTGGTGGTGGGGGGGTCCAAATCCATACTATTGAAAAACATTTGAAAATTTAAGTGCTCTCGGGTTTTGGGTTTTCCTATGCCCTAAGCAAAATCAAAGGCAAATCTACCTGGAGGAATTCATTACAAACTCAAGCTTCAGTGCAGTCCTTCAGATAGAATTCCTATGCATATAAGCAGATAATAAATATCATAAAATATATGTAGAAGCATGCATGTGCATGCTAAGTCACTTCAGTCGTGTCTGACTCTTTGCGATCCTATGGACCATAGCCCACCAGGCTCCTCTGTCCATGGGATTCTCCATGCAGGAATAGTGAAGTGGGTGCTGTGCCCTCCTTCAGGGGACCTTTCTGATCCAGGGGTCAAAACACACATCTCTTAAGTCTCTTGCATTAGCAGGTTGATTTTTTTTTTTTTTTTTAACCACTGGCGCCAACTGGGAAGTCCCGAATCATGAGCGAAGGCCAGTTAAAAAAACCTACAGAATCAGACAAGCAAAAACTGGATATTTGAATTTATCAGATGCCAAATGTAAGTAAGAATATTTAATATTTTTAAGGAAGATTCAGGATACTATCATAAATACCACAGAAGACAACAGTCTACCAAAAATAAACAATCAGATTTAAAAAACAACAAGGGCTTCTGGAAATTTTATATATATATATATATATATATATATATATATATATATAAATTTATGAGAAACTCAAAGAACCATTTATACAGCAGACTTGACATGATAAGGAAAGGAAAAATGAATGTAAAATGTCTTGAGGAATTGAGGTATAAAGTTGGAAATATGAAAGAGAGGGGCATGATATGTAAGAGAGAGTAAGAAGGCATTATCTCTATCTAATTGGAGTGCCAGAGGGGGCTAGAGAAAAGGAGGAAGAGACAATATTCTAAAGAAATAGTAGAGAGGATTATACAAAATGATGATGGTATGATACTCAAATCCTAGAGGCCCAATGAACCCCAGAAGGATCTATAAAAATAAACCCACACTTAAATCTATCCTAGTGCAACTGCAGAACCTCAAAGACAAGGGAAGATCTTAAAAGCTGCAAGGTAATTATTTACAGTTAATTTCTATATAGTAACAATAGGAGCCAGAAGACATTATAATAGAACTTTGAACAACTGAGATAAAATCGCTGTTAATCTGTGGACTTCCCTGACAGTCCAGTGGTTAAGACTGCATGCTTCCACTTCAGGGAGCAGGGATTCCATCCCTGGTTCAGGAACTAAGATTCCTTATGCCGTGCAGTGTGGCCAAAAAACAAAACAAAATAAGATCAGTGTTAATCTAGAATTCTATGCCACGTGAAACTCTCTCAAGAACAATTGTATAATAGATGCTCATTAGAGGAAATTCTTGAAGATTTACTTCAAGAGGAAGCAAAATCTCAGAAGGAAGAGCTGAGAGGTAAAGATGAGCAAAGAACATGGTAACCATGAAATCTAAATAACCATTACACATATTAAACATCAATAACTATATCTAATTTGTGGGGTAAGAAAGATAAAGCTAAGTTAAAATACCAGGAAACTGTAGCTTTCAAGATGAGCAGGCATAGCTTGAGTTAAAGTAATCATTGTTTACTCGTTATGTCTGACTCTTTTGCAACCCTATAAACTGTAGCCCATCAGGCTCCTCTATCCATGGGATTTCCCTGGCACGCATTCTGGCGTGAGTAGTCATTTCCTTTTCCAGGGTAAAGTAGTTATAGTACTTAGAGGAGGGGAAGAGTATTATATCATCTGATATTAAGATAAATATCCATTTTTTACTTTAGGGTAATCACTAAAATAACAGAATTAGAGCATAACATTTCCAACATATTCAAGAAGAAATATGAAATGAGAGCTATACTTAACGTGAATTAGGTCAATTTGTTTAAGCTGTCAGTACACTGAGAACCTTGCACAGTCTATTTTTCACACATTAAAGCAAAATATATATTTTAAAAATGTATTTATTTATTTTAATTGGAGGCTAAGCAAAATATTTTATCTAACCTTCTTTCTCTTCTTCTGTCCTTTCCTCTCTCCTTTTCTTTTTTCTCTTCTTAATTATTCTTTGGGTATCTTATATGTTGTAGGGTTTAGGTAGATGCTGTGGATTCAGAAATAAATAAGACAAAGCCTTTGTTTTCAGCAGTTCAATGACCTCCTACTTTCTGATGAAACAAAGGAGAAGTAATTTTGATCCATGGGAATGAGTGTAGCTACAAAGAGGGCAACTATGAGAAAGAAGAGAAGATTAGGCTGATACAAGACCCAGGGCTACCAAAATAGCTCTGAGTTGCAGTTATGAGAGTGATATAGATAGTATTTATGACCTGGAAACCACATTTAAAATTTTCTTATTATTTTAAATATTTATTTATTTTTATTTATTTGGCTGCCCTGGGTCTTAATTGCAGCTTGTGGGACTTTTAGTTGTGGCATGCAGGATCTACTTCCCTGACCAGGGATTGAACCTGGGTGCCCCATGCATTAGTAATGCAGAGTCTTAACCTCTAGACCAGGGAAGTCCCTGGAAACCACATTTGAGCATTTAATACTGCCGGGGGCCAGCGTGAGGAACTCTGCCCATGGCAAAGGTCATGAGGAAGGAGGCTTGGCATACGCAAAGGCGTGATCAAGCCTCAGGAAACCCCCTGTTCCCGAGCATCTACCCCAAAACCAGAGTCTGTTTTATGCTCTCACCTACACCTCTGACTTTACGGGGGGCTCTCCCCCATAACCGTTTCTCTTGGAGAAGGAGTAAACGCGCAGCTCCAAGGCAATAAAAATTCCTGGGCGTGACAAGAGTGTTTCAGCTTACAGACTCCTCTGAAGGTTATCTAGCCCGCCTGTATAGGTTCGTCTGGCCACATGTGATTGTTTATAGCCTCCCAATCTGAGAGGCATGAGATGTTTTAGACTTACTAAAGGCAAATTCTTTTGGGGAGTTAGAAATTATTAGTATAATGGGTTGGTTAGGAATTATATTGGTGAAGGGTTTTTCATTTGTTGTGTCAATAATTGCTGCTAATTCCCTGCTCTGGGTGGGACAAGGATGTTTCAGGTCTAACCTCTCTGCTGACAGACTAGCTTGTGTGACAGGATTATCCATACTCCTGCCACATGATTGTTTACTACCTCTCAACCATAAACAGCACAGAGAGTTTTGGAGTATTTTGAGAGTCTTAATTAGCATAGGGCTTTTTCTTATTGAGTCAATGATTGCCGCCAGGCCTCCATATCCTTAGGCACCTGGGAATATATTAATCAATGTATTTGGACTATAGCAAAGGAAATATAGTAGTTTGATGTTAGCAATACTAGACTTTTTGAGTTAATGGATTTTCTCTTTTGTAATAGATCACTGTACTTTGTTATAAATCACTGTGTCCTTGCTACGTAAAAATGTAACTTTATCAATATCTTAAGACTAAATAGATCTTAAGGGGAGCATTGGTGAAAGGATTTTCATTTGTTGGGCTGGTGTTTGCTGCTAAATCTCCATGTTCCCTACCCTTATAATGCATATAACTAACATATAGGAGAAATAAGTATTAACCTTTAAGATTAATCATGTTAACCTTGGGTTAAATAAATTCCTTTCTTGATTGTAACTCACTACACCCTCACCCTATAGGAATGTAACTTTATTTGAAGGGTGGTGCCTGGTTTAAGAAAAAACACCCTTGGAAAAAATAAGTTTTTTGGTTATCAGAAAGAAAGGATCATAAAATGTCAGCAGGTCTCACTCATGGCCAGAAGATGATGTAATATCCCTAAGACCTTTTTTTATACATTTATGTGAAGCACCTGATTTTGATAAAGGTCAGGACTGCTGACTCCCGTGTGACTCTGTATTCATCCCTAAGTGTAACAAAAGGTATATAAGCAAACCCAAAAATAAAGAGATCGGATCAGTTTCCGGAAAGCTGATTCCCCCATGTCGCTTCTTTCTTGCTCCCGTTTTTCTGGCTGAATTCCCATCTGGAGCATGGATGCTATTCCACGTAATCCAAGTTATTCAGCCTCTTTTTTTCCACTAATCTTCCTACTACACTATCCGTTTCTAATCTCTCTCTATATCTGTGATTAAATATGTATTTTTCCAAAGACGCCGACTCCGTCCCCCCACCTTCGAAACACCCTGGATCCACCGGGGCTGGACCCCGGCATAATACAACTTTAATATTTTCCTTGATAAGAGTGATCAAGTTGAAAAAATGAAAAAACTAGTAAAAACTTTCTGTGTTTTCCCCTCCCTAGGATTTGTAGAATGCTTATTATATGCTAAGTACTTTATATACATTGGACTGTTTCATGCTCTCAAATAATATATGAGGTAGGTATGGCTATTGTCACCCTGCTTACTTAACTTATATGCAGAGTACATCACGCGAAATGCCCCGCTGGATGAAGTACAAGCTGGAATCAAGATTGCCAGGAGAAATATCAATAACCATAGATACGCAGATGATACCACCCTTAAGGCAGAAAGTGAGGAAGAAATAAAGAGCCTCTTGATGAAAGTGAAAGAGGAGAGTGAAAAACTTGGCTTAAAATTCAACATTCAGAAAATTAAGATCATGGCATCTGGTCCCATGAGTTCATGGCAAATAGATGGGGAAACAGTGGCTGACTTTATTTTTTGGGGCTGCAAAATCCCTGCAGATGGTGACTGCAGCCATGAAATTAAAAGACGCTTGCTTCTTGGAAGGAAAGCTATGGCAAACCTAGACAGCATATTAAAAAGCAGAGACATTACTTTACCAACAAAAGTCTGTCTAGTCAAAGCTATGGTTTTTCCAGTAGTCATGTATGGATGAGAGAGTTGGACTATAAAGAAAGCTGAGTGCTGAAGAATTGATGCTTTAGAACTGTGGTGTTGGAGAAGACTCCTGAGAATCCCTTGGACTGCAAGGAGGTCCAACCAGTGCATCCTAAAGGAGATCAGTCCTGAGTGTTCACTGGAAGGACTGATGTTGAAGCTGAAACTCCAGTACTTTGGCCACCTGATGCCAAGAACTGGCTAATTAGAAAAGACCCTGATGCTGGGAAAGATTGAAGGAAGGAGGAGAAGGGGACGACAGAGGGTGAGATGGTTGGATGGCGTCACTGACGCAATGAACATGAGTTTGAGTAGGCTCCCAGAGTTGGTGATGGACAGGGAGGCCTGGCTTGCCACAGTCCATGGGTTCACAAAGAGTCAGACAAGACTGAGCAACTGAACTGAACTCAGTTCAGTTGTTGAACTGAACTCAATTCAGCTATTGTCTCTATTTCAAAGATGGAGAAATCCAGGCTTAACTGGGCAAAGTGACTTGCACAAGAACTGATTCCAGAACATAGATTGTAAGTGAACGGAAAGGGAGATATGCTCAAACAAGTTTGGGATGTGTAGGGTTAAAGAAAGCTAAGCAGGCAACTTTCCTGCTGTGTTTTTCAGATATTTTATGTGTCCCTAAAATTCTCCTATGACTTAGCAGGTAAAGAATCTGCCTGCAATGCAGGAGACACAGAAGACTAGGGTTTGATCCCTGGGTTGGCAAGATCCCCTGGAGGAAGAAGGGGCAACCCACTCCAGTATTCTTGCTTGGAAAATACTATGGACAGAGGAGCCTGGCAGGGCACAGTCCAATGGGTCACAAAGGGTCAGACATGACTGAGCGACTAAGCACAGCACAAAGGGAAACTGTGGACTTTCTTGGTGGCTCAGATGGTAAAGAATCTGCTTGCCAGGCAGGAGACTCAGGTTTGATCCCTGAGCAAACACACACACAGTATGCACCATTTCCCAAACTCGTGGAGCTGCTGTGTTTGACCAGCACAACCTGTGGGATGCAACCCAAATACAAATTTAGTTTTGTCTCCTACCATCTCTCTACAATTTTTTTTCACAGGGGATGTACTTCCCTAGCCCCTGGATGAAAACTTGACAGGCCTAGATTTTCTGGTCACTTAGTGAAAAACAACAACAACAACAACAACAACAACAACATTGATTTACTTTAAACTGGATGCAGCATCTTAGATCAGTTATTAAAATCTTTTCCCCTCCCCCAGCTTGAGCTAACTGTGGGGCAGTATCTCTCTCCCCTTCCTCGCTACTTTTACAAGGTCTTCAGTATGAGCAGAAAGAGGTAAGGATGGAGTGGAAGAAGGGAAAAATTCCTTTTTAAAGCTTTTTATTTTGTATTGGAGTATAGCTAATTAGCAATGTTGTGATAGTTTCAGATGAACAGCAAAGGGACTCAGCCATAAATACACATATATCCATTCCCCCTCAAACTCCCCTCCCATCCAGGCTGCCACCTAACATTGAGCAGAGTTCCCTATGCTGTACAGCAGGCCCTTGTTAGTTATCCATTTAAAATGTAGCAGCATGTACATGTCCATCCCATACTCCCTAACTATCACTTCAAAGGGGGATAGAAAACTCTTAATTTACATTGCCATAGTAGGGCTTTATGCTGAGTTTGGCAGGTGTCTGATGCTATATCTTTCTGGGACTCTGGAGGCTTCCCTGCATCTTTTCTGAAACAGACAGTGATGTTCTATTTTTCCTGCTGTGGTTTCCCCTCTCAGCCTTGGTTTCTGCTGATCTGCTTTATGTTGACTCACTCTGTTGAGGCCTATCACTCTTGCAGGTGGTCCTCTTACCAAGTTTAATTGGCTGCAGGCCACTTTTTTTTTTTCAGGTGGCCCACTTCTGGAATTCATGTTGGCCTGACAAATTTGAGGTCTTGAGATCAAGCCAAGGTATTCACTTGTCCCTCTTCCCTGCCACAGCAGCCAAGCCTGGCTTCATGCTTATTGTTTATTCAAGTGGGAATCACCCTCGGTTAACTGTGTGCCCAACTACAATGCTGACATGCCCTCTGACTGGTAATATTAAAACCACTTTCATAGACTTGAAATGAAGCACAAGCACCTCCATCCTTCTCAGTCCTCTTTGGTGATGATGGTTTCATGGAGGACATTTTTTTCAGTGGACTAATGGGCAGGGAACGGCCTGGGGATGATTCAAATGCATTAATTGCACACTTTATTTCCATTGTTATTCCATCAGCTCTACCTCAGAGCATCAGGCATTTGATCCTGGAGTTTGGGGACCCCTACCCTAGAGGGTCTCTTGAAATAAATCCTTCTCATGAATCTTCTTTATTCTATTTTATTGAATCTAAGAGACCATCTATGTTAGTTACCTATGGCTGCATAATAAATTATTCCCCAAATTAGAAGACATTTATTAACACACACAGTGTCTAAGGGTCAGGAAACTGATTCTGGTTCAGGGTCTATTGTGAGGTGGTAGTCACAGTGCCACCCACTCAGCAGTGACCTGTCACCTTCACCAGGGCTGAAGATCTGCTTCCGAGGGAGCTTACTCAGAAGGTTGCTGATGGGAGGCTTCCGTTCCTGGCTGACTGTTAACAAAAGGCCTTAGTTCCTTGCCATGTGAACTCTCCACAGCGTTGTTCACAACATAGCAGCTGACTTCCTCAAAGTGGAAAGTGAGTGATGTGAGACAGAGATACCAAGACAAAAGCAGCAGCTTCCTTTATAAACTCGTCTTGGGAATGACATACTATCATTTCTACTATATTCTGTTGGATACACAGACCACCCTGGTATGGTGTTGGAGGAGTCAAGGCTGTGAATGGCAGGACGTAGGGGTCACTGGGAGCCACTGAATACTGGCTACCATCCTGTCTATTGTAAACGCACCATTTATTTTCTAGACCACGATCCAACCAGTCCATTCTGAAGGAGATCAACCCTGGGATTTCTTTGGAAGGAATGATGTTAAAGCTGAAGCTCCAGTACTTTGCCCACCTCATGCAAAGAGTTGACTCATTGGAAAAGACTCTGATGCTGGGAGGGATTGGGGGCAGGAGGAGAAGGGGATGACAGAGGATGAGATGGCTGGATGGCATCACGGACTCGATGGACGTGAGTCTGAGTGAACTCCGGGAGATGGTGATGGACAGGGAGGCCTGGCATGCTGTGATTCATGGGGTCACAAAGAGTCGGACACGACTGAGCGACTGAACTGAACTGAACTGAGAAAAGAAAAAAGGTATTGAGGATTATGATATGAAATCAAGTTTAAAACATATCTAATTTCAGAAATGTTACAAGGTGAAAGAAATGAGTGCTACAATTGATGACACATAGAAAAATCTCCCTGTGGGTAAGAATATTTTGAAATCATAAAGTTGATTTCTGACTATCTTCATTGAAATTGCATCTTGGTCCATCTATCCTCCACCTTTTTTCTTGAAGTATTCTCAGGCACTAATTTTCTGTTGAATCCTTTATGGGTTATTCTAGTTTGAATGCTAGTTAGGTCTCTCTGCTTGTTTCTATGGTTTAAATCCCTTTATTATTAAATATTAACAGAATTCCAATGTTGAGCAGAACTTCATGAAATCACAGGAGGGCATAGGTGGTCTTTAAGTGATTCTATAATCTCATTTCCTAGAGAGGATAAGATAGCAAATATAATGAAAATATCTGCTTAACTGGATAGTGGAACAATTTTTTTTTAAATTTTAAATAAGCAATTTGAAATATTAGCTCAAATATCTAAATGGCATCTTTGAGGATCTTATACACTATACAGTTTTAAACACTGTTTTTTTAAAATGTCTGCTTAGGTGAATTCAGGTTAATAGTCATTGCCATTTTAGTATCATCTACCAATGTAATTTGGTATTTTAAAACTATAACAAAGTTCAAACATTTACATTGGCTATTTATACTATTTTTCAGGTTGTAGGGTGATTTGCAAGGGAGGGCATGTGTACAGTTGAAAACCTGCACTCTGAAGTCAGGCAAAGCTAGGCTGAACAAAGATTCCATTAATAACTAGTGGTATAATTGAGTTCATGTTAACTTCTTTGAGTTTTAGCTACTTTTTCTGTAACGTAAGAATGATGTTACCCACTCTGTTAAGAAGTAGTGAGCATTAAATAAAATGGTGTGTGTAAAGCCCTTGCCCATTTCCTGGCACACAGTGGTCCTAACAAATGGTAGTTATTCTTGTTATTTACCAATAGGCAGTGTAGAATTTGATGTGTTGTTCTGACTTCATATCTGTCTGAGGTTTTAAGAGCCCTCTATAGAGAAAGTGGGAATTTGGGTGTTGAGCAAAGTTCATACTCTGCCTGCACTTGTATTCTGAAAAAGGCTTAAAAACCCAGTTCATAGTGGCCCACCAGTTATTCTGAAAGTAAGTGCTTTGATCATAATCAGTTCAGTTCAGTTCAGTCACTCAGTCATGTCCGACTCTTTGCGACCCTGTGGACTGCCGCACGCTGCGCTTCCCCGTCCATCACCAACTCCTGGAGTTTACTCAAACTCATGTCCAGTGCGTTGGTGATGCCATCCCACCATCTCATCCTCTGTCATCCCTTCTCCTCCCACCTTCAATCTTTCGCAGCATCAGGGGTTTTTCCAATGAGTTGGTTCTTCACATCAGGTGGCCAAAGTACTGGAGTTTCAGCTTCAACATCAGTCCTTCCAATGAACACTCAGGACTAATTTCCTTTAGGATGGACTGGTTGGATCTTCTTGCAGTTCAAGGGACTCTCAAGAGTCTTCTCCAGCACCACAGTTCAATAGCATCAATTCTTCGGCACTCAGCTTTCTTTATAACCCAATTCTTACATCCATACATGACTACTGGAAAAACCACAGCTTTGACTGTGTTTGTCGGTAAAGTAATGTCTCTGCTTTTTAATATGCTGTCTAGGTTGGTCATAGCTTTTCTTCCAAGGAGCAAGCATCTGTTAATTTCATGGCTGCCGTCACCATCTGCAGTGATTTTGGAGCCCCCCAAAAATAAAGTCTTTCACTGTTTCCATTGTTTTCCCATCTATTTACCATGAAGTGATGGGACCAAATGCCAAGATCTTAGTTTTCTGAATGTTGATTGTAATAAAAATGTACATTTAAAGATAAGAATGTAGGAATTCCTGGTTAGTTGGGATATCAGTGGTTAGTTCTTGGCGCTTTCACTGCAGGGCCTGAGTTCAGTCCCTGGTGGGGGAACCAAGATGCTGCACAGAAAGGCAAAAACTAACAAAATAAACACCCCCAACACCCCTCACCAACCAAAACCAAACAGCAAAACAACAAAGAAGTGCTGACAAGAAAAGAAATACAAAGACTTTTTGAAGGAACTATTTGAAATATAGAAATTTTTAGCATGGCTTAGTTTAGACTGAGTCTAGAAAAATTTTTTTACCTGTGACATAGATTTAAAATACAACTCTCTGTGGGACATTGCTGTGGAAGAAATGAGTTCAAGAAGAGAAGGAAAGGCATAGGTTAGGCCCAGTGCTTGAGTCATAAAACTGGGTCATTTGAAGAAGGTCTTAGAAAAACTGAAATCTCCAACAGACAAAACAGATATATTTTTAGTAGTTTAGTGAAAATACTAAAGTGAAAATTTCTTTTCATTTGGAAAGTAGGAAAATATTTGGAGTTATTTTGTATATATAGTATATATATATAAACTTCTAAAAAATGAACTAAACCAATACATGCAGCTTCCAGAAACACATTTCTATATTAGAAGTCATGTTTGAACTAATAGTCATTTTGTTCTAGGACTACCACTCTATTATCTACCATTAAACCAACAAGCATTGTTGTGGGAAGTTAAACTCTATTAGGAAAAAGGGATTTTATCAGTCCTTAATCTCTTTAAAAAAATTTTTATTTGGCTAAGCTGGGTCTTAGTTTCAGCATGCAGAATCTTAGTTCCCTCTGTGGAAAATTCTGAAAGAGGTAGGAATACCAGACTACTTGACCTGACTCCTGAGAAATCTGTATGCAGGTCAGGAAGCAACAGTTAGAACTGGACATGGAACAACAGACTGGTTCCAAATAGGAAAAGGAGTACATCAAGGCTGTATATTGTCACCCTGATTATTTAACTTATAAGCAGAGTACATCATGAGAAAAGCTGGGCTGAAGCACAAGCTGGAATCAAGATTGCCAGGAGAAATATCAATAACCTCAGATATGCAGATGACACCACTCTTATGGCAGAAAGTGAAGAAGAACTAAAGAGCCTCTTGATGAAAGTGAAAGAGGAAAGTGAAAAAGTTGGCTTAAAGCTCAACATTCAGAAAACGAAGATCATGGCATCTGGTCCCATCACATCATGGCAAATAGATGGGAAAACAGTGGAAACAGTGGCTGACTTTATTTTGGGGGGCTCTCAAATCACTGCAGATGGTGACTGCAGCCATGAAATTAAAAGACGCTTACTCCTTGGAAGGAAAGTTATGACCAATAAAGAAAGCTGAGCGCTGCAGAATTGATGCTTTTGAACCGTGGTGTTTGAGAAGACATTGGGAGTCCCTTGGATGGCAAGGAGATCCAACCAGTCCATCCTAAAGGAAATCAGTCCTGAGTGTGCATTGGAAGGACTGATGTTGAATCTGAAACTCCAATACTTTGGCCACCTGATGGGAAGAACCAACTCATGGGAAAAGACCCTGATGCTGGAAAAGATTGAGGTGAGAGGAGAAGGGGACGACAGAGGATGAGATGGTTGAATGGCATCACTGACTCAATGGACGTGAGTTTGGGTAAACTCCAGGAGCTAGTGATGGACAGGGAGGCCTGGCGTGCTGCGGTCCATGGAATCGCAAAGAGTCAGATAAGACTGAGTGACTGAACTGAACTGGACTGACCAAGGATCAAACCCAAGCCCCCTGCATTTGGAGCATGGAGTCCTAGCCACTGGACCACTGGTGAAATCTCTATCTGTTCTTACTCTTTTTGCCCTCTTTGCTGTTTTCAGAGCCCCTAAGTTTTGATTCATTCTTCTCTTGGCCTTCACTATCTAAATGCCTGCTTGCCTCCATCCTCTTGCTGGCGATGCCTCTTCCTCCTGACACTGAATGTGGGTTTAGTCCTTGACACTTTGCTATTTCCTCACAAGTCTTTCCTCACGAGGCTCACTGAGATGCTCCTCAATCTTCTGGCCTTGATGCCCTGAGATTTATTTCTTCACCTTTGTCTGCCAGTGCGCATATTTCTTACGGCCAGCTATGGTTGAGTCACGAAGTCAGCATTAGCTTTTCTCTCTCCCTTGTCTCCAAATCAAATGAGTCACGGATTCTCTCTTCTGATTCATTTTAAGATTAGCAGGTGTCCAGAGCTCTGGACTCTGGGTTTCTCTTTTTTTTTTTTTAAAGAGAAGGATAAGATGGGCTAGGGCAGGTGGCCAAGTATGATTAAATAGGCAGCTTCCTGCAGGGAGTCTGAGTGAGAGCAGACAGCCAGCCTGCCAAGGGCTCCTTCACAAAGATGCTAGACATAGTATGAGCATCTAAGCTGAAGCAAAGCAGTGAAAACAAGAGATGTACAACCTGAAGAGAGGGTCTGAAGTGGAGGGTGGGAAGTGAAGCTTGGTGGAATTCCACCAGCTGTCAGAATATCACCATAAATGTTTTCATAAGGCTTCTTCAGTTTTGTAAAGGGCAAGTCGTCTAAAATGCACTTCCATTATATGAATTTTACAAGTCTCCCCATTGGTTTGTGAATCTCTCAGTTCAGTTCAGTCGCTCAGTCGTGTCCGACTCTTTGCAACCCCATGAATTGCAGCACACCAGGCCTCCCTGTCCATCACCAACTCCTGGAGTTCACTCAAACTCACATCCATTGAGTCAGTGATGCCATCCAGCCACGTCATCCCGGTCGTCCCCTTCTCCTCCTGCCCCCAATCCCTCCCAGCATCAGAGTCTTTTCCAATGAGTCAACTCTTCACATGAGGTGGCTAAAGTACTGGAATTTCAGCTTTAGCATCATTCCTTCCAAAGAACACCCAGGACTGATTTCCTTTAGAATGGACTGGTTGGATCTCCTTGCAGTCTAAGGGACTCTCAAGAGTGGCTCTCTCAAGTATTCACCTTTTCAATACATCTTGTATACTACTTTCAGATTAATATATATATATTATATATAATTATATATATATAATTGTTAGGCGCTCAGTCATGTCTGACTCTTTACAACCCCATGGGCTTTAGCCCGCCAGGCTCCTCTGTCCATGGGATTCTCCAGGCAAGAATACTGGAGTGGGTTGCCATTTTCTTCTCCAGGAGATCTTCCCATCCCAGGGATGGAAACTGTGCTATTCTTCATTGCGGAACTCAGGCTTCTCATTGCGGAGCTCAGGCTTCTCATTGTGGAGCTCAGGCTTTTCATTGCGGTGGCTTGTTTCGTCATGGAGCCCTGGCTCTAGCTCTGCGGACTTCAGCAGTGGTTCTGCACAGGCTCAGTAGTTGTGGCTCGCAGGCTTAGCTGCTCCATGGCATGCGGGACCTTCCTGGACCAGGAATCGAACCTGTGTCCTCTTCATTGGCAGGCAGATTCTTATCCAGTGCACCACTGTGGAAGTCCCTTTAGCTGGATACATTTAAAGAGATGAGAACACACTTAGAAGCCTTCTAAGGCATATACTCCGAGAAAAATAGAGAGATTCTTTCCCAGTTTTCAACAGGGAGAATGAAGCCTCTTTTAGAAAACTTTGTATTTGACTCATCTGGAAACACACAGAGTGTGACTATGTTTTTACAGCACACAGCCACACCCTTGAGGGTGCCTGATTATGACACTCCAGCACAGGTGCAGACCTGGAGGGAACCCTGTGTGACATGTGTGTGATACTGACATATTTCAGCACAACCTGGGGACACCTCATATATACCCCGGGGACCTAGTGTGACAGGTGTGGGATGCTGTCATCATGTCATATGTGACAGGTACGAGGTCTCCAGATTTTCTAGGCCATAAAAACTATCTACACCTTCAGTAACCTACCACCTAACTGCCATAACCATGAGCAAGGACGTCCACTGCCCTTGCTGACATTTGTTGATTTTTATAATATGCTGCTGCTGCTGCTGCTAGGTCACTTCAGTTGTGTCCGACTCTGTGCGACCCCATAGATGGCAGCCCACCAGGCTCCCCCGTCCCTGGGATTCTCCAGGCAAGAACACTGGAGTGGGTTGCCATTTCCTTCTCCAATGCATGAAAGTGAAAAGTGAAAGGGAAGTCGCTCAGTCATGTCCGACCCTTAGCATGGACTGCAGCCTACCAGGCTCCTCCATCCATGGGATTTTCCAGGCAAGGGTACTGGAGTGGGGTGCCACTGCCTTCTCCTTATAATATGCTAAATACTTTAAATACATTAACTGGTTTAATTCTTAACTTACTGAGTGATAGTCGCTCAGTCATGTCCGACTCTTTGCGACCCATTGACTGTAGCTTGCCAGGCTCCTCTATCCATGGAATACTGATCTTCCCAACCCAGGGATCAACACATTGCAGGCAGATTCTTTGCCGTCTGAGCCACCAGGGAAGCCCATTATTACTTACTAACATTATATTAGTAGACGGTAAGCAACCTATCCAAGATCATCCTGCTAGTAAAACTAAGGTTGGCCTGCCTTCACTCTTTCCTTTTACGCCTTAATTCCTTCATCATCTAAATCCTATGGTTGATTTGCTATTGACTGTGAGCACGTGTATGTTTTGTGTTCCTACCAGGATATTTTGCTCATCCGACAGCAAGGCTTCTGCCTAAAATTCTCTGAGTCCTCAGAATTTAAAGAGAAGCAACAGATGCGCAGTCATTATTCACTGCTGTTTGTTGATGCTCCAGTATTTCCAGAATGAAAAAGCAATCGAAGGCTGGCTATTTAGATTATTTTGTCCCACCTGAGTATTTTTAATAGAACAGCTTGTATGATAATAATGAGGAAAATTCTTAGAACATTCCTATCCCAGAATGCTTTTCTCTTTACATTGCTTCTGTAGGTAAAATACATTTTACCCTAAACTATTTTGATTTCATTGTGATATAAATGTGTTTGTAAGTAGTGCAAGGGGAAATATAGACAGTATTCGTTTTAGCTGTATGTATTTCTGAAGTGAGGGTCTACGAAGAGTTGATATCTGCCTGTGGAAAATAATAAAGCTAATGAGAAAATAAATTCTAGTTTTCTACCTTCGGAAACTACATTAGCAAATAACAACAAAGGCTCAGGAAAGAATTAAAATTCATTACAAAAAGTCTCTTATGCTTGCCTTAATGTGTTTTTTTCCTAGTATAATTCCTGTTTGCTAAAATTTTCCAATTTTCATAGTCTGCACAGGCTGTTCTCATTTTGATAATATACCCAGTTGAGTTTCATATAACCTCCGCTGTATCATATACCCTTAAAACTTCCCACCCTTTCATTTATATGCCTGCTGTTCTCTTTTGAAATTTACTTTAGTGAGTGTTAAAAAAAAATCCTACCTTGTGTGAGTCCGTGAAAGTGAAAGCCACTCAGTCATGTCCAACTCTGAGACCCCATGGACTATACAGTCCATGGAATTCTCCAGGCCAGAACACTGGAATGGGTAGCCTTTCCCTTCTCCAGGGGATCTTCCCAACCCAGAGATCGAACCCAGGTCTCCAACATTGCAGGTGGATTCTTTACCAACTGAGCCACCAGGGAAGCCCAAGAATACCGGAGTGGGTAGCCTATCCCTTCTCCAGCGGATCTTCCCGACCCAGGAATCAAACTGGGGTCTCCTGCGTTGCAGGTGAATTCTTTACCAACTGAGCTATTATGGAAGTGTACACTTAAAGTACATACACTAAAGAAATCTATGTACTGATTGGTTTGCCAAGGGTGCCAAGAAATTAATATATGTGGTGCTTAAAAACGTGTATTATTTACTTTGCAAAAGAGAAACAAGCTATTCTGTTTTTCTATAATATTTTTATAGGCACACTAGGAACCATATAGATAGTCATTTAAAAAATTTCATTATTCACATCTTTGGTAAGTATAATGGAGTGAAGGACAAGAAAGATATCACCCTAAATCAAATAAAAAATTGACTAATAATGTATATAAAGTACTTGGCGTATGATATTATAATTCAACAGATGATGACAGTTGATTGTTTTTGCTGTTGTGAGTGTCCTTACTAATGGCCATGGCAGTTACGTGATCAGCAGAATATATCTTCAGGTAAAGATTGAAGTATTTGAGAGTCTCTTTCACACCAATGCTTCCAGTTTAATATTAGAAGATTATTTCCACATGTTAAACATTGCCTTCTGCTTTTATCTTCTTTAAAAATGCAAGTCTTCTTGGAGTGTAGTACATTCAGTGTAGTGCCTTGTCTACCAAAAAATGTTAGGAGGCTGCAAATAAGAAAAGATTGACTGTCTTAAGAATTGCAATTTGAGAGGAACAGATTCAGATAACTTTGAAAGACAGTTGGAGGAAGAAAAGGGGTCAGAGGTTTATATAAAAAGCTATGAAGTTGTGAAAAGTTGCCTAACGAGAACTGTGATTGACTGATGCGAATAAGAAAGTATTTGTTCTTAAGGAATCAAGAATTGTGTTAGGATAGGGTCTGATAAGTACATAGACTCTCATGCATTATGTTAGGGTCTCGTAAGGATCTTGAAGGCCTTCCCTAGTGGCTCAGTGATAAAGAATCTGCTTCCCAATGCAGGAGGCATGAGTTAAATCCCTGGATTGGAAGGATACCCCTGGAGAAGGAAATGGCAACCCACTGCATTATTCTTGCCTGGGAAATCCCATGGACAGAGGAACCTGGTGGTCTACAGTCCATGGGGTTGTGAAAGAGTCAGACACAACTGAACGACTAAGTATCTTGAGTTTCTGACAGATGTTCTGGATGCATTTGTTAAGACAGTTAGTGGTCAAAGGTCAGATTCTGTCCAGACTGAGATGTGCATAAGTCAGAGTTCTTGTGGCCTACAAGCTCCATCTTCAAGTGTCCTCTTAGCAGCTCCATGATGCTTTTGCTTTTATACCTAACACTTCACTCATTCAGGTATAATTCATAAAACACCTGTATTTTGCAGGTTACTTTGCTGGTAAGAGCAATGTATCTGTGAACATTACAGTTAAGGTTCTTGCCCTTGAGGGCTCACATTCTGATGTTAGAGCCAGATGACCAATAAATACACAACATAAATACCTAAAATAGTTAACTGAGGGGATGAAGCTATAAGCGACCTAAGCAGGGTGCTGGGATAGATAATTCAGTAGAGCTGGGGGTGGGGAGGACTTTAAGCAGAAAAGTTCCTCTCTGAGGAACTGGGAAAATATGTGAAACTTGAAGTTGGCCATAGAGGAGAGTGAGGCTGAAGTGAGCATGGGGCTGGAGACAGGGACAAAGCTGATCCCATGGGGCCTTGTAGGTCATAGTAAGGAATTCAGGCTTTATTCTAGGGGAAATGGAAGACCACTGACACGATTTTGTCAGAGGACTGGCCTGGCGTCACTTTGCTTTCGAAAGCTTCTTCTCACTGCAGTGTAGGGAATATTTGCAACTGGTTCAGTTCAGTTCAGTTCAGTTCAGTCGCTCAGTCATGTCTGACTCTTTGCAACCCCATGGACTGCAGCACACCATGCCTCCCTGTCCATCACCAACTCCTGGAGCCTACCCAAACTCATGTCCATCACATTGGTGATGCCACTAACCATCTCACCCTCTGTCGTCCCCTTCTCCTCCAGCCTTCAATCTTTTCCAGCATCAGGGTCTTTTCCAATGAATCAGTTCTTCTCATCAGGTGGCCAAAGTATCAGAGTCTCAGCTTCAGCATCAGTCCTTACAATGGATATTCAGGACTGATTTCCTTTAGGATGGATTGGTTGGATCTCTGTGCAGTCCAGAGGATTCTCAAGAGTCTTCTCCAACACTACAGTTCAAAAGCATCAGTTCTTCAGTGCTCAGGTTTCTTTATAGTCCAACTGTCACATCCATACATGACTACTAGAAATACCATAGCTTTGATGAACCTTTGTTGGTAATGTCTCTGCTTTTTAATATGCTGTCTAGGTTGGTCATAGCTTTTCTTCCAAGGAGAAAGTGTCTTTTAATTTCATGGCTGCAGTCATCATCTGCAATGATTTTGAGGCCCCCCAAAATACTCTCACTGTTTCCATTGTTTCCCCATCTATTTGCCATGAAGTAATGGGACCAGATGTCATGATCTTAGTTTTCTGAATGTTGAGTTTTAAGCTGACTTTTTCACTCTCCTCTTTCACTTTCATCAAGAAGCTCTTTAGTTCTTCACTTTCTGCCATAAGGGTGGCATCATCTGCATATCTGAGGTTATTGATGTTTCTCCCGGCAATCCTGATTCCAGCTTGTGTTTCTTCCAGCCCAGCATTTCTCATGATGTACTCTGCGTATAAGTTAAATAAGCAGGGTGACAATATACACCCTTGACGTACTCCTTTTCCTATTTGGAACCAGTCTGTTGTTCCATGTCCAGTTCTAACTGTTGCTTCTTGACCTGCATACAGTTGTCTCGGGAAGCAGGTCAGGTGGTCTGGTAGTCCCATCTCTTTCAGAATTTTCCACAGTTTATTGTGATCCACACAGTCAAAGGCTTTGGCATAGTCAATAAAGCATAAGTAGGTATTTTTCTGGAACTCTTGCTTTTTCCATGATCCAGCAGATGTTGGCAATTTGATCTCTGGTTCCTCTGCCTTTTCTAAACCCAGCTTGAACCTCTGGAAGTTCACGGTTCACCTACTGTTGAAGCCTGACTTGGAGAATTTTGAGCATTACTTTGCTAGTGTGCGAGATAAGTGCAATTTTGTGATAGTTTGAGCATTCTTTGGCATTGCCTTTCTTTGGGAATGGAATGAAAACTGACCTTCTCTGGTGACTCAGACAGTAAAGAATTTGCCTGCAGTGTGGAAGACCTGGTCCAGGAAGATCCCCTGGAGATGGGAATGGCTACCCACTCCAGTATTCTTGCCAGGAGAATCTCACGGACAGAGGAGCCTGGTGGGCTACAGTCCATGGGCTTGTAAAGAGTCGGACACGACGGAGTAACTAACACCAACTACTAATTTTAGTGGTTGGCTGAGATCTGTCTGCAGGTTTTCTTTCCCAGTGCCCAGGTCCTTCTTTCCTGAGCTGGACTCCTGAGCTGGTGTTTTGAATTCCTTTTGCCTGGAGCAGACTTCTTCCTGAACCACACATTCTCTAGCTGGCAACCTCCCATTTGCTTTTCTTTTTTTTTTTTAAATTGGTGTTTAGTTGCTTTGCAATGTTGTGTTAGTTTTTGCTCTATAGCAAAGTGAGTCAGCTATACATAATCTTCTTTGGATTTCCTTCCCATTTGTTTTTTAAAATGTAAGCCCAAATGCAACCTCCTCTGTGAATAGGATGACCATATAATTATTATCCTCTTGAGATATTTTGAGGGGCACTGGTAAAAATTATCCTAGGAAAACATGAGTAAAATAAAGTGTTCCAAGCAAGAATGAATGACTCTCTGTGACCCCCTGTTGCTTTTACCTACATCATCACAACATTCCATACTATTATTTCTCCTCTTGGATGCTGTATACCCAATAGTTAAGACCATGGGCCCTGAAGTCAGGCCACCAGAATTCACATTTCAGCTCCATCCCCTGCTCACATTGAGCTGTGTGACTTTGGTCAAGTCCCAAAAACTCTCCAGGTTTCAATGTCTTCATTTGTTTAATGCAGGTGATGATGGTGTTTCCTTAATGATTATTTTATTGTAGAGAAAAAAATTAAATAATACATGCAGAATACTTAGCACAGAACCTGGCACATACTTAAGATTCATTAAATATTAACTATTATTGTCTTTTTCAAATAAGACTACAATTATGTTTACAATTCTCTCTCCCCTAATAGACTCTGAGCAACTTAGGGCAGAGACCATGTATTATTTATTCACCTTTGTATTCTTGGTTTACAGCCCAATGCATAGTGTACAAATAATTTTTTTAAAATGACAAAAAATGCAGAAAAGATGAAAAGTGACTTAGAGATTTAAAAAAATGTCCCTACTCCACTTTTTACATGTGAAAGAAGAAAGATAAGTGTATTTCTTGAGTCACAGAGAGAGAATCAAAATCTAGTTCACTTGATTGCTTGACTACTATGCAAAGGTGTCTGATTTGATCATGGTGAGAATAAATAGATATTTGTGTATAGGTGTGCATGCTCAGTGGTTCAGTTATGTTTGAGTCTTTGAGACACCATGGACTGTAGCTTGCCAGGCTCCTCTGTCCATGGAATTTTCCAGGAAAGAATACTGGACTGAGTTGCCATTTCCTCCTCTGGGGATTTTCCTGACCCAGAGATTGAACCAGAGATATCAATGTACTGTCAAGTAAATACCAAAATAATTAGAAGAATCTGTTTCTCAAAATATGAAACAAGTGTAGATGTTTATTCAGTTACTACCTAGGAGTACTAATATTTTTAGGTAAATTAAATAGCAGCTATTTATTATTTTTTGCTTAGTGCTGTTTTGCTTTGTAAATTTGCTTAGAATTTTAATCATACAGCTAAAAATTAATTTCTTGTAATTTGCTTAGAATTTTAATCATACACACAGCTAAAAATTAAAATAAAACAGTATATCTAGAATTATTCAAAATATAATAATGGTTAGAATAGGTCAAGATAAAAAGTCAGAAAGGCTTATGTTGTTACATGTTTTTCTTTAAAACTAGGAATTTAACGTTCTAAAGAGAATAATTTATTTCTCTTAAACAAAAGAAAATAAATATAATTAGAGTCATGGTACTTCAGGATTAGCCAGAACAATGTGAATCAGTTGCCCAGTTCTACTATAGGTGCATCAAGAAGCCAAAAAGGGAAATAGAACTTGGTGAAATGACCCAGAAGATAAGAATTCTTATTGCACATTTAAATTAATCAGGTGCACACCCACACATGCACACGTGACACACTAGATTGCCTCATCACTTTCCCTTTCAAGTGAATGGCAGTCCCTTACCAAACATTCATGGTATCGTCAGTGTAGTCACTTTTATGACCCATTTCCCTTGGTAGCCTATAGCCTCCTAAGGAGAAGGAACTGAGTCTTATTCTTTGATTACCCCCGTGGTGGTGCAGAACTTGGCACATATTGCTGGCATTCAGAATTGTGATGGCATGAGGGAGTGAGTACAATTCCATTGAGAGCATCATGTTAGGAGATACAGGAGCCACCATTATGACCAAGATACAGTTAGAACATCTTCCTTGGGTCCTCACATCTTTACATAAGACTTTCTATTAAAAAATCAGTGAAAACTTATTATCCTGGATGTTATCTGATGCCACTAAGTCAGATTCCTAAGAAGGGGTATAAGAGGAAATAAACTAAAAGATGAAACACACGTGATTTGAAGTTTTAGGAGTTTTTCTCAAATCTCAATGAGTATTCTTGTATGAAACATTATTTCATTTTCATTGAAGACTCACTCATCAAAATCTATGAACTTGAAATTCAAGTCAGGTGTATTATAAAATGCTAAGTGATTATTAAGCAATTTGGTTTTACTGCTTATGACCATACAAATTTTATGGAAATAAATTGATTTAAAATGTGATCTCCAATTTGATGGTACAGTCTATTTGATTTGAGTCCTATAGAGTAATTAGGTAAGATCAAGTTGTATGGTAAATTGTTATATATCTAATTTTTGTGTTCATAAATGTATGTGCTGTAGAGATCAGTTGTTAAATGTATATGAATAGCAGTATTTTTCATATTGTATTTAATTTGTGGAATTGGTGTTTCAATTATTTTACTACTGTCAAAGGGAGAAGGAAAACAAAACCAGTAAAACTGATAAAAGCACAAAGAAATTATGATAAAGAAATAATTTTTCATTTAGAAAAAGATTTATATTAATAGTCAAGGCTACCATTCAAAAGCCAGTAGAAGAGATGTATTTTTAAATTTGTGAAAACTTCTTAGATGTAAATCCTTGCAAATATTCTACCATTGCTATTTTTTGATAAATAGGATTGATTGATCTAGCCTTTAGAAAAGATTGTTAAAATCAAAGAACGAGTATTTTATACTAGGATGCTTTGACTAGTCTGCAGTTGCTAATTTTTATCAACAGATTATAATTTATTAAGTCTTCATGACTTTCAGGTTACTGCCTTGGTACATTTCACGGCAAATGATTTAGCAATAAGTCTATAATAATCTGTTGTTTTAATTATAATCTCTAACTGATGTGTGGAGAGGCAATGGCACCCCACTCCAGTACTCTTGCCTGGAAAATCCCATGGATGAGGGAGCCTGGTAGGCTGCAGTCCATAAGGTCGTGAACAGTCGGACACAACTGAGCGACTTCACTTTCACTTTTCACTTTCATGCATTGGAGAAGGAAATGGCAACCCACTCCAGTGTTCTTGCCTGGAGAATCCCAGGGACGGGGGAGCCTGGTGGGCTGCCACCTATCGGGTCACACAGAGTCAGACACGACTGAAGTGACTTAGCAGCAGCATCAGCAGCAACTGATGTGTGAAAGTAAAACACTTTCTATGACTTTGGATAAAAGTATATGAGTGTTTTAAATGCAGGGTTTAAAGTGAAAACACGTTTGAGTTGCTGATTTAGAAATGGCAAACACCACACATTGAGAAAATAACTCCAGATTAGAAGAAAAAAATCATTTTTTCACTCTCAGTTTGCTGTTAAATTGAGTTATTTAATGAGTCTTTACTGACTACTGTGTGCCTTAAATGTTCATACTGTTAATCATAATCTCCAATAACATTTATTGAATGTGTACTGTGTGTAGATTACTGTACTAAAGGGAGCTAGTAGTTTGAAATGATTAATAGTTTGTTCATTTGCAGTAGAGCCAGGCTCTGCTCTGTGTTGTTTGGGGTTTGATGGTTCATGAGGGAAGCTGCAGGATGTTCATAGAAAAAGGTTGCTTTAAGGTCATTTGAAACAAGGAAGTAACTATGGAATGAAGAAAATTTTCTACATTTTAGGTCAAATTTTGGGAAAGGTATCTTACGTATTTTTCTCTAACATTCTTCACTCTACCTCTTGTATGCTTACTGTGTACCATGTATCCGTATGCAATGCATTATGTGAGTAAAAAGATCAATAAAGCATATTAAGGCTTCCCTAGTTGCTCAGATGGTAAAGAATCTGCCTGCAAGGTAGGAGACCCAGATTCGATCCCTGGGTTGGGAAGATCCCCTGGAGAACGAAATGGCAACCCACTCCAATATTCTTGCCTGGAGAATTCACTGAGGGGACTGGTGGGCTATAGTCCATAGGGTCACAAAGACAGACTGTGTACTCTATATACATATGCAATACATTATGTGAGCACAAAGATCAATAAAACATATTATCCATATATAAAATGCATTTATTACTTATCTGCCATTGAGATAATTCACAAGTACAGTATGAATGATTTTTTACTATTTCTTCAGAAAAGCAAGAACTTGTGGGATAAGACCCCAAACAAGGAAAGTCTTGAAAAGAGAGAAGAGGATTTGCAAAAGATCAGAGACTAGAGATCCTCTGGGTAGTGCAGCAAGAATGGCCTTGAACACACTGGGAATACAGTAGGATCTCTCAAGAGATAAGCAGGCTCTAGAGGAGGATCTCCAGATTAATTAAAATAATCTCAGAAATCATCTGTAAGGGGATATTAAACATAATACCTTAAGTCATCCTTGTTCAACTCCATCAAAATTCAGTTTCTGTGATTAAGTAACTCATGCTGAAATAACTATAGTAGCCTGGGGCTATAGCTTTAAACAAGTTGTTCAAGGGTTATTTTGAGTTATAAGCAGAAAGATTGAAGAGGAGATAGATTTGGGAAATGGTTTATTTAAGAACTTAAGAATCTAAGTTTTAAAAATTGAATCCACGTGCACAAAATATCATGGAGAAGCACAACAGCTTTTTTTGCATAATTAAATGAAAATAAATAACAATATAAAAAAACCCCTCCATTACAATTCTGTAGTTATTCAAATAATCAATATTGAAGGGTTTTATTTTTTCAGGGGAATATGAATCTTTTATAAAAGCTTTAGGATGGCTTCCCTGGTGGTTCAGTTGGTACAGAATCTGCCTGTAATGCTGGAAACATGGGTTCGATACCTGGATCAAGAAAATCCCCAGGAGAAGGAAATGGCAACCCATTCCAGTATCCTCTGTCCTGGAGAGTTCCATGGACAGAGGAGCCTGGTGAGCTACAGTCCGTGGAGTTGCAAAGAGTTGGACGTGACTGAATGACTAACTTCACTTCTGCTTTTAAAATAACTTCAAAAATTATGCAAAAGCACACATCTATCATACAAAATTAACAGAAATAAAAATCCAAAAAAAGAAAATTTTTATAAAGCTTTAATAATCTAGTAAGCATTAGGAAGTCACTGTTAATACTTTGATGTGTTTATGTACTTCTATCTGTGTGTACATGTGGACATAAATAGATGAAGCATGTTTTCCGTGAGTTAGAGAAATGAAAAGGAGGGGAATGTGTGGGCAATGTGAAGGTGGACAGTTTATTTTACATATAACCTACCTATAAGAGCGATTCCACTAGAAGGTTCTTAAGAGAGAGACCCTTAATACAGTGGGGGATGGGGGAGAAAACTGATTCCACCCTTGGTTTCGACCTTCTATTCTTCCCATGGTTCGAGAACTGGATATTTATTAGCTGTCAGAAATTTGTCCCTTGGGAGAATATGACTGATGGTGAGTTAATATAGGGGACACCCTCTGGACCATGGTTTAGCTACTGCTGGACCTTCATATTTGTTGCATGTGTTAGGAAATGAGGAATGCAGTTTGGATCCCAGTGTCATCTGAAAAAGGAAGGTGTGCATGAAGATAGCTTCTTGCTGTGAACCAAATCAGTTGATGAGTATAGAGTCTAGGGCGTGGAAATGCTCATGAATGTTTCTTCCTGTTATTTTTATTAATTCATAAACAATGAATGAATGAATTGTGCTGTGCTTGGTCACTCAGTCGTGTTCGACACTTTGCGACCCCATGGACTGTAGCTTGCCAGGCTCCTCTGTTCATGGGATTCTCCAGGCAAGAATATTGGAGTGGGTTGCCATGCCCTCCTCCAGGGGATCTTCCCAACCTAGGGATTGAACCCAGGTCTCCTGCATTGCAGGTGGATTCTTTTCCCTCTGAACCACCAGAGAAATCCCAATAAATTAATTAAATAATTGTAATTAGTTAATAAACAAGACCATGTGGAAAAGGGTGGAAGAACACTTTCTACATCCCTCTATATCTGTCCCAAAATTCCTTTGGTGAGTTAGCCAAGGAAGATTAATCCCCCATTAACTGATTTAATTCTCACAACAGTCCATGAGGGTAGCTGTATTTTTTTTCTAGGGCTGCCTTAATAAAATGCCACAGATCAAATGACTTAAACATCAGAAATTTATTTCTCACAGTTCTAGAACCAAGATCAAGGTATCAGTAGGGATGGTTTCTCCTGAGACCTCTCTTCTTGACTCAGAGATGGCTGACTTCTCACTGTGTGCTCACATCACCTTTTCTCTGAATATACATCCTTGGGATCTCTTCTTCTTCACTTTTAAAAATTAAATTATAGCTGGTTTGGGCTTCCCAGGTGGTACTAGTGGTAAAGAAATGAAGTGAAGTGAAGTCGCTCAGTCGTGTCCAACTCTTTGTGACCCCGTGGACTGTAGCCCACCAGGTTTCTCCATCCATGGGATTCTCCGGGCAAGAATACTGGAGTGGGTTGCCATTTAATCCACCTGTCAATGCAGGAGACATAAGAGATGCAGCTTCAATCCTGGGGTCAGGAAGATCCCATGGAAGAGGGCATGACAACTCACTCCATATTCTTGCCTGGAGAATCCCATGGACAGAGGAGCCTGGCAGACTACAGTCCATAGGGTTGCAAAAAGTTGGACATGACTGAAGTGTCTTAGCACATAGTTAGTTGACAATGTTATATTAGTTTCAGTTGTACAATATAGTGCTTTAGTATTTTTATATACTACACTTCATTTAAAGTTATTACAAAATAATGGATACTGTATTATACAGTGTACCCATGCTACTTATTGTATACCTAGTAATTTGTATCTCTCTTCTTTTTTGTCCATGCCTTGTGGCATGTGGGATCTTAGTTCCCCAACCAGGGATTGAGCCCATGCTCCCAGTGTTAACCCCTGGACCACCAGGGAAGTCCTGATAGTTTGTATCTCTTAATTTTATAATCCTATCTTGCCTCTTTCCCTTCCCTCTTCCCACTGGTAGCCATTAGTTTGCTCTCTGTATCTGAGTCTAATTCTGTTTTTTAATTTTTATTTTTTTATGCATATGGATGAAATTTTTACTATTTGTGAATACAAATTTAAAGAATAGATTATATTTATAGCAAAACTGATAAGAGTAGACTTTAATTTTATTTAAGAAAATATGTCCAAGTTACTAGTCTAACTGGTCTAACATCACAATGAAGCAATAACTGAGGTCAGCAGCACTGACCATGGAGACTCCAGTTTATTTGGTGATTATGATAAGCAGGAGGATTTTTAATTTCTATATTATATGAAATGAAGATGAAATCAATTTTAAAATGCAAATATACATTTATTTTATTTTTCAGATTTCACAGGTAAATGATAACAAAGTATTTGTCTTTCTCTGACTTATTTCACTAAGCATAGTAACCTCTAGGTCCATCCGTGTTCTCGCAAATGGTGGAATTTCATTCTTTTTTATGGCTAAGTAATATTCCATGGTGTGTGTGTATACATATATAATATATATATATATATACATTATATGTGTGTGTGTATAATAACTTCTTTGTTCTTCAGTTGATGGATATTTGTGTTGCTTCCAGATCTTGACTATTGTAAATAATGTTGCTATGAACATTGCATGTTTTTCTAATTAGTATTTTCATTTCCTATGGGTATACACCCTATGGTGGAATTGCTGGATCATATCTATTATTTTTCTGGTTCTATCTTTGTTGTTGTTGTTCAGTTGCTAAGTCATGTCTGACTCTTTGTGACTGCCTGGGCTGCAGCATGCCACTGTCCTTCATTATCTCCCAGTTTGCTCAAACTCAAGTCCTTTGAATTGGTGATGCCATCCAACTGTCTCATTCTCTGTTATGCCCTTCTCCTCCTGCCCTCAGTTTTTTCTAGCATCAGTGTATTTTCCAGTGAGTTGGCTCTTTGCATCAGGAGGCCAGAGTACTGGAGCTTCAGCTTTAGCATCAGTCCTTCCAGTGAATATTCAGGGTTGATTTCTTTGATGATTGACTGGTTTGATCTCCTTACTGTCCCAGGGACTCTCAAAAGTCTTCTTCAACACCACAGTTAGAAAACATCAATTCTTTGGTGCTCAGCCTTCTTTATGGTTCAATTCTCACATCCGTACATGAATAATGGAAAAACCATAGCTTTGACTATATGGACCTTTGTCAGCAAAGTGATGTCTCTGCTTTTTAATATGCTGTCTAGGTTTGTGATAGCCTTTCTTCCAAGGAGCAAGTGTCTTTTAACATGGCTGCATGAAGTTAATTTTTAGTAGCATGTTATGTAGTTTCCATGTGTTTCAGCTTTACCATTTTCTTCCTGTGTTGATTTCTAGCTGCATACTATTGTTGTGGGGGAAAAAAAGTGGTTACTATAATTTCTGTCCTCTTAAATTTGTTGAGATTTGTTTTTTGTCCTAGTATGTGATCTATCCTGGAGATTGCTCCATGTGTACTTGAAAAGAAATGTTTATTCTGCTGTTTTTGGGTAGAATGTTCTTTTGATATCTAGTACAGCCAACTGATCTATTTTATCATTTAAGGTCAGTGATTCCTTATTGATTTTCTGTCTGGATGATTTGTCCATTGATATATATAGGGTGTTAAAGTTCCCTACTGTTATTTTAGTATTGTCAATTTTTCCTTTTATGCCTTTAACACTTGTTTTATATATTTCTGTGCTCTTGCATTAGGTTCAGTTCAGTTGCTCAGTCGTGTCCAACTCTTTGTGACCCCATGAATCGCAGCACGCCAGGCCTCCCTGTCCATCACCAACTCCCAGAGTTCACTCAAACTCATGTCTATCGAGTTAGTGATGCTATACAGCCATCTCATTCTCTGTTTGTCCCCTTCTTCTCCTGCCCCCAATCCATCCCAGCATCAGAGTCTTTTCCAATGAGTCAACTCTTCACATGAGGTGGCCTAAGTACTGGAGCTTCAGCTTCAGCATCATTCCTTCCAAAGAACACCCAGAACTGATCTCCTTTAGGATGGACTGGTTGGATCTCCTTGCAGTCCAAGGGACTCTCAAGAGTCTTCTCCAACACCACAGTTCAAAAGCATCAATTCTTTGGTGCTCAGCTTTCTTCACAGTCCAACTCTCACATCCATACATGACCACAGGAAAAACCATAGCCTTGACTAGACAGACCTTTGTTGGCAAAGTAATATCTCTGCTTTTGAATATGCTGTCTAGTTTGTACATAACTTTCCTTCCAAGGAGTAAGCGTCTTTTAATTTCCTGGCTGCAATCACCATCTGCAGTGATTTTGGAGCCCCCAAAATAAAGTCTGACACTGTATTAGGTACGTATATGTTAATAAGTGCAATATCCTCTTTTTGTGTTGTTCCTCAGGAATCTTGTCTTCTTATAAGGACAGCAGTTCAGCTGGATGAGGACCCCATGCTTATGACTTCTTTTAACCTTAATTACTTATTTAAAGATTCTATCTCAAAGTGCAGTCACATTGGGGTTATGGCTTCAACATATGATTTTTTTAATGGGATGAGTGTCACAGTTCAGTCCCCAGTAGTGGTACTATTATTATCCCCATTTTATAGAAAATAAAATTCACAAATTTTAATTTACCAGGTTCACCTAGCTAGATAATGATGAAATTCAACCCACATTTGTGTGATTTGGATCACATGTTCTTGACCACCATGCTATATTGCTGTGAGATGCAACTTAGGGATATTTTCCTCTGTCTAGCTTCATTTTACACTCTAACTACTTAATTTAAGATTCTGACATTAAGCTGTCTTTCAGTTTTAGTTTTCAAGGTTGTTTTTAATTTTTATGACTCTTTTCTGTCTTCTGAGTGTTTTTGTGAGAAGATGAGAGAAATTGAATTAGTGACTAGTAAATGATTTTGAGCCATTTGGACTAGCTAACTTCTGATCTCAAGTATATTTTATATGCTTAGAAATAACTGACTCTGGAATGGTATCAAATCTTTTCTTGTCAGATTACAGTAGGCATATTTTTCCCAAAATAAAATGTTTACTTATCAACTGTTTCCTATTGACTATAGTTAGAAAGATTAAGAAAACAAGGCATAAGAGATTCAGTTGTCAGAAAGGGTAGAAGGTTTCAGATTTGGGCACTAGTTCAGAGTTGGGTAGGCAAAAGTGACTGGTCCTGGGTCTTAAGAGTTTGGGGTTAAGGCAATGAGGTTTCTGCTGTTTAATATCAAGTTTTCTAGAGTTCATAGGAAGGGCTAATACATTAGTTAACATACATATGATTCTAATTGTTGAAAGAGAAAGGATACAGAAGCTGGGATAGATTAAGAGTTCTGTTAAGATCAGAAAGTATTAGCTTGCATCAAAGGAAAAAATCAGCACGGACTGACCAAAATAATAGGAAACTTAACTGAAAATTGAGCAACCCAGCAGTAATAATGGACTTCAAACAAAGTTTGATCAAGACAGTTGTAATGCGGTTACTCTGGTTCTACCCTCCTCTGTGTACCTGCTTCTTCAGGTTACTTTTTTTCATGAGAGTAAAGTGGCAACAACAGTTCCACTTATTGTACCTGCACATCACATACTTCTGGGAAGTAGAGATTATCTTTATACCAGAATTTGCAGCATAAGGTCTGATACCCTCTCTGACTACATTAGTCTAGATTTCATGTCCGCGAATGAGCCAATAATAGTGCTCAGAGTGTGCAGTGCAATGATTACCTTATGCTAGGTTTTGTACTCCCATCCTTGGGCTGAGGGTAAAGCAAATTTTCTAGAACCACATGGGTATAACATCAGGGATGAAGGGTAGAATGGTTAGTAGGATGATAACCAAGCTGTCTATTATAGTCACAAATCCTCTTTTTATTGGACCCTAACCAAAATGTAAAAACTAAAGGGATTCCTTGAGACTAAATCATGTTTGTCATGTTTATTAGGCGGCACTTTATATAGGATGCTCTAGTGGGTAACAATCTCAACAGCATCCCTCCAGCTATTGCAGTTTTTAATGCTATTTCTTACCTTGCCTTTCAGTGGAAGCCAACAATCTAGAGCCAAAGTTCAAATCAGTAAAAGCTGTTGTTACAGGACAGGATAATTCCCACTTCTTTACCACATCATATATTCACAGACATAAAGGATGGACAAAATAGGAATTGCATTTCTCCTTTAATATATGGGAGGCTAATGGTAATTTCTTTGTTCACTTCAATATTTCATATTCATTTTTGACTTGAACTTTAGTGTCTTTCCTGCAGTACATCACTTTAAATATATTTATAAACCTGTTAAAGAAATAGAGACAAATCCGAAATGAAATTCCATTAATAAAGCATGAAGCCAGATACACTAATTCCCTTAATTTATAGTTCTGTAAATTATAATTTATTTAACTATGAAGAAGTTGACTTAGTGACTTACATTTGATTTTTCAATCTATATTCACTATTCATGTATATGTAAGCACATAATCAGAGCTTATATTTATGGGATCGACAAAACTCTTTAAAAAATAAAGTGAAAGTTGCTCAGTTGTGTCCAGCTCTTTGTGACCCCGTGGACTGTAATCCATGGAATTCTCCAGGCCAGAATACTGGAGTGGGCAGCCTCTCCCTTCTCCAGGGGATCTTCCTGACCCACAAATTGAACTGGGACCTCCTGCATTACAGGGCAATTCTTTACCAACTGAGCTATCAGGAAAGCTGCTCCTCCACCTCCCTGCCCCAAATAAAAGTAATAATGGTCAACTATAACTTATGGAGGAATTAGTTTATGAGTACATTTATGGTAAAGCCTCTGAACTTTGCCACCAAAATGTCATTGAATTAGAAGGAAAGTAGCTTCCAAAGAAAATGCAGGGGAGCAAGGAAGCAAATACCACCATTTAACTCTTCTTTCAGAGGGTACCATCTGTTACATGTTGAGTGACAGCTTATACAATTAGAAAGCTCATTATAACTTTTTTGGTGAAAAAGTGAATTGATTCAAGCAAATTTATTATAGAAATTAAGTCAACTGTTAACACTATCCTGATTTGAATACATGCATATGGGCTTTGGAATAAAAAGATATTTTCTGTTGTGCTGTCGCATCTTTGTGGTAACTGACTATTCCTAGTAGCTAAATCTCTCTACAACTTGAAAGAAAGGAAAGGAAAGAGAAAGAATAAAGAAAGAAAGGAAGGAAGGAAAGAAAGAACAGAAAGAGAGTGGAGAGAGAGTAAGAGAGAGCAAAGGAAGGAAGGAGGGAAGGAAAGAGAGAGAGGGAGGAAGTCATTGATATCCCTTTCTTATTTTTCCTGTGCATTATCACAGTAATATTCTCAGGGCTTTAAAGATGTCTGCTCTCTTTTAATATGACTTTTTTTTTGGTCATAAGAAACTGTGCTAAACATGGATGTGGAAAAGAAAAGCATTAGCAGAAAGGCAAAATAACTAATACTAGATAAGTAAGATGAAAAAATAATAATGTAAATAATATCAGAGAGGAGGTGAACTTTTGTCAGAAACTTATCTAACCCTAAGGCATATCATTAAAATTTCTAACAGAGTGGCCAAATAATAATAGTTTAGCAGAAACTTTGAACCTGATGTGATTGTAATATGTGAGAAGTATATTTATAAGTCTGCATGAGAGTGTGTTTGTATATTTATGTATTAGCAATATATACCACAAAAGAATTCTTTAGCTGCATCATGTTTTTCAATGTTACAGTTTCCCATACTTATTTACATCTCATCTAAGGGACTTTCTTTGTAGAAACTCTTCTATGGGGTTGCCAGATTTGGACACAATTTAGCAACTAAACCACCACTACCATAGAATTTTATACGTACCATGAAAGTGAAAGTGAAAATGTTAGTTGCTCAGTCATGTTCAACTTTTTGCGACCCCCTGGACTGGACTGTAGCCAGCCAGGCTCCTCTGTTCATGGAATTCTCCAGGCAAGAATACTGGAGTGGGTTGCCTGTCCTCCTCCAGCAGATCTTTCCAACCCAGGGATCAAACCTGGGTCTCCTGCATTTCAGGCAGATTCTTTACTGTCTGAGCCACCAGGGAAGCCCATATGTATTATGGACAACTTAAAGTTGTCTGTGTGTGTTTTGGACAACTTTAAATAAATATCTCCAAGTTGTCAAGTTTTCATCCTTTTATAATATTGCTAAGTTGAATGAATTGTTTCCTCCTCATTGTACTGCTGTCATACTACTAAGACAGCATTTGTCAAAATGTATTACAGCTAAGGAACCACCTCCAACTGTGAAGACATGGACAGAGACTGTCTTGCCCATCGTATACCCTCAGCATCTGTTTGGGCATCTAGTGCCTATTAGGTGCTCAGTATTGGATTTGTTGAATGACTGAATTGATAAAACCACTTTGAGGGAGGGTTGCAACTGCAAGTGATTCTTGCCTTCAGGCTATTCATAATATAGAAATGGAGATTGTATGTTACTTATTAATAACAAGGGTCACTAATATTGGGAAGAAAACCATGTGCTAAGTAAGAATCTTGACTTAGATTTGAATTCATCCTTCAGAGGTGCAGAACTGTGCAGGGACTGGGAGCACATATTCTACAGACATTATCTGAGTTCCGTCTCAGCTCTGCTGTTTGCTAACAAATATCCTGGCCAGCTGGCAAGTAAATTAATTTTCTGAGTTTTAGACTCCCATCTTAAAGGGGCTTGTCGATAATAATATACTATCTACCACGTAGCTATTGCTGCTGCTTGGTCTCTTCAGTCGTGTCCGACTCTGTGCGGCCCTAGGGATTGCAGCCCGCCAGGCTCCTGTGTCCATGGGATTCTCCAGGCAAGAGTGCTGGGGCGGGTTGCCATGCCCTCTTCCAGGGATCTTCCTGACACAGGGATCGAACCCGCATCTCTTACGTCTACCTCCACTGGCAGGCAGGTTCTTTGCTACTAGTGTCACCTGGGAAGCCACATAGAGTTGTTATGAATTTAAATGAGTTTGCTCTCTCAGTGTGGTGAGAACAGTATCTGGCATATAATAAATAGTCGTAATAAGCCATGAAATCTTTGGGCTTCTAAAAAAAGTCTTCATAAATAATATGCTTTCGGCATTTTTCTTCCGAATTGAACTTCAGTGTTATTTTTTTTTTTTTAATTACCTAAAAGGCACAGTTTTTGTTGGTTTATTTATCTATCTAACTTGTATCTATCTACCTACCATCTCTCTCTCTCTAGGACTGATGAGGATTATTATTAGGGACGATAATATCTGGGCACATGGAAAAAGTGGAAAGTAGATAGATTTTGTGCTTGCTTCTTGAAAAAGAATCATTTTCTCCACAAGATGTTTAACTGAAACCGGAAAAGCCTGAAAATTTATTTATTTTGGCATAGCATGTTCAGAGCTTATGTAACTATCTGTGAAATTCATTTGTCACAGTCTATTTCCACCTTTTCTTCCCTTATCTTTAGCTATCAGAGTAAATTTAAACAGAATGGAACTGAATGCCAGGACTAACTTTCAAATGAATGGCAATTGAGAAGGCAGGACTCTAAATAAAAAAGAAATGAGAGTATTTACCCAGGGAGGGTGATAGTAGGTGTAGCTGATCCACAGGGTAAGGAAGTTATCTCATACCAGGGAGCCCAGAGCAGATAGAGAAGCTCCCCTGGAAGTTCCTGATGTCTTGAGAAAGGGTGAAGATGTCAAAGACTATTACTCCCTTCTTCGAAAATGTTTGGAGATCTTTAAAATAGGAGAGTTCACCATCTGTCTTGAGTGATGATTTGTTCACTTTCCCTGAAAACATAGTTGGAGTAGTTGGCTTTCTAGACCTTGGCAAATCTATATAAAGTATACAGTTCTAATGTGGCAGAGTTTTCTTGTGGATCTTTTTTGCAGTTGTCACTTATTCCATAAAGAAGAGATATCTATCTATCTATCTATCTGTCATCTAAATATCTATCAAAATACTTGAAGGAGGAATGTATAAAAGTGATAACTAAAGACTTCATTTAAAATGACTAAATTCATGTTACAGGCTGAGAACAACACACAATTAAGTTAGTTAGGCCAAACACAGTGGGCGACCTAATTTATAATTTCTCCTCACTGAGGAATTAATAGAAACTTTTTTGGTGTGCTTATTAGAAATGTCTATTTCCTGACCTATTCCAGAGCATCTTCTTTTTCCATCTCTGTGTTCATTCCATCTTTCTCTTCTCTCGTACATAGTTTGTGCTCTAGGCCAGCACTATCCAGTCCAAGTATAATGTGAGCCACATCAGCTCAGTTCAGTCGCTCAGTTGTGTCCGACTCTTTGCGGCCGCATGAATCTCAGCACACCAGGCCTCCCTGTCCATCACCAACTCCCGGAGTTCACTCAGACTCACGTCCATCGAGTTCGTGATGCCATCCAGCCATCTCATCCTCGGTCGTCCCCTTCTCCTCCTGCCCCCAATCCCTCCCAGCATCAGAGTCTTTTCCAATGAGTCAACTCTTCGCATGAGGTGGCCAAAGTACTGGAGTTTCAGCTTTAGCATCATTCCTTCCAAAGAAATCCCAGGGCTGATCTCCTTCAGAAAGGACAGGTTGGATCTCCTTGCAGTCCAAGGGACTCTCAAAAGTCTTATCCAACACCACGGTTCAAAAGCATCAATTCTTTGGCACTCAGCTTTCTTCACAGTCCAACTCTCACATCCATACATGACCACAGGAAAAACCATAGCCTTGGCTAGATGGACTTCAGTCGGCAAAGTAATGTCTCTGCTTTTGAATATGCTATCTAGGTTGGTCATAACTTTTCTTCCAAGGAGTAAGCGTCTTTTAATTTCATGGCTGCAATCACCATCTGCAGTGATTTTGGAGCCCCCCAAAATAAAGTCTGACAGTGTTTCCACTGTTTCCCCATCTATTTCCCATGAAGTGATGGGACCGGATGCCATGATTTTCGTTTTCTGAATGTTGACCTTTAAGCCAACTTTTTCATTCTCCTCTTTCACTTTCATCAAGAGGCTTTTTAGTTCCTCTTCACTTTCTGCCATAAGGGTGGTGTCATCTGCATATCTGAGGTTATTGATATTTCTCCCAGCAATCTTGATTCCAGCTTATGTTTCTTCCAGTCCAGCGTTTCTCATGATATACTCTGCATATAAGTTAAATAAGCAGTGTGACAATATACAGCCTTGACGTACTCTTTTCCCAATTTGGAACAAGTCTGTTGTTCCATGTCCAGTTCTAACTGCTGCTTCCTGACCTGCATACAGATATCTGAGGAGGCAGGTCAGGTGGTCTGGTATTCCCATCTCTTTCAGAATTTTCCACAGTTTATTGTGATCCACACAGTCAAAGGCTTTGGCATAGTCAATGAAGCAGAAATAGATGTTTTTCTGGAACTCTCTTGCTTTTTCCATGATCCAGTGGATGTTGGCAATTTGATCTCTGGTTCCTCTGCCTTTTCTAAAACGAGCTTGAACATCAGGAAGTTCATGGTTCACGTATTGCTGAAGCCTGGCTTGGAGAATTTTGAGCGTTACTTTACTAGCATGTGAGATGAGTGCAATTGTGTAATAGTTTGAGCATTCTTTGGCATTGCCTTTCTTTGGAATTGGAATGAAAACTGACCTTTTCCAGTCCTGTGGCCACTGCTGAGTTTTCCAAATTTGCTGGCATATTGAGTGCAGCACTTTCACAGCATCATCTTTCAGGATTTGAAACAGCTCAACTGGAATTCCATTACCTCCACTAGCTTTGTTCATAGTGATGTTTTCCAAGGCCCACTTGACTTCACATTCCAGGATGTCTGGCTCTAGATTAGTGATCACACCATCATGATTATCTGGGTCATGAAGATCTTTTTTGTACAGTTCTTCTGTGTATTCTTTCCACCTCCTCTTAATATCTTCTGCTTCTGTTAGGTCCAGACCATTTCTGTCCTTTATCGAGCCACATAGATAATTTTAAATTTTCTTGAAGCCATATTAAAAAATAATGAGGTAAAATTAATTTTAATAGTATATTTTATTTAACTCAGTATATCTAAAATATGGTGCTTCCCTGGTGGCTCAGTTAGTAAAGAATCTGCCTGCAACGCAGGAAGCTGCCTATAGTTCGGGACACCTGGTTTCAATCCCTGGGTCAGGAAAATCCTCTGGAGAAAGAAATGGCAACCCACTCCAGTATCTTGCCTGGGAAATCCCATGGACAGAGGAACCCGGGGCGGGGGGGGGGGGGTGGGGTGGGGTGGTGGCTACAGTCTAAGTGGTTGTAAGAGTTGGACACAACTTAGTGACTAAACCAAAATATTTTAAGTTCAGTTTGTAGTCAGTATAATACTAATGAGCTACTTGATATCTTTTGGCACTAGGTCTTTAAAATAGAATGTGTATTTTTCACTTATGTAGTTCATCACAATTAGGCCTAACCACATTTCATGGCTATTGTTTTGGGTCAAGGAGCTCCAGACCTTCCATGTTGTAAGGATCGCTTACTTAGGTTTGCCCTAAAAATGCTTGCAATGTACAGATATAAAGAATATAATGCATGCAGTGAAACATTAACTCCACTCTCTGACACCTTCATCTCTCTCCAGCTATATCTTCTCCAACCTCTACAACTACTTTTTTTTGTGTGTGTGTGATTTATAGTCTAACTATCTTCTTCATAATGATTTGGTCACATCTTATATTCTTTTGTTCCTTCTCTTTGCATTTTTTATATTACACTTAATCATTGGTTGCTACATGAGAGTCTGGTTTTAGAAAATGTTGACATGTTAGCTAATAATTACACTAGTTAAAATGGCTAGCTAAAAAATAGAAGTGACAGAAAGAAAGCATCTACTTTATAGCTAGAGATTAATTTTGGTTAATTGTCCAAATATTGTGTGTGCTCAGTCACTCAGTTGGGTCTGACTTTTTGTTGCCCCATGTATTGTAGCCTGCCAGCCTCCACTGTCCATGGAATTTTCCAGGCAAGAATATTGGAGTGGGGTGCCATTTCCTACTCTGGGGGATCTTCCAGAACCAGGGATCAAATTTGAGTGTTTGCATTGGCAGGCAGATTCTTTACCACTAGGGCCACTTAGGAAGCCCAGTCCAAATATAAGATAGGTGAATTTTTAAAATACATTGGGTATGAATCAAAAATATGGATTTAAAAGGCAAAGGAGAAAACGAAAGTTATATGCATCTGAATGCAGAGTTCCAAAGAATGGCAAGGAGAGATAAGAAAACCTTATTCAGTGATCAATGCAAAGAAATAGAGGAAAATAATAGAATGGGAAAGACTAGAGATCTCTTCAAGAAAATTAGCGATACCAAGGGAACATTTCATGCAAAGATGGGCACAAAAAAGGACAAAAATGGTATGGACCTAACAGAAGCAGAAGATATTAAGAAGAGGTGGCAAGAATACACAGCAGAATTATACAAAGAAAGATCATCATGACCCAGATAACTATGATGGTGTGATCACTCACCTAGAGCCAGACATCCTGGAATGTAAAGTCAAGTGGACCTTAGGAAGCATCACTATGAACAAAGCTAGCAGAGGTGATGGAATTCCAGTTGAGCTATGTCAAATCCTAAAAGATGATGCCATGAAAGTGCTGCACTCAACATGCCAGTAAATTTGGAAAACTCAGCAGTGGCCACAGAACTGGAAAAGCTCAGTTTTCATTCCAATCCTAAAGAAAGGCAATACCAAAGAATGTTCAAACTACCACATAATTGCACTCATCTCACATACTAGCAAAGTAATTATCAAAATTCTCCAAGCTAGGCTTCAATAGTAGCTGAACTGTGAACTTCCAGTTGTTTAAATTGGTTTTAGAAAAGGCAGAGGAACCAGAGATCAAATTGCCAACATCCATTGGATCATAGAAAAGCAAGAGAATACCAGAAAAACATTTACTTCTGCTTTATTGATTACGTCAAAGCCTTTGACTGTGTAGAACACAACAAACTGTGGAAAATTCTGAAAGAGATGGGAATACCAGACCACCTGACCTGCCTCCTGAGAAATCTGTTTGCAGGTCAAGAAGCAACAGTTAGAACTGGACATGGAACAACAGACTTGTTCCAAATTGGGAAAAGAGTACGTCAAGGCTGTGTATCGTCACTCTGCTTATTTAACTTCTATGCAGAATACATCATGAGAAACGCTGGGCTGGGTGAAGCACAAGCTGAAATCAAGATTGCTGGGAGAAATATCAATAACCTCAGATACGCAGATGATACCAACCTTATAGCAGAAAGTGAAGAGGAACTAAAAAGCCTCTTGATGAAAGTAAAAGAGGAGAGTGAAAAAGTTGGTTTAAAACTCAACATTCAGAAAACGAAGACCATGACATCCAGTCCCATCACTTCATGGGAAATAGATGGGGAAACAATGGAAACAGTGACAGACTTTCTTTTCTCGGGCTCCAAATCACTGCAGATGGTGACTGCAGCCATGAAATTAAAAGATATATATATATATATAAATGCTGGAGAGGGTGTGGAGAAAAGGGAACCCTCCTACACTGTTGGTGGGAATGCAAACTAGTACAGCCACTATGGAGAACAGTGTGGAGATTCCTTAAAAAATTGCAAATAGAATTCCCTTATGACCCAGCAATCCCACTGCTGGGCATACACACCAAGGAAACCAGAATTGAAAGAGACACATGTACCCCAATGTTCATCACAACACTGTTTATAATAGCCAGGACATGGAAACAACCTAGATGTCCATCAGCAGATGAATGGATAAGAAAGCTGTGGTACATATACACAATGGAGTATTACTCAGCCATTAAAAAGAATACATTTGAATCAGTTCTGATGAGATGGATGAACCTGGAGCCTATTATACAGAGTGAAGTAAGCCAGAAAGAAAAACACCAATACAGTATACTAACACATATATATGGAATTTAGAAAGATGGCAATGATGACCCTGTATGCAAGACAGCAAAAAAGACACAGATGTGTATAGTGAACTTTTGGACTCTGTGGGAGAGGGAGAGGGTGGGATGATTTGGGAGAATGGCATTGAAACATGCATACTATCATGTAAGAATCAAATCACCAGTCCATGTCCGATGCAGGATACAGCATGCTTGGGGCTGGTGCACGGGGATGACCCAGAGAGATGTTATGGGGAGGGAGGTGGGAGGGGGCTTCATGTTTGGGAACGCATGTACACCTGTGGTGGATTCATGTCAATGTATGGCAAAACCAATACAGTATTGTAAAGTAAAATAAAATAAAAATAAAAATTAAAAAAAAAGATATATATATATATATATATATTTTGTAAGCAAAGCTATACCAACTTGGACAGCATATTAAAAAGCAGAGAGATTACTTTGCCAACAAAGTCTGTCTATTAAAAGCTGTGGTTTTTCCAGTAGTCATGTATGGATATGGGAGTTGGAGTATAAAGAACGGTGAGCACTGAAGAACTGATGCTTTTGAATTGTGGTTTTGGAGAAGACTCTTGAGCATCCCTTGAAGTACAAGGAGTTCCAACCAATCTATCCTAAAGGAAATCAGTCCTGAATATTCATTGTAAAGACTGATGCTAAAGCTGAAACTCCAATACTATGGCCACCATATGTGAAGAACTGATTCATAGGAAAAGACTCTAATGGTGGGAAAGATTGAAGGCAGGAGGAGAAGGGAACTACAGAGGATGAGATGGTTGGATGGTATCACCAACTCAATGGGCATGAGTCTGAGCAAGCTTTGGGAGCTGGTGATGGACAGGGAAGCCTGGGATGCTGCAGTCCATGGGGTCAGAAAGAGTCAAACATGACTGAGCGAGTGATCTGAAAAATTGAGTGCTTCTTTATTCATATAATTATGAAATGAAGATAATTGCCCTTGTTTTTATATGCAAGTCTTGAGCTTATAGTATACTTTGGCCCTCAAAAATAGCTTGTATGGAATATTTAATACTGCAATAAGGTAGTGGATTTTTACTGACTCATTTTGTGAATGGTGCACTTTGCACTGTTTTCCAGAAGAGGTAGAAGATTTATATGACCTTTCAGTTTGGGGACTAAACTTTCCCTACACATGACACAACAGTGCACACAGATGTATGGAGATATTGATCCACTCAGCCACTAGAGTAGCTGGCTTTTGCCTGGGGGTGACCCAAAGCCTTTGCTGTCATCTCAGCTTGCAGCAACCTCTTCCGTAATCCCAGAGCATTGTGTAAATGGTGTTTTCTATGAGAGCCAAGATTTGGTAAAGGTTGGGAAGCTCTGCCACAGTAGATCTAAATGTCACTTCAATTTTAAAAGTACATGAGATTCTACTTAAGGTGGAAAATGTGTTAAGTAGGAAGTTTAACCCAGTACTCTGTGACAACTTAGAGGCGTGGGATGGGATGGGAGGTGGGAGGGAGGTTCAGGAGGGAGGGGACATATGTATACTCATGGCTGATTCACGGTTATTGTATGGCAGTAAGCAACATGACATTGTATAATAATAAAGTTGAGAAATCTGGGGAACAAAAAGAAAATGTGTTTGGATGTTAAAGAAATATAGTATTTTCCCCCATATCCCTTTCCATAGGTAATTGTGTCTCCTTGAACTCCTTTCAAGTTTCCAAGTAAAGTTTGCTTTAGCTTTTGATTCTTGTTAAACCTACTAAGTTTGGTTTCCCAGTCTGCAAAAATCATATCAGTTCAGTTCAGTTCAGTCACTCAGTTGTTTCTCTTTGTGACCCAAAGGACTGATGCGTACCAGGCTTCCATGTCCATCATCAACTCCTGGAGCTTACTCAGACTCATGTCCAGCGAGTCGGTGATGCCATCCAACTGTATCATATACTGTTAGTTATTTTTTTTCACATACTGTTAATTATTAAAAATGTTTAAAAATATTATTTGCAAGCATTTTAGAAGTAAAAAAAAGAAGTAGGCAAAACAAAGGGTAAGTAGTTATTTTATTTTCAAACTTACATGTTTTCCAATTTTGATATATTCTTCTAGGATATAGCCTCTCTAAAAAAATAAATAACTAAAAATAATTTTGAAATATTGATAAAGCAAGCATGAAAAAATGCATATTATTATTTGGTCAAAGAAAAACAATTTCAAATATTATCAATTCCTATTTCTTATTAGTTATCTGATATTCTCATTTTCACTGCTGCTGCTAAGTCGCTTCAGTCGTGTCCGACTCTAACATGTTTTAAATGTTATGCTCTTAAAGTTGCAACAACAGAGTGGATCTTTAATACCCTTAAAGAGGACCTTCACCTATGCAAGTCAGTGAGACATAAAGAGAGCAAGAAAGATATTTAAGGTCACACAGACAGTTGCTATGGAACTTAGAGTCATGTTTCTATTGTTATCCCTGGTGTCATGGAGAGTTTTCAGTTTTGTTTCTTTTCTGCCATTCTGCTTAAAGTCTTCGCGTATGAATAGACCCATAGATTTAAAGATAGTGTCTCACAGAGATTAGGTAAAGGATGCTTGTATTAGCATCACAACATATATTGGTTCTTTCTTAAAAAGCTAAAAATAATCCTTGATGACTGTGGAAAAAATGGAACAAAAGCTATAATGGCAGTATTTAAAATATTCAATATAAAATTTAATATTAAATATTAAAATAATAATATTCAGCTTGCTAATGTTTGCCTGGTAGTAATTCTATTAGAAACTTTATTTTTGGTCATAAACATTATTGAGTTGTAGATAATCATGAATATTTTTTCAATTATGAAAATTGTAGGACTGTCAATTTACATAATAACAACATTTTTTTATTCTCTAATTTACCTCTTTTTTTTTTTTAAAAAAAGGAATACTTTATTTATTTATTTTTGGCCACACCCCATGACATGCGGGATCTTAGTTCCCCAGCCAGGGATCGAATCCATGCCCCTTGCAATGGAGGCATGGAGTCTCAACCACTGGACCTCCAGGGAAGTCCTACCTTTTCTTTTTATTATTAACAAAGTTTAGTAAATTATTCTTTTAAGAAAAGAATTCCCTGGTTTCCCAATGGTTAGGACTCCTTGCTTCCACTGCTGGGGGCCAAGGTTCTATCCCCAGTCAGGGAACTAAAATCTGTGGTGTGGCAAAAAGAAAGAAAAAAAGAAATAAGCTTGATATAAAAGAGGAACCTATAAGAAATGAACTTAGATGGCCAAAAATTTGAGTTGAATTTCTTGAAGTAAATAACCATAGGCTTATTGGGTGCACATTTGGAATTATCTTATTAAATGATCTTAACTTTCTAATCAAAGCTTTTCTTGAAGGGAAAAAAGGTTGGTTTTTTCTCCTGATAAACTGTCAAAATATGCCTATTTTTATCAACACATTTGAATTTGACTTCTACTTAAAGGATTTAAGTACATATGGGTGTGTGCTAAGTTGCTTCAGTCATGTCTGACTCTGTGAGACCTTATGGACTGTAGCCTGCCAGGCTCCTCTGTCCATGGGATTCTCCAGGCAAGAATACTGGAGTGGGTTGCCATTTCCTCCTCCAGGGGACTTTCCCAACCCAGGAATCGAATCGGCGTCTCTTATGTCTCCTGCATTGGCAGGTAGGTTCTTTACCACTGGTGCCACCTGGGGAGCCCTGAGGACTACATGTGGGTAATTCTGATTACACCTGGCAAGTGTGCTCTGTCTTGAAGTCAGTCTCTGCAAGAGCTCTCTGTCAAAGACATAAGTCTAACTCCCAAAGCCTTGAACAATGGACTACAGAAACAGGTTATGTTTTCTAGGAATCTTACATGTAGCTTATCTTAGAGCATAACTTCCTAAAAGTTCTTTTTATATCTCTCTTGGAGAAGGCAATGGCAACCCACTCCAGTACTCTTTCCTGGAAAATCCCATGGATGGAGGAGCCTGGTAGGCTGCAGTCTGTGGGGTTGTGAAGAGTCGGGCACGACTGAGAGACTTCACTTTCACTTTTTACTTTCGTGCATTGGAGAAGGAAATGGCAACCCACTTTAGTGTTCTTGCCTGGAGAATCCCAGGGACAGTGGAGCCTGGTGGGCTGCCGTCTATGGGGTCGTATAGAGTCGGACACGACTGAAGCAACTTAGCAGCAGCAGCCATCTCCCCAAGTGCCATACTCATATATGAAATCTCTGAGTCACCAGAGAGGAAATTGACTGACTAGAGATCTAGCTTACCCATTGGAAGGAAAGTTATGACCAACCTAGACAGCATATTAAAAAGCAGAGACATTACTTTGCCAACAAAGGTCTGTCTAGTCAAGGCTATGGTTTTTCCAGTAGTCATGTTTGTATGTGAGAGTTGGACTGTAAAGAAAGCTGAGCGCCAAAGAATTGATGCTTTTGAACTGTGTTGTTGGAGAAGACTCTTGAGAGTCCCTTGGACTGCAAGGAGATCCAACCAGTCCATCCTAAAGGAGATCAGCCCTGGGTGTTCATTGGAAGGACTGATGCTGAAGCTGAAACTCCAATACTTTGGCCACCTGATGTGAAGGGCTGATTCATCTGAAAAGACCCTGATGCTGGGAAAGATTGAGGGCAGGAGGAGAAGGGGATGACAGAGGATGAGATGGTTGGATGGCATCACTGACTCAATGGACATGAGTTTGGGTAGACTCTAAGAGTTGGTGATGGACAGGGAGGACTGGTGTGCTGTGGTTCATGGAGTTGCAAAGAGTTGGACACGACTGAGTGACTGAACTGAACTGAACTGAAAGAGAGCTAGCTGGACTCTAAGCTGTGGAATTGGGCCTCTGCTCATTTTGCACTTCATACTTGGCTTGATGTGGCATTGCAAAAATAGTTGTGAATACTTAGAGTGGATAATTCTATTATTCTTCAATCATAATATACTTGAAAAACTTGCATGTAGACATATGCATGATATTGCTAAAGATTAAACTCTGGTTAATATGACCAGAAAATAAAAATCTAAATTGTTTCCATTTGGTCTTATCTGAAAGGATAATTATTCGAGCAGAGCTTTTTCTTATGATAATTAAAGTGATGATCTATGATAATATTTATAGAGCCTTGCATTCTGATGACATGCAAGTTTGAGAAATTCTAATATAATTTCATGGACTAAAACCATGCTTAAGGGAGATGCCATTAAATATACAAATAGGCTCGGATGTAAATTATGCATGTCCAGTTTCATCTTCCTCAGATTCCTATCTGATTTTGTATATAGGCTTTCATGTCTTAGATGAGGCCAAATGTGGAAAAAAGGGGTCTTTCCTAAAAAATATTCTATTATTTTCAAAAAGAATGCACTGGTAATGTAAATAGTTAAAATAATGAAACCTCTGAAATAGCAACTGTGTGGCACAGTACTTTGAGAGCCAGTGTCTAAAAGAGGCAAGCCCGAGAAAATACCTAGGTTAATTTCTACATGGACAGAGATTGGTAGCTTGATTTTCTGGACCTGAGTGTTTCGGAAGGCACTAAAAATTGGACTACTTGGGAGAAGCTATAAGGGCCTTAACACAGATGTATTGTTCATGTATATTGAACAATGCTGAGTTACTAAGTAGTTTATTTTTCTTTATAGTTAACTCTTTTTAAAAAAAATTTTAATTGGAGGATAATTAATTTACAATGTTGTGCTGGTTTCTGCCACACATCGACATGAATCAGCCACAGGTATAGATATGTCCCCTCCCTCTTCAACCTCCCTCCCATTTCCCAGCCCATCCCACCCCTGCGGGTCGTCACAGAGCACTGGGTTGAGCTCCCTGTATCAAGCAGCAAATTCCCAATAGCTTTTTTTTTTTACAGATGATAATGTATATGTTTCCATGCTACTCTTGAATAACACAGTTGAGTCTTAGAATCACTTGTTTCAGGTGGGAGCAGGAGAGTAAATGATTTCCCTAGGGTTATGCTGAGGTAAAGCTTAAAATAAAGTAGACCTATGGATGATTCTGCAGGAGACACTGTTTGTGGGTTTTTTTTTTTCTTTTGAAATGCTGTTTTAACCCTTGCCTTCACGCTGGAGGAAATTTATGTAAGGGCAGAGATGGGGTTTTCTCTGTTCACCCATGATGTAGCTTCTTGAAAAATAGCTCACAGTAGCTGATTGGTGGAGAGAGGATGCTTGTAAGAGACAGGAGCCTGTTTGCCTTATAAGGTGCTGCTAAGGACATGCTGAAACATATATTGCTATTTGTAAAATGTCAGTCAAATCATTCATAAATACTTACAATTGCATTTACTTTGCTTTCCTGAATAAGAACCAATTGCACAAAACAGTTACATAAAGGAGTGTATTTTTTTTTTCCCTCCTAACAACGGGTGCTGCGGCTGCTGTTTAGTTGCTTGGTCCAGTCCAACTCTTTGCGTCCCCATGAACTATATGGCCGGTCAGTCTCCTCTCCCCCTGGGATTTCCCAGGCAAGAATACTGGGGTGGGTTGCCATTTCCTTCTCCAGGGGATCTTCCTGACCCAAGGATGGAACCCCGTCTCCTGCATTGGCAGGCGGATTCTTTACCACTGAGCCACCTGAGAAGCCCCTAACAATGGGTATCACTGTTTATATAAAGATGCTCTCAGCTTTAAGGGCTTCCCTTGTGGTTCAGCGGGCAAAGAATCCACCTGCAATGCTGGAGACCTGGGTGTGATCCCTGGGTGGGGAAGATTCCTTGGAGAAGGGAACAGCTACCCACTCCAGTATTCTGGTCTGGGGAATTCCATGGACTGTATAGTCCATGGGGTCGCAAAGAGTTGGATGTGACTGAGTGACTTTCACTTTCAGTTTTAAGCACCTGTCTGAGCATTTCATCTATTAATAGATGATGAAAGCTAATATTTGGAAATCTGGCCAGGATACATTCTAATATCTGAAAATGAATAGTACAGGTATTATGAATTCAGATATTTAGCATTTTGGGCCACATTAGGTTGTAAAGAAATATTATTAAAGCAATATTTCATAATTTGAAATAAAATTTATTAAATATTTATATATTTTTAAATTATAAAATTTATAAAAACTTAAATTTTTAAATAATTTTGTAAAATTATAAGAATTATAAAATTTATAAAAACCTTTTATAAAAATGGTTACTTTTTTCTCATCGGCCTAATCATCACTGCTAACCTTTGTAAAGTGTTAAAACAAAGTTCAAGTAGGAAATCAGGTATATATATGCTAAGAGGAAACTATTGGCATCTTGATTTACCTGTAAACTTCTGGTAAATAGGGGCTTTCCTGGAAGCTCAGCTGGTACAGATCTGCCTTCAGTGCTGGAGACCCCAGTTCAATCCCTAGATAGGGAAGATCTGCTGGAGAAGGGATAGGCTACCCACTCCAGTGTTTTGGGGCTTCCCTGGTGGCTCAGCTGGTAAAGAATCTGCCTACAATGCGGGAGACCTGGGTTCGATCCTTGGGTTGGGAAGATCCCCTGGAGAAGGGAACGGCTAACCACTCCAGTGTTCTGGTCTCTAGAATTCCCCTGACTGTATAGTCCATGTGGTCCCGAAGAGTTGGACACGACTGAGCAACTTTCACTTCTCTGGTAGTTGCGTTTAGTCACACTGAATGACACAAAATTATGCTCCGGGTCAAGACCTTTTGTTTTTCTGTACTCTTCTCAAAAGATTTCATACTTCCCTCACTCCATCAGGATGTAAGAGAAGTAACATCTAAGTTTTGTTCTAGGCATCTTGAGACAGTAGATGAGTGATTCTTGGTGGGAAAAGCTATGTCACACTTACCCAGGAGAAGTTTTGGAGGTTTTGGGTTTCTTGGTCTTTGTTGGGTATTCCAGTGATTAGGGGTCCAATTGGCCTTTAACTCACAGGGAGGAGAGGGCTGGATGTTTCACAGTGTGTGGGACAGCCCCACACAATGAGAAACTGTCCCATATTCTGTGAGACTTTTGAATATATCACATGGGACAAACCTTTATATTTTGTCATGATTTTCATATGCCCTGAATTTTCTAGGAATGCAATTACTATGTAAGTGGAGGAAAAATTTTATACAATCTTTTTATGTTTTCAGAGTTCCTAGGAGTTGGCAAAGAATTCACAATATGTCACTGACGGCAGTGTCACTTGTGGAATTTGAATTGTTAAAGTGGATCATTTTGCGTTTATAGCTCTTGAATCCATGTTGAAAGAGCCTTTTTCTCTCATCTGTCCAACTCTGAATATATTTATTTATCCCCTACTTTAAAATGACAAATACAGAGAAGAAAGGTTGACAATATTCAATTGAAGATTGCTTTTTCTTAAATACGCGTTTATTCACTGAAGTGAGAGCAAACATCTGGCTTCTTCGTTTTCTTTTCTGGTAGAGCCACACCTGAACATTTAAATACTGAAATGTATATGATTTTAGTATGTGTATATTAAAATATTATTTATTTTCTATTTCACATTTGATGCATTATATTGATTCTTTGAAATTGTATATGTTGTGTTATTTACAAAGATAAGTTGTGTTATTTACATAGTTAGAGAATGAACTTACGGTTGCTGAAAGGGTGATGGGGGATAAATGGGGAGGAGGTGGAGAGAGTTAGAGAGTTGGGGATGGGCATGTGTTGTGTGCTAATTCATTCAGTTGTGCCTGACCCTTTGTGATACTATGGACTGTAGCCCACCAGGCTCCTCCATCCATGGAAATCTCCAGGCGAGAATAGTGGAGTGTTGCCATGCCCTCCTCCAGGGGATCTTCCTGACCCAGGGATCTAACCCGCATCTCTTACCTGTCTTGCACTGGCAGACAGGTTCTTTACCACTAGCACCACCTGGGAAGCCCTAGTGAAAGTCGCTCAGTCATGTCCGACTCTTTGTGACTCCATGGACTATACAGTCCATGGAATTCTCTAGGCCAGAATACTGGGGTGGGTAGCCTTTCCCTTCTCCAGGGGATCTTCCCAACCCAGGGATCGAACCCAGGTCTCCCACATTGCAGGTGGATTCTTTACCAGCTGAGTTGCAAGGGAAGCCCTGGGAAGCCCTAACCTGCTTATTCTCAGAGAACACTTTCTTGAAGGATTATCTCCTATGCAGAGTGAGATCCCGCCCATGAGCAGGGGTCTTTGGACTAGTGATCTTTCTTGGAGAGCTTCTTATCCTCAGAAGTTTAAAAGCCACACCCCGTATCTGCAGTGAGTGAACATCTCAGCTGGCTTCACTGGGGCAAACTTTTGTTTCCTGCGGAATCTGTGAGCTCTCCTCTTGCTGCTGGAGTTTCTATGTCTCTAGAGCGGCTGACACCACTTCTTCCCGGCATGCTGTGAGGCTGAAGTGCACACCCAGAAACTCCCAAGACTACACTTCCTTCAGCTGACTCTGGGTTTGTAATCTTCTGGTTATTCTCAGAGAAAAACTTTAATAAAGGCAGATTTTATTTACCACAGTTATAGAGTTAGGATTCCAAAGAAAACAAGGTGGTGATTGTTGTTGTTCAGTCATTAAGTGGTGTTCAGATCTTTGAGACATCATGGACTATAGCCCTCCAGGCTCCTCTGTCCATGGGATTTTCCAGGCAAGAATACTGGAGTGGGCTGCCATTACCTTCTCCAGGAATGGACATGTCCACACTGCTATATTTAACATGGATAACCAACAAGGACCTACTGTATAGTACAGGGAACTCTGCTCAATGTTATGTGGCAGCCTGGATGAGAGGGGAGTTTGGAGGAGAATAGATACATGTTTATGTATGGCTGAGTCCCTTTGCTGTCCACCTGAAGGTATCACATTGTTAACTGGCTATACTACAATACAAAATTAAAAGTTTAATAAAAAAATAAAAAGAATCAGAAAGTGGAGAGGGGAGAGAGAATTTGTTAAAAAAAAATGTCTTTGAAGAGAAGTATAGCCTTTAGGTCCCCACTCCCTTACTCTGGGTTACTTGGGTAGGAGGCTGCCTTGACTTTAGGTCCAGGGTAGGATGCTTCTTTGGAGAAGGCAGTGGCACCACACTCCAGTACTCTTGCCTGGAAAATCTCATGGGTGGAGGAGCCTGGTAGGCTGCAGTCCATGGGGTCACGAAGAGTCGAACATGACTGAGTGACTTCACTTTCACTTAGCACTTTCATGCATTGGAGAAGGAAATGGCAACCCACTCCAGTGTTCTTGCCTGGAGAATCCCAGGGACTGCCTGCGTGGGCTGCCGTCTATGGGGTTGCACAGTGTCAGACATGACTGAAGCGACGTAGCAGCAGCAGCAGCAGGAAGCTTCTTGAATATTCATTGGAAGGACTAATGCTGAGGCTCCAATACTTTGGCCGCCTGATGCAAAGAGCTGACTCATAGGAAAAGACCCTGAGGCTGGGAAAGATTGAAGACAGGAGAAGAGGGTGACAGAGGATGAGATGGTTGGATATCATCACTGACTCAATAGACATGAATATGAGCAAAGTCTAGGAGATAGTGGAGGACAGGGGAGCCTGGCGTGCTGAAGTCCATGGAGTCGCAGAGTTGGACATGACTTAGCACCTGAACAGCAACAAACCACCAGCCTCTCTCCCCTTGCGGGAGATGGAAGAGCTTGGGTGTGGGGCTGAAAGTTCCAATGCTGAAACTTACAGGCTGTTTCCCCTGGCAACCTCCCACAGAAGAACTTGTTTTCTTGGTTAAGCCTTGTAAATCTAGGAAATCTAGGCTTATATTTTCAGAATGCCTTCTAGTTTCTTCTTATAATACTGTACTTTCAATTTTTGTTTGTTTTACTTTTATTCCATATCTTTTAGTGCCTTAAATGCTTTCTATGCAGCCGCTGTCTTATTAGATAATTCCAAGAAAAAACGAAAAGAAATCATGCTGATTTCCTCTTAAACTGAAACCACGTCTCTACCAAGGGAAGTTGTCTTTAAAGGTGCATCAAAACTGTGACGAAGATCTGGACAATTCTTGTTCGTTTCTTGTGCAACTTTGGCTCAGGGAGGACTGAAAGGGAGGTTTAAGAATGATAGTTTCCACACTACTAGTAAAAGACTAGTTATTTTTTAGCCATAGTAACAGTAACTGTCAGAGCTGGTGACAGAATCAACAACAATTGACCTGAGTGAATATACTTCTGTGGGCCAACCCAGCAGAGTAAGAGCGTCTAACTTCTGAAAGTCAGCCAGACTCACTACAGTGAACTTGCTTTGGACAATCAAACTGAGCAACAGTGTGACTCAAGTAGTCTTGCTTCCGCACTTAATGTCAACTCACTTCTGCTTCTGGAAATCTGCCCATCTCTAAACTGTGCTTCCTGAAAGTCCGCAACGTCAATGGTCTCTTCTGTGCATAGGCAGAATAGCTCTCTGTAAGCAATACATTTAGCTTTGAGGTTTCGTTGCAGATTTTGCATAGAGCTATCATCCTTTGTCTCTTACCATCGTATCTCCTGAATCTCATTTGCCGCTTAGACGCAGATAGCCTAGCAGTTATGAACTTGGGCTCTAGGCTGATTCTGCTGCATTCTGGCTGTGTGATCCTGAGTAATTTGCCCTGATTTTTTCATTTGTAAAATCAGGAGACTTATAGCATCTACTTTACAGCATTGCATTAAATATATGAATCACTTTAAGTGCTTTATAAATATTAGTTAGTATTACTATTTCTTGCTTTTATAAATACCTAGCATAAAGTAAAAGTTAAAAGGAAGTGAAGGGTATCACTGCTGCTGCTACTAAGTTGCTTCAGTTGTGTCCGACTCTGTGCAACCCCAGGGACAGCAGCCCACCAGGCTCCCCCGTCCCTGGGATTCTCCAGGAAAGAACACTGGAGTGGGTTGCCATTTCCTTCTCCAATGCATGAAAGTGAAAAGTGAAAGGGAAGTCGCTCAGCCGTGTTCGACTCTTCTCGACCCCATGGACTGCAGCCCACCAGGCTCCTCCGTCCATGAATTTTCCAGGCAAGAGTAATGGTGTGGGGTGCCATCACCTTCTCTGAAAGGTATCACTCCCTTACAATTCAAGGCTTTGCTTGTACTTTCCAACATCAATATTTTAAAAGTATAAGCTTAATACTTTTAAAGCTTGGAGGAGCTGTGCTTGTGTTTGTGTGTTTGGGCGTGTGATATATGTGATACATTTACATATGTATCATATATATGTGATACAGACATACATATGCCTCTGTCAATTTTGAAACTATTCTCATTGTTTGAAGAAGAGCTCATATTCAGACTACATTCATAAGGGAACAAACATCTGTTTAATATAGGGCATGCAGCCACAGTAGTATTGTTAATAAACATGTAGATGTTTCTTGTTAAGGACTAGCATATTGAGTTCTATATTTTAATTATTTTACCAAGAATATTACATACATTGTATTATTTTATACATTTATTAAATCATTTAACAAAATTTTATTATGTGTCTGTTTTGTGCCAGGCAGTGTTCTTGAGGCTAGAAATAAAATGATGAACTGTGGTACTGAATAAATTTCACTCATCTAGGTTTCCTTTTGAAAACAGAAATGTCATGGGTATAATTAAATGATTTATTATTATTTATCTTTATATGTGTTTATAGTTATGCTTATATTAAAGTTGTTGTTTATTTGCTAAGTCGTGTCCAGCTCTTTGCAACCCCATGGACTGTAGCCTGCCAGACTCCTCTGTCCATGGGATTTCCCAGGCAAGAATATTGGAGAATATTGAATGTTGGAGTTTGCCATTTTCTTCTCCCGGGGATCTTCCCCATCCAGGGAGCGAGCCTACATCTCCTATGTCTCCTGCAGGCAGATTCTTTACCCACGGAGCCATTACAATACTAAAACCAGTAGGAGTGTTGTTTTGTTACATGAATTCTGTTGCCATTGTTGGAATGACTTGTTATACAGTGACACTGGAAGCACAAAGAAAGCCTGGCAAATGTTTGTGACATTAAGTTGGTAGTCAGGATTTCCAGGGGCAGCAAGTCACAGACACTATGTTTCCTGCTCTTTTAATCCAATTTCCCATAAAGACCATTGAATAAAGTTCACCGTGTATATCATTTGGCAAATAACTGGATTGGCTCTGTGATAATCTGCTTGATTCTTCTTGTGTCTATTTTTTAATCTGTAGTGTTTAGTGTTGATATTTGTTAGTTATTAATTTTAGAGTTGTATGGAAAAGTAAATACTATATGAGGGCTTCCCAGGTGGTGCTAGTGGAAAAGAAGCCACCTGCCAATGCAGGAGACGCAACAGATGCGGGTTCAATCCCTGGGTCAGGAAGATCCTCTGGAGGAGGGCACAGCAACCGACTCCAGTGTTCTTGCCTGGAGAATTCCATATACAGAGTAATTTGGCAGGCTACAGTCCATGGGGTCGCAAAGAGTCAGGTATAAATACTCATATACATTTTTATATCCTTGGTCATAGCTATAATGTGTATACACATTAACTGACAAAAGTAAGTACTGTACAATGTCCTATGGGAGTGGTGGCATGTTTTATAGGAATTATATGTATATTCTGCAAACACACTTTTTTTCCTGAACTTTATGAGGTAAACTACAAGTTATATTATACATTATGGCTCTTTTAATATTGTGAATTTTCTAACATGATTACAGAAGTTATACAGTTCACAAATTTACATGGATAATCTACCATTTGTTTAGTAATTTCATTAGTTTTTGATCTTAAACTTTTCTTGCATATTTATGTGTATATACTTTAAATAATTTTTAAATAAAAGAACTTTCTCATTATGTTAAGTAACTGCCTTAAACATGTTATGTTCAAGTAGTACACTGTATTTTGTGTAAATAAGAACCAACTAGATTCAGTTTAAAAAAATAACTGGTTTTAGGAGGCATTTGGCTATGTGCTCAGTTGTGTCAGCTCTTTGTGACCCTGTGGACTGCAGCCCACCAGGTTCCTCTGTCTGTGGAATTTTCCAGGTGAGAAATACTGGAGTGGGTTGCCATTTCCTTCTCCAGGGGATCATCCCAACCCGGGAATCAAACCCACATCTCTTGCGTCTCTTGCATGGCAGACAGATTCTTTACCACCTGTGCTGCTGGGGGAGTCTGATATTATGAGAGCCCTAAAAAATAACTCAGAAAACACTAATTGGAGAAGAAGGTTCAGTTTATCCTTTTCATGTCCACATGAACTCTGCGGCTGTTTTTTCTTTTTACTTTTCTTCTACCGTATGAGGATAGTAAAAATAATAGCTTCCAAACAAGGTGACCGAGGTTTTCCCTTCCCTTCCTTTCCTCTGTTGAAGAGATTGAATGGAACCACAGTGACCACAGTGACTGCCAGCTGCCTGGAGACAGGTGCTCAGGGACTCACTCTGGCCCTGAACCTTGAGAACAAATGTCAGGAAATGCTTTTTTTAATGTCAAGATTCTGGTTGTATGGATAAAAGTAAGTATTGTGTGATTTGGTAAAGGCTTGCACCTACGTAGTCGTTCATTGTGAAAGGAAACCCTAATTTATTGTTTCATGTTTAATACAAGGCATTTTAATGAGTACTTTTTGGTAATAATACCCAGGAGCAGAAAATCATTGGCAAAATTAAGTTGAAACAGGCCAGATATGATCTTTTTTCTTGTTCAAGTAAAATGCAATTTAGTCCGTTTAAGCTTGAGGGATATCTTCCCTGTCGACTGCTGTCCCCTCAAAGCCAGGCAAACAAGTCCAACTTAACCTACTCCCCTCTGCTTCCTCCCTACCCCAGCTCCAGTGACAGAATTTATAATAAAACACACTGCAGCTGTTTGGAAGTCTGATCGGAGTATTTCTCCAGAACTTCTCCTCTCCACAAACCTTTATTCTAATCCATTTAGAATGGATTACATGTGTGTGTGTGTGTCCCTGGCTTTTATCCTTTTGGCTTCATATCTAGATTTTTAAATCTCTGTACTTCCTTTTGATTGAATAGACAGCCCACTTCTCTACTGAAGTCCTAAGTTGAATGACGTTCCATATTCAGCACAGCCTCCTAGCCGAAAAGGATATCCTAGGATATCCTAGGAGTTATGTCAGTAGATATCTTCCTAGACACCAACAGGATATCCCAGCCCAACCTAGGTCTCAGGACTCCAGACCACTCTGTTATTTTATCTGAAAAATGGACTTTCAGCTGCTAGGCCTGAAGCCTTCAAGTTTTAACCAGTAGTACACTAATTCATCTTGTTGGCAGAGGACTTCAATTGCAGAAGCAACCTTTTGTACTAATCTCTACAGTCAATCAACAAATATTTGCTAAGTGACTACAGTAAGTCAGGTATTGTGCGATGTGTAGGAATTCAAGAGAGCCAAATAAATAAGAACTTCTTCCTCCCTGCCTGAATTCTGAATAATTTAAGAAAAAAACCAGCACAGCAGATAGAAATAAAAATATCACCTCTGTTCTCATAGAGCAGGAATGAAGGCATAGATTCATGAGAGAATCAAGTGGGCTGATGAACTGAATCTCAGAATTAGAAATACCTATTCGCATGGTCCCTCCAGTCCTAGACCAGGACAGAGCTTTCCTGCTCAGGAACTTATGTCCTAGAGGGGAAGTGAAAAACGCCCTCTTGCATGCAGGCAGCTCCCAAGAGAGAAAACAGTACAACTGAGAATGCCCAATTGTTCTTCCCAGTTTTCATTTCTCTTACACAAGTGCACACTCAGTCGCTAACTCATGTCTGACTCTTGTGACCCCATGGACCGTAGCCTGCCAGGTTCCTCTATCCATGTGCTTCCCAAGCAAGAATACTGGAGTGGGTAGTCATTTCCTTCTCTAGGGGATCTTCCCAACCCAGGCATCAACCCCATGTCTCCTGAATTGCAGGCAGATTCTTTACTGCTGAGCCACCTGGGAAAGTCCTCTCTTACATGAGGGATGTGAAAAGGGACAGAGAGATGCCATAATTGTGCACGGGGAACTATATCTCCAAGTCATCCAGGAGTGGAGTAATGGAATTCCCTTCTGACCAAATGCACTGTGGATACAGTGGTGTACAGATGTGGTCCGTCCCCTCATGGAGTTTATAATCCAGTGGGGGAAGGCAGATATTAAACATGCAATTACAAATAATGAAGAAGGATGGAATATTTTTTTCCTTTACCAGTTCTTTTGTCTCTCTTATCTGATTAAGACTGGGTAAATACTCCAACCTTAAGATTTTCTTTTGTGTTCTTTAGTCTAAATATCCTGTTGCTATTCATAGTCTTTCCTTACATTAGACACAGTGCAACTGATTGTCTCATTTCACTAAATTATAGGCACTTTTCCAGGTGGCGCTGCCTGCCAATGCTGCAGACGTAAGAGACACGGTTCAATCCCTGGGTCAGGAAGCCACCCCAATATGCTTGCCTGGAGAATCCCATGGCCAGAGGAGCCTGGTGGGCTACAGTCCATAGGGTCACAAAGAGTTGGACACGACTGAAGCAACACAGCACACATGCATAACCACTTTTCTGACATCCTGGAGATTACACCCAGGAGTGCTGTGTGTTCCAAACTTTTCAGCTTTGTATTTGCAATCTCTTAATTTCCCCTTAATTTTGGGAGCTCATTATATTCATTGTGTGTGGATTTTTACAAGTTTAAAACATAGATTTGTTTTCTTTAGTTTAAAATTTGTGGGCAGCCCTTGATGGAAACCAAGTAGATTTTCAGAAATAACTAATCTTTATCAGTTTGTATTGAAGATATATGATTAATTTGTAAAGGATCAATGATTAAATGGTTTATACTGTAAAGAAAGACAAGGCACATAGGAAATGTTATCAAAGCTGTAAGTTGAAGGAAGTGACACTGCTGAAGTCAGTCATAGGGCTTTTAAAATTTTTTTTAAAAATTTCACCAGGTGTGAGGAAATCCTTTGGAAAGCTTTGGTCATTTCTGATAACTGAATGATTTTAAAATGGTAGATTAACAATAGTTGTTAGAATGGTAAAAATGATCAGCAGTGATTGGTAGATTAAAATGGTTGAATGTTGTTGTTTAGTTGCTAAGTTGTGTGTGATTCTTTGAGACCCAGTGGAGCCCACTAGGTTCCTCCATCCATGGGATTTCCCAGGCAAGAATACAGGAGTGGGTTGTCGTTTCAAATAGGAATTTGCCAGTTGTTTCTGCATTGGCTAATCAGCAGAATATTTGGTGATATTCTATTCATTAATTACAGAAATATTTATGTTACACTGAAACATATTTTAATTTAAAATTGAGAAAGATAAGTAGTAAAGTGTATGGAGATCAAAATATGAACGATTTTGTTTTTATGTACTTTAAAATTCCAATAAATTCTACTATGCCGGTGCTATGCCCAAAAGCATTACACGTATAAGAAAACAATTTAGATGTAATTATTTGGAAATCTGTTTTTCCTTCTGTTTAGGTGGATATTGTTAAAACTTTAGTGTTTTCTTTTAGTACATGTGTGCATGACAGTTTCTTGAGCGACTTAAACTTTGCAAGATGCGTTGTTGGAATTTTATGAACCATTCATAAATAAAAAACAAGTATTTATTATTATCCCATGCTTTCCATCCTATAGTCAACAAATCTGTTGTCTCCACATTCAGAATGTGTTCTGAATCCAACCACTTCTCTTCTTAACTGCCTTTACTCTCTTCATTCAACTCACCATCACCTCTTAGCTCAACTAATAATGAAGAAAGTGAAGTTGCTCAGTCGTGTCCAGTTCTTTGCGACCCCGTGGACTGTAGCCCACCAGGCTCCTCTGTCCATGGGATTCTCCAGGCAAGAATACTGGAGTGGGTTGCCATTTCCTTCTCCAGGGGATCTTCCTGACCCAGGGATAGAACCCAGGTCTCCTGCATTGCAGGCAGATGCTTTAACCTCTGAGCCACCTGGGAAGCCAAGGAAAAGTTAAAATTTTACATGACCTCCTTCTCCTTCTGCCTCTGTAACTCAGCTTGCCCCTTGCAAAGTCTAGATCATGTAGGTCACGTAGTCTCAGAAAGTGGGGACCTGCAATGCTAGGAGCTGGAGCTTATCTCACTCATCCTTGTCCTACTCTTTGCAATTGTCCAGCCCCTGCAAACCTGCTTAGTCATGCCTGTCCATGTAAAGGTCAGGAATCCCCCTCCGCATCTTGACTACTGTTCCTGTGCGCATGAAACCCCTTAGTTTAAACCAGCCTATTAACAGCTAGTGTTGCCCACTACAGTCTGTCTATGAAAACTCTGTAATCCCTTTGTTCGGGGCTCAGAGCTTGGAGTGTTAACTCCTCTGGGCCTGCTGGCATAATAAACCTGAGTTCTCCAGCTCTCTGAGTGTGGTTCTTGGTTTCTCGAATACTGGTTTCTGCAACAATAACATCCTAATTTCTTTTTTTAATTGGAAGATAATTGCTTTACAAAGTCATGTTAGTTTCTGCTGTACAATGAAGTGAATCAAGTATATGCATACATATATCCCCTCCCTCTTAGACCTTCCTTCCGCTCCCATCCTACCCTACTAAGTCATCACAGCGCACTGAGCTGAGCTCCCTGTGCCGCACAGCAGCTTCCCACTAGCTATCTGTTTTATACATAGTAGTGTTTATACGCCAGTTCTGATATCCTAATTCATTTCATCCTCTCCTGTGTCCACCCCACCTGTGTCCATTCTGTATGTCCATATCTCTATTCCTGCCTAATTTGTTTCTTTGTCTCTTGCTTTTTCCATTTACACTGTAAAGTGAAAGTGAAAGTCACTCAGTTGTGACCCCATGGACTATACAGTCCATGGAATTCTCCAGGCCAGAATACTGGAGTGGGTAGCCTTTCCATTCTCCAGGGGGTCTTCCCAACCCAGGGATCGAACCCAGGTCTCCTGCACTGGAGGTGGATTCTTTACCAGCTGATCCACAAGAGAAGCCCATTTACACTGTGGTCTCCACATATTTCCTGCTCCCAGAATGATCTGCAGATGTGAGCCAGGGTCTGTCAAATCCTGGCTTTCAGTTCTGCAGCACTTCCCATTACACAGAAGACAATTCAAAGCCCCTAGCACACCTCCCAGCTACCCCTCTGGCCTCATTTCCTACTGTTCTTGCTTTCTTTCCAGGCTTCCTTGCTGTTTTTTGAATATATCATGTTCTGTCTTAACATATGGTTCTTCCACTGGTTATTCTTTCTGCCTTGAATATGCAAAGTTCTTTGCTTAAAGGCCTCTCTGTTCTGTCCCTGCAGATGGAATATAGCCTTTATGTAGCAGGAACTTCTTGCTATTTTCCAGCTCCTGGTATAGGAGTCACTCGATAAAAACTGCTAAATGGATAAACAGGCTGATGACAAAATCAAAGCCAACATTCTATACTGTAGAGATGGCCCAGATAAAAGACAGTAATGGTGATGTGTAAGGAGAGCTTTCATGCTCTTCAATGCTTGTAATGTTTAAGTGTACTGTAGAAACTAGTGAGTGCTAAATAGTCCGTGAAGCTTTGGGATATAATGATGAAAGAAATGATGTGCTTTAGGTTGTTTAGAAATGAGAGCAAAGAGATGTGAAGATGAAAAATTAATCAAAGAAGATAAACCAGGCCATTTAGTTCTTTACAATTATTACGCACTTTAGTCATAGGTATTCCCTCTTTTGCCTTTCAACTCTATGTAAGGTACAATATGTCATGTCTTTTTATGATTGTCTAAGTTTTCTTAGAAAACTTAAAAATCATTTATATTCTTGGTACTTCCCCCAACTCTTTGTAATGGTACTTAAATTTTTTTAAAAGTAAATTTTCTGTATCTTCCTCCTATATTAAATCTATGTTTAAAGGATAACATACAGTCAAAGAAGGGAATACTTACTATTTTATTCTTTATTGAAAGCAAGCAAAATTTCATGGTTTTGAAGTCATATATAGATGGTGATTGCAGCCATGAAATTAAAAGACGCTTACTCCTTGGAAGGAAAGTTATGACCAACCTAGACAGCATATTCAAAAGCAGAGACATTACTTTGCCAACAAAGGTCCATCTAGTCAAGGCTATGGTTTTTTCAGTGGTCATGTATGGATGTGAGAGTTGGACTGTGAAGAAAGCTGAGTACCAAAGAATTGATGCTTTTGAACTGTGGTGTTGGAGAAGACTCTTGAGAGTCCCTTGGACTGCAAGGGTATCCAACCAGTCCATCCTAAAGGAGATCAGTCCTGGGTGTTCATTGGAAGGACTGATGCTAAAGCTGAAACTCCAATACTTTGGCCACCTCATGTGAAGAGTTGACTCATTGGAAAAGACTCTGATGCTGGGAGGGATTGGGGGCAGGAGGAGAAGGGGACGACAGAGAATGAGATGGCTGAATGGCATCACCGACTCGATGGACATAAGTTTGAGTGAACTCCGGGAGTTGGTGATGGACAAGGAGGCCTGGTGTGCTGCGATTCATGGGGTCACAAAGAGCTGGACACGACTGAGCGACTGAACTGAACTGAATAGGTGTTTTAACTCATTTATTTGTGGTTAATGGTTCATCTTGAGTTGACATAAAAGTACAATGTTTATTGGGTCACATCTAGATCATATTCTTCTGAAATTAATAAATGTTGCTCTTCCAACATTAAGATGTTCTATGGAAAAATGTAAAATTAAAAAACCAGGAAGGGAGTTGAGTTTATCAATTATTTATCAACCTGCCCATCGTATGTCAAATGGAAAAAGAGGCTCAAAGAATTAGTAAGAGAACAGGTGGTGAGGTTCTAGCCTTGCCTGAACAAAGCTTGCTCCCTCGGACAGCAGGGAGATCCTGACAGCCATTGTTGCCACAATGCACAGACAGACCTTTGGAAGACTAAAGGATTTGCCACTTGCTGGCCACTTGGCCTAGAGTAAATACACAATACCTCTTTTTTTTTTTTTTTTCAGCTGAAGATTTTTTATTTAAAAGTGATAGAAATTTCCTGAGGGTTCTTACAGTTAGAAACGATTATTATGGGATACTACTAGATTATTAGACTCAATATAAATATTAAGAACATTTAGTAAAATACATTTAAGTGGATTAATGTGTTACAAAGTCAGGTGTTGTGTACTAAAAAGCTAGAATTTTAAAAATCAACCTTGCTAAACTTCAAGTTTCTAAGATGCAGTATGGCAGTGGATAAGGTTTTATTTGTCTTGAGGAGTTATTTTATTTGTTTGTATTTTTAGGCATTGTGAAGTGGAAAGAACTTCGACGTCAGGAGGCCTGGGTTTTATTTCTGACATTTGCTCACTGGGGAGCCATAGGCAAGGCATTTATTTATTTATTTATTTTTTCCAGTGAATATATTTTATTTTATTTTTTTTATAGTTTTTTATTTTTTTAATTTTAAAATCTTTAATTCTTACATGTGTTCCCAAACATGAACCTCCCTCCCACCTCCCTCCCCATAACATCTCTGTGGGTCATCCCCATGCACCAGCCCCAAGCATGCTGTATCCTGCGTCAGACATAGACTAGATCACTTTCTAACACCGCACACAAAAATAAACTCAAAATGGATTAAAGATCTAAATGTAAGACCAGAAACTATAAAACTCCTAGAGGAGAACATAGGCAAAACACTCTCAGACATAAATCACAGCAGGATCCTCTATGATCCACCTCCCAGAATTCTGGAAATAAAAGCAAAAATAAACAAATGGGATCTAATTAAAATTAAAAGCTTCTGCACAACAAAGGAAAATATAAGTAAGGTGAAAAGACAGCCTTCTGAATGGGAGAAAATAATAGCAAATGAAACAACTGACAAACAACTAATCTCAAAAATATACAAGCAACTTATGCAGCTCAATTCCAGAAAAATAAACGACCCAATCAAAAAATGGGCCAAAGAACTAAATAGACATTTCTCCAAAGAAGACATACGGATGGCTAACAAACACATGAAAAGATGCTCAACATCACTCATTATCAGAGAAATGCAAATCAAAACCACAATGAGGTACCACTTCACACCAGTCAGAATGGCTGCGATCCAAAAATCTGCAAGCAATAAATGCTGGAGAGGGTGTGGAGAAAAGGGAACCCTCCTACACTGTTGGTGGGAATGCAAACTAGTACAGCCACTATGGAGAACAGTGTGGAGATTCCTTAAAAAATTGCAAATAGAACTGCCTTATGACCCAGCAATCCCACTGCTGGGCATACACACCGAGGAAACCAGAATTGAAAGAGACACATGTACCCCAATGTTCATCGCAGCACTGTTTATAATAGCCAGGACATGGAAACAACCTAGATGTCCATCAGCAGATGAATGGATAAGAAAGCTGTGGTACATATACACAATGGAGTATTACTCAGCCGTTAAAAAGAATTCATTTGAATCAGTTCTGATGAGATGGATGAAACTGGAGCCAATTATACAGAGTGAAGTAAGCCAGAAAGAAAAACACCAATACAGTATACTAACACATATATATGGAATTTAGAAAGATGGCAATGATGACCCTGTATGCAAGACAGGAAAAAAGACACAGCTGTGTATAACGGACTTTTGGACTCAGAGGGAGAGGGAGAGGGTGGGATGATTTGGGAGAATGGCATTCTATCATGTATACTATCATGTAAGAATTGAATCGCCAGTCTACACAATACCTCTTAAGGGAGCAGTTTGTTAGAAGAAGGATGGACTCTTTCAGTCTTGTACCCAAAGGGAAGAAAAGTAAAAGAACAAGACTTCATGGAAAGGAAGCCTAACGTATGTCTGAGACTGCATTTATTTTATATATATATATATATATATATATATATATATATATATATATATCTTCTGAGCACTTAAAAAAATCTTAACTCAATTCTTATAACCACAAAAATTTTTTTCAATGATTTTATGAAGTATGTAGTATTGAAAGAGTCAATTCCTAGGCAGGTTGATAAGAAGTCCGGGGTCCCTGAGGAGGAGAAAGATGTCTGGAGCTCTCAAAGTGAGATAGGGGTCTGGAATTCTCAAGAAGGAGGAAAGGACAAACATCTTTTTTTTTTTTTTTCCCTCCATTCCTTAGTCTTAGTCACATAAAACTTTTTTTTCTTTAAGCCTGGAACTGATGATTACACCACACACTCAGTTTAAACTCTGTACTAAGAATTATATAACAACAACATATCCTGCTTGAGGAAAGTTTCTCCTTCCTGAAAACCTTCTGGCTAATCCTGTTGTCTTAAAATGTAAATTATGGGAGTGGGTCTAGTAAGATCTTTACAACCTTGAGACATTCTTTTGATCTATTGTAATAACTAATTTAAAAAGTATATAACTCCCTTGCTCACACTAGCGAGGGGGGCATGCTCGATTCCCCTTCTGATGTCAATGTCAGAAACTTTCTCTGTCCCTTTTTCACTTTAATAAAACTCTGCTACACAAAAGCTCTTGAGAGATCAAGCCTGGTCCCTGGTCCCTGGTCCCTGTTCCCGAAGCTAAATCTTCTTCGGATATCACGAATCCAATACCGTTCACCATAAGCTACCAGTATCATTATTCTTATTTTACTGATGAGAAAGCTAAAGCACAGAGAAGTTAAGCAGTCTGTTCAAGGTCACACAGCAAGTAAGAAGTAGAAGAAGCAGGGATTTGAGCCTAGGCAATCTGTCTCTGGATTCATGCCCTTAATGCTACTCTCTGCTGCTTCCCACACTGACCTAAAAGTGTGTTTCTCTGACATCAGCCAGCAGCAGAATCACCAGGCAGAAATTAAATGGGTCACAGTCTCCAATGGAACTTATGCCTGTCTTTTGGTAGTGATAACCCAAGGACTTTGTACTGCTAAGTTGCTGCTGTTGTTCAGTTGCCCAGTCATGTCCGACTCTTTGTGACCGCATAGACTGCAGTACACCAGGCCTCCCTGTCCCTCACCATCTCTCAGAGTTTGCGTGAGTTCATGTCCATTGTACCGGTGATGCCATCCAGCCATCTCATCCTCTGACGCCATCTTATCCTTCTGCCCTCAATCTTTCCCAGCATTAGGGACTTTTCCAATGAGTTGGCTCTTCGCATCAGGTGACCAAAATATTGGAGCTTCAGATTCAGCATCGGTCCTTCCAATGAGTATTCAACATTCATTTCCCTTAAGATTGATTCGTTTAATCTCCTTGCTGACCAAGGAGGGACTTCTCCAGCACCATGAAGGCATCAGTTCTTTGGTGCTCTGCCTTCTTCACAGTCCAGCTCTCACAACCATATGTGACCACTGGGAATACCATAGCCTTTACCTTTGTTGGCAAAGTAATATCTCTGCTTTTTAACACACTATCTAGGTTTGCCATAGCTTTCCTTGTACTGCTATAGATACTGCTTATTTTTATTTCTGTATTTTGAGTGATCGTATTTATTTATATATTTGCTTACTTTTTGCTTTTTAAAACTTTTATTTCTGTAGTAAAAGATACCTAACATAAAATATACCATTTTAACCATTTAAAATTCAATAGTGTTAAGTATATTACATTGCTGTGCAATCTCCAGAACTTTTTCATTTTGCAAAACTGAAACTCTATGCTCATTAAACAACTCCCCATCACCCCCTTCCTCCAGGCCCTGGCAACCACCATTGTACTTTATGTCTCTATGAATGTGATTAATCTAGGTGCCTCATATAAATAGAACCATATAGAATTTTCCCTTTTGTGACTGGCTTGTTTCACTTAGCATAATGTCCTCAAGATTCATCCATAATGTAACGTGTCAGAATTTTCTTCCATTGTAAGGCTGAATAATATTCATCATATGTATACGAAAGTGAAAGTTGCTCACTCATGTCTGACTCTTTGCTTTGACCCCTAAACTATACAGTCCATGGAATTCTCCAGGCCAGAATACTGGAGTGGGTAGCTATTCCCTTCTCCAGGGGCTCTTCCCAACCCAGGGATCAAACCCAGGTCTTCTGCATTGCAGGCAGATTCTTTACCAGCTGAGCCACCAGGGAAGCTATGCCACATTTTGTTGATCCATTAATTTGCTGATAGACCTGTGGCTTCCTTCCATCTTCTGACTACTGTGATCAATGCTTCTATGAATGTGAGTATGCAAGTGAGTTTATTCATTTTAAACATTGTTTTCATTTTTATTAACTAGGTTACTGTGCCCAATAACTACTTTTTATTTCTACCTTTTAAGTTTTTCTCTGTTTAAAATATTTTTATAGTCCAAATTATATTTGTTATAGAAATTTTGCATTCTTTTTGTGAATACTTTTGTTATTAATTTGCTGGTTTTGTCTGTCTCATTAGTTTAACTTAGTTTCACGTATAAAATAAGGAAGCTCTACTGGGTAAGAGATTTTTATGTTTTTTGTGAACTTGAGGTAAGAGATGTTTGAATATTTGAGTCAAATTTTATTTCTTGACTCTATTTGAAATATATTTTGTTTGTTTACCTATGAGAATACCCAAATGTGATCCAAAACAAATTTAAGCTAACAAAAACCTCTTAGCACATTAACATATGCTGTCAAGTTGGCACACTCATCATAATTCAATTATTCATCATATGTTTATTGAGCTCCAACTTTATGCCACCACTGTGCTAGGTGACAGGTGAATTAGCAGTCATGGCCCATATCCTCAGAAGGGCTTTGGTCCACAGGTGAGACACATATTAAAAATAAACAGACACATAGAATACATTATTGCAAGCTGTGATAAGGTCTGAGGGGAAAGAACAGGGAAGAGTTAGTTAGAATAATGAGTGAGAGTTTTATTTAACAAGTGGAGGGCTGGCTAGGAAAGGGCTTTCACTAGGTAAAAGTGGGAGCTCAATACCAGGTCAGGTTAATGCAGAGCAAAGAGTTGGGCCAACTGTCTTTTGTTTGCCCTTCCAGATCCATCCTCCCCCTTTCTCTGCCTCTCTCTTTGCTCTGGGCAGCTGACCTGAACAGACTACAATAGGTAGTTGGACTTCAGTGGTTCTCACCTGGGGAGTGATTTTGATCCCCAGGGGGCATTAGACAGTGTCTGTAGACATCTTTAGTTGTTGCGATATCTCATGGAACGCTGCTAAACACCCAGCAATGCACAAGGCTGCCCTGCTTCTCCATGTAGAATTACTGGCCCAAAATGATGCCTTAGTTCCACGGTAGAGAAACCCAGAGGAGGGAGGAGAGTAATTGTATTCTGAGGGATTTTGTTCCACTCGCTCCTTCCTGCAGAGTCTTCAGTTGGCTGTATCTCTTGCCTGAAGGTACCTGCTCCTTATGAAGGCGAGCCTCTGACTGACTCTCCTTGTTACTGAGTCTAGGAGTGCTAAGCACTAACCCCTGTGGTTCCTCTGTGGTTTAGTTGCTCAGTTGTGTCCAACTCTTTGTGACCCCATGGACTGTAGCCCACCAGAGTCCTCTATGGGATATTCCAAGCAAGAATACTGGAACGGGTTGCCATTTCCTTCTTCAAGTTGCTCTGTACCTCTATCTTTGTATATAATCCCTTTGCAAATAAACTCACTTTGAATTATTCTTTTCAAATGTGCCATCTCCTTGTTGGGACCCCATGGCTATTTCTAATAGAAGAAAGGACCTGTGTGAAGACTTCAGGAGATAGAGTCATGGGAGGGAGATGCTCCTGTTAGAGTTGCTGCACAAGGCGGAGAGGAGGGACACATAAGCATTGGCTTTTCCTTTTAACCCTCATCTGACCTCCTGTAGTGCCGCCCCCTTGGCTATCTCAGTCAGAAGACAGCTAATAGGAGTGTCCAGAAAATGCAGACTACACGAGGCAGGGAAGGATAAGGAATGGATCCAAGGCAAATACAACACAAATAGGCTTGCACAGGGAGGGTAGGCCCAGAATAAGAACATGTAGGAGGTTACTGCAGTGGTCCACAGGGAGCTTGACGGTGTCCTGGATTGGGGTAATGGGGTAGAGTGATAGTGTAGAGACAGAGAGAAGGGAAACAGCTTCTCCCAACATCTTTGGATGCATAGTTCAGGGAGCACAAATGTAATTGCTATAGGACCCCTAAGGGTATGGAGTAGAAGATTGTGTGTGTGTGTGTGTAAGCCTATCTGGAAACAGCAAACCATCTAAAGAAGTAGTTGTAGGCAGGAATACGATCTTTGCAGATTCTCAGAGATTTCAAGAGAAATCAGAAATCCAGATATTTTTATATCTACAAAAAATATTTGTGTATTTCATAAATTAATAAATAGCATGCTTACTTAAATCTACCAGAATTTTGTAAAGGTTTCAGAGAACAATAGATAAAATTTTCTTACACTGCAACAATTTCAGGGAAAAAAATAGCTCTCCAATGCCATGAATGCAAACTAAACGGACAAGTCTTTCTGAAATAATGTCAATATAAGAGCACAAGAAAATGCACAAATAAACATAAGATATAATTGAAAGTGAGCTCTGAAATGGCACACTTAAGATTTTGTGCCATCTAAGAAATGCAACAGATTTTTACCATACTTTAGGTGACCTACCCTGCTGCTGCTGCTGCTGCTGCTAAGTTGCTTCAGTCATGTCCGACTCTGTGTGACCCCATAGATGGCAGCCCACCAGGCTCCCCCGTCCCTGGGATTCTCCAGGCAAGAACACTGGAGTGGGTTGCCATTTCCTTTTCCAATGCATGAAAGTGAAAAGTGAAAATGAAGTTGCTCAGTTGTGTCTGACTCTTCTCGACCCCATGGACTGCAGCCCACCAGGCTCCTCCATCAATGGGATTTTCCAGGCAAGAGTACTGGAGTGGGGTGCCATCGCTTTCTTTGGACCTACCCTAATGCTCTCTAATTCTTATTTTTGTTTTTAATTTTTTAATCAATTATTTTAATTGGAAGATAATTTCTTTACAATATTGTGGTGGGTTTTTGTCATATATCGACAGGAATCAGCCGCAAGTGCACGTTTACCCCCATCCTGAACCCCCTCCCACCTTCCTCCCCAGCCCATCCCTCTGGGTTGTCCCAGAGCAACGGCTTTGAGTTTGATGCCTCATGCATCGAACTTGCACTGGTCATCTGTTTTACATATGGTAATATTCACATTTCAATGCTGTTCTCTCAAGTCATTTCACCCTCGCCTTCTCCCACAGAGTGAAAAAGTCTGTTCTTTATATCTGTGTGTCTTTTGCTGCCTTGCATATAGGATCATCATTACCATCTTTCTAAATTCCATATATATGCATTAATATACTGTATTGGGGTTTCTCTTTCTGACTTATTTCACTGTATAATAGGTTCCAGTTTCATCCAACTCATTAGAACTAATTCAAATGCATCCTTTTTTTTTTTATAACTGAGTAATATTCCATTTTGTATATGTACCACAACTTCCTTATCCATTCGTCTGCAGATGGACATCTAGGTTGCTTCCATGTCCTAGCTCTTGTAAACAGTGCTGCAGTGAACATTGGGGTACATGTGTCTCTTTCAATTCTGGTTTCCTCAGTGTGTATGCCCAGCAGTGGGATTGCTGGGTCATATGGCACTTGTATTTCCAGTTTTCTAAGGAATCTCTACACGGTTCTCCATAACGGCTGTACTAGCGTGCATTCCCACTAGCAGTGTAAGAGAGTTCCCTTTTCTCCACACCCTCTCCTCTCCAGCAAGAAACACAGATTTTTAAGTCAACTCTTTCAGTTTGTAAACAAAGGCAATTAATTAAAAAACATACTATGAACTAAACGGAACTAAACTGGAGTCTAGATTGATGAGTTTACAACATCCAATGTACAACTTACATAAACTAATTGTATTCTATAAATGAGACATAGGATAAAGTTTCTAGCTCTGCTTTGATTGCTCTCAGAATCTATGAGTCAGTTTCAGAAAAGAAATGTATTAAAAAACTATATATATATATATACATATATATATATATATATATATACATATACAGAACCAGATTTCCTGATGGTAATAACAGGTCCATGGCTGTCTTCCATCAGTCAGGATTGAAAATATCTGATTCATCAAAAAAGCCGTGTTGCATTCACCAATCATTTTTACTATAAACAAATGGTACAAACTTAAATCTGCATAACGTATTTGTAATGAATTAAACATTGCCGTACAGATTTTATACACTGGACTCTGTGTGAGATTTTGCTTAGAAAAAGAAAAAAGGATTTCATTAAGAAAATAAAAAACAAGTTAGACTAGATAAATGCACTAAGGGTTTGTGATTGGAAAACTGACAACCAGAAGGCCTGAAGCTCAGGGCTGAAATGGTTAGAAAAACCAATTTGTTAGCAGCAGTCCTTATGTGTGACTGGCCTGTTCTCTTTGTTAAAACTGGGACTAAAGCACAGTTGAGGGCTAAATTACTCCAAGCAAAATCAACAAATAATTGTGACATGCTGTCTCCAGAGAAGTGTTGATGCCAGGGAAATCAGACCTACATAGAGAAGTAGCAATTACAAAACTGGAGACTCTAAGCCAACAGGTAATAGACCTTGACCAAACCGCACTTTAATAGAAAATAAAAAGAAACCAATAACCCCAAAGTTCCCATCTCTAACAAATCAAATTGCTCGCATGCATTTTTGTTCCTTTTTAGCTGTTATTCCAAAGCAATTTTTGCAATACGGTAGATGCTGGTCCAGTAGTCATGTGTGGATGTGAGAGTTGGACCTAAAGAAGGCTGAGTGCTGCAGAATTGATGCTTTTGAACTGTGATGGTGGAGAAGACTCTTGAGAGTCCATTGGATTGCAAGGAGATCAAACCACACAATCCTAAAGGAAATCAACCCTGAATACTCATTGAAAGGACTGTTGCTGAAGATGAATCTCCAATACCTTGGCTACCTGATGTAAAGAACTGACTCAGTGGAAAAGACCCTGATGTTGGGAAAGACTGAAGGCAGAAGGAAAAGGGGATGACAGAGGATGAGATGATTGGATGGCATCACTGACTTGATAGAGATGAGTTTGAGCAAGCTCTGGGAGTTGGTGATGGACAGGGAAGCCTGGTGTGTTGCAGTCCATGGGGTTGCAAAGAGTCGGACATTACTTAGTGACTGAACAACAACAACAAATGCTGGTCGTTAGAGTTGTGATACGTGTTGTTAGAAATTTAGGTTTCTTGCCTGGAGAATCCCATGGACAGAGGAGCCTGGTGGGCCACAGTCGTTGGGGCTGCAAACAGTCAGACACGACTTAGCAACTAAGCAACAACAACAAGAACAAATGCTGGTAGGAGAGTTGTGTGATCCCTTTCAGACTCTAAACTAGTATTGTGTCCTCTGGGCTGGGTCTTAGGAAAATTCTTTGGGCCCTAGGATAAACTCCCAATTTCTTAAAATGGGAAATAAGCTATCTGTCCCCTGCTTTTCCATTGAACATCAACTCTAACCATGTCAGCACTGGGCTCTTGTGCCCATGAGCTCTTGTGCTCCAACAATACTTCAGTACTTTCTGTCATCAGAATCCGCCAGTCTGGCCCATGCTATCTTGGGCATGATTATGGGGCCTCTTTTATACTGAAAGTTCTTTTAAGCCTACATTCACCTGTTACTTACTCCAAGAAGCCTTTCGTACCTGCCAGGTAGGACTGATTGTTTTCTCCTTTGTAACTCATGGAACATGCTTCTATTTCTTGCCAAGCTTCTCAAGGGCTCGGTCCATGACGGATGTATATGTATCTCTCCTGTGTCTATTCCAGTTCCAGCTGCAAAAGTGCCAGGTAGATGTTTAGTGACTGAGTGATATCTCCTTTTTATAGACTTCAATGATGTCAGAGCATCCTCGTGTGTGTAAAATTATTACATTCAGTCTTTCACCACATAATTATTGAGTGTACCTACTATGTGTCAGGCACTGTTCTGGGTGCTGAGGATACAAATGTATCCTCAAATGTAAATAAAACATTGTCTCCATCCTCAAACATTTTAAAGAAGACAGAAAATGGACACATTAACACTGAATATATCAGGAAGCAGTAACTGCAGTACAGCCACCGAATAAGGGATAAATGTACTGTGGGTTGCTATTTTAGGCAGGTTTATCAAAAAGTCCTCTCTTGAAGCCCTTCCTATGAGGTCTGAATGAACTGAGGTACAGATAATACACATATTAAGGAATAGAGTCTTAGAGAGGATGAACAGCAAATGGGAAAGTTATGAGATGGAAGCATTCTTGACTATTTCGAGAAACAGTAAAGAGGCTGGAAGGACAAGGGAGGGAAGGAAAGAAGGGTAGAGAATGAGGTCAGCGAGGGAGCCAGGAGTCAGAGCCTGGTGGACCACGATAAGGAATTTGCATTGTGTTCTCAGCGTGGTGGAAGCTATTGTGTATTTTGTGTGGTGAAGAGACGTGGTATAATTGATCACGGTGGTTGCTCTGGGGAGAACAGACAGGACAGGAGCAGGGAGAAGCTGGAGGATTGTTTAGTTTGCTAGGGCTGCTGAAGTAAAAAATACCACCAGGTGGGTGGCTTAAACCATAGAAATGTACTGTCTCACAGTTCCGGAAGCTTCAAGTCCAAGGTCAAGGTGTGGGCAGGACTGGTTCCTTCTGAGGCTGTCAGGAAACAATCTGTCCCAGGCCTCCCTCCTTGGCTTGCAGATAGCCCTTTTTTCCTGGGGCCATTTCCCATCACCTTCATTCAGTGCATGTCTGCCTGTGTATGGATTTCCCCTTTTTATAAGGACAGCTTGTCTTTAATGGATTAAAGTGCTAGTTGCTCAGTCATGTCCGACTCTTTGCGACTCCATGGACTGTAGCCCTCTAGGCTTCTCTGTCCATGGAATTCTCCAAGCAAGAATATTGGAGTGAGTAGCCATTCCTTTCTCCAGGGGACCTCCCTGACCCAGGGATTGAACTCCGGTCTCCTGCATTGCAGGCAGATTCTGCACTGGGAGTGTGGCGTCTTAGTTACAGGACCACAGATCAGGAAGTCCCTGATCACATCTTAACTAATTGTATCTGCAAATTATCTGGACTGTATTTCCAAATATAAGATCACATTCTAAGGTACTGGGGGGGTGGTTAACATTTCAATGCATCTTTTTTGAGGGGAGCACAATTCAATCCATGATAGAAACTTTAAAACATCTGCTCCTTGTACTGTTCATGCTTGATTGTTTCATTGATTCATTGTTTTTCATTCACTTTAAAAATGTCCATTAAATGTTTCCCAGGAACTCTTCTAGCTATGTAGGATATCGACACAAATAGAAAACATTCCTGCCCTAATGAAATGTGCCCTCTAAGATACATATTCCCTCCTCCTCCCAGTAAGAGTTTAGGTCATCTGGCCCTTGGTTTGGAGAAGGCAATAGCAACCCACTCCAGTACTCTTGGCTGGAAAATCCCAAGGACAGTGGAGGTGGGTGGGCTGCCGTCTTTGGGGTTGCATAGAGTCGGACACGACTGAAGTGACTTAGCAGCAGCAGCATCAGCCCTTGGTTCTGGTCCCTCTCTCTCCAAGGCCTGCAGCTCAATTGCCAACTCCTGACAGCAGAGGCTCTTTGGGAGGCTCTGTAGGTAGCTGTTGAAGAGTTAAAGTGAAGTCGCTCAGTCATGTCCAGCTCTTTGGGACCCCATGGACTGTAGCCTATCAGGCTCCTCTGTGCATAGGATTTTCCAAGGAAGAATACTGGAGTGGATTGCCATTTCCTTCTCCAGAGGATCTTCCCAACCCAGGAATTGAACCCGGGTCTCCCACGTTGTAGACAGATGCTTTACCATCTGAGCCACCAGGGAAATCCCAGGTAGGTAGCTGTAGTTGATCACTAGTCTCATTGTTAGGTCAGCTTCTCTCCAGGACTTGGGAGAATCACCTTCTCCTCTTCTGGAAATCTGAGTCTTCTGGGTTATGGAGTAATGCAGCTCGGCTGGGAGTTGTTGCAATTGTGAACATCTGTCTTCAGAGATTTGTATAAGAGTGGCTTTAAGTCAAGGAGAATCTGGATGGCCTTCACCTTCAGAGTGCTAGTGCCAACCCAATGGGAAGACAGTTACTAGGAAGTGGAGAAGCTTCATCAAAAGCCTCCGCAATCTCTTTAAGGTAGCTACTTTACAGGGAATGACTGGCTGCCATAGAATTCTGAAGAGTCCATGGGCTTTAGTTATTTATGATATGGACACTCAGCCTTGGAAATGGGTTCCTGCTGTAAAGCCATCACATTTCTCATCACCTTTGATGGGCTACTCTGGAGCAGAAAACCCCAGCAAGGGTAGAAAGAACCTAAGAGAAGAATTTCCCACAGGAAGTTTGTCTCCAGAAGTCATCTTCACTCTTGTGGTCCACTTGTGTTTAATTTAAATTATTTTCTCTGTTTTCAAAAGACATGGCAGAGTATGTTCTCCAAAATATTTGTTTGAGAGATTCTGCATTAGTTTTGGGGAAGTGCATGGTTGTTTCTTAGCATATCGGATGCTAGGAACTTTAGGCAACTGTCTTAAAAAGGGTATGTTTAATTATATAAGTCCTCAAGTAAATATGATTTCTCCCACCCCCTTTTTTTCTACCAAGCTCTATATTAGCTACTGGGGATGATGGGATGTCTGGGACACGGTCTCAATAAGCATTCTGTCTAGTTGAGGAGGTAATCTTAACAGCGGACTTAGGCATGTACTTTAGGCAAGAATTGGACTGTCATAGTTCCTTTTCATGAAGTCTGAATATGGTGAATTGGATTACTCATTTTTAGGAAGTTTTTTGTTGGGTTTTACTGTGTTTACTTAGCTTTAGGGCTCCATTTTTTGATGCCTGCATTTCCAGCTGTAAAATCAGGTTTCTCTTATGCTATTCACTTAGCTAAGATAATGACTTATTGTATGTGTGTTGTTGTTCAGTTGCTAAGCCATGTCCAACTCTTTGCAATCCCATGGACTGCAGCAGGTCAGAGTTACTTGTCCTTCACCACCTCCCAGAGTTTGCTCAAGCTCATATCCATTGAGTCAGTGATACCACCCAACCAACTCATCTTCTTTCGTCTAGGGTGTTGTATGTGGTGGGCTGCAGTCCATGAGGTCGCACAGAGTCAGACATGACTGAAGCGACTTAGCAGCAGCAGCATGTGTGTTTTTTGATGTTATGGAATGTATTTTGACCAGATTTTGAGTTGGCAGTAAACAAGTTAAAAACATTTTGTATAACACTATCTGACTAGACTGAAAGATGAAGTCCTGAGACTATCTAAGGAGGAACAGAAGGGAATAACTTCTTTGATTTTGGAATGTTTGCCTTTATTTTGAATGCTCACTGGAGTTTGAGTAGGCAAATCTCAATCCTTCTTACCAAGTGAGTGTGAATTATGTTTCATCAGTAGGATAGGATAAGGCAGGATTTCCTTGGTGGTCCAGGGCTGAAGAATCCACTTGTCAAAGCAGAGGACGTGGGTTCGATCCCTGGTCCAGGAAGATTCCACCTGCTTCAGGGCAACAAAGCTCAGGAGCCACAACTTCTGGGCCTGCGTGCTGCAACCACCAAAGCCTGTGCACTCTAGACCCCATGCTCCGCAACAAGAGGAGCCACCACAGTGAGAAGCACACTGCAGCTGGAAAGCGTAACCCCCTGCTTGCTGTAACTAGAGCAAGCCTGGGCAGCAATGAAGATGCAGTGCAGTTAATAATAATAATAACAGCAGCAATAACAATGATAAACAGAGGAATGGGATAAGGCCCAGAATAGAGGAATAAGTGTGAAAGCCCATAGTACAATGCTTGGCGTACTGCAGACACTGTTTTGTGTTAAACTGTTGTGGGATTGAGGGAATTAATTTGTACTTATATCTATTGCATTAGAATGACAATACGTTCGCAGAATTCATCACAGAAAATCGTCTGAGGTTCACACAGGAGGTAAGGGAATACTTAAACACACTGGATTGAGAGAGTGTTTTCTACTGGACTGTTAAATTTCTTGCAAATTGAATCTAGTTCCCACTGAATTTTTATTGGTCTTGTAACTTGAACTTCATTTCTGGTTTGTCTCTCCCAAATGCATCACTAGAAGCGGTTGCAGTCTCTTGGTGTTGTTTGTGACAGTGAGTAACCTAGCCCATTTCTGCGTTTCAAGTATTCCTACTGGTGTTCTATATATCTTTAGTCAGCAGTCTCTTCATTACTCTAAGCTAGTTTCTTCTCTATATCCCTACAAATTTCCCGCAAACTACATTGCTGACTACGCTTATGTATGTTGTGCACAGGTGTGTTTGAAGGAAAACTTACTTCTGTTTTCCTCTGCACATGCTCACCACAATTTTGAATCATTGGTGTAACTTTGTGTCTCTGACCAGTGCGGCACTGGTGTCACTTCTGATAATGTGTGGATTTGCCTAAAACCTTTGCTGAAAAAAAAAAGCCTGTCACCTTCCTTACAGAGGAACTCCAGGTATTCTATTAGCTACTGCTGTTTCTCAGCAGTTCACAGCCATATCATATATTTTAAAAGCTGTTTTTACCCAGTTACACTACATCTTTGAAGGGCTTCTTCTACCTTCCTGTTTAGGGGTTTCTCTGCTTCTGCTCATAAGGTTTTACTGCCCTGACAATTTTCCATGTGTACCATGTGAGGCCAAAGGACTGATGCTTTCAAACTGTGGTGCTGGAGAAGACTCTTGAGAGTCCCTTGGACAGTAAGAAGATCAAATTAGTCAGTCTTAAAGGAAATAAACCCTGAATGTTCATTGGAAGGCCTGATGCTGAAGCTGACTCTCCAATACTTTGGCCACCTGATGTGAAGAGACAACTCATTGGAAAAGACCCTGATGCTGGGAAAGACTGAGGGCAGGAGGAGAAGGGGACGAAAGAAGATGAGTTGGTTGGGTGGTATCACTGACTCAATGGATATGAGCTTGAGCAAACTCTGGGAGGTGGTGAAGGACAAGTAAGTCTGACCTGCTGCAGTCCATGGGATTGCAAAGAGCTGGACATGACTTAGCAACTGAGCAACAACAAACCATACAAGGCAACAGTAACAACGGGACATGATTAGTGCCCCTATTCTGAATGTGTGCAGACTTTCTCTTTGAAGGATACTACTTTTATAATTAAAGCTCATTAGCATTTCCCTTCTTACTCTCTCAATGTAGGAACTTCAATCAGATAGGCATGTATTTAAATCCTGATGCATCTAGTTATTAGCTGTGTGATCCTGGACTAATGACTTCAAGTCTTAGTTTTCTTGTCTATAAAGTAGGGGCAAGAATCCTACCTACTGATGGGATAGTAGTGAGGACTATGGTCACGGAGCATGGACTCAAGCACACAGTGGCTTATCGAGAAATGTTGGTGAGACGTGTGCTCAGTTGCTCAGTCATGTCCGACTTTTTGCGATGCCATGAATTCCTCTGTCCATGGAATTCTCCAGGCAAGAATACTGGAGGCGGTTGCCATTCCTTTCTCCAGGGGATCTTCCCGATCCAGGGATAGAGCCTGTGTCTCTTGCATCCCCTGTGTTGGCAGGCAGGTCCTTTATCAGTAGCACCTCCTGGGAAGCACCTGTTAGTGAGACACTGATCAAGAAATGCTGTGTGATTGGAAGTGATGTCTGTAAATTTAACCTAGCTCTTGAGACAAAAGTATGTTCTTAAAAGATAGCAGCAAAAATAACTGTAAAGATGTTTGTGAAGATATTAGGATAAAATGATAAAAACTATGAATTATTGTTGTCAAATAATGTTTTTTAATGACTCAAAAAGCCAGAACTGACTTCAGCCATGGATCCTCTTGTCTCTGCCTTACATTTTCATTTGTAATACAAATGTTTGATTTGCATCTTTGCCTTGTAAGACCATCTGGTTGAAGATTTTCTGTTTCTCCCACCACTTTCCTACTCTCTTCAACCAGGGAAGTATTATATCTTTACTCTCGTCTAAATGTGATATGTTTTCCCTCGCTTTTAAGCTCATTGTCCTTAAATCTCCAACTGTCCAAATTCTATTCATTGCTCGAGAATCATCTTAAGGCTCTTTCTTTCATTTTGCTGAAGAACTATAATTATCATATTTTATAAAAGAGGAAACTGAAATCTGGAGAGCATCTGCCTGCCCAGCACCTTCTAGATGGTTCATCATAGTGGAATTAGAACTTAGATCTCTGTTTTTATTGGACCATGCTTCTTCTGAATACACACAGGATTTGAGGTCTATGCTTTTAGCATAGAGCCCCATGTTAAGGTCTTCCCTCTTCTAACAAGAGCGTCCACTGTTTTATCCTATATTTAAGGACTTAGAGGTTTTTTTTTTTTTTTAATCTAGTGGGTCAGTCTTGACTCTACAATAAGATCATGAGTTTCTTTTTAATGGGTACCACATCTTGCACTTCTTTTCCAAATCTCCAACACAGGGTTTTGTATTTGTATGTTACTCAGTGATTTGCTAATTGAATGGACTTTAATTAAATTATAGAAATGTCAAGCAGTTCCAACAGCTGTGCTTTTTTTTTTTTTTTTTGCTTAGTTTTCTTGATCTGGTTCTCTATTTCTTGTGAAAGAGTATATCTCTGAATATCTGCTGACCAAGTAGCTGAATTTTCTCTGGGAAATTTCCAGGGAGAATTGCTGATGTCCTGAATAGCTTCTCAAGTGTAGACTGGCAGGTAGGCTCAAATTCCTTCAAGTTTATTATTAGTTCCATAGTGCTGCCTCAACACCGCCAAGTAGCACATGGTCAACTACACCTCCTCTTGTGTATCTACTTTAAGAATATTATCTAGCAATAGAAGATGAATGCTCCTGGGGCACTGGACAGTGTTCATAACTTACAAAGTCATAGCAGGAAAATTTTTAAACTTTTTATTTTATATTGGAATATAGCTGATTAAAAATATTGTGATGGTTTCAGGTGCCCAGCAAAGTGACCCAGCCATAGAAAATGGCAGACCACTCCAGTATTCTTGCCTGGAAAATTCCATGGATAGAGGAGCCTGGTGGATTACAGTCCATGGGGTTGCAAAAAGTTGGACATGACTGAGCGTGCACACACATAACTGATAACAATGTTGTGATGGTTTCAGGTGCACAGCAAAGTGAGTCAGCCATACACATACATGCATCCATTCTCCCCCAGACTCCTCTCCCATCCAGGCAGTCACATAATGTTGAGCGGACTTCCCTGTGCTATACAGTAGGTCCTTGTTGCATACCAGGACATTTAAATTTAACTGTGGGTTACATATATCTTATTGTGAATAGATTCAGTTGACTATTTCTTGACTGTCATGTGCCAAGGGTTGCCAGGCACTGTAATATACATTATTTAATTTGATTATCACAAAAATTCTGTGAAGGCAATGTTATTACACCCATTATGTCAATGCTTAAATTAAGAAGTAGAGAGGCTGTGTGGTCTGTGCAACTCACACAGATAGGAAATAGGATGTCTATTTGAACAATAGATTAAAGCAAAATCTGTTGGTGAATCCAATACTCTTTTCACTATCCAGTATTTCAAATGAACTTTAAAAAGTATTTACACTTTATTTTGTAATTTAAAAAATGTCTTCAGCATAGATCCACAAGACGTTCAGCATAGATACACAAGATGTTCATTTAATTTATACTGTCATCATTGCTCTTTGTGAATTTAGATAATTTTCAAAATTGGATTCTTATTTCCCCCTCTCTCTCTTGAATATACTATTTCAATAAAGGTTGAATGGCATCTTTAGGAAATTCCTACAGATGTGCAAGGATGGAAGTGTGGACTCATTTTTGGTTAATAATTTGAAAATGTAGCAAGTGTAAGCTATATATATAAGTTAATATTGATGACTATTGGTTTAAAAATATAAGACCAAAGAGATCAAATCCTGTATTATATTACTAACTCTGGTTACTATTCTTTTGATTGCTAGGATACTCTTACCATGCATTACTATTATGTAGCCTGTTGCTCTATCTCACAGACCCAGAATTCACTCACTAATTTTGTGGTTAAAAAAGTCTTCTTACATCAGTGTTTAAAAATAGGCTCTCCAATATTAGGAAATTTCATTTAGTGGTGATAGAAGATCTATATTTATAAAAAGGATATGCTAACATTTTATCTTAAATTTGATTACAAAAATTTGAGCTTGCATTTTGTCTCTTGGCCTGTGTCAATGACTATTTGCTTTTTGAGTACTGTGGTGGCAAGTCAGAGTCAGTGGTGAGAACAGCCTTTGTAGAAAGCTTGCCGTTTATGACAATAAGGGTGGACCTTGAGGGCTTTATGCTCAGTGAAATAAGCCAGACAGAGAAAGACAAATACTGCATGATAGTGCTTATATGTGGAACCTGAAAAAAAGTGAACTTACAGAATTGAGCTATTACAGAAACAGAATAGAAAAGTGATTTCCAGGGACTGGAGGCTGGGGGAAATAGGCAGAGCTTGGTAAAAGAGTATGCACTTTCAAAAATAAGATGAATAAATTCTGAGGATCTCATGTATAACATGCTAACTGCAGCGGAGAACGCTATATTGTAGAGTTGAAATTTGCTAAGAGAGTAGATCTTAAACGTTCTCATTAAAAATAAAACACAAATATGTTGCGTTAGGTGATGGATATGATAATTAAATTCAGTGGGGAGAATATTTTCACAATGTACACATATATCAAATCTGCACATTGTATACCTTAAATATCTTACAATTTTGTCAATTATACCTCAGTGAAGCTGGAAAAAAAGAATAGTCCTTTTAATAAAGATATGAATTGCGACAGAGTTGTAAGAAGTTCAATTTCTAGGCCAGACTCGAATATAATCCATGCTATCTCCATGCTTTTGTTGTGCTTTGGGGGCACTGCAGTAAAGCAGGGATAAGGAAAATTGAAATTCCTACAGATGTGCATGGATGGAAGTGTGGATAAACCTGAGGCTGTCTGGGAAGAATAGCTCTTTCTTTATCTCATACACCAGCTTCTGTTGGGATCTAAGGACCGGCAATTTTCTGTTAGCATTATTGTTCAAGAGACAAATGCTCTAATTAGATTTTTAAAGCTGTTGCTTAAAACTACCTGAGGAAGTTTAAGCTAGTTTGCTATTTTTTAGAAATAGAATCCCATAATTATTGTAAACTAAATCCAGATGTTCGAAAAAGTCTATCAGGCTACTGAAAAGTGGCCTATAACTACTATTTTCCAAGCAGCAGGTATTCTCCATTTATAATCAAAGTGTGTTTAACCACAGAGGGACATAATTTGGCTAGTTATGGGTGTTCCCACTGAAAAAAAAATCGGTGCTTTTATAAGCTTAATAAAAATTGGTTCAAGGTACATTTCCTGCCACTGAAGCCGTGCAATAATTCCCTGTCCAGTAGGAAAAAACTTCAGCAGACCAATATCTACTTCCTTTTGATATGAAAACTATTGTTTCCTGAATGCAAATTTGACTCCTAAGCAGGAAGAAAATTAAAAGTGAATGCAATCTGTAGAATTGCTCAGTTGTGTCCAACTCTTTGAGACTCTTTGAACTGTAGACCACCAGACTCCTCTGTCCATGGGATTCTTCAAGTAAGAATACCAGAGTGGGCTGCCATTTCCTCCTCCAGGGCATCTTCCTAACCCAGGGATCGAACTTGTGTCTCCTGCATTGCACACATATTCTTTACTTGCTGAGCCATCTGGTAAGCCCATAAGACAAACAGTGAACTCTGATATAAATTATGGGTTCTGTGAATGATAATGTATTAACATTGGTTCATCAGCTGTGACAAATTTACCACATTGATGCAAAATGTTAATAATGGCAGAAACTGCATGGAGAGGGAAGCAGGGTATTTCGGATTTTCTGTATTTCTCTGTACAATATTCTTATAAACCTAAAACTACTTTAAAATAATAAAGTCTGTTCATTAAGAAGAAAAAGGCATCCACAGGTAGATTCTTTCTCTTTTTTGACATTGAAAAGTCACAAAATTTACTCTTTTAAAATAAATTAGTGTTCAATTTTTTTTAGATATTAAGAAGGGGTGGCAAGAATACAAAGAACTATACAAAAAAAGATCTTAATGACCCTGATAATCACAATGGTGCGATCACTCACCTAGCACCAAACATCCTGGAGTGGGAAGTCAGGTGATCCTTAGGAAATATCACTACGAACAAAGCTGGTGGAGGTGAAGGAATTCCAGCTGAGGTATTTCAAATCCTAAAAGATGATGCTGTGAAAGTGCTGCACTCAATATACCAGCATATTTGGAAAACTCAGCAGTGGCCACAGGACTGGAAAAGGTCAGCTTTCGTTCCAATCCCAAAGAAAGGCAATGCCAGAGAATGTTCAAACTACCACTCAACTGTACTCATTTCACATGCAAGCAAAGTAATGCTCAAGATTCTCCAAGCAAGGCTTCAATAGCATGTGAACCAAGAACTTCCAGATGTTCAAGCTGGATTTAGAAAAGGCAGAGGAACCAGAGATCAGATTGCCAACATCCACTGGATCATAGAAAAAGCAAGAGAATTGCAGAAAAGCATCTACTTCTGCTTCATTAACTACCCTAAAGCCTTTGACTGTGTGAATCACGACAAACGGTGGAAAATTCTTAAAGAGATGGGAGTACCAGAACCCCTTACTGCCTCCAGAGAAACTGGTATGCAGGTCAAGAAGCAACAGTTAGAACCAAACATGGAACAATGGATTGGTTCCAAATTGGGAAAGGAGTATGTCAAGGCTATATATTGTCACCCTGCTTATTTAACTTCTATGCACACTACATCATGCAAAATTCTGGGCTGGATGAAGCACAAGCTGGAATCAAGATTGCAGGGAGAAATATCAGTAACTTTAGATATGCAGATGACACCACCCTTATAACAGAAAGTGAACAGGAACTGAGGAGCCTCTTGATGAAGGTGAAAGAGAAGAGTGAAAAAGCTGGCTTAAAACTCAACATTCAGAAAATGAAGATAATGTCATCTAGTCCCATCACTTCATGGCAGATAGATGGGGAAACTGTGGAAACAGTGGCAGACTTTACTTTTTGGGCTCCAAAATCACTGCAGATGGTGACTACAGCCATGAAATCAAAAGACGCTTACTCCTTGGAAGAAAACCTGTGACCAACCTAGATAGCATATTAAAAAGTAGAGACATTACATTACCGACAAAGGTCCGTCTAGTCAAGGCTATGGTTTTTCCAGTGATCATGTATGGATGTGAGAGTTGGACCATAAAGAAGGCTGAGGGTCAAAGAATTGATGCTTTTGAACTGTGGTGTTGGAGAAGACTCTTGAGAGTCCCTTGGACTGCAAGGAGATCCAACCAGTCCATCCTAAAGGAAATCAATCCTGAATATTCATTGAAAGGACTGAAGCTAAAACTTCAATACTTTGGCCACTTGATATGATGAACTGACTCTTTAGAAAAGACCCTGATGCTGGGAAAGATTGAAGGCAGAAGAATAAGGGGACAACTGAGGATGAGATGATTGGATGGTATCCCTGACTCAATGGACATGAGTTTGAACAAGCTCCGGGAGATGGTGAAGGACAGTGAAGCCTGGTGTGCTGCAGTCCATGGGGTCGCAAAGAGTCAGAAACAACTGACTGAGTGAACAACAACAACAACAACAACAACAACAACAACAACAACAACAACAAAGATATGATGGCCACCCACTTCAGCATTCCTTCCTGGAAAATTCCATGGACAGAGGAGCCTGGTGGGCTGTAGTCCATGAGGTCGCAAAAGACCCAGACACAGCTGAGCACAGATGGCACAGCCCCTGCTTTTGGCAATCTAGTCTCGGCACCTGTGAGCTGTTTTTGTTTTTTCATTTGTTTAGTTTAGATTCCACATATAAGTGAGATCATGTGTATTTTCTTTCTTATTTCACTTAGCGTGATTCCTTCAAGGTCCATCCATGTTGTAAAAAATGGCAATATTTCATTCTTTTTATGGCTGAATAATATTCTGTTGTATGTGATTCTATATATATATATATATATATATATATATATATATATACACACTATATATGTGTGTGTTAGCTGCTCAGTTGTGTCTGACTCTTTGAGACCCCACAGACTGTAGCCCGCCAGGCTCCTCTGTCAATGGAATTCTCTAGGCAAGAATACTGGAGTATGTTGCCATTTCCTTCTCCAGGGGATCTTCCCAACTCGGGAATCAAACCCAGGTCTCCTACTTTGCAGGCAGATCTTTTTACCATCTAAGCCACCAGAGGAACCCTGGGGATCTTCCCAACCTAGGGATCAAACCCGGGTCTCCTGCATTACAGGCAGATTCATAACATCTGAGCCACCAGTAAATATGTGTGTGTGCATATATGCACACTATGTGTACACCATATCTTCTTTATACATTTATCTATCAGTGGATACTTAAGTTGCTTCCGTATCTTAGCTGTTGTAAATAATGCTGCAATGAATATGGAGGTGCATGTGTCTTTTCAATTTAATATTTTTGTTTCTTTCAGAAAAATATCCAGAAATGAAACTGGATCACATGAGGGACCATTAATACTTTAACACAGTATTGATCGGGAAATTTTTGCAGAAATTAACACCCGAGGCATTAGTATATCTCTGGTCAATAATGTGTTACATTCCACTGAAGATTATTATGGCCATGGTAAGATGTTGGCCATGTGTTTCCTATCCAAGTAGAATGATAAAATATATTAATTAAAATTACTTTCAAAAAGATATTTTGTGATATAAATTTTGATTTAATTTTAAGAAATTTAAATAGTTGTTTTTAACCTCAATTTTTCTCAGTGCTTTTATTATATTTTATTTGAACTTTTTAGTTTGTTTTGGGGTTAATGTTAACTGGTCAATAGCTGGTTAACAATGTTGTGATAGGTGAACAGCGAAGGGACTCATCCCTAAACAGATATGTATCCATTCTCCCCCAAACTCCCCTCCCGTCCAGGCTGCCAGATAACATTGAGCAGAGTTCCATGTGCTGTACAGTAGGTCCTTGTTGGTTATCCATTTAAAATATAGCAGTGTGGACGTATCTCTCCCAAACTCCCTAACTATTCCTTCCCCCACCCTTCCCCCCAGCAACCATAAATTCATTCTCTAAGTTTATGAATCTGTTTCTGTTTTGTAAGTAAGTTCATTTGTATCATTTCTTTGCAGGTGGGACCTTTAATTCTCATCTGAGGGTTCAAGTCCATTCTAAATTCTGGAATAGGGAAGTCAGCCTTCCCTGTTTGCCTAAGCCTGAGGGATTTCCTGGCATGTGGACTTGCTAAAACCTGGGAAGGCCCTGGCAAATGAGAACCAGTTAATCTCTGCTCTGGGACCAGTTTTGGTAAGAGACCTTCCTTCCTTGAAAGTTGGTCACTCGTGTCCGAATCTTTGCGACCCCATGGACTACATGGTTCATGGAATTCTCCAGGCCAGAATACTGGAGGGGGTATCCTTTCCCTTCTCCAGGAGATCTTCCCAACCCAGGGATCAAACCCACATCTCCCATATCGCAGGCGGATTCTTTAACAGCTGATCCACAAGGGAAGCCCAAAAGACCTTAGTACAGTAATTGGTTTTACCGTTATCCCCCAGACTTAGATTTAGAAATTAAATTCCTACTTGGAAGTCCAATCTCACTTGATTCCTTTATGTTCTCCTATCCCTGAGGTCTTTGCCATTTATTGTTCAGAAAACCAGGTATTGACCACCTTCATTTCCTTCAGTTTTATTCCTGTGGCTGAATAATAATCCCTACAGAGCAACCTGGGAATTTAGTTCTTGCCAGGCATCTCTTAAAAATCTCTTTTTAAACATCTCATTTCTTGTTTGTCAGGCAAATCTCCATCAATTGTTTTCCTCACTTCAGAGGGATTGCTCTGTCTCTTAAGATCCTGGTGACCCGGAGTCTAGCTGTTTCTATTTCTTGGTCAGCTTTGCTGTGTTGTCCAGTTGCTCAGTCATGTCTGATTCTTTGCAACCCCACCGACTGCAGCACATCAGGCTGCCTTGTTCTTCACCATCTCCCGGAGCTTCCTCAAATTCATGTCCATTGAATCAGTGATGCCATCCAACCAACTTGTCCTCTGCTGTCCCCTTCTACTCCTGCTCTCAATCTTTCCCAGCCTCAGGGTCTTTTCCAATGAGTCGACTCTTCTCATCAGGTGGCCAAAGTATCAGAGCTTCAGCTTTAGTATCAGTCCTTAAAATGAATATTCAAGATTGATTTCTTTTAGGATTGACCAGTTTGATCTCCTTGCAGTCTAAGAGACTCTCAAGAATCTTCTTCAATACCACAGTTTGAAGGCACCAGTTCTTTGGCACTCAGCTCTTTTTATGGTCTAGTTGTCACATGCATACATGACTATTGAAAAAACACATAGCTTTGACTATATGGACCTTCGTTGGAAAGTAACACCTCTATTTCTTAATATGCTGTCTAGGTTTGTCATAGCTTTTTTTTCCAAGGAGAGATAGCAACCCACTCCAGTATTCATGCCTATAAAATCCCATAGACTGAGGAGCCTGCGGGGCTACAGTCCATGGGGTTGCAAAGAGTCAGACATGACTGAGTGACTTCACTTCTCTTCACTTCAAGCATCCTTTAATTTCATGATTTCCGTCACCATCTGCAGCAATTTTGGAGCTCAAGAAAATAAAGTTTGTCACTGTTTCCTTTGTTTCCCCATCTATTTGCCATGAAGTGATGGGACCAGATGCCATGATCTTCGTTTTTTGAATGTTGAGTTTTAAGCCAGTTTTTTCACTCTCCCCTTTCACCTTCATCAAGAGGCTCTTTAGTTCTTCTTCACTTCCTGCCATAAGGATGGTGTCATCTGCATATCTGTGGTTACTGATATTTCCCCCTGCAATCTTAATTTCAGCTTGTGCTTCATCCAGCCCAGCATTTTGCATGATGTATTCTGCTTAGACATAAAATGAGCAGGGTGACAATATACAGCCTTGACAAACTCCTTTCCCAATTTGGAACCAGTCCATTGTTCCATGTTTGGTTCTAACTGTTGCTTCTTGACCTGCATACAGGTTTAGCAGGAGGCAGGTAAGGTGTTCTGGTATTCCCATCTCTTTAAGAATGTTCCACAGTTTGTTGTGATCCACACAGTCAAAGGCTTTAGGGTAGTCAATGAAGCAGAAGTTATTCTGCAGTTCTCTTGCTTTTTCTATGATCCAATGGATATTGGCAATTTGATCTCTGGTTCCTCTGCCTTTTCTAAATCCAGCTTGAACATCTGGAAGTTCCTGGTTTATATCCTGAGCATCACTTTGAATGCTCAGATGTAATTGCAAGATTACTGAGAATCTTGAGCATTACTTTACTACCATGTGAAACGAGCACAATTGTTTGGTAGTTTGAATATTCTTTGGCACTGCCTTTCTTTGGGATTGGAATGAAAACTGATGTTTTTCAGTCCTGTGGCCACTGCTGAGTTTTAGAGTGCAGCACTTTCACAGCATCATCTTTTAGGATTTAAAATAGCTTAGCTAGAATTCCATCACCTCTACTAGCTTTGTTCGTAGTGATGTTTTCTAAGGTCCACCTGACTTTGCACTCCAAGATGTCTGGCTCTAGGTGAGTGATCACACCATTGTGGTTATCTGGGACATTAAGATCATTTTTGTATAGATCGGTGTATTCTTGCCAGCTCTTCCTAGTATCTTCTGCTACTGCTGCTGCTGCTGCTGCTGTTAAGTCACTTCAGTCGTGTCCGACTCTGTGCGACCTCATAGATGGCAGCCTACCAGGCTCCCCTGTCCCTGGGATTCTCCAGGCAAGAACACTGGAGTGGGTTGCCATTTCCTTCTCTAATGCATGAAAGTGAAAGCGAAAAGTGAAAGTGAAGTCGCTCATTCGTGTCTGACTGTTAGTGACCCCATGGCAGTCCATACCATTTCTGTCCTTTATTGTGCCCATCTTTGCATGAAATGTTCCCTTGGTATCTCTAATTTTCTTTTTTTTTCAAATTATTTTTTTTAAATTTTTTAAAATATAAATTTATTTCTTTTAATTAGAGGTTAATTACTTTACAATATTGTATTGGTTTTGCCATACATCAACATGAATCCGCCACATCTCTCGTATTTTCCATTCTGTTATTTTCCTCTATTGGTCTGCTGGGGTTTGTAAAGTCAGGACTCAGGTATAGGACCAGATTTGTAGGTTTAGGCACTCTAACTTATTGTTCATTTAGCAATTTTCTTCTTGGGAATTGACTTTAATTTTTTGAAAACAGCAACTTAATTTACACTGAGTGAATGCACTGATCTTAAGAGTTAGAAGTTGAAAAGTTTTGACAAATGCTTACATCTACATAATAACTAACACCTCTATTGAGATGTCGAATATTTTCATCACTACATAAATTTCCTTCAGCTGTGTGGCTCCCTCAATCATAGTTCTGATTTCTGTCACCATAGAATATTTCTGTCTGTTTTAGAGCTTTATGTAAACGGATTTATATACTAAACACTCTTTTGTCTAATTTTTTTTAACATAGCATATTTTTGAGATTCATTTATATTGTTGCATATTTCCATAGTTCATTCTCAAAATGTGATATTCTCTTACTGAGGACTTTTTTTTTTTTTTACTGAGGACTTTAAATGAAGAGTTTTGGTTTTATCCAATAAGGAATGAAATATATTTAAGTGTTAAAAATTAGCTTGTATTAGACGATCTAATTTTAGGAAATTATTTTTTTTCTATGCTGTATAGAATAGACTTAAAAGAACATTTTAATCATCTAAATATTACTGAAATGAATAGGTGGAGCATTAAAGCCCTAGTAAAATATACCTCAGTGCAATGTTGGCATCTACCACTGTCATTTGTGAAATCAAGAATTAACACCTAATAGAAGAAATATGAATAGGTTTTAACCTATTCATAGTTATCATTCTTTTTTTATTGCTGAAACAGTATGTTATTATATGAATATACCATAGTTTGCTTACCCATTCTTCCGTTGATATACTTTGGGTTGTTTCCAGTTTTTACCAATTATAAATAAAGCTGGAATAAACATTTAAGTGTAACTTTTTTTGATAGACAAATATTTCTGTTCTCTTAGGTGACTATGAATAGAATTGTTGAGTCATACTGTAGGTATATGCTTATCTTTAAAAACCACCAAACCATTTCCCAAAGTAGTTTTACCATTTAATATTCCCACAAGTAATGCAAGAGAGCTCTGATTTCCATACCCTACTCAGGACTTAGTGTTGTTAGTCATTTCAATTTTAGCCAATTTTTTTTGTGAGTGTGAAATGGCATTTATGCAGTTTTAATTTGCATTTCTCTGATGACCAATTCTGTTGAATACTTTTTAATATACATATTGACCATATATATCTTTGTTTGTCAAATGCCTGCTCAAGACTTTTGCCCATTAAACAAAATTGTTTTTATCATTGAGCTGTGGGATATTTTTTTAAAAATCTAGAAATTGTGAATATCAAGAGTATTTTCAGACATGTTTATCAAGAATATTTTCTTCTAGCCTGAGGCTATCTATTCATTTTCTTAATGGTTATTTTGGAAGCTTTTGATTTTGATGAAGTCTATTTTTTTTCTCCTATCATGGTGAGTACTTTCTGTGTCCTAAGAAATCTTTGCCTGCTCTGAGAACAGACAGCTGTTTTTTCTTCTGAAAGATACATTTTATTCTAATAGCTTTACATAGTTTGGCTTTCATGCTTCAGTGTAAATTTACCTTGAATTAATTTTTGTGTTTGCAGTGTGTGGTAGGAGTTGAAGTTCATTTTTTCCTCATTGATATACAGTTATTAAGAGTTAACTTTTGATATCAAAACTTAGAATAAAGTAAATTAAAAGCTTGAGTGCCAATTATATTGTGCTATAAAGTCGTTTGGCTAGTTAATACATATTTTTCTTGAGACAAAGTTGTCTTGTAGGTTCATTGCCAAGACTAAAAATTAATAATCAACTGCTTCTTGTTGAACTTGAAATTAGAACAAAGCAATATCCAAAAACTTGTCCAATGGATGAAAAAGAAAACACACAAGACTTTTTTCCCCCCTTGATTCCCTCCTAAAATGAGGCAATCTGATGAGGTCCCATATGGTTTTATGATGTGTTTCAGTGGATCAATCATTGCTTAATTTGTATCTGTTGCAAGTTGTATCTTTTCTGTTAACATATGGAAGAAGCTCCTTATTCATGTATGTATGCTAGTTCTAAAACATAGTGTCAAGTGGTATAAAGCTCAGTCTTACTTGGTTGCAATACACAGAAACTCACCTCAAAGTTATTTAAGCAAAAAAGGAATCTGATTCAATTATGTAACCTGAGATGCCCAAGGGTTGAGCCTGGTTAGGCCAGATATGTATTGAAAATTTTACTTATGTAAAAAATATTTTTAAACAGGTTAAAAAAAAGAGATAATTAAAAAAAGTGGGAGTATTCCATTATTCTGAACTCTCACTCTAGAAACCTAATATTTACAGATTACTGCTCTAGATTTCATAATCTATGACATCTATATTTAAGCACCTATATTTAACATTTAACAAACTATTAATATATGGAGACAAAAATATACTCTGACAGTCAAAGATAGGGCAAATTACTTAAATAAAATTGAGATATCTGCCCCAAATAGTAATAATGCAATTTGTATACATTTTCTAAAGAATTATCCAATTAAAAAAAAAAGAATCCAGATTTGGTAACTCAGATTATCAGTATTTTCTTTCTAAATTCAAGCTGCAATCTCAGAATTAGTTTGCTGACTTTGGTTTAGTTGGTATTTATTTAGGATTTCTCTGAAAGATAAGGAAACAGATAAGAGGGATTGTGACATTTCAAATGTGGGACCCAAACGCTCCCTTGGCCTCCGAGGTTATTACCATCCTTGTTTGCTTTGACACTTAGAGGCACGACATGCCTTTGTGCTGTTTGCAAAAAGCTGGGTGAGTTGAAAAGCATAGATTGAGTACATTTCCAATGGTGTTTGGGTCTGCAAGCATTTGTTTTCTGAGCGCTGCCGAGTGCTGGGCCAGGGCTGCATGGAGAGAGCTGTTTCCGTTGCGCAGACTGGCTGCCTGATATCCTAGGTGCTGGTAGCGGCCGCCAACGAACCCTGCTCCTTTCCATTTTGCCAGGTCCTCATTTCATCGGAAAACACGGTAGCTGCAGACGCACAGAGACTTTTTCCTCTTCTTTCCCCCCTCTGCCCCCTCCCTAGACCTCTCTGGGCCTTGACGTCACGTGTGCTCCTTTTGGTTGCCATAGCAACCCCATTCCCCAAGCCCTCTGTCCTCTCCTCTGGTCGGTTCCACAATGGTACAGGCAGCATCGCGCTGCACAATGGTTTCCAGGCAGTGAGAGAGGGTGATTCAGCAAGCCACTCTTCGTCTTCTTTTTTTTTTTTAAACCTCCCCTTCTCTTTTTAGTTTTATGGGGGTGGTTGGTGCTTGTTCCGTACTTACCTTTTTTCTTTCCTTTTTCATTTTTACAGTATTCCATTTTTCTCCTCACCCCTCAATTCCTAGGGGCTCGAGTGACTTTACGTTTGGGTTTTCTTGGCAATCACCTGTCCATCATTAATTTTAAACAATTTCCCCACCTCCAAACAATCTATTCCTTATTACAGTTTGGAATGTGGTTAATGAGAGACAAGTAGGGAGGATTTCTGGGGCAAACACTGCTGGATCAGGATCGTAGTTCTCAAGCACGGAATGGTAGGTGGCTCTTTGCTCATTCTGGGTTCTAACCGGTTTTTTGGAGGGTGGTGTGATGTCTATTGATTGCTCCTGGTGGGGCGGGAGAGTGAGCATGGGAGAGGGGGGCAGAGATGGGGTGGATAGGAGATTAATGAAGTGAACTACCTCTGAGGCAAGAAGCCACCAGCCTTTCCTTCTGTGCCGAGCATCTCTCCTAGGACTTGGGCGTGTTGAAACCTTTCTGTTTGGAGTAAGGGTTGGCAGAGGGTGGGAGGGAGAATTTTTATTGTGACCAGGGGTTTTTTAGACCAATGCAGAACTGCAAAAAGGAAGAGAAAATTAGAGAGAGAGCGAAACAGCTGTGCTTGTTAGAAGTGCTTGCCTTAGTCCCATATTTAAGAAATGCTGTGGGCTCCATAAAACATTAAAAAATCACATCTTTAAGTTATGCGTTTATGCTTACTTCATGAGATGTTGCGCTTAAAGAGATATTTGGGGGCATATTTACAGATTTTAGTTAGGGAATGGTATTTTTTTATCTTGTAGTTGCAAAACTAACAGCATTACTCTTGCAGAGAGACCCGAGGCTAAATCTGAGCTGGGGAGAGGAACATAGAATGGGAAGTGGCGGGGGGGTCAGGTTAAAGATAAGAGGAAACATTGGCACTGCAGTCATACAGGTAAAGGGTTCCTTTAAGAAAGTGATCTAGTCAACAGCAGGCAGCATTTTTTTCTTTATGGCATGGTTCCCAGGTACTCTGTACTGGGATACTGTGTCCCCTAGAAATGTCAGAGCCCATTTGGGAGAAAAAGATCTATCATCAGAAAGGACCAGGGCAGTATATTTAGCAGAAATGATGTCTTTGTGCCTGCAGCAAAATAAATGTGATTTATAGGAAGATCTTCAAGAAAATCAAGACTAGAGCCATTTCAAGAAAATTACAGGCATGTTTCTTCCCCCCCCTCCTCTCCATTTAAATCTAGAGACCAAGTCTCTGCTTTTACCCCCTTAAATGCATGCATTCCTAGGGTACTGCAATTTAACCACAGCAGAAGAACGGCTTATCCCATGGCAGCTGGCGCTGAGGCAGTCACAAGGTTGTTTACACGGGCTGTCTTTGCTGCAGAGCTCCACAGCGTCTGCACAGCCACCCTCCCTGCCTTGGTGTGTTGACAGTAACTTTTATGAACGGACCCAACAGAGGCAGGCTGAGTCCTATGGGACAGGCCACAGTTTAGACGGAAGGAAATTGGGTCTAAGCACACCAGGCATTGCCAGTCCGAGGTCCGATTTCTCCCTCTGACCCTCGTCTGCCAGTTGTCAGACCCTGGAAGATCTCACAGAACGCTGATGCATGTGTTAAAATGGTTGCAGGAAGGCCCATGACTCTCAGAGAGGCTTCTGTAAATTTCTGCCTTAGGTGAGTGTTTGTGTTGTACATCTAGACAGTGATGCTCACGCTCATGGATGAGCTCGCCAGCTTCCGACTCCACTTTGGAGCCATCGGATTATAGGGGTCAGACAGTTTGGATGTAGCAGTTTTGCCATCTCTGGGTTTGTATTCCTTCCACCACCTTGATCTCACTCTTAAAATTGACACAAAGTACTAAGTTAGCTTATTTGATCACACAAAGCACACTGGGTTTTCTCGCCCTGACAACTGAACTGGAAAATCCAGTGACAAAGGTGGTATGACCTTAGATATTAAAAGAGTCTTCTTGCTTCCTCATTTGCGCATCACTCCCTCTCGTTGTTGCAAGGTGTCTTTAATCTGACAATCTCCTGGTGTTATAAAATCTTCACAGTGTGGGTGAAAAGACTCTTGATGATGAGACAGTAAGAAATGATACGTCCAGTGGGAAAGACCAGGTGCTGCCTCCAGCTTCCTGCTTGTCTACCCCAGAACAGCATCTGCTGTGGGGAGGAGCGTGTTTGCCAGGCTGGAAGGGGATGTTCACGAACGGATCCCAGAGGGACCAACTGTGTTTTTGCTGTCATTGTCTGGTATGTCTGCAGCTATTAGTGTTTAATGGTTTCATAGTGTGTGGTCAATATTTTTCAAGGCTGAAATGAACTGAGAATGGATGGTGGATGCCCTAAAATATGTGTATATTTAAAAATTACAGGAAAATTCATAGGATTTCCCTTGTTACTATATCCTATAGGAATATCATAAGCAAAAGGAATCTGCCTAGTTTTTAAGTAATGTGATAAAGCCTCCCATATTTAAAGGGAGGGCTTTTTGTTTTTGTTTGTTTGTTTTTTGTGTGTGTATGACTTTATGTAAGTGAATCTTAGTCTTTGAATACAGATGATCAGGGAAAGAAGGCAAATTTGGTGTCTCTTGTTAAGCATGAGGGCAGATGCTCTGCCCTCCTGATCTAGTTCTGGCTGCAGGTCCCATTTGTAGCTATACGACTTTACATGGGATTGGTGTGCTTAAGTCAAATGATTGCTTGGTTGCTAGTGAGAATAATGAACTCAAAGCAAGAGAGACTTGCTTCACTTAGAATAAGAAGTGATAAATTGACATTTTAAATTCTTTCTCCATTGCCCCTGTTTTGTCTTGTAGTCTCTTTTATGCTTTTGGTTGGACGTTGCAACACTTATGCAAAAAAGAGGCACAAAGTGTCTAAGGATGACACAAAGAGGTATAGTGCCTTATTTGCTATAGGCTGAGGGTTTCCTTCCTACCATACTTGCATCTCTTACAGCTTCTTCCGAGGACTAAGGACTTGTGGGAAAAGTTGGGCCCATAGACTGCAGGGGGAGATGCTTATTGATAAAGAACAGAATCCATTTGCTTCTTTAGCATATGAGAGATATTTATTGCATTGCATAAGTCTGAAATAAGACACTGTTGCTGATTCAGATACAAGATCATGCTGCAAATTGATTGAAAATTTAATTTGGATCTGGAGCCTGGATTTTCAGAAATGTACCTGTCTGTACATATTTTCATAGCAGACTTGTAAGGGTTTTGACTAAAGATATTTCAGTTTGAGTACATTTTATCCTTATAAGAAAATCAAGGCAAAGAGGGAAAAGTGGAAAGCCTGTATGTTTTGGGTTCTGTTTCCCCCCACTATTTAATGAAAGAGAAGTCTGTTTCTTAATTGTGAATCTTGGTAGAAACTCTAAATGGAGACTTCAGGTGATATTTGAAAATTCTTAAATTAAAAGAAACATTTTTTAGTTTAAAAAGTGGACTGCAAGTTTCTAATTATTTTTGATAAAGGATTTTCTAGTTGAATTGACATTTTAGATTTATAACAAGCCTTTCTCACTGGTCTTATCCCTGGTGACTGTGAGATGTGAAACTCATAGGCTTATAGAACTAATGCTCCTAGGAATGGAAATTAAATTTTGAGTGGAGAAAGAAAGAACTGAAGTTTCCTTAGAAGCATTCCTAACCCATAGCTGCTCTAAAACCTCACATGGCACACAGGTATAAAATGAAATTCTTCTCCAGGGCAATTAGGCATTTGCAGAGTGGCCTGCATAATAACAAACAAGACTTCTGCTACATTGTGTGTGTGTGTGTGTGTGTGTGTGTGTGTGTGTGTGTGTGTATGAGTAAGTAGGAAAACAAACACATAACCCAGTACTGACTTGTCTTCATAGATGTAAAACCCCCTTCTGGGTTTTGGATGTTAACCTGCTTGGGTGCTTCATGTATTTTGTGAAAATGAGTTTCTTAAAGTAATCATCCTCTTCTCATACATTGGAAATAGGATCTGAAAGCCCGGATAGAGAAGTCAGGCTGGTGTGTCTGTTATTTGGCAGTGTTCATTCAGCGTCTGTGCTTCCTCCGTCATAGCACTTATCCTGGAGCACAGTAATTGCTGCTTCCTGGGCTTCACGTATTCACTACTCAGTTATAATCTCTGTCAGGCACTGACTGTGTCTGCCTGGTGCATAGTAGGGGCACAATCACTATTCCATGAATGAAGGTATCCCATGCACAGAGTTATCTAAGTACTATGGGTGACAGAGTTTGAAACTGTAACACAGCTTCTGGGCTTCCCTGGTGGCTGAGGTGGTAAAGCACCGGCCTGCCATGCAGGAGACCTGGGTTTGATCCCTGGGTCAGGAAGATCCCTTGGAGAAGGGAATGGTTACCCACTCCAGTATTTTCCCTTGGGAAATCCCATGGACAGAGGAGTTCATGGACTCTCAAAGAGTTAGACATGACTGAGCAACTAACACACACACATACAACATAACTTCTGCCATTAGGGAGCTTATAGTCATTTAGGGAGCTGAGGTTAAATAACAAATGTGGTATATGAGCAAGTGTCCCTATTCAACAAATGCAATAGGGATTCACAGGAGAAAGAAATTCACCCCTTCTGAAATGGTGGTAGGCCATGTTGGGATGGGGAGGGCAGGAAGATGTGGTGGAGAAGTCCAACAACAGTCCTAAGTACTTGGCCTGGAAGGGAACTCTTGCTTGGAACAAGTGTGTGTGTGCTCAGTCATGTCTGACTTTTTGCAACCCCGTGGACTGGAGTCCGCCAGGCTCCTCTATCCATGGGATTTTCCAGGCAAGAATACTGGAGTGGGGTGCCATTTCCTCCTCCAGGGGTTCTTCCTGATTCAGGGACTTAACCTGCATCTCCTACCTTGGCAGGTGGGTTCCTTACCACTGAGCTACATGGGAAGCCCTGCTGCTGCTGCTGCTAAGTCACTTCAGTCGTGTCCGGCTCTGTGAGACCCCACAGACGGCAGCCCACCTGGCTCCCCCGCCCCTGGGGTTCTCCAGGCAAGAACACTGGAGTGGGTTGCCATTTCCTTCACCCAGGGAAGCCCTAGAACATAGAAACTGGCCCAGTCCTGAGATTTTTTTCCAATACGAAGTCAAAAAGTAACAGTGACAGACTGAAGTTACAAACCTACTTCTGTAGCTGGATCAGATTATGGAAAAATGTGCATAAGGCCTCTTTCTAGCTTTACACCAGCTTCAGTTTTTAACATTTTAATTTATTTTTTGCCTTCTTTATTAAATAATTTTTGTTGGAGTATGGTTGCTCAAATTCAGTTTAGTTTCATTTTATTTCACACAGTTCAGAAAATTTTCCAACTTCTCCTTTATCGATGACTCTGTAATGCATTTTTCCATATGAACCCATTGTTCTTTATGAGGAGCAGACTGTGCAGACATGTAACAGGGAGCTTATAGTTGAAGCTGAATAGGGTGCCTCCTATCACAAACTCAAATCCATGTCGACCAAGGTAACAATTACTAATTGGGCTTATGTTCAGATTTTAAAATATCCAGCTACTCTGGTGATGGCCACACCAGAGTTCTAGTGTTTGATAAATTTGAACAGAGCGAACTACGTTGAGATTTTATTCCTTCCCCTTGTGTGCTCACTACCCATCCCCCAACGTCTTTGTTAGTCTTTTGATTTTTCTAAATGCTGGTGAAATCCCCACTGAAATGGTAAAATCAAACTTGATTGTGTTTTTGCTTTGATTTTAGGCTAGCGTGAGAAACACCCACGGCAACACCATCTCAGATCTCTGTTATGGCGACTCAGGCAAGAAGCTGTTGAATTAGACCCATTTCCTGTAGATGAGAAACCGTACAAGCAGTGGTGAGTTGCAAACTTAAAAATATTCCTTAGCAGGAAACATGTGATCTATATAACCAATTTAAATATTGCATATGATTTAGTGTGTGGATCTGAAGAAATACTGCTCCCAAATCATGTCAACTAAAGAGGTGAAAATCAGTGTTTAACTGATGCTGTGGTGCTATGCTATTAATACCACGTGAAGGAGCTTGAGGTCTTTAGGTGCATAAGTGCGTCATACAGCACCATGATGCTACCACCCTGGATGATGCTAGTCTAAGTAAGATGATTGCAGTGAGCAATTTCCTGTGGCTGCATAACAGTTGGATATTTACATAACAGTATTTTTCGGTGGCATTTATTATCTGCAACATAATTCTACATTTTACTGCTTCATCTTCTCTAGTAGAATATTGGTTCTGATCTAAATTCTAACACTTAATTCCTTTCAGGAACTTATATGCTTGTATATGGGGCTTCTCAGGTGGTGCTAGTGGTAAAGAACCCACCTGCTAATGCAGGAGACACAAGAGATGCTGAAGACACAGGAGACGCTGGTTTGATCTCTGGGTTGGGAAGATCCCCTGGAGGAGGCCATAGCAACCCACTCCAGTATTCTTGCCTGGAGAATCCCATGGACAGAGGAGCCTGGTGGGCTACAGTCCATATAGGGTTGCAAAGAGTCGGACATGACTGAAGCAACTTAGCATACACACAGCATGCGTGTACATATATATGTGTATATAAGATATATGTGATATATATTAACATAACATTTAGATCTTTAGACATAAGGGAAGAGAAACCACATCATAGTTTTATAAAACTCCATTTGTGGACATTATAGTCTACAAATTCTTTGCTTAATAAAGATAGTATTAAAAATAGATCCAGCTGCTTTGCTATTTGGAATCATTTTAAAATCTTATTATTTTATAAAAATACCAGCTCACATAGGCAAAATATATTTTTTAATCAAATACTTGATGCTTCATAGTTGCCAGTGTCAATAATCAATAGACTCCAATGGAGATGAACCAGGTATAATCTGTCAAAAAACATCTCTGAGAAATAGATTATGACAGTGATGCTTGTAAGACTCCAAAAGAAGCTGTTCTGAACGGGGGATCAATATCTCTCTTTCATTTGCTCAGTGGCTTATATAACTCTGGGTATATAGGCTGCCCTATGAATCAATGCATAACCCATAACTGTGGAGTATTAATGAAATTAACCTTGTACTTTTTTCACATCATGATTCTCATTACAGTCTGATTATGATTACATTGAGGAAGCAGATATAATAGTCATCACTTTGCTGTACTTAATCAATATGTGTTAAATGAGTGTTTTTTATGACTGAGAAACATATGTAATTGCCAGTAATCAACCATTTTGATTTCAAACAAGGGTGATTATTTTTATGGCTGAAGTTAATCTTTTGAGTTACAGGTCACTCCCAGTGATGTCGAAAATATATATTGCCCCCTCTTAAACATGTATTCATTAAGCAAACATTTACTGAGAATCTGCAGTATAGATATCATCCTTTGCACTTGGGATAGATGAAAAAGACAGCACATGCTTTAAAGGAGCTGTGTTTAAAGTATGTGACACTTATGATAAAGTATGTCATTAAAAAAGGGAGTGATTTCTAAAGAGTGGGGTACTTATCCACTGCTATTAAATGGGTAGCCATCCAGTGCTGAAGGAAGTGCCGTAGAGGAGAGTCTAAGACAGATGGGATGGGGGTTTGGAAGGGAAGGCTTCCCAGAGGGAGCAAGATTTTAGCTGAATGTTAAGGGCAATAAGAGGTTAGCTAGAAGAAGGGGAACAGTGAGAACATTTTTCAAGGGCCTAGAGACTTGAGGGAGTATGACTGATGGGGGGAGCTAGATGTCATTTACTGTGCTGGGGCATAAATGGGTATGGTAAAGATAAAGCTGAAGAAAGGTACAGGAGATATAACATGAAAGGGTTTTAAAGACAAAGCTAAGGAGTTTGTATTTTATTCCACAATAAAGAACCTTTGAAAGATTTTAAGTAGAATGATGCGATGAAACTTATTTTTTAGAAAATACCATGTACTCTAGATCCCATGGACGGAGGAGCCTGGTAGGCTGCAGTCCATGGGGTCGCTGAGGGTGAGACACGACTGAGCGACTTCACTTTCACTTTTCACTTTCATGCATTGGAGAAGGAAGTGGCAACCCACTCCAGTGTTCTTGCCTGGAGAATCCCAGGGATGGGGGAGCCTGGTGGGCTGCCATCTATGGGGTCGCGCAGAGTTGGACACGACTGAAGCAACTTAGCAGCAGCAGAAGAGTACATAAAACAAATTCAGTTAAAGAATAATTACAAAGCAAACCTTGTATAACCAGCAACCCACTTCAGTGTTCTTGCCTGGAGAATCCCAGGGACGGGGAGCCTGATGGGCTGCCATCTATGGGGTCGCACAGAGTCGGACACGACTGAGCGACTTAGCAGCAGCAGCAGACTCCCAGTAAGCCCTTTGTGCTCCTTTAAGACCTCGTGCTTTTCCTTCCAGAGGTAACTACTACTTTGCCTTTTGTCACTTCTCCCCTTGCCTTTCTTTGTAGGTTTTCAATCTTGTAATCGTGGTGAAAGAAAGTGACAGTTGCTCAGTCATATCTGACCCTTTGTGACCCCATGAACCACAGCCCATCAGGTTCTTCTTCCCATGGAATTCTTTGGGCAAGAATGCTGGAGTGGGTTGCCATTCCCTTCTCAAGGGTATCTTCATGACCCAGGGATTGAACCTGGGTCTCCTGCATTGCAGGCATATTCTTTACTGTCTGAGCCACCAGGGAAGGCCATGGTAGTGTGTGTGTGTGTATATATATATATATATATATATATATATATATATATATGTATATATATATATTCTTAATCACTTGATTTTGTGAAACCCTCTAGTGAAAGTGAAAGTTTCTCAGTCGTGTCTGACTCTTGTGACCCAGTGGAAAGTGGAATTCTCCAGGCAAGAATACTGGAGTAGGTCAAACCCACATTGTAGGCAGATTCTTTACTAGCTGAGCCACCAGGGAAGCCCAAGAATACTGGAGTGGGTAGCCTATCCCTTCTCCAGCGGATCTGCCCAACCCAGGAATCAAACTGGGGTCTCCTGCATTGCAGGTGGATTCTTTACCAACTGAGCTATCAGGGAAACCTGTGAAATACTGTAAGGCTCATGTTAATGTATGTAGTTTATTCAAGTAACTTAAGTAGTATTTGACTCTATGACTACATCAAAATTTACTTATCCATTTCACCGTTGATAGACATTTGGATTGTTTCTATATTACTTATGTGTGTCTGTCTATGTATGTTGTTGTGTTCAGTTATTAAGTCCAGCTATTTGCGACCCTATGAACTACAGCATCCCAGGCTTCCCTGTCCTTCACTATCTCCTGGAGTTTGCTCAGATTCATGTCCATTGTGTCCACGATGCTATCTAACCATCTCATCCTCTGTCATTTTCTTCTCCTTTTGCCTTCAAACTTTCTCAACAACAGGGTCTTTTCCAATGAGTCAGCTCTTTGCATCAGGTGGCCAAAGTATTGGAGATTCAGCTTCAGTATCAGTCCTTCCAATGAATGTTCAGGGTTGATTTCCTTCTGTCAATCCAAAAGGAAATCAACCCTAATTATTAACCTGAGTTATTTATATATAAATGTACTAAGTAAATTTTAATAACTACACATATTTATATAACATTAAGTATACATATGGTACTTTTATGCACATATATTGTTGCTCATAGATTCTAGAGTACATGTATAAGAACTTCTCTAGGATACATATCAAGGAAAGGAACTCTTGAGTTTTGGGGTTTGTGCACATTAGGTTTTTCTGCTGCTGCTGCTGCTGCTAAGTTGCTTCAGTAGTGTCTGACTCTGTGCGACCCCATAGACGGCAGCCCACCAGGCTCCCCCGTCCCTGGGATTCTCCAGGCAAGAACACTGGAGTGGGTTGCCATTTCCTTCTCCAATGCATGAAAGTGAAAAGTGAAAGTGAAGTCACTCAGTCATGTCCAACTCTTCGCAACCCCATGGACTGCAGCCCACCAGGCTCCTCCGTCCATGGGATTTTCCAGGCAAGAGTACTGGAGTGCATTGCCACTGCCTTCTCCAAGTTTTTCTAAATAATGCCAAATATTTTTCTCAATTGATTGCATGAATTTACATCCCCATCAGCAGTATATAAAAAGCTCTATATCCTCACCAACGCTTCATTTTTAAGTTCTCAAAATTTGCTGATCAGGTGGATACCTAATTGTACTTCATGCCACTCATGAAGTAGTAGTTTGCATTTGCTGACTACTAAAGAAGAAGAATTGTTTTAATTTTTATTGGCCATTTGCTCTTCTGTTGTGAAGTGCCTGCTCAAGTCTTTATGAGACTAGTCTTTCCGAATGACAACTAGCACTTATGGAGTTCTTGCTGTGTAATAATCACTGTGCTAAGCACTTTACAAACATTTAATTCTCATATCATCCCTATGATTTATAGATAAGGAAACTCAGGTTTAGAGAGGTTAAATAAGTTGCTAGCAATCACGTAACCAAGAAGCAGAGGATTTAGCATTTAAGCCCAGGTCCTTCTGACTCTGGAGTTCTTCAGTTTCTTTTTTTTTAATTTATATATTTTTGGTTGCTGTGGGTCTTCATTGCTGCAGTTGCTTCGTTTTCTCCAGTTGTGGTGAGCGGGGCTACTCTCTAGCTGTGTTGCGTGGGTTTCTCACTGGAGTTGTCTTCTCTTGTGCAGCTCAGGCTCTGAGTGTTCAGGCTCCAGTAGCTGCAATATGTGGGCTCAGTAAAGACTTGTGGGCTTGAGGGTGAGGGCTCAGCAGCTGTGGGGCACGGGCTCAGCTCCTCCATGCATGTGGGGTTTTCCCGGATCAGGGATTGAACCCGTGTCTTCTGCATGGCAGGCGGATTCCTTACCACTGAGCTACCAATCAGTTTCTTGAATCATGTTTGCAAGGGGTTTAGATTAGAGCCAGGGGACTTATCAGCTACTATGGCAGGAGCTCAGCTAAAGAATAATAAGGGCATAAACCAAAGAATCATCAGTAGGACACAAGCGCAAATTAATTGAGCCCAATAATGAATGTCATAGGTGAAGAGGGAGGATTTTAAGTCTCAAATTTTCAGACCTGCTGGCTACGTAGCTTCAAAGTTAGTAATACAATGTATATTTAAATATATTCTAGGTCTTGTGATAGGCTTTAAGAATATATTTGATGGTTGCACTATTCACTGAGAGATGAATTTAATTCATAGGATTATAAAGTTTAGGGTTTAAAGAGACCACAGTGTTTATTTGGGTCAACTCTTTACTGTTTTAAAATGTGAAACCTAGTGTGAAAAGAAGTTAAGTGTCTTGTTCAAGATCACAGGTTACTGTCAGATTAAGAATAGACACCTGGATGACAAAGAATGCAAAGAAATAGCAACTTTTTTGATTTTTTTAAAATCAATAAGTTAAAATAAATTGATCTACTTTATCTCCTAAACATTTCTCACATCCATTCCCTTTGAAATAAATCTATTGCTAACAGCACAAATTAGGGCCTCATCATCACTGTGAGCAGTTTTATTTAAAGTAGTCTAGCATATTATCTTCTTGCTCATGATTCTGCCAATGAAACCTCCAGATCTGATGTGCAGTTTTTACTGTGTAACAACCCAGCTTACTTAGATATGCTCCATTGCCTATGTAATAAATTCCCCTCTGCTTAAAATATACCATACTCCTGTCTACCTCCAATTTAGCAGTGAATATCTCTCCAATTACCTGGGGACACCAATGCGCTTCAGTTTCATCACACACTCAAGTGTATTTCTTCCGTAATTTACTTCATATTGTCTCTTCCGCCTGTATTCACTCTCTCCATCCTTTACTTAGTCATTGGCCATTTTTAAAGACCTTTGCAATTCGAAGAATGATCTGGGGACCAACAGCTCAAACACTGTCTGGAGCTTGATTAGAATCACAGCATCTCAAGTCTCTCCTACATCTACTGATTCAGAATTTTTCCCACAAGATTCTCAGGTGGTTTTGTGTTCGAGAGGCGCTGCTTAGACTCACATTAGACTTCATCAGATGTTATCTCCTTCCAGAAACCCTTCCTGAATCCTTCCATAAGGCTGAGGTGTTCTCACTGCAGCCTATGCATGTCTGTCTCACTGCATTTTGTTGTTCAATTGCTCAGTCACATCCACCTGCTTGTGACCCCATGAACAGCAGCGCGCCAGGCTTCCCTGTCCTTCACTGTCTCTCAGAGTTTGCTCAAACTCATGTCTGTTGAGTTGGTGATGCCATCCAACCATCTCATCCTCTGTCTCCCCCTTCTCCTGCCTTTAGTCTTCCTGAGCATCAGGGTCTTTTCCAATGAGTTGGCTCTTCCCATCAGGTGGCCAAAAGATTGGAGCTTCTCACTGCATTACTACAGTGTTTTATTAATTGTTTAATGTCTATCTCTCCACCTTAGCCTGTGAGTAATTTGAGCCAGATCTAATTATCTTTGACTTGTCTATGCCTAGCACAGTGCCTGATACTTGTTAGTACTGCATGAATATATGTTGACTGGTTGATAAAGCAAAGAAGGCTGTTAGGCTGCTTTCCAGATTGTACAATTTCCAAATTATATCCAGAGGTACAAATTTTGATGCATTTTTTGGTAGTCTAGTTATTTTTCTACAAGTACCTTGGGCTATATTTTTTCTGCTTGTTATTTTCTTTCTCCTTCCTCTGTTTCTTTTTCTTTCTTTCTTTCTATTTATATATCTATCCATATCCATACATATATAGAGAGAGAGCTTCTCTTCCCAGGTGGCTCAGTGGTAAAGAATCCCCCTGCAATGCAGGAGATGCAGGAGACGCTGTGTTGAGCCCTGGGTTGGGAAGATCCCTAGAGGAGGGCATAGCAACCCACTCCAGTGTTTTTGCCTGGTGAACCCCATGGACAGAGGAGCCTGGCAGGCTGCTCTCCACATTGTTGCAAAGAGTCGTACATGACCGAAGCTACTGAGCATGCACACACCATGTGTATATATTTCTCTATGACTTTGTGTCATGATTTAAGGAGCCAGAATGTCCTCTGGTTCTCAGTTCTCATGTTTCTGACCCTGATATAATGTGTGAGTTTCCCACTTACTCCTTTGGTTGAAGACTGTTCCTATTACAATAGAAATCTGATGAGAATTCCCTGGTGGTCCAGCGGTTAGAACTTGGTATTTTCACTCCTGGGGTCTGGAGAATTGGTTGGAGAACTAAGATGCCACAAGCTATGCTGTGAGGCCCCCCAATATTATGAGGTAAAGTGGCTGGAGAACTAAGCTGATAAACTAACCTCAGTTAAAGTATGATTGACTTTAATGGTTTGAATATAGAAAAAATTCATGGTTGGTTAACTGTCTTACTACATTAACAGAAGACTATGTTAAGGAAATGGAATATGTAGGAAAAGTTATTACGTGGAGAGGGAATTAAGAGTGGTTTGAAACAGAGTGCTTTGTCAGGGGTCTAGCAGATTATTTAAAATTTTTCATTACATTATTTCTGGAAAAGGAAGAGAACTTGATGTTAGATTCTCACTGCAGCTTTGTCATGAATTAATACCTGTTGGGTCAAGTCTTAACCTGGTTGAGTTTCAATTGTGTATGAGGGAGTTGTGATAGATGATGTTTAACTTTCTTTCTGACTATAAAAATTATATGGATTAAATTGTACAGAGTGAATTAAAGCATAGATTAATGCCCCGGAGGCCAGGCCAAGTGGAGTACCTTGGTGAGGGTGGCCTTGGTCAGTGAAGGGACTTCATGGGGATGACAAGCAGCGTCACGGGCAGCTGAAGGGGAAGAATAGGCCAGAGAGAGATTTAGAGGACCTTGAAGATAGACTTGCCTATGCCCAATTTTGCTTTGACCCATCCCCATTTATTATCTTTGGCTTAATTCTACCCATTCTCACTCTAAATCTAGGGATAAAGTATTTTAACTATAGAAAGTCCCCTCTAATTATTGCGATTTTATTATCTGTAAGGAAGATAACTTATGCATACACAACCAAATTGACTGCATCTCTTTTCCTAATTTGTATCTTTCCTTATTTTAAAATTATCCTCTGATATTGAAGGATTAGTGTGCGTAAATGTTTGTTCATTTATTTATGAGAAGATTCTTTAAAACTTGGTCTTTAAAATCATGGTTTCTAAGCTGTATTTGGGATGTACCAACATATCAGATAAGACTACTGGCATCTTAATCACCTTAGAAATCATATCAATGTGACACATTTACTTAAAGGTTAATGATTTCAGTGGACAGATTACTGTGGTAGAATTTTTGAAGAATGAAGGAGACACATCTCCTTTTCCCTCCTTCCTTCCTGTTTCCCTTCCTCTCTCCATCCCATCCTCTCTTCCCCTCCTTCCTTCCTTCTTTCCTTTCTCTCTCAAGTATTTATTAGCTGCCTCTGTGCTAGGTGCTCCAGCTTCAATAATAAATTCATCTCACATGTAGGATGAATAGTTGCTTTAACAGAGGACAAGTTCGGGAACAGTGCAATTACAAATCACTCAACTAATCACTCAGACCTTCTTGACTGGGGCTCCACAGAAACACATGAGTCCCTGCTCTCTAAGGTAGCCGTTCTCAAGCTTTGTGGCCTCAGGATTCCTTTACACGCTCGATAGTTGTTGAAAAACCTGAGGAAGTTTTGTTCATGTGCGTTATATCCATTGGTATTTGTGTGCAGGCCCAGTCACTCAATCGTGTCTGACTCTTTGCGACTCCATGGACTATGGCCAGCCAGGCTCCTCTGTCCATGGGATTTCTCAGGCAAGAATACTGGAGTGGGTTGCCATTCCTTTCCCCAAGGGATCTTCCTGACCCAGACATTGAACCCACATCTCCTGTGGCTCCTGAATTGGCAGGTGGATTCTTTACTGCTGTACCACCTGGGAAGCCTCCCCCTACCATTGGTATTTACAGTATCAGAAATTAAGATATCAGTTTGAAATACTTCAGTAAGTAAAATGTAACAGTTATGTTAGATATGTTAGATATGTTAAATAAAAGTAATGTATCTTTGAATGAAAACTGCCTTTTACAAACCAAAAATAAGTTAGCAACAAGCTTGGTATTGCATTTTTGTTTATCTGTTTAATGACTGGCTTAATGGAAGACAGCTGAATTCTCTTATCTACCTATGCCTTCAGTCTGTGTTATATCACACACCATGCATTCTCTGGAGGACTGTATCACAAATCTGAGAGAAAAATAAGAGTGAAATGGCAAACTGTGTCTTAAGATTATTTGGAGTTAGTTTTGACCTCAGGGGCCCCTCTGAAAAAGGCTTGAGGACCTTCAGGACATCTATATATGATACTTTCCTGGAGTAGGAAATGGCAGCCCACTCCTGGAAAATCGCATGGACAGAGGAGCCTGGCGGGCTACAGTCTATGGGGCCGCAAAGAGTTGGGCGTGACTGAGCACATGTATAATACTTGGAGAGCTACTTTTTAAAAAAAGTATTTATTTACTTATATTTGGCTGTGCTGGGTCTTCATTGCTGCAGGCAGGCTTTCTTTAGTTGCTGTGAGTGGCGGCTTCTTACTGCGGTGGCTTCTCTTGTTGCAGAGCCCAGGCTCTAGGGTGTGTGGGCTTCAGTAGTTGTAGCACATGGGCCCGGTAGTTGCGGCTCGAGGCTCTAGAGTGTGGGCTCAGAAGTTACCGTGCACCGGCTCAGTTGCCCACACAGCATACGGAATCTTCCCAGACTGGGGATTGAACCCATGTCCCTTGCATTGGCAGGCAGATTCTTAAGCACTGAACCACCACGGAAGTCTGGAGAACCACTTCTAAAAAGCATCTGTTGTATGCAATGAGTTAACATCTCTTTTATGACCTAGAATGGCATCTTTCGTGGAGGAACAGAAACTGTATAGTGTGTTCGGTCATTCAAAGGAGAAACTCGGGATGAGAAATCCTGTAAGATTGTAACCTCTGTGAAGGCAGAGATCTATGTCTCTTGTTTCACCTATTAGCTGTCACAGGGCCTGACACCTTGTTGACTCTGTGAATCTCAGTGATAGAACATTCTAAGATAGCTATATACCTTTATAAGTCACAGTAGCCCCAGGTGGAATTCAGCGAGTGCAACAAATAAAGGTTAAATGGGTATTGTGGAGTTGGAGGGAGCAGCCGTTTTTAACTGAGGCGTTGCCAGGAGGGATTCATGAGGAGATGGCATCAGAGTGGAAGTGGGAAGGTAATTTTAGCAGTCAGCGTTGGAGTTAGAAAGGTTACTTCTAGAAGAGGCAATAGAATGAGTAAAGAAAAGAGTGAGCTTGGGGTTCTTAAGTTTAGGCTTATGTGATACAGGCACAGAGGAGATTGAAGTCAAACACGGCTGGGAAAAAGTGTGGGGCCAGATTAAGGGAGCTCGTGAATGATCTCTGAAGGAATTGGGTCTGTTTTCCATAGACCAAGAAGAGCTACCGCTGTTTTCTGAGCAGAAGAAAATGAATCTGGCAGCAAGACTGAGAATGGTTTGAGGAGGAGAGAGGATGGAGGTGAGCTGAGCTGCTACAGGGAGGGAAGGAATGAGAATTGAAGAGGAGGTGGTAAGAATGGGCAGGAAAGATCCAGTAGATAGAGAAGGTACCCATGTCCAGATAATTTGGAGTAAGAAAGGCTTCCATCAGTGAAAAAGGGGAATGCCAGGTTCCTTTTGATTCATTGTAGACACAGCCACAGTATTAGTAAGCAGTTATAAAAAGGTCCTTGGGCTTTGGTTTTTCCATATGTAAAAACGCAGAAATGGATTTCTTGTCTGTCTGTGTCACGAGAGTCCATGGAAGCATTAGTGAACTCCTTCATAGAAAAGTGCTCCACTAATCTAAGCCATCAATAATAAAAATGAGAATGTTTGCCAGGTGCTTTTGCTCCTCTGTTGAAGGCTTGCTATGCAAATATGAAATATTGCCTGGAACTATTGTCATTGTTAATAATAGTAAAGTCATTATCACGAAATGCCTACACAGCAAACTGATTCTCTGTCAATTCCAAAGTGAGATGACAAAGCCAGGCATTGAAGTCCCTTCTGTTTTGTTGGTTATGAATCTTGCTTATTGTAAACTATTTTCCTGGTTAGGGAAGACATCCTTTTAACAGCATTTGAATCTCATTGTATCTCATTACTTCCATCATTCTATTCTGCTCAGGTTTCTTATCGCTATCGGGAGCCTCATTATCCTGAATTTTCTCTCTGCAGATAGAGGTGTACAGCAGTGGATGTGTCTGGTACTTGCATCTGTGCTCTTGTTAATTGTGGCTACTTCCATTAATTTAACACTCAGCTGTATAGCATGGTGCTCAAGTATATAAACTCCAAAGTTTAAACCATCTGGTTTTAAACCCAAATTCTATTACCTCATGTGAATGATCCTGGTTAAATCACATAATCTCTTAAGCTTCAGTTTTCTTATTTGTAAAATGGTACTATTAATAATAATGCTACTGATCTCATACAATTATTGTAAGGGTGAAGTGAAGTGAAGTGAAGTTGCTCAGTCGTGTCCGACTCTTTGCAACCCCATGGACTGTAGCCTACCAGGCTCCTCTGTCTGTGGGATTCTCCAGGCAAGAATACTGGAGTGGGTTGCCATTTCCTTCTCCAATGCATGAAAGTCAAAAGTGAAAGTGAAGTCACTTAGTCGTGACCAACTCTTCGTGACGCCATGGACTGTAGCCTACCAGGCTCCTCTGTCCGTGGGATTCTCCAGGCAAGAGTCCTGGAGTGGGTTGCCATTTCCTTCTCCAGGGGATTTTCCTGACCCAGGGATCGAATCCGGGTCTCCTGCATTGCAGGCAGATGCTTTACCGTCTGAGCCACCAGGGAAGCTGTATGTAAAATACATGAAGTGCTCAGTAACTGCCGGGTTTTGTTTTAGTTTTAGTCAAATTTATTACTATTATCATCAACATGTCTTCTTTTTTAAATCAGGTTCTTTTTGTGTGTTTTGTTAATTCATTATTTGTTTACTGAGTTAATTTGTGACCACACAATTGATCATCAACCTTTTCTTTGCTGAGAATAACATTCTGAAGAATGCCCCGAATCTTAAAAATGTTTCATTATTTTGTGTGTATATATATTCATAGTGGGCTTTCTTTTTGCCTAGCAAATCAGGTGTGTTTAACTGTGCAGTGAATAAAGAGATCTGATGACTTGTTCTAATCACCTGACTGGTATTATTCCTCATGGCACAGTGTTGTCTTCCTACACAATCTTTCTATAAAAAAATTTGTTAACCATCCTCCTTCTGAACTTTTGTGTCTTATTCAGTCTGTTCCCAAGATCTGTAACAGTATGTTTCCATCCTGGCTGTGCATCGTGTCTCTCGGGACTTCTAAAGGCACCCTCCCGTATGAGCTCGCATGCATTGAGATCCATTTGAAACATACACCAGACCCTTTGTTCATACTGTTGAGGCTTAGTGAGTTGTTTGGGCTACAATGAAACCTTGGCTCTGTTCACCAAACCAGGGCTTATTTTTATAATTTGCTTAAATAGTTCAAGAGTTATAGGATTACTGTGGTCCTGCTCAGCACCCAATCAGTTGTTATCCATTACAACTGATGCTTATCAGTTCTCCTCTTGTCATAGCTGTGTAGACTGAATAGTCATCCACTATCTCTCTCTCTAGACTGCCTGTTAACTTCTATGGGACAGGAGATGCATGAAGGTAATGGTCCTGCTTCCTATGAAAAGTTGATCCTTATTCGCTAATAGTGAATCTATTCAAACTGTAGAGGATAGAACGAAAATGACTACTGAAAATAGCTGCTATTAGAGGTGGGAAGATGATGGAGTAGTAAGGCAAATCAGAATAAATTAGCATTTAATCAGTTCCTTCTTTTATGATTCCAACATTGAGTATCTGTCTTAATCGTTCTGGCTCAGAAATTGTTCAGATGGATATACTAGGAAGGTTTTGGATATACTAGGAAGGTTTTCTTTTTGAAAATTGTGATGCTCAATCTGATATTGTTGTTGTTCAGTCACTAAATTGTGTCTGCATCTTTGTGGCCCTGTGGACTGTAGATCACTGAAATTTAAATCTAGCACCTCAGCTCTCCCCACCTTTCAGTAGGAGCTGCACTTACTTTAGCCATCTGCCAGTTGTGTGATCTTGGCCATGTAACCTAATGCCTGGCTTCTTGGTTTTCTCATTTGTAAAACAGGCACAATAAATGCATCTGTCCCATAAGGTAGTTTTGAGAATTTTACTTAATTTTCACAAGAGATATAAGGTATTCTGTAGGAGATTTAAAGTTATTAGAACAAAGCCTGGCACAGAGCAAAACTTCAGTAGCTATTAGCAAATATTATTACCCATCTGAAATAACATGATGGTTTAGAACCTGATTCTGGAATCAGACTTACTTGACTTGAGTCCCAGTCCTGGCACTTAACTGCTTGGCTAATTTGCAGTTCAGTTCAGTTCAGTCACTCAATCGTGTCCAACTCTTCGCAACCCCATGGACTGCAGCATGCCAGGCCTCCCTGTCCATCACCAACTCCCAGAGTTCACTCAAACTCATGTCCATTGAGTCGATGAATCCATTCAACCATCTCATCCTCTGTCATCCCCTTCTCCTCCCGCCTTCAATCTTTCCCAGCATTAGGGTCTTTTCAGATGAGTCAGTTCTTCGCATCAGGTAGCCAAAGTATTGGAGTTTCAGCTTCAGCATCAGTCCTTCCAATGAACACCCAGGGCTGATCTCCTTTAGGATGGACTGGTTGGATCTCCTTGCAGTCCAAGGGACTCTCAAGAGTCTTCTCCAACACCACAGTTCAAAAGAATATATTCTTTGGCGCTCAGCTTTTTTCATAGTCCAACTCTCACATCCATACATGACTACTGGAAAAACCATGGCTTTGACTAGACGGACCTTTGTTGGCAAAGTAATGTTTTTGCTTTTTAATATGCTGTCTAGGTTGGTCATAACTTTTTTCCCAAGGAGCAAGCGTCTTTTAATTTCATGGGTGCAGTCACCATTAGTAGTGATTTTAGAACTCAAAAAATAAAGTTAATTTTGTTTAATTTTGGACTCCTCTATAACCTCTCTGAGCCTCTGTTTCATTGTTAATTGGGACAGTGGTAGCATCTCCTTCACAAGATTCATGGGAGGAATAGACAGAAATCACATTGCATCTTTCATTGAATATTAGGCATCATTTTTGTAATTCTTATGACACACGCATTATGTAGTAATTGTAATAGTAAATGCTCATAGAGCACTTACTCTGAGCCAGGCAACATCTCAAGTATTATTATCTCGCATCATATTAATATCATCGCATGTATTATCTCATTTATTCTTCCCAATACCTTAGAGTGAGGCAGGCTCTATTACTGTGCTCCTTTTACAGATGAATAAATTGCGGCACAGAGAGGTCAAGCAACACGTTCAAGATCCCATAGTTGCTGAAGGTGGAGCACAATCTGAACACTATGCATTGCACTTTATTGTCTCTTATGACAATAAAGAAACAAGTCGACTACAGTGTCTGGAGGGTGAAGTTACACCGTTAGGCTAATGACTGAGGCTCTCCCTGTGTCCCCCCTCTTTCAAACCCTACCTCTATTCATATGGCCAGATAAACCTGACCAAAATGAAGATTGATAAGTAGCACTGTGAAGACGAGGGGCTTCCTGGGTGGCACAGTGGTAAAGAGTCTGCCTGCCAATGAGGAGACTCAAGAATTGTGGGCTTGATCTTTGGGTTGGGAAGATCCCCTGGAGGAGGGCATGGCAACCCACTCCAGTATTCTTGCCTGGGAAATCCCATGGACAGAGGAACCTTGCGGGCTACAGTCCGTGGGGTTGCAAAAGAGTTTTACGTGACTGAGTGACTGAGAGCGCGCGCACGCGCACGCACACACACACACACACACACACACACACACACACACACGGAAGATGAGAAGGTGAGGCAGTTCATAAAAGGGGGACCTGAATTCTCTGTGGTTGAATCTAGAAGGAAAGCCTCCAGACCTCCTTGCGCCAGATAAACTCTCCTGTCCTGGGTTGAGGTGGGAGGGCAGGTTTACTGAAGATTCTCATCTTGTTTAGCTCCAGCCTGTCCCCTTTCTCTGCTGCTGCCTTAGTCACTGCATGACTGTCTGAAGCCCCAGGCAATCACATACATTTCCTATTTACATATTGATAAGGAAAATCAATATTATTTATTGTCCTTTGTCCTCTGTATGTTCCTGGCAATGGTTGAAGTGACTTTGCCCTGTGCTGTAGACGCCCTTAAACTCTGTATAACAGAATAATGCCTGACCGCAGAGTGTGAGCCAAAGGGCTTGGGCTTTCAAGTCCTACAGATCTGGTCCAAATTTCCAATCTGACACTAGGAAATTAGTTAACAATCTTAAGACTGACTTTCCTCATCTATAAAATGGTTATGTTTTACATATTCCATAGTTTTTGAGAGAACTGAATGTAAAACTTTTTTAGTATAATGTCTTGCTACAGCAGAGAATTGCATTTTGTTATTGCTATTATAACACTAAAACTTTTAAAAAGATTGGCTTGCTTTGGATCATTGCCAAGCAGTTTCATTATTGAAATAACTAAAGAAACTCAGTTGTTATCATGGCAAATGCCCTGAGGTACTTTCAATAAAATAAAATAATTTTATTTTCATCCTTATTAGCATGCATGCTCTGGGTGACCCTACTAGGTTTGGGAAAAGTAAGCTGTGAAAAGGGTTTAGGGTTGTAAAGTACAAGAAAAAAGTGAGTCTATAAAATAGTACTCTGCTGTTTATTTATCTAAGTGAAATAATGTATACAGACACATTTTGTAGATTCTTAAATCCTTTGCAAATGTAAGATTAAAAAATAATTTCCATAGGAATTCTAACAAGAAGAAAAGAGTGGAATTAATTAGCCTAAGAAGGCAGGGTGAAGAGGAGATCTTAAATTATATGTTAAGGAAAATCAGTTCAGTTCAGTTCAGTCACTCAGTCATGTCCGACTCTTTGTGACCCCATGGACTGCAGCATGCCAGGCCTCTCTGTCCATCACCAACTCCCAGAGATTATTCAAACTCATGTCCATTGAGTTGGTGATGCCATTCAACCATTTCATCCTCTGTCATCCTCCTCTCCTGCCTTCAGTCTTCCCTAGCATCAGTGTTTTTTCAAATGAATCAGTTCTTCTCATCAGGTGGCCAAAGTATTGGAGTTTCAGCTTCAGTATCAGTCCTTCCAATGAATATTCAGGACTGATTTCCTTTAGGAAGGACTGGTTGGATCACCTTGCAGTGCAAGGGACTCTCAGGAGTCTTCTCCAACACCACAATTCAAGGAAACCAGAATTTGAGCAGTTGGACACTTGCTGACTCTTTTGCGACCCCATGGACTGCAGCCCACCAGGCTCCTCTTGTCCATGGGATTTTCCCTGCAAGAATACTGGAGTGGGCTGCCATTTCCTTCTCCAGGGTATCTTGCGACCCATAGAAAAAGGCAACTAGGTAAATCTTGAGAAAGCATATATGATAAGCATAAAACTAACTGGTCTGTTAGTATTTGAATATTTGGGCAGATGAATGGGAGCTTGCATGCCAGGTAGAGGATTCTGGATGATACTTTAGCCTCAGTGCATTCCCAGCATCAGTGCTTGGTCCCACAGACTGGTTCATCTGGTGATCGAGGGAAGTAGAGAGCATTTTCTTTCATTATATGTGGACTGACAATTGCAGATAAAGTGGGTGCTCTGTGTCAGCTCTCTCTCTTTTTTTATTGGAGGATAATTGATTTACAATGTTGTGTGTCTCTGCTGTACCACAAAGTGAATCAGGTATAAGTATACACACACCCCCTCCCTCTTGAGCCTCCTCCCACCTCCCCCTCCATCCCACCCCTCTAGGTCATCATAGGGCACTGAGCTGAGCTCCCTGTGTAGTATCCAGCAGCTTCCCAGTAGCCATCTGCTTTACACGTGGTGGTGTGTGTATGTTAATGCTACTCTCCCAATTTGACCCACCGTTCCCTTCCGCACCTGCTTTGTGCCCACATGTCATTCTCTCTGTCTTCTGCACCAGCTCCTGACTGATGTGCTGATATAATGACTAGTTGCAATAGTCCCTCTTCTTGGGTTGCAAACTTGCTGGATTATACAATCGTGTCTGATGCAGATGTCCACCATCTTATGGACTCAGAATTTTTACCACTTCCTATTTCCTCATCCTCTCTGTGGTGTGAGGCAGTTTCTTTTTTCTGACTCTCAAACACCAAGGGGCTTATAACCCACTTTGTTCTAGACAACCACTCATGAGAGTGTAGACAGAGGCCTTGAGCAGCACCTGAAGTATCCATCTGAAGAGATTCAGGTATGATTTGCCTTTCTTGGGTGATCAAAGTAATTATCAACCTCTATCCCAAGTGCAGAAAACTGCTTCCAAATTTAATCTATGAACTTCCAGATGTTCAAGCTGGATTTAGAAAAGGCAGAGGAACCAGAGATCAAATTGCTGACATCCATTGGATCATAGAAAAAGCAAGAGAATTCCAGAAAAACATCTACTTTGCTTTATTGACTATGCCAAAGCCTTTGTGTGGATCACAACAAACTGGAAAGTTCTTAAAGAGATAGGAATACCAGAGCACCTGACCTGCCTGCTGAGCAATCTGTATGCAGGTCAAGACAAGAAGAAACAGTTAGAACTGGACATGGAACAACAGACTGGTTCCCAATAGGGAAAGGAGTGCGTCAAGCCTATATATTGTCACCCTGCTTATTTAACTTCTATGCAGAGTACATCAGGCAAAATGCTGGGCTGGATGAAGCACAAGCTAGAATCAAGATTGCCAGGAGAAATATCGATAACCTCAGATATGCAGATGACACTACCCTCATGGTGGAAAGCGAAGAAGAACTAAAGAGCCTCTTGATGAAAGTCAAAGAGGGAGTGAAAAAGGTGGCTTAAAACTCAACATTCTGAAAACTCGGATCATGACATCTGTTCCCATCACTTCATGGCAAATATATGGGGAAACAATGGAAACAGTGAGAGACTTTATAATTTTGGGGGGCTCCAAAATCACTGCTAATGGTGACTGCAGCCATGAAATTAAAAGATGGTTGCTCCTTGGAAGAAAAGCTATGACCAACCTAGACAGCATATTAAAAAGCAGAGACATGACTTTGCCAACAAAGGTCCATCTAGTCAAAGCTATGATTTTTCCAGTGGTCATGTATGGATGTGAGAGTTGGACTGTGAAGAAAGCCGAGCGCCAAAGAATTGATGTGTTTGAACTGTGGTGTTGGAGAAGACTCTGGAGGGTCCCTTCCACTGCAAGGAGATCCAACCAGTCCTTCCTAAAATAAATCAGTCCTGAATATTCATTGGAAGGACTGATGCTGAAGCTGAAACTCCAATACTTTGGCTACATGATGGGAAGAACTGACTCATTGCAAAGGACCCTGATGCTGGGAAAGATTGAAGGAGGGAGGAGAAGGGGATGACAGAGGATGAGATGGTTGGATGGCATCACCAACTCTATGGACGTGAGTTTGAGTAATCTCTGGGAGTTGGTGACGGACAGGGAGGCCTGGCGTGCTGTAGTCCATGGGGTCACAAAGAGTTGGACACGACTGAGCAACTGAACTGAACTGAAACTTCTTGCTACATTAAACTAACCATGTGGAGGTAAAGGTAATCTGGATGCACCATGAATTGCCCTGTGATTTACCATAAGTTACCATAGGATAGGGTTATTCACTCAGCAAATATTTACTGAGCACTACTGCATGCCAGGTCCTCTTCTAGGTGTGAGGATACAGTGATGAATGCAGTGGACTAAAAATCGTCTCTGACTTTATGACCTTATGTTCTGGATGAAGGAGACAGAGAGTAAACCAGAAGAATGAATACAATATATTTTGTATCACATGTTGGAAATGGTCAAGGAGAATATTAAAGCAGGGAAGTGGATTGGATAGTGTGGTGGAGGGTTACAATTTTAGGCAGGGTGACTAGTGAAGGCTCCCTGGAGTGTTATTGAACACAGACTTCTTTTGGTATGTCCACAGGAGCATATTTCCTCTCTGTGTGTGATTCTATATTTGTCCCTCCCAAAACTGTATACTTCATAAAAGTGGAAGCATTTCCTGGGTAAGTTCTCTACATGTTATCTTCCTGGATAATACCATCTATCCAAGGGTTTGCGGGTGCCTCTAATTTTTTGCTAGACCCTTCAGACAAGTTCTCAAGAATCACTTATAGGAGAAAGTAGAGTTGTCAAGCTTTAGTTAAAACATTCAGTTCTGCTTAAGCTGGGTTTCAAACAGTTAAGACCAGGTTCTAGAGTTAGTCACAATGGTTTAGCTCTCCCAAAATACACAGATCACTAAAAGAAAGCAATTTAAACTTTAAAAATTATCTCTCTTCCATGAAATTGATTCTGCCCTGACTTAGAAATTATCTGACATTAATTTATAAAAGTAATTTCATGTTCTAGTTGTTTTCTAAAGGTTATTGTATGGCATTTTTTTGTTCGTACATTTATTATTTGCTCTTACACTGGTTTCAACAGAAATTATGCTTGTCTTTTTATGTTAGAAATTTTTTGATATGCGTTTGATTTCTTTTGACAATTTCCTACTCAGGGGGCGTCTCTGACATTTTATGACTTGTGTAAGGTATTATCTAGTGCAGAGAGAGACAGAGATAGAGAAGAAAAAGAAGAAAAGAGTGAGAGGAAAAGAGAACAAGAAGATAAAAAGCAAAATGATTTAAAAAAAATCCCAACTTATTTTTTAGCCTGTCACTTCTATCTGTAGGAATATTATCTGGTTCTTTGTTACCTTATACTCTAGGGCAGGTTTTAAATTTGAAAAATCATTTTTCACATAGTGTTTATATACCATTGTTTTCAACATATTTGCTGCAAATGGTTTTTAGCTTTAGCTTCTAACAGTTTTGTGATCTTTTAATTTGAAAAGACTTCTACACTTCAGATAGTCTATCACATACAGACAATTATTAATAACTGTTGAAGGGCTTTCCAGGTAGCGCTAGTGGTAAAGAATCTGACTGTCAATGCAAGAGACTCAAGAGACACATGTTCGATCCCTGGGTCAGGAAGATGCCCTGGAGTAGGAAATGGCAACCCACTCCAGTATTCTTGCCTGGGAAATTCCATGGGCAGAGGAGCCTGGTGGACTCGCAAAGAGTTGGACACAACTAACCAACTGAGCATGCACGATCAAATCAAAGCATGTGTCAAACTTTATCCCAGGCGTGAGTTACCTTTCACTGGGTCAGTTATTGAGATGACATTGGAGGTGCAGGGTTGATGTGTGGAGACTGGCAGTGACAGGAAGTGCTGTAGAGAAGCTGATTTTCTACCTGTACAGGTGAGTGCACGTAGAAAATCGAACTATCTTTTCTCCTCTGCCCTCTTATTTCTTTCTGTTAGTAATGATCTCTCTGTGTATACACAGGCTTCCCTGGTGGCTCAAATGGTAAAGAATCTGCCTGCCAATACAGGAGACCCAGGTTCGATCCCTGGGTTGGGAAGATCCCCTGGAGAAGGGAATGGCAACCCACTCCGGTATTCTTGCCTGGAGAATTTCATGAGCAGAGAAGCCTGGTGGGTTACAGTCCATGGGGTCACATAGAGTCAGACACGACTGAATGACTAACATACACATATATATCTATACATATATACATATACACATACACATTTGAATGCCTGTTATTATAGACATTGAGCTCAGAGAAGGTCTTGTCCTTGTAAGATCAGAGTTTGTGAGGGACACAAACAGTTCACTTCATAGCATGTATCACATTTTGTAAATATATAAATTATATAATTTATTTGAATATTAACTTTAAATATTTATATAAATATAAATATTACTGGGAGGAGGGCTGAAGCATTTTTTGTGAGCATATTACAAAAGTACTGAATATAGTTTAGGTGTCAGAGAACATCTCCTTGAGTAAAGTTGGCTGGGTAGGAATTATCCAGATAAAGGAAGGAGGTTGGTGAAGTGGGAGAAGGTTTTAGACTGAGGCAACAGCATCTGTGAGAGTCTAGCAGTGACAAAGATTTGAAGAGAGCTGCTGTTGCTGCTGCTAAGTCGCTTCAGTCGTGTCTGACTCTGTGCGACTCCATAGACGGCAGCCCACCAGGCTCCCCTGTCCGTGGGATTCTCCAGGCAAGAAGACTGGAGTGGGTTGCCATTTCCATCTCCAATGCATGAAAGTGAAAAGTGAACGTGAAGTTGCTCAGTCGTGTCCAACTCTTCACAACCCCATGGACTGTAGCTCACCAGGTTCCTCCGTCCATAGGATTTTTTAGGCAAGAGTACTGGAGTGGGTTGCAGTTGCCTTCTCCCTTGAAGAGAGAGAAGAATGCAAATGAGACTTAAGAAACATGCAGGTTCCAGGTTCTATCATGAAGAGCCTTACGTGCCATATTCATTATGATGATAGAAGAGCTGGAAGTGAAGGGTTGGAGGCATGATCAGATTTGAGGGTTAGAAGAAAGCTGCCTTTGCCATATTGGAAAATGTTTAGAGGAGGGTAAGTTCAATGGTGAAGAGACAAGAAGGCTGTTGCAATGGTCCAGAGAAACATAGTGCCTGGACTAGGCGCTGTTAGAAGACAAGAGGATGGTTGTGTTTAAGGGATATTTAGGAGGAAGATAGAATCTGTAGGACTTGTCTGCATTTGGAAGATGAGGGAATGACAGAGGCAGACACGATCCCTGGTTTCTGGCTTGAATGACTGTGTAGTTGGTGGTTGCTGTTTTAGAGAACGGGAACACTGGAGGAGGAACAGGCCTGGAAGAAATATGAATTCATTTGTGGATGTGTTGAATTTGAGATATCCGGTAGGCAGCTGCATATGGACGCTTAAAGTTTAAGAACTAGGTGTGGGCTGGAGATGACTTTCAGGCTTTATCAGCAAGTAGCAAGACCCTGTAGCTGGTGGGGGGAAGGAGAGAATCTAGGAACAAACCTTGATAAACACAAACAAACAGGGACCAGAAAAGTAGGAAGAAAACTCTAATAAAAAATGATAAAATCTAAAATCTATATGGCAATTCCTGTGTGTGTGTGTAAGTGTGTGTGAGTGTGTTGGTCGCTCAGTCATGTCCTACCCTTTGTGACCCCAGGAACTGAAGCCTGCTGGCTCCTCTGCCTATGGGGTTCCCATGCCAGAGTACTGGAGTGGGTAGCCATTCCCTTTTCCACGGGATCTTCCTGACCTGGGGATTGAACCCAGGTCTCCCTAATTGCAGGCAGTTTCTTTACCGTCTGAGCCATCCGGGAAGCCCCCTAGTTACTGTGGGCCAGGCATTATTTTACGTGCTGTTTCATATATTAAATCAATTTCGTCATCTTGACAGTTTGGTGCTACTGCTATCCTTCATTTTATGGATGAAAAATATGTGTGGAGTCCATATGAGGTTGTGTGCCTTACAGATTGTCACAGAGCTGGTGTCTGTCAGAGCTGATTTAAGCACGGGTGATCTGATTTCAGTGATGTGGGCTCTTTCTCTGTGTCTTTATGTTCTGCTGAATGCCGTGGAGTTGTGTTGCACAGAAACTCTGGGCAGAGAGGGAATCTAGAGCCATGTCACTGCCTAGAGGCCAAGGAAGATCAGGGCTGAAAATTGTCCATTACGTTTAATGACATTTGTCACTAACAAGAGTTTGTTTACTGTTGAGATGGCCTGAGAAGGTAGATCATAGGCTGAGGATCTTGTGGGAGATGAGGGGGAAAAGACAGCAAGTGTGGAGGGTGTTGTCCAGCAGTTTGACAGGGAAGGTGAGGAGAGAGGTGTTAGGAAGTTCTAGATGGCAGACTTGGAATAGGAAAAGAAGTTGCAGAAAGAACTTGCTTTTGGAGTAGAGCAGCGGGGGGTTCTTTATGATGGGAATACATTTGAGAAGCATTGCTTTTTCTAGAAGGCTTCTCAGATGGCTCAGTGGTAAAGAATCTGCCTGGCAATGCAGGGGATGCAGGAGACTTGGGATCGATCCCTGGGTCAGGAAGATCCCCTGGAAGAGAAAATGGCAACCCATTCCGGTATTCTTGACTAGAAAATCCCGTGGACAGAGGGGCCTGGCAGGCTGCAGTCCATAGGGTCACGAAGAGTTGGATGTGACTGAATGTGCATGCTTTTTCTAGAAGGAGGCAGGTATGACCTAAAATAATCATCAGGCAATCCTTGATTATAAATTAGAGTTCTGCTGCTTTTTAAAAATCTTCACAGCCACACCGTAATTAGTTGATTGTCATTATCCATCAGTCGGCAGCATTAAATTTGGATGCAAAACCTATGGCCTTCTCTCTTGAGAACCTTGGAAACAAATACAGGATACAATTGTAACCAGACATAAATAGAGTGCTCTCACCTAGGACAAATGACAATTATATTTTAGTGCATTTCACTCCACTTGTTTGCTTCTTTCCATTTATTACAGATGGCAAGAATTGCCTTGGGGAAGTTTCCCTAAAAATTGCTTTTCCTTACTAGCTTCAAATCAGGTTTGGTTTTGACCCTTGGCTTTTGTCTTTGAAGGTCAGTTGGACCATCATCTCTGCTATGACCTCCAGGCCAATAAGGAGCTCTTGTGAAAGATTTTGGGGAAAGTTACAGGATGAAGTGGCCTATTTGTCTATGGGAGAATAGGGCACAGAGAAATGTCACAAATGACAGAGTGGTACTATGTTGTATCAAACCACAGCAGTGCCTTCATAATAAAGGTAGGACGGAACGTGTTCTTTAATGTTCTATGGAATTTCACGGGTGGTATTTCCTTATTCCATTATGCACGCGTGCTAAGTCACCTCAGTCATGTCCAACTCTTTGCGACCCTATGGATTGTAGCCTGCCAGACTCCTCTGTCCATGGGATTCTCCAGACAAGAATACTGAAGTGGGTTGGCATGCCCTTTTCCAGGGAATCTTCCTGACCCAGGGATCGAACCTGTGTCTCTTATGTCTCCTGCATTGGCAGGTGTGTTCTTTACCACTGCCACTACCTCGGAAGCTCTTTTCCATGATAGCTGAATTATAGAATTTTTTTTAAAACTGAATCTCAAGAATGTATTTATTCCACAAGTTTTTCCCCCTATCTAAAATCCACAACATGAATTTGATGAGTCTGTGAAACTTTAGAATAATTTAAAAAAAATCTTCGCAATGGGGGAGAATGATTTATGAAATGATGCATTTAAGTGGGAGCCTTCTCCGGTGGCGCAGGGGTAAAGAATATGCCTGCCAAAGCACGAGACACAAGATACATGGGCTTGATCCCTTGGTCTGAAAGATCCCCTGCAGGAGGAAATGGCAACCCACTCCAGTATTCTTGCTGAGGTAATCCAGTGGACAGAGGAGTATGAAGGGCTACTGTCCAAGGGATTGCAAAGAGTCGGACACAACTGAGTAAGTAAGTACTAGCACAAGCATTTCAGTATAAGTTGTATTTAATGTAAAGTTTTATTTAAAATAAAGCTTATTTAAGGCTTTTAAAAGTTTATTTAAATGGAAAATGTGTTTAAGTGTGGTTTTATTATCTTAACACTTTAATTTTGTTGTGTTTGTGTTGTTTTAAACATCTATAGTACATTTGCATATTATTTAAAGGAAAAAATAGTGGGCCATAAGTAGAGTCTTGCTACAAGGGTGTACCTTTTTAGGAAAAAATGTAAGGTTGTCAGTTAAATCATTTCAGATGCTAAAATGGATCCCAAGGGAAAAAGAAAGTAAGATTAATGACAAGAAAGACATAGTCAAGGATTAAGTGAATTTCAGTTATAAATCCAGGAAAAGCATAGGCAAAGTCAGTTAGAGAGTCCTTTTTTCTTTAGTAGTAGGTAGTATTTTTTTCCTTCCAAACAGGCTTTGTAGATAATTATACTTGCTGAATCATGTGTCACACTGAGCATTTCCTCATAACTATGAAATGTCTTTCATGAGGTCCATTTCATGATTGAGTTGTTGCTCTTAAGGAAAAAATGCTTGAGCCTTTCCCTGTTGAAAAGCCTTCAATGACTGTTTACTTGAGGAAATTCTCGATACCCAGTCTTTGTCGGAGGAAAAACACGCGATGAAGCCAGCTGAGAACATTTTTCTTTTCGGTTCAGCGAGGTCGTGAGAAGGAAGGAAGGCCTGTGCTTTCAGGTGGCGCCTCTTAGAGTCCTTTTCTGAGAATCATAAACAGAAGTGGCTCTTTTCCCCCGTGTTTGGTTTATGCTGATGAGACTCTGTTCTTGAGTTTACAGGCTGATAGAAGGGTCCAGAGGGGACTCTGTAATCACATTCAAACTGGAACTTGGCCACACATCATGTTTGAGAAATTTCCTGTATTCAGAGAAAAGTGCGGAGTCTGCCCCGTGTTCTGTGTCTTGCCCGTGTGCTGTTAAGCGAGGGGAACGACATTCCTTCTCTGCTACTGTTGCTGTCTGCCTTGAATGCAATTATCTACACCTTTGGAAAAGCCTGTTTTTCTGGCTCCTGCTTTGATGAACTTGAGGAAAGCTATAGATTGTCTTTGATCTCAAGATCTTTCCTGGTAGATTAAGTCAGCCTTGAGAGAGGAAGGCATTGTTCCTATTGTCTTCACACTTCATTTTCTAGCTTCCTTGTAAAGATGAGTTTTTAGCTCAGGTGTTTATATATATACGTGAAAGTAAAAGTTGCTCAGCCGTGTCCAGCTGTTTGCAACCCCATGGACTATAAAGCCCATGGAATTCTCCAGGCCAGAATACTGGAGTGGGTAGCCATTCCTTTCTCCAGTGGATCTTCCCAACCCAGGGATTGAACCCAGGTCTCCTGCATTGCAGGTGGATTCTTTGCCAGCTGAACTATTGTATTATATATCTCTCTCTCTATATATATATATATATACACACATATACATATACATACATTTTATATATACTGACCAGGGCTTCCCTGGTGGTTCAGATAGTAAAGAATCTGCTTGTGATGTGGGAGACCTGGGTTTGATCCCTGGGTTGGGAAGATCCCCTGGAGAAGAAAATGGCAACCCACTCTGGTATTCTTGCTTGGAGAATCCATGGACAGAGAAGCCTGGTGGGCTACAGACCATGGGGCTGCAAAGAGTTGGACATGACTGAAGGACTTACATTTTCTTTCTTTCACTTTCATAGTGACCCGAACTCTCTGAGTTTGTAGATTTATTTGCAAGCCATTCACAATAATGGTAAACCACTTGCCAGTATTTCTGTTTTCTCTTTGGTAATTTTTTCAAACTTTTTTTTTTAATTCAACAAATACTTATTGAGTAGCTAGACATTGTGCTATAACTCTAGGATGAAAATGAGTAGTATACAGTTTCTACACGTGATCTCTTGGTATCCAGAAAGAACACCAACAAGCGTGTTTAACATATTTAATTAGCTTAATATTTTGACAAAAAGATTCAGACTTCTACCCATCATTATGACTGTGTTGAGTTAACATAGAAATGGAAGCAGCCCGCTTAGTAGTGATCCCTGTAGCTCCTGAGTCGCTCCTGGAGTTTCATTCAGGTGTGGAAGAGTGGATAGAGAAACACAGTGACAAAGATGTAGTTTATTTGGGAGCCTCCTGCGTGCATCTGTTTTTGATTCACTTGTGCGTAGTTTGTGAATTCCATTAGGGCGAGGAGTTTAGCTAGCAGGTGCCTGAGGTTCTCATGAACTTCTGCTTGAATACAAGGAAACTGAAATAAGTGCCATATTATTATTGTATCAGTTCCCATAGAAAGATACTGATTATTCGGAGCAACACAAAACAATACACATTTATGTGAAATCTTATATATGTAGACGCTCATTTTCAGGGAGAAGGACACCTCTGTACACATATGCACAGCAGGGTACACATATGTTCTTCTGTGCTGTCTCTGGTGACCCCTCATAACTGAACTTTCCTGAATTAGGGATATAAAAATCTACTAAATGGAAAGTCTAGGAAATAGTTGCCTCTGTCAGTCCTTATCCAAGCAAGATTTGTTTTACTGTCTTCACTGCTTATGAGATTTATCACTTTGGACACAGCTGCATTTGAAAACAGTAGAAGACTTTCTTAAAATAAGAGTTTTTCCAAAAAGGTTCATTCTTCCTACCTCCTTCCCTCTCTGTTTCCTTCCTCCCTCCCTCGCTTCCTTCCTTCCTTTCTTCATTCACTCATTTTGGGCAGGTAGAAATGAGGTGACCTGTAGAGACCAGAGAGGGAGGTTATTCAGCAAAACTAGGGGAAGAAGCTGAGCGCCGAAGAATTGATGCGTTTGAACTGTGGTGTTGGAGAAGACTCTTGAGAGGCCCTTGGACTGCAAGGAGATCCAACCAGTCCATTCTGAAGGAGATCAGCCCTGGGATTTCTTTGGAAGGAATGATGCTAAAGCTGAAACTCCAGTACTTTGGCCACCTCATGCAAAGAGTTGACTCATTGGAAAAGACTCTGATGCTGGGAGGGATTGGGGGCAGCAGGAGAAGGGGACGACAGAGGATGAGATGGCTAGATAGCATCACTGACTCGATGGACGCGTGTCTGAGTGAACTCCGGGGGTTAGTGATGGACAGGGAGGCCTGGCGTGCTGCGATTCATGGGGTCGCAGAGACTCAGACACGACTGAGTGACTGAACTGAACTGAGGGAAAGAAGACAAATTGATGACTTGGGATCTTTGCAAAGGGGTCTGACAGGAGGTGCAGTGAAGAACGAAGTGATGAAAATAGGCCTGGAGAAGAGAAGTCACGGTGTCGTAAGCCCCAGACAAGGATCTCTTTTTGCTGAGCCTGTCCTTGCCCATGGTAACAGGCTGTGGATATTAAAAGGCATCTTCCTCTTTATTACACAGTGCTGGTTTCCTGCTTAAATAAAAGGGTAATATAATAGTGTAGTTCAGTATCAAGATTAATTGCGTTCTTAAAAATCTCTGTAGTAGTAATAATCTAAAAAGGGGTAGAACTAGGAGATCAGTGAATTAAAAACATGTTCATTTATCTAGCTGGTTATGATATGTTTAGCTATGTTTATATTTGTGGAGTGTGTTTGATTGCAAATAGAATTTATAACAATAAACATTAAATAAATATTGAGAGTTTAGAAAAAGTAGCATTTAAAAATGTACAGTGTTATGCTACTTAATGAAGCATTGTGTAAGACATTGCAATCATGTTGTCCTTCAAAGGACAGTATTCAATGCAAGAGTGAAACTTGTAAATATTTAAGCATTTGTAAAAGAAAATAGGGCTATCAGTAACTCAGGGAAAAGTGTCAAACACTATAAAGTAGAATTCTTTAGGATTTTAGTGGTTAAAGTTGCATGTTGGCACTGACTAAAGGAAAAAATTTATATTTTTTAAACTTCAGCATGAGATCATTTTTTAAACCCTGAGGTGGGATAAACTATGTGAAAGTCAAAAACAAAAATCATGGTACTGTGTATTTGGTAAACGTTTCTTGGAATACTCAAGGTTTCCAAGATTTGTAAAATTTAATGAAGTATTTGACTTTCAACCAGATGGATTAGATACCATGTGAAATAGAAAGATGCCTCCTTGTACATCTACTCCCTCTGCACAGTTATAAAAAGGTTCTTAAAATAGATTTAAGAATGCTGAAAGTAATATAATAAGGAACAAGGTGGTTAAATACTTACACAGTGAAGATTTAAAATCAAGTAACTGTATATATTTCCTGTGCTCCCAGGCACACTTATATAATTGTTAGCATAAATAGTTTGCTCCATATTTCTTTAGTGATTTTATCTCCCTACTGAATGTGGTTTTCTTTTAGTTCTATTATTTGTTATTGCTTAATTTCTTTTCCAGTGGCAAAGAGAGCTGTAGACTTGTTCTTGGTAGATTTTTCAGCTAAAAATCTAGTGTGAGCTGACCATGTTTAACTCCAGAGGTGTACTACTCTAAAAGGAATTTAGGCTACTATATAGCGGGCTTCCTTTTTCAGTGTTTAGGAGGAGTTGCAGGGGGAAGGGAGAAGCTATGAGAAGCCTTCTCTCCATTAAATGTCCTCTTAACCACGGCTGCCTCAGCTCAGCCCCAAACCACTGCAATTACCTCCCTCCCAGACTCTGCCTCAGCTCTGTCAGAGTGAATTTTTGAAAAAAGATTAGACATGTCTCATCCCTGCTGACATGTATCCAGTGATTTTCTCCCATAAAGTCCAAATTTCTTACCATGGTAACCAAGTCTCTTCATATTCTTGCCTGCCACGTTTCCTGATTTCCCGGCCTGTGTGAATCTAAGACTCTGGTTGTTCCCTGAACAAGCCATATCCTTTCTTTCTTTTTTTGGCTGTGCCATGCAGCATGTGTGGGATCTTAGATCCCTGACCAGGGATCGAACCCATGCCCTCTGCATCGGAAGCAAGGAGTCTTAACCACTGGACAGATAGGGAAGTCCCCCATCTTTTTTCCTTGTTGCCATGTCCTTTCATGCATTTCCTTCTGACTGGAGTCTTCTGTGCAGCTAATTTCAGTCTCTGCCTGGGTAAGTCACATTTATTTTGCAGTGTCCCTGTCTCTGTGAAGGCCTTTCTGGGCATTTTTACACTCAGCAAAAATAGTACTCCCTTTTCTTGTTCCTCATAGCTGTTTTGAGGGAGACATCCTCAGAGACAGGGCTGTTTTCTTCGTACAGTCCTCTGCGCATGCTATCTGAACATGCTAAGTGCTCAGTTAATTCTGCTTGACAAAGGAATAAATTCTATATAGACTTTTTGATTTATAAATTCTTTATGTATTCTTTTCTCAGCGATGATTTACCCACTTGATACTGGTTAGATATGTACTAGGAATCTTAATCAAACAATTGTTTAAACTAAGGAATCAAGGTGAAGTGAATTAACGTGCAGCATTTTACATTAAATTGTAAAAATTGGCAGGTTTTTTTGGCACTTCTTGGCACTTCTTTACATTGCAGCTATAATGAAAATTACAGTGTTTTTATATATGTATTTTGCAACTTTAAAATATATACTATAATATTACTGACTATAGTCACCAGGCTATATGGTACATCCCTTTATTTATTTTGTAACTGGAAGATTGATGTCTTAATCTCCTTCACCCATTTCGCTGCCCCAACCCAACCCTTTTCCTGCTGGTGACCGCCCTTTTGTCTTCTGTGAATTTTGTTTTGCTTGTTTTTTTTCTTTACATTTCATACAGAGGTGAGATCATATGGTATTTGTCTTTTACTTAGCATAATATCTGCAGGTCTAGCCATGTTATTGCACATGGCAATATGCCCTCCTTTTGTATGGCTAGTAGTATTCCATTGTGTGTGTGTATATCACATCTTCTTTATCTATTCATCCATCAATGGACACTTAGGTTGATTTCATATCTTAGTTATTGTAAATTTTGCTGCAGTGAACATAGGGCTGTGTATATCTTTTCAAATTAGTTTTTCCATTTTCTTCAGATTAATATCCAGAAATGGAATTTCTGGATCATATGGTAGTTCTCATTTTAATTTTTGAGGAATCCCCAAACTGTTTTTCATAGTGGCAGCACCAGTTTACTCTTCCCCCATCTTTTATGTTTTTGAAGTCGCATTTTACCTCCTTTTTATTTTGTGTTATAACTTAACTGATTATTTTAGTTATAATTATTTTTAGTATTTTTTGTCTTTTAACCTTTGTACTATCTTCCTAAGTGATTAATTCACTACCTTTACTATGTATATTGGCCTCTACACAAGGGATTTATACTTTCATATGTTGTCAACTAATTAATGTTCTTTTTTTTAATTTAAAGAAGTTCCTTTAACATTTCTTGTAAGGCTTGTTTAGTGGCAATGAGTTCTTTCAGCTTTTACTTGTCTGGAAAATGCTTTATTTTCTTTCAGTTTTAAATGATAACCTTGCTAGCTAGAATATTTTTGGTTAGTATTTTTTCTGTTCAGCACTTTGAAAATATTGTTCTGTTCTCTTTTGGCTTGCAAAGTTTTTGCTGAAAAATCTGCTGGTAGTCTTATGGGGGTTCCCTTGTACGTAACAAGCTGTTTTTCTCTTGATGCTTTAAAGATTCTCTCTTTATTTTTAGCTGTCGACATTTTAATATGTCTTGGTGTGGATCTTTTGGGATTCATCTTATTTAGATATTTCTAGATTTCCTGAAATTGGGTATCAGTTTTGTGCCCCAGGTTAGAAAAGTTTTCAGCCATTATTTCTTCAGAGTCCCGAGTGCTAACCGTTACACTATGGAATCCACAGCTGTTATTTTTTCAAATATGTTTTCTGCCCTCTTCTCTCTTTTCACCTTCTGGAACTCCTATAATGCAAATGTCATCTGCTTGATGTTGTTCCACATGTCTCTTAAGCGATCTTCATTTTCAAGAATTATTTGCTCCTTTTTTCTGCTCTCTCTGTGTAAATGTCACTGCTCTGTCTTCTAGATCACTAATCCTTTCTTCAGATTCATCTAGTAGAGTCTGCTGTTGAACCCTTCTAGTGTATTTCTCAGTTCACTTAGTGTATTCCTCAGCTCTGTGACTTCTGCTTATGACTATTACTTGGAACTATTTATCGGGGAAATTGCTTATCTCTGTCTCATTAAGATTTTTTCCCCTGAGGTTTTTTTTTTTTTTTTTTTTAACTTGGAATATATTCCCCAGTTTCCTTATTTTGCTTGACTCTCTGTGTTTGTTTTTGCATGTTAGGTGAGCGAGCTTCCTCTCCTAGTCCTAACAAAGTGGCTCTGTATAGGAGATGTATCTTTCAACTTTGAACTAGCTCTTGGGTGTCTCTTGATCCGTTGTGATTGTCTAAGAAGCCTGATTTATTCCTGAGAGGTCTCAGTTGTTGAGGGTGTGCCAAAACCTGTCAGTATTCCAAAGAGAGGGATTACAGTTTGCACCTAGTTTCAGGCTGTTTGGAAGCCTGGCTTTTAAAGTGTGCAAACATATATAGTCCCATTTGGGGGACTTCCCTGGTGGCTAAGATGGTAAAAAAAAAAATCTGCCTACAATGCAGGAGATCCGGGTTTGATCCCTGAGTAGAGAAGATCGCCTTGAGACAGGGATGACAACCCAACTCCAGTATTCTTGCCTGGGGAATTCCATGGACAGAGGAGCCTGGCAGGCTACAGTTTACAGTCCCCGGGTTCACAAAGAGTCAAACTTGACTGAGGGACTAACACTTTCACACTTTCATGGGATTACAGTTATAAACCCTGTTTGCTCCAGACCAAGTGATCTGGCGGCTGACCCCTGGGCAACAATTGCAGAACTTGGGGTTTCAGATGAGTGTCTCCACTCCTTTCTGAGACATTCTAGTGAACTTCTGAGAACTCTCCTGGTGAGTTCTAGTGAGGTAGAAGAAGAGTGCAAAGCTGCTGTCACCTGGCCTACATTCCCTAAGAGCATTTCCGTACCCTGTAGGTAGATGCGTGGCGTGCCTGAAGTCTGCCCCTCAGGCTGAAGCTCCAAGACAAGTAGACAGGCTTTTTTCCACAGAAAGACTGAGGATGTATTTCAGTCTGTAGTTTGTGCAGTGCCCTGGGACTGGTAGCCTGCTAAGAACTGTCTCTCCAGTTATTTAAAGTCCTGTAGGACCCAGGCACAGAAGTCCCCCAGTCACCAGAGCCACATGATCAAGGAGCCTCTTCTTTGTGTGCTCCTCCCAGCTTTGGCACGGCAGCAGGAGAGTGTAGGGCCGGGGCGCACCTCCTGGATGTGTGCATTGCTGGGAGAGCGCAGGGCTACTGAGTGCCCACTGGTTCTTGCCAGGCCATGGGAAGGTGCAGGCTGCATGCCTGCTGGCAATATCAGGGTGGAGGGAGAATGCAAAAATGATCCCTTGTGATGCCTTTGTCCCCAGAGAGGGTCCCAGCAGGGTCCCAGCAGGCCCCCATCCCTCTGGCAGACATGAAGATTAGCAAATAAATCTCTTTCACATAGAGTCCAGGTGCTTTCCAAACTGCTGCATTTTCATTGGTCCCTGGGGTGAGTGAGTCCACTTGCAAGCCCTTTAGGAGGAGTATCTCAGTTCTCTCCATCCCTTTAGGTCACCCGGACATGAACCTCATTGGTTTTCAAAGCCAGATGTTTTGAGGGCTTGTTTCCCTGATGCAGATCCCAGTGGCTAGGATTCTTGATATGGGGCCCAAATCCCTTTCTCTTCAGGGAGGGGCTCTGGATTTGTGAGACCCCTTCTGATCCTGAGTTGCTGTGCTGGGGGGGGGGGGGGTTCTCTTTTGTGAGAGACTGTGTCTTTGCCTCTCTTACTCCTCTCAATGTGGCCCTTTAACCAACTGTGACTTCTTCAGTTTTACTTTTCAGGTCTTTTTCAGAGGAAATTGTTCCATACATAGCTGGAGATTTAGTGTGTCCATGAGAGGATATGAGTTCAGAATCTTCCTATGTCACCATCTTGGACTGCCCCTTAAATTTTATTTAAACACTAGGATACAATTGCATCTTTTTGAAATATATTTGAGTTCCTAGATCTAAGCATGTGCAATTTATAATAATAAACACTCATAAGTAATGAAGGCTGTGTCTTATAAAATTTAAGACATTTCTAACACCACATTCATGTCTAAGATTCTTTAGTAGTACTATTTGTTGATAATGCTAATTCAATAAATGAAATATGGAAAACAGCAGAGTATAGTGGTTAAGCAAAGTAGCCTTAGAGGCAAACTGTTGAAATATTGGCTACACCAATTACTACTTGAATAACTTTAAGATGTTACTGTGCTTAAATTTCTTTTTCCTTTAAATGGAGACAATATTGGTGAGACATCGCTTTGCCGACAAAGGTCTGTATAGTAAAAGCTATGGTTTTTCCAGTAATCATGTACGGATGTGAGAGTTGGACCATAAAGAAGGCTGAGAGCTGAAGAATTGATGCTTTTGAATTGCGGTGCTGGGGAAGACTCTTGAGAGTCCCTTGGACAGCAAGGAGATCAAATCAGTCAATCCTAAAGGAAATCAGTCCTGAATATTCATTGGAAGGACTGATGCTGAAACTGAAATTCCAATACTTTGGCCACCTGAAGCAAAGAGCAGACTCATTGGAAAAGACCCTGATGCTGAGAAAGATGGAAGGCAGGAGGAAAAGGGGGCAGCAGAGAATGAGATGGTTACATAGTATCACTGACTCAATAGACATGAGTTTGAGCAAACACCTGGAGATAGTGAGGAACAGGGGAGCTTGGGATGCTGAGTCCATGGGGTCGCAAAGAGTTAGAAACAACTTAGCAACTGAACAACAATTGGTAACTTTCCTTATATGATGATTTTGTGAATGAAGTGAGTTATTTCATTTAAAAGTAACTAGGTTCCCAGTACAGGTCAATAAGTGTTAGCTGTTATTAATATTCCTCAATTACTTCACCGCCTGCTCTTCCTCTGTACTCTGTCGAACCTCACTTATTTAATTATTGGTTTAGGGTGTATTTAGGAGTATTTTCCATTTCAAATTGCAACTGTTGGGAGCTTACAGGGACAGAAGGCTGCACTAAAATGACGACAAAGGGAGAGATAGGAATTAGAAACTAAATCAAACTCCTCATTTCCTTTGTGCAAATGTTGTCTGAAACAATATGCAGGTTAGAACACTGTGCACAGAGTGCAGTGGCTTTAGTATGAGAGTTTACAGAGGCTATAAACCAGAGAAAGAATTTTAAAATGCACAGTTTTTGCTATGAAGGGCAAATTTTGTGAATGTGTGTGTGTGTGTGTGAATAAAGATATATGTTTTAGGGGGTGCTCAGACTTATGAGTAGGTAGAAGAAATTCATAGATGAGAATTCCTCAAAAGAGGAGTGACTAAAAAATGAGGGGAATACAGGCTCATTAGTGATGCTCTTTATGATGAAATTTTTGCAGTAGATGTTATAGGCAATGCAAATTTCTTTCATTTATAGAGATGGAATATATTGTTCTATCTATAACAGTTTATTTGGCTATTACATGCTCAAAATGAACAGAAGATAATTCCTCAGAGGAAGGAGAGATAAACTCAAATAAATGACACTCAGTATTTTCCCAGCTTGAATCATACCTCTGCCTAAATGTCATCTTCTTTACTGAATATCTCTTTTTAGTAACTGTCTGAAAGGCGTGAGTGCATGCTCAGTCGTGTCCAACTCTTTGCCACTCCAGGGACTGTAGCCCATCAGGCTCCTCTGTCCATGGGATTTTCCAGGCAAGAATACTGGAGTGGCTTGCCATTTCCTCCTCCAGGGGATCTTCCTGACCCAGGGATCGAACCTGTGTCTCTTGCGTCTCTGGCATTGGCAGGCGGATTCCTTACCACTAGGGCCACCAGGGAACCAAATATTATGAAGATGATATGGTGTAAGGAATCTGAAAACAAACTGCTACTTGTGTTCAAATCTTTTTTTAAAGCATTTCAGTTTTTTTTAAAAACAGGTTTATTCACGTATGTATGTATTTTTGGCTGTGTGGACTCTTCTAGTTGTGAGTAGGGGTTACTCTCTAGCTGCTGGTGTGCAGGCTTCTCACTGCAGTGGCTTCCCCTCGTGCGGAGCACAGATTCTATAGTGCTCTGCCTTCAGTCGTGACACATCCACTCAGCAGTTGTGACTCCGGGCTCCAAAGCACAGGCTCAACAGCGGTGGCACACAGGCTTAGCTGCTCTGAGCCACGTGGGTTCTTCCTGAACCAGGGATCAAACCTGTGTCTCCTGCATTGGAAAGCAAATTCTTCACCACTGAGCCACCAGGGAAGGCTGTGTTCAAATCTTAATTCTGCCTTTTACAAGTTTTGTGATTTGGGTATGTTTTGACCACATCAAACCTCCACTTCCTCTACAAAATGGAGATAAAATTAATAGTACATAAGAGACAGTGTTGTTGTGAGGACAGAGATGATGAATGTGTGGTTCTAGTATTTGGCATACAATAAGTGAGCAAAAATATTAGTTATTTGGTCCTCAGGAGCCTCCCAGGTGGCTCAGACAGTAAAGAATCCACATGCCAAAGCAGGAGACCCAGGTTTGATCCCTGGGTCTGGAAGATCCCCTGGAGAAGGAAATGGCAACCCACTCCAGTAGTCTTGCCTGGAAAATTCCATGGACAGAGGAGCCTAGCGGGCAATAGTCCATGGGGTTGCAAAGAGTCGGACACACAACTGAGCTACTAACACTTTCACTTTTCACATTGAGCGTGTAGTGTGGCCCTTCTTTTAGGCCCAGATGTTGGTACTGCTTCTTCTAAATCTTTACTGGGAACTTTCCACCTCAAACGAAGAGAACCTGTACAATATTTTCAATTTTACCACTTAGAATTGGTCTATAAAAGACTATGTAATAGTTCAATCCTGCAATCTAGTGATGGCAAAGAAATACCCCTGTAACCTCACTTGGATTTCTTAGAAGGAAGATTATTTCTCTTTAGATTAAGATAAGCATTATTTTCATGCAGGTTTTTCAATGTATATTGTCTTTGGTGGTTTGACTCTCTTGATCATCCCTAAATCAACTTATGCATCCTGTTCATAACAAATAATACCCTGCTGAATGTAATGGTAAAATATTTTTTGATAATTTTATTGTATAGCACCTTCTGACCGGGCACCGATGCCACGGAGACTCTGACAGGGAACTTTATATGTTATTAGAATTCTTTTCTATTATTCTCCCTAGAATTTTCAGTTATGTTTGGTCTGCTAGAGGAGAAATTATGATTGTAAAATCTGATAGATCTGGTTTCAGCTTTGATTCTGACACTTACTTATTGTATAATCTTGGACAAGTTAGTTTTCCAAGGCACTCAGGATGATTTGGTGAAGTTTAAATGTGATTACATACATAAAACACTTAGTTTAATGTCCGACACAGTGTTGGCAAACATTATTTCTAGTTTATTTTGATTTGTGCCATGTCTGGCCTGCCCTGCATTTATAATAAAAATGAAACATGAGACCACATTGAGAGATTAAGAGATTACACAGATTTGCTCCTGAGGGATCATAAGGAAGAGAGAAGGGAGAAAGTTTGCCTTTCATTACCAGCATTTTCTTTGCAACATATATGGTGGATTTCTGCTGTATCTCCTACGATAGGTGCTTAGTTGCTCAGTCATGTCCAGCTCTCTGCAACCCTTTGAACTGTAGCCCACCAGGCTCCTCTGTCCCTGGGAATTTTCAGGCAAGAATTCTGGAGTGGATTGCCATTTCCCTCTGCAGGAGATCCTCCTGTGTCTCCTGCATTTCAGGTATATTCTTTATGCCTTGAGCCATCAAGTCCACCTCCTGCCATAAATAAATGCTATTTTTCAAAATGAACTCATTTTTCCTCTGAAATCTGAAAATTAAAATTTGCCTCTTTCCTGACCTGAATATTTCAGATTTTGAATGAGCTTGGGGAGCATTCAAACCATAATTACTAACTTTTAAATTCCCCAGGAAAGAGAATGGGACTTCTCTGGGTCCAAGGCAAAGTCTCTAATGAGGTGCTGTGGTTGTACTGGGGGTAATTCTTATTTGATATAAACTTTCTGTGACAAGCAATAACCTGTGGCTGGAGCTGCTGACATCTCAGAACAAGGTAGTCAGTCATATGAGCACGTGTGGACTTGAATTCTGCCATAGGAGTGATCCCCAGTTACTGACTTTTCCTTCCTTTTAAGCTCTGTAAGGAGGTCAGACTCGAGTAGAAGGCTCTTAGACTTCTGCATAGGCATTATTCAGGTTGGTTTGCCTCCTCCCTGCCAATTAATTTGTGTTAGAATTCATAACTTCACATCTTTTTGGAGCTGCCTTGTTCTCTGAGTTCCATAAATAGAAGCTCTGCAGAATGTGTGGTGGCTGACTAGATTATGTTCTGAAATATTTCATGTATAGGGGACGTATTCTCCTGAGATGTGAGAAGCTGAATCAGAAATTTCAAGGACAAACAGATGCAACTTTTGCCATGATTTTTCTGATCTGTAAACAAAAATTGTTAAAAGCTGTTCCTTAAATAGTTTCTCATGACTCAAAACATGCTGTAGCACTGTTTAAACGTGTGCAGTAGTTTGAGGCTATATTTTAGCTATTATGGATGAAGGTAGATGATTTTATGGAATTATGAACTTCCAATAGAATTTGACTTCCAATAGAATTTAATATTTATCTGATAACTCTTTCCAGAGTTTCATTTGAAAAGGATAAATTATAAATGAGACAGAACATACCTGTCTTAGAATTACAGAACAAGTTTACAATTAGAATGCTTAGTAAACCAACCCATATAGATTCTTTATTACCCAAAACGCTATGGCAATGGTGCTATTCTTTCTGGCAACAAATATAGATATTCTACTTGATTTGATATTAGACTGTTTGGGAACTTGGACCAGAAATAAGTACCAACACTGAAAATGTGAATCAAATTAAATCACCGCAGGTTCTCATTCAAGTTCGAAATGTAATAGACTATGGGTTTCCCAGGTGGCGCTGGTGGTAAAGAAGCTTCCTGCCAGTGCAGGTAGACAGAGGAGAAACGGGTTTGACCCCTGGGTCGAAAAGATCCCCTGGAAGAGGAAATGGCAAGCCACTCCAGTACTCCTGCCTGGGGAATCCAATGGACAGAGGACCCTGGTGGGCTATAGTCCATGGGGTTACTAAGAATCAGACACCACTGAAGCAACTTATCATGTATGCATGCACGTACACACAGAAATGAGCAAATGCCACATATCAGAGGATTTTGTTCCCCTGAAGAGCCAGTTTTCAAGCATTTGTTAGCACTCCACAGTCTCTAATCTATGTTCACATACCTGTCAGAGACTTTATAACCCACAGGGCTACTCATGACCATGTGATCAACTTCTCAGAAGGCATTAAGGCAACACCAAATGCAAACATTAAAAACGAAGAGTAGGTGCCCGCACAGAAGTCTCAAGTGTGCAACTTTTATTGCCGTGGGGAAGAAACTGATATTTTATTTTATTTTTTTAATATATATCAGAAGTTATTAATTTTTTATTTTAATTTTTTAAAATAAATCTAGGTGAAGAAGCTTTAATGTAACTCTGCATTTGAGGCTGAGTGATTTCTATCCACTTCATTTTGGTTATTTGATATTATCTCTCTCAGCATCAAGAATTTATGACTTTACGAAAGTTAGACCATTTCTCTACTTACCTTAGAAAGCAATTTTATACATAAACATAAATAAAACTAACAGGCAAAAAATATTCTGGTATAACATTCTTGGAAGGTAATTTGATAATGACAATGTGGTATTAGCAAGTTAACAGTGTAAAGTTTACATTGTGAGATTTAGTAATTCACTTCTAGAATTTGTGTGTATAATCAAAAACTATATAAGGATATTCATTCAGTGTAATTTACAATAGCAAAGGTTATGTGCAGCCTACTAGGAAGTAAAGAGCCTCCATGTGCTTATTGTTATATGTATGGAAGAAACTCTGGACTATTGGATCTCTCTGCAAAAGGGAAGAGGAGAAATTGGCATCATTTAGCAAAAAAATGTAGTCACAATCTTAAAGTCTCATGTGCTCTCTGCAAGATAAAAAAATTCTTAGTGGCAGTGTTGGAGATGGAGGTCCTCAAACTCCATGCAAGAATTATCCTGAAGGTCCTATAATGTAAGGTCAGTGCCATTTAAAAAATGCTTGCAGCCATAGCATAGAAAAGATAATGATTCACCTAGGATTACCTATAAAAACCAATGTGTGTGTGTTAGTCGCTCAGTAATGCCCAACTCTTTGTGACCCCACGGACCGTACCTCACCAGGCTCCTCTGTCCGTGGAATTCTCCAGGCAAGAGTACCCTAGTGGATTGCCATTCCCTTCTCCAGAGGAACTTACCAACCCAGGGATCGAACTCCGGTCTCCTGACTTGCAGGCAGATTCTTTACGGTTTGAGCTACAGGGAAGTTATAAAAAAACCAATATGTAAGATAATAGTGAGCCTAAGATTTCCATCTTATAACTTTTTTCTGCTTAATATTATTTTATCTTTAAGCTTCTTAATGCTCAGCCATTTTTGTTGTTCTTAACACATTTATACTATTCAAGCAGTAAAAACATGTTGTATTGCTATCATGTTAGCAGAACTGTTTGCTTTTGAGGACAAATATGTGAAGTGCTTCTTATTGTGTGTGTGTATGTGTAACTTAAAACTGTGTATCATATGAAAGTGATAGGTGAAGGTCGCTCAGTCATGTCTGACTCTTTGTGACCCCCATGGACTATACAGTCCCTGGAATTCTCCAGGCCAGAATACTGGAGTGGGTAGCCTTTCCCTTCTCCAAGGGATCTTCACAACCCAGGGATCAAACCCAGGTCTCCTGCATTGCAGGCAGATTCTTTACCAGCTGAGCCACAAGTATATCATATAGTGCTTGGGAATTGACTTCCTGATACTGTTTGTCTCTGGGCCTCTTTCTGACTCGAGCTCTCACAAGAAACCTATGTAACAGCCCGTATTAAAAGTAATGTGACTTGTGCCACAGTAGGAGGTATGGAGTAAACAATTAAAGCTGCTTTCATGAAAAGCATTCCACAGCAGGAAAGGAATGAAGAATCTTCTTTGTGAAGAAAAGCACTAAATCACACAGGGAGAAATTAGGGAAACAAAACCCAGCAGAGAGCAAGCCATCATAAATAGTGCCTTGAGGAAGTGAACAATGTTTTAAAAACAGGACTCAAGCTTACGAAGCTGAAAATTTGAGTGGATTTTTGGGTTGCCAGCAATTTTAGAATCAACTCCCTTAACATTATATTGGCATCATATCTATGTTGCTTGTAAGGAAGTTAGTAATAGAGGAGCCCACGGCTATCAGAAGCCTTCACACTTTATCAAGTCACTTAGTCATATATTGGGCTTCCCAGGTGGTGCTAGTGGTAAAGAATCCACTTGCCAATGCAGGAGACAGGAGTCACAGTTTCGATCCCTGGATCAGGAGGATCCCCTGGAGGAGGAAACAACAACCCACTTCAGTATTCTTGTCTGGAGAGTCCATGGGGTCTCAAGGAATCAGACATGACTGAGCGACTAACACTTTCACTTCAGCAGTCAAATATTACTTGGTATATAAATGGAGGGGCTTCCCTGATGGCTCTGTGGTAGAGTCCGCCTGCAATGCAGGAGACATGATCTGATCCCTGGGTAGGGGAGATCCCCTGAGAAGGGAAATGGTGACCCACTCCAGTTTTCTTTCCTGGGAGATCCCAAGGACAGGGGAGCCTGGGGGGCTACAGTCCATGGGATCACAAAGAGTCGTACCCAGCTTAGCAACTAAACAACAATAATAAATGGAGCCCCATACCTAAGAAATATATTCCCTGTATTTTTGAATGGAAGCCAAAACAGAGGGTATTAATGGATGTGCTCAGGGTGTTACCAGCAGACTCCAACAGTTCAGAATTGAGTGGTGCAGCAGCGAATCCCAAGGCCAGCACGTGGCCTGGCACACAGCCTTGCCAGCTTAAGTTCCATCTAGTAAGCACTTAGTGTGTGCCAGGCACTGCTCGGATCTCTCCACATGTCTTAACTCATTGGCTCTTAACAGTTCCATGAAGAAGATTCTATCAATATCACATAGTCACTGGCAGGGAGAGAGGTTGGGAACTTGCCCAAGGTCTCACATTTGGAATTTACTGGAATTTGAATACAGACCAACTGTCTCTGGGTCCGGTTTTAACCATTACAAATGATTTCCAGCTCATGGCCAGGAAAGGGAAGGTCCCAGTGGTTGGGTTTAAATTTACATCAGTGTGGCTGGAAGAATCTCCTTTACGAAGCTCTCCTGCAGACTGTTGAATGCAGATGGTAGGTATGTGAAGGCACTGTGGCCTTGGTCCTTGACTTCTGAGCAAAGGCCCCCTTCACCTATGACACCGATGTGACATTTATGCATGGAGGCGACAAGATATCTGCAAGCCAGAGTTCATCTGACCATAATCTGCCTGTGGCAGTGGTGTAGATGTGGCCATTGACTAGCATCAGTGGAGAGTGTGGGACTGCACTTGAGCCTCAATTGTTTTTCATTTTAGTTACAGAGTTTCTAAATTAGAAAGCAAGTTACAAAATAAACAGCAAAAAACTAAATTAGAGGGCAGATTCCAGGGCCAACAGAGAATACTCACCTGCAAGATTTTGGATTTGAAATGATTCCGTTTCACTTTAACATGAGGAGTATGGTAATTTTTTTCAATTTTATAAATGGAAGAAATTTTAACATCCAAGGTTTTCAGCTACTGCTCAGCATTATATGGCTGCTGCAGCAGCTAATGACCATACCAGTGCTTAAATAACACCTGACTATGTGGCAGGCAGTATTCTAAGGACTTTACATATGCTAACTCAATCATCATCCACTTTGTTTCCAGTGTTATGAAATGAAGTCCGCTGAGTACAATTTAAATATTGTTTAATTGAATGGCAGTTGTTTTAGCAAAATTAGCAGAGAAGGTAGATGGTGTTTCTTCTTCAGTGGTATGTTTTCTTTCGAATCCCAGATAGGTTTGAAAAATCTTCTCCTTGGTCAGGACAGCAGGTGCATTATTCCCCCTGCCTATTCTAAAGTAAGCTAAAGGCTTGACAGCTCATCAGGTAAGTAGCTTGTGAGTACGATTTTTGTATAGATCACCTAAACAGGCTATTTATAATTTAACTAAATCATGCCGTGAGACGTATCCTCACTTACAAAAAGGGGGATGACCTCTAGAAATTCATGCCAGAGTAGAAGCACAGAAGTATTATATTGCATACAACCATGTCCTCTTACCAGTCTATTGTCTTTCCCCTCCTTTTTTCCCTTTTCTCTCTGTAATTTTCAAGTTAAGACAGCAATTCAGCAAAGAAAGAAGACTACTTATTTGAAGCTGTATGCAGAAATATTGGATACTAATGTCAGATATTTCATCTCTTTGGAATAAAATGTAATGATAAAATCAATCTGTTTTCTTTCCCATAAGAAACTCATTCTTATCTTTTTCTTCCCCTTGAGGTTTAAGATGTTAAAGAGATATCTCAAGATGGCAATAAATGAGACTTAGATCCTATTCTAATGCCTACTTGACCTCTAGTCTGAAATTCACAATGTTGAACAACTTCTTTCTTCCAAATCAATTCATTTCCTCTTTGTACTTTCCTATTACTATTAATAGGATCACTATTTCCCTAATGGTTTAGGGGCAGAATCAGAGTCATTTTTGAGAGGTCTTTCTTAAGCATTATATTCACCTGTTGGTACGTCATATAGACTCTTACCTGGAAAACGACTTGTGTCTCCGTAACTCCAGTTTATGACTCATTCATTCTTTGCTTCCTGCCTCAACTGAAATAGCAGAAAGTTTGTTGTTGTTGTTTAGTTGCTCAGTAATGTCCCACTCTTTGTGACCCCATAGACTGGAGCCTGCCAGGCTCCTCTGTCCGTGGGATTTCCCAGGCAAGAATACTGGAGTGGGTTGCCACTTCCTTTCCAGAGGATCTTCCAAACCCAGGGATCAAACCCACAACTCCTGCAAGTCTCCTGCATTGCAAGTGGATTCTTTATCTCTGAGCCGCTGAGGAAGCCCTAACAGACAGTTACTGATGTTTTACTTCCCTTCTCCAATCCACCTGATGCCTGACTCTCCGATCACTACTTAACATTTTTTTAGAAATTATTTCCTCTTGCCTCCAAAATGAACTATAGACTTTTAGACCAGGAATTCAAGGATCTTTACAATAAGGCACCATCATTCTACTGTTCCTGTTTGACTTCTCCTATTTATGCCCAACAAGTCTTATCCTCCAACCAAACTGGGCTCTTCGCCATTTCATGAACATGAATCATGTTTCTATTTCCTGTCTTTGTTTTTTTTTTAACCCATTCCTCCCCTGCCGCCCCAGGATAACCTCTCTTTCTATGTCTACTTTTTGAAGTCATATCTGCCTGTTTGTCTGTGTCCATCACCTCCAACTCTCTCTCATTTTCCCAACCTAAAGTCCTCCCTAAACACTGGACTGGAAGAAACAGAAGCTGGAATCAAGACTGCCGGGAGAAATATCAATAACCTCAGATATGCAGATGACACCACCCTTATGGCAGAAAGTGAAGAAGAACTAAAAAGCCTCTTGATGAAAGTGAAAGAGGAGAGTGAAAAAGTTGGCCTAAAGCTCAACATTCAGAAAACGAAGATCACGGCATCTGGTCGCATCACTTCATGGGAAATAGATGGGGAAACAATGGAAACAGTGTCAGACTATTTTTTTGGGCTCCAAAATCGCTGCAGATGGTGACTGCAGCCATGAAATTAAAAGACGCTTACTCCTTGGAAGAAAAGTTACGACCAACCTAGATAGCGTATTGAACAGCAGAGACATTACTTTGCCTACAAAGGTCCATCTAGTCAAGGCTATGGTTTTTCCAGTGGTCATGTATGGATGTGAGAGTTGGACTGTGAAGAAAGCTTCTTGAGTGCTGAAGAACTGATGCTTTTGAACTGTGGTGTTGGAGAAGACTCTTGAGAGTACCTTGGACTGCAAGGACATCCAATCAGTCCATTCTGAAGGAGGTCAGCCCTGGGATTTCTTTGGAGGGAATGATGCTGAAGCTGAAACTCCAGTACTTTGGCCACCTCATGTGAAGAGTCGACTCATTGGAAAAGACTCTGATGCTGGGGGGGATTGGGGGCAGGAGGAGAAGAGGACGACAGAGGATGAGATGGCTGGATGGCATCACTGACTCGATGGACGTGAGTCTGAGTGAACTCTGGGAGTTGGTGATGGACAGGGAGGCCTGGCGTGCTGCGATTCATGGGGTCACAAAGAGTCGGACTTGACTGAGTGACTGAACTGAAGTCCTCCCTTGTCTCTATGAATCCCCATAGCCCTCTGTGAAAGTGAAAGTGAAGTGAAAGTTGCTCAGTTGTGTCCGACTCTTTGCGACCCCATGGACTATATATTCCATGGAATTCTCCAGACCACAATACTGAAATAGGTAGCCTTTCCCTTCTCCAGGGGATCTTCCCAACCCAGGGATTGAACCCAGGTCTCTCACATTGCAGGTGGATTCTTTACCAGCTGAGCGACAAGGGAAGCCCATAGCCCTCTGTACTTCTCTTAAAATTCTTTGTATTATAATCAGTGCTGCATTTCCCAGCACACTTCCAACTCCCTAGCCCCACACACATTCATATGTATAAGGGTTTCTTATAAAAAATATTAGGCCATTTAAATGGAACTGGGGTACTATCACCCTAGGTAGCTCTCAGTTACATGTTGGTAAGACTCAAAGATCTGCATTTAACCTATTGAAAAGACAGTCTGAAACTGTGTGCAGTGTGAACCCATGGACTCTTTCTATCACAAGGTAGATGATGTAAGGATGTATTTATTTTCTAATTAATGGAACTGTTGAAAATTTCTTAAAATTTAGCTTGATTTTTACCATTGTCGGTCAGCTGAAGATTTTTTTTTGCCCTAGTAGATGACACTAGTTATGCTTCATTATCTTTTCTGGCCATCCTTATGGCACATGGTTTATGAGTAGAATGACTGCACAGACTCAGAAGGTTATTAGACCCATGCTTGAATGATAGACTTGAAGATGGCTCAGTAGTAAAGAATCCACTTGCCAATGTAGGAGATACCGGTTCAATCCCTGAGTCAGGAAGATTCCCCTGGAGGAGGAAATGACAACCCACTCCAGTATTCTTGTCTAGAAAATTCCACAGACAGCAGAGCCTGGCAGGCAACAGTCCATGGGGTCACAAAAAGTCAGACATGACTAAGCACGCACGCACGCAGCATACATATATCCCCTCCCTTGTGAGCCTCCCTTCCACCTTCTCATCCAGCCCTTCTAGGTCATCACAGAGCACCAAAACCACTGCCGTTCTCTTCACGCATCTTGGAGGAAAACACAGTTATCTTGTGAAAATGCATTATTTGTATTAATATTTAATGGATTTATTATGGCTATTTGAACCAATAGACATATAAAACATTTATTAGTTTTTCTTTCTAAACTGGTAAATCTGATAGACCTAATGATCATAAGCAGAAGTTCTTTGGAGTTCTCAGTTATTTTTAAGAGCGTCTGGAGAAAAAGTTTGATAATTATATTCATGTATATAAAATAAAGTCCCAATATTATCAAGCAGATTGTTTTTGTTTATGATAACTATTACATTGACCTTTGAACCACAAGGCTTTGAACTGCATGGGTCCACTTTTATTTGGCTTTTCTTCAATAAATTCAGTACTATAGAATCTGTAGTTGAATCCACAAATGAAAAACCATGGATATGGAGAGCCAAGTGTACAGTTATATGTGGAATTTCCACTGTGCTAAGGGTGGATGACCCTAATCCATGTTGGTCAAGGGTCAACTGTATTTTAAATTGTGGTGATATTAGGCATGAAAATTGACTTTACTTCCTTGATTTTTAAAAATAATGGGTATTAATAGAGATTCTTTCTTGCCTTAAAAAGAAAATGAAGTGTCAGTTTTTATTTTATTTTAATTTTTATTGAAGCCCTAAGTAAGTAGTAACAATAAAATCATGTATTTTTCCTCTTGCTTTACCATATTTCAGGATTACCTTTTCTTTAATTCTTAATTATTTTAATTTTAGTATGTGACTATCATTTAGTTACTGAAAATGATCTTTATATTCTTATATAATGGAAGTATAAGCTTTCTTGAGGGAGTAATCTTACAATAATTCAGTGATAATTTCTTAAGTTCCAGAGTCTACATGGCTTTTTCCTAAGGTAGCATTTATGGAAGGAAATATGGATAGAAATAGAAACTTTTTTGGGAGACATTTTTAAAATTTAGAAAACAGGAAAAAATTAAATATTGGATTAAGAAACACTCCAAAACAAGCCATGTATGCAGAAATTGCAGATTTGAATAAATTTAGAGTCATTAGTAAGGAAACAGAAAACATCTTTTAATTTAACACTTTGTGTCAAATCCTTCAATGGCTTTCCACCATTTGAGAGCCAAATCTAAACTCTTTAGCAAGGCTTGTGAGATCCTTCATAATTTGACTCCAAGATCCCAGTTCCAGTGTGGGTCTTTTCCTCATGGCTCAGATGGTAAAGAATCTGCCTGCAGTACAGGAGATGTGGGTTTGATTCGTGGGTCAGGAGGATCCCTTGGAGAAGGGAATGGCTACCCACTCTAGTATTCTTGCCTGGAAAGTTCCATGGGCAGAGAAACCTGGTGGGCTATAGTCCATGGGGTTGCAAAGAGTCAGAAACAACTGAGTGACTGAGCTTGCACATATGAATTTTATATATGGCGGGGAGTAATATTTTTAACTTTTGGAAAAGTATATTTTAGTATCTGCCCCTTCAACTTCTATGTATAAACTCCCAATTATTCTTTAAGATGGGGCTCTGTGGTGGCTCAGTGGTAAAGAATCCACCTGCCAGCACAGGAGACTCTGACTCCATCTCTGGGTTGGGAAGATTCTCTGGAGAAGAAAATGTCAACCCATGCCAGTATTCTTTCTTTTTTTAATTTATTTTTTAATTAAAGGATAATTGCTTTACAGAATTTTGTTGTTTTCTGTCAAAACTTAACCTGAATCAGCCATAAGTATACATATATCCCCTCCCTTTTGAACTTCCCTCTCATCTTCCTCCCCATCCCACCCCTCTGGGTTGATACAGAGCCCCTGTTTGAGTTTCCTGAGCCATACAGCAAATTCCCATTGGCTATCTATTTTTACACATGATGACGTAAGTTTCCATGTTACTCTTTTCCATACATCTCACCCTCTCCTCCCCTCTCCCCATGTCCGTAAGTCTGTTCTCTATGTCTGTTTCTCCATTTGTAAATAAGCTGTTTTAAATAAGTTGTTTATAGTAAATAAATTGTTCAGTACCATTTTTCTAGATTCCATGTATATGTGTTAGAATACGATATTTATCTTTCTCTTTCTGTCTTAATTTACTCTGTATAATCAATTCTAGGTTTATCCACCTCATTAGAACTGACTCAAATGTGTTCCTTTTTATGGCTGAGTAATATTCCATTGTGTATATGTACCACAACTTCTTTATCCATTCATCTGTTGATGGACATCTAGGTTGATTCCATGTTCTGGCGATTGTAAATAGTGCTGCAGTGAACAATGGGATACATGTGTCTTTTTCAGTTTTGGTTTCCTCAGGGTATATGCCTAGGAGTGGGACTGCTGGGTCATATGGTGGTTTTAGTCCTTGTTTTTTAAGGAATCTCCATACTGTCTTCCATAGTGGCTGTATCAATTTACATTCCCACCAACAGTTCAAGAGGGTTCCCTTTTCTCCACACCGTCTCCAGCATTTATTGTTCGAAGACTTTGGTGATGGCCATTCTGACCAGTGTGAGGTGATTTCTCATTGTAGTTTTGATTTGCATTTCTCTAATAATGAGCTATGTTGAGCATCTTTTCATCACTCCAGTATTCTTGCCTAGGAAATCCCATGGACAGAGGAGCCTGGTGAGCTGCAGTCCATGGTATTACAAAGAGTTATAAGTGACTGAGCGACTGAGCAACACAACATTTCTTTACAATACGATGAAAGTACCTTCATAGTAGGTCCTTTCCTATTTCTGTTAGCAAAATTAACATTTTTACCTCATAATGCTCCCATCGCACTTTTAATCTACTTAAATCTATTTTAATCTACTTCGACCACAGCTCTTACCAAATTGGAGTCTATCCATCTATATTTCTGTTTTCCCCACTAGACTAGCTCTTCAAAAGCAAAAAACATGCTTTATTCATCTTTGTATCATCTACTTTTTTGCCAAGCATTATACCATACAACATATAGACATTTGCTTGGTAAATGTTTATTGATGAATGAAAGTAGAAATCACAGAAGAGGGTGATGGGCATGTTTTAGCATTTGTTGATGAGGGGGAATAGGCTTCTCAAGGCAAAGTCCCAAATAACTCTTTTATCTGTAGATTTTATGGGAAAATATAATTCAGCATGAAATTGAAAAGAGTTGAAAGAAGATGCTCAATGAAGCCAGAATGACCTAGAAGAAATATGGATTAAGAAAACTGAGACTTAGAGGCTTGCATTATGGCTTTTTTCCTTGATTGCTGCAGTCCAGACATTTTTTTTTCTGTCATATTTTATATATCTGTAAACTAGGGAGAATAATTATCATAATTATCAAGAGAGGAATTTCCAGAAGGGGATATTTGAGTGAAAAGTGGGCAAGAGGCAGTCTAAGCTCATTTCTTATAAGTGAGAATGAAAGAAACTTAAAATAAATATGACTTCTTTTTTTACAATTTGAAATATGGAGCTATGGGTTGAATAAAATTAAAAAGTGACTTGATTCTTTATCCTGAATTTAGAAAAGTCTTTAGGATTCCCAGTTTTGCATTTTTAGGAGCCAGTTTTTGGCCAAATAAGCAACCGTTAGAATGAAGAGATAGACTTTTTTTTGTCAGATATTTTGCATAATTGAATTTAATTGTGTTTGGATACCTTAAGATATTTTTATGAATGTTTGGATATTTCTTCTGAAGCAAAGAGTGATTTCTCTTATTTACTTCATAAGTAGTTCACTTACAAATAGTAGACTTAAAATTCAGCAGTAAATTCTGAATTTATGTCCTGGCAGGTAAGAGAACCCAAACTATTTACTAACACAGCTCACTGCTGTTTCCATAGCAACGGGGGCCAGTTACTGTCAGCCCAGTCTCTTTGACGGTTGACTTCCGCCATGAACTCTGTGTGCTGCTGCCAAATGTCTGGCTTCTGTGTTTCCTGTTCCAAGCAATTGTTTCTTATTCTGAATACTAATGACCTGTCTATAAAGGCTATGTGGTTCAATTCCCCTGAAGATGGGCCTGTGAGGATATGTGGAAAAGTAGTGAGCTTTTTGCCTGTAGTGGATTAAATACTGTATGTAATTGGATTGTATGTTTCCAAACCAGCTATGCAAGTAATTTATTAATAATGGTACCTTGCTATTATTAGGCAGCTGGGCCTCAATGAGAAATGACAGTACATCAGTCATCATTGTGTCAAAGACATTTTCAGGAAGTTTCACAGACCCAGGCTGGTCAGCATCGACATGTGAATCCAAACGATTGTGCCCATGGTTGCCAGTAGAAAAATACATTTGCAACTGAAGTGCTTTTTTTTTTTTTTTTGCTGTTTAACATGTTCATATATTGATTGCTCTGAAATGGAGAAAAAGCAGCTGCCTGAAATGCCAGTGAAATGGTTGAGAAATTTAAAATGAGAGGGGGAAAAAAATAGAGCATTTGAATAGAGAAACAAGCTAAGCAGTTTTTGCTCTTTAAAAATGAAGCGTACTATGATTTTGAAATTTTATTTATGTGGTGGTTATCAGCGTAGGGAACTGGAATCCTTTTTGGCTACCCCAACCCTATACTGGGAATCTGAAGACCAGATCTGTCTTAATTATGTTTCTCTCTAGAGCCTAAGTTCCTTGAGGGTAGACTGTTTCCATCACTGCATTCCTGACAGTCGGCACAGGGCCTGACACACACTGTGTGTGCATTCGTGCGTGCTCAGTCACTCAGTTGTGCCTGATTCTTTTGTGACCCCGAGGACTGTAGCACGCCAGGCTCCTCTGTCCATGGAATTCTCCAGGCAAGAATATTGAAGTGGTTTACCATTTCCTACTTCAGGGGATTGTCCTGGCCCAGGGATTGAACCCGCATCTCCTGAGTTTCCTACCTTGGCAGGCAGATTTTTTTTTTTTTTTTTTTTTACTGCTTAGCCACTTGGGAAGCCCACAACACAACGGAGTGCTCAATAAATATTTAATGAGTTAGATGGAACTCAGTGAAACCCCTGCAAGAAATTTCTGGTATTTAAGCCGGTCAGGTTTCCTAGAAGACGCTGTTGGACTCTTCCTTTCATTGAAGAGCCTATAGCCGCCTATCATGATCCTCGCTTTCGGGTATCAGCTGTGGTGCTTCCATAGTCAGGTACTTAGGGCTGTGGCCCAAGTGTCTGTTCCCAACAGACACCACTCAAAGGCAGCTCTTACCATCAGCACTCTCCCTGCCCCCATCCACCCTCCCCACCCCCAGTTAATGGAGCCAATTAGTCACAGATTTTGGTGGCATCATTTGTCATTTCTGACTCTTTGGCCACCTCTTCTTATCACAGAACTCCCAGGAGCTGTTTTATACAGGTACTTCCAAGGGTGTTTTTGTGCCAAATTCTGTCCCTAGTTTTCCACTGAGGATTATTTTGTCTCAGCCTCCTTTCCCCTAGTTCCCTGCACCTCCCCTCCAGCCCCGCTGCCCTGAGGACATTGGGTGGTATCTGGAATTGTTTTTTGGTTGTCCCATGTGGCAGAGGATGGGGTCGGATGAGGAGTGCTACCAGCATTTAGTAAGTAGAGGCTAAGGATGCTGCTAGACATCCTACAATGCACAGGACAGCTCTCCAAACCAAGACCTTTGGGGCATGAAATGTCAGTATTGCCAAAGCTGAGAAATCCTGCTCTGATGCTTCAAGCTCTTTCATGGACCGTGTTCAGAACCCTTCCGAATTATGCCTTCTTCATCTCCATCCCCCTCCCCCATGTTTTATCCCTTTCATGAACATCCATGCTTAGTTGAGTCACACTCTTTGTGACCTCATGAACTGTAGCCCGCCAGACTCCTCTATCCATGGAATTTTCCAGGCAAAAATATTGGAGTGCATTGCCATTTCCTTCTCCAGGGGATCTTCCCAACCCAGGGACTGAACCCACGTCTCCTGCATTGGCAGACATATTCTTTACCACGGTGCCACCCGAGAAGCTTTTCCCCCTTAAGTCTGGCTTATTTTCTTTTTCTTTAGAATAGCAACTTTATTGCAATAATTTATTACAAACATTGTAACAGCCTCAATTCTTTAATATCCTTGATTCTTTACTAAATCTACTTGCTCCCCACTATTGAATAAAAATATGTGATGTACTTTCTTCAGGGCCTATTAAAAAAATACATACTGCAACAAGTAACTGTTAGCATTGTTTGTGGAGTCTCACTTGTATACAGATTCTTTCAGGGGAGGACAAATAGGACTAAGGATTTAATAAAACATTAGGCTGAATCAGTTATCGTGGGATTTAAATCTTCAATAGTTTTTTATAGATGTGGGTGATAATCACATTTGCTGGGCATTTTTTTTTAAACATCTTTTCTTTCAGAAAAAAAAGAATAGCAACATACTGTCAGATATTCTTAAAGTTCTGTACTAATTCTAATTCTTGTTGGCTTATTTTCTTATACTTAAAAAATTTTTTCTTTACCTCAAGAGGTTACCATGGAAACAGAGACTCTTACAGAGACTCTTGTTTGCTACCAGAGTCTGAACTCAGATACGTGGTTATCTTACCAGTAGCTCCAAATTCCAGAGAGTAAAAAGGCAAATATGCAAATTGAGTGCCAGGAATAATCAATCCTGAATATCCCATTGCTTTTAAGAGAAACATAAAAAACAAAGCTCTACAAATATGCCACATAGAGTTTTGAAGCTGCTATAAATAATAAATATTTTATATTATTCTAAATCTTTTCTCACTGCAGAAAAATTTAAAATTGGGTATTTGTGTATTACATGAGATTCTGAAATGTAAATGTGGTTCAGTAATCTTAATAACATCATTTTTAGGTTGGGCACTTTTTGTCTTTGAAAACTCTAAATTGAACTGAATGATATTATTGGTAAGTTGCTCAATCATGTCCGACTCTTTGCAACCCCATGGACTGCAGCATGCTAGGCTTCCCTGTCCTTCACCATCTCCCAGAGTGTGCTCAAACTCATGTCCTTTGAGTTGGTGATGGCAACCAACCATATCATCCTCTGTCATCCCCTTCTCCTCCCGCCTTCAATCCTTTCCTGCCTCAGGGTCTTTGCTAAAAAGTCAGCTCTTCACATCAGGTGGCTAGAGTATTGGAGCTTCAGCTTCAGCGTCAGTCCTTCCAATGAATATTCAGGACTGATTTCCTTTAGGATAGACTGGTTGGATCTCCTTGCAGTCCTAGGGACTCTCAAGAGTATTCTGTAACACCACAGTTAAAAAGCATCAGTTCTTCACTGCTCAGTTTTCTTTATGGTCCAACTTTCACATCCATACATGAGCACTGGAAAAACCATAGCTTTGACTAGACAGACCTTTGTTGGCAAAGAAATGTCTCTGCTTTTTAATATGCTATCTAGGTTGGTCATAGCTTTTCTTCCAAGGGGCAAGCATCTTTTAATTTCATGGCTGCAGTCACCATCTGCAGTGATTTTGGAATCTAAGAAAATAAAGTCTGTCACTGTTCCCATTATTTCCCCATCTATTTCCCATGAAGTGATGGGACTGGGTGCCATGATCTTCATTTTTTGAATGTTAAATTTTAAGCCAACTTTTTCACTCTCCTCTTTCACTTTAATCAAGAAGCTCTTTAGTTTCCCTTTGTTTTCCGCCGTGAGGGTGGTGTCATCTGCATATCTGAGGTTATTGATATTTCTGGCCATCTTGATTCCAGCTTGTGCTTCATCCAGCCTGGCTTTTTGCATGATGTACTGTGCATATAAGTTAAATAAACAGGGTGACAATATACAACCTTGAACTGTTCCTTTTCCAATTTGGAACCAGTCTTTTGTTCCATGTTCAGTTCTAACTGTTCTTCTGTTTTAAAAAGAACTGATCACTTTTATTCATGGATATGGGGCTAAAGGAGTTCTCAGGTGGCGCAAGTGGTAAAGAACCCACCTGCCAATGCAGGAGACATGAGTTCAATTCCTGGGTTGGGAAGATCCCCTCCAGGAAGGCATGGCAACCCACTCCAGAATTCTTGCCTGGAGAATTCCATGGACGGAGAAGCCTGGTGGGCTACAGTCCACAGGGTTGCAAAGAGTAAGACATAACTGAAGCAACTTAGCACACATGCATGGGGTTCAAATTTCGGTTCTAACGTGGAAAAGAGATAATTGCCCAGTACTGGATAAACCTTTCCAAAGTTTAAGAAGGGGATATTGATTGTCATTGTTTAGTGATTTCAGTGACATTTAAAGGGAAGGAAGCTTTTTATTTTAAAATTCTTTATGTGTGTTAACTATTTAATCCTCGCAAACTTCTTATAATAAGACACGTATAATATCTCTTTTGAAAGATCTGAACATTGTTTACCATATAATATGCTAATTTAGCAAATACATGAACAGTGATTAAGGGTAGTGTATCTGCTCTCAAATACTATAATTAAATCCTTTTTCCAGATGCTTTCTTTGTAAATAGTAAAACATAGTAATTTCTAGTTTTTGTCTTTAACCACCTAGTCTTGATGGTTTAAAAGAAAGGAAATCTGGAAAATAAATTTATAAAGTATTTGGATAAAATAATATTAATATTATATTATCATATCTATGTGCTGCCAAAATCAAGTCTGTAAACTCTTCTACTTTTAATTTTTATTTAAAATACTTAAACAGTTCTCTTCCATAAAGATTCACATACTTAAAGTTGCACAATAAATAAGGTTTTATTATTACAACTTTTATTCTGAAAAACTAACTTTTTTGTTTTTGGCTAATTACTGTTTATTGTACTAATAAATTGATTCAAGTTATAGATACATAACAAGGAGGTCATATCTCACAAGTACTCAAACAAACAGTAGGCCCTTCAGGTTTCTTTTTCACAAGTTGAAAGCTAGAGGTTGTGTTAGCACTGACTATTAATATTGGCTTCAAAGGGGGAAAAAAACAGAAAATATCTTTCTACTTTTCTTGCCCTCTTTGTCCAAATCCAGTTCTCATGCTTCCTACCCTCTTCTCTCCATAAAGAAAAATAGAGAACTAAATCAAAACCATTCCACCCATCATCTGCCTTACATTTTAAAGTTGAGTACAAAGGAAGAAGAAAGCAAAAACAAAAAGGAAAGTGATGGAGAGTGAAAGTATGTTTGAGTCAGTCCCTGAGCATTCAGGAAATATCCAGTTGGCTGTCTGAATTAACTTTGATCGTATACTAATGACCAGACATGGGTTCCCCTGGTGGCTCAGTAGTAAGGAATTTGTCTGCTAATGCAGGAGATGTGGGTTTGATCCCTGGGTTGGGAAGATCCCCTGGAGAAGGAAATGGCAACCCACTCCAGTATTCTTGCCTGGGAAATACTGTGGACAGAGGAGCCTGGTGGGCTACAGTCCATGGGGTTACAAAAGAGTCAGACACGAATTAGTGACTAACCAACAACAATGACCAGAAATAAGGCTTATCAGTAACCATGATTAGGTTACAATAAGCAACCAATGTTTACTAAGCATTTACAATGTGCCTGGCACCGGGATGCAGTGGAACACAGTTTCTACCTTTGTGAAGCTTCCAGAATAGGAGATAGTGGAGTAGTTCCTAGTTCAAGCATGTGGGTAAGTATTTAGTGTCTGCAAGGAGTGAAGGCATGATCAGGGAAGGGCTTCAGGTATTTACTACGGCTCAGCACTCCAGTCTTCCTGCTGGCTGGAGGAGGGTCTCCGTGGTGGTTAATGGGACGGTGGCTTGGCTCATTAAGATTCAGACCTATTTATTCTATCATTGAGTTTCATTCTTATATTTTAGAAAGTTTACTTAGTCCATTCTGTACACCAAAATTTTGAGAGGCATTCAATAATATTAATATTGATACAGCTCTGGAAAAATCTGCAAACTCTTGGCAGAATGCAAATAAGAAAATAGAACATGATAATTGAGTGTGACTATGATGAATATTGCTATGGGTAATCTAGAGTGCTCTGGAAGAGGTCAGCAAAAAACTTAGAGAGGAATTGATATCTAAGCTGAATCTTACAAAAACATGGAATTAAGTAAGTCCAGTGAAATTATGGGAATAGCATTTTGGGCAGATGGAACAGCTCAGACAAATGAGAACAAACATTTGATTCAAGTAAGAACACATACAGAGAATCACTAGTGGTTCAAGTGACTATGGGTAGAGGCAAGGAGATGTAAGCCTCGAGTCTGGAGAGATAAGAAGGGGCCAGGACATGAAGACATTCTGTGTCACCTTAGGGAACTTAGGGTTTATCCAGATGAAAAGAGGGAGCCATTGAAAAGTGTATCAGAGGGAAGGGTCATTAAAAGATTTATATTTTACGTCTGTCACTCTGGCTGCAATGAAAGGAATAGAGTTGAGGCAAGATTAGATATAAGAAAGGTGCTTAACATCTATGGAAACAATTACAGGATCAAAGTTCTCATCAATAAATATTTTTAAATAAAATTATTCATATGTGTGGTGGTGGGTTAGTTGCTAAGTCATGTCCGACTCTTGCGACCCCATGGACTGTAGCCCACCAGTCTCCTCTACCTGGGTATTCCTAAGCAGGAATACTGCAGCAGGTTGCCATTTCTTTCTCTGGGGATCTTCCTAACCAGGGATCCAATCCACATTTCCTGCAATGCAGGCAGACTCCTGCATTGCAGGCGAATTCTTTACTGACTGAGCTGTGACGGAAGCTATTCAAATGTGTACACATATAAAACTCTATATAACGTCTATGTGTTTACAATTTTTATATAACTATAAAGCCAGCAGATTTACAAATGAAACATGAACCAAATTAAAAAATATTAAGGTTTGAATGAGCCGTATTAAATGAACAAGACAGATGGTGTGATTTTGCTGAAAATAGATCCCTGGTATTAAGTGTTAGGATAGGAAGTTGTGTTGGTTTTTTTTAATTTCTGTGTTTTGCTTATTTACGTGATTCTTTGAGTATGATTATTTGAGTCCTCATTATAGTTACTGGTTTCTTTTTCCTCTTTTAGAAATAAATCATTTTAAAATGACAATCTCTTATTTTGATAACCCCAAAATGTAATAGTATCTCACAAAGTATAATACTAAAAAGTTAAAAGTACTGTTTAATATGACATATTCTTCACTGCATCTTCTTGTTATTGACCAACTATTGCATACAAATATGGCATCTGCTCAAAAACTTTAACTTAAAACAAATGTTTGATGATGATCCAGCCCAGGATTTTTTGTTTTCAGTGTTTATTATGTTGCTGTATGTGATGTGAAGTCTTAAGTATTTGCACCCCACTTTCCTTTTTTGGCTTTTGAACTACTGTGAAATATGATGCCAGAAACCATGATATCATTTAGCCTTTCATTGACTTGAGTTACTAATTTATCTATCAGTTCAACTTTCCCATTAGGTTAAGATAATTAAAGTAAGTATTTTAACACCTGTGTTTTTTATGGCGTAGAATAAAAGCCTTAACTTATTAAATAACACAGAAAGCTAAATCTTATTCTATAATGTCTATTTCATTTACAAGATATGTTCGTAAAATAGAAGTTTGCCTTTATAACTGGTAAAAAATTCATATGGATATGATAATACCTGATGATTTTCATATGACTTTAGAAACAAGCCAATCTCATTCATCCAACAAAGGTCTACTGAGAGCTCACCATGTGCCAGCAACTTGTATTGCAAGTTGTACAAGAGACAAAGCAGATAACGGAAGCCAGAAACGCTTATAACTCTTTAATTAAAACGTTTAGTCAGTGGCTCTTAAACTGAAGTACCTGGACCAGTGCATCGACATCATCTAGGAGTTTGTCAAAACTGCAGATGCTCAGGCCTCATCTTGGGCTTATGAGTCAGAACCTCTGAGAGTGGGGTCCACATTCAGTCTTTAACAAGCCCTCTAATGGATTCCCATGCTCACTGAAGGTTAATAACCAAGACTTTGGCAGGTTGAGATTGATCTCTTTTAATACTAAGAATACAATAAGTCATTTTTTCTAAAGGCAGAGGTCCTAGGAATAAAATTTACAAAGAATGTCTTAAGAAATAATTAGAATTGCATATGCAGGGTCATCAAATGACTAAGATGTAAGAAATTCTCATTATTAAAGAAGAACTCGTAGTAGAAACTATTAAAAATTCTAACTTTAATGAGAATTTGATTGTGCTTTTCTTCTTAGAGTGGATTAGGTCCCTTCTGTAATCCAAGTCTTTGGCATGTGGTTCCTTGTGCCATTAAATAGTTTATAGGCAAAGAAAATCATGTTTGCATTCCAGTCCTAGGTTCACCAGTCAGTGCTGCTCTTTATTAATAATCTTTTCTCATTTAAAGAAAAATCTCATCAAATAGGGAAATTCTTACCGGGCCCTGTCTGGCTCTACTTTATCTGAAGGGTGAAGCATTTCTTCACATCCTGACTCACAAAAAAGTGTCCATCTCTCCTTTAAGGGTTCAGTGTCCAGTGTAGGACCACTCAAGGTTGGTTTCTTAATGCTCCTCAGATGGTTCTGTTCTCCCTTCCCACTCCTGAGACCTTAGCCCTACCTTCTTTTTCAGTTAGTCACCGCTGAACTTTCCTCTCCTCTCCTCTCCAATATGGCCTTAACTCATCTATGTAGGGCTCCTAATGTATGTAATCTTTAAGAGCAGGAAATAAAAAAAAGTTTGCATTGCTACCAAATTTTTCTGTTTTGTATTTCTGTTAGAACCTTAGAGTGTTTTGGTTTCTGTGTTGATCAGGGGAGGGAAAAAATAGTCTTTGGTTTACTAACAAGAGAGAAAAGGAGCAGGGAAATGCTGAGAACATACAGTTACAAATATGAAGATATATAGTGATGTCAGAAGATATAATACCAAAAGATGTGTCACGTTTTTATAAAACTTTATTTTCGATTTCTTTTGTGTTGTGATAGACTGTCAGTGTACATTGGAGCCAGAGTTATTTTTCTAAAATATTCACTTGACATATATTCTTTGACCACTTATGATGTGCCAAGAACTGAAATACCTGTTAGGGAGACAGCAAATGCAGGGGAAAATAAAAGTCTGCCCTCATGAAGATTATAGTTTAGTGAGGAAAATTGACCAAAGCCCACCAGAAGAAAGACCACACACATTAAAAGTGCATGTTAAGTTGCTTCCATCATGTCCGACTCTTTTTGACCCTGTGGACTGGGCCCGCCAGGCTCCTCTGTCCATGGGATTCTCCAGGCAAGAATACTGGAGTGGGTTGCCATTCTCTTCTCCAGGGGATCTTCCCAACCCAGGGATGGAAACCAAGTCTCTTATGTCTTCTTCATTGGTGGGCGGGTTCTTTACCACAAGCAGAAGCAAGGAATATGGTGAAATATTCTATGGAGAGGTTCCCCAATGGCTCAGTGGGTAAAGAATCAGTCTGCAGTTCAGGAGACGCAGAAGACGTGGGTTCAGTCCCTGGGTCAGGAACATTCCCTGGAGGAGGAAATGGCAACCCACTCTAGTATTCTTGCCTGGAGAATTTCATGGACAGAGGAACCTGGTGGGTTATAGTCCATGTCCATGGGGTCACAAAGAGTCACACAACTGAGTGACTAAGCACAGCATTCTATGGAGAAAAATAAAGCAGGCAAAGAGGCTGAGAAGTAAGTTGGAGAATAGGGCTTTAAATGGGATAGGCAGGGAGGCCCTCCCGGAGATGGGGACATCAGAGCAGAGACCTGAGGGAGTGAGGGAGCAAGTCAGACACAATCTGGGCTCCTGGCAGAGGCATCAGCCAGTACAAAGTCCCTGAGGCCTGGGGCCAGAGGGGGATGTAGTGGGTGAAATCCTACTGGCTCGGTGAAGGCTTTGTCATTCTTTGCAATTTCTCCTTTCAGACATTCAGACATTCATAATCAAAAGTTCCATTTGGAACTTTTAATGTCTCTCTTTTAATGTCTCCCGTTTCTCTCCCTATTATGTACATACCTTCTCTACACTCTTGAGCCCATTTAAGGTCCTTGTCTGTTCATTTCACCTTTTCTGCCATTCTTGGGTCTGTTTCTGTTAACTGATATTTCCCCTCCTGCTTAGGAGTCATATTTTTTTCTGCTGCTTTACATACCTGGTAACTTTTACTGGATGTAGAATTCTTTGAACATTGTGCTGTTTTATTCTTTGATGATGTAGGCATGCAAGCCAAGGGGATAGACGTGTTGGGCTTGGTTTTAGTGCACAGTTAAGCTACTTTAGATCACACTGACCTTTTCAAATCTTGCTTTTATGTTTTATTTTGGCAGGTCCACAGCAGCTTTGGGGACTTCTCTGGTGGGTCAGTTGGTTAAAAATCTGCCTGCAGTGCAGGAGACCCAGGTTCAATCCCTGGGCTGGAAAGATCCCCTTGAGGAGGAAATGACATCCCACTTCAGTGTTCTTGCCTAGGAAATCCCATGGACAGAGGAACCTGGTGGGCTACAGTCCATGAGGTCAGAAGAGTCAGATACAACTTAGAGACTAAACCACCACCACCACAGCAGCTTTTAATCTAGGGCTAATTTAACTGATTACTCAGGTGACAGCTTTCTGAGGACTCTATCCAAGTTCCATGGATTATCAATTTTTTCCTCTCTGGTGCATGAAGAGGCAAACTCCTAATCTGATTTGATCTCCGAGAGTTTCCTCAGGAGGATTTTTTCCATGGTTGTGTGGAGTGTTGATCAGCATCCTGAAAAATCTCATTTCAGAAGAGAAATCTCTTCTCTGCAGCTCGCCCCTTTCTGGCTGCCTCAGCCCTCTTGAATTCCTCTGCTGCAGGAGACAGTGAGATCCTGAGCTTCCTGTGCTCAGTTGCTCAGTCGTGTCTGACTCTTTGCGACCGCTTGGACTGTAGCCCACCAGGCTCCTCTGTCCATAGAATCCTCCAGGCAAGAATACTGGAGTGGGTTGCCATTTCCTCCTCCAGGGGATCTTCCCGACCTGGGGATTGAACCCACATCTCCTGCATCTCCTGGGAAGGCAGGTGGGTTCTTTACCACTTGTGCCACCTGGGAAGCCCCGGGGAACTTCCTTAGGCTTCTCCCTCGTGGCTCTAGAGTTGCCTCTAGGCAATAACTTAGAGAAAGTATAAAGATCACTTCAGTTGTTTTTCTCCTCTTACGGGTCACAGTCTTGCTCTGGCTGTTGTCCAATGTGGGAAAACACCAACAACTTATTTTCACAGATAAATTTAATTTTTTTAAAGAAGGAGAGCAATCCTCTTGGCTCTTAATCCCTCACGGGGAAAAAGTTATATGAAGTCCCAGTATAACTTCTGATTGCCCAACACATGGGCCAATTAAAAGCTTCTCAGAGTCTAACCTGTTTATATATTTATAATGTGAACTCTGAGCCACACTTAAAAATCTGTGTGAGAGAGTAGCATTGAAACATATACGTTACCATAGGTAAAATTAGATAGCCAGTGGGAATTTGCAGGGAGCTCAAATCCAGCGCTCTGTAACAACCTAGAGGAGTGGGATGGGGTGGGGGGTGGGAGAGGACACCTGTATACCTATGGCTGATTCATGTTGATATGGCTGAAACCCACATAATACTGTAAAGCAATTATCCTTCAATTAAAATAAATAAAGAAAACCTGTGTACAGTGGAAGCATAAATTCTGCCATGTATTTCAGATTGGGTTATCTCAGAATAAACCCAGAGATAGTGACTTACATGCAGAGTGGTTCGTTTGGGAGGTGGTCCCAAGAAACACACATGGAAGAGTGGGAGCAGGGGAAGAAGACACTAAATGGGGTGTTATCAACTCACTCACCAGATTTGGCAATGGACTCGGGCCTGCAGAAGTGGAATAGATACATCACGCCTCAGAGCTATCAAAGCCGGGGAGGAAGAAAGCTGGGTATATTTCTCTGGACTCCTCATCTATCATTTGTTGAGAAGCACTTCTGTGGGTGTTGACTGCATGCCCAGTTTTTTCTCTGTGTGGTTGAGCACATTCCCTGTGGCCAGAAGGAATGTCATATATTGAAATCATAGACATAATTGCCTTTGTAGGTGTAGAGAGAAGGAAATAGTTGGGAACCTCCGAAGTGGCTCTTTTGACAAAACATATCCTGTCAACTTAGTTTTATGCATCTGTACCTTTCTCATGAGAGGAGATGGAGAAAGCAATGGCACCCCACTCCAGTACTCTTGCCTGGAAAATCCCATGGATGGAAGAGCCTGGTAGGCTGCAGTCCATGGGGTCGCTAGGAATCGGATACGACTGAGCGACTTCACTTTCACTTTTCACTTTCATGCATTGGAAGAGGAAATGGCAACCCACTCAAGTATTCTTGCCTGGAGAATCCCAGGGATGGGGGAGCCTGGTGGGCTGCTGTCTATGGGGTCGCACAGAGTCGGACATGACTGAAGCGACTTAGCAGCAGCAGCAGCATGAGAGGAGGAGTATAGCTTGACAGCCTGGACAGGAAAACAATACTAGTGAGTTATGTGAAAAATAGTTATAAGATCACCGATACCATAGTCTTCTCTGAGGTGATTTCATTACCCCTCCCACCCCTGAATTATCTCCTTTGGCTTGTCAGCACTGTTCAACATGTCTATTATTACTGCTACACTGCAAACACACTTGACCCCGGGAATCTCTCCATTCATTTACTTAAATGCTTTTTCCTCCAATACGTTATTGACAGAATTAAATGAGGATTATGCTTTGACAGTTTAAGAATTTGTGCTGGAGGTGTGGAGGGAAGGATTGTATTTTCTTAATAGTCATAGAAGTCAATGTCATATTACTCTTTTCTTGGACAACAGTTGCACACATTTCTGTATATTCTTCTGAAGTTTTCATTAGAAATAGATTACTAGATGCCATTTTTTAAAAAAGAGAATTCTAACTTTAATCATTAGAAAATATTGATGGTTGCATGGTTCCTGATTAATTGGTCAGCTTCCTTATAAACACTCTTCAGACTCAGAAACCTTGTTAAATCTGAGAAATTTCTCTCTCCATGGGTTCTGTGGTTCTGTTAGTGAATGGCCATGGCAGCTTAGGAGGATTTGAGAAATGCTCTGATGTAATGGTGGTCTTGTCTGAGGGAAGCATGATTGCCTCAAGTTTTTTCCCCCACTAATGGATAGACATTTCTACTTATAAAAAGTTTATACTATAAGTATAAAATTATTAATAAAAATTACATAACCATGTAAATACTTATTTGCATTTGACTTCCAACTGTTTTATAAGAATTTGTAGCATTAACCCTTGAAAATTAATTTGTTTTCCCTTCTCCTGCTGTAAGCCAGGGCATGGGGTTCCTTGGAATCTTTTCAGTTTGGAAATTGGCAAGTGCAATGGAATATCATACAGAAAGTGGCCAGTACTTAGAAATAAATTATCTGAAAACCTAAAAAAAAATGCCGAAATGTTGTAATTTACAAGATTTTCATCCCAGCATCTAGCCTTCCAGCGCCACATCTCAGTTCGAAATGCCAAAGCTAAATGTATTTCTTTAAAAAAAAAATGTATATAGCTCCACTGTCCCCCTTTGCTCAAATAAAACCTTGTACTTTTTCTGTAATTACTGGGCCAGTGATGAGGTGTGCTTGGATGTTTTCACTAAGAACCATTCATCAGACCATCACATCTGCTTCTTCAGTGTAGGCTGGTGAGATGTGTAATTCAGCTACTTAGAATTGGTTGACTGAGGACCTTTAAAGCATTTTAACAGCTACTTTTTTGAAGCACTGCTTTCACGCAGATAGATCATAACCCCTGCTAGATCACATTCTTTAAGGGAAGTGGCTGTGTTCATTTTGCTTATTGTATCCCTGGTGTCTAACATGGTGCTGAGATGTCAATGAATATTCAGTGAACAGATGACTCAAGTCTCAGACTTTTTCTGGCATTGTGCTCCCCATCATGCATGGGTAGAGTCTGACCCAATTCTCCAGCTGTCTGGAGACACAGTGCAAAAACAGGTAAAACCAACAGAAGCTTAATAAAAGTGAAGGGTCAGGAAGATCCTCTGGAGAAGGTCTAGGCTACCCACCCCAGTATTCTTGGGCTGCCCTGTGGCTCAGCTGGTAAAGAATCTGCCTGCAATGTGGGAGACCTGGGTTGGATCCCTGGGTTGGGATCATCCCCTGGAGAAGGGAAAGGCTACCCTCTCCAGTATTCTGGCCTGGAGAATTCCATGAACTATACAGTCCATGGGGTCTCACAGAGTCAGACACGACTGAGCGACTTTCAGTTTCATTTCTTCATTGGTTTTACCTGTGTTTGTACTTACGGCAATATTGTTCATAGCTTTCCTGTTTACAAGCCTTCTATCACCATCATACTGAATGTTCCTTGAGAGTGGCCACCCTACCTTATATATCTTTTCATTATCAAGTCTATACAATGGTTTACATAGTATCTGGTAAACTTTTAACAAGCTAGTGTTTCAACATTTTCAAGAAATATGCAAGTATCTCTTCCTTTATGTATTTGCTTTTCACTAAAGGAAGATAGGTCTGTGCCCAAAGGTAAGCTTTGATTTGAAAAGAAAGGAAAAAAGGCCAAATTTGTAGAGCTCCTAGATCTGATGTAGTAATTGATGGATTTGTCATTCATTCAATCAATATTTACTAAGTGCTTAGTGTCAGCTGGATACCAGGCACTGTTCTATGTCTAAGGAAACAGCAATGAATAAAAAAGAAATTCCAGTCTTTTCTAATGGATTTATTCTTGTTGAAAGATAAACTGCCCATGTTAAAAATTTTAAGCACTTATTTAAACAAAAAATTGATTTTATTTGGGCAACATCTAATCTGGTAGATAGAAAGGAGCTCCAAAAAATGCTTGTTCCCTAAGTTGTGTCTGATTCTTTTGTGATGTTATGGACTATAGCCCACCAGGCTCCTCTGTCCTTGGGATTTCCCAGGCAAGATTACTGGAGTGGGTTGCCATCTCCTCCTTTAGGGGATCTTCATGACCCAGGGATCAAACCCATGTCTCCTGCATTGGCACGTAGATTCTTACTTCTGAGCCATCTTGGAAGCCAGGGAGCTCCCAGGAGCTGTACTAAGTGAAAGACTTTTATCAGCAGAAGGGAAGGGGAACAAGGAAGTTATCCTAGGTGAAAAGTAGGTGGGTTATAGCAAGGTTACTTGCCTTTAGGGAAGGGCAGGGATCTATCAGGCAGATTACCTACCTAGTGCTAAACAGCCTGTTCCTGATGGACTGGGTTTGAGATTTTATTTCTGGAAGAGCTGAAACTGTAATTAAGTAAAGTCTCAGTTTGGTGGCCTGGGGCTTGGCCTAAGTGACTCTATTTTGTGTCTATTGCTTGTTCTTTAAAATTCTAAGGAAGAAAATGGACAATAAGTAGAACATCTAGTCTATTACATAGTGAAAAATTGCTAAGGAAAAGAAATAAAGTGGAGTAAGGGGATACAAGTAACTGGGAGAGTGGGTTGACATTACTGATGGTGTGGCCATTGCCAACATCATCAAGAAGGTACTTTTGGGTAAAGACTTGAAGAGATTGACAGCAGTGTGGCCATCTGGAACAGTGTTCCAAGAAGAACAGCTTGTTAAGTCCAATGAGCAGTTCTTCAGTTCTTATGACTTCTCCTTCTTAGCAGCACTCCACGCAGTAGACCACTCTGCTACCATGATGCCACTCTTCTCTTCTCTTAATCAGTAATCTCCTTTGCTGGTTTCTCCTCATGATTTGGAAATGTTGGGGTACTTTGTAGCTCAATCATCATAATTCTATTCTTCTTTTTCCACTTCTTGTATCAGCTCATCCACTCCTGTGGCTTACTACACACGATACATCTAAATTTGTGTTTCCAACTCTGACTTTTCTGACCACTTTATCCAGACCTTGATATCTCACTGCTTACTTGACATCTCATCTACATTCATCCCAAACTTAGTATGTCCAAAATAAAACTTTTGATTCTCAGCGCTGCTTCCCAAACCTTCACCTTCACCTTTTTTTTTTTTTTTTGCCATCTCAGTAAACGGTATCATTGCTCATATTGTTGCTCGAGCCAAAACTTAAGAGTCTTCCACAAGCCTTTTCTTCTCTCACCTCTCATAGAAAATCCACTGGCAGGTCCTGTTGGATCTAACTCTGTATGAAAATATATAAAATATGTTTGATTTACTGATACTCTTGGTATGTAAGAATGTTTTTGTATCATTATAAAATAATAAATTGTGTATATATGTGATTTACATAATCATTATAATATAAATATGGAAATATAATTTATGACATTATTTATTAATATAACCCATGATATAGTGACATAAGCATACATGTATGTGTATCAGTTCAGTTCAGTTCAGTTGCTCAGTCATGTCCGACTCTTTGCGACCCCATGAATCGCAGCACGCCAGGCCTCCCTGTCCATCACCAACTCCCGGAGTTCAGTCAGATTCACGTCCATCGAGTCAGTGATGCCATCCAGCCATCTCATCCTCCGTCATCCCCTTTTCCTCCTGCCCCCAATCCCTCCCAGCATCAGAGTCTTTTCCAATGAGTCAACTCTTCGCATGAGGTGGCCAAAGTACTGGAATTTCAGCTTTAGCATCATTCCTTCCAAAGAAATCCCAGGACTGATCTCCTTCAGAATGGACTGGTTGGATCTCCTTGCAGTCCAAGGGACTCTCAAGAGTCTTCTCCACCACCACAGTTCAAAAGCATCAATTCTTCGGCACTCAGCTTTCTTCACAGTCCAACTCTCACATCCATACATGACCACAGGAAAAACCATAGCCTTGACTAGATGGACATTTGTTGGCAAAGTAATGTCTCTGCTTTTCAATATGCTGTCTAGGTTGGTCATAACTTTTCTTCCAAGGAGTAAGCGTCTTTTAATTTCATGGCTGCAGTCACCATCTGCAGTGATTTTGAAGCCCCCCAAAATAAAGTCTGACACTGTTTCCACTGTTTCCCCATCTATTTGCCATGAAGTGATGGGACCAGATGCCATGATCTTCATTTTCTGAATGTTGAGCTTTAAGCCAACTTTTTCACTCTCCTCTTTCACTTTCATCAAGAGGCTTTTTAGTTCCTCTTCACTTTCTGCCATAAGGGTGGTGTCTTCTGCATATCTGAGGTTATTGATATTTCTCCCAGCAGTCTTGATTCCAGCTTGTGTTTCTTCCAGCCCAGCGTTTCTCATGATGTCCTCTGCATAGAAGTTAAATAAGCAGGGTGACAATATACAGACTTGATGTCCTCCTTTTCCTATTTGGAACCAGTCTGTTGTTCCATGTCCAGTTCTAACTGTTGCTTCCTGACCTGCATATAGATTTCTCAAGAGGCAGGTCAGGTATGTGTATAGTAACATGAATACAAAAAATTATCTTCTAATTTTTTTCTCTCTGCTTCAACTCTTGTTCTCTGCCTCTGCCTCTTCATAGTAGATTCTCTATACAGCATCTAGAATCATCCTTAAAAACAAAAAATGTGATCATGTCAATCTTTGACTCAAAAACCTTCAGTGGCTTTGTATCCTCCCAGAAGCCAATCCAGGCTCCTTATCATATCCCACTGGCTCTACATAATTTAGCAGCCTTTTATCTCTATAGCCTTCCTTGTCACTTTCTACTTTTCTGTGGATGCTCCCTTTGCCTGGAACATTCACCTGAATATGCTTAATGTCCTTTCACTTCATTCATGTCTGCCTAAATGTCACGTCAACACAGAGACAATCCCTGACACTAGCTAAACGTGGAACACTGTCTATCTAAACATGGAATCCTCCACCAGTCTACATTCCCATGTCTTATTTTACTGTTTTTTATAACCTTCTTTGGAAGGACTGATGCTGAAGCTGAAGCTCCAATATTTTGACCATCTGATGTGAAGAGCCTAATGTTTGGAGGAAAGCCTAATGTTTGGAAAAGACCCTGATGGTGGGAAAGATTGAAGACAAGAGAAGAGGGGGGCAACAGAGGATGAGATGGTTGGATGGCATCACTGACTCAATGGAGATGAGTCTGAACAAGCTCAGGGAGATAGTGAAGGACAGGAAAGCCTGGCATGCTACAGTTCATGGGATCACAAAGAGTCGAACATGATTTAGTGATTCAATAACAAATAACCTTCATCATTATATGGCAATATGAAAGTGAAAGTGAAAGTCGCTCAGTCATGTCTGACTCTTTGCGACCGCATCAACTATATAGTCCATGAAATTCTCCAGGCCAGAATACTTGAGTGGGTAGCCTTTCCCTTCTCCAGGGGATCTTCCCAACCCAGGGATTGCATCCACGTCTCCTGCATTGCAGGTGGATTCTTTACTAGCTGAGCCACAAGGGAAACATGTGGCAATATAGTACATATTTATTTGAATTTTTAATTTATTTTGAATTTTAGCTTCTATAGCCCCCCCCCCCCCCCCCCCCCGGTTTATAGCCCTATCATAGCATTTTAAAAACTGTATCTTAGTTGGAAGTTAATTTTTTCATTTATTGGATTGTAGACCCTTGGAAGGAAGTGGCGTTAACATTCATCTCTGGTTTGCCAATGTTTAGAAAAGAACTGGGCACATACGGGTGCTACAAGTGTATTGATGAATTAATGATTACTTAGTATCATTGTTTCCTAAAGAAGCAATTCAGAGAATCTCTGGTGTTTCCTCCAAACATTAGGCTAGTAGCATTGTTATGATCAACAGCCTTGCACTGGGTTAAATGCAGCTTATTTCTGGTTTAGAAAATGGTTAAATGATGTTCTGAGGCTATATGAAATTTTAGATTATATTTTTTAAATGTATGCAGTTTTCCACCTGACAAAGATGCAGAGTTTGTCAACATTAAGGCAGCAAATGCAGAGTTAGGAATCTCTGATTTTGTAGAATTCAACATGGTGATCATCTAATCCAATGCCTTATTTTATACACAATGAAGCTGAAGGCCAGAACTCTGGAGGTGACAAAACTAAGCCGAAAGCTATAGTTGGGATGTCTGGATCATAGTCCAGTTCTTTCCTCACTGTGCCATTCTTCCATCCGTACTCAATGTCCTTGATCTTGGTGCTCACATCTCCAGTGGTAACCTCAGAAACCAGCATATATCCAGCCTCTTCATACTATTGTTTTTATTTTCTTTTTCATATTTATAGGAGCCCCAGTGACCCAACTCAGTGACTCAAACTTTTTATCACAAGAATATGAACAAGGCAGACACAGATCTGATTTTTAGATAAATTCCAAGCTATAGCTTGGTTCTAGATACCATCAATATTATTGAAGACCATTCTTAACTTGAATTATTTCTGGTAGTGATTGCTGTTCAGTCGCTTAGTCATGTTTTTGCAACCCCAGGGACTGCAGCATGCCAGGCTTCCATGTCCTTCACTGTCTCCCAGAGTTTGCTTGAACTCACATCCACTGAGTTGGTGATGCCGTCCAACCATCTCAAACTGTTGCCCTGTTCTCTTCCTGCCATCAATCTTTTCCAGCATCAAGGTCTTTTCCAGTGAGTGGGCTCGTCTCATCAGGTGGCCAGAGTATTGGAACTTCAGCTTCAGCATCAACATCTGGTAGTGATTAGGCTTTTGTTTAAAAAGATATTAGGTATATTTATGCAGTGGTGTGCAATTTATGGATTAGTGGGGATAATTTTAAAGTAAGCATTTAAACAATGAAAATCACATTATGCCTCAAATATTTAGGGACAATAAAAGTAACTTGACTCTCTTGAGACTTTTTTTAGAACACCTGATGCTAAGAGATGTAGAATAAACTGTTACTCATGACTCTTTTCTGAAAGAATAGCATCTGTGTTTCCTATTTGGTGATGCATATTCCTAAGATTAAAATATAGAAAAGGGCAAGAGTATATTTAGACAGCATGTAGAGTTCATATGGCCCATTTTTTGGTTAAAAAAAGAGACCCCCAAACCCCAAACCCACAAAACAACAAAAAACAAAACCCAAAAAAGTTCATGCATAAGACATTTTGACAGAAATAGTTCATGATTAATAGATGCTTAGAAAACTGAAAACTAGAATCACTCTAGTACAGTCTGCAATGCTTCTGTTTAACTGTGATAAATATAGACAACATTAAAAAAACATTTTTATTGATGGATTGTAAAAGGAAATACTGGATTTATGGGTCTGTAATCCTAGAAAATGGGTTCAACTATTTTAAGCTTTCCTTGATGATCCTTTTTCCTCCCCCAGCTGGGTAAGTGCTCCTCCTTTGTCCTTCTGAACACCTGGAGCAAATCATACTACTTTCTTCATTGAATTGAAATGGTGCATTTATACTCTGGTCTTTCATGAATGCAACTGAGGGTCCCTGAAGGCAGATCTGATTCTCTATTTCTGTTAACAGTGTATTTTACCAAACAGGCTCTAACTCGCTCTCCATCCATCAGTTTGCAAATCCTGTTGGTTCAGCCTTTAAGATTTCTTTCCCATCAGTCTTTTCTGACACTGAAAAGTATAGTCAACCAGCAAACCGAGTTACCATGCCTAAGGCTACTCTTAGGTGGGTAGCTCAAAGGGGGAGCAGGCTCTAGAGATGACAACCTTCCTGCCCACCCCATCTCTCATGGACCTAAGGAATTCCACAGCACCCTCATTCAGCACAGCCTGAGATTAAGAGCAAGAGCTCTGGAGCCAGGCCACCTGGATTTGAATCTCTGCCGTGTCGTTTACTAGCTCTGCCACTTGGCTGTGTGACTTTGGGTGAATTTCTTCACTTCTCTCTGCCTCAGTTTCCTTATCTGTAAAACAAAGATAATAATAATGCTAACTCATGTATTTACTATGAAGGATGAAGTTAAATGAGTTTACACACACACACACACACACACACACACACACACTTGTTCTTGTTCAGTCACTAAGTCGCATCTGACTCTTTGTGACTCCACGGACTGTAGCCTGCCAGACTCCTCTGTCCATGGATTTTCCAGGCAAGAAATACTGGAGTGGGTTGCCGTTTCCTTCTCCAATACACACACACATCTAAAGGTATATATATATGAAGGTCTTCCTAGGTGGGTCAGCGGTAATGAATCTCTCTCCCAATGCAGGAGATGCAGGAGACACGGATTTGATCCCTGTGTCAGGGAGATCCTCTGGAGGAGGAAATGGCAACCCACTCCAGTATTCTTGCCTGGAAAATTCCATGGATAGAGGAGCCTGGTGGGCTACAGTCCATGAAGCCACAAAGAATCCGACAAGACTGAGCAACTGAGCTCACAGCACACACACACACACACACAGACACACACACACAGACACACAGACACACAGACACACACACAGGCACACACACACACACAGACACACACACAGACACACAGACACACACACAGGCACACACACACAGACACACACACACACACACACACACACATACATATGAAGTGCTTAAAACACTGCCTGATACAGAGTAAACACTGTAAGTGTTAGTTGTTGTAATTGTTATTATTTATTACTTTTCAGTAATACTACTTCTCTGGGCAGTGATGGGAAAGAACAATAATAGGATCTCTATGAGAATGAGGTGGTAAGACCATGTCACCAAAGCCCTGTTGAGACACACTGCTTTAGGTTGGAAGGCCAGTGCTGCCCAGGCACTGAAAGTCAGCTTCAGATGGAAAGCACGGGAAGCAGTCCAGTTACCATCTACTGCTGTATGGATCAAGGGATTCATGCTAACCGTGATGTGGTTTAAGCTTTCAAGGTTCTTTCACAGTTCTTTCAAATATTAGGCCTCTCTGAAACTCATGAATGAGAATGACAACTGATATAACCACTGATATAACTGATATAACCACTCTCTTCAAATAAGACAATTTCCTTGAGTTTTAAGTAACTGGAAAGAAATCTCAGTGTTTTTAGAGGATGCAAACTTTGTTGAAGACTATCTTTTAAAAGCAAAATTCCATGATTTGGTTAAAAATAACATCTCACTGGCTTTCTCTAATACATTCATTTCCATTTTCTAACTTAAATGTCTATAAAAACAGATGGAAACACAAAAAAATCACAATAGGAAAGAAAACAGGGATTGGCAGTTTATTTTTTCTAGATTCCAAGGGACTTTCTACTTATTGCAAGGCCATAGAGACTAGACTGGGTAGTCTCCATTGCAAGAGAGAAAAAAGCTTGCTCTTCTGAAGGAAGGTGTGAAGACCCTTTGTTTCTTAGTCACTTCATACCCCAAGTAGTTGAATGCCATCATCCTTCTGTTATCCATGTGATGTTCTCTATACCCACATGGACGCTGACTCTGCGTCTGAATCAATGAGGAAAACAATAACAATAATATAAATAATAGTGGTGATCATCATTGTTAGTATTCACCAAGCTCTTGCTGCACACGCTGCTGCTCAAAAGATTGTTCACTTCAGGTCTTTGTTTATGCCTCACAGTAACCTGTGAGGCAGGTGGTGTCATTCCTGTTCTCTAGATGAGTAAACAGAGGCACAGTGTGCCACAGAAGACACGCTTGAGAACCACTGACAAAATGCAGAGGGAAGGGACAATGAAATCACAACTGCGCAGCTGATGGATATGGAAACCAGGGAATGTAACGCTAACCAGCCATGGAGTAGAAGTCATTCAGAGGAGTGAATGAGACCTGTAGACTTAAAAAATATTCACAACCTAAAAGTTGAGAGTTATGTTTTATTCGGTGGGAATTTCTAGGACTTAAGCCTGAGAGGTGGCATCTCAAATAACTCTGAGAGAACTACTCTGAGGAGGTGAGATGGGGGAGCCAGGGTTACAGAAAAGTTTTGCAACAAAGGATAGGCAGTCTGAACATCAAAAGCTTATTGTAAATTAAAGAAAACCAGTTATCCCAAGTTAAAGCATTTAGCCCTTTCTATGTATGAGAAGATGCAAGAATCTGGGCTCCCTGAAATCATTCCTTTAATATGCATCTCGGCTGTCTGGGGCCAGTATCCTGTGTTTTCACAACCTGAGCTTCCTCAGGGCTCACCGTGGGGAGTGGCTGTAGTCTGAAGGCTACTAGATGGGCGGGTAGTCTTTCCTTCCTGAGTTCCCTCAGGGCTCACCAGCTCACCATTTTTGGCAATGACAATTGCTGATGACTGTGACATCCTTTGTTTACTGATATGGCAGGAAATATCCCATTTCTCAAAACACTTGAAATGGAAGCAGTAACTTTCCCTGGTAATAAATGCTCTGAGCAGACACAACTCTCTGCTAAGGAAGGAGAGGCAGCTGAGCAAAGTCACTGGGGCCAGGCTGTCTAGATTCAAGTTCTTCCTCTACCACAGGCTGGGTAATCTTGGGCCAGTTACTCAGCCCTTCTAAGCTTCAGTTTCTTCATTTGTAAAATGGAGATGATAATGATAGCATGTTCCTCATATGGTTTTTATGAGGATTAGATGAATCTTAATGTAAAGTAGTACACAAAACTGTGACACAGAGTAAGTCTCCGATAAGTGAGAGCTATCATCATCATCATTATCACTGAATGGGTAAAAATGAAAGGGAGGCGAATCCACAGTCAAATAATTTTGGGAGTTCTCATTAATTGGGTTTGTTTACTGCATGTCTGGGGTTCCCAGGTGGCGCTAGTGGTAAAGAACCCGCCTGCCAATGCAGGAGAGAAAAAGAGACGAGTGTTTGATCCCTGGTTGGGGAAGATCCCCTAGAGGAGGGCATGGAAAGGCACTCCAGTATTCTTGCCTGGAAAATCCCATGGACAGAGGAGCCTGGCAGGCTACAGTCCATAGGGCTGCAAAGAGTCAGACACAACTGAAGCGACTTAGCACGCATGTACTGTATATGTCCTCGTAGCCTTTCATATGATTACCTAGATCCTAAAACTTCAAGAGGGGGATTTTCTGAGTTATTTGATCACAGAACCTCTTCCCCCTTCCTCCTCCTTTTTTTCCTCATGCAGTATTGCCGCGGCCAGCACAAGCAAGAGTTGCACCTGCACAGGGAGAGAACGGAGCGTCCCCGCTAAGAAAAATAAGAGATAGAGACAAAAGATGGGGTTGAGAGGATCAGACCACAAATGGCTGATGCCTTTTTTTATTAGGCTACAATATTTATAGGATAAAATACGTGACTTAAGACATGCACAGGATTATTTTTTAACCTCAGGATACAATCACCAGACCCTTACCATTGTGTACAGAGCACTATAAGATTATCTATCTTACATGTTGCAGAAACAAGACATCTTGGGGCCTTAAGGGCTATAAAAATTCTTGAGGGTGGCGGGACAGGGAGCTTAGGAACGTGCCTAAGGCTCTGCATATCTGCCGAGCAGCTCCCAAGACTTAACCCTTTACGGGCGGTCCCCCGCAGCTCCCCTCTCTTTATTATTTTTTAAAAGCTCCATAAGATGTCGGTGTTGCAACATGTTTTTATGTATCAGAATTTTCACATGTAAAAATTTTTTAACAATACTACGAATAAAACAAGGAGCCAAACAAATCACGATAAGTACAACAGTCAAAACCACGCCCACAGCAATTATGCTTTGCCACAGTGAATGCAGGCTAGGGAAGTTAGAAAATAAATTTTGTAAAAAATTGTTGACAGTATCAGCTATATTTAAAGTAGCCTTAGGAGAATTTTCAATATTAAGGATTTCATTATGTAATTGCAATAGATCTAGAGAAACATTAGTATTAAACCAAATTCCTTGTAGATGTTTCTTCACCTTATCCCACGGAAAGTCAGATGCATTATAGGCCTTTTTAGTAACACAAATCCATTTATAATTAGCATGACATTGAATTTTCATACGAAAGTTAATGCTCTGAACTTGTTCCCCTAGAACTCTAACCACATCATATAAAGCTGATAATCTATCTTCTATTTTTTTATCTATATCTTCTTGTGTTCCCATTACTTTAGTAACGTTATATGACAAGGAATCTACAGTATGAGCAGCTTGAATGTATTGTGCTAGAGATACAGAAGCGGTAACAGCAGTTGCTATAAGGGTGATTAAAGATACTATACCCAGAACAATCAGGCTTACACTTCTTTTAGGGCGGCTAAGAGCCGTGTTAATGCGTTGTAGCAATTTTAAAGCAGTCTCGTCATACCAAGCTTCAGTTATTTTAACTGGTAACATTACAAAAGCAGGTTGTTTTACTATTATAACTTGTTCTCCTTTTTTAACACCTCTTATGCAATTGGTAAGTATGCAATTAGAACAATTTAAATGATAAGTATTCAATGACAATGTTATTTCTATATGGCCTTGTATCAACATGAATGGGTAAGGGACACAAGCTCGGGGATATAAATACCCCGTAACTCCTACATTACCATATTTACTCCCACTGATATTGGGTTGCAAATATAGACTATTACCATGACCAAAGGCAGCCAAAAGTTTCCACAGTTCTGTTTGATATACATTAGCAGTGTTTACAGAGAGAATGGGTGGATGCTGTCCTCGATTTTCAGGAAAATCAGGTTTTCCCCCAGGTGCCCAATCTCACAAAAAGGTGGTATTTGCATTGTTGATGTTGTACACCGAGGCAACCCGGGCTCGACATAAAGTCCAAGGAGTGTCTATTCCTATGCGGATGCTTAGATGTTTGTCACAAAACGGAGTGTCGAGAGGTCCAGTTCCGTCACGGTGCGATCTTTTTCCGGTTTTTTCATCAATGTCAGAAATAGTCACTCGAGGATAGGATATATCAGCTGACACCTGTATACAGTGAGGATGTTGTAATTGATAAGAAAAGCACATAGGATATTGCGTAGTAAGACCATAAAAGGAGATATTGGCTTGCTGAGGGGAAATATGAGTGTCTGATTTTCCTCCTAAAAGACTTGTGTCGTTGACATAGACAGGTACTATTTCTTTATCCCATCCTAATGATTGAATCATAGGCGGGTCAGGAATGTATGCCCAAAAAGCCGTAGCCTCTCCGTTTTGTATCCGCTGTAACAATAATAATAACATGATCAATATATTTGTAGGTGTCACTGGAGGTTTGTATACCTTGCTGCCGATTAACATCGGCTATATGAGCACACTGTTTAAAATATTCAGATTTCCACAATAAATAATCTCCCCCCGAAAGACAAGCTCTAGCTATTTGTTTTTAATCATTTGGGGGTAGATTTTGAGTACCCAAATTTTTTATCATAGCAACAGTGAATGGAGCGGTAGGACCGTATTGTGAGCAAGCAATCTTTAACTCTTTTAATTGTTTGAAAGGCAGCGCTTCATAGAAACGCTGGTTGTTATGTTCAAAGACAGGAAAAGCAAGAGAAAAATTGGAGACAACCTCACCAAGTCGTTGTGCTTGTCTTAATGCCTTTTGTAGCGGAGACACAATTTCAGATGGCGGAGGAGGAGGAGGCCCCGGAGGGGGATCGAGACCCGCAACAACAGAAGGAGCATAGGCAGGGGGAAGAGGTGGAGCAGAAGCGGATTTTAAATTGTTATTAGGAAACTTAATTCCTGAGTTCTGTAAAGCAACAGTGAGATTTTTTAAACATTCAACCAATTTATCTTTAGATGTTAACGCCCCCTTTTCTTGTGCTAAAAAACCCCAGTCTTCTTGATGGTATTTAGCAGCCCCTTCGTCTAATTTCACCTCATCTGTGGAGGAAAGTGAATCATCATTATCCGAAGGACGCGATAAGTTACAAAATGGAGGGTCACCTTCAATTCCCTCGGGAACAGCATACTTGGGCTCCGAATCAGGAACATGAAGAGGATTTTCTTCCTGTTTTAAAAAATTTTCTAAACGTTTTAATTCATCATTATCAAAGTCCAAGCAATCACGAATTAGTGTCCAAAAAGATAAAGTTTCTACAGGAACCTTTTCAGGGCCATGTAAAGTATAATGAGTCCGAATTTGTTCCCCTACCTTTTTCCACGTCTCTAAACTTACTGTGCCTTCTCTGGGGAACCAAGGGCAGACTTCTTCAATAAATGAAAGAAAATTGATTAATTTAGGTTTGGAAATAGTAATTCCCCGGTGTTTTAACATTACAGATAACATATGTGCAAACAATTGACGACTATGCGTCTGTCCCATATTTATACTCTCAACTATATACCTTACTACTCCTCCTTAATTTAAATCACTTGTATACTTATATACTCACTCTTTTCAGCTTAATAAGAGTAGTGGCGAGGAAAACTGTCGATCTGCCCCACGTTGGGCGCCACCTGCCGCGGCCAGCACAAGCAAGAGTTGCACCTGCACAGGGAGAGAACGGAGCGTCCCCGCTAAGAAAAATAAGAGATAGAGACAAAAGATGGGGTTGAGAGGATCAGACCACAAATGGCTGATGCCTTTTTTTATTAGGCTACAATATTTATAGGATAAAATACGTGACTTAAGACATGCACAGGATTATTTTTTAACCTCAGGATACAATCACCAGACCCTTACCATTGTGTACAGAGCACTATAAGATTATCTATCTTACATGTTGCAGAAACAAGACATCTTGGGGCCTTAAGGGCTATAAAAATTCTTGAGGGTGGCGGGACAGGGAGCTTAGGAACGTGCCTAAGGCTCTGCATATCTGCCGAGCAGCTCCCAAGACTTAACCCTTTACGGGCGGTCCCCCGCACAGTATAAATGATGTCTTGTGGGGGATTGGTGTTATACAGAACAGAGTCTGGGAAATTTTCTCTGAAAGTGAAAGTGAACAGTGAAAACGTTAGTCACTATTTGCCATCCCATGGACTGTAGCCTGCCAGGTTCCTCTCTCCATGGGATTCTCCAGGCAAGAATACTGGAGTGGGTTGCCATTTCCTCTTCCAAGGGATCTTCCTGACCCAGGGATTGAACCCGAGTCTCCTGCATTGCAGGCAGTTTATTTACTGTCTGTGCCACTATTTGGAAAACCCAACTGGAAGCCCAGTTTTCTTTATTTCATACTTATTATGCAGAAGAATAGAAAAACAGAGGAGAGAATGTCTTTCAGTGATCACCTGCACTGTAAACAACTAGCCATCAAAGGCCTTTTAAGCTTTATGAAGCACCGTGAATGCCTTCTTTATCCAGCGTACAAAACCATGTATCTAAGCTCTCAAGCCTTGCCAACATCATCACCTTTAACACTGAAAGTTTTCTCAGCACATTTACAGAACATTGTAAAAAAAAAAATGTGTCAAAATTGGCATGGCTCCAGCCATCTCCAGTCTGGAGGTTTATTTTGTGAGTGCAGGCTAAGTCGCTTCAATTATGTCTTATTCTTTGTGACCTTATGGACTGTCCTTGGGATTCTCCAGGCAAAAATACTGGAGTGGGTTGCCATGCTGTCCTCCAGGGATCTTCCTGACCAGGATTCGAACCCACATCGTCTATGCCTCCTGCATTGCAGGCGGATTCTTTACCACTAGTGCCACCTGGGAAGCCCAGAGGTATCACCCTATTATAATTCCCTTAAAGTGTTTGTGGTCCATTGCTCATTATCATGTCGTAAAGACCCTATTCCCTTATATGTTGGAATTATATTTCTCTAGTGCACTCTGCTTTTATATTAACATTAAAAAATACACTATTCAAAAGTCTTATTTTATTTTTTGCCCCTAGAACTGCTGGCAGCTTATATTGATCAGTTGGTGTTCTATTTAATATTTCTGTATCTGATGACATATCTTACATGGCTTTCAAGGACTGGGCATGAGTTTATTCAGAGAGAAGTCAACTAGTTTCTATAGGAATTATTCCCACTGTACCCTATTAAGACTAATCTGGATTGGGGAAATATAATTAGAAATGAAATCTCCTGACATTCCAATGAATCTTCTCTATGTAGAAAAGAAGGAAAAAGTTTTATTATTGAATAAATATTAAATCAGGCTGAGATGCACATCACAGGCAATCTGCTAACGACACTGCAAATGGAGAAACAAACCTCACCCTGTTATACAGCTAGGCAGATACAATCCACTGCATACATGTTAATTGTCTTTATCAAAAATAAAACCCAAAACTTCTTGTATCTTTATGACAAGCAGGAAGTGGTGTTGCAGGGAAAAGTAAATTGTGACTCCCTGTTGGAATTATTTCTTTGACATGCTTTCTGTGGCTTTTGTTATTATAATCATACATAATGGCCTGCCTCAGAGAATTCTGCCCTTCCGCCTGAGTGTTAAACTAAAGTGCCTTTCTTCAGAATCCTGCCTACCTTTAGAAGGCAGGAAGGAAGAAATGAACATATCCCCCACCAGAGTTTTGCCGTTCTAGGAGAAATTTGCAAGATTACTGTCCTTTTGGCTTTGCTTCCTCACCTCCCCCCTCTCCCCCCACCCCATCTCTGTTCTATAAAAGAACTTGGCGTGCAGACTCTGAGAAGATGGTTTTTTTCTGTAAGACTTAAGTCTTCCATCTTCCCAGTCAGCTGGCTTTCCGAATAAAGTCCTGTTTCTTGCCTCAACACCTTGTCTCCGATTCATTGGCCCGTCACGCGGTGAGTAAAACGAACTTGGACTCGGTAACAGTACCATCATGAAAGTGAACACCTAGGCTTAAATTCCCTCATAGGCAGAGAGCCAAGTGCCATCCATCCTCCTAGAAGTTCACATTTCAAAGAAATGATTCTGAGCCCTCTAAGAAATACATTCCTGAGATGCAAAACTGACTTAAAGCTTTTCAAGCTTTTTTAAAGATTTATATACATCTCTAGAAGACAGAGAAAGCAGTTTCAATTTCAAGTTTTCTAAGGAAGATGCTAAAGCGAGAGGGAGAAGTACTCTTCCTTTTTGGCACTAGGGAAAATTTAAAATAAAGTGTTTTTTTAGATCTGTATTTACCATCGCAATTTCCCATTTCGTTACTATTTTATAGTTGCAGTACAGTTTTAAAATTATCTCCAAGACTGTTTCTACTTTTTGCAGTTGTATAAATATGAAGCAAGTCTACAGTAAAATGCCAAACCATACAGTTGTTAGAATTACAATAGAATGAATTAAAAAAATTAATGCAATATTCACCTTGAGGGAATATCTTTAAATATATCATATTAATGGTATGATTCTTGACTAGACTTCCTGATTCTTAATTAGCAACATGTAACATTCTTGTTATACATTCATCCACAAACCATTGTGTAGATTTTCCTTTGTACTTTCAAATGCTTAACTAATTGAGTGCTATTTTGAGTTTCTTGTGAAATATTACCCAATCTGAGCCTAAAAGTGTGTGAAATTGTTAATCGTTCAGTTATGTCTGACTCTTTGTGACCCCATGAACTGTAGCCTGCCAGGCTCTTCTGTCCATGGAATTTTCCAGGAAAGAATACTGGAGTGGGAAGCCCTTCCCTTCTCCAGGGGATCTTCAGGAATCAAGGGTTGAATTCAGGTCTCCTGCATTGCAGGCAGATTCTTTACCAGCTGAGCCACTAATTGGATATTCTAAAATTCTAATTAACAGTTTTTTGTGAGACAAATACATTTCTTTGGAGTTCTTATCAATCACTTAAGCAACATTGCATTTACATGGTAATCTAGGCACCTCAGTAATTATTCCATCTTCTCAAATAACTTTTCCCACATGCAAAACAGGATGATAGCCATAGCCACTCTCTAGTACAGAGTTTTGTTATGAAGCATCCACTAAAGATACAGATTGAAATTTTACTGTTTAACATATAATGCGTTGTCCAGAGAACAAACTCAAGCCTAGGGGTCATTTCCTCTATTGGTTCAATCAATAGTTGTATCCTTATTTGTTGTTGTTCTTCAGTTGCTAAGTTGTGTCTGATTCTTTGCTACCCCATGGACTGCAGCATGCCAGGCTGCCCTGTCCTTCACTATCTCCTGGAGTTTGCTCAAACTCATGTCCACTGAGTCAGTGATGCTATCTAATCACCTCATCCTCTGCCACCCTCTTCTTTGCCTTCAGTCTTTGCCAGCTTCAGGGTCTTTTCCACTGAGCTGGCTTTTCGCATCAGGTGGTCAAAGTATTGGAGTTTCAGCTTCAGCATCAGTCCTTCCAATGAATATTCAGGATTGATTTCCTTTAGGATTGACTGATTTGATCTCCTTTCAGTCCAAGGGACTCTCAAGAGTCTTGCCCAGCACCATACTTCAAAAGCACCAGTTCTTTGGTGCTTAGCCTTCTTTATGGTCCAATTCTTACATCTGTACATGAATACTGGTAAAACCATAGTTTTGACTATATTGACCTTTGTTGGCAAAGTGATGTCTCTGCTTTTTAATATGCTGTCTAGGTCTGTCATAACTTTCCTCCCAAGAAGCAAGCATCCTTTAATTTCCTGAGTAGTCACTGTCCACAGTGATTTTGGAGCCCCCAAAATAAAATCTGTCACTGCTTCCACTTTTTCCCCTTTCTATTTGCCATGAAGTTATGGAACCAGATGCCATGATCTTAGTTTTTTGAATGTTTAGTTTTAAGCCAGCTTTTTCACTCTCCTCTTTCACCCTCATCAAGAGGTTCTTTAGTTCCTCTTTGCTTTCTGCCATTAGACTGGTATCGTCTGCATATCTGAGGTTGTTGATATTTCTTCTGACAATCTTGATTCCAGCCTGTGATTCATCCAGCCTGGCATTTTCCAAGATGTACTCTGCATATAAGTTAAGTAAGCAGGGTGACAATGTACAGCCTTGTTGTACTCTTTTCCCAATTTGGGACCAGTCCATTGTTCCATGTCCTGGTTCTAACTGTTGGTTCTTGACCTGCATACAGGTTTCTCCGGATACAGTTAAGGTGGTCTCTTTAAGAATTTTCTACAGTTTGTTGTGATCCACAGAATTAAAGGCTTTAGTGTAGTGAATAAAGCAGGAAGTAGATGTTTTTTCTGGAATTCCTTTACTTTCTCTATGATCCAACGAATATTGACAATTTGATCTCTGGTTCCTCTGCTTAGGGCTTCCTAGTGGCGCTAGTGGTAAAAAATCCACCTGTCAATGCAAGAGACCATGCAGGTTCGACCCCTGGGTCAGAAAGATCCCCTGAAGTAGGAAATGGCAACCTGCTCCAGTATTCTTGCCTGGAAAAATCCCATGGACAGAGGACCCTGGTGGGCTACCTTCCATGGGGTTGCAAAGAGTTGGAAATGACTGAAGCACTGCGCCTTTCCTCAAGGAGCCTACATTCTAACGCGATTTCCTCTTCAATTTATTGTCTCAAACACCAACTCAACAAACTTCATTTCTTTTCAAAGTATGATTTAAGAACATTTGATATGTAAGGGCACTTCTCCTCCCACAGTTTAGGAATTGGATAACAGTATCTGAACACACACACAGTACCAGGGCATGCACCCAGCATGTTTGTGGTTGGCTGCAAGTATTAGAAAACAACAATTGCCAAGTTGAGCAGCAGAAGGAAGGGCTTGGGATGGCTCACAGAGCAGCAGCTGCTTTGGAGAACCAGGATGGGAAGATGACCAGGAAGCCAAAAGGTAGTCAGTTGAGAGTCCATCTAGGGAGGGTTTGTTTAGATGTCACGACTGGGAATTTTCTGCCCTTTGACATGTTATTCTTTCTGAAGTGAAAATTCCAGTCAGCGATATTAGGTTAGATGAGTCAAATTCTAGTAATATTGGCTGCATTAGAGCAAAGGCGAAAAGGGAGGGAAAGTTATTCCATTTTGCTTTTGTTGGGAGAAGGAATTTTCCTTTATTCTTCGTGGGTTCTTTTGGCTGGTCTAATAATCAAATTGACATGAGACAGATTAACAGGAGAAAAACAAATTTAATCTTGTACGTACAGAAACCTCCAAATATATGAGGGGTTCAAAGACAGGGTAAAAAGGAGTAGATACGCCATCCTGAGCTAAGAAATGAGAAAAGGATTGAGGCTTCAACTGGAAGGAGGGTAATTAACAGCATAACAAGAAAAAGAAGAGATGCTTGATAATTAGATGTTTGCTCCCTGATTCTGGGAAAGATTGAAGGCAGGAGGAGAACGGGACAACAGAGGATGAGTTGGTTGAATGGCATCACCAACTCCATGAGTCTGAATAAACTCCGGGAGTTGGTGATGGACAGGGAAGCCTGGCGTGCTGCAGTCCATGTGGTCGCAAATAGTCAGACATGACTGAGTGACTGAACTGAATTGAACTGCCATGCAGATGAGTCACTCACATAAAATTAATCTCTGGCAATAATTTCCATTCTGGGAAAGACTCCCACCCCTCAATTTAAATTCTTTAGATAGTTAGGGAGGGACAGAAGTCTTTCTTGAGCCCACAGGGTCTGGATTACTTTTAGCTTAAAATGATCTACTTGCCAAGCTGGTCCATTTTATGGAGGCTCATTCTGAACCCCTTCTCTGTCCAGATTGGGAGACATCACTGCTTCCAGACTGTTTTGATGTTTCTGTCGAATGGTGCTTACTTTTGCACACACTGTTCTGTGCTTTGCACATTATTTCATTTATTCTCACAACAACTTGATTTGGCAGATATTATTCTTCCCATCTGTACAACAAAGGAACTGGGCACAGGAAGTTCATTTATTTGCCCCAAATCACACATTAAATGATAGAGATAGAATCTGAATATATGCCTTTTTCCACGTTCCTCAGTCTTGCAAAGACAAGTGTTCAGAGACTTAGTATCAAAAAGAAAGAAAGAGAAAATGATAGATCAGCAATCAACAACTGTCTCTTTCATTTGATGATAAAATATATGCTTTCTATTTTTTCTTTATTTTGTATATTGTAATTCCATGTAACTTTTTAAACTTGTAATGTTTGTATAATGTTATATTTTACAGAAGATTTGAAAAGATAGTACAAACAGTTCCCATGTATAGTCGTAGCCTCTCTAAGGTTAACACATCAGATAACCATGGCACAATGAGACAAGCAAAGAAATTAGCATTGACACATCATTATTAACAAACTACAGACTTTGGGGCAGGCGGGGGATAATTTAGGAGTTTGGGATTAATATGTATACACTACTATATAAAATGAAGGTAAATGACAATTATTAATATATAGGACAGGGAGCTATACTCAATATTTTGTAATAACCTATAATGGAAAAGAATCTGTATAGCTAAATCATTTTGCTGTACACCTGAAACTAACACAGTATTATAAATTAACTATATTTCAATTTTAAAAAATGCTTAAAAAAGAACCGCAGACTTTAATTCTATTTTCTTAGCCTTTCTACTAACATTGCTTCTCTGCTCCAAAAGCCAATCCTAGGACCCTACATGGCATTTACTTACCATATCTCTTTAATCACTTTCAATCTGCCCCAGAGCCTTTGTCTTTCGTTTTGTTTTTTCTTTAGTTCTCTATGACTTTGGTACTTTAAGTACTTTCAAAATACTACAAAGTATTAGAGTATTGTTTTGGATCTTGTGTGATCGTTCTTATAAGTAAATTGAAGTTATACATTTAGAGAAATAATGCCCTTTTTAGTGCATTCATTCAGGGAGTTTGTAATATCAATGTGTTCATTACTGCTAGTGATGTTCAATATTGCTCAATTAAGGTGACATGAATTTGAGCAAACTCTGGGAGACAGTGAAGGACAGGGAAGCCTGGCATGCTGCAATCTGTGGGGTTGCAAAGAGACATGACTTTAGAGGCTGAACAGTGACAACAAGATGACTATATTTAACTTTTTAATCATGTTTCTTTTCCTTTTAATAAACTGCTAAATTAACTTTTTTTTTGAAACTTAGGTTGGATTAACATTTTCAATTTTAGCAAATTTTATTTATTTTTCTTATTAGGTTTTGTTATACTGTGGCACCTCTAACCATATGGATTCCTGGATCAATAATGCATTCTTGCCTTTCAGTGTCTAAGTTTCTGTGATATAAAACATAATCTGTTCCTTAAGCCACATGTAACTAAATGCTCTATCTGGTGTGTAATAAGCTAAGTGAAAGATGAGTAAGTACTCTGCTCTGTTCACACTTTGGAGTGGATGCCACAGCCAAAGGTAATCTTTATTCTGAAACGAAATGTAGTACCACACTAGGGAGTTAGGGAATTATAGTCAAATCTGTCCATTTGATGAGTATCCAAGCCATTTCTTTTGCTGTTTTTGAAAGCTACATTTATTAGTAAGGCCTTCAGGCCAATTTGGCTATTAGCCTAGGTTTTATGATACTGTGTATAGCTCATTAAAACAATCCTCCATACGTAAAATTGTGCATCTGTCTTTTGATATGAGTAAAACATTCGCCAAAAGAGTGATATGAATTATTCTGGAAGAAAATAATTTTGCAGTCATCTGTTTATAATTTGTTTGTTTTGGTTATAATTTTAAAAGTACCCATTTAAAAACCATCATAATTTTATACTTTTGTGTTTAATATCTATAATAAATTTATACACATGTAAGTTTTTCTCATGTTAGCGAAACAATCTTTAAGCGCTCCTTAGTTTTTTGCAATCTTAGGAGTATTATTATGTGTTGTTTGTGTGTGTTTGTTTCCTCTTAAAAATAAATAGTGACATCTGCTCCAGTTCTCCAACAGATACAGAAAATTTTTGATGTTTGGTAAACCATTTCCTGCCAATTATATTTAGATGAGTGATAGTGAAGTTGTGGCTAAATGTAGAAAAAATAAAATTATATACTTGTTATAAGCCACTATTTTGTATGCTAGCAATGCTTTTATATTTATCAACTCAGGACACAGGAATGTTGGTTATTCAGCATTGCATTCTGGTATACATTGCTTTTGCAAAAAACGTTAGCATTTTTTGTTTTTAGGTAGAAAAGAATAGCTTTATTACTTTGCCAGGCAAAGGGGAGTATAGGGGCTTCTGCCCTTGAAAACTGTGTGTCCCCCCACAAAATTAGCATTTTTAAAAGTTACATTCTGCTGTGTCATCTAATAGCATAATCACTAGCTTTTATTTCAATGCTTAAGTACTTTAAAAAGCATGTTAGTAATCTTAGTATTAAATTTAAGTTTGTCATATGATTTCTTTTAAACAATTTTATTAGTTTGTTACTACCAAGACTTAGGATCCCCAGAAAACTGGCTTTCAACCTTAATATTTGCGAAGTCTTAAAAATGAAAAAATAACAGTTTACTTCCCAGGATTTGCCACAGATGATATACCTATACACTATTATTTCCTTTTCCTTTTTCTTTTCAGTGAGTGATGGGGAAGTGGAAAAAGCCATTTGGCAACAGGGAGCTAGACCGAAAATTAAATGTCCTTGTAGATCATTTTAGGTTTCTGGGCAGATTAAAGAGCCCTGACTCAGAGTGTGCAGTAGTGGTGTGCTGAAGCTGCCTTGTCACCAGCTTCAGCTGGTTCTAAGAACCAATTGTTAAATTCTAAGGAGTTTTGTCATCCAGTTATGAAACACAGTCATTATTAAAAATTAAATTGTATAAACACACAAAAAGTACGATTCATAACAAATTAAAAGTTCAAGACATCATTTCCTGGTTTCTAAAATTACTTTTTACTATTATTGTGTTATTGGTGTTCTTGAGGTTATTTGTCTTTGAAATACTCTCTAATACTGTGGCACTGCACGTCTCTGCCCAGCTCTGTATGCAGGGCGTTCACATTGGTAGTTTGATAAGCTCATGATTAACAATATGAGTGTGTACTTCCATTGTTGTTTGCCCAGTCACGTCCGACTGTTTGCGACTCCATGGACTGCAGCACGCCAGGCCTGCCTGTCCCTAACTGTCTCCCAGAGTTTACCCAAGTTCATGTCCATTGAATTGGTGATGCACTTTCATAAAGAAAATGAGATATACTGGAAGACTATGTGATTTGAAGACCATACCCATCTCCTATTATTAGTGACTTTTTTCCACCAGTCAAGCACGCTATGCTCATATCTTTCTCAGGTTATCTGAGTTTCCTGTTGTATTCTTTCTACCCAGAATGCTTTTCCCTCAAATATACCCTGTCTCTTTTTCCCATCTGAATTTATATGTTGTCCCTTCAGAAAGACTTTATCTGATTGTCCTATCTAAAATAGCCCACCCTTGCCTGTGAGAGACAAATTCAAAATAATTAAAAATTATTTAAACAAACAAACAAAAATAGCCCACCTTGTCCTGTCTACCCCTTGACCTGACACATTTGCATTTCATCACCCTGTCTCTACTTTTGTTAAAACTTTTACTACTTGTTAAAACTTTTACTAGTACTTTGTTTGTTTACTGTTTTTCTCCCTTACTCTAATATAAGCTACTTAAGGGGAGGAATCTTCTATGATCCTTTTATTTCTGATTTTCAATGCCTAAAACAGGACTGAACACACAGTAAATGACCAACATTTTTGTTTTTTAAAAATAATTTAAGATTTGGATAGACTATATCAGTAAAAGGCATCTAAATTAAGATGAGGATTGGGAAATAGAATTCCATGGACAGAGGAGCCTGGTGGGCTGCAGTCCATGGGGTTGCGAAGAGTCAGACACGGTTGAATGACTAAGCACAGCACACAGCGTGTTAAAATTCTAGTTGGAGATGGAGTTTGTACATTGCATTAATTATGCTGTACTTATCCACAGAAATAATGCTTCCAAAGCAACACTAATTACATGAATGAGAGAGGGTTTTATTTTAGGGAACAGCAGCATATTCAGATTTTTTTTGTGGCATTTCTCCAGCTCCAGAAGCTAGCTGTCAAGAACTCTTTTCTTTCCCAGAAGACTTTTGTAAGGTGGAAGCTGAGGCTGCAATTCTATCACAAGCTGAACTTTGTATAAAATGAGCAAATAAAATGCAAAAGAGCATTTTCAGTGACTTTGATGATGGTTGCTATTTCTAATATTTTAGAGCCCAGTCAGGTTTATTGCTGACTAAAAAGTGTGACCTGGAGATAGATAGCCTCTCAGTAACCCATAATGTCCTGGAACATTTGGTTCATAAACTGAGGAGGAAAGGGTAAGCTGTTGCTAAGAGGAGTGGTGTGAAGATTGGCAAATATTTGGGCAAAGACCTTTATTTGTTATTTCCTTAGAATCCCGTGGACGGAGGAGCCTGGTAGGTTACAGTCTATGGGGTCGCAAAGAGTCGGACACGACTGAGCGACTTCACTTTCACTTTACTTATACCACGAATAGGTTTTAAGCACTGATTTTGTGTCAGGCTGTGTTTTAGGTTGCTAGGGACACAATGAAAAAAACATTTTCTATTCTCAAACGCTCTAACGGGGCAGTAAGGCAAACAGACCATTGCAATACAGGGTGATCAGTGCTAAGGTGATCAAGTTTGAAGCCTTTGAAGACCACAGGAAAGAACCAACTAGCCCAGATTTCTAAAGTCTGTGAAGTTGATCACATGATCATGATGTAGCATTATGGATTATAAAGTCTTTGGTATATGAACATAGATTGGAGACAGTGGTGTGCTAACAAATGCTTGAAAAGTGGCTCTTCAGAGGAATGAAAGCCTCTGATGTGTGGAGCTTGTCCATTTCTGTGGTGTACATATTTCCACTATGCTGATTTGAAAGCTACCCATATGATGTCCCTGGGCTTCTCAAGTGGCACTAGTGGTAAAGAACCTGCCTGCCAACGCAGGACACGTGAGACACAGGTTTGATCCCTGGATCAGGAAGATCCCCTGGAGGAAGGCATGGCCATGCACTCCAGTATTGTGGCCTGGAGAATCCCATGGAAAGAGGAGCCTGGCAGGCTACAGTCCATAGGGTTGCAGAGAGTCAGAAATGACTGAAGTGACTTAGCACCTGTGATGTCACTAAATGTGAAGATAAGAAGGGATAAACAGTTTGCTTTAATGGACTGATAAGAGCAGGTTTTCTAGTAATTTGATATGAGAATATCTCTGGCTGGAGAAGACAGAGTTGAGGTTTAGAGACTAGTTAGAGGCCACTATATTAAACCTGGCAGATTATGTGATCCAGACTATGTTGGTGAGATCTGAGCAGGTTGGAGAAACTTTTAAGGGATAAGGAAGCAGTTTAGAGGAATAGCTGAGGGTTAAGGCCATATATTAAGAACCAAATTTCCAGTCCAAATCCTGGTCATTGCCCTGAATTAGCACTGTGATGCTAATTCACTGTGATACTAGGATGCTAGTCATCCTAGCCACCCGAGTTTCAGTGTCTCATTTAAAAATTGTGATAGAGATAGTACCAGATACTTTGGGTCATTAAGAGGAATAATAGAGTCAGGACACATGAAGTGCTTCAATCAATAAATGTTATCTTTGATCAATAAAGCTTATCTTTAGCAGTAGAGGAGATATTGGTAAGTAATGAGTAGTGTGTTAGTTTGTGGGCCAAAGGAGAAAAGAGGAGTCAAGATTGACTTGTAGTTTTCTAGCCCAAATGAATAGGTAGATAGAGATGTAATTTCCATAATCTCCCAAGTGGACTACTAAGGATGGAAACAGAATTGGGTGTATAAATAGGTGAGGAAGTACATTCTAGGGAGTTCCAAACTGGGTAAGTTTAAGATCATCTGGGGCTTTATGAATATAGATTCTACACCATGCTGGGTTTTCTGAATTGACTTTCTCCAAGAGAAGACCTAGGTATCTGAATTTTTAGAGTGTTCCCGAGGTAATTCTGGTGAAGGCAGTTCATAGAACAGCATATCGCTCTACTTCTGAGGAATATTTCAAGAATTTAAATTTATAAAGGGCATTATAGAAGAAAATAGCTCAAGGAAATTAAAGAATGAAAACAGGAGAGAGCTAAACATGTAATTCTGATGGGGAGAAGTGAGCAGACACAGGGTATTTTGAAGTTGCAGAAGAGAGTAAATGATAGAGGAAGCTCCTGGACGATGAAATAGGATAGATTCAAGATGAAAGGAGGCTGGTCAGATGCTCCACTAACCAAAGGACATCAGAAGGAATGAGTGTGGATGCAGCTACATTTTTTTTGTGGCTTTTGGTTAGGGTTAGAGTTATGATTTATGGAGCTAATTTGAAAAATTCCTGTCTACTGGTTTGATGGATGCTAAATTGCCTCTGGTATTAATTTCCCTTGTATTCTTATTAGAAATAGAATCCTCCTTAATTTTAGCAAGGCACATAGCCTCCCTTACAGCTAATTGTGTTCTGTGATCATATTTGGGCTCATGGGATGTGACTGGAACAATGTGTGAATCTTCTGGGGAAGATAAAGGGGCTTGTTTCTTCCTACTCACCTCCACCTGGTTGAAATGGAAGTCAGTCTTGGACATTTTCGTCATGTAGGGTCATGAGTCAACATTTGGGGTCCTGGCGGTTATCCTGAGCAGAACCTAGATTGTCTGCCCATTTACTTTTGCATATTATGTCAGAAGCAAATAAGCATTTGTCTTATTGAAATGCTGAGTTTTACTGCTAATCCTTGGTTGTGGCAACATATACTGTTGCAGAGACAAACTCTGTATTCTGTGTGAGTGAGATGACATTATTTTCTGAGAATGAAGAATTGATGGAAAAGGGTATGAAGTTTGAAAAGAATGAAATTAGTTTGAAATAATGGTAAGTGGGAGATGGAATAAAAGAGACAGGTACTAGGAAAATATGGAAACATTGCCTGGTCATCTTGAGAAACTAGAAGATCATTGATTATGGAAAAATATGAGTTAATTAAATAACTGAACAAAACAAGGGAAAAACTCTTACAAAGAGTTTTCATATAGGCCCCAAATTTCTATCAGAAAGGTTCACAAGACTTAAAAAAATATTTCATGAAACCAAAATATCAAAAGTATATTTTCAGTGTTAACAATACTCATTGAACAAACCTATACAGATATCGCTGATAGGCTTGCTTGACACTGAAGTCAAATAGGCCTTGAGTACTAGCGACATTTAAATGCCAAATCAAATATGAATGAAGTGTTAGGAAAGTTGAAATTAAGTAGATGGAAATGCTTTAACCTAATCATGAGAAGTTTTGTGAAGGGGATGGCTTTTTAGTTAAAACTCAAAATTCATATATCTTTATACTTTGGAAACCAGAGCACATATTTTTATTCTATACTTCTTGTACACCTTTTCTAGAGGCAATAAAACCATATTTGACTTCAGGATCTTTTAGGTCTGGACTGATATAGCACGATGGGGATCTTTCATAAGTTGAAACTTTCTTGGGTATCTACTATCTTTTGGGCCTTCACATCTGATAAAATGTGATTTTAAATGTGATGGTCCCAGTATGGACCATGTAGAATTAAGTATATGGAGTTGCTCATTAGAAGTAGACTCTATCATTTTTTTTGGTCACAGATTTCACTTTTATCTTATCTGAAAAGTTACATAGATTATTTTAAGTTGTGACTTTTAAAATATTCTAGCAAGGGTTATAAACCTAGCAGCCCTATGTTTTACGTAAAATTAGCTAGACTCTTATTCTTTACGTATTGGGTTGGCCAAAATGTTCGTTTTTCCATAACACTGTATGGGAAAACCCAAACAAATTTTTGACCAACCCAATAGACATGGAGATAAGGGTTTTAATATTTTTGCTTATCTATCAGGCAGTATAATTGAAAGTGATCTCTTTAAGCATCCATTAGATCAGAATTGTATGTTTATTTTGTGAAAAAGCTGGTCCACGTTCACCTAGTAACTGTACCAAATGATTACCATTTGTTTAATTTTTTTTAATCAAGACCCTTTGTTTCGGAAAAGTGGAGAAAGTTTATAATGCCAGTAAAGTCAGTTTTGAAGAGGAATAAGATGTGTCTGTACATGTAAAGCCTTAGAGAGGCTTGGTGTACCCTGGGAACATGTTTTAATTTGGGAGACAGAGCCCTAAGCCAAATTCCTTAGTATCGTCAATTTAATTGAGAAAATTGCTTAACCTCAGTCTTTCTGTCAAGTTTGACTGACAGATGACTACTATCTGGAGGTGCACTGGAATGCTGAGTACCTTAAAATACCTTGAGACTTTTCAGAAAGAGGAGATGTGTATGTAACAGGGACAGAAGATATCAGTGTGTGAGGAGACATGTTTTTCTCTATTCCCCTGCCTAACCAAGTTACTATGCACATTCGCATAATCTTTAGAGGCTGAACAATAGAATTAGGGATAAGTATTTGCATGAAGGTATTGCCTTGAGAAAAAAGAGAATAGCAGAGGATAACAAGGAAGCAGGGAAAGGAAAGGGAAGTTCCCATCAAGAGACAGAAAGGGAAGGAGGTTTAGGAAAAAGAGTAGAAAGTGAGTGTAGGGAGAGTTTAGGAGTGGGAGAAAAGGGCAATCAACAGGAATGAGAAAGAAAGGGAAGATTTTAAGAAAACGGGTTGTAAATTGACTCCCTTTTAATAGTTTTCAAAGGGTCCACTGGGAATTGAAGTTACTTTTAATTACTTTTGGTTGCTGCTTTCTCTTTCTTTGAATATGACACTTTGTACCAGGTATTTGAGGGCTTCCCTGGTGGTTTAGCAACAAAGAATCTGCCTGCCAATGCAGGAGATGAAGAAGACACCAGTTTGATCCCTGGGTCAGGAAGATCCCCTGGAGAAAGAAATGGCAACCTGCTCCAGGATTCTTACCTGGGAAATCCCATGGACAGAGGACCCTAGCAGGCTACAGTCCATGGGGTTGCAAAGGAGTCAGACACTACTTAACAACTAAACAACACCACCCAGGTATTTGAATTTTATATAAAAATCACAGAAGTTATAAATTCAGTTCTTATTTTGAAATACTTTAGAAGGGTGCCATATCAAAATCAAATACGGTGAAGGCAAAAATTTTTATACAGTATTAATATCTGATTGCTCAGAGAGTCAGACTTGGTGACTTTTGGCAAAAAATCAGATTCTCTGGAGATCATAGACACCACTACAAAACTGTGTTAGTTTCTGCTAAAGTGGTTTCTGGACTTAGTGACCATGAGCTAGTTAATGTCTGTGTTAGAAAAGTACAAGTGAAACATGTTAACTCTTCTCCCTTGGTTGACTTTATTAACAGGATTTTGGAAAAGGAAGAAATGTGAACTGTTATTTTGAGAGATTTTGGAACTCTGTTAGTAGGTGCAGCTTATGTCTTGGCTTTGTTAACACCTCAGGAGCAACTGTCTTACTTTTGTTTGGCCTTAGGCAAATTAATTTTGTGCTCATACAGCTTTTATTTTCTTTTTATTACAGTAGAGCTGCGGTTTTCCTAAGGTCAGAATGCTGGTGTATACCTTATTGTAAATAAAAATGGCATATTTTGTATTCCTGTGGCTGATTCATGGTGGGCTTCCCTTCTGGCTCCCTTGATAAAGAATCCGCCTGCAATGCAGGAGACCCCAGTTAAATTCCTGGAGAAGGGATAGGCTACCCACTCCAGTATTTTGGGGCTTCCCTTCTGGCTCAGTGGGTAAAGAATCCACCTATAATGCAGGGAGACCTATTTTTGATTCTTGGGTTGGGAAGATTCCCTGGAGAGGGGAACGGCTACCCACTCCGGTACTCTGGCCTGGAGAATTCCATAGTCCATGGGGTCGCAAAGAATCAGGGTGATGTGTGGCAGAAACCAACACAATATTTATTCCTCCAATTAAATAAAAATTTTAATAAAATAATGAGATCTCATAATTAGATATGTTGAAGTGTTAGGTTTTACTTCGTTATTTTATTTTGTAGAATTTTTAAAAGCCCGTCCGAATAGCATTGTGTTATCTTTATTAAAAAGAGATCTGGCAGTTAACTTAGTCTTTAGTCCCATGGCCAGGTAGCAACTGCATGACTGCATGTTTTGGTAGATTTCTGGGTAGAAGTTCAAATCATTTGTCAATGTCATGCATTTCATAAGAACAGCAGCTGATGTAATCCACTCAATATGCATGTTGACTGAGGATATGTGAGACCTTCTAACAAAACTCCTGAGCTTGAGCCATCCAGAAAATATCCTCAGAAAAGGTAGAGTTTGGCCAGAAGCAAATGGCAAAAGCAGTTTGCCCTCTCCAGACCCATGAACCTTCTTAGTCTGCTTCTGTTTGGACTATTCTTGTGCAGACAGAAGCTATATTAAAAGCAACAACAACATTAAAAAGAAATCTGGCAAAATGTAAAAGGGAAAAAAAGTAAGTGCTGATGTTAGGTATATGTGTTTTTATGTTTCTCACCTAAAATTTTAATTTAAAATTAATAATGAATATAAATATATGGAAAAAATAAATCTCAAACTCTATTTCACATCATATAGACATTAATTTGAAGCGATTATTGATTTAAACAATAAGCTAAAGCCTTAAAACTTCTGCAAAAAATTTTAAAAATACATTTTACACCTTGTGGATAGATATAGCTTTTTAGATAGGTACCAGAAAGCATTAATGATAAAAAAATAATGGTGGAAAAAAAGAGGATAAATTCTGCTTGCCCATAGATAACTGCTAGGAAAATGAAAGGGTAAGTAAGCCACATACTGGATGGAAATACTTGCAATACAAAATCTGACAAAGGGCTTGTTCCCAGAGTATATTTTTAAAAATTATTATGAATCAATAATAAAATGACAAACAGGCCAGTTGAAGAAATTGGGCAAAAATTGGAATAGACAAAAAAAGAAGATATAGGAAGGGCCAAGAAGCACTTGAAAAGGTGTTAACATTGTTGGTCATCAGGTAAATGCAAATTAAACCACAATGAAATACCATATTATGTCTGCTTGAATATCTATCACTGAAAAGCTGACTACACCAAATGGGTTATGCGGACAACAAAATGGGTCATCTTTGAAAAGCAGTTTGTTAGTTTATTAAAAAGTTAACATAGATATACCTATCTCAGTTCAGTTCAGTAGCTCAGTCGTGTCTGACTCTTTGCGACCCCATGAGTTGCAGCACGCCAGGCCTCACTGTCCGTCACCAACTCCCGGAGTTCACTCAGACTCATGTCCATTGAGTCAGTGATGCCATCCAGCTATCTCATCCTCGGTCGTCCCCTTCTGCTCCTGCCCCCAATCCCTCCCAGCATCAGAGTCTTTTCCAATGAGTCAACTCTTCGCATGAGGTATCCAAAGTACTGGAGTTTCAGCTTTAGCATCATACCTTCCAAAGAAATCCCAGGGCTGATCTTCTTTAGGATGGACTAGTTGGATCTCCTTGCGGTCCAAGGGACTCTCAAGAGTCTTCTCCAACACCACAGTTCAAAAGCATCAATTCATCTTATCTATTAACCAGTAATTCCTCTCCTAGATGTTTTTTAACAAAGAGACATGAAACATTTTTCCACAAAGAGACCTGTGCTGAGTGTTCAAAGGAGCTTTATTCATAATTGCTCCAACCTGGAAACAACCCAGGAATTTCAACAACAGCTTGAATGGATAAACAAATGGTGATTTATTCATTCAGAGGAATAATACCCATGAATAAAAAAGAATCGACTATCGATGGATATCACAACAGGCATAAATCTTAAAAACATAATTCTGAGAAGTATCCACCAGGCACAAAACATTATACACTACATGTTTTCATATTCTGAAGCACAGGAAGAGACAACACTCATCTATGGTGATAGAATTCAAGACAGTGGTTGCTGAAAAGATGTGGGGTGGTCTAGAAATGAGATGATGGAACTTTATGGGATATGAGAGACATTCTGTATTTTTATTGGAGTAGTGGTTGCAGGATGTAAATATGTATCCAAAAGCATTAAATTATGCACTTAACGGTATTGTTTAAAAATTGAGGTATAGTTGTTTCACAATATTGTATTAGTCTTTGCTGGACAATCAAGTGAGTCAGCTATGTTGTTTAGTCACATATGTGTACATTTATCCCTTGCTTGGACCTCCCTCTCACCCCACCCCATTCCACCCCACTAGGTCATCATTGACCACTGAGCTGAGTTCCTTGTGCTGAACAACAGGTTCTCACTAGCCATCTATTTTACATATGGAAATGTATGTATGTCAGTCTCAATCTCACCGTCATTTTTATCTCAATTAAGATTTTAATTCTTAATTATCATAGTGTTTCCTAAGTTGTACAGGAAAATGGGTCAAAGGAATAAGTATGAATAATATCTGGTCTTGAAGTCAAAGGTACGTAAAAGTCATTTGATTTAATCTTCTGTTTTATCAGTATGAGTCAAGGAGTATAAGCCTTTGGGACTTAGTAGGACCTGGATTTTCCCTCTTAATTTCATGTATTTTACAACTATCTGGATTCCAGAAATTTTCAGTTAGCATTTCCATATCCTTCTGCACACAACATTCTAGTTACCTAAATTTAAATTGCAACTGCAAATAGTGGTTTCTTATTTTTGCTCATATCTCACTTTGCTTCATCCTTTCTTGTTTTAGGCAAAAAGTAAATAAAAAAATTCTCTCTTAAGAAATACACTAAAATGTTGAGAATCCAAGTTAATTGTCTCATTTTATGAGTTAAAATCCTGAGCAACTTTAGAACAGTAAGATCCTAAATTTCTAGTTGGAATTTTTCTATATTATGTTTGCTTTCCATTTCTGTACCCAAATGGGTGCTGTATAAATTGGTCCATTGCTTTTAAAATATTTTGATTTTCTTGAACAGTTTTTAAGATATTTTATAAGCACTGCATTTTTCTTATTTAAAGTTGTAAGCTTTCTCTTATAAATCGATGTAGTAATATGTTTATAATATTCTTCATGATCTTTGCATTATAATATGCAATGATTCATAAGACAGTTTCTGAGTAACATATTTTACTTTAAAATTTAGGCTACATTGATATATAAATATCTTTTAATTTGAGTTTCCTTGTTAAATATTTTTACTACTACTTTACAGGATTCTTGCTATTATATGACCTTAAGGACACCAGATATTGAATTTTGCTCATATCATAGCAACTGTATTAGAATGAACTTTAATTGCTTTCTGATAATCTTTATTTTGTTATCTAGGGTTTTGTTATTAATCAGTCTGAGCCTGGGTTTGGGTGAGCAGGTGTTGGCAAGGAGTGTAGTACTTGACGTAGAAGTGCTCTCTGAATAGGAGTAGACACATGGAGGGAAAAATATGAATTAATAACTGGGCTGCATAGAGGCAAGACAGTAGGAACTGAGATGCAGGGCCTTGAGTGCTGAGATAGGATGTACAGACTCAGTGTGTTCGTAAGCACTCAAGCGCTTTCTGAATTGAATTATTAAGACCTAGGAAGCGAGAGGAAGAACTTGAGTGCAGTGAGGTAGTCATGGTGATAAAAAGGGAAGATTTTAAAAGACCAGATTTGCATTAACTGGAAGAGGAGATTTGAAGCGTTGAGGCTAGCAAAGAGAAAGTTGAATTTGTCAAAATGACAGGAACCAAAAACATTAAGCAGTGCAGGCAAACGTCATAATGACAGAGCGGCATACTCACTATACAGCCTAATAGCTCACGCTGCATTAAAATAATTTATGTAGTTTGTATTTAGGAAGTTTGGAGAGAAATGCAGAGAATGTCACATTACATTGCTGAAATTTATTTATTTATCTATCTTTTTCTCTCATAATATGGGTATTTTATTACTTTCACCTTTGTATAGCCTCCGTATTTTGAACAGAGAAAAGTACATTTTAGCTATTGGGTAAAGAAGTGTAGGTGGCTCAGTGATCAAGAACCCACCTGCAATGCAGGAGATGCAGGTTCGATCCCTGGGTCAGGAAGACCCCTTGGAGAAGGAAATGGCAACTCACTCCAGTATTCTAGCCTGGGAAATCCCAGACAGAGGAATCTGGTGGGCTATAGTCCATGGGGTTGCCAAAGAGTTGGACATGATTGAGAGACTAAAAAACAACAAATTCTGGTAGACATTATGAAGTCAGTAATTAAATCATGACTGTATGTATAATACCACATACCACTCCCTATGGTAGACGCTGCAAATATAATGGAGAACCACATAGAAGTAGTCAGGTCCCTCAAAGAGTTTACATCCTGAAGGCAATGGCACCCCACTCCAGTACTCTTGCCTGGAAAATCCCATGGATGGAGGAGCCTGGTAGGCTGCAGTCCATGGGGTCGCGAAGAGTCGGACACGACCAAGCGACTTCCCTTTCACTTTTTACTTTCATGCATTGGAGAAGGAAATGGCAACCCACTCCAGTGTTCTTGCCTGGAGAGTCCCAGGGATGGGGGAGCCTGGTGGGCTGCCGTCTATGGGGTCGCACAGGGTCGGACATGACTAAAGTGACTTAGCAGCAGGAATAAGACAGTAGAGGAGACAATGACATGTAATTCACTCATTCACCTACTGATAAGTTCTACAAAACATTAAACATTTGGGTAATGTATAGAAAAAGGGAGGGATTGGCCAGTAACTCTGTCTAGAGCTGGCAGGGAAAGCCCATGGGAGGATGAAATATTTCCGTTAAGACCTGAAATGTAAGGGGAAAGCAGCCATAATGAAGACCTAGAGAAGGAGTTATTCGAGGAGAAGGAACATCGAAAGCAAATAAACAAAGGTGGAGATGATCTTTGCATGTCTAAGAAAGGGAAAGAAAGCCCACCTGATAGGAGTGCGGTGGAGGATGGAGGGAATGAGATCCGAGAGGCAGCCCAGGCATTAATGAAGCACCTGTGGGCTGCAGTGATGATGTTAGATCTTCTTCCAGCTGTAATGAGAAGCCAGAGAGGTGGGGAAGGGATGTACTCTGAACTTATGCTTCAGAACTATCACTTGGTTGTTGGGTGGACATCAAGACTGGGGCAGAAAGCTGTTGTAGTGGTCCAGGTGGAAGTTCCTAAAGGCTTGGGATAGAATTATGGCAGTAAATATGATTAGAAAGTGGCCCAAGGTGGAATTGATTTTTATGGTGGCTTAATGTGGGCATGGCTTCCTGAAGAATTGTATGTGGGGTCTGAGGGCAAGGTGGGACTAAAGATGACAACATAGGCTTTTCACTTGAGCAGTTGGGGGAATAATGGAGCTATTTAGAGAGATGGCAAATTTGGTGGAGGATGTAGTGTGTGTGTGTGTGTGTGTGTGTGACTGGTTCTATTTTGGCTATGTTGCTGTTTTGATGAGTTAATTTCAAGAAATATTTTCTGAGCATGTTATAGATTCCATTCACCATTCCAGATGCTGGGAAAAGAGCCAGAAGGAAGTAAAGACTGTCCTCCATAGAGATTACATTGTAAGATATTGTTGTGTGTGTGTGTCTGTTAGTCACTCAGTCGTGTCTGACTCTTTGTGACCCCACGAACTATAGCCCACCAATCTTCTCTGTCCATGGAATTCTCCAGGCAAGGATACTGGATTGGATTGCCATTCCCTTCTCCAGAGGATCTTCCCGACCCAGGGATCAAACCCTGGTCTCTTGCATCGCAGGCAGATTCTTTACCGTTTGAGCTACAGGGAAGTCCAAGATATGGAAAGATATGGATAAATATAAAAACAGAACGGGGATGAGAGCACTGAAGGTGGAGGTAGCCTTGCAATTTTTTAGTGTGATCACGGAAGGTCATTTTAATAAGGTGATATTTGACCAGGCGTTTTAAGAAAGCGAGGGTACCAGCCATGTGGATATCTAGGGTAAAAGAGTTTCAGGTAGAGAGAACAGAAAATACAGAGGCCATGAAACAGGTGTGTTTTGACTTCTTAGAGAAATGGCATTGAAGGCAATGTGGAATGAAGAGGGGATGGAAGGATAGTAGTTGATGCTTCCAGGAGAGGCCAGGCACCCCAGGATGTGGGGGACCATGGACCATTGTAAGGACTGCTTTTGACTCTGAGTGAGAATCTAATGGTGGATTTTGAGCAGAGGAATGCAGATTCTTTAAAAGCAGTCTATGTCCGATGCAGGATACAGCATGCCTGGGGCTGGTGCATGGGGATGACCCAGAGGGATGTTGTGGGGAGGGAGGTGGGAGGGGGGTTCATGTTTGGGAATGCATGTACACCCGTGGTGGATTCATGTCAATGTATGGCAAAACCAATACAGTATTGTAAAGTAAAATAAAGTAAAAATAAAAATTAAAAAAAATAATAAAATAAAAAAATAAAAGCACCACTTTGGTCGTCATGTTGTATGCAGTGCCTGGGGAGGCAAGGACTGAGGCAGAGATTAAGAGGCTATTTTGATCATTTAGGCCTGAAGTATAGGATTAGGAAGGTAGTAGGCAGGATGATGACAGGTGATTAAATTATGGAAAAGCAGAGCAGATAGTATTTGTTGACAGACTGGATTTGGGTAAGTAAGAGAAGAATCAATGGCTGCAAGGTTTTGGAAAAATGAAATTGCTGTTTACAGAAATGGGGAAGACCTCAGGGTAGGTAAGTTTTTAGAAGAAAAGCAAGTATCAGTTTTCTGGGCTTTTTTTGAGACATCTTTAAACACATAAAATGTGATGTGGAGCATGTGTATGCAAGCACACATGCCCACACACACATCCTCTAGACTTCAGTGGCGAAATCCTGACTTCAACTATAGATCCAAATGTGGGAGTGATCAGCATTAGATGATATTTATAGAAGAAACAGAACGAGGTACCTTAGGAAGGAGAGGAAAGGTCTGAGGACTGAGGTCCAGGCACTTCAATGTCTGCAAGTCAGGAGGTGAGGAAACTGAGGAGATACCAGTTAGGCAGAGAACAAAGAAGCCAAGTGAAGAAATTCTTTCAAGAAGGAGAAAATGATCAACTGTGTCAAATGATGCTGATAGATCAGGCAGGTTTGGGGTCTGACATTTTAGCATTAGATGTGGTAACATGGAATCACTAAAATTTGACAAGATCTGTTTCAATGGGTGGTAAGGGCAAAAGCCCAACTGATATTGGTTCAAGAGGAAAGGGGAAAAGGAATTTGAAGACAAGAAATGGAGACTTTCAAGGATTTTTGTTGTGAAAGTACACAGAGAAATGGGATGGTAGCTAGAAGGGGACATGAGTTCAACAGACACTTTTGTTTTGTTCTATTTTTAAGTTGGGTAATGTTAACACACATTTGTATGCTGGTGAAAGGATTCAGCAGAGCATGAGAAGTCGCCATTGGAAAGGCCTTTGAGAAAATGAGAGCATAATAGAGCAAGTGTTGGAACACAGAGGAAGGGTTGGCAGATATCTGAGCAGCAATTCTTCTGGCAGTAGAGCAAGAGGAAAGGCAGAGAGAATGAGCAAGAATTTTTGATGGAAAGATGGGGTAGGTCTTTGATTATGTTTGTTTTCTTGAATTATGATATAAGACTATTAGGTGAGAGTGGAGCAGAAGAGGTTTTTTTGTGTTTTTGTTTTTTTGAAGATTTCAGAAGAATAAGAAGAAGGAATGAAAATCATCTGGGAGAATGGAAATTGACTTTTTAAGAGAAGAATCATGAATTATTTCTGGCAATACCAAGAAATGTGGATTCCAGTTTGAAGTGCAACTAATCAAGGTGGTCAGGATTTTTTCCAAAAGTGTTCATTTGTTCAGGTTCTGGCAAGAATGATCGGATAGTTGTGTTTAACAGAGGCCAAGGTTTCTCCAGGCAGATGTGATAAAGGAAGAGTCTTCCCAATTTCAGTAAACAGCAACTCTATCCTTCCCTAACCTTGGAGCCATTGTTTATTCTCCTCTCTTCCTTTTCCATTCCGAATCCAATCTGTCAGCAAATCCTATCAGAGAGGGATTATGGTTCTGGACCATGGATGAGATGCTGAATAAAGGAGAGCCAAGATTATGGTGGAAGGGTTGGAAATGAAATGCCAGAGGGGTAATGGATTGGAGATCCTGAGTGAGAATGGGAAAGTACTGGTAAGGATTGCTAGATGAGTGGTTTCGAGGCAAAAGTGGTATTTTGAAATTGAGATTTGGAGGTTCTGTAAGTATTGATGATGGGTAATCCGTGGCTCAGTGGTAAAAGAATCTGCCTGCCAATGCAGGAAATGTGGGTTCAATTCCTGGGTCAGGAAGATCCCTGGAGTAGGAAATGGCAACCCACTCTAGTATTCTTGCCTGGAAAACTCCATGGACAGAGAACCTGGCAGGCTACAGAGTCCATGGTGTCGCAGAGTCAGACATGACTGAGCAGACATGCTCAGTCCTTGAGAGTAGAGCTTTGTGCGATTGGTGGAGAAAAAGTCACTGGAATTAAGGGAGACAAGGAACTGAGAGACCAGAAGATTCGTTGGTGGATGTTGAAGTCACTGAGAATGGTGACAGAAAACAGTGGGCAAGAGTGAAACAATGAGTTAAATGCTAAGATAATTAGTAAATAGAAGAGAATGACTGAGAGTTGGATTTGTGACCCCCAAAAGAAATGAAAGTAGACTATAATGAAACAGGCTTCAGAGACTTAAGATTTTGAAGGACAAAGAGGGAAAATACTCAGAAAAAGTTCTGAGAAGGAAGGAGCAAACTAACTTTACCTGAAATCTTTGAGAAACATGGGATGTGAAACAAACTAAATCTACCACTTGAGAGCACTGTAAGGGAAACCCCGAGGTCAGTCACAGCAGGAAGGTGGAAAATTGTCTGAGGTCACAGGAGGGAGATAAAAGGCTGAATTGCAGAGAGCAAGGTGGAGGGGCGTCGGTGCGTAAGGCCAGGTTAGGGCATGTCCAGGGCAGAATGGGGATCAACCTCCTTGAGAGAGAGAATTCTGGGAATTCCAGTGGCTACTGAAGGAAACAGGGACATGATGAGATTTGTCCTGCAAGCCTCAAAGCAAGTGGTATTTGAAGACCTCAAGAGGCTGACCTCTTCCTTGAGGAAAAGAAGTAGCTGACAGGAGTACTCAGAGAATTAAGATCTCAGGACATCTTGAGACACTGGCAAGAAGAAAAAGGATGTGATGGAATAATTACATTTATGTGGCTTTTGATTCAGGTGCTCTGTTAGAATTTTTCTTTTGTCTACTTATCAAAAGTCAGAGGGCAATTTTATCTTTGCAGAAGCAAATTACAGCATTTGAGGGGGAAAAAAAATCTATACTAAAATAATAACTTCTATGGGCTTTTTCATTCAGGACAGCATTTTTCTTGTAATTATGAATCCATTTCTGGCTGATTGCACCCATTTATGCTTGAATTACACACCTGTTAATTTGTTTCATCTAATATTCAGCAGAGCAGCCTGGGGTTGGAGACTAAAATGGTCCAACCAACTTGGTTGCTCACAGAAATCCGAACTTTGATATAAAAAAAAGTGTGGTACATAATACATACCCACGTCCCCAATGATGGATCTGATCAGGATTGAAATTAAAAAACTTATACTTTGGGGGGGGCATGCTACTTTTTGCTTTGTGTTTTTAGTATTTTGTGTTATCTAGGTCTGATTCTATAGAGGCAGACAGTATTCAATTAAAACTCTAGAGGATTAAGTGAATTTCAGAGTTGCAAACAGAATGAAGCTTCTCAAAATCCTGGTCCATTTATGATTCATGAAGATTTTATTCACACATACTAGTCCATCAGGAAGCAAATATAAAAGCTTCTTTTTTTATTTTACATAATTTGAATAGATATTTATATGGTATATGCCAGTTGCTACTCTAATTGATTTAGGGTGGTAGAGAAAGTAGGAAGATGTTTATTAGGCTTAGAGAATGCTACTTAATCTGTTTCCAGATGTTTCTGATGTCATCAACCTATGGGTACAAATGGGATGAAATTCAAACGCTCAAATGTTTGTCATTATTATTGTTACTATTCTAACCATCTGCATGTATAAACCCTTGAAATCTCTCAGCAGTAATGTGAAGTAGGGACTGTTATGATGTCTGTTTTACTCATGAAGAAACCAAAGCACTGTTTATTAAATAACATGCCCAAGGCTATACAGCTGTAAGTGCTAGGCCAGCATTTAAATCTGGGGGCTGACTGCAGAGCTCAGCATCTTATTACAGTATTGCTGTATTATTTCACATACCATGGCAGTTCTCAGCTTGGTACCTGCTGAAAGAGGACCCCATCTTCCAGTTACTAGACATCTCTTCTCTTTTCTTTGGGTGTTTTGTATGCCCAGCCAATGTTAAAGGAAGCTCCACAAAGTTCCTCAGATGTTGTCTTGAACCAATCTGCCAACACTTTTTTATAACATTTCTTTTTTTAATTTCCACCTTCCCTTTATCCTTCTCTTTATTTATGAAGCTGTCTTGTTTTCAGATGTGAAAATGCTGAGTTAAAGATGTTGTCCCTTGCTGCCCAGGAAACCAGCAATCCTCAAGGTCAGAGCAAGCTTGGCATTCATGCAGAAGGGGTAATGAACCTTGCCTCAACTCTGGGTGGCACATTGACAGTAAAACAGCACTGCTTGTGGGCATCATTCAAAACAAAAACAAAAACAAAAGATTTCTTGAAAATAGTTTCTGCAGTATCTATCTCTAATGCCTCTCTCCATTTCTGCTCCAGGTAAGGGGTGGAAAGAGAATTCAAGCATTCTCCTAATCTTTTTTCATATATCCTCCTTCAGTGCCCATGTATCATAAACAAAATGAAAACAAAATGAAATGATAACCCATACATGTTGTTTTCCCGTCACCAAAGCCAATCCATTCTTTAGATTCTATCAGTGGATACTCAAGGGAGTGGCCCATGAATTCCACAGCCTGGCAGGCCACCTTTGGGCATAGTCATTTCAGCTCAGTTGCTCAGTCGTGTCCGACTCTTTGTGACCCCATGGACGGCAGCATGCCAGACTTTCCTGTCCATCAATTCCCAGAGCTTGCTCAAACCCATGTCCATTGAGTCGGTGATGCCATCCAACCATCTCTTTGTCTGTCGTCTCCTCCTCCTGCCTTCAATCTTTCCCAGCATCAGGGTCTTTTCCAATGAGTCAGTTGGGCATAGAAGGGGCTTTGAATTCCTTTACTTTATGACAGAATATTTTTTAGGTTTTTGGGTGAAGAAATGCTTCTGATTGGGCTCAGAATCTCCATGACCCTTAACTCCATGACCATCAAAAGCTAAGAGAAGGGGGACTGACTTAAGAGGAAAGAAGCACAGTAAGAAATTCTATTCAACTCTTGAAGATCTGGGTGTAGGGCCAGCCTGAGGCACAAATGTGAATTAGGTGATGTTTATTTTCAATGCTCCCAGCCCCATCCTCTCAACCATTCAGTTCCTTCCTTGTTGTAAATCTTTATTAGAATCAGGAAAAAACAAAAGCAAATATAGCTAGACATTTCAATTTAATGACTTTTTGAATTTTAAAGTTATCTCTAGTTATGAGAGGATAGACTTCTGTATTGTCAGAGGAATTTCAGACATCATTGAAGGGGATTAGAATGAAGGGCAGAAGATTTTAAAAAATCCTTTTGGCAGCCTTAAAATGATAATTTGCAACCTACCAGCTCTTCTGACTTTAAGGCTGATATAGTAGTGGGACTTTTAAAAGCTTTTTCTAATGCAGACCAAGAAGTTAAAGAGAAGTATCTTGTTTTCTCATGTTCTTGTGTGGTGTGAAACTCATTTGGCTTGGAAAATTTTTTACTCTTTGAATGTTTGCACTTGAAAGACCATATTCTTAATTTGGACTGGCAACTATGCCAAACATCTTGGCAACTTTACAAAAAATAAAGCTTTAATGTTAAAGGAAAATCATACACTATGAAGCCTGTCATAATATGTTACACTGATAGGGGAAAATGGAATTAATATGGTATTTCTTGTTAACTTCAAATTTCAAAATTTTTTATTATAAGCCAGAAGTAGAAGTCTTGGATACATAACTTTTCTTCTGTTTAGTCTGGAGCAACTAGAGGCAATAGAATATTTACCTTCTCTAAGCAACAATTATAATCAGTAATTGTAATCATTTGATATTGTGAGTTTATATGAGAGAAATAGGCAGTGAAGGATTTTTGCACCTAAAAGCAAAATTTCAAAATCTCTGTATGAAGAATTGATGCTTTCAAATTGTGGTGCTGGAGAAGACTCTTGCGAGTCCTTTGGACTGCAAGGAGATCAAATCAGTCAATCCTAAAGAAAACAACCCTGAATATTCATTGGGAGGACTGATGCTGAAGCTTCAATACTTTGCCCACGTGACGCAAAGAGTTTACTCATTGGAAAAGACCCTGATGCTGGAAAAAATTGAAAGCCAAAGAAGTAGGGGGCGGCAGAGGATGAGATGGTTAGATAGCATCACTGACTCAATGGACGTGAATTTGAGCAAACTCAGAGAGTGGAGGACAGGAGCCTGGCGTGCTGTAGTCCACGGAGTTGCAGAGTCAGTCAAGACTTAACAATGGAACAACAACAAATATAGCTGAATGGATCTTTGAAAACGATCCCTTTGTTGGCATGAGCTTTATAATAGGTCTTGGGTTTTAAATATGTTGCAATAATAACATAATCTACCCCCTTTTTTCAGTGCATGTTACCTTTTAATATCAATGTACATCATCTTCAGTGTTTGTTCAAATCTTGCAAAATAGGTCTCATTCTCTCTGATTTCCAGAAGAAATGGGAGCTCAGATAGTTCTCTTGACTTGCTCAGGCACCAGCGAAGTGCCACAATGAATATTCAAGCCTTCGTCTATCTGGACCTAAATCCTTGGCTCTTTCAACTATATCCAGCTATGTCTCCAAAGCAAAAATTAATCCCTGACTACTTGTCATAACAATATATAAGGGGGAGTGGCTATAAGGGCATAGGCAGTTAGTTTGGGCCCAGAAAAATACAGTGAGGTCTTGAGGGGTTGGGTAAGTAAACATCAAGGGTTAGCATTGATTGCAGCTAGATTAGACCAAGTTTGGAAATATGGGAGCACTCAAGGTAGGTCATGACTGGTGGCTGAAGCAGGTGGATACATTAAGAGCAGGAAAATTATTATAAGAAATCTGAAAAATAGCAGAAGCAATGGTGATTCAGTCAGAGTCCTGCAAGACAGTGTACTCACATTTGGTGTTTTGTGGATATTTAAACAGAGACTAATTTAAACATATGGACATAGTGTAGAAAAATAATGAGATGGTATGATCTCCTGAGGAAAGTAGACAGGGAGCTATGACCATGCCTAAGCCTAAAGGGGTTCAGTTCAGTTCAGTCGCTCAGTCGTGTCCAACTCTTTGGGACCCCGCGGACTGCAGCACATCAGGCCTCCCTGTCCATCACCAACTCCCAGAGTACACCCAGACCCATGTCCATCCAGTCAGTGATGCCATCCAACCATCTCATCCTCTGTCGGCCCCTTCTCCTCCTGCCCTCAATCTTTCCCAGCATCAGGGTTTTTTCAAATGAGTCAGCTCTTCGCATCAGGTGGCGGAAGTATTGGAGTTTCAGCTTCAACATCAGTCCTTCCAATGAACACCCAGGACTGATCTCCTTTAGGATGGACTGGTTGGATCTCCTTGCAGTCCAAGGGACTCTCAAGAGTCTTCTCCAACACCACAGTTCAAAAGCATCAATTCTTCGCTGCTCAGCTTTCTTTATGGTCCAACTCTCACTCTCTACTAAAGGGGTTAGGGGTTGGTGGCTCCTGAAACCTGGAAATGTGACCTTTACAGTAGTAGCTTCATAGTAGCTGTGACTTTTACAGCCACTCAGTGATGACTGTGACAATGGCCTCCTCATGATGTGCTCCACAAGGCAGGAGTTGGTGAAAAAAATATCCCAACCTCCGGTTTTGCGAATGTCAATAAGTTGTGTCTGACTCTTTTGCGACTCCATGAATTTTAGCCCACCAGGCTCCTCTGTTCATGGGATTTCCCAGGCAAGACTTCTGGAGTGGGTTTCCATTTCCTTCTCCAGGGGAACTTCCTGACCCAGGAATTGAACCTGCATCAAATTGAACCTGTACTGAGCCACCAGGGAAGGCAACTTTACCCTCCCTCTAATCTCTGTGGTGCTCCTTAGCAGTTCAACAGGAAGCAGCTGGGCAAGGCAGTGAATGAAGTGCACCCTGGCCATCCTCCTGGACACAGGGCAGATGGAGGAAACTGGAGAGGAACTACAGAAGTGCAGGTAGAAGTTCCCCAGTGCAAGAGGTCAGGCAGAGGATCAATAAGTGGATTGAAGATCAAGGAGACAGTCGAGCTATGACAACTGAGTTAGGATCACTCAGTTTTCCTCAGTTAGGAAAACTGAGTTAGGATCAAATGGGGCTTGAGAGCTGAGGCTCTAATTTCTTTCAGTCATTGCATTGGTGAGAATCATTAACTCATTCACTCATTTATCTATTTATTCACTTACTCAACAATCTTCAGTTTCTATTAGATGTCAGGCATATGGTTATTGTGTTAGGTAGAGTACACAGTATGAGTCCAGTTAATGAAGTATGTTATAAAGGGCAATCAGAAGCATCTTCCTGGTGTGTTTATTCATTATTTATGTGTTGTTCTGTTATCTGCCATTACTTTACTTTAAGCTCTCAAGGCAAGGCCACGGCTTTTTTTTTTTTTAAGTTCCACTGAAGAATCAGATTCATAAGATGACCATAAATCATCCATGGCATCAAATTCACTTAGAAGGGCATGGGCCAGGAACGCCAGCTGGGCAGCAGGGCAACATCAGATATTGCTCTTTTGTGAGACCAGCCCTTGCAGAAATTCCTGAAGTCTGTACAACAGTTTGAACTGTACCATTTGATTTCCCAGGTGACAGCTCAGGTTTGAAAGAATGATTCTCAGATGGAGCAGGTGTCAAAGTTCTCTTGTCTTTAAAGCCCCCTGTTCCACAGGAGCCAATATCTCTAGTAACAACTCCTTAGGCAGGGCTCCTCCAGCCTTTGCAAAAGACATGCCAGTTACAAGAGTCTAAAACTGTCAGGCATTTATCATTCATTTATAGTTTTTCCCAACCCAGATGCAATTGACCAAGCATAGATTATTTTTACCATAAGCAATGCTACCTGGTAACTTAGTTGATATATCTCCTCTATCAGGTTGCCAAGGTAACAGATCTAAAAAGTGAATTGAATGTCAAATTCGAAGAGAGAAAGAAAAAGAGATTTTGTTAACCCTTTGCCCCACATATTATGCTTCTAATTAGTGAGAAAGATGTGAAAAAGGGCAGGAGACAAGGTTCTTAACTGGGCTAAGGTTTCAAACATCAGAAGACCTATTCAGCTCCTGTTACAAAAAAGAAAGCCCACATTCCATTTTGTAACAGCAGATGATTTTAAATAGCCAGTGAGCCAACAGGGTCTTCCAAAGAGATGGTTCATGATGGAACATGATGAATTATTGTTTTGACTATTATTATAAGAAGAGCATTGAGCAACAGCTAGTTCTGTATTCAGGCAGCCCCTTGAATTAGTTGATATCGTAATGCTTAGTTTGCAAAGTGTGTGTGTTAGTTGCTTGGTTGTGTCTGACTCTGTGATCCCATGGATTATAGCTCACCAGACTCCTCTGTCCATGGAATTCTCCAGGAAAGAATACTGGAGTGGGTTGCCATTTCCTTCTCCAGGTTTGCAAAGTGAAAAGATATGAAAAAGATGATGTGTTTTTTTCTGTGCCCTAAAAAATGTGCTAATGTGAAATAAGTCAGAAAGAGGAAAACAAATATTGGATATTAATGCATATATGTGGAATCTAGAAAAATGGTACAAATGAACCTAGTAGCAGGGAAGGAAGAGAGATGCAGATGAAGAGACCAAACATGTGGGCTGGAGGGGGCAGGGGTATGAATTGGGAGCCTGGGAGAGTGTATATATGACATATATACACTAATGTGTAAAATAGATAGCTAGTAGGAACCTGCTACAAAGCACAGGAAGCTCAGCTCAGGGCTCAGTGGTGACCTAAATGGGTAAGATGGCGAGAGGGCCAAGAAGGGAGGGATTTATGTATACATATAGCTGATTCTCTTCATTGTATAACACTGGAAAGCAACTATACCCCGATTTAAAATATACTGTCATATTGCCTTCCAAACAATGTATTAGCATGGCCTTTCATATATGTGCCACATGTCTCATGGCCTCTCCTGTCCTAAACCATACTATACTTCTCATCATGTTGCATTATAATACTTTTGTGGAAAAATTTGAGCTACTGGACAATAACCCTGTGAAGACAGTAGTCTTATCCGTCTCATCATTGCATCTGTGACATCTAATGCAGTGGCCTGGTAAATACTCAGTAAAGTGCATGGTAAATACTCAGTAAAGTTTGTTGAATGGATGAGTGAATAAATGAAAGACCATAACGGCAATGCATGCTATAGTGGATTAAAACTTTGGACCAAATTTTTCTTATGGGCAAGTGCCTTTGTTAAATGGCATTAAAACTTGATTTTCGTAGATTTTTTTTTTTTTTTTTTTTTAGAGAGAGCCAGTTATATCTGTTTCCTTTTAAGGATGACAGATGAAAATTTATCCATTAAGTTGGTGAGGAATGCAAATAAGATTTGAGCTGTGTGTTTTTCTTTAGTGCACTACTATAAGAATATTTGTCAGGATGCCTGAGAGCTCTCCTCTGAATATTAGTAGACTTTCAATGTTATCTCTAAGGTCCCTGCAGAGTAACTCTTAAGACTCAACAATGAAATTCAAATCAGAGAATCCACTACATGAAGGAAATAGCTCCTCAAATCCATTTAGGCAGTGATGCAGTACAAATCCTAACTAAAGAAAGAAACCACTTCTTGGAGTTTATCATTTACTAGATTAATAATTTTATTTTATTTTTGTTTATTTACTTTTGCTAATTTTTATTGGAGTATAGTTGGTTTGCAATGTTAATTTATGCTGTACAGCAGAGTGAATCATCTATCTGTTGTTGTTCAGTTGCTAAGTTGTGTCTGACTCTTTGTGACCCCATGGAATGCAGCACGCCAGGCTTCCCTGTTCTCACCATCTCCTGGAGTTTGCTCAAACTCGTGTCCATTGAGTTGGTGATGCTATCCAGCCATCTCATCCTCGGCCACTTCCTTCTTTTCCTGTCTTCAGTCTTTCCCAGCATCAGTGTCTTTACCAATGAGTCCAGTCTTTGCATGATGTGACCAAAGTATTGGAGCTTCAGCAACAGTCCTTCCAATGAATATTCAGGGTTGACTTTCTTGAGAACTGACTGATTTTATCTCCTTGCAGACCAAGGACTCTCAAGAGTCTTCTCCAGCACCACAGTTCAAAAGCATCATTCTTTGGCTCTCATCCTGCTTTATGGTCCAACTCTCACATCTGTACATAACTACTGGAAAAACCATAGCTTTGACCATACAGACCTTTGTTGGTGAAGCAATGTCTCTGCTTTTTAATATGCTGTCTAGCTTTATCAGCTATACGTTTGCATATATCCCCTCTTTTTTAGATTTCCTTCCTGTTTAGGTCACCGCAGGGCATTGAGTAGAGTTCCCTGTGCTATAGGGTAGTTTCTCAATAGTTATTTATTTTATACATAGTATCAATAGTGTATATGTATCAATCTCAGTCGTCCAGTTCATCCCACGCCCCCCTTTCCCCTTGGTGTCTGTATATTTGTTCTCTACACCTGTGTCTCTATAGACTAGTAATTTTATATCTTACATTTGAGAGTATTTTAAAACCTGCAAAAAGACGTTTTTACATGCTATCTTAACTAAACCTTGATTTTTGATATGAAACCTCTATTTTATAAATGGCAAACCCTCAAAACACAATTTGGGCCCTGGAACTAAACAACCTAGATTTGAAACACGAATGCCAGCTACAAAGTGTGATCTTGGATAAGTTACTTCTACATTCCTCGGTTTCTTCATCTGGAAATTGAGAAACACGATGGTGCCTGTTGTGTAGGGTTGTCATGAAAATTGAAAAATGCAAAACTATTAGAAAAGTAAACAGCATATAGTAAGTACTCAGTATGTATTCACTATTACTGACTCGCTTGAAGCCAAACAATTAAGTAGAAGTAAACTTTGAACCCAAGTCATCAGTTTTTAACTTTAGTACTCTTTCCCCCAGTCCACAGTATATGTATGTTATTTATTTAAAATTTATTTAGAATAGGGTATGCTTTGCCCATGTCACACTTTTCTGGTGTTTGGAGATCATGCTACATGGTTTTAATTATATGTTTTGCTTCTGAAATGCGATCATCTTGGTTAAATTTATTAGATAATGGTTGCTAGTTTATGGCTTTCATTTGTAGACACAAATGCCTTGGAGGGTAAATTAAAAAATTTTTTTTTCTCTATAAGTACTTGTAACAGGAAATTCAGTATACTGAGTCATTATTTTCCTGATTATCAGAATTATAGATAAAATATCACTGACAGTTGAGACCAAAGGTTTCTTTGATCTACCCATAAATATTTCCCTTTCATACAATTAGAATTCTAAATCTCTAGATGTGGTTTGATCACTTCCTGGTTAAATAAAACATAGGTTCAATTTCACATCCAGAGTATCATTCACCTCCACCATGAGATTTTAGGTAAAATATTGTGCTTAACTTAGAAATGATACTTTACAGAAGACATGTAAATACATAGCTGGTGAAGGGTTGTAGTAGGTTGGAGTTTGAACATGTTGAGTTTGAGTTCCCTATGGGAACTTGAAGTGTAGATGTGTAGGAAGAAGTGAGATACATGGGTCTGAATTCAGGAGAAAGATATGGACTCGAAATACAGGTATTTCATGTTTAACATAAGGGAAGTAGCTCAGATCCTAACAGTGGCTGAGATCTCGCAGGGGAATATGAGAAAGGGGCCTATGGACGGAAGACTAAAAGTTAAAGAGTGCATAGAGGGGGTTGCAAAGGAAATGAGAAAGACAAATCCAAAATTCATGAGAAAAACCGAGAGAGACTTTTGTCCTGGAAACCAAGAGACCGATTCTTTCTACAAATAGTTTTTGAGTTATTACTTTGTGTGAGATGCTGAGATAAATCGGGGAACACAGCAGATAAATTTCTTTGTTGCTAGGGAGAGATAGACGAAAATATAATAAATAAGTAGATTCTATATTTTGTTGAAAGATGAAAATGCAATAAAACAAAATAAAGCAAAATGTAAGGGGGGCCGAGAGTGCAGGGGTCAGTGTTGACATTTTAAAATCAGGTAACCTAGGTAGGTAGATAAGAAAGTGGCATCTGAGTAAAGACTTGACGGAAGTTAAGGGAGAGAGATATAATTTCTAAAAGGATACAGTAGTCCATATGTTTCAGAAGGTTAAGTAAGGTAGTAGTTGAAAAGTTTCCATTTGATTTTTAGAGTCAATGTTACCTGGACAAAAGGAAGTGTGGAAGCATGGGGAGAAGGTAGAAGGTAGATTGCCTTGGTAGAATAAATGTAAGGTGAAGGATGTGAGGGAAAGCACGTGATCCTCTCTTTCTAGTGGTATAATTATGAAGGGAAAGGAAAAACAAAGTGGTATTCAGACATGTAGGTTAGTAAATATTTTGTTTAAGAAAAATCTTGTTGTATTATTAGAGGAAAGACTTGAACATAATTATAGACAAAGAGAGGGTGAAACCAGAATAGAAGAGATTAAAAATCCAGTTGGGCAAGATGGTGTGAATTTATAGGAAGAGATATCTATATACATGGGAAATGAGGGGAAGAGAATGGACTCTAATGGGTTGGCCAAAACGTTTGTTTGAATTTTTCTGTAACATACTATGTTGTTATTTGGTTGCTGAGTCATGTTGGATTCTTTGTGACCCCATGAACTATAGCATGCCAGGCTTCCCTGTCCTTTCCTATCTCCCAGAGTTTGCTCAAACTCATGTCCATTGAGTCACTAATGCCATCCAATCATCTCATCCTCTGTAAGATGGTATGGAAAACCCCAAACTAACATACCTCCCACTCAATACATGGAGAAAGATCTCTTCTGCTGGGACAAAAATGAATAAGGAAGTGTTGTTCAATCACTGCTGCTGCTGCTGTTGCTGCTAAGTCGCTTCAGTCGTGTCTGACTCTGTGCGACCCCACAGCCCACCAGGCTCCCCCGTCTCTGGGATTCTCCAGGCAAGAACACTGGAGTGGGTTGCCATTTCCTTCTCCAACGCATGAAAGTGAAAAGTGAAAGTGAAGTCGCTCAGTCGTGTCCGACAATCACTAAGTTGTGTCTAACTTTGCAACCCCAAGGAAATATTGAGTTGCTTATAAATAATTTAGTGTTGAGGGGAGGCAAATGACAACTTTAGTTTTTTCTTGGAAGTAGGGAATCAATGCTGTTTGTTAAAAATGATAAAGTAGGGTAGAAGCGTGGGATGATTTCACACAGCCACTGTGGGACAAGGAATACGATGACAAGAAATGCAGAACAATTTTGAAGGTACAGTTGAAGCTGGCCTCCATGAATTTTTCATACGCTTCTTCTTCCTGATTGTGCATTCTGTCTTTTCTGTAGTACGCCTTATCAGTCTAGGCATAGAGGAGGAATAAATAGGCAGCCAAATTGATCCAGGCTTGAGGTTTTGCTTGGTACGTGTGATGAATTGATTGAGAGAATGGGAGTTAAGGGGTTTGGTGAGATTGAATTTAAAATGATGCTTAGGTTGCTCAGAAAGAAGAGAGAAAATAAATAGGAGTAGACTGATGAATTAGAACCAGTTGGAGAGATTAAAGGGCAGAAAATATGGAGTGGTGTGAAGGAACTGGAGATATGAGAGGATGTGTAGTTCAGTGGATTTGACATCGGAAAATGGGGCAGTTTTGACTGATACAAATGCTTCAGATGAAGATGCCTAAAGCAAAGTGGAGGTGGGTAGTAAATGGAACCGAGAAGGACAAAGAACTGGGATGCAAGTCTACTGGATGGTTAGCAGTGTGAGGATCGAATTCACCCAGCACAGCTGCAGGGGTTAAGAGGGAGTCTGTGAACCTGTATGAAGTTATTGCTGACTCAGTGGAAAATTGCAATCAGTAAAAAAGAGGGAGGTGATATATGGATCACATAAGCCCTGTAGAATGAGTTCATGAGATTTAAGACATTCTGTGGGACTCAGAAAGACTGCCTGGGAAATTCACTGTCAGTGGGTATGATATGTAGATTCGGTATCTGTCCTTTCTAGTAGCAAATTAAGCCTCAGTTGATCATAATCCAAACCAACCTAAAACGATCCATTAATTAGTTGGGCTTTGCTTCTTCTTCCTTTTTGGGTGAGATAAAATCGTAAGAAAATAAATTATTATTAGGGTTAATAAAAATACCAATTTATTCGTCATGTATAGTTGAGAATATATTCATGCTTGCATCCTATCTTTTCTGTAATTCTTTAAAATAGTACAGTGAAACATGATATGCACAAAAAAGGCAGAGTAATATAGCACATGGCCAGTTACCTGATATAAAGACCTAGTGCAACCATTATCAGTGGAATATAGTACATAAAGCTTCAGATATCCAATGATATATATTTGAAAAGAATGTGGTTATTTGCTCAGAAGAAATATAGGTACTTATTAAATAAATTGAAATATTTGTTCATTTTGCAATATATATCCTGTTCCTATGAAAATAAAAGAAGGAAAATTATCTAATTTTATGGAAATATTCAGTTTTCAGAATAAGCAAAATGGAAACATAATGTAATTTTGGCCAATTTCAAAACAGGAGTGGAAACTTTTATAATATGATTTTACAGCTATAATTTCCTCATTGTAACTAACTCCCTAAGTTTCTGATTATTGGCAATTAAAGTAAACAGGCAAATTTTAGTTAAATGTATATTTCCACTCTCCTCTGAAGAGGATATTCAAGCTGTGGACACAGTTATGGCTTTTTAAAGGCACCAGATCAGTCTGTCTCTATGTAGGAACATTGGTTGATTGGAGAGATGAAAGCCATTGATAATGTTAAATAAAGCACAGTAAAAATTATTTGTGAGAAAGAATGGGGACAATTTCTTGGCTCTTATGTGCTTGCTGTATGTGAGGTTCCCAGATGCAGAAACTTTTGTCCAGTACCTATAAATGTGTAACTCAGCTTACTTACCTGATACCTGGACTCCCTCCTTTCCATTTGTCTTCTCCATTCTCTTTCTTTGTATCTTCTGGCAAATTTTCTGTTGAGGGATTATATATTGTAAAAGTCACTCAGTGATGTCAGACTTTTTACGACTCCATGGGCTATTCAGTATATGGAATTCTCCAGGCCAGAATACTGGAGTGGGTAGCCTTTCCCTTCTCCAGGGGATCTTCCCAACCCAGGGATCAAACCCAGGTCTTGTGCACTGCAGGTGGATTCTTTACCAGGGAAGCCCAAGAATACTGGACTGGGTAGCCTATCCGTTCTCCAGCAGATCTTCCTGACCCAGGAATTGAACTGGGGTCACCTGCATCACAGGTGAATTCTTTACCAGCTAAGCTGACAGGGAAGCCTGGTGTCTATCATGTGCTAAGTATATGTTGGTGTTCCCAGGGGCACTAGTGGTAAAGAACCCAGTTGCCAATGCAGGAGACATAAGACATAGGTTTGATCCCTGGGTCAGGAAGATCCCCTGGAAGAGGGCGTGGCAACCCACTCCAGCATTCTTGCCTGGAGAATCCCATGGACAGAAGAGCCTGATGGGATACAACCCCCACATCTCTTCCCCCAGAAAAAGAAAATTCAGTTTGTATCAACTTCTCTCAAATTTTGCAATCAAAAAAAGCAGAGAGAATCATGATTTCTAAAATATTTCAGTATTCAGATGTAAAAGCCATCATTCAAGACCAGATTGTGGTTTTAATTAGATCTAAACGCAGGTCTCCAAAGTCCTTTCCCTGTTGCATATAAGAGCAGATGCAGTGGAAAATGTCTTAAGGCGGCATTTATGTGTTGATAAAGGAAGAGCGTTCTTCCATTTGAGACTATCGCCTTCTGCCGCAGCATCCTATCTAGATGAAGCTATTATGCAGGGCAGGAATAGAGACGAAGAGGTAGAGAACGGACATATAGACCCAGTGGGGGAAGAAGAGGGATGAGTTGAGAGCAGCATTGGCTTATGCACGCTACCAGGTATGGGATAGGCAGCTGGTGGGAAGCTGCTGCATAGCACAAGGAGCGCAGCTTGGTGCCTGTGATGACCTGGAGGGGTGGGATGGGGGAACTGGGAGGGAGGCTCACGGGGGAGGGGAGGTATGTATACATATGGCCGATTCAAGTTGTTCGGCAGAAACCAACGCAACATTGTAAAGCAATCATACTCAAATAAAACCAAAGTATATACAGACTAAAACTAAAATGTTACATGCATTGAAGAAGAAGTCAGGAAGAGTGAGACATGTTATAGACTGAAAACCTCGATATCAAATTCCGTTCATGTTCTTCATTCACTGACACCAAGAAATGCATTTTGAAAAACTATACATTAAAAAAGCAGGTGCACTAATTTTTCTAATTTTTTAAACTGGGAAGTAGTGATAGTCCCAGGCGAAACCAAACCAGAACACCTTCTCACCCACTTCCATCCTCTATCCTATTCAGGCTTCCATTTTAGTCGTTTTTGTTTTTGTTTTTTTTTTTTTTTCTGTAATGAGAGTCTCTTTATCATTGTTTATCTTCAGAAAATAGGATTTCAAAAATACATTACTCTGATTAACATATTAATTATATTAATTAAGCAGATTGGTCGACTCAGTGATATCACTCATATATTGCATCCTTGTAGAGGAGCTGTATTTGTATGTTAGTTTATCTTCTTTTGAAAAATAAGCATTATTTTAAGCATTTTGATACTTTGGGGAAAATATTTTATTTTTTTAATTTTATGTTTATTGTAAAGTTTTTTTAAAAAAGATGTTTACTTAACATTGAGAATTGTAGATTGCTGTCTTTGCTCAGTGATTTGAAGAACCAGAATCTTTCTTAGACTTTGAGCAATTATTTGTTGTGATGGGTAACTCCTTCACTTCTAGGGGTTGCTCCCTGAAGTTTTACTTCAGTGAGAAAATTATTGGTCAGTTGGTTGAAAACAACACTTTAACTGCATGATTGAGCTTACTTCTTCCCAGCTATGATTTCAACAGTTACAGCATTGGTCACAGAGGAAAAATAATAGTTTCCTCCAACACTCAATCTGTCATGTCCCCTGGCTGTGTTGTGGCTCATGACTGCTTGTGAAATTAATCAGCTTGGCTCTTTGAAAACATGTTTCCTGGACACTAGTACATCGTTAAGGCCCCAGGAAGCTTGTCCATGACTTGTTTACAGCAGTGACTGCATTTCCAGAAATTGTGTAATTGACTATTTATTCTTTCTTTGCTACTTTCTCTATTCCATAACAAGGAAATTTAAAGACAGGGGATGTCAAATGACTCCCCTATAAAATTTAGACTTAATTTAATTAAAATTTAAGAAATAAACTTGATTCTTTATTTCAAAATTGGGTAAATATTGCCTCTTTCTAATTTTTTTCACCCTGAAAGTCTCTAGGCTTTCAGTCGGTTTTAACAGCAGAAACATGGTTCACTAGGAATAACAGCTATTTTTATGATACACTTATCTTGAGACTGTATAATCTCCTTCTGCTAACGTTGTTTAAAATAGAACATAGAATAGAGCTCGTCTGTCTGAGATCTTTTAAAACCTCTGATGAGAATACTTAAGATGACCACAAGTACAGTACAAGGATTGCTAGGAAATCAGTCGCTTGCCTCTGCGATTGAGTGAGCGTAGTCCTTCAGTCATGTCCGACTCTTTGTGACCCCATGGGCTGTAGCCTCCAGGCTCCTCTGTCCTTGGGGTTTTCCAGGCAAGCATACTGGAGTGGGTTGCTATTTCCTTCTCCAGGGGATCTTCCCGATGCAGGGACTGAACCCTGGTCTCCTGCATTACAGGCAGATTCTATACTATCTGAGTCACCAGGGAAGCCTCTGTGATTATTGGACAGAAATGTTTATTTCAAAGCTCTGTAGGATAGACAAACAAATGTATTTAACTAATGGCCACAGCTCCGTGGGCCTGACAAATTCCTTTCAGAAAGTCTGTAAAGATCGTCATTCCTGTGAGCATAACTGGATAATTTACTACATGCTTCTGTGTGCTCAGTCATGTCTGACTCTGTGACTCCATGGGCTTTAACCCGCCAGGCTCTTCTGTCAGTGGGATTCTCCAGGCAAGAATACTGGAGTGTGTTGCCATTTCCTCCTCCAGGGTATCTTCCCAACCTAGGGATTGAACACAAGTCTCCTGCGGCGCCGGGGTCCAGCCCCCGCAGGATCCAGGGAAACCCGAAGGAGAAACAGCTTCGGCGATTGCGATTGATTTAGAGAGAGAGATAAGGAAAGAATGTTGAAGATACGAAAATAGAGGAGAGAAAGAGGCTGATATTCCTTGGTTTACATAGAAAGCCAATAAAACTCTGAGACAAGAAGTTTGCCCTGTTCACGGAGGCCACAGGTGCCCTCCCGGTCTCCCGAGGGAATGAAGATACAGAACGTCTTCCCGTTCAGGTCTTAGAAACCTGGGCAGATAAGTGAACGCAGGGAGCCTCTATGCTCCAAGGGATCAGCCTGAAAAAGAGAGGGAGAGGGAGAGAAAGAGAGAGAGAGAGAAAGAAAGATAGAAGAAAAAACATGGGGTGACCAAGCTGTTTTGATGAGCGAGGCCCAAAAGCTTTATTTTTCAAAAGGTACTTTTATACCTTGCCTTATACATAGAGGGAAATGAAAGATGCAAGGTCATACAGAGTCAGCCCAAACATTCCAGCAGTTTTGCCCTTATCGAAAGCAGGATTTTTTTCTGCATACCTTTCCCACAAATGATGTTGTGTACAGTATCTTCTGGCCTTGGAGGCCTGTGAACATTTTACGACCGACCGTCTTTTGATAAAGGCTGCTCAACCATAAAACTTATTTACCCTCAAAGTGTTTTTTCTTCATATTTCTAGTCTATGTCAGCCTCAGAAAATGCCAAAGAGAGTTACGTTTTTCACAGAGCAAAGGTGCAGTGAGTTACAAGAAAGAACCAATTAGCGCAAAGATCTAATGTGGTTAATTTCAAGGCTACAGTTGTTTTTCTTACATTCTCACTATGTTAACTAATGCATTCCCAGGGGCACAGTGGATAAGAGATATGGGAACTTAGCAACAAGCATTGGCCCAATAATGAAATCCTACATCAGCACTACTCTAATAACTTTTAACTGTTTCAAAGGCTCTATGTTTTAGGCTTTCCGTGCCTCTCACAGTTGGAGGCTGTAAATAATCACATGCATAGCTGTAAGAGTCTGGATATACCTGCCGAGCAAGCTAGAATGCTAACAGAGGGGGTTCGATTTGAAATATTCCTCTCATGTCCAGGAGACTTATTAGCTATAGCCCTAAGTTGATTTTCTCCAGAGAAAGGTGGTCAGGGTTAGCCCCCTGTTAATGTCAGAGGAGTTGGTGAAAGTCATGAAATAGTAAAACAGACAGATTCTGGTTTTGGGGTAGATACTCGAGGAAGCCTAGAGAGCCCCTTGAGTCCTGAAGCTTTGCCTAACAGTTCTCTTCCATGTGACCCTGTCATGGGGGTGATCTCCCGTGGCGGCTCCCAGCACTGCGACTCCTGCATTGCAGGCGGATTCTTCACCTGCTGAGCCATGGAGGAAGCCCACAGTTTTACCATGGAAAGACCTTAAAAGGTCAGTTAGCCAATCTTCCTGCTTTTGGATAAAGACAAATGATAAGAAATAGTCAAAGGTACTATTCTTAGCTGCCCTACTTTTGTGCACGTGTTCTGACCTCACTTCATGTGATTTCCTCCTTTTTAGACATGAAGCTTTTTTTAGTGCAGTCACTTAATATCCTTATTTAACATTCCCATTAGGGTTCAATGATGTGTAGGCTATACAGTCAGGAGTGAGTTTGTTAAGGCTTCATTGTATAATCATAATGTTTTCTCAGATTATTCCCTCAGGTATAAACCTCTTGGCTGAATTTGTCTTTAGAGTGCCCACTTGGTCAAGAAATCTCTCTTAAAAATATCTGAAAAGACTCTTTAGTGTGGGATTCAGTGTCAATGATTTGTTGGCATTGGTCAAACCCACTATATGGCCAAAAAGCTGTATCCCACCATACTGATCAATGCGTTTGCAGGCTGACCTGGTTCAGACTGACCTGCAGTCCTTTCCAATCCTTTTTCTCTCTTGCTTTCATCTTTCACTATAGAGGCTGGAAAAGGTTTCTAAAAAATTCTCTCTCCCGCCTCTTTTGCTAAAAGGGGCCACCCCTGGGACACAGTTCTGCCCAAGTGGAAGTCTGCTAAGACTGTGTCTCAGAAAATGTCACTTTTTAAGTTAACAGGGACTGACTTGGCGAGTCCGGTCCTCCACTGCTTGTTTTAGCAGCTAACAAGGATGAGCCTAGAGTTACAGCAACCATCTTGGGATGGTTCCATTCCACCCAGCACAGGGGAATCACAGAAACAAGGGTGTTACATAACTGAGCTTCTAGATCAATGCCAGCAACCACCTACCTCCAGATGGCTTTTTAAGTGACAAAAATAAATTTCTATTTAATTTCAGCCACTGTTTCATTATATGTACCTGAAAGTATACGGTATATGTATACATACATATATATACTTATAATGTATAAATATAACAAAGTTCTGGGTTTCTATCAGTTTATCCTCACTAGGGATCTGATAAGAAGCTGGAGGTTGAAATGGCAAAGAGATTTTTCTTGGACCCAGTCAGATTTCTTCTCTTTTGTTATTTTTGTTTGCTGACTCAAATTAGTGTCATAATTGCCTGTGCTAAATTCTACTTTTTAAAACAATTTCAGAACATTCTAAGTCTTTCAGAATTAATTCAAAATTTAGATTTTGAACAGAATCTTTACTGACAGCATTTCTGTCTCCTCACCATTGTGATACCGAAATTTATGATTTGTTCTTTGAAATATTTAATCAGATTGACAATTCAGCTGCTCTTTCATCTAAAAATAATGGCGTTGCTGCTTGGGGGGTCGTCACTAGTCTGCTTCACTGTTGCCTCTCACTGTGAGAGAGAGTGAATCTTCGCAGTTGACCCCAAATTACATTGAATGGAGATCTCAACCTAGGTAGGAAAGAAGAGTTGCTTGGTGGGGTCATGCACTCTATGAAATTTCCTCTGTGGTACCATCAGAAATATTTTCTGGCTACCGCCACTTGAGATTTTATTATTTAACCATTTCCTGTGGACTTAGTTCTAAAGCTACATTTGAATAAAAATCTGCAGTGCTTATTATGCATTTATTAGGTGCCCAGTAAAAATATAGTATTTATATGCTAAGTGACAAAATTGAGATTAAAAGAAACTTTACTGATTTCTCTTGTTTGACTCTCTTGACTCATTTAGAATATAGTTTGTATATAAGTTAAGGTTGTGAGTCAGCTTTACAGGAAGAAGTTAGCAAATTAACATTGTAATTGAAATAGCCAGAAAATTTCAAAGAATACATCAAAACTAATTGTGGAAGAAAAGTTTAGGAAAATTAGTAAAGTAACATGTTCAGTTCAGTTCAGTCGCTCAGTCATGTCTGACTTTTCAACCCATGAATCGCAGCACGCCAGGCCTCCCTGTCCATCACCAATTCCTGCAGTTCACTCAAACTCACGTCCATCGAGTCAGTGATGCCATCCAACCATCTCATCCTCTGTCGTCCCCTTCTCCTCCGGCCCCCAATCCCTCCCAGCATCAGAGTCTTGTCCAATGAGTCAACTCTTCTCATGAGGTGGCCAAAGTACTGGAGTTTCAGCTTTAGCATCTTTCCTTCCAAAGAACACCCAGGGCTGATCTCTTTCAGAATGGACTGGTTGGATCTCCTTGCAGTCCAAGGGACTCTCAAGAGTCTTCTCCAACACCACAGTTCAAAAGCATCAATTCTTCGGCACTCAGCTTTCTTCATAGTTCAACTCTCACATCCATACATGACCACTGGAAAAACCATAGCCTTGACTAGACGGACCTTTGTTGGCAAAGTAATGTCTCTGCTTTTCTATATGCTATCTAGGTTGCTCATAACTTTCCTTCCAAGGAGTAAGTATCTTTTAATTTAATGGCTGCAGTCACCATCTGCAGTGATTTTAGAGCCCCCCCCAAATAACATGAAGCACTAACAAATTATGATTTTCAAGAAAGTAATACCAGAGATTTACAAATCACTATTAGGGTCTCACAAATGCTGTACTGGTAATTAAATACATCTCTTGAGCTTTTTGCATCTGGTCTTGGATGGAGGACTAGAAAAGCCAGAGAAACACAGCTTTGACTTTTTTGTTGTTGTTCAGTCACTCGGTCATGTCTTACTATTTGCAACTCTGTGGACTGCAGCATGCCAGCCTTCCCTGTCCTTCACTATTTCCCGGACATTGCTCAAACTCATGTCCATTGAGTCAATGATACCATCCAAACACCTCATCCTCTGTCTCCCAATTCTATTCTTGCCCTTAATCTTTCTCTGCATTAGGGTCTTTCCCAATGAGTCAGCTCTTCACATCAGGTGGCCAAAGTATTGGAGCTTAACCTTTTGTTTGGCTGTATTAATTCAACTGAGGGTAATGCAGCTTAAGTGAAGTAAAGTATGAGAATAAAAAACCAGAAAGACCTTTGAGACTAAGCCAGGGCTGGAGCCCTAGAACTTGGCCCTTTTCTTACTTTTTTGAAGCACAACATCACTTGGAACTTTCTGCCATTCTCAAACCTTCCCAGCACTTGTAGTCATAGGCTTCTGATCAGATGCTTCCCCTAGAAGTCCTTTTCTCTGCTGTAAAACTCCTAGTCAAGGATAAAATGTTAAGCCTTCTGCAAAACATTCATAAAGACTTCAAAACATTTTGATTTCTATCCTGTATGCTCTCAGGGCACCTGCACAGCTTGTGTACACATGCAGAGTTTATATATTCTAACACCATCACATATTATGGTAATTTGTTGATTTATATGTCTTTCTCCCTTCCTAGATATTAATTCTGTGAGAGTAGGAGCTGTGACTCATTTATCTCCCTAAACCAGGACCTCACAATGCCTGAGACAGAGTAAGTGTGCAATAAATCTTTGTCAAGTTGATGAGTCTCCTAGAAAGGGAATGACTCAGCAGTAATTTCAGTGGCGGTAACATAAATGTTGCATTACCACAGGTCTTAGGATCAGGGTAGGGGGAAAATCAGTTCAGATTAAATAATGATTTTTAGCAATTTAGAACTTGTGCATGCATACTTAGTCACTCAGTTGTGTCTGACTCTTTGCGGCCCCATGGACTGTAGCCAACCAGGCTCCGCTGTCAATGGGATTTCTCAGGTAAGAATACTGGAATGGGTTGCCATTTCCTCCTCCAGGGGATCTTCCTGACTTAGGGATCAAAACCCTGTGTCTTCTGTATTGTAAGCAGATTCTTTATCTGCTGAACCATCAAGGGAGCCCCTAGAATTTGTTTATAAGGTGCTTAATCATGCCAATATTTATCAGCTACCTTCAGGTGTAAGAAAGAGACATCTTGATTCAAGTTGGCTCAGACAATAAGGGAACTTGTTGTCCAAACAAAAGAAAGTACTGAGACAGAGCAGGCTGAGAGTGGAATGAAATCAGGACTCCAGCTTCATGACTTCAGGATTCTTTTGGCTCCTCCTCCTTCCTTCCTCTGGGCTTTGACCTCAGACTGGCTTTCTTCATCATTGGCAGGTGGCTGCCAGCAGCATGGGCAGTAACACACATTCTTTTCTGGAGTAGACCTCCCTTCTTATCACAGAGCAAATACTCCTCCCTTTAGGCTGATTGGTTCCACTTAAAGTGAAAGAAAATCAAGTTGCTTAGATGTGTCCGACTCTTTGTGACCCCACGGACTGCAGCCTACCAGGCTCCTCTGTCCATGGGATTTTCCAGGCAAGAGTACTGGAGTGGGTTTCCATTGTCTTCTCCAGGGGATCTTCCCAACTCAGGGATTGAACCCAGGTCTCCTGCATTGCAGGCAGACACTTTACCATCTGAGCCACCAGGGAAGTCCTTAAGTTCCACTTAAGTTGTGCATTAGCCCTGACTATTATGATATTATGATTGCAATGTAGCCCTGGTTTCTTTAAAAATATTTTCTGTAATTCATTTGCATATAGGATTATTTTAGTAGGTAGCATCAGGGCCTCAGTAGAAGGCCTTGTCCTGTGAAATATTCTCCAGCACATCTACTCCCATCCTTAATATTCACAGTATTTGAATGAAGCAAAGATGAGATGCTTTCCACGGTGGGATGGAAGCTGGTTTGGGAAGCAGTCTCTAGGAAGACTCAGCCAATGACTCTTCTCACCTGCCAATCGGATGTGTTCAGATGGGAGTCTTAGTCAGGGACATGGTCACTAATGCCACCTGGCAGGTTCCTGAGAAAAAGAGTGAGGACTTCCTTTCTGCAAACTGCTCTATGGTATGAAAGAGGTACTAAATGGGATGCATTTAGCTCCTGTGAAAAGTAACTCTGGCAGTGAGAGAAGGTGAATTCTCCCCAGCTAATTACGGTCATTTTGTGAATACCATGTCACTTCCTGGAAATATATTGGTTGGCCCAAAAGTTTGTTCGGGTTTTTCCATGAAATGTTACAAAAAACCCAAATGAACTTTGGGGCCAACCCTATAGTAAATATGGAGAAGAGTGTGGCACCCCACTCCAGTATTCTTGCCTGGAGAATCCTGTGGATGGAAGAGCCTGGTGGGCTGCTGTCCATGGGGTCACACAGAGTTGGACACGACTGAAGCGACTTAGCGTTAGCATTATGATTGACAAGGAAAGCCATTTAATGAACCCAGGTGGCACTAGTGGTAAAGAACCCACCTGCCAGTGCAGGAGAAATAAGAGACACGGGTTCCATCCCTGGGTCAGGAAGAGCCCGTGGAGGAGGTGATGGCAACCTACTCCAGTATCCTTGCCTGGAGAATCCCATGGACAGAGGAGCCTGGTGGGCTATAGTCCATGGGGTCACAAAGAGTTGGACATGACTGAAGTGACTTGAATGCATGCAATATAGTTGGAATGACTGTGATTGGCTTACTAGTCTGGAGACTCTCTTGAAATTGTAGGAAATTAACTTCCCCCAACCAAGCAGGCTGAGCGTGGGAAGGTGTGAAGGCTAAGAGCACAGACAGCCCCACTGCCTGCATTCAGATTTCTGCCTCTTCTGCTTACCTGCTCTGTGAATTAGCACAAGCTAACTCTAACTCAGATTCTTCATTTTTAGTAGGAGTGATAACAGTACTTACTTCATAAAGTTACCCTGAGGTTTAGTGTGTCATTAGATGTAAATTATTAAGAAACAGAGAAGGCACTACTGAAGTGTTAGCTCTCACTTTTTGATTATTTAACCAAAATTGGTGTTATATTAAAAAGGTGAAAGCAATGAATAGATTCTATGTAGGCAAGCGGCAATGGTCATTACGTAAGTTTTTGTGTTCTTTATCAAGTTAGCTGTTGGGCCAGTGTGTGTTCTGTAATTTATTGTTTAGAGCCATGTACACAGTTATACTGAGAAAATCAGTGTCTTCAAAGCAACTCGAATATAAGATGTAAAAAGAACTCTTACAGGGACTTCCCTGGTGGTCCAGTGGTTAAGAATCCACCTTGCAGTGCAGGGGACTCAAATTTGATCCCTGGTCAGGCAACAAAGATCCCACAAGTCACAGAGCAATTAAGCTTGTGAACCACAACTACTGAACCTACACACGACAACTAAAAAGTCCCTGTGCTGCAACAAAAGATCCCAAATGATGCAACAAAGATTCCATGTGCTTCAACTAAGACCTGATGCAGCCAAATAAATAAATAAAAATATTAAAGAGCTCTTACAGTTAGTATTATGTCATACACACAGGATTGAAAGAGATAGGTTACGCAAGCAATTGGATATCCTAAGAAGAGATTGTGTCAGTGTCCAAGGATTAGGGAGTCTTCTAGAGTTTCCCAAATTTCAGTGTTAAGTTTGACAAGAAAATTTCTTAGGCTCAAAGAGACCACATGATGCCATTCAAAATAGAAAAGCCAGGGACACTTAGGCTCAGCCCTTTGATTATCCCTCTGAAAGTTACCTTTTAAACTGGTTGCTGTCATTTTATTGCTCTCCAACACGTCTTCTGGGAACCACAAAATGCACATATGCACTCTGTATGGTACTTGATAGTCCCTCCCGGATGTTCGCAGGAAGTGTCATAAGCCACATTATGGTTCTTAAAGGACACTGTATTTATTAGAGTTGCTTCTAAGCTGGCACTTCACTTATTAATGCTGAAAGGTGTTATTAAGGACTATTGTGAATTCAACCACTAGAAATGACCTTTTGTTTGATGTATATTAAAGAGAAGCATAAGATCCAGTAAGTATTCAGTTCAGTTCAGTTGCTCAGTCGTGTCCGACCCTTTGCGACCCCATGAATCGCAGCACGTCAAGCCTCCCTGTCCATCACCATCTCCTGGAGTTCACTCAGACTCACATCCATTGAGTCCGTGATGCCATCCAGCCATCTCATCCTTGGTCATCTCCTTCTCCTCCTGCCCGCAATCCCTCCCAGCATCAGAGTCTTTTCCAATGAGTCAACTCTTCGCATGAGGTATCCAAAGTACTGGAGTTTCAGCTTTAGCATCATTCCTTCCAAAGAAATCCCAGGGCTGATCTCCTTCAGAATGGACTGGTTGGATCTCCTTGCAGTCCAAGGGACTCTCAAGAGTCTTCTCCAACACCACACTTCAAAAGCATCAATTCTTCGGCACTCAGCCTTCTTCACAGTCCAACTCTCACATCCATACATGACCACAGGAAAAACCATAGCCTTGACTAGACGGATCTTAGTCAGCGAAGTAATGTCTCTGCTTTTCAATATGCTATCTAGGTTGGTCATAACTTTTCTTCCAAGGAGTAAGCATCTTTTAATTTCATGGCTGCAGTCACCATCTGCAGTGATTTTGGAGCCCCCAAAAATAAAGTCTGACACTGTTTCCACTGTTTCCCCATCTATTTCCCATGAAGTGATGGGACCAGATGCCATGATCTTCGTTTTCTGAATGTTGAGCTTTAAGCCAACTTTTTCACTCTCCTCTTTCACTTTCATCAAGAGGCTTTTTAGCTCCTCTTCACTTTCTGCCATAAGGGTGGTGTCATCTGCATATCTGAGGTTATTGATATTTCTCCCGGCAATCTTGATTCCAGCTTGTGTTTTTTCCAACCCAGCGTTTCTCATGATGTACTCTGCATAGAAGTTAAATAAGCAGGGTGACAATATACAGCCTTGACGTACTCCTTTTCCTATTTGGAACCAGTCTGTTGTTCCATGTCCAGTTCTGACTGTTGCTTCCTGACCTGCATATAGATTTCTCAAGAGGCAGGTTAGGTGGTCTGGTATTCCCATCTCTTTCAGAATTTTCCACAGCTGATTGTGATGAAATTGCAGGTGTCTCAAATATAAGAAGCTTTACCTTTTGCATAACCCTTGTTGCAGTGTCTTCTCCGATTTCATGTTGTCATTCATTAAAAATGATTCTACGTGGATGTGTTGTAGTGTCACAGATTATTAAGATGCACAAAATGGTTGGCATTATTTTTCTAAATGTTTTAAAAAAGTATGTAATACTTCTCTTTTTCATACAGATTTTCTCCCCTAAGCTTTATGCTTCTTTAGTTGTAATGTAAGAATTATAAAGAACACCTGGAAAAGTGTGTATCTGTATAGCACTGTGGATGTCCTAGTATAGGTCTCTACTTATGTGACTTTAAAAAATATAGCTGTGTTGGGTCTTAGTTGTGTCAAGTGGGATCTTTGCTGTAGCGCGCTGGCTCAGTAGTTGCAGAGTGTAAGGTTAGTTGTCCCACAGCATGGCACGTGGATATTAGTTCCCTGACCAGGGATGGAACCTGCATCCCCTGCACTGGAAAGTGGATTCTTAATCTCTAGACCACCAGGGAAGTCCCCACTTATGTGACTCTTAAATACATGCTTCCATTTGGTCCTCTTTGCACTCCAGCATTAATCAGGAAACGAATATTTATTGAGTTGCTACTACCTGCCAGGTAGTGTTCCCTGTATAGCAGTGAATCGAAAGTCACACCTGCCATTGTGAAACTCACTACATTCTCGTGGGTTCAGGAGGAAGTTAGGCTTACAGGGGAGGACAGACAGTAAACAAGCCAAGAAAGAAACTGTAAGTTTGCAAAGAACAGGGCCATGGACTGAGCAAAGCAGGAAATAGGGATTCAGAGTACTAGGGCTGGCAGGTAATCACTTCATTACCTAGGTGATCAGGGAAGATGTCAGTGGGCATGTGATGTTTGAACCAAGACTGGAAGCACCCTAAGGCAGGAGATACAAGAGAGTTTCAGATGGAGCGAAGAATGTGTGCAAAGGTCCTGAGGTGGGAGTGTGCCTAAGGTATCTGGGGAGCTACTAAGAGTGTCTGGAGTGGAACAGGTGAGGTAAGGAAGAGTAGAGAACAAGCTTAGAGACTCTGAGGGTGCCAGACTATCTACCCTGATAGAGAGGATTTGGGATTTGACTCTGAATGCATTTGGAGTCATTTGGGGTTTTGACCAGGGAAGAAAGCATGGTTTCTCTGGTGACTGCGTATTGAATAGACCAAATGTGCATGCTAAGTTGCTTCAGTCATGTCCAACTCTTTGCAGTCCAGGCTTCTCTGTCCATGGGATTCTCCAGGCAAGAATACTGCAGTGGGTTGCCATGCCATCCCCAGAGGATCTTCCACCTCAGAGATCAAACGTGTGTCTCCTGCACTAGTAGGCAGATTCTTTATGACTGAGCCACCTGGGAAGCCTGAGGTTATGCAGAACGTTAAAGTATTTTAAAAAATACACATCAGATCACATCACTCTTCTGCTTTAAATTCCTCTGTGTTTCATTTTGTGATATGAACTTTCTACCTTGGCAGTTGACCTTGATGGCTACTCCATTTCTTCCAAGGGATTCTTGCCCACAGTAGTAAATATAATGGTCATCTGAGTTTAATTCACCCATTCCAGTCCATTTTAGTTCACTGATTCATAAAATGTCAATCTTTTCTCTTGCCATCTCCTGTTTGACCACTTCCAGTTTGCCTTGATACATGGACCTAACATTCCAGGTTCCTATGCAATTTTTCCTATTGCTCTTCATAGCATCAGACTTTGCTTCTATCACCAGTCACATCCACAACTGGGTGTTGTTTTTGCTTTGGCTCCATCTCTCCATTCTTTCTGGATTTATTTCTCCACTGCTCTCCAGTAGCATATTGGACACCTACTGACCTGGGGAGTTCATCTTTCAGTGTCCTATCTTTTCGCCTTTTCATACTGTTCATGGGGTTCTCAAGGCAAGAATACTGAAGTGGTTTGCCATTCCCTTCTCCAATGGAGCACGTTTTGTCAGAACTCTCCACCATGACCTGTTCATCTTAGGTGGCCCTACGCAGCATGGCTCATAGTTTCAATGAGTTAGACAAGGCTGTGGTCCATGTGATCAGATTGGTTAGTTTTCTGTGCTTGTGGTTTTCAGTCTGTCTGCCCTCTGATGGAGAAGGTTAAGACCCTTATGGCAGAAAGCGAAGAATAACTAAAGAGCCTCTTGTTGAAAGTGAAAGAGGAGAGTGAAAAAGTTGGCTTAAAACTCAACATTAAGAAGATTAAGATCATGGCATCTGGTCCCATCACTTCATGGCAAATAGATGGTGAAACAGTGGAAACAATGACAGACTTTATTTTTTGGGGCTCCAAAATCACTGCAGATGGTGACTGCAGCCATGAAATTAAAAGAGACTTGCTCTTTGAAAGAAAAGTTATGACCAACATAGACAGCATATTAAAAAGCAGAGACATTACTTTGTCAACAAAGGTCCGTCTAGTCAAAGCTATGGTTTTTCCAGTACTCATGTATGGACGTGAGAGTTGGACTATAAAGAAAGCTGAGTGCCGAAGAATTGATGCTTTTGAACTGTGGTGTTGGAGAAGACTCCTGAGAGTCCCTTGGACTGCAAGGAAATCCAACCTAAAGGAAATCAGTCCTGAATATTCATTGGAAGGACTGATGCTGAAACTGAAACTCCAATCCTTTGGCCACCTGATTCGAAGAACTGACTCATTTGAAAAGACCCTGATGCTGGGAAAGATTGAAGGCAGGAGGAGAAGGGGACGACAGAGGATGAGATGGTTGGATGGCATCACCGACTCAATGGACATGAGTTTGAGTAAACTCTGGGAGTTGATAATGGACAGGGAGGCCTGGTGTGCTGCGGTCCATGGGGTCACTAAGAGTCAGACACGACTGAGCAACTGAACTGAACTGACGACCTTGGCAGTATTAATCACATTATAATCTGACCTACGTTTCTATCTGTCCTTATCAAAGGCCTCAAGACTTGACTCCCTTTGCCAGGCATATTCTTTTCTCTCTTTTCCAGTTGGCTCACATCTACTCATCTTTCAGGACATGTGGTAAACTGAATAATGTTCTCTCACTCCAAATATCTACATCCAGATTTCCAGAACTCATGACAATGATACCTTACATAGTAAAACACTTTGCAGGTGTGATTGAATTTAGACTCTTGCCATCAGGCTGTTACCCTGTATTATTCAGGTGGACTCAGTGTAACCACAAGAGTCCCTATGAATTGGGGAGGAGGGTCAGAGTCAGGAGAAAGAGATTTGGTAACTGAAGCAGAGATCAGAAGGAGAGAGATTTGAAAGTCCTACATTGCTATTGACTTTGAAGATGCAGGAAGGTGGTCACGATCCAAGGAGTGTAGGAGGCCCTAGAAGCTGGTCAAGGCAGCTGATGCTCCCTCAGAGCCTCCAAGGGGAGCTATCTCAGCCAACACTTTGACTTTAGCCTGGGGGAACTGACTGTGGACTTGACCTCCAGGAACTGTTGTTCAGTTGCTCAGTCGTGTTCGACTCTTTTCAACCCTGTGGAGTGCAGCACAACACCCTTCCCTGTCTTTCACTGTTTCCTGGAGATTGCTCAAACTCTTGTCCATTAAGTTGATGATGCCATCCAACCATCTCATCCCCTGTTGCCCCCTTTCCTCCTGCCCCCAATCTTTCCCAGCATCAGGGTCTTTTCCAATGAGTTGCTTCTTTGTGTCAGATGGCCAAAGTATTGGAGCTTCAGCATCAGTCCTTACAGTGAATACTCAGGGTTGATTTCCTTTAGAATTGACTGGTTTGATCTCCTTGCTGTTCAAGGGACTTTCAAGAGCCTTTTCTAGTACCACAACTCAAAAGCATCAGTTCTTCAACACTCAGCCTTCTTTGTGGTCCAACTCTCACATCCGTACATGACTACTGGAAAAACCATAGCTTTGACCACAAAGACCTTTGTAGGCAAAATAATGCCTCTGCTTTTTAGTACGCTGTCTATATTTGTCATAGCTTTTGTTCCAAGGAGTACGCATCTTGTAATTTCATGGCTGCAGTCACTGCCCACAGTGATTTTGGAGCCCAAGAAAATAAAATCTGTCACTATTTACATTTTTTCCCCCTATTTATTTGCCATGATGTGATGGGACTGGATGCCATGGTCTTTGTTTTTTGAATGTTGAGTTTTAAGCCAGATTTTTCACTCTCCTCTTTCACCTTCATCAAGAGGCTGTTTAGATCCTCTTTGTTTTCTGCCATTAGGGTGGTGTCATCCACATATCAGAGGTTATTGATATTTCTGCCAGCAGTCTTTAAGGTATTATGCTTGTAATAATTTGTTGTAGCAGCAGTGGGAAATTAATAGGGGACATAAATCTCTCTCTCTCTCTCTTTTGTAGTGAAACAAGGAGGGAAAAGAGTACACTACATATGACTAGACACGCAGGTGCTCTCAGAGAGAGTTACATATTCATAGCAGTTTGAATCACCTATGTGGGGCATTTCTTCTGGGATTCCTTTGGCCAGTCAGTTTGATTTGGCTTATTCTAAGTCTGTGTTGGGCTTATCTCAGGATCCTCCCATGTGCAGGCATGCATTGCTCAGCCGAGATGGATTCCAGCAAAGAGGCCTATGGGTAGCTTTGGCATCACTCCCCTTTTGACCTTCAAGGAGCTTTCTAGTCAAGAAGGTCTCCCTGACTTTGAGAATGAGAAATATGTGGTCTCTTTGCTGGGCAGGGCCCAGCCTCCTCTCTCAGTTGTCCTGTTGATATTTCAGAGTTTCTGTCCTCAGAGAATGAACTCCAGGGCTCACCTGGGGTGGGAGGGGCATCTTCTCTTTCTGAAACTTGTCCTCAGCACTGTTCACCTCCAGCCCTGCTGACTCAGGTGCTGGAGTCCAGCAGCGCCTCGTCTACTCAGCTATCAGCACTTTGCTCACCACTTTGCAACTGTTTACTTGTCTGTCTTTCTCTGGACTGTGAAAGATGCTTGAGGGAAGTGGTTTTTGTTTTTGTTTTTTTAACCTCATTTATCTTTATATTTTCAGTACAAATCACTGAACTTGGCAAATAGTGGATATTCAATAAAAGATGAGTGACTTTCCATTACTATGTGATATATGTCAATTACCACTAACAGAGAGTAGAAATGCATCTTACTACATTTTAATGAAATATAACAAGTATATTGAGAAGTGTACAGAGCCCAAGTGTGCAGTATGATGGATTTTCATGAGGTGAACACATCCACATCATTAGCCAGATCAAGAAATGAAACATTGTGGGCACCCAGGAGCCCTCCTTGTGTCCCACCCCTGTCCTGACCTCTAATACCAGGGAGTCTGTGCAAACAAAACATATTTTTGATAGGAATTAGGAATATTGAATTTCAAAATGAATTTCCCTTTTGATCAAGTAAGGGTGGTCAACAGAAATGTTTGAGACTCAGATAAAAATCTTTCCTTCTAAGGCCTCAGTTTCTTCATCTAGAAAGCAAGGGGGTGCCCAGTAATCTCAGTTCATTTCTGTGTGTGAGTCTAAGAATTGGTTTCTGTTATGTCTGGGTGAATTTGATAATGCAGGAAAATTGGATTTTATCATTAAAGCTTGTATGTTATTAAATTATAGGAGTAATATGATATAATCCAGATTCTTTACCTGGAAAATGAATGTAGCACCAGAGTAGAGGAGCAGTGACTGGTTATGATTTTTATTTTTCTTGGTTCCTCTCTTTCTGCCTAATCTGCTGTTGCATGCTTTTAGTAAATGCATGAAGGCATCTGCCTACTTTATTAAGTAAATAAGATGGTTAAAATTTTTCTTACAAAGACATGGACTTCCTGAAAAGGTCTTAGAGATTGCTGATTTCAGTCTAATATTATAACTTCCCCCTTAATGTACAGGACAGTGTTTCTAGAGTATTCTAAACTTTGAGAGCTAGAGGATTAACCCTGGGGTCAGTGAGTAAAAATCCATGTTAATAAGGAAACTGACAATGATGATATTAAATAGAAAAGTTGATTTGTTCAATTGTTTAGAAAAGAAAACAAATTCTCTTTACTTGTTAATAGATTTGTCAGAGGATCACTCATTTATTTTACTAAAGTGTTTTGTGTTGAAGATTTGGGCTAGGTATTCATGGTTTAAATGAAAGTAGTCAAGATACTATTTTAAAGAAAATGAAAGTGAAAACCAAATATCTAACAAAGACATAAAAAGAAAATGGTTCTTATTTTGTAAGTAGCATTATAATTTATATCAAATTCAACTCAGAATTTTGAATATAACCTATCCTGAATTTTGGAATATATTTTTGTAAGAATATTATTGTCTATTACTCAAAGGATGATAGAAAAAGTACTACTTATTGAACAAATAATATATATCAGAATTTTTACATTAATTTCTTATTTTTATGACTCCATATGTCAACCCTGAAACAGAGATACTATTTTTCCCATTTTATGTATAAGTTAATGGAAGCACTGAAAGATCAAATTCAAGGTCACATAGTTAGTTCACTGTGAGTCCTGCATTTTAGTACAGAGACACTGACTCTATAGTTTCATTTTTTTAAATTTTCTTCATGCTAGGCAGCTTCACTCTGATACATATTATGATTGAGAAGACAGTCATTTTACATATGATTCTTGGTTTTAAAGGAAAAGCCTTGGCCTATTATCTTTTTTCCTCTTCTTTCATCTAAAATCAGTGTCACCTAGAATGTGTAACTTGGAAAGCACACAACCTTGGGAAACACAATACCGTATCCTGGGCTTCTGAGCATCTCTTCTTGGTTCTTGCAATGACTGCCACAAGGATGGGTAGGTTAAGAGAACCTGATCAAAGTGAAATGGTCAGAAAAATCTGTGGTTGCTTTAGAAGGTGCCTAGGGTAGAAAGGTGCTAAACCAAAGGGGTGAGAAATAGTTCTTTCCAGCCTGCTGTACAAGGTGGTACCTTTCCACTTTTTTTCAGACTCAGGGGGTAAGGATAGCCTTGAAAATCCACCACCAAAATGTTAGTTAGAAGAAATCAAGCGTTGAAAAACATCATGCTCTTTTATTCCCATTAATAGAATAGAAGGATAAGTTGTGGTTTATTTACTCAATGAAATCTTTTACAATAGTAAAAATGATACATTGAGTGGCATGCACCAGCATGGATGAATTTGGGGAGTATAATGTTGAGTGAAAGGAAAATTTCAAAGATTGTATATAATATGATTCTAGACTGCCAAGCACTTGCTTGTCACTGGTGTGTCAACTTTCAAAGGATGCTCTCTGGGGAGGGAGATTCATGCCTGGAAGAAGCAAAATAGCTGAGACATACCTATTCAGCCAAATCTTTGTGGCAGTCACTCAGAAAATTTATTTTCCCTAGAATGTTTTTAAACTAGTTCTTCCCCATACTATGAAAGTGAAAAATGAAAGCCAAAGTCATTCAGTCGTGTCTGACTCTGCAACCCTACGGACTATAGAGTCCATGGAATTCTCCAGGGCAGAATATTGGAGTGGGTAGCCTTTCTCTTCTCCAGGGTGTCTTCCAAACCCAGGAATCAAAGCCAGGTCTCCTGCATTGGAGGCAGATTCTTTACCAGCTGAGCCACAAGGGAAGCCCAAGAATACTGGAGTGGATAGCTTTAACTTCCAGTTATTCCTATAACTAGGCCTTATGTAACCATCAGTTATTCTGACTTTACTGAGTACTTAGATTCTGTATTATAACATATGTATTCCTGAATTACCCAAATTAGTTAAATGTATGGTTTTGCTCCTTGGGTCTTTGTGCTTGCTGCTTTGTCTATAGTTGACTACTGGCTGCTCAAAAACAAGGGCCATGACTACTTTGTGCACTTTCTGTGAAACCAAGAGCTCAGAAGATTGGAACATAAGCCTGACCTTTCTATTTCTGACATGATTCTTGGAAGATATTTAACCTCTTTGGGTCTTAGTTTCCTTAGCTTCAAAATGGGAATAGTAACTCACCTATTTACTATTAAGGGGCTTGCATTATGTAAAAAGAAAACTCTTGGAACCCCAAGAAGGGCTTTGAGGCTTGTATACATGAACAGTTTTCAGCCCTGCATGGCCTGTCATGTAGCCACCACTCCAGAAAGGACAGACCAGGAGTCACTTGTCTATGCTTTTCTTCATGTTTTTTCCTTTGGCTTTTTTTTTTAAACCAATAAAGAGGCATATGAAAGTAAATAAAAATTAAATAGAAGAGGAAGATAAAGGGAACTTTTATTACATTTCTTATTATGCATTCCCTAATACACATTTTTAGAGTATCTAGTACTCTTGCCTGGAAAATTCCATGGATGGAGGAGCCTGGAAGGCTGCAGTCCATGGGGTTGCTGAGGGTCGGACATGACTGAACGACTTCACTTTCACTTTTCACTTTCATGCATTGGAGAAGGAAATGGCAACCCACTCCAGTGTTCTTGCCTGGAGAATCCCAGGGACGGGGGAGCCTGGTGGGCTGCCGTCTATGGGGTCGCACAGAGTCGGACACGACTGAAGCGACTTAGCAGCAGCAGCAGAAGACTGAGGCAGTGGTTTGAGTAAATTACATGGTTGCATTTAGTGTGAAGATACATACTTAATAAACTCTGTTATCTATTTTTGCAAAATTGTTTTAATGTCTTGTGGAAATGAGTATAATCCAAATGTCTACCTTAGGTGTTATATTTGTGTAGACTGTGAACAGATCTAACCGATAAATTTGCTCATGTTTGTAGTACAGTCTAGCGGTCAGCGAACAATAGACCATGGGTCAATTTGGTCCACAGCTCCTTTGTAAAAATAAAGCTTTATTGGAACACAGCTATGCACTTTTGTTTATGTACAGCAGAGTTAATAGTTGTGACAGAAACTGCCTGGCCTAAAAGCCTAAAATATTTACTAATACTTTGTGATCCTTTATAGATGAAGTTCGGTGACCCCTGGTATAGACCAGTTCCAGTTAAAAATGGCCCCATTTGTTTCTCTGTAATGTAAGAGTACTTGATTCAGATATAACCTAATGTCTGGGATGCTAAACTTCTACGAATGGGACTGGCTTCATGGATACTTGGCTTAAGACTCTATTGCTGCCATCTTGAAATAATAATAAATTTTGAAAGGGGGCCTGTGTTTACATTTTGAAGGGAGCCCCACACCTTATGTAGCTAGTCCTGTCTAAAAACATGTATTTTTATAACGTTTAGAGTCAAAAACATGAGGGGAAATGATTAGTATCCCTCTACTTGGGATTCCAGGTGGCTCTGGGGTAAAGAATCCACCTGCCAATGCAGGACACGCAGGAGACACTGGTTTGATCCCTGAATTAGGAAGAGTCCCTGCAGGAGGGAATGGCAACATTCCAGTATTTTTGCCTAAAAAATCCCATGGACAGAAGAGCCTGGCAGACTACAGTCCATGGGATTGCAAAGAGTCAGATATGACTGAGTGACTGAGCACATCCCTCTAATTACTTCAACAGAAGTTGCAAGATTTAGCTAATAAAAATACAAATGCCCAATTAAATTAGAATTTCAAATAACGACCAATAAATAAGCTTTTTAGTATAAGTGTGTCTCAAATATTGCAGGTATTTTATTTGGATGTTCAACTTCTACACAACTGGTAAAATCTCTCTAGGGATGATAATAAATATGTATCTTAAATATCTACAGCGCAATTATGGGATATACTACAAAAATCATTTTAATAACCAGGGTAATATATTAGGCTATTAAAAGTCCCCTCCTTGCATTTTGACTTTCTTGTCATCATTAGTCTTGGGTGAAGATTCTAATGCTTATCAGTTCATCTTTTCTGACAAAATATTCAGCTGGAACTAAAATTGTAATATTCCTTCAATGTGTCTTTTCTAGTTATCTCAGCTTTAGATTTTTTATATTAATTTATCTTAATTGGAGGCTAATTACTTTACAATATTGTTGTGGTTTTTGCCATACATAGACATGAATCAGCCATGGGTGCACATGTGTCCCCCATCCTGAACCCCCTCCCACCTCCCTCCCCACCCCATCTCCCTGGGTTGTCCCAGAGCACCAGCTCTGAGTGCTCTGCTTCATGCATCAAACTTGCACTTGTCATCTATTTTATATATGGTAATATACATGCTTCAATGACCACTTTTTCCAGGACTGTTAAATTGCCTTTCATATCTGAGCAGATAAAAAAGGTAATTAATAAAACAAAAAGTAGCCTGAACAAGTATTTAAAAGTGCCAAGATTTTATAATTTCCAATAAAACTAGAGATGATAAAAATGTTGACTAGATGTTAGGCAATATTTTAGGATTAAAATCATTGCGGCAGTAACATTTTGCTGAAATTCAAATTGTACAAAAATAAAGGTGAACAAATCAAGGGTGGTTTTAAAGAATTAATTTATAAATTAGTTCTACAGTAGGGAGTTAGTAAGGTGAGCTTGTACAAGTACAGTTTCCTTAGTACAGAGGTACTGTATTAACTTTGATGTATTTAAATATTAGGCTTATAAGTGATATGAATCAATAATTCCAATAATCCTCTTGATTCCTCACTTTCATAGAAAGTAGAATATTCACAAAAATAATTCTGAGATAAAATTAGTAGAGATAGTTTATTTCAAAAATTAGCAGCGAACAGTAGGCTGTCATGATAGGCAAAGGTACTTCATAGTCTTTTTGAATGTTTTCTTAGAAATGAGTAAGGGAAGCTCTCTTTATATGTTACATGTTATTTTCTTTAAGTGGTAAAATTTAAAATCATATGGTAATTCATGCAGTGACATTTCACATGCTTAATCTCCCATTTAAGAAAGAAATTAATAACCTTCAAAAAGAAATACAGTCCTGAATGGGAAATATATTTTGGAATCAACCTAACTGTGTTATTTTGGTTTTTTAAATAATCACTTATATATAAAAACTGAGAAACACTTTTTCCCAAACTGTGATTGATTATTTTCAGTTCTGATAATTCAGAATTATTCTCTGAGCATGTCATTTTAATTTTGTCAGAAAATTATATTATGCATGTGGTTTTCATAAAATAAAATCCAAAAAAGTTACATTTATCATCTTGCAAAAAGTAATAAAGTTCCTATATATTTCATGTTTTTAATCTGGTCTTCAATGAAAAGCCAGTTATTTCTCTGCATTTTAAAAAATTAATTTCTTTGATGTGGACCATCTTAAAAGCCTGTATTGAATTTGTTGCAATATTACTTGTGTTTTATGTTTTTTTTTGGCCCTAAGTCTTGTGGGATCTTAGATTCCTGACCAGGGATCGAACCTGCACCCCCTGCATTGGAAGTCAAAGTCTTAATCACTGGACCACCAGGGAAGTCCCGTCCTTGCATTTTTGTTGTTCAGCTGCTCAGTCATGTCCGACTCTTTGTGACACCATGGATTGCAACACACCAGGCTTCCTTGTCCTTCACTGTCTCCGGGAGTTTGCTCAAACTCAAGTCCACTGAGCTGATGATGCCATGCAACCAGCTCATCCTCTGTCGCCCTCTTCTCCTCCTGCCCTCAGTCTTTCCCACCATGAGGGTCTTTTCGAACGAGTCAGCTCTTCGCATCAGGTGGCCAAAGTCTTGGAGCTTCAACTTCAGCATCAATCCTTCCAGTGAATATTCAGGGTTGATTTCCTTTAGGACTGAGTAGTTTGATCTCCTTGTCCAAGGGTCTCTCAAGAGTCTTCTCCAGGACCATAGTTCAAAAGCATCAATTCTTCAGTGCTTGGCCTTCTTTATGGTCCAACTCTCACATCCCTACACAACTACAGGGAAAACCATAGCTTTGAATAGATGGACCTTTGTCAGCAAAGTGATGTCTCTGTTTTTTAATATGCTGTCTAGGTTTGTCATAGCTTTTCTTCCAAGGAGCAAGCGTTGTTTAATTTCATGGCTGAAGTCACTGAATTTTTGATGAATATCAAAATATGAATAATTTTCTTCACAACAATATATCAGTTTCTCCTGATGGATAGTGTTTGGAGAGTGTTTACCTACAAAGACAAGTGCTGGAGAAAAGAGTTTTGTAAGTCATTTCTATATGATTAATCCTTGATAAACATTGACTAATATGCTAGGGCTTTCCCTTTTAGGTGTGGGTATTAGGTAGATTAATCTTGATGGCTCTGCATGCATATTGCTGCCATATGGTCTTTTCACAGTGACTAGTTTATTATTTTATTATAACCAAATTTTAGCTCATTGAAGATATTTTAATGATCCATAATTCATATATCTGGGAGTGTAGGCAGTAGATATGAACAAATTAGACTTCATATGGCTCCTGGAGTGTGAATGGGTCCTTTGTTCTTCCCATTAGGATTTAACTGGGATTTTTATGTTTAAACTTTACAGAAGTTCAGTGGGGTATTGGTGGACAATCTTTAGCTGCCTTGCAAACTCAAAAAGGAGGTTGAAAATGTCAATATATGGAGAATTTATTTAAAGTTTTGATTTTTGCTTTCTCTCAAAAGGCAAATTTAGAGGTGCTGTAGAATTTTAATTGCTGCATGTTTAGAACCATGCATAGTCTTGTTTCTTAATAAAATGAGTATCATTGAAGCATGGACTCAACCTGTAATTTGTAGTCATTGTTATTCATGACGGATTCAAATTAAGACATAAAGATAGGTTGACTGAAACCATACCTTACCAGGAGTCAGTATTCATTTATTCAGCAAATATGTATTGTGTGTCTACCATTGTGTCTGGTCCTGTGTAAGGTGCTAGGTATACAAACACGAATAAGAGGTATCCTCTTTTTCCAGATGCCCATTGTACAGTGAGTAGCAGACATTGTAATTCTAAGGTAAAGAGAGTGGCAGAAATATACCTGTGGTATCTTATCGTTGTTGCGGTTTAGTCACTAAGTTGTGTCTGATCCTTTTGTAGCCGCGTGGAGTGTAGCCTGCCAGGCTCCTCCGCTGTCCATGGGATTTTCCAGGTACCTTGGGAGCATAGTTTTCCTAGTCTAGATCTGGTAGGAGTGGTCTGATGAGGCTTCTAAGATGAATTTATATCTTCAGTGAAAGAAAGTATAAAAATAAAACAGAAGTGTGTGAGAGAAGGATTTCAGGCAGAAGAAATTGCATGAGGAAAGGAGAAGGGAGACAGAACATGGTATTATATGATATCAGAAGCAGTTTAAGGTTGTTAAAGCAAAATGTGAGGTGAGGATGGGAAGGAGGTATGTCTACAGAGGTGGACAGTGTCCAGTCTGAGGATCAGAGAAGGGAAGGTGGAAAGATCCATATCATTATTACTTTTTGTTTCTTTTTTACCTATTCATGTAAGAATAACATTTTTTGAGAGTCTCTGAAGATTTTTGGTTTGGCCATACATAATCTCCAAGGGTGGTCTAAGTGTCTTTTAGGACAACCCCTATCTTATAATCAATTTTGCTGACAGATGGAAAAATAATCTTAAAAACCTGAGAATAATACCATCTACGTGTCTTTTTTCAAATAGTTTTTGGTGTTCTGCAAAGAAGATATTTACATTTTGCTACCACCAGAACAAATATGGGAGGAACAGTGTGAGAAAGGCCCTTTCTCAATTTTGGTTCATTGTGGGTTTTATATTATCATGAGTGATAAGATGAATTGTGACATTCACAATGTGTTATTATTGGACATAAAATGTTTTTTTCAAAAATCAGGTAAAATAATGCATCAAGTATATTGAAAATGTGCTACCAAGTTTAGCCAGATAAATTGAATTTACAAAGCCTTGTGAGTGCACATTTCTCACATGGAGGACTTATGCTCATTTGACACGATATTGGTAAAAGTTGAAGGACAGCCATATCAGACTCTTATGGAATTACTTCTCACTATGGAAATGGTCTTCAGTTATACTTGTAATATAAAACACAGAATTCTCAAATATATTGTGCTAACATGAAATAGAAAATTAAACACCTGGCACATCTGTCATTTCTTGTTTTCTGGAACTATTTTTAAAATTCTTGAGGAGAAATCAAAGTGATAGCTTCCTCCTGGATTCTTCCATCAAGGATCACTCATTCTGAAACTGACTGAAATAATATTCGATTACAGGACTGAATCAAAATCTTAAAAGAAAAAATACGGTTTCATGCTCTTTACTAACCCGTGTGTCCAATAAAGAAGTTTCAAAATATCTTTACATTCTGGCATAATGTACTATTAATATAATGATGGGCACTAAAATAATAATCTTTCAACCTATCACTAATAATGTGCTTTTTTCTTCTATTTTAAGATTTAATTACACCTGAAATGAACACCACATTGTAAATCAACTATACCTCAATAAAAAGTTAATTTTAAAAATGTAATTACATTTGTCCCCATTGTATCTGACAGCATCTAAGGACTCTAAAATGTACCACGATCTTAAAATTGCTCTCTGAAAGTCTGGTAAAGTCTGGCTTTACATGGGGAGTAAGCCTTGGATATTTAGACACCCAGGTGATAGAAACTTGCCTGATAATTATCATGTGGACCCCTACAAACTTAGATTATTTTTTCATGAAATCATGCCTGTTTGCCAAGCTCACCTCAGTTAGAAGCAAGTGTGTGAGACAAGCTGAAAGCCAGAAAGCCCCAGGTAGTGAAAAGTATTTTTTACCTTAAAAAAAATGAAATTCCATGTTTATTTAGTGCAGTATAAGGACCGCTTGCATTACACTGTCACAAGTAAAAGGGCTTTCTTGGTCTACTCTCAGAGAAATCTGTTGTTAGGAGTCTCTCTTCTTTCCCTTTTGAAATATGCGTATATGTATGCGTATGTCTGTCTTATCTAGATCTGTTTGTATCCACATATGTCTGTGTTTGCGTGCTCAGTCGCCCAATAGTGGCTGACTTTTTGTGATCCCACGGACTGTAACCTTCCAGCTTCCTCTGTCCGTGAAATTTTCCAGGCAATAATACTGGAGTGGATTGACATTTCTTATTCCAGGAAATCTTCCTGATCCAGGGATTGAGCTTGCATCAACTGTGTCTTCTGCATTGCAGGCAGCTTTTTACTGCTGAGCCACCAGGGAAACCCCTATGTATATATATATATATCTAACAGACTGTATATGTGGGCTCAGTTGCTTCAATCCTGTCCCACTCGTTGCCACCTATAGCCCGCCAGGCTCCTCCGTCCATGGGAGTCTCCAGACAAGAACAGTGGAGTGGGTTGTCATGCCTTCCTCCAGGGAAGCTTCCAGATCTAGGAATTGAATTCGTGTCTCTTGCATTGCAGGCAGATTCTTTACCCACTGAGTCACCTGGGAAGACCAACAGAGTATATATCCATGGAAAAATTTGTAGAGAATATATAGGAGAGAAACTTAACTATGATGCTTAGATCAGTAGGCACCAGGAATACAGAATCTTCTAGAAATGGTTATTACTTTTAAATATGACTAGGCAAATCATATGTTAATATTTTATTAAAAATTATGAAGTATAAGAATTCCAAAATAGGAATAAATGATATATTTGTTCATTCCTATTATTTTACTGATAAAATAAGGAAACTGTGTCAGGGTCACAAGACTGTTGTCAGGTTTGGAGATGGATTCAGGGACTCATAGGACTGAGTATAGCCATACTCACAGCCAAGATTTATTAGAGTGAAAGGAAGCAAGGCAGGGTCAGCAAAAGAAACAGACAGGTGGGCTGACGTCTGAGGGGAATCACATTCCAGCTTCCTAAGTCTTGCTTCTTCCAGCAGAGTCTCAGAGGACCTGACTAATCCCTCCAGCAAAAAATTGTGACAACATGGCTACTGGGGAAGCTCACTGAAGACTCACTGCCCAAGAAGTCTAGTCACATTGTCCTGTTTGCCTGGTATGTACCAATACTGAGAGTCTCAGAAGGAAAGCACGTGTTCGGCCAAAACCACATTGTGTGTACACACAATTTTGGCATGGCCAGTTCTAGTAATGGTGGAAATGTGCCTCAAATACAAGTTCCCATACTTCAGCCAATGGCCCAACTTTCATGCAAGCCTTTTTAGGATTAGCAGTCTCAAGCCTGCTATTGGATTCCCAGTTGGCACTAGTGGTAAAAAACCCACTTGCCAATTCAGGAGACGTAAAAGACATGGGTTTGATCCCTGGGTCAGGAAGATCCCCTGGAAGAGGACATGACAACCCACTCCAGGATTCTTGCTTGGAGAATCCCATGAACAGAGGAGCCAGGCAGGCTTTGGTTCACAGGATCACAGAGAGTCAGACATGACATGACCGAAGTGACTTAGTATGCACACACGGCCTGCTACTGACTGTTTCCTCCACAGAAACCAAATGTATTAAACTATTTAGATTCTTGTGTGGGTATTTAAACTGTTTTTCCCTCTAGGGTATTAATATACTTTAGCAGTTGAATTTCCACACTAATTGGGAACAGTCAGCTTCAAGGTTTCTTTAGGCCAACTAAACATCTGCTGTCTGTAAGTTTTAGATTACTGCAAAATAAACGAGGCTTAATTTTCATTGCTATAGAGAGTCATATTTAAGATATTACTTCTATAAATGGTGAAGGCATTAATTGTGAGTAATTTTTCCTTAAATGTCCATTTCAGAAGATGAAGTTCTCTGAACTTAACCTAAACTTAGAAGAAAACACAAACTGAGGTATATACCATCCTCTGCAGTGATTACTGGTATTTGGTTATTGACACTTGATCTTCTACTACTCAACCTTCTTCAATTCATTCTTCCTGCTGACTCCGAGTGATCATTCAAAAACACAAGTCTGCTTATGTTTTGCTTACCCTGAAACCATTTGATGGCATTGACTGCTCTGAGTTTCAGGCCCTCAGATTTCCCTAAGCTCCCCCTGTCCTGTGTTAGTCCTGCCTGGAATTCTCATCACTATCTACTAGTTCACTTCTCATTCTTCAGCTTTCAGCACAGATATCAGTTCCTTAAACTTCCTGTCTAGGATTGATCCCATCCATTATAACAGACAGGTCCACCCAGTATCATCGACTTTTCTTCCCTGGAACTTGTCACAATTGAAAATTAGCATTTCCTGAAATGGCTTTGGTCTGTTTATGTAGTATATATTCAATAAATGTTTTGTAGTATGTATTCAATAAATGTTATTTTTTTAATATTTATTTATTTGGCTGCCTCAGATCTTAGCTGTGGCACATGGGATCTTCATTTCTTGTGTGGGATCTTCCTTTGCAGTGCAAAGGTGCATGGGCTTAGTTGCTCCACTGCATGTGGGATCCTAGGTCCCCCAAACAGGGACTGAACTAGCATTTCCTGCATCTCAAGGTGGATTCTTAACCACTGGGCCACCAGGGATGTTCCACAAATGTTTGTTACATGAAAGCTCAGGGAAAGCTTTGTTTCTATATGTACTCAGATCATCAGAATTGAAAAATGAAAAGTGAAAGTGTTTGTCTCTCAGTTGTGTTGACTCTTTGTGATCCCATGGACTGTAGCCCATCAGGCTCTTCTGTCCATGGAATTTCCCAGGCAATGATGGTGGAATGGGTTGCCATTCCTTTCTTCAGGGGATCTTCCCAACCCAGGGATCAAACCCAGGTTTCCTGCATTGTAGGCAGATACTTTACCATCTGAGCCACCAGGGAAGCTCATCAGAATTGAGGTAGAGATCTAATTCTTACAAATGGAATTTTGGGTATTACAAAATGTTAAGTAAGCCATAGTTCAAAAAAGTTTTAAAATAAAAACTGTGGCATGTTTAACCCATTAATGTAGAGGGGTGTTGTGCTCAGCCTGCAGAGGGAGGCTGTACACCCACCCCAAATTTGGTTCTTATGTTGAGTAATGATGCTACACATGTACTGAGAGGGTACGAAAAGGCTTATTGCTCATATAATGGAATTGTTGGGGGACAGCAGGGTATGTTCCTAAGCAGGTTCAAAAATGGCATGAGAAAGCACGGGAAAGAGACTGGCTTGGGGTTTCTTTATGGTTGGGGGTGAGAGTTTCTTTATGCATGGTACAGAGGTTGTGTGATCCAAATGTCCTGCTGGTGCCAAATCAGGGAGCATCTGGTGCTTTCTTATCAGCTTGCCTGGAAGTGGAAAGGGGGTGAGGGGTGAGGGTGGAATAGGGTGGGCCACTTCCTCCTGCAGGGAAGTGATAAGGGGCCCGGGTTTGACGCAGTTCTGTAGCAAGGAGGCCTCAGTGGTGATGCGATTCTTGCAGGTTGTGCTTCCATGACTCAAGGCAGCTGAGTGTGGAGGATCTTGGACTCAGACCCTGTGAGAGCGCCTCTTTTCAGAAGAGTACTGAATACAAGCAGCAAATGCCACTCTGATGGAATGTAACTGAGGAGGGCAGTGTCTTGTGCCACAGTCCATGGGCAATTCCTGTCCATCACAAGTGGTCCAGAGATTCCAGGAAATGAGATTAAAAAATTACTGAAGTCTTTGCACTGAAGAAATCTCAAGAAAGCAGGGGGCACTAGTGGGAAGACCTTCTGTATTGCAATTTGGATAGATTTTAGAGCCTTTTTTTGGGAGGTCCCATTCTAGATGGGCTTATTTGTAAATAACAGCATAAATGGGTTTGAAAGTGAAAGTGTTAGTTGCTCAGTCATGTCTGACTCTTTGCAACCCTGTGGCTGCCAGGCTCCTCTGTCTATGGAATTCTCCAGGCAAGAATACTGGAGTGGGTTGCCATTCCCTTCTTCGTGGGGTCTTCCCAACTCAGGAATTGAACCCAGGACTCCTGCATTGCAGGCAGATTCTTTAGGAGAGCCCTAAATGGGCTTAAGTAAAAGTGAGGCATATAGTGTGTCCTGAACCCAGAAAGGCATAAAAGATGCTGGGCTTGTTTAACACTGAGTGCTGAGGGTTAACAACTGTTTCTTGATAGAGATATAGTGAAACTTGGCTTACCAAATAATTTTCAGGAATTTAACTGAGATGGTGGGAACTTCTACTTTGTGTGGGGCATCCCGTTTTTTTTGTGAGCTTGTTTGTAAATGTTTGTATGTCTTGACTAAGTGTTTCAACTGAATCTCTTTGGAGAAAAATGTCATCAGTGTGATATAACACTTGCCCCTGGAGAAAGCTGGATAAAGTTTAGACTTTGCCACAAACACTGTATGTCATGGCAGGACAGTTGAAGTATTCAACCATGGGTAGCCAGGATGTGTGTTCTGTCCCTTCAAAGGTGAAGGCAAGCTGTAAACTGTGACTGAGAGGCTGTTGAAATAGGCACTGAAGACAGCATATTAACCAAATCTATAACACCAAAATATGCACCAATAGCTGATTGGATTCATCCAATCAATAATTTTAATAGTATTGGGTGTGGAGACCTTAAATGGGTAAGACTGTGGTATTAGGTAATAGTAATAGTAAATATTAGTAATCCACCCTGAGGTGCTATTCATTCATTCAGATTTAAGAAAAACCCAAATCTGGCTGTTGATGAAGGAATAGGGGTCATTATCACCCTTTTCCTAAATAGGTCTTATAATAGTCCTCTAAGGGGAAGGTCCATGGAGTTCCTTTTTAAGAAGCCAGTTGCGAGTACCAAAGACTTAATTTAATTTGGTTCAGAGTATCCATGACCTCTGGAAGATATTTTAGAGCAGTGGACATCATGTGTGCATTTGTGCTAAGTTGTTTCAGTTGTGTCTGACTCTTTGTGACCCTATGGACTGTAGCCCACCAGGCTTCTCTGTCCATGGGATTCTCCAGGCAAGAATACTAGAATCAGTTGCCATGGCTTCCTCCATGGGGTCTTCATGGCTATGTGAAATTTAGGCAAAGAATAGTTCTGGTGGTTAAGATGAGAATGGATTCTATCTCTATTTTATATCTTATAACTTTCCTGTGAGTATAAAAAATACTTTGTATAAGTTTAGTAGATGCCCTGCTGCTTCTGCTGCTAAGTCACTCCAGTTGTGTCCGACTCTGTGTGACCCCATAGACGGCAGCCCACCAGGTTCCCCCGTTCCTGGGATTCTCCAGGCAAGAACACTGGAGTGGGTTGCCATTTCCTTCTCCAATGTATGAAAGTGAAAAGTGAAAGAGAAGTCGCGTAGTCATGTCCATCTCTTCGCGACCGCATGGACTGCAGCCTACCAGGCTCCTCCATCCATGCAATTTTCCGGGAAAGAGTAATGGAGTGGGGTGCCATCGCCCTCATTTAAATTAATTTGAGTCCCCAAATTGATGGAGCCTCATTTAAATTAATTTGAGTCCCCAAATTGATGGAGGTCGTGAGAGTCTTTGAAAAACAAGGAAATCAAAAAAAAAAAAAAAAAAAAAAAAAAAAAGGAAAGAAAAACAAGGAAATCAAACCAGCCAATCCTAAAGGAACTCAACCCTGAGTATTCATTGCAAGGCTGCACTTTGCTGGAGCAGCTGTGAAGAGAGACTCCATGTCCAAGGTAAGTGAAACCCAAGTAAGACGGTAGGCACTGAGAGAGGGGATCAGACGGCAGACAGACTGAAACTACAATCGCAGACAACAAGCCAATCTGATCACATGGACCACAGCCTTGTCTAACTCAGTGAAACTATGAGCCATGCCATATGGGGCTACCCAAGATGGACGGGTCATGGTGGAGAGGCCTGACAGAATGTGGTCCACTGGAGAAGGGAATGGTAAACCACGTCAGTATTCTTGCCTTAAGAACCCCATGAACAGTTTGAAAAGGCAAAAAGATAGGACACTGAAAGATGAACTCCCCAGCTCGGTAGGTGCCCAATATGCTACTGGAGATCAGTGGAGAAATAACTCCAGAAAGAATGAAGAGATGGAGCCAAAGCAAAAACAACATCCAGTTGTGAATGGAACGGGTGATAGAAGCAAGGTTCAATGCTGTAAAGAGCAATATTGCATAGCAACCTGGAATGTTAGGTCTGTGAGTCAAGGCAAATTGGAAGTGGTCAAACAGGAGATGGCAAGAATGAACGTTGACATTTTAGGAATCAGAGAACTGAAATGGACTGGAATGGGTGAATTTAACTCAGATGAACATTATATCTACTATTGTGGACAGGAATCCCTCAGAAGAGATGGAGTAGCCATCATGGTCAACAAGAGTCCGAAATGCAGTACTTGGATGCAATCTCAAAAGCTACAGAATGATCTCTATTCATTTTCAAGGCAAACCATTCAATATCATGGTAATCCAAGTCTATACTTGACCAGTAATGCTGAAAAGCTGAAGTTGAACAGTTCTATGAAGACCTACAAGACCTTCTGGAACTAACACCCCAAAAAGATGTCCTTTTCATTATAGGGGGCTGGAATGCAAAAGTAGGAAGTCAAAAAACACCTGGAATAACAGGCAAATTTGGCCTTGGAGTACAGAATGAAGCAGGGCAAAGGCTAATAGAGTTCTACCAAGAGAACGCACTGGTCATAGCAAACACCCTCTTCCAACAACACAAGAGAAGACTCCACACATGGACATCACCAGATGGCCAACACTGAAATCAGATTTATTATATTCTTTGTAGCCAAAGATGGAGAAGCTCTATACAGTCATCAAAAACAAGACCTGGAGCTGACTGTGGTTCGGATCATGAACTCCTTATTGCCAAATTCAGACTGGAATTGAAAAAAGTGGAGAAAACCACTAGACCTGTCAGGTATGACCTAAATCAAATCTCTTCTGACTATACAATAGAAGTGAGAAATAGATTTAAGGACTAGATCTGATAGACAGAGTGCCTGATGAACTATGTATGGAGGTTCGTGACATTGTACAGGAGACAGGAATCAAGACCATCCTCAAGAAAAATAAATGTAAAAAAAGCAAAATGGCTGGCTGGGGAGGCATTACAAATAGCTGTGAAAAGAAGAGAAGTGAAAAGCAAAGGAGAAAAGGAAAAATATACCCATCTGAAGGCAGAGTTCCAAAGAATAGCAAGAAGAGATAAGAAAGCCTTCTTCAGTGATCAATGCAAAGAAATAGAGGAAAACAATAGAATGGGAAAGACTAGAGATCTCTTCAAGAATATTAGAGATACCAAGGGAACATTTCATGCAAAGATGGGCTCGATAAAGGACAGAAATGGTATGGACCTAACATAAGCAGAAGATATTAAGAAGAGGTGGCAAGAATACACAGAAGAACTATACAAAAAAGATCTTCAGGACCCAGATAACCACGATGGTGTGATCACTCAGCTAGAGCCAAATATCCTGGAATGTGAAGTCAAGTGGGCATTAGAAGGCATCACTACGAAGAAAGCTAGTGGAGACGATGGAATTCCAGTTGAGCTATTTCAAATCGTGAAAGATGATGCTGTGAAAGTGCTGCACTCAATATGCCAGCAAATTTGGAAAGCTCAGCAATGGTCACAGGACTGGAAAAGTCAGTTTTCATTCCAATCCCAAAGACAGGCAATGCCAAAGAATGCTCAAACGACTGCACAATTGCACTCATCTCACATGCTAGTAAAGTAATGCTCAAAATTCTCCAAGCCAGGCTTCAGCAATACGTGAACCGTGAACTTCCAGATATTCAAGCTGGTTTTAGAAAAGGCAGAGGAACCAGAGATCAAATTGCCAACATCCACTGGATCATCAAAAAAGAGAATTCCAAAAAATATATCTATTTCTGCTTTATTGACTATGCCAAAGTCTTTGACTGTGTGGATCACAATAAACTGTGGAAAATTCTGAGAGAGATGGGCATACCAGACCACCTGACATGCCTTTTGAGAAACCTGTATGCAGGTCAGGAAGCAAGAGTTAGAACTGGAGATGGAACAACAGACTGGTTCCAAATAGGAAAAGGAATACGTCAAGGCTGTATATTGTCACCCTGCTTATTTAACTTCTATGCAGAGTACATCATGAGAAATGCTGGGCTGGAAGAAGCACAAGCTGGAATCAAGATTGCCAGGAGAAATATCAATAACCTCAGATATGCAGATGACACCACCCTTATAGCAGAAAGTGAAGAAGAACTAAAGAGCCTCTTGATGAGTGAAAGAGGAGAGTGAAAAAGTTAGCTTAAAACTCAACATTCAGAAAACGAAGATCATGGCATCCGGTCCCATCACTTCATGGCAAATAGATGGGGAAACAATGGAACAAGTGGCTGACTTTATTTTTTGGGGCTCCAAAATCACTGCAGATGGTGATTGCCGCCATGAAATTAAAAGACGCTTACTCCTTGGAAGGAAAGTTATGATCAACCTAGACAGCACATTAAAAAGCAGAGACATTACTTTCCCAACAAAGGTCCATCTAGTCAAGGCTATGGTTTTTCCAGTGGTCATGTGTGGATGTGAGAGTTGGACTATAAAGAAAGCTGAGCGCCGAAGCATTGATGTTTTTGAACTGTGATGTTGGAGAAGACTCTTGAGAGTCCCTTGGACTGGAAGGAGATCCATCCAGTCCATCCTAAAGAAGATCAGTCCTGGGTGTTCTTTGGAAGGACTGCTATAGAAGCTGAAACTCCAATATTTTAGCCACCTGATGTGAAGAGTTGACTCATTTGAAAAGACCCTGATGCTGGGAAAGATTGAAAGCAGGAAGAGAAGGGGATGACAGAGGTTGAGATGGTTGGATGGCATCACCGACTCGATGGACATGGGTTTGGGTGGACTCCGGGAGTTGGTGATGGACAGGGAGGCCTGACGTCCTGTTTTCATGAGGTCTCAATGAGTCGGACATGACCTAGCGACTGAACTGAACTGAACTGATGCTGAAACTGAAACTCCAATACTTTTGCCACCTGATGCAAAGAGCTGACTCATTGGGAAAGACCCTAATGCTGGGAAAAATTGAGGTCAGGAGGAGAAGGGGTGATAGTGGATGAGATGTTGAATGGTATCACTGACTCAATGAACATGAGTTTGAGCAAACTTCGCTGGATAGTGAAGGACAGGGAATCCGGGCGTGCTGCAGTCCATGAGGTTGTTAAGCATCAGATATGACTTAGTGATTGAACAACGTGAGAATTTGACAGTTGGTGCATTTCAATATTTGTTAAAATTGATTCAGAACCAACATTGTAAAGGCATGAAAGCTAATTATTTTCCTTTTATCTTTTTGTTGTATAAATTTTCTTTTTAGTAAAATTTGGTGTTCCAGTTAGTCAAGGTATGGACCTCTGTTTCATTTTTTGTTTGTTTGTTTCCATCTCCTGTATTAGTTTTCTCTTTATGGTTGTTGTGTTCAGTATACCTCAATGGAAAGGTGGTCCTCTATACACTTCATATTTGTGTTTCTTCTTTCAGAAGCCTCAAATCAGTATCTGAAAGATTAGAGTTCTCCTCCATGTCAATGGTTACTTTGTGGAATTTAAGAAATCCAGGTTGATGTTGTGTTTGGGTTAACCCTTGGCTGTGTCATGGGGCGGGGCATGGGGGGGCGTGGGGGGAGCGTGGCTGTTTTTCTTGGTAATCCTAAGGTAAAGACATTTATTGTTGACAGAGGTATAGGCAACAGCATTAGCAAAGGCAGTTAATAGTGTCCTAGTTTCAGCCATCTGTTCTTAGCATGGAACCTTAGAGTGGAACCTTAGCATGCCACATAGTAACTGCTTTTCCTCCACACAAGAGATCAGCCAGGGGGCCCATCCCTTGTACAGGATATTGGTCTTTCTCCTGAGCACTCTACAGCAGGGGTCCCCGAACCCTGGGTCAGTACCACGTGTACTTGTTAGGAACTGGGTTGCACCACAGAGGGTGAACAGCAGGTGAGTGAGTGAAGCTTCATCTGTACTGACAGCTGTTCCTCTTCACTCGCTTGACCCCCTGAGCTCCGCTTCCTTTCAGATCAGCAGCAACATTAGATTATCACAAGAGCATGAACCCTAAATGTGCTTCAGTCCTTCCCAAACCATACCCCTTGTCCCGTTTGTAAAAAAAAAAAAAAAAAAAAAAAAAATTGTCTTCCACGATACCCAAAAGACTGAGGACTGCTGCTCTAAAAAAGGGCCAGTTCCTCAGTGAGACACACACTCTGAGTCTAGCATCAGTGGCATTGTGTGCTGGAATCAAGACACTCACAGATAGGTCCAGGGTGAGACACATGATCACAGTCATTTTAAGGTGGGCCCCAATTCCATACTCCTGTCCTAAGTGCCAAAGAGTGAAATTTCTGGTGCAGGTCAGTTGAATCCACAACAGAAGCTTGAGCAGGGACTCAGCAAATGCAGCAAAGAGAGGCACAGCTCAAAGCACAAGCTAGTCCACAGGCAGCAGAGCTAGTTAGCAAGCCTAAGCAAGAGGAGAAAGACCTCCCCCAACCTTCCTGACCCTACCATCGCTGGTTGATTATCATTTGGACGTGCCTGCTGGGTCAGTTGTTCTGGTCACCCTGAAGAGGAGAGATGGATCTCTCACCCGATATTTGCTTCAGATGTTAAGACTGATGATACCATACTTGCTTCAAAAAGCTGTGCAAAGTTTTGTATGCATACTAAGTTGCTTCAGTTGTGTCTAGCTCTTTGTAACCCTGTGGACCAGGACTTGAGTATTTTGAACTTCCTGACATCACCAAGAGAGGGGGCATCTGAGCTTTCTTCTCAGTTTTCCTACATGTGGGGCAGGAGGGGAGGGGAAAGGGGAAAACTGGATAAGTGTCAGCAATCAAGCATCAGAAATGGAATCAGACTCTGTTACATGCGTGGGAAAGAGCTGCATGTATATTTCTGAGTCGCCTGTTTTGGTATTAGAGGTATGTACCTTTATAAGGAAATGTTGGGTGTCTCATTTTTATGTAAATGCTACTTTTACTTTTGTTCAAAACCATGCTGAGATAACCTTTTTTGCTCTTTTTTAACTCAAATTTTATATTATCTGATATAGAAATTTAATAATACTGATTTACTAAGTCTGTTATTAGCACTGCAGACTTTAATTACTATTCTGTAAGTCCAGTTCGAAATCATGAATTCCATCTGAATTTTATTATATTCTCATACAGAATTCATCTGGGAAGTCAGCCAACCAGAATGGGCATGTGCATATAAGTTTCTCATTTTGGACAGTCATTATAATTTATGACTTACTATGCCCACACTGTGTGAATAGTTCTTAGAAAGGTCAAACATAGAATTCCAACAGTGGGCACATTTAGGGAGAGTTCTCATAAGTATTCTCTTTTTCAATTATGTGGATGAACTTGGTCAGCTCTGGCCATGCAGTTTGAAGTTGTGGTTTGGCATCATTCTTCTAGAAGCTGTCTATTGGTATGGATCTTGTACTGCACCACATTAATTTTTTTCAATTGTCTTGTACAAATAGAATGCAAATTCAGTGAAGGCAGGAATTCTTTCATTGTTTGATTGATTCATTGTTACATCTTCAGTGCCTAGAACCATGCAATAATAGCTGCTGAATGAATATTTATAATTGAGTTCCTTGATAAGCACTCTGTCCCTCTTTGATAATTAAAAATGCTTAATTGTGATTTTGGTAAATTATAAGCTCAATTTCAAGTTCAACATCATGGTGTTCCTCAAACCAAGAGTACAATGGTAATTAAAAAAATATATATATGGAAAGTACTTTTTTTGGTGACTGTTCAAATTTATATTAGGACAGGGTAGAAGGACTCATAAGTAGAACAATTTGTTGAGCACATAGAAGTGTATGTATCAATTATGTTTACTTGGCACATTTGACTTTGAGGATTTAGAAATCTTACATAAGCCCAAGGAGAGGATGTATATTGTAGTCAATCTTTTGGGGACTAGATATACAAGATTCTTGCTTTAGATTGTCTTTCCTTTTCAGGAAAGGACATGATCTTTTCTTATGGTTTTTTAGTTGCCATTTTCTTATATAACTGGCAGGATTGTACAGTGGATAAGTATAAGAAAGAAATATGGATTCAGATACTCATGTTCTATACTAATTCTGGTTTTACACAAATATTTGACTTTGGGCAAATTACTTACCCTCTCTGTGACTCAGTTTGCTACTCTGTAAATTGTGACTAAAAAGAATATCTATTACATAGGGTTATCATTAAGATTGGAGAAGGCAATGGCACCCCACTCCAGTACTCTTGCCTGGAAAATCCCATGGATGGAGGAGCCTGGTAGGCTGCAGTCCATGCTAAGGGTTGGACACGACTGAGCGACTTCACTTTCACTTTTCACTTTCATGCATTAGAGAAGGAAATGGCAACCCACTCCAGTGTTCTTGCCTGGAGAATCCCAGGGATGGGGGAGCCTGGTGGGCTGCCATCTATGGGGTCGCACAGAGTCGGACACGACTGAAGTGACTTAGCATCATTAAGATTACATGAGATGATGCATGTAACATATTTAGCATAGTTTTGGGCACATAGGATAAGCACTCAGTTCAGTTCAGTTCATTTTAGTCACTCAGCCATGTCTGACTCTTTGCAGTCCCATGGACTGCAGCACGCCAAGCTTCCCTGTCCATCACCAACTCCCGAAGCCTACTCAAACTCACGTCCACTGAGTTGGTGATGCCATTCAAACATCTCATCTTCTGTTGTCCCCTTCTCCTCCCAACTTCAGTCTTTCAAAACTTCAGAGTCTTTTCCAATGAGTTGGTTCTTTGCATCAAGAGGACGAGGTATTGGATTTTCAGCTTCAGCATCAGTCCTTCCAATGAATATTCAGGACTGATTTCCTTTAGGATGGACTGGTTGGATCTCCTTCCAGTCCAAGGGACTCTCACGAGTCTTTTCCAACGCCATAGTTCAAAATCATCAATTCTTCTGTGCTCAGATTTCTTTATAGTCCAACTCTCACATCTATACCTGACTACTGGAAAAACTGTAGCTTTGACTAGATGAACCTGTTTTGGTAAAGTAATGTCTCTGCTTTTTAATATGCTGTCTAGGGGTCATAACTTTTCTACCAAGGAGCAAGTGTCTTAATTTCATGGCTGCAGTCAACATCTGCAGTGATTTTGGAGCCCCCCAAAAATAAAGTCAGCCACTTGTTCCACTGTTTCCCCATCTATTTGCCATGAAGTGATGGGACCAGATGCCATGATCTTAGTTTTCTGAATGTTGAGTTTTAAGCCAACTTTTTCACTCTTCTCTTTCACTTCCATCAAGAGGCTCTTTAGTTCTTCTTCGCTTTCTACCATAAGGGTGGGGTCATCTCTGTATCTGAGATTATTGATATTTCTCCTGGAAATCTTGATACCAGGTTGTGTTTCATCCAACCTGGCATTTCTCATGATGTACTCTGCATATAAGTTAAATAAGCATGGTGACAATATATAGCCTTGACGTACTCCTTTCCAGTTTGGAACCATTCTGTTGTTCCATGTCCAGTTCTAACTGTTGCTTCTTGACCTGCATACAGATTCCCAGGAGACAGTTCAGGTGGTCTGGTATTCCCATCTCTTGAAGAATTTTCCACAGTTTGTTGTGATCCACACAGTCAAAGGCTTTGGTGTAGTCAATAAAGCCAAAGTAGATGTTATTCTGGAACTCTTGCGTTTTCGATGATCTAACAGTTATTGGTAATTTGATCTCTGGTTCCTCTGCCTTTTCTAAATCCAGCTTGAACATCTGAAAGTTCATGGTTCACATAGTGTTGTACTGTTGAAGCCTGGCTTGGAGAATTTTGAGCATTACTTTGCTACCATGTGAGATGAGTGCAATTGTGCAGTAGTTTGAGTATTCTTTGGCATTGCCTTTCTTTCAGATTGGAATGAAAACTGACCTTTTCTAGTCCTATGGCCACTGCTGACTTTTCCAAATTTGCTGGCATATTGAGTGCAGCACTTTCACAGCATCATCTTTTAGGATTTGAAATAGCTCAACTGGAATTCCATCATCTCCACTAGCTTTGTTTGTAGTGATGCTTCCTAAGGCCCACTTGACTTTGCATTCCAGGATATCTGGCTCTAGGTGAGTGATCACACCATTGTGGTTATCTGGGTCATGAAGATCTTTCTTGTATAGTTCTTCTGTGTATTCTTGCCACCTCTTCTTAATATCTTCTGCTTCTGTTAGGTCCATACCATTTCTGTCCTTTATTGTGCCTATGTTTGCATGAAATGTTCCCTTGGTGTCTCTAATTTTCTTGAAGAGATCTCTAGTCTTTTCCATTTTATTGTTTTCCTCTATTTCTTTGCATTGATTACTGAGGAAGGTTTTCTTATCTCTCTGTGCTCTTCTTTGGAACTCTACATTCAAATGCGTATATCTTTCCTTTTCTCCCTTGCCTTTGGCTTCTCTTCTTTCTATCTGTAAGGCCTCCTCAGACAACCATTTTGCCTGTTTGCATTTCTTTTTCTTGGGGATAGTCTTGATCCCTGACTCCTATACAATGTCACAAACCTCTGTCCATAGTTCTTCAGGCACTCTGTCTATCACATCTAATCCCTTAAATCTATTTGTCACTTCCACTGTATAATCATAAGGGATTTGATATAGGTCATACCCCAATGGTCTGGTGGTTTTCCCTACTTTCTTCAATTTAAGTGTGAATTTGGCAATAAGGATTTCATGATCTAAGCCACAGGCAGCTCCCGGTCCTGTTTTTGAGAGTCGGACATGACTGAAGCAACTAGCAGCAGCAGCCCTCTGATGGATAAAGATAAAATGTTTATGGAAGCTTCCTGATGGGAGAGACTGACTTAGGGGGAAACTGGGTCTTATTCTGATGGGCTGGGCCATGTTCAGTAAATCTTTAATCCAATTTTCTGTTGATGGGCAGGCCTGTGTTCCTTCCCTGTAGTTTGACCTGAGGCCAAACTATGATGGAGGTAATGAAGATAATGGGGACCTCCTTCCAAATGTCCCATGCACACATGACTGCACTCAGTGACTGACCCTGAAGCAGGCCACCACCAACCCATGCCTCTGCCGGAGACTCCTGGAGACTCATGGTCCTGTCTAGGTCAGTTTCTTGTGGGCACTGCTCCTTTCTCCTGGGTCCTGGTGCACACAAGGTCTTGTTTGTGTCCTCCAAGAGTCTGTTTCCCCCAGTCCCGTACAGGTTCTGATGGTTCTATGGTGGGCTTAATGGTGACCTCCTCCAAGAAGGCTTGTGCCGTACTCAGGTCTGCTGCACCCAGAGCCCCTGCCCCTGTGACAGGCCACTGCTGACCCTTATCTTCACAAGAGACACTCAGACACAGTTCTGGCTCAGTCTCTGTGGGTTGGGTGTGCATTTTGTGCCCTTCCCAGGTCTGAGCAGCTCAGGTGACCAGGTTCTTGGCGAGCATACTGACCCAGGTGGACCATGTGTCTTAATCACCTCCCTGGTCCAGGCCGCGCAGTTTCCTGGGTGTGTCATGAGAGCACCATCTCAGGTGCACTGTATGTCTCTTCTAGAGAGCTGATCTCAGACTATGACCCTCCTGGCAGATGTCAACCATCCAGGATCTCAGGAAGACCTGGTTAGCAGCTGGGAGCCTGCTCACAGTGTGGTGGAAGGTGCCATCTCTGTGACTGAGATGGCAGCAGCCTGTTGCCTTCTGGCTCTGACTGTAGGAAGCCTGCCTCTCTGCCTCCAGGTGGGGAGGGGCTGGTATGCAGCTCTCCTTTGGTATTTGCTCAATCCTTTGTTCTGTGAGTGGGTTAGAGCCTATCAAGGGAAAGTTCTCTTTCTGCAATTAGGTATGTATTCAGTGGGTTTTTTTGTTTGTTTTATTTGTTTGTTTTATGTTGCCTTCTGAGATTTGAAAACTCCCCACAGACCTGCCTGTGAGAGGGCTTCCTACTGTGTGGAAACTTTTTCACAACTCCTTCTGCAGAACAGTTCTCCATCCCTAACTCTTTTGTCTTCTTTTTTGTCTTTTATATTTTGTCCTACCTCCTGCTATGCTTTAATTTTAACTGATGTGTATTGTTAAAGTAGCATGTGCTTTCTTCTTACACTTCCATAGCCTCATTTTAAAGCACAACTTATTCTTTCATTTAATTTGTACAGTCTCTTAATTTTCCTGTTTCAAATTTCAAGGAAAAATATAGTTGACCCAAATCACAATTTTGAGCCAGAACACAAGAGGTTTGATGTAGCTCTCTACCCTAGGTCAGCCCAGTCCAGTCAGCTGTGATGGTAGGGTTGGTGCAAAAAGGTGCAGAATATGGCTGCTTAGACAGTAGGAGCTATGGACCTAAGGACCAACATAGGTAGTTTAGTAACACATATGCCATTATACACATCTACAAATACTCATGTATATGTACTGCTTGTTTTTAAATAATTGCCTGGATAAAATATATAATATCAATTAAACCACTTTATTGATGGAAATTATGATTATTTAATGATGTAAAATATATTTATACAATTGGTTTATGTAAAAAAAAATTGTGTTTTTTTCCACATTTGGGAATACTTAATCCATTTGATTTTGAAAGTATTTCAAAATTGAAATAATATTTATATTAATAGAGGTTGAAGCTTATTTGGGAATATTTTTATATTTATTTATGCAACTAATTCATTAACATACAGATTTTAACAAATAAAAAGCATAATTGAAAAGAGATTAAATGTGGCTTAAGATAAAGAGGGTGTGAATATCTTAGATTTGTTTTGCCAATTCAGGCTAATGTTGTTGTCTTTAACTGTTGTGTCTTTGATAAAATACATTTTTATGGCAATTTTATTCTGTTTGTATTTTGCAGCTGAATATTTCCATATATTTGTAGCTTAGGGTAACATTTCTTAGTACTAGGACTATCTAATTTGAACTAAAATTATCTCAAGACAAGTAAAGAAGATCTTCTCTTGTACATTTCTAGTTCTGTTCATCTGGATAACATATTATTGGACTTAATTATCCAGTCAAGATATCTATATGTGAAAAAAAAAAAAAAACAAACACACTAGAAGTCTTCAACTCAGGATGTTATGAGAATGATGATAAAATTTGTTGAGAATGTCAAACCAATTTTCCTAATGAGATCAACATATAATTGAATATAAAGAAGTAAATAGATTCCGGCAGTTATCTCCACTTCCTCTCCATTAAGGAGCTAGTGATAATCTTTAACCATTGACTGAGAAAGTCCTTGTATTGGACCTAATTGTAACTTTCCTAGGTACCATGTAGTTGGTTTTTTTTTTTTTTTTCTATATAGTTTCTACCCTGCAAAGATATCTTTTTTGCTCTTGCTAGTTTAAGCAGAAGAATTCGGTAAAAGGGCATTAGGTGGCTTATCTTATGGATGACTGGAGGACCAGTCAAGAACCAAAGGTGATGAGCAGAGGCAAAAAGCCAAAGAAAGGGATGTTTCTGGACTCTGGTGCTTCTGAACACCTGCTACCACTGCCCTCTCTCGTTTCCAATACTGCCCAGCAATAATCTCCATCTGATGCATAGCTCTGAATTACTTCCTTACGATGACTGTGCTTAGATCACTGACCACATTCCATCTTACAGGAGGCAGGCAAAAGAAATATTTTCCCCCTTTCCACTTTAGTAGGAAAAAGTTGGACCCATTTTCTATGCCAGGGATCTTCCAGACCCAGGGATTGAACCTACATCTCCTACACTATAGGCAGATTCTTTTCCACTGAACCACTAGGGAAACCCCAAAGTTTGTACGGGATTGGCCAAGAAGTTCCGTAGGGTTTTTCTGTAACACAGAAAAACTTTTTGGCCAACCCAGTAGATATGCATAAGTGAACAGAACAACATGCATGTCACGTTTTTACCCAGTTTTTTCGAATGAGCATGATTAAGGCAAGCTTTGAAGTGTCTCCCATTGAGTTACTTACAAGGACAGTCTCATGCAGTTGACATTGTAGTGATATATTATGCAGTAAGAAACTTGATAAGTCATTTTGGCTAAATTTCTCTACTGAGTTTTTTTTACCCTGTCTTTTCAACTTTGATTTATGAGATAGTTTAGATAAAATGATTGTCGACAAAGTCTTTAAATTTATCCGAAATAAATGCAAATTCTTTGTGCAATAATAGTATCTCATTATCCATATAGCAATAGATTATCAAGAATGTTCTAGACTTTTCCTTGGAGTGTGAACACTGCAGGCAGTTGGCATCTCCCTGTCCCTTTTTCCTCAGTGGTCTCTATCCCAGCAGAGCTATCCAAGGTCTGCTTTTAAGTCAAGGAAAGGGAGAACTTTCTTAAACATGTTCAATCGAGAGGAAAGTGGTACAAAATGCTAATCCTTAGGCATATCAAATTGTTCCTTCACAAGTATCTTATGTTGTCAGATAATTAAGATACAGCTGAATCTATGACCATATTCAAAGGTTATAGAGAGCCTAGAGATTAAGACAGAAATAAATTAGGTAAAATAAACAAAAAGAGAGATATTTGCCTTGATCCAAACATTAGAATCCTAGATAGAAATGCCATAACAAACACAATATACTAGGCTGAAAATGTCACTAGAAGAAACATTAGCTACTGTTTTTTATTCAGAAGTAATTGCAAAAATTTGAACTTGCTTTTCTAACTTTAAACTCAAATGGAGTTTAATATGTATACATACATTTGCTTCTAGATACTAACCAGTTAATTATATGATCAATGTATATAAAAGAAGAAAATAAAATATTCCTCTGTCACTTTTCATACGTTAAGACGAAACGGAACTTACAGAAGATTCATGGCACCACTGCCTTTTCTTTCCTGACCCCACCCATCCACTTATCAAAGTGTTATTACTTTCAGAAAGAGAGTGGATATAATTCATGATTCATATCTTCTTTTGAAATCATATTACTCCTATAATGATCTTATATTTTACCACATTACCCATTGTTAAAATAAAAAACATATAGGTTCAAAATGTTAGTATCTTGTGAAACTTGAATTTTTGTTTTTGTTCTTTTTATTTAACTGTGAATGAAACATTCAACCTGAGTAGCTCTCATAAGTGGGGCTTCCCAGGTGGTGCTAGTGGTAAAGAATCTGCCTGCCAATACAAGAGATTCAAGAGATGCAGGTTCTATCCCAGGGTCTGGAAGATCCCCTACAGTAGGAAATGGCAACCCACTCAAGTTTTCTTTTCTGGAAAATGCCATGGACAGAGGAGCCTGGCTGGCTATTGCCCCTGTCCATGGGGCCGCAGACTGCTGGACATGACTAAGCACATACACAGCTCTTGCAAGTGATGGCTAAATACAGGTCAGCTTTCTAATAGTGCTTTTTTGAACTTTGTTTTTTGTTGTGACATTTCAACTAATCATGAAATATCATAGATGAAATTAAAGCAAACTAAATGTGTATGGCATAACATTTTATTTTGTCATCAGTCATATTAAAATACCTTTTTGTTTGATTCAGTTCAGTTCAGTTCAGTCGCTCAGTTGTGTCTGACTCTGTGTGACCCCTTGAACTGCAGCACACCAGGCCTCCCTGTCCATCGCCAACTCTCACATTTCACCCAAACCCATGTCCATTGAGTTGGTGATGCCATCCAACCACCTCATCCTCTGTCGTCCCCTTCTCCTCCCGCCTTCAATCTTTCCCAGCATCAGGGTCTTTTCAAATGAGTCAGTTCTTTGCATGAGGTGGCCAAAGTATTGGAGTTTCAGCTTTAGCATCAGTCCTTCCAATGAACACCCAGCACTAATCTCTTTAGAATAGACTGGTTGGATTGCCTTGCAGTCTAAGGGACTCTCAAGAGTCTTCTCCAACACCACAGTTCAAAAGCATCAGTTCTTCTGCGCTCAGCTTTCTTTATAGTCCAATTCTCACATCCATACATGACCACTGGAAAAACCATAGCCTTGACTAGATGGACCTTAGTCAGCAAAGTAATGCCTCTGCTTTTTAATATGCTGTCTAGGTAGGTTGGTGTTCTTTGGAAGGAATGATGCTAAAGCTGAAACTCCAGTACTTTGGCCACCTCATGCGAAGAGTTGATTCATTGGAAAAGACTTTCATGCTGGTAGGGATTGGGGGCAAGAGGAGAAGGGGACAACAGAGGATGAGATGGCTGGATGGCATCACTGACTCCATGGATGTGAGTCTGAGTGAACTCCGGGAGTTGGTGATGGACAGGGAGGCCTGGTGTGCTGAGATTCATGGGGTCGCAAAGAGTCGGACATGACTGAGCAACTGAACTGAACTGAGGCTGGTCATAACTTTCCTTTCAAGGAGTAAGCATCTTTTAATTTCATGGCTGCAGTCACCATCTGCAGTGATTTTGGAGCCCAGAAAAATAAAGTCAGCCACTGTTTCCACTGCTTCCCCATCTATATGCCATGAAGTGATGATTACACATTTTTTAAAACAAATAGTTTGTTGGCATTTATGTAGTGTACATTTTAAAATAGTTTTTTCTGTGCAACTTAGTATATCATAATTTATTTAGATTGGATAGAGATAAGATTTCTAAACATAAGCTTTGCAGAAGCATGTGCAGGTTTATGCTGTAAGATTAGGAGATACACTGTTGTTCATATATGTATTTCTGAAAAAATATTAAACAATTAATTATTTTAAAAAGCAGTTAGCAGGGAACTCTCTCTGTAGATGATTTTCAGTAGATGTTTTTTGCCTTCTCTTTACTTCATTTCATAATCTATGGGTTACACTGCTGCTGCTGCTAATTCGCTTCAGTCGTGTCCGACTCTGTGCAACCCCATAGACAGCAGCCCACCAGACTCCCCCGTCCCTGGGATTCTCCAGGGAAGAACACTGGAGTGGGTTGCCGTTTCCTTCTCCAATGCATGAAAGTGAAAAGTGAAAGTGAAAGTGAAGTCGTGTCTGACTCTTAGCGACCCCATGGACTGCAGCCTACCAGGCTCCTCCATCCATGGGATTCTCCAGGCAAGAGTACTGGAGTGGGGTGCCATTGCCTTCTCTGATGGGTTACACTAGCAGGTAATTAAAACAATTTGAATGCAAGAAAATAAATATTCTACTTAAAGAATATAAAATATTTTTTCTATGAAATAATTATCTAAAGAAAAAAATCTTCAAATTGTCTCCTAATTTAATTATTATTAAAGAAAATACTTTTTCTAAAAGGTTAAGGATTATTTGGTTAAACCTGCTGCAATCTTTGTAATAACCACAAGACAATATCACAGTATATTACTACATTTCCTAAAATTACAGACATAGTGTTCTTATACTTGGAGGAGGAAATAGCAATCCACTCCAGGAGTCTTGCCTGAAAAATTCCATGAACCGAGGAGCCTGACGGGCTACAGTCATGGCGTTGCAAGAGTCAGGCCCAACTGAATGACTAAGCACACACATTGTTCTTATAAGAAACATACTTTTAAAATACACGCTCTAAGAAATTAATTTAAAAGAATAAATTGAGGAACATTTGATCTCATGTGAATTTATGATTTATTCTGCTGGAATAAATGGGTTGTGATATGAGTTTGTGTTGGTCATATCCCAAGTATCCTCCTTTTCTTTCTTTAATATAAAGAAATATGTTACTAAATGAAATGAATAGCTGTTTATATTTTTGATTCCTTAAATTTTTGGTTTATATTTTAAATTAATTTTCATTGGATTATCAGTCAGTTCAGTTGCTCAGTCATGTCCGACTCTTTGCGATCCCAAGGACTGAAGCATGCCAGGCTTCCCTGTCTATCCCCAACTCCTGAAGCTTGCTCAAACTCATGTCCATCGAGTTGGTGATGCCATCTAACCATCTCATCCTCTTTCGTCCCTATTCTCCTCCTGCCTTCAATCTTGTCTGGCATCTTTTCCAATGAGTCAGTTTTTCGCATCAGGAGCGACTTCACTTTGACTTTTCACTTTCATGCATTGGAGAAGGAAATGGCAAGCCACTCCAGTGTTCTTGCCTGGAGAATCCCAGGGACGGGGGAGCCTGGTGCGCTGCCATCTCTGGGGTGGCACAGAGTCGGACACGACTGAAGCGACTTAGCAGCAGCAGCAGCAGCAGCCAAAGTATAGTTGCAGTATAGTTGTTTTAAAATATTGTGTTTTTACTGTACTGCAAAGTAAATCAGCTATAGGTATACATCTATTTTGTAAATCAGCTATAGGTATACATATATTCCATCTTTTTTGGATTTCTTTCCCATTTAGGTCACCACTGTGCATTAAGTAGAGTTCCCTGTGCTACACAGTACTTCTCACTAGTTATTTATTTTGTGCATAGTATCAAAAGTGTATATCTGTCAGTCTAAGCACCACCTTGGTATCCATATATTTGTTCTCTACCTCTGTGTCTGCGTCATCTTTCTAGATTCCACGTATGTGCTTCCCAGGTGCCAATGCAGGAGACATAAGAGAAGTGGGTTCAGTCCCTGGGTTGGGAAGATCCTCTGGAGAAGGAAATGGCAACCCACCCCAGTATTCTTGCTTAGGAAATCCCATGGACAAAGGATTCTAGTGGGCTAAGGTCTCATAGGGTCTCAAAGAGTCGGACACTCATGGAGCAATTTAGTATATGATATTTATTTTTCTCTTTCTGACTTCACTGTTTGATGCTAAGTCTATCTGGGCTGTGCTTTACTTTAGAATTTAAAAAGATTTGGCTCTGCGAGATAGGATGTGTGCTAATTGTGCCTGCAGCAAGAGGCTAGTCAGAGGAATCTGTCCTGCAAACCCGAGGTGGAAGGAGGGCATGAAGAAGACAAAGAACATGGCTTTAGTTTTGCGCGCGCGCGCGCGTGTGTGTGTGTGTGTGTGTGTGTGTGAAGCAGAGCAGTAGAAAGAAGTTGGTGGGGACAGAGGGATGTATGAATAAAAAGAAAGGGTGGTAAGCCTTATCTCTGGGGCTTTGTGTGATGATAAATGAATATGTTCCTACTAGGAGAGCTGGCTTGAAGTCCTGGGTAAAAACTGCTTCCTCTGTACTAATCTCTGCTTCAGAGTTTATGGTTAATTATTTTTACAAATCATTTCCCTCTTGCCCTCTTCACTCCAATTCAGCTGCTAAGTGACTGGAAGATAAAGTGACCTCTGAATTTATTCTTCTCATTACATTGTTAGATTTTTTTCCGCATCACTTAAAGGATGGATTTGTTCGTTGTAAGTTCAACACCTCTCAAAGATTCAAGTTGACATTTCACCTAATTAATAGCCCCTGTTGGCCTAGTTATTCTGCGGATGCATAATTAAGGCAATAATGCTACTTGTTCAGTGGAATTGGATTTTATTTTGCCTTTTAAATGGATTGCCCAAAGGTTTATTGCTTTTTCTGCCTTAATGCCTATTATTATGCCCATCTGTGTTAAAATAAACATCCTTAGAAAATTCCATCCTTAGAAAAATTTTTTAAATTACTCTAATGGAAAATTTTGAACTCTGAGGATTAAAAAAATATATGTATATGAACAGTATTTTAATTTAATGGGAACTCATTAAAGGCACTGATTTTTACTTCTTATCTTTGTGTTTTTTTTTTTTTTTTTACCTCTTATCTTTGAATTGTTCACTTTCGTACTTGGAGTCCTCTCTGTAGCACCTGACAGAGTGGATACTGGATATATACATATATTATTCATTGACTTCATGTGCTAAGAATTCAAATTTTCCTTTTAAAGTGAAGTTAGTATAAAAATGGTTGTACATATCATAAGTAATTCTGACTAAAAATCAAAATAAAACTACAAACATTGTTTTTATTTTTACTCTTTGGGACTTGTAGTCTGTATGTATTATCCTCTGTGATGTGAAATGTTATTTACTTATCAAATCAAATATATATATAAAGATCCATAGTTAACTCTTACTATATAAAAAACATTCTGCTCCATGCTTTACAAATATTGTTAATGTGGAATCACTAAGGAAAAAAAAATCATCTTTTCCCTTACCTGGGGCTTCCCTCGTGGCTCAGAAGGTAAGGAATCTGCCTGCAATGCAGGTATTCAATCCCTGGGTCGGGAAGATGCCTTGGAGAAGGGAATGGCTACCCACTCCAATATTCTTGCCTGGAGGATTCCATGGACAGAGGAGCCTGGCAGGCTGCAGTCCATGGAATTTCAGAGTCAGACACAACTTTCTTTTCTCTTTACCTCAGGTAACTATTTAGAAAAAAAGACCACCTGTAGTTCACACTTGTACATACACACAAACCTACAAATGACTGTGGGTGAATGGAGCATGCAGATGTCAGATGCTGAGTTTTCTGTGAATATGATGATGGCTGTGGTGGTGGGAGGTACATAGGTTTCTTGCAGTAACTGAGGAGCCGAGCTTTACATTTCTTGATATTTAGATGGAAAATGTCATGACAAACAAGATATAACCAGGCAAAAAAAAAAAAAAATAGTAGTTTAGATCTCATACCTAGACAAAGTAAGTTTTGTGATAATGAGATCTGAAATGGAGGTATCTGTTAAACCCACTAGAACCAATTCAAGAAATATTTTATTAGATTTATAAATTATGAGGATAATGAAAAATCTTGTTTCTCTGTGTTAATGTAATTGTATGTGGGATAGTTTAGAAAAATAAGTAAAACACTTGTGTCTGGGTGCAAGCCCCATATACATGAATTTTAGGAACATTTAGAAGAGGAAAAAAATCAGTTGCTCAGAGGCTATTTTTGTTGTTGTTTAGCCGGGTCCAACTTTTTTGCAACCCTATGGACTTTAGCCTGCTAGGTTCCTCCCTCCACGGAATTCTCCAGGCAAGAATACTGGAGGGGGGTTGCCATTTCCTTCTCCAGGGGATCCTCCCAACACAGAGATCAAAGCCTGCAGGGATCAATCTCCTGCATCGGCAGGTGTGTTCTTTACCGTTAAGCCATCTCAGAAGCCTCAGAGGCCATCACTGGTATATTTAAAATGTTTGCCAGCCAACATTTAGAGGAATCTTAACCTGTGTTTACTGCATAGCATTTGGGACATTTGGGTTAGAGTCCTTATTGCCTCGCTGATGAGGTATATGAATTTGGAAGATTTAGTAACTGTTTACCATTAGGCCTCAGTTTCTCATCTGTGAAAAGAAGTTGCTTAGATGCTTGCTCTGTTTTATTTTGCTTCAAAAGCTTTGCATCTGTTATTTTACCATATCCTGTAATAACATTTTTCCTTATTAAAAAGAGGTAGTCTTCATTGTAGAAACTGGAAAATACATAAAAGCACAAAGCACATTTCTAGCTCTGTAAAGTTATATTCATATCTATCCATATCCATTTAGTTTTTAAAAGATTGAAGTTGTTGCTGTTTAGTCACCAAATAGCATCTGACTTTTTGCGACCCCATGGACTGTAGCCCACCAGGTTCCTCTGTTCATGGGATTTCTGAGGCAGGAATACTGGAGTGGGTTGCCTTTTCCTCCTACAGGGGATCTTCCCCACCCAGGAATCGAACCTTTGTCTCCAGCATTGGCAGGCATATTATTTACCACTGGGCCATCAGGGATGCCCAAAAGACTGAGGACATATTGTCATATATTCTGTTATGTTTTTCTACTTTATAATATATTGTGAACATTCATCCATCTTATAATTTATAAATGCTTAAATGGAATTATGATATATGCTTTTACAGTAATTATTTTATTAACCCATTTTACTGAACACTTTAATTTGCAATTATTTCACTATATATAGTGCTATAGTGAACATTTTTGGAGATTAATATTTGTAAGATATTTGATTATATCTTTAGCACAAATTCTTAGGTATAGAATTATTTGTCTTAAATGCATTTTTAAGCAATTGAATACCTGTTGTCAAGCTACCCCCATAGTGAATGGATATACTCAACAAGTATTTATTTAATGCTTATTTTATATTGGGTAAATATGAACAAAGTATTGAGGAAAATGAATGTTTGGGAAGAGGAGAGCAGGGTAACTCTGTTTCTTTGCATTTAATATTGTTTCATCAAAAAAAAAATTCTTTGATTTGGTGAGTAAAGAGTGAAAAGTGAAACTGTTAGTCACTCAGTTTGTGTTTGACTTTTTGAGATTCCCATGGACTGCAGCCTGCTAGGCTCCTCTATCCATGAGATTCTCCAGGCAAGAATACTGGAGTGGGTAAACATTCATTTTTTCCAGGGGATCTTCCTAACCCAGAGATGAACCTGGGTCTCCTGCTTTGCAGGCGGATTCTTTACGATCTGAGCCACCAGGGAAGCCCTGGGTGAATAAAATGCTATCTTATTTTTTATTTCTTCATTATAAAGATCAAAACCCTTTAAAAATTATTTTGGTAGCCATTTTTGTATTGGGATTTTCTGCTGTACTTACTACCTTGCTTGGTGTCTGTATCTCTCTTTGGTGAAGGAGGAAGATGATCTCCAATATTATTTAGTTCTCTTTCAACTGGTTGCCAATCATACTATGTCTTATCATCAAAATTAGAATTTTTCTTATCAACATTAGAGCACTTCTCTTTCTATTATATGTTGGTGATAAACTGATCTCTTTTGTTTGTATGTTTTATTATTCTCATTATGTTAGTTCTATAGTGTGTTTTAATTGGTTTATTTCTAAAACATCATTTTTCCTACCCACTTTATTTTATGCCCATCTGTCTTCCTTCAGTCCAATCATTATTTTCAGGGGATTCTGACTCCTTTCTCTAATTGTTTTTAAGATTTTATCACTGTGTTGGCTGTTCTACAGTTGGTCATGCTATTTCTAGGCATGGATTTATCCTTATCTATCCTGCTAAGCACTTCATTATGTTTTTCAGTTTTTAAGAATTAAATTCAGGTTATTACTTCATTATTACTTCAGATATTACCCCTTTGTATTTTCTATGTATTTGCTTTGTTCTCTCTGGAACTCCCATTATATTTATTTTTGACCTTATATTGCATATGTCTCTCAATCTTTCATATTTTTCATCTCTTTATTATTCTGTCACAGATTTCTGTGAATGTCCTACCAGTTCATTAGCTCAACTGTTTCAATTTAACCTGTTTAATCTATAAGGCTTTTAATTTAAAAGCTACATTTTTCACAATTTCTATTTAGTTCATTTTCAAATCTATCCATTCTTTTCTCTTTTATCATATCAGTAGCTTATTTCTTATGACATTTATTTTGAATCTTTAATTATTTTGCTCATTCCTACATATGGTCTTTCTGTTTTTTTCTGTCATGTCTGAAATTCTTGTGGTGGTAATATGTCTTTTATAGTATCTGACGATTCTCGCTTGTGATGTTTGCTTTCCTCATGATATTTATAGAAAATATATGATTCCTCTTTTAGTGTTTTTTTCTTTTCTCTATCATTTTCGGTACCTGGTAGCTTCCAGTGGTGTGTTAGTAAATGTTTAATTATAAGCTTTTTGAGAAACAGTGCTCAGGTTTGTAGCATCTCCCTAGCATAGCCAATTTTAAACGACTGAAGTAGTGTCATTGAGCATGGAGGTGGGAAGAGATGTGCTCACTCAGATTTTGTAAGCTTATTAACTTCAACATCACTGGCAGTTTTCCTTTTTTACTACAAATTTAGCTGTCTGTTAATTTTTTGTTATATTTTACCCAGCACATGTAGAGTTTTATGATATGAGTTTCCATTAGCTAACTTTACCAGCTTTCCAGGACTGGAAGCAATGCTCTATGTCCAAAATTCAAAAAGCTAAAAAATGTTTGTACGTGTTATAATTCTTGAGTTGGTGAATTTCACCATTTCTACATCTTTTATTTGATATGTTCTGTCTCTTAATACTCCACTCCATTTCTTCTTCTTTTGCCTCTTTCCCCCATCTCTGGTTGCAAAACAGTCAGACACGACTTAGCAACTAAACAACAACAAAATCCCATCAACCTGTCAATCCCAACAACAACCCATCTCTTACATTTCAGTCTCTGTTGCTTTATTTCTGCTAAATAAGCTTATCAGAGGACTTCTGTGGAAGGAATCATCTTGTTATATAAACAGTATTTTAAGAGATACTTAGCTTTTAGAGGTAGACAAGCACTGATTCCTTGAAAGGAGATAGCATATTTCCTGAAGTTAATTATGTTCTCCTAGATGTTTGTGGGAAGAGTGCTCTCATCAGAGGCAATCATTTTTGTAAATGGTGAGATGGTAAATATTTTATACTTTGCAGGCCGTATATTCCCTCCCCCAGTTCCTCAGCTCTGCCACTACAGTGTGAAAGCAGCCTTAGATAATATGTAAATGAATCAATGGGCTGTGTTCCAATAAAACTTTATTTATAAGCAGGTAGTGAGTTGAATTTGGTCCATGGACTACAGCCTTGCTGAGCCTTGCTCTAAATGATAGTCCATGGATGTAAAGACTTAATAATATTTTAAAGTGAACATATAAACAGTTGTTAATAGAAAATTAAGTTTAATTTCATTTTCTATATCAGTACTTGGAAAGATAATTACTAGTTTTAAGATATAATTACTTTTTTTCTGCATATAGTTGGGAGAATTGTTTTGGGCATAGAAGAGGCAGTGTTTTTTGTAATTAACAGGGACTTTGTATTTTAATATTGTACATATGCTTGCAGGCTATTAGTCATTTATAATAAATGTGAGATGTATGAAATACAAAAATTATTTACAAACAATGAATTTGTTGTGTACCAACTCAACTTGGCAACTGCTGGACCTTAGGCTATTTTTGGAATCAGTAGTTCATTTTGTTTTCCCCTGTGTATATTGCATTTCAGTGACAAACCATGGGAGCCTGGAGCTGCCCAGAACAATTTGATTTTTTCATCTGCAAAGATTCTTAAGCTTCCTGTGGTTTAGCTGGCACATCTCGCATACAAAAGAATTTAGGTATTGATCTAAGCTATTAAAACACATCATAGTTACATTCTTTTATAGCAACTGCTGTGCACCAGTTTAGCCTAATGAATTCTCAAATGTATCTCATTCATACAATTTGGTCTACTGTTCTGCTCAGAGTAGCCATTAACTCCTATAGCCATGTAATGAGGAGGAACTCAGTAGAGTACATGGCAAGAAATGAACATATGGGGGTTTTCCCAAAAGAACAACCCAGTAATTGAAAGCACTAAACTCCCCCAGTTATCATCCCCTCCCTTTTCAAGCTATTCATAGATACCAAGATGCTCTCACTAATTCCACTGCAGACTAATGTCAGGATAATGCCCTGGCCATTTATGCTGTTTCTATGTAATGGTGCCAGATGTTCTCTACCATGCTATCAGGAAATATAATTACCAAACTAGCTTTCTGTAATTCACTAGAATTATCATACTGAGTGTCCTTTTTCCTTTAATGTCCCTTTGTAGAACAAGAAGCTTCTGCCTTGATTTAGTGACTTGGTCATAGGTGCTATTAATACATTTGGAATCTTTATAATGCAAACCAGGAAAGGCCAAGATGCTTGCTTTTCATAGAAAGATTATTCATTCATTAAAAATTAAAATACATTGTTCATTTTAGGTGGGTGGGCTGGATGTTATTATTTCCCACATGTCCAGTTCAGCAGTACAGAACAAAAACATTCCTGCTTGGTAAGATTTCTGAGGTTGTCTTTGCTAGGCTCTTTCATACTTTCACTACTGCAGACTCCTTGTTACTAATTTGTTTGCATCAGGTTTACTGAAAATTCACGGGTCTCAATATGAGAAGATAGTGAAAATACTTAGATTTGTGGTAGAGAAGGAAAGAAGTTGTTTTCCTTTGTTTTTTTTTTTAATTCAATAAACATTTATTTGACATCAACTACACACTAAGAGTGGAGAAGGCAATGGCACCCCATTGCAGTACTCTTGCCTGGAAAATCCCACGGACGGAGGAGCTTGGTAGGCTGCAGTCCATGGGGTCGCTAGAAGTCCATGGGGTCGCTAGAAGTCGGACACGACTGAGTGACTTCACTTTCACTTTTATGCATTGAAGAAGGAAATGGCAACCCACTCCAGTGTTCTTGCCTGGAGAATCCCAGGGACGGGGGAGCCTGGTGGGCTGCTGTCTATGGGGTCGCACAGAGTCGGACACGACTGAAGCGACTTGGCAGCAGCAGCAGCATACACTGAGTAGTGCTCTGTCCTGGTGGTGTGAGCATGAATAAAACATAATCATTTTCCCTAAAGGTCATAGTATAGTATGGAGCAAACATATGAACAGTTACAGTATTAGAAGATACTCATAATAAAAGTATGAACAAAGTGCTGTGAGAAGAAGGATAAGACTGAGTGGCCGGGAGAACATTTCCCAATTTAATGCCCTCTACGGGAAGATCCCCTGGAGGAGGAAATGGCAACTCACTCCAGTATTTGTGTTTGGAAAATCCCGTGGACAGAGGAGCCTGTCAGGCTACAGTTCAAAACGTCACAAAGAGTGGACAAGACTGAGTGAGCACGCGCGCACACACGAAGTAGTGAAACAGCAATGGAACAACCCTTTGTTTTTTTTTTTGATGTAGAACATTTTTAAAGTCTTTATTGAATTTGTTACAATATTACTTCTGTTCTATGTTTTGGGTTTTTGGCCCCAAGGCATGTGGGATCTTATCTCCTTGACCAAAAATCGAACCCACACCCCCTGCATTGGAAAGTGAAGTCTTAACCACTGGACCACCAGGAAAGTCTTGGAAAATCATGTTTTAAATGCTGAAAATGAGCATTTAGAAAATGGAAATGAAATAAAAATGCCATTTATAATAACATGAAAATATAAGAATATAAGTGCTTAAGAATAAACTTAGAGGCATGAAAGGACTACACATATAGAATATATGATTAAATATAAAGTACTTTTCATTGTAAATTCTTAATTTCTTTAAAACAGAATGACTTAAGCAAAGGAAAAATAATAGCAATGTGCTGTAGGGTTTATAAAATATGTATAAATAAAACATATGATAATAATACCTTAAAGGACTAGAGGTGAAAATTGAAGCATACTATTGTTAAGTTTTTAAAACTACGTGTGTGGAGTAGAATAACATTATTTGACTCTAATTTACTAAAAATTAAAAATGAAGATTGCAAACTCTAGAACAACACTGATTAAAAAAAGAAAAAGAAGTATAACTAATAAGTTATTATGTAAAATGAAATGGGAAACAAAACAATAGTCAATTCTTACAGAAAAGCTCTTCCAGAAAATTGGGATAAAAGAATAAATACAAAACTAATGGCTTCCCAGGTGGCACTAGTGGTAAATAACCCGCCTGCCAAGCGGGAGACATAAAAGATGTGGTTTTGATCCCCAGGGAAGATTCCCCTGGAGGAGGGCATTACTACCCAGTCCAGTATTCTTGCCTGGAGAATTTCATGGACAGAGGAGACTGACAGGCTACAGTCTATAGAGTCTCAGAGTTGAAACAGACTGACACGACTTAGCACACACACATTCAAAACTAATTGTATGATGATGGACTTAACATTCATAATTACTTTAAATGAAAATGGATACGTGGATCTGTTAAAAGGCAGAGATTATCAGCAAGTCATCACTTCTATTCAATGTTGTTTCAGAGGCAGAACAATTAGGTGAAAAAAAAAAAGGCATACTGGAAAGGAGAAAGCAAAAACTGCCTTCAATGAAGACATTTTTGTGTGTAAAGAAACTCCTAAACTATCAGCAAAATATTTACTAGATTTAGGTGACTCAGACAGGAAAGAATTCACCTGCAATGTAGGAGACCTGAGTTCAATCCCTGGATCAAGAAGATTCCCTGGAGAAGGAAATGGCAACCCACTCCAGTATTCTTGCCTGGAGAATTCAATGGACTGAAGAGCCTGGCAGGCTACAATCTGTGGGGTACCAAGAGTCGGACATGACTGAGTGACTAACACACACATAATAAGTGAATTTAGCAACCCTCTAAATATAAGGTCGCTTACAAAAATTGACTTTATTTTTAGAAGTGAGTGTTTAGAAAGTGAAAATGAAAAGGTCATTTATAATTGCATCAAAAATATAAATGTTTAAGAGTAAACTTAAAAAACATATAAGGTATATTTATATACTGTAAACTGTAAAATATTACCAAGATAAAGTAAAGAGTACTCTAGTCAATGGAAAAATATACTATGATTGTGGTGGATAGAACACTCAACATTAAGATATCTGTTCTTCCCAATGCAATCCAAAACAACATTTTAGAAGTTTTTCTTTTTTAATTTATTAATATTTTGAAACACTAGGCTGATTTTAAAATTAACGTGGAAATGCAGAGACCTCGACTAGTCTCCCAAATAAAAACAAAAATTTGAAGTATTTATCTAATTTTAAGACTATTATAAATCTACAGTAATCAAGACAGGATGGTGTTGGGTTAAAGACAGACAACAGATAAATGGAATAGAATGGAGTGCTGAAACAGACTTACACTGGTACGGTCAATTGAACCAAGGCAGCAAGGCAACTCAATATGGAAAGGAAAGTCTTTTCACCAAGAATGTTTGAGCTGCTGGGTATCATTAAGGAAATAAAAGTGAATCTCAACATGTACATCATAGCATGAATTGAAATTTATTGGAGAGGTATCACAGACCTAAAAATAAAAAAAACCGTGTCAAGCTTCATGAAGAAAATGTGCAGGAAAATCCTAATAAACTTGGGGTGGCCAAAGATCCCTAACAAAACCAAGAAAACACTAATAATTAAAGGAAAATAAATTGTAAAATAAATTTCATAAAATTATTATTTACTGAAAAACAACATTAATAACCTGAATATGTAAGCTACAGACTGAAAGAAAATATTCATAATACATGTAAGTAATAGTAAACTTATACCCGAAATAGAGAATTTCTAAAATTTCTATAAAAAGACAAGCCCCTTCCCCCATCTACAATCCCACCAAATGGACAAAGTACTTGAAAAGGCACTTCACCAAATAAGATAAATAAATGGCCAATAAACACATGAAAAAGTTGTGAACACTATTAGTCATCAGGGAAGTAAAAATAAAACTAATAGTGAAATAATACTAAACACTCACTAGAATGATTAAAATTAAGAAAACTGATAACTCCAATTGTTGGCAAGGATGTAAAGCAACTGAATTTTTATGCATTGCTACAGTGGGTAGACAATGCGTCTAACAGTTTTTAATAAGTTAAATATATCCTTATCCAATGACCCAACAATTCTTTCTTTAGATATTTTCCCCAAAGAAATGAAAACATATTTGTGCAAAAATACATGTACATAAATGTTCATGCAACATTATTGATATCCAAAATATAGTAACACCTCTAATGTCTAAAAGTAGAATAGATAAATGCACTGATACATTTGACTCAGCAACAAATGTAACTATTATTGATATTTATGCCAACACAGATATATTTAAAAGCATTTTGCTGAGCAAAAGAAGCCCAATCAAAGAAAAAAGAAACTACATACTGTAGGATTTCTTTTCATTTGTTTCGTATGCTTATGATATTGTGTCACCTTGATGCTTGTTTCTTTGAACAACCATTTCATTGCTTTGTACTCAATGAATTTACCATAGTTTACTTATTCATTGGTCTTTCTATGATTATTTGTTTTTTCCTAGTATTAGTTTTTATTATTTATTTTACCATTACAAAAGTATTCTCATGAACTGTCTTTTATATGTATCCTGGTAGCAAAACACAAGAGTGTCTCTGGAAATATGTGTAGAAATAGAATTGCTGGGTGGTAGGGTATGCAGAAGTTTATTTCATAGTGCTATTTTGCCCCTAAAATTGGTTATTCCAACTGCCAGTTGTGTATAACTATCAGCAGTGTATAAACATCCCCATCTGAGCAACTGCTTTGTAAAAACTGAACATCATCATACTTTTCAGTTTTTATCAGTTTGATAGGTATAAAAGAGTATCTCAATGTGGCTTAAAATTATACGTATATTTATGAAAGCTTTTATATTTCTTTTTCTATGAAATGTAATCCATGTTTTATTGTCCATTCTTCTTGTGGATTCTCTGCCTTTTTATTCTTATATTTTAGGAGCTCTTTATAGAGGGTAAATCTTCTTCTGGTTATGTGTCTGTCAAATATCTTTTCTGAATTTACAGGCTACTTTTTTACCCTGTCACATTTTTTCATAAACAGAAATGATATAAGTAGTCTGTTTTGTCAACAGTTTCCTTTATAAGGTAGGAACTTACATATTTTTTTAAAATTTTATTTCAATTGAGGATAATTGCTTTACAGTAGTGTGATGGTTTCTGCCATACGTCAACATGAATCAGCCACAGGTATACATATATGCCCTCCCTCTTGAACTTCCCTCCCAACTCCTACCAGCAACTTGCATATTATTTATGATGTATTTTTCAGACATTCAACTACATTTCCTTCCATATTATTTAAAGTTTGGACTTTCTTGAACAATTGTATCCATCTGGAATTGTGTTTTGCATACAACGTGCAGTAGAGATTGTCAAGAACTTTTAACAGTCTAAGACGTTACTCTACCTGCAAGCTAACAAGGTAGCCTGCCAGAGGATGCTGGGGCAGAAGAAACGCAATTCCCGAGTCAGGTGAAAAGTTCTTTACTACTCACATTAATGGCAGGAGCTACAGTGCCAGTTTCTCAAACCCAGTTCCCGCACGGTGACTCAAGGAAGGTCAGATGACTACCGCACATACAGTGAGTTGTGCTACAGAAGAGGGTTACCCAAATCTCTTGTAGTGGGAGGTTAGCATGCTTTACCTTTAACCTAGAGGGTCACCTTGTCTATATTATATTGGATAATAAATAGTAATAAAACCTGCCTTATACTCCAGAGAGTGGCATCTTTTGCTTCCAAGGCTGTTTTTTCTGTAACTATCCTTGAGAACATAGTCTGGAATAAAGGCAGCCAGCGCCTCTGCCTGTAAGACTTGCCCAAATAAGAGAAGCAACTCTCTCTTAGCAAAGGGTGTACGTCCTTTCTCCCCTTGCCCCAATATTCATGACTAATTGTCTCTGCATGGTTTAATGCACAGTTTCATCTTTCCCCATGTATGTTTAATATGATCAGGTTGAAACATCTACATTAACATAACATTATCCTTTTGATTCCATGTATGTAAGCATCTGTTTCTGGGCTCTCTGATCTATTAATCAGGCTTCTCTGATAGCTCAGCTGGTAAAGAATCTGCCTGCAATGCAGGAGACCCCAGTTTGATTCTGGGTTGGGAAGATCCTCTGGAGAAGGGTTAAGCTTACCCACTCCACTATTCTTGGGCTTCCCTGGTTGGCTCAGCTGACAAAGAATCTGCCCACAATATAGGCGACCCCTGCTCCATTCCTGGGTTGGGAAGATCGCCTGGAGAAGGGAACAACTACCCACTCCAGTAATCTGGCCTGAAGAATGCCATGGACTGTATAGTCCATGGGATTGCAAAGAGTCAGACAAGACTGAGACTTTCACTTCCACTTTCACTTTCTTTCCCTGGTGGCTCAGATGTTAAAGAATCTGCCTGCAATGCAGGAGGCCCCAGTTGGATCTCTGGGTCGGGTAAATCCCCCGGAGAAGAGAATGGCTACCCACTCTGGTATTCTTGCCTGGAGAATCCCATGGACAGAGGAGCCTGGTGGGCTACAGTCCATGGAGCCACAAAGAGTCAGACATGAATGAGCAACTGTCTCAGCATCAACACCATATAGCTTTACAAACTACAAGTGAAGTGAAGTCTCTCAGTCATGTCCAACTCTTTGCAACCCCATGGACTATAGCCTACAATGCTCCTCCGTCCATGAGATTTTCCAGGCAAGAGTACTGGAGTGGGTTGCCATTTCCTTCTCCAGATTATATACTACAGCTTTATATTAAATCTTATTGTCTGGTAGAGCAATTCTCTCCCAACCCCCTAAAATATCCACCTTGTTCTTCAGAAATGTCTTATGTATTCTACTCCTTCCATTCTTCTTTGTATTTAAAAAAATCTACACACATTCCAATGTAAAAGATAAATCTGTGTGTGTGTGTGTGTGTGTGTGTGTGTGTGTGTGTGTGTGTGTGTGTATTTGCAATTCTGAACTTCTGGAATTATTTTGCTTGTTTCAGAGTTTTGTTTGAAACTTCTTGTAGTAAATGTTATGCAGGTGTTTCCGGTATGACTACCCGTCACAGATCAGCTCCAAGCTTTGGCTTCTTGCCTGCTGCCCTCTAAAAGCTAAGGTTCTGATCTTCAGACATCAGCAGATGGTCTGAGCACAAGTGACAGGTTCAGCTCATTTACTTCTCTGCGTGGATCCTTTCACTTTGTTTTCAGTCTCGCAGAATTCTTCTTACCTTTTTTTCTCGAGCAGCTCAGCTATGCATTTAAAAAAAATATTTTGTCTCTTTCATCTAACCTTTTTAACAATTTTGCACTGAAAGTGGTTTTCAGGATATCTAGCCATTCATATTGCCTGAAACAGATGTCTTTGTCAATAGTGGTTTTAAAATTGTTTAATCACAGAATTGTATCATTTGCATAATAAATATTCAATAAAGTGTGTTTAATTGAACTGAATAAGATTTCAGTTGGATTTTTGTGATGCTGCCTCATCATTTCCAAATAATCAACACCTAATTTGGCACTTCCACCATTAGATTATTATCCTCTCCTTAAAACTTTAGGAGTTTTAAGAAACATACAGAAAATAATACACTTGAAATCTTTTCTTACCACCACGATTAAACACATGTTAATATAGTATCTTTTTTACTCTATGGTTATATGGTTAGATAACAAAGCAATTTATATTATTTTATATACTTCAAAATTTTACACTAATAATGATATTGATACTTTTTTGAAAGATACTTTTTCCCCATTCAGCATCAAGTTTGAAATATTTATCTATGGTGATACCCTAAGCTCTGATTCAATTACTCCAAGTCCTGTCTGTAGTTTTATTATAAATTAAATTTTATTTGAGTGTATGCTCAGTTGCTTCAGTCCCGTCTGACTCTTTGCGACTGTATGGACTATCGCCCACCAGGTTCTGTCCACGGGATTATCTAGGTAAAAAAACTGGAGTGGGTTGTCTTTTCCTTCTCCAGGGGATCTTCCGGACCCAGAAACTGAACCAGGGTCTCCTGCCTCTTCTGCATTGCAGGCAGATTCTCTACTGCTGAACCATTGGAGAAGCCCTTAATTCTACAATAAATATTCTTATATATATTTTCTTGAGCATATATTTGATATTTTTAAGAATTAGAAGCCTAGAACTGCAAGTGCTCTGTGATAAGATGTGCTTAACTTTGACCCCATGGACTATAACCTACCAGGCTCCTCTGTCCATGGGATTCTCCAGGCAAGCACACTGGAGCAGGTAGCCATTCATTTCTCCAGGGGAATCTTCCTGACCTAAGGTTCTAACCTGGGTCTCCTGGATTGCAGGCAGATTCTTTACCATCTGAGCCACCAGGAAAGTCCAGAACTGAAAGTGCTCTGTGATAGGATGTAGTTAACTTTAACATATTCAGTTCAGTTCACTTCAGTCGCTCAGTTGTGTCCGACTCTTTGCGACCCTATGAATTGCAGCACACCAGGCCTCCCTGTTGATCACCATCTCCCGGAGTTCACTCAGACTCACGTCCATCGAGTCCGTGATGCCATCCAGCCATCTCATCCTCAGTCATCACCTTCTCTTCCTGCCCCCAATCCCTCCCAGCATCAGAGTCTTTTCCAATGAGTCAACTCTTCGCATGAGGTGGCCAAGTACTGGAGTTTCAGCTTTAGCATCGTGCCTTCCAAAGAAATCCCAGGGTTGATGTCCTTCAAAATGGACTGGTTGGATCTCCTTGCAGTCCAAGGGACTCTCAAGAGTCTTCTCCGACACCACAGTTCAAAAGCATCAATTCTTCGGCGCTCAGCCTTCTTCACAGTCCAACTCTCACATCCATACATGACCACAGGAAAAACCATAGCCTTGACTAGACGGACCTTAGTTGGCAAAGTAACGTCTTTGCTTTTGAATATACTATCTAGGTTGGTCATAACTTTTCTTCCAAGGAGGAAGCGTCTTTTAATTTCATGGCTGCAGTCACCATCTGCAGTGATTTTGGAGCCCCCCAAAATAAAGTTTGACACTGTTTCCACTGTTTCTCCATCTATTTGCCATGAAGTGATGGGACCAGATGCCATGATCTTCAGTTTCTGAATGTTGAGCTTTAAGCCAACTTTTTTGCTCTCCTCTTTCACTTTCATCAAGAGGCTTTTTAGCTCCTCTTCACTTTCTGCCATAAGGGTGGTGTCATCTGCATATCTGAGGTTATTGATATTTCTCCCGGCAATCTTGATTCCAGCTTGTGTTTCTTCCAGTCCAGCGTTTCTCATGATGTACTCTGCATATAAGTTAAACAAGCAGGGTGACAATATACAGCCTTGACATACTCCTTTTCCTATTTGGAACCAGTCTGTTGTTCCATGTCCAGTTCTAACTGTTGCTTCCTGACCTGCATACAGATTTCTGAAGAGGCAGGTTAGGTGGTCTGGTATTCCCATCTCTTTCAGAATTTTCCACAGTTTATTGTGATTTAACATATTAGGTATATTCAATTTCTTATATCTAGTCTTTATGATTGTGATGATATCCATCAGTATAGATGATAAGCCCTTTTTTACCTTATTTCATTTAATATTTGCAATTTGTGAAAAGTACCTAGCACTGGTCTGAAAAGGATTATGCCAAATATATGTTGTGCATGACACCTTGTGTATAATTCAAATTATGCTAAATTTTATAACTGTTAAATAACAAATGATTAGGTGAGTTAGCAATTCATGCCCCCCTTTTTTTCTGTAGGTATTTATGAGCCTCCATTTATTGTACTACTGCTGTGAACCAACCTTGGATGTGAAAATTGCCTTTTGTCAGGTGTGTGTTCCTTACAGGTAAAACAAGGTACAGTATATTCCCTTGTATTTCCATTTTGCCATTTCATCTTGCACATTTCACACTAAAGTTAGTGTTTATGTAGAATTAAAAGTAGCCTACGGAGTAGAATTGGATGCCTAGATTTTTTTCCGCTAGTTCATTTATCCTCGAATAGGAATGAAGAGAATTCTTTTTAATGATTGTAAATATTGTACTTAATCTCTGTATAAAGTGATTTCTTACTATATTTAACACCATTAATATGTCTTTTTCAAATCCTTAAAATGTGGTTTAAATAATCAAAATAGCTGAAATAAATGATGTTATTTTTCATCCAATGACTGATGAGCCCCAAGTAGAGTGTCTCCAGTACTCAAATATAACAGTATGTAGTTAGTGCTTAGTTTGGGCTTCCCTGGTGGCGCTAGTGGTAAAGAATCCACCTGCCAATGCAGACGACACAAGAGACAGGGTTGTGGTTCCTGATTGGGAAGATCCCCTGGAGAAGGGAATGGCAACCCACTCCAGTATTCTTGCTGGGAAAATTCCATGGAAGAGAGTCTCATGGGCTACAGTCCATGAGGCCGCAAAGAGTCAGACACAACTGAGCACACACACATAGCCCTTAGTCTGTTTTTCAATGCCCTGTTCTAGCCAGTAGTTGGGAGAAAATAAGACTAGCAGCAATAACGACAAATAAAGATATCTCTAACCTACTAGTGACAAGGTAGTATACACGGACAATAGAAGGTCTGCACTCTTGTATTCATACAAATGATATTCTTAAGAAAAAGTCTACCTGAGGCACTGGTACCTACTCTAAGTATGTTTAGGTCATTCTGACTTAAGACTGTGGTCATTGTATCATTAATAGAGCTCAGTTTTACACTAGGAATTGTTATGTGGCTGGTAAATTTTATAGTAGCTCTAATCATACTCCAAGCAGAGAGCACTTCCATTTTTTCTGTAATGATTTTTGCTGTATTTTCTCATTGAGATGGGTTGTATACACAGAATGACATATGTCCCTTGGAAGGCAGTTTAAAAAATAACTCAAAATAATATTATTTTAATACAATATTTTCTAATTCTAGAAGTAACATGCTTATTATAGAAAATATAGAAAAGTACAAAGGAAGCAAAACACTGGTAAATCTACTCTCTACGCTGAGCGTAGTTAGAATTTCTACAGAAAAATAAAATGCATTATGTTCTATGAGTAGGATTTACTGATCTATTTTATCTTCCTGGCCTCTAAATTGTTGTAGTGCCAAACATTTCCAGGCTTTCAGATGATTTCTCTAATAAGAACTCTGGATCTGGAGTGAAGTAGGTCAGAAAGAGAAAAACCAATACAGTGTATTAACATATATATATATGGAATTTAGAGAGACAGTAATGACGATCCTATATGCAAGGCAGCAAAAGAGACACAGATGTAAAGAACAGACTTTTGGAATACGTGGGAGAAGATGAGGGTGGGATGATTTGAGAGCATAGCATTGAAACATGTATATTACCATATGTAAAATAGATGACCAGTGCAAGTTCCATGCATGAAGAAGAGCACTCAGAGCTGGTGCTCTGGGACAACCCAGGGGGATGGGGTGGGAGAGGGGTTCAGGATGGGGGACACCTGTGCACCCATGACTGATTCACGTCGATGTATGGCAAAAACCACCACAATATTGTAAAGTAATTATCCTCCTTTAATTAAAATTGAAAAAAAACATCTCTGAATCTGAGCAGCTTGGGCTAGAAATTCTAAATCTGCCACTTACTTAGCCATTCACTTCTGAGTTTGGGCAAGTTAGTTAACCTTACTGTGCTTTGGTTAATAAAAAGGGAAGAGGTAATAGGTTTATAAGAATCAAGCAAGTTCATACTTGCAGAGCACTGAGAATATGTTTTTGTTAAGTAGTTAACTAAATCTTCACTAAATTCATGCTCTCTCTTGTGGGGCTGTCATTTGAATCCTAGTGTTTTAAATATTATCAATACCATGAATACTCCCCAGTTATACCTCTAGCAAAAGCTTTCCCTGAAACTTGGCTCATATACCCAATTGCTTGTTCTACATCTCAGCTCAGATGTCTAATAGGTGTAGAAAATGACACATATACCAAACCAAATCCTTGATCTTTCCTTCAAAACTGCTCTGCTCTAATTCAGTAAATGCTAAACTCCTCTTTCCAGTTGCTTAGAGCAAAATCTTCAGAATAAGCTTTTGGACAACACTTTGCATCCAATCTGTCAGTAAATTCTGTTGGCTCCCCTTTAAAAGTATATCTAGAATCTTACCAATTTCTCCATTACCACTTTGATCCATTCTGATGGTAAGACTAGAGATCCCTTCAAGAAAATTAGAGATACCAAGGGAACATTTCATGCAAAGATGGGCCCAATAAAGGACAGAAATGGTAGGGACCTAACAGAAGCAGAAGATATTAAGAAGAGGTGGCAAGAATACAAAGAAGAACTGTACAAAAAAGATCTTCACGACCCAGATAATCACAATGGTGTGATCACTCACCTAGGGCCAGACATCATGGAATGCAAAGTCAAGTGGGCCTTAGGAAGCATTACTGTGAACAAAGCTAGTGGAGGTGATGGAACTCCAGTTGAGCGATTTCAAATACTAAAAGATGATGCTGTGAAAGTGCTGCACTCAATATGTCAGCAAATTTGGAAAACTCAGCAGTGGCCATAGGACCGGAAAAAGTCAGTTTTCATTCCAATCCCAAAGAAAGGCAATCCCAAAGAAAGGCAATGCCAAAGAATGCTCAAATGACTGCACAATTGCACTCATCTCACACACTAGTAAAGTAATGCTCAAAATTCTCCAAGCCAGGCTTCAGCAATACATGAACCATGAACTTCCAGATGTTCAAGCTGGTTTTAGAAAAGGCAGAGGAACCAGAGATCAAATTGCCAACATCCGCTGGATCATCGAAAAAGAGAGTTCCAGAAAAACATTGATTTCTGCTTTATTGACTGTGCCAAAGCCTTTGACTGTGTGGATCACAATAAACTGTGGAAAATTCTGAAAGAGATGGGAATACCAGACCACCTGACCTGCCTCTTGAGAAACCTATATGCAGGTCAGGAAGCAACAGTCAGAACTGGACATAAAACAACAGACTGGTTCCAAATAGGAAAAGGAGTACGTCAAGGCTGTATATTGTCACCCTGCTTATTTAACTTCTGTGCAGAGTATATCATGAGAAACACTAGGCTGGAAGAAGCACAAGCTGGAATCAAGATTGCCGGGAGAAATATCAATAACCTCAGATATGCAGATGACACTGCCCTTATGGCAGAGAAAGTGAGAACTAAAGAGCCTCTTGATGAAAGTGAAAGAGGAGAGTGAAAAAGTTGGCTTAAAGCTCAACATTCAGAAAACGAAGATCATGACATCTGGTCCCATAACTTCGTGGTGAATAGATGGGGAAACAGTGAAACCAGTGGCTGACTTTATTTTGGGGGGCTCCAAAATCACTGCAGATGGTAACTGCAGCCATGAAATTAAAAGACACTCCTTGGAAGGAAAGTTATGACCAACCTAGACAGCATATTAAAAAGCAGAGACATTACTTTGCCAACAAGGGTCTGTCTAGTCAAGGCTATGGTTTTTCCAGTAGTTATGTATGGGTGTGAGAGTTGGACTATAAAGAAAGCTGAGCACCAAAGAATTGATGCTTTTGAACTGTGGTGGTTGAACTGTGGAGAAGACTCTTGAGAGTCCCTTGGACTGCAAGGAGATCCAACCAGTCCATTCTAAAGGAAATCAGTCCTGGGTGTTCATTGGAAGGACTGATGTTGAAGCTGAAACTCCGATACTTTGGCCACCTGATGCGAAGAGCTGACTCATTTGAAAAGACCCTGATGCTGGGAAAGATTGAGGGCAGGAGAAGGGGATGACAGAGGATGAGATGGTGGGATGGCATCACCAACTCAATGGACAGGAATTTGGGTAAACTCCGGGAGTTGGTGACGGACAGGGGGACCTGGAGTGCTGTGGTTCATGGGGTCGCAAAGAGTCAAACACTACTGAGCGACTGAACTGAACTGAACTGATTCTGATCCAAGCCTGGGTTATTGCAGGAGCTTAAGGGGTTTACTCTCAAAACTTCATCAAGAGATATATTTGAAAAATATAAGTGAGATCACGTCACTCCTTGGTTACAAACAAAACAAACAAAACAGAAAAACCATTTGGTCAGTGAGATGTCTTCCCACCTCACTAATGGTAAAAATTCTTAAAATAAATACCTAGCCCATTTGCCTTGGGTATTGCCACCTAGACACGCTTCCTTAAAATGCTCTTCCTTTATTATCCACTTGGCTCACTCATTCACTATCTTCAGAAGTTGGCTCAAATATTCATTTTTAAAGGAGTCTTTCCTGCTTATCTATCTAAAATTACCCCTTCCTACTCCACACTGCCTATCTCACACTTCCTACCCAACTTCTTTGTCTTCTATTTTGTCCCCTCCATGACAGCTTTTGATATATGTGACTTGCATGTTGTTTCTCTCTGCTGGAATACATTTTTCGCTTGGGCGTGGAAGTTTTTCAGTGATGTGCTGTGAGCTGCCACAGGCTGACAAGGCTCACAAGCATTGAGCGTGCACACCTCTTCCCTGCTCTAAGTTCAGTGATGTTGGGTTGGTAGATGTGTCATGATAGGAATATGTACATTATGTAAATAAACAATTGGTACAGATGAGTCCTCTTCCCTCCCCCAACCCCAGCCAGTTGTTGAATAATTATAGCACATAGTTGGGATTTTGTCTCTTCTGCACACAGCTGTGTTGTAGTGCTAACAATAATATCTGGCAGAGGGTGGGCTCTCACCAAATATTTGCATAATGAATGAATGACTGATACATGTTTGGTTAATGCAGTCAATTGCAGCTGTGATAGTGCCCTGGTGGAAAACGAGCAGGCCTGAATTTCTGGTTAGAATATCTGGACCATTTGCAAGCTTTATGATTGTAAGCCATTTCCTTAGTGTCCATGATCCTAGTCATTTATCATGGGCATTAGCCCTTAAGAACCAAACCAAAAACAAACAAAAAAAGTTTATTTTTTTACATATTTTGAGATTAATCTGAATTTAAGAAATTATCAAAAAAATCTTAAAACTTCAGCCATTATTTTTAATCCAAAAAGTTTCTGTGTAGGTTGAAGTTATTTTTAAATCATCTCCCCAAATTTGCGTACAGATTCAGAATGTCTATTTCTAGGAAGAGTTCTTAAAGAGTTTAAAGCAAAGGAATAAAGAGAAGAAATGAAGCATGAACTTTTTTAATGGCTCTGATTTTTTTTTTTTGCTTACTGTGAACTTTTAATACCTAGAAAATATACATGTGTATTCTATAACTTAAACCCTAAAAATATCATAGCAAGCAGGATATTTCTAGGTGTGACTCAGAGTGCTTAATTTACTTTCCATGTAGAATTTTAATGTGATGATGTTTATTTTTTCTTTCCTGTAGCTGTGTGCCTCATTTACTATTCCAGCAATTTAAAGAAAATGGTGTATTTATTTTCTCTAAATGAATACAGAATTTATTTATTTGAGTTTTATTTATTTATTTGCTTGAGTTTTCTTTCAAACTGTGTGCTTTGGAAGCTTCTCATTTTATGAGACATCTCATGGATCCCTGGTATGCAGCGACATTTAACACCATGTACAGTAGGGTTAGCTTGTTCCCAACTTCTTGCCTCACAGGTGGTATGTGAACAACTTTAAGTAACTTCTCAACAATTAGGGATCGAGTATATCCCAAATGGAGTGCTTCCCAGGTGGCTCAGTGGTAAAAGAATCTGCCTGTCAATGCAGGAGGCATGGGCTCCATCCCTAAGTGGGAAGAGTCCCTGGAGAAGGAAATGACAAGGCACTCCAGGATTCTTGCCTGGGAAATCTCACAGACAGAGGAGCCTGGCAAGCTACAGTTCATGGGGTCACAAAAAGTCGGATGCAGCTTAGTGACTAAACAATATCCAGAATCTAGGTCTCTTGAATCTTAACCTCTGGCTTTAAAAAATTATATCATATTTCCAGGTTTCTCACTGTTATAAGAAAGAAATCACAGAAAATATAGAAAATAAAATTGCCCAGGTAGTTATCAACAGTAAATATGTCAGTTAACTGTAGTAATAACCTTATTTCTTTGTTAAATTATTTGAAGAACATGAGATTCATTGAATTTTTAAGCTACTCCTATTCATTTCTTCTTTTTTTTTTTTTTCTTTAAAAACATCAAGCAGCTTTTGTAGACAGGAGGTTTCTTGCTCTATTATGGGGAGAAATTTGTCATAGACAATAAAAAACAATCTTAAGTTTGCCCTTGTATAAATCATTTACAAAATGTAGACCAATAGGGAATTGAAAGTGCCAGAACTCTTGATTCTCCAGAGATGTAGGTAAGCCTTCTTAGCCTTCTTTTCTCAATTGAATAGAAAAGTGAAGAACTGTTAAATTTCACTCTATGAATTAAGAAAAAAATCTGTGAAAATTGCTGTTTTTGAAACTCTGGTGTACTGAATAGATGAGTCATGGTTTTAACCAAGAAAGATATGCACAGAGAGATAATGTACATTGGAAACCACATGCACACCCACTGGTGTCTGCAGCATTCACCACATCCCAGTTTGTGTTACCATTGGATGTACAGGTTTATGCTTTCCCAGCTCAATGGTGATGGCCTCTAGCGTAGGGCCAGGCATCCTTATCCTTGTCTGCCAAGCCCAGACTTCTACCTTAATTCAGGAAATGCTCAATAAGTGCTTTTTGAATAAGAAAGGGTAAATAAAAACTCAGAAAAGCACTAGTAGAAATTTGCTCACCTTTGAAAATCAAGTCAATTTCTCAACATCTTAACATCTTGATAAGTGCATATCAGTTCAGTTCAGTCCAGTCACTCAGTCGTGTCTGACTCTTTGCGACCCCATGAACTCTAGCACGCCAGGCCTCCCTGTCCATCACCAACACCTGGAGTCCACCCCAACCCATGTCCGTTGAGTTGGTGATGCCATCCAATCATCTCATCCTCTGTCATCCCCTTCTCCTCCTGCCCTCAATCTTTCCCAGTATCAGGGTCTTTTAAAATGAGTCAGCTCTTCACATCAGGTGGCCAAAGTATTGGTTTCAGCTTCAACATCAGTCCTACCAATGAACATCCAGGGCTGATCTCCTTTAGAATGGACTGGCTGGATCTCCTTGCAGTCCAAGGGACTCTCAAGAGTCTTCTCTAAAACCACAGTGCAAAAGCATCAATTCTTTGGTGCTCAGCTTTCTTTATGGTCCAACTCTCACATCCATACATGGCCACTGGAAAAACCATAGCCTTGACTAGATGGACCTTTGTTGACAAAGTAATGTCTGCTTTTTAATATGCTGTCTAGGTTGTTCATAACTTTCCTTCCAAGGAGTAAGTGTCTTTTAATTTCATGGCTGCAATCACCATCTGCAGTGATTTTGGAGCCCCCCAAAATAAAGTCAGCCACTGTTTCCACTCTTTAACCATCTAATTGCCATGAAGTGATGGGATTGGAATATATTTAATTTGTATTTTGGTTAATTTGTTAATCACAAGTGTTAATCTAACATTTATCTAACAATTTATCAACTTATTGCCCTATCCTATTATTGATGCTCGAGTTGGTTACAAATCATTTAAAATGATTTCTTGATTTTCCAAAAGCCTTAAGAGACAGGAGGTTCATGTTAGTGAGTCAACAATTATGGTTTTATGTAACAGTGGAAATAAAGAGACTGAGCTCAGTGATCTGCTTTTTTGCTGTGACACAGAAACTCTTTGGGCTTTCTTCGCATGGAGACATCTACACATCGAATGATTATTGATTGGAGACACCTACATATTGAATGATTATTGATTGGCTCCATCATTCATTTATTCAACACATCTTTATTGAGTGGGGTTCCCTGGTGGCTTAGATGGTAAAGAATCTGCCTCCAATGCAGGAGACCCATGTTTGATAACTGGGTCAGGAAGATCCTCTGGAGAAGGGAATAGCTACCCACTCCAGTATTTCTTGCCTGGAGAATTCCACAGACAGAGGAACCTGGAGGGCTACAGTCCGTGGGGTTGTAAAGGGTCAGACACAACTAAGCGACTAACACACTTCTTTACTGAGTAGCTCTAATATGAACCTATAACTTGTAGAAATTAGGGGTACAGGGTGGGTCTTGTTACTCTCCTCAAAGAACACACCATCTAGTCTAAAGCACAGTAGAGAGTAGCTTGGCTTAAAATATAAAGAAAACTTCTTCCACTTTGAATTAAAACCTCAGTGATAACTATGGGCTGAACGATAACAGGTCAGAAAAGGAAACACCTCAATACTTATCAGATGCTTACTATCTGTGAGGACTACATTAAGACTTTATCTCATTTAATCTTTACAATGCCACTAACTACCAAGACAGAATTCAATTATGTTTTATTCTGGGGTTGGAAACCTGAACCATTTTACTAGAATGTCTTTATCCAGTCTCATCATGGAATTTTGACATCTTCTATTGGTTATACAGAATTTTAACTGAACTGAGTAGCAACTAGGACTCAGAACCAAAATACTATAATTAATTGCAAAGAAGCCTAAGATACTATTGGTCACCAGTGGGAAAAAAAGAAGACTTTTGTATAAATTCCAAAGGATAGTAGTGATGTATAAGGTCTAAAATATTACTGGGTAATGACATAAATAGCAGTCTCTTTCTAGAGTTCTTAATGTCAAAATTGTTTTCAGTGTCTTCAGAAGTTAGTGCTTTTTGGTATAGCCCCTTGTTAGATATAATGGCCAAGACTGAGCATGCTGAATTTTCTAGTTAAAGCAATGCTTTTCTTAATAGATATAAAATATTACAAGATGACTAGGTAACTAAATTTTATTTTGCTACTCTATGTCTGGATAACGAATGTGCTATGTGTGTATATATAGTAATAATAATTTTCCTAGCCACAAATGGTGGCTGTTCTAAATAAATGAAAACTTAACTTTTAAACAGATTTCAAAAGAATGACTTTAGTGTTACATTTATGTCTTATATCTTGGGCAGGCTTTTTTACAGAAATTTATTAAGTAATTATTCCAGTTAGTAAGTAGACTCCGTTATGCTACTAAATATTATCTAACACAAATATATAGATCCTACCTAAGATTTGGTTCTGTAATGATAAACTTCTCTATTGGTTTATGTGAGTATGTGTTTGGTTTGCTTGAAGCATGTAAAAGTTCAGGCTTGACTTCTTGTTGAATGATCTTAACCTGAATGTAAATGTAGCTCAATATTATGAGAGCAATTATGGTTGAGGTAGTAATCAGATTAAATGAAGTTATTGCTTATATCTGACAAAATAATTGTGCTGTAAAAGGTCCCAGAATTATCTGTGGTTTTCAGTGTATGGTTAATAATGCTCTGTCAGTTAGGTTCACTTGAGTTCAGTCGCTCAGTCATGTCCGACTCTTTGCAACCCCATGAATCGCACCGTGCCAGGCCTCCCTGTCTATCACCAGCTCCCGGAGTTCACTCAGACTCATGTCCATCGAGTCAGTGATGCCATCCAGCCATCTCATCCTCCATCATCCCCTTCTCCTCCTGCCCCCAATCCCTCCCAGCATCAGAGCCTTTTCCAATGAGTCAACTCTTCGCATGAGGTGGCCAAAGTACTGGAGTTTCAGGTTCAGCATCATTCCCTCCAATGAAATCCCAGGGCTGATTTCCTTTAGGATGGACTAGTTGGATCTCCTTGCAGTCCAAGGGACTCTCAACAGTCTTCTCCAACACCACAGTTCAAAAGCATCAATTCTTTGGCACTCAGCTTTCTTCACAGTCCAACTCTCACATCCATACATGACTACTGGAAAAACCATATCCTTGACTAGATGGACCTTTGTTGACAAAATAATGTCTCTGCTTTTTAATATGCTATCTAGGTTGGTCATAACTTTTCTTCCAAGGAGTAAGCATCTTTTTATTTCATGGCTGCAATCACCATCTGCAGTGATTTTGGAGCCCTCAAAAATAAAGTCTGACATTGTTTCCCCATCTATTTGTCATGAAGTGATGGGCCCAGATGCCATGATCTTAGTTTTCTGAATGTTGAGTTTTAAGCCAACTTTTTCACTCTCCTCTTTCACTTTCATCAAGAGGCTCTTTAGTTCTTCTTCACTTTCTGCCATAAAGGTGGTGTCATCTGCATACCTGTGGTTATTGATATTTCTCCCAGCAATCTTGATTCCAGCTTGTGTTTCTTGCAGTCCAGCGTTTCTCATGATGTACTCTGCATATAAGTTAAATAAGCAGGATGATAATATACAGCCTTGACATACTCCTTTTCCTATTTGGAACCAGTCTGTTGTTCCATGTCCAGTTCTAACTGTTGCTTCTTGACCTGCATACAGGTTTCTCAAGAGGCAGGTGAGGTGGTCTGGTATCCCCATCTCTTTCAGAATTTTCCACAGTTTGCTGTGATCCACACAGTCAAAGACTTTGGCATAGTCAATAAAGCAGAAATGGATGTTTTTTTTGGAACTCTCTTGCTTTTTCAAAGATCCAACGGATGTTGGCAATTTGATCTCTGGTTCCTCTGCCTTTTCTAAAACCAGCTTGAACATCTGGCAGTTCATGTATTGCTGAAGCCTGGCTTGGAGAATTTTGAGCATTACTTAATGCTCTGTCAGAAAAGCACCAATTTGTGGATTCCACTGTAATCTATATAAGTGTTCCTAAGAAATCAACTAATTAGTGGGTAGATATTCTGTTCTCCAGGGGATCTTCCCTACCCTGGGATTGAGCCTGAGGCTCTTGCATTACAGGTAGATTCTTTACCATGTGAGCACCAGGGAAACCCAATTCCTTAAATACAGTATTTTAATTTCATTGCCTTTCTGGTGTAAGACTTCAAAAAATAAATTAAGTGACAGTTTTGCTCTTCTGCAAAGCTATTATTGAGGTTGGGGTTCAAAGGCTAAAATTTTAGCAAAGGTGAAATTTTTCAGTAGGTTAAGAAGAGTAATGTCCATTTTCTTTCTGAGTTCTAAAAACAGTACTAATCAGGAATATGTTATTCAACTATTCTTTTTTTATCTTCTCTAAAGGTAAATATTTATCTGGTTATATACTCGATACATCTCTAACTCATTCTGAAAAAGCTCAAGATACCTACAAAATGCATTAGGTGGCATCTGCCACTTCTGTTTGTAATCCCTTGGCCAGAAATGCCCCAGTTGAATTGCAAGGGAGGCTGGGAAATGTAGTAGAGCACATGAGTATCCACAGAGAACTGAACTGTCTCCACCACAAATGATAGAAAAATATTTTATTCCCTGGCCATTCTGAAACCTGTTGGCTGTACGCTGATTTTATAGCAGTGTCTTGAGACACTTTTAAATTAAAAGCTAGAAATGATTAAGCTTGGTGAGGAAGTCATTATAAGCTGAAAGTGAAAGTGAAAATTGCTCAGTTGTGTCCAACTCTTTGTGACCCCTTGGACTATGCTCTCAGGTCAAACTGTATTCTCAGGTCAGACTGTATTCTCCAGGTCAAAATACTGGGGTGGGTAACCTTTCTCTTCTCCAGGGGATCTTTCCAACCCAGGGATCAAACCCAGGTCTCCTGCATTGCAGGCGGATTCTTTACCAGATGAGCCACAAGGGAAGCCCAAGAATACTGGAGTGGGTAGCCTATCCCTTCTCCAGGGGATCTTCCCAACCCAGGAATCAAACCAGGGTCTCCTGCATTGCAGGTGGATTCTTTACCATCTGAGCTATGAGGGAAGTCCATTATAAGCTGAAATCAGCCAGAAGTTAGGCTTCTTTTGCCAAAAAGTTAGCCAAGTTGTGAATGCAAAGGAAAAGTTCTTGAAGGAAATTAAAATCACTACTCCAGTGAACACATGAATGATAAGAAAATGAAACGTCTTTATTTCTGGTATGGAAGAAGTTTTACTGGTCTGGATAGAAGATTTAGCCATCCACAACATTCCCTGAAGCCAAAACCTAATCCAGAGCAAGGTCTTAAGTTCCTTCAATTCTACAAACGCTGAGAGAAATGAGGAAACTGCCAAACAGTCAGTCAATTCAGTTCAGTCACTCAATCGTGTCCAACTCTTTGCTACCCCATGGACTACAGCATGCCAGGCTTTCCTGTCCATCACCAACTCCTGAAGCTTGCTCAAACTCATGTCCATTGAGTCAGTGATGCCATCCAGCCATCTCATCCTCTGTCATCCCCTTCTCCTCCTGCCTTCAATTTTTCCCAGCATCAGGGTCTTTTCCAAGGAGTCAGTTCTTCACATCAGGTGGACAAAGTATTGGATTTTCAGCTTCAACATCAGTCCACCCAATGAATATTCAGGAATGATTTCCTTTTGGATTGACTGGCTTGATCTCCTTGCAGTCCAAGGGACTTTCAAGAGTCTTCACCAACACCACAGTTCAAATACATCAGTTATTCGGCACTCATCTTTCTTTATAGTCCAACTCTCACATCCATACGTGACTACTCAAAAAAATCATAGCTTTGACTAGATGGACCTTTGTTGGCAAAGTAATGTCTCTGTTTTTCAATATGTTGTCTAGGTTGGTCATAGCTTTTCTTCCAAGGAGCAAGGGTCTTTTAATTTCATGGCCGCAGTCACCATCTGCGGTGATTTTTGAGCCCCCCCAAAATAAAGTCTGCCACTGTTTCCACTCTTGCCCATTTATTTGCCATGAAGTGATGTGACCAGATGCCATGATCTTATTTTTCTGAATTTTGAGTTTTAAGCCAACTTTTTCACTCTCTTCTTTTACTTTCATCAAGAGGCTTTTTAGTTCTTCTTTGCTTTCTGCCATAAGGGTGGTGTCATCTGTGTATCTGAGGTTATTGATATTTTTCCCAGCTATCTTGATTCCAGCTTCTGCTTTATCTAGCTTGGTATTTCGCATGATGTACTCTGCATATAAGTTAAATAGTTTGATGGTAGCACAGGTAGGTTCATAAGGTTTAAGAAAAGATGCCATCATCTTAACATAAAAGTGCAAGGTCAAGTAGCAAGTACTGAAGTAGAAGCTGCAGAAAGTTATCCAGATGACCTAACTAAGATGATTAATGAAGGTGGTAACACTGAGCAACAGATTTCTGGCATTGTCAAAGCAGCCTTCTATTAGAAGAAGATTCCATTTAGGATTTTCATAGCTAAAGAGGAGAAGTCAATGCCTGACTTCAAAGCTTCAAAGGACAGCCTAACTGTCTTGTTAGGGGTTAATATACCCAGTGACTTTAAGTTGAAACCAATGCTTGTTTATCATTCTGGAAATCCTGGGGCCCTTTAGAATGATGCTAAATCTACTCTGCTTGTGCTCTCTATATGAAAAAAAAAAAAGCCTAGATGGCAGCACATCTATTCATGATATGGTTTACTAAATAATTTAAGCCCACTGTTGAGACCTAGTGCTCAAAAAAGATTCCTTTTGACATATTACTGCTCATTGACAAGCTCACCCAAGAGCTCTGATGGAGATGTACAGTGAAATTGATGTTGTTTTCATGCCTGCTAGCACAGCATCCATTATGGAGGTCATGGACTGAGGAATGATTTCCACTTTCAAGTCTTATTATTTAAGAGATTTTGAAAGGACAGAGCTGCCATAAACAGTGATTTTTCTGGTGGATCTCGGAAAAGTAGATTGAAAACCTTATGGAAAGGATTCACTATTCTAGTTGTCATTAAGAATATTTGTGATTCATGGGGCAAGGTCAGAATATCAATTAAACAGGAGTTTAGAGGAAGTTGATTCTAACCCTCCTGGATAACTTTGAAGAGTTTGAGACTTCAGTGGAGGGAGGAACTGCAGATTCTTGCAGTGAAAAAGCAGGAGAATTAGAATTAGAAGTGAAGCCTGAAGATGTGACTGAATTGCTACCATCTCATGATAAAACTTTAACAGATGAGGAATTGCTTCTTAAGGATGAGCAAAAAAAGTAGTTTCTTGAGAAGGTAGCTACTCCTGGTGATTTTCTTTGAAGAATGTTGAAATGGCAACAAAGGATTTAGAATATAATGTAAAAATAGTTTACATTCAATATCACAGTAATCCAAGTCTATGCCCTAACCATTAATGCTGAAGAAGGTGAAGTTGAATGATTCTATGAATACCTATAAGACCTTCGAGAACTAACACCTCGCAAAGATGTCCTTTTCATTATAGGGGAATGGAATGCAATGGTGGGAAGTCAAGAAACACCTGGAGTAACAGGCAAATTTGGCTTTGGAGTACAAAATGAAGCAAGGCAAAGACTAATAGAGTTTTGTCAAGAGAACACACTGGTCATAACAAACACCCTTTACCAACAACAAAAGAGAAGACTCTGTACATGGACATCACCAGATGGTCAATAATGAAATCAGATTGATTATATTCTTTGCAGCCAAAGATGGAGAAGCTCCATACAATTAGCAAAAACAAGACTGGGAGCTGACTATGGCTCAGATCAGGGAACTCCTTATTGCCAAATTCACACTTAAATTGAAGAAAGTAGGGAAAACCACTAGGCCATTCAGGTATGACCTAAATAAAGTCCCTTATGATTATATAGTGGAAGTGACAAATAGATTCAAGGTACTAGATCTGATAGACAGAATGCCCGAAGAACTATGGGGTGAGGTTCATGGCATTGTACAGGAGGCAGGGATTAAGACCATCCCCGAGGAAAAAAAAATGCAAAAAGGCAAGATGGTTGTCTGAGAAGGCCTTACAAATAGCTGAAAAAAGAAAAGAAATGAAAGGCAAAGGAGAAAAGGAAAGATATACCCATTTGAATGAATGCAGAGTTCCAAAGACTAGCAAGGAGAGATAAGAAAGCCTTCCTCAGCAATCAATGCAAAGAAATAGAGGAAAACAATAGAATGGGAAAGACTAGATATCTCTTCAAGAAAATTAGCGATACCAAGGGAACATTTCATGCAAAGGTGGGCACAATAAAGGACAGAAATTGTATGGACCTAACAGAAGCACAAGATATTAAGAAGAGGTGGCAAGAATATATAGAAGAACTATACAAAAAAGATACTCATGACCCAGATAACCACAATGTGAACCCTGGCCTAGAGTCAGACATCCTGGAATGCAAAGTCAAGTGGGCCTTAGGAAGCATCACTGAGAACAAAGCTAGTGGAGGTGATGGAATTCCAGTTGAGCGATTTCAAATCCTAAAAGATGATGCTGTGAAAGTGCTGCACTCAATATGTCAGCAAATTTGGAAAACTCATCAGTGGCCACAGGACTGGAAAAGGTCAGTTTTCATTCTAATCTCAAAGAAAGGCAATGGGAAAGAATGCTCAAACTACCCCACAATTGCACTCATCTCAGATGATAGCAAAGTAATGCTCAAAATTCTCCAACCCAGACTTCAATAGTATGTGAACCATGAACTTTCAGATGTTCAAGCTGGATTTACAAAAGGCAGAGGAATCAGAGATCAAATTTCCAGCTTCCGCTGGATCATAGAAAAAGCAAGAGAGTTTCAGAAAAACTTCTACTTCTGCTTTATTGACTATGCCAAAGCCTTTGACTGTGTGGATCACAGCAAAGTGTGGAAAATTCTTCAAGTGATGGGAATACCAGACCCCATGGCCTGCCTCCTGAGAAATCTGTATGGAGATCAGGGAGCAACAGTTAGAGCTGGACATGGAACAACAGACTGGTTCCAAATAGGGAAAGGCGTATGTTGAGGTTGTATATTGTCACTCTGTTTACTTAAATTATATGAAGGATATATCATGCGAAATGGCAGGCTGGATAAAGCACAAGGTGTAATTAAGATTGCTGGGAAAAATATCAATAACCTCAGATATGCAGATAACACCACCCTTACGGCAGAAATCAGAGAACTAAAGAGCCTCTTGATGAAAGTGAAAGAAGAGAGTGAAAAAGTTGGCTTAAAACTCAACATTCAGAAAATAAAGATCATTGCATCTTGTCCCATCACTTCATGGAAAATAGATGGGGAAACAATGGAAACAGTGACAAACTTTATTTTTGGGGGCTCCTAAATCACTGCAGATGGTGATTGCAGCCATGAAATTAAAAGACCTTTGCTCCTTGGAGGAAAAGCTATGACCAACCTAGACAGCATATTAAGAAGCAGAAACATTACTTTGCCAACAAAGGTTTGTCTAGTCAAAGCTATGGTTTTTTGAGTAGTCATGTATGGATGTGAGATTTGGACTATAAAGAAAGATGAGTGCCAAAGAATTGATGCTTTTGAACTGTGGTGTTGTCCCTTGGACTTCAAGGAGATACAAGCAGTCCATCCAAAAGGAAATCATTCCTGAATATTCATTGAAAGGGCTGATCCTGAAGGTGAAAATCCAATAATTTGGCCACCTGATGTGAAGAACTGACTCCTTGGAAAAGACCCTGATGCTGGGAAAGATTGATGGCAGGAGGACAAGGGGATGACAGAAGATGAGATGGTTGGATGGCATCACCGACTCGACATGAGTTTAATCAAGCTTCGGGAGTTGTGATGGACAGGGAAGCCTGGTGTGCTACAGTCCATGGGGTAGCAAAGAGGCGGACACGACTGAGTGACTGAACTGAAGTGTAAACTTAGTTGATAAGGCAGAGGCAGTGTTAGAGAGGATTGACTCCAATTTTGAAAGAAGTTTTACTGTGGGTTAAATGTTATGAAACTGCTTTGTATGCTACGAATAAATCATTTGTGAAAGGAAGTCTGTTGATGTGGCAAACTTCATTGTTGTCTTACTTTGAGAAATTTCCACAGCCCCTCAATCTTCAGCAGCCACCACCCTGAGCAGTCAGCAGTCATCAATGTCAAGATAAGAGCTTCCACCAGCTAAAAGACTATGATTCACTTCATGATCGTTGGAGTTAGCATTTTTTAGCACTAAAATATTTTAAAATTGAGATATTTATTTTTAGATACAATACTATTGCACACTTAGGAGACTACAGTATAGTGTAAACACAACTTTTATATGCACTGGGAAGCCAGAAAAATCTGTGTGACTCTTTGTTTTATTATTATTTTTTTTAAATTATGGTGAACTGGAATGAAACTTACACTATTGCCAAGATATGCATGTGTTGCCGGCGTTCCATATAAAAGGACTAAGGCTAAGATTGTTAAAAGCTTGCCCAAGGTCTCACAGTAATGATTCTTAGATAAAAGTTGTACTGTTACCCTTTGCTGAAGTATTCAGTCTAGGATTTCTCAAGTGCAAAATGAAAATACTTAAATCTTTTGTGTGTGTTTTGTGCTGATTTATTATACACTTAACACAGCATCTGGTCCTAATATAAGCATGATACTTAGTAGGTATTCAAGCAGTATTAGTTATCTTCCTTTATATACAAGGAACAGGCAGGCATAAGCCATGCCTGTCCTGTTATTGATTACTATTATATGCTTTTTCACATAAGTGAAAATAGTGATTAAATAAAATTTAAGTCTTAAGAGTTTTTATTGCATTACTGATTTGTAACAAGCCATTGATTCCACAGAGTAAGAGTCTCTGGGAAAGTGATATAGATTCCATACTTCAGTCTTCCTCTTAAAGTGGAAACACTTCAAGAAGTTGAATGGGGAAAATATGCTCTGGACAGAACAAAATTTATTTCAGTTCAGTTCAGTTCAGTCGCTCAGTCGTGTCCGACTCTCTGCGGTCCCATGAATCGCAGCACACCAGGCCTCCCTGTCCATCAGCAACTCCTGGAGTTCACTCAGACTCACGTCCATCGAGTCCGTGATGCCATCCAACCATCTCATCCTCTGTTGTCCCATTCTCCTCCTGCCTCCAATCCCTCCCAGCATCAGGGTCTTTTCCAATGAGTCAACTCTTTGCATGAGGTGGCCAAAGTATTGGAGTTTCAGCTTCAGCATTAGTCCTTCCAAAGAACACCCAGGGCTGATATCCTTTAGGATGAACGGGTTGGATCTCCCTGCAGTCCAAGGGACTCTGAAGAGTCTTCTCCAACACCACAGTTCAAAAGCATCAATTCTTCGGCGCTCAGCTTTCTTCACAGTACAACTCTCACATCCATACATGACCACAGGAAAAACCATAGCCTTGACTAGACAGACCTTTGTTGGCAAAGTAATGTCTCTGCTTTTGAATATACTATCTAGGTTGGTCATAACTTTCCTTCCAAGGAGTAAGCATCTTTTAATTTCATGGCTGCAGTCACTATCTGCAGTGATTTTGGAGCCCCCCAAAATAAAGTCTGACACTGTTTCCACTGTTTCCCCATCTATTTCCCATGAAGTGATGGTTAATGCAAAAATAATTCTGCTTTTACATTTTGGACTTTGCTGTTAGATACTGAAATGCATTCTTAAATAAATATTATGCTGTATATCATTTTAATGTGCATTTCTCACTTTGTTATTTATTTATTTTTTTTGCTAATGACTTATTACTTGCTGTTTCTTTTATATTTATTTTTAACTAGGGGAATAATGTAGGCCAAAAGCAAATTCAAGTGATTTTCTTATTAGAATTCAAAATGGGTCAACTCGCAACATCCGTAAGGCATTTGGCCCAGGAACTGCTAATGAAAGTACAGTGCAGTGGTACTTCAAGAAGTTTTGCAAAAGAGATGAAAACCTTGAAGATGAGGAGTGTGTTGGCTGGCCATCAGAAGGTGATAGCAACCAACCGAGAGGATCATTAATGTGATCCTCTTATAACTACACAAGAAGTTGCTGAAGAACTCACTGTTGGCTGTTCTATGGTTGTTCAGCATTTAAAGCAAATTGAAAAGGTGAAAAACCTCAAATACGTGGGTGCCTCGTGTTGTTGCTCAGTTGCTAAGTTGTGTCTGATTATTTGTGACCCCATGGACTGTAGCACTCCAGGCTTCCTTGTCCTTCACCACCTCCTGGAAGTTTGCTCAAACTCATATCCAGTGAGTCATCCAACCCTCTCATTATCTGTCATCCCCTTCTCCTCCTGTCTTCAATCTTTGCTGACTGAAAATCCAAAAATTTGTTCTTTTGAAATGTTATCTTTTCTTATCCTACGCAAAAGCAATGAACCATTTCTTGATCAGATTGTGACATGCCACTAAAAGTGGATTTTATACAACAGCTGGCAATGGCCAGTTCAGTGGTTGGACCAAGAAGAAGCTCTAAAGCACTTCCCAAAGCCAACCTTGCACCCCCCAAAAAAGGTCATGGTTACTGTTTCGTGCTCTGCTGCCCATCCGATCCACTACAGCTTTCTGAATCTTGGTGAAGCCACTACATCTGAGAAGTATGCTCAGCAAATCGATGAGATGCACCAGAAACTGCGACTCCTGTGGCTGGCATTGGTCAACAGAAAAGGCCTGATTGTTCTCCACAATGACGCCTGACCACATGTCACACAACCAATGCTTCAAAAGTTGAATGAATTGGGCTTTGAAGTTTCGCCTCAGTCACCATATTCACCTGACCTCTTGCCAACTAACTACCACTTCTTCAAGCATCTTGAGAACTTTTTGCAGGGAAAATGCTTCCATAACCAGCGGGATGCAGAAAATGCTTTCTAAGAGTTCATTGAATCCCAAAGCAAGGGTTTTAATGCTTCGGGAATAAGCAAACATATTCCATGTTGGCAGAAATATGTTGATTGTAATGGTTCCTTTTTTGACTAATAAAGATGTTTTTGAGCCTAGTTTTAATGATTTAAAATTCATGGTCCAAAACCACAATTAGTCTTTTAGCAACCTTAATCATCCTTAATGTCATTAAAGATTATCTCAAATCTCCCCTTTAAAACTCATATGTAGACTATGTGATTCAGATTTTAAATGGATTCAACACATGCCTTTCTGGCATAACAAACAGAGTAGCAGGCATTGTTCCTGCTGACTTTATATTGCAATCATGGAGGGACATCATGAGCAATTCAATATATTGGTCATAACTAGAAGACTAAAGAGCTCATTATCACTTGTGTCAAAAGCAGAATCATCACTTTTGGCAGATAGTTTTCAGTATCCAAATATCAATGCTAAAATACTATCCAACTGATTGACCCGTTCTTTTTCTGGAGATGTGTTTTGTAGTGGACTCATCTTGGCTATCCTATTGAGCTAGATCGACATCACATCCAGAGCATCTTCAATAGTGCCTGGCACAAAGCATTTAACACCCACTCCAGTATTCCTGGGCTTCCCTGTGGCTCAGCTGGTAAAGAATCCGCATGCAATGCAGGAGACCTGGGTTTGATCCCTGGGTTGGAAAGATCCCCTGGAGAAGGGAAAGGCTACCCACTCCAGTATTCTGGCCTGGAGAATTCCATGGACTGTATAGTCCATGGGGTAGCAAAGAGTCAGACATGACTGAGCGACTTTCACTTTCACTTCAAGCATTTAACAAATACATTTTCTGGGCAGCTCTGAAAATCCGGATTTCCATCACAGCACAAGGCTGTCTACTTCAATCCTGAACTTCAGTCACCAACACAGGACTGTCTACTTCAATCCTGAACTGTTCAATGAACTTCAAACTCCAGACTGAGACAATTGATCAGTGAAAGAGTAGGATGTGTTACTCATTCATCTCTCTTAAGCTCTGTTCCTACAGCTCAGTTTTTCATAAGAAAATGACATCACCATTCTAAGTTATTTTAGCTGAACAAATGAATAGTAAAAGAAAAGCACATGTTTTGGATTTGGACAAACTTCAATTCATATTAATTGGTACAACTATTAATAATTAATAGTTTCAAGACTTTGAGCCAATTAATAACTCTATATGCCACTTCCCCCACCTGTTGTTAGTGCTGAATATAGTATTTAACAGAATATGAAGTCCACCTTTACTTGGTAAGTGATTAATGCTGGTTCATCTTTCTCCCCCTGCCTTATTGAGAACTGATATCATATGGCTTGTATGGAGCAGAGTTCCATGTCTTTGATGAAAAAATGTTATATCTACTGCCTATTTGTTGATTCCAGGGTTATATAAAGAACTGTTGAATATTTTTTCCCTTACAGTTGAGTGCTGGAGAAATTTTGCTTTTGCTATGAACTATTGTATGATATACTTCATGAAATTAACAAATCAAAACTTGCCACTCACTGTGGTTGTGTTGTTGTCATGCTTTTCTTTGGCATGCTGTAAGCATGACACTAACTTCCGTGTTCCAGACAGTAGGCATTTGTAACTTAAGTCTTCTGGTAAAACTGTCATCTCTCAGCCTGCTTTATTTGACATTTGCTCTTAAAAGTGGATTTCATGGTTTTATTGCTTCTATATCTTTTATGGTGAACTGCACAAATCCTTTTTGAAACCACACAGAATATAAATAATAAATGAATGAAAGAATAAAATTGCTTGGTTTTATAGATATTAAGTGCAGAATTAATCCAGGCCTGATGGTCTTTTCAGTTATATCATTCAAGAGAAACAAAAGAAACTTAACATCTAAAAATTCTTAAACCTTAATGCTTCCTGCTCAGGAAATGACTGGCAGTAACATTGGCCAGCCATGCACAAATGAAAATGGGGAGGGGATGGCATACGAGTTATTAAATTTGAGAAAAATGCAACCAAAGCTTTGGACATTTGCAAGATAGGATCAGTAACGTGGGACTTTTTTTTTTGCAAACTCCGAAGCAATATGCTAGCCATTGAACTGATGATGGGCAATCATGAAACAAGGCCCCCCTCCCTTTTTTTTATAGTTCTCTGTAATATGCAGTCTTTTCACAGAACAGGTTCTATTCAGATTTCCTTTCTGCCTACCAAACTACCAAACTGCTAGTAACAAAAAGTCTTCTTTTAATTTAGCTTAAATATTTTTTTTTTTTTTTTTTGGCAGATGGGGGACAGGGAGGAAATGAGTTTGTTTTGAATTTTCTCAAAGAAAATTTTATTAGGTCTGTATCAAGTAAATTGTCAAGTCATTTAAATATAAGATTAGTATTTGGTGAAAGAATGAGTTAAGTACTCTTAAAAATAATTTAAGTCAATAATAGAATAGACTATCCTAAACCTGTAGTTATTTTGAGCTGTATTGATCTCCAAATGTTATCACTGTGATATTTATCATTTTTAATGTAATATTTCTTATTTATAATTAATTTCAACATCTTAGCTTCTTCTCTGAAAGAGACTTTTCATTTTGATGAGCATGTATGAATAGTTGTGAATTTCATACATTCCTCCCATGTTTTATATAAATTTAATATGAATAGGTCATGGAATGTTTATTTCCATGAGATAAATGAGGTAAAGTTGACTGAGCACTATATTGCACCTGTGAGGTAGGAGAACATATCCTAGGGAATACGACATCCGGGCCTGTTATAGGGGTGCTGGTACCAAGGAAAGTCATCTTGGCATTATTTTCAACTTCCATATCCTTTGTTTACTTGGGTTGACCTGCATTTCTTTGAGTTTTGGCCTCTCCAACTGGCCCTCTTTGAGTGGTGAGATCTCTTACATCTACTGTTCTTCAAAATAGTGGTTCTTGAAGTTTGTGAAGCTTGTTAGAAATACAAACTCTTGGTTTTGTCTTAGTCCCACTGAATCAGAAAATTTTCAGTGGGACTCAGCAGTCTGTTTTATAAGCTCCTCAGGAAGTTCTGATCTATATTAAAACATCAGAATCTCTGCCTTAATCTATTGGCCTTAAACTAAAGTCATACCTTTCCAATGGGCTTTCTGGGTGGTGCAGTGTTAAAGAATCTGCCTGCCAATGCAGGAGACTCAGGGGATGTGGGCTCTATCCCTGGCACAGGAAGATCCCCTGGAGTAGGAAATGGCAATCCACTTCAGTATTCTTGCCTGAGAAATCCCGTGGACAGAGGAGCCCGGTGGGCTACAGTCCATGGAGTCACAAAGAGTCAGATATGACTGAACGTGCACTCATGCCTTTCTAATATGAGTTTTTGGTTCTTTTCCTTCTTGGGTTCAAATCATCAGTTCTGGGATATGAACCAAGAATATATTAAAATATACAACTGGTGAAAAATCTCTTCATCACTGATCATATTTTCTATAGTGTGCTTAATAGCATATTTTCATAGGCACATTTTTAAAGAAGAGTTTATATTTGACCTTTATAGTCATGACAAAAGAGACTGCATGGAAATTAAGGAAAGTGTGTGTGTGTGTGTGTGTGAATTCACAAACTTCACAATGATGATTTTCAATCTTATTGTTAGAAATTATATTCTCTGAAATGAATAAAAAAGGTCACTGAGTAATTTTTATTTTAGAAAATGTGTCAGGGCATTAGGTATTTCATTTGAATACCTTTTATTTGTTTCTTTTTGACAAGGAATACTTTTGTAGCTAAAATTTTGCTCTTAGTCTAAACTCTTTGATTGTTTTAAACATTTTACCAAACTACCACTAAGTCCATTTATAGCTTCCCCTTTATGTGAAAAGTCCTGCTCCAGGCACGCACTGGGAAAAATTATAGGGTACTTCTCAGGTGGGTCAGTTGCTGGGATGAAATGATAAACTCCATTACATAGAACTTGGCCAGCTGGTGACCTGTCTGAGTACCAAGACTTTGTTAGTCCTTGAGTCTGGAGCAGTGGGTCTCTTTCAAATACTTGAATCTGAGATACAGGATAAATCCTTGTCCTAACTAGGCATTCTGGTTGCTAGTTTGTGCTTGCCATGGACAATGGAATTTGGCAATATGTAAAGACACAGAGTGTGTTCCTTGATGTAGATGCAGAAATATTATTTCTGCTGTGTAATAAGTGTTTCACTTTGCCAATATCTCAGGCAGAGCTGTATGATCTGTTTCACAGGCTTCAGGCAGTCCTTCTCTCCAGGGTGTGATTCTAAATATCCATCAGAACACTTAAAGGGCTTATTAAAGCAAGATGTTGGACCTCAGAGTTCCTGATTCAATAGGATTGGGGTGGGAGTGAGGCAGTCGTAGTGCTAAACAAGCCTGCAGGTGATGCCAATATGGATGCTCCAAGGAGGACACTGTGAGAATGATGTTCTAACGCTGCCTTTCTCAAAGTCAGATCCTCAAATCAGAACCCCCTGGACTGCCTGCTAATCTCCCAACCCTCAGGACTATCGTGATGGCCTGAATTCAAATCTCTGAGGTGTTATGTCAGTGATTTGTATTTGATCAAGTACCCCAGGTGGTCCAGACACACATTCACATCTGAGAACCAGTTAGAGGGGGAGGACTGGGAATAAGGTTAGCCAGAGAAAACCCAAATCAAGTCTTCTTTTCAACATAACCAATTTTAAACCATGGCTTGGCATTTGTGGTTGTTTTATACGTAGTAGTTGAATGAATTAATGGTAATGAATGTAGGCAGGCACAATTAGTTGCTACTCTGTTTGCTCCCAGCATCTTTTCTTTATTCTGCTGTAAGCTACATCATCCACATTTTAACTCCCTGCTTCTTTGACTGTCTTCATTTAGGCGGGGACTTTATCTTTCTGTTCTGTCTCTAGTGTCACAGGTCTGGAACAAAAGGATCATTACATAGGATCTCTACACACGTAGAGTGCCGTTGGAATAAGTGACATTCCAGAGGTGAAGAGAATACATGGGGGAAGAAGAAAATAGATTACTTAGGTTTGATGAGACTAGTGTATGCTAAGAATTTTGTGGGTGGTCAGAAATAGAATAGTAAAGAATGTAAATGACAAATGGCAAGTCAGGCATTTCTTCCCAAATAACCTTGATGGGGGGCGCTTCCCCTGTGGCTCGGTGATAAAGAATTCACGTGCCAATGCAGGAGACATAAGAGAGGCAGGTTTGATCCCTAGGTCGGGAAGATCCCCTGGAGGAGGGGATGGCAATCTGCACCAGTATTCTTGCCTGGAGAGTCCCATGGACAGAGAAGCCTGGTGGGTTATGGTGCATAGGGTCACAAAGAGTCAGACATGACTGAAGTGACGTAGCACGCATGTACAACCATGACAGATGAAATTCGTTTGTTAGTCGAATTACGATTTATTTAACCTTTCCTAGTTGAGAGGAAAAATGACTTTATTAGGGTTACTTTGCCAATATGTAAAAAAAAAATCTAGAGTAAAAATAGGTTATAGATGTGGAGAAGAGTTCCTGATACTGTGGTTGAAATAAAGGGTTGTCATAATGTCCTTGTATCTGTTATTGTCCACACCCATTGTCTAAATTATAAACTCTATTTAGTCTCCCGTGAATGGGCTTACAGTGCTCTGATTCTTAATAGTCTTGTTTAATTTTCTGTTCTCTGCTTCATAGACTACCTCCTGAATTTCAAACCTCTCATCACTGTATTTGTAAATGACTTGAATTTTCAGTCTCTGTCCGAACAACCTAAATTCCTAACATAGTCCACTCTGTTCTTTGAGGTCTGTGTGCATTGGTACTGGATTGTTTCTAGCACATGCATCCCAATCATAGACTGCTTCTGTCACGAGTATTCAGTCTCAAGTCTGTCTGCGGTCTTAATATTCTTGCACCAGATTCATGGATTTTGCCACCATGTCCGCACATTCCCCACTGTATTCTCCTCATTTGCATCATTGATGCTGCTTGCCCCTCTTCCAATAGCATACTAGGGCAAATTAGTTTGTACTTCCATTTCAATTTTTTAATTAGAAATGAAATGCCAAAAATGTCTAGGGATATATGCAATGGAATATTACTCGGCCACAAAAAGGAATGCATTTGAGTCAGTTCTAGTGAGATGGAGGAAGCTAGAGCCTGTTAAACAGAGTGAAGAAAGTCAGAAAGAGAAAAAACAAATTTGGTATATTAAGGCATATATATGGAGTCTAGAAAAACGATACTGATGAACCTATTTACAAGGCAGGAATAGAGACACAGACATAGAGAACAGATTTTAGACTCAGCCAGGGAAGGAGAGGGTGGGACAAATTGAGAGGGTAGCATTGACATGTATGCACCACCATATGGAAAACAGATAACTAGTGGGAAGTTTTGTACAGGAACAGGGAGCTCAACCCAGTGCTCGGTGACAATTTAGAGGAGTGGGGTGGGGTGGGAGTGGGGGAGAGGTTCAAGAGAGAGGGGGCACATGTATTCTTATGGCTGATTCATGTTGATGTATGGCGGAAGTCAACACAATATTGTAAAGCAATTATCCTCCAATTTAAAAATATTTTTTAAATGTCTAGGGAAATGATTTTATTATCAACTAGAATTTCAGAGCCTGAGAAGGTTTAACTTTTCTTTCATATTATGTGAGAATTAGATTTTCTGAGGTCAGTGTAAAAACTGTACAAAGACCTTTAGTTTAGATTCTGGGCTCAGAATATTAAAGCCAGTTTTGTTTTATTTTTCACTAGTTAAAACTTTGGCATGCTCAAAAATTATAAAGGACATAGAAAATTATTCACTGTGCAGGAATGTCCCATTCATTATGAGTGGGGAATGTCCCATTCATAGACCACTAGTACTGGTTGATAAGCCACATCTCCTATTATTGTGGCAACCAAAATATGCCCACAGGTCTCCCAAATGCCTGCTAAGGGTTGGCACCACCTCTAAAGAGAACCATTGGTTTAGATTGTTCAGTTGTCAAGTGCTGGAACTTGGAAGGAACCCATGGGTCATGTGCGTGCTCAAAACCTGAACAACATCAGCAAAAAGGAAATGAATGACTTTTTGGATAGGCATCCACCAATGTGTGCCGCAAGGAAAAGGATGGATAATATTCTGTAACGTCCCTTCTCACTAGAGAATCCAAACTACTTAAAGTCATAGAAAGCAATGTAAGATCATTTATGCATAAACAATAATCATGGATAATGGATATTTACATTATATATGTTCATAAATCATGATTCAAAATAGCAATTTCTTCAATTGCTAAATATAATTAATAGAATTTCTCTTAATGATAAATGAAAGATATAACAATTGAGATACTTAAAATCTAAACTTGAAATAAATAAAAAAGCTGTCATGTGGTATTTTAGAACAGTGATAGTGACTAAAATCTCTCAATGCAGGACAGTACCACTTTTGGTATTATTGAGAGCAAAAGAAGTCAACACTATTTAATTCAAATTTTCCAAATTAAAATTGTGCATTATTTTGTATCTCATTTCTTTCTGAGAAAAGGATGTATATACAACCTTTTTCTAAGGCAAATTAGCCCTCATTGCTCTTTTTCTAAAAATTTAGTTTATTTATTTGGCTGTGCCAGGTCTTAGTGGTGACATGTGAGATCTTTACTTGTGGGATGCCAACTCTTTGTTGCAGCATCTAAGAGTAGTTCCCTGACCAGGGATTGAACCTGGACCCCCTGCATTGAGAGCACAGAGTCTTAGCCACTGGACCACTAGGAAAGACCTAAATACATTCTTTTGTTCTTCTTCATATGGCTGTTACAACAGATGATCAGGGAGCATCTTTGAAGTATTAATATCTAACATAGTCTCTGGGGCCAGTATATGTTTGGTAGGTGTTTGCTGCATAAATAAATGGTTTCAGTGAAACATTTCAGAAAAGATGATGCAGATCTAAGAATATTTTATCATAAATAGTTTTAACATTGAAAACAAATTTTTCTTTGCACATTTCTAAGCTCTTTTACTCCAGATTATCATGTGTGGGCTAATAGATATTTTTTCCTGTGTGAAATGTGGGCTTATATAATGATCACAGATGACAAAGTATTAGTAATCACTGAAAGAACAGGCTTCTCTGCAGCTCATTGCCATTCTGGCTGTTCACTTGTCTCACGTTTTCGTTGTTCTTTTCCACAGGGATTCGATAAACAAGTGGATGTGTCATATATTGCCAAACATTACAACATGAGCAAAAGCAAGGTTGACAACCAGTTCTATAGTGTGGAAGTGGGGGACTCAACGTTTACGGTTCTCAAACGCTACCAGAATCTAAAGCCTATTGGCTCTGGGGCTCAGGGAATAGTCTGGTAAGTACGATGGATTTAACTTCTATTTTTAGAGGGAACCAGCTGCAAACACACGTATACAAATAAATAGTACGACTTGAGATGCGAAATATCCATTCTACCAAAGCAAAATAAGTTTATGAACATTATTAGAAATGTATTGACCCATTGGTTAACAATATGTACATCTTTGCTTGTGATTAGCTTTTTCCTAGTTAAAATAAAAAATCCATTAGACAACAACCATAGAAGAACCAAGAAAACCAGAGTTTTTGCTAAAGCATTTCAAAAATCTTATTTGGATGTTCTCACAGCCAGAAATGAGGAAATATGTGTTCAGATAACCAGAAAATAAAATTATCTACTCTGAAGAAGTATAAATGAGATCTCAAATGTTTCAGTGACTTTTAAAGTTTAATGTTCAAAATTCAGTTGCCTATTAGAAAAGAGGTATTTAAAAAATGTTTGTTGAGTATTTCCAAAATGGAAAGATTTGGGGCTCCTTGGTAACCATTCTTTTTGTGACATTTTGAGTGGCAAATTGAAATGATGACAAATCAGGATTTAACTTACTGATTATAAAACTCTTGCAAAAGTGATGATATCAGATTAGTAAGCATTTTTTTTATAGTTTTAACTTGTAATTTAGCAACCAAATATATTTAGTGTGAACTTCTTAATGTAATGTTCAATTTTGTGGCTCGCAACTATAAGTAAAAATTTAGGACAATGCATTATAAGTATACATGTATATTGATATTTATTTATAAGGGATATTTACTTATAACAATATATTTATTTGTTGTATAACATATTAGGGATATCTGTTTAAAAACACAAATATCCCTTTTAAGAGATGAATAAGATGAAGGTGAAATAAACATTATTTTAAAATAGGTAGGTTTTTAAAAATAATTTTATGCATTTTATGATTTATTTTTGGCGGTTCTGGGTCTTTGTTGCTACGGAGGCTTTCCCCTCATTGCAGCGAGTAGGGGCTACTCTGTAGTAGTGGTGTGTGGCTCACTGTGTGGCTTGTCTTGTTATGGAACATGTGCTCTAGAGCTTAGGCTCAATAGTTGTGGCACACAGGCTTAGCTGCTCCACAGCATGTGGGATCTTCCTTAGTCAGGGATTGAAACTGTCTCTCCTGGATTGGCAGGAGGATTCTTTGCCATAGAGCCACCAGGGAAGCTCTCAATTTTGTTTTGAAAATCCTTTCTCCCCGTCTCGTTTGATATATGTATTTTTTTTCATATTTCATAAGATGATCATAAAATCTGATTCACTTCACTCTTTTAAAAATGTATTTTTAAGACTATTTTTAAGAGTAGTTTTAGATTCACAGCAAAATCAAGAGGATGATTCAGATATTTCCCATAGATCCCTAGCTCGTACGCATGCATAGTATCCCCTGAATCAACATCCTTCACAAGAGTGGTACATTTATTACAACTGACGAACCTGCACTCACATGTCATAATCACCAAAGCCCATAGTTTGCAGCAGGGTTCACTCTTGGTGTCATACGTGCTATGGCTTTGGATAGATGTAAAATGATATGTATCCATTTTTATGGTATCCTATAGAGTATTTCCACTGCCCTGCCAATCCAATATACTCCACCTGTTTATTTCTCTCTATATCCTCAACCACTGGCAACAGTTGATCTTTTTACTGTTTTCATAGTTTGCCTTTTTCGGAATGTATAGTTGGAGTCCAACAGAATATTGGATTGGCTATTCAGATTGTCTTCTTTCACTTAGTAATATACACTTAAGTTTATGCCATGTCTCATTTATTTTTAGCAGTGAATAATATTCTATTGTCTGGGTGTACCATAGTTTATGTATTCATTCACCTACTCTTAAGACATCTTGGTTGCTTTTGTTTTGGCAAATATAAGTAAAGCTGCCTTAAACATTTGTGTGCAGTTTTCATGTGGATATAAGTTTTAATTGTTCACTTCATGTTGACAACACATTTTAAGCTCACTCTCAATGCTTCAGTTCAGTTCACTTCAGTCGCTCAGTCATGTCCGACTCTTTGTGACTCCGTGAATTGCAGCACGCCAGGCCTCCCTGTCCATCACCAACTCCAGGAGTTCACTCAGACTCACGTCCATTGAGTCAGTGATGCCATCCAGCCATCTCATCCTCTGTCGTCCCCTTCGTCTCCTGCCCCCAACCCCTCCCAGCATCAGAGTCTTTTCCAATGAGTCAGCTCTTCGCATGAGGTGGCCAAAGTACTGGAGTTTCAGCTTTAGCACCATTCCTTGCAAAGAAATCCCAGGGCTGATCTCCTTCAGAATGGACTGGTTGGATCTGCTTGCAGTCCAAGGGACTCTCAAGAGTCTTCTCCAACACCACAGTTCAAAAGCATCAATTCTTTGGTGCTCAGCCTTCTTTACAGTCCAACTCTCACACCCATACATGACCACAGGAAAAACCATAGCCTTGACTAGATGGACCTTAGTCGGCAAAGTAATGTCTCTGCTTTTGAATATGCTATCTAGGTTGGTCATAACTTTTCTTCCAAGGAGTAAGCGTCTTTTAATCTCAGTGCTTAGTCAATGCAAATGGCAGAAGTGCCTGGCTGGTATACTACTAAATCATTTACTAGCACTTAAACTTCATTTATCAAATATACCAAAATTTTTATTGAAATTCACCCAGGGAATTTCAGTCTTTGCCAATGTCAATCAGTAGCTGTTTTTGCGATTTGAAGATGGAATATTTTAATATTTTAAAATAATGGGCCAAAACTTCATTGTGCAGATATTTTAAAAGTTAGGTAATTTTTTATTTTTAACATTTATTTATTATGGTGCAAGGTTCCAGGTCAACATCTTTGTGACACAAAATGTCACAGGTGGCACAGTGGTAAAGAATCACCTGCCAATGCAGGAGATATAAGAGATGTGGGTTTGATCCCTGAATCAGGAAGATTCCCTGGAAAAGCAAACAGCTCAGAGCTCAGTATTCTTGCCTGGAAAGTCCCATGCACAGAGGCGGCTGGCAGGCCATTGTCCATGAGGTTACAAAGAGTTGGACACAACTGAGTGACTGAGCACACACACACACACACACACTAGGTTGCAGGTGAACTTCTGTATCACACAAAACAATTTCAAAGTGTGGCAGACAGAATAATGGTTCTTCAAATAATCCCCAGAATTCTTAGTATGTTATCTTATTTGGCAAAAGGAACTTTTGCCATATAACTTTAAGATGAATGGGGCGTTAAAATGGGGGGATTGATTATCTTAGAATATCAAGGTGGGACCATTGTAATCACATGAATTCTTAAAAATGGAAATGGAAGACAGAAGGATGGATAAGAGAGATGAAAGGAGAGAGAAGGGAATAGATATTCAAAACATGACAGGGGCTTGCCTTGTTGCTGGTTTTGAAGTCAGAGGAAAAGTGTCATGAGACAAAGAGTAGGGCAGCTTCTGGAAGCTGGGAATAGCCCTCAGTTGCCAATTAGCAAGACAATGGAGATCACAGTGATACAACCATGAGGAACTGAAATTTGCCAGCAATACCCAAATGAGCAAGGAAACAGATTGTTCTCCAGAAAGGAACTCAGCCAGCTGATGTCTTGACTTTGTCCCTGAGGGACTCATGTAGGACCTCTGACCTGAAGAACTGTAAGATAATAAATTTATGTTCTTTGAGTAGCTAAGTTTGTGGTGATTTGTTGTGGCATTAACACTAATACATACTTTATAATATTCTACTATTAAGATGATTGCTATAAATCTCCTGAAAAGCAGACACACCGAACTATTATTTTCAAAGGAAGGAGTTCAGAGTGCCTTTGTCAACTGTCCCCAAACTGTGAAATTCCTTTTTTCCTTCCAAGTTGCATCTTTTACCCTAGATTATATATGACCAATGTGAGGAGGATAAAATGTGCTTGGGAGAAACCAATATTAATTGTTCAGTTCAGTTCAGTCGCTTAGTTGTGTCTGACTCTTTGTGATCCCATGAACCGCAGCATGCCAGGCCTCCCTGTCCATCACCAACTCCCAGAGTCCACCCAAACTCTTATGCATTGACTCAGTGATGCCATCCAACCATTTCATCCTTTGTCGTCCCCTTTTCCTCCTGCCTTCAATCTTTCCCAGCTTCAGGGTCTTTTCAGATGAGTCAGCTCTTCATATCAGGTGGCCAAAATATTGTAGCTTCAGCTTCAACATCAGTCCTTCCAATGAACAGCCAGGACTGATCTCCTTTAGGATGGACTGGTTGAATCTCCTTGCAGTCCAAGGGACTCTCAAGAGTCTTCTCCAACACCACAGTTCAAAAGCATCAATTCTTTGGTGCTCAGCTTTCTTTATAGTCCAACTCTCACATCCATACATGACTACTGGAAAAACCATAGCTTTGACTAGATGGACCTTTGCTGGCAAAGCATTATCTCTGCTTTTTAATATGCTGTTGGAGTTGTTCATAACTTTCCTTCCAAGGAGTAAGAGTCTTTTAATTTCATGGCTGCAATCACCATCTACAGTGATTTTGGAGCCCCCCAAAATAAAGTCAGCCACTGTTTCTACTGTTTCCCCATCTATTTGCCATGAAGTGATGGGACCAGATGCCATGATCTTCGCTTTTAGAATGTTGAGCTTTAAGCCAATTTTGTCACTCTCCTCTTGCACTTTCATCAAGAGGCTCTTTAGTTCTTCACTTTCTGCCATAAGGGCGGTGTCATCTGCATATCTGAGGTTATTGATATTTCTCCCGGCAATCTTGATTCCAGCTTGTGCTTCCTCCAGCCCAGTGTTTCTCATAATGTACTCTGCATATAAGTTAAATAATCAGGGTGACAAGATACAGCCTTGACATACTCCTTTTCCTATTTGGACCCAGTCTTTTGTTCCATGCCCAGTTCTAACTGTTGTTTCCTGAGCTGCATACAAGTTTCTCAAGAAGCAGGTCAGGTGGTCTGGTATTCCCATCTCTTTCAGAACTTTCCACAGTTTATTAATTATTAGTAAGGCTTAATTTGGGCTTCCTTGTGGTTCAGCAGTAAAGAATCCGCTTGGAATGCAGGAGCCACAGGAGATGTGGGTTCGATCCCTGGGTCAGGAAGATCCTTTGGAGGCATTGTGTCAACACACGGCAGTGTTCTTGCCTGGACAATCCCATGGACAGAGCATCCTGGTGGGTTATGGTCCATAGGATTGCAGAGAGTCGGACACCACTAAAGCAACGTAACAGCACAAGGTTTAATTTATTTTTTAGATTACATGTTTATGGTTTCTCCTACATTCTACTGTGTGGTTTGGATACCACTTGGAGAGTAGGAACCCCATTTAAGAGGTAACTGCATCCATGAAGAATTTTCAAAGTAAAATAGAAAATAAAACAGAAACAAAAATTCCTGTGAAGGAGGAGAAATAGCAGATGGAGAAAGTAGAATGATTCCTGGATACCTTTTTAAAATGGAAAGTTGTAGAACATGAGAAAATTTTCCCAAGACCCTCAGTTTGGATGCTCCAATCTTCATTGGTATCATTTCATTTTCTTTCAAATAAAACTACCACAAAAATCAGGAGTAGTATTAAGAGGAAGTTAATAGATTTTTAAAGATTAAAAAATAGACCCAAAGCACCATTTTGCTCAAGAAGTTAACAGATTGTCCCAGAAACATTTGAAAATCTATTAGAACTAGTACTCTTGCCTGGAAAATCCCATGGAAGGAGGAGCCTGGTAAGCTGCAGTCCATGGGGTCACTAAGAGTCGGACACGACTGAGCGACTTCACTTTCACTTTTCACTTTCATGCATTGGAGAAGGAAATGGCAACCCACTCCACTGTTCTTGCCTGGAGAATCCCAGGGACGGGGGAGCCTGGTGGGCTGCCGTCTATGGGATCACACAGAGTCGGACACGACTGAAGCGACTTAGCAGCAGCAGCAGCAGCAGCTAGTTGCTAGTGTTAGTCACTCAGTCGTGTCCAACTCTTTGCAACCCCATGGACTGTAGTCTACCAGGCTCCTCTGTCCATGGAATTCTCCAGGCAAGAATACTGGACTGGGTAGCCATACCTTTCTCCAGAAGATCTTCCCTACCCAGGGATTGAACCTGGGTCTGGTACATTGCAGGCAGATTCTTTATCATCTGACCCACCTGGGAAGCCCTTTATAGGGTACATTGGGCCTCTGTTTCTCCTTGTACAGAAATGAAATCATACAAGGTCTTAAGTATAGTAATTGAAACAAATTTCAGTAAATAAAATGCCCTTGAGTACAATTTTTACTCCAGTAAAATCAGTAAAATTGATGATAGCTTTATCAGCAAACTTGTCAATAAAAGGACACCTGAATTCCAAAATATTAGCCTTGGAATTTCCTGAGATTAGAGGAAAATAAAAGTAGCGAAGACGAAGATGAAGGGGCAGAAATGGGATAATGTATTCCTCTCCATCATCTTCCAGTACCGTCCTACCACATGCACAGACATGATCCCAGCACATTCCCTTCTGTATATGTATAGAGTTGCCTCTTCCTTGTCCCTCTTCCTCACCCTGACTTTGAGTTATCTCTGTGTACTTATTATAATTTGGGTTTGTGATGTGCTCTTTTTCTGGAAGATCTACTTTTGTATTAATTTGTCCTATCTACCTTCTTTATATTTAATTGTTTTTTCTGTTGCCTTTTGTCAATGGTGAGTTCATCCACTTCTCTACGCCAAAAACACATTTATTCCCAACATGCTTGCAAAATCCACACCTTTCCTCTGTTCATGGAAATTCAGATTTGCGTATTTTGAATGTCCCACGTAGGGTTGCAAAGAGTCAGAAATGACTGAAGAGACTTAGCACACACACATGCATGATCCTGAGTAGACTAAGTGGGAGAAACTGGAAACTGGGAGTGTCTGGGGTCCCCAGAAGGAGGTGGAGGGCAGACAATGTGAAGCAGATGATTTATTTTATTTTAATTAGAGCAGGAATAAGACATGGAGGAACCAATTCCTCCTCCTCCAAATAGGAAATTCATCATCAATTTTTTTTTATTTTGGCATACATCACTATAAAATTCTCTGTATATGTATAAGAAGGATTTTGCTTTTCAAGTGATCTATTGATATATTAATACTTATGTCACAGAATCTCCATTCTCCTAACTTGTTTAAAATGGACTATCTTTTCTCCTGTTCCTGTTACCTTCAACTTTTTTTCTTATATGTTATTTCCTCCCTTTGAATGGCTTCATTGCTTACTTACTATCAGGAAAATAAATAGGCAATAACTAAAGTATTTTCAAAAGGAACTCACCATTACCATGCTATTTTTCATTCACCATAGATAATAGACCAAATATATCATTATTTAGAATCATTAAATAAAATCTAATATAAAATCTTTAGAATAAATGAAAAATTTCTTTCTACCACTGAGGAAAATATATTATCCATTGAAACAAAAAGAAACTGATGACTTTCCTTCTCCATGTGAACAAAGAAGTCTTCTGTGCCTTCCTAGGTGGGGAATCATAAAGTGATCTATAAAATGTGGTTTTAACAACAGTAGTCAGGAGCCAGATGAACAAATCATTTCAGAACATCTTTTCAATCATCAGAAGAGGATCTCATTAGCACTGTGTCTGCTACCAGCTCCAGAACAAAAACTGAACGTAGGAAGAAATCAACAGCAGGGAGTTCATTATCTTCTCTTACTTCAGTTCTGCTGTTGCTTGTCAAACCCAGAAAACATTTCTATTTTCTCAGTTCTTTCTGCAAAGATGATTTAAAGTGACAGTGAAATGGTGGCAAAATTCAGGTCAGTCAAGTTCAGCAGAGAAGACTTGCCAAGTTTGATCTGCCCCTTAATCGAAAAGAATTGGTTATACAGTTTTAAATGACAGGAAGTATTTTAAATGACATTTTCTTTCCTTCTTGAGGTTGTGCTATTTATTATCTGTGCATGTATGCTAGGTCACTTCAGTTGTGTCTGATTCTCTGTGACCCCATGGACTGTAACCCACCAGGCTCCTCTGTCCATGGAATTCTTCAGGCAAGAATACTGGAGTGGGTTGCCATTCCCTTCTCCAGGGGATCTTCCCAACTCGGACTGAACCCACACCTCCTGCATTGGCAGGCAGGTTCTTTATCGCTAGTGCCACCTGGGAAGCCCCTCTTTATTATCTACATGTAATCAAATTGTAAGCAGTCCCAATGTAATTTTGCAAGATGATATGTTACAGGATATTTGTGTCAAAGATGTAAGCTGAATGCTGAAAAAGTAGAGACTTATAGTGGCTTATTATAAAAAATGTGTACTTAGAAAATTAAATATTTATTATACACTGTGTATTAACTAAACTTTACTGAAATTCCAATTAGAACAGGAGAACATAGAGATAGAAGTAATTGTAGTCATAAGATGCCCTGGTAATAATGCAGTGAGTTAATCAATTTTAAATTAGATACATATCCATATGTGTATATACAAAATGAAGAACACTGGAGTGGGTTGCCATTTCCTTCTCCAATGCATGAAAGTGAAAAATGAAAGTGAAGTCGCTCAGTCGTGTCCGACTCTTAGCAACCCCATGGACTGCAGCCTACCAGGCTCCTCCGTCCATGGGATTTTCCAGGCAAGAGTACTGGAGTGGGGTGCCCTTGCCTTCTCCATATAACAAATACATAATTTATAACATATTGCATATGTATATGTTAATATAATTTACATAATTTACAAAAATGTAAAAAATCATTTCTGGTGATTGTCCTTCAATCAGAGGTCTATAGCAATAAGCTCCCGTGCAGATAAACAATCTAAGATTTAAGTTGCCAAACATGTTCAGCAGAACATCGTGTGTTCATGTATTCTTATTTCATCACCTTCCTTTGATAAGTGGACACTGGTGAGTACAGTGAGCCTGCCTAGCAATGTCCTATCACCCTGGTCAGGTTATGGATCCGGGAGACGGTGAAGTACAGGGAAGCCTGGCGTGCTGCCGTCCACAGGATCACAAAGAGTTGGACACGACTGAGTGACTGAACTGAACGGAGACTGAAAAATTGTCTAGAGTTCCTGTACTTGTGGCTTTTTAAATCTGTTTAGTATGGGTGTGATCTACATGGAAGGAGGACAGGGATAGAAAACATTCTGTAAGAAACTCTGTGATGCAGAAAACTAAGTCAGTTACGGCATTTTATCTCATGGGCCCATTCTTGGCTCAGCATCTGAAACTGTAGTTATATAATTTTGGTACCTGTATACAGATACATATGTGTTGGAACCTTGTTTACCCTCAAATAGGATTTAAAGTGATGAGGCCATACTATTGCACGGGAAGCTCTACTTAATGCAACATGGTGATCTGAGTGGGAAGGAAATCCAAAAAGCAGGAGATACGTGTATATGTTGGCTGATTCATTTTGCTATACTGTAGAAATTAACACAGCATTGTGAAGCAACTATACTCCAATAAAAATTAAAAAGAAAAAAAAGTGGTGGAAAAGATAGATGTGACTTAGTATCCATCTAACCTTTAGGGAAGATGGTCACCATATGCCTCAAAGTAGAATCTCCTTAAGGGTGATGATATAATAAGGCATACAACCTGAGTTGATTGAAGACCTCCCCTGTGCTTTAGTAGGGATAAAAGGAAAAGGGGTTTTCTTCATGGTTTGTTTTTCTAATTGTGGAACATAGTTTGTTTAGATGGTTTTCTTCATGGCTTTTTAAAATTGTGGAACACAGTTTGAATCTTTGCCATCCTATTTTCACATAGTACTTATAATAATAATAATAATGAGTTGTATCCTCAGTGCTCAGCATGTCTAACTCTGTGACCGCATGGGCTGTGGCCCACCAGGCTCCTCTGTCCATGGAATTCTCCAGGCAAGAATACTGGAATGGGTTGTCATTTCCTCCTCCAGGAAGTCTTCCCAACCCAGGGACTGAATCTGTGCCTCCTGCATTGACAGGCGCTATCTGGGAAACCCGTAGTAAACAGAGTTACTGTGGGTAGGCCAGAGCTCTATCAAAAACCAAACCAAGACAACCAAGAACCAGCCCCCCTAAGAATTTCTGAATTTGTTCAAATGCTCAAAATAATTACTGACAATCATCAAATCACATTATTAGAGCATCAAAATCCTTGAATTTTCTTCAAATTATAGTAGTTTCTATGTGCTTTAAAAAGTGAGTTATGGGAAGTCTCCCCCTTTAGATGTTCATTTTTATTAAAAAAGATATTATTGGCTCACTGATGCTTTTAGCAGCTTCTCTCATCTTGATGATGAATTGGAGCTCTTTTATCTAGGCTCTGATTTAATCACCCTTGAAATTATGGCACACATTTACAAAATGACTGGCAAAGGTTAAGGAATATCTGTAGATATACACCAAAATAAAGGAGTTTTAACCTTGTCAAGGTTAGGCTGTATGATGGAAAGATATTCAATATATGTTTATTGCTGATTGAGATTGGGATGGAAGTTAAGTAAATTATCTGAATTCTATAAAATATTTGTATATTTAAATACTCTTGATTCAATTAAAGATTTTTTTTTTGTTTGTGTGTGTATGTGCTCAGTCATGTCTGACTCCAACTCTTTGCAACCCCAGGGACTGTAGTCAACTAGGCTTCTCTGTCCATGGAATTTTCCAGGCAAGAATATGGGAGTGGGTTGCTATTTTCTCCTCCAGGGGATCTTCCTGACTCAGGGATCGAAGCCTCATTTCCTGCATCTCCTGCATTGCAGGTGGACTGTTTACTGCTGAGCAATCCAGGAAGCCCTACACATATTTTAAGATACCTCATATTATCATGCTCAGTCATTATAATTATATTTCAGAATAATTGAATTTCCCATTGTGCTTTATCAGTGATAGAATTTATCATTCAGTCTTTCAGAACTCATCTGTACTCAACTGTGAAATGGAGACATTGGTATCTCAGAGGACTCAAACAGCATAAAACAAATTAGATATATGAGATTGCTTTATAAATCTGATGTTGTCATGAATTTTAGTAGATTTCAAGGAAGGTAGACAATGTTACTCTTCTGTCAATGGAAAATTGCAGAAAGTCAACACATATAACCCAAGACGGCTGATTGTAACAGTTGCTTAGACTGTGCATATTGTTTGCCTATTGTAGTTGAGAATATGGGATGCAAAAAATAACTTATGTAATGCTCCATAATGGAGTCAAGAAAAGCCTCTGAACCTTTTCATTCCTATCTTTCTGAGTTTCAATTAACCAAGGATATTTACAATATTTACACAAATTTTAAATATTAGTTTTTAAATTTGCAACATGGTGACACAGAGTCAGCTAACCATCTTGAAGCACGGAATTTGGATAGAAATGTTTTATGGTAATTAGGTTGATGGTATGAAGTGAGACCATCCAGAGGGTGATTAGGCTTCCTGCATAACACAAAAGGGGACTGATCAGTGGGTCCCAGATGATGGTTTTATTTTGCTTCTGGAAACATCACTTTTGATCCTGTAGTGCATTTTTCTTCTGAGAGTTCCTAATGAGCCATTATACTAAACAATGCAGCATTACTCACACATTTCCATTTAGCCTCTGACTAGGGGACATGATTGCCTTCTGATCCACATCTGGAATATCAGCACACTTTTGTGTCTCTGTTATTTTCCATTATTTTTACATTTTAGACCCTTAATTGCAAACTTCTTTTTTATTTTTTAATTAAAAAATTTCCATTATAGTTTATTACAGGATACTGAATATAGTCTCCTGTGTGTAGTGGTTTTTTTGTTTTTTGTTTTTTTTTAAATCACAACCTTCTTGGTATAAGGAGCATTGAGCTTCAAATATTGCCTTTTGTATTGGTAAGACAGTTGAGGTTGTGATGGTACAATACGACAGAATTAGACACTGTATTCTCCTGCTGTATTTCAGTTTTTCTTGGCCTTGTTGCCTAGCATAAGCCCTAAATATTTACTTGCTCTTTTACTCGACTAGTGATTAAGACTTATACACATTACCTTCTTTCCCTTCACTGAGAAAAGGTGGACTTTGAGAAACCATGGGTAGAGGAGTTTCGTAGCAGCATGCTTTTAGAGAAAACATTATACAAGTTCCATATTTCTGTGTGTTAACCATAAAGTACATGTGTCCATACTTGTAAATATATAATTGCCAGTGCAATAAATGATGGCATAGCTTGTACATAATCTTAAAACTATGTTTGATTTTGCAATGTGTTATGGACATTTATTCTGAATCCTGTCTTTCTTTAATAAACTTGCAATTAATTTATATCCCTGTTGTTAAAATGGACAGTGAGAGTTTGTAGCTGAGAAACATTTTTATTGGCAGAAGGGATAAGTAGTTATTTAAATTCCATAGATATTTATTCACTTATGCATGAATGAATCTTCTCTGTAAATCAGTTTTTGATATAAATGCTAATGTCCTATCAGGAGAACTATTAATAATAAACAAATGAACTATTTTTTTTCAGTTTCTACTTCAATTCCAAAGATTAAGAGTTTAAGTGACACTAATTCTTATTTCTTTTAGGATCTGTCTTCTAGGGCATCAATAGGTATTTTCATTGCAAAGCTAAAATTAGTTTATGGTTCATGTACTCCTTTGCTAGATACATTCTGATTGTTTGGATTAGAGGGCATTCACAGTTTTATATATAAACTATAACCTAAATATAAGTGAAAAAGTGAAGGGGCTCAGTCATGTCAGACTTTTTGTGACTCCATGGACTATTGCCTTCCAGGCGAGAATACTGGAATGGGTTGCTATTTCCTTCTCCAGCAGATCTTCCAAACACAGGGATCAAAGCCCTGTCTCCTGCACTGCAAGCAGACTCTTTGCTGTGTGAGCCACCAGGGAATCCCTAAAAGATTAATCTTGTACTATCTTGCATGTTCAGAAAGAAACATCATTCTTCATAGAAAGGAGACAATGTCTTCAGTTAAATTAAATTATGCTCAATATAGATGGGCTTCCCAGGTTGGCTCAGTGGTAAAGAATCTGCCTGCTACCAGGAGACACAGGTTTGATCCCTGGGTCAGGAGAATCAGCTGGGGAAGGAAAGACAATCCACTCCCATAATCTTGCCTGGAAAAGCTCATGGACAGAGGAGCCTGGTGTGCTGCAGTCCATGGGGTTGCAAGGAGTCGGACACAATTTAGAGGCTGAACAACAACAAATAACAGATGGCAATTGCTGTTCCTCAGATTTCATAGATTATGCTGAGTTATTGGTCTTAGAGATCTTTCCATTCTATCTGTAGATTAATATGACTTTAAAAGAAAAAGGAGAGCAGGTAGGTGTTATAAATTTGGTAACTAAAAATACTAAGGCTGCAAGGAGCTTTTTATAAAGCTTGGCCCCCTCTCTTCTGCAGAGTCATGCTTCTGGCCCATTCCAGCATCCTATTCTGTTTATAGAGTTTGAGCTGTCTTGCTAATCACGGATTTGAGTATGGAAGCTGAGGACAAAGGAAGACATCTTTTAGAAGTCTGAGAGACAGCCCTGTCATTCCCTGGTTCCGCTCTCTGTTCCTGGACTCGTTAAATGTATTTGAAATACTTGACCTTGTCAAGCGACTTGCACTTTACGTGTCCAACATTTTGAATCCAGCACTGAACCATTGAATTTTAAGCTTCTCGATATGATGGGGTAGTCAGTCACCATCAGAGAGGGAATTTAGCCACTTCATATGACATGGGGCTTCTTTCGTTTAAAGACATGTACTTTAGAGACCTCTTAGCTATGCTCCTCTTTGTCTATGTTCACCTTTACTTTTTATCATTAAAAATGTTTTCCACGGAAGATTTCATACATCCGTTCATAAAATCAAGATTGTACTCCCAATCCAGAGAGCTACAATGCTGAATATATTTTACACATTTTTTCACTGGGCTCACTTGGGACTGGAAAATATAGCTGGGGAAGGATGCCCTGCACAACTGCACACAGATGAGGGAAAAGTGTAGGGGATGAAACCCAGGCTGCTCTTCATCCTCCCAGCAGTGTGCCCCTTGGGGGAGGTCCCCTGTACCCCAAGGAGTTGCCTGCTCCTTAGTCACACACCACACCTGAGCTGCTATTGAATGAATGAACTTTGGATTTCAGGTGATCCATGAGGGAAACATTGAAAGACTGAGAGCAAGAGGGAAAAGAGGCAAAGATCGAGGGCAAGAGGAGAAGGAGGCCACAGAGGATGAGACGGTTGGATGACTCAGTGGACATGAGTTTGAGCAAACTCTGGGAGATAGTGCAGGTCAAGGAAGCCCGGCGTGCTGCAGTGCATTGGGTTGCAAAGCGTTGGGCATGACTTAACTACTGAACAGCAACGAATGAGAGAGGCTCAATTTGCCTAGCAAAAATAGAAGTTGAAGAGTGAGTAGTATGCAGTGGACATCTAGTAAATTTAGGAGGTGAAATAATTCCCTGGTGGGGAAATGGAAGAAAATGGCGAGAAATAGGGAGCAGAGGGAAATTAAAAGTCAAATTGTTGTTGCTCCCTATGCTGTTCCTTCTCGTACCTTCTTTCTCTCCCTGTATGTCCTTACAGATGTCAGTCTCTCAAGGTTTCCCTGTTCTCTGAGTCTGTCACCCTCCTGCTAGATTAACATTTTTCCTATTAAGTCTGGAGCCATGAAAATAATTTCAAAGACTGTATAGGAGGCTGTCTATTTTCTTCCCTCTCTGTCTCCTGCAGCTCTCTGTTTTCCAAACCCTCATCCTGGACAGCCCCACAAGCTGTTTTCCTCCTGCCAAAGCCTGAGCCCAGCTGGAGAAAACACATAATCACGCTGATTTCCTCCATTATAAGTTTATGAGCTTCATCCTCAGCTGGGCCCTTGATGCTGCTTAGCAATCCTTTTACTTACATGTCTCATCAGCCCCCTATCCCATTTCCCATGGTGACCCTTACCATCCTTTTATGACTGTTATTGCAAGCTCCTGGTTCCACTTCACCCACGCTATTCTTGGTGGAAGGCTTGCCTCCTACTTCCTGGAGAAAACAGATGGCCTCAGTCAGGCATGTGAGCTCTCAATTTCCCCTTCCACCTCCTAACTCTGTCTGCAGTCTTCTCTCCCAATTTGTTCCTCTGTGAGGAGCTCTGGAGGTGGGCGCCCACCAGGGTTCTTAATTTCATTCCTTGCCTCTGGGGTCTGCCAGTAGTTCCCTGTCTCGCTTCAACTATCTCTTCTCTAGTAGCTTCTTCTGCCCCAGACCCTCGAAGACCTCCCACTTGATTCTCATGTAAAAAACGTTATTTAGAATGTGCCTAATTTCTGCTTCTTGACTCTCTTTTCGTCATCGTCAATCTTCTGGATAAAATACTCTACATTTAGGGACTCACATACTGTTTAAATTCTCATGCCACAGACAGCCCCAGTTATAGTACCATCACACCCTCAGATGGAGTAGGATGCTATAGAGAAGGCTACTGTTGACCCCTAAATAGTTAATAAGCCACCAACTTCTTTTTCAGCCCTCGTTTCTTTACTTCTCTTTAATGTTTGGAAATAGTAAGTATTCATTTAATTCTTCTTGAGTGTTGTCTTACTTTGATTGTCAAACTGGGAATTTTCAAAATCTGCCCTTTGGAATTGGATGAACAGAGCAGCGCGTGAAGTGCAGAGTGGTGGTTAAGAAAGCAGACTCGAGCCAGACCGCCTGATGGGGATCTTGGCTCGGTCTTACCCATGTGTGACCTCAGTTACTTCATCTGAAGATGGGGACAGCAGAAATATGCATGTATAGGGTTGTTGTTAAAACAAGTTAAATTAGTTAACAGAGTGTTTGACTTTAGTAAGTAGCCAATACATGTTGGTTTTCATTAGTGTTGGCTGGTCTGGGTCACGGCCAGTTGCTAAGGGACTGGCTGGATGGAGAACTGTATTTGATAGTGTAATGCTCAGAAAGATAGGAAAAGAAAAATCAATCCAAAGTTCCCGAAGGCAGATTGGAATCAGGAGCCAGAGCAAAATGAGCAAAAAGGCAGGTACTAATTCTAAATCCTATGGAGAGGGAGATTCTAAAGGGGGAATGGAGGCAAATGCCAAAACCGGTATGAAGCTGGATCAAAATGGGAGAAGTTTGGAAAGAATGGAGTGAATCTCGGACAAGTGTCATGAATATTATTGGCTGGTGGGTGAGTGGTTGTGATGTTAAACTGGGTTGAAGCCAACTGTTTCCTGGTCCCTTCCTTCTTCTCTAACGAAGAATTATCTATCTCTTTTATAAGTAATTTTTCTCTACTTTTCAAATATTTGTGTGCTTTAAATGTTCGTCCAACCTTGGCTTTTCATTTCCTCTGACAGTTCAATCCCTAATGTTTTCCACGTTTATATTGTTCTGGCTACCCCTTGTTTCTTTTTTATTGATATAATGTATATTTAGTCATCTACTTCAAATATACATTTTTATTGAGGTATGATTGTCATTAGTTTCAGGTATATAGCATAGTGATTCTATATTTGTGTATATTTAGCAATGATCATCACAATAAGTCTAGTTAATATCTGTCACCATTCATTGTTACAAAAATGTTTTTCTTGTGATGAGAACTTATAAGATCTACTCTCTTAGCAACTTTCAAATATGCAATACAGTATTATTAATTATAGTTTAAAATGTGAGTCATCTATTCAGTGATCAGAGGAGCCAGGCTGGTGAAGGCTCTGTCATATTCATCCTGTGGCCTCTAAGGTCTCCAGACAACAGCAGGGGATAAAGCATGGAATTACTCTTATTGCACAGGCCCAGAAGTGGTGTGTTTTCCTCTGTTTACAGTCCAGTGACCAGAGCTCAGTTACATGGCTGTTTAGGAGGCTGAAAATATCATCTAGCCATGTGCCCAAGAAGAGGAGGGGGACTAGGATTTGAAGTCTTTACCTTATTTTATTGTTTTTATTATTTTTTTAAAAAATATAAATATAGCTTAAACAACAGGTATATTATTGCTGGGTATATCATTTCCAAGATTGATTCATTCAGAGGCCCAACAAATGTCATCAAGCACCCAACCTAGGTGCTTTCTGCCTTTTCCCTTTACCATCCACAGAATGTAGGTTTTCACTCTCAGAGTTGTCCCTCATGGTCACAAGATGGCTGCCATAGCACCATAAATTGTATCTGCAGATAATTTCATCTAAAGATAGAAAAAGGAACATTTCTCATCATGCCCCCTGCATCCACCCTAAATGTCTATCACCCACCTGAATCCAGTGTCAGTGCCTCTCTGATATGCTTCCACACCACTCCATGTTTCTTTGATCAAATCATCATCATGCCGGATTTATGTTGTTTCTTTGTAGTGTTGTATTTCCCACTTGACTGTAGAAGCTCTTACAGGCAGAGACTGGCAAACTTGATCCCAGCTGTATTTCTAAAACCTACCACAGCCCTGGCTTAGAGTAGACACTTAAAAAGTATTTATTGCTGTTTTCTCTTCTTCATCTCCTGTTCACTCCCCAGCTCACTGGAATCCACTTCTGTGCACACTGCTCTGTGGGAACTGCTTTTGCTAAGTTCCCAGTAACCAAATGACAAAGATGGCAAGTACTCGTGGGTCTCTTCCTCTTTGGTTTGGCACTTGCTACTTCATTTTGGCACTCTCTTATTAAAGGTTTATCTTTGAGTTTTTCAGCTTTACCTTCTCAATTCTTATGTGGATTCCTTTCCCCTAAAATTTGCTTGCAAAGGAGCACTCTTGAGTATTCAATGCTTGCTTTACACAGATCAAGGGAAGAGTGTATTTTTAAATACAGGAAAGTCTGTGTACCCCATCTGATGGGAAATGCTGGATGCTGGAGAGTGAGTGTGTGGAGAGGAAGGTGGGTAGCAGAGAGACAAGTCTAGAGAAGTAAGAGAAGACAGAGACAGATGTAGAAACAGAAATAGTGAGAGAGAAACCAGCGACAGATGCACAAAAGGAAGAGTGAAGATGGAGAGATGTGGGGGCACAAAGAGGTGGCTGAGAGACCCCCAGAGAACAGAGAGAGGCAGAGAGCCCGAGGATACCAGCAAGTGAAAACAAATCTGTTAGAGAACCATTTCTGAGGAAACAAGACGATGCTAATGGGATTAGCTTTAAACAGAGATAATAATTCTTCGTGAAAGAGCGAAAGTGAGAAAAATGCTTTTTTCTTGCGTTTATAGAGAAGCGTCTTCGATATATTGTGTAACATTTCCTCCCTAACGTTGCTTTACTCTCAAATAGAGGTAGAGATCTGAATGGACAAAGAAGTCTTTTGACCATGCAGCTACATATGAAAAGGCAATTGAAAGAAAAAGTGGGACAAAAGAGAATAGCATTAGTCACAAAGCGGTTCTTATAAAATTGCCACTGACTCAATGGACATGAATCTGAGCAAACTCCAGGGGAGATAGTGAAGGACAGGGAAGCCTAGTGTGCTGCAGTCCATGGAGTAGCAAAGAGTAGGACACAACTTAGCGACCGGACAACTGTTTCTTTGCCCTTTGAGGAGGATGAAGCTTATTAGTTGAAGTGCATTATGATTAATAGCTTTTCTTTTGGTGAATAGGATAATAGGTAGGGAATGGAAACAGACTCTGCGACCATGTCCATGACTTATCTGATGATGTTCATAGATCTCTGCTTCTTTTACACCTCATTCCAAGTTTTTAACATCTATATTAATTTATCTTGTCCTGAAAGCAAACAAGAAGTTTCTAGATCTGATGCAGAATATTGTTACTTATAGCAACAACTGCATCGGTTACCCACGTCCCCTTTCAGGGTTAAGCTATAAAAGCCAAATATTACCCTGGATATGCAGATGGGTTTGTGAAAACAAGAAGAAATTATGAATCTTAGAGTTTGTATAGGAAACGCGACACAGCTGCAGCCTTCTCCTTCTAAGACAGAGGGTGGGAAGTGGGGAGGGCAGGAGAAAGTGAGCGAGAGATCTAATGTCCCTAATATGAAGAATCTTCTCCAGGAAGAGAAAGGAAAAGTCTCTATTTAACAGTCCTTTGGAATGTAAAGGATGGTTCTGATTTTCACTTGCTTTGAAATAAAACACATTTTTTCTTGGGAAGTCTCTATTTATTTACTTTTTAATTTTCAAGGTCTGTGCTTGATCAAATTATTCCCTCCAAGTTCACATATTTCTTTGGCATCACGATTTGAGTTCCTTTTATCACCCACCTGAAGTTCCCTTCTTTTTGAATGACAGTTTTTAGATAAAAAGTAAAACACCAAAGGAATCTGGGTTTAAAATCTGCCTGAACTGGCACAACATCATCCCCATATATATTAGCTGAGTGACTGTACACAGATTACTTACAATCTCTGATCCTTGTTTTCAGTGTCAGTAGAGGAGCATAAAAAGTGCCAGGCACAATCTTTGGGTGCATAGTAGATAGTTAATTCCTGAAATTCCATCCTTAACTATGGCAAAAAATTATGAGAAAGAAAATGAACTTCCTCTAAAAACTAAAGGAACTAGCCATATTTTTCTTTTTTCTCTCCCAGGAAAAGAAAAATCCTACAGCTGAATTTGAGAAAACAATGATATTCAATGAAGTAACTAACAGTAGCACATATGTCATTTATCATGTTAATTGATTTTTTTGGTTGGAATCTTTAACAATTTTGAGAACTGAAACAGATGGAGAAACAACACTTCCAGCAGTATATTTCAGACTTGACCTATCCTTGGGTTTCAAAAGGGCAGGATTGGTAAGAGTCTCTGGAAGCAATTGATCTGCCAAATATGGACAGTTTATATTTATATTTGGGTCCGCCTATTGATGCTTCAAAACATTGACCTAATTAGGAGTTCTAAAACAAAAGATAATCTAGCTATATTATCTGGGTCATCAGAAGGATGAAGTTTGTATTATTTTCTTGATAGCTTGCTTGCAACCCTTTCATAATTGAGTTTTGTTTTTTCCCATGGGACAATTAAATCCCAGCTGGCTAGCTTCCCTTTGTCCTTGTTCTGTGTCAGAAACTGCAACTGATTTAGAACGGAGTGAAAACTTATGAGCAAGAAGATCTGGATGACTAAATTCACTGCTACAGCTTTCTGATTTGAGGTCTGTCTTGGTCATCTCAGGCTGCTATTACAAAATACTGTAAACTGGCTGGCTTACAAACACCAGGAATTTATTTCCCACAGTTCTGGAGAGTGGAAGTCCAAGGTCAGTTTGTCTGCATTGGTGAGGGTTCAGTGTCTTATGAGACCTTATTTCCTAGTTCACAGATGGCTCTCTCCTCAGTGTTATCACCTGATGAAAGAGGAAGCAAGGTCCCTCCAGACTCTTGGAAGGACACTAATCCCATTTATGAGGTCATCCCTCATGGTTTCACTGAATTGTCCTTACCTCCCAAAAATCTCACTTCTTAACATCATGACATTAGGGGGTAGGGTTTCAATGCATGGATTTGGGGGATACCAAACATTCAGTCATAGCAAGTCCGTGGTGGATACACACTGATGTAATCCCCAATGAGTCAAACCCTTGTATAACCTTCCCCTCTTGGGAGCAGATGGAACCTGTGTCTTATGTCTAGTCACTTAAGTATGACAATGGTGATAGATAGGATCATCGCTTCCTTGATTAGGTTGTAAGACAGTCTTAGGAGACTGAGTGAGATGTTTTCCTGCTGGCTTTGAAGGAATGAGCCATTATCTGGTAAGTGGGTAATGAGCCTCTGACTTGGAGGTGGCATCTAGAAGCTGATAGGAGCCTCTGACTGACAGCTAGCAAGAAAGTAAGGACCTCTGTCTTACAGCCACAGAAGAGTGAGTTCTTCCAAAAACTACGTGAGCTCAGAAGAGAATCTTGAGATCTAGAAAACTCCTTCAGCTCTCCGACATCTTGATTTCAGCTTTGTGAGATCCTGAGCAAAGGGTCCAGCTAGGCTATGCATGCCTGGAATCCTGACCCAGGAAACCCCTGAGATGATAAATTTTTTGTTATTTTAAACCATTAAGTTTGGGGTAATTATTATGCAGCATGTAAAACTAATTCAAAGTCATCTCGTTTGCCCTCTGAGGATTATTCAGTTAATCCTCATAAGTGGATGAGATTCTTGGAAGGATGATATCTTAGAAATGCGTCAAACATACCTACATTCCTGCGTGTGGAGGATTTTACACAAATGGCTACTGACTCATTCATTTTCTAGTGCTGGAAGTAGGTTTTACACTGTTAAACTTTGCTGCAATCAGGAATTCTACAGCTATTTTACTTAAATATGCACCTTACAGGTTAATGTGGAGGAAAGTGAAAGTGTTAGTCACTCAGTCGTGTCCAACCCCATGGACTGTAGCCTGCCAGACTTCTCTGTCCATGGATTTCTCCAGGCAGGAATACTGGAGTGGGTTGCGATTTCCTTCTGCATGGGATCTTCCTGACCTAGAAGATAAACCTGGGTCTCCTGTATTACAGCCGGACTCTTTACAGTCTGAACCACCAGGAGTCACTTACTTACAAAGAGCATGTTTAAAGGGAAATAAGCCTTGTCTGACAGAGTTTTCCAAAGAATACTGACTCCCTGGTTTTGACCTTCCTCTCACTACTAGGGAGTTCTCAGTGAAGATATTTAGATGCAACAGAATTGTTAGTTTGTTATGGGGTGGTCTGATGGTTGTATATAACTAAATGAGAATGACCAAGTCCACACTGAAAAAATAAAAAAGATAAGTACTTCAGCATGTAATTAATATAACATCAATTGAATGATTATAGACTTTAATATTCAGCATATATAGATTTCAGCCTAGCTGCTGCCGCTTCTTAGCAATATGACCTGAAGCCCCAGAACTTCTTTCCTTTTTTGCAAAATGAGATAGTAATACCTACATCACAGGATTATGTGAGGGTATGTAAGGATTAAAATGTATAATATAAGTAAAACACAACATGCATTATGTGACACAGATGCTCAACAAATTCTGGTTCTGTCCCTTCCTAGGCCCAAACTGACACACACACACGCACATACACACATGCACACACACTCAGACTCACAAACATGTGCATACCCACACCACAGATACATAAAAGAACTCTTTGATCTGGATTGAAAATTATTTTCTATTCTGGCCCAATCTTGATACTTCATTTTGTCTTACTAAATGTGAATTGTGCTTATCTGTTTTTATTACATCAATATTATAGTAAAAGATGCTTTTCTTTAGCACTGCCCTATTAGATTGTTCAAAGTGCATTTTAAAAAGTCTAATCTATATCAGTAAATTCTACAGAGATTTGTTTTGTTTGTATTGAACACAGAATTCTCCCTGCTCCTTACTCCCAATGAAGAGATAGACCTTATGACAGTTTCCTCGCGTTCAGGGATCGATTATCTTGTGTCACAACACCTGTGGTGTGAGCTGCACCGCTTAGCATCTTGTTCAGTGGACAAGTATCTCATGTTCACTGTGGACTTAATTTCTTGTAAGATACTAGCAAGGCTTCCTAGGTGGCGCTAGTGGTAAAGAATCCGCCTGTCAATGCAGGAGACACAGAGACACAGGTTCAATCCCTCAGTCATCCCCTGGAGTAGGAAGTAACCCACTGCAGTATTCTTGGAAAATTCCTGGAAAATTTCATGGACAGAGGAGCCTGGTTGTCTACAGTCCACGGGGTTGCAAAGAGTTGGGTACTAGCATCATTTTTTGTAAATGGTATCTTTTTTATAAGATGGTTTCATGGTTCCTTAACTCAGTCTTGGTCATTAACCATGCTGAGCCTGACTTGTATGTTTTAGTACAGCTGAATCTTTAGAACATAACACAGAATCTTGTAGAACTGATGTTGCAAATAAGCCATGTATCTTTGGGTAAGTCAGTTGTCTTCCTTAGGCCTTGATTTCCTCTTTATAAACAAAATGGATTCAATGATTAGAAGTCTTGCTAGCTAGAAATTAAGTCTTGCTATGTAGCCCATTTGCTGTTTATGGAAATGTACAATATGCTTTTTCTTTCCTTTTGAAAACTGCTGCTGACAAGCACAGTGCTTTTAGCACTTAGGAAAGTATTTATTGTACATCTGTTAGGAACCTTGGCTTGGGAGCATGGGAAGTAATTGCCAAGTCTCAAGCCTCTGCAGCCAATAGTTTGTGTCTATGTATGTATACTTGAGTGTGTATCTGTCTGCCCATACTCATGCCCACATGTGTTGTGTACATTGCAGCCAGTAGGAATCTGAATGTGTACATAAATTTCCTTTCCTCTAAATGATGAGTAGAATATATAGTCTTATTGCCAAAGGTAAAATTTCTTTCATTTTCATGGCTTCTTATTCTTTGGAAAATCTGAAACACTTGAATGTTATCATCAGCTTGCAGATCAAATACAAGTAATAGACCAAAAAAATGTGTGTGTTTGTGTGTGTGCGTGTGTGTGTGATGGCAGTGGGATAGAGGGGATGGGGTAGAGACTGATGTTGTTTTGCAACATTTGATTACTAATTGCTATTAAGAGAGTTGGACTGCGAAGAAAGCTGAGCACCGAAGAATTGATGCTTTTGAACTGTGGTGTTGGAGAAGACTCTTGAGAGTCCCTTGGACTGCAAGGAGATCCAACCAGTCCATTCTGAAGGAGATCAGCCCTGGGATTTCTTTGCAAGGAATGGTGCTAAAGGAGAAACTCTAGTACTTTGGCCATCTCGTGTGAAGAGTTGACTCATTGGAAAAGACTCTGATGCTGGGAGGGATTGGGGCCAGGAGGAAAAGGGGATGACAGAGGATGAGATGGCTGGATGGCATCACTAACTCGATGGATGTGAGTTTGAGTGAACTCCGGGAGCTGGTGATGGACAGGGAGGCCTGGTGTGCTGCAATTCATGGGGTTGCAAAGAGTCCGACATGACTGAGCGACTGAACTGAATTGAACTGAAGGGGCGTCCCTGGTGGCTCAGACAGTAAAGAATCCACCTGCAATGCAGGAGATAAGGGTTCGATCCCTGGGTTGGGAAGATCCTCTGGAGAAGGGAAAGGCTGCCCACTCCAGTATTCTTGCCTGGAGATTTCCACAGACTGTATAGTCTATGTGGTCACAAAGAGTCGGACATGACTGAATGACTCACTTTCATTCTCTCTTACACATAGGAAAGGTATGGTTGTTGAATCTAGAGCTAGAAATACTTAATTTGGCGAGAGGTTGACTTTTCAGGGAGATAGAAAATATCTTCAAATATTTGAAGATACCTGTGTCCATAAATCAGTAATGTACTCCATTTGACTCCAGAGAACATATATAGGGATTAAGAGGAGTTGAATTTGGTTTTAAGAAAGAACTTTATCAGAGTCAGAACCATTCATCAATGGGCTGTCTTCTTTGTGAAGATGTAAGCAATTGGTTACTGATAGTATTTAAGCAAAAGCTGGCAGGATGAATCTCTCTCTTTTTATTGAAGTATAATTGATTTATAATATATTAGTTTCAAGTGTGCAATATAGTGATTCAATATTTTATAGATTATACTTCATTTAAAGTTATTATAAAATAATGGCTATTTTTTCTGTGCTATGCATCATATCCTTATAACTTATTTATTTTATACATAGTAATTTGTGTCTCTTAATCCCATATCCCTATCTCACTCTGCCTCTGTCCCCTCTCCCTACTGGTAATCACTGGTTTGTTCTCCCTATCTGTGAGTCTGCTTCTTTTTAGTTATATTCACTACTTTGTTGTATTTTTTAGATTCCATATATAAGTAATATCATATAATATTTATCTTTATCTGACATTTCACTAAGCATAATACTCTGTAGGTCCATACACATTGTTGCAAGTGGTAGAATTTCATTTTTTATGGCTAAGTAATATTCATATATATATGAATATTACATACATGAATATATATGAATATTGATATGTATATATATATGAATATATACATATACCCCCATCTTATTTATCCATTCATTTGTTGATGGGCATTTGGGTTGCTTCCATATCCTGACTATTGTAAATAATGCTGTTATGAATGTTAGAATGCATATTTCTTTTCAAGTTAGTGTTTTCATTTTTTTTCAGATATATACCCAGCAATGGAGTTGTTGGATCATATGGTGGTTCTGTTTTTAGCTTTTTTGAAAAACCTCCATTCTGTTTTTCATAGTGAGTGCACCAAATTACAATTCCACCTCTCTTGGTCTGTGTGTGGGTTGGAAAATAATTTCCAGACATGAGGCATAATGAGAGCAGAGGAGAGTTTACTAGAATGAGAGACACTGTTAGAACAGTGGAGAGGCTCAGGGGAGAGCTGACTGTTAAGAACAGTGGGCTAGCTGAAGGGAGAGCTGACCTTTTCATGGGTCAGTAGCCAATTTTTATAATCTCAAGACTAAGAAAATTCCTGCTGGAAGAGTGGCATTAGGTGACTGGTTAGGGTGGGTGTTTTTACCTAATATGGGATTATGGATCTGGCTGGTTAGATCAGGGGTGCTCATAGCAATGGTTGTTATGGTGCTTGGTCAGTTCCATAGATGACACTGGTGCAGGGCTCTGCACCTGTGTCCTTGGTATAGGGCTCCACACCACTGACGATATACTAGGGTTCCTTTTTCTCCCTGTCCTCACCAACACTTGTTATTTCTTTTTTTATAATAGCCATTCTGACAGGTGTGAGGTGATATTCATTTTGATTTTGACTTGCATTCTTTGATGATTCATGATTTTGAGCATTTTTTTCTTATGCCTGTTGGTCACCTGTATATCTTCTTTGGGAAAATGTCTATTCAGTTCTTCTGCTCTCATATTTAGTTGGGTTGATTTTTTTCTTTGATATTGCATTGTATGAGATGTTTGTATATTTTGGATATTAACATCTTATTGATCATATCATTTACAAATATTTTATCCCATTGAATAGGTTGTCTTTTTGTTCTGGATTTGTTTATTTTTACCTTTATTTCCTTTGCCTTAGGAGATAGATTTTTAAAAAATGTCTACAGTTTAGGTCAGCATGTTCTACTTATGTTCTCTTCTAGGTTTTATGGTTAATTTTTTATGGCTTTCAGCTTGCAGTTGGTCCTTAATCCATTTTGAGCTTATTTTTGTATGCGGTGTGAGGAAATGTCCTAATCTCACTTTTTACGTGTATCAAGAGCTGTCTACCTTCCCCAGCACCAGTTATTGAAGAGATTATCTTTTCCATTGTATATTCTTGTCTCTTTTGTTGTAGACTAATTGACTGTAAGGGTATGGTTTCATTTCTGGGCTCCCTATTCTGTTTTTGGTCTATAATTCTACTTTTGGACCAATACCATGCTATTTGGAAGAGAAAATGCCAACCCGCTCCAGTATTCTTGCCTGGAAAATTCCATGGAGGGGAGCCTGGCGGTCTATGGTCCATAAGGTTTCAAAGAGTTGGACACGGACATGACTGAGCGCACATTCACGCACCATGCTATTTGGACGACTATCTCTTAAGGATATTCTATTCCACATAAAATTTCTTCTTTTGGTGGACTGTTGGATTAAGTGGGTTAGTTTTCTTCCCATTCTAAGTTTGTGTAGATTTTTTGTTACCTTAGAGACATTATTTGTAAGCTATCAGTGTTTTTAAGTAGAGAATCTGCTCCTAGAAGATGGTTAAGGTAGTGCTATGTTTAGCTCTGGAGCAGGGTATATCCTCACTTCATGCACCACATAGTTGGTAATGGCTGAATATCAGATTGAGTTGCAGTGAAGATGTCTTGACTGTACACCCAAAGTCTGAACCTAAAATTCCGTCCAGAATGTTAAATTCATATGTTTAACACCCACAGAAAGAATTACTTATTCAGATTTTCTCAAATACAAAACTGTAGACACATGTTTCAGTTTTTTCCAGCTGGTGTAACAAAATGCCATAAACTGTGTGGCTTAGACACAACAGAAATTTATTTCTCACAGTTATGGGAAGTTCAACTTGCCTGATGGCTCAATGGTAAAGAATCTGCCTGCAAGGCAGGGTGGGGGAGATCCCCTGGAAAAGGAAAAGGCAACCCATTCCAGTACTGTTGACTAAAAAATCCAATCAACAGAGTATTCTGGGGGGTCTACCGTCCATTGGGTTGCAAAGAGCATACATGACTGAGCATGCATGCAAACTAATGGAAATTTCAGAATTGAGATGCCAGAGGATTTTGTGTCTGGTGGAAGTTTGTCTTCTGGTTCATAATTGGTATCTTTTAGTGACAACCTTACATGGCAGATGGCAGAGGGAATTTCTCTGGGGACTCTTTTATAAAAGCATTAATCCAGTGTATGAGGGCTCTGCTTTCAGGACACAATTACCCCCTAATGGCCCCACCTCCAATCAGCATCACGTAGGCATTAGAATCTCAAGATATGAATTTGGAGGAAAGTGAAAGTGAAGTGTTAGTTGCTCAGTCATGTCCGACTCTTTGTGACACCATGGACGGTAGCCCACCACCTGCACTGGGTGAAGCCTGATACATTTGACACTAACACCCAAAAGATGAAGTGGGGCTTTATGCTGCCCACCCAGAATCTCTTTATTACTGCCCAGATTTCCCCAGTGACCCATTGGTTGAGGCTCTGTGTTCCCAATGCAGGGGGCATGGGTTCAGTCCCTGGTTGGGGAAGATCTGCATGTTATGCAGCCAAGAAACAAAACAAAAAGTATCTAAACTTTCCACATTTGGGCTTCCCTGGTGACTCAGACAGTGAAGAACCTGCCTGAAATGCGGGAGACCTGGGTTCGATCTCTGGGTTGGGAAGATCCCCTGGAGAATGGAATGGCAACCCACTCCAGTATTCTTGCCTGGAGAATTCCACAGACAGAGGAGCCTGTGAGCTACAGTCCATGGGGTCACAATGAGTTGGACACGACTGAGCGACTAACACACACACATGCAGTGACTCGAGCTCTCTGAGTTTTACTTATTGGGGCCTCTCAGGTGGCACTAGTGGTAAAGAACCTGCCAGCCAATGCAAGAGATCAGATGTGAGTTCCATCCTTGAGCTGGGAAGATCCCCTGGAAGAGGGCATGGCAACCCATTCCAGTATTCTTGCCTGGAGAATCCCATGGGCAGAGGAGACTGACAGGCTGCAGTCCATAGGGTCACATAGAGTTGGACATGACTGAAGCAACTTAGCACTCAGCACTCAGAAACTCTAGCCCATTACATTTCTACCACTATAGGTGACAATTTTATTCCTTTTTCTGCCCTCAAAACTCGAACACCACTTTTCCTATTCTTTCTTTTAGCAGATGATCTTGCTTCCTGTTTCACTTCAAAATTAAAAGCCAGTAGAAATGAACATTGGCAAGTTCTTCACCAATGTACTGTCATCTAAACCTATTCAGGTTACTTTTCTGGGTGATGCTGTACAGCATTTTTCCTGTATAAATTAATCCCTACACTTGTATAAACTAGTCCTGTGTAAACTGGATCTCACATCATTTTATCATCTTTAGCAATTGTCCTTTTGCCATCTTCCTTAAAACTAGACTTTTCCATCTGTGTATTGTATTTTCTTCTCTTGTTTTTTAGCTAATATTTTCAGTTTGTATTTTATTCCTGTATTAGGTCATCCCTAATATGTCACAGTGCTTTGAGTATAAGAAACTGAGCTTGTATACTTTTTTGTATATATCACAATAAATCATTGCAAGATTTTGCTTAATTTTCTACCTGGCAGAATTTAACCTTCTTCTCTGAAGTTTTTTATTTTATCCAAATAAAAATATCTAATAAATAAAAACAGAAACTTGACAGATTAGTAAACTTATGTTGAGTGAATAAAGAGATAGTCCTGCAACAATTTTAAATTAACTTGATTTTAAAAACTGTTAGGTCAAATTAAAAAGAAATGTTACAATGGAATTCCATTTCCTTATTGTGTGTACCCAAAGGACAAAGAGAGGTATTGTTTTTAATAATCCTAGAGGATGTAGAATTTGTGTTCACATAGTTTCATCTATATTAAGGTGTCCCAGAATAGATGATTAATACAAATGCATATGTATGTGTGTGCGCTTGTGTACACATGCATACACGCAGGCATATATACATACACAATGCTTTAATCTTTACCGGTGACACAGAAAGAACCTTTGCAAGAAGAGAATTTTTGTTATTGTTAAAGTGACTCTTGTACATTCTGAACTCAGACTGCATCACAAAAAGAATACATAAATAAATCTCTTTTCCATTTTGGTGCTTTATGAGTGTTGGGTGTCTTGGGTTCCTAAATTGAGCACACATAAAACCGTAAAAGCAGGATGCAGTGGGAGTGCTGTTAACACCAGCTCATCAGGAAACCCATTTGGGGTCAGTAAGCAGATTGCTAATGATACCAACTAACAGGAAGAAGGTGGAGATGGCAAGAGGCAGGCAATCATTTAGAAGTAAAATCAATACTTGTACTTGATAGGTGTGTTCCTTTTTGGGTAGTTCTGCAAAGAAATTCCAATGTAGAGTCTTAAAGGGCCAATTCTCTATCACTGTTTAACATTTTTAGGAAGATAGGTTTTGTGAGAAGAATACCTGATAGACCAAACCTATGCTGAACAATCTTCTTGTTTGTTTAAAGCAAACAGAAACAACTAACCCCAGCAGAATTTGCTAGCCATTTATCTGATTTTACCATGTTTCTCAAAGGAATTGATCACATCAAAAATTCGTTATTTAAAAATATGCTTTTGGTATTTCCTGGAAGCTCAGTTTTCATTTCTTTTCAAGGAGTAAAGCTTTAATGGGGAGCAGTTTATCCCCAGTTCACTCATGTGCTAATTATTTCATGAGCAAGTTCTTTAACCATTCTGAGTCTCAGTTTCCTTAGCTCCACTAGTTTGCCAATGTTCTGTAAAAATATGGCAAGTTCACTAACATCTGTCCAGATGAGAAATGTAAATTTTAGTTACTATCACGAAGTGATTTTTCAAGGTTCTTTCAATTATCTAAATAAATATTAACTATCTGTTGATTGAATGTATACATGAATGAAGAATGAACTAATTGTGAAGTAAGAATCAGACATCTTAGAGTAATGGCTTGCAAATGTTTGTAGTTTTGACTTTAACAATAGAGATAGTAAAGGGAACCTAGAAAATTCTAATAAGAAGAACTGGAGGAAAATTAAGAGAGCTCACAATGTTGCGGTCATATAACATCAGTTACATTTTTATTTTTCAAATGTGTGCTGTATTTCTATATATTTATAATAATGATGTCAAATTTTTATTTTGAAATGATTTTAAAGTTGCAGGAATAGCAAAAATAACCATATAAGATCATAATAATACTTCATAAAATTTTGGTGAGGATCAAATGCGCTAGTAAATAGAAAGTTTTAAGAACTTTAGAAGAAAATAAACTGGGAGGAAAACTGCTTGAAGCTGATAAACGCTGGTTGTTATCATTAAGTTTCAGTTTTGTCATGTCAATGATGGTGGTAATAAGAGTGCCTTTTTTATAAGATTATTACACGCATAATACTTAGCAACCTGGGGTTTTTCCTGCCTAAGTTAGTGACAACCTGTGCTTTATAGATAATAAAACTTATTGTAAGAAACCCCATTTGAGTTTCTATGATTACTTAAATAACATCCCCCTAAAATTGAACTGCCTATGCATAGTTTTTTGTTTTGTTTTTTTTTTTTTACCTAGAGTTAACACTTACATCAAGTCTTCACATTTCAGATTTACCTAGGCTTCCCATCAGTATCTGTCAATGTGAGGATGAACCTCGTTGATCTTTCCTAAAGTGCATCTGGTAAATTATTTGACATTAGGAAAAGGTTTACCGGTGGAAGAAACTTCAGTCACCTTATTGTTGTCTAGAAATGCTAATCAAATTTTGGTGGAAAGAAAACAGCCTAGATGTTACTCTCCCATTTTCGAACTTTGTGGTTCAGGGTAAGGGGCTGCTTGGGGAGGGATACTGATGCAGCTTGGCAGGAATGCTCAGAGCCCCATGATAAATATGGCAGGCCTGCCTGGAACTCAGATTTAATGTAAAGACTGAAGTATTAATGAAGAAGTGAAATTTTATATTAAATATGGATATATATGGGATTAAAATACTATATGAATTTTAAAGATGAAACATATGACTTCAAGAATATCTATAAGTTAGTTGACTCTTGTTTTTATAAATCTGAGATCAATAATTCATTTTGCTCTACTATTAGGAGTATTTCAATCAGCAATTAGGTTACTTGTTGAAAAATACATGCCAGACACTGTGCTATGCTCTCAATGCAAACAAAGGTGAGCACGTCTCATTGCAGCATTACTTACCAAATACCTAAGTTTCATTTGGCTCAGCTGATAAAGAATACACCTGCAATGCGGGAGAGCTGGGTTCGATCCCTAAGTTGGGATGATTCCCCTGGAGGAGGGCATGACAACCTTCTCCAGTATTCTTGCCTGGAGAATCCCATGGACAGAAGACACTGGTGGGCTATAGTCCATGGGGTCACAAAGACTGACTGACATGGACACGACTGAGTGACTAAGCACACAGCACCTAATTGATGGATGAATTGATAAAGAAAATGTGGTATCTATACACACATACACACACAATGGAATATTATCCATCCATAAAAAGAAGGGAATTCTGCCATTTGTGTCAACATAGATGGACCTTGTTAACAAGGTCAGAGAAAAACGAATACTGTATGATCACACTTATATGTAGAATCTAAAAAAATTGAACTCATAGAGACAGAAACAGATTGACGGTTGCCAGAGATGGGTTTAAGGGTGGGAAGAGGGACTGTTGAAGGTGGTCAAAAGGTATAAACTTCTAGTTATAAAATAAATCATGAGAAGTAACACACAGCATGGTATCTATAGTTAACAATATTGTATTATATTTTGCAAGTTGCTGAGACTAAGTCTCACCATAAGAAAAATTTGTAACTAAGTCAGGTGATGAGATGAAGAGAGATCTCTAGTCTTTCCCATTCAATTGTTTTCCTCTATTTCTTTGCATTGATCGCTGAGGAAGGCTGTCTGTCTCTCCTTGCTATTCTTTGGAGTTCTGCATTCAATGGGTATATCTTTCCTTTTCTCCTTTGCTTTTCACTTCCCTTCTTTCCACAACTATTTGTAAGGCCTCCTCAGACAGCCATTTTGCTTTTTTTTTCTTGGGGATGGTCTTGATTTCTGTCTCCTGTACAATATACTGAACCTCCATCCATAGTTCATCAGGCACTCTATCTGTCAGATCTAGTCCCTTAAATCTATTTCTCACTTCCACTGTATCATCATAAGGGATTTGATTTAGGTCATACCTGATAGGTCTAGTGGTTTTCTCCACTTTCTTCAATTTAAGTCTGAATTTGGCAAGAAGGAGTTCATGATCTGAGCCGCAGTCAGCTCCTGGTCTTGTTTTTGATGACTGTATAGAGCTTCTCCATCTTTGACTGCAAAGAATATAATCAATCTGATTTCAGTGTTGACCATCAGATGATGTCCATGTGTAGAGTCTTCTCTTGTGTTGTTGGAAGAGGGCATTTGCTATGACCAACGTGTTCTCTTGGCAAAACTCTATTAGCCTTTGCTCTGCTTCATTCTGTACTCCAAGGCCAAATTTGCCTGTTACTCCAGGTGTTTCTTGACTTCCTACTTTTGCATTCCAGTCCCCTATAATAAAAAGGACATCTTTTTTGGGGTGTTAGTTCTAAAAGGTCTTGTAGGTCTTGATAGAACTGTTCAACTTCAGCTTTTCAGCATTACTGGTCAGGCATAGACTTGGATTACTGTAATATTGAATGGTTTGCCTTGGAGATGAACAGAGATCATTCTGTCGTTTTTGAGATTGCAGTCAAGTACTGCATTTCGGACTCTTTTGTTGACCATGATGGCTACTCCATTTCTTCTGAGGGATTCCTGCCCACAGTAGTAGATATAATGGTCATCTGAGTTAAATTCACCCATTCCAGTCCATCTTAGTTTGCTCATTCCTAGAGTAGATGTTTACTCTTGTCATCTCTTGTTTGACCACTTCTAATTTGCCTTGATTCATGGATCTAACATTCCAGATTCCTATGCAATATTGCTCTTTACAGCATCAAACCTTGCTTCTACCACCAGTCTCATCCACAACTGGGTGTTGTTTTTGCTTTGGCTCCATCCCTCCATTCTTTCTGGAATTATTTCTCCACTGATCTCCAGTAGTATATTGGGGACCTACTGACCTGGGGAGTTCATCTTTCAGTGTCCTATCTTTTTGCCTTTTCATACTGTTCATGGGGTTCTCAAGGCAAGAATACTGAAGTGGTTTGCCATTCCCCTCTCCAGTGGACCACATTCTGTCAGACCTCTCCACCATGACCCATCCGTCTTGGATGGCCCCACACGGCAAGACTAGAGATCTCTTCAAGAAAACTAGAGACACCAAGGGAACATTTCATACAAAGATGGGCTCAATAAAGGACAGAAATGGTAGGGACCTAACAGAAGCAGAAGATATTAAGAAGAGGTGGCGAGAATACACAGAAGAACTGTACAAAAAAGATCATCACGACCCAGATAATCACGATGGTATAAACACTCACCTAGAGCCAGACATCCTGGAATGTGAAGTCAAGTGGGCCTTAGGAAGCATCACTAAGAACAAAGCTAGTGGAGGTGATGCAATTCCAGTAGAGCTATTTCAAATCCTGAAAGACGATGCCGTGAAGGTGCTGCACTCAGTATGCCAGCAAATTTGGAAAACTCAGCAGTGGCCACAGGACTGGAAAAGGTCAGTTTTCATTCCAATCCTTAAGAAAGGCAATGCCAAAGAATGCTCAAATTACAACACATTTGCACTCATCTCACATGCTAGTAAAGTAATGCTTAAAATTCTTCAAGCCAGGCTTCAGCAATACGTGAACCATGAACTTCCTGATGTTCAAGCTGGTTTCAGAAAAGGCAGAGAAACCAAAGATCAAATTGCCAACATCCGCTAGATCATCAAAAAAGTAAGAGAGTTCCAGAAAAACATCTGTATCTGCTTTATTGACTGTGCCAAAGCCTTTGACTGTGTTGATCACAATAAACTGTGGAAAATTCTGAGAGAGATGAGCATAGCAGACCACCTGACCTGCTTCTTAAGAAACCTATATGCAGGTCAGGAAGCAACAGTTAGAACTGGACATGGAACAACAGAATGGTTCCAAATAGGAAAAGAAGTACATCAAGGCTGTATATTGTCACCCTGCTTATTTAACTTATATGCAGAGTGCATCATGAGAAACTCTGGACTGGAGTAAGCACAAGCTGGAATCAAAGATTGCTGGGAGAAATATCAGTAACCTCAGATATGCAGATGACACCACCCTTATAGCAGAAAGTGAAGAAGAGCTAAAAAGCCTCTTGATGAAAGTGAAAGAGGAGAGTGAAAAAGTTGGCTTAAAGCTCAACATTCAGAAAATGAAGATCATGGCATGTGGTCCCATCACTTCATGGGAAATAGATAGGGAAACAGTGGAAACAGGGGCTGACTTTATCTTTCTGGGCTCCAAAATCACTGCAGATGGTGGTTGCTGTCATGAAATTGAAAAGACGTTTACTCCTTGGAAGCACAGTTATGACCAACCTAGTTAGCATATTGAAAAGCAGAGACATTACTTTCTCAACAAAGGTCCATCTAGTCAAGGCTACGATTTTTCCAGTGGTAATGCATGGATGTGAGAGTTGGACTATAAAGAAAACTGAGCACCAAAGAATTAATGCTTTTGAACTGTGGTGTTGGAGAAGACTCGAGAGTTCCTTGGACTGCAAGTGGGATCCAACCAATCCACCCTAAAGGAGATCAGTCCTGGGTGTTCATTGGAAGGACTGATGTTGAAGCTGCAACTCCAATACTTTGGCCACCTGATATGAAGAGCTGACTCATTTGAAAAGACCCTGATGCTGGGAAAGATTGAGGGCAGGAGGAGAAGGGGATGACAGAAGATGAAATGGTTGGATGTCCTCACTGACTCGATGGACATGGGTTTGAGTAGACTCCGGGAGTTGGTGATGGACAGGGAGGCCTGGTGTGCTGCGGTTCATGGGGTCACAATAGTTGGACAAGACTGAGTGACTGAACTGAAGTGAACTGATGAGACGAATGTCAGTTAAACTTACTGTGGTGATGATTTTGCAATATAAACATGTATCAAGTCATTTTGCTGTACACTTTGGACTAATACAGTGTTATCTGTCAATTATATCCCAGTGAAACATTCAGAAAATGAAGATCATGGCATCCGGTCCCATCACTTCATGGGAAATAGATGGGGGAAACGGTGGAAACAGTGTCAGACTTTATTTTTTTGGGTTCCAAAATCACTGCAGATGCTGACTGAAGCTATGAAATTAAAAGACGCTTACTCCTTGGAAGAAAAGGTATGACCAACCTAGATAGCATATTGAAAAGCAGAGACATTACTTTGCCAACAAAGGTCCATCTAGTCAAGGCTATGGTTTTTCCAGTAGTCATGTATGGATGTGAGAGTTGGACTGTGAAGAAGTTTGAGTGCCGAAGAATTGATGCTTTTGAACTGTGGTGTTGGAGAAGACTCTTGAGAGTCCCTTGGACTGCAAGGAGATCCAACCAGTCCATTCTGAAGGAGATCAGCCCTGGGATTTCTTTGGAGGGAATGATGCTAAAGCTGAAGCTCCAGTACTTTGGCCACCTCGTGTGAAGACTTGACCCATTGGAAAAGACTCTGATGCTGGGAGGGATTGGGGGCAGGAGAAGAAGGGGACGACTGAGGATGAGATGGTTGGATGGCATCACTGACTTGATGGATGTGAGTCTGAGTGCACTCTGGGAGTTGGTGATGGACAGAGAGGCCTGGCGTGCTGCAATTCATGGGGTCGCAAAGAGTCGGACACGACTGAGCGACTGAACTGAACTGAAAACTCAAGTAAAAAGGTGATCAAAATTCAGGTGGCTCCTGCCCTCAGTGGACTTTAAAGCAAGCAGCGTGGCAGATTTTTTTTTTAAGTCAAGCTAACAATTTTTGTAACAATTTATGAGGTTCTATCAGTTATTTTATTAATTCTGTGTTACTTCAAGTCATTTTCTTGATAAGTACTAAAAACGAGCAGGATTCTCAGAAACAAAGTAGTGTGGCAGGGACAGCCCCATTTACATAAAATGAGACTATGCAGGTGGGGAGTTGCAGGTTGTTGAGAAGCAAGAGTTAATCTAAGGAGACCATTTAAGGGGAGTCTCTGCACTACATGTAGCACATTATAGTGGACATGGAGTTAGAGTTAAGTGGATTAATTTGAAAATTTTTATTGGAATTAAATACAGACCTTCATGAATTGGGTATGCAGAGGAGATGAGAAGAGAAAAATCAAGATGACTTCTATTTTGAATAAATGGTGTTTAAAAGAGAAACAGATGAAGAGAAAAATCAGAGGTTTCTTCAGTTTATGGGCATATTAATTTTCAGATAATTCTTAGACTTTTAATTAGGGGTGTACAGTAGGTAGCTGTATATGTGAGTCAGGAGCTTTGCGACAGACATCTTAGCTAGAGATAATATCTTGGCATCTTGAGTAACCAGCATTAAATTAAAATATGCTGCTTGGTTTATTTGAACTTTTGTTCTTAACTTATACAGTGCTATCTTCCTAACATCTTTAAACCTCTAGACATAAAAAATTAGCAACAGCAAATATAATTCCATGCAACAAACATGTAGGGTATACAGAGCTAAATCCCTCAAGATTTTGACCATTAAGAAGCACAACAACTCTGAGGATAGCAAGAAATATATTAGAAGGTAATGTATGATAATTATACCATAATGATCATACAAGTAAACTGTTGCAGATACAGAAGTCAGTTTCATAAAGATCAGCCAAATGTCAGAGTCAGGGAAGTGAATTAAAAAAGATAAATAGTAGACAAAGAGGAACAGGACCATAACAAAGGAAAGAAGTCCAGGGACCGTAAAAAATAGCTAAGACACCTTTTCAGAGTCAAGAGATGCTGGGGGTCATCCATAGTTGACAATGCTGTGCCAGTCGTCAGACTATGGAGGGCAGTCATAAAGCCAGAAATGCTGTGCTGGGCCAGGCACAGAAGAAGAGAGAGTAGGCCCATGGGCTGGGCAGTGAAGCTTATTCCTGACATAATTATATATCCTGTGTGCAGGAACCATTTGCGAGTCCTGTGGGTCACCTAATGGATCTCATTAAGCTGCAGGTGTCAAGAAATAGTACCAACCTCTGAGCCATAGGAACATCCTACTGTCTTTAGTTACATTAGTTTTAGACATAGCACATTTTTTATTATAAGGCCAATCTGAGAGGTGGCATTTCAGAGTAGAGTTACTTGCACAAATAAAAATGATGTGCTCAGTAAATGCTCAGTCCTTAGCTAACTCTGCCATCATCTAGGTTCTGACACTCACCTAACCTATATGCACTTAAAACTATTAAGTAGAAATCAGACTTCAAATTTTATTGCCAGGAAACAGCCAAAGATAAGAATGTAACAATAATCCTGGAAGAGCAATTCCTTGCTTCTGTCTCTTCCATCTTGTGGAAGCAGCCTGCAAAAGCCTCTTCAACAAGAAGCACAGTGGCCATCAGTAGCAGGGGACCATATCATTTATCTCTAAATGGGGAAATTTTTGGCAGTGAGAAGGCACTCTACAATACATTAGTGGATGTCAAAGAATTGTGGTTGCTGGAGAAGACTCTTGAGATTCCCTTGGATAGCAAGGAGATCAAACCAGTTAGTCCTGAAGGAAATCAGTCCTGAATATTCACTGGAAGGACTGATGCTGAAACTGAAGCTCCAGTACTTTGGCTACCTGATGCAAAGAACTGACTCATTGAAATAGACCCTGATGCTGAGAAAGAGTGAAGGCAAAAGAAGAATGGGGTGGCAGAGGATGAGATGGTTGGCTGGCATCACTGACTCAATGGATATGAGTTTGAGCAAACTGGGAGATGTTGAAGGACAGGGAAGCATGCTGCAATCTATGAAGTCTCAAAGAGTTGGACACAACTTAGTGACTAAATAACAACTTTAACATTAGAGCTGTTTGTTCTAAATTACTTAAAATAATACAAATAAAAATTTAATATGTGTTTATATTGATAACCTAAATATTAAAAATATAACATGAGAAGAATGATTATTCTTCATTTATTCTCATGTGCTTTTATCAACTGAAAATTCATTGCCCTCTCTGTCTCTTATACAATTTCACTGGTATTTTTCTGAAGGAAACTTTTTTCAAATATGATTTTATTATTTGATTTGTTCAATTTCTTTCTTGCGTCAGTTCCTTTCACCACATTTCAGTGTGGTTCTATTTACATGTATTATTTGTTTATATTAATAGCTGTTTCCTGAAATTTCAAGAGGTGAAGTATAGGGATGCTCCATTTACTGAGTACTATCGTTAAAGATTTCTAAGTGATTGTGAAAAACAATCTGAAACTTAAGAATTATTTACTAAAAGTTGTTTTTCAACCAGAATCATAAGGGTTGCTAAGAAAATGCCAACTGCCTTCCAGAAGCATCTGTATTTTTTCATTCAACATCAGCTTTTTCTCCAAAATTTTGTAATAAAGTTATTTTAACCATTTATACATTCTATTTTCAAATCTTGGCACATACGCAAATTTTATTTTGATTCATAGAATATTTCAATTTGCTTGAACTCAAATGTGAATTGTTTTTATATCACAACCACTGTTCTATAGAAAATCAAGCTAAACTATAGTATAGTTTCTAATATACTATATAAAATCCAACTATTATTGAAAAGTTCTGATTTTATATTTGAAGCATTTGGCATAAAGCAGATAAAATGATGTAAAGCAGACATAATTTAAATGCCTTAAGAATTATTTTTCTGTGGCAACACATTAATAAACTTTTGCTTAATTTTTTGTACATATCCAAAAATACACCTTGATATAGAAAATAAGCAAAATCAATTTAAAATTGTCATTTGACCTAAATGAAAAGTCATAGTTGAAATGCATTTTAGGTGCATGTGTTAAATCATTGTCTTTGGGCATGGCCTTAAAATAATTACTAATTTTTGAAATAGATACTGATGTTTCTTTAGGAAAATTATTTTCTAGTTTTCATTTAGTTATGCCCAAGAAAACATGAGAAATGAAAATTCAGCATATGGTATTTTAATTAAACATGCAGTCTCAATTTTATTTACTTTTGTCAAAAGGGTTTTATTGCAAAGTTAAAAAAGCTTTTACTAAACACTAAAAGATAAATAGTTATCAATTGATGCCACACACATGGCAAAGTCAATGTAGCACAGTTATTCTGACTAATCTCTATAACCTCATTATAGGCTTTATAGCAGGCTGATCAGCCTCTTTACTCCCAGATATTTCTTATCAAGCTAAACTGTAATTTTAAACTAAACTCTTTCCTACTGAGTTTATCAAAGAGTGGCACGGTAGCTCTGTGAATTTTGTAGGTTAAGTCATGGACCGGATCACATATGGTGGTGCACTTAGTGGTCACTAAGGGCAGCAGAGTGGGCATGAGACAACTTGTTACAAAGATAAAAGAAAAGCAAGAGAAGCAGCACCTATCATTCCCTCTCACTGAGATGAAGCAGCTTCTAATCGGGAGCCTTCAGTTCTTCTCCAACGCCATCATCTCAATTTCCGAGAATATTGTTGCCTTGTGCTTAAGACAGTCATCCTCTTCACGTTCATCTATTTTTGGTGGTGATGAGTTTGTTTAGCTAGTCCCCCATTCTTCATCCATGTGGTAACTCTTTATGTGATCTCCCACAACACTCGTTTGCAGGGAGCTGTAAAGTTCTAGTTCAGTATCTAGTGTTTGGAAGAGCTGCTGCTTTTCGTCCTGTCTTTGAGGGTTTGGCTTCTGAGCCCTTTGCTGTTTATGCTTCGACTCTGTTGTCCATCAAGTGCAAAGTGTATTTTTTACATTTGCTTTTATGGCACAGAGTTGCCTGCAAGGAGATCCAACCTGTCAATCCTAAAGGAAATCAATCCTGAATATTCATTGGAAGGACTGATGCTGAAGCTGAAACTCCAGTACTTTGACCACCAGATGCAATGAGCTGACTCATTGGAAAAGACCCTGAGGCTGAGAAAGATTGAAGGCAGGAGGAGAAGGGGACGACAGAGGATGAGATGGTTGGATGGCATCACCGACTCGAGGGACATGAGTTTGACTGAACTCCAGGCGTTGGGGACAGACAGGGAAGCCTAGTGTGCTGCAATCCATGGGGCCACAAAGAGTTGGACATGACTGAGCGACTGAACTGAACTGAACTGCCTTACAATGTTGTCTTTTTCTCTACTGTACAGCAAAATGAACCAGCCATTGTTGTTCAGTTGCTCAGTTGTGTCGAACTCTGCAAACTCATGAACTGCAGCACTCCAAGCTTCCCTGTCCTTCACTGTTTCCTGGAGTTTCCCCAAATTCATGTTCATTGAGTCGGTGATGCTACCTAACCATCTCATCTTCTGCTGTATGGCAAAATGAATCAGGCATACAAATACATGTATTTCTTCCTTTTTGAGCTTCCATCCCATGCAAGTTTATCACAGTGCATTAAGGAGAGTTCCCTGTGCTATACAATCAGTTCTCATTTTCTATTTTATGGGGGGAGAAAAAAAAGTAAAAGAGAAAGTCGCTCGGTCTTGTCCAACTCTTTGCGATCCCATGGACTATACAGTCCATGACATTCTCTAGGCCAGAATACTGGAGTGGGTAGCCTTTCCCTTCTCCACGGGATCTTCCCAACCCAGGGATCGAACGCAGGCCTCCCACATTGCAGGCGGATCCTTTACCAGCTGAACCACAGGGAAGCCCAAGAATACTGGAATTGGTAGCCTATCCCTTCTCCAGTGGATCTTCCCAACCCAGGAATCAAACTGCGGTCTCCTGCATTGCAGTGGATTCTTTACCAACTGAGCTATCGGGGAAGTTTTATACATAGTATCAAAATTGGGTGCGTGTCAATTCCAGTCTCCCAGTTCCTCCCACCCCTTATTCACCCCTTGGTATCCATATATTTGTTCTCTATGTCTGTCTCTATTTCTGCTTTGCAGATATGATCATTTTTACCATTTTCTATGTTCATGTATGCATTAATATACTATATTTGTTTTTCCCTTTCTGACTTCACTCCGTATGACGACACTCTCTAGGTCCATCCACATCTCTGCAAACAACCCATGTAGATAATAAGGCTTGGTCATCTAGGTTCAGGTCAGTTCAGTTCAGTCGCTCAGTCGTGTCCGACTCTTTGCGACCCCATGAATCGCAGCACACCAGGCCTCCCTGTCCATCACTAACTCCCGGAGTTCACTCAGACTCGCTTCCATCGAGTCAGTGATGCCATCCAGCCATCTCATCCTTGGTCACCCCCTTCTTCTCCTGCCCTCAATTCCTCCCAGCATCAGAGTCTTTTCCAATGAGTCAGCTCTTTGCATGATGTGGCCAAAGTACTGGAGTTTCAGCTTTAGCATCATTCTTTCCAAAGAGATCCTAGGGTTGATGTCCTTGAGAATGGACTGGTTGGATCTCCTTTGTTGCATATGAAGTGGCTTTCTTGGTGTTGAGCTTTGAGCCCAGACACCTTCATCTGCAATGGGGCACTGCCTTTTGCTTAGAAAAAGATCCTGACAAATGCCACAGCTTATTGCTCTATTTGACCATGAGTTACTACTAATCTAGAGCCAGACATCTTGGAATGTGAAGTCAAGTGGGCCTTAGAAAGCATCACTATGAACAAAGCTAGTGGAGGTGATGGAATTCCAGTTGAGCTGTTTCACATCCTGAAAGATGATGCTGTGAAAGTGCTGCACTCAATATGCCAGCAAATTTGGAAAACTCAGCCGTGGCCACAGGACTGGAAAAGATCAGTTTTCTTTCCAATTCCAAAGAAAGGCAATTCCAAAGAATGCTCAAACTACTGCACAATTGCACTCATCTCACATGCTAGTAAAGTAATGCTCAGAATTCTCCAAGCCAGGCTTCAGCAATACGTGAACCGTGAACTTCCTGATGTTCAAGCTGGTTGCAGAAAAGGCAGAGGAACCAGAGATCAAATTGCCAACATCCGCTGGATCATGGAAAAAGTAAGAGAGTTCCAGAAAAACATCTATATCTGCTTTATTGACTATGCCAAAGCCTTTAACTGTGTGGATCACAATAAACTGTGGAAAATTCTGAAAGAGATGGGAGTACCAGACCACCTAACCTGCCTCTTGAGAAATCTGTATGCAGGTCAGGAACCAACAGTTAGAACTGGGCATGGAACAACAGACTGGTTCCAAATAGGAAAAGGAGTATGTCAAGGCTGTATATTGTCACCCTGCTTATTTAACTTCTATGCAGAGTACATCATGAGAAACACTGGACTGGAAGAAACACAAGCTGGAATCAAGATTGCCAGGAGAAATACCAATAACCTCAGATATGCAGATGATACCACCCTTATGGCAAAAAGTGAAGAGGAGCTAAAAAGCCTCTTGATGAAAGTGAAAGAGGAGAGCAAAAAATTTGGCTTAAAGCTCAACATTCAGAAAACGAAAATCATGGCATCTGGTCCCATCACTTCATGGGAAATACAAAATCACTGCAGATGGTGGCTGCAGCCATGAAATTAAAAGACGCTTACTCCTTGGAAGAAAAGTTATGACCAACCTAGATAGCATATTCAAAAGCAGAGACATTACTTTGCCGACTAAGGTCCGTCTAGTCAAGGCTATGGTTTTTCCTGTGGTCATGTATGGATGTGAGAGTTGGACTGTGAAGAAGGCTGAGCGCCAAAGAATTGATGCTTTTGAACTGTGGTGTTGGAGAAGACTCTTGAGAGTGCCTTGGACTGCAAGGAGATCCAACCAATACATTCTGAAGGAGATCAACCCTGGGATTTCTTTGGAAGGAATGATGCTAAAGCTGAAGCTCCAGTACTTTGGCCACCTCATGCGAAGAGTTGACTCGTTAGAAAAGACTCTGATGCTGGGAGGGATTGGGGGCAGGAGGAGAAGGGGATGACCGAGGATGACGTGGCTGGTTGGCATCACGGACTCCATGGACGTGAGTCTGAGTGAACTCTGAGAGATGGTGATGGCCAGGGAGGCCTGGCGTGCTGTGATTCATGGGGTCGCAAAGAGTTGGATACGAATGAGCGACTGAACTGAACTGAATTACTGCTTGTCAAATGTTGTGTTCCCCAGAAAATACACTTAGAGATGGTGATCACATGCAGGAGATTTATTAGTGAGTGTTTTGGGGATTTACAGCAGTGGAAAGGAAGGGAAAAAACAGAGGCAGAAGTTCAGCTGCAATGGAAACTCATTGGAAGCCTCTGCTGACCCTACTGGGAATTCTGAAGAGGGAATGAGCCTTCTTTGCTCTCCCGAGTTGGCGCAAGATGGCCATGCTTTCATAATCCTGGATTTGTTAGTTGCTGATTGCAGGCTGCCAAAGAAGAGAGTGTAACTTTGATTAGGCAGCTCTTTTCAGCTGAGGTTACAACCAGAGAGGACTAAGAGCTGCAGGGCTGTGTGCCAGCAGTGTTCCCAGCAGTTGGATACAAACAAAGTCCTTTGTTCCTTAAGGGGCGTCTTAGTGGTTCATGGCAACACCTACACTTCCCTTGGAAGAACTAATGGATTTCTGTTATTGGCTTCCGTTTTCAACATGTTTAGAAGCAGAAAACCAGAAATCAAAAGTGTCTATGGCCCATGAGAGTTATAATGTAGTCCTGAAACCTGGACATGCCTATTTTTAGAATTTCTGTTACATGATATAATGAATACATTTAATAATTAAGTCACTGTTGGTCATAATTCTATTGCTCGCTATCTAAAGTGGTGATATAGACAATCTTATTTATAAAACAGAAATAAAGGTAGAGAACAAACATATGAATACCAAGGGGAAAAGGAGGGCAATGGGATGAATTGGGAGATTGGGACAGATGTACATATACTATTGATACTGTCTATAAAATAGATAACTAACGAGAACCTACTGTATAGCAAGGAAATCTTCTCAGTGCTCTGTGGTGACCTAAATGGGAAGGAAAACAAAAAAAGAGAGAATATATATACATAGCTAATTCACTTTGCTGTACAGTAGAAACTAGCACAGCATTGTAAAGCAACTATATGCCAATAAAATGTTTTAAAAAAAATACTTCTATGAGTTTAAAACTTTTTAAAATTTTATTTTATTTATATATTTATGTCTGTGTGTCTGCCTGCATTAAGATATGAATGCAAATAAGCCAAGATGACCATGAGCAGAAAAAAGTGTCTCTAACAAAATATAATCAAAATGATATAGCCAAGCAATTCAATGACAAATTAATCAATCAAAAAATATCAACTGCTGACTTTTGATAAGAGGGTTAGGGAAAGCCTGTACTGAGGAGGTGATGTTTAGGCTGAAACCTGAATCATAAGATGGAGTCAGGCTAGTGGGGATGTGGGAAGAGCATTTCTGGCAGGAAAGAACAAAAGCCCTGATGCAGAGGTGATTTTGTAGGCTGGCCTATGCATTTTTCTGTGGTGGAATCAGTGTCTTGATAGCATGGCTAGGAACTCTAAAGTTTGGGTGTAAAAGAGATATTTGAGGGTACTGGGTAGAGACTTTTTGATAGTTTTCAATTAAAGTCCAGGCCTTTGGTAAAAGCCAAAGTGAGAACATAATAGTAACACGGGGACAGAGCAGTGAAGGGTGCAGAGTAGGGTGCAGTGTGTATTCCGGGACAGAATTTGGCTTCCCAGCTGTGGCTTGAGAATCTTAAGATGCTCCAATGATAAGGTGTTTTTAATTTTTATTTTATTAAGACATAAAGCTCTTTTCATCCTGCCTAGGGATTTTTGGTTTATTCTTTTTAATTTTCTGTGCACTAACATATTAATATTGATCAAGAACATTTTAAATGTGATAGGGAAGGGGAACAAGAGAAATTATCAAATAAATAATGATGACTTAGGAAGAAGAAAATTTTGCGAAAGGTCGTCTACAGTTGCTAGAAGGAAAACTGATTTTATGTTTAAAACAGACTTGGCTACAAGGATGTGTGTGTGTGTGTGTGTGTGTGTGTGTTTGTTTAAATATATTCAAGGAGGTAGACATAACTTTATTGCATCATAAAACTGGATTAAATAACAGGAGCATACCAACAGAAGGCTATATCTTTCTTTTATGAATAAACCTGGTAGAAGTGGAGGTGAGATAGTACTGTGTGTCAAGAAATTTCTTGAGAATTTTCAGTAAAGTTACCAGAAAGTTGCTAGAAGTTGTTGGAAAACCTTTATAAAGATTTATCTCTTTTTCACCTACATGAAGAAAAAAGAAAAACTACTGAAAGAAATAAAGTAATATTTTATAGACCAAGATTCAAAAAAAGGAGGACTTAAGAGTAATGGAAAACTTTCAGACATTAATTTATGACTATGCAGCATCAGTGATGCCAACTTGCAGATATATTTGCTAAACTGCTGCCAGTAATCACTGAGAAATTACAGAAAATGGAAAGATAGTAGCGTCAGCCAAGGTTCATAGCAGGAGACAGAAATACTGTAAATAAGCAAAGATTTAATTCAGTAAATTGGGTGCATTGGAAAGCCTGGAGAAGTGGACTCTAGTCTGGGCTTCCTGGAATGGCTTCCAGACATAAGAGAGCTTAATCACCAGGGGAGCGCCAACCCTGAGATTATCCTAGAAAACTTGAACTTCCAGAGTACATGATGTAACCAAGATTTGAAAATCACAGAGCTGGAACTGTGTGCTCATTATTACCATCATTGCTACTCCATCAGGCTGGTGACTGGAAACCAGTGGCTTGGTGGCCGGACCCTTAAGAGCAGTAATGCCTCTGCTTCAAATGCTCCCCTCCCCCAGGAACCTGGTGCATGGCATGAATTTTCACTGCTTCAGAAGAAAATTTCAGGTCTTCTTGAGACCAGGCCTGCCAACTGAGAGGTGATGGAAGATGACCACCCTTGCTTTTGCCTTACGAATCTCCCATGATTGCATCTGCGTGGCAGGACCATATTGGAATCCAGAATACCAGCTGCAAAAGCTTCTGGGAATAGTATGTGTGTCTTTCAAGTCTCTTCAGTAGAGGAAAGCATGATACATGGGGTTAAGTGGAAGCTCAGTGAGCCAAACTACCATGTTCCATACAACTGTAGATAGGCAAACATTCTTATTTCTCTAGAAGGAAGAAAGAACACATAAAAGACATCTGCTGAACTTGACATTGGCCCTAGCATTAGTTAGAAAAGAAAACCTGTGACCCATTGAGAAAGGATGTAGTGATCACTGAGAATAGGAGTTTCATTAAAAAGAGATCACAGCAAATAGCTTATTAAAGTGGTAGCTAATGGAACTGTATGGCTATGATGTATCTGGATTTTAAAAAAGCTTTGGTCCCAGACTTTTATATCGTCGGACAAACTTGTGAAATGTGGTCAAGATGGTAGTATAACTGATTTGTAATTAGTAGAAAGATTAAAAATTGCTAATTAGTAGATATTATATCTATCCAATTATAACACATAAATATAAAAAAGAATCTCTATATATTTTATCCTACCCTACATCATACAATGACTCTAGCAAGGATATTACCAAGTCCAGGCTTACTTTGCTCACTTCATGACAGGCTAATAAAATTGGGAGATGAGGTGTTGAGGCAAGGAATAGCAATTTTGTTCAGAAAGCCAGCAGACTGAGAAGATGGCAGACTAGTGTCTCAAAATAAATAACTGTCTTGTCAGGGGCCTGGATGCCAGTTTCTTTTATAGAAGGGAAAGGTGGAGGAGGTTAGGAAGTAAAGTAAAAAGGCCCAAAGTCTTTTAAATATCTCCTGGAATAGCCTGCCTTGGGGAGGGGATGTGTTAATTTCTTCTTTCCTGTAGCCATTCACAGGTCAGGAATGGGTCAGCTATTCCTAGACACTTTGGTTTAACCTTCAGGCGGAGGGGCAGGGTTCCCTGAGGCAGGCCATTATATATAGACAGTATCCTTTTAGTAAATAAAAGCAATGGGAAGCAAAGGTTAAAGTAAAAGAAACAGATCCAGCATGGAGTCAGATTTTGTTCCTCCATGTAACAAAGACATTGACTTGAAAAGCAGTAATAGTCATTGTTTATTGAGTGCACACTCTAGGCGAGGCACTGTAGATACATCACCACCTCATTTACTCCTTATAGCAATCTTATCAGATTGTTATTATCTCCATTTTTAAGTATGAGGACATTGATACCAGAAAGTGTAAGTGGCTTGCTCATACTTCACATCTGTTAAGCAGTAGTGCTGATTCAGACCTAGAATTGTTTCAAAAAGAGGCACCAGATGGAGAGAGAACTTTACAACACTTCTAGGAGAAACTGGCCAGAACCTGCCCAGATCCCCAGAAGGTGACATTTTCTCGGTCATCCCACATGGGCCTATGGTGTTGCAGGATCTGTTCAGTATCTCAGGGACTCAAACGCACATTGATGAGCTTTACTAAAGGCTCACACATAAAACCAGATGCCAATATTTTAAATTACAAGAAATTCAGTAGTCAAGCTAATCAAATATGGGTGGATTTCTTGCATGTAGGAGTCTGAAGGAGAGCCTGATGAGCAGAATTTCAACTGCAGAGGATAGAATCAGCCTATGGAGACAGACTAGATTGCTAACTGGCCTAGGTCTGTGACTTCTACAGTGCGGATGTCCACCTGGCTGACTGGATGGCTGGACCAACATCAGTCAGTCAGTGTTAGTCGCTCAGTCATGTGCCGGGGTCCAGCCCCGGTGGATCCAGGGAATTCGAAGGGTGGACGGAGTCGGCAAGGAAAACTTATTTATTTATTAATATAAGATTGGATTAGGAAGAAATAGTGTAATAGGAAGATTAAGTGGAGAGAAGAGGCTGATTAACTTGGGTTACGTGGAAAACCAATAAAGTTCCAGACAAGGAGCCTGCACCATCTACGTTAGGCCGCTGGGCCCTTTGAATATTGGAGAGTGCCCCGCCTTGGGCTCTCTTCTCTTATGGATCTTAAAAGCCGGGACAAGTAAGTAGACATAGGGAGCCTCCACGCCCCAGATGGGAATTCAGCCTGAAATTAGAGTAAACAGGAGACACGGGAAACCAGTCCAGCGACTGGCTCTCCTTCTATTGTCCTTCAAGGCCTTTTATACTTTTGATTATACATAGAGATCAATGGGTAATACAAAATTATGTAGCGTTCGCAGCCCAGACTCTTTCTGTATATCTTTTTGTATACAAAAGGTCTCAGGTGATTTACATTATCTTCTGGCCAAGAGGCTTGTTAACACTTTTTGGCTCTTTAATGAATGTTAATTTCATTTCCCCTGAAGTGTTTTTCTTTAATTTGCATCTCCTTAAAGCACTGAAGTTACATCTCTATAGAACAAAGGTGCAGTGGGTTATAACAAAGAAGGTACTTAACTCAAAGATCTAATGTTGCTAATACCAGGTCTACTACTTGTTTTTCTATATACCAACTGTATCTAAAAATAAAGGATATGAAAATTTAGCAGCAAGTATTGGCTCAACAAATGAAACTTTTAATCAGTCCTATTCTAATGACTTTGACTCCTCGGAGGCCCCTACATTCCTAGGATGTTTTAAGCTTCCTGTGCCTCCTGCGGTTAGGAGGCCTCAAACAATCACACGCGCAGCTGTACAGTCCTGCAGGCAGGCTAGAAAGCCATCAGAGGGGTTTTTGGATTGAAACACTCTTTCAAATGCAGAAGACTAAAGCCCTGAATTGACTTTTTCCAGAGAATGTCAGAAGAGTGGAAAAGCAGGCAGATTCTTATTTTTTGGAGGGTGGATGCTCAAGAAATTCCAGGGGGGAAACCTGAGGTCTGATTAGCCTTGCCATCAGAGCTCTGCCGCATGACCTTGTCACGAGTGGAATTCCTCACGCTGGCTCCCGGCAGTCATGTCTGACTCTTTGAGACCCAATGGACTATAACCCACTAGGGTCTTCTGTCCATGGTATTCTCCAGGCAAGAATACTGAAGTAGCTTGCCATTTCCTTCTCCAGGAGATCTTCCCAATCCAGAGATCAAACCCCAGTCTCCCACACTGCAGGCAGAATCTTTACCATCTGTGCCACCAGAGCCCAACATCAGAAGGCATTATTTTGCCAGGCAGTACCAGAATTTGCCTCTCTTACTCCTTCCCTGGAATGTTAGGTCCATGAATCAAGGCAAATTGGAAGTGGTCATACAGGACATGGCAAGAGTGAATGTCGACATTCTAAGAATCAGTGAACTGATGGACTGGAATGGATGAATTTAACTCAGATGACCATTATATCTACTACTGCGGGCAGGAATCCCTCAGAAGAAATGGAGTAGCCATCACGGTCAACAAAAGAGTCTGAAATGCAGTACTTGACTGCAATCTCAAAAATGACAGAATGATCTCTGTTCATCTCCAAGGCAAACCATTCAATATTACGGTAATCCAAGTCTATGCCTGACCAGTAACGCTGAAAAGCTGAAGTTGAACAGTTCTATCAAGACCTACAAGACCTTTTAGAACTAACACCCCCAAAAAGATGTCCTTTTTATTATAGGGGACTGGAATGCAAAAGTAGGAAGTCAAGAAACACCTGGAGTAACAGGCAAATTTGGCCTTGGAGTACAGAATGAAGCAGGGCAAAGGCTAATAGAGTTTTGCCAAGAGAACACACTGGTCATAGCAAACGCCCTCTTCCAACAACACAAGAGAACACTCTACACATGGACATCACCTGATGGTCAACACTGAAATCAGACTGATTATATTCTTTGCAGTCAAAGATGGAGAAGCTCTATACAGTCATCAAAAACAAGACCAGGAGCTGACTGCGGCTCAGATCATGAACTCCTTATTACCAAATTCAGACTTAAATTGAAGAAAATAGGGAAAACTACTAGACCATTCAGGTATGACATAGATCAAATCCCTTCTGACTATACAGTGGAAATGAGAAATAGATTTAAGGGATTAGATTTGATAGACAGAGTGCCTAATGACCTACGGATGGAGGTTCATGACACTGTACAGGAGACAGAAATCAAGACCATCCACAAGAAAAAGAAATGCAAAAAAAGCAAAATGGCTGTCTGAGGAGGTCTTACAGATAGCTGTGAAAAGAAGGGAAGTGAAAAGCAAAGGAGAAAAGGAAAGATATAAGCATCTGAATGCAGAGTTCCAAAGAATAGCAAAGAGAGATAAGAAAGCCTTCCTCAGCCATCAATGCAAAGAAATAGAGGAAAAGAACAGAATGGGAAAGACTAGAGATCTCTGCAAGAAAATTAAAGATACCAAGGGAACATTTCATGCAAAGATGGGCTCGATAAAGGACAGAAATGGTCTGGACCTAACAGAAGCAGAAGATATTAAGAAGATGTGGCAAGAATACACAGAACTGTACAAAAAAGATGTTTATGACTAAGATAATCACAATGGTGTGATCACTCACCTAGAGTCAGAATCCTGGAATGTGAAATCAAGTGGGCCTTAGAAAGCATCACTATGAATAAAGCTAGTGGAGGTGATGGCATTCCAGTAGAGTTATTTCAAATCCTGAAAGATGATGCTGTGAAAGTGCTGCACTCAATATGCCAACAAATTTGGAAAACTCAGCAGTGGCCACAGGACTGGAAAAGGTCAGTTTTCATTCCAATTCCAAAGAAAGGCAATGCCAAAGAATGCTCAAACTACCACACAATTGCACTCATCTCACATGCTAGTAAAGTAATGCTCAGAATTCTCCAAGCCAGGCTTCAGCAGTATGTGAACCGTGAACTTTCAGGTGTTCAAGCCAGTTTTAGAAAAGGCAGAGGAACCAGAGATCAAATTGCCAACATCTGCTAGATCATCGAAAAAGCAAAAAGTTCCAGAAAAATAACTATTTCTGCTTTATTGACTATGCCAAAGCCTTTGACTGTGTGGATCACAATCAACTGTGGAAAATTCTGAAAGAGATGGGAATACCAGACCACCTGACATGCCTCTTGGGAAACCTGTATGCAGATCAGGAAGCCACAGTTAGAACTGGACATGGAACAACAGACTGGTTCCAAATAGGAAAAGGAGTACGTCAAGGCTGTATATTGTCACTCTGCTTATTTAACTTATATGCAGAGTACATCATGAGATGCGCTGGACTGGAAGAAACACAAGCTGGAATCAAGATTGCCGGGAGAAATGTCAATAACCTCAGATAGGCAGATGACACCACCCTATGGCAGAAAGTGAAGAGGAACTAAAAAGCCTCTTGATGAAAGTGAAAGAGGAGAGTGAAAAAGTTGGCTTAAAGCTCAACATTCAGAAAACAAAGATCATGGCATCTGGTCCCATCACTTCATGGGAAATAGATGGGGAAACAGTGGAACCAGTGGCTGCCTTTATTTTCTGGGGCTCCAAAATCACTGCAGATGGTGATTGCAGCCTTGAAATTATAAGACTCTTACTCCTTTGAAGGAAAGTTATGACCAACCTAGTTAGCATATTAAAAAGCAGAGACATTACTTTGCCAACACAGATCCTTCTAGTGAATGCTATGGTTTTTCCAGTAGTCATGTATGGATGTGAGAGTTGGACTGTGAAGAAAGCTGAGCACCGAAGAATTGATGCTTTTGAACTTTGGTGTTGGAGAAGACTCTTGAGAGTCCCTTGGACTGTAAGGAGATCCAACCAGTCCATCCTAAAGGAAATCAGTCCTGGGTGTTCTTTGGAAGGACTGATGCTGAAGCTGAAACTGCAATACTCTGGCCACCTCATGTGAAGAGTTGACTCATTTGAAAAGTTCCTGATGCTGGGAAGGATTGCTGGCAGGAGGAGAAGGGGACGACAGAGGATGAGATGGCTGGATGGCATTACCAACTCGATGGACATGAGTTTGGATAAACTCCAGGAGTTGTTGATGGGCAGGGAGGCCTGACATACTACGATTCATGGGGTCGCAAAGAGTTGGACATGACTGAGCAACTGAATTGAACTGAACTGAACTCCTTCATAGGCTGACATAACTAATTGCTATTCTTTATTTAGATATTTTAATGACTTGATCTTAGTTATTTTTACTTTAAATTTAGTCTTTCTCTTTAAGGTGACTGTTCTGATCAGTTTCCTCCTGATACAATTTCTTATCTGCAGGAAGCAATTTCACTTCCTCTATTTCCAGACTCATTGTTACCCTTATACACTACATATAAGATGAAGGCCCATTTGACTCTTTCCTTTCCTTGTGCTGCCATTGGTAGGTTAACAAGATCAAACACAAGAATAGAAGTGCCAGTGTTGAAAGACAGAGTCAAATAGCAGCATAAGATTTTAAGAAGACAGTATTTCTAATTAGCATAGGTTCACTGTGAATCAATAGTGTGTGATACATTTATCAGTGGAGCTAGGACAGATTCAACTGTTATATTAACTGTCAACAGAATGAATGAGCAAGTGAATGTATGAAGGAGTTAGCCTTTCTCTGCTCGTCACTGATATGACATGCTTAGAGGAACAATGTCACTTTCAGAGATCGACAGACTGGAATATATTCAGCAGAAACTGACCAGATGGCAGTAGGACTTGAAATCACATTCAGACAAATGGAGTAGGACATTGGTGATATTTAGCTCAAGAAAGAAAATACTTGGCGGGGGGGTGGGGGGGGGGCGGGGGAAGGCGGGTGGGTGGGGGGCGGTAAGGAAAGCTAGGAGTTATTGAGTGCTTACTGAGTGCTGATAGATTAGGCCAGAGATTGAGTAGAGTCTTCAGTGGATTTCAGTCATTATAGGTCTGTCAGGATGAAAAGTCCTGGAGGAGGGCACAGCAACCCACTCCAGTATTCTTTTCTGGAGAATTCCATGCACAGAGGAGCCTGGTGGGCTACAGTCCACAGGGTCTCAAAGAGTCGGGATCAGCTGAGCAACTAAGCACAACACCACACAACATGATGAAAAGGGAGGACTTTATTTTGAGTTGCCCTGGAAGGCAAGGCTGAACGTAGTTATTAGAAATCAAAGAGACCATTCTGTTCATTAGAATGATGATGTTTCTAACCCTTGAAATTGTCCAGCGACAAAGTGGGTTGCCCTTTTGTCTAGGAGTCCAGGTGTTTGAAGCTGCACAAGCAGAGACAGGTCAAAATTTGATGAAGATATTTTGGAGAGGAATAAATATATATGCAGGCATGGACCAGATGAACTCTAAGGCTGTGTCCAAACTTATCTTGTAAGTCTGTCATCCTGTAACACAGCAATCATTTTCTTTATCTTTTAGTATAGAGAATGGAACTCTACATGGTTAATGTCATTTTCAATACAATATATCAGTAGGATACTGGTTACTGCCTTCCTTCCTGGAAACTAAGACAAAATCTAGTACAGTGCAAATTTGCAGGGATGGAAAAAACTTTGTAAGTGGGCTAATTAGATGTAATAGCAAGAAGAGACTCACTTCCTCATTGACCCCTAGACCCATATACTTTGCTTATGGCAAAAACATTAAGCAAGGTAAATTATTCTTAAATGGTTTGAAAGCTTCAAATGTTAGTAGCATTCATTTCTGTCTTTGTATTTAAATGCAGTTATTTATGCTTCTGAAATTCTCTCTGATTACATTCTGTATTTCAAGCTCTGTTATCATTAATGAGTGTACTTGGAACATCAGCCCACCTGTGCATTCAAGGCAATTAGCATCATGCCTTAAAAACTGGTTCCTGTGAATGGGGAAAAATGAATGTCTACTTAAAATAATCAAAGAACAATAAAGTTTTATAGCTAAATATCACGTATTAATAGATGAGAAATTCAAGCCCCTTGAGATTAAATGCCTTGCCACAGTCACGTGGCTAGTGGGAAATTTTCTTTTCTTCTTTTGTCCCCAACTCATTGATGCAATTACATGCTGTTTTCTTAGCAAGATACCCTTTTTTTTTTTCCTAGCGAGTAGAAGGTTTCTATACTAATCACTCTTATGTCTTTATTTACAGTTGATTGACATGTGCCTTGAGAAGCAGGTATTTGAGTAGGATTCTAAACTGATGTTTTCCTTATCCATACCCTTAGCTGGGTAGGTAGGAACTGTAAGGGCTCCTTTGTTCTTAAATCTGGATTGCTCTTGGATCTCTGCAGCGCTGCATATGATGCTGTTCTTGACAGAAATGTGGCCATTAAGAAGCTCAGCAGACCCTTTCAGAACCAAACGCATGCCAAGAGAGCCTACCGGGAGCTGGTCCTCATGAAGTGTGTGAATCATAAAAACGTGAGTTGGTATTTTAAACTGCTGGCGGTGGGAGGTGGTGAGATTGGGAAGAGAAGATCAGTATGCCAACTTGAGTGGGAAAAGCTTTCTTTACTTTCCAATTTTTGCCTCTTAAGACTGTTTATCCTGCCCATATGCTACATTTGCTTTCATTGTCCTCACAGTAGCTTTCTGCTTAAAAATCATCTGAAAACCATATGGCATGGAAGGACTGAATTGGGTAGATATTTCCCTGTTAAGAAATTAACCATTGGATGCATGAAACAGGGCACTCAAAGTCAGTGCATTGGGAAAACACAGAGGGATGGGATAGGGAGGGCAGTGGGAGGGGGGTTCGGGATAGGGGACACATGTACACCAGTGGCTGATTCATGTCAATGTATGGCAAAAACCACCACAATATTGTAAAGTAATTAGCCTCCAATTAAAATAAATTAATTAATTTTAAAAATTAATATTTGGTTTTCTTACTCCAGATTAACCAGAAAACTTCATGCATTTCCAGAAAAAAAAAAAACCCTCCAGAAAAAGCAAACAAAAACCAAAAATATCTTAAAGAACAATATGCTATATTTCTTTACAACAATTTAAATTTAATTATTAACAGGTGAAGATTTTTATCTCCTTTTACTTTTAGCTATAGTCTGGCAGTGGCTGCCAACTGTTCCGTGTACACACTGTGCTTTGGCATCTTGCTTTTGGTAGGATGGGGCAAAGGTGCAGAGACATCTGCAAAGCATTCAGAACAGGTTTGTTCAAGAACATTGCTCAGGGACTTCTTTGGAGGTCAAGTGGTTAAGACTCTGTGCTTCCACTGCAGTGAAGAACTAAGATCCCACATGTCTGGCAGTGCAGCCACAAAAAATAAAAGCATTTTGCATTGAAACTCAGTAGGGAGCACCATTACAGAGCTTTCTTCACTTCAGAGTATAATCTTCAACCACAAGTAAAGGCCTCTAGAATTCTTCCTGTGCTCCTGTTCTTCTTAGTAAGGATGAATGGGAGATAATTCTTCTTTTAATAAAGACAATATTAATAAATAAATCATAATAAATATAGTATATATTTTGTTGCATATAAACATGTAATAAAATAGATTACTATAAAACTGTAATATTAACTGCTTACAAAGTTCTTCTTGAATATGAATCAAATCACAGAATATATGAAATTATGAGTACACTTTTATAAATAGGTGAATTTGTCATAAGGTGCTAAGTAGAAGCAAATATATGAGTGTATATAGTTGAAAGATATTTGAAATAAAAATAGAAGGATTTAGGCCCAATGATAGTGTTTCTTTTTCCTCAATTTCTCTACTCTAATGAGTTTTTAGTTCAGTTACTTGACAAATACTTGTTAACTGAATAAAAGTGCCAGGTATAGATTGCACTCTAGATGCTAAGAATACAGCAGTGAAGATAAGAGAGACCAGTCACTGCCCAAGTGATTCTCATGTTCTACTGAGCAGAGAAAGGCAGTCTGCAAAATAGGCCTATCTATGTATAGAATGTCTATCAGGTAAAACAAAGCAAAGAAGGAAGAGAAAAACTACTGGTCAGTGCAGAGTGGATAGGGTAACTCTTTTATAAATAGGTTGAGCAGGAAAGGCCTTACTAAGAAAGAGAAATTTTATGAAGTGTAAGCTCATCTCTAGTTTGGCCAGGCAAGGAACATGATACTACTAGGAAGGAATATAAAAATGACAGAAAGGATGATTCCTAAGAAAAATCATTCTACTAACATAAGTTCTTCTTTGAGTACGATAAGTAAAGGCAGGAGCAAGATTAACCACATGATCAAGGCAATCTATTTTTATGATAGCAAAGAGGATGAGAAATACCACAGGCAGTGGAAGATGGATAGACAGAAATGATGAAGCAACTACATGGGAAGTTTTGATGGTTTTTGTTTTCATATATTTATATTTCCCTAACCCTTCTTCCAGCCCTTATAATGCAATAAAGACATTGTGGAGAAAGTCCTGCTTACTTTGCCAATTTGAGGGACTCATATTCCCCAATCTTGACTGGACTATGGGGGTTCATGTTTATGATATTGGAAAAGGATTTCCAAATTGAAATAATGATTTTAAATGGCATCTGATATGCTACTCCATTTATCTGTGTATGTATATAGGTTTGTATATATGTATGTATATAAGCCTATGGAAATAAATTTCTAGAACTTGTTACTAGTGAGGAAGTTCACTTACAACTAAACGTAAATTCTACATTAGTGCTTATAATACTAACTAAAAGCAGTCAGAATGCAGAACTCTGTTAATGCTGTGGAAAGTAATGTAAAATATTGAAATTATGCCAATTAAATGTTTAATAATAAAGAAGACAATCTGTTTAGAAAATGAACACTCTTCTAGGAAGTGATTGCTGGTATGATAGTGGGGTCATTGATTCATATCTGTGCAGCTTAAGATGCTAGCATAAAAAGGAACCAAATCACATTCCTGCCTGAAAACTGTCAAACTAAAATGGAAGTACCTGTGATGATCTGTTTCTAAAGACAAGATTTTTAATTGGTTATTAATAAGAATTAGGATTTACAAGGGATCAAAGGAAGAACAGAGGAGAAATTCTAAAGGAAAATCAAACACAATGAAGATGTTACAACAAGGGCATGGTAAAAAGGAATACAATAATATATAGTTGGGAGTTTACCTTTTAAAGTAATAAACCTTGATTTATTTAAAATTTTAATGCTATTTTCTATAAATTTAGATTACCTAGATTCTCTATTCACCAGATAATATCGATTAGCACTTTTTCATCTTTAAGAGTTGTTTGTATGTTTGTGTGTGTGTGTCCTATACACAGTCACTAATGTTTTCATTTGAACAAATATCAAAATAAATTGATTGGGAAAATCCCCTGGAGGAGGGCATGGCAACCCACTTCAGGATTCTTGCTTGGAGAATCCCATGTACAGAGGAGCCTGGTGAGCTATAGTTTATAGGGTCACAAAGAATCTGACATGACTGAAGCAACTTGGCGCACACGCAAAATAAATTACTTTCTAAGATTGATGAAGTAATATAAAAACAGGCTCACAATATATGTTCCAAAGAGATCTGGAGACGTTTTTCAACACAAACCATAACTAAGTATACAGAATAGCAAAGCACTTTAATCACAAGTTTGAAAATATTTTGAAACAAACAGTTTTATTTCTATGTGCATATTCCATACTGCAAGGTTGCTTCAGAATAGATCGTCTTGTTTTTTGATACAACCATCGCCATGTACATATACCTGTGCATGTGTGCTAACTCGCTTCGGTCATGTCCGACTCTTGGCAACCCCATGGACTGTAGACCACCAGGTTCTCTCTCTCTCTATATATATATATGCATTGAATAGTATTGTGATTTTTTTTCAGTAGTTTATCAACAAATGAAAACTACTGAAGACCTAAATCATTCCCTAAATTGACTGCGTTCCTCAGATGTTGAAAATGATTTTGTTTATTGCTTCTTGTTTGTGTACCACTTATGAACTTTATTGAAATTCATTAGTTCATGTTTTGCTGCTGCTACTGCTGCTAAGTCGCTTCAGTCGTGTCTGACTCTGTGTGACCCCATAGATGGCAGCCCACCAGGCTCCCCCGTCCCTGGGATTCTCCAGGCAAGAACACTGGTGTGGGTTGCCATTTCCTTCTCCAATGCATGAAAGTGAGAAGTGAAAGTAAAGTCGCTCAGTTGTGTCCGACTCCTAGTGACCCCAAAGATGTATAAATCTTCCACTTATTTTTGTTAAATGGTTGCGTCCATTTTATGAGTAGAGTGTTGCTTTCTATGTTTTCATTTTTATTTCCCACTGGCACATTAATACAGAATATTTAGCTGAAAGAAAATTTTGAGTAACTTGTGTATGCAATTGAGTTGCATAAGACTAAGGTTTTTTCCTTTTAAAGTTTACTTATTCTGTTTACTATCTAATATATTAAATAACTAAAGCAGGAGAACAAAAAAGTTCAAAAACCAGAATTTTAATAACTTTAAAAAATACATTTGCCTTTATTTATTTTTTTTTTCACAACAAGTGTTTTATTATTTCTCGTTTCTGTATTTTTATGTAGCATCAATTTATTTTTATAATACTTTATTTCTTTTTTTTTAAGTTTTTTATTTTTTTAATTTTAAAATCTTTTACATTTGCCTTTAAATTCATCATTGATATCACGTAAGACATACCTTTCCCCACACATACCATTGGAGTTTTAGTTTAAATAGTACTGGAGTGTGAATGAAGTAGGCGCAAAAGAAACTAAAGTAACAACACACGAAAAATCTTGACTTAGAATACCTCCTGACTTAGAACATCTCCTTGACGTAGAAAGCAAACTTTTCATTTGGAGGAAGACATGGGCTTCCCAGGTAGCACTAGTGGTAAAGAACCCGTAAGAGATGCTGGTTCGATCCATGGGTCGGGAAGATCCCCTGGAGTAGGATGGCAACCCACTCCAGTATTCATGCCTGAAGAATCCCATGGACAGAGGAGCCTGGCAGGCTACAGGCCATGGGGTCACAGAGAGTTGGACACCACTGAAGCAATTTAGCACGCACAACCCTTTCACATAGCCTTGCCATGTCCTGCTGGGTATTTCACTGATGCTTAACTTTCCTTACATGGTTTTTTCTCCTTTTTTGTTTAATTGTATTATCACCTTGTATTTACCAAGGAGAACCACACTCTAGAGCAATATCACAACTATGTACCTTCTCTGACTCTTCTGCTTAAGAATTTGAGCTTTTTAATCACATTTTACCGAAGACAGATCATATATCCTTTCTGAGTACATTTTTCTATGAGACAGTTCTAGAAAAATTTTCCAACTTTTCTATTTCCATCATAGTACTAATATGTGACTTTGAATGGAATAAGTCCTTGTTTAAACATGCTTTTCAAATAATTATTTTTCTCCCTTTTTCTCTCTCTCCTCCCATCCCACTGTCTCTTCTCAGATTATTAGTTTATTAAATGTCTTCACACCCCAGAAAACATTGGAGGAGTTCCAAGATGTGTAAGTAACACAACTCATGAAGGAAGCGGGAGTATAACATCCAAATAACACAAGTGACATTGCCAGGAGTCAAATGAATGAAATCCCTTAAGAACTGCCAGCAAATGAAAGGGATCCCGCAAATCTCATTTTCTGGTGTTTCTTCCTGGAAAGACGGTTCTGCTATTTTCTGGCCTTCGGATTCTTAGTGTTTTGTTGTCCCATGTTCTTGGTTCAATCAGAAGCAAGGAAGGCTTACTATTTATTCTTTATTTTTATTTATTTTTAATGTATTTTGTGAGCTTTCTAGAATGAGTCACTTCACTTTGAGAAATATTAATGGTGGACATGATAAAAAAAATCATCCTTAATCTATTTTTGTGGTGTCTTGGATTTTGTGCAAAAAAAATTACCAGGAATATAGTGACTATAAGTGAATCACAGCATGTTGTCTTTTCTTTTAACACAGATACACTGCATTTAATGGAAAATTCTATTCTGAAATTTTTTTCTTATTTGTAATATTAATACTCAGGAAAGAGTTCAGGGAATTCAGGGTAAAGTTGAGAACAAAATGAAGAGAGAAACTACACAAATAGCAACCACACACCCGTAAATGCTACCTCTATTAGCACCTTGGTGGTAGAGTTACCACGGCTATCACGCATGCAATACTTGCGCGTTTTTTGTATTCTTAATTCGGTCAGAGGTTGAGCTGGGAAGTTTGGGAGACTTCGAGATTTAGGAGAGGATTCCGACTTGTTTGAAGGACTCCGTGGGTCTTGTGATTTGAAACTAACGATGTGGATTTACCTTCCAGTTACTTAGTGATGGAACTGATGGATGCTAACTTGTGTCAGGTCATTCAGATGGAGTTAGACCACGAGCGAATGTCATACCTACTATACCAAATGTTGTGTGGCATCAAGCACCTTCACTCTGCTGGGATTATCCACAGGGTAAGAACACAGTCCAGAATTATAATGAAGGTGCTTGTGGAGAAGACAAAGAGCAACTGTAGGTTACGTTCTTTAGGTAGGGGAGCTTGGTTAAATATAATGTACTTCATTTATTTTACTACAGAATAAGCATATAGCTCACTAACGTGTAGGAGGAAACATGTAGCAAGCACACTGTAGCTGATTTTGTTTAATGTTTTGTTTCAGCTCACTGAAAGTCAGCTTATGAGACTTCTCAGAAATTCTGATTGGCAGAGGTCATATGTGCAGCTGAAACAAGACAACTCCTTTCCACTGTTTGTTCCTGGTCCCATAAAGACAGCTGCCCTGATCTGCTCTTCTGTCAGGCCTAGAAATGAAATATAAACTAAAAGGCTTATGTTGCTGTAAAGAGAAACTTAACAGATGACAATCGATGATTCTTTTTTTCCTAAAAACTTCTTCCCAAGATGAGCCAAAAATTGTAAAAATGATGCAATTATCTTCTGGGTTTAAAAAACTTTCTGAGGATATTAAAACAAAAAATCCCAGACCTAATTTTAAGCTTCCTTGGGGCAGTACTGTTTGGCTTTACATAGGGCTCTACAGCCAGTGGGGAGGCCCATCAGTGCTATTGCAAGACTGCCATGTTGATTGAGTAGATGGACATCACATGTGCCATTTGATGTTAGTTTTTAATTTCTTCTCTTGTTCTTATTGTCAGGACTTAAAACCAAGTAACATTGTAGTCAAGTCTGATTGTACATTGAAAATCCTAGACTTTGGGCTGGCCAGAACAGCAGGCACAAGCTTCATGATGACTCCCTATGTGGTAACACGTTATTACCGGGCCCCCGAGGTCATTCTGGGAATGGGCTACAAGGAGAACGGTAAGGATGCCTCTGAGTAGCAGCCACAGAAACTGTAAAGAAACTAAGTATGTCAAGAGAGAGAGTGTTCTCTCTCATGTATATGAATTTTTTAAAATAGGGCTACTGGCCTTCATAGTCAGAAGTTTTCAAAAATTACTACTAAGAAGAATCAACATGAAGGATGCTTCTAAGGAGCATGCATAACTAGAAGAACATTGACATGTTATAACTTGAAAGAATGAAAAATAGAGTCTGATTAAACAGTCGTATGGATACTGATGAGCACGCATGCTGTAGATATTCAGAAACACTGATATTTAGAAGGCAGCTGAGCTCAGCTCAGCTTCAATGTATGAAGAAGTATACATTCTTCATATTTAAACAGGAAGAAATCCATCTATTGCATTTTACCATTTGGCTTTATGTCATGTCTTAAACTGATGTCTCTAGTCCTAGGAAAAGACAAACAAAAAGATACCACAAATCCTCGGAGCAAGAATCTTCACACATGCTCAATGCATAGTCATTTTATAATAATCCAAATTGTTCAAGTTGGATACATACTGTTCTGTAAGTAATAGTTAAGGTAGTAATTACCTGGTAAGCTTTTATAAATTCTGAAACCATACAGAGAGAAAAATATTAAATTTTACACTGCTGCTTTCATAAAGAAAATCTAGTATTCATAAACACTTGCAAAGAAAAGGTAGAAAGAATCTTCAAAATATAGTACAATTTGATTTTATTAAAATGAAGATTTATAAAAATACTTATTAGAAAGCACTGCACTATATTATTTTGAAAGAATAGTCCTAACAAGTAATGAGGTGTATTAAAAAAAATCCAACATATTCAGGAAATAAAACTTTTAAAGTAGAATTGTATATGTATACTTAATATACCTTTCATGCTTATTTTGATATTTTATTCTATTAAGTTATTGGAAAGCTGTAAGCTCTATAGAAATAATTATCATTGTATTTTTATGTGTAGGTGCTACAGAGTACTTTTATGAAAATTCCCTGGCCACCAAAATTTTGAAAAATTTCTCGTGCTCCTTCCAGATTAGAGGAGAGCCAGTACTTTTGTGCATTTGTGCAGAGGAAGGGGAAAAGTTCTCAGGAAGGTCAGGCTTACTGTGGTGAACAGTGGCAGAGTTCTGTTTCCTTTTGACTTGGAGGAGGAAAAAAATCTAATCCTGTTCCAAGGCAATACTACATCTAACTTATTTGGAAAAGCAGATAGTTGTATACATTCTTCATATTTAAAAAAATATCAAAGTGGGAACTAATTTTAAAAATTCAAGAATCTACAAAAATCTGTAGAGAAGTCTGAATTTGCTATTAATGATTTTCAGATCTTTGCTGAACACAGATGGCATGTGATTGCATCCCTTGTCCTTCCCTCACTAGAAAGGATTGCAAGTTTCTGCCTCCATTTTTTGGCTTCTCTGGATCTGTGGAGAAAGCATACCTACCACCCTTGTGCTGCTCTCACCCACGTGTGGGATGAGGGTTATCATGCACAAAATCCCGCTTGCTCCCACATCAGGCATGCCAGCTCTCCTGTGCACCGAACCCTGCCTTCCTTCCTCAAGGAGCGTTTTAGCCTAATGTTTTTGCCCAATTCCCTTCATCCTTACTAAAAAGCGAGTTGGAAGAGGGTAAAGATTAGTAAGAGAAGGTGAAGTATGTTTCATTAACAAGCATGGCAACGGAAACCAACATATGTGCATAACAACTTTTTAACACCATTAATACTCTGTTTCCTTCATGACTCCTTTATACATGTGCAAATTAATTATATGTCTTTTTTCTTGAGATATATCAGAAAGGAACTCAAACTGATATTTATAAGAATAACTTCTGAAGGAAAAATTAAGTCCTGAATATTAGGACTTAATCAAATTTTCAGTGTTTTTTTTATTCTTCTTAAATTATTTTATTATCTATAATTCAAAATAGCAGTGTTGTTTTTCATAAATAAGAGAGGCCAACATTTCTCAAGTGATTAAAATACATTTCAAATTAGTAAAAGAAGTCACTAATACTTCTGCCTTTAAACCATAGTTTCAGCCATTTCCTAGTTTCTTGGATTTGGCAGCATGTACCTTATTTTGGACCAAAAAAAGATGATCTCTAGTTGCCTTATTCCATGTAATTGGGTAGAATAGAAAATGGAAATAGCCACCCCTAAGAGCTGATTGAGAGTATTTTCTCTTCCTCCAGAGAATGACATTGAAAACCCTTTGGTGGCTTTGAGCTGTCACCTGACATGGAGATAAGTTTGGTTGAGCTGGTGCTGGTCCACATTACCACTTTATGGCACTGAAGGGTGATCTAAGACACTCACAAAGCAATTTTTAAAACTCGAGTTCTTCTACTAGACATGGTTTATGTCATATTACAGTGCTGGTTTTAATTCACCTGTTTGGCCAACTTTTGGTGGGAGACAAAAATTTGTACCTTCTAATCAAACTGTTCTTTTTCCTCCTCCTTCAGAGATCAATTATCTTAGTTAACTTTACTTTCCTCCCTTTTCTTCACCTCCCTCTCTCCTGTTCTAGTGGATATATGGTCTGTGGGATGCATTATGGGAGAAATGGTGCGCCACAAAATCCTGTTTCCAGGAAGGGACTGTATCCTTGTACCTTTTGCTGCAGCTTTACCTGTTTTGTTCTCTCTCCCTTTAAACACATAATGATTTTACCAGGAGAGTAAAGATAGAAGCAAAAAGTTGGGTAAGTGGTGTAACTGTGATTAAAAAAAAATGATTATTTCTATAATCTGACCAGTACTGAAGACTACCTATCTCAATAGTTTAATTACATTTTTGATGGTTTTTTTTTTTTCTTAAATTATTTTATCTATAACTCAGAATAGCAGTGCTCTTTTTCATAAATAAGAGAGGCCAACATATCTCAAGTGATTAAAATATATTTCAAATTAGCAAAAGAAATCACTATTTTCAAGTATTACCCATCTTTTTTCTAAATCCATTTTATGCTTCTACAAATTTAGGCATGATCATTTCTCTTCTTGCCAACATCTTCAGCTTCTGTCCACACCTTTATTGGTTTGAATTACTCTCAAAACTATATCCTGTCTTAAGGCATATCTTCCTTAAAACATGAACTTCCACATTTAAAAATCATAATTTTAGTCAACTTGCTGGAGGCCAGGTAGGTTTATAATAGGCTTTCCTTATTTGACTTGGAGATGTGACTTAGACATAGATAATTGCTTTTCCAGTGAAATTTAGAATCAAAGAAATGAAATGTACAATGTGGAGGATGTAGTCAATTAAAAAAAAGCTGTGTTGCTTTGCTTTATACCACTGAGTCTTTAGCTAGATTTCATTGGGGATTTTTTTTGACAGATATCTCTGATTTGGAATTATTAAATGAGCTGGTGATATGAAATATGATAAGGAGCCCAAGTATAGATGTGAAAGTCAGTGGGGAAGCTACATAAAGATAGTATGTCTTGCTTAAGTTAAATTTTACTTAAATATGGGTAAATGATTTCCACATGAAATATGCTGAAATTAGTTCATTTTCCTATAATTAAAATTATAATTTAATGCCAGTCGTGACCATATTTAAAAATTAAACTAAACCATAGAAATCCTTATTGAACAATGGATTATATACACTCTGTGTTTTTGGGTGAAATTGTTTCATTAATCTTTATATGAAATTAATCATTTTGTAATTAGAGCTTACTACCAGTAATAAAGGGATCAGAACACTGAAGTAACTTCACTAGACCATGATGATCAGACACAAGTTTGGGGGCTGATGGAGCTTATTTATGGGGAGAAGACTCATATCAATATTTTAGCATAATGAAATGATTTCAGCATTTACTGGAAGTAATATCAAAGTTTCAGTTCAGTTCAGTTCAGTCTCTCAGTCGGGTCCAACTCTTTGCGACCCCATGAATTGCAGCATGGCAGGCCTCCCTGTCCATCACCAACTCCTGGAGTACACTCAAACCCATGTCCATTGTGTTGATGATGCCATCAAGCCATCTCATCCTCTGGCGTCCCCTTCTCCTCCTGCCCCCAATCCCTCCCAGCATCAGAGTCTTTTCCAATGAGCCAACTCTTCGCATGAGGTGGCCAAAGTACTATCAAAGTCTAGTATATGCTAATTTATACCTTGACTACTTCCAAGATTCTTCACAGACAAAACAAAAAAACAATCTAAGTGAATAATTCATTTAGAATTATTCAGAGTGATTTCCGGTGAATTTCTCTGAGGCTGAAAAATGATGTTATAGTACTCTGTCATCATAATCAAAGTTATTCTTCTCTCTGAACAAAACTTTTTAATGTTCCTTTTAAAAAAATCTGTATTCTAAGTGAAAATATTAAAACACCTTGAAAAATTGGGAGCTCTTAGGAAATTACCATTCACAACTGAAGTTTTGGCTATTTCTCTGTGTTAAAATTGTTTTTTCACTTTGAGGAACATTGTGTGGGTTTCTTGACTATTGACACGACCCAGATGATATCACAAGGTAGTTTCTTGATGATTAAATTAAAGTGTTGGCAAAATACATACATACATATTTACTTTTCCATTCATTAGTTTGCTAGCTTTTGTAGTATCCAAAGAAACATCTAGAAAGTATTTGTTTTTATTGTGTAAATAGTTTCTTAATATTATATAAACATGCACTATTATATACTCAATTTTCATTTGTGGTTTTTTGATTAAAACCTGCATATAGGTTGACATAATAATAGTATTACTAATAATTCTTCAGTCTATGATGAATTTCAAGTTAGAGAACAATAAATATGCCAAGTCACTTATTTTCTATTTTCTTTACATAGTCCAATGATCATATGAGGCATCAAAGACTACATTTCATTAAGATCTTGTTTCTATTAATAATAGCTTATAGTACAGCAGTTTTATGATACTTTCTTGGAAGTTTGTTTGTCTGTTGTTTGTTTTTTTTTCAAAGAACTATCTAGTCACTGACTCCTTCCACAGCCCAACCAGGGCATGGTATTTTTTTTGATTACCATAGTCTCATATAATATCAGTATAGTTTATATATACTCTAATATCAGTTCTTTCCTTAAACCTGCATCTTTTTTTAATTAAACTTTTTATTTTGTGTTGGAGTACAGCTGATTAACAATGTTGTGATTGTTTCAGGTGGGACTGTTCTGAAAAAATGGGACTCAGCCATACATACACATGTGTCCATTCTCCTCCAAACTCCCCTCCCATCCAGGCTGCCACATAACACTGAGCAGAGTTCCCTCTGTTATACAGAAGGACCTTGTTGGTTATCCACTTTTAATAGATATGCTCTTTCTACCTTTTTATTTCTATTCTACTTCAAATGGTTGCACCTTTTTTGAACAAGGTCAGGTGATATTCCTTTATTTTGAGCTCTGGCTAGAGTTCTCTGGATCTGGGGAATAATATAAATAGGCACACCATATTCATTTGAAACTTCTAGACCTCAGGCATATTATGTCTGATTAAAGCTGACAGTTGAGCTGCTAAAACACTGTTTCTTGCCTTTCCCTCTGAGGACATGAGAAATTTCAGTTAGAAAGAAAAGAGTATATATATAATCTTCCCAAGAAAACAGGTTATTAAGGAAGAGGGAATGATTTACCATAATATTATATATTTGAAGAAATAAAGAAAATATCCTCAGATTAACTAAATATCACATCTTTCTAAGCTTGAAGAAATGAAAATTAGGGATAATCAAGGTAAGGTGAACAAAAATTGGAGATTGTGGATTATTATATCCATCTAGTACAGATAGATACTTTTAATCCTTCTTCCCTCTTTGAAATAACTTTGCTTATTTCCTAATAATCTTTTGCAACTAATAAATTTTGTTATAGTCTGAGTCTTCTACCTAATATTACAGTAATATAACATTATCTCAAACAATACATACTTTATAGTCAGGGTTTAAAAATAGTCATTCTTCACATTCATAAACAAATTGCCAATAATCACAGACCTTTGAAAAAATAAGATTTAACTTCTTTTTCTTTGTATTTGCTTAAGAGAATATTTTTCACTGTGAATTTGTTAATACACTTCCCTTTACTACTTTAAGAAAATCTGAGTAAGCTGAAGATTCTGAGATGATCTGAACAGATGGAAGAAAAACAGAGTTAAGAGGAAAATTCTTCTCCCAGGAAATTTAGAGGAGGCCAGAGTATTCTAGGGGCTTCCCTGGTGGCTCAGAGGGTAAAGCGTCTGCCTGCAATGCAGGAGACCTGGGTTCGATCCCTGGGTCAGGAAGATCCTCTGGAGACGGAAATGGCAACCCACTCCAGTATTCTTGCCTGGAGAATCCCATGGACAGAGGAGCCTGGTGGGCTACAGTCCACAGGGTCGCAAAGAGTCAGACATGACTGAGCGACTTCACTTTCACTTTCACTTTCAGAGTATTCTAGAGTGGGGGGGGGGGGGGGGGGGGTCTCAAACCTCCAGGATCTAAAGCCTGATGATCTCAGGTGGAGTTAGTGTAATAATAATAGAAATAAAGTGCGTAATAAATGTAATGTGCTTGAATCATCCTGAAACCATCCTCCTCCCCATCCCAGGTCCATGGAAAAATGGTCTCCCATGAAACCAGTCCCTGGTGCCAGTAAGGTTGAGAACCACTGTACTAGAGGGCAGGATAAGGCATAAATGGGATAAAAGAAGGTCAGAAGGCTATATTGAGAGGGGGCAGAAAGTAAGGGAGGACACAGCGAACCAGCTTTGGTGGTAGAACAGGAAAAAATAAATTGAGGTGATGGACCTCAATGACTTGGAGAGAAGCATTTGGGTGACCGTGCACATAGCTCCACCAGGACTGCCATTTCCCCCAGGAGCCCCTATCCCCCAGAAATAGATATCAGTGCATTTCAGTTCAGTCACTCAGTCATTCCGACTCTGCAACCCCATGAATTGCAGCATGCCAGGCCTCCCTGTCCATCACCAACTCCCAGAGTTCACTCAAACTCATGTCCATCGAGTTGGTGATGCCATCCAGCCATCTCATCCTCTGTCATCCCCTTCTCCTCCTGGCCCCAATCCCTCCCAGCATCAGAGTCTTTTCCAATGAGTCAACTCTTTGCATGAGGTGGCCAAAGTATTGGAGTTTCAGCTTTAGCATCAGTCCTTCCAATGAACACCCCAGACTGATCTCCTTTAGGATTGACCGGTTGGATCTCCTTGCAGTCCAAGGGACTCTCAAGAGTCTTCTCCAACACCACAGTTCAAAAGTATCAATTCTTTGATGCTCAGCCTTCTTTATAGTCCAACTCTCACATCCATACATGACCACTGGAGAAACCATAGCCTTGACTAGATGGACCTTTGTTGGCAAAGTAATGTTTCTGCTTTTGAATATGCTGTCTAGTTAGGTCATAATGTGAACTTACAGATGTTCAAGCTGGATTTAGAAAAGGCAGAGGAACCAGAGATCAAATTGCCAACATCCACTGGATCATTGATAAAGCAACAGAGTTCCAGAAAAACATCTATTTCTGATTTATTGACTATGCCAAAGCCTTTGACTGTGTGGATCACAATATACTGTGGAAAATTCTGAAAGAGATGGGAATACCAGACCACCTGACCTGCCTCTTGACAAACCTATATGCAGGTCAGGAAGCAACAGTTAGAACTGGACATGGAACAACAGACTGGTTGCAAGTAGGAAAAGGAGTACGTCAAGGCTGTATATTGTGAGCCTGCTTATTTAACTTCTATGCAGAGTACATCATGGGAAACGCTGGGCTGGAGGAAGCACAAGCTGGAATCAAGATTTCTGGGAGAAATATCAATAACCTCAGATATGCAGATGACACCACCCTTATGGCAGAAAGTGAAGAGGAACTAAAAAGCCTCTTGATGAAAGTGAAAGAGGAGAGAAATAGATATAGAAAGGTTTAAAAGCATATTGCTTTTCCTTATCCCTCTACAGTTCTGTAGACAGAGTACTGGAAGGTCTTTAAAAATAAACTGAACTAATTGACAGAGTAAAACTACAACAACCAAACAGATTCTTTAGTCATTACTGTGCTATTCCATTCCAACTGCCCTTAGCCTGATTGGCTCTTAGGACGAAATGCATGAATAATGATAACTTATTGTGGGACTCTCTCCCTTCAGCAGTCAGATGAGACTCCAGAGCATAATGGTTCCAAGAGCTGGCTCTGGTCCTCTTCATTTTAGTCATAAATGATCTCCTAGGAGTTTCAATGTATTTTGTATAATACCTCCTTTGCCAGCCTTACAGAATTGCTGTGATGATATTATATATATATATTATATAGTATATATATTTTATATCATCATTAGATGTTTAGATGTTTACAAACATACATATTTTGCGTGCTAAGTTGCTTCAGTCATGTCTGACTTTGCGACTCTATGGACTGTAGCCCACCAGTCTCCTCAGTCCATGGAATTCTCCAGGCAAGAATACTGGAGTGGGTAGCCATACCTCCTTGAGGGGATCGTCCTGACCCAGGGATTGAACTGGTGTCCCTTATATTTCCTGCATTGGTAGGTGCATTCTTTACCACTAGCGCCACCTGGGAAGCCCCTTACAAACATACACATATCTGTAAATAACTTGAAAATACAAAGAACTCCAATTTTTATGGCATGGAATTAGTTTAGGGGCACCTTAGCCCAAATATAACCTTCAAATTGAATTAGATAAACTATTAAAAAATAGAAATAACCAAAAGACCGCCTAGAAAAAAAATTCTCAAGTGATGAGAAACCAAAATTATATGTGAATTAGACAGTAAAAGGAAAGAAAATGAGTAGTTCATCAGTTACTGAAGCACTTCTGCAAGTTGATGTGTAAAATGAAATGAGGATAATTACCCCAATCTTCAGGGAACTTGTATTTAATTTGGTGATAATGTGAAACATTCAGAACCAAGAATTTACTCTGTGTTCATCAAAACATGAAAAGTTTAAAGAAAAAAATTATTTTTTCAGCATTAGGATTTCTTCAGATTCCTCATTTATATACACTGCAGAATTATAGAGATTTTACAGATGACAATTTAAAATATTTTGGTGCAATAAAAAATGACTTAAGCCTTTTTATGGCAGAGTATTTTGAAAATTATTAGTCTACAGTTTTATTTATAATTTAACATAAAGCTAAAGTTTTTCTTCTTTATAGTAAGTTTCAATGGATTTTATTCTGTTTCATTAAAAAAGAAAATCAATGGTATAACATCTATAAAAAAACATTAAAAATTAATATGATGCCATAGAAGTTATAAAGGAAGAAAAACAAGTTGAATAGCTAGATCCAAGGAGAAAAATCTTCCTCTGTTTCCTGGAACTAGAATATTTAGCATTGTGTTCCATGAATGTTTTTTATTTTTCTTAGTTAGATCCACAGGTGCAAAATAGGTACATTCACAGTTTATACATATTGGTAGTTTTTCATAATTCTATCTTTGCACTAAAGTTTAAAACAATGTGTTTTTGTAAAATATCTAATTAAATTTTGAACTTTTAAAGCAAACATTTTAAAGAAATGGTGTTCTGATTTTAGAAAACCATATTAAATCTTCTATTGTACTTTGAAGTGCTTGTTGAAAGATTTATCAAAACCCATTGTCTGAATCCTATGCTAAATGAAGATATAATTAGGTTAAAGAGAAAAGCAGTGTGGTCTCATAATTGTGTTACCAGAACCGCATAATCTCCTAGACAGGAAACATTTGTCAGGTTGCTGGATAGAAGCTGAAAAAATATAGTCCAAAAATATTTCATATAGTCCAAAAAATATTTCATCATAAATCACAAATCAAGCCACTGGGGTGTGGGAGTAGCAATAAAGTGCTCTCTATATTTAGATTTAAACTGATACAACCTTGTTGTTAAGTCATGTCTTACTCTTTGCAACCGCATGGACCATAGCCCACCAGGCTTCTCTGTCTATGGGCTTTCCCAAGCAAAAATACTGGAGTGGGTTGCCATTTTCTTCACTAGAGGCTTCCCTGGTAGATCAGTGGTAAAGAATTGCCTGCAAATGCAGGAGATGCAGATTTGATCCCCAGGTCAGGAAGATCCCCTTGAGAAGGAAATGGAAACCCACGCCAGTATTCTTGCCTGGGAAAGCCTATGGACAGAGGAGCCTGACAGGCTACAGCCCATGGGGTCACAAAAGAATCAGACATGATTAAACAACAACAACAATTTAGATTTAAACTGTTATGACCTATATTATTTTATTTCTATCTCTTGACTAGAGTAGAAAAATGATAATTTAGCATAATCTAATGCCTGACAAATGATACACGTGAGATTTTCTCCCTTAGAAAACTGATAACCATATTTTAGTAACATCAAAACTTACTAAACATTCCTTTTAAGGAAAGTAAATCAGTTTCTGTGTGCCACAATTGCAAATGAATCTGCTTTCTCTGGAAATACTGATGATGAGAGGAAGGTAATGATCAGAATCATGGAAGGAACTAGAATTCTGCCTGGATGGCATTAGTGTACAAAAATCTTATGGAGACTCACATACCATATCAGACTGTCTCAGAGAGCAACAAAATCCAGTTTCCAACTGTGATTGAATTTGCCAGTTTCTTCTAAGGTCTATGCACAGTCGGTATTCATTGGAATATCTTGAAATTTTCATAAAATAATCCAGTCTTATCTTGATAAGCATATAGATGTATTAGTTGAGGGAGGGCTATCACCCCTCATCCCCAAAGGATTTAAAAAGATCTAGTACCAAATTCTTTTATTCCCTATTTCTTGTTTTAGTTATGATGACTAATTAATAAAATCCCTCGCTGGTGGCTGTTGCAATGACATTCTCTTGAAATTTCATCCTGTCTTGAGTAATAAAAATCTATATAAACTCATATGCATCTACTCCCCTTTTGTAATTTGTAATGGTGGTGGTGGTTTAGTCATTAAGCCACGGCCGACTCTTGCAACCCCACGTACTCTAACCCACCAGGCTCCTCTGTCCATGGGATTTCCCAGACAAGAATACTAGAGTCGGTTGCCATTTCCTCTTCCAGGGATCTTCCTGACCCAGGGATTGATCCCTGAACCTGGGTCTGCTGCCTTGCAGGTGGTCTCCTGCATTGCAGGTAGATTCTTTACCAATTTAGTTTCCAGGCCAGCCATAAAAAAAAAAAAAAAAGTGAAATCGCTCAGTCGTGTCCAACTCTTTGCAACCCCATGGACACCAGGCTCCTCCGTCCATGGGACTTTCTAGGCAAGAGTACTGGAGTGGGTTGCCGTTTCCTTCTCCAGGGAACTTCCTGACCCAGGGATCGAACTCAGGTCTCCCACATTGCAGACAGACGCTTTCTGTCTGAGCCACCACTTGATCTTAGCCAAAAGGCCAAGGCTTAGCATTTCTGTGGCATAAGCATGGAGAGTCTATAGGAATAGTGAATTGTGAGGAAAGTTAAATGGAAACTGGAATTTGGAGAGGTTTCCAGGGTATTATAACTCCGAAAAGGTACATTAAATAAAGCAAGTGGAATTCAGTATTTTCATCAGGAGTTCAGATCTTGAGTTTGTATCTCTGCATTATTTTCACACAAAGGCTTTGTGATCTATTAAGTCTATGTAGCTTCTATCATGAAGATATATTTCCAAAAATGTTCTGCTTTTACTTTAGAATATCTGTATCCTGCAGAGCCGCATAAGTGAGAACTGGGAGACACAGTAGTTATTAAACCAACAACTATCTAGAGCCAAGTGAGACTGAAGTAACCCCAGGACTGAGACTTCCTGTAGGGCATCTGTTGGTACTATCGTTGCTGTTTAACAGCGTTAGGTGAGGGAGAAGAAAACACAAGGGATTCTAGTCTGAAAGAGGAAAATTTGTCAGTTTTGCAAGAGTGGTCAGGGGTCACAGATTCTATTTTAAGATTATTATTTGTATTAGAGAACAAGATAATTCCGATTTAGATAATGGAGAGAAATTCCATGGAGTCAACTGTGATTTAATACGTGGAGTGCCTTTCAAAGTGGTTTCAACAGTGAAAAGGATTGCCCAGTGAGTGGTATACTTCCCTCATTGGAAAAATTTCTTAATTATGATATTAATATAAGATATAGTATAATAGTATATAAATATTAAATGAATAAGCCTTCTCTATGTATATTTAATTCTAATATATATATAATACATGATACATAACAAACATTTATTGACAACTTACTATATGCCAGTCAATATGGAAGGATCTTTACCAGGCATAATCCTTTTAAGTCAAAAAATTTTTACATGATAAATGCCATCCATGTTTTAGAGGATGAAAAGAGAGAGTCAGTAACTTGGCCAAGTTGATACATTTAGAAGGCTTCCCTGGTGGCTCAGACAGACACAACACAGAAGATCTGAGTTTGATTCCTGGGTCAGGAAGATCTGCTGGAGGAGGAAATGGCAACCCACTCCGGTATTCTTGCCTGGAGAATCCCATGGACAGAGGAGCCTGGCAGGCTACAGACCATGGGATCACGAAAAGTTGTACATGACCAAGTGACTAACACACACACATACGGTTAGAAAGCAATGGCACTGGTTCTGCAGCAGAAAAAAAAATGAATATCTGCCAGAGATAACATAAAAGAGACATTTTTTCATTACATAAATAAAGAAATAGATGGTTTTTAACTAGCAGATAGGTTTGGGGCAGAAATAACCTTTTTCCAAATGTTTAAATTGATGCAGGCAAGAGAAAACCTTGCTTACTGAGCCTTTAGCTCTATCTCTTTTTTTAAAAAAAATCTATCTCTCCCACAATATCTCTAAAAAATAGATACATGGTAAATAACAACTTAGACTGGTCACTTTGATGATAAGAATATTTGCAATTCAAAAGCAAATTTTGTTTAAGAGAATTTTTTTGCCCTTTAATCAAAGTGCTCACAATACCAACCTCTTGTGAGACATATTATCTTGAATTCTAAATGTATTAATAATAAAGGGATGCACAACTGTTTGCTCTATCTTTTCCTGATCTTTTTGCATGTCACTTGCTTTCCTAAAATGGAAGCAAGACAAATTTGCTTCTCTGGGTATGCTTGTCACCTTCATAGCCATAACCGTTTCTTTGCAGTGATAACTCTGTTTAGGTATTTGGTCAAACTTTGCATTTAACCTGAGTGAGACCTTCACCTGGGAAAGAATCTCGAGGAAATCTGTAAGGTCACTGCCAAATTACAATATATAATTGGAAGAATAAGTGGAGCAAAATTCTAGTGTGCTATCTTAATGTCTTTCCCTATTTGTTCCCCCTCAACTTCCCTTATTCTTCCAGGTTAATTTTCCTCATAAGAATGACCTATCTTTCTTTCTGAGTTTTCAGTAGGAACACGTGAGTAACCAAGGACAGTTAGAAAGCAATTGTTTTTATGAGACTAAGACAAACCTTCCTGTTTAAAAACATATTTCTTTGGTGGGAGTCAATGAAACTGAACCAGCCTATTCAAAAACACTCATTGTTGAACTGGCATTTCACTTCCGGAAATTTATTCATATTTATAAATAACAGTAAGTGTGTTTTATAAAAGAAACCCTTTCTTCTGAGGTTGCAGGCAGCTCAATCTTTCTTTTTTTTCTTTCTCCAAGTATGGTATACAAAAGAATGAAAGAGAAACCAATTTGCATGTTTCCCACATTAACACAATCTAGAATAATTTACAATACAAATCAGTAGGATTCTAGGAGATGAATGCAAATCAGACCTTTTAAATCAGAACCTAAATTAATCATTGCATTATAATTGCAAAGTAATATTATCATACATTAGGTGGCATTGAATGGCATGGTTAGTTCAGCTGCATAGCAGAAAGGGCCCTGACATTCTTGTGTTCTTCCCACCCCACTGTTTTAAAGCACTCTTAAGTGTTTTAAAGCGCTGTTATCCAGTCAGCAAAAGGTCAGACCATTGCTCCAAGGCCTGGGTAGTGAAGTGTTTTTGTTTATTTGCTGTTCTATTCCTGTCTTCTTGTTTATCTTCATTTCATTTTTGTTTTCAGTTGACATGTGGTCAGTAGGGTGCATCATGGGAGAAATGATAAAAGGTGCAGTGCTGTTTCCTGGCACTGATCGTATCCTTCTTAGAAGCCAGGGGTCTCTATGGGTAATGTTTTCAATCAATTCCATTAGGTCTCCAGTATAATACTATTGATGGTATATCCTCACTGCCCTTAGAGGGGTTCTATGAAACTCCAATGTTAAATATTTACCAGCTGGCATCATGGTAGAGTAACCTTGTCTCCTAGCAAGATTGTATGTAGATAATATTGTAACACATATGAAACATTCAATTACTATCAAAAGATCTGCCTTAATTCAGTCTTATGAAGCTAATAACAATAATATACTCTATTAGGTTTTACTGTTTTTTGTTGTGAAAGTGTTAGTCACTCAGTTGTGTCAGTTATATCCATAGATAGATAATAAATGACAAAATCTTTAAGTTTTAGACTAAAGATTTATGCTTTTATACCATAAGAAATATTCATTTGGCATGGAAATCTTTTATCAGTTAAATTTATGTTCACTCATAAATGCAATCAGTTTATTATTAACACATATTCAGAGAACATTCATATGAATTTCCTTTTAAAAATGATCTTCTAAAATAATTTTTCTCATTTCCTTAATGTCTAGGAATAATAACTCCATTACTGCTTTTATTCTCTCCACCTTATCAACAAGTACAATGATTAAAACCTCATTAATTAATAATGATTATATGAAATATCAAAGAAAACAAATGTATATCACTTGGTTAAGTAAAAGTGATCTCTTAAGCAGCTAATAATTAGCATGTAAATGTTCTATAGGCTTTGCAGTATTAAAAAAATATGGAGAGTGTGATTTAGTGTATGGGTTTGTAATAACTTATTTTATTTAGTCAGTTAAGTATCCTACTCAAAAAATATTATGTCACAAAAATATTATGTCATTATCATACTAAAGATAAAATGATCATTAATGATCACCATTCAAAAACAAAATTGAGCCTATAATAATGGGGTTTTAATGTATAAAGTAAATCTAATTAATAAAATTGTAGCCTAACCATGTAATTAGCCATTTACTTTGAAGATTAATATGTAACATATATTAAGTTGCATGCATATATTCTCTGTATTAGTGGACAAATTTACAAACTGACTGAATTAGGCACTCAGTTTTTGTGGATAAGAAGCCTAACATGAAATGTTTAATTTAGTTAAAAATAAAACTACACTACTTTTAACTCTATTCTTACTAAAAATATTTTTTTAGTTTTATATGACACACATTTATTTCTAAAAAATTTATGCCTGTTTTGCAGAATTGTCTTCTGCGTATACATTTTGCTAAATAGTATCTATAAATTTACCACATTCATGTTTATGTTAATACTCTTTAAAAGTATGTTAGCATGATAAAAACTGAATTCCTTCAGATTGAAAAAAAAAAACAAGATTTCTCTGATACCCTGTGGATAATAAACTTGAATTTGGACTTTGAACGTGAATATGAAACAGTTAATGCCTAATTTTTAGACATTTGATAAAAACAGACTCAACTTTGTACTCTTTGATATTTTAGAAGTTCATTTTGCTTGAATAATTGATGATTGAAATGAATTATTTGCCACCTATAAATTAAAATGATTAATTTTCATTACTTTTCTTATGATTTTTATTAAAGAAAATCAAATCAGATTTCCACAACTGAGTTATTAAAACAGATGAACATTTCTTAAAATCCACTTTTTTTTTAAGTTGCTTGGTTATCATTTCTTAACTTGATACCAAAATCCCTTATAAGTAAACCTTTGGGTTGCTGCTAATGTTAAAAAGTCTCAGACTGTCCTTTCAATACTTGAGCTTGGTATTTTTATTTTTGGTTATTTATGGAGCTCTTGTATAGGGATATATTTGTAAATTTTGGGAAAGGCAAATGGTAATTATTAACTAAAGCATCTCCTCTGAATGTCAGATGTGGTCTTTTCATAATTTTAAACATGTTGGTAATTTCAAATCAGAATTTTTCAGGCAAACAAATTATGAACACTCATTATTATAATGTTAAACTCTTAAAATACAAGACAGATTACTTATTTTTTGAAATGCCCTATTATTAAACATGACATCTGAAAGTGGCAATAAAATTATATTTAATCTACTAGATATATAGTATGTGTAGTATACATCTATACAATACATTGTAAGCAGTCATATTATTTTTATTTAACATATCATTTATATGAAGACATTCTCAAAATAAATGATTGATAAAAGTCAGTGCAATATGAGCTATACATGTCTTCTTAATATATAAAATAACAATAAAACTTAAAAATATGGTCTTATACCCTTTATTTTTTATACCTAAACAAATTCACATTATTTTAAGCCTTGAGAAATTTAGATAACCAAAAGCAGTTCTTAAAATTTAATGCATTTTTATGCTACTTTATTCATAGCTATATTTTTGTGTTGTGTGCTTAGTCACATAGTCGTGCCTGATTTTTTGCGACCCCATGAACTGTAGCCCACCAGGCTCCGCTGTCCATGGGATTTTCCAGGCAAGAATACTGCAGTGTGTTGCCATATCCTTCTCTAGGGGATCTTCTCAGCCCAGGGATTGAACCCAGGTTTCCTGCATTGGAGGTGGATTTTTTACTGTCTGAGTCACCAGGAAAACCCTTTATTAGTAGCTGTATTTTGATATATTTTAATTAAATTTTTATTCAAATCAAACATATTTAACTTTCTACAGAAAAATCAGAATTCAACTACTGAGATACTTTTCTATTAGGAGGTCTCCTAATGAACTTCACCCTGGCAGACACTTTTACTTTGAAATTACAAGATATATTATGCAAGTGAATTAGAAGACTATTAAATTCATAGCTTTTGAAAAGATCAATAAAATGAACACACATATATTACCACTCAGGTTATAAAACTAGAACATTATCAATACCTATGAACTTTTTGTGTGTGCTCCTGGTCAGTTATATCCTCTCTTCCCCAGAGGTCACCCCATTCCTAAAGGCATGTTTTTAAAATCTCTTGGACTTTCCTTATATTTTTATCACATACATATTTATCCCTAAACAACATATCATTTCAGTTCAGTTCAGTTGTTCAGTCTTGTCCAACTCTGCAACCCCATGAACCACAGCATGCCAGGCCTCCCTGTCCATCACCAGTTCCTGGAGTTCACGCAGACTCACGTCCATCAAGTCGGTGATGCCATCCAGCCATTTTATCCTCTGTCATCCCCTTCTCCTCCTGCCCCCAATCCCTCCCAAAAGATCAGGGTCTTTTGCAATGAGTCAACTCTTCACATGAGGTGGCCAGAGTATTGGAGTTTCAGCTTTAGCATCAGTCTTTCCAATGAACACCCAGGATTGATCTCCTTTAGGATGGACTGGTTGGATCTCCTTGCAGTCCAAGGGACTCTCAAGAGTCTTCTCCAACACCACAGTTCAAAAGCATCAATTCTTCGGCTCTCAGCTTTCTTCACAGTCCAACTCTCACATCCATACATGACCACAGGAAAAACCATAGCCTTGACTAGACAGACCTTTGTTGGCAAAGTAATGTCTCTGCTTTTTAATAAGCTGTCTAGGTTGGTCATAACTTTCCTTCCATTTAATTTTATCCATTTTACATATTGTGCTATTATTATTTCGTGACTTGCTTTTTTTTTGGACAGCAAGCTTTTTTTGAAGTTAGCATTATATTTTTAAGATTTATCCATGTTGATACATCAGAAATAGTTCATTCATTTTCATTGCTGTATAGCAGTCCTGTATATGAATGTTCTATTAATACAATAAATCTGTCTGTCTATAAATAGACTTTGGAATATATTGAGTTTTTGTTTTTACTTTTATAAACAATGAATATATGTTTCTAGGAGCACATGGACAAGATCCTTAATGATGAATGCCTGGGATCATTGTTTTTTAGTTGCTGAGCCATGTACCATGCCGCTCTGTAGGATTTCCCAGCAGCAATAAGAGTAGATTGCCATTTCCTTCTCCAGGCGATCTTTTCCACCCAGGAATTGAACCTGAGTCTCCTACTTGGCAGGTGGATTCTTTACCACTGAACCATCTGGGAAGTCACACCAGAACTCATAGGTGTGCTCATTTTAAGCTTGACTGTGTGTTGATAACATCAGATTGATTTCCAGAGTAACAGTATATATATATATAAATAACTGTCTACTCCACACCAAACCCACTCTTGATATCATCAGATTTGTTTCTAAAGTTGTTAGCAATCTCTTGGATGTAAAATCCTATTCACTGGAGCTTTTATTTATATTTTCTTTGCAAGCATTTTTCCTATTTACTGGCCATTAGTATTTCCTCCTGGTTATATATCTTTTGTTTTCTACTACAAATTTTTTTTAATTTTTAAAAACTAATTTGTAAGAATTCTTTATTTATTGTGGTACCTTTGTCTATTTTATGTGTTGAAAATATGCTTTCCCTTATTTAGAATATTTTGCCATTTTATTTTATATTGATTTTGAAATTTGCTTTTTTATAGTTCATTTATTTATATGTCATTCTTAAGAATCCTTTGATGCATTATATTTTCTTTTAGTTTTGGTGTGAATATTTTAAAGTTTAATCTTTTATATTTAAGCTTCTAGTTCACTTGGAAATGATTTTTGTGTATGGTGTGAAAGAGGAATTTCATTTCCAGTTACTGACTGAGGAAGAATAGCTAATTCTTTCTTCATTGTTCTATAATGCTGTCTTTGTCATAAGTTTTCACATTTAGGGGGAAAGGGTGTTAGATTCTTGGCTCTGTATTCTGTTTCATTATGAGGTGTTTTTTTTTTTTTTGTCTATCTCTATACCACAACTACCCTTTCTTAATGAATACAAGTGTATACTACACACATATCAGATAAGATAAATATCTTCCTTCTTTGTCTTCTTCTGAAGTACCTTAGCTATTAATGAGCCATTGCTTTTCCTCAAATATTTTAGAATTGGCTTGCTAACTTCTATAAAATGATCCCTATTTGCATTTATTTTGGAATTGTATTGAATCTATAGTTCAGTTTGTGGAGAATTTCTGTTTTAATTCAGATAATTTTTATCTCTCTCCTGAATACACAAGGATCCTACCACATACTAATAATTTAGATCATTACTGTACCAATTTAAATATGCTATCTATGCTCAGTATTTTAGTTTTTTTCTTTGAACCTCATAAATTGACATTATCATTTGGTTATGTAAAGAGTTTGTTTAGATTTACCCTTATGATTATAATTTTCTTGGCTTATCAGTATTTCTTGCAATTTGACCATTTACTTTGGAATTATTTTCTTTCCTTCTGAAGTACATCCTTTAGAAGTTCTTTAGAAGTCTTTGATGATAAAGCTGTTTTCTGATTGTATTCCCTACTAGAAAGATAGTTTTGTTGGATATAGAATTTTAGATTGAGAGTTATTTCTTTCAGCATTTTAGAAGTGTTTTTCCACTGGCTTTTTCTTTTTAATATTAATGTTGAATAATTAGCTGTCAGTGTGATAGTCATCTTTGCACATACTCTGTCTTTTATCCCTTCTTTCATTTAGGAATTTTTTTTCTTGATCTTTGGTTAGTTGCTGTTTCTCTCCCAAGTAACTAGGTCTCAATTTCTTTTTATTTACCTCTCAGAATTCCCTTTGTTACTTAAATTTCAACCTTTCTCCAATTCCTGGAATTTCTCAATTGTTGTTTCTTTGAATACTTTATCTCCCTATTCTTCAAGTTATCTCCTTGAAAAACTCTAATTGAACATAAAATAGACATTTATTTATTCAACAAATATTTTGAGCACTTTCTATGTGCTTATACCTAGGGATATACATGTAAAGAAAACTGATAAAAATCCTTGTCATCATGAAATTTAAAGTAAAAGGCATGGTATACTAGAGGGTGTTAACAACTAAGGGAAAAGAGGGATCAAAGTGCTAGGATGGAGGAGGCAGGGATTTTCTCCTTTCTTTTTGAATTGAAACATAAAAGGTTTTGTCAAGTATGCCTCATATAGCATATTTTCTTTACCTCATATAAACTTCATTGTCCCTTCTAAACCTTTTTCTTACATAGTGTTATATCCAGAAATGAGTGTAATCTTTCAGAGAGGTTTTCACAGAACAGAGTAGAGAGTTACCAAACTGTTAAATAGAATTTTGTATTTCTTTTAGTGTTGGGAGCTGTTTGTATCAGCTACTTTGCTTAAAGTCATCTTACTTACCAATTTTAAAACATCTCAACATTTTTCAGCTATAAAATACAGATGTCAATTTAAATGATTTCCAAGACATCTTTCAGTTTCAAAATGCAGGTAGAGTCAGATCTAGTCTTCATGAGGCCAGAATATAATGCAGTTGGAGGAAGCTGTTACGTAAAGAAAAAATTAATATTACAAATACAAAACTAGGCATAGAATTTTGCAAGGGACCTGTACAAATGAGTAGCCCTAAGGATTAACCCTCAATAGTTTAATGAAAATTCTACATTGTGATACATATTAACATATATTGAATTTGCTTATATGTGAAATGTCTCTTCAATATTTTTTGCTTTGTAAATAAATATAGATTACAATGATAAATAGATTTATTAGATGAAATAGATTATGCTGAAATGCATATATATCATGCTTCAAATATCAGCCTCTGGATATTTCTTGTTCCACAGTATTCCATGAGCAATCAGCTTCCAGTGATTGACAAATAGCCTTTTAATCAAACTGTCAGCTTTGACTTTTTCAAAGTGTTATTAGCTTATAATATTTCCCCTTCCTGTGCTCATTTATAATGAAAACAGATGTTAGTTATAATTTTTCATTGTCACTTATTCATATTTCTAGAATTTGAGGGGGACTATCAAGATGAAAATAACACTTTTCAAATGAAAAAAAGTAAAAATGTCTTTAAAGTAACAAAAAACTCAAGACAGAACCATGAAAATCTGAATCCAGACCTTTGTCATATGAATATAGATATATTTCTAGCCTGAATTTTACAATGTCCTCAGAAGTGAGAGTTCTTTGAGAAAAATTTTATCATAGAAAATTATGGAGTAATTACTGAAAAATAGTAAAATAGTTTGAACTTATGTTGAATAGCTTTTATGCTTCCTATGAATAGCACTCCATATAACATGATATCAACCTGCATTTTTATGATGGCAACATGTAATTCCAGTCCTTCTATAGGTGTTCATGAGGAGAACCCCTTTTTCCCTGCATAGAGCTATGTGTGACACATGTCATAATTTCTCATGGTCTTTTCGGGAAAGTGACATGCGGAAAGGGAACAAATATTAGGATTTTTCTTTCCTTGTCATGTTTCCATGTGAACAACCCCTAAGTTTTCCATAGCAAAAGGTGTGGAATAATATTTTGGTGAAATTGACCCTAAACTAATCTGTGTCATAAAACTGAAACAGGTTAGTACTTTATTCTTAGATCTGGACTTACTTTTTCACAAGATATTGTCAGTATTTCTCAAATATACCAGGGGCCACCTGGATTGCAATTACTGTGATGTTTCTTAATGATATCATCTCAAACATATGCATTCAGAATCTTGTAGATCAATGGGGAGAGGGGAGTGATCTATATTTTTAAAAGTTCCCTAAGTTATGAATATTCAGTTTGGAAGCTGCAGTTTTTTATCATGATGCCTAACACGTGGCATGCATACCTCCACCCCCTAATGCACATTCGTTGAAGGGCTAACATAAAGCCACCCAATAATACACAACACAGTGCCAACCAGGTAGCTGCTTGTCTTGCAAGAAAAAGTAGTCACTCCTGGAACTTTTCTAAAGACAGTACTCTTATACAATATTATCTTTAAAAACATAGTTAAGAATTTGGGGACAGACACTGATATTCTTTAGGTTGTGAAGAGATGTCAACATTTTTGCACAGAATACTGAATATAAGGCTTAGAGCAGAGTAAAAAGCAAATCTGAATTCACAAAGATGTCAACTCTGGAAACCATATTCATCATAAGAAAAAGTAATCAATGGAAAAACAAAATGGAGATAAAATAATTCAAAGGGCATAGAAGAATGAAGCTACTAACAACTCTTTATGATCCCACTTGAAAGAAAAAGTGAAGTCATTAAGTCACATCTGACTTTTTGTGACCCCATGGACCCCATGGACCTACCAGCCTCCTCTGTCCATGGGATTTTCCAGCCAAGGGTGCTGGAGTGGGCTGCCGTTTCCTTCTCCAGGGGATCTTCCCAGACCAGGGATTGAACCCGGGTCTCCCGCATTGCAGGCAGATGCTTTACCATTTGAGTCACCAGGGAAGCCACTTGATCCCACTTGGTAGCCTCTGAAAGCTTAAATGTACATGGTATAAATTATGACCCCAAATTTTCAGAAAATATTAAGGCATTATTCATACATTAGGCTCAAGGCAGTTTGTTACATATTTCAGAAAGTTTCTCAACCAAGGAAGTTAATGTAAAAGAAGGACATTAAATGTAAGTTCTTGGCTAACTGACAAAAATTAGCTGGAATGATTTCCAAACTTAGGATTTCAAATAATCACTTTTACAATCCATACTTTGTTTCTTTCATCTATTACAATACTACTTATTGAAGACATTAGTAGTAGTCAATAGTTGTACATTATCTTATCGTACTCTATTTAAAAAAACAAACTTTTTAGTGTAGTGAATTTAGAACTAGATGAGAATATTGTCAAATAATTCCTACTAGATGACATTTGAAAATTTTTATTAAATACATTTGATAATTATGTTGTATGATGATTTCTGAACTAGTAGATCAAAAATATATATGTTTTGCTTTTTTGATGACTGCACATGCTGGAATCTATAGGTACTCACATAGTAGAAAAATGATGATCTATTAGTGTCCTAAAACAGAAATTGTTTTACAAAAGTTTTTTGGTCATTCTTTTAAAAAATATTTACTATTTTAAATTAACACATAATCATAAAAACCTAGTTAATATTTTCTGTATTTTTAAAAGTATAATCATTGTGGAAATCTGATGATTAAAAAGTTCTTTTAAAATATATCACCTTATTTTCTATTTAAGTATTAATAAAATTAGTTGTTTTACGTGAGTAAGTTGGCCTAATAGATTAAGAAAGCAGTTTCAGAGGCATTCTTTAAGAGGGATTGCCTGTGACAAACTTACGATCAATTTTATGGCAAAATTAAAGTAATATTTACTACATCAGTTCCAGACTTGGTCTTTTTTCTATTGAAATCCTTGGGACAAGACCTGGATTACTATTTCTAGTATTGGGTTGTATTTGTTTAATTATGATTATAGAGAAAACTCACATGGTTAACTAAGCACATAGTTGTTAATGTACAACTAAGCACATAGTTGCTTAGTTAACAACCACATAGTACAAATACAACCACATAGTACAAATACAACCACATAGTTGTTAATGTACAACTATGTGGTTAATGTACAACTAAGCACATAGTTGTTAATGTACAACTATGTGGTTAATGTACAACTAAGCACATAGTTGCTTAGTTAACAACCACATAGTACAAATACAACCACATAGTACAAATACAACCACATAGTACAAATACAACCACATAGTATTGGGTTGTATTTGTTTAATTATGATTATAGAGAAAACTCACATGGTTAACTAAACACATAGTTGTTAATGATGTAACCCTGTGAACACCTGTAAAACATGTACTTAGTGCTTAAATGTACTAGTCATGTTTTGGGGAAGAAAGAGCTTGAAATGGATTGGTTAAAATAAAGGGCACACACTTTTAAAGATCACTATACCACATATTTACAGTTAGAACAATCAAGTATTTCATTGCCAATAATAAAGATTAGTGTTTCTTTTTGGTAAACCATTACATCAAGGACCATAACAGTATTTCATCTAAAGAGCAATCTAACATAGGAAGATGTGCTGAATGCTTCTAGAGACTTTAATTATAACTTTTAATAATAAACATTTTAATAGTTCTTGTTTAATTAATTCCAGGACGTTTGACTCTCCTTAAACTTCCCTGGTGGCTCGGCTGGTAAAGAATCTGCCTGCAACGTGGGAGACATGGGTTCAATCCCTGGGTTGGGAAGATCCTCTGGAGAAGGGAACGGCTATCCACTCCAGTATTCTGACCTGGAGAATTCCATGGACTATATCGTCCATGGGGTTGCAAAATGTCAGACACGATTAAGTGACTTTCACTTTTTCTGAAAGTTTATTGTAAAAAGGCCATGCAATTGTTTTGGAAATGTTACTTTATTTATTTATTTTTATTTTTGCCATTATCATCCTTCTTTATTATATAATGTGTAGATAGTATTTAAAATTTCACAATATGCCTTTATCTTAATTAATGTAAATAGCTAAATGACAAGGATAGCAAGGCAGAAATTACATCCTCTATGTTTCCATATGAAAGAATAAAAGCAATTCACTTTTTAATTAAATAACTGTATCAAGTGTTTGTTACTCAGTAGTGTCTGACTCTTTGTGACCCCATGGACTGTAACCTGTCAGGCTCTTCTGTTTGTGTAATTCTCCAGGTAAGAATACCAGAGTGGGTAGCCATTCCCTTCTCCAGGGGATCTTCTTACCCACAGATCAAACCTGGGCCTCCTGCATTATAGGCAAATTATTTACCATCTGAGCCACCATACTGTAGCTAAATATAATTATACTAGTGTATTGGGAGTATTTTGCTAACTTTGTTAGAAGATTCCTTTACAGAAAATCTGATAACTTCTCTGCCCTGATCAAATCTTTAGAACTCTCCGGAAGTTTGATCACTGATTAAATTATGTCTTGTTAGGACGTGATAACTGAACAGTATTAAAAAGTAGATCTCTTTTCATAATTTACAGTGTAAGCATTGAGGTTTATTTAACTGTATTAATGTTTTCTATTTAAAATATATCTAAGTAAATCTAGCTTACCTATTATCAATAGTACTAACATAAGTTTTTGTCTGAATAACTTTTAACTCTAATCTTTTGCATTTTTTTACTTTATTCCTAATGATTCTCATTTACTACTATATATTCTCATATACATGGTAACTGAGATGAATTTTTATTGAGAGATGTTCTTGTTTAGTTATTTCTGTCATTTTGTAAAGGAATATTCTTCAGTTTTCCCCACTCTTATTTCATTTCTTGATATTACACAATCATACATTTTTTCATCTTAGTAACTGAGAGGATATATAATTTAAATTTTATTCAGTAGATTATAAGAGAAATAAATAGAAGAGCATTTGCAAATTAGCATGGTTTTACCTTTGTTCAGTCACCTATCTACATTGTATTATATATTTATTTTTGTTAAATATAGTTAATTTTGTCAGGACTGTCCATCATTTTTAGTCCAATGCTATAGAAAAACTAGGGGCAACGATTTTACAAATCTTAATTAAATAATATTATAGTAACATTCCCTGAACTGTCACAAATTGCATTAGCAGAAATGAATTAACTTTACACTAAAGATAGAGTTATAGAATTAGCAACATTGGAGACAACACTGCCTATGGTATTGGATTTGAGAATTTCTAAGGCCTCTGTCTTTCATTGACACATGGCATGGAAATCTATTTGAAATCAACTTCTTCCAGTTGACTATTCAGAGTTTTCATGCGTGGTATTTATTGTTCCCAAGCTCTAACATATCAAATATCTATGAAAGATGAAAAAAAAAAATCTCAGTCAGTGGGTGTGCATGTCAAAGACCCCCAGTTTTGGAAGTATTAGTTTTCATAGAGAGGTAATGCTTTTCTTATAAAATTCCCCATGTTTAACATGCTTTTGAAACACAGGCATTTGGATGAAATCTGTCTTGAATTGAACATCCTATGTTTACCTTCATATTTCATTGAATATTACAATATTCAGGATATAAGGCACTATTATCAGAAGTAAGAAAATGGGTATGAAACTGCAACTGCTTTGATAAACAGAATCTTTTAAGTCTTTGATGAAGAGTTAATAAGTTATTATCATACTGATTCTATTTGTAATGTGCATGAGTTGAAAAAATTAACAGATGAGGAAATTTCCCATTTTGTAGAGAACAAGAGGAAAAAAGAATCTTATAAAGAATTTAAGAAAAATATAGATGAATCTTATAAAATATTTATTCATCTGTCATTTTTAGAAAATAAATGGAATAATTTCATGATAATATTATTATATGTCATTATAATTTTTCTCTTCCAAACTACATGGCTATATAGAAGTTTAACTCAAAAAAAGAAATTCTTGTGTTATTTAAATACCTTTCCATTGACACAACCCAAAGACTCTTTCATGATATCATATTTTGTTAAGTAATGCTAATTCCTCAAAAGTGTATGTGTTCTCAAAGTGAATTTAAAATTCCAAGAGGATTCACTGCCTGACAATTTGATTTTATATGTTTGTCCGTTGTTGTTTTTTAGAACTTCTTTTGTGTTATCGACTGTTCAGAGTTCTGAGAAGCAGTTAGTCTCCCAACTAGTGAAAGGCAAGAGCTGGTGTCCTGCACTTGTTTTTGCCCTTAACTATTCAATTCTCAGATATTGACCAGTGGAATAAGGTTATTGAGCAACTAGGAACACCATGTCCAGAGTTCATGAAGAAATTGCAACCCACCGTAAGAAACTATGTGGAGAATCGGCCCAAGTATGCAGGACTCACCTTCCCCAAGCTCTTTCCAGATTCCCTCTTCCCAGCGGACTCTGAGCACAATAAACTCAAAGGTAAGCCCTTCAGGGATAACTTCAGAAACCCCACGTGGGTGATGCAGACCATAGACACACTTCTCCCAGTGCTGGGAAAATTGAGCGCAGGAGGAGAAGGAGGAGACAGGGGATGAGATGGTTGGATGGCATCACTGACTCAATAGACAGGAGTTTGAGCAAACTTAGGGAGATAGTTAAGGATAGGAAAACCTGGCATGCTGCAATCCATGAGGTCGCAAAGAGTCGAACACGACTTAGCAACTGAACAACAACCTTAATTTAAGAAGAGGTATTTTTAAAAGATCCTCATTACAAAGGGAGCGTAATCAAGGATTTTAAAATTTTCTGGATATCTAGAGAGAAGACTAGTAATAAAGTGTGTGACAGTGGTATGGGTTAACTATTCACATATTTAGAACCTAAAATTACTTTGCAATGTTAATGCTAAAAGAACAACATTATATAGACATTGAAGCAATTGTTCCAGTTATTTTTATATTCTGGAAAATATTTTCAACATAAGATTTTCATTGTAAAATCTTGAAACTATAGATGTTTGAGTTTTATTTGTATTTTACTAAATGCTTAACCGTTTTTTATTTTAGAGTGACAAATGAGATTTTTACTTTCACATTTTGTTTTCAACATAAAGACTTTCATTAATAAGTAATTTTTTCTACTACTGTGTCTGCCATTATGAACTTTAGTAATGAATCTTAATTTCTTACCCACAAAATGGGGATCATAACGGCTTCTTTATAGGATTCAAGACATAGAATAAATTTGGCAAGGTATGAAGTATAAGTAATATTTTAATTCTTATTCTAACTTATGACATTTCAGAAATTGGAGATATGAAGCAAATCTGATTTTTTTCCTTTGCTGGGGGAAGGAATCCTATCCCTTAAAATCTGTGTGAACCTGGGCGAGTTATCTAATCTTTTTGTATCTTCTTTAACAAACTAAAGCAAGAAATGTCTATCTTATAGGATCATTGGGAGGATTAATTGAATAATTGGTCAAGCACTTAAAACACTGGCTGTCTCACACTAAATGCTCAGTAACTGTTAGATATAAAAAATAATAAACCTTTATTAATAATAAAATGAATATTTCCAGGGGATCTATGTTGTTGTGTAGTTGTTATGTTGTCTGACTCTTTGTGACCCCATGGACTGTAGCACACCAGGCTCCTCTGTCCTCCTCTGTCTCCTGGAATTTGCTCAGATTCACACCCATTGAGTCAGTGATGCTATCTAACCACCTTTTCCTCTGCTCATCTTATTCCTCATCTTATCTTTTCCTTTTGCCTTCAATCTTTCAGAGCATCAGGGTCTTTTCCAATGAGCTGGCTCTTCACATCAGGTGGTCAAAGTATTGGAACTTCAGCTTCCCCTGTGACCCCATGGACTTTACAGTCCATGGAATTTTCCAGGCCAGAATACTGGAGTGGGTAACCTTTCCCTTCTCCAGGGGATCTTCCCAACCCAGGTATCAAACCCAGGTCTCCCACATTGCAGGCGGATTCTTTACCATCTGAGCCACAGGGGAAGCCCAAGAATACTGGAGTGAGTAGCTTATCCCTTCTCCAGAAGATCTTCCTGACCCAGGAATCGAACCAGGATCTCCTGCATTGCAGGTGGATTCTTTACCAACTGAGCTATTAGGGAATCCCCCCCACCCCGCCCCGCCCCGCAAAAGGACACACACTCGTGAGATTTTACTGCAAATTGTTCAGTGGACAATTAATTAGTTACAGATTAAATGTACAGACTTAATTTATAGTTAATATAGAATTAAATGAGGTGGAGAAGCCAAAATATAGTGTTACAACTTCCCAGGGTCATATTATCTTCTCTAGACTTCCATCTTGTGGTTTTTAAATTAAGTACAGTGTTGTTTCTGTGTCTGTGACACTTTCGTTGCACAGTTGGGTTTCTCCCTTCAGCTACCTGTACTACTCTCTGAATTTTATAATTATTGAATTATAATTATAACGCAAAATCAGCGAATTATAAAGAATTACACAAATAATCAAAGGGAACAATTTATTCTACTATTGTTTAAGAGTGTAAGACATTTACTTGCAAACAAAAGAATGAAAGATGAAGAATTAAAATCTTTTCCTCTTCCTCATTTTGTTCCCTACAAGCAGTAGTGATCATTGTTTCTTAGTGAGGTGATTTGGTGTTCCAGTGGTTCATTCTTCCATAGATGAGGAGACCACCCCAACCCCTACTCTTCCAAGAACAGAAATGTGGGTGACATGAGAACCCGTGGAGTGTGTGAGTCTGGATCAAAGAGGTCTTGAGCCAATGAAATAGACACAGACCTATTAGGTTATCAGTCAGAGAAACTAATACTGAAAATCATTGTATATTTCTGTAGTTTTGTCACTCTTGTCAACTTCAAAGTGTCAATTTGGAAGTAGCAGAAATTAAGTGTTTGGAATTGAGATCCCCAGAAAAATGACTAATAGAAATAAAAAATCTTCCAGTAATTTAGTGATTTTTAAAAGATATATAATTAGTATAAATAAATGTGAATATTTTATTAAAATGTAATAATACAAGAAATACAAATGCTGTAGATGTGAAAATTAGATTGCCACTTTTTTTTTTTTAACAGTGACAGACTATTATCTTGGGCTCCCAAATCACTGTGGACATTCACTGCAGCCCTGAAATTAAAAGACGCTTGCTCCTCGGAAGGAAAGCTATGAGACATTTTAACTGTAGTATAATCAAAATTATGAAACAGTACATAAAACTAGAAGGGAATACATTAATAATAAGAATGATTGCTTCCAGATGGTGGGGAAGGTTGGCTTTTCTGGATTTTATGTTTAATGTAATTTCAAAATTTTATAATTAACCATATTTCATTAATAATAAACAATTGCTAATTAAAATTGGTACATATTCATGAATTCAAACACACTGCCTTTTTCCTAATTTAGCAAACCAGTTTTAGATTTTCCTTTCTTTAATTTGAAGTTTTACCATGTTTGGAATAAATTGAATATTTTCACCATAAAAATTTCCAAATCAGTTTGGATCCTTATTTTCTGAAACATTTTTTGTATTTTCGGATATGTTTAGAGCATCCTTTAGAAAAGTTAGGGACTTCCCTGGTGGCTCAGATGGTACAGAATCCACCTCCAATGCAGGAGAGCATGGTTCGATCCCTGGGTTGGGAAGATCCTCTGGAGAAGGGAGGGGCTACCCACTCCAGTGTTCTTGCCTGGAAAATCCCATGCTCGGAGAAACCTGATGGCTACAGTCCATGGGGTCACACACACACGATCAGACCTGACTGAGCAACTAATACACTTCACTCAGCAATGTTATTAAATAAATACATTTACTGATTATCACTGTGCAAAATTTTTGTATCCCTAGCATCTGAAACTGTACCTGGCACACAGTAGATGATGTATATTGAATAAATTGAATATTGAATAAAGAAACAAGATTCCCTGCATCAATTTGTTTACTAAATCTTGTGGATTTTTTTTCTCAGAGTTGGCCCCTTCTCTCAATCCTTGAAGCTTCTGCTTCCATTAAAGTCCTCATTATCTCTCCCATTCTCCAAGTCACCTCTAACTTCCTTGCCTCCCTCCAGATACTGCTTTGTCCTTTTTTGCAGCTCTGAAGTTTTCAAATGAGTGGTGTACACTCACTTTGTTTCCTTTTAAAAAACAATTCTTTAAACTTTATTTTTAATTATGCAAGCAATACATGTACGAATTTTCTTCCTCTCAGAGGTACCTATGATTTTCAGTTTGTCTATGATCCTTGCAGAATTTTTCTATGCATTTATAACCTTAAATAAAGAGAGAGAGAAATGTTTGTTGTTTTATTGGGAAGAGGCAGATTTATACAGTGGCATCAGGATCTATGGGTCATTCTGCATTTGTTTTTTTCACTTAATACTATGTCCATGTGAATACATCTGAAAGTGAAAGTTGCTCAGTCGTGTCTGACACTTTGCGACCCCATGGACTGTAGCCTGCCATGCTTAAAACTGCCAAACTTACTTGGTACAGGTGGATGACTCTTGAGAGTCCTTTGGACTACAAGGAGATCAAACCAGTCGATCCTAAAGGAAAGTGAAAATGAAGTCGCTCAGTCGGGTCTGACTCTTTGCAACCCCGTGGACTGTAGCCTACCAGGCTCCTCCCTCCATGGGATTCTCCAGGCAAGAGTACTGGAATGGGTTGCCATTTCCTTCTCCAGGGGATCTTCCCGACCCAGGGATTGAACCCGGGTCTCCCACATTGTAGACAGACACTTTACCGTCTGAGCCACCAGGGAAGTCCCTAAAGGAAAGCAGCCCCAAACATTCATTGGAAGGACTGATACTGAAGCTCCAATACTTTGACCACCTGGTGAGAAGAGCTAACTCATTGGAAAAGACCCTGATGCTGGGAAAGATAGAAGGCAAAAGGAGAAGGGGGTGGCAGAGGATGAGATGGTTAGATAGCATCACCAACTCAATGGACATGAATTTGAGCAAACTCCAGGAGATAGCGAAGGAGAGGGAAGTCTGGTGTGCTGCAGTCCATGGTGTTGCAAAGAGCTGAACATAGTGACTGAACAACAGCAACATTTAGATTGTTTAAAATCTTTAATCTTTGACCAATGCTGCAGTGAGCATCCTTTCTGGATGCTTTTCCTGAACATGTACAATTGTTTCTCTAGACTGTATACCTAAAAGTAGAACTGTTGGGTCATAAGATATTCACATTTAAAATTTTAAAAGATACCCCCAAATGTGCCCTCTAAAAAAGCCTTTATCAATTTACACTGCAACCAACATGAATGAGATTATTGAATATTATGCCATGTTTTGTGTGTATTTGATGGATAAAAAATATTTCATTGTTTCATTTTGCATTTCCCTAAACACTTGGTGAAGTTAGCTGATGTTTGGAAGGAAGGTGCTAACCGACTTTTTAAAAAATATTTTTCCCTCCAAAAAATGTCCTTGCCAAAATCAAAATTTAACAAATTTTTTTCTTCATTCATTTTTTTCAGCCAGCCAAGCCAGAGACTTGCTGTCAAAGATGCTAGTGATTGACCCAGCGAAAAGGATATCAGTGGATGACGCCTTACAACATCCATACATCAATGTCTGGTATGACCCTGCTGAAGTGGAGGCGGTAAGGTTTAGGTTTATTTTATTTTCTTTCCACAAACAAATCATAGTAACTGGGTGCTCCATGGTGTGCACTGAAAGAGAGTTAGAATCCAAAAGAATTCTCAAAGGGCCTTCATAAAATTGCTAAGTCACAAAGCTACTACCTTCCCTTCTAAAAGTTATTTTCTTCAACTTATGTTTTGAGTTGCATTTCTTTTTCAGGATTTCCTATGTGAGATGGTGATTCAATCCAACACCTTGGCTATTCATGACATGCTTCCACTAGTTTTTGTTAAATTATTAATACCACCAGTATCTCCTTATGTTTAATGATCAGTCTCTCTTGATGCAAACTAAGTAACAAAAAATGTAATAGAGGATAAGTCTCTTTGCCTCTCTTCCAATCAGGTGCCTGGTTTTAATAAACTGTGGTACTAAGAACATTTATTCTTTTTAATTAACTTATTTATTTTAATTGAAGGATAATTAATTTATAATACCATGATGCTTTTGCCATACATCCATGTGAATCAGTCACAGGTGTACATGTGTTCCCCTATCTTGACCCCCGCTCCCACATCACTCCCCACCCCATCCCTCTCGGTTATCCCAGAGCACTGGCTTTGGGTGCCCTGCTTCATGCATCGAACTTGTACTTGTCATCTGTATTACATATGGTAATGTACATGTTTCAATGCTGTTCTCTCAAATCATCCCACCCTTCCCTTCTCCCACTGAGTCAAAAAGTCTGTTCTTAACATCTGTGTTTCCTTTGCTGCCTGGTGTGTAGGATCATCATTATTGTCTTTCTAAATTCCATATATTTGTGTTAATATACAGTATTTGTCTTTCTCTTTCTGACTTACTTCACTCTATATAATAGAGTTTCATCCACCTCATTAGAACTGATTCAAATAGATTCCTTTTTATAGCTGAGTAATATTCCATTGTGTATATGTACCACAACTTCCTTATCCATTCATCTGCCGATGGACATATAGATTGGTTCCATGTCCTAGCTATTTTAAAAAGTGTTGCAATGAACAATGGGGGTACATGTGTCTCTTTCAGTTCTGGTTTCCTCAGGGTGTATGCCCAATAGTGGGATTGCTGGATCATATGGCAGTTCTATTTCCAGTTTTTTTAGGAATCTCCACACTGTTCTCTCAAGTGGCTGTACCAGATTGCCTTCCCACCAACAGTGTAAGAGGGTTCCCTTTTCTCCACACCTTCTTCAGCATTAACTGTTTGTAGCCTTTTCGATGATGGCCTTTCTGATCGGCATGAGATGATACCTCATTGTGGTTTTGATTTGTATTTCCCTAGCTGAGCACTGAAGAATTGATGCTTTTGAACTGTGGTGTTGGAGAAGACTCTTGAGAGTCCCTTGGACTGACAGAATTATGAGTGATGTTGAGCATCTTTTTCATGTGTTTATTAGCCATCTGCATATCTCCTTTGGAGAAATGTCTGTTTAAGTCTTTTGCCCACTTTTTGATTGGGTTGTTTGATTTCCTGGTCTTGAGCTGCACAAGCTCCCTTGTATATTTTGGAGATTAATTCTTTGTCAGTTGTTTCATTTACTGTTGTTTTCTCCCATTCTGAAGGCTTTCTTTTCACTTTGACTATAGTTTCCTTCATTGTGCAAAAGCAAAACATTTAGATTATAAAGTTTTTACTAGGCCACTGGTGCCCTCGTGAAGCTTTGCATAAATTATATGAGAAAAAATGGGTATTTCAATAAGGCCACTGTCTCAGGTTGGTTCTAAGTGGACTGCCATAGGAAGGTATATCTCCATACTTTCCATCGAGACATAGTATAAGAATCTTCTCAGAAGCATAACTCTGTAATTTTTTGCCTATCTCCTTTTCTCTGAGTAGATCCAGGGCTGCTCAGGAAACAGGGCTATTGTTTTGCCCATGTGGGTTCAATAGGCCTCCCAATAGGAATGTCCTTCTGTCCCTCTTTTAAACTTTACTACCAACAGTTTTTACCTTCTCCCATCAAAATCTCACATTCTTTGAAAACTTATGCTAAATGATCTCATTTCCCTTTAGTACCTTTCATAGTACCTTCAAATTACTTTGTTTGAGTTGGTCATTTATTTTCCATTTGAAATACTCTTTCTATTTGTTTTCTTGTGAACTTCACTATACACAAAGATATTCTGGCCCAGCTAAAGCTTGCTTTTTTTGGCTTTTTTTGTTCTGCTTCACTGTGTCAGAGATGCTAGGTTCAAGCTGGCATTAATTCTCATCCCTTCTTCATTGGGCAATTGAGAGCTGAAGGATGAGAATAAACATCAGATAGAATCGAACTTTATAGACATGATATTAAAAAAGCAACTTTTCATAGTAACCCAGTTCTTAAGCATTACAAAATTTCTGAGAAAATAATTCAGTGATAAATGACTTTCCTGTATGGGAACTGAGATATAACATTCTAACATTTTCTTAAGACCTTCTTTCTTAAGCAGCTTTACAATGATGATGAAATTTTAATTTGCTTCAAATTAATTTTAGTCACTTTACAAAATTTTGTTGTTGTTCAGTCAGTCAGATGTGTCCAACTCTTTGCAACCCTATGGACTGCAGCATACCAGGCTTCCCTGTCCTTCACCTTCTCTCAGAGCTTGTTGAAACTCATGTACATCGAGTTGGTGATGCCATCCAATCATCTCATCCTTTGTAATCCCCTTCTCCTCTGGCCTGTATTTCTATTTTACATGTTTTCTAAAGGATGCATGAGCTTCCCTGGTAGTTCAGCTGGTAAAGAATCTGCCTGCAATGCAGAAGACCCTGGTTTGATTCCTGGGTTGGGAAGATCCCCTGGAGGAGGGCAAGGTAACCCACTCCAGAGAATCCCTATGAACAGAGGAGTCTGGCAGGCTACAGTCCATGGGGTTGCAAAGAGTCGGACATGACTGAATAACTAAGCACGGCACAGCACAAATGATACACAGCCATACAGTTTGATGAGTAAAACCAATACTATAGCCTCAACACTTGGAAGCAAATCTTTTCTCCTAAACTCATAATGTAAGAATCATTGCAATCACTGCAGATGGTGATTGCAGCCATGAAATTAAAAGATGCTTACTCCTTGGAAGAAAAGTTATGACCAACCTAGATAGTATATTCAAAAGCAGAGACATTACTTTGCCGACTAAGGTCCGTCTAGTCAAGGCTATGGTTTTTCCAGTGGTCATGTATGGATGTGAGAGTTGGACTGTGAAGAAGGCTGAGCACCAAAGAATTGATGCTTTTGAACTGTGGTGTTGGAGAAGACTCTTGAGAGTCCCTTGGACTGCAAGGAGATCCAACCAGTCCATTCTGAAGGAGATCAGCCCTGGGATTTCTTTGGAGGGAATGATGCTGAAGCTGAAACTCCAGTACTTTGGCCACCTTGTGTGAAGAGTTGACTCATTGGAAAAGACTCTGATGCTGGGAGGGTTTGGGGGCAGGAGAAGGAGGGGACGACAGAGGATGAGATGGCTGGATGGCATCACCGACTCGACGGACGTGAGTCTGAGTGAACTCCGGGAGTTGGTGATGGACAGGGAGGCCTGGCGTGCTGAGATTAATGGGGTTGCAAAGAGTCGGACACGACTGAGCAACTGAACTGAACTGAACTCAAAGAGTTTTAAAGATGTGTACACAGAATGTAGCAAATGAACCCTTGATACTACCTATTTATTTCCAATTTATTCTTATGTGAATTTGCAGTTGATTTTTTTCTAGACTTTCAACTCAGTTTAGTTCAGTTCAGTTCAGTTGCATAGTCATCTGACTCTTTGCAACCCCATGGACTTCCCTGTGCATAACCTACTCCCCGAGTTTGCTCAAACTCATGTCCACCAAGTCAATGATGCCATCCAACCATCTTGTCCTCTGTTGTCCCCTTCTCCTCCTGATTTCAACCTTTCCCAGCATCAGGGTCTTTTCTAAAGAGTCAGTTCTTTGCATCAGATGGCCAAAGTATTGGAACTTCAGCTTCAGATCAGTCCTTCCAATGCATATTCAGGACTGATTTTCTTTAGGATTGACTAGTTTGATCTCCTTGCAGTCCAAGAGACTCTCAGAAGTCTTTTCCAACTCCACAGTTCAAAATCATCAATTCTTCAGTGCTCAGCTTTCTTTATGGTCCAACTCTCACATCTGTACATGACTATTGGAGAAACCATAGCTTTGACTTAGATAGACCTTTGTTGGTAAAGTAATGTCTATGCTTTTTAATATGCTGTCTAGGTTGGTCATAGCTGTTCTTCCAAAGAGCAAGCGTCTTTTAATTTCATGGTTGCAGTCACCATCTGCAGTGATTTTGGAACCCAAGAAAATAAAGTCTCTCACTTTTTCCATTGTTTCCACATCTATTTGCCATGGAATAATGGGACCAGAGGCCATGATCATCGTTTTTTGATTGTTGAGTTTTAAGCCAGCTTTTTCACTCTCCTCTTTCACCTTCATTAAGAGGCTCTTTAGTTCCTGCTTGCTTTCTGCCATTAGGGTGGAATCATCTGCATACCTGAGGTTACTGACATTCCTTCCTGGCAATCTTGATTCCAGCTGATGCTTCATCCAGCCTGGCATTTCTCATGATGGACTCTGCATATAAGTTCAATAAGCAGAGGGTTAATATACAGCCTTGACGTAGTCCTTTCCCAGTTTTGAACCAGTCCAGGTTTCCCTCTGGTTCTAACTGTTGCTTCTTGACCTGCATACAGGTTTTGCAGGAGGCAGGTAGGGGGTCTGGTATTCCCATCTCTTAAAGAATTTTCCACAGTTTGTTGTAACCCACACAGTCAAAGGCTTTAGCGTAGTCAGTGAAACAGAAGTAGATGTTTTTATGGAATCCTCTTGCTTTTTCTATGACCCAACAGGTGTTGGCAATTTTATCTCTGGTTCTTCTGCCTTTTCTAAGTAAAATCCCTAAAATTAAATATTCTCAGTTTAATTCTAATGCTCTTAAAACGGAAAAAAAACTAGTGTTCTTACAACTAAAAACTAGAATCTCTTCCAATCTCTCATTCTTGGGAAATACTTCAAATATATTCCTGGCATAGAATGAAATAATGAAATAAATAAGAGAAAGTATGATGTAGATATATGTGAAAATTAAGCATGAGTTTTTTCTCTGATGATTTTTGAGGTTATGCTGATGAAATTTTAGATAAACATAAATTATTTGAAATTACTGCTCAGTTATTTTGATAGCTGGAATCATGTTGCATATATATTTTTCCTTATATGTAATGTAATGTGTATAATAGGTTTTTAATGGATTGTGGCCTAGAGTTTAATTGGAGTCATAAAGTCTGTATTTGTAATTCACTTGTAATTATGTTGCCTATAAAAGAGACAGTTGCTTAGAATCTATAACAGTATATTAATGAATAGTTTCAATGGGTTTTTAAATTAATTTTATCTTCTTATGAAAAATTCCTCTCAAGTATAGAAAGATCAAATTTAGGGTACTTATAAGGCTAGAATCTTTTTCTCAGTCATTTCAATATTGCCAAAGTAAGCATCTTTGGAGGAAAAGAGGGGCAAGTAGAGGGAAATAAAGGAGAAAGTGCAAAAGAATATGATGTCTTCAGGAAAAATAGAGGTAGAGAAATGCTACGTGTATTAATCAGTTAATCATACTACAAGCTATCTTATCACATTTCCAAAAGTGCCAAACTACCAAACTGAAAAGCAGAGTGCATATGAATGCTGTCATAATGCGAAGAGAGAAAATTATTCATGTAACAATGAAGTTGAAAGTGTAAAAAGGTGAATGTCAAGGTTAATATTCATTTCTTTGTATAACAGAACATCAAATTTGAAGTCAGATCTGTTCAGATTATTAGCAAGTTCTTATTCAAGTAATGTTCAGAGCAACAGAAATATGTTCCTCAAACACAAAGGGCACACTTACTGTCAATACTTTTTCAGGAAACGATTGGGAGGTATTCTCGCTTTCAGTATTCATTAAGAAGAGTTCAGTATCAGACATAAATGCCATTTAGTTGAGTTGTTTGCATCATCACAGATGTGGAAAGATGCATTAGGTTTAAATTCCTGTTCTGTCACTTACAAGCTGGGCTAGTTTAAGTTTCTTGTCTCAACTCTGTTTTCTTAACTAGGAATGGAGAACAATCATACATATTGTAGCATGTTCTTCAGGAATTTAGAGTTAATGTAGATAAAGTACTTTGTACAGTGCTTGGTAGCCAGTAAATATCACACAAATTCTTATTCTCATAATCATTACTATTAGTATTATGATTTTTACTTGCATGCCTTTGCTATGTGTGGGGTGTGTGTGTGTGTGTGTGTGTGTGTGTGTGTGTTAGTCACTCAGTCGTGTCCAACTCTGCAGCCCCATAGACTGTAGGCTGGCAAACTCCTCTGTCCATGGGATTCTCCAGGCAAGAATACTGGAGTGAGTTGCCATTTCCTTCTCCAGGGGATCTTCCCGACTCAGGGGTCGAACCCAGGTCTCCTGCATTGCAGGCAGATTCTTTACTGGCTGAGCCATCAGGGAAGCCTGCTCAAGCCTTTGCTACCTTTTGATATTCAGAAAAATAGATATATTTGGTGAAAAAGAGGAGCTGTTCAAGAAACTATAGAAATACTCTACATTTTAAGAAAATCACTAAAATCCATCTAGTTCCTGTAAGATTTTAAATAGTTGGCTTTTATTTCTTTCTTTATTTTGCTGAGGTAGACCTTCCAAGTGTAAGAAAATCCAATGCCATTAATTTAAGCCAACATAAAGACAAATTATGGGGCTTCCCAGGTGACTAGGTGATAAAGAATTCACCTGCCATTGCAGAAGATGCTGGTTCAGTCCCTGGGTGAGAAGATTTCCCTGGAGTAGGAAATGGCAACTCACTCCAGTATTATTGCCTTGAAAATTCCATGGACAGAGGAGCCTGGTGGGCTACAGTCCATGGGGTCACAAAGAGTCAGACACAACTGAGAATGCAAGCATGCATGCAAAGATAAATTACATTGTTTACAAATATTCATTATAACTATTGGTATCTTTAAGAAACTAGCATATAGTCAGGGCAATTTTAGGGAATCAGCTTGACATTTTCTCTGTGCTCTGTTGGAGGGAAATACAGAGACAGTAGGGATCAGCTGCCTTGTTTCTTATCCGATTCCTGAGTTTAGAGACCCTGCTAGGATATAAGGTGACTCTCCTTGCAACCCCTGAGAATAGGCATATGGATACACGTTAGGAGGACTTTTGTGAACTGCAAGCTAAGGAGGAGTCAATTAACTCTGTCTCAGGGTATATAAAAAAGTAACTTAAGAAGAGGATGAAATGTGACCTTTTTTTTTTTAAACATAGTTTTAACTTTTTCAGAAACTTCTGAGCACCCTATGGAAGCTCATGAGTATAGGAAACTTACTAAGGGCTTCTGTAATTCTTCTGTGTTTGGAGGAGGGATGGGAGGAAGGAGGGAGGGGGAGGACGATGCAGGGGAGGAAGAAGGGAGGAAGAAATGTTTGGCCACCAAACCAAAGACATCCAAACTCAAAGGCATCATCATAGGACTTCCCTGGTGGTCCAGTGGCTAAGACTCCATGTTCACAATGCAGGGGGCCCAGGTTCGATCACTGCTCAGGGAGCTAGATCCCACATGCTGCAACTAAGAGTTCACATGCCACAACAAAGATCCCAGAGGAGCCAAATAAATAAATACTCAAAGTAATCATCATGAGGATCTCAATTAGGAAATTACCATGTTAGAGAAGGACATCCATTTCTCAATTCATGATAAAAAGGAAGGCTTCTGACCTGATACTAGAACTGTTGTCTCAGGGGGTACTGCTCCTGGGGGCCAGGCTCATGGCCAACCGTGATCAGGCCCACTGTTGGAAGGCTCTGTCTCTGAGAAGCCCAGATACAGTCCTAAATGGTCAAAACATCACTCTGGGAATCTGGACAGAGGGACAGGTTGAACCAGTCAGGCAGCTGGTATCTGAGAATTCTGCCCTCCAGTTGGCAAGCCACAGATACTTGACCATATAGAGGAGGAGTGGCAGGCAACCCAAACCTTCTGCCTGGAGATTGAGTCAAAGTGACAGGAGAAAATGCTGGAACAGAGGCTTGAAACATGGGCCTCAGCTGAGGATGGACTAGAGAGAGAGGTTGGGAATACAAATATACCTGCCATCCATATAGAGATCAAGGGGAAAGGTGTGGCTAATCCAATCCAGTGTCAGTGGAGTGTGATTAGGGAAGCAAAGCCAGTGCTGAGATTATTTGTTACTTCTTATCTAATTCAAGATTAATTTGGGAATTGGGACAAGGCTGTGTGGGAATTTAATCTACCTATATAGACTCTAAGTTAAACAACCTGGTTGTCAGCTCTCCAGCGAGAGAATAACCTGGGAAACAGAGTAATACTTACATGTATTAGTGCTGAAGTTCAATTAAAATAAGCATGGTGAAAATGTAAGCCCAGAATAGTCAGTACTGTTACAAATTTACTGTTTATAACATAAGGTAATTAATAGAGCATTAAATGTTTTATTAATATTTACTATTACATTGCTCTAGGGATTATGTTATTTTTGTGAGCAGTGAAAGTATAGGAACAAGCTAACCTGACTATTATAAACTCTTTTACTGCAAGACCATCATAGATATCATGCTCTTTGAGCAGTGTTCAGCTCAGTTCAGTTCAGTCGCTCAGTCGTGTCTGACTCTTTGCGACCCCATGAATCGCAGCACACCAGGCCTCCCTGTCCATCACCAACTCCTGCAGTTCACTCAAACTCATGTCCATCGAGTCAGTGATGCCATCCAATCATCTCATCCTCTGTCATCCCCTTCTCCTCCTGCCTCCAATCCCTCCCAGCATCAGAGTCTTTTCCAATGAGTCAACTCTTTGCATAAGGTGGCCAAAGTACTGGAGTTTCAGCTTCAGCATCATTCCCTCAAAAGAAATCCCAGGGCTGATCTCCTTCAGCATGGACTGGCTGGATCTCCTTCCAGTCCAAGGGGCTCTCAAGAGTCTTCTCCAACACCACAGTTCAAAAGCATCAATTCTTCGGCACTCAGCTTCCTTCACAGTCCAACTGTCACATCCATACATGACCACTGGAAAAACCATAGCCTTGACTAGACGGACCTTAGTCGGCAAAGTAATGTCTCTGCTTTTGAATATACTATCTAGGTTGGTCATAACTTTTCTTCCAAGGAGTAAGTGTCTTTTAATTTCATGGCTGCAGTCGCATCTGCAGTGTTACTCTCTGACATTGTTTTATTTATCTTGTCTGCCTTTGTATCTTATTGGTCATTACCAAAGTGAGCACATGGAAGAGATGACCAACCATACAGGAAATATGCACTCTTTTTAATCTTTTTGTGACATAGATATGTAAATTTTAATGTTGTATATGTCTAGAAATTTATTCAAGGTAAATCTTAATTGAGAGCTTAAAGGTCATTGTAGAATGTTTTCATGCTACAGTTCATCCAATAGCAGCATCCAGAATATCAACTCTACAATTACAAACAGCGACAGGCACACAGATCAGAAACCATGAGGAGGAGAGTAGAATAGGGCTAGGTATGGAATCAGAAAGCATTGAAAAGAGAATCAGAAGCCTGTGTTAAAGTAGCACAGATTCCAGAGCTTGGTGTGAGGGCTGGCTTAGATGTGAACAAATCACCTAGGGCAGGGCAGGCACATCAGACCACTTCAGGAGAAACATGTACTCTAAGGTCAGAGGTCTGAGCAGATACCACCCTACAGGGCATTTATACAGAGGTAAAGATAAGAACATTTTCTGATCATAGGGCAAAAGTCAAGAGCAGATATGCTTTTCTCTCTCTCTCTCCTTTTAAATTGTAACCATATTTAACTGTACAGTTCAGTGGCACCAAGTACATTCACATTGTTGTACAACTCTCACCATCATCTATCTCCCGAATTTGTCACCTTCCTACACTGCAACTCTGTCTCCATTAAAGATTAACTCCTCATCTCCCTCACCCTCCCCACTCCAACTCCACCTTCTGGTCCCGGGCATCTACCAATGTGCTTCCTGACTCTATGAATTTGACTTTCTGTCATTGTTCAGTCACTTAGTCATGTCCGACTTTTTGTGATCCCATGGATGGCAGCACTCCAGGCTTCCATGTCTTTCACCATGTCCCAGAGTTTGTTCAAACTCATGTCAGGATGGATGGCATCACTGACTCGATGGACATGAGTCTGAGCAAACTCCAGGAGTTGGTGATGGACAGGGAAGCTTGGCATGCTGCAGTCCATGGGGTTGCAAAAAGTCGGACATGACTGAGCAACTGAAATGAACTGAACTGAACATGTCCATTGAGTTGGTGATGTCATCCAACCATCTCATCCTGTGTTGTTCCCTTCTCCTTCTGCCTTCAATATTTCCCAGCATCAGGGTCTTTTCCAGTGAGTTGACTGTTCGCATCTGGTAGCCAAATTATTGGAGCTTCAGCTTCAACATCAGTCCTTCCAATGAATATTCAGAGATGATTTCCTTTAGGATTGACTGGCTTGATCTTGCAGTCCAACGGACACTCATGAGTTTTTTCCAGCACTATATAGTCCCATCACTTCATGGGAAATAGATGGGGAAACAGTGGAAACAGTGTCAGACTTTATTTTTGGGGGCTCCAAAATCACTGCAGATGGTGACTGCAGCCATGAAATTAAAAGACGCTTACTCCTTGGAAGGAAAGTTATGACCAACCTAGAGAGCATATTCAAAAGCAGAGACATTATTTTGCCGACTAAGGTCTGTCTAGTCAAGGCTATGATTTTTCCAGTGGTCATGTATGGATGTGAGAGTTGGACTGTGAAGGAAGCTGAGTGCCGAAGAATTGATGCTTTTGAACTGTGGTGTTGGAGAAGACTCTTGAGAGTCCCTTGGACTGGAAGAAGATTCAGCCAGTCCATGCTGAAGGAGATCAGCCCTGGGATTTCTTTTGAGGGAATGATGCTGAAGCTGAAATTCCAGTACTTTGGCCACCTCATGCGAAGAGTTGACTCATTGGAAAAGACTCTGATGCTGGGAGGGATTGAGGGCAGGAGGAGAAGGGGATGACAGAGGATGAGATGGCTGGATGGCATCACTGACTCAATGAACGTGAGACTGAGTGAACTCTGGGAATTGGTGATGGACAGGGAGGCCTGGCGCGCTGCGATTCATGGGGTCGCAAAGAGTCAGACACGACTGAGCAACTGAACTGAACTGATATAGTTTGAAGGCATCAATTCTTCAACACTCAGCCGTCTTTATTATGGTCCAACTCTCACATCCATGCATGACCATTGGAAAAACCATAGCTTTGACTGTATACACCTTTGTCAGCAAAATAACACCTCTGTTTTTTAATATGTTGTCTGGATTTGTCATAGCTTTTCTTAAAAGGCCACATTGGGTTTGCCCCTGCTCACGGCGTGTGTGCTTTCCATGTCTACACTGCTTAGGTGCTAGGTTGCTCTGCCAGGAACTGTCTGAGGCCAGCCCTGGGTTGTATGCACTTTCCAGGTCTAAGCTGCTCAGGTTCAGGTAGTTGGGTAGTCCTCAGAGGCACAGACTCGGTTGTGCCTGCGTTTTGTGCCCTTCCCAGATCCAAGCAGCTCAGGTGACCAGGTGTTCGGCGAGCGCAGTCTCTGCGACTTATCACCTCCCCTGTCCCTGCCGCTTGTTTTTCTGGGTGTACAACCAGCGCACCTTCTCAGGCGGATGTTGACTGTCCAGAATCCCAAGAAGTCTTGGTTAGTAACGAAGCCTGCTTGCAGTTTGGTAGATGATGCCTCTCTGGGGCCGCGACTGCCCCCTTCCAGCTCTGGCTGCCCTCTCCTGCCCGTCACTGGAGGGGGATGGCTGGTCTGCAGCCGACTAGCTCTGCTCAGTCCTTTGTTTTGTGAGTGGGCCTGATGGTGTCTTAGGTTAGGGCTTTTCACGTGGTAGTTATCCCACAGTCTGGTTTGCTAGCCCAAGCAACCTTATTTCCCTCAGGTTGCCCTCGGGGCATTCAGGCCGGGTCCTTACTCTAAGCAATGCAGCTCGCACCTCCCTGCCCAGACCCCGCTTGCTAGTGGCGGATGCAGGCATCAGCACTGCTTCTCCACTGGGGGAGTTACTATTGGGCACAGTAATCTGTGGGTTTTAATTATTTATTTATTTTTCCTCCCAGGTATGTTGACCTCTGTTGTTCCAAGGCTCGCCACAGACTCGGCATTGAGAGTGTTTCCTGGTGTTTGGAAACTTCTCTCTTTTTTAAGACTCCCTTCCCAGGATGGAGCTCTGTCCCTACCTCTTTTGTCTTTTTATCTTTTATATTTTTTCCTACCTCCTTTTGAAGACAACAGGCTGCTTTTCTGGGTGCCTGATGTCCTCTGCCGGCATTCAGAAGTTGTTTTGTGGAATTTTCTCAATGTTCAAATGTTCTTTTGATGAATTTGTGGGGGAGAAAGTGGTCTCCCTATCCTATTCCTCTGCCATCTTAGGACCACCCCCCCCATTTTTTGAATGTTGAGTTTTAAGCTAGCTTTTTCACTCTCCTCTTTCACTTTCATCAAGAGGCTCTTCAGTTCCTTTTCATTTTCTGCCATTAGGGTGGTATCACCTGCATATCTGAAGTTACTGATATGTCTCCTGGCATTCTTGATTCCAGCTTGGGCTTCATCCAGCCAGGCATTTCACATTATGTATTCTGCATATAAGTTAAATAAGAAAGGTGACAATATGCAGCCTTGATGTACTCCTTTTCCAATTTAGAACCAGTCCATGGTTCCATGTCTGATTCTAACTGTTGCTTCTTGATCTGCATACAGGTTTTGCAGGAGGCAGGTAAGGAGGTCTGGTATTACCATCTCTTAAAGAATTTTCCAGTTTGTTGTGATCCATACAGTGAAAGGCTTTAGCATAGTCAGTGAAGCAGAAGTACATGTTTTTCTGGAACTCTCTCGATTTTCCTATGATCCAATGTTTGTTGGCAATTTGATATCTGGTTCCTCTGCCTTTTATAAATCTAGCTTGTAAATCTGGAAGTTCCCCATTCACTAGGAGTCAGCTTGAAGGATTTTGAGCATTACCTTGCTACCATGTGAAATGATTGCAGTTGTGCTGTAGTTTGAACATTCTTTGATGTTGCCTTTCTTTGGGATTGGAATGAAAACTGATTTTTTTCCAGACTTGTGGCCAGTGTTGAGTTTTCCAGATTTGCTGGCATATTGAGTGCAGCACTTTAACAACATCATCTTTTAGAGTTTAAAATAGCTTAGCTGGAATTCCATCATCTCCACCAGCTTTGTTCATAATGATGCTTCCTAAGGTTCACTTGACTTCGCACTCCAGGATGTCTGGCTCTAGGTGAGTGATCACACCATTTGGTTATCTGGGCCATTAAGATCTTTTTTGTATAGTTCTACTATGTAATCTTGCCACCTCTTCTTCATATCTTCTGCTTCTGTTAGGTCCGTATCATTTCTGTCCTTTATTTTGCCCATCTTTGCATGAAATACGCCCTTGGTATCTCTAATTTTCTTGAAGAGATCTCTGGTCTTTCCCATTCTATTGTTTTTCTCTATTTCTTTGCATTGATCACTTAGGAAAGCTCTTTTATCTCTCCTTGCTATTCTCTGGAACTTAGCATTCAGATGGATATACTTTTCCTTTTCTCCTCTGCCTTCTACTTCTTTTTTTTTTCTCAGCTATTTGTAAGACCTCCTCAGAAGCTTTTTTGCATTTCTTTGATTAGGCACACTTATACTGCAGAGGAGAAGACTCTGGCTTCTTACCAGGAAATCATGAATACTATGCCAACCTGAGTGTCTTGGCAAGAGAGCATTTCTCATTGGGTTTTCAACAGAATATGTGTACTCCCTTGTGTACGTTGGTATCACTTTTTAGTTGTTTGTTGTGTGGCTGAGGAGGAGCCTGCAGTTTGTGGAGCCAACGCTAGACAGCCCATGCATGGGGACATGAGGGACTCAGCCATCTGTTTTCCTTTAGGTTGTTTTCATGCTACCTTTTTGTTGCCAAGCAGGTAAAACACACCAAAAAAGGCCACTCTGTCATTCTTTCTTCTCATTCTCTTCTTGGTTGGTTCTTTGTTCTTTGTCTTTTCTTCTCTTATTAGCCCGTTTTCTTTATCCAGCTCCTACAGAGTTATTCACATTTGTTTTGATTATTTATTAACAATTTAGTATTTATTCACTCTGTAAATATTTATTAAGCCCAAACTGTGTGTCCCTCACTGACCTAGCTTCTGGTGATTCAGCAGTGAATTAAAAACAAAACAAAACAAAAATAGTGCCTGCTTTTACTGATCTTCTATTTCTCTTAAATATATCTTGAATATTCATTTAATAGCTAATGAAGATTTTTATTGATTGGGAATTTTATAACTTATCATCTCTGGACCTGAATGACTCCAAATGTGGGTTATCTACCTTACTTGACTATTTAACTTGTTTAGTATGTAAGATTCTGAATGCAAGAAGAATCTGTAATAGTTGTCCTTCAACGTTAATCAGGAATAACTAGATAGCAATGACCATCTTCCAATCCTTGACCTGATGTGCGTCAGTTACTTTGAAACCTGTTTAACAAATTATGATAGTCTATCTCTAGCTATGATATTAAAAAAACTATTTGACTTTGAATACAAATCAGTGTCCAATGTATGTTTTAGTAACTGTAACACATAGATTATTATTGAATAATCAAAGAATCCTGAAGTTGTCATACTAAGTAAAGACTTCATGTGTAGTTTAAAGGTTCATCTATAAATATATTGGCTATCTGGGGCCTTCCAAACAATTCAAGTTATTGAGGATGATGGTGGGAAATTATTCTCCTTTTCTACTTCTAATTCTCCTGAATATATAGTAAAAGCTAGTATTATTTGATTACAAATATCATGTATTAACTTTTTCTATTACTTACTTCATGAATGAGTTGTTGTTCATATTATCTTTATCTTCACTAACTATGGTTTAACCAGCTATCTTCTACCAAATTCTCTTGAGTCCATAAACGTTCCTAAAACAATGTGGTAAAGAATAGGCTTATAAATATTTTCATTTATAAATGCATTAAATGCATTCTGCAAGACTCAGAATGAATGTAAATTTAGGAATGAGAAAAATGTGAGCCACTGTGAATATGAACTTGATGCGCCTCATGTTCAAAGAGTCCCTCAACAGTTTACATTTTGGTGATAAACCACTGAATAAGAGGTATATGTGTTTGCTTCAAATATTTTACAATCTCTTTACTAATTCAGTGAGTCTAACACCATTAAACATGAAGTATCTAGAAGAGATGATATAAAAGAGTTATAAATGAAAACAACTCTCTATATAGGCTGTGTCTCTCCTATTGAGGGGAAAGGAGATTAAAGTCTTTGTAACTGACATTTCTCTTTGGTGAGTAATATCAAAAGGTTAGGCCATATCTTCAAGACAGCTTCTGAATAAGTAATCAATCTGAAATTCAGAAACCACTGTTTTTTGTTTCCTGATTTTGCCTGGGGAATATAGACACATGCTTAAAGGGTTAATGGGTGTTACTTTTTTTTTTGCCTTTAGTGTGCCTGAAATAGAAGCCAGTTTGAATATGAAGTTTATGATATAAAATTTAATAAAAACTCTCCACTATTAATACAAAGAAAGAACTTTTACGTATATAAGTAAACATGCGTGCATGTTTGGTTGCTTCAGTAGTGTTTGATTCTTTGAAATCCTATGGACTGTAGCCCACCAGGCTCCTCTTTCCATGGGATTGTCCAGGCAAGAATACTAGAGTGGGTTGCCATGCCCTCCTCCAGGGGATTTTCCTGACCCAGTGATCAAACCCGCATCTCTTACATCTCCTGCACCAATGTAATAAGATAACTAGTGTCTCTTAACATTTAATGGACAAAAAGCCTTCAGTGCTTTTCTTTAAAGGAAAAAAGACTATACGACACTATGTCTCTGACTATGACCTGGGATTTTACTGGTGATATTATTACTAGTTTGCTTCTTGATGTTAGGTACACTCACTTTTGGTATGAAAAAAAAAAATCCTTTTACTTTTCTTTAGATAATTTCAATCATGTTGTTGTCTCCCCTTGGATTAAAATTTGGAAAACTTATAGAGTTTTTCTTTTCTTATTTGCAACTAGACATAGTGCTATATGTAATAAAGAATATAAATTGAATTTTCCATGAAAGTCCTGGGAGATTGTATAAAGGAAATTGTTCTCAAAAAAGATTTTCACATTGTCTCTAGCATTTTAAGAATATCAAAAATGATAAGTTCTCTTAAATATGTTCATAAGTAGGGTAAACTGCCATTTCAGAGGGAGGAAAGAATAATTTACAATGGTTCCTCAAATGCCTAACATCATGGGTTTCATTTCCTTAGTATGTTAGCATGCATTATGTGTTTTAAGTGTGACAATCAGTCTAAATGCTTCCCAAGCATTTGTCACTAGTCTGGTCTATAATTTGGGTTCAGGTCACTTGTGACCTTTTGCTGTTTTTTGTTTTTACTGTGTGATGTTGTAAGGTGAAACATTTTTATTCTATTCATTCCATTCTAAAATTGCCATCATTTAAATTCTTTTTTTTCCAGACTAAATGTTCCTCTGAATTCTTTTCAATATGATTTATTCTACTCACAGGGAGTTATTAAATTGGCTGAATCCTTCTCTCAGCTGTTCTCTCCATCTGTCCTGACACAAGGACTACCTCTTTCAGTCTTATGATTTCTTATTATTGCAGCAGGCATCACGCTGGGAAAAAGCTAGTGCGACTCCCTGGCAAGCTAATTTGAGAAATAGTTTAGTGCCATCTATCTGGCACAGAAAACCCTTTTGTTGTGGAGTTGAACTCTGAGTAGGTCTGTTATACAGAGAATGTATATAAATTTAGAAATAAGAAGGAAGAAACATGAGCTTACAATGGATATGAATCTGATGTACTCTGATGACGTATTTAATTATAGAAAGAGTGACGTGTATTTTTGGATTCTCGTTTGCTTGGTGAAAGTTAAATCAACGTCTCTAATTCCTAATATCTGCCATTTGTGGAATTCTGCATTTCCATCTGTTCATGCTGGTGTAGTCTTTTCAGCAGCAAAATGTGAGCAGTTTACTAATTGCCTGCTGGAGAAAAATATAACTTACAGTTCATGTGCCCAGTGCCTCAGCTGTTAAAGTGAAGATATCTTTTGAATCACATTGGGATTGTTTTGATGCCATGCTGGTGGGAGCTTGTCAAAATGTTTGTTGTAGATAGATTTAGCCACCTGCTCTTAGAGGCCCCTCTCCCTACATGACTTACAAGAAGAATATATACTTCACTCAAACACTAATTCATTCATCTCTAATTTTAGCAAATGGTTCTACAGAAGAAAAGCCTTCTTGACTTCAAATCATTGGGAGATTCAGAGTTCACTGAATGTATATAGTTCTCAGGTGTCAAAACTGGAGTGGTTGGAGAGTTTTTTCTCAGGAGATACCTGTTTTGCTGACTGGTAGAGTCTGGAATCAGGCTTTTCTTTTCATACGTTACTTTGAACACTTTTGTTGTTGTTCTGCCCCTGTCGTGTCTGACTCTTTGTGACCCACACAGACTGCAGCATGCCAGGCTCCTCTGTCCTGCAGTATCTCCCAGAGTTTGCTCAAACTCATGTCCGTTGAATGAGTGATCCCATCCAACCATCTCATCCTTTGCTGCTCCTCTGTGGGGCCCTTTAGGCAGTGAATATTTTTAATTTCTTGAATAGACCACTGGAGGAGAATTCTTTTAAAACAAGGAAAGGGAACAGAAAGTATCTTTCTAGAACATTCCACAGCCAGTGATCTCTGAAAGCCTGAGTTACAATGTCCATGTCAGCTTCTCCCAAATCTACATTTTTTTGTTTGTTTGTTTGTTTTCTCCCAGATGACTTTAGTTATTGTGAGATCCACCCACTTCACTCACAGGAGTAAGCATTTATGAGAGCATATTTTATTTTCTTAATATGTTCATCCTAGAAAGAAAGATTCGGAGAAGGCAATGGCACCCCACTCCAGTAGTCTTGCCTGGAGAATCCCATGGACGGAGGAGCCTCGTAGGCTATAGTCCATGGGGTTGCTGAGTCGGACACGACTGAGCGACTTCACTTTCACTTTTCACTTTCACGCATTGGAGAAGGAAATGGCAGCCCACTCCAGTGTTCTTGCCTGGAGAATCCCAGGGACAGAGGACCCTGGTGGGCTTCTGTCTATGGGGTCGCACAGAGTTGGACACGACTGATGCGACTTAGCAGCAGCGGCAGCAGAAAGAAAGATTATTCACTGTGGCAGATGCCACAGTTCAGTTCAGTCACTCAGTCATGTCCGACTCTTTGTGACCCCATGAATCGCAGCACGCCAGGCATCCCTGTCCATCACCAATTCCCGGAGTTCACTCAGACTCATGTCCATCAAGTCCATGATGCCATCCAGCCATCTCATCTTCTGTCGTCCCCTTCTCCTCCTGCCCCCAATCCCTCCCAGCATCAGAGTCTTTTCCAATGAGTCAACTCTTCGCATGAGGTGGCCAAAGTACTGGAGTTTCAGCTTTAGCATCATTCCTTCCACAGAAATCCCAGGGCTGATCTCCTTCAGAATGGACTGGTTGGATCTCCTTGCAGTCCAAGGGACTCTCAAGAGTCTTCTCCAACACCACAGTTCAAAAGCATCAATTCTTCGGCGCTCAGCCTTCTTCACAATCCAACTCTCACATCCATACATGACCACAGGAAAAACCATAGCCTTGACTAGACGGACCTTTGTTGACAAAGATGCCACAAGGTAGTATAATTCACAAGCTATGAGAGAATAAAAACTAAATTGTTTACACTTTCAGAGCTGCCTATAAGAGATAAGCAAATAAGTTAATATTGGAACTTGTAAGGTTTTCTGTCAGTGAAAACTTACCAAATTTTGTAGTAAGAGGAAGACTAAAGAGGAAGAAAGAAAGGCCAGTCAGAAGAGAGAATCTCTGCTGGACAGCTTTGCCTTGAGATAAGTAGAAGTCATAAAAATCACTCATCCCTAGGAAACCTAACTTACTTGGTAATTTGCATTCCGGCTTTGTTTAACTACCCACTGTGTTACTGAAATAATCAAACTAGGCTGTTTCTTTTCCACAGATTTTTGTCTGTGCTAAAAGAATATCCTCTAAACTACTGTGTTTATAAGTTCAAGTGCAGCTGTGAGGCATTCCTGCCCACCCTCATATCATTATGAGTGCTTTCAATATAGAATCTTTGTTGATAAAGAAACTTCTACTGCTGTGCAGAGTTGGGGATATTTTCTGCAAGGCACACATGTTAATGATTACATAAAACATATATGAATTACATCTAAATTAAATTACATATATAAATCAGTATGTATGTAATTTAAAGACCACCTATGTTCTATTTGGGCTTCCCTGATAGCTCAGTTGGTGAAGAATCTGCCTGCAATTCAGGAGACCCTGGTTTGATTTCTGGGTCAGGAAGATCCTCTGGAGAAGGGATAGGCTACCCACTCCACTATTCTTGGGCTTCTCTTGTGACTCAGCTGGTAAAGAATCCACCTGCAATGCAGGAGACCTGGGTTCGATCCCTGGGTTGGGAAGATACCCTGGAGAAGGGAAAGGCTACCCACTCCAGTACTCTGGCCTGGAGAATTCCATGGACGTATAGCCTATGGGGTCTCCAAAGAATCGGATACAACTGAGGGATTTTCACTTTTACTTTCTGTTCTATTTCTAGCAGTAATGCTTATTTGGTGGGTTGTTTGTTGCTAAGTCATGTCTGACTCTTTTGTGACCTCAGGGACTGTAGCCTACCAGACTCCTCTGTCCATGGGATTTCCCAGGCAAGAATACTGGAGTGGGTTGCTATTTCCTTCTCCAGGGAATCTTCCCAACCCAGGGATTAAACCCACATCTCCTGCATGGGCAGGCAAGTTCTTCACCACTGAGCCACCAGGGAAGCCCATTTGGTGGGTAGCCCTGTTCAAGTTTCTAAACCTGTTCTGGTTTGCTACTTAAAAAAACTTTTTCTTTGTCCTGTGTCTACCAGATCCAAGGAAGTTTATTTGTATGATGAACTTTTAAAAAGTATATTCTCCTTAAAAAAAAATCCCTTAATACACACATGCCAGCATGCACAATTCAATGTAACAAATTATTTGTACAAGTGTTCTATGTTAAGCACCATTCCATAGTTAAAGAGGCACAAATGAGGGAAACATTTTTCTACTCTCCTGAGCTCATGATCTAGCCCTAAGCTCTCTTATTCTGGCATTCATTTATCCCTAGAGGTTCCTTGGATGAGCCTCAGAGGGCTGGTGCAAAACATACTGAAATTATATGCCTATAATTATGTGTGTACATCTTCCTAGGGATATAGTTCATGAGTTTTATGAGATTTTAGAGTTTTTACCTTCAATGTTTTTAAAAAACATTAGTCTGATTCAGAAAGCTTTGGATGAGGGAGCCACAAAAATATGTGTAATTGACTATTAGATTTGGCTATCAGCCATAGCTGTAGCCAAAAGAGTTAATGCCCTTCTTAAAAAAAATCTCAGGTTGTGCCCTTGAGGTAATTTTTATTTGTATAGAAAGACCCTTCATCTACAAACGTTCTACTTTTTTTAGGTGGGTGTTCATGGGAGAAAGGATAGGTAAATATAAGCACTATGCTTGCAAATTTTATTATGATATTTTAAGTTTATTGAAGATATGAAAAGGTTTTCTGTGTTTTTAAGCAAGTTAAAAATGACATTTTTTTTCTAAGTAGAATTAATAGCCAATGTCTACTTTCCAAGTAGCTAGCTCTTTTCTTGTGCTATGGAACTTTCAGAGGTTCAGTTAGCAGTTTGGTATATAGCTTCATGATGGCATTGTTCTGCAATGAAGAACAGATCTCCTGAGAATGAGCCATTCAGTTTTCTCCATACTTTGCTTCCATTTTTTTTTTTTTCCTCCTAATTAAAGACTTCCTTCCTTTGCACTATCTATTTTTCTCCCACCATGTTTGTCTCCAAAGATTTTTGGAATTTTGCTTATTTTCTAAGAAAGTGGATATGTTGTTTATTGCAACATAAAAGAGAAATAAACAAATGAACAGCTAAAACACATAAAAAGGCCTAATTTCTTCAGTATGCAGGGGGCACCATAGGGTCAAGTTAGTCAATCATCTTGTTTTAAAATTCATGCTTAAATTTGGTTATGCAATCAAGGTAATGGGCTTCCCTGGTGACTCAGTGAGTGGTAAAGAATATGCCTGCAGTGCAGGAGATCTCCTGAAATGCAGGAGCTGCAAGTTCGATCCCTGCGTCAGGAAGATCCCCTGGAGAAGGAAAAGGAAACAGCAACCCACTCCAGTATTCTTGCCTGGAAAATTCTATGAACAGAGGAGCCTGTCAGGCTATGGTCCATGGATTCACAAGTCAGACATGACGTAGAGACTAAACAACACCACATGCTATCAAGGTTAGGAGATAAATTGAGAAATTTCACATTGTAGGGAAATAATAAGAAACTATAATCCTTAATGGTCCTGAAAACAATTGTGTGGTGCTGTGAGAACAAAGCTATTAAACCTGAATGATGTTTAGTTTGGCTTTTTTAGCCCCAAATGAAAGCTATAGAGATGAAGTCAGCAGAACTCTTCTAAGACCAGAAGACTATAGTCTGGAAATCTGAGGAGCTGTAGAATCAGAAAAAGGGCGGCCGGGAAGCACTCTTGAGTGCTAAATCATGGTAACCTTCAAATTCAGGGAAAAGACTGGATCTGAACATTTTCTTCTCACATGTGGAACCATTGCTTAGGCCCTGGGGCATCCATCTTGCATGAGGAGAGGGTGGAATGGATTCACCCAAGGATGACACAGAATACTGAAAAGGTTATACTCCCTTTTTATAAGTCTATTAAAAGTTTATGGTCTTTCACAGAGTATGTAGTATAATAAAATTATTATGTCCCTTTCTAATGGCAAGACAGTCTGAAGAATGATAAAAACCACTTCTATTACTTGCTGCAGGTTTAATTTGGGATTTACAGTGTCATTTGTGGAATATTCACCCACAACATGTTGTAAAAGAATGAAATTTATTGTTTATGCAAATGCTTTTAATTGATAACCAAGAGACATTCCCCACAGTTTCTAATTCCAGGGAGGATATTATTTCCATCTTTATGTACTTTTTGAAAACTGAACTCCTCACGTTCCTCTGAAAGTAGCAAGGGATAAAATAGCTATGCTTTGGGCACTTTTTCTGAAAATTTCTTATTTTAAGATGTTTGTTACTATGGACTAAATCTAGCCAAAGCGTTTTTGGTGACTTCTTTTCATGACATATGCACCAGAATGCTGTTATCATGTTACAGCAATCTGTTACCATTTCTTTTTCTGAAGCAAGCTTGCTCGTGTTCCCGGCTCCATTGCCTTGGACCTCCTATATAATTTCAAAGAAAAGTTTATCCCTGGCCAGAATTCTCACACATACGCTCACAGAGAAGTTCTTAAGTATTGAGTAGCTTCCCCACAAATAGAAAAATGAAAGTGAAAGTCACTCAGTCGTGTCTGACTCTTTGTGACCCCATGGACTGTATCAGTTCAGTTCAGTTCAGTCGAATTGCTCAGTCGTGTCTGACTCTTTGCGACCCCGTGAATCACAGCACGCTTAGAATTCTCCAGGTGGAAATACTAGAGTCTTTCACTTCTCCAGGGGATCTTCCCAACCCAGGATCGAACCCAGGTCTCCCACATTGCAGGCGGATTCTTTACCAGGTGAGCCACAAGGGCAGCCCAAGAATACTGAAGTGGGTAGCCTATCCTTTCTCCAACAGATCTTCCCAAAACCTGGGAATTGAACTGGGGTCTCCTGCATTGCAGGTGGATTCTTTACCAACTGAGCTATCTGGGAAGCCCCCCCACAAATAGAAGGCTTAGCAAAAATATAAACAAACAAGAACAAAAAAAGATTTGCAATGAGTTAATTTATAATATTGAGGCATATAACCTAACTTCATCAAACCAAGGGGTTCTAGGCAATGGGAGGAAACAAGGAGTTACAGAGTGTGGAGACCAAAGTCATTATCTGGGGGATAGCAGAGCACAGTGGAAACCACTCATAGTCCACAATTAGACCTGGACTCAAGACTTTATGTTACCTTTAATTCCCTAAGTTTTCGTTGAGTTTCAATCACATATAGTCATTGAGGGTTCATTAATTATAATTATAAAATTACTTAATTCTTATTACTTAGTTTCTTATAATATAGTAGTGTTGATAGACAAGTAAATTAGAAATTTTGACCTCTCTGGTAAATTATATTAAAAAGAAAGACAAAGCACTACAGAAGCCAAAAGAACAATGAATTTGTTGTTGTTCAGTTGCTAAGTCAAGTCTGACTCTTTGGGACCCCATGGACTGTAGCATACCAGGCTCCTCTATCCTCCATTCTATCTTCGAGTTTGCTCAAATTTATGTCCATTAGATGCTGTCTAGCCATCTCATCCTCTGCCGCCCCCTTCTCCTTTTGCTTTCAATCTTTCCCAGCATTAGGGTCCTTTCCAGGGAGTTGGCTCCTGGTATCAGGTAGCTAAAGTATTGGGGCTTCAGCTTCACCATCAATCCTTCCAATGAATATTTCCTTTAGAATTGACTGGTTTGATCTCCTTGCTGTCCAAGGGACTCTCAAGAGTCTTCTCCAGCACCACAATTCAAAAGCATCAGTTCTTTGGCACTCAGCCTTGTTTATGGTCCAAGTCACGTTTCTGTACGTGACTACTGTGAAAGCCACAGCTTTGACTATACGCACATTTGTTGGTAAAGTAATATCTCCATTTTTTAATACACTGTCTAGATTTCTCATAGTTGTCCTTCCAGGGAGCAAGCATCTTTTAATTTCATGGCTGCACTCACTGTCTGCAGTGGTTTTGGAGTCCCCCCAAATAAAATCTGTCACTGCTTCCACTTTTTTCTCTTCTATTTGCTATGAAGTGATGGGACTGGATGCCTTGGTCTTAGTTTTTTGAATGTTGAGTTTTAAGCCAGGTTTTTCACTCTCCTCTTTCACCCTCATCAAGAGGCTCTTTAATTCCTCTTCACTTTCTGCCATTAGAGTTGTATCATCTGCATATCTGAGATTGTTGATATTTCTCATGACAATCTTGACTCCAGTTTGTGAGACTTTCAGAAGGAAAGAAAGTCTTAAATGGATCAGAAAGGATGGGGAAGTGTTAGCCAAATGAAACAGAGATTGAAGTGTAGAATCTTCTATTCAAAGGAATCAACCTGTTCAAAGACCAAGAGAGAAAAAACATTTTCTTACAGTTCTTCTCAGGTAATTCAGTGTGACCAAGGAAGGGACCAGGTCAGGAAGCACCTTTAAGTCATTTTTAGAGAGAACCCACACTGAAAACAGAAAGAATGCCTATAGGAATATTGATCAGAGATGTCTGTTGGGTTGACCATTCTTTCTGACTGGTGAGGTGGTGACTATTATCAGAAAGAACAGTTAGAAAGCTGGTGAAGTAGTTGATATAAAAGATGATGATAAAATGAACTTCAGTGGCAGTGAGGATGAAAAAAGAATGATAGATTCTGGATGTTTTTGGTGGTATAATTGTCACAACTGATCTTTATCTATGAATTTTCCTATCTAACAATGTCAGTAGATAAGTATTATATGTGAAAATGCTCAATAAATTTGAAAATACATGATGTTACTAAAGAGGGACTGTTTAGTTTGTGAGTGTAGTAAAAATAGTTTCAACCTAATGGTCTTAACCTTTATGACATAAGGGAAATGAAAATGCATTTGTGTCTTATTAACAAAAAGCTTAATTATAATTTTCTTTTTCATATTTCATTACTGAATGAAAAGGCATGCTCTTTTTTTAAAAATAAAATCTATTATGTGAAATGTTTTAAGAGGAAAAATAGGGACAATAGTTGTGCCTTATATTAGGTCATAGTTCTCTATGATTGTGTTTGTAAGGAGGAAACTTGTGTTCTCAACCTGTATCTTCCACAGTGTACCTGAGAAACAATCATCAAGTCATCAACATGCAATAAGACAATTAATATCATTTTCTTGTCTGTGCTCTAAGACTTGGAGGATCTCAGTTCCCTGACCAGGGATTGGTCACAGCAGAGAAACCTGGAATCCTAACCACTAGGCTATCAGGGAAATCCCAAGGCAATAATTCTTTATGGGATGTGTGGGGTATGCTAGAATCTTGTGAGCAAATCAATAGGAAATAATCCTTCATCATTAGGTGATTCTGTTCCTTAGCCAATCACCTACCCACCCACCCCAGCATCCTGTTCCCACCGTATGTATATACATTAGAAATGATTGCTCTAGGAACAATTTGAAGACAATGGTTTTGTCTCTTTCAATTGCATCATCTGTGCAACTACTTGTTCTTAGCACACTGCAAGTTCTCAGAATAATTAATTAAGGAAGTGTTTTAATCACCTTCATATTGACTACTTTATTTAATCTTCCCATCTATATTCCTGTTACCCCCGGCAAAAGAACCCCTACCACTATTTCTGGGTACCATTATTCCCATTTGACAAAATTTAGAAATGACTTTTACACAGTCCACAGCTAAAAACCTTGGTTCTAAACCAGTGGTTGTTGCACTATGTCATGATTTTCTTTAAAAACATCTATCATTCAAAAATAAATTTAAAAAAATAAAAAAATAAAAACATCTATTATTCTTCATAAAGGAAATTCTTTAATAATATTTGTATTGATGAAATTTAGAATAGAAATGAAATTACAATATTTGCTACTTTTTTCCTGATAACCATCTTGTGTTTATAAAACGATACATGAACATTTACTTATATAATGTACCAAGTGTATTGAATATAGATGGGTCATGTGCATGTGTGTTAGTTGCTCAGACATGTCTGACTCTTTGTGACCCCAAGGACTGTAGACCGCCAAGCTCCTCTGTTCATGGAATTCTCCAGGCAAGAATCCTGGAGTGGGTTGCCATTTCCTTCTCCAGGGGATCTTCTCCATCCAGGGATCAAAGCTGTGTCTCCTGCATTGCAGGCAGATTCTGTACCAGTGAGCCACCAGGGAAACCCAAGGTAGGTAGAAGAAATAGTAATTACTAGATTAGCAGAACTCTTTATACATGATTGAAAATTTTCACTAATCCCAAATCTTTATGTCATGTTCTTGGGCTCCCCTTGTAGCTCAGTCAGTAAAGAATCTGCCTGCCTGCAGGAGACACTGCCTGCCAATGCCTGAGACACAGTAGATTTAGGTTTGATTGCTGGGTCGGGAAGATCCCCTGGAGAAGGCAATGGCAACCCACTCTAGTATTCTTGCCTGGAAAATCCCATGGACAGAAGAGCCTGGTAGGTTCACAGTCCATGGGGTCACAAGAATTGGACATGACTTAGAGACTAAACCACCACCACCAAGATTTTTCAGAGAGATCACTACTAGGAAAGACAGAAAAGCAGAAACTTGTAATTTGAAAAAATGTATACTTTAATAAAACTATTTTGTAATAGGAAAAAGATGAATTTTTATGTTAAAATACAATAGCATTCTTTTAATGGCAGTAAAGAATAGGCACATCAGTTTTCCTTAATAGAGTTTCTAACTATGTTTCTTTATTCATTGTGGATTCCTACTGGGGCTGCTCTACTCATTTATGCTCACTAGAGGAGTGTGGTTTTCTCTGGTAAATGTCTCTAGAATGAGTTGCTATTGAGTCATGTCACTGATAGGGAAGTGCTGAAAGGCTTTTATCCCCTTGTTCCTTTTGCTTTTGCTTTGTGACTGTCCAACAGAGGTGCAAATGGCATGTGACCTTAAGAGGCTGACTCTTTATATTTATGTTCGATGTGTTGACTTTTCACCCAGGATGTTTTCCTATCTCCTTAATTTTGTCCTATAACATATGATGGGGGTTAATATGGCCTTTTGCCTGTGGTAAGCCTTGCAGTAAAAGCTGTTGCTTCTCAGAATTTTAAGTTAACGCTGTTTTTCTTTAGAACCCTCCACATGCCATCATCATATCAAGTACAATGCTGAAATGGTCCATTTTTAGATCTGTCTCCCCAACTCCACAGCTCTAATGCTCGCTGTGAGCACTTTTTGATTTACTACTAAGTGTTTCTGTCTGGTGTTTTTGTCACATACTTATGACCACTAGCCAACTTTGCCACTGAAGGCAAATGAGTGGTTGATAGGTTGATTTGATAATTTGGTTTCAATGCCAGTTACAGGTAACAGAGGTGACTAGTAATTCACAAAAGTCTTTGAGAGCATTGATTACCAATTATTTAGCTGATTCAGATAAAACAACTTGTTCTCAAAGGTATCTTAACCAAATTTATTGCACAATATTTGAAGATGGAGGCAAAAGGAGAATCAAGATCCTTCCATCTCTCTCCAACCCTAAATGGTTACCTGATTCATGACGACTGTAAATTTCCTGAAAATGGTGACTTTTTTTTGTTGTCTGATAGTGGAGAATGTGACATTGGACAAGTGAAGTCGCTCTGTTGTGTCCGACTCTTTGCGACCCCGTGGACTGTAGCCTACCAAGCTCCTCTCCATCCATGGGATTTTCCAGGCAATAATATGGAGTGGGTTGCCATTTCCTTCTCCAGGGGATCTTCCCGACCCAGGGATCGAACCCGGGTCTCCTGCATTGTAGGCAGACACTTTACCATCTGAGCCACCAGGGAAGTGATGTTGGAGAAAGCAATGGCAACCCACTCCAGTACTCTTGCCTGGATAATCCCATGGATGGAGGAGCCTGGTAGGCTGAAGTCTATGGGGTTGCTAGGAGTTGCAACTTCACTTTCACTTTTCACTTTCATGCATTGGAAAAGGAAATGGCAACCTGCTCCCGTGTTCTTGCCTGGAGAATCCCAGGAATGGGGGAGCCTGGTGGGCTGCCGTCTATGGGTTTGCGCAGAGTGGGACACGACTGAAGCGACTTAGCAGCAGCAGCAGCAGCAGCAGCAGTGGAGAATGTGATGTAGATTGAATTTGGGGATTTGGCACAGAATCTGACTTAGATGGTTTGGTGAAGTATAAGGACTGGGCATGTGATGGGACACTTAAATGTAGTCCAGATGTGTAGCACCAGTTACACACGTTACATGGATTTATTGATAAGAACTAGCATCATTCCTTGTCTGTTTTTTTTTTTTTACTTCCAGGGAAATCTGAAGAGACTTACAGCAGATTTTTTTTTTTTTATCATAAAACAAATCCACATGGTTTCCCTCCATTATTTAATTTAGTCCTTTGCTTAAATGTCTTCTCAAAGAAACCTTGTTGTATCTGTTATATGCTGAGTACAATGTTTGGCTCTGGTGAATGAAGATACAATCTTTATCCTCCAGACTTTGTCCCCACAATCTAGTGAGAAATAAAACCACTAAGCATTAAGTGACCAGTAGTCCAAATTTTAAGCTTACTGAAGCACATTGAAAAAACTCAACTCAAAATGTGAATTAGGGAAGGCTCTTTGGGTGATTTTACATGAAATTTAGGTGATTAATATCTAAATAGATGTATGAAAAATAAAGCAGAAGTCATCCAAATGAAAGAAAGGTAGAAGAAAATGTTGGCAAAAAAACTCAGTCGAGAGAGGGTTGGGAGAACCGCATATCTTTGGGGGTGACTTGGTGGAAAAGGTTGAGAAACAATCGGGGCTGATAAACAGGGACCAGACAAGGAAGAAACACGTCATGGGGGAGCGTGTGCTCTATCCTAAGGGTGAAGGGGAGCCATTCAAAACTACTATGTATAAAATAAATAAGCTACAAGGATGTATTGTACACCACCAGGGAATATGGCCAATATTTTCTAAAACTGTAAATGGAGTATAATCTATGAAAATTATGAATCACTGTGTTGTACACTTGAAACTAATATAACATTGTAAATCAACTATTCTTAAAAAAAGAAAGCTAGCAAGCAGAACACTAACATTATCTTATTTGAACTTCTGCAAGTTCACTCTCAGAGGATGAGATGGTTGGATGGCATCACCAATTCAATGGACATGAACTCAGGCAAATTTCAGGAGATGGTGAGGAGCAGGGAAGCCTGGCATGCTGCAGTTCATGGGGTCACAAAGAGTTGAATAGGACTTGGCGACTGAACCACAAAGTCCCTCTGTACACAATGTGAGACTCGAGGAGAGAAAAGGGAGTTGGAAGGTTGGAGGATAAATCTGTAATAACATAGGTTAGAACTAATGGCAGCCTGAGAATAGACATGAGCAAAATATTTTTTAAATTTTGTTTAAAACAATTTTACTGAAGTATAGTTGCTTTATGTTGTGTTAGTTTCTGCTGTATAGCAATGTGAATCACTTATGCATATACATATATTCCCTCTTTTTTGGATGTCCTTCCCATTTAGGTCACCACAGAGCATTGAGTAGAGTTCCCTGTGCTATACAGTAGGTTTTTATTAGTTATCTCTTTTATACATCAGTTCAGTTCAGTCACTCAGTCATGTCCAAATCCTTGTGACTCCATGGACTGGAGCATGCCAGGTTTACCTGTCCATCACCAACTCCTGGAGCCTACTCAAACTCATGTCCATTGTATTGATGATGCCATCCAACCATCTCATCCTCTGTCGTCCCCTTCTCCTCCTGCCTTCAGTCTTTCACAGCATCAGGGTCTTTTCAAATGAGTCAGTTCTTTGCATCAGGTGGCCAAAGGATTGGAGCTTCAGCTTCAGCATCAGTCCTTCCAATGAATATTCAGGAATGATTTCCGTTAGGATTGACTGGTTGGATATCCTTGCAGTCCAAGGGACTCTCAAGAGTCTTCTCCAACACCACAGTTCAAAAGCATCAATTCTTTGGCATTCAGCTTTCTTTATAGTCCAGCTCTCACATCTGTACATGACTACTGGAAAAATCATAGCCTTGACTAGACGGACCTTTGTTGGTAAAGTAATGTCTCTGCTTTGTAATATGCTGTCTAGGTTGGTCATGGCTTTTCTTCCAAGGAGCAAGCATCTTTTAATTTCATGGCTGCAGTCACCATCTGCAGTGATTTTGGAGCCCCCCAAAAATAAAGTCTGACACTGTTTCTACTGTTTCCCCATCTATTTGCCATGAAGTGATGGGACCAGATGATGTGATCTTAGTTTTCTGAATGTTGAGCTTTAAGCCAACTTTTTCACTCTCCTCTTTCACTTTCATCAAGAGGCTCGTTAGTTCTTCTTCACTTTCTGCCATTAGAGTGGTGACATCTGTGTATCTGAGGTTATTGATATTTCTCCCAGCAGTCTTGACTCCAGCTCATGCTTCATCCAGCCTGGCATTTTGCATGTTGTACTCTGCATATAAGTCAAATAAGCAGGGTGACAATATACTCCTTTTCCTATTTGGAACCTGTCTAACTGTTGCTTCTTGACCTGCATACAGATTTCTTAGGAGGCAGGTCAGGTGGTCTGGTATTCCCATCTCTCAGAATTTTCCACAGTTTATTGTGATCCACACAGTCAAAGGCTTTGGTGTAGTCAATAAAGAAAAAGTAGATGTTTTTGTGGAACTCTCTTGCTTTTTCCATGATCCAGCGGATGTTGGCAATTTGATCTCTGGTTCCTCTGCCTTTTCTAAATCCAGCTTGAACATCTGGAAGTTCACAGTTCATGTACTGTTGAAGCCTGGTTTGGAGAATTTTGAGCATTAGTTTACTAGCATGTGAGATGAGTGCAATTGTGTGGTACTTTGAACATTTTATATATATATACTTTTAATTTTACTTTATTATATCTATATTTACATATATATGTTTTATATGTAGTAGTGTATATATCACTCCCAATCTCCCAATTCATCCCACCCTCCCCTATTTCTCCCTAGGTATCGTAAATTTGCTGTCTGCCTCTGTATCTGCATTTCTGCTGTGCAAAGAAATTGATCTGTACCATTTTCCTGGATTCCATGTATATGTGGTCATATATGATATTTGTTTTTCCCTGACTTATTTCAGTCTGCATGGAGGTCATTAGGTCTATCCCCAGCTCATATTCATTGTAAATATGTATCATGTCTTCTTTATTCATCCCTCTGTTGGTGGACATTTAGAGTGCTTTCGTGTCCTGGCCATTGTAAACAGTGCGTCAATGAATGCTGAGCTGCATGTATCTTTTTGACTCATGATTTTCTCTGTGTATTTCCCAGGCAAAAGATTCAAGACACTTTTAGAAGCTAACAATAAACATGACTTGTAAATGATTAGATTTGAGGTATAGGATGGTAGGATTCAAGAGGGCATACATATAGTAGTTGATTAATAAATATGTGTTAAATGAACAAATGACAATAATTTATGACTTGGATACTGAGTGATTCATTGTGCAATGACTTGGTCTTTATGATTAAAGAACCATAGAAAAATTTAGCTTCCAAGGAATAGTAAAGAGAATTTCCACTTTCAAGACATGATTAAACTTTTTAATGGGTGTAAAGCTAATGAAGTTGTGACCTAACATCTGAGAAAGCTCTAGAATAAAAATAAATAAATAAAACTGAATTTAACTTCCTTATCAAGCCACTGGAATGTTGTTAAATTAAGTTTCAAAATTACACTCAGTTTGCATTATAGTTACAGTTTGCACTATTAGCTTTTAAAATTTCCTCTGGTCACTTAGTGCTCTGGTGTCTCTGAACAACAGTCGTGCTTTCTGTATGTAACACATTATATATAATACCAAGCTTTGCACAGTGCAAGTTCTCAAGAGAGGTGTGCTGAATTGCCTGTTATGCATGTGAAAGTAGTCTCCTCTTGAATAAAGCAGTATATGAAACTCTTTACAGGTAATTAAGACATGGTAAGCTAGGTGATTTGCCCAAGCTCACTTGTCTTCCTAGTAACAGAGTCAAGGTTTCTCTGAGCCCTGTGCACTTTCCAATGTTCCTGTGAGTTCTGTGACTGTCAGCAAAGACTGAACCTGATTAAGAGATACAAATCTGGGGTCCATTTTGATTACAATCCACAAATCTCTGTTCCTGTTCTTCAAAACCATAGCACATGATGATTTCTGTTCACAAAACATTTTTTTCTCCCAAGAAATAGATATCTTTGAAGGCTAAGAGGAAAGCACTTACTTTCTCTTGAATATTTTCTCTTCAGTTCAGCCGCTCAGTCCTGTCCGACTCTTTGCGACCCCATAGACTGCAGCACGCCAGGCCTCCCTGTCCATCACCAACTCCCAGAGTTTACTCAAACTCATGTCCATTGAGTCGGTGATGCCATCCAACCATCTCATCCTCTGTTGTCCCCTTCTCCTCCTGCCTTCAATCTTTTCCAGCATCAGGGTCTTTTCAAATGAGTCAGCATTTTGCATCAGGTGGCCAAAGTATTGGAGTTTCAGCTTCAACATCAGTCCTTCCAATGAGTATTCAGAACTGATTTCTTTTAGGATGGACCTGTTGGATCTCCTTGCAGTCCAAGGGACTCTTGCATCTATACAAATGAGGCCCACGTAAGCAAATAACAAAACTTGCCTTGATTACTGTGTAAGGATTTAGAACAGAGGTCCTAATCTTGGCTACTTGTTAGAATTACTCCAGGAGCTTTGAAATATCCTGGTGCTAAGATCTCACTCCAGGCCAATCATATGAAAACCTCTGGGGGTGGGATTAAGGAATCAGCATTTTTAAAGTTCCCAGTTGATTTCAACATGGAACCGAAGTTGAGAGCCCCTGGTGTGAGAGCAATTTGATAAAAATGTTGAACTCGGGCTTTTAGTTAATGTTTGCTTTTTGTTTTTTACAACCACAAGGTGGCAGTATGACAATACAGTGCACATACAGGTCCTTCTGTTGCAGGGACTTAAAAATTTGAATCAGTAATGCTAATTAATAGCATTTTGAGGGTTCCTCCAACTAGAGACAGCATTGACTTTTTTCCCCTGTTGTTCTCTCTTGCTTTGGTTGGTTAAGAAAACTTTTAAACAGAAAACTTTGTTTCAACAGGTTAAATTAGCACGAACTGTTCTTTACCGTCTGATCCACCAGGGAAGCTCCATATAATAAGCTATAGTTGAGTGGAAAATGCAAAAAAGAAAACCCAAACAGATTTTACATTCAGATAGACTTGGGTTTAATGCTGCCTGTGCTGCTTACCGATAGACTGTTTAATCTCTTTGTGCTTTAATTGTATGCCTAGATACGGAGGACTGTTACTTGGACGAAATGAGGTAATATGTGAAAATCAACTCTATGTGAATGGTACTAGGATGGGGATGATGTCGAGCATGGCAATGAGAAAGCTGTGATAGAGTCAGTTGCACAAAGTCCAGAAAAGCTCAGGATATGGCGCTTTCTCACGTATGGTCTTTTTCTGCACGGGCATTTCTTTTGTGGTGTGTGTCCCATCTTTTACTTTCCTCTGGCAATTATACTAATACAAATAAACATGCTCCAGCTGCCTTCATTTAAAGAATAAAGAACCAGTCATTATTTTTTTAAAATACACCATTAGCAATGGAAGTATCTTCCACCAATTTATAGTGAAGTTTCTGTAAAAAATTAGACTTTGTTCACAATTACTCTGGTTCACGTCTCAAACCTTAAAATTGATGCTTTTGAACTGTGGTGTTGGAGAAGACTCTTGAGAGTCCCTTGGACTGCAAGGAGATCCAACCAGTCAATCCTAAAGGAAATCAGTCCTGAATATTCATTGGAAGGACTGATGCTAAAGCTCCAATATATTGGCCACCTGATGCAAAGAACTGACTCATTTGAAAAGACCCTGATGCTGTGAAAGATTGAAGGCAGGAGGAGAAGGGGACTACAATGGATGAGATGGTTGGGTGGCATCACCAGCTCTATGGACATGAGTTTAAACAAGCTCAGGGTATTGGTGATGGACAGGGAGGCCTGGTGTGCTACAGGCCATGGGGTCGCATAGAATTGGACAGGACTGAGCAAGTGAACTGAAGATCACCAATGACTTCCTAAGGGCCAAGTCCAAAGAAAATTGGCAGCTTGTGCATCTTTGACATTTGAATAGACTATAAACACCCTCCTTCCTGATACATTCCCCACGGATCACTGTGATGACACCCTTCCTATTCTCCAGTCACCACTGCTGTCTGAGTTCTTTGCTCTTCCCTTGAACTGGGGATCCCAGGAGTCCTCTCCCATAGCCCTAACTTCTTTTCTCCAGGGGAATCTTTGGCTTCCTTGCCCACCACATGAATTTTAATTACTATGAATGACTGTCAAATCTATGCATTGTTACACATGGCTGTCCTGAACTCCAGATCTATAAATCTAGCTGTGGATTTAGATTGGCATTTAGACTGGCAACACAAAATTCACATGTCGAATTTTGAGCTGGACCTAGCCCCTGTCACCCCAAACTGATTCCTCTTTCTTCCTGACTTCACACCTTTCAATCCACGGTGTTACTTTCCACCCAGGTGATTGAACCAAATCCCTAGGAGTCACTGTACACGTCTCCCTCTTCAAATCCAAATTGTCAGAAGTTTCTCAGTTTTTTACCACCTCCTGCAAAATACTTTGCAACAGTGTTATTCAGTCTCAGAAGTCTTCACTTCTTACTTCACACTTAACGCTTTCACACATATCAGTCTGACTTCTGCACCAACACAACTCTTGTTAAGGTCACTAACTGTTGTCATTCATTCTTCCCTGTTCATCATCCACCCCTCCCTTACAGGATGCTCCCTGAGAGCACATCTTCAAATGATCATCTGCTCATGAATCCCCTTCTCAGCGCCTCCTTGAGGACCCAGTGCCGTGGGTCTTAAAAAAGAATTAATCAGATTGGTTTCCGGAGACAGATTTTACTAACCTTTTTTCCCTCACAGTAGAGTACTTTCAACTCATCAGACTTTTAAAGGGCATTTACTTCATCTGTAGTATTAGAATGTTTAATTTCTATTTAAGAGCACAGACGTACTTCCTCAAACTTGTCTAAGCAATTTAAAAAATCAGCTGGTAAGTATTACAAGCTGCCATTTGTCTACTTGGGCTTTCTGGTGGCTCAGATGGTAAAGAATCTGCCTGCAATGCAGGAGACCTGGATTGGATCCCTGGGTTGTGAAGATCCCCAGGAGAAGGGAGTGGCTAACCATTCTAGTATTTTTGGCTGGAGAATTCCATGGGCAGAGAAGCCTGGTGGGCTAAGAGTACATGGGGTTGAAAAGAGTCGGACACGATCAAGTGACTAACACTTTCACTTCACTTCATTTGTCTATCTACTTTTCAAAGGCCAAGTGCTGTGCTCCGTCATATCTGACTCCTTGCACCCCTATGGACTGTAGCCCACCAGGCTCCTCTGTCCGTGGGATTTTTCCCAGCAAGAATACAGGAGTGGGTAGCCATTTCCTTCTCCAGGGGATCTTCCTAATCCAGGGACTGAACCCATGTCGCTTCCTCCTCCATCTCCTACATTGCAGGCAGATTCCTTACCGCTGAGCCGCTGGGTTGTCTACTTTTGGAGGCAATTATATTTTTGGTGATTGGACACCACATCATTGTTTATTGCATAGACAGGTCACAAAATAGAGAAACACTGTGAATCTCAAAAATAACTATGTTTAGTCATTTTTTAATAGTTGTCATAGTGCTGTTATACTTTTATTAATGTGGTAAATTTTATAAGACTATTAGAGGGACATTGAATTTCATTGTGGATAACGAACTGTTCTTGGTACTACAGGGAATATAAAGTTTTCAGAAAAAAGTTTGTTTAGTCGCTAAGTTGTGGCTGCATTTTTGAGACCTCATGGACTGTAGCCCACCGGGCTTCTCTGCCCATGGGACTTTCCAGACAAGAATACTGGAATGGGTTGCCATTTCCTTCTCCAGAGGATCTTTCTGATCTAGGAATCGAACCCAAGGCTCATAGAACATATCAAACACTGTCATTAGCCAAAGAAACAAACATATCATTTAGTGCTGTGTAAAAATTATTCAATATAAATGTTTATTTCCAGTCAAGAGGCTAAAATTTTAAGAAGTTATATTCTTCAAAATTTTTAAATACATTTGGAAAGCTTACCTCTGTATGTGTTGAGTCAAGGAAATTTAAAAGCAAAATTTTCACATTTCTTTTAACAGTTTTTCTGATTTCATTTTGTACTAAAATACATTTATCTTGGTTGAAGCCTTACCGTAAATCATGCATGCCTTGGTAGTGCTCAGACTGCAAAGGTTAATAAGAAAAAACAAAGCATATTTCACTAGGACAGAATATAAGTTTCTTTGATCCAGCTACTGAATTAATAGAGAGAGCATACATAGAAAGACAATTCTATTTAAAGCTTTCATTGGCATTTTCAACAAGAGAGCAAACACACACGGAGAAAAAAGGTCGAACAAAACCATCCTGTATGCTGAAATAGGATAAAATAAGCAAAAAAACAAACACCAGCATCTTCATGATTGTCATATGGTCAGAACATGACTGATATGGAAAAAATGTTAATTCAGGGCTTAAAGATGACTACAAAGAACAACTTAGTGCAATTTAGCTCTTTCATATCTGGATTCATGTGTGGAGAGACCCTGATGTTGGCCAGGGTATTGTAACAAAAAGCCTTTTGGAATATGTATTGACTACTCAGGTGGTAGCTGCCAGATCCAGTTACATGTATAGACTGACAGAAAATGGGAACAGAAATCAGAGTGGCATCCTTAAATTTGTCATTAATGAAAATGTTCTGTGGCTGTTGAATTACTCTGTTTAACATTTCTTCAACCCTAAGAATTCTTCATTCTATTTTTTCTTTTAAGAGATAATATATTTTATTTGTAACTCTGCCACTAATGAACTCTATTCAGTTCATTTCAGTCCCTCAGTTGGGTCCAACTCTTTGCAACAGCAGGGACTGCAGCACACCAGGCTTCCCTATCCATCACCAACTCCAGGAGCTTGTGATGCCATCCAATCATCTCATCCTCTGTTAACTGTATGACCATGGACAAATCACTTATGACCACCAAGTTTTCATATTCTCATTTGCAAATTAAATGAAGGTGGCACTAGATAATCTCTCAACCCTCTTCCATCACTAGCTTTCTATGATGCTGTTGATAACAAAATTATCTTCAAGATTAAGGAAAGAAGAATTCATACATTTTACTCAGTTAAGAAAAGTGAAAGTCGCTCATTCATGTCTGACTCTTAGGGACCATATGGACTGTCCATGGAATTCTCCAGGTCAGAATACTGGAATGGGTAGCCTTTCTCTTCTCCAGGGTATCTTCCCAACCCAGGAATCAAAGCCAGGTCTCCTGCATTGTAGGCAGATTCTTTACCAACTGAGCTCTCAGGGAAGCCCTACTCAGTTAAGAACTATTACTTAAACGTATGATATAAAACCTTGAATCTGTCACACAGAGTGAAGTAAGTCAGAAAAAGGAAAACAAATATTGTATATTAGCACATATATATGGGATCTGAGGGCTTCCCAGGTATCTCAGTGGTAAAGAATCCCCCTGCAATGCAGGAGACGTAGGTTTGATCCCTGGGTCAGGAATATACCCTAGAGAAGGAAATGGCAACCCATTCCAGTGTTCTTGCCGGGGAAATCCCAAAGACAGAGGAGACTGGCAGGCTACAGTTCGTGGGGCTACAGAGTCAGGCATGATTTAGCCACTAAACAGCAGCAGCAGCATATAGAATCTAAAAGATGGGCTAGATGTACAGATGAATCTGTTTACAAGAATAGAGACACAGATGTAGAAAATGGGCACGTGGACACAGAAGGGGAAGTGATGTGGGAGAGGGGCTGGGGGAGTAAGACTGACGTATACGCACTGCCATGTGTGAGATAGGCAGCTAGTGCGAAGCTGCTGTGAGCACAGGGAGCTCAGCTCGGTGCTCAGTGATGATGGGTGGGAATGGGGGGTGTGGGGGAGGGAGCTTCAAGAGGGAGGGGATATATGTATACTTATTGCTGATTCTTTTGAACTGTGGTGTTGGAAAAGACTCTTGAGAGTCCCTTGGACTGCAAGGAGATCCAACCAATCCATTCTAAAGGAAATCAGTCTATTATTCATTGGAAAGACTGATGCTAAAGCTGAAACTCCAATACTTTGGCCACATGATGGAAAGAAATGACTCACTGGAAAAAGACCCTGATTCTGGGAAGGGTGGAAGACAGGAGGAGAAGGGGATGACAGAGAATGAGATGGTTGGATGGCATCACTGACTCAATGGACATGAGTTTGAGCAAGCTCGGGGAGTTGGTGATGGACAGGGAAGCCTGGTGTGCTGCAGTCCATGGGGTCGCAAGGAGTCGGACATGACTGAGTGACTGAACTGATAGCTGATTCACATTGTTGTATAGCAGAAACCAAGACAACATTATAAAGCAATTATATTCCAATTAAAAAAATGAAGTTGCAAGAGAGAGCAACTTGTACCTTAGGAGAATCAACTAGGAATTTAAATAGATGCTGATTAAAAAGATCTCTTCAGCAAGAAATCATGCCCAGCCATAAGAACTCAAGAGATTGCCCCTCAAATCCATATTCCTTAATTTTAATCTTATTATGTAGAAATGTACTCTTTTATATACTGTCTGGCAGTACTAATATCTGAGTTTCAAATTCCCCAAAATGCAGAAAATGATAGAAAATGCTGACTTGTTGTCCTTGAGCAGGAAAGGGTACAACTGCAAGTGTTGAGACTCCAGTGGTAGAAAAACGTTGCAGTTCAGTTATTTTCTCCACCCTCCCAATTGCAGTATCCCTGACATCCCTAATAGGCATATTTCAGCATTGCCAAGTAGGCTGCTCACATAATTGTCCTCCAAGCACTTATGAGAGTGAAGGAGCTGAGGGCTATTAATAACTCTGAGGACAGCAAGCACACACGGTGACTGTGTTGCGCAAGTTGAGAAGTATAATCCTATGTATGCTTCATACAAAAACCCTCTGTACTTAGGTTTCTATTTTGTTTTACAAAGATCTTAATTTAAATATTGTTTAGATATTGTTTCATTAATCCTTATTTTAGTTTCATCTCAATTACTATTTGCTCTGAATCATTCTTCATATTCTTAAACTTTTAATCAAAAGTCTATCATTAATTAAATTTGTAACTTCAAGATATTTTTTAAAAACTTTTTTGAATCCTAGTTTCCTGATTCGAGGATTATTACACTGTATATAAAAGCCTAGTGTATGGTATCTTCAGAGAAGGCAATGGCACCCCACTCCAGTACTCTTGCCTGGAAAATCCTATGGACAGAGGAGCCTGGTAGACTGCAGTCCATGGGGTCGCTAAGAGTCGGACACGACTGAGCGACTTCACTTTCATTTTTCACTTTCATGCATTGGAGAAGGAAATGGCAACCCACTCCAGCGTTCTTGCCTGGAGAATCTCAGGGACGAGGGAGCCTGGTGGGCTGCTGTCTATAGGGTTGCACAGAGTTGGACACGACTGAAGTGACTTAGCAGTACGGTATCTTCTCAGAAAAAGAAATATGACTTCCCTTATTTAGATATAGAAGAGACAGAATTCAATATAGAAGAGATAGAATTAGATATAGAAGAGTGATATTCATTTATGAAGCCCTGCCTCCCAGGTGGTGCTATTGGAAAAGAACCCACTTGCCAATGTAGGAGACATAAGAGTTCGATCCCTGGGTTGGGAAGATTCCCTGGAGAAGGGCATGGCAATCCACTTCACTATTCTTGACTGGAGAATCCCATGGTTAGAGGAGCCTGGCAGGCTATAGTCCATGGGTTTGCAAAGAGTTGGACACGACTGAAGTAACTTAGCACATACAAAGATGGTTAGGGGAGCAGATCTAAGAGCATTGTAACTTTTCTTTAGTGTCACAATGTCACAATCTATTCTGCAGTTCCTTTATGTCTTATTCTTATACCATATCCATGTTAGCATTGAAGGCATTTCTTCTATATTGTTCCTGTCTTTTAGGTGCTAGCTCGTATTAATGTTCCCCACCAAGAATCTATCTGGATCTTTCTGAGCATGATGGCAATTTTGAAGTTTGGAAACCCTGATGGGTTTCACAGGCATGCTTTCTATCATGCCTTTCTGGTGTTTTCAAAGCCAAAATCTTTACTTTATTTATAAGAAACTTCCAATTACTTCTTTTCTTTTTTTTTGAAACTCTCTGGTCACTTCACCTCTATAGCAATATTCTCATTCTCCAAGTATTTCTGTAAATGTTCCTTTCCCCTCGTCTTGTTTCCCCCACCTCCTCCTTCTTTAACTCCTCTTCCTCTGGCCAAACTTTAAATTTTGGTGTCTGACAGGGGCCCATTTTGGCCCTTTACTCTTTCTCCCTGCCTTGACTTCAGCAAACTCTTCTTGCTGATAGTCTCAAATAAATATGTCTCTAGCCAATGGCATTTCTGTGAACATCATATTATATGTTTGATTATCAAATAACCATCTCTGCCCACATAACACTAAGGCTCATTTCTCCATCAATCTCATTTTCCATTTTTTTTACTCTCTATATTTTCAGTTGACTCCACCAATATTGCCATTGTCTAGCTACTGTGCTTAGAAATCAGTCATTCTTTCCCATCACACACATTCCATCGAAAACAAAATTCTAGCAATTTGATTTATTAATATTTAGTAAGGATTCTTTTTTAATTTGATTTACAGAATTTTGTTGTTTACTGTCAAACCTCAACATGAATCAGCCATAGGTATACATATATCTCCTCCCTTTTGAACCTCCCTACCAATTCCCTCCCCATCCCACCCCAAGAACTAAGGATTCTTGAATCCATGTTTTCTATCTATTTTTACCTTCTCCACCCCAGCCAGACCTTTTAATGTTTTTTTCCAGATGGTACAGCAGCTCCCTGACTCTTCTGTGTGATTTTAGTTGTGTCTTTCTAGATTCTGGCCATAGATTTGGCCATGCTGTTCTCTTTCATTCTTTGGTGGGTTCTCCCCCATTAGAAAAACATCTTCATTTCAGTCATGGTACCTGAAACCGTTCTTGATCCAGCCTTTCTCTGACCCGTCTGTTTTTCTAGGCATGGCCCTCTTGTCCCTTCTGACCACATAAGTTATAGTTTATGACCACAGATGCCTCTGGTTCTCTTGCTGTGTGTGTGAAGCTGAGCAGAGAAACATACACACACCACCACCACCATTCTCAGCACCACCGTCCTCACTACCATCATCATTCTGTTTTCTAGATTCTGTGGCCTAGAGTCATCTTTTTCTTTTCCTCACTTTACCTTGTCAATATCCAAGATATCTTTTCGCTCACTGAACTAGTACAAGTGTCATCTACTCCAAGAAGAAAAGGTTTCACTTAGGGTTTCTTCACTCTGCTCCCATATACCACCTACGTATTTCCTTTATTTTTCATGTTGTATGTTAATTACCTGTTTTGCATAAGTCTTACCCTGCTAAATTCTGAGTTCCTTGAAGTCAGCAGTCACATTATTCACTTTCAAAATATCGATTTCTAATATAGCCTAGCATACATATACTGGGTGCCCCAAACCTTTATTGAATGAATGAATTTAATAAATGAGTAAGTCAATCCCAATATCTACTAACTCACAGTTACTTGTATTTGGCCATGTGTTTATCTAATTTAACTGAAACCATTTGTACCTGTATACATGGTGTCATTAATATAAAACATATCTAATCCATATTAACTTATGATATGCAAGCTATATGAATTCCTAAAAGAATTTAAAATAGGTAAGCAGAGTTCAAATCTTCAAGAGGAAAGAAATCATCAGTCTCTTGAAGAATATGCAAAAGCATGCATGGTATAAGCCCTAATAACTCTCCATAGATTATTCTTAATTTCTTCTCATCCTTAATTTTCTCACATCTCAATTTGTTCAAATCTACTGCACTTTCTTAAAATACTCTCTGGGGCACTTCTCAGGATACCCACTCCTCATTTCCTTTTTATTTAGAATGTTACTTGGGAAGAGAGAATCCTTCCTGTTTAGTAAGCTGGGGAAAGGGAACAACAGAGCAATAGACCCCTAGCTTCATCTAACAGGGAAATGCAGGGAGTGTATGGACCACTGCATGCTGACAATAGCTGTCTGAACACATGCATATGTATGCTGGAATATGACATTACTCTTTTTGGATTATTGGTCAGTTACTATTTTATATTGCTATGTAGAAACATCTTTATGTGAAGTACGCTACCATTGCAGGTGATCGAATCCCCTATTTTAAAACAGACAAACAAACAAACGTGTTGCTCTTTCAACCATAGCGCTAATGCAGGTGTGTTGAAAGCGGTCCTTTTGATTTGTTGAAGGGTAACATCTTGGACTCAGTACTCTGCTTTCTTTCTTTGTAGTTTGTAATTGGAGCGTAATACTTCGTGCTTTCTACATCAGCAACAGCGGTCTGCTGTAGCTCCAAGGAAAACCTCCCTCAAACAGTTTAGTTGCAAAGAGAATATGGCATTCATGAGCTTTGGCAGAAAATAACACTCTTGAGCCATGTTCCGTTTTGAAACTTGAAAAATCCACTGCTTGGAGAAGTCAGCCACAAAGCATCCTGAGCTGAGTCTGTTGTTAGAGGAGGCACTAACAGTGCACAGAGATCAGGAGTGCGGGTAGAGGGGGAGTGGGGGGCTCTGGGAGCTTGTGTGCCTCCCTGCTGGGGAGCCTGGACAGGGCTCACTTAGAGAAGACCTCACTATGGCTTTATATAAGCTCAGTAAGAGGCAAAGCAGAAAACCTGCCACTTGGGAAAAGTGTCTTTCCATAACCAGAGTTTGACTTTGTGTTAGCTTACTTAGATGACATTTTCACAAATTATAAAAAATAACCTTATTTTACTCATGCACTCATTAAATCATCATATTTCTATGACTGGTGCATGTGTGCTTAGTCGCTCGGTGGTGTCTGACTCTTTGTGACCCCATGGACTGTAGCTCATCAGTGTTCTCTGTCCATGGGAATTCTCCAGGCAAGAATACTGGAGTGGGTTGCTATGACCTCCTCCTGGGGATCTTCCCAACCCAGGGATCAAACCCAGGTCTCTCGCATTGCAGGAGGATTCTTTACTGTGTGAACCACCAAGGAATCACAGTCGCTGGTTTAAAACTTTCTGTCCCAGTAGCAATCGTAGATTTTGAAGGAATGTCTGACCTCATCAGTAGCTGTTTCTCAGTAATTCCATATGGTGTTAAGCTGCCCCACAACAACTGGTCAAAGTCTTTCATTTTCATATCCAACTCCTTCTGTGATATGTGACACTGGCCCAGCATGCTAAGACTAAGGGGAGTGTTCCTGTCTGTTATGATGCAGGCTGCCAGAAATTCTGCACACAGTAAAGAAGAACCATGATACTAGGGTGCTGCCCACAGGTCAAAGACCTTCCCACGGAAGCCAGAAACTTTCTCTGAAGATCTTGTCCAAAGTCTTCCTGTGATAGCCATTGTGAAGGAGGCTGTCCTCAAAATGAACAGGCTTCACAGGTGGCTCAGCAGTAAAGAATCTGCCTGCCAATGCAGGAGACGCAGGAGATGTGCATTCAAACCCTGGGTGGAGCAGATCCCCTCAAGTAGGAAATGGCAACCCATTCCAGTATTCTTACCTGGAAAATTCCATGAACAGAGGAGCCTAGTGGGCTATAGTCCATGGGGTCCCAAACAGATATAACTGAGCAACTGAGTGTGCACACACATCCTAATAGACCTGAGTCACTTTATTGAGCAACTGTTAGTTTCTTATAAAAAACTGCTGCTTTTGGAGCTTTGGACAGCATGAATTCTGGGGCCCCTGTCTCATGACACCAGACGTTTGCTGCTCTTTTTATTTTCACTGAAGCCGTTTTTGGCCAAGATACCTCCTTCTCTCTCATCCCTTTCTTTCTCCAAGAGATTTTTTTTTTCGTTTACCTCTTCCTTGAGCTGAATTGGAGCTACCATGTCACCATGATAGAATTCCCTAGGTCCAAGATTTGGGAGGAGAAGGTTAAGGAACCTGTCTGAGATCTCCTTCCTAAAAGGCACATCAATTTGTGAAAATTTCTCCTTTTCCATATCCAAATTCCTCAGAGCAAGAGGAATGCATATGTTAGGCCAAAAGTTCCGTCATATCCTTTTCCTCGAGTGGGTTAACTCGGACCACTCAGAAGTCCAAGGTGAGTGAACCTTGAACCCCTCTAGAGAACTGGCCGTTGCTTCTGAGGGGAGGAAATATCCTAAACCATTTAAATATAGGGCACCAAGCTATGTCTAAAATGTCTTATGATGCTTCAAAAAAATAAAAATTGATTAGGTCTAAATATTCCTTTATGATGGAGGCTACTACTAAGGTCTGTTGAGAGGCATTGAAGACTCTTCTTCACAAGGGTCTAAAAATGGAACAGAATCTTATCAGTCTGATAATTTTAGCAGGGTTCTGTTAGAGGCTAGTGAATGGACAAAATGCAACTGCTGCGTCCTTGTTATCAAGTGTCTTGTTTGCTTTCTAAATAGAGTGAGTGCATGCCTGCTCCATTGTTTCCAGCTCTTTGCGACCTCATGAGGCTCCTCTGTAAAGAGGGTTTTCCCAGCAAGATACTGGAGCAGGTTGCCATTTCCAAACCGAACATTAATTGGTAACACTTAAGTTCTGAATCAGATTTTGGAAAGTGAGCTCTCGGGTTTTGGATTCTGCTGCCTTATTTGTTAGCAGCAAATATTGGCATATAAATGAATCCTTCATAAGTTTGTTGGGGCAATTTAAACTTCTTCACCACTGTAATTACTCCACAATTTATATGAGATTCTGATCATCCCTAAAATCAGTGAATAGCAAGATATTCTCCTTCACTGTAAGAGTTTATTTTTAGGCTATTATAGAAAGCTTATTGTCTGTTTTTTTTTCTCCCCACAGCCCCCACCTCAGATATATGACAAACAGCTTGATGAGAGAGAACACACCATTGAAGAATGGAAAGGTGATTCTACTGCTTAATTAAGTGTACTTTTTCTTTTCTTTAAACTCAGAAAATATTTTTAAGTCTTTTCCTTTTAAAATGCTTTAGTAACTCCTTCTGTGATATGGTTTTCTAAGGGCTATCCTCTTAGACCATTTTCAAAACTCCTAAACTTCATCTGTCTTTTCTTACTAATAACAATATTACATTTACTCAAGAATGAAAGGAATTAATTACTGATGCATTTTAAAAAATAGTACTGATTGTCAAAATATTTGTCACAGTGAAAGTCAAGCTTTAATTTAAAATTTCAGAATTAAACATTCTAAGTTTGTACATAAAATTATCACATTAAATGGATAATGTTATGCCTGAGATGGTTTTAGGCATTATAAAATAAAAGAGTGAATATGTGAATTCACTCACTCAATTTATAGGACTTGAGATTTTAAATGAAAATGTATGTGTTCAAGCAACTTATTTCTCATTTAAAGTAAGAAAACAGTGAGTGAATATATTAATTACCTTTTTTTTTCAACAAAACTTTCCCAAACACATACTATATGGTCAAGATCATACTCAGGATGAAACAAAGCAGAGAAGAATTGCTAAACTAATATAAATAACCACAGAGTAGAATAAATATGAAAAAAACAAATTCAGTTTATAACAAATGATTAGCTCAAAATGAGGAGGAAGAGAAAGAGTGCATCAGAAAGAAAGAAATGTTTGAGCTACCTTGAAAGAATTAGTAATTCTAAGTTGGGAAAATAAAAAATAGAGGAAAATACTAGAATGAAAATATAAGAGGAAACCAAAGGGTAAGAATGAGCAAAATGTGCTATAAAGATAGTAAGCAGAATCCACTGTTCAAGAGATCATATTGAAGAGTATGGAAAAATGAGCTCATGTAAACAGTAGATCAGATTTTAAAAAATGATGAGAATGATAGACAGAAAAAGACTTGATCTAAATAAGGACCAGAGCGCACTCAAAGGTTCTTGATTAGGTAAGTGATAGGGTGTAAATATCACTCAAGGAGGATAGACTCAATTCTGAAAACTGGAGGAAAACCTATAAAGGATGGTGATTGTGTTAACTGTGAGCCACTGCAAAGCAGGAATGAATTGCACAGAGTAATTTTTAGCTAAAAGGGATAAAGTAAAAAGAAATGAATATATACACATTTTTATCTCTAGCAATGAAAAAGCCAGAAATGGATGCCAGTTTGGAAATGAGGGTAATAATTTTTTTAAATGTTGGATTTTAGGCAAGTTTAGTTTTACAAATCCAAAATTTGAGTCTGGAAAAAAAGATGAAGTAAGAGTTGGAAATAGATAGAAAGTAATAATTTCAAGTCACGAGAATATGTGCATCTCTTAGGGAGAGAACATAAAAGAGAAATGGATGTTCAAACTGAGGCATTAAAATCCATAAGAGATAAAGTCAGAATGCATCAGAAATTCCCCACAGAATTCAGAAAATAAGTAATGTGTATTCTACATACATTGATTTGGTCAAATGCACTGTTGAACACCTATGTTTGCCAGGCTCTGTGCTTTTGCAAGAAAATGGGGCTTCCTAGGTGGCTCAGTGGTAAGGAATCCACCTGCCAATGCAGGGGACTCAGGTTCAATTCCTGGGTTGGAAAGATTCCTTAGAGGAGGAAATGGCAATCCACTTCAGTACTCTTGCCTGGAAAATTCCATGGACAGAGGAGCCTGGCAGGCTACAGTTCATGGGGTCGCAAGGAGTTGGACACGACTGAGCACGTAAAAATAGAAGAGTAAGAAATTCCACTTGATTTGTAATTGACTCAATCCCATCAAAATGTTATTATTTGTTATTAATGACTTTTTCTTTGGGAGAGGAGAAAACTGATTTTCATAACACTGATAACTTTGTTGCAGAACTTATCTATAAGGAAGTAATGAACTCGGAAGAAAAGACTAAGAATGGCGTTGTGAAAGGACAGCCTTCTCCTTCAGGTACTCACTCTCAATGAATAACTAATAAACCAGTCCTTGCATATTTTTTTGGCCTTAAGGAGAGATTGCAGTCAATAATATTGCTTATCAAGCATATGAACCAGTGTCACCTGTTTCCCTCTAATGATTTCAGTCTCGTTACTTTTGATGGTTAGTGTGGCATTTATTCTGACTATAATGATTTAGCATGCGTTCTTTCAGAACTTTAAAATACCAAGGAATCTTAAAAAAAATATTAGCATAAGCTGATTAAAGAGTGGCTTGGCAGCAGCAGCAGCTCCTCATCAAAATTCAGAGCCATAATGCCCTCCTGATCACCAAATCAGTGTGGAGTTCAGGAATCCCTCCAGCCAAAACCTTTTCCTTCATTCACTCTAATGTTTACTCTTCCTAAGGTTGATGTGACAGTAGTTGAAGCCTTAACCACAATGGGGTCCACTTAAAGTCAGTACAGAAAAATCTTTCCATTTGTAATCTACAAAATATAACACACATTGGTACATATGCGTGGGCTTCCCAGTGGTAAAAAAATCAAAAACAAAAACAAAACCTGCCTGCCAACATGGGAGACATAAGAGACACGGGTTCAATCCCTGGATTGGGACGATCCCCTGGAGGAGGGCATGACAACCCACTCCCTATCCTTGCCTGGAGAATCCCATTGACAGAGGAGCCTGGTGGGCCACAGTCCATAGGGTAACAAAGAGTTGTATACAACTGAAGCAACTTAGCGTACACACATGTAATACACATATTTTCCTGAGCTCACCAATGAGCTTTAGGATGACTTGAGATAATTTACTTACACTTTTTAATGCCAATATATTTTTCCTAAGACCCATGAAAGAGAATATAGAAATAGTTTTAAATAATGTAATGACTTTATCATCAGCTTTAAACAACACTCAGATCATGCTGGCAAAACCGTAGGCTGCAAATTATTACCTTAGAGAAAAGTAGATTTGGTGTCCTACTTTTGATATATAATTTTTCCCATGCAATTTAAATCATTTCAGGAAACAAAATAGGATGAGTGAATCAATTCCTCCTGCTGATATTACTCTTTAAGTTTGCAACCCACAACTACTATGATACCCAAACTGATGCTGTTCTGTTATGACATGTTTTTCTCACTTCTAGACTTAGGGAAATGTCCAATTCTATGTCAAGTCTTTCCTTTCATCAAAGAAGGTTAAAGGAATCATCGAAGTTGGTTGTCTGCCCACCCTATTTATTCAACTCAACCTCTACATTGATACAAGTCTGTAGAAGCTGCTTCTTACTTACCTGCCTGTTCTATCTGCTGCTGACTAAAGAGCCCAGAGACTGAATCCAACAGCAAGATGCCACCTGCTAAGGCATAAAGACTCCCTAACTTAAGAATTATCATTATGATCAGAATATGTTTTCCTATAATCATTAAGATGTTGAAATACCAGAATCCAGTGAAGGGTGACTTAGCATTTCAGGAAGTGTTGAAAGTGAAAGTGTTAGTTGCTCAGTTGTGTCCGACTCTTTGCAATCCTATGGACTGTAGCCTGCCAGGCCTCTTTATCCATGGAATTCTCCAGGCAATATGGGAGTGAGTTGCCATTCTCCTCTCCAGGGGATCTTTCTGGCCCAGGGATTGAACCCATTTCTCCTGCATTGCAAGCAGGTTCAGATTCTTTCTCTACCTCTAGCACCATCTAGGAAGCCCTATTTCAAGATGTGAAAGTGAAAGTTGCCTAGTTGTGTCTGACTGTTTGCAATCCCATGGACTGTAGCACACTAGGCTTCTCTGTCCCTGGAATTCTCCAGGCAAGAATACTGGAGTGGATTGCCATTTCCTTCTCAGGGGATCTTTCCAAGCCAGGGCTTGAACCTGGGTCTCCTGAATTGCAGGCAGATTCTTTACCACTGAGGCACCAGGGAAGCCCCATTTCAAGATGGGACAGGACAAATTTCACAGTTTCTTCTATTTATCTTTCTTTTTTCTTTTTTTGAAACGGTAAGGCACATTTTGTTTTATTTTTACTTTACAATATTGTATTGGTTTTGTCATACATCAACATGAATTCGCCACAGGTATACTCGTGTTCCCCATCCTGAACCCCCCTCCCTCCTCCCTCCCTGTACCATTCCTCTGGGTCATCTCAGTGCACCAGCCCCAAGCATCCAGTATCCTGCATCGAACCTGGACTGGCGATTCATTTCATATATGATATTATACATGTTTGAATGCCATTCTCCCAAATCATCCCACCCTCTCCCTCTCCCACAGAGTCCAAAAGACTGTTCTATACATCTGTGTCTCTTTTGCTGTCTCACATACAGGGTTATTGTTATGGTCTTTCTAAATTCCATATATATGCATTAGTATACTGTATTGGTGTTTTTCTTTCTGGCTTACTTCACTCTGTATAATCAGCTCCAGTTTCATCCACCTCATTAGAACTGATTCAAATGTATTCTTTTTAATGGCTGAGTAATACTCCATTGTGTATATGTACCACAGCTTTCTTATCCATTCGTCTGTTGATGGACATCTAGGTTGCTTCCATGTCCTGGTTATTATAAACAGTGCTGTGATGAACACTGGGGTACACGAGTCTCTTTCAATTTTGGTTTCCTCGGTGTGTATGCCCAGCAGTGGGATTGCTGGGTCATAAGGCAGTTCTATTTGCAAACTTTTAAGGAATCTCCACACTGTTCTCCATAGTGGCTGTACTAGTTTGCATTCCCACCAACAGTGTAAGAGGGTTCCCTTTTCTCCACACCCTCTCCAGCATTTATTGCTTGTAGACTTTTGGATCGCAGCCATTCTGACTGGCGTGAGATGGTACCTCACTGTGGTCTTGATTTTCATTTCTCTGATAATGAGTGATGTTGAGCATCTTTTCATGTGTTTGTTAGCCATCTGTATGTCTTCTTTGGAGAAATGTCTATTTAGTTCTTTGGCCCATTTTTTGATTGGGTCGTTTATTTTTCTGGAATTGAGCTGCATGAGTTGCTTGTCTATTTTTGAGATTAGTTGTTTGTCAGTTGCTTCATTTGCTATTATTTTCTCCCATTCTGAAGGCTTTCTTTTCACCTTGCTTATAGTTTACTTTGTTGTGCAGAAGCTTTTAATTTTAATTAGGTCCCATTTGTTTATTTTTGCTTTTATTTCCAGTATTCTGGGAGGTGGGTCATGGAGGATCCTGCTGTGATTTATGTCGGAGAGTGTTTTGCCTATGTTCTCCACTGTTTTATAGTTTCTGGTCTTACATTTAGATCTTTAATCCATTTTGAGTTTATTTTTGTGTATGGTGTTAGAAAGTGATCTAGTTTCATTCTTTTACAAGTGGTTGACCAGTTTTCCCAGCATCACTTGTTAAAGAGATTGTCTTTAGTCCATTGTATATTCTTGCCTCCTTTGTCGAAGATAAGGTGTCCATAGGTGTGTGGATTTATCTCTGGGCTTTCTATATTGTTCCATTGATCTATATTTCTGTCTTTGTGCCAGTACCATACTGTCTTGATGACTGTGGCTTTGTAGTAGAGCCTGAAGTCAGGCAGGTTGATTCCTCCAGTTCCATTCTTCTTTCTCAAGATTGCTTTGGTTATTCGAGGTTTTTTGTATTTCCATACAAATTGTGAAATTATTTGTTCTAGCTCTGTGAAAAATACCACTGGTAGCTTGATAGGGATTGCATTGAATCTATAGATTGCTTTGGGTAGTGTACTCATTTTCACTATATTGATTCTTCTGATCCATGTACATTGTATATTTCTCCATCTATTAGTGTCCTCTTTGATTTATTTCACCAGTGTTTTATAGTTTTATATATATAGGTCTTTAGTTTCTTTAGGTAGCTATATTCCTAAGTATTTTATTCTTTTTGTTGCAATAGTGAATGGAATTGTTTCCTTAATTTCTTTTTCTATTTTCTCATTATTAGTGTATAGAAATGCAAGGGATTTCTGTGTGTTGATTTTATATCCTGCAACTTTACTATATTCATTGATTAGCTCTAGTAATTTTCTGGTAGAGTCTTTAGGGTTTTCTTTGTAGAGGATCATGTCATCTGCAAACAGTGAGAGTTTTACTTCTTCTTTTCCAATTTGGATTCCTTTTATTTCTTTTTCTGCTCTGATTGCTGTGGCCAAAACTTCCAGAACTATGTTGAATAGTAGCGGTGAAAGTGGGCATCCTTGTCTTGTTCCTGACTTTAGGGGAAATGCTTTCAGTTTTTCACCATTGAGGATAATGTTTGCTGTGGGTTTGTCATATATAGCTTTTATTATGTTGAGGTATGTTCCTTCTATTCCTACTTTCTGGAGAGTTTTTATCATAAATGGATATTGAATTTTGTCAAAGGCTTTCTCTGCATCTATTGAGATAATCATATGACTTTTATTTTTCAATTTGTTAATGTGGTGAATTACATTGATTGATTTGTGGATATTGAAGAATCCTTGCATCCCTGGGATAAAGCCCACTTGGTCATGGTGTATGATCTTTTTAATGTGTTGTTGGATTCTGATTGCTAGAATTTTGTTAAGGATTTTTGCATCTAGGTTCATCAGTGATATTGGCCTGTAGTTTTCCTTTTTTGTGGCATTTTGTCAGGTTTTGGTATTAGGGTGATGGTGGCCTCATAGAATGAGTTTGGAAGTTTACCTTCCTCTGCAATTTTCTGGAAGAGTTAGAGTAGGATAGGTGTTAGCTCTTCCTAAATTTTTGGTAAAATTCAGCTGTGAAGCTGTCTGGACCTGGGCTTTTGTTTGCTGGAAGATTTCTGATTGCAGTTTCAATTTCCGTGCTTGTGATGGGTCTGTTAAGATTTTCTATTTCTTCCTGGCTCAGTTTTGGAAAGTTGTACTTTTCTGAGAATTTGTCCATTTCTTCCACGTTGTCCATTTTATTGGCATATAATTGCTGATAGTAGTCTCTTATGATCCTTTGTATTTCTGTGTTGTCTGCTGTGATCTCTCCATTTTCATTTCTAATTTTATTGATTTGATTTTTCTCCCTTTGTTTCTTGATGAGTCTGGCTAATGGTCTGTCAATTTTATTTATCCTCTCAAAGAACCAGCTTTTGGCTTTGTTGATTTTTGCTATGGTCTCTTTTGTTTCTTTTGCATTTATTTCTGCCCTAATTTTTTTTAATAGTTTTTAATTTTTTTAATTTTAAAATCTTTAATTTTTACATGTGTTCCCAAACATGAACCCCCCTCCCACCTCCCTCCCCATAACATCTCTGTGGGTCATCCCCATGCACCAGCCCCAAGCATGCTGTATCCTGCGTCAGGCATAGACTGGCGATTCAATTCTTACATGATAGTATACATGATAGAATGCCATTCTCCCAAATCATCCCACTCTCTCCCTCTCCCTCTGAGTCCAAAAGTCCATTATACACAGCTGTGTCTTTTTTCCTGTCTTGCATACAGGGTCGTCATTGCCATCTTTCTAAATTCCATATATATGTGTTAGTATACTGTATTGGTGTTTTTCTTTCTGGCTTACTTCACTCTGTATAATCGGCTCCAGTTTCATCCATCTCATCAGAACTGATTCAAATGAATTCTTTTTAATGGCTGAGTAATACTCCATTGTGTATATGTACCACAGCTTTCTTATCCATTCATCTGCTGATGGACATCTAGGTTGTTTCCATGTCCTGGCTATTATAAACAGTGCTGCAATGAACATTGGGGTACATGTGTCTCTTTCAATTCTGGTTTCCTCGGTGTGTATGCCCAGCAGTGGGATTGCTGGGTCATAAGGCAGTTCTATTTGCAATTTTTTAAGGAATCTCCACACTGTTCTCCATAGTGGCTGTACTAGTTTGCATTCCCACCAACAGTGTAGGAGGGTTCCCTTTTCTCCACACCCTCTCCAAGATTTATTGCTTGCAGATTTTTGGATCGCAGACATTCTGACTGGTGTGAAGTGGTACCTCATTGTGGTTTTGATTTTCATTTCTCTGATAATGAGTGATGTTGAGCATCTTTTCATGTGTTTGTTAGCCATCCGTATGTCTTCTTTGGAGAAATGTCTATTTAGTTCTTCGGCCCATTTTTTGACTGGGTGGTTTATTTTTCTGGAATTGAGCTGCATAAGTTGCTTGTCTATTTTTGAGATTAGTTGTTTGTCAGTTGCTTCATTTGCTATTATTTTCTCCCATTCAGAAGATTTCTTTCCTTCTACTAACCCTTGGGTTCTCCATTTCTTCCTTTTCTAGTTGCTTTAGGTGTAGAGTTAGGTTTTTTATTTAACTCTGTGCTTGTTTCTTGAGGTATGCCTGTATTGCTATGAACTTTCCCCTTAGCACTGCTTTTACAGTGTCTCACAGGTTTTGGGTTGTTGTGTTTTTATTTTCATTCATTTCTATGCATATTTTGATTTCTTTTTTGATTTCTTCTGTGATTTGTTGGTTATTCAGAAGCGTGTTGTTCAGCCCCCATGTGTTGGAATTTTTAATAGTTTTGGTTCTGTAATGGAAATCTAATCTTACTGCATTATGGTCAGAAAAGATGCTTGGAATGATTTCAAATTTTTGAATTCATCAATGTTAGATTTATGGCCCAGGATGTGATCTATCCTGGAGAAGTTTCCGTGTGCACTTGAAAAAAAGGTGAAATTCATTGTTTTGGGGTGAAATGTCCTATAGATATCAATAAGGTCTAACTGGTATATTGTATCATTTAAAGTTTGTGTTTCTTTGTTAATTTTCTGTTTAGTTGATCTATCCATAGGTGTGAGTGGGGTATTAAAGTCTCCCACTATTATTGTGTTATTGTTAATTTCCCCTTTCATACTTATTAGCATTTGTCTTACATATTGCAGTGCTCCTATGTTGGGTGCATATATATTTATAATTGTTATATCTTCTTGGATTGATCCTTTTATCATTATGTATTGTCCTTCTTTATCTCTTTTCACAGCCTTTGTTTTAAAGTCTATTTTATCTGATATGAGTATTGCTACTCCTGCTTTCTTTTGATCTCTATTTGCGTGGAATATCTTTTCCCAGCCCTTCACTTTCAGGCTGTATGTGTCCCTTGTTTTGAGGTGGGTCTCTTGTAGACAACATATATAGCGGTCTTGTTTTTGTATCCATTCAGCCAGTCTTTGTCTTTTGGTTGGGGCATTCAACCCATTTACGTTTAAGGTAATAATTGATAAGCATGATCCCGTTGCCATTTACTTTATTGTTTGGGGTTCGGGTTTATACACCCTTTTTGTGTTTCCTGTCTAGAGAGTATCCTTTAGCATTTGTTGGAGAGCTGGTTTGGTGGTGCTGAATTCTCTCAGCTTTTTCTTGTCTGTAAAGCTTTTGATTTCTCCTTCATATTTGAATGAAATCCTTGCTGAGTACAGTAATCTGGGATGTAAGTTATTTTCTTTCATCACTTTAAGTATGTCTTGCCATTCCATCCTCACCTGAAGAGTTTCTATTGAAAGATCAGCTGTTATCCTTATGGGAATCCCCTTGTGTGTTATTTGTTATTTTTCCCTTGTTGCTTTTAATATTTGTTCTTTGTATTTGATCTTTGTTAATTTGATTAATATGTGTCTTGGGGTGTTTTGCCTTGAGTTTATCCTGTTTGGGACTCTCTGGGTTTCTTGGACTTGGGTGAGTATTTCCTTTCCCACTTTAGGGAAGTTTTCAACTATTACCTCCTCAAGTATTTTCTCATGGTCTTTCTTTTTGTCTTCTTCTTCTGGGACTCCTATGATTCACATATTGGAGCATTTCATATTGTCCTGGAGGTCTCTGAGATTGTCCTCATTTCTTTTAATTCATTTTTCTTTTTTCCTCTCTGATTCATTTATTTCTACCATTCTATCTTCTACTTCACTAATCCTATCTTCTGCCTCCATTCAGTTCAGTTCAATTCAGTTCAGTCGCTCAGTCATGTCCAACTCTTTGCAACCCCATGAATCGCAGCATGCCAGGCCTCCCTGTCCATCACCAGCTCCCGGAGTTCACTCAGACTCACATCCATCGAGTCAGTGATGCCATCCAGCCATCTCATCCTCTGTCGTCCTCCCGCCCCCAATCCCTCTCAGCATCAAAGTCTTTTCCAATGAGTCAACTCTTCTCATGAGGTGGCCAAAGTACTAGAGTTTCAGCTTTAGCATCATTCCTTCCAAAGAAATCCCAGGGTTGATCTCCTTCAGAATGGACTGGTTGGATCTCCTTGCAGTCCAAGGGACTCTCAAGAGTTCAAAAGCATCAATTCTTCGGCGCTCAGCCTTCTTCAGAGTCCAACTCTCACATCTATACATGACCACTAGAAAAATCATAGCCTTGACTAGACGGACCTTAGTCAGCAAAGTAATGTCTCTGCTTTTGAATATGCTATCTAGGTTGGTCATAACTTTTCTTCCAAGGAGGAACCGTCTTTTAATTTAATGGCTGCAATCGCCATCTGCAGTGATTTTGGAGCCCCAAAAAATAAAGTCTGACACTGTTTTCACTGTTTCCCCATCTATTTCCCATGAAGTGATGGGACCGGATGCCATGATCTTCATTTTCTGAATGTTGAGCTTTAAGCCAACTTTTTCACTCTCCTCTTTTACTTTCATCAAGAGGCTTTTTAGTTCCTCTTCACTTTCTGCCATAAGGGTGGTGTCATCTGCATATCTGAGGTTATTGATATTTCTCCTGGCAATCTTGATTCCAGCTTGTGTTTCTTGCAGTCCAGCATTTCTCATGATCTACCCTGCATATAAATTAAATAAGCAGGGTGACATTATACAGCCTTGATGTACTCCTTGTCCTATTTGGAACCAGTCTGTTGTTCCATGTCCAGTTCTAACTGTTGCTTCCTGGCCTGCATACAGATTTCTCAAGAGGCAGGTCAGGTGGTCTGGTTTTCCCATCTCTTTCAGAATTTTCCACAGTTGATTGTGATCCACACAGTCAAAGGCTTTGGCATAGTCAATAAAGCAGAAATAGATGTTTTTCTGGAACTCTCTTGCCTTTTCCATGATTCTTCTATTTGTTGCCTCCAGAGTGTTTTTTTTTATCTCATTTATTGCATTATTCATTATATATTAACTCTTTTTTATTTCTTCTAGGTCCTTGTTAAACCTTTCTTGCATCTTCTCAATCCTTGTTTCCAGGCTATTTATCTGTGATTCCATTTTTATTTCAAAATTTTGGATCATTTTCACTATCATTATTTGGAATTCTTTATCAGGTAGATTCCCTATCTCTTCCTCTTTTGTTTGGTTTGGTGGGCATTTATCCTGTTCCTTTACCTGTTGGGTATTCCTCTGTCTCTTCATCTTGTTTATATTGCTGCATTTTGGGTGGCCTTTCTGTATTCTGGCAGTTTGTGGAGTCCTCTTTATTGGGGAGTTTCCTCACTGTGGGTGGGGTTGTACGGGTGGCTTGTCAAGGTTTCTTGGTTAGGGAAGCTTGTGTTGGTGTTCTGGTGTGTGGAACTGGATTCTTCTCTCTGAAGTGCAATGAAGTGTCCAGTAATAAGTTATGAGATATCAGTGGTTTTGGGGTAACTTTGGGCAGCCTGTATATTGAAGCTCAGGGCTGTGTTCCTGTGTTGCTGGAGAATTTGCATGGTATGTCTTGCTCTGGAACTTGTTGGCCCTTGGGTGGTGCTTGGTTTCAGTGTAGGCATGGAGGCATTTGATGAGCTCCTGTCGATTAATGTTCCCTGGAGTCAGGAGTTCTCTGATGTTCTCAGGATTTGGACTTAAGCCTCCTGCTTCTGGTTTTCAGTCTTATTTTTACAGTAGTCTCAAGACTTCTCCTTCTATACAGCAACCATTGATAAAACATCAAGGTTAAAGATGAAAAGTTTCTCCACAGTGAGGGACACCCAGAGAAGTTCACAGAGTTACATGGAGAGGAGAAGAGGGAGGAGGGAGTTAGAGGTGACCTGGATGAGATGAGGTGGAATCAAAAGAGGAGAGAGCAAGCTAGCCAGTAGTCACTTCCTTATGTGCTCTCCACAGTCTGGACCGCTCAGAGATGTTCATGGAGATATACAGAGAAGAGAAGAGGGAGGAAGGAGACAGCGGTGGCTAGGAGGATACAAGGGGGAAAGGAAAAGGAGAGAGACAGATCCAGTCAGTAATCAGTTCCCTAAGTGTTTGCCACTGTCTGGAACACACAGAGATTCACAGAGTGGGTAAAGAGAAGGGGGAGGGAGGAGACAGAGGCGACCTGATGGAGAAAAAGGAGAGTCCAAAGGAGGAGAGAGCAGTCAGGCCAGTAATCTCACTCCCAAGTAAAAATGGGTACTGAAGATTGGGTTTTTAAAGGTACAAAATTGATAAAAACTACCAAAAAGCAAGGATTAAAAATCTAGAGTAGAGGTTGGATTTTCAAAAATACAATATTATAGAAAAGAAGAAGAAGAAAAAAAAACAAAGTCACAAAAAATTATTAAATATATATATATGAAGTTTGCTTTAAAAATAGAGTCTTAAAAAATAAATAAAAATAGTCTTTTCTTGAAAAGTAATAGTAGGTTATAAAAATGAAAATTAAAGGAGTAATAGAGGACTTAAAAATTATAAAAAGTTAAAAAAAAAGAACAAGAAGAAAAAAGAATGATCGTAAAAATAGTAAAGATATATCTAGGACTTTCTCTGGTGTTGTTGTGGGCAGTGTGGGCTTAGTTCATTTTGGATAGTTCCTTGGTCCGGCTTATATTTCTCAAGGTCTATGGGCCCCTTCCTATGTAGTCGGTACTAAGGACAGGGTTTTAATCTATTGCACCTGTCACTTCCAAGGCGGTTCCCTCTGTTTTAGCTTCTTCTGTTTGCTGGTCTCTTCAGTGCCTGATTTCCACCCTGACACAAGGGGGGCGGTGGGTGGACACTTTTTTTAGGCTCACTTGTTTAGTCGCGCTGTGGGGAGGGAGGGACGGTGCAAACAAATAACACTGACGTGTGCTCGCAGTGTCTCAGCCACGCTGGGCCTGCCCCCGCTCATGGCGCACACAGCTCAGGCCCTAGGTTGCTCCGCTGGGAACCCTCTGAGGCCGGCCCCGGGCTGCATTCACCTCCCAGGTCTAAGCCGCTCAGGCTCAAGCACTCAGGGAGTCCTCTGAGGTGCAGACTCAGTTGGGCCTGCGTTTCGTGCCCTTTCCAGGTTCAAGTATGATAACCCACTCCAGTATTCTTGCCTGGAAAATTCCATGGACAGAGAAGCCTGGTAGTCTACTGTCCATGGGGTCGCAAAGAGTCAGACACGACTGAGCAACTTCACTTTCACTTTCCAGGTCCGAGTAGCTCAGGTGTTCGGCAAGCGTGGTCTCTGCGATTTATTGCCTCTCCTGTCCCTGCTGCTTGGTTTTCTGGGTGTACAACTGGTGCACCTTCTCAGGTGGATGATGACTGTCCAGAACCCCAAGAAGTCTTAGTTAGCAAAGGAGCCTGCTTGCTGTTTGGTAGATAATGTCTCTCTGGGGCTGCAATTGCCCCCTTGCGGCCCTTCCAGCTCTGGCGGCCTGTCACCAGAGGGGGATGGTCTGCAGCAGGCTAATTCTGTTCCATCCTTTGTTCTGTGCGCGGTCTTGGCGGTGTCTTATGTTCGAGCTTTTCACGTGGTAGCTATCCCACAGTCTGGTTTGCTAGCCCAAGTTAGTTCGCTCTGATTACACTCCGGGCATTCAGGCCCGATCCTTACTCTAAGCACTGCAGCCGCGCCTCCCTGCCCAGCCCCCGCTTGCTAGTGGCGGATGCAGGCATCAGCGCTGCTTCTCTGCTGGGGGAGTTACCATTGGGCAAGTAATCTGTGGGTTTTAATTATTTATTTATTTTTCCTCCCTGTTATGTTGGCCTCTGTGCTTCCAAGGCTCGCCACAGAGTTGGCAGTGAGAGTGTTTCCTGGTGTTTGGAAACTTCTCTCTTTTCAAGACTCCCTTCCCAGGATGGAACTCCCTTCCCGGGACGGAGCTCCCTCCCTACCTCTTTTGTCTCTTTTTTTGTCTTTTATATTTTTTCCTACCTCTTTTCGAGGACAATGGGCTGCTTTTCTGGGTGCCTGATGTCCTCTACCGGCATTCAGAAGTTGTTTTGTGGAATTTACTCAGCGTTTAAATGTTCTTTTGATGAATTTGTGGGGAGAAAGTGGTCTCCCCGTCTTATTCCTCCACCATCTTAGGACCACCTCCCCACTACATGATTTTAAAGGAAAATATTCCTGGCTTGATTTTGAGACATCATATGTGTGATACATATTATACAACATATTTGTGTTTGGTGTTTTTATTCTTTTATTTATTTAGCTAGCTATTATTTATTTTTGGCTGCAGTGGGTCTTCATTGATGCCCATGGGCTTTCTCTAGTTGCAGTGAGTGGGGGACTACTCTCTAGTTGCAGTGCATGGGATTCTCATTGAGGTGGCTTCTCTTGTTGTGCAGCATGGATTCTAGGGTGCACGCACTTCATTAACTGTGGCATGAGTGCTCAGTAGTTGTGGCACATGAGCTTAGTTGCTCCGAGGCATGTGGAATCTTCCTGGAACAGGGACTGAACCTGTGCCCCTGCATTGGCAGGTGGATTCTCAACCACTGGACCACCAAGGAAGTCCCTGTGTTTGATATATTTCCGTGCCTTATGCGGAGACATAGGACACCCATGTGCTGGAGCAATTATTCTAGCTCATGAGAGCCACATGTGTACATCTGAGTTTTTTGACCTCATATTGTAGCTTGAAATCCACCATGCAATATTTAAGATATAGAAATTGGCTGACTCTCCAAATAAAGGCATTCTTAACCCCCCTGAAGAGCCAATTGCTAAATTTTTATTGGCACACCACTGTGTGTGTGTGCATGTGTGTGTGTGTGTGTGCATGTGTGTGCATGTGTGTGTGTGCATGGTGTGTGTGTGTGTATATATATACATACTCCGGTATCCTTGCCTGGAAAATCCATGAACTAAGGAGCCTAATGGGCTACAGTTCATGGGGTTGCAAAGTGTTGGACATGACTGAGCAATTAACACACACGCACAGATACACGTGCAGTAAATTATGCTGGAAAGAGAAAGCTATTACTTAGGAAACTTTTGAAGATTCAGCCTTATTGCATTCCTCATTATAATCACCTTTTCTCAGGAATGTTGCGTATCACATTTTATTTTGTAAATAGCTGAGATGAAATAATATTACAACATAGACTCCCTTAATATTCAGTCATGGCAACACTGGAAACCCAGCAGCAAGGGAATAAGTTAATGCAGTTTTTCAGTGACAAAATTGTTCTAATACCCAAACTCATGTTTTAGTGATGCTTTTAAAATGTAAATAGAAAGTTAAATGTGCATTTGCAGAATAATACAGAAGCTTGAAATTTACTGATGGAATTGTTGTGTATCAACAAGAAATAAATCTAACCCCCAGATACACTTCTAAATAAATAATTGTATTCCCTTCTACTATCTGATTTCACTTGCATAGTGATTTATTTTCAAGAATAGCATGAGTGCTTGCTTTCTGAATTGATTTGTAAAGATTGTTGAGGGAATAACAGCCCATGAATAGAAATTAATTTTCTTCTAAAAGCATTTACTATAGAATGTCAGGGCAAGAACAAACTAGAAGGTCATCTAATACAAAGACTCTCAGTCTGTTCACCACCCTGTTGCCTGAGACGTAAACCTCCCGGAAGTGACAATGACTCACTGAGCTAGGGATGCTTAGCATCAGGATGGGTAGAGATTTCTAAGAATCTCTAAATGGAAGATAAAGCTTTTCCAGTGATTTTAATATATAGCCCCTCCTTCTCCTCTACACCTTATGGGAGTGTGTTCCTCCCAATTAGTTGCAGATCTATCCCAATAACTTTTTCTATTTAAAAACCTCAGCCCCTAAACCAACTGAAGCTGATGGCCATGAATACAGAGAAGGAATACATCTCAGTGGTTACAAAAAATCTAGTGGTTCTCATAGCACTTTGTGTCTCTTTTTATGTTTGGATGGGTTAAGAAAATAATTTTATTTAAAAAAGAAGAACAATATTTTCCTTGAGACTATGAATGCCTTTGGCTAGATAACTTCTAGGCTTCCCAGGTGGCTCAGTGGTAAAGAATCTGCCTGCTGGTGCAGGAGATGCAGAAGATGTGGGTTTGATCCGTCGGTTGGGAAGATTCCCTGGAGAAAGGAATGGCAACCCACTCTAGTATTCTTGCCTGGAAAACCCCACAGACAGAGGAATCTGGTGGGCTACAGTCCATGGGGTTGCAAAGAGTCAGACACAATGGAGTGACTGAGTGTGTGCACGCAGATACACACACAAATTTTAGCTGGTAAATTTTTGTAAGTTCATCTCAGTTCAGTCACTCAGTCATGTCTGATCCTTTGGGACCCCATGGACTGTAGCACCCCAGGCCTCCTTGTCCATCACCAACTCCTGGAGCTTGCTCAGACTCATATCCATTGAGTCGGCGATGCCATCCAGCCATCTCATCCTCTGTCATCCCCTTCTCCTCCTGCCTTCAATCTTGCCCAGGATCAGGGTCTTTTCCAATGAGTCACTTCTTCCCATCAGGTGGCCAAAGTATTGGAGCTTCAGCTTCAGCATCAGTCCTTCCGATGAATATTCAGGGTTGATTTCCTTTAGGATTGACTGGTTTCATCTCCCTTCAGTCCAAGGGACTCTCAAGAGTCTTCTCCAACACCACAATTTAAAAGTATCAATTCTTCAGTTCTAAGCTTTCTTTATAGTCCAACTTTCACATCCATAAATAACTACTGGAAAAAAAAATAGCTTTGACTAGATGGACCTTTGTTGGTAAAGTAATGTCTCTGCTTTTTAATATGCTGTCTAGGTTGGTCATAGCTTTTCTTCCAAGGAGCAAGTGTCTTTTAATTTCATGGCTGCAGTCACCATCTGTAGTGATTTTGGAGCCCCCCAAAATAAAGTCTGTCATTGTTTTTATTGTTTCCCCATCTATTTACCATGAATTTATGGGGCCGGATGCCATGATCTTTATTTTTTGAATGTTGAGTTTTAAGCCAGCTGTTTCACTCTCCTTTTCACTTTCATCAAGAGTCTCTTTAGTTCTTCTTCACTTTCTGCCATAAAGGTGGTGTCATCTGCATATCTGAGGTTATCATGTCTTTCCATAAAACCTAAATTTTTTTCAGGTAATTTTGCAAGTAATTACTATTTTTTATCTGTAACTCTACTAGTATTTTCAGTTAATTTAAATGACATATTTATTGACAAAAATTTATAATGCTTTACTAACAAAAAATGTTTTATAAAAAAGTATGTATTTTACTGGTTTCTCTGAAAACAAAAAAGGAAGAGTGGTATTTATCACATTGCTAGGATATCCTGGGCAATGATAAGTCCAATTTAGTTCAATTTAACATGTTGTCCCAAACTGTTTGGCAGTAAACTAACAACTTGAAGCCAAAATATTTGTCTGGAACCTTCTAATTTTGTTTGGTTTTATGGTTTAAAAATTTATTTATTGTTTACGTAGAAAAGAGACTTGAGAGGATCATTCAGTAAAGCCAGAGATGGATACAGTTGAGAAGGCATATAGTATAGTGCAATAGAAAAAAATCAAACAGAAGCAAAAGTTTTCTTTTTTTAATAACAGTGTGGGGTTTAATTTTTAATAATGATAGGGTTTGATCCCTGAGTGAGGAAGATCCCTGGAGAAGGGAATGGCTACCCACTCCAGTATTCTTGCCTGGAGATTTCCATAGACAGAGGAGTCTGGCTGGCTACAGTCCATAGGGCCGCAAAGAGTTGGACACGACTGAGCAAATGAGCATGCATGCATGCAAGCAACCATCTCTTTAAAAAAGATGGACTGATTGTAGAAATAACTAATTTCTATTGACTGCAGCCATGAAATTAAAAGACGCTTACTCCTTGGAAGATAAGTTATGACCAACCTAGACAGCATATTCAAAAGCAGAGACATTGCTTTGTCAACAAAGGTCCATCTAGTCAAGGCTATGGTTTTTCTAGTGGTCATGTATGGATGTGAGAGTTGGACTGTGAAGAAAGCTGAATGCCGAAGAATTGATGCTTTTGAACTGTGGTGTTGGAGAAGACTCTTGAGAGTCCCTTGGACTGCAAGGAGATCCAACCAGTCCATTCTGAAGGAGATCAGCCCTGGGATTTCCTTGGAAGGAATGATGCTAAAGCTGAAACTCCACTACTTTGGCCACGTCATGGGAAGAATTGACTCATTGGAAAAGACTCTGGTGCTGGGAGGGATTGGGGGCAGGAGGAGAAGGGGACGACAGAGGATGAGATGGCTGGATGGCATCACTGACTCGATGGATGTGAGTCTGAGTGAACTCCGGGAGCTGGTGATGGACAGGGATGCCTGGCGTGCTGCGATTCATGGGGTCGCAAAGAGTCAGACACAACTGAGCAACTGAACTGAACTGAAGTGATTATGTGATCAATTTCAAGCTACTGATATGTCATCTATGAAGGCAAAATTGGAAAGAAATGCCAATAATTGACTCTCAAAAGCCACTAAAGCCACTGCAGCATGCTGCTAGACAGTACACAAGATTCCCACCACCCCCCATAGCACTATATAGAGAAACTCTTTACATACAACATGAGAATGTAATGGGGAGTTTATAGAGGGACTCTTAGAAGAGAGAACCTCTTTTTAATGCATTTGTGCTACACAGAGTCAGCAACAACAATTTATGGAAGCCTAGAAATATGATTGATAAAGATTCTGAGAAATGAAAATCAAAACTACAATGAGATATCTCCTCACACCAGTCAGAGTGGCTATTATAAAAAAGTCTACAAGCAGTAAGTGCTGCTGAGGTTATGGGTTAAAGGGAACCCTCCTACACTGTTGGTGGGAATGTAAATTGGTACAACTACTATGAAGAATAGTATGGAGGCTCCTTAAAAACTAAAAATACAACTACCATAAGATCTAGCAGTCCCAATCCTGGGAGTATGTCCAGAGAAAAACATGGTTTGAAAGGATACATGCATGTCCATATTCATTGCAACACTGTTTACAATAGCCAAGACAGAAAGCAACATAAAGATCCATCTACAGATGGATGCATGAAGAAGATTTGGTACACATATACAATGGAATGTTACTCAGCCTTTAAAAAAAAATGAAATAATGCCTTCTGCAGCAACATGGATGGACCTGGAGATTATCATACTAACTGGAGGGAGTCAGAGAAAGAGAAATATCATATGATATTATCTAATAAATAGATAAAAGGGATGTATTCATACAGTAAAATATTGTCATAAAAATAAGTGAAGTATTGATACAAATGAATCTTTTGAAAATATTAAGCTGTGTGAAAGAAACTAGTCACAAAAGACACATATTGTATGATCCCATTTATCTGATATGTTCAGAACACACAATTTTATAAAGACAGAAAGTAAGTTACTCATGGCCTAGGGTTGGGTGGTAAGAAATAGATTATAGGATTTCTTTTGTGGTGATGAAAACTCTACAAAACTGATTGTTGTAATGATTGCACAACTATGTGAATATGCTAAAAATATTGAATTATACAAATTAGATTTGTGAATCATGTCTCAGTGAAGCTGTTACGAAAGGCATATGGGCAATATTTTATATTTCAAATTAAAACTAAATCTAAACTCTAGTACTGTGATTTGAAAATCATCCATAGTATAAGAATATATCATTCAGGAGATGAATAGACAGTAATCTCAGTCTGTCAGCCCATTCTTTGATCAAGCCTTTATTAAAATCCTGCATCTAGTTTTAATCTCTACCCTTTAATAATTATGTGGAAAAATTAAAGATGTTTCTGAGAAGCCCATCGCGGTAATGCTCAGTTATTAGAGACCATTGCTGATGAAAGAATATGAGGATGTTGGTATAATTTAATCTAAAATCAAAGGAAAAAAACAGAGCTGGGCCGTTGGGTTGTTTAATCAAGGGTTGTCTGCTGGCCTTTGAAATCTACTAGTATATGTCACGAGAGGAAATGAAGTAGCTCTGCACCATATCTGTAAAGGATATAATCAAATAAAGCTGGAATGAATTGAAGCCAGATAATTTTACGTTACTTGTGTGCTTACTGAGCAACTAAGCACACATTAGGTGGCCAAAGTATTGCCACCTGATGCGAAGTACTGACTCATTGGAAAAGCCCCTGATGCTGGGCAAAATTGAAGGCAGAAGAAGGGGAAGACAGAGGGTGAGATGGTTGGATGGCATCAGCGACTTGATGGAAATGAGTTTGAGCAAGCTTCGGGAGTTGGTGATGGACAGGGAGGCCTGGCGTGCTACAGTCCATGGAGTTGCAAAAAGTCAGACATGATTGAGCGACTGAGCTGAACTGAACTGAACTTTACGTTATATATTTTTATGATAATAAGAGTAAAAGTATTTACAAGAAGATGTTAATAAGACAGATTTAAAAATATAGAGACATTTAAGATTGGGGGAACTGATACTTTTAAGAGTTTAAATAACATGAAATATTGCATAGGTTTTTTGGATAAGAAAATACAGGATACAAAAGGATATATATGAAATGATTATACTTAGAGTTCCTAGCAAAAAGACTAGAAAGTAAAATATCAAAAGTTTAATAGTTCTTATCATTAATTTGAGGATCAGTGCATATTGCTGTCTTTTTTCCTATATTTTTTATATTTCTCATAATTTGCATAAATATGGTTATAATCAACAAAGAACAATTTTAAAAGGATCCATATAATTTGCCTTAGTTTAAGTATGTGTATCCTCTCCAGTTACTGCCACATTTTAATCACCTACCTACTCCAGGAACAAGGAGATTGTATTAAGTTCTCTACTTCATTAGATTTTTTCCCTAACGTATTAGATGTATTTGATAATACTACTGTGACTTATTCACAGGGATATATGATTTTCACCAAATACATCTCACTTTATTAGATGCTTATACTTCATATATTTTTAATAGTGAACTATTTCACAAAACATGCATTTCACCACCCGTATCACTTGAATATAAAGGCTCTATAAATAGAAAAAGTGATTGGACTTTCCGGGGTGCTCTGGTTTAATTCAGTTTTATGATCTCCCCTGTGTGGTTCTTAAAACTACTATAGCTCAGTAAGTATTTATTGAGTGATTACCACGAGCAAGTTTCCCCTCAGAGTTTCAAAATCTTTGTATTCCTACATAGCAGATCAATTAAAAATTTTTTGTAGTTCTTGTTTGGAGATTCCCAGGTAAGCAAGCCTGATGAAAAGTAAACACACTCAAGAGGCTGACTGTGGTTCTGACTTCTGTTCTTTTTAACTTTCATCCACAGTCCTACCTGGATTTGCCTATATGGATTTTAAGTTTGATGTCAAATTAATGATGGTGTAATAATATTTACTTAATATACCTTGCTTTCTTAAAACTGTAGCCTCAAAGTAATTTTGATCTCTGGGAATTACCTCAGCCTACTATTTCTGGGATAAGAGGCTTATATGTGTTTGTTTTAAAAGTTGCCTGAGGGAGTTCCCTGGCAGGCCAGTGGTTAAGACTCTGTGATTCCAGTTCCTGGAGTGTGGTTTGATTCCTGGTCAGTAACTAAAATCCCACCTGCTGCCTTATGCAGGGGAAAAAAAAAAAAAAAACACCTCTTCCTGAATTGAAACCATCCAGGTTCAGGTGATTACTTTAAAGGTGTTCACTTATTTGCCCTCTTTATAGAACTGTGGTCTTCAGCCTTTAACATCAGTCTCTGGGAGCTTTTGAAAAATGCAAATGCCTTGACTCTACCCAAGACCAGAAGCATTACAATATGGGAGGTGCAAAGGGTGAACGGGGTGTTTAGTGGAGTTGTTTTTTTTTTTTTTCCTTTTAGAAGCATTAGAGGTGATTTCTAGGGTAGAGCCAGACGCATTACAATATAGGAGGTGCGAAGGGTGAATGGGGTGTATAGTGGAGTTTTTTTTCCTTTTAGAAGCATTACAGGTGATTTCTAGGGTAGAGCAGAATTTGACAGTTATTGCATTGTTGTTATTTAGTCACTCAGTCATGTCCCACTCTCTGCAATACCAAGGACTGCAGCACAACAGGCTTCCCTGTCCTTCACGATCTCCCAGAGCTTGCTCGAGTTCATGTCAGTGATGCCATCCAACCATTTCATCCTCTGTCATCCCCTTCTCCTGCCTTCAATCTTTCCCAGCATCAGGATCTTTTCCAATGAGTCAGTTCTTCCCATCAGGTGGCAAAGTATTGGAGCTTCAGCTTCAGCATCAGTCCTTCCAATGAATATTCAGGGTTGATTTCCTTTAGGATTGACTAGTTGGATCTCCTTGCAGGGACTCTCAAGAGTCGTCTCCAGCACCACAGTTCAAAAGCATCAGTTATTCGGTGCTCAACCTTCTTTATGGTCCACCTCTTACCACCATACATGACTACTGGGAAAACCATAGCTTTGACTATGTCTCTCCTTTTTAATATGCTGTCTAGGTTGGCCATAGTTTTTCCTCCAAGGGACAAGTGTCTTTTATTTTCATGCTGCAGTCACAATCTTCAGTGACTCTGGGACCCCAAAAATAAAGTCTGTCACTGTTTCCATTCTTTCCCCATCTATTTGCCACGAAATGATGGGTCCAGATGCCATGATCTTCACTGTTTGAATGTTGAGTTTTAAGCCAGCTTGTTCACTCTCCTCTTTCACCTCCATCAGGAGGCTTTTTAGTTTCTCTTTACTTTCTGCCATAAGGGTGGTGTCATCTGCATATCTGAGGTTATTGATATTTCTCGCAGCAACACTGATTCCAGCTTGTGCTTCATCCAGCCCAGCGTTTCTCATGATGTACTCCACATATTATAAGTTAAATAAGCAGGGTGACAATATACAGCCTTGATGTACTTCTTTCCCAATTTTGAATTACTGCATTAACCCTTGAATAACTTGTGACCAGGGACACTGTGTTGTTATCCTCGTGTTCACAGTCTAATGTACTGCTCTGTGTTAGTGGTTCTATGAGGACTTGTCGAATGAATGATGGAGCAGACATCCCCTATCTAGGGTCCCCAACCTTCAGGGTCTAATAATGCCTGATGATCTGAGGTGGAGCTGATGTAATAATAATAGAAATAAAATGCACAGTAAAGGCAAGGCACGTGAATCATCCCCAAACCATCCCCCCTTACTGCTCTAAAAGGTTGGGGACCACTGCCTTATCATACGTGCACACACTTGGCCGCTGAGTGACATCCAGCTGAGTCTAGTTCCAGGTTTAGTCATGTCGGTCTTCGTTTTCTTAGCACAGGTGCAGCCGTGAACAGCAGTGAGAGTCTCCCTCCTTCCTCATCCGTCAACGACATCTCCTCCATGTCCACCGACCAGACCCTGGCATCTGACACTGACAGCAGCCTGGAAGCCTCGGCAGGACCCCTGGGTTGTTGCAGGTGACTAGCCGCCTGCCTGCGAAACCCAGCGTTCTTCAGGAGATGATGTGATGGAACACACACGCAGACACTCACGCACACACGCAAACGCAGACACACAACGACAAGAACGTGGCAAGGGAGAGAATCCGAGTCTAAAATTGAAACACATCTTTCAGCCTGCTTCTTCTCCAGAGTTCTGTATTGCAGCTAAGCCAAATGTATATTTAACTCCTAGTTGCTCTTGCTTTGGTATTCTTCCAATGATGCTTTTACTACAGAAAGCAAATCAAACACAATTAGAGAAGCCTTCTCCATAAAGTGTAATTTTAATGGCTGCAGAACCAGTGACCTGTAACTGCCCTTTCAAATGGCATGATAAGGTGTGCAGTGGCCCCATCCAGCATGTGTGTGTCTCTATCTTGCATCTACCTGCTCCTATTGGCCTAGTCAGATGGATGTAGATACAGATCCGCATGTGTCTGTATTCATACAGCACCACTTACTTAGAGATGCTACTGTCAGTGTCCTCAGGGCTCTCCCAAAACATCACGCACTGGGGTACCACATGGTCCATTTCATGTGATCTATTACTCTGACATAAACCCATCTGTAATATATTGCCAGTATATAAGCTATTTAGTTTGTTAATTGATTAAGCTGTATGTCTTATAAGAAAATGTGTAAAGGGTGGAATATGGGGAGGGAGTGAGTTCTCTTGGACCCTTGAAGATGTAGCTTCCAAATCTGAACTGATTAAATGGCACCTGTAAACCAATTTGTAGAAAGAACATATGTGATGCTTATGTACAGTGCGGGGTGGGAGAGGGTAACAGTTTCCAGGTACTGAATGGTTTGACCTTTCGAAGGAAGGTAGGCATAACAGCTGAGGGTCTTTTCTCTGATAGTGAGTGGGTAGGAGAGGCTAGGGTAGTGTGGCCACGTGGGAGGAAGAGCTAAAGGAAGTATGACCCAGATTCTAGGAGACGCCGACATTCCTGTTTTAGAAAGGAGACCCTCATTTGTTGTTTGCAAATTATGTGTCACAACTGAGAAGAGATTGGCAGCTAGTGAGGCAGGGTTAGTGTGTCCATATCTGATGGGAACCCTTCTCTGAAATAGAGGGGGGCTGCCTCTACATGGTATCCCTAACAAAAAATGAGTTTGCCTAGGCTATTTTTAGATTGTGGGTTGTGTTTTCCATGACTGTGCTATTTTCCGTGTTTATACCTTGTCAAGGTTTTATTTTGAGAAGAAATATTACTTCCCTCTTCTGGAATTAAAAAAAAAATTACTTAAAAAAAATACCCAAAGCCCAGGGCGATCCTCAGGTTAGCATTTGAAAACATCCACAGACATTCCTCAGGGGTTTCCCCGACTCCTTAACGTGGCCAATGTCTCATGTTTATTTTTTCATAAATTTCACCAATTCAAGAAGGGCTGATCATCTGAGTTTTGTACCACAAGTTGACGTGACAGCAATAACTCTGCCCATAAGTTACTGCTGCTAAATAGCTTTAGCAATAGAGTGTCTTAAAAGCCATGAAGCATTGATGTCAATGTTTAGCAAAATCTCCTGAACTTAGCTCAAAAATAAATGAAAGTGCTTTCCCAGGCACTTGAAGGAGGCACTGTGAAACATCCTGGTTCCATACAAGGCGATACCAGGATAACTTCTCAGCAATAACAGGACCAGGTCGACCCTTCTCCTCTTATTCACTCTAGTGAAGTATCCATCACAACTGTTTGCACTCTGACCATTTTGGTGCTCACCAATGTGGTAGTATTTCAGCTGAAGAAGAAGCGAAACACACAGGATGGTTGGTTGAGTGTGAGATGACGGGCAAAAGGAATCCCTCTGAAAACAGAGCAGACAGGAATGCCAGTGCTCTGAAAACTGCCTTAAACACAATGATAAGGAAGCCGTATCTCTTCCTAAGCAATAGAATCGACTCCCACCATTGCCACGGGAGCAATGCTGCCATTTACCAGGGATTGCTTAGCACCATAGATTTCATGACAAGAGGTCATTTGTTCAAAATGGAGAGAAAAATTATTAGACTGTGCAGCTTGTCCCCTGGAATAGAAGTGGCCCAGTGTCTCTATCTTGCTGCCCTTGCTTTTGGTTAATGTTGCAGACAATCTTATTGGGAAAATGCTTCCACATTCACATGAGTTCTCTCAATTTTCTTTGTGTCACACTCTCTCAACCCTCCCTCTTAGTCCCCCTCCCCCTTTAAGGTTTCTCTTCTCTGCTTTCCTTTTTGTTTGTTTATCTCCTTTCTCTGTGCTCTTGCTATACTTGCGGCGTCTCCCCTCCTGGCCCTTTAACCACATGAGATTAAGTGCAGAGAGCACGAAGCTGTTGAAAGAGAGTGAATCCCAGGGAGAATTTCATCAGCCACAAAACAACACCAGGAGACAAAAGGAAATCTCCAGCCAGTGTCTTCAAACCACTCGACAGTTAGACTCTCATGTATGTGGAAGTGATTTTTTTTTTTTCCACTCAGATGAAACCAGGCAAGAACTACCTAAAGTCCCCCTCCTTTACTTGCTACTTCCACTTGCTACTTACTTACTTCTCTAAACTCGACTAGTCTGGCCTCTCTTGTTGTCTCTTGGAAACGGGTTACCTTTAGCCAGAACTCCCTCCAGTCAAGGAAAAATGGAACAACCTTTATATTGAGATATCATGTATTACAAAGCAAGCTAAGGGTTAGCTTCTTGACAGCTTCTACAATTAATTTTCCTAGATTATCAAAGCAACAGGCGATAGGCCAACAGAAAGAACCATCATTGCAGAAGTCCATCCACCCTTCACAATCTTGGGTCCATTTTATTAGAGTCACTTCAGGAGGTGATTATGTTGTTACCAGATCCACAGAATATACTATGTTCTGCACTGAATCTTCTTTTCTTGAAAAAACAATTATTTCTGGTGCAGTCACCCATTCCTTCAAAAGGCGTCTGTTTTTCAGGTGGGGGGGGGGGGGGTGTCAGGTCACTCAGGAAAAGTGAGATTCCTGCCTATGGTTGGGGTTCCTTTCAGAATGCGAAGTTGGCCTGACCTTCCTTAAAGGGCAAGTAGTTTCATAGTGATCCTTCAAGAAATGTTTTGTAGTATTTTACAGGAGGGATAGCTACATGCCCATGTGCAGGAGAAACTAGATTTTTGAGAGAGCTTGGCAAAACCACCACCACCACTTTGATATTTCTATATATATTCTGTTGGCCAATGTGTCCAAAAGAGATACACTGGCCTAATAACCAAATTTCTTCTTGTGGAATAAAAACTGATAATAATCTTGCATCTTTAAGAATCTGATAACTGAGCTTTGAGAGAATGTACCCCATAGGTGGACCAGGGCCTGGTCTATTACCTCCACTTGGAGTAAACTATTTAATTGAAGGCCAGGGAGCTGTATAGTTTTTTCTCAGTCTGTTATCATTATCAGAAAACTATCACCTAAGGATGCTGATAGCAGCTGACTGGTAAATCAGAAAATAGGCCTTGACAAATAGAATAAGTAGAATAGGTGAGTTTAGATAAATCCTTTTTATGACTTGCCAGGGAAGGGGTGGGGGGCAGAATGAGCAAAATGGACTTTAAAATTTTAAATAGTCATTGCAAAATCTAAATTATTCCAAATCTATTTCTGTGTAATTCTCAACATACGATAATCTAAATCTTAGAAGCATCATGCTCTGTGATGAATGCTATCAACCAGGTTAGCTGAAGAGAATTTATCTTGTATAGCTCAGAGAAAGGGATTAAATAGACTGAGGAATCTTTGATTCCAACCACTTTGGGTCTGAAGAGAAATCTCCACCCTCTACCCTGCTCACAATGCACAACGTGCGTATTTTCCACAGAGATTATTGAACCCAGAATGGAAACTCTTTCTCTAAGAACAACAATCAACTGATAATGTACATAGTTACACTAATTATTTTCCATGTGATTAAAATATAAGATTTTATCTCTTTTAGCACTTGGACAGTTTTTTGGCTGTCTGAAATGGCTCACTTTGACTCATTTCCTTGGTCAACAAGCTGAAATGGAAGATCTCTGTATATGAACTCCTGTACATCTAACTTTTGATTATGTGGGACCAATGGCCAGTATATCCTAATGGACAGAAATCTCCCACCCCTAGTTAGCACTGAACTGTTCACCTTGCCATGTATATCTTGCAACAAGACCTAACTTACACCTGCCTGTTACTCTGCATGATTGGACTCCAAAGACCATTACAAATGATGAGAATTGTCCTGTGTCTGTGTTTATGAAATGAACTTAAAACACACACACACATTCATACACATCTCACCTTTATAGTTCTAGATCAACACCGGGAAGCAAAACTACGCACATCCAGTTTCTTTGCAAGGTCTTAATGGTGAGAATTGAAAGTCAGCCTGATAGATCAAATGCACTTCAGTGATGTTTAATAAGGATTGAAATTATTTAAATCATTTATGTCCTTTCTCTTTTTCATTTTGTGTGTTTTTTTTTTTTCCCTTTTTTATTTTCAAGATGTTGGTGAAACAAGAGGATGAATGGGGGGAGAACTTTGGCTTTTTTGAACTCTTTGTGGGTGGATATGAAGTTGATACATTGTGATTTCTGTTTCTTATGAACTATTAAAAAACAGAGCAAATCTGCTTCTAGTAACATAAAACCAAATCCAAACCCAGACTGTTGGAGTTTGCCTGTTGCTAACTATTGTTGTGCTGCTCATTGTCTTGGGTTTTATGTCCTGACAGTAGCTCTGAAGCATATCACATGATTTCATTGTGCAGTCTGATTGTGCCAGGGAATAAATGAGAAATGAGGAGTGACCTACTTTCTCACTTTGGGTAATGAGTGTGTAATACATATGTGACCATGTAGAAAGCTCTACTTTCATTTGAGATTAGTTTCTTCTAATCTCATTACTCAAGAGAGAGGTCAAAGTTGTTGTCTGTGTGTGTGTGTGTCTACATGGTAGTTAACCTTACTCCTCAGTGAATTTATGATTTTATGTCTTGATAAGGTCACCAAACCCATGTCAAGCTGGAAACATCTGAAAAATTGAGGAATGGCCTTTTATTTCTGTAAATACAATGTTTTATTTAACCAGCTAACCATTACAAAGAAAATCTGGAAGATAAACATACCTATTCTTTTGAGTTAACACAGTTTAGTTTGGGTGAACTCCGGGAGTTGATGATGGATGGGGAGGGCTGGCGTGCTGCGATTCATGGGGTCGCAAAGAGTTGGACACGACTGAGTGACTGAATTGAACTGAACTGAACCTTTTATATATGAGAAAAATAGAAACCAAAAGCCATTTGTTATCTCTGGCATAGCTTCAATTTTAAATCACATATCTTTACTCTGTTAATAAAATAAGTTTAAAAGTGGCCAAGTATAGGTACCTGAAAATACAATATTAAGAAGGGGAATCACATTCCATAAGACTGCTTATGGAGAAAAAGGATCAGAAGGAGTTATTGGTGCATACCAGGTGCCATGAAAAGTTACCAAATATGTGGGTCATTTTGACTGCATTTACAGTGAGAATAAAAATATCTTGAAAACTACCTTTCTTGCTTGTGCAACAGCCATTCTAGAAGGAGGATTCTGTTTGCTCAGCAGTTGCACTGGGTTACACTCAAGGTGGACCTCCCTGGTGGCTCAGATGGTAAAGCGTCTATCTACAATATGAGAGACCTGGGTTCAGGAAGATCCCCTGAAGAAGGCAATGGTAACCCACTCCAGTACTCTTGCCTGGGAAATCCCATGGACAGAGGAGCCTGGTAGGCTGCAGTCCATGGGGTCACTAAGAGTCGGACACAACTGAGCGACTTCACTTTCACTTATACTCAAGGTAGAGGTTTTTGACCTTATGGATTTATCAGAAAGCTACTTGTTGCATCCCTTTCCTCTCCGAAGTTTGAAAGGCATACCTGGAAGGCATTTGCAAGTAGGGAAACACACTGAAAATGCTATTGTCTCAGATCAGTTCACGTCGGGGACCGCTGAACATGGTGAGTCATCTCCCCAGGTCCAGACTGAATTCGGTCTGTTCATCCTTTTAGATCAGTGTCTTCTCTTTTGTTACTGAAACAAACTGTAGACATGTACAGTTCCTAAGCACGTGAAGTGTGATGGTACATACACAAGAATCAAACCTCACTTTGGAATTTCCCATCCTCTCTTGTTATATATTAAAGACTTGTTTATCATAGTATAAAACTTAATGTAAAATAAGTCTGAAATGCCATTGAAAAGATTCAAATTTTACTCCATGGTTCACTTCCTTGACACTGAACTTCTGGTTCTGCCCTTCTTTTTCTTATTTTTGCCCAGTGATCCATGTTGTCTGCAACTCAAAAGCAGATATAAAATGTTATTCATCTTAAAAACTCTCCACACTCTTCCTAGAAAAGTGTATCTCTCACAATTTGCTTTCATGAACACTTTTATATTTGCATTTGTCAAAGGGTTATTTATGAACAACTAACTATACACAAAATCAATTTTTATAAACCAAATAATATCTTACATGGACTGAGGAAACTATTGATATTAAAGTGCTTCTTTTATAAAAGGAAGACTTTCAAAAAGCAATTGCTTATTTCTTAATGTTAGTATTTTGCAAACTTGGATTTGGTGCAAATCAAGCTCTCAGAAAATTGCTCTAAATTTCTAATTTAAATTCTGAGTTACATTCGTAAGTGGCACATTCATTCACTCCAAAGCCATTTGTTGAACATCTCTCTATGTGTCCTTGGTAGGAGATGAATACAACATAGTTCTTATCCTCACAACTTCAGAGTAAATAAAGCTTAACAGTTTAAAAAAAAGTGGTTGAAGCAAAATATCTTTAACTCATCTATTACTTTCTTTGAAAATAATAATGTGTTCAAATTAGTGGCATGATTTGAATGATTCCATTTTTATTATTCTCTTAAAGCAAATGAAACACAGAATCTGCTTCTTTAGATGTTATCATTTTGTCTAATTGTACATAATTACAATTAATGAAGGGCTTCCCTGGTGACTCAGCAGTAAAGAATTCTGCCTGCCAATGCAGATGTGGGTTGGATCCCTGGGTTGGGAAGATCTCCTGGAGAAGGAAATGTCAACCCACTCTAGTATTCTTGCCTGGGAAAACCCATGGACAGAGGAGCCTGGGCACAGTCCATGGGGTGCCAAAAAGTTGGACAAGACTTAACAACTAAACAACAACAAACAAATTTCAGTCTTCAGAAAAAAGGAGAAATGTGATGGCATTTTGATACCTTACCAATGACTTGTGATATTTGTATCCTGAGGGACAAATAGATAAGAGGTTCAGAGGCTAAAAAACAACAACAAAAATAGCATGGATGCTTTTTTCTACATAATATAAAATTCATTTTGATACATGTTTCTTTCGAGAGCTATTGGGCCTGAATGCTGAGCTTGAGGCTCATATTTCAAAATATCCAAGTGAGTAAATAACATCACAGCAGATACTGGAGTCTCTCTGCACTGATGTTCTCATAGGAAGCCAAATCTTTGAAATTTGTTCAGTCTGTGAGGGTCGTTGGGGCCCTAAAATAAGGTAGAGTTTAGTCATTTGTTACTTTCTGTTAGAAACTCCAACTCAGAACATCACGGAATATGTGAACCAGAAACTTGACATTGAACTCTGAACATTCACTCACTGACCCATGCCACAGATATTGATTAAGTACTTCAGTCTTCTCATGATTGTTCTATGCACACTGAAAAAGTGAAAGTGAAAGTCATTCAGTCATGTCCGACTCTTTGCGACCCCATAGACTATATAGTCCATGGGATTCTCCAGGCCAGAATACTGGAGTGGATAGCCTTTCCCTTCTCCAGGGGATCTTCCCAGCCCAGGGATCAAACCCAGGTTTCCCTCAATGCCGATGGATTCTTTACCGGCTGAGCCACAAGGGAAGCCCAAGAATACTGGAGTGGGTATCCTATCCCTTCTCCAGCGGATCTTCCTGACCCAGGAATCGAACCGGGGTCTCCTGCATTGCAGGCAGATTCTTTACCAACTGAGCAATGAGGGATGCTCAAGGTCCTGTATAGCACTAAGAGAACAAAGTAGTTAAAGGATAAGGCATGATAAGGGGTATCATTTAGATGAGGTGATCAGGGCAAGGTTCTCAGGTGATATTTGAGCAGAGACCTGAATAAAGTGAGGGAATGAGTTATATTAGTATCTGAGGGACAAGCAAGTTCAGAGGCCTTGGAGTAAGAGCTTGTTTGTAGATATAAAGAATGGGTCTTGTGAGTAAAAGGCTTCCCCAGTGACTACTCAGTGGTAAAGAATCTGCCTGGCCAGTTCAGGAGACTGGGGAGATGTGGGTTTGATCCCTGGATCGGGAAAATCCCTAGGAGGAGGAAATGGCAGCCCACTCCAGTATTCTTGGCAGGAAAATTCCACGGACAGGGGAGCCCAGTGGGCTGCAGTCTAGGGGATCTCAAAGTGTCAGACAAAACTGAGCACACACTACCTCTTGTGAATAAAGCAGAATGGACAAGAGAAGTGTGATAATAAATGAAATTGAAGAGGTAGAAAGAGTAAGAGCATGACAAGATCCTGGGATTTGATCTATCGTGGGAAGATGACGGATAGAGTTGAGCATGGAAATGCCATAGTATTTCTTTTTAAAAAGTATCTCCCTTGCTGCTGAGTAGAGAGAGGAGGTTAAGAAAAAAGACCAGAATGGAAACAAAGAATCCATTGTAAGGTGTATCAGGAGTCCAGAAAAGCATGATGGAACTTGGGCTAAGAAGAGCTGGTGCTGAGAAGGAGTTGGAGTCAGAGTCTAATTAAGGATACGTTGTGAAGGCAGAGTTGACAAGATCTGCTGATGGATTGAAATGTGATACGGAAGAAAGAGATGAAGGAATGATTGTATTTTTAAGAAATCTAAGCTGCAAGGTAAATGATGGTGCGGTTGACTGAGAACGATGGGCTAGGAACATATTTGTGAAGAAATTCATATTTCTTGTTGGAAATGTCAGTTCATTAGATACTCATATGAAGTAGCCGGAGTTTCTACGAGGTTGGAGGTAAGAAAGAAGTTGAACGGAAACATAAATTTGAGAGTCATAAGTGTCGATTGAAACAAGGAGATTATAAGAGGCTTAAGAGGTTGAGGGTAGATGAAGGAGAGTCCAAAGATGAATGTTTCTCTTGTTCCAACATACAGAGGTCAGGAACAGGAGGGTGTTCTAAAGAATGTCTAGTAAAGCAGAGGGAAAGCCAGGAACATGTGCTGTCCTGGAAGCCAAACAAAGTGTTTCAAAAATGAGGGAGTGGACACCACAGACAATGTCACTGAACAGCTAAGATGGAGACGGAAGATAGACAATTGGACTTGATTTTATGAAGGCCATGGCTGACCTTGACTACGGTAGTTTCTCTGCAATTTTGAGCAAGAAAGCATGATTCCACTGAGTTCAAGAGAACATGGGAAACAAGAAGTTAGAAATGAGGTCAGAAAATTCAAGTTGTTTTTTTTTTTTTTTTTTCTGAAGAGTGAAGCAGAAGAATGATGTTGAAATTAGACATATGTATATATAGATAAGATGAAAGGATTCTTTAAAGTTACCAAAATGTAAGTATGTATGGATGGGCTTAATAGTTAAGAGCAAAACATCTAATGCAAGAGAAAGAGTATCTATTTGAAGGAGCGATATTCTGGAATAGGAGAGGTGTGCTCTCAAAGAGGAATCATTGGCCTGGGTGGAGCAGGCAGCACGGTTTTGGGAACAAGAGCTAAGATGGGTGTACAGTGCAGGTGTAGTTTGTCTGGTAGATATGACGATGAAACATTAAAACAGGGACTTCCCTAGTCGTCCAGAGGTAAAAAACTTCACCTTCCAATGCAGGGAGTGTGGGTTTGATCCCTGGTTGGGGAGCTAAAATCTCATGTGCTTTGTGGATTTTTTTTCCCCCTCAGTAAAAAGAGGCCATCGGTAAGTAAGGTTATATAAGTAAGATTATCAGCTGAATATGAGGATAGAAAGAGCTCATGGGGCTTATGAAGTGTGAAATAGATCTTTAAAATTACAAAAATAAGTTATTGGACAACAATGAGAGGGAAATGAGCCATTTTTATATAAGGTAGACAAGTCAGTCAGTGGTCTTTGCTCTTCAGCCACGTTTAGTTTTTTAGATGAAGGTTAGGAGGAAGCAGAAATTGAATTTAGCCAAAGTTGAGTTCTTTTCTTTGCTTCCCAGGTGAGTGGAGTGGTGGAAGAGAAGGTGAAGGGATTTGAGAGTGGAGTGTGTGAGCGCATACTCAGTTATGTCTGACTCTTTGGCACCCCACGAGCTGTAAACCACCAGGTTCCTTGGTCCATGGAATTTCCCAGGCAGGAATACTGGGACGGGTTTCCATTTCCTACTCCAAGGAATAAATATGATGGAGAGCCACAGAAGCTAAGTTGGTCAAGAAGGGAAGTGATGCCATGAGGGATGGCATGAGGGGATAATAATTTGGGAAAATTTAGGCAAGTCCATGGCTCTGAGATACTTTGGGAGTATTCAAGAGTTGTTGGAGTGATGGTGCAAAAAGGAGTGATCTAGAAAGAGAAGAGGTGATAATCAGAGATTGGATGCTTGGTGACATTTTGGTGATGGTGCAGTTATTTTTAGGCTGTATATTATCACCTCACTTGTTTAATTTGTATGCAGAGGACATCATATGAAATGCTAGGCTTGAGAGTCCCTTGGACTGCAAGGAGATCAAACCAGTCAATCCTAAAGGAATCAGCTCTGAATAGTCACTGGAAGGACTGATGCTGAAGCTGAAACTCCAATAATTTGACCATCTGATGCAAGAGCCGACTCATTAGAAAAGACTCCAATGCTGGGAAAGATTGAGGGCAGGAGGAGAAGGGGATGACAGAGGATGAGATGGTTAGAGAACATCACCGAGTCAGTGGATTTGATCAAACTTTGGGAGATAGTGAAGGACAAGGAAGCTTGGCATGCTGCAGTTCATGGGGTAACTGTATCGGACACGACTTAGCGACCCAAGAACAGCAACAACTTTTTGTAACGCCATGGTGTGAGGTCAACCTTGGGCATAGGTGGCTGATGTTTGGGCAGAGGAGAGTAAGATTTTTCAGGACCGAGTAGGTTGAGGACCTGTTTGGCCAGAAGTGAAGACAAACAGCTGATTGAATGCTAAAAATACTCTTTCATGTGACATGTACTTCCAAGAAGGTTCTTAGGGAGGTGAGAGGATCAACGCTCCAAAAGGAGCTATAAAAAGCAAAGAGAGACCTTCCTCTCCGTCAGGCTAATGATAATTGTGGGAATTATCATTTGTGTTGAATTGTGTTGTGGGAAGGAAAAATAGGCCATCCTGGAGAGGGCTGCAGGACAGCCATGTCTTTAGGACATAGCTGCTTCAGGAAAGATGTAGAGGGGACGCTGGCAGATCTAGAAGGTGTGATGGAAAGGTTGGGAGATGGGGGAGGGATCAGAGTTTGAAGCAAATGTGAGAATGTGTTGAGCAAGACGGGGATGAGCTCACAGGCAGAGACAAGCGACATGGGCCATTAGCTACTTCGATGAAAAGTAACAGAGGGTGAGGGCTTCCCAGGTGGCCCAGCAGCATCCATCTGCCAATGCAGGAGTTATGGGTCGATCCCTGGGTCAGGAAGATCCCCTGAAAAGGAAATGGCAACCCACTCCAAGAATTCTTGCCTGGGAAATCCCATGGGCAGAGGAACCTGGCAGGCTATAGTCCATAGGGTCACGAAAGAGTCAGACATGACTGGGCAACTAAATGGCAACATCAACAGAGGGTGAAGTGTTCTTCACTTCTATTAGCCTGTTCTATTCAATTAGCCTGTTCTAATTGGCTAAGAGTCGTTAGCCAATTCTAATGACTCTTGTGGAGGCAGGGAACGTGTATGTTGGGAGGAAAGGGCTAGGATGGACTTCGTGTTTTCACAGATTCTTTAAGGGCTCCCCTCAGAGCCAAGAGATAGCTTTGCTCCAAGCAAATAGTCCAACTTGACTCTTCACTCAGACAATTCAGTGGTTATCCTGTTACCTGTACTCTCCACTTAAGAAAGGGACCCCTAAGATAAAACAAAAGGGCTTCTACCCGTGTGGGCTGGTCTCACCTGGGCTTGAGCCTCAAGGGGCTATGATGACAGCAGGTACACATAGTCCATAAATAAAGAGTGTCATTCAGCCCTGGACCTGAGCCATAAATGGGATGTTAAACAACACACTTTTCATTGGCTAAACTTTCCGCTCAAAGCTCTAGAGTAGGTTCAGTAAAGTCAGGCTGCCTGGGAAACTGTTCGTTATCCAAGTCACTTGGCAACAAGAGGCCGTTCAGCTGGGCAGTGCTAACACTTGGCTCATTTCCCACTGGTCCCATTAAGAAGACTATAAAGAGAATAATGAAAGAGACCTCCAGGAGCCAGCGATCCAGCACTCTTTCCCTGTGGTTTGTGAATTCAAACAAGGCAAAACACTTCGCACCCTGGCTGCTTCCTTTGAATAAAAGGGTAGAAGCCGCCTGGGACCTAAGTGTGTTTTCAAGTCTCACAGGGTGCAAGAAGGTTGTTAGGTAGAAGGCCACCTCGACGGCACAGGCTGGATAGGTCATCTTGTGTATTTGAAAAGGCCCCCTCCCTAGAGTCTGTAGCACAAGCACCTTCATACATGCTGTTCCATGTGTGCTCCAGGGAGGTCCTGGCTCCAAGCTGCCCCCTGTCTGATTACCTCCAACCCATCCTTTAGGGCTCATGTCATAGCCATGGCTCTCCAGTGCCTTGCCCAGCCTCACCTCTGTGATCTTTTCACATCTGCAATACTTCTCATGTGGAAATTATTGTAAATTAGGCTGAGCACCGAAGAAATGATGCTTTTGAACTGTGGTGCTGGAAAAGACTCTTGAGAGTTCCTGGGACTGCAAGTAGATCAAACTAATCAGTCCTAAAGGAAATCAACCCTGAATAGTCATTTAGAAGAGCTGTTGCTGAAGCTCTGATACTTTGGCCACCTAATGCAAACAGCTGATTCATTGGAAAAAACTCTGATGCTGGAAAAGATTGAAGGTAAAAGGAGAAGGGGGTGGCAGAAGATGAGATGGTTAGATAGCCATCACTGACTCAAGGGACATGTTGTTGTTCAGTCACTAAGTTGCATCTGACTCTTTGCAACGCCATGAACTGCAACACGCCAGGCATTCCTGTCCTTCAATATCTCCTCGGATTTGCTCAGATTCATGTGAATGAATCTGTGAATGATTCATGTGAATCTGAGCAAACTTAGCCTCCTGCTAGTCTAGAATGTGGAATCCTTCAACGAATATTCACTAAAGGTGATGCTAATATGACTGTAGGCATGTTCACTGGCCCACATCCTTAGGCACTTTCACCGTATTTTACCTATACCTTTAATGCCCATTGTCTTCCTCTGTGTCCACATAGACAAAATTGGTGGACAGTTAGTTAGAGGTGGTTCTTTAGATTTTATTCCCAGATCATGAATGTAATTGTATTAATTGCAAATAGAAAGGATGCTTTCGGCATGCCTCTTTCTTGTCATCAATCTCAGCAGGTCATCTGAGAAAAGGTAAAATTAGAGTCTTTGAGACAGGGTCGCAATTACACCCTCTGCTGCTGTGCATACTAGTGTTTCATTGCTGGTCAGTTTTCCAAGGCCAGAACCTGGCTATGAGCTCCAGAAGCATCCTTTTAACAGGAGTAATTCGGGGGCCAACAGCTACCATTTATAGAACACTTAATATATGCCAAATACTGTGCTAATCACTTATTCATGCCTCAAAAAAATCTAATAAGGAAAAGATAGTATTATTATCCCAATTTTACATAAAAATGGACAGGCTTGCAAACTTGACATAACTACTAAGCTGCAAAGCTGGAATTATGATCCAGGTCTCTGAATGCAAAAGTTCATGCCTTTTCTCTTCTAGGGTGCTACACCAAGAGGGCACAAATCTGCAATGTAAGGAACACTGGGGTTTGTGGTTGGCTCCCTGGGGCTTCCTTGGTGGCTCAGCAGTAAGGAATCCACCTGCCAATGCAGGAGGCATGGGTTTGATCCCTGGGTCCATGAGGTGCCCTGGAGAAGGAAACGGCAACTCACTCCAGTATTCTTGCCTGGAGAATCCCATGAACAGAGGAGCCTGGTGGGCTACAGTTCACGGGGTTGGAAACGACTTAACAACAACCCCAGTCTAGGCTGAGCACCGAAGAATCAATGCTTTCAAACTGTGGTGCTGGAAAAGACTCTTTGAGAGTTCCTAAGACTGCAAGTAGATCAAACCAAACAGTTCTAAAGGAAATCAACTAAACAACAACCCCAATCTTTAATCCGCTCCTGCATTTCCAATGAGAGATAATTATATCATTAAAATTATGGTGCTACTAATTATATGAATTAATTTTATAATATTATATCATATTAACTATATCGTTACAAAGAGATTTAAACTCTTACCTAGCATTGATCTAACTTTGTAAAAGGAATCCTCAGCGTGTGAATAAATTGGAATGACATTATTTAAATTCCACTTGGAGTTTTTAGTCACTTCATGATAAATTTACATATGAAATCTACACTTTAGTTAGCTTGATGGCATGGGCATTTCTATTTTAAATGTTCATTAAAGGATACACAGCCATATAGTTTGATAAGTCAAACCAGTACTATAGACTCACTTGGAAGCAAGTCTTTTTTCCTGAGCCCGTAATGTAAAAATCATCACAGTTGTCTAAAGAGTTTTAAAGAAATGTATACAGAATGCAGCAAATGAACCCTCAACACTACCTGTATATTTCCAATTTATTCTTATGTCAATTTGCATTGATATTTTTCTAGGCTTTCAGCTGAATTAATATAAAAACCAATAGAAATCCAGATGGACATTGCTCACAGCATGCATTGACTAAAGATTGTCATCCCTGAGATTTATAATTAAAATTAATAACAGTATCCCTCATAAAGCAAAGACAAAATTTACTGCTAACTCTCCATGCTGATAGTCTGTGGCATAATAATGGTGGAGTGTGTGTGCTCAGTCTTGTCTAACTGTTTGTGACCCCATGGACTGTAACCCACCAGGCTCCTCTGTACATAAAATTTTCCAGGCAAGAATACCGGAGCGGTTTGCCATTTCCTGCTCTAGGGGGTCTTTCCAACCCAGGGATGAGATCTGCATCTCTTGCATCTTCTGCATTGGCAGGCAGAATTCTTTACCATTGCTTCACCTGGGAAGCCAGTGATGATGGAGGAGGAGGCACTTAAAATCAATAAGATATCTTTCTGGTGCCTTAAGAAACTCCATTTATCAATAGAGTTATCAATCAAGTTACGTGGCAGGCACTTGGATATGCCCAGGGCACATCACCTCAAAGTAAGGGAGTTATTGTCTTCACTTTACAGATGAAAAAACTAAGGCTCAAAGGTTGAATAACTTATCATTATTTTGCATCTTGCCTAAGGTATATTCAGTCCAGTTCAGTTCAGCTGCTTAGTCATGTCTGCCTCTTTGCGACCCCATGGACTGGAGCTCGCCAGGCTTCCTTGTTCATCACCAACTCTGGGAGCTTGCTCAAACTCTTGTCCATCGAGCCAGTGATGCCATCCAACCATCTCATCCTCTAGCATCCCCTTCTCCTCCCACCTTCAATCTTTCCCAGCATCAGGAGCTTTCCCAATGAGTCAGTTCTTTGAATCAGATGGCCAAAATATTGGAGCTTCAGTTTCAGCATCAGTCCCTACAATGAATATCCAGGACTGATTTCCTTTAGTATGGAATGGTTTAATCTTCTTGTAGTCCAAGGGACTCACAAGACTCTGCTCCAACACCACAGTTCAAAAGCATCAATTCTATGGTGCTTAGCTCTCTTTATGGTCCAACTCTCACATCCATATGTGACTACTGGAAAGACCATAGCTTTGACTAGATGGACAAAGATTTGACTATGTGGACAAAGTAATGTCTCTGCTTTTTAACATGCTGTCTAGGTTGGTCATAGCTTTTCTTCCAAGGAGCAAGCATGTTTTAATTTCATGGCTGCAGTCACCATATGCAGTGATTTTGGAGCCCAAGAAAACAGCCCACTGTCTCCATTGTTTCCCCATCTATTTGCCATGAAGTGATGGGACTGGATGCCATGATCTTAGTTTTCTGAATGCCAAGTTTTAAGCCAGCTTTTTAATTCTCCTCTTTTACCTTCATCAAGAGGCTCTTTCATTTCTCTTTGCTTTTTGCCATAAAGTTGGTGTCATCTGCATATCTGAGGTTAGTGATATTTCTCTGGTAATCTGGATTTCAGCCTGTGCTTCATCCAGCCTGCATGTACTCTGCATATAAGTTAAATAAGCAGGGTGACAATATACAGCCTTGACGTACTCCTTTCCCAATTTCCAACCAGTCCATTGTTCCATGTCCTGTTCTAACTATTAAGATGCTTACTTTTGTATGGTTCTCAGCTTCCTGCAATTACCATTCCACTTTGCTGCTTCCTAAATTACTTTTTAACTTGGTGAAGAAAACAATCAGACATGGAAAAGGGTAAAAGAGAGATATATATAAATAGGGAGCACAAAACACAACTAACCTTCCATTGAGATCTTAGGAAGCTTTAAAGGGGAGCTGACATTTGATGGGAAATGCTGGGCTGGATGAAGCACAACCTGGAATCAAGATTGCCAGGAGAAATATCAGTAACCTCAGATATGCAGATGACACCACCCTTATGACAGAAAGCAAAGAACTAAAGAGACTCTTGATGAAAGTGAAAGAGGAGAGTGAAAAAGTTGGCTTAAAGCTCAGCATTCAGAAAATGAAGATCATGGCATCTGGTCCCATCAGTTCATGGCAAATAGAAGGGGAAACAGTGGAAACAGTGGCTGACTTTATTTTTGGGGGCTCCAAAATCACTGCAGATGGCGATTGCAGCCATGAAATTAAAAGACGCTTACTCCTTGGAAGAAAAGTTATGACCAACCTAGACAGCATATTAAAAAGCAGAGACATTACTTTTGCCAACAAAGGTTCATCTAGTCAAGGCTATGGTTTTTCCAGTAGTCATGTATGGATGTGTGAGTTGAACAATAGAGCTGAGCGCTGAAGAATTGATGCTTTTGAAATGTGGTGTTGAAGAAGACTGTTGAGAGCCACTTGGACTGCAAGGAAATGCAACCAGTCCATCCTAAAGGAAATCAGTCCTGAATATTCATTAGAAGGATGGATGCTGAAACTGAAACTCCAATACTTTGGCCACCTGATGGGAAGAACTGACTCATTTGAAAAGACCTTGATGCTGGGAAAGATTGAAGGCAGGAGGAGAAGGAGACGACAGAGGATAAGATGGTTGGATGGCATCACCGACTCGATGGACATGAGTTTGAGTAAACTCTGGGAGTTGATGATGGACAGGGAGGCCTGGCATGCTGCAGTCCATGGGGTCACACGACTGAGCGCCTGAACTGAACTGAACTGACATTTGATTTGGCAAAAAACAAAAACAAAAAAATACACGGTTGGTGTGTGCCAGATAGAAGGAAGGCAGTCAAGATGCGCACAATGATAAAAGGTGGAGGGACTTTGCGGGTGGTCCAGTGTTAAGATTTTCCTTTCAATGCAGGGGGTGCAGGTTGGATCCCTGGTAAGGAATCTAAGATCCCATCTGCCTTATGACCCCAAAACAAAACAAAAACAGAAACAATTTTGTAAAAACTCAATAAAGACTTTAAAAATGGTCCATATCAAAAAAAATATTAAAGATAAAGAAGGTGGAACGTTTCAGAGGCATGAGATAGCATTGCAGGTATGGGGGGAAGTGGCAGGATCTGAGACTGAAACTGCAGGTTAGAGTCATATATACTGTGTGAGGGGCATTTGAATGTTATTAACAAGGCTACAATGGTCAGAAGGATGACTTAGAAAGAGCAGTCTGAAAATGAAATACCAAAACACAAGGGGCTGGGTAAGATGATTTCATCAAGAGATGGGCAGAATTGATCAAAGCGAGCAGATGAAAAAGGTGAGGATGGGTGGACTAGACAGTACTTGATGAGTGAATGTTAACATGAAGAAGAGGGTAGAGTAGAGATAAATTCTAGTTAACAGTGATGGAGTCCTTCTTGTATACTAGGTATTGTCCTCAACCTGATATAAGCTACCTTGCTGAAACCACATAAGTCTATGAGAGCAGTGTTTTTATTATGCCCAGCCATTCTACAGATGAAAAAAGAGATGCACAGAAGATTTAGTAACAGCTGGACAATTGGAAAAAATTTGAACATGGGCAGTTTGCATAATCTTTGATTTTTACTGTTGTAACATACAGCTTCCTATGAGTCTGTGGTTTTTGTTAACTAAGGCAGGGACTTGGGAAAAGATAAGAGATCATTTTTGCACATATTGCATTTGAATTTTCTATAGGATATCCAGGTAGGAGTATCTTGCTACAGAATTGAAGAAAGAGAGAAAAGGGAACTAAAAGGAACTATTGCTTTAGAGACAGTGGTTAATACCAAAGGACCACATAAGCTTGCTCAGTGTAAGTTTATAAACAAAGGCAGCACAGTGACAAGAACAGAGGTTGTAAAGGTTAGTGTCCTCTTGAAAATAAATACACACAGAAAACCTCCAAACAACGCAAATCCCATAAACTCAAGTAGTATTTATTTCTAATTATGCCTTTTGTGACTTTGTCTTCTAGTCTGAGAAAGATTTATTCACTTTGCTTCTCAAAATCATTGTCTTATTTAATTGTGAAGAATTTTTCTCTCCAATCTCCAGCTCCAGAGAGTCCTAGAGAGTCTGGAAAGTTATCATTAGCGATGCTCACAAATTTATCACCATCGGACTTTTAAAGATTCACATTTTAAAATTATTGTGAATAACTATGCTTTAATAGGGAAGGACAATATTGTAAAAAAAACAAATTAGAAGCTAGATAGTTTCTTCCAAACTGTCTCCTCCTTCTCCTGGTCCCTTTTCCCTCCATCACCTCCCTCTGGCTTCAAACTACCTTTGCCAGCTCTCGTTCGGAAAGGATCCTAGATGGTAACAGAACAGTCAGCCTGAGCAAAAGAAGAATATAAGGCACATACTCCAGCAGTTTAACTGAGAGAGACGGTAATACTATTTCACTGTTTGCATTTCCAGAGAGCAGTTCAGGGTAGGGCGAGGTTGGTAGGGATGGGGGTGGAGTAGAGGACGGGTGCTCAACGTGGACACCATAATTAGCAAACATTGTTTCTCAATTTCCCAATGGCAGAAAGAATTTTCTCTCATAACCATCCAGCAGAAAGAGTAATTCAAGGCATGACTACTTAAATGCTTTCTTCTTTTTTTTTTTTTTTTAATGATTTTCCCCCCTCTAAAGTGCATCCTGCATAGGAGACATGCGTCTATGGCATGGGCAAGACAGACCAGGGGACTTAAGAAGGAGACCTTTTTACTTAATCTAAAAGTTCCTGTGTCAAACCATCTCACCAAGAAAACTGAGCAGTGTCAAGGGCAGAATTCATAGAGTGATTCAAAGTTTCCTGGGGATTCCATCATATTTTATAAAATTATTTATATTTCTCTTTTTGGTCACGGAAAGGTCTATTGGCACAAACAGCACAGCCACAAAGTATTCTTTTGATTTTAATAACTCATCTCATATATATTCTTATATATTTATATATCTGCTTATCTTCGTTTCCTCAGCAAAGGGGGAAATAAAAATATTGATCTATAAAATAAGCTGATGATAACACAATGCCAAAAATAGCTTATGTTAAGTGCAAGGGGTGAAGCTTGAAAGCAAGCTAAATTGCAATGACATACTGATTTAACATTTTAAATACAAGACTGGCAATAAAATAATTCTTGAGATATGCTTCTTGTTTTTAGTTTACTTTTTAAAAACTACTCTATATACACATATCCAGTTTTAACACTTAACAGTAGCATTATGGGACATGATACAACTTTGGTACACATTGAAGATATGGGTAGGTAATGTCTATAAATGATATGCCCTCCCCAGCTAGAACTCTGTACAGCCAGGTGACCAGCCACCTGGTCCCATATAATCTTCCCACCAGAATCCCCAGCGTCCTTCCCAGGGCCGCTCGAGACAGCGGGAGAGAGCACCCCTCACTGGATCCATATCGTGTTTCCTCTCTCGGTTCTCCTGGGTTCCACTGTCAGCTCCCCAAACGTGGAAAAAAACTGCTCCATCTCTTTCTGAAGCATGTCATTTCTTTTCTCTGCATCTTCTTTTGCCCGTTCGGCATTTCGCATTTTGATTTCTATCATTGTGAACTTTTTCCTTTCTTGATCCAGTTCATCGTGGAGGCTCATCATTTCTGTTTCCAAAGTCAAGTTTCGCTGTTCTAAGCTGCACAGGGTGGAGAAGGAATAAGAGATAAAGTAATTTTTTTTTGAAATGTAAAAAAGTTTAAAAAAATATTTCCTAAACTCTGTCTCTGCAATGCTTCAGAAACTGGAACGAGCCCTTTCAAATCAGAGAATCAAGGTCCACTGATTAATACATACATATATATATATTCTTCTTTTTCTTTTTTTTTACTATTTTGTAACATGATTCACTATCATTTCTGCCAGACCCCAAGACCTCTCTTGGAAGTACTTCGTTGTCATTTGATAGTGAATGAGTGAATTTCAGCACAAAGAAGCCAGAGACCAGGGTCATCGTGCAGCACAGAATTTGGCAGAAGCAGGAGGCAGCCCAAACTACAAAGCTTCCTGAGTCATTAAATGTAAATTTGTCTTCACTAAAAGAAAGGGGAAAGTCTGATAAAGTTGTAAAGAAAAGAGGGCCATCAAATTTGCTTTCTACCAAAGGAAAAAGAGTGACAGTGAAAATGTCATTGCTAGAGAGAGTAAGTCCACACGGCATCCCTCTTATAAAAGTGGTTCTAAAAGTAGCCACCTTACATTAACAAGAGAAGCAGAACTTACATGTGTTGAATAAGTAATTCACCTGACATTTAGAGTCCACTTAAATAGCCTGTTAGCTACAATTCTGTCTTCCAAGTTAACATATCTTAAGATCACTATACAGTAAGTTCCCTCCATACAAATGAGTTCTGTTCCAAGAGCACATTTGCAAATCCAATTTGCTTGTAAGTCCAAGAAACAAAGTTAGCTGAGGTATCCAACTAACACAACTGACTATATAGTACTGTACTATAATCAGTTTATCATACTTTTCACAAAAATAAGACATTAAAAATAGAAAAAAACCCATTTTTAACCCTACAGTATAGTAGCTTGAAAAGTACAATAATACAGTACAACAGCTGGCATGCAGGGTCTGGAATCAAGTAAACAGGCAAGAAGAATTATTGACTGGAGGAGAGACAGGAGGTAGAAGATGGTAGAGCTGAAGGATCACCAGCAATAGGAGACAGAGGGCAAGCTGCAATTTTACTCACACCTGACATTAATGGAATGCACATCTGCATCTTTGAAAGTTTACAACTGCAAGGTTCCTATACAGGGGACTGGGGCTTCCCTAGTGGCTCAGAGATAAAGAATATGCCTGCAATGCAGGAGACCCAGGTTCAGTCCCTGGGTTGGGAAGATCCCCTGGAGGAGGGCATGGTAACCCACTCCAATATTCTTGCCTGGAGAATTCCATGGACAGAGGAGCCTGGTGGGCTACAGTCCATAGTGTTGCACAAGAATGGGAAACGACTGAAGTGCAGAGTTCCGAAGAATAGCAAGAAGAGATAAGAAAGCCTTCTTCAGCGATCAATGCAAAGAAATAGAGGAAAAGAACAGAATGGGAAAGGCTAGAGATCTCTTCAAGAAAATTAGAGATACCAAGGGAACATTTCATGCAAAGATGGGCTCGATAAAGGACAGAAATGGTATGGACTAAACAGAAGCAGAAGATATTAAGAAGAGGTGGAAAGAATACGCAGAAGAACCGTACAAAAAAGATCTTCATGACCCAGATAATCACGATGGTGTGATCACTCATCTAGAGCCAGACATCCTGGAATGTCAAGTCAAGTGGGCCTTAGAAAGCATCACTACGAACAAAGCTAGTGGAGGTGATGGCATTCCAGTTGAGCTATTTCAAATCCTGAAAGATGATGCTGTGAAAGTGCTGCACGCAATATGCCAGCAAACTTGGAAAACTTAGCAGTGGCCACAGGACTGGAAAAGGTCAGTTTTCATTCCAATCCCAAAGAAAGGCAATGCCAACGAATGCTCCAACTACTGCACAATTGCACTCATCTCACATGCTAGTAAAGTCATGCTCAAAATTCTCCAAGCCAGGCTTCAGCAATACGTGAACGGTGAACTTCCAGATGTTCAAGCTGGTTTTAATAAAGGCAGAGGAACCAGAGATCAAATTGCCAACATCCGCTGGATCATGGAAAAAGCAAACGAGTTCCAGAAAAACACTTATTTCTGCTTTATTGACTATGCCAAAGCCTTTGACTGTGTGGATCACAATCAACTGTGGAAAATTCTGAAAGAGATGGGAATACCAGATCACCTGACCTGCCTCTTGAGAAACCTGTATGCAGGTCAGGAAGCAACAGTTAGAACTGGACATGGAACAACAGAATGGTTCCAAATAGGAAAAGGAGTATGTCAAGGCTGTATATTGTCACCCTGCTTATTTAACTTATATGCAGAGTAGATCATGAAAAACACTGGACTGGAGGAAACACAAGCTGGAATCAAGATTGCCAGGAGAAATATCAATAACCTCAGATATGCAGATGACACCACCCTTATGGCAGAAAATGAAGAGGAACTAAAAAGCCTCTTGATGAAAGTGAAAGTGGAGAGAGAAAAAGTTGGCTTAAAGCTCAACATTCAGAAAACGAAGATCATGGCATCCGGTCCCATCACTTCATGGGAAATAGATGGGGAAACAGTGGAAACAGTGTCAGACTTTATTTTGGGGGGCTCCAAAATCACTGCAGATGGTGATTGCAGCCATGAAATTAAAAGACGCTTCCTCCTTGGAAGAAAAGTTATGACCAACCTAGATAGTATATTCAAAAGCAGAGACATTACTTTGCCAACAAAGGTCCGTCTAGTCAAGGCTATGGTTTTTCCAGTGGTCATGTATGGATGTGAGAGTTGGACTGTGAAGAAGGCTGAGCGCTGAAGAATTGATGCTTTTGAACTGTGGTGTTGGAGAAGACTCTTGAGAGTTCCTTGGACTGCAAGGAGATCCAACCAGTCCATTCTGAAGGAGATCAGCCCTGGGATTTCTTTGGAAGGAATGATGCTAAAGCTGAGGCTCCAGTACTTTGGCCACCTCATGCGAAGAGTTGACTTATTGGAAAAGACTCTGATGCTGGGAGGGATTGGGGGCAGGAGGAGAAGGGGACGACAGAGGATGAGATGGCTGGATGGCATCACTGACTCGGACGTGAATCTGAGTGAACTCTGGGAGTTGGTGATGGACAGGGAAGCCTGGCGTGCTGCGATTCATGGGGTCGCAAAAAGTTGGACACGACTGAGCGACTGAACTGAAACTGAACTGAAGTGACTACGCAGCAGCAGCAGCAGCATGTAGCACACTTGCTGTATTCTATATATTAATAGCTGTATTTTATATATTGATAGCTGTATTTTATACATTGATAACTGTATTTTTTTAGATGGCTATATTATTTTAGATAATTTCCTAAAAAATAGAGTTTTCTCCATAATCACTAAGTTCCAAAACACAACTTATTATTTCTGTTGTTCAAGGAGGAACATTAAGCACTTCTTTATTAGATGATATGTCTTAGTAATAGCTGGCATCTTAATTTCTCCTGTTATGAGTGGAAGTTGCAAGTGTATGCTTGAATTTGCCATGCTACTGAAATGTGAGAGGCTAATGCACACTTTGCACTCAAAAATCTGATTATTCTAATAATTTTCAAATTAAAATCTCAATTATTTTTCTGCTCTGAAATAATGAGTCCCATATGTTATTTCATCCAGATAATCATAAGAACATTTAAAGATGAATCTGCTCTCCCTTTGTAAGCAACTAAGATATTTTTTTAAAAAAAGATCACATTCTTTAATGAATTTAGAAGGCCATTTTCATCACATGATCATGTGTTTTACATAAAAACCTGGTAGTGTGCTGGTTCTCACCCAGAACTATTTCCCAATATATTCTCTTTATATGCTTTGTAAAGTTATTTGTTTTAGAAATAGAAAAAGTTGGAAGAAACTCAACCTTTAATATCAAGGAAGACTATCCTTTAAAAATATACTAATGCATTTGTACATATCAGGCACCTGTATGAAACTTCCTGGAATCTAATGGCTGAGTTGAAAATAGAAGAAACCCCTCCCATTGCAAGCACAGACTAATGTTGGAAAAATATGTTAGAGAAGTATTTTTAAAATACAAAGTTAAAAAAATAAAAAGAGCATCTTCAGGTATCAGAACCAAGGAAGAAACAAGTTTAGAACAGCAAGTGAAAGCACATGAAGGGTATTTGTCTCAGACAGAAGCCCTAGAAGCTGCAACTAGGTTTTTACTTTTCACATGGGGAAGAGGAGATCTCCAGTGTAAGAGAAACAGAAGGCTGAAAGTGACTCAACCAAGAGTTTGGAACATCAATAGTCTTTATGGCAAAGAGACTACAAAAACTCTACTCATGGGCTGAGTGAAGTGACAGAATTGAATCAGAAGAGGAAATAAATAAATGAGAAAACAGCTTTGAGAAAAACTACCTCATGGAATGAAATGCCTCATGGAATGAAAAAAGATGAAAATTTAATATAAGAAAGAGAAATTAACCAAGATGGAGAGGGAGAATGGACTAAGAAGGTCCAACCTACTTTAGTAAGGGTTATAGAGAGAAAATTCAGAAAATGAGGGAGATGAAATAAACAAAAGAGGAGATGGATAAATGTACTCCAGGATTGAAAAAATATGTCTTCAAATAATGATACACAAAACTTGAAACAATGGAAAATATATAGCAAGGAGTTATTAATCAAAATAGAAATTATATAGGAATATTAACATCAGAAAAATATTTTGGGCAAAAAGTACTATTATTATTATTTTATGATAAAAGGATCAATTCATTAGGGGGATATAAACAATTCTGAACTTGTATTCATCTAGTTCTATAGCCCCAAGTTACTCAATACAAAATATAACAAAATTATAAACAGATAAATCCACAAGAATTAGGAAATTTTAAGAAACCTTTGTTAGAAATTATAGATATAGCAAATAAAATTTAGGAGAAATGCAAAATATTTGAACAGCTTGATTAACAGATTTGATCTATTGGTTATATATATAATCTCAAACCAATAATAAGATAATACTTCTTACCAGACCAAACGACTGATATCTATAAATGAATTGATCTGACCACAGTATGATAAAGGTAGAAACTAATTTGAGGGAGGGAAGAGCATTAAACTCATATGTTTAAAAACTAAAAATCATATATATATCAATGATTGATAAACTAATATCTATTTATTTCTCCATGATCTAGCTGTCTATCTATCTAGGGATGTATGTATATATGTACACACATATCTATCTATCTAGTCTCAATACTTGTAGAGTTAAAAAGGAATTGAAAGAGAAATATATAACTTTAAACAGTAATGATCAATAATTAGAACAATTACTTCTTATACTTCCTGGCTTGGTCATATGGCAGATCCTCTATCCTGTTTTATCATGGACCTCTTCCTTTGCTTGTCAAGTCAGTAAAAATGCCAGTGAAAGAGGCCAATGAGATGACATTCTGTTGAAACATTCTTTTATTTCATCAAAGTCTCTGAAATGCACCACAGACTCAGAACATAAATGTAACACCAATGTTCTCATAAATGAATGTGTACATTTGCAGCTGTTCAGAATAATGTATGTTCTATCTTAATGTAAGTTTCAAGCGTCATCTCTTGCTTTCCACTGCTAAGTGCTAATTTACCATCATGCATTGGCAGCAATTCAGAGATTTGGTAGCCATTGGTTCCATAAACTACATTCAGAAAGAAGAGTAGCCTTATAAGATGATAACTCTATTTTTTCTTCTTATTTAAGTCTCCTGTCACTTGGCATTATTTAGAAAAATTCGAACCAAGCTTCTGTTTCCAATAAAGTAATTTTTCAATCTAACATGTAAGTATTTTTATTTATTTTTCCATAGCTCTTAAAAATATGTATCTTTTGGCTTGATAATTGATAAATGGATGGGAAACATTAAAATACATGAAGGTCAACTTTATATATAAAGAAAACAACCATGTGTGGTTTAGGGTCATGGAAGCTGTTGAACAGGACAAAGACATTCACGTACCATGAGGATCTTAGAACACGAAGGGGTCTACCAACCAAGGCACAGCCTGGGACTGGGGCTGAGGCCCCTAGAGGGGCTACTTCAGGCTGAACTGAGCCTCAGACCTGCTCTTAAGAGTGCGCGTCCTTCCCCTATACTACACTGAAAGGTGAACAGAAAAACAATCAGTTTTGTAATTCCTGTAACCCTGGTGAAACTGTGGAGTGTGTTGATATTCAGGTTTCCAGCACAAGACTGTACTTGTGGGGCAGCGGCTCCATTTTCTGTATAGCTGCCCCTCAAGACCTAGGAGCATCTGATAGTCAGGGGCATTGTCAAGGCAGTATGCTCGGCCAATGCCCCTTATCTTTCCCAGGTTACCTCCTTGAAGTTGCTAAGCCAACTCTTCTCTTGGATATTTTATGAGAAGATGTCAACTGGTATCACTTAGGTTTCAGCACAATGGTTTCCTTATAAATCATATTTTTTTGCTTCCCATTCAGGTTACAAGTTTCCTGTCTATATGAATATACTTCATGCTATCACGTTTCTCACCAACTTCCCTGGATTCCAATCTCAGAGTAAAAGCCAAAGATTAAGATGATTTTGAAGGTTCTATGGTACCTCTCTGAACTCCTTGTCCATCCCACCTCAGGGCATTTCCACTTCTGCTGGATATCTGCATCATTGCCTCCCTACACTTAGAATTACACTCAGCAACACTTCTCACCCCTCTTCCCTGCTTTAATCTTCTACTTAGCATAGGATCAGTTAACTTATTTATCTGTCTCTTCCAGGGGACTGTAAGCCTGTTTCACAAGGGCTGAATTTTTGTCTTCTTTACTCACTGCTGAATCCTTGTGGCCTGGTCTGAGCCTGGGAGAGAGCATACAAGCATTCACCCCAAGCATTCAAACATGGAAATAATGAACAACAGAGATCTGTTTATTTTCCAACTTTTCTTTGCTCTCATTTCATCCTCTTCCTGTGATAACAGACTCCTTGTTCACCAGACATCCCTTACCACTCCTCTCCCCAGCTTTTGAACCTAAATCCATGCTTTTACTAATAACAAGAGGTAGAATTACTGAGCATCTGCTCTGTCCTGGGGACAATGTGTAATGATTTCTTAACATGATTTTGAGGTTGGTAAAGAATATGCCTGCAACGCAGGAGACCCGGGTTGGATCCCTGGGTTGGGAAGATCCCCTGAAGACATAAATGGCAACCCACTCCAGTATTCTTGCCTGGAGAATCCCCATGAATGAAGAGTTGGTCACATCTGAGCAATTTTCACCTTGAGGTAGATTACTACTAGAATTTTAAAATTTTCACATTGGGAAGCTGAGACTCACAGAGATGAAGTGAACTTTCCCTGAGTCTCACTGCTTACAAATGGCGAAGGTAGGACCTGAACCCAGGTCTCTGACTGGAGTTAGCGGATTTAACCCAGGCGAGCCTGTCTCACAGGAGGCTGTCGCACCCTCTCTGGCCACTAGGGGCTCCAGGTTTTCCTCACCTCTTTATCCTGGACTCATACTCTATCTTCTGTTTGGTCATTTCCTGTTTCAGGCTGGACACTAAGCTGTGCAGGGCGCTGTGGTTGCTGGTGTTGTTGCTAACGAAGGTCTCACTGTTGTCGCTGCTGCTGGTGGCCCGACTACTGCGGCCGCCCACACTCCTCCGGTCGCTTTTGTTTTCATAGTCCGTGGGGTGGGAGAGGTCGTCCTGCGGGGGCCCATCCAAAACGGGGTCCTCAAAGTTCCCACCGTAAAAGTCTTGCTCCGGGCAGGTGGTGGTGGAGGAGCGGCAGGAGGTGGAGTTCTCAGGCAGGGAGATCTCACAGGAGGAAGTAGACCAGGTGGCGCTGTCGACGCTCTGCTTGTCGTCGAGGCTCATCGCCGAGAACTGCTGGTGGACGTTATCGTAGGTGGAGAGCCTGTTGTGCTGGCCCGACTCTCCTGCTTGCTCTTTCTGCTTATTATCCCTCAGGGTCACGTAGCCATTGGGCAGCCAGCTCATGCTGCGGCCATTCCCGGGGTTCCCCAGGGTATCAGAGTTCAAGATGCCCATGCGCACGGTTCCATTCTGCACACTGTGGGTGCCCATTTTGGTACCAGACCCCTTCAGGGAAGAGGTCCTTCTGGTCTGTAAGCTCCCATTGGGAGTGGTCTGGGCTTTCTCGAGTGCTTCAGCATTACTGCTGCTGAAGGACCCATTGGTGACAATCCCACTGCCCTTGTTGAAGGCAGGATTCTTTTTGACCATGAGAGGGGGGCTTCTAGAGACATCCAGCTTGTGGATGCTGTTCCTGGGGCTGTTGGTTTTGCTGCCTGGCAGAGCTGTGGGGGATCCATTATCCATGCTGCTTCTTTGGGGAGACTCAGGCTTGTCCCAAGAGCACCGCCTTACGGGACTGTCCTTGGTATTATTGTTCTCCTTGTTCTGTAGCTGCCCCATGACAGCTTTCTTCTGAAGGTCATTGTTGTTGTTGCTCACGCCATCCTGGGGCTTGCTTTGCAGCTCTGCATCTTTGGGGAAGAGGCGATCATGTTTGCCAATCATCACTGACATCAGCTGTTGGACCACCACAGTGCCTGGAATTGCGAAGAAAGCGAAGGAGTATGAGCAAAACAGTTTTGACTTATCTCCTATTTTGAAAGTGACTTTTAAAGAGCCATATTTAGGTGCACATTCGGCATTATTATTAGCAGTGCCAAACTATGTTTTTAATGATGACAATAACAATTATTGTTGTTGTTTGGTCACTAAGTAGTGTCCACTGTTTTGTGACCCCATGGAATGTAGTCCACCAGTCTCCTCTGTCCCCGGATTTTCCAGGCAACAATGCTGGAGTGGGTTGCCATTTCCTTCTCCAGGTTAGGGAGACAATAGCAATTGCAGCTAAAAACTTCTTGAACATTTAACATGAACTGTATTAAGCACTTTACTTTTGTTAGTTTAGTCGGATTTTTTTAAAATTTTATGAATAGATACTGTTATTATCACTATCTAATAAAGGTTAAGTAACTTGACCAATGTCCCAAGCTATGAAGGAGAGAAAGAAGAGGTTAAAACCAGAATTAACTAGTTCCAAAGAACAGGCTCTTAATTGGCACACACCATTTCTTGTAAGTTTGACATTTAATTACGAAAAATCTTTCTAAAGAAGTCACTGTGATCTCTCATCTAACTGCCTCAAAATATCAAGGTAGTTTAATGGCACCTTGAAGTGGAACCTTCTACAATCCCTAGTGGATATGTGGTCTGTCTTCATAATATAGCAAGTAAATGAAACTCCATAAAACTCTTGCTCAGCATTCAAAAGTTTCAGGGCATTTTAAGTGACATTAGCCAAAATGGTGTAATAAAGATGTACGAGAATCCTCTCTTCCATAAAAGTAACTGACAAAAATGTTCCCAGTCAATATATTAGAAATTTGGAAATTAATGAAAGGCTTGCTGTAATCTGGAGAGTGTTAATTTAAAAAAAAAATGTTGACTCTTGGTAAAGAACAGCAAGCTCTGTAGTGTTTTAACTCACCCTATTCCCATCCTCCTTTTTGCAGTAGCCTTGAAAACCAACAACCCTCAATTTTAGTGGGAACCAGAAGTGAAGCAGCCACTGGAATGGAAAAAGCTGGTTTGGAACTCCTTCAAAGCCCCCTTCCCAAAGAATTGTAATTTGACTTGTTTGGTGGTTCCCTGGAAGACCCCACTCAAGAGGCTTGTCTTCATTTTGTCTGACTAAGGAGTTGACTAGAATGAACAACATTTCTCAGGGGCATTTGTCAAAAACAATTAGGGGCTTTTTCATTTAAAAGCATGTTTGCCTGAAGCAACTGGATAACAGTTGAAGACAAAACAGGCTAAACAAAAAGCTTAGAAGGAAAATCTGAAGAGATTTCCATAGGAGGTGTTGAAAGCTCTGTTATATACTTGAAGATTCAGAAGATTATGTACATGTATGTATAGGGTTCTGTGTATACCTAGGGCTGTGTGCACACTCGGGAAAGAACTGAGAAGACCCCAAGGTCTTATTTCCAGTTGATCCTGGAGCTCTGCACAAGCAGGACCAGAATGCTAAAGCAAAGTTGTAAACTGCCTGGCTGAATGTCAAAAGTCCGGCCCAACAAGCACACGGGGCCCCTTGGTAAAGAATGGGAGACTTACTGGCCTAACTCTAATTCTGAATAGGAAGAAATGTGTTATATCCATCTATATCCTGCACATTTCTGTCATGATTCAAAACTTCTAACATATTTAGATCAGGAATCAGCAATGTGTCAGGTCTGATGCTGGCTAGTGCTGCTCAAACGTAAGTGTTCATAAAAATTATCTGGAGATTTTGTTAAAATGTAGATATTGAGTAGGGCATGAGATTTTATGTTTCTAACCAGCCCCCTGGAGAAGGCAATGGCACCCCACCCCAGTACTCTTGCCTGGAAAATCCCATGGACCGAGGTGCCTGGTGGGCTGCAGTCCATGGGGTCGCTAAGATCGGACATGACTGAGCGACTTCACTTTCACTTTCCACTGTCATGCATTGGAGAAGGAAATGGCAGCCCACTCCAGTGTTCTTGCCTGGAGAATCCCAGGGACAGGGGAGCCTGGTAGGCTGCTGTCTATGGGGTCTCACAGAGTCGGACACGATGGAAGTGACTTAGCAGCAGCAGCAGCAGCAACCAGCCCCCAGATGATAAGACAACAGTGATAACAGAATAGTAGCCTTGGTATTGCCTAGTGGGCTGCACACAGACCTTCTGAATCATAATTTGCATGTCAACAATATCCCTAGGTGGTTCCTGTGTGTGTTAGAGTTTGAGAAACTGTGTTAGGTGGAAATGTTTCACTTAAACATCTTCTAAGTTAATATTCTCATAAGGCTTTGAGATGGCTTCGGGTGGCACTAGTGGTAAAGAACCTGCTCCCACTGCAGGAGACATAAGAGACATGGGTTTGATCCCTAGGTCAGGAAGATCCCCTGGAGGCGGGCATGGCAACCCACTCCAGTATTCTTGGCTGGAGAATCCCATGGACAGAGGAGCCTGGCAGGCTATAGTCTATAGGCTTTCAAAGAGTCAGACATGAGTGACTTAGCATGCATGCAAGGCTCTGTGATAAGACTTCATGTTTTTCAAATGAGAAAATTGAGATTCGGAGAGGTGATGTATAAAATTATATGAGTTCAGAGTGGTTGTGATCACCAGGCCAATCTGAAGGATCCATGCAGATTTGGGAGTCCCCCTGGACTACATGTTTCAACAGTTCCCCCAGGCTCATGTAATTTTATACAGGTTGAATTTAAATACCATACTACAAGCACTTGTGTCTTCATAAGAAATGGATAAGAATTCAGTTTTCCTTCAAAGGTACCTAGGTACTTTGATATATATGCGGGAGACCTGGGTCCAATCCCTGGGTTGGGAAGATCCCTTGGAGAAGGGCATGGCAACCAACTCCAGCATTCTTGCCTGGAGAATCCCATGGATAGAGAAGCCTGGCCGTCTACAGTCTATGCGGTCGCAAAGAGTTGGACACAACTGAATGACTAAACAAATAAATACGCACACACACACACAGCATTCTAAAATGTAGTTTCAATGTGTATTTTTTGCAGTGAATTACTTTGCACATGTATCCTTCAGTACATGTACAAGATATCTGTGAGGTATATGATCAGTTTTGACAAACGACAGTCCTGGAAACACTATCTAACCATTTTATAGATAGTCCCCTTGTGTCCTTTTGTAGCCAATCGCCTACCCATGGCAACCACTGATCTGCTTTCTGTCACTATACTTTTCTTCTTTTCTGGAATTTCATATAAACACAATTATAGAGTCAGGTCTTTTATCACTTAGCATAATGCTTTTGTCATCTTCCCATATTGTTATTCATGTATCAGTAGTTCATCGTTTTCATTGCTGAGTGTGCCTTAGTCACTCAGTCATGCCTGACTCTTTGTGACTCCATGGACTGGAGCCCACCATGGAATTCTCCAGGCAAAAACGCTGGAGTGGGTAGCCATTCCCTTCTCCAGGGGATCTTCCTGACCCAGGGGTTGAACCCAGGTCTCTTGCATTGCAGGCAAATCCTTTGCCATCTGAGGGAAGCCCAGTTTTAGTTTCCATTGATGAACCAATATTGATATATTATGATTATTAACTAAGGTCTATAGTTTATATCAGGCTTCCCTGGTGGCTTAGCAGTAAAGAACCTGCCTACAATGCAGGAGTTGTACAAGATGCAGGTTCGATCCCTGGGTCAGGAAGATCCCCTGGAGGAAGGCATGGCAACCCACTCCAGTATTCTTGTCTGGAGAATCCCATGGACAGAGGAGCCTGGCAGGCTGCAGTCCATAGGGTTGCAAAGAGTCAGACACAATGAAGCAACTTAGCATGCATGTATGCGGAGTTTATATTAAAATCACTCTCTGTGTGATCTGGGTTTTGACACATGCACAGTGTCATATATCCACTATTACAGTATCACACTGAATAGTTTCATAGCCCTGAAAACCTTTTGTGCTCCAATGATTCCTCCTTCTTTTCTTCCTCAATCCTCTATTGAATCATTAGGATTTCTTTTAAAAGCTTTGTAGAGCTTGGTCCATAACTTTTAACATTATCACCAAGGTAAGACCCTCTTGAGGACTCTATGCAATGCCTAGATGTCAGGATTTTCTACTCTGGTTGTGGGAAATACAGTTATTTCAGGCTTGGTGTGAGGCCCAGGAAAGCCTCAGACAACTGATTTCTGGCACTCTTCCCCATAAAGTAGCACGGAGTCCCCTCCTGCAAGCAAAAATCAATTCTTAGGTAAAGACTTAAGGGATATCCTCTTCAGATCTCAGAATAATATCTGTGTCTAGTTTTCTCTTTTTTGCTGCTTACTTGAGTTTCCCATCCTCTAATCTTACTCTCAAAGCTCGCCAAGACCGGCACATCAGTGCTACTACTAATGCCCACAAGAAGGAATGGTACTCTAGCAGGGAAACCTACTGAAAATAAATAGAAGTAACTTTTCATTGTGATAAATAATTTGAGGTATCTTGTAATATAGAAAACAAGAAATTCTTCATGTTTCAACCCAAAGTAAATAAGCAGCATTATCTTAGAGGCCCATGTTTTCTGCCTCTTGAAGTCAGTCCAATAAAACCAGAACTAATAAAAATATATTAACTTAGAAGCATAACTATTTGAAGTTTCAGAAAATTGCATCAAACTCAGAAAGTGAAGTAGCCTTTTCCAGTTCTTGTGTGATATTTTACAGATGATTTATGAAAGTTCTGTTAATTTTTCTCATGAAAATATGGAGGAAATGTTTAGTAACTTATGTTTAGTAAACTCCTCAAAAAATGCCTGGCTCTCAAACATAAGATTTTACATTTGAAGAACTTGAGTCCATAAATGAAATTACCATGGATTCACTTATTTCCTTTGTTTCCTCACAGGAGAATAGGTTCAGGACAATCAAGAGACAACTGACTGTTCTTCTGATGATGATATATGATAGTAATTCACTTACCCTCCATAATGGTCAAGGGATCTTCCACTTTGGGACGCAGGATGTTAGGGCCAAAGACAGTGGCCAAGTTCTGCACACTCATTTTGTTAATTCCTGAATAGGACTGCACTTCATCCAAGAACCTGTTGAGTAGAACAGTATGAACAAAACACAATGGGGTCAAATTTGTCAGTGGAAAAAAAATGGGTTATCGGGAAATTTATGAACTGGAGTCTGTTCAAAGACAATAATGGACACACAGTCACTTAGAAATTCAAACATTCTCTGCCAGATGTGAAGAATATATATTGCAAATTTTTAAGTATCAGAATCATAAGGGATCATATAAAATATCTGCTCTGGCCTGGCTTGGTTTCCCCTGTCAGTCACAGGAATGAGTGTGTTTGGATAATGCTAATGTGGACTTGAGATTCAAGAATATGAATTTCTTTCTTATCTCTAAGTAAATATCCAATTTATATACATATTTAATTGGAGAACTATAAAAATAAGCTTGGCTGGTACAATCTCTTATTTCTGAGAAGAGGAATCAATCCCCCTTTGTGGGTCAATTTGTGAGCCTCAAATTTATAGTCTATTAAAAAGTGACATCAAACATGATTTAAATTAAAACCTCGGTTCTACTGATATGAGAAATTGCAAACACAAATTGTTTTAACTTGTTAGGTGCTAAAGAATAAGAGCCATGAAATAGCCCTTTCCTGGAATGATTTTAGTAGCAGAGATTGTTTCTGCAATCTTTCAGCTTTTGTTCATTTCCCATCCCCTCTTCATTACTACAAGAGCTTCTATTAATTCATGGCTTATTGATTATACCAATGAGACAAAAAAGAAGCAAGAAAAATATTTTTAGAAAACTTACTTTGTGTGTTATTTAAAATAATGTATTTCATTCTGTGCCAGTCATTGTGCTAACTTATTAAATTCTCATAGCATCTCTGTGTGAGCTAAATACTATTATTATCTCCATTTTACTGATGAGACACATGAGGCACCAGAGAGGTTAAGAAACTTTTCCAAAGACACAGAGTTAATAAGTGGCAGAACTGAGACCTGAACCCAGGTGATCTTACCCTAGAGTCTGGGCTGTTGACTACTATCTCATGAGTTTCTAAAAAGGTGCCTATTTCCACATGTTCATGACTCTTATACATCCTAAATTACAGAAAAATCAAAGGGCAAAAAGTCAAACTACCATTTATTATTTGAAATAGATGAAATTAGTAGTGTTGTGTGCTCACTCAGTCATGTCCAACTCTTTGCGACCCCATGGACTGTAGCCTGTCAGGTTTCTCTGTCCATGGAATTTTCTAGGCAAGAATACTGGAGTGGGGTGCCATCGCCTTCTCCAGGGGATCTTCCTGATCTTGCGCTTCCTGTTGTCTGGCACATCTTTTACCACTGTGCCACCTGGGAAGCCTTATTGATCATTAATCCCTTTGTTTAAATTTAATATGCTTCATGTATTTCAACTATACTCCAATAACATTTTAAAAATAAATTCAATGTGTTTCAATCATATATATTTGATTTCTTAAGTAGCAGCACAGACATGGGACATGCCATCCCTGGCCTTACACATGGTCATTGACAGAGAGTATTTCGAGGCACAATTAGTGTTCTAGCAAAATTGAGTTACAATGTTTTCTTCAGTGAGTCTTGAGAGAAATGGGAAAAAATAATATATATTAACATTCATCATATGTATAAATATATATGCATATAAAATTTTTAAAAATTTATTGGAGTATAGTTGCTTTACAATATTGTAATAGTTTCTGCTGTATAGCAAAGTGAATCAGCTGTACATATACATATATATGCCCTCTGTTTTGGATCTCCTGCCCGTTTAGGTCACCACAGAGGACTGAGTACAGTTCCCTGTGTTACACAGTAGGTTCTCATTACTTATCTATACGTAGTCTCAATAGTGTAATATGCTTCATGTTTAAAACAATCATGTGAAATGTGTGCTTTCACTACCCTTTTATCTATTAGGATGCGTAGTCTCAAAGAGGAGAAGAAAGTTGCATAAAAACACGTAAGTAGTCAGAGGTAGAATCTGGACTCTTAGACAAATGATTCTCATGCAGGCTCCTACAAACAACTTTGATGGAAGTTCAAAGCAACATATCTTTAATATGTAGAGGTCAGAGAGACTTGAGAAACAACAGATTAGAAAATCAAGCAATTTTAGTGCTCAGAGAAACCTTTGAGAGCACCTTGTCAAACTTCTTAATTTTACAGAGGCCAACACTGTAGCCCAGGGCAGTTAAGTGATTTTTGTTGTTTTGTTATTTTAGTCACTAAGTCATGTCCAACTCTTTGTGACCCCATGAACTGCAGCCTGTCAAGCTCCTCTGGTCATGGGCTTATCTGGGAAAGAATACTGAAGTGGGTTGCCATTTCCTCCTCCAGGGGAATCTTCCTAACCCAGGGACTGAACCTGCGTCTCCTGCATCTCCTGAGTTGGCAGGCGGATTCTTTACCAGTAAGCCACCAGGGAAACCCAACTAATTTTTATTCATTGTCAAAATGAACTATTGTCAGTATAAATACAGTCTTTTTAAATTCCATTTTGTCTTTAGGACAATTCTTACCTGCAAATATACTTGAGAAGGTTGTAATTGACCACTGGCAAACTCTTCACTTGCTTCGCTAATTCTTTAACACCCTGAGTATAAAGAAGAGAATGTGTGTTATCTAAGTGTTGACCTTGGAATGAAAGTACATGGGAAATGGGCATGCAGTTTTTTGTTTTGTTTTGTTCTTGTTAGTTTCACCTATTACCAGTGATGGATCCTGTCTTAAAAACTTGCCACTATCACAGAGAGCATTTCAGAAATATTTTCAAAAGATGTGAAAGCATTTCAAATATCTCTGTGAGTACTATTTGTGGAGAAACAGATTAAACATTTTTAACATTTGTTCACAACTGACTGAAAAGGAAAAATAGACTTATTTATAGTTAGGTTACTTGGGGATCCTTGGTGGCTCAGAGGTTAAAGTGTCTGCCTGGAATGCAGGAGACCTGGGCTTGATCCCTGGGTTGGGAAGATCCCTGGAGAAGGAAATGGTAACCCACTCCAGTACTCTTGCCTGGAGAATCCCATGGAGGGAGGAGCCTGGTAGGCTACAGTCCCTGGGGTCGCAAAGAGTTGGACACGACTGAGCGACTTCACTTAGCAAACCACAAAACTTAAACTTAGTAGCCTTAATATAGTGAGAGTCCTTCCAATTTTTAGCATTTAGGGGGCAGTGTGGCAAGGAGTGCTGATTTCATTTGTTCAGCTCTACTTTCCCTTTTGATGAGAGAGAGGATTGTAAATGGGACCTGTGTTAGTGAAAGTGAAGGTTACTCAGTTGCATCCAACTCTTTGCAACCCTATGGACTATACAGTCCATGAAATTGTCCAGGCCAGAATTCTGGAGCGGGTAGCCTTTGCCTTCTGCAGGGTATCTTCCCAACCCAGAGATCGAACCCTGGTCTCCCGCATTGCAGGCAGATTCTTTATCAGCTGAGCTACTAGGGAAGCCCAAGTGTAAAAATCTAACTGTGTAAAAATCTAACAAGTATAATAATCTAACTTTGTGTAATGTCAATATTTAGCATAGTGGAAAACAATCCAAACACAGGGCAAAGGAAAATTTACAGGTTAAAGATAAGGAACACTGACAAAACCCCCAAATAATAGCATTTTAAGAAATTGCTGCATCGACTTACAGCTTCCTCTTCTTTGCTGAGCAGTTTGGCACAAGACAAGAAGTCTTCATACTTGGCATAAGGAATAACCGGTTCTGGGAGTTCTCGGAGATACAGTTTAAGAAGTGATGCCACTGTGTGTACATCTGTGTTGCTGTGGGGATAGAAGTATGAAGATTTTTTTGGAGTGAACTTTATACGATTTGATTAATGTTTCATCAAATATACATCTAAGAGTCAGACTTCTGTATTCTGTTGGCAATTAAATTAGTCAATGCAGCTTTCAAGAGGCACATAGTTAGGTAACGCCTATTAGATGCTACCACAGGTGGGGAAGAGAGGGACCTAGAGGGACTTGGAATCCTCAGTGGGGTTTGAAAATATTAAAAAGTGTAAACACTCATCTTTTGTGTGTATCTGATGTTAAACAAGAATGTTACTTTCATAAAACAATGAGAATATATGTACCAGATTTTAAATAAAATGTAATGAAGCATACCCCAAATGCCCAATCTCCATATGTATGTGATCAGTTGTCTCCAACTCTTTGAGATCCCTGTCCCAACAGGCTCCTCTGTCCATGGAATTTTCCAGGCAAGAATACTAGCATGGGGTGCCATTTCCTACTCCAGGGGATCTTCCTGACCCAGAGATCAAAGCTGTCTCTACATCTCCTGTATTGCAGGCAGATTCTTTACCCCTGAGCCACTGGGAAAGCCCTACGTGTATATTAATTAATACAAAATAAATTATCTCTGGATCCTAAATTCATTTCTTATTCTCTAGAATACATTGGTGATTGGTTATAGACACATGAAGTTTAGTAAGGCATGTTCTAACCTTTTAAGAAAGGCTCATTTTAAAGATGGTTCTCAGCATGATTGCTTGTCTAATAATCTAAGATAGCTGGGAATCCTTGGAGTCTTTTAGAAAGCAAAGGGAGGTGCTACAAAAATAAGCACTGAAAACTCAACGTGTCCTTTGTGTAATGTGCAAAATTTATTTTTATTTTCTGCTGAATACAAGAGTAACAGGATAATCTGGTGAAATATTAATTTGTATTTTGTTCTCTGTATCCCCTGTTAATCCATGAAGACGGCTGACAGCAGAGATAGGAAGAGGCAGTTGTTTGTTTTGGGGATTTTTTGGGTTTCCTTTTCCTTTGTTTCTTGGGGGCTGGTGGGGAGAAGGAGCATGGGAAGGAGAGGTGGTGGTCAGGGGGAGGGTGAAAGGTCAATTGATTCCCAGGAAGTGGGAAGAGCAGTGGTGAGCAAGACCAGGGATTCTGTAAGCTGTGGGAACAAACACTCCACTCCCTGACTGCTTCGGGAAGTGATGAGTCGCTGAAAGGTCTTTCAGAAGCTGGGATCCAGGCACTGGGACTTCCTGCCTCCGTGGCTATTCTCTTGCCCCAAGGGTGACACAGAAGCAGAGTTGACTTCACAGTTCCACAGGGACTGAAACAATGGGCATCTCAGTTCTCAACTTTGGACTCTCAGTTTGATTTCCTCAACTATTTCCCCCGCATCTATTCTGTAGTGGAAATTACAGAAAACACAATGGCTAGGACCCTAAGGAATATTCTAGCCTGCTCATAATTTATAATCTGGTGGGGGCAGGAGACAGAAAGTAGAGAACACAGGTGATGCAGGCTAAGTACCTTCAGCTGTGTCCGACTCGTCACAACCCAAAGGATCAAAGCCCGCCAGGCTCCTCTGTCCACGGGATTCTCCAGGCAAGAATACTAGAGGGGGTTGCCATGCCCTCCTCCAGGGGATCTTCCCTACCCAGGGATCAAACCCGTGTCTCTTTTGTCTCCTGCATTGCAGATGGGTTCTTTCCTGCTAGTGCCACCTGGAAAGCCCTAATAAAAACAAGCCAGTCAGTCAGTTCAGTCGCTCAGTTGTGTCCGGCTCTTTGTGATCCCATGAACCGCAGCACACCAGGCCTCCCAGTCCATCACCAACTCCCAGAGTTTACCCAAACCCATGTGCATTGAGTCGGTGATGCCATCCAACCATCTCATCCTCTGTCATCCCCTTCTCCTCCCACCTTCAATCTTTCTGAGCATCATGGTCTTTTCAAATGAGTCAGCTTTTCACATCAGGTGGCCAAAGTATTGGAGTTTAAGCTTCAACATCAGTCCTTCCAATGAACACCCAGGACTGATCTTTAGGATGGACTGGTTGGATCTCCTTGCGGTCCAAGGGACTCTCAAGAGTCTTCTCCAACACCACAGTTCAAAAACATCAATTCTTTGGTGCTCAGCTTTCTTTATAGTCCAACTCTCACAGCCATACATGACCACTGGAAAAACCATAGCCTTGACTATACAGACCTTTGCTGACAAAGTGATGTGTCTGCTTTTTAATATGCTGTCTAGGTTGGTCATAACTTTCCTTCCAAGGAGTAAGCATCTTAATTTCATGGCTGCAATCACCATCTGCAGTGATTTTGGAGCCCAGAAAAATAAAGTCAATAACACAAGTATCTAACTGCAAGTGTGTGAATGATAATATGGAAAAGTATTGGGTGCCATCTAATAGCAAAAATGACTAATTCAGGAGTTGAAGTGATGCTTAGGCTAAGATGTGAAGGAGTGTAAGAATGAACTGAGAATGAAGAATAAAAGAAGCCATTCTGATTAAAGCAAGGCAGGTAAACAGAGCCCAAAGTGGGAAACTGACAACACGCTAAGGGAGAACAGACGTCAGAGGATGAAGTCTGAGCAGAAGGGAGCATCTTCAAAGACCATGGGACTTCATCTACCTCAGAATTACACAGGGCAAGGGCTGAGGTTTTCCATTTTAACATCAGAGCTGGTTGGGGCTGGTAGGATATACTGTCAACCATTTTACAGATGCTAAAATGATGGGGGTGTTCTCATAGGACCTATCTTCAACCAACTTTATTCTTTTTACAATTACAGAAATGAATTTTTTTCTATTATGTTTCTAATAGACAATATAGAAACCATCTTAAAGGCTAGTAAAGAAAATAAAAATCATGTTTCTGGGACATCTTAAATACTGTGTTCAAGTTCACGTATTCCTAAAAATACTTTCCAAAATATTTTTTGAAAAGATAGACATAAAATAATCTTAATGGTAAAGCAAAATAAAAGATACTAGTGTTTTTTTTTCTTTTCTGGTAAGTTACTCGGTTTCATACAGTCCACAGCCCCTCTGTGTTTCTCTAGATATGCAGTAAAGCACCAGCCCCTTGAAAGCACAGTCATGAGCAATAACAGCACCACAACCTGCAGGATATGCAGCACCATCTATTATTGCAATGAAGCATTTCCATTTTTTGATTCCATTCATACCTAGTCCACTCTAATCCAATCCAATCTGTGACTAGGTTGTTGGGTTGTGTTGCCTTCAAAGTTAAGGATCCTTCTAGATCCTTAGAGAAATGATGTAAAATGAATATAACTTCAATGGGGCTTCCCAGGTAGCTCAATGGTAAAGAGTCCATCTGCTAGTGAAGGAGACATAAAAGACTTGGATTTGATTCCTGGGTACAGAAGATCCCCTGGAGAAGGAAACGGCAACCCACTCCAATATACTTGCCTGGGTAATTCCATGAACAGAGGAGCCTGGGGGGCTACAGTCTATGAGGTCGGAAAGAGGTGGACACACCTGAGCCACTGAGCACACGTGTGTAATTTCAATATATGGAGTATATCAAGTATAATTTATAGGCTCATATAAATAGAATATATAAAATGTGAATTAAATGCAATAAATAAATGAGACAATAATGATAAATAAGAAATATATATTGAAGAAATCTGTTTGTGTTTCCAAGATGAACTATTCATTTCATTGCCTGTCCCCAGGCACACTGTTTTTAAGGTAGCTTGCCTGTTGTCATTGTTTAGTTGCCAAATTGTGTCTGACTTTTGCGCTCCCATGGACTGTAGCCTGTCAGGTTCCTGTCCATGGGTCTTTCCAGGGAAGAATACTAGAGAGGGTGGCCACTTCCTTCTCCAGGGGATCTTCCCCACCCAGGGACTGAATCCGTTTTTCTTTATCTGCTCCTCTGGCAGGTGGATTCTTTGCTACTGAGCCACCTGGGAAGCCCAGCTGACCTGTTATTTCCTGTATTATTTTGCTTCTAATGAAGTTGAGCTGTAGTAGTGAGGACCTTTGAACAGTAGGTGGCGCGAAAGCAAAGTTAGACTAATGGCAATGCTGTGAAAACTGAGGGATGAGAGAGTGCAGAATCATTCTTCACCCACTAGCAATTTTCTTAGCACCAAAGCTGCAGGAATGCTCCAGGAATAGAAATATCTGAGCTATGAATCAAGATAAGAGATGTGAACCGGGATAACTATTTTATTCCTTCCCTACAGTGATACATTAATTAGTTTCCAGCATTATAAGTATATACCTGTACTCTGCTGGTTATATAAAAATGGTAAGAAAAAAATGACAAATATGTTATTTTTTATTTCAGTTAGTAAAGGCTATTACTTTTTTTTGCTTAAAGGCAACAACTTAAAAATTTATGACTTTTTGAGATGCTTTGCTAAATTTAGGTTATTTTGTAGAAATAGAGACTTCCTTTGCCTTGTGCTCTCATTTTTAGCTTTGTCCTTTTCCCACTGAACTTCCCTTGTGGCTCAGCTGGTAAAGAATCCGCCTGCCATGCGGGAGACCTGCGTTCGATCCCTGGGTTGGGATGATCCCCTGGAGAAGGGAAAGGCTACCCACTCCAGTATTCTGGCCTGGAGAATTCGATAGACTGTATAGTCCATGGAGTCTCCAAGAGCTGGACACGACTGAACGACTTTCACTTTCCCACTGAATGGAAGAAAACAATTGTTTCAGGAAGACTGGAACGTGTTTGTCAGTTCCGGTTCACCTCAAGAGGAGCCCAGTCCATCCTCCCTACTTGCCAGTAGGCTACTCACTGCAACGGGAAATCTGATGCTCTGAAAGATCTCTTTGTATATCCATTCTAAAAAATAGCTACCTCCCGCATCTAACTCTACAGCCTTGTATCTCTTACTGAAAACCCACTATTTTGCCTAATTAATATTTGCTTTAATATGTACAGTCAATTAAGTACATATCCATGGTATGCATTAATTGCTCAAAGTATCTTATGCGATACGCTCTTTGCCTTAGAGAAATATGTTCTACAACAAAGTGAATTGACTGTATTAGAATAAGAGTCAATATACGATGGGGAGTTAAAATCCCTAAACTGGTTAATAGTAGTAGTAGTAGTAACAATAATAGTAACAATAGCAGCAGCACACACTTATACACATCCGTCCCTGTCTCAGGTCCTCAGAGTAGTCCAGTGAATCTCTTTAAACTCCACTTGGGGAAACAAACAGGAAACTGCACAGAAAGCAAATTGGGGCTAATCACTGAGATATGAGGGGTTTTGGATTTTTTTTAAGAAGCTCTTTTGAAAAAATATTTTATTTATTTTTGGCTGCCTGGTATCTCACTGCTGCACGTGAGCTTCCTCTAGTTGTGGCGAGCAGGGGCTACTCTCGTTGCAGCGCTCAGGCTTCGCACTGCGGAGGCTTTCTCGTTGCTTTAGAGTTCCGGCTTTGGAGTTTGGGCTTCAGTAACTGTGGCACATGGGCTTAGTTGCTCTGCGGCACGTGGGATCTTCTCCCACCAGGGATCGAACCCACATCTTCCACAATGGCAAGTTCATTTTTTTACTGGACCACTAAGAAAGTCCCAAGATGGGGGTCTGGGTGGTTTAAAAAATCGCACTCTTCGTAGAAATTCAAAACTATCTGCTAATGTAAATTCATTACCCAGACCTCAGGTCTCTTTCACTCACCTGGTAGTAAAATCTGTTTTCAGAAACTAAGTTAAAAATTGTGCACGTCGTATCCAGTGAGAGCAAAAAGACCACGGCAGGCCCAGGGATCCCGAGTGAAAGAGCTGTCAGGCCAGAAGATGCTAGCGTATGTCCCTTAATTGTTCAACAGATGGAGTTTGTTTCACCTTAGATTGGACTTGGACTTTAACTCTGGATTCTGTGGCGTTTTTTAAAATCAAGCCTGATTTCCATGCAACTTTCTATAAATGCCCCAATTTTACATTCTTGCAGGGTCTTCCTTTGGTCATTTTGAGATTGTTCTATCATTCACTCACCAAATAGTTCTTGAACACCTACAGTGTCTACTGCCTTTCACCCATCCTAGGTACAACAGACATGAATAACATAGATCTTTTTTGTCCCCCTTGGGCTTGTGTTGCTAACCCATCACCATCAACTTCCCTGATAGCTTAGTTGGTAAAGAATCCAGCTGCAATGCAGGAGATCCTGGTTCGATTCCTGGGTTGGGAAGGTCTGCTGGAGAAGGGATAGGCTACCCACTCTCTTATTCTTGGGCTTCCCTGGTGGCTCAGCTGGTAAAGAATCTGCCCGCAGTGAGGGAGACCTGGATTCAATCTCTGCATTGGGAAGATCCCCTGGAGAAGGGAAAGGCCACCCACTCCAGTATTCTAGCCTGGAGAATTCCATGGACTGTATAATCCATGGGGTCACAAAGAATCAGACACGACTGAGCGACTTCCGCTTTTCACTTTCATCACCATCAACACATTTCCATACCATGCTTCATTTGTTTGACTTAAACTTCTTCTGTATATACCAGGTGGAAAGTCCCTGCCAGGTGTGTGGTTGTAAGAAGTATTTTATACTTTCCAGAAGTTGCTTATTTATAATCTATGTACAATATAGGCCTCTGACTAATCCGTGATAAAGGAATCTGACAACAATCCCTCTTGCTCATCCTCTAACCCCACTTCCACCTTCCCTGGTAAACAGACTCACGCATATAGATGAGGAGAATGCCACAGTGATTACAAGTATAATACCACACAGATCAAAACCTTAAAAATTTTAAGCCTCAAAATCAGAAGTGGGAATTTTTCACTGTGGATACTATGTACAGAACACACCATAATCCGTTGATTTAAGTGACTAAAGTGAATTTCCAGTGTACCAAACAGTAAATTTATTAAAGTTATTGCAAAGTTCTTTGCAACACATACAATGAGATGACCTAAGATCTGCTTGGAATTAATAAAAAATAATGTAATAACCATCAAATCGCAGGGAGACTGTATATGAGACTGAAAAGTTCAGGAGCATTACCAAGATGAAGCCTGCCAATAAACTGTCTAAAACTACACGCTGTTCTGTGTGCCAAATTCACCAAGACATAGAAAAGTGAGTCCAAAGTCAGTAGGCAGTTCCAAACTAAACATTTACAAGATAAGTCTGGTTCTGTTCTAGCTTTTCTTTTCTTTTTTAATGTATCTGTCATAACCAGATACCAGTACACTTTTTGGCAGTAAAATCTGAATCTGGTTAGACTGTCTCGCCTCACTGTAGTTATGTAAGAGTCACTGCTGAATTACATACAACACCAAAGGACAGTTTTATCCGTCTGGACCACACTGAATTAGTGCTTGTCTCCAAGAAGCCTCCAGGCTTAACAGCGGTGATGGCAGAGAACTATATGATGACCCTTGCTATGGACTGAACACCTGTTTCCCCCAAATTCATATGTTGAAATCTCAGCCTCCTATGTGATGATGTTTCGAAATGGGACTTTGGGGAGGTAATTAGGGTTAGACGAAGTCATGAGGGTGGGACTCTGGTTTGATGGGATTAGGGTCTTTATAATAAAAGGCACAGGTAAGCTTGCTTCCTCCTCCACTTGCTCTTGTGCACATGCAAGAGGAAAGGCCAGGTGAGTACAGGGTGAGAATGTGGCCATCTAAGAGCCAAAAAGAAGGTCTTTACCAGAGTCCACTCATGCTGGTATCCTGGTCTTAGACTTTCAGCCTCCAGAGCTGTGAGAAAATAAATTTTTGTTGCTTAAATCACCCAGTGTGTGGTGTTCTATTAAGGCAGCCTGCGTGCATGCATGCCTGCTCAGTGTCTCAGCTGTGTCCGACTGGAAGAAGCACAAGCTGGAATCAAGATTGCTGGGAGAAATATCAATAATCTCAGATATGCAGATGACATCACCCTTATGGCAGAAAGCGAAGAACTAAAGTGCCTCTTCATGAAAGTGAGGAGACAGAAAAAGCTGGCTTAAAGCTCAACATTCTAAAAGCTAAGATCATGGCATCTGGTCCCATGGCAAATAGGTGGAGAGACAGTGGAAACAGTGGCAGACTTTATTTTTTGGGGCTCCACAATCACTGCAGATAGTGATTGCAGCCATGAAATTAAAAGATGCTTACTTCTTGGAGGGAAAGCTATGACCAACCTAGACAGCATATTAGAAAGCAGAGACATTACTTTGCCAACAAAGGTCTGTCTAGTCAAGGCTATGGTTTTTCCAGTGGTCATGTATGGATGTGAGAGTTGGACTGTGAAGAGAGCTGAGTGCCGAAGAATTGATGCTTTTGAACTGTGGTGTTAGAGAAGACTCTTGAGAGTCCCTTGAACTGCAAGGAGATCCAACCAGTCCATCCTAAAGGAGATCAGTCCTGGGTGTTCATTGGAAGGACCGATGCTGAAGCTGAAACTCCAATACTTTGGCCACCTGATGTGAAGAGCTGACTCATTTGAAAAGACCCTGATGCTGGGAAAGATTGAAGGCGGGAGGAGAAGGGGGCGACAGAGGATGAGATGGTTGGATGTCATCACCGACTCAATGGACATGGGTTTGGGTGGACTCTGGGAGTTGGTGATGGACAGGGAGGCCTGGCGTGCTGTGGTTCACGGGGTCGCAAAGAGTCGGGCACGACTGAGTGACTGCACTGAGCTGACCCAGTGAGGTGCTAGGGAACACTACAACAGCAATCATGCAGTGACATATATGTTGTGGGCTCCCCAGGTGGCACTAGGGGTAAAGGCCCCCCTGCCAATACAGGAGACACGTGAGACAAGGGTTCAGTCCCCCGGTCAGGAAGATCCCCTGGAGGAGGACACGGCAACCCACTCCAGTATTCTTGCCTGGAGAGCCCCATGGACAGAGGGACCTGGCGGGCTACAGTCTATGGGACTGCAAAGAGTTGGACACTATTGAAGCAACTTAGCGCACACACACACACACACACACACACACACACACGCACACACATCTATGTTACATTGAACAAACACTGCATGCCTTAAACTTACACAATGTTTTACGTCAATTACATCTCAATAAAAATAAATTTTAAAAAGTTTTTTCAGTTACAAATTAATCAACATATAGTAAAATGAGTTAATATGGTCCTTATGACTTGGGATCCAAGGTCCAATGTTATGTCCAAAGTTAACTTGGAAGTAACACTCACACTCATGGTGCATCATTTTACTATAAATAACATTTTGTGTGTGTGTGTGTGCATGCGCGTGCTCAATCACGTCCAACTTTTTGTGATCCCACAGACTGTGGGTCACCAGACTCTTCTGTCCATGGAATTTTCCAGGCAAGAATACTGGAGGGGGTTGCCATTTTCTTCTGCAGAGAATCTTCCTGAACCAGGTATCAAATGCACGTCTGTTGCATCTCATGCACTGGCGGGTGGATTCTTTACCACTGTGCCACCTGGGAAGCCTCATAAATGACATTAATACCATACAAACTTGTCGTATGCTATGAAAAAAAATTTCCCATAAATTTTCCCCATAGAAAATAAACCTGAGGTCAAAAAGTCACAAAGATTTTATTAAACTAAGACTCTATTCATATTTATAGTGTATATAATTCCTTAGAATAAGCATAAACCTAAAGAATTATTTGAAGGTCACCAATGATATGATTAGAGATAGTCTGTTTGCAAACCACAGAGATTCTGCCTGTGTATTTACATATTATATATACTATATATATATATACACACATATATATACATACTAATACACATTAAGGTACTACAAATGCAAATAAGCAACATGTAAAACCAGTCGGTGTTGAAGACATTAATAAGGAAACAAAGTTATGTTAAAGAAACTTTGGTGGTTAGTTTTCAATAACTAGAAAAATTATTTGTTATACTTAACTCTGAGTTGCAAGGAATTAGGCATGATTGAGCACACACACACACACACACAATATTAAAAGTATGCACTATGTGTGTTTGAATGTTACTTCTAAGTTAAATTTGGATATAACATTGAACCTTGAATCCCAAGTCACCAGGGCCATATTAATTCATTTTAATATCCATGTTGATTAATTTTGTAACTGAAGCATATTTGTTTACTTTATTTTTAGTGAGATATACTTGACATATAACATTGTGTTAGTGTAAGGTGTTATTCATAGAGTTTTTGACGATGTATCCAATTGGTTTTATGGTGTGAAGAAAACGAATCAAGACTCTCCCTGATTGACTTGCATGTTGGACTTTGTTTTCTCTCAGTGCCAGAAGAATTTTATTATATTTATTCAGAATTGTCTCAGGAGAAAGCTCTACTCTTTGACATTGCACAGAGTATCTATTGTTGCCAATGGAAGAAGTAGCTAGTTTGCTACGATTTTTAATAAACATAGGCATTTCTAATATAGGTTGGGAGTCACGATGGAGTAATATCCACACGTTAATACTTTCTCTGGCTGTTCTGTGAACTATGATTTCCTAAATTCATGAAGTGTGAAATATATGCCAGGAAATGCATGAATGATTTAAAAAATTAGAAAATTATTGTCAATTCAGATGACCTATTTTCAGGTGGATATAAAGAAACCACTCATAGTAAGTGACACAAGAAAACTCATCGACAGATATTTTAAAATTATATTTAACAGATTGCACTTATTATTCATTGGATTATGTGACTACAGTTTGAGAGAAGCGGACTAAGATACTTCTTGTTCACTTCACATTTACCCCAGTAATGGCTCAGGAAAAAAAAAACTGGAAAGAATAATATATATTTGCTAAGCAAGACCATCCCAAAGAAAATGAAATGCAAAAAAAGCAAAATAGCTGACTGAGGAGGCCTTACAAATAGCTGTGAAAAGAAGAGAAGTGAAAAGCAGGGGAGAAAAGGAAAGATATACCCATTTGAATGCAAAGTTCCAAAGAACAGCAAGGAGAGATAAAAAAAGTCTTCCTCAGCGATCAGTGCAAAGAACAGAGGAAAAGAACAGAATGGGAAAGACTAGAGATCTCTTCAAGAAAATTAGAGATACCAAGGGAACATTTCATGCAAAGATGGGCTCAATAAAGGACAGAAATGATATGGACCTAACAGAAGCAGAAGATATTATAAAAGATGGTAAGAATACACAGTAGAACTATACAAAAGAGATCTTAATGGCCCACTCACCTAGAACCAGGCATCTTGGAAAGTAAAGTAAAGTATGCCTTAGGAAGCATCACTAAGAACAAAGCTAGTGCACATGATGGAATTCCAGTTGAGCTATTTCAAATCCTGAAATATGATGCTGTGAAAGTGCTGCATTCAATATGCCAGCAAATTTGGAAAACTCAGAAGTGGCCACAGGACTGGAAAATATCAGTTTTCATTTCATTGCCTAACAAACGCAAAGAATGCTCAAACTACCGCACAATGGCACTAATTTCATACACTAGTAAAATAATGCTCAAAATTTTCCAAGCCAGGCTTCAACAATACATGAACTGCAAACTTCCAGATATTCACGCGGGTTTTAGAAAAGGCAGAGGAACCAGAGATCAAATTGCCAACATTCGCTGGATCATTGAAAAAGCAAGAGAGTTCCAGAAAAGCATCAATTTCTGCTTTACTGACTATGCCAAAGCCTTTGACTGTGTGGATCATAATAAAGTGTGGAAAATTCTGAAAGAGATGGGAATACCAGATCACCTGACCTGCCTCTTGAGAAATCTGTATGCAGGTGAGGAAGCAACAGTTAGAACTGGACATGGAACAACAGACTGGTTTCAAATAGGAAAAGGAGTACGTCAAGGCTGTATATTGTCACCCTGCTTATTTAACTTATAAGCAGAGTACATTGAGAAATGCTGGGCTGGAAGAAGCACAAGCTGGAATCAAGATTGCCGGGAGAAATATCAATAACCTCAGATATGCAGATGACACCACCCTTATGGCAGAAAGTGAAGAGGAACTAAAGAGCCTCTTGATGAAACTGAAAGAGGAGAGAGAAAAAGTTGGCTTAAAGGTCAACATTCAGAAAACTAAGATCATGGCATCCGGTCCCATCACTTCATGGCAAATAGATGGAGAAACAGTGGAAACATTGTCAGATTTTATTTTTTTGGGCTCCACAATCACTTCAGATGGTGACTGCAGCCACGAAATTAAAAGATGCTTACTCCTTGGAAGGGAAGTTAAGACCAACCTAGACAGCATATTAAAAAGCAGAGACATTACTTTGCCAGAAAAGGTCTGTCTACTTAAGGCTATGGTTTTTCCAGTGGTCATGTATGGATGTGAGAGTTGGACTACAAAGAAAGCTGAGCACCGAAGAATTTATGCTTTTGAACTGTGGTGTTAGAGAAGACTCTTGAGAGTCCCTTGGACTGCAAGGAGATCCAACCAGTCCGTTCTAAAGGAAATCAGTCCTGGGTGTTCATTGGAAGGACTGATGCTGAAGCTGAAACTCCAATACTTTGGCCACTTGATGTGAAGAGCTGACTCATTTGAAAAGACCAGGATGCTCAGAAAGATTGAAGGTGGGAGGAGAATGGGATGACAGAGGATGAGATGGTTGGATGGCATCACTGACTCAATGGACATGAGTTTGAGTAAATTCTGGGAGTTGGTGATGGACAGGGAGGCCTGACATGCTGTAATCCATGAGGTCGCAAAGAGTTGGACCTGACTGACTGAGCGATTGAACTGAACTAAAGTACACTATGATTATGTAATTATCCAGTGAGATGTGAATGATGATCTTTCACATTTTTTGTTTATAATGAGGTATGCCATCTTTCCTAACATCTGACTCCTCATGTACAGACATGAAATATTCTTTCATAGAGGCTTTATACAACTCTACCAGCATTCATATCTTGACATTAGTAACTCTATGTACCTGAGACTGTCACATAGCTCCTGCTGGCTTCAATTGTACCCAGCACTTGAAACATTATGAGTTGTAATTTCACTTTCATGTGGTCTTTGAAATCCTGGCAAACAGTTAATGAACGTGGCTTAGCTAAGACAGAGAAGTTACAGCTGTGTTTAGTTACTTTACAATTTTATGTTGTCTGCCTACATATTTTTCCCTTTACTAAACTCCACAGATGGAATTTCAGGAGAAACAAAGGAAATGTCATCATCATAATACATTCAACAATTAATCTTTTTTTTTTTTTTCTGAGAGATTTCAGATTATGCAACCAAGAATGTTCCAGAGAAGCATTGTTGATGTTCTGATGCTGATGGGCATATGCTAAAAATATCTTTTAAAATTCCCCCAACAGCATTTAAAACCCACGTACATAATTTAATATTTTCATTTAAAAAAAAAAACAGAACTAAGTATCATGCATAATTTTTCTACTTATTGAAAACTAAATAGCAACCAAAGTTTCCTTACTATACCTTTTTTTCTTATTAATGTGTATTCAACACTGACTCTTTTGCGTGTTGCTCATTTATTTTTGTAACCATCAGAAGTTTGGGAATTTTTGGAGGAGGGGGTGCTGAGTGGCAATGCATGTGGGATCTCAGTTTCCAACTGTGTTCCAACACATGCACGGGAAGCACAGAAGGTTAGTTAACCACTGAACCACCAGGAAAATCAAAATTTTGGAAGATTTTGATTATCTGACTCTAGGATAAACAATACAGGAGGCAAACATTCTTTTCCAGAATACTTATTTTCTTCTAATAAAGTCCATAATGTAGGGAAAAAAATCTTTGTAAAGATTTACAAAGGAGATGGATAAAGGTTTAGTTTTACATTGCTGAATCTATAATTCATAGTCCTAAAAGGAATTTAAATGGATTTTCTGGTATATCCATGTGACTCTACAAAATCAACACTGAAAGTGTTCAAATCCACTCAAAACTTGTCCCTCCTTTGGACACTTCAGTGGTCTTTTATTACAACACAAAAGCATTCTCCACATGTGAGCTAAATGATACCATCCCAGTTGGGGCTTCCCAGGTAGCTCAGTGGTAAAGAATTTACCTGCCAAGGCAGGAGATGCAGGAGATGCAGGTTTGATCCCTGGATCAGGAAGATCCCTTGGAGGAGGAAATGGCAACCCACACCAATATTTTTGCCTGGAAAATTCCATGGAGAGCAGAGGCCAACATTACAGTCCATGGGGTTGCAAAAAGTCAGATATGACTGAGTGACTGATCACACATGTATATATTGAGGGAAAGAAGAAAAAGTTTTAAAAGAATCCAATTATATACTTATTGTGGATCTCACACCAAAATGTTGTTCAGCTCTTTGTTGGAAAGGATACTTTACTACCACATATACAGTAAATCCCCTATATTACAGCTCTTCGAGTTGTGAACTTTCAAAGATGCAAACACATATTCCATCCATGTCAGTGTGTGCCTGATAAGTAGTGTTCAACTCTTTGTGACCTCATGGACTGTAACCTGCCAGGCTCTGCTGTCCAAGAATTCTCCAGGCAAAAATATTGGAGAGGGTTGCCACTTCCTCCTCCAGGGGATCTTCCCAACCCAGGGATCAAACACACATCTCTTGCATTGCCAGGCAGATTCTTTACCACTGAGCCACCTTGGAAGCCCAATGTCAGGCATGACAGAAATCACAGCTTGTCCTCCATTTCCTATTGCTGATAATCCTTCGGCTCTACCATCTCCCACCCCCTTCTCCCTCCCCCAGTCAGTAACTCTTCTTGCCTGTTCACTCAACACCAGTCCCTGTAGGCCAGCTGTTATAGTGTACTACTGAACTTGTCAAGGTACTGTACCGTAAGATTAAAAATGTTTTATTTTTGTGTGTGTGTGTTTTTAAAGTATTATTTGTGTTAAAAGTATTATAAACTTATTACACTATAGTACAGTATTTGTGTTAGTTGGGTACCTAGGCTAGGGCAGGAGGAGAAGAGGGTGACAGAGGATGAAATATTTGGATGGCATCATCAACTTAATGGACAAGAGTTTGAACAAACTCCAGGAGATAGTGAAGGACAAAGATTTATTGAATGTCTACATTGTGTCAGACACTGTTGTAGGTATTAGGGGAAAAAAGATGATCAAGAGTCTTAAAATTCTCTACTTTCTTTGAGCTCATGTTTTAGCTACACATGCAGAGCTTTGCTTTACAAATATAGATTTTTAAGTGAATATCAACAGTGAGATCCTCATGAGTGTGTATATGTAGGCTTTCAATAGTTCACAGATGTTTACCTTAATTCCCATAATACAATTGATTCTTTAGCAATTTTTCAACCATTTCCTTATAATAAATTATCAAGATAATCAGAAAATAAAAAACGATATGCCTTCTAAGATGTATTTAAGAATGGCTCATACGCATATAAAATGATACACAGAATCAGTGACATCAAGGAAATGCAAACTACAACAATGAGATACCATTCCACATTCACTAGAATGTCTAGGATTAAAAAAAGAAACACTCATACATTGCTAGTAGAAATAGAAAATGTTACAGTCATTTTGGAAAACAGTTTGGCCATTACCCAAATGTTCAATACAGATAAAGCCTAGCAATTTCACTTGTAGGTGTGCACCAAAGAGAAATGAAAACATGTCCACGCAAAATGCATATTCACAATATTATTTCTAAAAGCCAAAAAAGCAGAAGCAACTGAAATATCTACCAACCAATAAATGAATAAACAAACTTTAGTATATCCACAAACTGAAGTTCTATTCATGAATGCGAAGCAACAAACTACTGATATTTGCTGAAATATGGATGAAGTTCAAAAGCATTATGCTTAAGTGAAAAAAGCTGGATGCAAGAGACCATATATTGAATAATTCTATCTATACAAAATGTCCCAAAAAGGGAAAATCTATATAGAGAGAAAGTACATTAGTGACTGCTGGGGAGGAAGGGCTGCTACGAATAACAATAAAGGGTACAAGAGATGCTATTTGAGTGATCAGAATGTTCTAAAACTGATACATGGTAAGAGCTGCATAATGTGGGAAGTCTTTTATAACGTGGGAAATCTGTTAAAAATCACTGCCTTGAAATGGGCAAATTGTATGATATGTAAAACGTAACTCAATACATTTATTTCACAAAATATATACTTTTAAGGGATGTACTTTCACCAAACTCCTGCAAGAATATTTGCAATCTGACTTACAAGACACACAAAAACATATTTTCAGAATATAAGACCTTATAGGTATCTTATCTGTTTCAGTAGGAATTGCTATAGAGATTTCAAAACTGAAAAGAAGATATTCTGTATTAAAACACCGAAGAATTCATAGTTAAGCACAATTTCTGTATCTATGTGTTCAGGCATATTACTTTTCCTTGTCACGCATGCATGCTATGATGCTAAGTCACTTCAGTTGTGTCCAACTCTTCGCGACCCCATGGACCACAGCCCGCTAGGCTCCTCTGTCTATGGAATTCTGCAGGCAAGAATACTGGAGTGGATCGCCATGCCCTCCTCCAGGGGATCTTCTTGACCCAGAGATCAAAACTGTGTCTCTTATGTCTCCTGCATTGGCAGGAGGGTTCTTAACCACTCATGCCACCTGGGAAGCCCAAAATGTTAAAACCATCATCATCAATGTCATGATACTCAAATGACAATAAATAAGCTAAGTGCCTTCTTCACATTGTACCATTTATTCCACTTTCGTTTTGGTTTTGTTCCACAATGGTTTTGTTCCACGTTCGTATATTTTTAAGTGCATGAATACAATTGAGGGGGTTCTTAGGGATTATTTCCATTTTACATACAAGGACACTAGGAATTTGGAGAAGTTAAGTAACTAGTCTCATATTGTTAACATGTGAAGTAAATGGTGCCTGCTTCTCATCAAAGTCTGAACTCTTATTCCACCACTGTTTCTTACAAATAAGTACACAGATGCCAACTGACAGATATGCCACATACTGGGAAAGTTCTTGGTTAATTGGCTATTTTTTTTTTTTTCCATCACTCAATCAGGTTAGTGGAAATGAGCTTAAATTTATTCAAAATTAAACTGAAAGGAAAGAGAAATTCAGGTCCCCCACTTCAGATGTATTGAATTGCTAGTCTATGTCTGACGCAGGATACAGCATGCTTGGGGCTGGTGCATGGGGATGACCCACAGAGATGTTTTGGGGAGGGAGGTGGGAGAGGGGTTCATGTTTGGGAACACATGTAAGAATTAAAGATTTAAAAAAAAAAATACATTACCAAGAGAGTAAGCATAATGGAACATGACAGATTTCCAGCTAACAATCTGTCTTACATAAAGTATTTAGTAAGTATTCATTTGAGCAAGTATTTTCCACATATGAAATATTTTCCCTGAAGCTCATTAATTTTTCAGACCTTGGTATGTTTACAAGAGGGTTTCATGAGACTCTTGCAAGTTACACCCATGGTTCAAATTAGATATGAAGCCAAACATTCAAGGAAGTAGGCCTGTCAGTACTGGCACAGAGTGGACTGTACTCCCCAAAGTATGGTTGTTGTCCAGTCACTAAGTCATGTCAGACTCTGCAACACCGTGGACTGAAACACACCAGGCTTCCCTGTTCTTCATTATCTCCGAGAGTTTGCGCAAACTCCTGTCCATTAAATCCGTGATGCCATCCAACCATCTCATCCTCTGTCACCCCCTTCTCCTCCTACCTTCAGTCTTTCTCAGCATCAGGGTTTTTTCCAAGGTCCTGGCTCTTCACATCAGATGGCCAAAGTATTGGAGCTTCAGCTTCAGCATCAGTCCTTCCAATAAATATTCAGGGTTGATTTCCTTTAGGATGGACTGGTTTGATCTCCTGGCAATCCCAAGGGACTCTCAAGAGTCTTCTCTAGCACCACATTCAAAAACATTGGTTCTTTGGTACTCAGCCTTTTTCATGGTCCAATTCTCACATCCGTACATGACAATGGGAAAAATCATAGCTATGACTATATAGACCTTTCTTGGCAATGTGATATCTTTGCTTTTTAATATTCTGTTTAGGTTTGTCTTTTCTTCCAAGGAGCAAGCATCTTTTAATTTCACAGCTGAAGTCATTATCCATAATGATTTTGGAACCCAAGAAAATAAAATTTGTCACTGTTTCCACTTTTCCCCCATCTATTTGCCATGAAATGAAGGGACCAGATGCCATGGTCATAGCTTTTTGAATGTTGAGTTTTAAGCCAGCTTTTTCACTCTCCCTTTTCACCCTCATCAAGAGGCACTTCCAAATCAAGTGCCACATGGACAGGACATTAAGTGATAACAAATGACACAGTAGCAACACTAGTCCATTTTTGATTTGCTATTCCTGATTATTATATCAAGTAGGAAGTACCAGTTGGGGTTGAGAAGTTCTCAAGTGCTTCTGCCACCTGCCAATCTTCACTTTCATCAAATAAACAGAGCTTCCAAGGGTCAGAGTTTTCCCAAAGCAGCTATATTCAGATAGCAATTAATAATATGCTTTGTGGCCTTTGCACTTGTACTATATTAACCTTGTATTTATGGCAAGTGATGCTGTTTTTAGGGGGAAAATATCAAGTTTCTTTTACAATGAAATTGATCAAAAATAAAAACAGTGAAAAAAATTTAAGGAAAAACATCAGAAAATCAAGCACAGGTGTTATAAGAATATGGTCAAAGTCAGGATAGTCCTATGTCATTCAACAGACATTTGAAAAGTACTCTAAAACAATGGTTATCAGTCTTGTCAAGCCACCATAATATATAAGAACTGCATCAAAATATAGAAGTGTTAGGAGCTACCATAGCTAAATAGATGCCCAGAACTTTGGAGGACTGACTTCCTTCTGGACTTGGGAAAATCACTCAGTTGCTGAAAATAAGTAGCTAATTTGCTGTATATAAGTTCAGAGCTTGCTTTAGGTGAACTCCTGAGTCTGTTCTTTGCTTTTCCAACTCTACCTGTTCTTATGCCCTCAAGCTACTATTTTCTTTCTTCACTTTCCACAATTAGGCTCAGCAAGATCTTTGATTTACACTATGATACAAATGCTTTATGTCTGTAGTATGTCATCCAACTCCACAGTGCTTCAGTTTTCACATGGATCGAAATACTGTTGTTCAGTTGCTAAATTACATCTTACTCTTTGTCACATCATGGACTGCAGCACACCAGGCTTCCCTGTCTTTTACTGTCTCCTGGAGTTTGCTCAAACTCATGTCCATCGAGTTGGTGATGCCATCCAACCATCTCATCCTCTGTCGTCCCCTTCTCCTGCCTTCAAAATCTTTCCCAGAATCAAAGTCTTTGCCAATGAGTTGTCTCTTCCCATCACGTGGCCAAAGTATTGGAGATTCAGCTTCAGCATCAGTCCTTTCAATAAATATTCAGAGTTGATTTCTTTTAGGATTGACTGGTTTGAGCTCCTTGCTGTTCAAGGGACTCTCAAGAGTTTTCTTGACATCAAAGCAAAAGTATAGGGATGTACTTTTTAGGCTGTTGTACAATTTCAGACCCATTTTAGCAGATAGGAAATATTTTATTTTACACATAAAATGTATTCCCCAGAAAGTAATTTATCTTTCACGACAGTGTAAGTAAGACCTGTTTAGCCGAATCAGAACTAATACACTGCTCCCCGTAGTGCTTGATGTTAATATTTGCCTCCATTTCCTATATTAGAAAACTGAGGCACCTCACTATAAAGAAACAATTTTCCTCCAACCCACACTTCTGCAGCCCACTGTCTGTCTACCATGTCCCAAGTTGTGGTTAGAACATCATGTGTATAAGAATGTATATAAACATTATCTGAGGATTTGCCTGAAATGCAGATTCCTAGGTATCCTCAATCCTTTTAAATCAGAATGAGAGCCACTGGGGTCTGGGCATCTGGACCTTGAGATTTCTCTCTGGGTCATTCTTTTCCAAAATAATGTTTGAGAATCTGTAGTGTATCCTTTTCAAGTTCACTTTTTATAACTCAGGTCAGTAAGGCTAAAAATTATATGGCTACCCAGAGGGTAAAATTAAAATGGGTCTGGTTTTTCTTTCTCCTAAACTTTAGGTTATTTATTTATTTATTTTCATTTTCATCTGTAGACTTGAAGTTTGTTTAGTGATCCTGAATCAGTCACGAACACAAATGAAACAAAACAGAAGAGTAGGAGGGATGAAGGCAGAATGAGCTCAGTATAAGCCGGAGGGCAGTTGGGATACCTCGGACAGCAGCTGTCTTATGGGATTCTTGGACAGAGTGTGTAAAATTGCAGGCTTCTGCAGCCTTCTGTCTTAGCTCTTAAAGGTGGTGGTATAAGTGTGTAGTTATTTTGTTGCTGAGCAATTAATGCTACAATGTGACACCCACATGGCCATTTTTGACCCTATCTTCCCAGCTCTTCCAAACTGCATCTTCTTTAACAGCTGATACCATCTGGAGAGCTTTGGAAACAAAATAGCACTTGGCTCCTAATCTGGTTTCACACATTCTGCATTTCATTTTTGTCCCTTCAATGTGGGGAAGTTTAACATAAAATGTTATATTTTGATTTGTTTCACTATGAAACAGAAATAATTAAGAAAAGAATGGTTAGGAACTCCAACATCTGTTGTTTTTTACAGTTGACATAAACTGATTAAATACAAATTCTTTCAGGTCAGTGAAAGTGTCCTTTCTCACAGACTTCCCTTTGGTCAAGGAGTCTGTGGAAATACCTCATTTAAATGTAGGAACAAGTCATTCATACATAAGGTCTCAAACCTGGACCTCAGAACTGGGAAAATAGCATTTGATACCATTAAAGAAGAGCAGAAAGCGCCTGGTCTCATAAAAGCTGGCACATGCACATGCAATTTCTAAATTCAAGCAGTCTATGTTCTAAGTTTCTCTTTCTCAAACCATCTTTTTTTTTCTCTTATAACACAAGATATTTCCTTTCATTCAAATATGAAATATTAACTTCCAAATGGATCCACAGCTTCAAAAGCACAGGCTGATTTATGGACATAGATGCTTAGCAGTGTACGACTGATGTAGGCAAAACACTGAACACAACAACAAAGGAGAATGAGACAAGCCCAAATGATGGTAGGAGGAATTACTATCAGTTCAGCTCGGCCGCGCAGTCGTGCCCAACTCTTTGCAACCCCATGGGCTATGAATTATTATATTATCCCTAAAATTGTGTTTATGAAAATTACTTAGTGACATGGAAAGTTTTTTATGATACAGTGTTAGCATGAAAAGGCAAAATGCAAAAACTGTGTGATTCCAGTATTTATGTGTGTGTGTATATATATATATATATCTGCATTTAGATAAATCTTTATTTTTATTTAGTACATATCAACTTATATATATATAAAACAAGATCTCTCTGGGTTTTTTTGTTTTAAAATATTCATCTTTCTTTCTTATATGCGTCTATATTGTATACAAAATGTTATAATTTAAAATGTGATTTTAATAATGTTTATATTAAATTTTAATAGCATTATACTTTTATAAGTATAAAATGTTATCTAAAAAGCTTACTTTAAAACTCAAATTTTTGAGCTTAATATTAGAGCTATAAGGTGATGGCACCCCACTCCAGTACTCTTGCCTGGAAAATCCCATGGACAGAGGAGCCTGGTGGGCTGCCATCTACGGGGTCGCACAGAGTCGGACACGACTGAAGTGACTTAGCAGCATAGTACTATTAGGCCTTAATATTAAAATTAGAGATGGTCTTTGCAGAATTCCTGTGAGATTTTCTTTCCAGATTTTAATAAAGATAAAGATGAAAGCTAAATCCGGTTGACTCTTTAGCAAAATATAAGCTTTGTTAGAATAAACAGGGGATACTGTTTATTCATTCTTATTCTTTAACATAATTCACAAAGAAAAATTTCTGTACTTTGCTTTATATACTAATATCTAGTCAAAACATTGCACAAGATCTGTATTTTTAAACATATTCTTTTTTAGATCACTTTGATGATGAACACTGGTGAGAATAACTTGAACTAGTAAATGTTCCCAAGCAGTTTGCCTTCACATCCCCCCAAACTGAAACCTGATCACATGAAATTTTAAACTCAGCCAGTTCACTAAAAAATCTGATGGGCTGAATACTGTACTTGAACACATTTCCAAAAGTAATTCACTCTCCTTGGAAAATTATGGATTATTTATTCCCAAAGAATATAGTTTACAATTACACTTGGTTATAAACATGTTACTCTTTTTATTTCATGGTCCATGTATCTGGGAATTCTTTTTTTTTTTTTTTATCAGCAGCAATTTGCATATCTGCCTCCCTATGACTGAGGGACACAAGCTTAACAATTTACTTATCAAAACAAGCATATTCAGATTGCTAGAGTGTGATAATATGATCTCTTTTGATTTTCATCCCTAGCTCCTGATCAGAGCTCCTAAAACCCTTGTAATTTCCTAAATTATAAGAATATAGAAGCATCTTTTGTTATTTTCTTTTTATCCCCGGTTCCTAAAATAGTTCTGGAATGAGGAAAGAGAAAGGAAAAATTCTTCGTTATTCCTACCAAGTTCTTTCAACTGTGTCTGAACTTACTTAAGGCATCCTTGAGAAAGTTCTTGAGGAGGATGAAGGGTGGAGTGGGTGAAGGGTGGTTGCCAGAGAAACCAATCAGGTGAATAGAGGGTTGGAACCTTAGCCCCAGTGATTAATCAATCATTCCTATGGCAAGAATACTGGAGTGGGTTGCCATTTCCTTCTCCAGTGGATCTTCCCAACCCAGAGATTGAACCCATGTCTCTTGAGTCTCCTGCATTGGTAGGTGGATTCTTTACCACTGTGCCACCTAGGACTGAAATCCCTGTGTAACGAAGTCTTCATAAAAATTTCCTCACTGAAGGGGTTCAGAAAACTTCTAGGTTAGTGAACATGTCCAAGTGTGAGGAAGGTGGTATAAGTGGGGAGGGTGTGACTGTTCCGAGCCCCTCTGCCATCCCTGCCCTATGCCTCTCTTTCATCTGTGTTCCTGAACTGTATCCTTCTATCACAAACAAGTAATCTAGTAAATGGACTGTTTTCCTGAATTCTGTGAGCTCTTCTAGCAAATGGTTGAACTTGAGGACTCTCAGATTTATGGCTGGTTGGTCAGAAGTACAGGTGATAACCTGGTGGGACTCATGATTGATGCCTGAAGTGGGTGGGGGGTGGTGAGACAGTCTTGTGGAAACGAGCCCTTAACCTGTGGGGTCTGAGCTAACTCTGGGTAGTTATTGTCAGAACTGATTAACTCATAGGATGGACAGTGGGTGTCCATCAAGAACTGGAGAATTTGCTTGTTGTGGAAAACCCACACATGTGGTGCCAGAAGTGCTCTGTGAGTAGATTAGTAGAAAATATTAGTTTTCTCTCACAGAGTGATTTTTTTCTTTCTAACATGTAAATAAAATCTTTCCATTGGTTTGTTAAGTGTCTTTCAATGGATTTCCATTTCACTTAGAATAAAAATGACATTTCTTATTATAACCTACTGCATTGTTCAGGATCAAACTCTTTCACCTCATCTCCAAGGACGTCATTGGTAAATATTACCCAAGATACATGGAGGAAATAATACAACCTACATCTACTTTTTTTCTGAAAATAGAGGTTGAAGGACTACTTTCCAGCTACTTTTGAGACCAGAATTTCTTTGATAACAGAAGTAGTCAAATGCATTACAAGAAAAGAAACTGCTGAGTCAGCAACCATGATGCAGATGGGTTCAAAAATCCTCAGCAAGTTGTTTCCAAGTCAGGTACAGCAAAATATTAAGAGTAATACATCACATCCAAACGTGGTTTATTCTAGGAGTGCAAAGATGGCTTAACATTTGAAATCCACCTCATTAACATAATTCAACAGAAGAATCATAGAATTTCTACAGTAAATATGGGAAAAGTGGACTTGATAAAATTCAGTTGTCAGTCATTATTAAAACTTAGCAAATCAGAAATAAAAGAGCATTTTCAAACATGATAAAGGGCAACTACACAGAACTTATAGCTACCATCATGAACAATAGCAAAAAACTAACAACTTCTCTCTATATATAAGAAACATGTTCACTCACCATTCTAGTAGAATAGTTTTTAGCAAGGACAAAAAGTCAAGAAAAAGGAATACAAAGCATATCAAAAAAGAATAAATAAAACTCTCATTATCTACAGTCAATAAGGTCATGTATAGAGAAAATCATAAGATCTAAAAAAAAAAATCCTCTAGCATTTATAAATAAATTTGTCAAGTTCATAGGAAAAAATCTCTCTATAAAAATCATATTTATATAATCTAGCAGAAGAAATTAGAAAATTAAACATAAAAAGCAATGGTATATATCAGAGCATTAAGGATGAATGTAACAAAATAGAGCAAAATCTTACAGTGAAAATTACAAAATACTGCTGAAATATGAAAAGTCCTAATGATACATTGAGATGGGCTATGTTCAAGGATTAGAAGATTTCATATTTTTACACTGTCATTTTTCTCCTAATTGATTTCTAGAGTAATGAAATATCTATCAAAATCATATAGGCATTTTTTTTTTGTAAAAATTGACAAACTTACACTAAATTTTTTAGAGATATGCTAATGTTCTAGAATATACAAAGCAGTCTTTTTTTTTTTATTTTATTTATTTATTTTTTTAAAATTTATTTATTTATTTTTTTTAAATTTTAAAATCTTTAATTCAAAAGCAGTCTTGTAAAGAACAAAGTTGGGGAACTTACTCCACTTTATTTCTAGATTTTAAAGCTACAGCGATTTTCTCTTAAAATAACATCCCCCAAATTCTTCCTTTCCTGAACATGTGTGCCCCTTCTGTCCACTCTGGAGTTTATTTCCCTTCCCTGAAATCTAGGCTGCCCCTGTTTCGTGACTTGCTTTGACCAATGCGGTGCTTATAAGCTTCCATATTCGCTCTCTTAGAAGCCTGAGCCATATTTCACTGAGTCTGATTAATCTGATAGAGATAAAAGTTGCATGAAGAGACGCTCTACTGGATGTGAGACTTCAAAGAGAGAGAGAGGACCATGCAGCCTCCAGCAATCTTCTGTGTATGCTAAGTTGCTTCAGTCGTTTCTGACTCTTTGAGACCCCATGGACTGTAGCCCTCCCAGCTCCTCTGTCCACAGGATTCTCTGGGCAAGAATATTGGAGTGGGTTGCCATGTCCTCCTCCAGGGGATCTTCCCTACCCAGGGACTGAACCCATGTCTCTTACGTCTGCTGTGTTGGCAGGAGGGTTCTTAACCACTGGCGCCAGCTTGGAAGCCCAGCTAGCTTAGTCCTCTCAGATAATGCTCCACACATGTGAGTGATGCCTTCTTACATCCTTCAGACTTAACTGATCTATATTAACCAACACCACATGTTGGAGAAATGAGCACATCTTCATCAAGTCCTGCCTGAATTGCTGATTTACGAACAAGTGATTGGTTGTTCTTGCTGATGCCACAAAATTTTGGGGTCAGTTCATATACCAGGGTAGAAATCTGACTGAGCAAATGAGTGACACTCCTTTTTCTCAAAGCAGGCTAGTAACATCATCATATCATGCCTTATGCTGAAATATTCTCTATAAGTCTCTTCTACATATTTTCCAGGGAACAGGCGGTTTCTGTAGATACACTTCAGAAATTAGAAGATAAGGACATTTTTGTGCAGCATGAAATTAACTGAAAGACCTTTCGGATTAAATTTCTGATTATAAAAGTTAAGGTTTACTGAATTTATAGTATAAAAAAGAGGAGTACATTCCTCATCATTACACAAAATTAATGTTTATCTTTTTTATATTTTCTTTAGTCTCAGTGCATTGATGCATTTTATGAAAAAATGCATTTTTTGCAATTGGGATCATATTTTATATAAAGTTTATTGTTAGCCTATAGTTATCAGGAAATAATTGCTTACAGGGCACATCTCTTCTTAGAACTACCCTAAGACATAAAATAGACCCTTATTCTCACATTTAGCAAAGATCTGTTATCAGAAACAAACTTCAGATACTTAGGAGAATTTTTAATAAATACACTTTACTATTAAGGTCATCTGCATGTACTGAGATGATTACATAAATACAAAGAAAAAGGCCATTGAAATGTATCAATGTCACATGAAGTTCATTGTACAGAATATTGTTTTCTCATAATGTGTTATTTTATATGAGAATCCCACTGATAAACTTTTTTCTAATTTTAGCACAAAACTTTACATTTCTCCTAGATGAACCATTGTTTATGTATTCTAAACAGGCCTGAACTATGGAACCACTGAACTTTGGTTTTTTTCAAAGTATAGACTAAGACATGAGGCTCCCCTACCAAAAGTATATCTGCATTTTTGAAATGTATTCTCTGACCTTAGTTTTGAATTCATTTCCTTACCTCTCCATTTAATTTTCTATCAGGGAGGATTTATGAATCTTTATAAACTGTGATACTTTTTGTAAAATTAATTTACCTGTCTTATTTTTCCATTTATCATTATATAATTAGCATTTTCTAAACATTTCAATAACTAAGCAACATTTTATTATAGTAATCATGGTACAGCTAGAGATAATAGATTGGTGTTCATTCTTCGGTATTATAGAAATTATAAGAAACAACTCTGCACTTCAATTTTTTCACAAATTTGTTTTTTTTCTAGGATTAGGCTTTCCTTAAGGGGTCTTGAAATATATTACCAAATTTCTTTAGAAAGATTACAATGATCTCTACTCTAATCATGAGGGTGCATACCTCAGCACACCTTGCAATCATTGAGTAGTATTATTGTTCAGGATTTTGTTAATGTGACCAGTAAAAGGATATCAAATGAGTTAACATGATTTATTATTATTATTATTAGCAAAAACCCATACTCTCAATGATGCTTCCCTTACCTTGTATCAAGTATTCAAGAGTCTTTTGGTCTATTTGTTCTATAGACCTGTGTCTATCCATCTGATAATTCTATACTTTCAAAGAGAAAGTATACTACACGATTACCTCTAACAGTGGGAAGTCACAATATAAATGTTCAACATTACTGAAGTAGTTATATGTGACATAGCTGCAGAGTGAAATGATTATTACAAATTATGCTTACAGAGTTTGCCAATGATCAGATGTTAAATTAGAATATGTTGGCATAAGGGCATTTCTCAACTATCGATATGAAAAGAAAAACTTGTTTCTGTTGAATTTAAAAAAATGAAGAGGTAATTAACAAAATATTTTCAGTGTTCAACTCAATTAGTGGAGTTATGGGTGTTTTATGCATTCTTCACTATAACTTTCATTGTTTTCTAAATTGTACCAAGCTATATACTTTTCCTTGCTTCCTTGCAAATCTATTCTAGATTAGGGTGGGGCTATATATTTAAGACACAATGCTTTTAATTACATTGTCAATATCCCAAGCTGTTGATCAACACTTTAAATATTCTTTATCTGAAAGAATTCAAAGAAACATCAAACAAGAGAAGACTGCTATTTTAAAAATTCACTTTTCCAATGTGAAAGTTTAATATTTGATTTGAGAGCAAAGGAAAAGAATAAATAATAATGTTTTAAGGGGGGAAAAGCATAGCAGAGAAAGACACCTAATACCACATTTTTGATTCTGTAACTTAATAAACACAATCCATCTTTGTGAGGCCATATAATTCATCTTCTAAACTGTGAGAATATCAATTCAAGTTACACCATTTCAGCTCACAGCAATCTTTCAGGTTAGTTAGTGTCTCAGTGAAGGATGATTAGTAAAATCTTGAAGTCTACCTGTCAAATGACGGCTTCTCTCCACAGTCAAAAGCATCCTGAAGTTCCTTCACGAGGTTAGCCTGGCCTGGCAGTCGGAAGAGACCCTCTTCCTTCAGCCCCCTTTGTCGGATGAAGTCCACACACTGCTCCACCAACATTGGAGCCAGGCGGTTCCCATATCTCTTCTCATAGCGAACAGTATCTTCCAATTTCTGTCCAAAAATGCCTGGAGAAATAAAGGATCACAATGAATTCAAGAAATTCATCTGTTCCTAATATATAAGTTTAAGCAGCCTCTGGGAGATAGTGAAGGACAGGGAGACCTGGCTCTCTGCAGTCTATAGGGTGGCAAAGAGCTGGACATGACTCAGCGACTGAACAACTGCTACTACTTCTTTGTTCTAACTGCTGGACCACAAGAGAATTCCCCTCTCTTCACTTTTGTTTTCTTTTTCTTTTTTTAAATAAAAGGGCACCTTTTGTTTTCAATCAAGTGATGATGCCATGATTATAATCAAGGTGATAAACCATGAAAAGAGACACAGAATTTTCACCCATATAAAATATTTCAGGCAGTGTCTGCTTTTTAAAATCTTAAACTATTAATTTACTGGAAAGAAAAAAAAAAATTGAATTATGAAGCTCTGTGTTCCAAAAGTGAGGAGACAGGGTCATGGTGGTTTTTCCTAACAGGAATGAGTATCTGATTACATATTGTCTAGAATTAGCAGCACATGGGGGTAATAAAAATCAAAACCATTTTGACCAATTTTATTCATTATTTTTAAATACTTACAAATGATGCATTTCTTTGTGCATGCATTTGGGGCTGAATATCCCCACTCTTAATCCTTGGTACCCCACTGATTAAGAAACAATGCCTCTAAAATATACTAATATGAGTTGGAACTTGGAAAAATAACCAACCAATGAGAACAGAGGAAGAAAAGGAGCCAAAGCAAATATGATTCCAATGTTCCCAGATGGGATGAATATTACTGAAAGGTTTTAATGGCCTAATGAGTTTCATAAAGGGGGAAGAAAAATTAGTTGTGCATGTTGAAACTATGTAAGACTCCGGAATGTTTGGGGAATTATTTCAAAACCGTTAAGTTCAGGATTTAACAATAAGAACATATGCTTTACTTCTCTATCGGTAAAATAATTAATGCAAGGATTCAGTAAAGTAAAACCATCACATTCCATGCAATAAACACTTGCTACCAAAGAGAATATTCTTAGCCTAGGCAGGAAGAAAAACACAACGAATGAAACTATTCTCCACCTGGTATCAAGTTTAGCACTAACAGATTCCTTTTAAGAAAAAGGGTTGAATGATCTGATATTAATATTTAAGTGCATATAAAACAACTGGAAATTAGCTGAGATTGTAGACTTTACAAGAAGTTTCTCGATAATGGTATGTTAAACTTGGAATCCCTGATCTCTGGGTTTTCTGTTACTTGAAGCAGTGTCCGATACTTTATGAAGTGGTGATAATGATTTGAAACTATTTTAGTATTTTAATAACAAAGCTTAAAAATTGATTATGAATGAAGAACACTGACTCTTTCTCTATGGAGCACTTTCATGCTTTCTTGCTTGGAATGTTTGGATTCTATCCCAAATTAAGGAGATAGCCTTTCAGAGGCACTTATAAATTAAATTTAAAAAAATAATGTTAACATTAGGGAATAAATCTTCTCTATATGATTTTTCACTTTTTTTTTTTTTTTTGGACTGACACATTATTAACACATAAGGTATCTCCCTAAATCCAGCAGAAAATCTATTAAAGATGTTCCAGTTCAACCTCAATGTGTGCTACAAATGAGAACCAAACTTCCAAGATTTAGTTTTACACAGTAATGAAAAACAGTCAAGCATGCTTTTCTAATCAGGGTTCCTTTATTCCCCCAAAACTCAGGGAGGTGATAAAGGATACAGTAAGTTTTGCTTTAGATGGGTATTCTGGTTTTCTTTTTCTCCCCCTGTTACACATAGGCTTGCCTGTATGATAAGAATTTTCTTAAGTAGAGCAACAAACTAAAAGCCAAGAGCCCCCAACATTCATTCATGCATTAAGTACCTAACATGCACTAAGTTGTTGACATGTATTCTCTTATTTCCATAATAAATATACATGGTAGCTATATCATACCTGATGAAACTGAGAGAGATTAAATACATAAGGTTAGTTACACAGCCGGAGAAGACAATGGCACCCCACTCCAGTACTCTTGCCTGGAAAATCCCATGGATGAAGGAGCCTGGTAGGATGCAGTCCATGGGCTCACGAAGAGTTGGACACGACTGAGCGACTTCACTTTCACTTTTCACTTTCATGCATTGGAGAAGGAAATGGCAACCCACTCCAGTGTTCTTGCCTGGAGAATCCCAGGGATGCGGAGCCTGGTGGGCTGCCGTCTATGGGGTCGCCCAGAGTCGGACACAACTGAAGCGACTTAGCAGCAGCAGCAGCAGTTACACAGCACCAAGTCGCAGAATGGAAATCCTTATCTAGACTTAGCCTTACAAATCTTTGCTTGTCTCTGAATACTTGTCCTCTTCCTCTTTATTTAACTCAATTATCATGTGTTCTCATTTTCTAGTAATTTAAAATATTAATAAATTCTAAAAGTGAAGAAAACAGTGTATCTTTTCTGTGCTCTGAAATATGGTAATAGCTAGGCTGTATTTATGTATGCCAGGCATGGGTACAAGCAGTTTATCTGTACTTCTGTTACTTAAAACTCACAGCATTCTAGGAGGTAGGCACCACCATTTACTAAGGAGGAGGCTAAGCACAGAACAATTAAGTAACTTGCTGAATGTCACAAGGTAAAAGGTGGAACCAGGATTTGATCAAGGCTGTTGAATTTCAGAGGGACTGTGTGGGCATAAAGGATAAAAATTGAGTTACAGAGGAAGAGCCAACTCATCAGGAAAAGACCCTGATGCTTGAAAAGATTGAGGGTAGGAGGAGAAGGAGGGCAGAGGATGAGATGATTGGATGGCATCACCAAATCAATGGATATGAATTTGAACAAACTTTGGGAGACGGTGAAGAACAGGGAAGCCTGGAGTGTTGTAGTCCATGGGGTCACAAAGAGTTGGACACGACTTAGTGACTGATCAACAATAGAGGAAGTAACCTGCCTTTTACTAGTTTTCTGGCCTCAATACCTGTCATCATATTAAGGGTGGGGGAGGAGATTTCTGTTGAGAAAATGAAAATCTGGGGGAAAGGCGGAAGAAAGGAGAAGGAAAAATTCAGCATCCTGGCCAACAAAATGATTTCCTTAATATAAAGAGCTATACCCATTTAGCAACAGAATATGTAAAAGAGTTTTAGAATGTAGACAATATGTACACATGCTTAGAATAAAAACAGTAATTTTCTGCTGTTTATCTGGTCTTGCAAAGATTTAGGTAATGATTAGTTGTATACCCCCAGTCTGTAGCATTAGAAATAGAATGTTCCAAAGGTCTCTGACTTACAAAGGTAGATGGTGAATCAACTTCTGTATAAGAATTTTTTGTTTTTGGTGTGGAAGCCAGGGAGAAATTGTGTGCTTAGTCACTCACTCATGTACGACTCTTTGCGAGTCATGGACTGAAGCCTGCCAGGCCATTTGTCCATGGAGATTCTCCAGGCCAGAATACTGGAGTAGGTTGCCATGCCCTTCTCAAGGGGATCTGCCCAACCAAGGGGTGGAACTCAAGTCTCCCTCATTGCAGGTGGATTCTTTACCATCTGAACCACCAAGGAAGCACAGGGGAAAACTTGAGTTGCAGAAATAGAGAATGGAGCTAAGGGCACAGGTAGAGAGGGAAAGGGAAGGAGCAATGAATGGACAGATTGGGACTGACATATATACACAACCATATCTAAAATAGATAGCTAGTGGGACCCGCGGAGAAGGTGATGGCACCCCACTCCAGTACTCTTGCCTGGAAAGTCCCGTGGATGGAGGAACCTGGTGGGCTGCAGTCCATGGGGTCGCTAAGAGTCGGACACGACTGAGCAACTTCACTTTCACTTTTCACTTTCATGCACTGGAGAAGGAAATGGCAACCCACTCCAGTGTTCTTGCCTGGAGAATCCCAGGGATGGCGGAGCCTGGTGGGCTGCCATCTATGGGGTCGCACAGAGTCAGACACAACTAAAGCGACTTAGCAGCAGCAGCAGCAGCAGCGGGAACCTGCTGTATAGCAAAGGGGGCTCAGCTCTGTACTCTGCGGAGACTTAGAGAGGTGAGACTGGGGGTAGGGTGGGAGGGAAGCTCAAGAGGGAGGGGATAAATGTATACATATGGCTGATTCACTTCATTTACAGCAGAAACTAACACAGCATTGTAAAGCAATTATACTCCAATAAAAGAAGCTGTTTAGCTAGAACTTGAACATTTAAACTTCAAATTTTAAAATTAACAACAACAAAAAAGCACAAAGGTCGTGAGCTATCCCCAACTACTAGCATGAAGAAGAGGACACACTGATTAGTAGATTATTAACAAGAATATTCCCTGTAGTGTGAGTCTTGCAAGCAGTTCCAGATATGCCCATGTAAATTCTCAGAGAGATTTCACATTCCCTAACAAAAGCATCCTTGGAATTTCTGGGTGACAACAGCACGTTATGCGTATTTCCCCCTGAAGTACATTGATGGTGTCATAAAGCATCATTCAGGACGTGACTTTCCACTAGACTGAGAAAGTAAATCACACAGGTGATTTTATTATATCTTTGGGAGGCTGTTTCAGCTGGAGGGAGACACAGAGAGGAAAAAAAATATGAAGAAAATCTAAATAGCTTCAGGATTTGTGAGGTTCTTCCTTTACATGTAAATTATATACTCCATAGCTAGAGGCAGCCTGCGGCATTACTGAATGTGATCAGAAAAGTATATTCAAATTCTACTTATTGCATAAATAAGTAAATAAAATACAAAGCCAAACATCTCTGGACTCCTCATGCTTTGTAATTATTCAGTCTGTTCCTAGATTCTGAACTAAGTATAACACTGGCTCCATTTCATCACTTCCTGCCTTCTTGCTGATCTGTTACAATACGGCGTCTGACACCGTCATTTCACTAAAAGAGCTTTCAGAATAATTACCAATAACTACCTAGTTGCAAAATCATTGACAGATATATTTTTTGCAGTACTTTATGGTTCACTCCCTTTAAAACCATCAATCTCACTCTTCTTACTGATACTTCTCACATCTTATGGAATTCTTGCCTTCCAGAACATTCTTTTCAGTCTCCTTCTTGACTATGCAATCTACTACACCCTTCTTATAAGTTTGCTGGTTGTCTGGATTCTGTCCACAGCTTAGTTTTCACCTCATTTTACACAATTTCTTTGTTGGATTACACTCAATCTCACAGTGTAACAATTGTTCCCAGATTTGTATCTCAATCTGGGCCCCTCTTGCACTGGATTTCCAAGTGTCTATTAGACCCCTAAACATGAGTATCTCAAAACATTGGCAAACTCAAAATTTTTAAAACTGTGTGAATTCTTTTTCTTCAAAACCTGACATACTTCCTATAATCCTGATTTTGGTTCTCAGAACCAGTGATCCCCCCCAAATATTTGAAGGGCCATCTGAGAATGGACCTAGATTGCACCTTCCTTCACAACCCTCATTTAATGGCCACATCAGTCCCTTCCAAACTCATTGCCATTAGATGCTGAATACTTCTTAACTGACTTTTATAGAGCCAAGTTCCCAAGTCAGGCAAGTGTTGCCATAGTGATAGTCATAATATTTAAATCAGATCATGCCACTTTTTTTGTTTAATTTCTTCCAATGGTACCCACTGGCTAGCCAAGCTCCTTTTCATGAAATGGGTGTGTGCTCAGTCGTGTCCGACTCTGTGCAAACCCATGGGCTGTGGCTCAACAGGATCCTCTGTTAATGGGATTTTTCAGGCAAGAATACTGGAGCAGGTTGCCATTTCATCTTCCAGGGGATCTTTCTGACCCAGGGATGGAACCTGCATCTCCTGCATTGGCAGGTGGATTCTTTACCACTGAGCCACCTGGAAGCCCTTTCATGAAATATAGTCTCTGTAATCCAGTCTCTGCCGCTTCATCAACAATCCAATCAATAGGCATTTAGGTAGCACCCTTTCCATGCTGGGTGCTGGGCCATATTCACCCTCATTACTGCTGCTCCCTCAAAAACAACCTACTCAGTAACTATATTGAACTATTTATTGTTTCCTATGTGTGTTATGACTTATTATATCTTTGGGTGTCTTGGTACAACATAAGTCTTATTGTCAAGAGTCAGCCTAGGAAAACTTATCCTGAAAAAGTCAACTCATATAATCTCCTATGTTAAGTCCTTATAAACATTCCCTCATACCCATCCCAGTCACAAACTTGTTCTGTTTCTTTCTTTGATTTCTTAACATATCACTTTCTAATTATTTATTTAGGTCCTTATCCACATTGGACTAGTTCCCTACCAGTCAAAAATGGATTGTTTAAAAAATAAAAAAGGATTATACTTTCACAATTATTATAAGAAGACAATAGTCTACATTTATTACTATTAAAAATGATGCTTATACAGTTTATACTACTATTTATTTTATAAACTGAAAGGGAATTTGAGTAAATTTCTTAAGGTTCTGCAGACACAAGGACTGAACTGGGATTTGTGACAGATATGAAGGACTCCAAGGCTCATAGTTCATTCTATCATCGTGTCCTGGTATGAATGTTTGTGTCCCTTTCAAGTTTCTATGTTGAAAATCTAATTCCTATGGGAACGACTTTTGGAGGCAGGGCCTTTGAGAGATGATTAGGTCATGAGTATCACTTCCCCTTGGTGGCTCAGATGGTAAAGAATCTGCCTGCAGTGCAGGAGACCCAGGTTCAATCCCTGGATCGGGAAGATCCCCTGGAGAAGGGAATGACAACCCACACCAGTATTCCTGCCTGGAGAATTCCATGGACAGAGGAGCCTGGTGAGCTACAGTCCATGGGGTCAAAAAGAGTCAGACATGACTGAGTTACTAACCCTTTCACCTTTCACCCTAGGTCATGAGTAAAAAGTTCTCATAAGTGGGATCAGCATTGGGTTGGCCAAAAAGTTAGCTTGAGTTTTGACATAAGATGTTATGAAAGACTTGAATGAACTACTTGGCCAACCCAAACACCTTTATGAAAAGGACCCCAGAGAGCTTTTTCTTTCTACTCCTTGAGAATGTAACAAGTAGACAGTCTGCAATCCAGAAGAGGGCTCTCATTGGAACCCAGTCATGCTGGCTTTATCTCAGTCTTTGAACCTTCATAACCATAAGAAATAAATTTCTGTTGTTTAGAAGCCACCCAGGCTGTGGCATTTTGTTATAGCAGCTTGAATGGACTTAGGCACATTCTCTTGTTCCCTGGAACTCAATACCAAAGTGGATAAGGATTGAGTGTTCCATTAAACATCTGTGGAATTAATGTAGGCATTAAAACAAAATATTCACCCCCTCAATTAAAGGAAATAAATGAATAACTCCAAGGTAAAATGAAACTTATCAAGACTTCACAGGTTGTGGTACTGATTTCTACAAAAACTTGAAAACCAAAAAAGTCTTTGTTGATGGAAAAGGTACAAGTTAGCGAATTTCTTGGTCATTACATAAATGTTCTACTATCAACTATTTTTTAGAGTTCCCTGACCCTCCCATTCCATAGATTACCACCAAGTCATACAGAGAATTTGCTTTTACTTATATTTGTGCTTACTGCAACCCTGCTAGCAGAATAAGACTTGGCGTGACCAGGATTGTAGTAATTTTCAATTAAAAATGAACATATGCCCATGGTAAATGGACAAATCAAAATAAAAGAAATAGTACAGAACTAAGAAGCAAAGTCAGCCAAAGCTTAGTTTGGTCTCTCACCAGTAGTTTCCAAGTAGCCAACAAACCTTACATGAAAAGAAACCTTTGAATTCAAGAAGCTCAGAATCTATATAACCACCAATGAATTTGGTAAAAGCTTGATTCTCCTTGTCAGAATGGGGAAGAAGGGAGAAAAATAAAGTTTTGAAATAATTAAGAAAGTGTAACAATGTGAAAATAGTGACCTGGTAGCATTGGTCTTAGACCAGCAGAATAATTAGCAGAATAATTAAACTCATCATTTACATCCAGGTACCAAGCCACAGAATTTACATGCATTTTCTTATTTGACACTCACAGACATTCTCAAGGGCATCTCCCTTCTATAAACAGACTCAGAGATACAAGGTTACCTAAAGTCATACATACAGAAAGCAGTAGATCTGAGATATAAACACAGGCCTATATGATTGTAAAAGTCTTCCTCTTCTACTGGATTATATTAATTCAATTCAGACATACATTTTTTCCCCCCACAGGAACACTGACTACTCTCTTAGGATCATGTAGTAGAAAATGTCTTTCCATAACTTCCAAAGATCAAATCTGGTTTCACGTGGTTCATATGAATCATTGCCTTTCCAGATGAACCCATAGTGAGTCTTCTTATTCATAAGCTCCTCAGAATTCACACATAATTTGTTATAGTGCTTTTTACAGATTAAACAATTACTTTTATTTATGCTTCCTTATCCTCAAGGAGGGTGTGAGCTCATAGATTCCAGGCAGCCTGTTTTGTTTGCTTTCTCACCCCCAGAATCACTCGGTAGGTGATTCTGTAAAACTGTGATGTGTGAATTGATGAGCTATTAAGCACCACTGAAATTATATGGATTTAAATAGCAGCATTCTGTTGGACAAATCAATTTCCAAAATGTGATTATAACTTCCAAAATATACAATTAACTTAAAAAATTATTGGTTGTATTCATTATTACTATAAAGATCTTCTATTCTGTTATTGCCTGTGAACTAGTAGGTTATAATACTGTACATCACCGTAAATAAATAAATCTTAAATCGTGGATTGAAAAGACCTATCGCTATTTTTAACTTTCAGAAGAAATAAACAAATACATATATAATATATATGTCAACACACACATACACATATACATATGTACACACACACATATATATATATCTTATCACAAATGTGTTTAACAGCACTTGAAGATAGATATGAAGATAAAATGGCCTGATGGCAGCATGCAAGACATATATGGGAGGTACAGTAGATAAGAATCCACCTACCAATGCTGGAGATATGAGTTCGATCCCTGGTCCAGGAAGATTCCACATGCTACTGAGCAACGAAGCCCGTGTGCCCCAACTATTGAGCCTGTGCTCTAGAGAAAGGAAGCTGCTACTACTAAGCCCACGTGCCGCAACTACTGAAGCCTGAGCGCTAAAGCCTCTGGTTTGAAACAAGAGAGGCCACCACAGTCAGAAGTCCACGCACCACAAGTAGAGAGCAGCCTCCACTCCCTACAACTGGAGAAAAGCCCACGCAGCAATGAAGATTCAGTGCAATCAAAAATAAATAAATTTAAAACAGTAGATATAAGGACTACAGAGTAAAGAATACAAGAGGTGAACAGAGACAGCCTGATGAAGAAGTGAGAGCCAACAATGACTTGAAGAAAGTGTGGACAGACTGCAGAGGAGGGACAATGGACAGAAGCAAAGCAGTAAGAGATAGGTTCAGGGAGGAAAGTGGGGCCTGTCTGGGGAAGTGGGAACAGTTGCAATTGCTTAGAAGGCCTTGATAATTACATGAAATAGTCAGGACAACCTCCTGGGAGCAACAGGAACTCATAAAACATTTCTGAGCTGTGGAACACTGCATAACAGTACTGTTTCAGGAATATCAGTTGGATGTCCCTTAGCAAATTAACTGTATGAAACGTGTGAACAATATTGAGGGTAAAAAGAGGTGAGGAAGGATGCTGCCTTGAAGAGCCACTTTTAAGGTTAAAATCAGTTTTGTGCTTCTAAGATGCTTGTTCCTTGGAAGAAAAGCTATGACAAACCTAGACAGCATATTAAAAAGCAGAGACGTCACTTTGCTAACAAAAATCCATCTAGTCAAAGCTATAATATTTCCAGTAGTCAGTCAGGTATGGATGTGAGAGTTGGGCCATAAAGAAGACTGAGAACTGAATAATTGATGCTTTCAAATTGTGGTGCTGGAGAAGACGCTTGAGAGTTGCTTGGACTGCAAGACCAAACCAGTCAATCCTAAAGGAAATAATACTGAATATTCATCGGAAGGACTTGTGCTGACGTTGAAGTTACAACACTTTGGCCACCTGATGTGAAAAGTGGACTCATTGGAAAAGACCCTGATGCTGGGAAAGATTGAGGGCAAGAGGAGAAGGGGACAACAGAGGATGAGATGGTTGGATGGCATCACTGACTCAAGGAACATGAGTTTGAGCAAACTCTGGGAGATGGTGAAGGACAGGGAAGCCTGGCGTGCTCTAGTCCACGGGGTGGCAGAGTCAGACACAACTTAGCAACTGAACCACAACAACTTACAATAGCCAATAGATGGAAGCAACCTAGATGACCATTAATAGATGAATGGGCATAAAGAAGATGTGGTGCACATATATTAATGCAATGAAATATTATTCAGCCATAAAAAGGAAGAATCAGAGTCAGTTCTAGTGAGCTGGATGAAACTAGAGTCTGTTATACCAGTGTAGTAAGTCGGAAAGAGAAAAATATCATATATTAATGCATATATATGGAATCTAGAAAAATGGTATTGATGAACCTATTTGTAAGGCAGCAGTAGAGACGCAGACATAGAGAACAGACTTATGGACACAACGGGATACGGAGAGTGTGAAATGAACTGAGAGAGAAGCATTGAAACATATACCACAATATGTAAAACAGACAGCCAGTGGGAATTTGCTACATGACCCAGGGAGCTCTGTGAGTCCTAGCAGGGTTGGATGGGGTGGGAGGTTGGAGGGAGGTTCAAGAGGAGGGGATATATATAAATACATATGGCTGATTCGTGTTGATGAATCAGAGGACAATGCTAAAACCAACACAACATTGTAAAGCAGTTATCCTGCAATGAAAAATAAATGAAAATTTAAAAAGTCAGTTGTGTGCTGGAAACAACAAAGGCACAAACAACCAAGGTGATGGAAACAGAAATGAAGCTGAAAGTATATAAAAAAGGAAAAAGCAATAGATTGCTGTTAAGTTGCTAAGTTGTGTCCAACTCTTTGTGACCCCACAAACTGCAGCCCTCCAGGTGCCTCTGTCCATGGAATTTTCCAGGTAAGAATACTGGAGTGGGTTACCATCTCCTTCTCCAGGGGGTCTTCCCAATCCAGGGATCTCATTCATCTCCTACATTGGCAGATGGATTCTTTACCACTAGTGCTACCTGGGAAGCCCACAGAAGCAATATGGCATGACCACTAAATAGTTATTGGAGATGGAAATGGCAATCCATTCCAGTATTCCTCCCTGGGAAATTTCATTGACAGAGAAGCTTGGTGGGCTACACTCCATGGAGTTGCAAAGAACTGGGCATGGTTTAGATACTAAAGAGCAATAACTAAATGGCTATGGTATGTGTCGGGGGAACAACTGGGGAATTAATGATGACTTATTTCCAAGAAGAGAGCAACTCGAGAAATAGACAGGATAAAGTTAGGGCTTAAAATTGTACTTTAGTATGTCCTGTGATCACAACAATTGTAAACTAGCCAGCCCTTTCTAACTAGAAATTTCACTGACATCAGGACCCAAAATGTTACGCACCCCCAGGTAATCAAAAGATCAGTTATGCTCTGTATATTCAATATTAGTCTTATGGAGGCAAAATAATAAAGTTTCAAATAACAAAAAATACATTCTCACGTTTATCTCAGCAGAACATAAATCCAGCAAAGCACCACTCTCCCCAACTTCCTGCCCAATAGATGGTTCACATTCCCTCGATTTTTAAAACCACTGGGAAAGTAAGTTCTGAGAACCTTGTGTGTGTGCGTGTGCGTGTGCGTGTGTGTGTGTGTGTGTGTGTGTATGTGCGTGCACGTGTGCTCAGTCGCTCAGTTGTGTCCAACTCTATGTGACCCTTTGGATTTTCCCCACCAGGCTCCTCTGTCCATGAGGATTTTCCAGGCAAGAATACTAGAGTGGGTTGCCATATCCTCCTCCAGGGGATCTTCCTGACCCAGGAATGGAACCCATGTCTTCTGCGTTGGCAGGCAGATTCTTTACCACTGTACCACCTGGGGAGACCCTTATTAGTACCTAAAGAAAGAAACAGAGATGGAAAGAATAGTAAAGGACAGAAGAGGTCTGAAAGAGAAAGGATGGCTGAGCAGTGAGTTCCACTGGCTCAGTACAGAAGCTGCAATCCCCCCAGACCTCTGGAAACTTCAGTCCAACTCCCCTCTGCATTCTGAAAGCCTTTCCATTCTGTCAGCCTAGCCAGGACAACAGAGAGAATATGTTTAAAATGTGGATCAGGAAAAGCAGACATGTCACCATTTTTCACTTCTGGATGCGTTCCCATGATTCCTGAAAGGATTTCAGGGGATGCTTTCTAAGAGGCTTGAGAGAGGAACTCTGAAACCCCCATCCACTTCTAGAACTCCCAGAGCACCCAGGGGATGACACAAAGAACAAAACGACACTCTTTTCTTAAGGTAGCGTGGCTTGGGAACCTGGGATTGAAAGAAAAGTTCATTCTTTTCAGTGCAGGACCTTGAATAAAGATCTAACTCTCTGCTGGACGCTGCTGCTGAAGGGCCTGGCTAGTGCAGCACAGAAACAGTCTCAGCCACAGCCTGGCACTTTTTCCCCCAAAGCCCCACTGCCTATCAGGCTGAGCAGTGACCTGGGAGAGGCTGGTATGCAGGGCTCAGCAGAAGGGGAGAGGGAACTTAAAAAACAGCTGAAGGCTTCCGGTACCTCTCCTCTGACAGTGACCAGAATGCAGCTTTGTCAATTAAAAATCTGTTAATCCTTGACTCAAATGCTGAACATTCCTCAGATTACTAAGACTTCGCAGAGGCAAGGACAATCCTTTAAAAATAGCCCACGGGAGATGATAAATGGACGCCATTCCCACCCTGTGGCTGCCCTTTGCTAGCCTACCCCTTTTTTTTTTTTTTTTTTTCAGCATTGCCTTCCCTTGCTGATGTTTCAGGAGAGAGGGAAGAGGGCATAATGAATAGCAGGGCTAGCCAGGATTCTTGGAGAAGTGCTATAGCTCATGACAAGACAGAAAGTGCAAAACATAAAAAAAAAAAAAAAAAAAAACTTTGTGTTTCAAAGATAAAGTAATTGCTCCCCAGAACATTCCATGTTACAAATGAGCAGCGATAACCTGGAAATTAGACCTTCTCTCCCTGTTTGGATAAACCGAATTTAATTGCTGATGGGTGGAGGGACCAGAAGAGGGGATGTCCTTGAAGCAATGAATTCCTAGCTTTTTTCAGTTTCATTGTCAATTTCTCTATCAATGATGCAATCTTACAGTAACCACAAGATCTCTAGAGATCTGTAAAATATGAGACGTATCTCTCATTTAATTGTCTTTGTGGATGAGAGAGCAATATACATTAACACCCAATTCCTTGCTTATAATATATGATAATGATCACAACCAGATACTAACTGCTCAAAGGAAAAGATTCAGAAGGAACGAAGGTTTAGTTTTTAAAAGTTACCACTATATCCTGCTTTAAATACAGCTTTTTTCTTCTATTTTGTGTTAATTCCTAGATAGAGAATGTTAATCAATGGGCAAATCAAAGAAAAAAGGGGAGAAGGAACAACATTAGATGTTACTCAAATCAGCTCCTGATTAAGTTATTAACTTAGCATACATGACTTTAAAATTTTAATAACCTAGCCCCAAGTTAAATAATAATTTGATTTAATTACTCCCATTTTTAAGTCAAAGGAAATTTTAAAATATTTTGATACATAAACATTTTCTAGAAACATTCTTTATATATATTTTGTATCCTCTAACTCCCCCTATGCAAGTCATTTCGGAAACAGTTTCTTTTACTGATCATAAACTTATATTTTCCCACTCCTGTTTCTGATCGTTCATATCTTTGCCCTCTCCCAATGCCACCTTCTGATATATTTGGAAAGTCAAGGTGACCCCTATTTCTAATCAGTGTTAATCAATATGATTGAAAGCCTCCTGAAAAAGAGTCACTACAGATAGTGATTACTAAAATTTTCTCTTAAGGGAAGGTGAGGCAAGGGCAGGCAGACAGAATCAAAACGATCTGATGGGAGCACAGGACAGGGACTTGACAGGGACTCATTTCAAGGGGGAACAACAGGGCTGCTGGGTGTGGGTCTGGGAACAGCCCAAGGCAGCCTTGCGGCCTCCCCTCAGCATGGTGGGGCCAGCTTGCTTGTTCTCCGGCTGTCAAGGTGATCCCATAGGACCACCGTTCTTTAAGCCCCGCCCACCCGGCCCATTCACAGACAGTAACAAACAAATCAATAGGCGCCTCCAGAAATCAGTGCAGACAAGCAAAACCACCTATAAACCACTCTCGCGCAGTTTTAAACTCTTGGTTTCCAAACTCTCATTTTATCTGAGCATAAACTGACCTTAAAGCATCAGAAAATATCTGTATCTTTTCTTTTTTAAGGACATGAACATATTATCTACCTACCTTTCCGAAAACTAAAACACCGTTTGATTCTTCGGTATGTAGTTTTAGGAATGAAAGAAGTAGACGCCAAGGCACCCGAGGGGTGCTCCCCAGTATTTCGGTCTTCAGGCATCATACAGGCCCAAAGTTCTGAACCCGGTTCAGGCTTCCTTTAAAACCTGCCTCTGGGCGACCTCAGGACCCCAAAGCCACTCCACCTCATGTTTGTTAGGTTTGAAGTGCGGTTTCTTAGAACTTGAAGATTTTGATCAGCCAGGTCTTGAATGGGGGATAAGTTACCCCCTCTCATTTCCTTCTTTTTTGGCCCCCCAAAATAATAATAATAATTTCCTTTTCTCTTGCCTAATCCCGAGAGTTCTGGAGGCTGTTTCTTTTTAAAGTTTCTGCAGACATTCCAAAATGTCACGGCAAAAAGAACCACAGCAAGCAAGCTGCACCTTCCATTCAGACAGCAGGATTGTTTAATTTTTTTTTTTTTTATTTTTTAATTGAGAACTGGCTTCTCAGCTGGAATTGGGCGGGGGGGTACTGAGATTCCTCTGGAAAGGTCAGCAAATAGCCATGAGCAGGGGGCGAGAGGAACAATGACCACAAGGCCCCTGAGGGATATACTTCAGGACGGTCCTTGCCGGCTCCTTTCATCTGAGCAAAAGGGGAGGCTGATAATGGCACCTTCTCCAGAAGGCATTTCGATGCATGAGAGATTCTTTTGAAAGAACTCCCTTGGTCCTTTTACAGCACCCCTCAGCCTTTGATGCTCTCGGCGGGCTTCTCCCTTCTGTTTTTAAACTCCCGGAGCTCTTCAGGGAACTGCCACGTCAGAACAGTCGAGTGCCCAATTCCAGGAAAGCTCCTCGGAGGATCCCTGTTGGAGGCAGCTGCTTCCCCTCGTCCCGCTCCTGGTCCCCCTTTCTCAGTGAGAGCTGGGCGGGAGCTGGCAGGGCTGCAGCCGCCGTGACCGCGCCGTGGCTGCGGCTGCCTACAGTGCCCGCGGTCACATGCAGCAGGTGCAGTCACAACAGTGGGAGGGGGAGGAGGGGATGCCACGCGGCGTGTGAACCCCTGGCTTCTCCCTCTGACTTTGCCGCTGCCTCCCCTGGCGGCTCTGTTCCTCTACATACCTTTACAGCTGGCTGCCTCAGCCCCAAACCATCCCCACGGGGGGTCAACTTTTTGACCCTTCCTTTCTGCATTTATTCCGTTCCTACACAATATTTTTTTTCCAGGATTCTTTGCCACTGAGCCTATTTCTGAGTGCTGATCTCAGTGTGCGTATCATTAAAACCTACAGGTGTAGGGACTTCCCTGGCGGTACAGTGGTTGAGACTCACCTTTCAACCCAGGGGGTTTGGGTCCCATCCCTGGGCAGTGAACTAGGATCCCACATGCCTTGTGGCCAAAAAAAACACAGAACATAAATAACAGCAGCAATATGATAACAAAGCCAATGAAGACTTTAAAAATGGCCCACGTCAAAAAAATGAATAAATAAATCTTCAAGAAAGCAAAAACTATGTGTGTGTTTATATACACGTGTGTGTGAAACAGAAAAATATTCAAAACGTATCAACAAGTAATCTGCTAGTATAACCACAAAACAAGTTAACTCCTTTACATATATATATTTATTTCTAACTAAAACATGTTCTTATGTGTTTATACATTTATATATTTATTTCTCTGCCTGTGGTTTGAAAATTGATCCTGTTTTTATATTTTCCCCAGCTCTTGCATGCACCCACAGCACCCCAGCCCCCACATCTACCAACCCCCTTGGTCCTAGTCACTGAACAATTGACTGGCTAGGTTAATCATTCATCCACCTGGCTGTTCCATGAGCAGATTTGGAATGCTAGTGCTTTAACCCCAAATGACCCCTCAGGCCTCTGGGTGCCTTCTGAGCCTTTCAGCAAGAGTGTTAAAAAAGCTGTGAGGAATACTACACAAAGGTCCTCCCTTGAGAAACTTCATTATCATTACTCTGATGAGCATGCCTAGATAGGAAAACTTCTGTTGGAAATCATTATTATTTCTGTCCTGTGGTTCAAACATTGTTTCTGTTTTCTCCGTCACAGCAGCATGCTAGGAAAATAAGGAACCGTGATGTACAGAACTCTGTCCACCAAGACAGTGGCAGTGCTGGAGGCAGGCACCTAGGTGCCTGAAAGCATCCCTCCTCTGAGCCTTGGTATGGAGGGAACGCATGTAATCATAGGACTTTGGAGTTGGACTGAATCTTAGTTGAAACATTTTTCTCCAGTGTTATTTCACAAGTATGGAAACTAGAGGTGGGAGTAACACCACTTTTGGGAAACCACACAGTGGTCTGTGTCAGAGGCAGGACCACAGAGCTTCTTAATTAACCCCTGCTTGCCCACATGCTAGTTATTCATCATGAGGATTACATTCAATATTTTTACTGCCTTGATACATCTCTGACTCAAGTCTTTTCGTAAGGAGACAGAAATAAACAGGAAGAACCTGTTTTAGTTAGTAGCTAAAATTAGGCTCTGCATTCAGGTCTAATGAACAGCTAATGGAATTCTCACTCTCCCCAGATCCCAGGGTATGTACCTCCATATACACTGCCTCAAAAACAGTGAAAAAGGAACCCAGAGAAAAAAGACAAAAACAAACCAACAAGACAAAAACAAAACCCTAAAGTTTTCCAAAGTTAAATATATGTTTTGACATCCCAACTTTTGGATTTGACTTTTAAGCAGATACCATGTACTTCTCAGTGAGCAATACGAATAGGGAAGCAACTGTTTATGAGGGGAAGCTAATCAGGTAACAGAAAGTAGAAGTATCTAGATTCAATATTGAACTAGGTTATCAGGTTTGGTTGTTAAGAGAGGATGTGTCCTTTTTGCATTTCCACTGGTTCCTTTCCTTCATCTCAGTATTCATCATAAGTTTGTTGTATTTCATAGGAAGAAACACCAAAGTCCTATATTTTATGATTTTCACTTAGTTTTTAATTTCTAAATATTGAAAAGCAAGGCAACTTCCTCAGGTGTTGCCTATATTTTAATTAAAAGTCCAATATAAAAACCTTAAAGAAGAAATATTTTACATGTAAAAACAACCTGAACAAGGTGAGCTCCAGTGCCTCATGAAAAACTGTAACTGTTTAAAAACACAGGCTGTCAAACTGCAGTTACAGACATTGAATTGTCATAATTGCTTTTCATTGGAGAATACATTGCCCTTTCCTATTTTCATCATAGAATCCAAGATTATTAATCCCAAATAAATACCTGTTGGCTTCCAATCTCCTTCCCACTGCTCGAAGATGGTTGCTGTCATTGATTAAATGGCATCCATAAAGACTTTTGGAAGGTGACTTTTTACCCTGATTTATCATAGTCTATGTAGTACCTTTGGATACATCTTCAATGTATTTATTGCAAAGAAGACATTTCATTGTCTATAATTGCAGTTCCCCCATCCCAGCCCTAAGCAATTAGTAATCTACTTTCTGTCTCTATAGATTTCTCTATCCTGTACTTTCATATAAATAGGACTATAGTTCAGCAGTAAAGATTTGGCCTGTAATCCAGGAGACGCAAGAGATGTAGGTTTCATACCCACGTTGAGAAGATCCCCTGGAGAAAGGCATGGCAACCCACTCTAGTATGCTTGTCTGGAAAATTTCATGGACAAAGAAGCCTGCTGGGCTATGGTCCATAGTGTTGCAAAGAGTTGGATTAACTGAGCATGCATGCACATACACATACAGTTCCTTCTGACTCGCTTCTTCCACCTAGCACGTTTTCAAGGTTCAATTGCACCTCATTTTTTCTATGGTTGACTAATCCATTGTATGAACATACCACTTTCTGTTTATCCCTTAGTGCATTTCCACTTTTTGGCATTTAGGAATAATGCTGCTGTAAATATTGATGTACAAGCTTCCCAGGTGGCACAATGGTAAAAAATCTGCCTGCCAATGCCTGAGACACAGTAGATTTAGGTTTGATCGCTGGGTCAGGAAGATCTCCTGGAGTAGGAAATGGCAACCCACTCTAGAATTCTTGCCTAGAAAATCCCATGGACAGAGGAGCCTAGTAAGAATTGGAGACAACTGAATGACTGAGTACACCAATATTGATGTACAATTTTCCGTGTGGACATACATTTTCATTTCTTTTGGGTATACACCTAAGATTACAAATGTTGGGCCATATGGTAACTCTATGTTTAATCATTTGAGAAACTGCCCAACTTTTCCAAAACAGCTACATTTTACAGGAAAATAGGGAGGTTTCAATTCCTCCACATCCTCACCAATACTTGTTATTATTGAACTTACTGATTCCAGGAATCCTACCGTGTATGAAACAATATCTCATTGTGCTTTTGATTTTTATTTCCTTGATGACTAATAACGCTGTGCATCTTTTCATGTGCTTATTTGGATATTTGGATATTTTCCTTGCAGAAATGTTTATTCAGATTCTTTGCCCAATTTTAAATTAATTCTAATTGAGTCAAAATTTTGATTTGCCTTTAGTTTTGAGTTGTAAGAGTTATATATGTATTCTAGATACAAGTGCAAAATCAGATTTATGATCTGGAAATACTTCCTCCCATTCTATGGGTTGTCTTTTCACTTACTTGATGGCATTAATTCAGATTTCTTGAAGGACTCAACTATACTCATTCTACTTATCACACTTTTAAACACTCTTGTTTTTTATGTACTGAATAATATACTATCAATAAAACAGGGACTTGTAATTGTGGGCTTCCTAGGTGGTACTAGTGGCAAAGAACATGTTTGCCAATGCAGGAGACATAAGAGACGCTGGTTTGATTCCTGGGTTGGGAAGACCCCCTGGAGGAGGGCATGGCAATCCACTCTGGTATACTTGCCTAGAGAATTCCATGGACAGAGGAACCTGGTGGGCAATAGTCCATACGGTCACAAAGAGTCGGACATGATTGAAGAGACAGCACACGGTCCCACAGTAAAAGTAACAGATCACACGATTGTGCAATAAAGCAGGAAGCTCACTAGTCAGAAGACACAAGGTTTCTTCCTACTTATATCACTCATGATATGAAACTTGAAAGTCATTCTTTCTCTCTGGGTCTTAATGACCTAATCTACAAAACGTGAGGTTGAACTAATGGGGTGATTTTAAAATATTCTTAATCAGTGAAAAACTCAACTTATTTTCAAAGAAGTACTAAGTAGAACCCATATATATATATAGGATAAAGGAATTCTCAGTCACATAAATTTATTGTTTATTGTCCAAATTTATCATATTTCTTTAAAAATAAATCAGTAAGTATAGAGGAGCCATATTAATACAAACACTTGAAACAAGATTTTTGGTAACAGTTGCAACCTTCTATCAGGAGTTTGGTTCTACATGCTGTAATAACTTTAGAAAATTCTGACTTTAAGATGAGTCACAAAAGATTTCTTGCAAATTGAATGAGTAAGAGCTTGGTGTGCAATCTCTTAACACTTTTCAATTAAACAAAGAGGGTAAGAGAAGATTTATTCTTCAGACTATGGTTTCTATTCTAAGTGCTCTATGTTAAAATAGATCTCTTTAAAAGTAAATTTGAATCAAGCATTTGCAAAATTTCTGGAGCATATCCCATAGGATAAAGAATGTAAACCAATCAACTACTAGAGTTCCAGGTTCATAAATTTGAAGATTAATACTTAAGAACCAAGAGTATTTGTGATACCCCTCTGCTGACAGGACTTGTTGTGGCCACCGATTTGGTGAAGTAAACTGGATCTCATTCATTTTCCTTATGAAAAGGACAGATGGAAGAGGAGGAAAGGGAGAAAGTAACACACTTGATGGAAATAATCCCCCAACAAAAGTACCATTTTCTACAGATATTAAGAATCCTCCTGAACTCAGGAGCCCCAAAAATCTGATAATGGAGGGGAGAAGAATGTCTTTAGGAACAACACAAACTGAAAATACATATCCTTAGTATTCCCCATAAATCCTTGACCCTGAAGGTAACAGCACATGTATCTCTCATGAATAATCATGAAGACACCTCTGCTAAGGGATGCAGTCTTAGCCCACCAGCCTCCTCAAACATTTTGAAGTCACTTATTAGCCATTTTAGTATATGAATAGGGTGACCACACAAATTGCCATCCAAACTAGGACACCATGAGAGCGAGAGGCAGCACTATCAATAATTAGCCTGGGACAACAGTTGTAAACCACACTGTTACCAGGCAAACTGGGGTGAATGGTCAGCCTCTCCTTTTCCCACATCATGCTAAAGGACCAACAATTTTCAGAGATGTACCATCGCTTTTATAAAATATCAACACATCTTCCATGAATCTTCACTATTTTAACTTTAACCTAACTTTTCAACTTTTTAAACGAAATTTTTGAAGTTATTTTAAAATATAATGAGGTCAGTCATTAAGAAGCATTGATATGTTAAGGGAAAAACATTTCACATATGAATTCAGGGTGCTGACAATACACAAAAGAGAATATAAAATAAATACAAAAGTTGCAGTTGCTTTATTAAATATGCATTTGATTTATGCCATCTATTTTAACTACATCAACATAAAATAATTAGGTTTTACTGTCTTAGAAATACATGTTAGTTATAGATGAATATTTTGGGGTCCTTATTTCTTTGGTTCCATTTACTGAATTTTCTGTTGAAATATGTTTTTCTGTTTATATCATTTTATTTTATAACACTTGACAGAAAAATCACATCTTTTATCCTTCCTTCTTTTAGCTCTGTTCATAGCACCATATACCTTATTCTTCAAATATGTATTCTTTATACTGCATAAATAAGATTAAAAAAAAACACCACACATTATCCAATCCACAAATGCTTTCCTGATTTCAAAGATTTTTTTTTAACTCTGTTAATTAGCAGATTCTCATTCAATGCTTTGCCACTTCTATTTGATACCACCGAGCATCTGGGGGCTGAAATCTCATCCAAAACTAACAGTCAAAATGGTTTTTGCCCTGTATCTACATGCTATTAACTAATCCACATTTATGGTATCAGGGTCATATATATTGTTAGTACAATATAAGAAGGAACAATCTAAAACAAAAGAAAAATATCATATCTTTTTATAATTCAAAGTATTCATGAAAGAAATTTGGTTACTAATGATATTTGATCCAAATTCCCAGGTGGTGCTGGTGGTAGAGAGCCTGCCTTCCAATGCAGAAGACATAAGAGACGTGGGTTTGATCCCTGGGTTAGGATGATCCCCTGGAGTAGGAAAGGGCTCCCCACTCCAATATTCTTGCCCAGAGAATCCCATGGACAGAGGAACCTGGTAGACTACAGTCCATGGGGTCACAAAAGAGTTGGACACCACTGAAGCTACTCAGCACACATGCAAGCATCTAGAAGTTACTTAGAGATGTGTCTAAAAACAAATAAGTAGTTTACTACTTACTTTAACATTCATTCATATGAAAATAGGAGTTGATAGTGACACTGGCTTGGGGAAAGGATGAACAGGTTTGGCCAACCTTCCTGTTTTTCCATGATTTTAAAATATACTCACCTCCTCCAAATGGTCCCCAGATGACTCGGCGGATGGACTTGACCCAGTCTTCCATATCATTCTGGGTACTCGCCATAAGGAGATAGCTCTCATGATTGGCTGTCATTCGATCTCGATCGCCTCCTGTAAAAAGACAGGAACAGTTACACATGAGTGTGTGCTCAGCCAAAGTTTCCTCATCAGCTGCCTCCGATGAATCCCTGAAACATAAACTGTACCTAATGCAGCTAGCACTAGGTTCAACCCAATGAATTGAAAATATTTACCATGGTTTCAGCATGGGGAAAAAAAAAGAATCTGCTTAAAAGGGAAAGGCTCTTATGTTTCCAAGAGAAAGCCAGCAAACAAATGTCATTCCCCAAACAAAGCCTAGCTTTTTGTCCTAGCAACAGCCCATAGGCCTGCATTAACTCAGAATCCAGTCTATTCACACTGCACTGCTGAATAAGGAAAAATAGCCAAAGCAAAATGAAAGATGGAGAAGTGGTCCACAGAGCCTGAGCTTTCATTCCAAGCAGGAACTGAATGGTCTGCCTTTGCTCGGCACACACAGGGAGGCCACCAGGACATCATGGCTGAGAACAAGAGTCCCAGGAGAGGGAAAGAGCCACAAGTGAAAATCTGACCCAGAGGTTTTGCCTCTATTTTTCTCTCCTGGAAAGGGGAGCCTCTTCTTGATCACACTTTCAGGGAGACAAACAAAAGAAAACAGAAGCCTGGCCAGTCACAATGGCCAAATCAACATCCCAAATGGCCCTCCCACCTAAGAGTGAGCTTTAGGAAACCTCAGCAGTTAACTGCTTGCTTGTTGTTGTTCAGGTGCTAAGTTGTGTTTGACTCTTTGCAATCCCATGAACTGCAGCATGTCAGGCTTTCCTGTCCTTCAATATCTCCTGGAGTTTGCTCAAACTCATGTCCGCTGAGTTGGTGATGCCCTTCAACCATCTCATCCTCTTCGCCCCCTTCTCTTTCTGCCTTCAATCTTTCCCAGGGTTTTTCCAGTGAGTTGGCTCTTCGCATCAGGTGGCCAAAGAATAGCTTAAGCTTCAGCATCAGTCCTTCCAATGACTACTCATGGTTGCTTTCCTTTAGGATTGACTGGTTGGATCTCCTTGCAGTCCAAGGGACCCTCAAGAGTCTTCTCCAAACCACAGTTCCAAAGCATCAAGTCTTTGCCTCTCAGCCTTCTTTATGGTCCAGTTCTCACATCCGTACATAACTGTTTGTTGGTTTCTCTTATTTCCTCCTCCCCCTCTCGGAAAGACAACACATACACTTTGAAACCTGTATAATCTTTGAAATCAATCTTGAAATGCTAGTGGTCTCTGAAACATTTTTATGCTTAAAGGAGTATTTCTGAAAACAAGTATCTGAGACTGAACTGCTTCACTCTCTTTTCTCATGACTAGCATTGTTCACAGAAGGAATAATTAAGAAATTGGATCACTAAATACTTAATTCTGAATTCTGATAATACATCAGTATTATTCGATTTCTAAGGTGCTCCAACTATCTATGCACAATTTAATTTTCACGAAGTGCTGGAAAGGTGTAGCCTTGGTTTGGATGAATTCATACCCAGTGTTATATTTGTTTAAGACGTTGTCATTTGTTTGTAAGTGATCAGAGCCGATACCAACTGTTTTAATTCACAGCCCTTTAGTCCTGAGAGCTGGCTATCACACCTTGCAACTGAAGGAGCTCAAAAACAGCTTCTTTATGAGGAGCTTGAGGCTCCAATTTACAAATCCCATCACTCCCTGTTCCTGCACATCCAGCCTCATATGCAAAGCTCTGAAAACTAGAATTTTAGTTTGTGTTCTCTGAGTTTTATACAAATGTCCTGGGTTGAGAAATATGATGTTTCTAGCATGATGCAAGTTAACAGAATAGGTGAGAGGTTAGAGAAATGAAATAACTTTAAGCCAGTCAGTAGAAATGCCAGCATTGGTGTTTTACATTTCAATACAATTGAATTAGGGGGTGTGTGTTGGGGGGGGTGAGGGACAACATCGAATGTTTCCTAAAGTTTTTAAATCTCTTGAATAAACAAGAGGAGCCTTTTCACTTTGAAGAGAACAGCTCACTATTAGGGAAACAATGACCCCCTTACACTTCTAGGTCTATCCTAGGTCAATCCTCACTTTAAGTTACTTGTATCTGAAAAAGTATAGTTCAGGATATCAGAGAAAACCCTGCTGAAACTGCAGTTATATTTTCTACTAGCAGTGTATCTTCTGGGAAATCACATAACTTCTGGAAACTCAGTATTTTCAGTCATGCTTTAGAAATAATAGTCTCTAATAAATTTTTTTGTGAAAATCAAATGAAACAAAGTTAAAATACTAGTACTGTGAGGCTGAAAGAGAAATTCTGAAAATATTCATTCATTCTCATTTAATTGCCTCCTGTATCTACAAATGCAAAAAGGACATAGTACATCTAATTTGTCCTCAGAGATACACAAGTTGAGTATACTACTAAGGGCTTAGGAACAATTAGTCAATAATACACATACACAGGGGCTTTTTTTTTAGAAGGCTTTCTTTGACACATAATAATGCACATTAAAATTGTCTACGTGGGAAAATTTGATAAGTCACTTCAGTCGTGCCTGAGTCTTTGTGACCCCATGGGCTGTAGCCCGCCAGGCTCCTCTGTCCATGGGCTTCTCCAAGCAAGAATACTGGAGTGGGTTGTCAAGCCCTTCTCCAGGGGATCTTCCCTGCAGGAAAGTTTACCGCACATTAATATGCATTTGCATGACTGTGTGACATAAGTAGCAGAAAGAACTAAATGACAAAAGAAAAAGATGCTTCATTTGGCATGGCATAGTACTAAAACTTCATTCTGTATCTGATCCACTTATAAAAAACATTACCATATTGAAATCAAAATATTTTAATTATTGTCTTTGCCTGGAGGATGCTTAGCAATTCAGACAGCAATATCCTGCTGTGTCACTCCCAACCCTGGCAGAGAAAGTCCTAGTAATGAGAGTGAGCAAAAGCCACTGGGGTGTGTTTCTGCCTGAAAACAGGGAAATAAAAGAGAATGATAAGCACTACTGGCCATTATCGCCTGACTTTTCATTTGATTCTGTGTCTCTGCCAATGATACTGCGTGTCTGACCCTGAATCTCATTTTGACTGTCAATCACAGATGTAAAATCCCACCTGTGAATTTCACCCATGGATATAGATCTTGATTCTTCAGTTGAATTAGCAGAAGAGGGGGAAGAAGATTTAGAAAGACTTTTCTCTATGGGTCTCAGTGGAAATAAAAGACTCATTGCTAAGAATGTGATTAAAACAATTGGAGACATTTATATAGACATGAACTAAATTCTCTGCACCAAAGGTATGTGATTTCTAACTGGAGAAGCCATCTGTTCCTAATTCATGATCCTTCAATTCTGAGAGTATTGTGTTCTGAGAGTACACAGTTCTGGTACAGTGCCTTGCCATTGCAGGGACTCAAAGACAATTTATTAAATGTATGATTTGATAAATGAATAAGCTCAATGTTGACTTTCAAGGATTTGGATCAAGTTTCACTCTTAATGTTCCATTTAACTATTTAACCTAAAATTCTTCAAAAGGTGAAATTTTAAAATGCAGCCTTAAGATGTAACTATCACCAGAGTGATAGTTTGATAATCATCTTCAACCCATGTATATGTGTATATATATGGATATATATTATAATATAACTGGTGTACATTTTCCATTCATAAACTCTGCTTGAACATAAATATTTATATGGTGCTATTTTTATTTTTTAAAACTACTTTTTAGATATTAACTTGGGTTGGTAGCAGTGCTTTGGTGCTAGTGTTAACAGTTCAAGCATTTGATTTTAAATTAACCAAGTAGGTCACATAATTCAGTTTTACTTGTTTATATGTAATTGAAAGCATGTGTACATTTCATTGGGATCTTCTGAATATTTGCATTTAATATGAAGTTTTTCCCTTCCCCCAAATAAAATAAATTCTCCAAAATAAAATAATTGGCATGATTAACTTTTGCAAAAATTAAAAAGTAGATTAAGAAAAGCCTAATGAACTTAATAGATTAAGAAAAAGCTTAATGTAAAATTCAAGTGTGTGTGTGTGTTAGTTGCTCAGTCACGTGCAACTCTTTGTGACCCCACGGACTGTAGCCCACCAGACTTCTCTGGGATTTTTTCCAGGCAAGAATACTGGAGTGGGCTGCCAATTCCTCCTCCAATGGATCTTCCCTACCCAGAGAGAGAACCCACATCTCCTATGTCTCTTTATTACAGGTGGATTCTTTACCCCTGAGCCATGAGGGAAGCCCAAAGTAGATGTACAGTTATTCAATAAATAAATACAAATATTTACTACATGGAAACTTCAGCCCCTCTTATAATGACAAAATAGTAATTTAAAAGATAATACTTTTGATGAAAACCTCTGTGAAGAGGTTAAGAGAAATATTGGGAATGGTATACTGAGATATATATGCTCACTGTTGATAGGAATATGGGTAATATTTCTTTTGATGAAATCACTAAAATAAGATTTTGAAGAATATTTATTAATATGAACTTTTAATACACAAGAGAATGTGCAAATTATATATATACACATATGATATCTCTATTTTCATATAGATAGAAAGCCAGATAAATAAGATACTAGATTGAAATGCACAATAATTTTAATGATGATTATCTGTGAATGCTAGGATTGGAAAAATTTTGCTCTCTCTTCTGTACTGTAATACAGAAAATATAGTACTTCTCTGTATTTTCTAGATGTTCAGCCATGTGTTATTTTATAATACATACATTACTTCAGATGTTCTACCATGTATTATTTTATCGTCAGAAAGAAATTATTGCAAAGAAGAAATGATAAGAATTGTATGCTCATGAATTAATCAGCAAAAATTCCAGGTGAGCTGGAAGGTAATTATGACTAACTTCATTTAGTGCTGCTTAAAATTGTTCAATTTTGAATTTTCAGAATTCTCAGTAGGTTATTTACCTGTAATCTCTTTCCCTATTTCCCAAAATACATCCCTGAGTATATTCCCAAGAGAGGATTTGGGACAGCAGATCAACATTGCTCAAAGTATAGGCTGCGTCATGTAACTAGGACTTTCTCAGTAAAATAGACTGCTACCTTTCTTAAAGATTATATTTAAAGAAATATTTCGCTGAATTTATTGTGTGGAAATTTCCAAAAGCAGCCACCAAAGTAGGTTATTTTCCCTTGGAGAATTAACTGTAAATTGTTAAAATTATGAACTTGAAAAGCAAAATGATCAAAGTGAAATATTTTATGTGTATCAGCTCAAGTAAACAAACTTTTAAAGATACACAGTGAACTACTTCTTTGTGTTTAAACTTTAAAACAACTTGCTCAAGGGAAACATTTGGGTTCAGTTTCCAAGCAGAGTTCATGGTACAGACCTGAGGACATTTTAGTGAACACCTCTGATACTGTTAATAATTTCAAGGGCAAAATGTTTCCTCATTCCCAATTACAGATCAGTTCAGACTGAGACCTAGTGTACTACCCATTTAATTAGAGCTTACAGAAAATATTTTAAGTGTTTCAAGTAGGGTTATTAATTTTTATACATATGACTCCAAGGTCTTAATTTTTTAAGCATTATTTTCTTCAACACTCAGTCTGAGTCTTCAGTAGTAGTAGAACTCTAATGATAAATTGCAAGATAAAAAGTAAATTATGAAGCACATCAGTGGAAAGTTACTGAAATAGAAAGACATTTCTTCCCTTTTATAGAGAATGACATTTGGAAAACAACCAGTGTCCTGTGAACTACAAGCAACAAATTGTAGGTTTCTATGGATACAATCATCTCAATAAACAACAACAAAAGAATAATAAAATAGCATGTAATTTACAAAATAAGGCCAGAGAACAAATTGGACTCACATTCAATATCATTTTTATTTTTTCATGTGTATTATAGAGACATTGTTCTCTGAAAATTAAGAGTTTTGGTATGTTTTACTAATCATAATTTTTACAAGTATTTTTTCCTCCAAGGTTAATTTCAAAAATATCAGAGTGGTAAAATTTCAATGCATTTTGTCAACAGAAACTTTACATTAATCTTTAATGAGATCTTCAAAATGTTAATACTCTTAAACAAGAAAATGAGAATTACTCAAACGCCGAAGGCTGTACCATCACTCTGTTTGTAGTCTGCTGCCAGGACACGGCAAATACATTACTAAATGTCTTACATTATAATAAAATGAATGTGACATTTTAATTTCATGACTACTTTATAATATTGTTTTACATACTTCTTATACTCCTTACTAGATCATATTCTCTTTGGAAGAAGGAATCATCCTATCACTTATAGCTACATTATGTGTAAGCCAAAAACAGCTGTAAATGCACATTTATTAACCGACTATGATTGGTATTTATTATTTATGGTACACTTCTAAATTTTTCTAATAATATTTAAAAATGATTTATTTCGAGAGTCTGTCTATACTTGGCTAGTTGTGGTTGTTCAGTCACAAAGTCATGTCCAACTTTGTGCAACCCCACAGACTGCAGCACACCAGGCCTCCCTGTCCTTCACTATCTCCTGGAATTTGCTCAAATTCATGTTCATTGAGTCTGTGATGATATCTAACCATCTCATCCTCTGTCATCCCCTTTTCCTTTTTGCCGTCAATCTTTCCCAGCATTAAGGTCTTTTCCAGTGAGTTGGCTCTTTGCATCAGGTGGCCAAAGTATTGGAGCTTCAGCTTCAGCATCAGTCCTCCCAGTGAATATTCAGGGTTGATTTTCTTCAGGATTGACTGATTTGATATCCTTGCTGTCCAAGGGACTCTCAAGTGTCTGTCTTCAGCACATTTCTAAAGCATCAATTCTTCAGCCCTCAGCCTTCTTTATGGTCCAACTCTCACATCCATACATGACTACTGGAAAAACCATAGCTTTGACTAGACAGACCTTTGTCAGTAAGGTGATGTCTCTGCTTTTTAATATGCTGTCTAGGTTTGTCACAGTTTTCCTTCCGAGTAAGCATCTTTAATTTCATGGCTGCAATCACCACCTGCAGTGACTTTGGAGTCCAAGAAAATAAAATCTGTCATCACTGACACTTTTTCCCTATTTGCCGTGAGGTGATGGGACCAGATGCCATGGTCCTAGTTTTGTTTTCTTTTTAAATGTCGAGTTTTAACCCAGCTGTTTCACTCTCCTCTTTCACCTTCATCAAGAGGCTCTTTAGTTCCTTTTTGCTTTCTGTCATTAGGGTGGTGTCATCTATATATCTGAGGTTATTGATATCTCTCCCTGCAATCTTGATTCCAGTTTGTGATTCATCCAGCCTGGCATTTTGTATGATGTACTCTGCATATAAATTAAATAAGCAGGGTGATAATATACAGCCTTGACATACTCCTTTCCCAATTTGGAACCAGTTTGTTGTTCCATGTCTGGTTGTAACTATTGCTTCTTGACCTTCATGCAGGTTTCTCAGGAGGCAGGTAAGTTGGTCTGGTATTCCCATCTCTAAGAATTTTCACAACAGTTTGTTGTGTGGAGACACAGTCAAAGGCTTTAGCATAGTTAATGAAGCAGAAGTAGATATTTTCCTGAAATTCCCTTGCTTTCTCTATGATCCAACGGATGTTGCAATTTGATCTCTGGTTCTTCTGCCTTTTATAAATCCAAAGTGTACACCTGGGAGTTCTTGATTCATGTACTGTTGAAGCCAAGTTTGAAAGATTTTGAGCATAACCTTACTTGCATGTAAAATGAGTGCAATTGTCCAGTAGTTTGAAATTCTGTGACATTGCCCTTCTTTGGGACTGGAATGAAAACTGAACTTTGCCAGTCCTGTGGCCATTGCTGGGTTTTCTAAACTTGCTGACATATTGAATACAACACTTTAATAGCATCATCTTTTAGGATTTTATATAACTAGCCTGGAATTCCATCACCTGCTAGCTTTGTTTGTAGTAATATTTCCTAAGGCATACTTGACTTCACAGTCCAGGATGTTTGGCTCTAAGTGAGTGATCACACCATCATGGTTATCCAGCTACAGATATAGAAAGTATTGACCTAAAAATTCTATACCGTACAAATGATTTCTGATTACCTTTCTACAGGCTTCACTCTAAAAAATGTCCAAATATGTGATTATCAGAGCAAAAGTGATGCCTGGATCAAATTGCAAAGACAGATAATGTGCTTATGAAGAAGTACTGAAAAGTGGTTAAGAGTTAAGACAAAGAAGCCGGATTCAAGTTCAAATTACTGACTAGCTATGAGATCCCTCAGCTTTAACTGAGGGTGATGAGTACCTGCTTCTTAGCATTATTGTGAATTAATCAGATAAGTAATACCACAAAATATGTTGTATAGTGTTTGGGATGTAGAATACCCTGCTGTTATGACTGCCATGTATCATTGCACGCCTGCTTAGTCATGTTTGACTCTTTGTAACCCTATGGACTGTAGCCTGCTAGACTCCTCTATCCATGGAATTTCCCAGCAAGAATACTGGAGTGGTTCTCCAGGGGATCTTCCCTGATCCAGGATTTGAACCTGCATCTCTTATGTCTCTTGCACTGGCCAGCAGATTCTTTACCAACTGCACTACCTGGGAAGCCCCACTGCCATGTAAAATTCAAACAAAGTTTTTTGATAAATTAATTAAATATTTATAATTTTAATCCTTTAAAATGCAGGAAAGTAGATTACTTTTGAAAAGTATACATATATTCTGACTAAAGCTATGTCAAAGCTATGGTGTTTCCAGAAGTCATGTATGGATGTAAGAGCTGGACAATAAAAAAGGTGGAGCATCGAAGAAATGATGCCTTCGAACTATGGTGTTGGAGAAGACTCTTGAGAGTCCCTTGGACAGCAAAGAGATCAAATCAGTCAATCCTAAAGGAAATCAACCCTGAATATTTATTGGAAGGACTGATGCTGAAGCTGAAGCTCCAATACTTTGGCCACCTGATGCGAAGAACTGACTCATTGGAAAAGACCCTGATGAGGGAAAGACTGAAGGCAGGAAAAGAAGGGGATGACAGAGGATGAGATAGCTGGATGGCATCACCGACTCAGTGGACATGAGTTTGAGCAGACTCCAGGAGATGGTGAAGGACAGAGAAGCCTGGCATGCTTCAGTCCATGGGGAAATAAATGGCAACCCACTCCATTAAGAGTACTGGAGTGGGTTGCCATTTATTTCTCTAGGGAATCTTCCCAACCCAGGGATCGAACACTGGTCTCCCTCACTGCAGGCAGACGCTTTACTGTCTGAGCCACCAGGAAAGCAACTTAAGGAAAGTCCTTTTATAAGAAAGTAACCATTGATTTACCTTTTAGGGAAATGTTAATTTTCATATTGGTCATGTTTTAAAAGTACAATTGTGATATATTTACTTTCAAATGATTAATTAAAATTTTAAAAACTTATATAGACATAATTCATATTTCCTCTAATTTTCCACATTGCTTGGACTCATTCTTTCAAAAACCTACTATTTGTGCTGAGTACATTAATTATAAAAAGTGATACAATTTTTTTACATTTTGGGTAGCTATTTTCCAGATTGCATTGAGCTGTCAATAGAAGCTCAATTTAAATCCAACAATATATTTTGACTCACTTGTGTCAAAGATTCAGGATCTAGTCACTTTCTTCACAGTATCTAATTAAATTCTGGTGATGAAAACTTCTGAGAAATTAAAGTAGAACATTTCTTTGGAAGAACCAAAATATGTAGACATTTGCCTTTTAATTTAGCTTGGCTTACTTTGGGAGATCAGTGAATTAAAAATCTTATCTGATTGACATAGAAGGCAGGCAACGCACCGAGAATAAATGACATGTGTATTCGGATCAGAGTTACTCTGACAGTGGTGATACAGATGGGAGTTACAAATGAAAGCAAGTCCTGATGCAATAATCTACAAGTCGTAGCAAATGAAATGCCATTCACGGTTTAAAAAGCAAGGCAGAGAGGTTTTGCCTTGAATGAATCTAAAATGAAAAGTGTTCTTCAATAGGGAGGTCCCTTAACAGTATAATTGATGACTTTAATATTGGGGAATATTGAGAAATTTTGGAGAAATGTTTTGGAGTTATATTGAATTTTATATTCTATATGAACATAACAATAAACTTTTTATTGCAGCATTTCTCAAAGTGTAATGAAACTCGTATCCGTCCAAGAGAATAATAGGAAACAACTGAGAACTTGTTAGACACGCAAATACTTGGTCCCAAGCCCAACTGAATGAGAAACAGTGGTGGGACCCAGTAACCTGTGTTGTAAGGTGCTTGCCAGAAGATTTTGTTGCACCATAAAGTTTAAAGATATCAACCATGAATATTCATTGGAAGGACTGATACTGAAGCTGAAGATCCAATACTTTGCCACCTAATGCAAAAAGCCAACTCATTGGAAAAGACCCTGATGCTCGGAAAGATGGAAAGCAAAAGAGGAAGGAGGCAGCAGAGGATGAGGTTCGGTAGCATCACCAACTCAATGGACATGAGTTTGAGCAAACTCCAGGTGATAGTGGAGGACAGGGGAGCCTGGAGTGCTGCACTCCATGGGATTGCAAAGAGCCAGACATGACTTAGTGACTGAGAGGCAAGAGAATTTGTTATAACAGGCAGAACGTATAATTTTAGAATTGATGCGTTTCAACTGCATTCATTGTATTAGCTTGCATCCACGTCTTATTCTTTCATTGACAGCCAGTAAGCCAAAAAGTGTTAAGCTTTAAAGCTATGAATCACATAACTTATCTAATTGCTTATTTGCATTGTAAATGATTAACACTCTGCAACTAGTTTTGCAAGGACCTGTCATTCAAGTTGGAATTACTGAGTCTATCAAATTTGTGGGCCTCATGCATTAAAGATACTATGCTTTTATCAGAGTAAACATTAGAGCTTTTATTTTTTTCACTTGAATACAGATTCATTATACCTCTTTCCTTGGTTCTCAGAGTCTGAAGAATGAAACAGAACATTGAATCTGGGGTAACATACCATTTTTGAAAATCTAGATTTGAACCTTGAAAAAATTATAAAAATCCTCTCATCTTGTTGTTTAGTCACTCAGTTGTGTCTGACTCTTTTGTGACCCCATGGACTGTTGCTCCCCAGTCTCCTCTGTCCATGGGATTCTCCAGGCAAGAATACTGGAGTGGGTGACTGTTTCCTCCTCCAGGGGATCTTCCTGACCCAGGGATTCAACTCACATCTCTGTATTTCCTGCATTGCAGGCAGAGTCTTTACTGCTGAGCCATTGGGTAAGCACCACCCCCCAACCCAAATCCTCTCATATCCTACTGATATCATTTTTTGAATAGTGCAAAAATGCAGGATGAATAATATTATGACAATTTCAAGGTAAATTACCTTTATCTCCCGATTTTACTTGGTTTCTACAACTACCCTAAGAAATGAAACAGACCATTCATTCATTTATTCTATTAATATTGATCGAGCACCTGTACTGTGTCACTCTTCTGAGGATATAGCAGGGGACAAAACAAAGGCTGGAGTTCATGGGAAAGATCTGGACTGAAGATACAGATTTGGAAGAGTCATCAATGTGATAATATAAAAAGACATAGAACTGGATGAGGTCCCCAGGGAATACTGTACCTAGACTAGAGCAAAAAAGTTCAAGTGAGCTCCAACTTTTAGAGATTAAGAAAAGGAATCAGATTGAGATGATGGGAAGAGAAACAAGAGAGGCTGAGTAAAGAAAGTGATCAGGTGAGTCAAACGTTGTCGAGGGCATTCAAGAAGATGAGGAGTTAAGTATAGACCACTAAATTAGGGGAAGCAGGGGTCACAGATTAGACAGCATGGAGCTTATTGGTGACCTTGAAAGATCAACTAGGCCAACAAAAATAAAATCACCATTGGAATGTGTTCATCAGATCATGGAAGAAATTGACATGTACAAAGTGCTATATTTAAAATTGATAACCAGAGAATTCTCTGGTTGTCCAGTGGTCAGGACTCTGGGCTTTCGTTGTCAAGAAGCTGGGTTGAGTCTTTGATCAGGGAAATAAGATCCCATAATCCAGTGGTACGTCCATAAATAAATAAATAAAAATGAGGAAACCAACAAGGACCCACTGCATGGCAGCACAGGGAACTGTGCTCAGTATTCTGAAATAACCTAAATGGGAAAAGAATTTGAAAAAGAAACTCCCGGTGGTGCAGTGGTAAAGAATCTGACTGTCAGTGCAGGAGACACAAGAGACATGGGTTTGATCCTTGAGTCAGGAAGACCTTCTGGAGAAGGAAATGGCAATAAATTCCAGTATTCTTGCCTGGAGAATTCCATAGACGGAGGAGCCTGGTGGGCTACAGTCCATTAGAGTCGCAAAGATTCGGACATGACTGAGGGACTAACACTATGGGAGACAGAAAACAGAAATGGCCAATATAAACAAGTCTTCTAGGCATTTTAATGTATAGAGGAGCAGAGAAATAGGGGTGGTGATGGGTGAGCAGGAGAGTTGTGAGGATTAAAGGGATTTAAAAGGAGAAATATTTCAGAATATTATATTCTTACTGGAATTATTCACTGGAGAGGGAAAATTGATGATGTAACAGAGAAGAGGTTTAAAGACTTATCTATATTTCTTTAAAGCTGTGTTCAAAATTTCTCATCATCTCTATGACAAACTCTAGGTCCATCCACGTCTCTACAAGTCCCAATTTCATTCCTTTTAATGGCTGAATAACACTCTGTTGTGTATTATGTACCACACTGTCTTTGTCCACTCATCTGTCCATGGATATTTGGTTGCTTTCATGTCCTGGCTATTGTAAACAGTGCTGCAATGAACACTGGGGTGCATGTGTCCTTCTGAATTATGGTTTTCTCAGAGTGTATGCCCAGTAGTGGGACTGCTGGGTCATATGATAGTTCTATTTTTTAGTTTCCTAATGAATTTCCATACTTTTCTCCATAGTGGCTGTATAGAGTGAAATAAGTCAGAAAGAGAAAAATGATATATTAATGCACATACATGGAATCTAGAAAAATGGTACAGATGAACCTGGGCAGGGCATAGAGATTGCAGGGCAGGGATAGAGATGCGGATGCAGAGAACAGAGGTGTAGACACGGAGGTGGGAGGAGGAGGGGTGAGTTGGGGATTGGGACTGACATATATACACCACCATGTGTGAAATAGCTAACTCATGGGAAGCTGCTTACATCACAGGGAGCTCAGCGCGGGGCTCTGTGCTGACCTAGAGGGTGGGATGGGGGTGGGGGGCGGTGGGAAGGTGGTCCAAGAGGGAAGGGATATGTGTACACAAATATCTGATTCACGTCATTGTACACTGCAAACGAACACAACATTATAAAGCAACTACACTCTCATAAAAAATGAAAATAAAAATTTCTCACTCTTTATGAATCTCTAATAAGGTTTGAAAATTGATATAATGCGTTTTCCCCCAAAGTGTATTAATTTCAAAATATATAAAACATCTAGGAGAGAACCACTGAAAGAAAAGAAGTGACAGAGGAGCTGTTTTACTCACATTTCTGCCTGAGAGCAGCATAAGGAGGGACTAAGCTTATGTGGAAAAGTCATTTTTTAAAGTTAAATTTTACTATCTTTATTGGGACACAATTTTCAGCTTATTTGCTCAATAGGAAATTTCTGGCAACTTAATTGGGATGATATCCTTCATACTCTATTAGTTTTAATTGCCACAGATGCTAACTGCCCAACTTTATATAGCAGTGATTACATAAAATGTGTTTTGATACAAACAAAAGAATTGATATCTTAAAATGCGATGATGCATAACTCAAAATTAAATTATTTAATTCAACAAATGACAATGAGTAATCTTGGTGATAGTGTAAAATTAAGAATAACTCTGATTTAGGTTTTAATGTTGTTCTCTTAAGCAGCTAACATTAACTTTGTGATCAGAAGAGCTCAACTGTACATCGTGCTTTATTTCCCACAGTTTATGAATTTTCTGTTTTCATGAGGTTTCATGTATACATGCTTGGGAGGGTAAGATAAAAAATTTGTCTTAAGGATCTGGAATTTGAACCTAGGCTTTCAGGTAAAGACACTACTTCAAAGAGCACACATTTGTATAATGTGTCAAAAGCCTAAACAGACAAGATCATTTGTATTCTGAAACTATTTTCACTTCCATTGGCAAGGATACCTGGGAATAATTTCCTAATTCACTTGATATAAATATTTTTGTTGTTGCTTAGTTGCTCAGTCGTGTTCAACACTTTGTGACCCCATGGACTGAAGCCCATCTGACTCCTCTATCCATGGGATTCTCCAGGCAAGAATCCTGGAGTAGGTTGACATTTCCTTCTCCAGGGGATCTTCCTGACCCAGGAACCAAGCCCACATCCCCTGCACTGCAGGCAGATTCTTTACCACTGAGCCATAAATATATTACACATTAATTATGTGGTTTCCTTAAGTTTAAGCAGTTTCCACAATGAATGGCGAAAAGATTCTGTATGTTCACACAGTGTCTGGGGTTAGGGGTGTCATCTAATAGTCCCATTCTAATTAAAATAATTCCATGATCCTACAGAAGACTTCCCCGGTGGCTCAGACTGTAAAGCATCTGCCTACAATGCAGGAACCCTGGGTTGGATCCCTGGGTTGGGAAAATCTCCTGGAGAAGGATATGGCAACCCACTCTAGTATTCTTGCCTGGAAATCCCATGGATGGAGGAACCTGGTAGGCTACAGTCCATGGGGTCGCAAAGAGTTGGACACGACTGAGCAACATTTACTTTACTTACAGAAGGAGTAGGGACAGAAAGACACTATTGCTCCCAAACTGACTACAGACATCGGAGTTTCTATAAAGAATACTCTTCCATATCTGCTTCTTAGTCCAAATTTAGAATGGTTAATACTATCAGAAGGGCTATGCAACACAGAATTTCACTTTTAGTTTTCATATTGGTGACATGAACACATTTTAGGATGATTTCTTTCAAAAGAAACACATATGAATATACTCATAACTGCACTCAGGTTGATTATAGATCATTTAATCTAGTCTTTAAAATTTAACTCCTTGCAGGCAAGGCTTCATAGTAATTCAGTTTTACACATTTCAAAAAGTTGAATTTCCTTTCATATTCTCTAGAATTAAAAATGTTCACTGCTTACGATATGTTGAAAGTGAAAGTTGCTCAGTCATGTCCGACTCTTTCCGACCCCATGGACTGTATAGTCCATGGAATTCTCCAGGCCAAAATACTGGAGTGGGCAGCCTTTCCCTTCTCCAGGGGATCTTCCCAACTCAGGGATCAAACCCAGGTCTCCCGCATTGCAGGCAGAGTCTTTACCAGCTGAGCCACAAGGGAAGCTCAAGAATACTGGAGTGAGTAGCCTATCCCTTCTTCAGTGGATCTTCCCAACCCAGGAATTTAACTGGGGTCTCCTGCATTGCAGGCAGATACTTTACCAACTAAGCTATCAGAGAAGCCCTATGATAGGTCAGCATATCAGTTGTCAATATAATCAATATAATGATCATTACAGTCAGGATTAATAAGTCAGGTAGGAAATTTTATTATTAAAGGAAGGTGTAGGATCACTTCAAAGTAAATCAGTTGGTGAAGAGATGATTTAAAGCCAAGTAGAGTATGTGCTGGCAGAATTTAAGAATCCCAGGGATGGGGGAGCCTGGTGGGCTGCCGTCTCTGGGGTCGCACAGAGTTGGACATGACTGAAACCACTTAGCAGCAGCAGCAAGAGTATGTGCTGGCAGAATTTAACTAACTTCAGAATTTTTGAAAGGAAAATATTTATGGAATCCAAATGCTTAAATATAATAGGTTGGCAAGTATTCATTATCTACTTGGAAAGATTTTGGTAGATCTCTATGATTGCCTTGGGAGGTGACCAGAAGTATTAATTACTAATGAGAATTAAATATATTGTACAATTTAAAATGATACAGGGATTTCAAGTAGTATCTTTTGTTATTGTTGTTCAGTCTCTCAGTCATGTCCTGACTCTTTGACAATGTGTATTTCAGTTCAGTTCAGTTGCTCAGTTGTGTCTGACTCCTTGTAACCCCATGAAGAGCAGCAGAAATCTAATTTGTCAAATTCGTGTTTATTGAGCTTTAAGCAAAAACATATAAAAGTTATTTTTAATCATAACATAATTTATTAGATTTATATGTAAAATAGGAAAAACTGGAACTACAACTGAAGGCTCAGAAAACTCTAGGGTTCTACATCTTTAATTAATGGAAAACTAATTTAAATACAATTATTCTTGCCTTGTAGCTCACATGATAAAGAATTTGCCTGCAATGCAGGACACCCAGGTTCAATCCCTGGGTTGGGAAGATCCCCTGGAGAAGGAAATGGCAACCCACTCCAGTATTCTTGGGAGAATCCCATGGACAGAGAAGCCTTGGTGGGCTACAATCCATGGGTTGCAATAATCGGACATGACTTAGAAACTTAAGTATACCACCATAGTATTGAGGAATGTTTGCCTGAGAAAAAGCAAAAGTGTTAGTCGCTCAGTCTTGTGTGACTCTTTGTGACTTCATGAACTGTAGCCTGCCAGGCTCTTCTGTCCCTGGAACTCTCCAGGCAAGAATACTGTAGTGAGTCTCCATTCCCTTCTCCAGGGGATCTTCCCGACCCAGGAACTGAACCTGGGTCCTGCACTGCAGGTGGTTTCTTTACTCTCTGAGTCACCAGGGAAGCCCAGCACCCCTCTTAAATGATTTCTTTTTTTTAAGTCTTGCGTGAACACTAATTTTAAAGCTCAGAAACACATCAAATCTATCTTACTAAAATAGTAAACTTTCTGTTTACTCCAAATTAGATTGAATCTGGCTAATTATATCAGAATTATTATAGAAAGGTTTTCTTGGGCTTCTTAAAAAGTCAGTTTTATAGTTTTCAATATCATTAAGTTAGCAAAAAAATGAAAATCTGAAAGTCTCCTTTAAAACTATGGCTCCCATAAACATTTGCAGGCTGAAACATAAATATGGAGTCTTATACCACTTATAACAAATGAGAACCATCTTGAAAGAACCATCATAAAGCCAAAATAACTTAGAATATTTCAAGAATTCCTTCCTACTTCTCAAAATAATCTGTAACTACTTCCAAAACCTTAAAAAACAGTGACTAGCCTTAGCAAAGAGAAGTAAAATGTTCACTTAGGACAACCGCAGAATGTTCCAAGTTCTCATAATTATTCACTAATCTACTATGTTAAAAAGTAAAAAAAAGAAAAAGTACCACCTCACTTTTGCATGAATTTTGGATAACTGAGTCCAAATGAGAATTTAAAGAGGAACAAAGGCAAGGAAAAGCCCCTAGAAAAAACTCTCAGATCTTTCACATTGCATTCATTTTTTTGTTATATATTATCTTTCATATCTAATACAATATCCACTTCTTTGAATTCTTAAAGCTCTACAATTTTCTAGACACACGCAATAAATTAAAATTGATCCTGCCTGCTGATAGATTGATGCTATGCATCTCATAATTTTAAATTGAAGAGCAGTGAGCCAGAATCCATAAGTCAATTCAACTCAGCATACCATTATTAATTAACGTTTAATGAATACCCTCGGGTGTCTGCAGTAGCATTTGAAGTCAGTAAACCAGTTGCTGTTTGGGGGCATGTAGTCTAAATCATATATAATTACCAACCTAAATCTGGCTAAACTCTGAATACAGATTGGCAGATCGATGGGTATACTGTTAAACTAGAGGGAAGGTTCCAAAAAAAAAAGAAAGAAAGAAAGAAAGAAAGAAAAATGAGAAAATAGTATTTTTTCAAATATAATGTATGAAAGTCACCAAAGAGGTAATAGATATATGCTATATATCCTGATCTTTTGTGTGGTAGGTGGGGTATCAGAGCAAGAGAATAAAATGAATGGACAGATACACATCTCTTTATACATATACATCAAGACAGAAAAAGAAAAGGGATATAAAGCCAGTTATTTACTGAAGAAGAAAGTTTCATAGTTGAAAGCAAGACTAAATCAAGGTCACTGAGTTTCTCTTCAGTGTTAGGAGAAGGCAATGGCACCCCACTCCAATACTCTTGCCTGGAGAATCCCACGGATGGAGGAGCCTGGTAGGCTGCAGTCCATGGGGTCTCGAAGAGTCAGACACGACTGAGAGACTTCACTTTCACTTTTCACTTTCCTGCATTGGTGAAGGAAATGGCAACCCACTCCAGTGTTCCTGCCTGGAGAATCCCAGGGATGAGGGAGCCTGGTGGATTGCCATCTATGGGGTTGCACAGAGTCGGACATGACTGAAGTGACTTAGCAGCAGCAGCAGAGTTCATTAACACTTCAAAGTTAGCAAATTCCATATTCTAGATAATGGAAAAATCTGACCCTTTTCAGAAGATGTGAAGAAAGTAAGCGAGAACTAGCTATGAGAGTTGTTGAAAGATCTTTCTTGAATAACATAATAGAAGATTAGAGACTTACATGACTCCATTCACTGAACATTATCATTTATTACTCTTTAATATGCATGTAGGGGCTTCCCAGTTGGTGCTAGTGGTAAAGAACCTGTCTGCCAATGCAGGAGACTTATGAGACATGGGTTCAATCCCTGGGTTGGTCAGATCCCCTGGAGGAGGGCATGGTGACAGTTTTCCTGCCTGAAAAACCCCATGGACAAAGGAGCCTGGCAGGCTACAGTCCATAGGGTCACAAAGACTTGGACACAACAGAAGCAACCTAGCACACATTCGTGCGTGCACAATATGCATACAAGCTTGACCTAGAGTATATTGAAACCCACCATGAAGACTTCTTTACGGTTTACAACATATTTAAAAGGAATAAATGAGAAAAAATGGGGAAATTATTCAGTACCCAAATTATCATTAGAGGCCAGCAGAGAACAACCATACACGAGACATGGTGGAATAACTTACCGACTATTGTGTAAGTGATCCACCACCCAAGCCGAAGTTACCATGTGAATCCAAGTTACAAAGTTATTTTGTTGATGATTCGTTTGTTTGCCCTTTAAAAAATTTTTAACTAGTTGAAGTACAATATTGTGGTTATTTTCACATGTACAGCTTCATCTTCTTTTCCATTACAGATTATTACAAGATACCGAAAATAATTCCCTGTACTATATGGTAAATTCTTGTTGCTTATTGGTTTGTTTGCCTTTTTATCTATAGTTTCTCAGCCTAATAACAGGTTATTATTTTGTAATCTAGAATAAGAATTTGGACAGGGGAGCCTGGTGGGCTGCCATCTATGGGCTCGTGCAGAGTCAGACACGACTGAAGCGACTTAGCAGCAGTAGCAGCAGCAGTCTCTGTGGCTAAAGGGAGTACTTCTAACAATTAAATATAACTATTGGTACTTTTCACACATTGTCTCATTTAATCAATAAAAGTAACCTGTGAGGTAAGAATTACTATGTCTCTTTTACAGATGATAAAAAATGAGCATCAGAGAGGTTTTGTTCATTTACCAGCTGCTAATAAATAGAGCTGGGGTTTGAACTGCTTTCAGTTTAGCTCCAAAAGCCAATTTTCTTTTCCTATTATTCTTGATTTCTTCAGAATCATGCTATGCTCTTTCAGAAATCACCTTGTCCTCTCTGCATAGTATCTCCTTCCTCTTTTCTTCATTAGAACAATGAGAGATCTTACCCAAAGGAGAAACCCTGCTGCCTTTCCAAATAAAGTTGATTCCTCACTCCCTGACTTCCACAGCACTCCAAATGTATCTACTGGAGAAGGAAATGGCAACCCACTCCAGTACTCTTGCCAGGAAAATCCCACTGATGGAGGAGCATGGTAGGTTACAGTCCATGGGGTCGAAAAGAGTTGGACATGACTGAGCGACTTCACTTTCTTTCTTTCTGGCATAGTACATGTAACATTTTGTTATTAAAGTTGAATGGCATCACACAAACATTTGACTTAACTGAATTAAAAGTCTGTGTTTACTATTAATTTTTAAAGAAAATATTACTCTTGGTGGTAAAAATTTTCAAGTATCAGGGCAGGCTCCATTAAGAGATGATGTGCCAGATATTGTCTATGAGTCCCTTCAGATACACTCTGCACTTTTCCATCCAGACTTCTGCCCAGAGAGACTAACTTGCATGGATAATAGAACTAGGTTCCAATCCTTATAGTTTTCCCATTGGATTAGGCCAAAATAAAGAGCTAACTCAATGCAACCCCAGAGCTAAGGAATCAGGGAGATAAATACTCTGATCTCACACTTCTATCTCACCTCCAATCTGTCTCCTGCCATGGCTGCCTGTTGGCCAAAACTGATACTGCCATCTTTTTCCAGGCTCACTATTTGCAAATAACTACTCCATGATTGGAAGATTCCTGAGATAAACGAGAAGCAGCTAAGCATCACTTTTTGGATAAGTTCATCATCAGCAACAGGACATGACATGGCAAGCACCAAATTACTTAAGGCCATTGACACAAAGATGATTGTCACAATTGTTCGGAAGTAGTATGCCTTCGAATAGGAGAAATTAAAAAAGTATATGACTCTCCACTTTCTGTTCCCAATAAAAGCAGGGGCATTGTGGGCAAATACAATGATTACACATATACAAATGCATACATACACTCATATATACGCTGGCTCACACAAAGGCACTTTTGCTGGTAACCTTGTATCAGGCAGGAATTCATTTGCACATAAGCTTATAATGAAGAGAAAATATATAATATTAAAATCATTCAGGGAATCAATTTCAACGAGTGTGTAGAAGTGCAAGATTTTTGATAACTATGAAGATAATATTTCTTTTCATTTAATTCATCTGGACAGATCTACTTAGGTTTCATAAAGGGATTCATGTGGGTAAAATATATTGAACATTTAAATATATGCATAATTTTAAATAAAATAAACAGATTTATTTGGCTATCCATGTTTGAGTTGACATGGGAATTCCAAACGCTAACTTGGCCACAGCGGGGCTATTACTTTTTCTTAGAATCTGAGAACATATTAACACTAGGAATATATTAACAACTGCAAAGAAGAAAGGTGGTAAAATGAAAATCCAATTCAGAGGTTCAGAGTTCGGTCAAGACTGAATCATTATTCCACTGAAAGATGTCTGAGCAAGCAAAATGTCATGCAAATCATATTTAATTTTCATTTTGCGTCTACGATTTAGATTTAGTAATCAGAAGATTTAATAATCAGTTAGTTCCTTGCATATTCAGTCTCCTTTTTCACCCATATGTACCTTCCTGCCAGGATTTTAACTTTCTCCTTTAGTCAAAATAGAAATAATAATAATATCTTTCTGATTTATCAAGAATAGCAGAAACTGGTAGGTGAGAGACTCTTCCTTGACTAGGATCCCTATTTAAATATAGAAAACATAAATTTCATATAACTCAGCCACATCTCTTTTATCCTGCCCCTCATGAAATTTTGGCAGTGAATCAGTCTATTATCATCATCTTCCAATGATGTTGAGAACTTTACTGTCCAATATTATGCACTAAAAAGTTCCAAATGCTACCAATGACGAAACTTTGGGATCTATTGTTTAGTTACATGAAATATGGGGTCAGTATGGTGATGTTTTTTCTACAATTTTCCATAAATTTTTTCAGTTTTCTGCTTATGTTAGTTTGTACAGCAAAAATTTTAATGGTACAAAATTCAAGGAGCATCAAAGTACATAGTAATCAACATAAAACACTTCACAGAAACAAATTAATATTTTAAAAACCCATCATGAATGAAATATCAAAATAAAGACACCATCACTATTACTGATTTTTCCTTTTGCCTTAGGTTCCAATATCAGTATTATTGATCCTAGCCCAATTAGTTTGAATGTTATCAATCCCAACTATTACCTTATTTCTAAACTCCCATTTCTGCTAACCGAGCATACTCCCTGCCTTCCATATGACAAACCCTTTATTTGACTCTGAGAATCAGCAGAGAGAGATATAATCAGCTTTGTTATAAAAATGATGGGCTTCCCAACTGGCTCAGATGGTAAAGAACCTGTCTGCAATGCAGGAGACACAGGAGACGGAGGTTCAGTTCCTGGGTCAGGAAGAACCCTGGAAGAAAGGAATGGCCATCCACTCCAGTATTCTTGTCTGGAGAATTCCATGGACAGAAGAGCCTGGTGGGCTACCATTCATGGGGTTGCAAAGAGTCAGACATGGCTGAGTGACTAACACTTATGTAAATGATAAGCTTTAGTATGCTGGAAAAATCTATAATATGCACCTTGTGTGCTGGTAGCAGTTACCATCATTCTGAAATGTTTGTGATAGGTTTTCACTGTCTTTCTTCTGGAAGAAGACTGAAAAAGCAAGACAATTCCTGCATAGTCTGTCTTTATTGTAAACTCCTGCATACAATACAGTTCCTGGGCTAAACAATGTCTTTGGCCTCTAGCACCAGGTTAAATACAGCTTAGCAGTAACCTTGGTGTCAAGATGAAATGAGCCGATGGCCTTATTTCAGCTCCTTCTTGGCAGATGTCCAGTGTGCTAATTGGCACCCAGGTGACAGCATCATGACACCAACCAAGGTGAACTGAATGTGTAAAGTAACCCATGGATACAATTGTAGGTCATCTACAAACTTGAAATCAGACATACGAAGTTTTATTTTTGCTTCACTAAATGTAAGGGGAAAACTGACTGCTTTCTGACAATCCTGCTAGCATTATAATTTTAAGCAGAAGATTCTTTATATGTATTGAGGATAAGGTACAATGATGAGCTTATGATCCAAGGAAGATTGATGCTCAGTGCAAACCAAAGGCAAAGGGAAGCATCTCTTCACACAGAACACATCTCAGGACTCTTCACTTACTTTCTTAATATTTTACATCAGATTTACTGTATAAAAAGCACAGAGTTGTTTAATACAGTGGAAGAAAGAACTGGAACAAAACAGGGCAGGGCAGATAAAGGAATAATAGAGAAAGGAGATAAACAGTGTGAATACAGATATAATACCCAAGTCCATTATCTCACACACACACCATTATCACAATTTTTTTAAAGAAATTCTAAGCAACAGATGATGTTGTCTGTAAATATAAGAGGATTTGAATAAAATTTCTTCTACTTCTACTCAGTGTGTCTAGCTTAGTGACTGGTCCATGTGAAGTGAAAAGACACTGATTAACAAATCACCACCCTTTTTTCTCCCTTTTTCTAGAGGTAAAACTAATGATAACATTTTCCAATGTTATGGAAATGCTTCCTTTCTTAGAATTGTGACCATATGTCTACCTCCAAACCCAAAACGTCTCTAATATCTTTCCCTAGTGGAAGAAAAATACAATTATAATTCAAACTTCTTCTGAACATGTTCAGTTCAGTTCAGTCGCTCAGTCGTGTCCGACTCTTTGTGACCCCATGAATCACAGCACGCCAGGCCTCCCTGTCCATCACCAACTCCCGGAGTTCACTCAGACTCATGTCCATTGAGTCGGTGATTCCATCCAACCATCTCATCCTCTGTCATCCCATTCTCCTCCTGCACCCAATCCCTCCCAGCATCAGAGTCTTTTCCAATGAGTCAACTCTTCGCATCAGGTGGCCAAAGTACTGGAGCCTCAGCTTTAGCATCATTCCTTCCAAAGAAATCCCAGGGTTGATCTCCTTCACAATGGACTGGTTGGATCTCCTTGCAGTCCAAGGGATTCTCAAGAGTCTTCTCCAACACCACAGTTCAAATGCATCAATTCTTCGGTGCTCAGCCTTCTTCACAGTCCAACTCTCACATCCATACATGACCACTGGAAAAACCATAGCCTTGACTAGACGGACCTTTGTTGGCAAAGTAATGTCTCTGCTTTTCAGCATGTTATCTAGTTTGGTCATAACTTTTCTTCCAAGAAGTAAGCATCTTTTAATTGCATGGCTGCAGTCACCATCTGCAGTGATTTTGGAGCCCAAAAAAATAAAGTCTGACACTGTTTCCACTGTTTCCCCATCTATTTCCCATGAAGTGATGAGACCAGATGCCATGATCTTTGTTTTCTGAATGTTGAGCTTTAAGCCAACTTTTTCACTCTCCTCTTTCACTTTCATCAAGAGGCTTTTGAGTTCCTCTTCACTTTCTGCCATAAGGGTGGTGTCATCTGCATATCTAAGGTTATTGATATTTCTCCCAGCAATCTTGATTCCAGCTTGTGCTTCTTCCAGCCCAGATTACAATAAATTAAAAACTCAAGCAACCAATTTTGACAAATTCTCTGTCCCCAACCTCTGACCATAATTTTAGATTCTATTCTCTAATTAAAGGCAATAATTTTTAAAATTATTTATTTTAATTAGAAGATAATTACTTTACAATATTATGATGATTTTTGCCATTCATCAACATGAGTTGGCCATAAGCATACGTGTGTCTCCCATCCTGAATCCTCTCTCCATCCTATCCCTCTCTGTGGTCACAGAGCACTGGCTTTGGATGCCCTGATTCATGCATCAAACTCTCATCTGGCCATCTGTTTTACATATGGCAATGTATATATTTCAATGATATTCACTCAAATCACCCCACTAAAGGCAATAAATAAGCATTTGTAATTTGTGTTTTTACCAGTCTATTTGTAAAGCCTTGTGATATGAAAAGGAGCACTCACCAACAAAGTGTTTTTGTTTCTAAACTTCAATTCAGCAGATATCTAATAATATGGTGACAAGAGCACTTTTAGTAGTTTAGCTCCACAGAACCATTATTCTATTCAGGGAACAGGCACTTAAGCCACTGAAACAAAACACTCATATGTACTTATTTGCTTTCTTCCCGATTATTTCATGCAGTCAGAAAATAAATCATACAAATGTTGACTTAAAAAAAGAATCACAACCTAAAAGTTGAGTTATGCTTTATTTAGTGAGAATTTTTAGAACTTCAAGCCTGGGAGACACCATCTGAAATAACCCAGAGAGAACCGTTTTGAGGAGGCAGTGGGGAGGGGTTAGCTTATACTGAAATTTGCAACAAGGAGTAGATAGTCTGAACATCAAAACATTATGATGTAAGCTGGTGCTCTGGGACAAGCCAGAGGGATGGGGTGGGGAGGGAAGTGGGTGGGTGGGTTCAGGATGGGGGGACACAGGTGTGCCCGTGGTCAATTCATGTCGCTGTATGGCAAAAACCACTACAATATTGTAAAGTAGTTATCCTCTGATTAAAATCAATTAATCAAAAAAGGATAATTGTTAATTAAGGAAACCAGATATCTCAAATTAAGAAATTTAGTGCTTTTCTATGTATGCAAGATGCAACAATCTGATGTTCAACCAGAAATCACTGAAATCATTCCTTTCATGTGCATCTCAGCTGTCTGGGGCCAGCATCCTGAGATTTGATTTTTCACATCCTTAGTTCCTCCCTCACCGTAGGTAGTGGCAGCAGCTCACTGTGGCAGCTCACCGGCTGCCACATAGCAGGCACTATTCTTCCTGGGCTCAGAAATTCATATTTGGAGGGCCGGAATCCCTAAGGGCTGTGACATCGTTGTTTATTGATATGGCAGGATATACTCCATTTCACACAAAAGTAATGTGACTCTTCAGTATTTAATTTTTAGACACCAGTTAGGCAATAGAAACATTCCATTCATAGGTCTAAGTGGAGGTAAACTGTTTTCAATAGCTTTGAATGTGGCACATTCTCAAATATGTTATAATCATATGGCATTAGAAAGCAGTACTGATATAAACAACAATTTGGATCTTTTCCAATTTTATTCAGCAGCATTTCTCAAAGGACATTCTGGAGAAAATAGATTTCACAGTCTAGTTTTATACTCAATATTTTGTAATAACCAATAAGGGAAAAGGACCTGAAAAAATACATAGGTGTATATATATATTTTATAGCTGAATCACTATGCTGTACACCTAAAACTAACACAACATTGTAAATCAACTATGCCTTAGTTGATTTAAAATATAAAGTACCATTGACAGAAAAAAAAAATTATCCAGGATCAAATCCATCTGAGAAACTACAGGTTACACTAAGGTAAATAGAGTTAATTTCTGCAGGATTTCCCAGAACCTCAATATTTAAAAATGTTTTACAAAAATGCCAAGAAAAGATGATATGCAGATGATACCTCACATCTTGATATTTGAGGATATGGCCACAAATTTGTATTTTTAAAAAAGCTCCTAGAGTAATTTTGATGTTTTAAAAACCCTATGTTTTTGTTTGTTTGCTTTTGTTTTGTTTGGTTTTAGTTTTTCAGGAATACTTCAAACTGTCAGCAGTTTTAAGTCTTGAGGTGGTACTTCACATTACAAACAGTGGAAGTTTTCAAATATATCTCTCTATAGAGTTAACTTAGTAAAATTTTTACACTTATTGAACTATATTCTGGAAGGAGAACACCAAAATATTATGGCTATCCAGCACAAGAATCCTGAGGTGAACCAACTATAAGATTTTTAATAAGAACCAAAACTAAAAGCTCATTTTTAAGTTGTAATAGCCTAGCTTCAGTAAAATCAAACGTAGTATATATATCAGTGCTTTTAGCATTGCCATAGGTCCAGCATATATCAGAAGAATTTTAGATTTTAGATGCTTTTGACCAAAGATCAAAATATTCAGTTAACTAGAAAAATTCTTTGACCTTGCTCTCCTCTCTTACATGCAATCTAGAAGTATACAAAGTTTCTCATTTAAGAAAAAGTTAAACATAGTGTTTTTGATATTTTCAATAAATTCAAAAGAGAAATATTTTTCAGTGTACTTTCAGTTACATCCTCAGTTGATTATTTTTAAATCATACATGAAAATACCCTGTTTACTAGAGACAAAACAAAAAAAACACAACAAAAACTGAGGTGTGGGACAGAACAATTAAACCTTTCACCAAAGTGCGGGTCAGTTTCAACTAGAAACTTTTATGTTTTCATCAAATTTCAAAACTCTGGTCACATCTGATTAATATTTTGTTCCAGACAGGATTGATCTGCTTTTTAAAGTAGATCTGTGACTCAAGCCAAGGGGAACATGTTACAAACAAGGGCAACCTATGATTACCAGACCATGATTACCAGACCATGGATGTTTTATTTTCTGCTCTCAGCCAACCTTAAAAACGAGTGGCCAGTTAAAAGCTGAAAGGTTATTTGAGACAGAGAACTGTGATGTTGTATCAACCTACATTGGAATGTACAAGTATAAAGACACTAGATCCCCTCAATGTGATCATTTGGAAACCAAACTTCCTGGGAAAGAAAATATCATAATCTCTAAATTAGATGGACCAGTAGGCTTCATTTGTTAACTCTGTGTGCTGCCTGGGTTAATAGAGACTTTAAAATCTTCAAGAGTCTCCACCACAATGGAAGTGTTACACATTAAATATACCCTGAAGAGTATGATGCAGTCAACATAACCCAAATGCCATATATAGTTTGGTAAACAAAGAGTATTGTTGCCTGGAGAATCCCATGGACAGAGGAGCCTGGTGGGCTACAGTCCATGGGGTTGCAAAGAGTCAGACACGGCTGAAGCGACTACACAGACACGCACAGAGAGACTGCCAACAGAATGAACCATCTCTTACGATCAGTAAATCTACAATAAATATTTACTCTCTGTTTGGCAAACAAATAACTTCTTGGCTGCTAACTGAGATTCTTGAAGGAGCAGGAGTACAATAAAGTTGCTAATGCAACTACTGTATTATTTGGCTTAATTACTTTCCCATGAAAGTTTTCAAGTTACTTGCTGAGTAAATAAAACGTGCTTTTCAAGGAGGCAAACTATCACCTAGCAAACATTATCAATCCTATAATATAATGTCTTCTGCCTAGGATTCTAAAACAGCAGGTAAAAATCTGTTCACCCATCAAATGGTCTGCCGAGTCTGCTCCATCTAGTCTGCTATGTGACAGGTAATCGAAATGTAAGAAAGATTTCTTACAGTTTCAAGGTTCTTTTCAGTTATTTTTTGCTCTATGATTTCCCATAATGGATCCTGACAAGAAACAAACCATTACAACTTTCTATTTCTCCTCTTTCAATATGAAGGAATGAAGTTAAATTGAAGAGAGATCTCCGTAACATAAATAATTGCCTTTGATGATGGGCAACTCAGGTTGGTAAATCATTTATTTTTCTTATTTTTTCTGACATATTTCTAGAACCCAAAACAAATGAGAAAATATGACTAACCTAGAAGAAGTTAAGTAATCGGTCTTGGAAAGATTTCTTCAACCAAGAGAAAAACAAGGTGACTGCACTTCATATGTTAAAGCTGCCATGAAAGTGAGAGCTGCTCAGTCGTGTCTGACTCTTTGTGACACCATGGACTATACAGTCCATGGAATTCTCCAGGCCAGAAAACTGGAGTGTGTAGTCGTTCCCTTCTTCAGGGGATCTTCCCAACTCAGGGATCGAACCAGGGTCTCTTGCATTGGAAGCGGATTCTTTACCAGCTGAGCCACCAGGGAAGCCCATAACATATTAAGATATGTATAAATAGTAAAAGGTTAACTTTGCCTTTAAGAATGAAGGTCACTGTCGGCACTGAGAGGTCATATGGTGAGTGTAATCAAAAGGGAAAAGTCATATTTATTGTACACCAACTATATGCCAGCCAAAGCACTGTGTTTGGCATTTTTACACATTTTACTGTATTTAATTCTCCCAATAATTCTGCAATAAAGGTTTTATAATGTCTATTATACAGATGAGATTGAAGTTCAGAAACATTGAGTACCTTTTTGACATCCAAGAGTCACTTGTTACTGGGAAAAGTACTTATGTTCACTATGCTCAGCTGGCACAAAATAGTCTTACCTAAAACAGTCTGACCATAAAATACACTTGCTTGAATAATACCACCAAAATTGTCCTTAGATAATTTGATAGGAGATGACTGTTTAAGTTATCATGATTTTGTATCAACAAAACATGATGTTGCAGAAGTTTAGAATGATGTAAGAATACTCTTCTTCCTACTGGGAGCAAAATTGACTCTATTTTCTCTAGATTAGCAACATCTTTCCTTTGAGTACACCCCAGAAGATAAACAACATTTCTAAGGCCTGAAGGCTTAACCTTGAAAATTAAAAATGTACTCATAGGTGAAATTTTTTTTTTTTTGCCAAATGTGGTTAGAAAAAGAATAAAGGAGAAAGAAAAGAGACATGACAGATAGAACCTTGAGGACAGTTGTATGCCATACAGAAGAGAGTGATTTTAGAGTATTTATTCTGCAGTTTATGGATGAGGACAACTTTATATTTATATATATATAAAGAAATACCTATATAGGATGTAGAATTTTCATAAGCTTGGCATAATAAATAATATATAAGAGAGTTTCTTCACTAGCTTCCCTTGGTGTCTTGGGTAACCAATGTTCTCCATTTCCCTCTATAAAACAGATTCATTTTTCCTCACAGGACTTGAATAAGTTTTGTGGCTGGCTTCCTTCTTGTAGATCTGTCTAATTCTGCTTCCATCAGCTGGGTAAATTGTGTTTCTTGCAAGTCAGACTTGTTGCAAATGCCAGGGAAAAGTTATTCAGTCAGGAAACTTGCATAACTTGCTATAGCATTTCATAAATTTATTTGACCTAAAAACATTTACTTCACTCTAATACTTACAGAAAAATGGTCTGATGTACTCCGTTTCATAAATATTACTGTGTAGTATATGTAACCTGAAGCGATCAAACATGGAGGCAAAAAACAAAGAGAGGTGGTCCTATGAAAATGAGTTTAAGGATTTGTTGTATAAGACTGACATAAAGTCATTATTAAGTTAGATGTGATGGACGTGAGTCTGAGTGAACTCCGGGAGTTGGTGATGGACAGGGAGGCCTGGCGTGCTGCCATTCATGGGGTCGCAAAGAGTTGGACACGACTGAGCAACTGAACTGAACTGAACTGAGCAATACCAAAGTAATAATTGGTTTTTTCTTAAAAAAAATCACACCTCAATATATTGACCTGACTTTAAAAACAAATCATAGAAATCTAGGAAGATTCTGAGCTTATATTACTTTGTAAAGAAACTGAACATGAAAATTGCAAGTGCTAAATTTTGCAAGTGATGAAAAGACAAGAAGAAAACCAGTCATTATGTTCCTATTCAAAGAGCCCAGTCTCACATCAAAATTGGGAACTGCATATACACTTAAATGTTTTAAATTGATACAATCGTGTATGTCCTGTTTCACAGTTCCCTACTTTAGCCAACATTTTCAGTGGATTAATTAACTGAACATCTTCTACTCCAAACATAGTGGTAAAGAGAGTTTCAACTGTATGGCCATGATACTCTACAAATTTATCTTACAGATACCCGCTCTTCTTTCTAAAGGAAGCTGTCCTTTTCTATTGCAAGAGAAAATCAGCAGTGTAGAGTTCAAGCATGAGTGGAATTTGGAAGACTGATTTTGTTCAATGGAAAGGCATCAGGTCTGGAAGCCCGCGCTCAGCATTTCTGGGACCCCAGCAGAATCTCGTGACCCTGTGGTGCCAGGAACACTCTTTCTTCTGTATGAAGAAAGTTTTGGTATTAAAAGTGATCTGCAGGATAAGACAACTTTAAATTCCTCGTATTACTTAGCTTTGCATATAAATGAATATTAATTGCATTTGCTGCATACTTTATTCCTTCTCAGACTCAGCCAAAATGATCGGCCAATCCATCCTGAATAGTTAAGAGAAGAAAATATGCTGATAGGAAGGATGCATTTGATATTGTGTGTGTTAGTCACTCAGTCGTGTCCAACTCTGCGACCCCATGGCCTACTTTAGCCCACCAGGCTCCTCTGTCCATGGAATTCTCCAGGCAAGAATACTGGAGTGGGTTGCCATTTCCTCCTCCAGGGATCTTCCTGACCCAGGGATCGAATCGGGTCTCCTGCACTGCAGGTAGATTCTTTACTGTCTGATTCTTTCCCACCAGGGAAGCCCCATGTGATATTGAAAGTGAAGTTGCTCAGTCATGTCCAACTCTTTGCGACCCCATGGACTGTAGCCTACCAGGCTTCTCAGTCCATGGGATTTTCCAGGCAAGAGTACTGGAGTGGGTTACCATTCCCTTCTCCAGGGGATCTTCCCTACCCAGGGATTGAACCCAGGTCTCCTGCATTGTAGGCAGACACTTTACCCTCTAAGCCACCAGGGAAGCCCTCATGTGATATTGAGAACATGTAAATATATAGATTAGCAGGTGGACATTGTCAAACAGCTGTTAGAAATAGCTAGACTATGTTTTTTTGTTCAATAATTTCTGTGTTTGCTCCAATTTTGCTTTGCACCACAGGCTGGACGCATAAGCACTTTAAAGCACACATTCTTTTTGTTCTTCTGGTTTCTTTATCATGTTAGCCATTTTAATGTTGCAGAACTTAGTAGACATTGCTCCATTGATAATTTTATAATCTTCATTATTCTGTGAATATCTTTATCATGTGAGGCTTGTTACAGTTTAAAAATATTATCTTAATGGATATGGACTACTTTAAATAGTATTATATATTACAGATGGCGATCTGAAGTTCAAAGGTGTTTTGGAATTTTGAAGAGTATTGAAATTAGACTTAATTTACTGTTTGGTTTAAATTTAATTTTTCCTGGAAGCTGACCAGATGATATCTCAAAGTAGATTTTGTTTCCAGAACTTAAATTATTTTCCCCACATAATCTCAGCCTTATGTCTTTATCACTGGCTACTATCTTACTACCTTTTCACCTTTAAAGAATAATTTCTCCATCTTCCTTTTCCTTGTTGATTTTACCTCTGCATAATGGAAGTCGTCATACAAAAAGTAAAGAAAAGAAACAGTGACCTCTGAAAGTGTGCAGATGAAGTGAAGATAGGAACTGAAAGGTCCTCCTGAACAGTGCCTGTAACACAGCCAATCCAATTACTGATTAACTGACCTTGTCCCCAGAGCAAAGGAGGTACACTGCTATTTTAGTTACCAATATAGTCTTGTTCTTTTCTTATTTACATTCTATAAGTAAATTTCAAGCAATCTATGTAGTAGAGAAATTCTTATTCCCTCTAAAGATTTTTTTTTTCTTCACAAAACAGTGATTTCCCCAAAACAGAGAAAAAGAGTAGTTTTAACTTTAGACATTTTACTAACAAGCTGCTGCTTTAAGAATTTCCAGAAAAGTTATCTGATTATATTTTTTAATATAGGATCCATCAGTTTTTCTTTAAGCCACTAAAAATCTTAAACACATATTCAATCCCAGTAAGACTGATTTGATTAACTCTTTTACATCTTGCTAGCTGTTTGTATTTTCTTAGGAAATGTGGTGAACCACTGAGATCCTAATGCTGCCAGTTGATCAACTATCCTGGTTTGATTTTTTTGAAAATGCATCAGTCTTTATTCATGTTCACATCCTGATAATTTTCTTTGTAAATGCACTTTTTAATATTACATGTATCCTAGACTAAACTACTCAGAAAGGACATCTCATCAACTCCAGCCTGAGGCAGTCATCTTGTTCTATAATCAATGAACAGGGTGTGACCATGTGGGTACAAATGCATACCTAAGAGGGTATATGCACCCACGTTTAGGCACGAAGCTGATAGTGCTCTGTGCAAAGTGCCTTGGAATACAATACTATTGGTAATTCAAGCAAATCATGTTGAAGTTTTATCTAGAGTTCTGGACCCGGCATTCATGTAGTCATGTGCCACTTGCTGAAACTCCTTGGGCCCATTTTCTTCATGTGTAAGAAGGAGATGACATTTTTCTATTGATAGTTCCTCAAACAAGAGTATAATCATTGGCCTCAGAAGAAGAACAACAATAGTTTTTAAAAAGGCATTTCAAGACAGAGAGTAACAGTTTAATATTTTGAGGCTCAATTTCATTTAGAGATCTTTCCTAAAACCAAAATGAACAAACCAAACCAAATCCCAATCCCTCCCATGAAAAAGTTCCCCTAAAGGACAAACAAAACATCTAACCAAAAAAAAATGAGCAGTAAATTGCTATATAGGAAACATTTCTTATGCCTCGTCCATCTGAACCCCTGAGTCAACTAAGAGTGGATACACGTGTGTGCACGCGTGCATGCGCACGTGCGCGCGCGCGCGCGCACACACACACACACACACACACAATGTTATCTTCCCCCACTGCTGAGCGTTTCTTTTCCTTCCTCACTTGTCTTGCTCTTCCTCTCAATTTAACCACTCTTCAAGTTGAAAAAAGAAAAGAAGAAAACTGGAAAACCATAGGAAGAAGAATAGATGATGAGAAAGTATCATAAAGGATGAAAAAGATAAATGAGAAAGAAAAAATATAAGAATGGATGGAGAGGAAAGTAAAGGAATAAGAAAAGCAGTAAGATGAGAGTTATGGGGAGAGAAAAGTGGGAAACTGTTGGTTTCATGTTAATACTGGTGATAACATTAATTTGTGTATCCGGACCCCAAAATGCAGGGCTTCCAGCAGCCTGGCCCAGGTCACAAATCAGAATGAACTCAGCACACCCTTACGGAAATACCTCACTGTCATAGAAATCTAACACCAATCACAACCCTCCAAATCAGCTTACTCTAGACAATGGGACCTGCCAGCCTTATAAGGAAACCCTTGACCTCCTAGCTAATCGTGTCCTGCTCCAGCATGACAGTTTCTCCAGCTCCTAAAACAGGTTCCTGCCATGACCCTCACGAATACTGTTCCACCATTGTGGGGCGCTATGCTCTCCCAATCCATGGGTTGATTCCCCTCGCATAAAGAACATCAGACTCATTACTAAATTGCTGTAGCTTTGTTATTTGCCATTGGTTAATCACCCTTCTGAGTCCCTGTGAAATTTTTCTCTCCATATCTTTAGATGTCTGCGTGTGTGCTAAGTCACTGCAGTCGTGTCCGACTCTTTGTGATCCCATGGACTGTAGCCCGTCAGGCTCCTCCACTCCAGGCAAGAATACTGGAGTGGGTTGCCATGCTCTCCTCCAGGGGAGCTTCCTGACCCAGGGATCTCTTATGTCTCCTGCATTAGCAGGTGGGTTCTTTACCTAAATTACCGCATTTGTTGCCATAAAATCAGTTACTTTTTTTTTTAATATTAGAAATAAGAACAATAATCCATCATTCCTTAACACTAGAGTTTAAACAGATAACTGAACCTAATAATATCTTGGGGTCACATTTACCACTATGATCAATGTTAGTGAAGAAAAGCTGGTGTATGTATTCCTTAAATAACGCATATAATGCACAACTGAATAAGAAAAAAAAATCTGATTACATGCAGTATTTAGAGTGGTTTCCCTCACACATGTCTTTTGAATGAATATTGATTTGAAGTGGGTGGTGCTTCTGCCTGAAAATTGATCTGTGTTCACACTAGCATTCAAACTGAGAGTATGGTGGAATGGGGATTGATTTGGCGTGTGACTCTGCATCCTTCCAAGAAAGAACTCAACCTGTGGGGAAAAAGATTGAGACATCCATGTGTCCCGCAGGAGTGGATAACTGCTAAAGAGGAGAAAGGGTCAGGTGATACAGCACCCGTTTCCTTTTAATCATATCTTCCTCAGTTTGGTTCATATAGCACATCTAAGGCAGAGGGTTTGAATAAAGTCTACAAGAGATGTTAAAACCAAACTGCATGAAAGGTTTTGAGAGTTCAAAGAAGCGCATCCTGAGCTCATGGGGAACGAAGTCTTCACTCTAACACTGGGGCGTGATAGGTCCTGCAAAGGATATTACGTCTTGAGCAGCGTTGCAGACAACTCTGTATTTCAATAGAGAAATGAGAAAGAACATTGCAATTAAGTGACATTCAAAAGAGATACCCAGAGCAGAAGCAGACAATTGCAACACTGGGATCTGGAAGGATGGTTGAGAGAGCAAACATGCAACACTGTCAGGACCTCTGAGCATCAGGAGAAGACAGAGAAAGTGAAGGGGCAAAAGGTACTGGGATAAAGGAACTTAATCTCTATGACCCTCAAACAAGCAAAGAAATACACTGCTTGCTCTGGAAGTGAAACTTTAAGAAGAGGAATCTGGTACCCACTTCTAAACACATTCTAGATATGAGCCACTTCTACACAGAAATTCTATAACAACATTATTGGGGAAACTTCAGGAGGCGAGAATTTCCTGCATGAGGTTGCAGAAGGTGCTTGTCCTTAGTCACTCAGCCGTGTCCCACTCTTTGTGACCCCTTGGACGGTAGCCTGCCAGGCTTCTCTGTCCATGGGATTTCCCAGTCAAGAATACTGGAGTGGGTTGCCATTTTATTCTCCAGGGGAATCTTCCCAACCCAGGGATCGAACCTACATCTCCTGCCTGGCAGGTGGCTCCCCTGAGCCACCTGGGAAGCCCAATGTTAACAAAATAAATTACAGAAAATATTCCTGTTATATTTCTACCACTTCATTAATACAGATAAATTTGGTTTAAATATCATATCAAATATTTTATTTATTTAGCTACACCTGATATCAAGAGGCACATACTTCCTTAGGAGTGGGAGCTCTTTTGTTCCTGCATTTTTGTTTCAATAAGGTAATTATTCTCATGAATTTAGTCACAGAAGCCATTAATGTTACATTGAAGTATACTCTACTATGGAATTAAGGTAATCTATCACTATAGACTGTGAGATCTATATACAACCATTGGAAGAGAGAAATGGCCTATAAATCTTTCAGAAAGATTGTGGGAACCAGTATTAAATTTCCATATTATCAGGCAGGTAGGCTAGAAAGAATATCAAAATACAAAGAAATAAGAACGATCTAGCACTTAGCTTTTGAAAGTTATTTTGTTGATCATTTACCTCCCATAAGTCTGTCAAGCAACATTTCCATATAATACTCTTCATTCGTACGTTGCACCGTTTGTGTTTAGAATCAATGCTGACTTCAAAGATGGCACACACCGAAGTCAGACTGGATACATTTAAGGAATTAGGATTTAGAAATATGAATTATGTCATAAAACATTGATGCAGAACATACCACATCAGTAGTTACAAAAAATAAAAACCAAAAAAGAAAAAATCTCCCCTGCAAAGAGTTTTCTCAGGAAAACAAATACAAAATGGAAAATCCAGATGCTCAGAGAGCATGGGATGGATTCCTGGTTACTTATATGTGATTCTTCATGAGTGTTTTGTTGCCTGGAGCCCAGGGGAATTAAGGGATGACTGTCTTTAACGTGAGAAACTGGTCATAGTCCAGAAAAATTTCCACAGGCTTCGACAGTTCTGGTTCTAAACTCACTAGTGTAACCTTCTCCCTGGCAAACCACAGAAGTTGGCAACAATAAATAAGTAAATTATGTCCTTCATTTTCATCCCTTTACCAATTCTCTGTTTTGTCTCCTGCCTGTTAAATATTTTCAAGAATAATGTGGGGTTTGGTCACCTACTGTCATTAAATTCCTAAGTGATTCAACTTGGCCTAGAGTTGACAGAAGATGAGCAAAATTTCCACCATCAGTCATGTTTCATGCTGAATGCTGTGGATGTGAAACACAGCAGGACCTAGGGTCCTTGCCCTCCGTCTCCTCAGTCTGCCTTTTGTCTGTGGAAAAACTTTAGCCAAGAAATAAGTTTAATCTGAGAAGTGAGAAAATGCAGAAACAAAGAAAAACAGACCAACAAGACTGAAAAATAATAGTTTAGTCATTAAGCATAGTGAGGACCTTCAGCTTCTCTCCAAGGGCTATAGATAGTATCCTGCCGCATTTCCTTTTTGCTGTTTTATAGATACCAACACCCCCGCCAGGTGGGAGAAGTTAACTACACCATGATCAGAGTAGTCCTAACATAAGCTGCCACAATGCTGAGAGCTGATCTCAGAAAAATGGGAACAAACTGACCCTGGAACTGAAGATCAGCTGTACTTAAAACAATCAAGATGATGCTGGACAGACCACCACATGACCAATTTCACCGCATGACTATCAGAGCTGACTGTGCTGTTTCTACACTTAGCCCCCTCCTTCCATCTATAAAAGCTCATGCCCACTGATTGTCAGTGTGTGTGTGTGTCGGGGGTGGGGGTTGACTTTTGGTCAGGAGTCCACTCTCCCTACCTCCCCAGGGTTGCTGGCCTTGGAAATAAACTTTCCATCCACCTTGCCTCTTTACTGGCTTCAGAGAGCTAAGCAGGAAGACCCCTACTTTCAGTAACAGACAAGCCTGTTGTATCTTCAAAAACCAAGAGAAGAATGTTATTCATAGAGGAGGAGAAGAGGAGAGAGCAGACAACCTACACTTTCCCTGGAACTGCTTTCTTTTTTTTTTTTTTTGGTTGTGTCTCCTCCTCCTCTCCTGTCAGAGAACTTTCATTATCTTCCCTATGAATAGTGACCTTCTGGTGTGAGGCTTTTCCTGAGGAATCTCATTTGCTTCTGCCAGCTTGGTTATTAACACTGGGGTGATGGTTCCTAATTTTACTTCTCCATCTCTTATGTAGATGAGAAACGTACTCTACTGAATGCAAACATAAAGTATACCCAAATAAGAATCTGTAGAAGGAAATGGCAAACCACTCCAGTATTCTTGCCTGGAAAATCCCATGGACAGAGAAGCCTGGAGGGCTATAGTCCATGGCATTGCAAGAGTTGGACACAACTTAGCGACTAAACCACCACCAAATAAGAGTCATCCATTTCACCCCCAAATCTGCATTTTCTCTTGCCTTTCTTATCTTATTTGGAAGTTACTTTAGTCCTATTGCAGAATGCTTCAATCTCCCCGCTGATGTTCCAGACTTTATCAGTCACTGAGCCCTGTTAATATTGTTGCTCAGTTGCTATGTCCAACTCTTTGTGACCCCACGGACTGTAGCCTGCCAGGCTCCTCTGTCCATGGGATTTCCCAGGCAAGAATACTGGAGTGGGTGCTCATTTCCTTCTCCAGGGGATCTTCCTGACCCAGGGATGGAACCCGCATCCCCTGCATTGGCAGGTCTTTATCACTGAGCCCCCAGGGAAGCCCTGAGCCCCGTCAATATTATGTCCAAAGTCATTTCACCTCTCCAGTTCACAGTTCTCATCAAAGCAACACCTGTTTCTCTAGCTCAGGCTGTCATCATCTCTCACCTAGATCACGACACTGTCTCCTCACCACGTCCCATCTCTGATATCTCCCATTAGCAATTCCACTGTCACACTGACCCTCTGCAATCTTTAGGACAGACATTGGCTAACTGTGTACTTACTGATGCCTGCCAACTCTGTAAAGTTCCTGTCCTAATGGATTTTGTGTGCTGCGGTGATAGATTTCATTTGATGATTCTTCAGATTAAAAATCCATCATTAGAGAATAAGGTCTCCGGTGTTAGAGGTACACAACGCTCTTAACACTCTGACTTTAGGGAACTTGACTCAATGCTCTGTGGTCACTAAATGGGAAGGAAATCGAAAAAAGAGGGGATATAGGTATATGAATAACTAATTCACTTTGCTGTACCATAGGAACTAACACAACATTGTAAAACAACTATGCTCCCATAAAAATGAAAGAAAAAAAAATCCAATCTGACTTCAGAAATAGTTCTAGTCCTCTTTTCAATCACAACTTCACTCTTTTCACCCTGTTTCCTTTTTTAAATTCTAGCTGCTATTACCGAATATGTTTCTATTAATGTATTTCCTCCTGACTCATTTATTTGCAAAATTTCTATTAGAGCTTTAAGACCCTCGCTAGAAAATTTCACTTTCAGTGAAGTTACCCTTGTCGTCCTAACCAGATTTCACTGATGCTTCTTTCATGTCTATGTTTGTTCATGCTTCTATCACTGATCATATTCACAGAATATTATAATTCATTGCTTGCACCTGTATGCCTACCTCTAGGCTGTAAGTCCTTTCATTGCAAAAATGATGTAGTCATCTTTGAATCTTGAGTCCCTATCAAAGCAAAATTTCTACCATGATAAGAACATGGTAAGGATGTGTTTAAGGACCAAAACCAGAAACAAAACAGGAAAATAAAGGGAAGAGGGAAAGAAAGAGAAGAGTGAGCAGAAAGTTGGGGCATGCTCTGCGATGCCCTAGAGGAATGGAATGAAGAAGGAGGAGGAAGGCTCAATAGGGAAGGGATATATATATATATATATATCTGATTCACATTGTTGTACGGCAGAAAACAATGCAACATTGCACAGCAATTTCCCACCAATTATAAGAGAGAAAAAGACCAAAATAAGAAAATTAGTAATTTATTGTATTTCCAAGTTTTATAGATTTCCAAATAATTAAAAAAAAAAAAACAAGAATACAACATACAACAGAGTAGGGGAAAATGAATTTAGTTCCAACTAATCTTAAATGTTAGTTTCATCTAATTAAAAAAAAAAGCCAAAGTTTAAGAAGCTACAACAAAAAAAAGAAAGTTGGGGGAAGGGAAGTTTTCAGGTTAAAAGTATGGGTGATAAAATGGTTAAGGACCTTTATTTTACACTCAGTAAATGCTAAGGATTAGGTGTCATTGTTAACTGACAGCTAAGAGGAAAGACACTGATTGTCCCCAGCAGACCTTTCATCATTCTAATGATTCATTTGCTTCAGTTGGCTCTTCATAACAGAGAAGCTTTTCTTTCCTGCAACCCTGACAGCATGCTGGGGAAGAAACTATATATACATCATTCACAAGAAAATGAAAACTATAACCCTCTTTTCAGCTCGTGGATTTAGGAAATAAAGAAGAAGAAGAAGAAAGAAGAGGCAATAAAAAATGAATGAAGTGGCAATAAAAGTCTTGGAGGGTCAAGACAAGATTCTGCCAGGGTGCAGATGATTTATACATGCATAAGGCATTGGGAGGATTAAGAAATATTGTGCTGGGGCTGCTCTTGCTACTAGAAGCTGTAAATGATAAAAATACCAGGAAGCATGGCATTATTTATAGAAGAGGCCATTTCAATTGCTGTGTAAACTCTGGGAGATTGAATGTGCATTACCTTAACCAGATACTGAGTGTTTTCTCTTGACTTTCCATCCATTTTGCTCTGTAAACACCAGTACACAAGCAGCTAAACAGTCACTGAAGGAAGATGTGTGGTTATCAAAGTTCTCTGACATATCCACTGCAGAACCACTGTGTATACTATTGGGTTGGCCAAAAAGTTCTTCAGGCTTTTCATCAGCTGTTATGAAAAACCTGAATGAAATTTGTGGCCAACCCAATATTATACTGTATGACTAAGCCTAGCAAACAACAGAATAAAAGGTGTTTTACTTTCATTCTAATTTCATGAGGTTTTATACTAAAAAGGAAACAGTGATTCCTTTGAGATTTCTCCCTAAGCATTTGTTTTATCAAGAAATGCTAATGTTAATTACAATTTTGCTAAGTAGGAAGACATAAATTTGCAGTTTACCTGCAGTTAGCACAAAGAGCTGACACACTGAATAAATATGAGAATTCTGCCTCTCTTACCACCTTGCAGGTGACTATTAATGTAAACACTTTCTCAGCAGGAATGGGAAACTAAGCTCCTGTTACAGTACAACTCTATGCCCAAATAGAATTTACTTTTTGTTTAATTACATCTCTGACATTTTCTGGATGAATTGGGTTAGGATATTCATCCACTTGAAATAATTACCTAATAAAGTTTAAAAGACAGACTTAATAAAGTTTTTGACTGCTGTAAAAATTGCTGCTCAGAATAATTAATGCAATATAAAATATATCTGAAGCTATAAACATCACAAGTAAACAGTAAAAATAGAATTTTCTTAAATCCAGATCACTGAAACATGCCAAAAATTTCAAACAAGAGCCTTAGAAGCAAAAGATCACAAATACATGAAATTTGTTTAATTGTATTCAGGGGTAGTGATTTTTAAAAACACATTATATGCCAATTTTTAAATAAAGAATGAGATGCATAGCTTTAAGTGAGGGCTTCTCATTCTAGGCAGTGCATTAATTATCCAGGATTTTGCTCTCTGAGGCATAAAAGACATTAGATGAAATATCAACCAACATAATTTACCCTCTCTAATTCTAGCTTTAGATAATTAAGGAGCCCAGATGTTAAGAGAAATGACCCCTGTACTAACCATAACAACCTGCTGTTTTAGTTTTCCATATGGTTTCACGAATGAGAGATTATCAAATGTTTGGAAGCATATGGAAGACCTAAGAAGAACTACTGTCTTCTTATTTTATTAGAGAAAGCTCAAAAAGAAATTAATAGGTATTAAACACTTATTGCATTGCCTCTTATTTTACAATTTAAACTATACAGTGCATGATCAAACAGTGCTTTTGATATATTCGAAATTCCTATATTTCAGAGACACTGAATAACCTTCCAAAATGTCCTTGAAAATTCTAAAAATGCATTATTACATTCTCTGAGAAAGTTAATACCACCCTCAAACTGGACTTGTTAGTTACTTACAGGTTTATAAAGAAAACGTACTATGAATTCAGCATTTGTAAAAATGGTCTTTACTTGAAGACCACAATTAAAAAGGAGTATAAATAAAAACGTATACTTAAAAATCTACACATAGACACTAAGTTACCAGAGGAAATATAAACCTAAATTAGGCTATCCATGTAAATTACAAAACTAAAAGCCTAGGGGAGTTATATTGCATTTAAGACACTATAATTGAAGCCACATACACAAACAGTAAACTCTGCAAAAGGAATCACAATGAACCTAATATGTACTGCAAAGACACTAAATCCTAAAATGTCTTCTTAAAATTTATTGGCTAATAGTGAATAAATATAAAAAAAAAAGGCTGTTTGCCTTAAATAAGAAAAATATTCTCAAGTCTCACTTTTTCCCCTGTTTGCTTCTATCTGGTGACTTCAGGCCATTCTTGAAGTCTATTTGAATTTCTTGACAGACGTAAAGAACCTATACAATCAAAAAATTTCTGAACCCATTTTTACCATATTCACACATACAAAGTAGCAAATGTTAGAGATTATATTTATACACACCATTTACATATGAAGACAGCAGAAAATAAACTGAAATAATAAATCTTTAAAACAACTATTTTAGTTGACACAATAATGTCTTTCTGCCCTCAAACCCCAACCTCCATCCTCTACATTTCTTTATTGAAGCTTCTATATATTTCTGAAAAGGAAAAAAAAAATCAATGATTTTTACCTTCCATATTTTCTAGAACGAAGTCAAACATGCCACAACTTGACAGTTTCAAATTCAGTCTTCCCTCACTAGAAGTGTGCTTGTGGATAGTGGGTTCATTTCTAGACCCTCCAGAAGAAAACTAACTCAGACTAGAGGTTTGCTGACTTGACACTCATCCCTCCTTTTATCAACTAAGGGTGAGAGACCAGTGACCACACATAATAGTTCCGTAACTCCCCCTTAACAAATGTTTAGAAAGCTTGTCTTGACAGAAACTGATTACAGGGATAAAAATCACACCCCCTTGTCCCCTCACAACAAAGAGCTCAACAATGAGAAGATTAAAAGACAGGCTTTGAAGTGGCTTACTGTCCCCCTGGTCTTTAAACCCAAAAGAGACACAAAGTTTTTCCCTCATTAACTTTTCAGCATCTTCTTATTTGAATGAACTGAAATCTTCTAAGATCAGATAGTACTTAAAAGGATTTGCCTGAGAAAGCTTGAGCAAAATGTCTTTGAAAAATAGGGTATAGAAAATAAATTGGAATTGCCAATTCCCTAAGTAATGATTAGGTAAGTTGAGAGTGTTAATAAAATGAATACTAAGTCATGTATTATTGATTACAACTTAACCTACAGGTTTTTGCCCAAGATTTAACCACTTTTTGCTATTTTTTTTTTTTTTTTTTTGAGAACAGATGCTGTAAATAAAATTTTTGCATAGTTGTCCTCAAAACAACCTCAGGAGTTTTCAGTGAACAAGTTTTGTTTTTTAAATCTCTATTTTGTAAATAAAGAATTTGAGATGTAGGGTGTTTTTCACTAAATGTACATGAAAAACTATAGCTCAACACACAATAAAACTAGAACAAATAGTTTTAGTGTATTTCGTAATCACGGTGGCTCAGTGGTAAACAATCCACGTGCCAAGCAAGAGATACAGATTTGATCTCTGGGCCAAGAAGATTCCCTGGAGAAGAAAATGGCAAATCACTCCAGGATCTTGGCCTGGAAAAGTCCATGGACAGAAGAGCCTGGCAGGCTACAGTCCATAGGGTCACAAAAGAGTTGGACACAGCTTAGAGACGGAAACAACAACAAATAATCATATACGACCAAAATGCAGGAAAAATAGATTGAATGCCTTCTCAGTGTCTTATATTTTCCTGACTTCTATCTGTGTGTTTGGGTTTTCACTATGCAGCCATATTTCTCCAGAAACTCTCATCAGACTTGGCTCCCAGAACTTGTACTATCTTGATTCCTTCATTTCTCCTAGCTTAGCTAATTATTCACGGTTTTGTCATGTCATGTCTCTTTGTTTGCGTCAGTTCAGTTCAGTTCAGCCACTCAGTCGTGTCTGACTGTTCGTGTAATGATGTATTATTTTCCTCTCCCTCAATGTAACACGCCAGCAAGTTCTCCCAGCACTTGCACTAGCAAGGCTGGATGACTCTGGCCCCCAAATAAACTCTGTTCTTTCCTTTGGGTCTTTGCTAATGGCACTCCCACTGGTTGGAACAGTCTCCCAAGAGCATTTCTTCAACCTCAGTTGCATATTAGAATCACCGAGAAAGGAGAGGAACCATGCCATATTTATAAGCCAATTCAGGTGATTTCAATAGTCAACTTAGGTGAAAAACCACACAAATCTATCAAAATTCTGATCTCTTCAAACCTTGCTTATAAACCTTTCAGCCATATTGAAGTTTCTCCTGCAAATTTCCAAGAATCTTTGCCAAATTCGTCTTTGTATGCAGACAAAGGCTCTTTGTATGCAGAGGGCTCTTCTCTGAGCCCTCCTTCTTAATGATAAGCTTAGAAAAGGGGACAAGTGACAGTCTTCCTCACAGCTCTACCTTTGTATCTGTTTGTTCCCTAGATCTGTTCCTGCTGATTAGCTTGATACAGACCATTCAAACCCAGAAAGGAAGTATTTAGATATTCTCAATGTCTTTCCTCACCAATCTGGGTCAGTCCAGCAAGATCCTACTCCATCTCCAAGATGGCAGCTGCAGGGCAGGGCATTCTGTGCTGTGGATTGCTGAGTTGTGTCTTGCACAGGACTCTGGTCTTCAGTCTGCTCTGGGCAAATCTTGCTTTGGTTCTTGTTTGACTCTCATTGGAGACTCTAGTTATATCCCAGGACCTCATTCCAATCACTGGGGTTTGGACAATCATATGCTGATTCTGGCCTGCCATTTGACACCTGCATTTTCCCTTTACATTCTCTGTTGCTACATTCTAATCAGCATCTATTAGAAACCTCCTCCATCCTCAGAAAATCTTTGCAGAATGCTTCCTGGATCCCTTGGCCATGTAGACAGTACATCGTGATTGACTCACTAAGCTGGCGGTCAGTTGGACCTGCCTTGTGTGGCTCCAATTGTAAGAATTATGTTGGGTCCCGGATCTGTTCTCACTCACCCAATGTGTTTTTGGCTCTTAGAAACTGTCAGGCATTACACTGGAGCCCTCATGTAGATAAGAACAGCGTCTTACTTATCTTTTGCTGTTATATTTCACAAAGTGCCTGGCACTTGTTCAAACTGTTTTGCACATTTTATTTATTTTCAAAAGATTTTTTTTTAATGTAGACCACATTTAAAGTCTTTATTGAATTTGTTACAATATTGCTTCTGTTTTTAGTTTTGGTTTTTTGGCCCCGAGGCATGTGGGATCTTGGCTCCCTGACCAGGGATTGAATCTTACTCGTTACTTTGGAAGAGGAAATCTTAACCACTGAACTGCCAGGGAAGTACCTGCACATTTTATTAGGGAAAAAAATTCATAAGCTTAATTTTAAAAAATGAACCTTATTTAAATTTTCTATCATTCTCATCCTTGTTCATTGCACTCAAATATTTCAACATATAGAATTAAAAAATAGAATTCAGAAGAACCACAAAGATTATTGTGTTCATATTTTTCACTTTATAGATCAGGAATTAAGGAATTCTATAAGGAATTCCTTAATCTGACCTATAAGGAATTAATTAAGGAATAGAAGGGCTTAATGAACTGGCCAATGTTGTGCAAATAGTTAGTAGCAGAGATGGAGTTGGATAGCCTAACTTCTAATGCTGTCATCTTAATTATCAGGAGGGTCTAAAGATGAACATAGCATCATGGATAAAAAATGGGAGAAAAAGACCACTGATTAAGCATTTGTTGTTTCATGTCCTACTCTTTTGCAACCCCATGGACTGTGTCCTGCAAGGCTTTCCTTGGGATTTCCCAGGCAAGAAATCCATGGGATTATCCAGGCAAGAATACTGGAGTAGGTTGCCATTTCCTCCTCCAGGAGATCTTTCTGATCCAAGGATCAAGACTGCATCTCCCGTATCTTCTGCATTGGCAGGAGGATTCTTTACCACTGAGCCACCTGGGAAGCCAAGTTCAAACTTACAATTTTTCCTTCTTCAAAGTATCCAATGGTGACTTCAAGACCCAAGGAAAACTTCCAAGAGAATTTAGACCTCATTAGAAACTGTGCACTAGGAATCATTATTTCAAGATTTCATCAAGCTTTTATATGCCTTTAGAAAATCAACAAAGTAAATTTTTATTTACATATCATTTAGATCACTGGGGTTTCCCTCGTAGCTCATTTGGTAAAGAATCTGCCTCCAGTGCAGGAGACCTGGGTTTGATCCCTAGGTCAGGAACATCCCCCGGAGAAGGAATTGGCAATCCACTCCAGCATTCTTGCCTGGAGAATCCCATGGACTGAGGAGCCTGGTAGGCTGCAGTCCATGGGGTTGCAAAGAGTAGGGCATGACTGAGTGACTAACACTAATCCTTATATACTACTCAGAAGATATATTTTGAAGGACAAAGTTTTTACATAATAATAAGTGCATAATTCTTTTGATTTGGGCCTAAAAGCTGACCTAAAATTGCCAAAATAAACTATTCTGAATTATGTTTAAGGGGAAAAGAGTGAACACTAAATTTTGCAACAATTTATTACAGGCCTTAAAACATGTAGCCTTGTGTGCTCATCCAAGTCTACAGTCTTTTATGTTTTCTCTGACTGAAAAGTTATCAAAGTATTTATGATGCTGATTATATTCAGCAGAATTTATTCCCCCATTCGGACATTAATGTGTGTTTGGAGGCAGGTGGTCACTGTTGGGAAAGACCACCACGTTTAAGTAAGTGTTGTGTGCTATCTTGCCACCAGCCAGCTCTGATTTTCACAGAATCAAACTCCTCAGAAAATCAGTTAAATAGGGGAGATTTTAACTTACCAGAATGTATTACTCATGGTCACAGACAATTACAAAGAAACTATCTTGTCAACATAGGTCCCTGCTCATTAAAAATGTACTGTTTTGGTGAGCAATGTTGGTAATGAGGTAGGTTAGGCATGTGCACAGAGGGAAGGGCAAATGGGACTCTACCTTTATCTTCATTTTTTTGTAAAACTACTCTAAAAAATAAAGTCTTTATATATATATATACACACACACACATATATATTTAAGTGGCTCAGATGGTAAAGGATTCATGTAATGCAGGAGACCCAGGTTCAATCCCTGGGTCTGGAAGATCCCCTGGAGAAGGGAAAGGAAACACTATTCCAGTATTCTTGCCTAGAGAATTCCATAGACAGGGGAGCCTGGCAGACTACACAGTTCATGGGGTCACAGAGAGTCGGAATGACTGAGGAACTAACACTTTTTTCACTTTTTCAGAAAAAAAAAAAAAGAAAGAAACTACCAGAAACTGGTACATACAGTGAAAGGAGAAATAAAGCTTTACACCAGCTTATCACATACTGTGTTATACAGCGGAGCTTCTAGCAGAGAAATGGAGTCCGGAGCTACAGAGTTGCTCAGGGTGTTCAGGACACAGAACTGCCAGCTTGTTTCCCCAGGTAGTTCAATATATGCTCATCGAGTTGAAGGTACAAGCATCACTGATTTGCATGGTTTGATAAAAATAGACAATTCTGACCAAATAGACAATTCAACAGTCTCACTGTGGTCTAACCGAGACTTGAGGAGATGAAAGAAAACTTACCCCAGAGATTAAGATAAACCATGTAAAAATCCCTGCACAAGCCACTCATTCTCCACTGTTTATTTTAATGAACAAAAAGCATGGCAAGGTTAACATTACAAAATAAATAAAACATACAAATGTTGCCTCCCCATATCATTTAATTTTATTATTCTCTTTGCTATTATGGTTACTATTCTTAGCACAAAATACTATTTTATGCTATTTTTAAATTATTATAATAGTAATTAGTATTTATATTTTAAAAACACGTTTATTTTCAACAGCTCATAGTTTCACGAGATGGAAAACATAATTTAATCTAAGGAATGACAGTAACATCTTTAAGAGGATAAAAGCAAACCAAAATGATTATTGAACTATTTATATTTTATTAATGCTATTGGAACCAAATGATAATTTCCCTAACTGATCTGTAAATGTACATTTTTCTTGATCACTATCATTTGTTGCATTTATATAAATATATAACAGCTAAATGGTGATCATAGAAAAGTCTTCAAGACACATAAAGATAGGCAATGTGTTGGACAGAAATAAATTGTATCTCACTGTAATGCAAAAAAAAAAAAAATCCCAAAGAGTAATTTTCAGAATTAACCTAATACAATTGATATGTGCATGGAACACAATTTTACTGATTATGTTGTCTTAGAGAAAATTCATAGAACAAGATCATAATGTTGCTATTTTATGCAAAAAAAGTCAAATAAAACAGTATCCTCATTACTAGTCATAGTTACTATGCTTCAATAAAATATATGCTGCTGCTGCTCCTACGTCGCTTCAGTCGTGTCTGACTCTGTGCACCCCCAGAGATGGCAGCCCACCAGGCTCTGCCATCCCTGTGGTTCTCCAGGAAAGAACACTGGAGTGGGTTGCCATTTCCTTCTCCAATGCATGAAAGTGAAAAGTCAAAGTGAAGTCGCTCAGTCGTGTCCGACTCTTCGGGACCCCATGGACTGCAGCCCACCAGGCTCCTCCGTCCATGGGATTTTCCAGGCAAGAGTACTGGAGTGGAGTGCCATTGCCTTCTCTGAATAAAATATATACAGGTCTTCTATTTCTTAATATTTTAGAGATAAAAATTCCATATGTCTTTATTCAGCAGCTAGCCTCTGTAGTATTTCCACAAGCACTGAAACATTTGGTATTGGACTCAGCTGAATTGCTTACTGGAGATTGAGTGCCATGCCAATTTTTCATACCATGTTTTTACAGTTACTTCAATGCTTTCATAAAGGTGATATCTTATAAAGCTTGGCCAAAGAGAAAAATTCAATGTTGTAGAGAAAATGGACATAATGTAAGAGAAATATTATATCAGAGATAAGGGGGGAAAACTTAACATTGCTTTTTTATTAATCTCTTAAGGGATATAACTGGAGGAGCTTCAAGAGAGTAAGATTCTCTGTGCTAACAAATACTATGCCCTTTTATAATGAAACAAATGGATTACACAAGATCAAAAATGACAAGATTTTCATATTTTATTTCAAATAAGAGATAAAAGACATGAACATAGGATCTAAAAAATGTATATATAATTAAATGCTGCTTCAAAATTGACTGGAAATATCACCTGGGTCTGGCTTAATTTTCATCTGTTAATGAACACTAATTATTATTGTTTATTAATAGGGGTCTTAATGTAGAATTTTTCTCCTGTCTTAAAAGATGATGGAAACATTAGCAATTAATATTAATTGTAACTTTAGAAAATTAACTATCTCTTATAGAGCATACATAAATGTGGGCTATACTATGGTTGTTCCTACCTTTTTAAAATACCTGAACACATAGTCTTCCTGAAATCTTTATCAAGGAATTATCTCATTGCACACAGTATTCACTTTCTACTAAAAATGATGTAAGTTGGTCTTTTAGAATAATTTACAGCATCCAAAACACACATATACACATATCTGTCTATATATGTGCCTGCTTGAAAATTAAAGGGATAAAATAAGCTTTTTTGAGTACTTGCAATTAACTGAAATAATGGACTTGATAGATAACAGGATAATTTAGCTAGATATTACAAAGATATTTTCTCTTTTATGAATTCCATTTTTATTAGCTACAAAATAGGGTTATTTCCTAACTATTTTAACATCAAATAAAGACTATAAAACTCTGAGGTGTGCATTAATTTAATATTTAATTAACTATCAATTCCTGTAACTGTATTTTCTACATATTATTTTATTCTCATAATCATGTACAAAATTTTTCTTTTACTAGTAAATATAAATGTATTAAACTCCATATTGTTTGGGCACATTTAATAAGTTTTCTTAAACAATTTATGAAACACCTAATTAAGTCTTTATCAAACATAAAAACATTCTGAATAGTTTGCCCCTACTTAATTTCATAATTTTATCTAGGATGAAATGCACCCTTATGTTCTTATACTTTTATTTCAAAACAGATATCTACATTCATTATTCATTTTTGCTTTTTCTATACCACCCTGCATTAAATAATAAATATACAATAGGAATGAAACATACAAAACAACAACAGAAATCTAGCTGACTGAAAACCAGAAATCTAACAGACTGCAAATACTTAAAACATTTTAAATTAGCTACCATATTTTGTAACAGCCTCAAGGAAACAAAAAGAGAGATGATAGATAAATATAGAAAGTTAGAGCTGGAATACAGAAATGATATTTATAACTGAAGATTTACATGAAAACTGAATTTAATAATAATGTCATAGTTAAGAAAGCACATCAATTTCAAACTCATGTTAGCCTTAGTCTGTTATCTTTTTAATAGATAAAAGGAAAAGTCTGATGAAGAAGGGTAGAATTAGATTGACTGCAAACTATCCAAGAATCTCTTTTTGATCAAACCTATTCAGGTTCCTCTGAACTCTCTTTTCAACTATATCTTGACTCTTGAATTTCTGCTTGTCTTTGCATTATCCAATTTTAGCAAGAATCTTGCTGAGTCAGTTTAGCTAGAATCCCCAACCTTGGTATCTGATGGGGTTCCTCATGCCCTAGTAACCCCACATGATGATCACCCTGGCCTTCCTTTAGCAAGAGTCCTGTTAGGTTGGTTTAGCCAGAATTTCCCCTTGCCCTTGATGTTTCCTCTTAGTAATATTCTATTCACTGACCCCTACCTTCTTCCTTGGCTATAAATTCCCACTTTTCCTTGTTATATTCAGAGCTGAGTCCAATTTCTCTCCTCCACTGCAAAACCCCAGTGAAGTGGTCCCCATATCTAATGAAACGGTCCCCTGGAATAAAATCTGCCATTGTTTAGTTGTTAAGTTGTGTCTGACTCTTTTGCGACCCCAGGGACTGTAGCCTGCCATGCTTCTCTGTCCACAGAATTTTCTAGGCAAGAATACTAGAGTGGGTTGCCATTTCCTTCTCCAAAATCTGCCTTGTGCTGTGCTGTGCTAAGTCACTTGTCACGTTGAACTGTTTGTGACCTTATGGACTGTAGCCCACCAGGCTCCTCTGTTCATGGGACCCGCCTGCTCTGTCCAGGCAGGAATTCTGGAGTGGGTTGTCATGCCCTCCTCTAGGGGATCTTTCCAACTCAGGACTGAACCTGCATTGCTTGGGTCTTCTGCATTGGTAGGTGGGTTCTTTACCACTAGCTCCAAATCTGCCTTATTAGTCTTTAATTCATGGGGCTTCCCAGGTGGCTCAGTGGGTAAAGACTCTATCTGCAATACAAGAGATGTCAGTTTGATGCCTGGATTGGGAAGATCCCCTGGAGGAGGGCATGGCAACCCATGACAATATTCTTGCCTGGAGAATCCCATGGATAGAGGAACCTGGCGGGCTATAGTCTGTAGGGTTGCAAAGTGTTGGACACAGCTGTAGCAACTGAGCATAGCACAGAACAGTCTTTAATTCATACCATGAATAATATTTTTAACCAAAAAAGCACACAAATATTATCTTAGTGCCAAAAGAACCTTATAACACAAAGTTGTCATGCAATTGTAAAACAAGGGCACCAATTGGGAGTTTTTACAGGAGGTGAAGCACCAGTGAGGTTATATTGAATTCTATCACATTCAGAGCTGATGGTCAGAGGGGTTGAGTATGATAATCCACTGGGTGCTGGAAGGAAATATTACAACTTGATCTGATCTTATTTTCATAGATGAAAAGAAAGAGATCCAATGTTAAAGGTGTTTTACATGCAATTGAACCTGAGACTTTCACAGAGTGCAGAGGTCAGACAATCAGTTTTGCTTACTGAAGATGAAGATTCTTGAAGGAAGAGGAGGGGTTTCACAAGGAAGTGAAAGCAGCAGCTGCTGCTGCTAAGTCGCTTCAGTCGTGTCTGACTCTGTGCAACCCCATAGACGGAAGCCCACCAGGCTCCCCCATCCCTGGGATTCTCCAGGCAAGAACACTGGAGTGGGTTGCCATTTCCTTCTCCAATGCATGAAAGTGAAAAGTGAAAGTGAAGTCGCAGAGATCTCACAATTGTATTTGAGCTTTGAGAATACTAAATATATTGTACTTTACAGGCATGTGCTTCAGTGAAGTAATGGATCAGAGCCTCCATTTTAAGAAACTAGTCCTCATGAAATGAACAGATGGCTTACAAATATTCCTTCCAAGAAACCAAGAATCAAAGACAATGCTGGTAATTCAAGCACAAGTCAATTCCATCAGGTAAATCACAAGATGAAACAATATAACTGGTGTGAAGAAAAGCAGTCCAAAAGTGGTGAAAATATAAGATTATTTGAAACATAAGTATATCTGCTATTTTGGTTGACAGACTTTGCCTTGGGCGTATGCTGATTGCCCAGAATGTATATTCTGCCCTTGTGGGACAATTTATTTCAGTTATAATAGTCAGCAAAATAATAACTTCTATAAAGATTATGAGAGAGACCATATATTAAAGGTATCTTTCATTTAAGATATTTTGTATTAGTCATAAATGAAGTTTTTTTAAAACACGATCTCTTCTGCTCTGTGTTTCTTTGACATGAACATCGTCATGTGTGATTGTACATAGAGGAATAATTCCAGTAGGATGTAATAGTAGTTTAGGTTCATATGTGACTTTTTATTAGAATGTTAATGTTTTGAAGAAATCAGGTGCAATCTTTATCATAATCAAAGAGAAAGCCTTAGCGATATTTGAAAACCTTAATAATGGAGCTGAAGATCTACAGAGGGGCCTTCTTCCAATAGTGGGTCATTTAGGAATTTTAAGAACTTCTCATCTCTCTAATAGGTTAAGGTGCAAGTGTAGTTGTATAAACTCCATAAGACACATACTCTCACTTAAATGGTGGATTAATGAGAAAGACCACACTTGGGGTGAGATTTTTCATTTTGATGAAAATGGTGTCTATTAAAGCAAGTTTACTTCCATACCTACATCTCAAAGGAAGAAGTCAAGTCCAAGATTCAAGTCTGCAAAGGCTTGACTGTCTGACAGTGAGGTTTGGGCCAGTTTCTATGGAAATTTAACAGCGTTAATGTTTATATGCAGACATTTCTCACTTTCGTTTGTGCTCTACTTTCAAATTGCTCTAGGTTTCAAGTGATCTCTTCTTAATTCTATGGGAAAACTCAAGCCTTAATATTCTTATTAAGTAATTTTGCAAGACAGAATTTTTATGAACTCATAGGGAGCTTAATAGGAGAATGCCTAATTTAATCATCCAATCTTAAATTTTTTCTGCATGTTTTAAAAATACATTAATAAAAACATATACAAGAAAATAAATACCTTATTTACACTGGAATGCATAGTCTATTTATTCTATTTTTTTTAAATTGTGGGTACTACTCCAATTTTTTTATTACCCTCCATGGAAAAAAGTGAATAAAAGCAGACATCAGCTTCAATGTGGAGAATGAAAGTGAGGAACTCTGAATGAACGGGTGAGGTAACAGAAACCCAAGACGGATGGATATACTGAAATAGAAATGCATGAAATGATGTCGCATGAAATGAATGCTTGGAAATAAAAGCAAGACAGAACTCAGTCATGCAGCAGACAAGAAAGGGATCTCTCATTCTGAACATTCTGAACACCCTGTGGCAATGCTTATCACATTACATTCTGGTTAGTTTTTGCTGTCCCCACTCCTGGGACAGGGCACCATGTCTTATTCAGCTTTAAAAACCCTCTGCATTTGGCAAACGCCTTGGTGTGCACGGCTTCTCTGGTGGCTCAGAAAGTCAACAATCCACCTGCAATGCAGGAGACCCGGATGTGGTCCAGGTTCCACCTGGGTTGGGAAGATCCCCTGGAGAAGGAAATTGTTACCTACCCCAGTATTCTCACCTGGAGAATTCCATGGACCGAAGAGCCTGGGAGGCTCCAGTCCATGGGGGTCACAAACAGTGGGATACAACCGCACAATTAACACTTTCATTTTCCTTTGGTATGATTACAAGCGTTTGCTGAATGAATAAAATGATTTATGAAAAAAGCTGTGGCTTCACTTGGAAAGGAAATAGGGTGAAAAGCAAGAAAATGGATAAGAGAATTAATATTTATCAAAGTCACCTATGTGTTAGAAGGAGAGTCAAGTACTTTATTACTCTAAGTTGTTCTTACAGCTCACCTATTCCCATTTATAGAGCAGAAGCTGAAGATGAGAAGTTAATTTGTTCCCCCAAAACAGATATAGCTAGTAAATTGCTGGATCAGAATCTGCAATAGGATCTACCTGGGAGTTATACTATCATCTTCCTTATGTTGCCAATAAGGGGTAGGGCCTCTGTTAATTGCTTGCTTAGTGGCTCAGTTGTTGTCTGACTCTTTGGGACCCCATGAACTGTAGCATGTCAGTTTCTTCTGTCCATGGGATTCCCTGGGCAAGAATATTGGAGTGGGTGGCCATTCCCTTCTCTAGGGGATCTTTCCGACCCGGGAATCGAACCCAGGTCTCCGGTATTGCTAGCAGATTCTTTATGGTCTGAGCCACCAGATTGAAGTTACCATCATAAACCTTTTTAGGCATAAGTAACATGGATACCAGCTTCAGAGTTCTGTAAAGTGCAGAATGAATTTCATAATCAGGGAAGAATAATCAGCCATTAAAACTTACCTTTTCTTTATAGTTCAATTCCAATGGATTTGTTTTTGTTTGTATAAGATATGGTTTAAGACTTAGACTGATTTCTATAATATATTAATGTGTTGATTGATTCTGTCTCCTAATGTGAAATATAAGACAGGAAATTCAAATGTTCTTGTGAAAGATAAAAAATTTCATAAGTTCAAGGTCGCCAGCCTATAATCAAAACACAACCTATTAGACAAAAACAAACACTCATTCAGCCTGTTTGAAGTATGTGAATAAATAATTCATGTATATTTTTGCAGTCCTTCCTATAAGTACACTGGCAATTTAGACTTAATATGTGATGCACACTAGACTTTGGTTAAATATCTAGTTTAAAGAGCAAATAAACTTTTAAAGCTAGTGGCTGTAATCATTATTTTTTGATGAAAACAATTTCTTTTTTTACCCGCATCTTAGCATAATAATGTCATCCAATAATTAAGAGTCTTCAGGAGAATAAAACACATGGACAATACAATGCCGCTCTTTGATGGTGAAAGGAAGGGTCAGTTTGCTCTCACTCCTTTGTCCCTCAAGCAGAGGAGAATTAATTTTGGAACAAATGAAGCTTAAGTTTCAAGGCTCCTCAACTGCACAGCCCTCATCCAAGGTCCTGCAGGGGTTATGTCAAGCTGCTCATATGGTCATGTATTTTTGTAAAATTCTCAAAATTAAGATGCTTTAGCCATAGTCTAGTAAACCCCCTGTTTCCAACCATCGTACCTCCCTTGGGTCTGTTAACACTGGAATGGCCACCAGCATTTTTTGTATCCAGATAAGAAGACGTACTGAGGATACATCTAGCTCAGGTTCCCTGGTAGCTCAGCTGGTAAAGAATCTTTCTGCAATGCAGGAGACCGGGGTTTGATTCCTGGGTTGGGAAGATCCCCTGGAGAAGGGACTCACTCCACTATTTCTGAGTCAGACACAACTGAGCAACTTTCGCTTTTTTTCACTTTAGTGGAATATATGCATGTGGTTCGAGGAAAGGCTGAATTATCTTTTCACTCTTTCTGTTGAAAGTGATATTACAACATAGTTGTCAAAAGGTAATCAGAGAGTACTCTGTCAATTAAGGTAGGGCAGAAGGTGTTTTAGGCTTTCTATAAGTAACAATCCTGTTATTTTTCTGGATTTGTGATTCTTGTGGGTATTTGGCTGCTGTCATACATTTGGAATTTGTTGTGAATTCTTTTTCATTCTGAAATCATAGTTGATTTCTTATTCATAATTTTGTACTCTTTCTCTTAAACACGACTCCCACATGGTCTAAGTTTTAGATCCCTCAATCATTATAGAGTAATCTGAAATATTTATGGAGACATTTATATACTTTTAAAATATATTATACATTTTATATACTTTCTTTGGAATAGACAAGAAAGTCAACAGCTTTCTTCCAACTAGGAATTATTTAAGAGGTATTTATTCAAAAAAGAGAATAAATAAGAATAAAAGTCTAGCCGGTCTACTTAATAATTCCTCCCCTTGTTTCAACATTACCATGGTGAGCAAGTAGAAATACAGTTGTACCATTTAGCAGGTACTATTCAGTGCAAAGAAACGAAGTAGATTTGTGAAACAGTAAACAATAAAATAGAGAACATGCCATCTTTAAAACAAAGCAGGTTTTATTCTTTCCTTATCTCCTCTAATCTCTGTGATATGTGTGAAAAAAATGTTTCCTTTGTAAATATTTACTATCAAAGGAAAGGGCTTCAAAACCTTTGCTAGATAATTAAATGTTGTTATACAATGGGAGTGGACTTTAAGTGTGCCCAGACCACAAAGTAAAACCCTTAGAGACATCTGTCCCAATGTACAAAACACCACAGTCACCAAGAACCCTCTGTTCATATCACCCATAAATATGTGAGTTCATGGAAAGAGAAAGTCTCTAATAATTAGTGGACTTTACTTCTGAAGAAGTTAACCCATAAGTGTTGGGGCAATCTGGATAATAAGCTACCATACACAGACAGACAAATGAGAGTCTTCACTGACGAGTGAGGAAAGCTCAGCAGAGTACACTGGATTTATATTTCTTCCTGAAAAGCAGAATTAACAACTGAAGTCAATTTGCTTTATAGGCATGCCTAATGAATGACTTCTATGGTTTAAATTTCATCTTTGAAATAAAATATAGACATACATCTGAAAGTCTTAACAATACAGGTAGGACGTAGACTTGTATTTCTAGACATGATTGGCAATGCTTACAGCTGGGGAAAAAGAAAAAAAGGTAAGTTATGCACAGTATATGATAATATAAATTATGAAGCCTCTTATATTGCTCTCCTGTAACTGTGACGCTACTAATAATGATCATAATAACAGCTAACATGTATTAAGTGTTAGGCACTGTTGTAAGGGCTCCACATGCATTAATTCATTAATCCACACAGCATCTCAGCTAGCTACTATTACTATCATTCCTATTTTTCATATGATGAAATTAAGGTACAAAAGCACTGAGATACTAATCAAAGGCATGCAGCCACAGTCCTGACAGAGCAGGGGTTCAAACCCAGGCAGTGTGGATGCCTAGCCCAAGCTTTGCACTCTTATGTCATATATACCATGAGCTGACTTCTCTCTTCTGAATAATTCTAATTTCAAATATTCTCCCTTAATCCCTAATAAAAATTCTCCTATTTCTCTGATATATGCCTCAACTTCAGTTTCAGAAAACAGTTCCCCAAAATGCAGTATAATCAGCTCCTTTACCAAGAGGCTTCTCTTAATCTACAAAGGAAAAACAAATTGATTATGGAAATATATGGGGAAAAAAAAGCTTTTCCTTTCCCACAAGTTGGTGTAATAAAATAGGCTCCTTTATTTTATTTGACATCTGATTGGAGAACAATTGGTGAGCTGAAACTTTCTCAAGTTTGCACTTTGCTTTTTTTTTTCTTCCCCAGAACAGGACTGTAGTATCTTAGAGTTAGATGATAATAGAAGACACCAGGCAAACGCAGCTGGAAGCATCATCTCATAAAAACGACTAGGAATCAGAGCTAATGGAAGTGAAACGCCAGAGTTCCCTGTAAGGAATGATAGAAACGGAAGAGAAGTAGGATCTTCTTGAAATGACAGATATGGACAACTGGGTGTACCAACAACCACTCCCAATCCTCACCTCCCTGTTGAGTTTCTGTACAGACTGAAATTCAGTCATGTATCTGTAATAGGCAGCAATGTTGTACCATGTAATAGCTCACCTATTTTGTACTTTGGGTTACAATCCAATACTTATTTATTTATTTATTTATTATTTTTTTACATTTTTCCAGTTTTTTCTATTGGGAGCTCTTCCAGGTGGTTGTTTTGTTCCTTTGACATATCCCCGTAACTATGTTTCTGTTTTTCCACAATACCTCTTTAGCTCTGGCCCTACAGAATGCTGCAGGTTCATCTTGTATATTTCCTGCCCCAGACCTAGAATCAGACAGTTTTTTTCCAGGAGACCTGATTCTTTGTTGGATAATAGTATTAGAAACCAAGATCCGGGTGCTTGGTGTATGACTGACATTACAAAAAATATTCCGTAGAGTGTTTCATTAATTTTCTCAAATTTAAAAGTGACTGCTTTTTCAGATCATATCCTTTCCCTATAATTTGCTCCCTTTTATTCTCCCTTAACATCCATCCTTTTTTCACAATATTCCTAAGTGGCCACTATATTCTTTTCTCACCATCGTCAATGGGGTAAGTGTGAATGCCCTACAGTTCAAGATTTCCAGTTATATGGTGAGCCAGATTAAAACAAAATCACAACAGAAAGAAAACTTCATCCTACCATCTGAATTCTAATCACCATTTCTATGCTCGTGCTCAGTGAGTGTACACTTTTGGCTGACAATGACCCCTGGACAAGGTTATCTTGGTTGTCATATATCATAATATCCACTATCCATATATAAACTCCTAAGAATTTAAATATAGAAATTTTAGATCACCTAGATCACTACTGCCTGATAATAATAGCACTAGGATTGAGAATTGAATATAAAAATAGGATTCTAAAAACAGGGGGAGCTGTAACTTCCAGGCACTACTGTGTTTCCATATTTTTCTCTCTCAAAAAAAAAAAAGCACAGTAATTTATTGGGCAAGCTAAATGATCTGTGCTATTTTGAGGAAAAGAGGATACCTCAGCAAAAAATAAAAAGAAGGAAATCATATGTTTATTATTGCTTATTCCCTCATCAACTACAGTTCTGTCAGCATCCTCCAATCTCTGGACTGCTGGAAAGCCAAATATTTTCTACATTAGCTATTTGGCTAATGAACATAGGTCTGATGTTCTTTTAAGTCTGACATCAGTTGTAAATTCAGTAGAATCCATGACAATGAGGCCCAAATTATACTTAGATGTGTTAAAGATGGAGCATAGAGTATAAATAACCATGACATTTTAGAAGAAAATAGAGCTCTTCAGTCAGCATTACATTTAAAAAAAAGAAAGAGAGAAAGAAAGAAAGAAAGAAAATGACTGGTACGGGCCAGGTGCTTTATGTAAACATAAATTATTTCATGTAGTCCTTTTAGTCCTCCTTATATATTTAAAAAATAAAGGTTAAGTAATTTGTCCAAACATCCATGAAGCATGCAGTAGAATCCAGATTTAAAGATATGCCATTTTTTCTGACTGAGATTCACACAGAGTGTAAGAACCACTTACACACTGTGTCTATCAGGATACAAGCAGGAAACAGCCCATACAGATTAGGATAATTGGTGGAGGGATTAATGAAAAGACCACTACTAAAGACACAGGTAGGCAACAGGGAAACCACAAGGCACTTCCGCAGGCTGGGCACAGTAGAGTCGTACCCTCCCCCAGGGTACAGCCAGCCAGACACGACCCACCCAGCCCGCCACCCACAGTGAAGGAGTCAGGCCAACAGACACGGTTTTTCTCCCCTCATCACCCGATGCCCTGGTTAGGTCCTCTGTGAGCCAACTCCAACCAAAAGGCACAGGACAAGAGAGAGAGGGGGTGGTCCTCCTAGTTCTGCCTACTGGAGTGGAGAGCAGGAAAGGGGTGGGGACAGTGGTGGGAGAGGGAATCACAAGAGTTCAGCGAATGCTGACATTTCTCTAACCATTGGTTTAAGCATAGAACAACATAGGATTCACATTCATTTAAATATGCTAAGTATTTATTCTCTTGAAAATAAACTTGAAAAACAGCAGGAAAAAATTTTGCATTGAATCTTTCTAAATGTGGACGGATCAAAGGTGAGTTTGTTCAAGTGGAAAAAACAAATCCATAGAAAAATCATAGAAACCATGGCCAAGGCTCAAGTAGAGCATTTGCTGGTTGACAAGGTGAACCAAAGCAATGTCTTATAAGCCAGGACTCTGTCCATGGGACTCTGTCCGTATTTCTTGTGTCTCCTGTGCGTGCGCACGCACACACACACACACACACACACAGACATACACACACACACACACACACGATTCTCCAGGCAACACTTACTGCTCAGTGAAGAGATTCTGAATCATGAGAAGTTATCCCAGAAGAACTGAGGCTCTAGTTCCATTACTGAGTGGTTGAAAATTCTTAGACAAGTGACTTCGTAACATTGCTTTGCCTCAGTTACTTTCTCTATCTCTATTTCAATACCTAATATATATTCAAACAGTTATCAAATTAATATTGCATAAGATCAGCATAGAGTGAATCACATTGTCAAAGATGTTTCCAATAACCACTTCTCTGCTCATTTTAACTGATTTTTGTTGATTTTCTTTTCATTGTTTTGTTTTTCAGTGTGAATTATCCAAAACATATATAAATGTACAAGGAATAGTTTCTTAATAAAGACAAGTAATAAATATTTAAGCTAACTTTTAAAATTCAAAAAACCAATAATCTTTTGAATGTACTATAGATGCCTTTGACAGAAGAATCCAATTGGAAGTCTTTTTGAATATGTTATGCTAATTGAAATGAATAATCCCTTTTCTTTGTTTATTTTGATTTCAATATTCCAGACTTATTTCTGCAGTAAATTACATAATCAGTTCTGGAAAACATAAATAAAATATAATATACTCCCTGATCAGCATTGGTGATTTATTTAAAGTGAATAAGTGATTTCACCTCAATAATCTTAGGATTTAATTTGATCACAATAATTATTGACCTAGAAAATCAAGAATTAGCTTAAAAAGCTTTTTGCTTTTAAAATGAAGTTGAATAGCACTGTGAAGAAATAAATAAGAATTCTGAAACTCATCCTAACAGGAAAGCCTAGAAGGAAAATTGTTCTCTAAGAGGATTTAGCAAATTTTATCAAGTCATTTCTCCACCTATATATCTCAAGAAATCTGACTTGCCTCCTAACGAGTGTTAGATGGGAAATCAGGGCCATGATACCACATGAAAGAGGGAGATGGGTGTAGCATATGAAATTTATTTTTTCAGGGTGACAGAGTTTAGTCATTTCAAATGTATGTACATTCTCAAGATGTTATTATAAATGGTTTACTTCAAAGACATTTTAGTAAAAAACTTCAGAGCGCTTCTATTTCTCTAAAACACATGAACAGAAAAATCAAAAGTTTACCCTGCCTAAACGCTGCGCATTTCTGCGCATTTCTTACTGCTCTCATTCATTGCCAGTGGGCCTGGCTCATGATCTCACCTCTGAAGGATTCTTCTTTCTTTCTCATGCTATCGTTTACATTCCCTGCTTCCTACCCCAGCTGATATTTGGGGTCTGTTAGTCCAAAAAAAAAAAAAAAAAAAACACCACACAAACTAATTTTCTTCCTTTTCAGAAAATTACCTGTCCATCTAAGTTTGGACTCAAAGTTTTCGTACAGATGTCTTTGACATGCCAGAAGAGAATAACTTTGTTTTTCTTAGGACATACTGAATTTAAGATAAATCTGTGCCAAATTTTACATGGCTATTCAAGCCTCTTATACGACTATATTGTTTTTTTTGGCAGGGCTCTACTAAAAGTCATACTAAGAGGTCCCTAAAACCATTCAGATTTGTATTCAAGGAGCAATGAGCTGTTGTCTCGCAAATGTACTCCACCACCACACCCCGTACACTTAATTTGACATTTCAAAGTTCCTATTTCAAAAACATTAACAATAAAAATTTTACTGAAGTCCAAGTATATGTAGGATACTTTTATAGACATTAGGGAAGCAAATGTTATAAGAAAAAACTCTGCAACAGTGATGAGTAATAATATTAAGGAATGGAAAATATCCTGTGCCCCCAAAGTAGTGTTCGTTCATTTAACTATGTTCACAGCATCTACTGTCACCTAAAACAGTGGGGCTAGAAACACAAAGATAAATGAGTAGATCTAATCCTTGACTTCACCGACCTTACATTATAGTGTTAGTGAGAGATGATTTTTTTTTTTAAAAAAAGGTCTATAAAGTTGGACTATAAAGAAAGCTGAGCACCAAAGAATTGATGCTTTTGAACTGTGGTGTTAGAGAAGACTCTTGAGAGTCTCTTGGACTGCAAGGAGATCAAACTAGTCAGTCCTAAAGGAAATCAGATATTCATTGGAAGGACTGATGCTGAAGCTGAAACTCCAGTACTTTGGCCACCTGATGTGAAGAGCTGACTCATGTGAAAAGACCTTGATGTTGGGAAAGATTGAAGGTGGGAGGAAAAGGGGATGACAGAGGATGAGACGGTTGGATGGCATCACTGACTCAATGGACATGAGTTTCAGCAAGCTCTGGGAGTTGGTGATGGACAGGGAGGTCTGGTGTGCTGCAGTCCATGGAGTCGCAAAGAGTCAGATATGACTAAGTGACTGAACTGAACTGATAATATAAAGTAAATATATAAATGTCTAAATAATAGAGATTGCAGTAAATGCTGTGAAAGAAAAAATATAGAGTTTGGTGATAGAAGATACTGGAGTGGCAGCCTACACTATTTAGGGGTGGTTAATAAAGGCCTCTCAAGTTTAAGCTGAGACTTGAATGAGCAGCCAGTCAGTTAAGTGAAACAGGCTGCTGGAGAGGAGAGATGGATTTAAGTTAGAAGCCTAAATTAAAAAAGAAAAAAAAATCCTGGTGGTGTATGTAGTAGTCACTGGAAGCCAAGATGGCTAGAACATACATCTGGAGAGAGTGGCCCAAAAGAAGGTTAGTGATGTACCTCGTCATGCTAAGTCTATAGGTCACGGTGAAACACGTGGACCATTCCAAGCAGGCAAGTGACAGGATCTGTTCTCAGCAGGGATCTCTGTTGGGCCCTGGAATCTTTGTTTTAAGCAGGGACCAAACAGTATTTGTTTGCTTTAATGGCTATTTTGTGGAGAATGTGTTTGAGTGGAAAAGAGATATTTTCGGAGACCCTTGCAGTAGTTCAAGTTATCGTGGCTTGTGCTAGAGTGATAGCAAGAAACATAAAGATAAGTCCAAAGACGTGAAACATACCTTGGGAGTAGAACTGATAAGACTGCAAATGAACTGAATGTGAGACATGAGGAAAATGGGACCCTACCCAGTATTAGATGAATTATGTTGCCACTTACTGAGCTAGGAAAGGATGGAAAAGGGACTGGTGGTGGCAGGGGAGTGTATATACAGTGGCATTTTGGACAGTTTAACTTTTAGATCATAATAACCACGAGTTAGTTATGTGAGTCCTTGCATCAAGGGAGAGGGCCAGGGCAGGAATTCAGAAGAGGCTAGCCCTGGTGGAAGAGCTGAGACTCTAGTTGGGACTTGAAGGAACAGTCAGCCTTGGAGAATTAGAAAAAGAAGATCCCATTCAAGGTACTGAGAAGCCTGGGTTGATCTAACTGTGGAACAATAAGAAGTTTAGCCGCAGTAGAGATTTCTTGTAGGAATCCACTAGAAGAAAAAATGTTGGAGAAATAAGTAGGAGTCAGATTAAGAGAGCTTCTAAACTCCAAGTTTATGACTTTTTTTTTTGGCCTAATTTTAAGGAGCCATCTGAGCTTCCCAGGCGGCTCTAGTGGTAAAGAACCTCCCTGCCAATGCAGGAGACTAAGAGACGTGGGTTTGGTCCCTGGGTTGGGAAGACCCGCGGGAGGAGGGCATAGCAACCCACTCCAGTATTCTTGCCTGGGGGATCCCATAGACAGAGGAGCCTGGCAGGCTACAGTCCATGGGGTTGCAAAGAGACAGACACAACTGAAGCAACTTAGCACACAGCTCGGGCAGACATCCAGGGTAACTGAGATGCAGAGTGGGAGGTGTTGTGTCAGTGAAAGTGAAAGTGTTAGTTGCTCAATCATGTCTGACTTTTTTGTGACCCCGAGGACTATAGCCCACCAGGCTCCTCTGTCCATAGAATTCTCCAGGTAAGAATACTGGAGTGGGTTGCCATTCCTTTCTCCAGGGTATCTTCCTGACCCAGACCAGGGATCGAACCCAGGTCTCCTGCAATGCAAGCAGATTCTTTACCATCTGAGCCAAAAGGGTGAGTGAAGCGTATTATGAAAACAGTGACTATTTGTGTACGATTTGGGGAGGTACGGAAAGCATTAGGCTGATGTGATGGTCTCTCAGGACACCATTTAATTAATTGTGGTGTGAATGGACAAGTGTTTGTGCTAAGATCATGGGCCCAGAAACAGAAAGGAAGAGAAGGATAAAGTAACATTAAAAAATATTTGGTGCCCGAGACATCAAGAGGGGAGGCGAAATAGAGGAAATAATTTGGTAAATACCATTCAGCCTTTTTTCCTTCCTTAACTAACCACTATACTTTGGCCACGTGCCTAAGCAGTGTGTATTACGTATGTCTTGCTTCATGCTGGAATGGCTGACTCTGATCTACAAAGCCATAGTGGGAGACATCAGGACAAAACTGGTTATCGCTGGGCCAGACAATTTCCAGCACAGAAATAAGGAATGCTGAAGGGTTTGATGAATATCTGCAAAATCTACACTTTCAGCAAAAAAACATGCGCAACAACACATGCTTTGCAGGCCTCACAGCATTTAATCTTTTCTTATCCTACTTCATATAAGGCTTTTTATTTTATGGGAAGGGGGGATCACCGCTATGTAAATTTTGCAAAAGTACACCAAATAAACAAGGGGAAAAATACTGTCACCAGCAAGAGCTAGCTGAATGCCAAGACAGATTACACAGTCCGCTTTGTGTTTAACTTTGACATTCTTATTTTTGTTATGTTGTTAAAACAGTATCTGGCCTTGGGCAATTCTTTCCCTTTTTGTGTCCTGGTTTTACCATCTACAAAAGGAAATCACTTAATCTAGTGAAGTGGGAGAGAGTTGTATTTGAGATCATGTGTGTGCATGCAGAATAATATATATTTTTAAAAGGCACCTAGAAAATATGGAGGCATAAAATAGATGTTAAATACTGACAAATGGGTCTGAGCAAAACAATATTAAGCATAATGCATTCCTTCCAAAGCATTTTATTCAAACCAGCCAGGAAAGATTTAATAATATTAATAAGCAACCTGCTCACAAAATATGATGAGTAGGGAGAGTGACTCTCATGATTCATTTTAATAACAAAAGAAAAGATAAAATGGATGCCAGCAATTGCCTTCCGTAATGCCCACCTTCATTCCACTGGTGATTGACAAAGTATTTTGTATTGTGCCTAGAGTACAATATTAAATCTACTCCTAACCGTTCATCATTTTATGGCTGTCCTGTCCTCAGGAACTCCAGTTATGTTTAATGCCTACTTTCCTGCTGTAATTGGTGCTTCACTCCAAGTGAAGTCATCTATTCTAAGCCCATCTTGGGTCTTGCAGAGACACATGGAATGAAAGCCTCCAGATAGTTCAGAATACTACGTTGGTGATTCTATCATAATGGATCCTGCAATAAATGGCTGAAGAGTTGTCCCTGCCTAAGGGGGGGCTGACAAGTTGAATATTAAACCATAATGAAGAGCTGTCACAAAAATATCGTGTGTACCCAATATCTGGTCTTTGGAGAGACCATCTCTATAAATCGCAATTCTTTCAAGGCGTTGTCCATGTTTTCTTTGGATCATATGTCAACGTGCTCTCACAGGACACCATATTTCAACAGGTCACCCTGCTTGTTCCCACCTCTCTACACACTTGCTTTTTATATTCTCCATAAATAGCACTTAGTCCTATAATTCATCTTCCATGCCTCATTCATTCTAAATCTTAGCTTCTTGGCCCTGTTTCTGCCATATTAAAATACTTCCCATAGCAAGCTCATGTTTAAAAGGAAAATCAATTGTTCTGATTTATCTGACGTGAGCTTCTGGGTGTTTTTATAATTTATTGTTCACTCAGGTCAATATCTCTCCGATACCATCATTAAATATAAAGGATGCTTAAGGGTACTATGCTTATCAGAAAGCTCTGCCCTGTTATTATAATATTGGCGGAAAGGATACTCTCCCTCTAGGGAGAATGCTTCACTTTTTTAAAACTGCAAGCTCTTAAACTTGGGTCTGCCACTTTGATATGGTGGTAAAGAGATTAAAAGATAACCAGGAAAGTTCAAAAGGACGGTCATCGTCTGTTGCCCCCTCTTCCCGCCTGCTACAAAAATGGCCTCATTAGTAGGCGTAGGCCCTTAAATGAAATTGAAAGCTAGAACTCCAGGGTAGAGCATGCTGGGAGAATCTGTCAGTAAAAATAGTCCACACACATATGTATATGAACCCACTTACTGGAAAGTCCAGACATCTTACCCCTGGCCTGGAAACATCACTTGTCACCATAATCCTACCTATTAGCATGGGTCTGTGGAGACACTAAGACCTAAATCTTTCTTAAAACATCTGAAAAAAAAAAAAAAAAACCCACATGGAACTATAATTCCTAGTTATAAAGAGAGAGTATTTCAGCAGTTAGGGTGCAAAGTTTATCATGAATTTAAACAACTGATTTGTAATTACTAAAACATGCCTGTACTTACTAAGTACTTTCATTTTTATCTGCCAAGATGATTTATCATTCTATCACCATTTTCTATCTTTGCTCCATAAGTGAACGTTCTTTAAGTAAATCTCTTTAAGGTTTTGATGTCAAACGTCCATGAAATAATTCTTAAGGGATGTCTGAAGGAATGTCCAGTCCTTCATAGCTCATGGTGGAGGAACTGACTGTGTTAGTGCACAAAACCCAAGCTGTTCTCAATTAAGGCATAAAGACAAGGGCATTGTGTGTGTGCATGTGTGTGTGTGCACGCACGTGCACATGTGCCATGAGGTAGATATCAGATCTCCACCCCTCACTTTTTTCCAATGGTAAGAGGTCTAAGTTTTAATGACCACACAGACCTGCAGTAATGTGTGAAAGAAGGAGATATTACTCATCTAATGTGAGTTCAGATATCTGCAGACTGACTAATGTACCCCTGTTGCCTTGCTCTTGTTTCATAAACGTTAGAGTTGTCTCCTTAGCTCCCCAAAGCTTAGTCCAGTGCTTTGTACAACAGTATTATTTCTTGAAATTGCATGAATGAGTATCTTATCCAAGAGGAGCATGCATCTATGTGTCTGTTCTAATTATTCTCTGTTTCTCACCACTCTTGTGGTATGGAAGAACTTATTCTGTGGTGAGAAGTGAAGTTGCTCAGTCATGTGTGACTCTTTGCAATCCCATGGACTGTAGCTTACCAGGCTCTTCTGTCCATGGAATTTTCCAGGCAAGAGTACTGGAGTGGGTTGCCATTTCCTTCTCCAGAGGAACTTCCCGACCTGGGGATTGAACCTGGTCTCCAACATGGCAGGCAGACACTTTACCCACTGAGCCACCAGGGAAGTGCCTATTTTGTGGTAGGTACTGAAGAAAAAGTTAAAAGCATCATCTGTTCCACTTAAAGATCTAAATTGAAAGCAAAAGAGATTTTTTTAATGATTAATTTAATCAAAAGCATAATTATTAAAGTTATGAGCTCAGAATCAATGAGAGGCTAAGGGTCAGGCTTCAGAGTGTCAGAGGGCTAGAAAAGTAATTAAATAAAATAAAAAGCAGGGTCCAGAGGCACAGAACTCAGCCTACCACAGTAACTTACCAGTTACGGTGTCTTTTGCAATTACTATTCAGATGTGAACTTTCCAACCATTTCTCTCTATCCTGTGTAGCTTACAACTGAGAGAAAGCACCAAACTGGTCAAAATAAATCCATGTGCTATTCTCTGCCTCTACTGGACTGAGGCAATAAGGATCCAGTGTCTTCTGCTTCTTTCAGATAAGGTGTAAGCCTAGATTTTTTCCTACCATTAAAACTTCACAGAGATAACTTTTGAATAGGAAATGAAGCATTATGAGGGAGAGTAAATGGATTCCAGGAGTAGGAGATGGCAACCCACTCCAGTATTCTTGCCTGGAAAATTCCATGCACAGAGGAGACTGGTGGGATACAGTCCACGGGGTCGCAAAGAGCCGGACACGACTGAGTGACTAAACACACAAACAGGAAATAAAAAATATATGTGTGTGTGTATATATATATATATATATATATAATAACATATACGTAATAACTGATCATGATGATTAACTTGAATTTGTAACCCATGCTTTTCTTATTCCTAAATAAACAAACAGTGGGAAATGGGGTATATGCAATACACCCAATGTTTCCAAAGAATATTCTATTCTGATACTTTTATTCTAGTAACCTTATTGCTACATTATGCATTTAATTTATATTCATGACAAGCTTCTTTTTCCTTGTGGTTTGTGAAATGAAAATAAATATTTATGAAATCACCTTTGTTCTGCTTTCCCCACAGTGTTTGAAATAGCAAGGAAGTTTGTTCCTGCTAATAGTTTTTTTTATTATCCTGTACTAGTAAATTCCTCAACAGCAAAAAGTTTGCTTTGCTCACTACTGTACACTCAATGTCTAGAACAGAGCTTGGCACAAATGCTCAATAAATACTTGCTGAATGTTGATTTCTTAAACGTGTTCATTCCAGAATGCTAATTGAGCCACTGCTTATAACAACACAACAAAAATGGGAACAGCCTATGTATCCAGCAGAAGGGGAATAATAAATATTGTTTGATGGATAAAAATCTATGAGATGTGCATGATATGTCAAATTTTTAAAAAAATGAGTTACCAAATGAAGAACAATATATCATAGTTTTTAAATATTAAGAATATACATAAAAGTAGTGATAGAAAAAATGTATTAAAATGTTAAGACAGCTTAGTATTAAGAGTGGGTTTGGAAGGAAAGAATAAGAAAACTACTTTCACTTCTTATTTTACATAATTTCTTTAAAAAATACTTTTATTATTACAATAGCATGACACGTGCTTTGTAAAAAGTAAGTGCTGATAAGGAGGACTAAAAAAATTAAAACATCTTTATCTTTTAAAATTTAAAACATAGATCTTTATCACTGGGCATCCATCTACATAAAGATATTTTTTTAACCAAAATGAAATCATTCTGCACATAAGGCTTTTCTAGTAAATAACACCTATATTTTCATTTCAGTAAATTCTCATCTGATCTAATACAGAAGAAATGTTTGTAATTGTCTTCATCAAAATTAAACTTCTGTTCTTAGAAAGACATACCTAAGTAAAACAAAAAGGCAAGCTCTGTGCTGATAGAAAATATTCACGATACATACATTTATCTGACAAAAACCTTCTATCCATAATATATAAGGAATTCTTACTACACATTAATAAGAAGATAACAAACCCCTTAAAATAAACTAGCAAAATATGTGAACAGTAAACCAAAGAAAATATATAAAAGGCCAAAAAGTATATAAAGAGATACCAATGTCATTAGCCATGAGAAAATCAAATTAAAACCACAATGAAATTCCACTAAGTTCTACCTACTAGAGTAACCAAAATTAAAAAAGAAAAAATTACTGACATTACCAAACAGTAGCCAAGATGTGAAGCAAGTGAAACTATCATATATACTAGTGAGAATATAAAATGGTACAAATCATTTGGAAAAGAGTTGGTCAATTTCTCATACAGTTAAAAATGCATTTTGCAAATTACTCAGCCATTCTTCTCCCAGGTTTCCCTCAAGAGAAATCTAAACTCATGTCCAAAAAAGATTTGTGTATGATGTTTATAGAGGCTTTATTTATAAGAGCCCCAAACTTGACCCAATGGTATTAAAAATTGATTTTATATGGAAAATAGCACATCACTTATAGAGGGCAACTCCAAAGCCAGTCTGAGGCAATGAGGGACTTCTCAGTATCCTGCTTTTCCAGATAGAATGGAAACATCATGGGAGTCTCAGCCTTCATGTAGGCTATCAGACTGTCTAACTAAGCCTAGACTTGGTGGTCCTGTCTGAGCCCTCTCACTCAAATGTAGGATTAGAATGTCTAGGTTTAATTTCACAGAGCCTTTTCTCTGTGTAACCCAGTCATGTTTTGTTCCACTTCAGATTTAGATTTCTGTGGTGTAGAGAAGAGAGAGTAGATTTAGAGTCTGAAAAACTTAGTTTCTCTTTGGCTTAGTGTCTCTCACGTTCTTATACACAGACATACACGCAAATAATGTTTGGCTGCACTGGACTGGTAATCTAATACAAACAAACTCACAGGGCTAGTGTGAATACTACATGAGATAAACCACAAAAAAATTGTTTTTCAAAATGGAAAGAGCTCCACCAGTATTCGATCTTAGCTGCAATCCTCAGGAGTGATGGTGGTAGGCTTCATACAAAGTAGATTGCACCTGGCTACCTGACATTCTGCTATAGGAACAAAACAAAGTTAACATGAAGCTAGGACTTTGAAAAGTATAAGGTCTAGAAAATAGCCTCTTGTTCTTAAGGCAACCCCAGGAGTTTAAAGGTACCAAGTGTTGTTTTTCTTTTGGAAATGCTGCCCGTTAGGTGTTGGAACTAATGACACGCATGGCTAAGGATCTATTTCCTATATTGTGAAGTCATCCCTGAAAATACCATTTCAAGTGGCAGAACTCCAGGGACCAAGGGCATATGAGATTTCTGAGCTCACTCACTAGCTCAGCATAACCCGTGGTTTCACTTTAGACCTAGTGGGAGAAACATGGTCACTGAACTGTGAGGTTTGGAGCTTTCTAGGCTAAAGGAAAAGAGAAAAGTAAAAAGAGCAATAAAGAGATGGATTCATGGAAATTTGGAACTTTCCATAAGACACCTTAAAGATGTAGAGATAATGTTTTAGAACACCTTCAATTTATAAGAAAAGTGGGAAAGTTGGGAAAAGGGAAGAAATAACTTCCCCAAGACAAAGCTGACCAACACGTTAGTCTTAGTACTTTCCTCCTCATCATTGTTGATGTTGTTGAATTTTCACCAGCTAACAATACACCAGCACCAATATCTAAAAAGGCATTGAGTCTAAATAGTGAAATCAATTTTCTAGTTTCTCAGTTCTGTAAATTCAAAATGCCATTTGTCAAGTGTGTTGAAAATGAGGACCATTCTATATTGCCTCTGTGATTTCAGTTCATGTGGACAAGATTTCTGCGGCAGTCATCATTTTATGCACTATCTTTCCATATGTAAATATACAGTTTGGATATTTTATATCTCATATTAACAAATTGACAAATGGGAGACATTTCATTGGTCAGCTCACTTGTTTCTGCTTTGAGGTACAGAAATGGACATAGTAGATTTATCCCATGCGGAGACAGTGAGGTGAACTGGGAGAAAAATAAAGAACACAGAGGCTACCAGCTCTGCCATTTACCATGTATTCAGGTATAACACGAGCTTCCCAGGTGACTGAGTGGTAAAGAGTCTGCCTGCCAATGCAGGAGACGTGGGTTTGATCCTTGAGTCAGGAAGAGCCCCTGGAGAAGGAAATAGCAACTCACTCCAGTATTCTTGCCTGGGAAATCCCATGGACAGAGGAGACTGGCAAACTACAGTCCAAGAGTTGGGCATGACTTAGCAACTAAACAACAACAAATCAGGTATAGCATACCCAGATTCACTTATTGTGAGATGTTTTCATTTGAAAAACAAGCCTAAGTCTTCTGCAGCATTGAGATGCATTACACTACTAAACCGGCAACCTGAGCGATTGATGATTGGGTCCTTAACAGTGTTGACCCACCAAATATCACCACATTCTGAACCCTAATGTTGTGAAGATCAGATCATCATTTACTTAGCCAATGAGGACTTCATGCATGTCTGAATCTGATCTCATCTGCTCCTTAAGCAGGTCTCCTAGCAGTTCCTCCAACAAGCCAGGTACACTCCCACATCTGAACCTATCCATCTGTGGTTTCCTCTGTTTGGACAGCTTGTTACACAGCAACCTCCCTTTGGCTTTGGCTCACAATTCACTACCTAGAGGTGTGTCTTGAAAATCCTACATAAAATAGTGCCCGGCTCCACTCACTCTTTGGTCTCTTTCTCTAATTACTCTGCTCTATCTTTCTTATAGCCTTTACTGCCTGGCAAGCTTTACATTTATTTTACTAAGCACTATCCATACATAATGCAATATTATTATATATCTTCTGGTATCTAAAATGTAAGATTATCAAGGACAAAGAGCCTGTCAGTTTGACTCACTGCTATATTCCCAGTATTCAGAATAGTACTTATCACATAATTTCACATTAACAAGTATTTGTTGAATGAATGAAAAAATAAATCAGGCAAATTTTCTGGGGGTTCAAAATGCTCAGGTGATATTTAAAATTTTCTTATTATAAGTTTATTGCAGACCAAGTGAAGAGTTGATAGACATTGAAGTATTATAATGTTATAAATACGTGAACCGTGAACTTCCTGATGTTCAAGCTGGTTTTAGAAAAGGCAGAGGAACCAGAGATCAAATTGCCGACATCCACTGGATCATCGAAAAAGCAAGAGAGTTCCAGAGAAACATCTATTTCTGCTTTATTGACTAGGCCAAAGCCTTTGACTGTGTGGCTCACAATCAGCTGTGGAAAATTCTGAAAGAGATGGGAATACCAGACCACCTGACCTGCCTCCTGAGAAATCTGTATGCAGGTCAGGAAGCAACAGTTAGACCTGGACATGGAACAACAGACTGGTTCCAAATAGGAAAAGGAGTAGGTCAAGGCTGTATATTGTCACCCTGCTCATTTAACTTATATGCAGAGTACATCATGAGAAATGCTGGACTGGAAGAAACACAAGCTGGAATCAAGATTGCCAAGAGAAATATCAATAACCTCAGATATGCAGATGACACCACCCTTATGGCAGAAAGTGAAGAGGAACTGAAAAGCTTCTTGATGAAAGTGAAAGTGGAGAGTGAAAAAGTTGGCCTAAAGCTCAACATTCAAAAAACGAAGATCATGGCATCTGGTCCCATCACTTCATGGGAAATAGATGGGGAAACAGTGGAAACAGTGTCAGACTTTATTTTTTGGGCTCCAAAATCACTGCAGATGGTGACTGCAGCCATGAAATTAAAAGACGCTTACTCCTTGGAAGAAAAGTTATGACCAACCTAGATAGTATATTCAAAAGTAGAGACATTACTCTGCTGACTAAGGTCCGTCTAGTCAAGGCTATTGTTTTTCCTGTGGTCATGTATGGATGTGAGAGTTGGATTGTGAAGAAGGCTGAGCGCGAAAGAATTGATGCTTTTGAACTGTGGTGTTGGAGAAGACTCTTGAGAGTCCCTTGGACTGCAAGGAGATCCAACCAGTCCATTCTGAAGGAGATCAGCCCTGGGATTTCTTTGGAAGGAATGATGCTAAAGCTGAAACTCTAGTACTTTGGCCACCTCATGCGAAGAGTTGACTCATTGGAAAAGACTCTGATACTGGGAGGGATTGGGGACAGGAGCAGAAGGGGACGACCAAGGATGAGATGGCTGGATGGCATCACGGACTCAATGGACGTGAGTCTGAGTGAACTCCGGGAGTTGGTGATGGACAGGTAGGGCTGGCATGCTGCGATTCATGGGGTCGCAAAGAGTCGGACACGACTGAGCAACTGAACTGAACTGAAAAATGTACTGGACGAAGTTTTTGCATGTACTCCAGAAAGTTTTAGCAGAAATATGATGTTTAGAAATTCCCAACAGAGTTCATAAATGGATGTGCCCTCAAAATTCCCCCTTTTATTTCTAGAGCCAGCTGGCATCTAAGATCTTTTGAAAGAATGTATGAATTTGGATTTATTTTGGCTAAATTATATTCTAGCCTTTGCAAGAACTGAGCTATGAAATGGTGGCAAAACTATTGTAAATCTCGCTATGACATCTTACCCTGAAATATGCATAATCAAATAGTTCTAAAGGTGGTCCTCTGACTGAAGCATAACTTTCTATAACTATATTTTAGATATCAAACTTTGTGAACTTGTTCCTTTATTGCTTTTCTTAACTAAAAGGCCAGAAATCAGTTTTTCTGAGACCCTTCTCATGGTGATTAAAACAGTACTGGAATTCAGACAAATTATTTTTTATCAAGGTAACAGGGCAGAGTGAAAGTTGGGTTAATAACCACATCGTGAGGTGTGAGAATTACCCTATTACGATTAGGTGAGAATTAATTGATTGTTTTATAGTTATTCCAATAGGAAATGTAAAAGTGTTGACTTCAAAAAAGCACTTACCTAATCCTAATGATGGATAGTAACTGATCTATGATGTATGTCTACATACTCATTCTACCAGAGAAGCAGAATTAAGATATTAAAGTACTATCTCAATATAAAGCATCATTGATCAAAAATCCTGACTTGATTGTGAAATGCTGAGTTCTCCAATCTCTTACTTCGCTGGGAGCAGAGCAGAGAGTGAAGACAAGCTGCTACAAGAGGACAGCTTTGTTTGTTTTGCCTTCTACCAATGCCTAACATTCCATAGAAAAGCAGTAATAACCAGAAATACTTAAAAAAGATCTTTTTGCTTTAAAAAGAATAATCACCAGTAAATCTTCTTAGTAGCTAAATAAACCTTTCTATCGACTTTGAAATCTTTGCTATTAAGAAAAAGTGAGTCCTAGTCTAACCTTCTCAGTACCCACTAATGGAAACTGTTTTTTTAACTTAATTTTCCTTAATCCTATTAACATAAGTGGAAGCTCCCAATTCATAATTCATCATTTATTATTTATTAAACTTAGAAGGTTTTCCCTAAATGTAATAGATGCTGATGAGAAATACGGCAATGTCTTGTACGTTCTAAGTAAAACATATTGAAAGGAGAGGGAATAATAAGAGAGGGAAAAAATCCTAAGGAAGCAAATGCAAAAACTGTATTAAATTCAAAAATATATACACAGATATACAGTAATGCATTACATGACTGCATACATTAATGTTTCTGTAGTTTGAGAGGGAGACACACGAGTAAGAATGGGATTTTTCCACTTACTACCCATGTGACTTTAGCAGGAGGAGCTAAAAAGCCTCTTGATGAAAGTGAAAGAGGACAGTGAAAAAGTTGGCTTAAAGCTCAGCATTCAGAAAATGAAGATCATGGCATTTGGTCCCATCACTTCATGGGAAATAGATGGGGAAACAGTGGAAACAGTGTCAGACTTTATTTTTGGGGGCTCCAAAATCACTGCAGATGGTGACTGCAGCCATGAAATTAAAAGACGCTTACTCCTTGGAAGAAAAGTTATGACCAACCTAGATAGTATATTCAAAAGTAGAGACATTACTCTGCTGACTAAGGTCCGTCTAGTCAAGGCTATGGTTTTTCCTGTGGTCACGTATGGATGTGAGAGTTGGATTGTGAAGAAGGCTGAGCGCCGAAGAATTGATGCTTTTGGACTGTGGTGTTGGAGAAGGCTCTTGAGGGTTCCTTGGATTGCAAGGAGATCCAACCAGTCCATTCTGAAGGAGATCAGCCCTGGGATTTCTTTGGAAGGAATGATGTTAAAGCTGAAGCTCCAGTACTTTGGCCACCTCATGCGAAGAGTTGACTCATTGGAAAAGACTCTGATACTGGGAGGGATTGGAGGCAGGAGGAGAAGGGGATGACCAAGGATGAGATGGCTGGATGGCATCACGGACTCGATGGACGTGAGTCTGAGTGAACTCCGGGAGATGGTGATGGACAGGGAGGCCTGGTGTGCTGCGATTCATAGGGTCGCAGAGAGTCGGACACGACTGAGCGACTGAACTGAGCTGACCTGAACTAATCTCTATTGGTCATAGTTTTTTTAAATCTTAACATGCTAAGTTCAATATACATGTAATCTAATAAAATAGAATGTTTCATCCTTTCTTTAAAATTCATTACCTGTCTACACATCCCTTGTTCCATCCTGCTCAAACATAACTTGCACGACAGTTGTATACACACATTTACACACTCATGTGTACATGTGTACACTCACATACACATCTATGTCCACTGTAGGAAAGGAAAACAATGTGGAAAAATATTTATCCTGCAAACAACTGAATTTTACTCTAGTTACAGTTGCATATTTTTTCAATCTAATGACACTATAACATCTTCCATGTCATGTTCAGTATTGTACTATTAATTCTACAGAACAAAGAATGTTAAAAATTTTTCCTGAGAACTAACAAAAATCACATGAAAAATGACTCGTGAGAAAGGTTTAGCTTTGAATGAACAAACTTTCCATAAACTGCCTCTCCATGAATATATACAAATTTATATTTGTCAGAAATTATGTTAAATTATAATATTGGATATAGAGAATCATTATTTCTTATATTTTTATTATGCACCAATCTCTAAATTCAGATTTATCCTATCAGTTGGAATGAATGTTTAAGGAATATTGGTATATTTTGGTTTAAATATGATTATCCTATTAGCTTAGCTAAGAAACTGTACATTATTTATAGAAACCACATATTCATGGTGGTTTCTATGAATCTGCCTTCTAATCTACAATGGATGAGTTAAAAGACTTCAAGTCTAAAGTTATGAATCTATGTTTCTTATCATGAGTCTCCTTTGGATCTTCTGTTACTTGCATCTTGAATATGGATATGAGCTTTACCACTTACTAGCTGTTAAACTTTTCCTTACCTGTAAATCTCAGAAAATAATATAACATAGAACTAGAATGCAGGTTTCCTGATAAATGGTGCAGTTTTGATTCTGTTAATCTATTTTATGTTATGAGAGAGAGAAAATAAAAGAGCTATCTAACTAATCTAGCATTTTAATGGCAGTATTAACCTAATAGAAAATCTTACTGTACCATCAATCTAATATTTTAAAAATGTAAAGGCAATATAAAAATTCTAATGGTAACTTGTATATTTGACTCAATAATAATGACAAATTTATTACTCTGCCCATGAGCTCATCTCTTATGGATAATTATAAGAAAAAAGTATAGTATACTTCATACCCTATGCATTTTAGTTTTTTTCACACATTTAAAACTTATTAATTTAATACATAATTTTCATCCCTTCCACATTTTTCCATTTTTACATTAGTAATAAGGAAAAAATATGAAAAATTACAAAGAGAGAGAAAAAAATTGAACTGAAATATGCAAGAAGCTTTTGAGTAAATTTTGGAAGGGAAAAAAACTGGAGACCATTTATAAATGAATATTTGTTGATTATACAATTTTCAAATATCTTAATGTGAATGTGGTATTTCCTCATGTGAAGTTTTTTATTTTTACTGCTAACTCCACCTGGTCAACGATGAATCTACTTGGCATTATCAAGGGCAGTCAGTGGTCATAGAAAACAAACATAATCACCAAAGGAGAAAGAGAAAGGAGTGATAAATTAGGCAATTAGGATTAGCAGATACAAACTGTTACTTCTAAAATAGATAAACAACAAGGTCCTACTATTTAGCTTACTGTGGGGAACTATATTCAACAACTGTGAAAACCATAATGGAAAAGAACATGAAAAATAATATATATGTATGCACTTGGCTGTATACCAGAAACTAACCCAACACTGTAAATTGACTATGCTTCAATTAAAAAAAAAAAAAAGCAGTCAATGGCATGGCCTGACTGACTTTGAAGTCAGAATACCATTTGCTCCTGGTGGGTTTTTGGCTGGCTTATCTGACCTCCCTAAGTCTATCTATCTTCCATGTGTACATCAGGGGCATTGATATCACCCTACCAATGAGCTGGGAGAACCAAACGAGACAAGTTACACAACACACTTGGCACAGAGAGTCGCTCAAACAACATGAGTTCCCTTCCTCTTCCCCTAATGCCAGCTGGCTGGCAGGCCACATTAAACAAAAAAGGAAGCTGTGTTCTCCTTTTTCCAGACAGCTGGTAACCCAGACATCACAGGCCTTTACAAACAATGTTGACTTATTTTTGCCACAGCTGATGTGTATATAACGTGCGTTGCCAGTTCTCCTCATGGGTTGAGTTCATGACCATGGAATAATTGACTTGTTTTTTCTTTATTGTTCCTCATTTTATGGGACCCAATTGAGGTAAAGTGGCAGTTTCATTATGTTTTGTACATTTCACAGACCTGGAGGACTTCGTTTATTGTCTTGTAATAACACCAACAAAAATGTTTTATACTGTTTTGTCCCCATCCCAGCCCTCTAATGTATCTCCTGTTAAGCCTTCCAATCTGTGGATGCAGGTACTGGGAAACACGGGTTCAATAACTTGCCCAGCATCACCTGGGTAAAAGGGACAGAGTTGGGATTTGAACTGATACATTCTGATCACAGAGGCTATGCTCTAAATTCATGGAAGTGAAAATGAGAGAGCTTGATGCTCCCATGGAGTGAACACAGGCTTTAAACTCCCATCTGCTTTCCACTGCACAGAGGTCAGGGTATAGAACATACCACTGAATACCAGAATGATGGCAATTATGCACTTATTTAAAAAGAAAAACTCTGGAATTTCCTCTTGAGTGATACATATGCATCTCCTCATTTTTTAAAAAAAATATTTATTTGGCTGTGCCAGGTCTTAGTTGTAGCATGTGTGGTTTTCAATCTTTATTGTGGTGTGTGAGATTTTTTTTTTTTAACTTGTGGTACAATCTAGTTCCCTGATCAGGGTTTGAACCCAGACTCCCTACATTGGGAGCATGGAGTCTTAGCCACTGGACCACCACAGAAGTCCTTGCATCTCCTTTTATACCACTTAAGTAGAGTGCATGTTTAACAGGCAACATAGTTTAGAAGTGGTCAACAGAGGATGAGATGGTTGGATGGTATCACTGACTCAATGGACATGAGTTTGAGCAACCTCTGGGAGATAGAGAAGGATGGGGAAGCCTGGCATGCTCCAGTCCATGGGGTCGCAGAGAGTCGGACACAACTGAGTGACTGAACAGCAACAACAAAAATATTCAGTGGTTTCAGAGGCACATTCCTCCTCTTTTGGGTCTCTGCTACCTATGGGGAAAGGGTAGCATAAGCTGGCTTGTGTTGTAAGTGCTTAGACTAGTGCCTGGTACACAGTGGGAACTATATTAATTATTTACTATTTTGTTAACATTTTAATGTTATTATTATCATTTACAACCCAGAGGCTGCATAACATAGTGTTTAAGAGCCCAGATTTGTGAACCACGCTGGCTGGGTTCTGACTTCAAATGCACTCTTAACTAGCCAAGACCATGGCTAAGTTGTTACTTAACCTCTTCATTTTCCTTACTGATGAAATGAGAATAATAGAGCTTATTGCATAACCATAAGAATTACTGGGAATAGTTCCTGGTTTACATAAGTCCCATATGTGTATTATATTTTATTACTGTTATCATCATCAATTTTATCTATCTTACTATAGGAATAGTTTTGTTTGTTCATTTGTTTTCCTTTGTTTGTTGTTTTTTTGGGTATTCTGGGCCCTGATGTCTAGTTGGTGGAACTTAGTTCCCTGACTAGGGATCAAACTTGTGCCTGCTCCAGTGAAAGCATGAAGTCCTAATCGCTGTACCACCAGGAAAGTCTCAATTTTTGTTTTTACTAGAATTATTTCTTCAAATGAAACTGGACACAAAAGTCCAATATACATAAAGCAGATTTTATATTGTATGGCAATGTGCATAAAGCCAACACTGTCTGGATAAATGGGGGTAAGAATTTCTTCCTCTGACCTCACCCTAGCACACCTGCACAAAAGGCAACATTCCGGGAGCACATTTCATTCAGCAGTGTTAAACAGTCCTGGGCACCAGCAGGGTGCTCCTTGGCAGGCTATAAAGTTGAATTGAGGAGGGTTGATTAAGCAACAACTTAAGAGCTCCTGGCCTCTTTTGACTTGAGGCTAATTGAGTTTGGACCCGACTCGGCTATTTGATAGTTGGGAAGTAATTCCATCCCTTTAACACTCAGTTGTTTCCTCCTTTGCTGTGAGATGGAAATGACCCTATGACCACTTCATAGGGTTGTATCTGGATAAATAAAAATTTAGTGTAAGTATTTATATCATCTCAATGACACACAAGCCCCAAATTATTGGTGTTCAAATAATCTAAAAAGAATTCTTCCATCACTGCTTCCTCTTTGAACACTTGTCCTCAAAAAAAAAAAAAAATGAAATTATATGAAAGGATTGTACTTTTATAATAACATCTTCTACTTTTACCCATCTGGTAGAAATAGGAAACTAATGTACTGCATTTGTTTAAAATAGGAGTTATCAGCAGTTGATTTTGGAGTTTCAAAATCTGCCCATACTTCCTATTTTAAGTAAACAACCTAATTTGGATACATCAAAATTTGCACTGAAAAGCAAGCAGGTACACATTTTGAAAACTACATATTTTAACCAAATATATACCAATGTTGAAAACCGTGTGTGTGTGTTTTAACAGAGCTTAAAATTATACCTTTTGAATATTTAAAACTATCTCTCATTCATATTAACTAAATCTCAGTTGCTTAAACCTGGTCTGACATTAATTACAATAGAAAGCTTCATTATGCACTCTCCCTCAAGAATAGGAAGCAACATGAAATAAAAAGATACATATTAGAGTGACTGAATTCACTAGGAAAAAGAAGAGAAACACAAGATCTCTACCCCCTTTCACATCTGAAAAGCATTTTAGAAGTTGAAAAGAAAGTTCCTATTCACAGAATTTATACAGTTTTCAATCACTAGCCCTGAAATATGAACTTGAATTAGAATAAATGAATGCAAGATTTCTAGTCTGACAATATCATCAGAAAGCCTTCCCAATAAGAAGACAAAATATAACAAGAAACTGAGGGAAACTATCAGTGTGGCCAATGCAAACAAAGAATTGTGCCCTGTTATGTGGCTCCATCCTATTTGATGTTCAGTGAATCCTTTCACACTATTTTTTTAAAAAACAAAAAAACCGCAAAGGATCCTCCCTGTCTCTTAGAAGCTGTATTAATAGAGACTCAACCGAACCCATTTCGAGAGTAAGGATTTACAAGCTGCAGGGGACTCCAATATGGGCTTCCCTGGTGACTCAGAGGGTGAAGAATCTTCATGCCAATGTAGGAGACATGGGTTCGATCCCTAAGTTGGGAATATCCCCTGGACTAGGAAATGGCAACCTACTACAGTATTCTTGCCTGGAAAAATCCCACAGACAGAGGAGCCTGGCAGGCTACAGTCTAGGGGGTTGCAAAGGGTTGGACATGGCTTAGTGACTAAACAACAACGAAAGAAAGAGACTACAGTGTACTTTGTCTCTCTTTGTTCAGTTACTTGAAAAATCAATTGTGGTAGAAGTTTCCTCTTTTATTTGGTCTTTGATCACAGATTATCTGCTAAAAAAGGTGAAAATATGTAGACATTCAAATGAGTTGATGGACACATCACCTACTTATACTTCTATTGTCACAGTTTCATGAGAGTGTTTTTCATCATGAGTCACTAAATTTTGAAAATGCATACTGTGCTGATCATACAGAAATAGGCCCTATTGAATGAAAATATTCTATTGAACTGTCATTCTAGATTCAATTTAAAATGATTCCCCATGTCCCTTGAGTACTTTTGAATTTAACATTAGTTTTCCTAAATAATTTTTTTATCAAAGTTTACTTCTGTTTATTCTGTCATGCGTTTTTCATTTTTGCTTTTTCTTATTTTTTTTTTTCCCCCAGCCAGATACGGGTTTCTTAAGAAAGGTACTTTTTACCTTTTAAGTTAATTTCAGGTAAATTAGTATTTATTTTGCATCTGCTTTGGTCAACAGATTGGAATTATTTTATCTCAAAATTATTTTATTCTCAAAAATGTTAGAATTACAATCAGAGATGTGTATATTTAGTGCTTTATCTGTAGTGATAAAGAAATTCTGTGTGAACTGTTATCAGGGATTCAAATTTGAGAAAATATTGATAAAAGGTATGAACCACTAGAAAATATCTATCCTCTGATATTCAAATTTTAATCAATATAGACACTTTCCTCTCTGAGAAAGATACTTGGAAGCAAGAACCATGTTAAGTAATACCAGTTTACAAATTGCTGTTTTTCATGTTTAGAGATAATTTGTGTGATTATTTCTGTTGAGTTCATTCTGTTTCATTACAATTTCCCAAAGCTGTGGGTGTAGCTAATATTTCATTGCCCTTGTGTGTTTCCTCTTCCCTCTGGAATTAAGTATACATCAAACATGTATTGCTTCCCAGGTGGCAAAGTGGTAAAGAATCCACCTGTCAATGCAGGAGACACAGGAGATGGAGACACAGATTCGATCCCTGGGTCAGGAAGATTCCCCTGGAGCAGGAAATGGCAACCCACTCCAGTGTTCTTGCCTGGAGAATCGCATCGACAGAAGAGTCTGGCAGGCTACAGGCCATGGACTCACAAAGGATCGGACATGACTGAGTATGCACATGCATTTATTAGCTGCGATGTAAGGCAATTAGTTGTTCATGAGAATGCCATTGACAATACTCAGGTTGTGGCAACTGACCTATGTTTTTTCATTAGAACTACATTTAGACCAGAACATCAGCAAAAAAATAAAAACAAGGAACTCAGTTCAGCCAGAGGCAGATGCAAGGAGAGGAAGAGCAGACATCATCCTCATGTGGATGATGAAGACAACAGGTGCACAGAGACAGCAGGTAAATGGAGGGGGTGTGGAATGAGTGACGAAGAGGTGAGGTATGGAAAGCATTTTTTTTGGTGTATGGATGAAAAGGAAATGTGCCTGAAGGATCACAGACCCAAATACTTTTTCCCCAGTACTAGCAGATTTTGTTTTTCCCTCAATGGACCTTATTTTAGTATTAAGTTGTATAACTCAGCTAGCTGAGTTAACTTAAACTATAGACCAGGTTGGCAGAAAAAAAAGCAACGTATACAAGCAAAGGAAATGTAGGAGAAAACATATGAGCACTCTCTGTATATAGTGATCTGAGTTTACTCCTAAGGGATAAGCTACAATGAAGTAAATTAATGATAATTGAAGTTTAACTTCTAAAGATATCCCCAGAGATAAACATTCCCTTAAAAATTAATTGCCATAGCTGTGCTGGAATAATAGCCTATACTTGCTGAGTACACATATTAACGGGGCTTCTGCATATAAACATTATTCTTTTTTCTTCTCCTCCTTGGCATTTGCAGGTTGTGCTTCTATTCTATGAGCTAGAATAGCTCCTCTCAATCTTTACTGTATAAATAAAACATGAGGTTTTAGGTAAAGACGCAGAGTTTGATTCAGTGGACCCTTAGATGAGGCTGAAGGTTCTGTATTCCTAACCAGCTCGGAGGTGATACTGATGCTGCCAATCCATTGACCACACTTTGGACAGCACTGACATAATAAAACAGCTGGTCCTATTCTCTGAATTCTCCCTGGTTTTCTTTTTGAATTATTTATTTATTTATTTGGCTGCACCAGGTCTGAGTTGCGGCACGTGGAACCTTTTAGTCGTGGCAGTTGCAGCATGTGGGTTCAGTTCCTTGAACAGTGATCGAACCCGGGGCCCTTTCTTTGGAAACACAGAGTTTCAGCCATTGAACCAGTGGGGACGTCCCTTGTCATCACCTCACTTGAGCCAATGTTATGAGCTGAATTGTGTCTACCCACCCCCCCCGCCAAAGAAAGATATGATGAAGTTCTAACCCCTGGTATCTCACATTATAAACTTATTTGGAAATAGAAACAGTCTCTACAAAGATAATTAAGTCAGTAGAGTAGGCCCTCATCTAATATGACTGGTGTCCTTACAAAGAGGGGAACTTTGGACCCAGACACAGAGACCCGCAGAAGGAAGATGATGTAAAGACACAAGGATAAGATGGCTACATACAAGCCAAAGAGAGAGGCCTGGAACCGATCCATTCCCAGTAGCCTTCAGAAAGAACACTGACCTGCCAGCAGCTTGACTTTAGACTTCCAGCCTCCTGAAGTATGAGACGGTACATTTCTGTTGTTTAAGCCACCCAGTTTGTGGAATTTTGTTATGGCAGCCTTAGGAAAGTAGTACAGATTAGTATTAACAGCTTTTCCCTGACACCTTTCTCCTCTGTGACACTTATGAACCATTTCAGCACACCACTAAACTTAGTACATCGTCAAGAATGGGAGGGCGACACTCCACACACAGATAAGGTAACACAGAGAGGTAGGTCACGTTTCTCAGGTCTGCCCAAGACAAAAGCTTGGATTGGCCCTAGAGTTGTTGCAGGCGTTAATCATGGAACTGGTTAAATCTACTGTCTGGGTTAGTTCCCCTTGTGTGTGTGTGCCTGCTAAGTTGCTACAGTCATGTCCGACTCTGCGACCCCATGGACTGTAACCTGCCAGGCTTCCCAGGCTTCCATGTGATTCTCCAGGCAAAATAAACTAGAGTGGATTGCCATGCACTTCTCCAGGGGATCTTCCCGACTGAGGGATCAAACCTGCATCTCTTTCGTCTCCTGCATCAGCAAGCGGGTTCTTTACCACTACCACCACCTAACACTCAAAGGACATAGCCTCAGACTTTTGTGAATCTCTAAATTCTCAAATGCTTCTATAGAGAATAATTTCCTTCAGAAAATGAAACTTGGAGTGGCCCTTTAATAATCCTATATGCATAGACCTAAAATAAATTATAAAGGCACTGAAATGGTTTTATACATCATTTTGTTGTTGTTGCTCTTGCTATTTAGCACATCTGGTGGACTTCTTTTTACTTAGATCATTGATACTGCCAAATTTGCACTCCATCATTTATTCAAAATTGCCCTTGTCTATGAATTCCCACTTGTTTCTACCTCTTCACATTGTGCTTCATACCCTACAAAGGGCTTTTCTTTTTGAAGCCACTTTTCTGCAATGAACCAAAGCTGTTCTATTTTTGTTTTTAAATCACACTATGAAAGTTACTAAGTTTGCAGTGAATACAAGTGGAAAGAACAATCCATATAGATTTTTATGTGAAAAGAGTAGGAAAGAATGGGGTAAACTGATCTTACTCAGTAGCTAAATGATGGGTCTGGACAAATCAGTCTCACTCCAAACATGATTCACATATATTCCTCAGCAAAGTGACAAATTACTCAAGATCTTTGCATTCACTTTAAAACAGTAAAACATAAGCTTCCAACGTCTGTGAAAGTCAAGGGTGGGGAGTTCTTGATTTTGGTACTTAGCCATGTCTGAATATAGTTCATCTCATTTTTTAAGCTCTCCGTGGTTCCCAACTGGGGGTGGTACCACTCCCTGAAGGGATGTATGGAAAAGTGTAGGAGCGTTTGAGTTTTCACAAGAAATGGAGGGAGTTATTGGCATTTAATGGGCAAGGCCTGGGGAAACTAAATAAAGCAAAGCAAGAGATAATAAATCTTTGCCCCTCACCAAACGCCTATAGCTTCTCTATGTTGAGGTCCTCCACCCATTTGGACATTTCTTTAAGATTAATGGTCTTGCCAGTTTGGGCTCTGGGTTCACCTCTTGACTTCTACCAGAAACCATGCTGACTTCACAGGTTTCTTTGTCTCTGATTTAACAGGTGTGTCATTCCTTTGCATGTTCAAAGAATGCTGGTTTCTCACCCCCTTCACTTATGGGCTGTAATAAAGAACATACTGTGTAACTAACACATCTGTTCTGGATTGCTGCTGTTGTTTTAGCATTATAGACAAATCTAACACTGTATTTCAGACAGGATATCTTGAAGATGTTTTTAAGCATTCTTTTTACAACCATCCAGCTCTCTCCACTATTACAGTTATGGTCTCATTTCCTCCTTTTTTACTTCTTTCTTCAAACACAAATAAGCACCTGCTCTAAGACATGGTGTTAAGACTCATGGAAGAAGGTTACATATAATGATAATCAGATCTTCCTTCCAGTATAGTCAGATTTACCATCTTTTATTTCTCATTATTTATTTTCCTATTCTCCCTGATAACTTTTCCCAACTTTGAGCTTTTGTCTGATCTGAAAAAAAAAACGCTCCTCCACAAAACTGTGGCAATTATATTTGCTAAAATATCTCCTTTCACATCTATATTGATTAGCTTTTTAATGATTTTTCCCACCAAAAAACAAGTCTACATACATATTTTATCATTTTAACCTTAAAATTTGTAATGTATGCTAACGTCAGAGATGTTACAAGCTGAAGCTTAAAAGGTTAAACAACTTTCCCACAGTAAAACAACTTGTTCATGGATTTCAAAACAGGTCTAACAGCCCCTAATGCCTGTGTTCTTAATGAATATAAAATATTCCTGATAATTAAAATCACCTTCTTGTGACTGCTAGTGAACTTTATATGCCCTACTTTTAAATCTCAGCATAGACGCACTTGACCTTCATTCTCAGTGCCTTGGCTAAATTCATCACGACTGTTTTAGAAAAGCGGTTATACTTTCCAAGTTTCTATTAAAAATAAAAAAAAAATAGTTTAAAAACTTCCCTGGGTTTCTTAGCTAATACAAAACCACAGAGCAGAAGTTCCAAATATAACTAGGTAGTCCTCTGTGATTTTTCAATGTCTGAAGCTTTTGAAGTGCTGTGAATGTGCCTTAATCTGTTGCTAGGAACACTGCACACTGCTCCAAACAGCCTGCCAGTCTGAGAAACCTAGCGTGAATGACATAAGTGTTTCTTTCATCCAGGTCAGAGGATGGTGTACGGCGTTATGGGAGGTCAGAGGAGGGGAGGAATTCAGGATCGAGAAAGGAACTAGAGGAAAAGGAGAAGAAAGAAGCCACAGACCCTAAAGGAAAAGCTTTCCAACTGAAGCTCTTGTGCTCTTACCAAGCACACTCCCCTTGAGAGCTTTTGGAGTTGGTTCAATCTCGTCTGACAACAGCTCAGAAGGGCAGGGACACAGCTGACAATGTTTCGTTCCCTTGTCACCCCATGGAAATCACAGATGAGAAACCTGCTGATCCCACAGACAGTGAAGCCACTTTGAGACCTCAGTCACGTGTCAGATTTGGGAATCAGGAGAGTTCAGAGCAGAAATCAGCCTCATTTTTTCCCGATACTGGTCTGGTCCCAGGATAAAACACAGAGCATCTGCTTTGGAATGAAAACAAGAAATTAGTGACTTACACGTATCCCTTTCTTTGCCTCCCTTCATCTCAGGATCTTTGGTGTCTGAAAGACACGGAGAATGATGGGGAAGGTGTGTGGAGAAGGAATACTTAGAACACCTCCCTTCTGCTATAACCATCGCAATTGCCACCAAGCCCTGGCACCTCTCAAGCAGCGGGCTGTCACTTCTACTCCTGTTCTTGGCTGCTTAGTGATTCGGTCACTGTAGCATCTTCTCTGTGCAAATCAGTACATCAAAGCCTTCTTCGAGTATGCATGTATTTTCATATTTTACATCTAAATCTTTGACTCGTCTAGAATTTACTTTGGGGTAAAAGATAAGCCCTTTTCACCCTCAGATGGCTATCTTGTTGTACCCAGTTGTGCTCAGTTGCTCTTTGCGACCCCCTGGACTGTAGCTTGCGAAGCGCCTCTGTCTGTGAGATTTCCCAAGCAAGAGTACTGGAGTGGATTGCCATTTCCTGCTGCAGGGGATCTTCCCAACCCAGGGATCAGAACCAAGTCTCCTGCACCTCCTGCATTTGGCAGGCAGGTTCTTTACCACTGTGCCACTGGGAAGCCAGTGGTACCAATACCTGTTGTCAACTCAGTTATCCTTCCCCCACCGTTTCGAAGTTCCATGTTTATCACACAATAAATTCCCATGGGAAATTCCAGCAACTGGAATGGAGAACCTACATAGGGAGAGGAAGAAAATTCTCTTTCCACTGAAACACCATATGTATGCTGTCTCCTTTCCTTCATGTCCAAAAACGACGAAACAGAAATATTACGAGGTAAAACGCCACATTTCTAAGGCATCGTCTTCCTCGATTACAGGTTATTTCTCGCACAGGTTGGTCTATCCTAATTTGATAAATTAGCTATCCTATTCATCTGCTAAATGTTCTTGATCCCTCTGTGCATTACTGCTGACTCAAGGAGTAGGGCGTTATGAATGGCAGTTTTGCCAGTTCAGCTGAAACAGAATCGTTACGCAATTCATATATGCCCCTTGCCACATTTTATGCTTCTTTATACTGGCAGCTCGTCGTGGATATTTTTGTGACAAGAGACTCATCTTTTTTTGAGCAGAATAATCAACATCATTTGCTCTTCTTTCCTCAATTTCCTTATTATGAAAATCATACTGGAAACAATGCAAAAGGCTCTTAGGGAATCTGAAGAAAATTCTGCCAATGAGCTCAGGTGACTGAATCATTTATTTATCCATTAAGCAATTATTTCTTAACTTGTGTGTGCCAGGAGTTGGTTCCAACCAAAGGTGAATGGTGAGTGCATAAAGTTAAACTTTCTTTAATAATTACAGCCTATTTAAGGATTTTAACACAGCTCTAATGTGGAAGCAGTTATTGTTAGACTCCAACTCGAATAATATACTTGTCCGCTGTGTAGGACAAGTAAAATGTGCCTAGTTTTTCAATAAAGAGGATTTAGCTATTTTCGACCTTTGTGTTGTTTTAAAGTATTGAATTTAAAAAACAAAACCAACTGAACCAAAACCTTTCTGGAGTTTACTGGCAGAGGTCATGGAATTGATGAAGAGGTACATTTCATGGCAAGAGATTATTGTCCATAGCGGACCAACCAGGTGAATACCAAATTTGGCAAAATGATAATAGTAATCAATATATTTCTGTTTGGGTGTGTTAGTGTGTATTAGCAATGCCTTTTAATTTTCAGTATTTCTTAAATTTTTTTTTTTTTTTTACTGGAGTATAGTTGCTTTACAATGTTGTGCTAGTTTCTGTTGTACAGCAAAGTCAATCAGCTATATGTATACATATATGCCCTCTCCTTTGGATTTCCTATCTGGAATCTAGAAAAATGGTATGCTGCTGCTGCTGCTAAGTCGCTTCAGTCGTGTCCAACTCTGTGCGACCCCATAGACGGCAGCCCACCTTTTGCAGCGTAGAAATAGAGACAGAGACATAGAGGACAAATGTATGAACACCAAGTGGGGAAATAGGAGATGGAATGAATTGGGAGATTGGGATTGATACATATACTCTGCTCTGCATAAAATAGACAACTAATGAGAACCTACTGTATAGCACAGGGCACCTACTCAGTGCTCTGTGGGGACCTAAATCTTCTGTATTTCAAATGTTTTGGCATCTGGGCTTTGTTGACCATAAACAAGCTGCCCTTTCTGCTGCTGCTGCTGCTGCTAAGTCGCTTCAGTCACGTCCGACTCTGTGCGACCCCAGAGACAGCAGCCCATCAGGCTCCGCTGTCCCTGGGATTCTCCGGGCAAGAACACTGGAGTGGGTTGCCATTTCCTTCTCCAATGCATGAATGTGAAAAATGAAAGTGAAGTCATTCAGCTGTGTCAGACTCTTCGCGACAGGGCAAGCCAATTCCTAAAGATAGGAAAGACTAACCCAGAGCATGCCTTTTAATGCAAATAAATCAGTTCTGAGCCCTGACCCCAATCAGGTCCTTTATCTGACTCTCATAAGGCACTCATACTCTGGGCTAATATCCATTTGCCCTAAGCATCTCAGGACCAGGTACGTAGACAACTAGAGACTCTTGATGCCCCAGAGACTGCTGAAATTATTCCAACGATCCAAGCCTAAGGTTGCTTACCCTACTTTGTCTGTTCTTCCCCAGTTCAGTTCAGTTGCTCAGTCACGTCCAACTCTTTGTGACCTCATGAACTGCAGCACGCCAGGCCTCCCTGTCCATCACCAACTCCCGGAGTTTACCCAAACTCGTATCAATTGAGTCAGTAATGCAATCTAATTATCTCATCCTCTGTCCCCTTCTCCTCTTGCCCTCAATCTTTCCCAGCATCAGGGTCTTTTCAAATGAGTCAGCTCTTCGCATCAGGTGACCAAAGTATGTGTTCTTCCCCAAGGAAAGCACAATAAAGGCTCTTGCCCATGCTTTCCTCTTTCTCTATGCCTTCTGACCAACCCTGGGGCTTCCCTGTGTGGCCCTTCAAGACACGATGTGTCCAGCCTTCTACTTTGCAATAGCAATCATCTCCTGATCTGTTGTTCTCACTCTATATCTAAATAATAATAGACCCAACATTTTAATTATTTCTTTAATTTTTGAAATCTTTACTTAGTTTTGTTTTTAAATTTTTGACCACACCACATGGCATGTGGGATCTTCGTTTCCCGACCAGGGATTGAAAACTTTCCCCATACGTTGGAAACAGAATCTTAACCACTGGGCTCCCAGGGAAATCTCCAAAGCCTATATTTTAAAGTTGAGTTCTTATATTAACTTATAAAGGAAAGGAGATACTTCCTTATGGCTACAAAAAAATTCCTCTTAATACATTGACGTGTTCTGATAAGAGTTATTCAATATGCAAATCCCACACTACAGGAGAACAGGAGTGAGAGAAGGGATAGGCTCTAGTGTGTTTTATACTTTATCATAAAATATATTTCTAAGCAGGCTGATCTTGAAAATACTCCATCACAAAAGAACATCTAAGAGTCACTTTGTATTGACTTTGGAGTGTTGGAATAGAATTCTTGAACATTCCCTTACAATCCAAAATGTTTGTAACAGGAAACTCTGCAATAATTTTTTGGTGATGGTTTCTTGGACTTTAGAGATATCTGGAAATTGTAATTTTATTCTCTTGAAGTATTATTCAAATTACATATGGATGAAAATTGTTTGGCTATTAAAATGTAAGGAGCTTAATTGGCTGTTAGCATTTCTTAAAGATTATTTGTTTTGTGTGGTAGAGGGTAGCTATTGGAGGGTCTGGTTAAACATTGGGGTCAGGTTTGAAGCCTGCCCAATGGGGCTTCCCAGTTGGCCCTAGTGGTAAAGAATCCCCCTGCCAATGCAGGAGATGTCAGAGACTTGGGTTCGATCCCTGAGTTGGGATGATCCCTTGAAGGAGGGCATGGCAACCCACTCCAGTATTCTTTCCTGGAGAATCCCATGGACGGAAGAGCCTGGTGGGCTACAGTCCATGGGGCTGCAAAGAGTCAGACATGACTAAAGCAACTTAAGCATGTGCTAGTAGAAATAATTTAAGAGTTGTAAAAACAGAACTTATACTGGTTGTAAAAACGTGTAAAAAATATGGCGATGCGTTTTGTGTGGAGGTCTGTCACAATCTGGGCCCACCTGCTAGCAACCAGACTCTGCCCATCCTGTTTACTTAGAAGACACACTGGATTCAAGACAGATGAGGCAGACCTCTTGAGAAGACTTGTAGAAATGTTTTTCATCACGGTCTCCAGTGGAGAACTACCTGCAGCCACCTGCTCCTCCAGCAGCTGCCAGGGTCTTGCAGCCCAGGGGTCCACTAAGCAGTCCAGAGATTATCTGGGCACTCTATAGCCTCAGGGGGACATCTACCAGAAAAACAGATCACACACCCTGCCTTCCATTTTTCTTGTCCGGAAACAATCTGGGCCTACTTTAGGGAATCTTGAAATAATAATTAAAAGTTGTGTGAATGCTCATGGCTTCACCTGAATGTACAGTACTTCATGAGGAATTAATAGGCAAAATAGAACTTAATTACCTTAATGCTAAGCTGGTGGCTCAGATGGTAAAGCGTCTGACTGCAATGCGGGAGACCTGGGTTCGATCCCCGGGTCAGGGAGATCCCCTGGAGAAGGCAATGGCAACCCACCCCAGTACTCTTGCCTGGAAAATCCCATGGATGGAGGAGCCTGGTAGGGTACAGTCCATGTGGTCACAAAGGGTCGGACACAACTGAGCGACTTCACTTTAAGGTAAAAAAGACAACCGATACTAGTTTAAATGAATCCCATACACTACAAATCATATTTAATCTCAATTTACCAAGAGTCTTCATGACAGGGTAACTATGTTGCTATGTGCCAACATTTCTTGATAAAGGTTTCAAAGCCCAGTAGCAGACTAGATGGCTAAGAGCATGAATAGCAGAAACACTAAGTGAGATAGACATGGTCATTGCCTGCCTGGGAGCCATTTATCAATCCATTATTTCCCAGTGATCTTCACACTTCCTGCTCAGAGAGGGAACATATGTCTCTTGATCTCAGGGAGGTGGGTCTTCCTCCAGGAGGTAAATCATAAATTGCTTTCTTAGAGATTGAGTGTAGGTCAAAAGAAAGAAGGTTCAGTAAATTAAGGATTTACCAAGTTTAAAGTCTAGAATCAGGTATAAAGCTAAAAGAAGAAAGGAAGAAAGAATACAATGTGTTAAGAAAATTAAGCTTTAAAAGAAAAAATAGAGATAATCATCAAACACATAAATAAAGCCTAATCTTTTCCTTTAACTAGGAGTACTTAATTGCATAGACATAAATGTGTTTGTACAGACTAGCATGTGCTTTGAGGTCAGTACCTATAATCTCTAAATCTTTTTAACCTTCTTTGTATGCTATGGTAAGCTAGTTATCTAAAGAATAAATGTGGACACTACTTAAGGCATTTCTTGGCTGCTTACACTGATTGTGGTTCATCAAAGAGATGACAAATTTTCTAAGGTGGAAAGTGACCACGGGTACAGATGGACACACCACATTCAAACATATCAGACTGTGCTCATCATAGAGACAGGACTTCTCTGGTGGCTCAGCGGCCAAGAATCTGCCTCCAAAGCAGGAGACGCAGGAGACACAGGTTCAATCCCTGTATTGGGAAGATCCCCTGAAAAAGGAAATGGCAACCCACTCTAGTTGCCTGGGAAATCCCAGGGACAGAGGAGCCTAGCAGGCTATAGTCTATGGGGTCGCATGAGTCAGGCAGGACTTAGCAACTAAACCACAACCACCACCATCATAGAGACACGGATACTCTCGTGTTTATAAAACAATGATAAGAGGTCCTCCACTACTTCTTTTCAGTCCTGGTGATAATGCTATGTTACACCCTTTTAAAGAAGCAGTCAGATTTTAGATGGAGGCAGCTGAAAAGTCAAGGTATTAATAGTACAGATTCTAAACTAATCATGAATTCTTTGTACACCTCAGATTTCCTATCTATCATATGAAAATATTTCTGTCCTAAACGCATAGAAAGCCAGACAATGTTAGATTCAAGCGTTTTCTGCTCACCATTCCACAGTAACGAAGCCTAAAAGCAAGAAACTGTGAAGAGTGGATCCATGGGGCTCAGCAGTTCAAGTGTATGTAGCGACAGCTGACGTTCTAGTTTAGAAGATCAGTGTCTGACATAATTCAAAAGTGGGACAAAAATTTTTCATATTGTATATTGTTTGTTAAGTGTTTTGAACAATTTCAATGTTTACTGCACTTTAATACATCTTATGTTACTTTATTAGCTTTCCAAATCTACCTAAATGAAAATAAATTTTAAATAAAAATTTTAAATCTATATTTTTAAACAAATTCTAATTTTATCAATCTAGGCAACAGAATTCAACTTGATTAAGACAAATAAGTATATTCCACAGGTAGGCTGAAACCATGTCTTATTAAGAAATTTTGCTCTGGGCTTCATTTCTGCACACTGTGAATTTCCTTAAATACGCTATTGTTCTTTCATTAGACTTCTAAATTTGAGCAGTTGAAGTACTTTTCATATCCCAGTGCACTTACTCCTCATTTTAACATATTGTTTTCCTCTCCCTATAAAATTTGATAGCTTTTCAAACTTTTGCTCGTCCTATTTTCACTACCCAATTCCCAAGAGCTTTCTCTTTTAGAGCATGTGTTTTACTAATACAAATCTCCTATATATTTATTTAGATATAATAATACACTGTATCTCCTTTACATTTTGCATAAGTCCGTTAGGCAGCTAACACACAAAACTGGTGCAGCATTAAGGCCTGTCAGCTTAGGCAAGGGTACATTTTGGATTCCTGTTTTATTCCTAGTAAGCACATACTCCATGTCCCCACATGCCTTCACAAACACACACTGCAGTTATATTGTCCTTGTGCACACAAAATGCAAACTTCCAAAATTTTAAATATGCTGCTAACAAAAGCTTTAGGAGCTCATTAAATTAATAAGTACATCAAAATATAGCTAAGCAAAATTTGTCTTTCTTTTGATTCTCAGTTTCTTTTTTAAAAATTATACCCTCCCCCCACCACACACACACCATTGGCCAAGCATAAGTTTACATTTCCACAAGCAAAAACACAGAAAACTCCCATGTTACTTTTATCACCAGATCAGACCCTAAGGCACTCTGCTTTCTCCAAAGTTTCACCTACTAAATATGAGCAAAGAATACACCCCAGCAAGTACTCCAAAAAACAGCAATCAGGATTTCTATCGGAAGCAGTTCTCACAGGCTTTCAAATCAGCGCTGGAATCCCGTCTATGAACAGCTCTATCATTTGGCAGCAGCGATCAATGAAAAAATCCAAGCAAACGGCACCAAACTGTTCACATGGCAGGCTAAGAAAAGCAGTTCGTCCAATCTGTTGCCATAATTTGGACACCGTGCAGCAAATGGATCACGACAGAAAACAATAAATAAAACCACAGACAGTCTAGGTCCTGAATTTGCAGCGACAGAAACCTCCCCAAATGAGCAAACACAATCGACAGCAATACCTGGCAAGTTGTCTCCAAAGTAATGAGAAAGCACCCAGCTCTCACCTTGCACAAACACACACTTGAGTGGTCAGTGACAAATGCAGGCTGCGCTTGCAGGCTGGGAGAGGGAGCCAGCTGCTCCGTCCTGAGCCGCTTAAACAGTTCAGCCCTGCTGCCGCTCGGGTGCTACTCTCTGTTGCTTTCCGACAGTTTCTCCCATGACTCCATCACGCAGGAATGGAAACCAACCGCTGCCCTTGCCCCAGCACTAGCAAGCTCCCCGGGTACTGAGCTCAGGTAAAAATGCTGAGTCGTGCAAGGTCATTGCAAGGTGAACGGGGGCAAAAGGAATGAACAGGGGAAAGGGAGCGACCATCAAGGAAATACTGTAAACTTAAGACACCTTGCTTTTCAAGAGATTTTGAACTCCATAAATCAGAGCTGCAGCAATAGTCAGAGAAGCAGTAAATCTGAGAAGCCCCAAATGGCTCAGTGCCAATCTGCTAAGCCAGAGGCACTCTTGAGTAATCTCTCTCTCTCTCCCCCCTTCCCTCTCTTTATCTGTGTGTGTCATACACACACACACACACACACACACGCACACACACACACATACACACACACACGGACTTCAGTGTAGCTATTCTACTAGATCAGACATCCTTTTCAAGCCAAAAAGTTTTTTGTATACCCTTTTAGTGTGGTTGCTGCCCAGTCACTAAGTCATGTCCTACTCTTTGTGGTAACACAGCTTAAGGAAAGATCTTAGAAAATTAAAGTACTTGCCAAAATCAAAATAAAAGAATTCTTTTCAGAATAAAATCATTTCTGCTCCACAAACTAATTCACATTAATGAAGTCTTGCTCTGGGAACCCATATTTGAATTATGTAAATCCTCCATATTAAAAAGACCATAAAGATACATCTATTTCAGAGATGACTGGGAAAATCAACTAAAACTTCTCATAAAAATTCTTGCCATCTTTTTCAAGATTAGTCTTGACTGATGCACATTTTAATTTGGAGAGATTTCAGAAAGGTGTTTCTGGCCTAAAATATAATCATTCTGCATGTAGATGTTCTAGGCAGATACAAACATGTTTATAAACGTTTCCCTGTAAAGTCTGTCTAGGTGTTTTTTAAAATTGGGGTACAGTTGCCTTATAGTGTTGTATAACCAAATGAAGCACGTATATGTGTGTGTGCGTATATATATATATATATATATCCCCTCACTTGTGGCCCCCTCGCATTCCACCCCATCCCACCCATCTAGATCATCAGAGAACACCGACTGAGCTGAGCTCTCTGCCCTATATAGCAGGCTTTTATTTATCTTATTTTGGTTTTCCTATCTGAAGTGGAGAAGAAACAGTTTTTAAGCTTGCAAAAACATTATAAAACATTATTTCTCTTTGTTTTCTTTTTTATTCTTACAGGTAAACCATTATTCACTGAAGATTAGATTGATCGCATTAACAGGAAATCACTCTTACTCTTCAACCACTTTCCTCTCCCCTCCTTTTCCAACCATGTAATATGAGCAACTATCCAACCTCCTAAACATTGGGTTTATAATCTATAAAATGGGGATTTACTGCCAACGTCTGCTTTGGCTCCCTGCTGGGTCAATATGAGGATGAAATGAGATAGCACATAGGAGCAAATCTTTATAAACTGCAGAGGGCTAGAAAAAAAAATGTACTTACTGCATTTTCCACCCTTCTGTTGCCCTAGTTTGGTACTGGGACTAGTGAGTTACTTTCTGTGTACTCAAGGAGGACTCCTCAGACTTCATGGGAGAGTGTTTGTTTCAAGTAGGCTATAAATAGGGTTCAAGATTTTATTGAACTGCTGTCCTCCTGGTGGCGGATCTTGACGGCAGTGACCACGTGGCCAGAGTCAGCCCACTGTGAACAACATAAGATCTGTCTGGTCTTTGAGGACAAATGAGACCAGCTGAAAGCCTGGTAGAAAACGCTCTCGTGCATGACTGGTTTCACGGTTTCTGGTGTCTAGGAGTAAGACTGTGTTTAAGGATGTTGCCCAGGAGGATTAATGAAGGGGAAAGTTTGGGGAGAGAATGCCAAGTTCACCGCTGAGTTAATTCAGTAACAAATGCATCAGGCCATTCATGCATTATTCATGCATTATTTGGAAATTAGGTTGAGGGAGGGTAAAGGAAGGAGACCAATGGGAAACAGGAAAGGAGTTAACCTATGAACATCTGTCTCCTGAGACACACAGGGCTGGGGGCTTCACAAATGTTATCTCAGTTAATCCTCATAGATGCTATGAGGTAATTGGTGTTATTCTCACTGTATTTTTTTTTAATTTAAATTTATTTATTTTGATTGGAGGCTAATTACTTTACAATATTGTATTGGTTTTGCCACACATCAACATGAATCCGCCGCGGGTGTACATGTGTTCCCAATCCTGAATCTCCCTCCCATCTCCCTCCCCACGGTATTGCTGTTGTTCAGTCGATCAGTTGGGTCCGACTCTTCGTGACCCCATGGATTGCAGCATGCCAGGTTTCCCTGTCCTTCACCATCTCCCAGAGTTAGCTTAAACTCATGTCCATTGAGTGGATGATGCCATTCTATCCCATTTTATCAATGAGAATAATTTGCCTGAACCCTGTTACTGGTGAGTAGTGGGGCTTGAACTATAATCATGGTCTGCCTGGCCTTGAACTTGGAGGAAATCTGTTGATTTATAACTTTCTCAAAAGAATAACAGAAATAAAATATGCTTTATAAATAGAGGGAATAGAGAAGACAAGAATGCAATTATCACAAAACCTTGAGAGTATCTGCCAGGCAAGTTAGCTTTTACAAAGAGCACAGAAATATGTAGAAAAAGTTTTTTTTCTTTTTTTTTTAAAGGAAGTTGATGTAGGATACAGACAAAAAAATAATAGTTTTTGCTAATATGTGCCTATAATTCTTTTTTTTTAATGGATCTGGCTTGTCTTCAAGCTGAAGATGAATGTTTATTTTTTCTTTTACAGAAAGGAACAGAATATGTATTTATTTTAAATCAATTTTTATTGGTGTACAGTAGCTTTACAATGTTGTATTAGTTTCTACTGTACAGCAAAATGAGTCAGCCATACATAGACACACATTCTCTCCCATTTGGACTTCTTTCCCATTTAGGTCGCCACAGTGCATTACGTAGAGTTCCCAGCTGCAGTGGTAAAGAATCTGCCTGCCAACGCAGGCATGGGTTTGATCCCTGGGTTGGGAGGATCCTCTGAAGAAGGAAATGGCAACCCATTCCAATATTCTTACCTGGAGAATTCCATGGACAGAGGAGCCTGGTGGGCTACAGTCTATGAGATTGCAGAGTCAGACAGGACTGAGCAACTGAGCACACATCCATATGCTACACAGTATATTCTGAAGCTGTGAGTTTAGAGGTGCTTCTATATAGTAGACTCCCGCTCTGTTTTTTAGTATTGTTTTATTTTAATTTGCTTAAATTACAAGATCCTTAGAAATGCCCACTAGGGAGCAAGGCAATCTCTTACCCTTAAATATAGCAGACAAGGCATTTTTTTCAACTACAGTTTGGAGTACTGTATCAGAGTCACAATTTTCAGTTTCCTGAGTCTGAGGCTGTTAATAAAACACCAGTTCTTTCTACTAGTTTTATTGGAATGCTAGAAGCAGAGCCTGAAATGCAGCCCTGCATGGTATGTATTTCTGCTCTCCTCATTTTAAGTGGCACTGCCAGCTGAAAGAGAAACCTTGAAATTATATCTGCAAGCCAGCAGGGCAATTCACACCAAATCCTTCACATAGGGTAACTGTTCCTGCCTTCAATCTCCCTTTCCCATATTTTTACAATCTTTTCTGAGAATGCCACTGGCTGATGATACTTTGCCTCTGCTTTTAATACTCTCATCTGCAAACTGCACCATCCAACATCACTTCATAAAACCAGCCTCTTTATCCTTGCCAAATTTAGCCTTAAAAAGAAAACTAAATTTCAAAATCTTGGAGCTAGAATCAGTGTGTTGCAGATATTTTCTTTAAAGAGATAAATATAACTGGGCCACTGATTAAACTAGTAATCAGTCAAAATAAATAGCAGAGAAAAATAATAAAAACAGGGACTTAAATATTTTTTTTAAGTTAAATTCTGAATAAAAAAAACAAAAGCACTAACATAATCCTGAATAGCCAATCAGCCCACATAAAAGAAGGTAAAAGGCTTCCAGCTATTTGGCCTTCATTCCATCGCTATTTTTTGCTCAGAATACACATTGTGACACTTACTACAACCCTCTTGTTCTATGGCACCATATTTAACTAAAGAGCAAGTAAAAAATGTTACTCTATAGGGAAGCCTATGATGACATATATGGTGGTGGTGGTTTAGTCGCTAAAGTCATGTCTGATTCTTGCGACCCATGGACTGTAGCATGCCACTCTCCTTTGTCCATAGGATTTCCCTGGCAAGAATCCTGGACTGAGTTGCCATTTTCTTCTCCAGGTTAGCTTCCTGCCCTAGGGACTGAACCCAGGTCTCCTGCCTTGCAGGCAGATTTTTACCAATAAAACCACCATGCAGCAAAGTGAAACAGCTGCTTTCTCTTATTCCCAAACTCATTTTATTCCTGAAGAAAGGCTAAAAACACCACCACATCAGAATTATTATTATTATTTTTTTAATTTAGAAACTACTGCAGTGATCTTTTACCAAAATAAAAATAGACTGGCAAAGTTTTCAATTCTCTCTCAAATCAAAAATAATGTAAAAGGAAACAAATTTCTGGCATTTTCTGCCAATTGTTATACTGTCCCATTAAAGTATTTGGTTTTTCAAACACTTCAGCTAATGTTTTCCTGAGCACATTGCATTCTCTCTTTCTTTGTCTCAGAAACTTCATTTCAAGATCCTGATTTCAAATAATGTAATACCATAAAAAAGGCTGAGCTCCAAAGAACTGATGCTTTCAAAATGTGGTGCTGGGGAAAACTCTTGAAAGTCCCTTGGTCTGAAAGATCAAACCAGTCAGTCATAAAGGAAATCAATCTTGAACATTCTTTGGAAGGACTGATGCTGATACTGAAGCTTCAACACTTTGGCCACCTGAGGCAAAGAGCCAACTTATTAGAAAAGACTCTGCTACTGGGAAAGATTGAAGGCAGGAGGAGAAGGGGATAAAACGGGATGAGGTGTTTGGAAGGCATCACTGACTCAATAGCCACGAGTCTGAGCAAACTCCAGGAGATAGTGAAGGACAGGGAAGACTGGAATGCTGCAGTCCATGGGGTCAAAAGAGTCGAACATGACTCAGCAACTGAATAACAACAACAACAAATGAAAAGAAACTTGTATTAAAGTTTAAGTAAATAAAGAAAGTGTTTGGAAGCATGGGCCACTATTTGCAATGGGTAAAAGGGCAAATAAGATGGTTTGGTTTTCTGCTTGGTTCTTGCTTCCTTTCCCAATGATGATACCTTCCTGATGTATCCCACTGGCAGTGTTTAACTTCACACAGATATGAAAGGAGGTCTGGCCTGCAATCCTTAGAATCTTTCCATTTAGGGTGGAACTGGGTTCCTAAATGAGTAGAATTTGGTTGTTTCTAGTTTGTAATCTAATGAGAAAAATGATTTTTCTAACACATTTTCCCCTGCCACTCCCTTCGATTTAATTCCTTTTCTTGGGCCTTAGAAAAAATACCACATGATAATAACTATTATTAGTGATGGAGAGCAAATATTGTTAAAACATTGAAGGTCATTTAGGGAAAAACTTAAAGTAATCTGAAATGTGTAAGCTTTTAGATTGTCAATCATTTTATGTGGATGCTTAAAGATATATATGTCAGGTCTCCTAATGTATATACAGTCAAAATCATGAAACTGAACACTTCCTGAATAGTAAAAATTTACTGTATCTTGAAACATAATTTTATTTTGTATTGAAGACATTTTTCCCCTGAAGGCAAAAAGATGTTTCTGTTCATATCTCTCTATGCTGTAAATAATCACTGTTCTGATTTTACTGAAAGTTTTCCTAAATATGTTCAAGTGGTTTTAGAAAAAAATACTTAGGAGTATAAATTAGGAGAGAAAAAAGTCTGAAGGTTATCATTCTGTGAACCCAGGGAAAGGAATTTCTGGGTATTTAAAGTTGCTTTAAAATGTGCAATCAGGTGCATTGGACATATTTGAAATTTTCATAAAAATATTGTCTTGCAATATAATTGTCACCCACGTACAGTATGACAGGCCATTATAGTCAGGTGGTCTGAGGAAAAGCTTTCAGTCACCTGGCAACCTGGGCTAGGTGATTATAGCCTCAGATGCTGTTCCATCAATATCCTTCAGTAAGGGCTCCTTTTGGAAGCCTGGGACCCTCTGGGACCTGGGTACTTCTGTTTTCTACAAAGTAGGTCCTTGAGGGAAAAACCTTCAAAACATCAGTGTCAATGTCCCTTGAAAGTAAAAGTGTCAGTCACTCAGTCATGTCCAACTCTTTGGGACCCATGGACTCTAGCTCACCAGGTTCCTCTATACATGGAGGGGCTTCCAAGGTGGCTCAGTGGTAGAGAATCCATCTGCCAATGCAGGAGACTTGGGTTCGAGCCCTGGGTCAGGAAGATCCCCTGGATAATGAAATGGCAACTAACTCCAGTATTCTTGCCCAGAGAATCCCATGGACAGAGGAACCCAGTGGGCTACAGTCCATGGAGTCACAAAGAATTGGACATGACTTATCCACTAAACAGCAACATTAACAGCAGTGAGACAACAGCAACAGTTTTATTTTTGATCTTTTTCTGTTTTCTAAATATTCTGCAACAATCATTACTACCATGTAGTAAAAAGAAAGAAAAGAAAGGAAGATAGAAAAAAGAAGAAAAAAAACCCCAATAACTCTAGATCATAATATTTGAGAATCATTTTTGAAAAAAAATTTCAAACTAACTCACCCATGTTTATAATCTCCGCAAGTGGAAACACTCAGTCTTTATATCTGTCATTATCATTTCTCTTACCAACTGTATTAAGTGTGTCTGTGTGTGCATACAGAGAGAAAGAACATGACGCATATCTAAGGACTCGTGAATACATGACCAGAGTTTTGGAATCACTGTGCTGTGCTTAGTCACTGAGTCATGTCCGACTCTTTGCAACCCCATGGATTGTACCTGCCAGGCTCCTCTGTCCATGGGGAAAGAATACTGGAGTGGGTTGCCATGCCCTCCAGGGGATCTTCCCAACCAAGGATTGAACCCAGGTCTCCTGCAATGCAGGCGGATTCTTTACCATCTGAACCACCAGGGAACCCTTTGGTTGTTCAGTTGCTCAGTCATGTCTGACTCTTTGTAACCCCATGGACTGCAGAATGTCAGGCTTCTTTGTCCTTCACCATCTCCCAAAGCTTGCTCAAATTCATGTCCATTGAGTCTATGATGCCATCCAATCATCTTACCCTCTGTCCCCTTCTCCTCCCAACTTCAGTCTTTCCTAGCATCAGCGGCTTTTCCAGTGAATCAGTTCTTCACAGATTAGTGGAGTTTCAGCTTCAGCATCAGTCCTTCCAATGAGAATAGTCAGGATTGATTTCCTTTAGGATTGACTGGTGTGATCTCCCTGCAGTCCAGGGGACCCTTAAGAGTCTTTCAATACCACAGTTCAAAAGCATCCTTCAGCACTCAGCATTCTTTATGGTCTTACTCTCACACCCATACATGACCATTGGAAAAACCATAGCTTTGACTATACAGACCTTTGTTTGCAAAGTAATGTCTTAATCCCTACTTATTCCTAAAAGGGGAATGATGAACTAACAGTATATACAATCAAGAAAATCCATTGTCTTCTAAAAAAAGAGCTTGCTTTAGTGCATATTTTATAGAGCTCTGTTCTATAAAGTCAATATAAATTTATTTGGGAGTAAGCAGGGTGCCTCAACTCACTCCAGTTTTCTTGCCTGGAAAAAATCCCATGGACAGAGGAGCCTGGTGGACTACAGTCCATGGAGCTGTAAGGAGTCAGACACGACTGAGCACTTGTCAGCAGCGCAAGCAGGGTGCCTAGGGGAGAGACTGCGTTGCTGAAGTCACTTGGGCCTTACTTGCACTTTTGTTTGTGTTCTATATATCTTCTGACCTAACTAGGAACCAGCTGGTAGAGAACACAGGAGTTACAAGAAAATAAATAAACATCAGCCAGTTAATTAAACGGCAGACTCAGGTCCTCAATGTATGCGTTTCTTGGGACCAGCTGTGTTGAGCATAAAGGTCTTAAGGCCAGTCAGGAGTATTTGGACTCAGGTTAAAATGCATTCACCTACTACTGTTTTGTTTGTGGGTTGCCTAAATAATATTTGAGGAACTGGAGAAATAGAAAGACCGAATTCATGCATATTGAGCATCTTAATTGTCAATAGTTAAGTCATAGACATATGTTTTCCTTTTTAAATTGAATAAAAATTTTCTAACATGCTCATAAGGAGAAATGGGTTCATTAGGTAAGCAGGAAGGGGATGGGTTTTGCTCTTTAAACAAAAAGTCAACACAATTAAACTGAAAGAACACTATGTTTTTCAGATATTACTGAGCTAGAAGATCAAAAACATAAAGGTGTGATGTTCTCAAAACAACAATCTCCAACAGACTTTAAGAAAAACAGTAAATTCTTCTACTTATTTATATCTTTGTTTGGACTGTGACTAAACAAATGTGTGTGTTTGGATTATTCCTACTCTATAGTTGGGATACTATTAGAACTCCAGGGTTATTTTTTGAAGCTAAATAAAGTTTGAATACACTTAAATTATATATTTATGGAATAAATTTCATCTTGGTTGGCTAAAAATTTGAGAAATATGATTTATTCATTCATATAGAAATTATAGTAAAAGATGTGTTCTGCGGATTCTATTTGATTCCATTCTATCGAGAAAAAAGACAATGTTTTTTAGTTTAATCTATTCAAGAGGAATAATCACATTTCATCTTCTGTTTAAAATTTAGAACGTTTGTGTTAAGTTAAATATCTTAATATTAAAGAAAATGATATATATATATAGCTCCCTCAACTATATACTGTATGTGTGTGTCTATCTCTATCTATCTACATAATACATACACACACATTCCAATCTTTATCCATATGTAGCATTTTATGTGGTTATTGTCATAGTTCACTTATAAGTTTTTAAATACTATTTCACTTTGAATATTTTATAAGCATTTTCCTTGTATCAAGAATCATCAAATGAGATACTGCAAAAAAAAGCCAAAAAAGCAAAACTTGTAAAATATATAAATAAAATTATTATTTCATTTGCTCTTTTCAATGTCTGAATAATATTATATTGCATGGTATAACACAGGTTATTTATATGTTACTCTATTTGGAGGCATAAAGTTTTCAGGATTTTCTTTTTTAGTAAATTGTACTACCCACTACTAGGAATATTTCTGTTTTTCTGTAGATTTCTTTTTTCAAAGCCTTAGAATGAATTTCTAGGAAAAAGGATTGCTATGTTAAAAAGGCTAATCTAATTGGGAGCTTTATTCTGATGGCAAAAAATTAGCATATATTAATTTTAAAGTACCTCTTTTGGGGACAGAATGTGAGTGAATGAGCACATTTATAAGTATTTGTTATAAATTATTTTGGATACTTTATCTATCAATTTTTTGTGTTCTGATGGTTCAAGTTGTTTGTACAAATTTTGTAACCAGGCTTATTTTTATCCATAGAACAAGGACAGACATTTATCCCAATAAAACATTAGGTACAAGCTGGCGCTGATCTCCTGTTTCATTTATACATGAGGATAAGTTCTAAGTGACTTCTTATACATTCTGGTTACCATACATCTATGTCACCCAAAGAAACCACTGCAATTTTTATTTGATAAATTCCATGTGTGGATCCTTTGAAGGGCTCAAAGCACATCTTGCAATATGAAAAATATCATTAAAATTAATGATGGAAGAGAACAGCCATTGTTTCCAGGTTGCAATTCATCAATCACTTATTCACAGTAAGAGGCATATTTAAATTTATTCACATTTTACATTTTAATAGTTGCTTTAAAACTGTATCTTGATATTCATTCAATATGTTCACATAATCTCCATATTATTTAATCTAGAAACAATAGAGTACATTATAATAGTGAAAACAAATTTGTTAGTCATACATAATTTTATTAAATTGAACTTATCCAACTATATCAATAGAGCATTTTTAAGGAATTATACTTAAATATGAGGCAGGAGTTTCATCCTATTAGCCTACAATAAAACACATTAGAAGTATATAAAATAGGAGGATTAATTTTGCACTGACATCTTTTTCTTATTCACTTTTCTTGTCTCCACCATTGCAAATTTTGACAAGGGAAACTAGAGAAATAAGAAGAATCTTAGAACCACCAAGAATTAGCAGCAAATGGACAGGTGTCCTTGTCTGGTAGAAAGAGAACTGGAATGGGAGGCAGGGGAACTCTGCTACTTGTTGCTGCAAACCTGGGCACATCACTTTCCCTCTCCAGGTCTCAATTTCCTTACCTGTCTAACGACACTCCAATCAGACAATGGATGCTGAGATGTCATGTAAACTGAGAATCTAAGGAGTTCCTATCAGATGTTAATCTGTACTTAATTTTATGAATTTGGTTTTGGATTTTTGTTGATTTTAAAATGAGCTCCATGGCTTTTACTGCTAGGCAACTATAAATAATAACACAATATAAAGGTCTATTACAAACCTTTCAGTTCATACCAACAGTCATTTATAAAGCAAAAGATCAACAGATGATGCAGACAAACTGAAGTCACAAGCATTTCCATGAAGCTTTTCAAACTGGCTAAACGGCGGTTGTCAAAATATTTCTTCTGATAACTACTACCCTTCACATGTCCCATGACATTTCCCATTAAAACAACAACAAAAAAGGAATCTTTATAGCAACAAACAATCTGTTGTGATGAGGCTATTGTGACATTTTGAAAAGGAGGGGAAGACGAGAATAAACAAGTACACACAGGCAATAGTGGAGGTAATAAACACCTCTCCCACAACAGGAGATCAATAATGTTAACCAGCTGGAGAGAAGAAAACAACCAAAAGAAGGATTTCACGGAGGAGGAAGAGGGCTCAGCATAGGGAAGAAACCTGGAACAGGAGACCTATTTCTCTCTAATGAAAAGTTATAAGTTACCTAAAACTAGTTTTCACTTTCTCACACAGTTGTCAATGCTAAGGTCATAATATTAGAAAGAAAAAGGGATCTGCTGACATCTAATTGAGGCTCTTTTGATGATAAAACCAATCACCTTTGTGGTGGTATTGAATGTCTCTTTTTCTGATTTACATAGCAACCCAGTTAGGCTAACTCCTAGAGAAGGAAATGCCAACCCACTCCAGTATTCTTGCCTGGAAAAAAACCCCATGGACAGAGGAGCCTGGTGTTTGTGAAGAGTCAGACACCATGACTGAGCAACTAAGCACAAGCATGAAATTAGGCTAAAACAAACAAGAACGTGAAAAGAGCCCACGTGACACCAGAAGTTTGTGCTTTGCCTGCTTCATCATGTTTCTGAGAAAAAAGAAACTAATTAGAGAATAAAGACTTAATGCATATAATCATTTCCATTTTACAGATAAGGAAAATGTAGCTTAGGAGATCAATACCACTCTGTCATAATATTGATATCACCCAGCCAGCGGTCAATAATTCTACACTTTCTTAGGTCTGAATCAAGGAAGGATATAGGCACTTGGATTTTAATAGCCAAGATAATGGGAATATCAAACGCAAATCATGCTAAGAATTTAAACAAAGAAACTAGCCAACTGGGACAGATCTCAACCTAGAACCAGAATCTGGGGTACAGGGCCGTGATTTTGTATTAAATATCTCAGAAAAGTCTCTACATTAAAAGGATTATTTTCACTGTACTATTTATACCTGGCTTTAGTCCCATGATAACATGTGAAACTCTTAATTCCAATAAAATGATGTGCGAAACCTCTAAATTATTACTTCTTATTTATCAAATAAATGATTCAATAAATTTTCACACCTACATTCTGTGATGACTTCTAACTTCCATCTACCTACTTCTCTCTTAAGGATACAATGGACACCTATCACGCAGGATCTGCTTTACTATTTCGGTAACTTTCACTTTAAGGAATTGACCATGAGGCATAGATATGAAAAAGACTGTAGGAATTTTACAACTGAGGACACTGACACCTTCAAATAAAAAGTCTCTTGCTCAAAGTCCCATAAATACTGAGCATTTGACTCTGGCATAGGAAACAGCATGGGATTCTTCATTTGATTGTTATTCCTACTTTACTACAAAGTTTTGTTTCATGATTTTTACTCAAGTAGTTAGGTCTTTTTTCCCTATTGTTACAGATCCACTGCTCCAGATGGTCAAAAAGAGGCGGTTTATGGAGATATCTAAACAGACTCATTCCCTGTTGCTCCTGTCCTCTCCTCCCATGTGAATGTTAGACTCATTGAGGTGTACCAAAGTGAAAGTGTCAGTCGCTCAGTCATGTCCAGCTCTTTGCAAACCCACCAGGCTCCTCTGTCCATGGAATTCTCCAGGCAAGATTAGTGGAGTGTGTATCCATTTCCTTCTCCAGAGGATCTCCCTGACCCAGGGATCGAACCCAGGTCTCCTGCATTGCAGGCAGATTCTTTACCATCTGAGCCACCAGGGAAGTCCAAGGTATACCAAGGTGATTACTATTCTGTCATGGACTTTGCAGTGAAGACCAACCATGGCTATTAATTCATCCTGATATGAAGTAGTTGTACTAAAAAGAAAATGAAGCAAGAAGAAGGCTCTCAAAGAGTAGAAGAAGCAGATTTTTCTGGCATTCTGACTAAGGTCTAAGTTGAGAGGAACATGGAAAATGCCTAGCAAGTCAGTTTTTGACTGATAGGTCATAAGATAGAGCTTTGAGACATAAGATAGAACTTTGAGACAGAAAACGGCCCATGCTGGAACTGAAGCCAGTCTCCCTGGAGAACAGGTGATTCATGGCACAAAACCACGTGTGTGTGCTTAGTTGCTCAGTCGTGTTCGACTCTCTGTGGCCCGATGGACTGTAGCACACCAGGCTCCTTTGCCATGGGGATTCTCCTGACAAGAATACTGGAATGGGTTGCCATGCCCTCCTCCAGGGATCTTCCCAACCCAGGAATCAAACCCAGGCCTTCTGCATTGCAGCAGGATTCTTTACTGTCTGAGCCACCAGGGAAATAATTGCTTGTTATTTTCCTTTATTTTCTCTGGGATCCTTGTGAGAATCGAGCCTTGCATCAGGTGTTTTATTTGGCTGTAACTGGACTGGCTGTACTGATAAATTATGAAAGCAAAAGGCTCTATGAAGTCATCATGGGATGATTGCATATAGCTAATAGAAACAAATCTCCTGAAGGGAAAAAACACTACAGGAAGTCAGGGGAAGGGAATGGGAGTCACACGTCTCCATGTGAGACTCTCTGACATCTTAAAGATCATGGGTTTTATTGTTAGGGCTGGGGATAATTTTCTTAAGGTAAACGAAGATATTTTTGGCTGGGGGGAAAAATCAGTTTCAAGTTCCAAATTTTCTGTTAGTTTTATCTAGATTCTGAAGAAAGTGTGAATTAGTTTTTTGTAACTTAATAGATGTCATAGAAAATAATCTTAAGTTCAAGATACTGCTTTCAAACTTAAAAATCCCCTGAACCGACATCTGATGGAACAGCCAGGTTTACTTTATATAGCTATTACTATCCAACAATCATGTTATGAAGATATATGAAAATGATTTTTTGAAAAGGTGAGAAATTCTCACTTGAAGCTGTGATCCTTATTATTAAAAATACAATTATTATAAAAGAAAATGCTAATTATGTCACCAGCTGTTATTTCTCTAGACAGAAAGTAATATGAAAATATCACAGAAGTGATATGAAAATATTTGAAAAAAATGCTAAAATCAATTTTGCATTAATGCATGTATTGATTTTTCTCTAGCTCTTCCTAAAGATTTTGAACTTATTCGTGTGATAATAAAAGATGTAAAGATTTTCTCCTTAATCAGTAAGTTGTGCTCTTAGTTGCGGCTAAATCTTCATCATTAAAATTTTCTACTTTTACTATAATTATCATTGGGATAAAATGACAAATATTTAATTAATGTAATAAGAAAAAATAAATTTTAGGCTAAAGGCAACCTAGAAATTTTGTTCTATAGATGAAGTAGCATGACTATAAGAAGGAGTGGAGATGGCTGATAATAGGGTAACATCCTTGCCTGTGAAGCCAGTGTGGACTGGGAATTTCAGGTTTCTGACTAGGATTCTCTATGCTTCAAGCATGGACATCACCAGATGGTCAATAGGGAAATCAGACTGACTATGTCTTTGCAGTCAAAGATGTGTCTGTGTATGGTCAGTAAAAACAAGACCTGCAGCTGACTGTGGCTAAGATCATAAGCTTCTTATTGCAAAAGTGCATGTACGTTTGCTCAGTCGTGCCTTACTCGCTGCGATCCCCTGGACTGCGGCTCGACATGATCCTCTGCCCATGAGATTTTCCAGGTGAGAATACTGAAGTGGGCTGCCATTTCTTCCTCCAGAGGATCTTGCCAACCCAGAGATCAAACGTGTGTCTCCTGCATCTCCTTGGAGATATCAGGAGAACATTTCATGTAATGATGGGCACAATAAAGGACAGAAGCAGTAAGGACCTAGTGGAAGCAGAAGATATGAAGAAGAGGTGGCAAGAATACACAGAAGAACTAAACAAAAAAGGTCTTAATGACACAGATAATCACGATGATGTGGTCATTCACCTAGAACCAGACATTAGTGATCAGCGCAAATAAATGGAGGAAAACAATAGAATGGGAAAGACTAGAGATCTCTTCAAGAAAATTAGAGACAGCAAGGGAAGAAAATTAGAGACACCAAAGGACAGAAATGGTCTGGACCTAACAGAAGCTGCAGACATTAAGAAGAAGTGGCAAGAATACACAGAAGAAGTATCCAAAAATATCATCACCATCCAGATAATCACGATGGTATGATCACTCACCTAGAGCCAGACATCCTGGAATGTGAATTCAAGTGGGCCTTAGGAAGCATCACTACAGACAAATTTAGTGGAGGTGATGAAATTCCAGTTGAGCTATTTCAAATCCTAAAAGATGATGCTGTGAAAGTGCTGCACTCAACATGCCAGCAAATTTGGAAAACTCAGCAGTGGCAACAGGACTGGAAAAGGTCAGTTTTCATTCCAATCCCAAAGAAAGGCAATGCCAAAGAATGCTCAAACTACTGCACAATTGCACTCATCTCACACACTAGCAAAGTAATGCTCAAAATTCTCCAAGCCACATTTCAGCAGTATGTGAACCCTGTACTTCCGGCTGTTCAAGCTGGTTTTAGAAAAGGCAGAGGAACCAGAGATCAAATTGCCAAGATCCGTTCGATTATCAAAAAAGCAAGAGATTGCCAGAAAAACATCTACTTCTGCTTTATTGACTATGCCAAAGCCTTTGACTGTGTGGATCACAAACTATGGAAAATTCTTCAAGAGATAGGCATACCAGACCACCTGACCTGCCTCTTGAGAAATCTGTATGCAGGTCAGGAAGCAACAGTTAGAACTGGACATGGAACAAGAGACTGGTTCCAAACTGGGAAAGGAGTACGTCAAGGCTGTATATTGTCACCCTGATTATTTAACTTATATGCAGAGTACATCATGAGAAATGCTGGGCTGGATGAAGCACAAGCTGGAATGAAGATTGCTGGGAGAAATATCAATAATCTCAGATATCAATAACCTCACACCACCCTTATGGCAGAAAGTGAAGAAGAACTAAAGAGCCTCTTGATGAAAGTGAAAGAGGAGAGTGAAAAAGTTGGCTTAGAGCTCAATATTCAGAAAACTAAGATCATGGTATCTGGTCCCATCAGATGGGCAAATAGCTGGGGAAACAGTGGAAACAGCAACAGACTTTATTTTGGGGGGGCTCCAAAATCTCTGCAGATGGTGACTGCAGCCATGAAATTAAAAGACACTTAACTCCTTGGAAGAAAAGTTATGACCAACCTAGACAGCATATTAAAAAGCAGAGACATTACTTTGCTGACTAAGGTCCATCTAGTCAAGGCTACGGTTTTTCCAGTAGTCATGTATGGATATGAGAGTTGGACTATAATGAAAGCTGAGCACCGACAAATTGATACTTTTGAACTGTGGTGTTGGAGAAGATTCTTGAGAGTCCCTCGGACTGCAAGGAGATCCAACCAGTTCATCCTAAAGGAAATCAGTCCTGAATATTCATTGGAAGGACTGATGCTGAAGCTGAAACTCCAATACTTTGGCTACCTCATGCGAAGAACTGAATCATTTGAAAAGACCCTGATGCTGGAAAAGACTGAAGGTGGGAGGAGAAGGGGATGATAGAGGATGAGATGATTGGATGGCATCACTGACTCAATGGACATGAGTTTGGGTAAACTCGGGGATGATGATGGTGATGTTTGGTGATGGATAGGGAAGCCTGGCGTGCTGCAGTCCATGGGGTCACAAAGGGTCAGACACAACTGAGGGACTGAACTGAACTGAACAAGGTAATGCACAAAATCCTTCAAGTTATGCTTTAACAGTATGTGAACGGAGAAATTCTAGATGTACAAACTGGATTTAGAAAAGATAGGAGAACCAGAAATTAAACTGCCAACATTCACTGGATCATAGAGAAAGCAAAGGAACTCCAGAAAACAATCTACTTTTGCTTCACTGACAACCCTAAAGCTTTTGACTCTGTGGATCACAACAAACTGTGGAAATTTCTTAAAGAGATAGAATACCAGACCGCCTTATCTGCCTCCTAAGAAACCTGTATGCAGGTTAAGCAGCAACAGTTAGAATCAGACGTGGAACAACTGACTGGTTCCTAACTGGAAAAGGAGTACATCAAGGCTGCATATTGTCATGCTGTTTATTTAACTTCTACGCACAATACCTCATGTGAAATGCTGGTCTGGATGAATCACAAGCTGGAGTCAACATTACTGGGGAAATGTAACAACCTCAGACATACAAATGATACTATTCTAGTGGCAGAAATTGAAGAGGAACTAAACAGCCTCTTGATGAGGGTGAAAGAGGAGGTTGAAAAAACTGGCCTAAAACTCAGCATTCAAAAAACTGAGACCATGGCATCTGCTCACATTCCTTCACGGCAAATAGAAGGGGAAAAGTGGAAATAATGACAGATTTTATTTTCTTGGCCTCCAGAATCAGTGAGATGGTTACTGCAGCCATGAAATTAAGACACTTGCTTCTTGGAAAGAAAGCTATAACAAACCTAGACAGCATATTAAAAAGCAGGGATATCACTTTGCTGACAAAGTTCCTTATAGTCAAAGCTATTTCCAGTAGTCATGTATGAATGTGAAAGTTGGACCATAAAGAAAGCTGAGTACTAAAGAACTGATGCTTTTGATCTGTGGTATTGGAGAAGACTCTTGAGGGTCTTTTGGACTGAAAGGAGGTGAAGTCAGTCCTAAAGGAAATCAACCCTGAATATTTATCGGAAGAACTGATGCTGAAGTTGAAGCTCCAATACTTTGGCCACCTGATGTGAAGAGTCCAGTTCAGTTCAATCACTTAGTCATGTCTGACTCTTCAGGACCCCATGGACTTCAGCATGCCAGGTTTCCCTGTCCATCACCAATTATCGGATCTTGTTCAAACTCATGTCCATTGAGTCAGTGATGCCATCCAACCATCTTATCCTTTGTTGTCCCCTTCTCCTCCTGCCATCAGTCTTTACAGCATTAGGGTCTTTTCCAATGAGTCAGTTCTTTACACAAGCCCAACCCTGGTGCTGGGAAAGATTGAATGCAAAAGAAGGGGCCAACAGAGGATGAGGCAGTTAGATACCATCACCAATTCAATGGACATGAGTTTGAGCAATATCTGGGAGATAATAGAAGACAGAGGAGCCTGGCGTGCTGCAGTTCATAGGGTCATAAAGAGCTGGAGATGACTTAGCCACCGAACAACAACAAGTATATGCATCAACCATATAAACCAGCAGCCAGATCTCACATCTGGGTAAACTCTCCTCTAGGATGAGGAACAATGTAGTAACATATGCTAAAGGAAAGGGAAGCTTTCAAATTTACATAATTTAAAAATTTTTATTAAAATATTTTATAGCATTTGCATTCATGTTTGGGAACTCATGTACTCATGTGGTGGATTCATGTCAATGTATGGCAAAACCAATACAGTATTGTAAAGTAAAATAATGTAAAAATAAAAATAAATATTGTATAGCATTTGCAATTTAATATCTTAATACTATGCCTTTTTGATCCACACTAGTTACAACTCTAGACATCATTTCAAGCGTTACTATTTTTAATTACCATTCACATTCCAAGAAATACATACATATCAAAGGATCTCATAATTAGAGAAAATGCCAGTGGCCCTGTAGTTCAAATTTGTAAAGTGAAAGTGTTAGTCGCTCAGCAGTATCTGACTGTTTGCAGTCCCATGGACTGTAGCCTGCCAGGCTTCGCTGTCCATGGAATTCTCTAGGCAAGAATACTGGAGTGGGTTGCCATTCTTTTCCCCAAGGGTTCTTCCCAACCCAGGGACTGAGCCTGAGTCTCCTGTACTGTAGGCAGATTCTTTCACCATGTGAAGCACCAAATTCCTCCTTACTGTTACTTTTAAAGTATGGCTTGAACAATATTTTTTTCTTGCTCATTATAACAGACCCTTAATATTAGAAAGGTTCCAAAGCTTTTATGAATATGGAAATGTTTACACTGATACTATATATCATGAAAATGCACTCATGAATAGGAAAACCCACCAAGTAAATACTGAGAAGGTATTGATTAATAAATACATTACCTTCATACTTCCTCTTCTGTGTTAATAATTATAATAGCACACATTTCTGTATGACAGTTTCTCAAATTACTAGTGAATTATTTGTTACAGTTTCATAGCTCTATAACTAAAAGAGACATGACATTCTAGAACATTTTTGTCTGACTGGGGTGAGAGAATGAAGTGCTGGTGTTTAGCCAGCTTGTGGTAAAACAATGTAACACTTTCATTAAACTATTTATCACATATGGAAAGCAGAGCGCCAGTAGGATAGATGAGGTAATAGAGATTTGAGGACAAATGATTTTCTCTATATCATTAGAAAATTGAGTTGTGCAAAGAAAATCTATAAAATGGAAAAAAAAAATGAGGCATAAAACAGCTGCCTGACCTGCCCAGAACATTCAGCTACATTAAGCAGGGGAACCGTGAGAAGTAACACAGGCCATGTTACCCTACAGTCCATGCTGCTGACGCCAGTGCTGTGTTGGATTATGCATTTTGCAGCATATTGATGCATATGCCTCTTGCTTTAATTATGAGCAAGAAGAAAATGGATAGCAGGCTATTAGCACCATGACCTTGGAGGACTCGAGCATTCCTCAAGATATTACCCCTGTTATTTCACGTGTGAAGAAACTGAATCATACAAAGGTTAAGGGCATTGCTCAAAGTCAAAAAGCTATTTTGTGCTGAAAAATAAAGACAAAGGAGATATTATCTAACAAAATTGGTAATTTAGTTATATAAAAGGCAAGGCTGACATTTTTAGAATAAGTGCAGTCATAATGTCTGCCATTTATTGAGTGTTGATTATTTTTCACTTTTCACTTTCATGCATTGGAGAAGGAAATGGCAACCCATTCCAGTGTTCTTGCCTGGAGAATCCCAGGGATGGGGGAGCCTGGTGGGCTGCCGTCTATGGGGTTGCACAGAGTCGGACACGACTGAAGCGACTTAGCAGCAGCATGTACATTTTTATTATTCTCCCAACAGCCCTGAAAGGTAGATGCTCATTTCACGATATAATCCTCATGTTACAGATGAGGAAATTGAGTCTCAAAAACGTAAATAGCTTGCTTGCCCCAGATTACACACATACGTAGCAGATGATGAATTCGGATTTGACTCTGAAGACCACACTATTTTCAAATATAACTTTGGGGGACTCCAGTTGATATTTCCATGCCAGAGGTTGACTACAGAAAGAAATCCCATAGCTGGGCACATCAGTTCCTTACCATCTGTCTCGCCTCACCTCATTTTGCTGATCCTGTTCTACGTCTTATCAGTCCTCAGGTTTGGAAAACCCCATCATGTCATTTCACTAAAATCTTCATTTATCTTCTAAGCTTGCCTCATCAGACTATTTTGTGGGCCAGAAAATATACACAAAAAAGAATGTTAGAACTATGTACTGAAAGTCCTGAAGTAGATTTTATGCCTGAAACAGGGGAGGGGAGTGCTAGAGAATGTTAAATAAACTTTTACATGTATAAGTATATTCAGTTCCATTGAATATATGGAACTATATATTCATGTGCTAAATCACCTTAGTTGTGTCCGACTCTTTTTGACCCCATGGACTTCAGCCCACAGGTTCTCTGTCCATGGAACTCTCCAGGCAAGAATAATAGAGTGGGTTGCCATTTCTTTTTCCAGGGGATCTTCCCTACCCAGGGATCGAAACTGAGTCTCCTTCAGCTCCTGCACTGCAGGCAGATTCTTTATTGCTGAGCCATCAAGGGAATGTTTTGGAAATGACTAACCCTTGAATGGAATAAGGTAACTCTTTATCTTATCTGGGATATTTATTTGATGAATCATATGAATAACTCATTTACTGGCTTTGCCATTAATACTTCGATATGACTCTCTATATAACTAGCCATATATGATTACTTCTTCTCTTAATTTTATATATTTATTCTCAACTCTATTAAAATGGAAGTACTTTTTTTTGAGGTTAAAACTTATAAGCAGAAACTAAGGTATAAAGCCAAGAGTTGAACTGGAGAAGACTCTTGAGAGTCTCTTGGAGTGCAAGGAGATGAAACTAGTCAATCCTAAAGGAAATCAACCTGAATATTCAATGGAAGGACTGATGCTAATGCTGAAGCTCTAATACTTTTGCCACCTGATATGAAGAGCTGACTCACTGGAAAAAATTCTGAGGCTGGGAAAGACTGAAGGCAAAAAGAGAAGAGGGTGGCAGAGGATGAGATGGTTAGATAGTATCATCAACTCAATGGACATGAATCCGAGCAAACTCAGGGGGATGGTGAAGGACAAGGAATCCTAGCATGCTGCAGTCCATAGGGTCGGAAAGAGTGGGACATGACTTAGAGACTGAATAACAACAATAACCAGCAGAAAATAAGGGGTAAAGCCAAGGCTTGACCACATGACCGCCTGTCCCCAAGGCTACTTCCCTCCATTCTGCTATGATGCTTCCATGACATACACTGAGTAAGTGTCTCTTGTGTAGGCTCTATCGTGTCAAATCACCTCTCTCCAATTTCAGCTATTATCTGAGCAAGCAAACAAAACTCCTTGGCTCTTATTTTCTCTGAACACGATGTAAGGGGATAGGTTACAGAGATGAAAAAATATTTAAAAAATTACCTCACTCTGTACTTTTATTTGCTGTACATACACTGCAAAATGATATTTTATATAATTATCTCTTTCATAATTGTCTTTTGGGCATTAATATTCTTTTAAAAGAATTTTAATGCCTTTTGTTCATTATCTTTGAATTAAGAATACATTTTCCATAACTTTTTTCTATTATCTATCCTTTAGTAAACAAAAAATCTCAACTGTTAATATATTCCTCTTATAAAAAAATGATAAATCTTTAAGTGGTTCATTAAACAGATATAAAATGCTCCTTTTAGCTGTTTCTTCTCTTTTTGGAATATGTTGCTTATAAAATGCTTTTAAATGATCAGTTTTGTTGACTGTACAATATTTACCCTTGAGGTGTGTGATGGTTTGGTTATGTGGACTGGCTTGTTGTTATTCATTTAAACTCCTTTCAATGCCTAATTGAGATATACCAAATTATTAATGATGTTGTCAATGGTGGCTAAATATGTCAAGAAATGTTTACAGTAATGACTGAAGAAACTGTTTTCTATCTTGCTTGTAAAGATATTAATGGAATGCCCTTCTGTCCTAAACCAATTAACCCTGGGGCTGGTATTTCCCAAAACTTCAACAAGGTATCAGTAATGACTTTCTATCCAAGGCTTATGAAAGATACTCACCTTTGCTGTAGGTGGGAGGAGTTGTAGGAATGATTCTGCAATGATCTTCCCTATGACTTCCAGGAAAGCACAGCCTTTACTTCATGTGTAACAAGAGCTTGTTCTATGTCCACAGATTAATCTTCCAAATCACCTATCTTCCCTCATCATACAAAACTTTTCCTTTTTTTTTTTTTTTTTCGCTTTACTCACTGTTTTTCCTTCTGGATCTTTTTCTCTCATAATTAATGCAGATGATTACTACCATATGGACATTTGAATGACAGAACAGGGATGGAAAGTATCATTCAAAAATCTCAAACAAGACTTAAGAAGAGCTGCTGTATGAGGGCCAACTTTCTTTCATTCTAGACTTAAAAGTTCGCATTCTCTAGAGGATTTCTCTTGAGCTTCCTTCTCTCTGATAATTTTCAGAAAATAAAATATGAACAGAGGCAGAGGGCAGATGGAGTGCAGTTAATACCTTCGAATGTCTGGACATCTAGTTTCAGACCGCCCCTCTCTGGGGAAGGCTAAGGAAAGCTGGCTACTAACAACATACTACTTTTTTACCTGGAAAAAAAAAAACACCTCAAAATACTTTTATCTGAGGCAACTGAAGTAGCATCAGAGACAAGAAAGTGTAACTGATGGGTTCACATTAAACCAAAACACATTGATGGGGAGGAGGGGTTTAAACAGCTGAATGGAAGCTGACCTAGAGAAGAGCACTACTGCTCAGAGATGAATTTCATCACCTGCCTAGATACAGTCTTGGAATGGCAGGGTGCGAAAACACCCAGTCACCCCTAGGGCCTAACAGTGGGAATTCTGCCTTATATTGATGCCTGCTACACAATTTTACTGGAAAGATCATATTGAGGGGCTTTCCTGGTGGTTCAGTGGTAAAGAATCTACCTGTCAATGGAGGAGACATGAGTTCAATCCCTGGTCTGGGACGATCCCACACACTGTGGAGCAACTAAGCCAGTACACTGCAACTTTTGAGCCCGTGCTCTAGAGTCCACACACCACCACTACTAAAGCCCACGTGCCTTAGAGCCTGTGCTTCACAACAAGAGAAGGCACCACAATGAGAAGCCTGTGCAGGGCAACTAGAGTAGCCCCCACTCACTGCAACTAGGCAAAAGCCAGTGCAGCAAGGAAGACCCAGTGGTGCCAAAAGAAAATAAATAAACAAAATTACAAAAAGATCATGTGGAAATAAACAGCATAGTTTGGGGACTGGAGGAAAAATACAAAAATGCTGGCACGTCCAGTTTCATTCATTATAAGAAGAAACAAACAACTATATAAAACTATCAACAACTAAATAAAAATATGCATTAGTTAGGAAAAAGTCCTTCTGCTCCCAAGAAAGACAGATCATCATTGTGTTTATAAATGTCCACAGAGGGGAAAATTGAAAATCTTCCAGGGGTGCTGGGACGGGGTTGGGAGGGAAGGAAGGGGTGATGTGAAGAGAGACAGAGATTAAGAGAAGGACTTAGGGGCTTCCCAGGTGGCGCTAGTGGTAAAGAAACCCCCTGCCAAAGAAGGAGATATAAGAGACACGGGTTCAGTCCCTGAGTCGGGAAGATCCCCTGGAGCAGGAAACGGCAACCCACTCCAGTACTCTTGCCTGGAGAATCCCATGGACAGAGGAGCCTGGCGGGCTACAGTCCAAAGGGTTGCAAAGAGTCGGACACAACTGAAGCAACCTAGATTAGAGGGATAGGGACCCATGTGCTGACCTCAGAGTAAGAAATAGCCATTGGAATCGTGGGGTTTGAAATACCCCATGGAGATAAGAGGACCAGAGGAGAATGGTGACTTAGCAAAGCTCTGGCTCCAAGGTTGGACAAAGCCACCAGTGACCTTGGCACAGAAGCAACAGAATCATCCATCATCAGGACATTGTGTGGCTTGGGCATTGATCATTTCAGCCTGATGTAGTTGTTAACGTTCTGAAAATCCTTTCTCTGAAATTTTAACACAGCCCCTGTTTGGAGGTGGGAAAGATGAGAGGAAGAGGAAACATAATGGCTAAGGTTGAATTTATATTTCTTCACTATTCTGGTGACTTGAATTTCAGAGTTTAGTTTAAGATCGTGAGAGAAACAATGAACTGTTAGGCACTGAGTCAGTTGTGGGGTAAAAATTATACTGTGACAAATATTTGTACAATCTTACAAAATACAAAAGGCTTTCTGGCTTGAAGATACTGGTTATTACTTGGAAATATCTTTCTGACACCAGGCCTCTCTGATTTGGGTAAAACGGTAACTATAGCTGTTCTGCTAAGTCACTTCAGTCGTGTCCGACTCTGTGCGACCCCATAGACGGCAGCCCACCAGGCTTCCCCATCCCTGGGATTCTCCAGGCAAGAACACTGGAGTGGGTTGCCATTTCCTTCTCCAATGCATGAAAGTGAAAAGTGAAAGTGAAGTCGCTCAGTCGTGTCCGACTCCTAGTGACCCCATGGACTGCAGCCTACCAGGCTCCTCCGCCCATGGGATTTTCCAGGCAAGAGTACTGGAGTGGGGTGCCATTGCCTTCTAGAACAGGCAAATATAGACCTTCTGTCAAGTTAAACAGTGTATCACAAATGTTTTTCTCTGCCACCTGAAAAATGCTTTATTCAGATTGATGCAAAGATAATTAAAATTGGCAAAAAGCTATATGTAGCAAAAGCTACCTATTTTGAGACTGTCATGAGCTTTCTCTTAATTATCTAATTCTTGAGTTCCATTGTATCCCCATTTTACAAATGGAAAATTAGAACTAGAGATCGTGTGTGTGTGTGTGTGTGTGTGTGTGTGTGTGTGTTAGTCACTCAGTTGTGTCTCTCTGCTACTCCATGGACTATAGGCCGCCAGGCTCCTCTGTGCATAGAATTCTCCAGGCAAGAATACTGGAGTGAATTGCCGTCTTCTTCTCCAGGGGATCTTCCCAACCCAGGGATTGACCCTGGGTCTCCTTCATTGCAGGCAGATTCTTTACCACCTGAGCCACTAATGAAGACTCAACAAGAGATTATCAAAGCAAATTTATGAACATAATTATCATTTAAAGAGAGAACTGGTGAAAAATCTTTATTTCTTAATTCCCATTTTTGTGTCTGTCTTAAGAGATAGCAAGGGGTTATGTAGCAACCTTCTCTTGAATTCCTAAACCATCCCCCAGAAAAAAACAAAAGTTACATCCGTAGGGAACAACTGTTACACAATAGATAATGTCATCTGTCTCAGGCATGTTAGATTGTTTCCTAAAGCCTTCTCTCGAAAGAAATGAGAAATAGAGTGCATAATTTTAGACTGCATGTCATGATTTTCTAACACTACTGCCGAATGCAAAATGTTTTCAATAGTGACCCTGTCACACACTCTAAGCTGCAATGAACTTTAGCTTTATTGGCAGAAAGCATTGCTTCCTTGCTAAGAAGCGTGTGACAGAGTCCCCTAGATGCACCTTATCTCTGAATCTACACTTCAGGCTTCTCCTGGACTCCTCACCTTAGATCCGAGGTAACCAAGACGGATAACGTGCAACTGGTTTAATCTATCACTCTTTCCAGTCTGTAGGGAAACTTACTTAATTGGGAACCATTAAACTGAACCATATTGGAACAAGTTTAGTTTCTAAATCCAGAGTTCCTGTTTGCTGAAGTGTTAAAGTGTTAGTGTGTTAAATCACTCAGTCATGTCCAGCTCTTTGCAATCCCATGAATTGTAGCCTGCCAGACTCCTCTACGCATGGAATTTTCCAGGCAAGAATACTGGAATGGGTTTCCATTCCCTTTTCCAGGGGGTCTTCCCAACCCAGGGATCAAACCCGGGTCTCCTGCATTGCAGGCAGGTTCTTCACCCACTGAGCCACCTGGGAAGCTGAAGAACCAAGTCAAACAGGTTCTTAAAAATCTAGTCAAATAAAGCAACTAAATGGGGTAGGCTGCTGGTATGAAACAGAGGCAATGTTACATGTACAGAAGATAGTAACAGTGTGTCTGATGAACACATATTTACTCTGGTATTTATGGATTTAGCATGAATTTCCCAGGTGGCTCAGTGAGTAAAGAATCTGCCTGTGATGCAGGACCCTCAGGAGACAGGGGTTCAATTTCTGGATCAAGAAGATCCCCTGGAAGAGGGCATGGCAACCCACTCCAGTATTCTTGCCTGGAGAATCCCATGGACAGAGGAGCCTGGTGGGCTACGGTTCACAGGGTCACAAAGAGTCGGACACGACTGAAGTGACTGGGCAAGTACACATGGTCTTCAAAGAGTCTATGATGCCTTGCCTGAAATTGGATCCAAAAGTCTATGATTATCTGCACAAGTGAATTTTTCTAGGGAGATTACCCTGACTAAATTTCCAGATAGGTTTGTTGAGGACAGCTGTCAAGGGTTTGACACTGCTAGGTTGTGGCTGACCTCTTCTTGAAGCTCAAAGCTGATCAATGTGACTCTACGTGGAGCAGGCAAAGTTAATGAGCACTAATGGGGCATTAACAAAAGGCCAAAGGAAAAAATCTCAAACTCAGGAAATTTACATTTTAATGCAGTGGCACACCTGAGCAAAGTATCTCAAATCATAAAGCCTTCACTATTAACCCTACACAGCAGGGGAATCATCTGTGATCAAGACAAATTTTAATATAATCCCTAATCAACACAGCAGAGGAGAGAATTTCACCTCTCTATTCCAGATGGTGCCATTTTATCAGAGCTTCACTTCTTGGTATGCTCAGTTAATTGAAGTCCTTACTGTTTGTTAATGGCAGATTTGTGCAGCAAAAATGACTCTGGAACAGATGTCCGCAAATTTGTCAAAGTGGCTGGATAATCATCCTGACTGCTCTGAAGGACCATTCCATTTCACCCACACCCAGACTTGCAGGAGTCAAATTTCACCTTTGTCTTTACTGCTTTGAAAACGGAGCAAGGGGAAGGGGTAATGGTGGAAAGGGGAAGAACAGCCAGACCCTTGGTCAAAGTCATTCACTTTGCAAGGAATGATCAGTAACGAAGGCATTTTGGCAGACAGTTTCAAATGCAAACGCATCAAGATGATATATTTTTATGAGACTCTGCCTACAAGTTTCACTGCAGGCTCCCTAATCACCTTGCATGCACACTTGCTATAAACTTGCAGCTCAAATAAACTTTTATTTCTTATCTTTGTTCTTGTTTTGTCAGCCTATGTCTGCAACTATAATGGCAGCCTATTATAACCAGAGATTAAAGGAAAAGGGAATAAGGAGAAGCCAGTGATTAACACAAAAATCAGCCAAAGCTACGGCAGGTAACTTGTCTCTCCTCTAAAGCTCTATGGTTCTTTGAACTCAAAATTGCAGAAGGGGAGTTTGGAATATTGTTTGTCCTTTGACGATTTTCAGAGCACTGAATATAGTGAACGCTTTCAATAGGAAAACACAAGAAAGGGTTAGAAAACACAGCGTCATTACAATAAGAGAAAATAAAACAGAAAAATATAAAGCCCTGTACAAGATGCCACATCTTTTAAAAAATTAATTAATTCTGGTCTCTCAGAAAGAGATCATTTATGACATAATAGATAATGATGAAAAAAATCTTTATCTGGCCTAGTAATTTCATTTGCATTTCTGAGCTGCCTAATCCAAGTGCACAGGCGTGTGAGTGTAAGTGTGTGTGTTTTAAATAAACCAAAATCACTTATATACTGTTTGGTAGTATTACCTAGTTCTTTTAAAGAAAAAAACAAGTTATCTTTTTTATGTTAAATTATAATGTGTTTTTTTGTGATTCATTAAATTTTTGCTTTATATAGAATTTTATATCTAAATTTTGCATATTTCAGTATATAGTTAGTAAAATTATTGATGGATATACAGGAAAGATGTTATATAAGACCTATTGTGAAGATGAGAAAGAGCTGCCTTGAAGAAACATGGAATCATTTGTCAAAGTTATTGGGGCTGAACAAAAACCAGGACTCAAGTGGCTTCCATATCAAGCTTTTCTATTTTTTTTTTTTTATTATATAGCACATCATAATAAACTCCACAAAACTTTAAAAAAAATTCATTAACTCTAACAGTACATATAGTCCCATTCCATAACATCCTATTTAAATAATTTACCTATATATAAAAATATTGGGTTGGCCAAAAAGTTTGTTTGAGTTTTCTGTAAGCTATTTCTTCCTGGGATTGGGAATAGAGTATTTACATTTATTATAGATGAAAATGTTTGAAAGTAGTAGGAGCCTCTTCAATAAAATTATGCAAAGAGTCATGGCCCACTGTTTTCAAAGTTACTTTACATGGTCCCACAGTAGAGGGCACAGTGAATCTCCCAGAAAAAAGGTGAGAACTGCCTTTCAAATAACCAGCCTGAGCAAATGGCAGAGGGATATTGTGGCTATACATTTGAGAAACAGAAAAATCTCAACTTTTAAAAAGTTTTGGGGGCAAATTAAACTTCAAGTCCATGAAACAAAAGGAAATATATGCAAACACAAAGATTAAAAATGTAAAGGGAAAAAGGCAAAATGAGCATCATAAAAAAGATACACAAATTGTTCCAAAGTGCAGGTCTGAAAGTATTAGCCTAGTTCTTTGATCTAGTGAAGATTTCCTACCTTTCCTCCCTTTCACCCCAACAATGGGGAGGAGATCCGTCATCCATCTGTCATAGACAATAGATAAGCTCTATTTTAGTTAGGAAAATGTTATTAGCCATTAAGCACACTTTCCCATAGTTCTAGCATTGTCTAGTATTTAGAAAATTCTGCTCATGGAAAGCTCTGCCAGTAGAGAAGGTGACCATTGGCAACCATGGACTCCCATGTAAGCTTCACTCAAGCACAGAGCCAGACCTAGATGTTTCATCTTAGTATTCTGAGTTTACAAAGTATAGGGCTAAGAACTGTATGTCAGCACTGTGCATCAGACAATTTATTCGTCTTAACATATAACTTGTTTTTATCTTAACCCAGTATTTTTCCTAATTATTGTTTTGCAAATGCAGAAGCAGAAATGCATAAGTGCTAAAATAACTTCCACGAACTTTGCTAAAGATCTGGGAACTCCAAAGCAAGTTAAACCAATTCAGACCCCTGCCCTTTTCATTTCAATGTGTTGCCTATTAAAACTATCTTGACTTTCCATAAAAAAAAATATTTTTCAAACTGAACATTAACTACTTTAAATCTAATTGTCTTGATTTTTTTTCTATTTAAAATTAAGTATTATTATTTTTTATTTACCATTGATAAGTCAATAATCATAATGTTTGACTATTTCTCTGGACATTTCCACACTCAAGTCTTAAGTTGAACTCTTTTAAGTTTCCTATTGCTTGGAGTTGAGCATACGAAAAGCCATTCCTTAGCTCAAAACTCTTTCTAGCTTTAAAACATATAGGCAGTGGACTAAGAGGAAATTATCTTATTTGAAAATCTTTCAGTTCAGTTCAGTTCAGTCGCTCAGTCATGTCCGACTCTTTGCGACCCCATGAATCACAGCACGCCAGGTTTCCCTGTCCATCACCAACTCCCGGAATCCACCCAAACCCATGTCCACTGTGTCGGTGATGCCATCCAGCTATCTCATCCTTGGTCATCCCCTTCTCCTCCTGCCCGCAATCCCTCCCAGCATCAGAGTCTTTTCCAGTGAGTCAACTCTTCGCATGAGGTGGCCAAAGTACTGGAATTTCAGCTTTAGCATCATTCCTTCCAATGAACACCCAGGACTGATCTCCTTTAGAATGGACTGGTTGGATCTCCTTGCAGTCCAAGGGATTCTCAAGAGTCTTCTCCAACACCACAGTTCAAAAGCATCAATTCTTTGGCACTCTGCCTTCTTCATAGTCCAACTCTCACATCCATACATGACCACAGGAAAAACCATAGCCTTGACTAGATGGACCTTAGTCGGCAAAGTAATGTCTCTGCTTTTGAATATGCTATCTAGGTTGGTTATAACTTTCTTTCCCAAGAGTAAGCGTCTTTTAATTTCATGGCTGCAGTCACCATCTGCAGTGATTTTGGAGCCCCCCAAAATAAAGGCTGACACTGTTTCCACTGTTTCCCCATCTGTTCACCATGAAGTGATAGGACCAGATGCCATGATCTTCATTTTCTGAATGTTGAGCTTTAAGCCAACTTTTAAACTCTCCTCTTTCAAAACATAGGCTTCCCTGGTGGTTCAGTAGTAAAGAATCCACCTACCAATGCAGGAGACTCAGGTTCAATCGCTGGGTCAGAAGATCTCCTGGAGAAGGAGATGGTAACCCACTCCAGTATCCTTGCCTGGGAAATCCCATGGACAGAGAAGCCTGGCTGGCTGCAGTCCATGGGATCACAAAAGAGTTGGGCACGAATTAGCAACTAAACAACAACATTCAATACATATAAATGTTATCTTAACTGGTCTTTACAACAACCTTTAAGAAAAAGTATTAGGAGGTCCTGAGAAGTTAAGTTATTTGTTTAGGTATGTATAACTACTGGTGGAAATCCTTGGAAGACATGGAACTAATACTATCAGTTCTCATCCAAAGATTGTCTACAAAAGGGTCCTAGTTAATGGATTTCAGTTATTTCAATCTACCACCAAGTTTATCCCTATTGTGAATGGCTCAGTCTGATTATTAGACTTGTTACATAGAATGTCGATTCTTCAGATTCCAGGCTCACCTTTCATTGTCATCTAGACTTCTTATATATCTTAACTGCATGGAACATAGACAATGATTTTACTGATGAGAGGAATCCAGCTCAAGTAAAATCGGGGCTGGGGTTCTGGTCTTCTCTATCATTCTCTTGAGCTTGGATAATGTCAATAATCTATGATACAAGAATACACTAATAATGAGCTCACAGAATCTGAGTAATGTATTGCTATGGTAAGGAATGTCTCCTTGAGATAGCTGGCTCATCTCTAGTTTCTGCCCATGCAAGTACAAGGTTTATTCCACAGGGAACACTTCAACAATATTCAAAGGATTTATACAGTATAGAGAAATATAACAGTCCCAAAGATACTCTGGTTACTCCTATTTCATTTAGAATATATCACGACACCATCATTTCATATGCTTCATATGAAGGAAGAAACTATAAATATATTTCAATTTTTACCTGGGAACAAAATTCCTATAGCATAAAAACTCATCTTTCACGAGAGCGAGAAGTCATATTTTAAAATTAACTACATAGAAAATTTGATATAATGTTTAGTTAATTAAAGCTAGACTTGGTAACTTTTCCCAGACTTTTTACTTAAAGTAAAAGTAGACCAAATTCAAAATATAAATGACCAAAATAAAACTACTTCCTGGGCACAGATTCTCATTAATCAGGAAGTCATTATAATAGGAATATATGAGGAAACAGTAAAATACAAGTTTAGAAATTTATCACCCAATTAATTGTTACTTGTATGTATTTTAAAATTGCTGTCCTTGAAGAACAAAAAAGAAAGAAAAACGTGGAAACCTATAAAAATGCACATAGTTGAAAATGACTGACCGTGAATGACTGAGACACAACCATCTCTACATCATCTGTCCTTCGCTGTATTCATCTTAAAGCTGTATGTCCTTCAGAAGTTATGAGTCATTTATAAATTTAATAAAGAAAAAAAGATACTGTGTTAAAAAAAAAGAGAAAAAAAGATACTGTGTTTAAATAATTTCTTAATGTGAATTGCCTTTTTCTCTTACTGAAAAATTTTAACTGGAAATATTAAGTCAACTGGATATATTCCCCTTGTGAATATCTAGGTTATAATCTACCTGTGCTATAGTTTTCTTGCATAATATAAGGCAACCTTTAAAATTCTGCCTGATTTCTAACATTGAAGGAAAATAAGAAGACTATAAGATTATGAGCATTTTTTCCATATAGCCTGGTTCAGTTGCTCTGTGTCCAAAAGTTCCAGCCTTTTGATATTGCTTCATAAAATAAATGAAATTTATATTTCAATAGCTAATTCTAAAAGCAAGAACAGCTTATGCTTGGGCATTTATATATATATATAGGTTTTTTTTTCTCCTCTTCCTCTTTCTCCTCCTCTTTTTCCCTCTCCTTCTTCTGATTCCTATCTTTGTACTACAGTGGTTTGGGATGTTATTATTTTAACATTTGGAGCCTACTTCAGCCTGGGATCCATCTTCCGCTTGGCTCAATCTGAGCAAATCTATGCTCCTACAAGAGCCAAGAGCTGGTAGGAACCAGCCATCAGTCATTAGCACAATCCTGATCTAGTACTTAGGGTTCATTCTAACTTTTCTTTTTCCTCACTTATATGTTTTGATATTGTTTTTGTTGCATTTTCCCCTGATATTATTAAAATATCTGATTTTGGGAATAAATAGCATGAGTACCTATTTTCTTTTTATTTCTTATATATATCCCAACAGGATATTTATACTTAATGTATATTAATATTAATACTTAATTTTGCTTACTGTGAAGAAATCAAAAATTGAAAGGGAACTGATTTTTGATTCCCTGGTTCATTATCAGAAATCCAGCCTCACTTTACTACCAATATTACTTTTAATCATAATTTTAAATAATTTTACTCTTGTATATAAAGTTGCCAAAAAAAAAAATACCACACAGATTTCCTATGTACCCTCTACCCCGATTCCTCTAAAGATAAACATATTTGAAAATCATAGAATTGTGATCAAAACCAGAAAAGTAACATTTGTACAATACCATTAATAAAAAAACAGATTTTACTGGTGCTTTGTTAATTTTTACATGCATTCAGTGTGGGTTGGGGATTATAGTATAGTTTGTCGTCCTTTAGGCACTCAGTCATGTCCAACTCTGTGACCTCATGGACTGTAGCCCACCAGACTCCTCTGTCCACGGGATTCTCCAGGCAAGAATACTGGAGTAAGCTGCCATTTCCTTCTCCAGGGGATCCTCCTGATCCAAGGATCGAACTCAAGTCTCCTGCATCTCCTGTATTGGCAAGGTGGCTTCTTTACCATGAGCCACCAAGGAAGCCCATAGCATAGTTAGTTCTATGAAATGTATCACATGTATTGATTTGTGGAGCTATCACGGTAATCGGGATGCAGAGCTGTCCCATCACCGCAAAGAAACACTCATGGTACACTTTTAAAGTCACAGCCTCCCAAACTTCAACTCCCGCAATTGCAGCTTAGTTCTCCATCAATACAATTTTGTAATACATTTCAAGAATGACTTAGAAAATTGAATCATACTGTAGGCAGTCTTTTGAGATATGTTTTTTTTTTTTCAGCACAATGCCTTTAAAATCCACCCAAATTTTTGTTTATAGTAATAGTCTGTTTCCCTTTTTGCTGAATTATATTAGATGTTGCATATACACTGCTATTATGGAGAAAAATGTTTTGATAAGTATATCCATCCTCTCATCTTTGAAAAAAAGTTATTTTTATACATTGTTTTCATTCTGTTTTAACAAAAATCCCAAGTTCAAAACTTAATTCAGACACTAGCATTTTTCCTTTGTAGTTTTTCCTTTCAGTATAAACTCAATGGATTTGATTAAGCTAGATGGTCTAAATTGTATTCAAGATCTAAAATCTTGTAAAAAAAATTATGTAAGACAATGAATAAGCTCAAAGGGGCATAAGGAACATCTTTAAGGTATGCAAGAAATTCTGAAGTTTCACTCCTTAGGCCATGCTCCTATTCATCCAAAAGTGTTTTGGCCTATCCAGTGCAACCCTCCTCATAGTCTGGTGATGTCAATGCAATGAGGGTAAGGGTAAGGAAGCAGAAACATAATGCCATGGGATTTCCCTGGTGGTCCAGTGGTTAAGAATACACGTTTCAATGCAGGGGACATGGGTTTGATTCCTGGTTGGGGAACTAAGATTCCATATGCCTTGGGGCAACCAAGACCATGGGTCACAACTACTGAGTCCGCTCACTCTAGCGCCTGAGCTCTGTACCTAGAGACAGTTCACACACTGAGATGAGGAATCTATACGATCAAAAAAAGGAAAAGAAAAACATAATGACAGATGAGGGAACACATGCACGCATGCACGCATGCACACACACACACACACACACACACACACACACACAGCAGCCACACTGATTTGAAGATGGCTAACATCAGACAAATCACTGCAGATGGTGACTGCAGCCATAAAATTAAAAGACGCTTACTCCTTGGAAGAAAAGTTATGACCAACCTAGATAGCATATTGAAAAGCAGAGACATTACTTTGCCAACAAAGGTCCATCTAGTCAAGGCTATAGTTTTTCCTGTGGTCATGTATGGATGTGAGAGTTGGACTGTGAAGAAGGCTGAGCGCCAAAGAATTGATGCGTTTGAACTGTGGTGTTGGAGAAGACTCTTGAGGGTCCCTTGGACTGCAAGGAGATCCAACCAGTCCGTTCTGAAGGAGATCAACCCTGGGATTTCTTTGGAAGGAATGATGCTAAAGCTGAAACTCCAGTACTTTGGCCACCTCATGCGAAGAGTTGACTCACTGGAAAAGACTCTGATGCTGGGAGGGATTGCGGGCAGGAGGAGAAGGGGATGACCAAGGATGAGATAGCTGGATGGCATCACGGACTCGATGGACATGAGTCTGAGTGAACTCCAGGAGTTGGTGATGGACAGGGAGGCCTGGCATGCTGTGATTCATGGGGTCGCAAAGAGTCAGACACGACTGAGCAACTGAACTGAACTGAACTGAACTGAAAGTCAGACAAATCTGAATTAACAGTACACCAGTACTCCATAACAGGAGTTTTATTACAACTGCCAAGCAGAAAAGCTCTTTGACTGCTAAGTTCTTGAATTCATCCTGCCACGATATGGATGCAGTCAGCCTAGGAAGAAGCCACCCAAAGGAAAGAAATACAGAGAATCAGAAAATAAGCAACATTTTTGAGATGTTGACATCATTTGAGATTTCACTTGCGATCTCACTACATTTACTCTGCATCCATCCTTCTCCCCTGCTCTGTGAAAATGGCACACACATATGTGCTCAGTCCAACTTTGTGCGAGCCCAGGCAAGGATACTGGAGTGGGTTGTCATTTCCTCCTCCAGGGAATCTTCCCAACTCAAGGATCAAACCTGGACCCTTCCCGACCCCAGGGATCAAACTGGCATCTCCTGCGGCTACTTCATTGTCAGGTAGATGCTTTACCGCTTGTGTCTCCTGGGAAGGTTAGGTTCTATCTAAAAATGCTTCCTTTGCCAGTTGGCACCGTGTTAAAACTCGGCCAGTAGAGGGCGTATGAGAGACACTGCAGAGGAAAGTAGGTGTTGCTTCCTGGTTCCTGTCTGTTGTCTCTACAGGTTCTCCAGCTTCCAGCCCTTCCAGGGTACAGAGGCCCTCTCAGTGCCCAGCAACGGCAGCTCTGGCAGCTTCTTTGGCATCAAGCATCTTCAGTGCATCCTGGCCCTAATAGTCAGTGGCCAGCAGTTTCCCCCACACCTCCTCAGGCCCTTTGGTAACAAGCATCTCCAGTGAGACAACTCTCTGTGAGTTTTCTGACACCCTGGACAGTACATTTCAGCCATGTTCCAAAGGAAAGACTTTGAGAAAGTTCTGCCAGTGCCGTACCACAGTGATACTTGGCCATTTAGTGAGCTAAGGTTGTACCCTGTCCAAAGGTTTCTGGATTTTAGAAGGGTGGGAGGGGTGGGAATTTCATTGGGCAATCAATCACACCTCTAGGAGTCATGGCTGCTCTTTATATCTGTAATATGTATATCCTTTGGAATTCTTTTACTTCTTATTAGCCTCTTATGTAAAGAGGTTGCCAACATATGATAAAATAGGAAAAAAAACAAAAAACTATAGAAAAGAAGGCTTCCCTGGTGGCTCAGATGGTAAAGCATCTGCCTGCAACGCAGGAGACCTGGGTTCAGTCCCTGGGTTGGGAAGATCTTCCTGGAGCAGGAAATGGCAACCCACTCCAGTACTCTTGCCTGGAAAATTCCATGGATGGAGGAGCCTGGTAGGCTACAGTCGGACATGGCTGAGCAACCTCTCCAGCCATTCTCCTACTTCCTATGTGTGTGCGTGCTAAGGCACTTCAGTCATGTCCAACTCTTTGGAACCCTATGGGCTGTAACCCGCCAGGCTCCTCTGTCCATGGGGGTTCTCCAGGCAAGAATACTGGAGTGAGTTGCCATGCCCTCTTCCATGTACTAGTCAATTACTTATACACTAATCCTCTATTACAGTTAATAATTCTTTATACTAAACTTCCCCTGTTCAAATTACTATGTGGTTTCTCTTTCCTGATTGGATCCAAATGGGTATACCATGCCTGAAGGCTGAGCTACCCTTGGATTTCTCAATTTTGTGATCTAATAAATTCCATTTCTTGTGGATGTTGGCTGTAGTTACAACTGAAACTGGAAAAGTTCTAATACAAATAAGGTCCATAAAATTAATAAAAAGAATACTACAGAGAAAATGGTCTTAGAAAGTTCCATACACATATTTTTTAAAAAGTAGACAAGAATAGTCAGACTTAATTAACACAGATTCCAATTCTAGAAAACTTCTAATATACACAGGAATGGTATTATAGTGATACTTTGGAATATGGTTAAAAATTTTTTTTTTAAACTTATGAGTAAACTTCACATCTTTAATTCTGGACATTAGTAGAAGGGATCAGATTTATGTTATATGCCTTGTTGCATGCAAAAGGGAAACCATTTCTCAAGAAATTGACACTAAACCCTCTCTGGTGGTGAATTAATGTAACTAAGTAAACATTAAGTAGTTAATGCACTTATGCACATCCAACTACTATCCAAGATGAACACGTGTTCATCTGAATGAAAACTGAGTGAGATAGATACAGTAAGCTGAGTGTCCTTAAGTGAAGAAATATTATAAATTATTTTTACTTTTAGTTTTGTGCTTTTAAATTATTTTATGTGTATACAGAAGTTGATTCTTCACAAGTTTTTTCCACCATACCTCATTCATTGAAAACATCTCTTCTTTTTTGGAATAGATATAAATTGTGTAGTCAAATTACAGAGAATGCTAAAATAACAAAACCTGGATGGTTCTTAAAAGATACTTTCTGAGTAAGAAAATAGCACACAAATAAATAGCCTGTTTCAGATTCTGACTGCCAAAAAGTAGGAAATGCTGCAATGATTTGGATAAGAATATTTAATGATTGTTGCCTATCTACAAATTTCCAATGAACTAAGATACGACAAACAGAAATATTCTAGATAGGATCTGCCACTAGAGTCAGATCAATAAATATTTCAAAACTTAAAGAAAAATTGACCAAAACACAAACAAGTACAATGTCAAACTTTGGTTAACAAGCTTCCAGTGTCTACTGTCAATAATATGTGGGTAGGAGGGGTTGCCAGATTTTAAGGGTCTCAGCCCAAACTGTGTTCCTTTAATTGCTTTAAATGAGATAAAGACCCTTATATGACCAAGAGTTAATGACACTTGACTACCCTTTCTCAGCCTGTCATCTCTTCCAAAGCTGTATAAAGGTACAAGAGATTCTAAATTATTTGGATTAGAGGTCTTGTCACTAGAGTTTAGGGTAGGGTAAGGCAATGGCATCCCACTCCAGTACTCTTGCCTGGGAAATCCCATGGATGGAGGAGCCTGGTAGGCCGCAGTCCATGGGTTTGCACAGAGTCGGACACGACAGAGTGACTTCACTTTCACTTTTCACTTTCATGCATTGGAGAAGGAAATGGCAACCCACTCCAGTGTTCTTGCCTGGAGAATCCCAGGGACGGGGGAGCCTGGCAGGCTGCCGTCTATGGGGTCGCACAGAGTCGGACACAACTGCAGTGACTTAGCAGCAGCAGCAGCAGGGGTTGAAATATTACAGAGATTTGATGTTTTCTTGACTAATGTGGTATTTTTAACAAGTGACTTGATTGAGTTCTAACATTAATATGTTTGAAATGTATAGATATTCAGAAAGAAGTCATTCATTCTTAGCTTACAAATTCTTTTTGATGTTTTCAAGAAAAGGCTAAATTGATATTTAAAGTGAAGTTCTGGATACTAAAACTTGGCTTTTATTACTTAGAAACAAATGAATTCGAAGTAGTTTTCTTTTTCACTGAGTTGAGAATATATTAACTTGTCTCATAGCGCTATACATAGAAGAATAATCTTTTTGTTTCGGTTAGTGTCTTGTCTGTTTTTCCTTTGAAGCCCACATACTCTAACAATAACAAAATGAGGGTTATATGAGGGAAGATGGGAAAATAAAATAAGGAGTTCCAGCAGAATAAAACAAGGAGTTCCAAAGGTGCCCTAGTGGGCACCCCAAACACGGGAAGAGGGACCCAATTATTATTTACTACACATACATTTTTTTTACTATAAACTTTACATGAGCTGTTTCATTAGACTTCACAATAGTCTTGTGAAAATGGCATCATTATTCTCCTGTGGAGAAAAAAAACAAACAAAACTGAAAGCCAAAATAGTCTACTCTAGCAGACTCTAGTTCAAGCCCTAATTTGTTGGAATCCACAGCCCATGGTCTCTCTAATAAACCATATTGCCTTTCAGTGGGAGAAAGAGGAAGAGAATAGAAAATAGAGCTGAGACAGAGAATGAGGAAGAACAAGTCATTAGGTTATTACCATATATATATATTTTTATAAACATCTGGGTAAGGTTGACTCCTTTGTGTGAACTTTGTGTGAATTTCTATATCAAAGTATATGTCAATTCTCAGACAAATGCCAATTTCAAAATATTAAAATGTGAAAAAGTGTAATGTGGAATGAAGGAAATATGATAGTGAGAGGTGACATTTTCTCTATACTTGATAGAGCTTCCTTGACCCTGGATGTTGACAACTACTCATGAAAATGCCCTTGAGCTAATTAAACAATGTTTCTCCCTTTCATTCCTAATACCTCTCAGGCTGTCCTTTGAGGAGAAAAACCCAGTAGGTGCAAGAGGGTAGATTTTTATCAGTTGCAGAACACATCAGATGAAGCCACTGGTGAGATGAAACAGAGGGACGAACGTCATTACAGGCTCAGTATTACTCATTTGAAAGATCACATAACTGAAATTTTCTGAGATGCTCAAGATAATGTTTAAGTAAAAGACTCTGCAATAATACTTTGAAGATAGCATATTTTAAAAGCATCATATACTATGATAATATTTAGGTATTATTTTTTCTCTGCTTGTATTTTATTAACTATCCCACTGACTTCATAACTAATGTCACAAAAAGGGCACTGAAAACATCTGCAGAATAATCTTCAGTGGCATATGGTATCTCTTTTTCACTCTACCACTTCATTATGTCAATAGAATTTAGACACCCTCTTGACAGATGTAAATTGCATTATGAAAGTCTCACACTTCAGTAGACTCAAACGACCTAAAAGCAACAGAAATGGTCATAGAAAACTGACATTCCATTAAAACTAAAGGTAAAAGTGTATTTTTCCTCAAAATTCAAGAACGTATGACTTTATCCCCTCTCTATGATATTCATTTAGATCGTCTCCTTAAACTATTAAGCATGCCTTTCCCCCTCAACATAAGGAATATAGTTTCCTAAAGAAACTGACAAGAGTTATACACTAACTCTTCCTAATCATTACCTCATAATGCTAAATAAATCAAAACATTTTCTTCTCAAGTGAAACCTCAGTAAATTTCCTTCAAAAATCTTATTTATACCCCCATCACTTTGCTATTCTTTTTCTTGTAGGATACATGCTGACAATGAGTCATAAATTTGCAAAAAAAAAAAGGTACTGCTTCTGTGTGTGTGTGTGTGTGTGTGTTGGGCAACACCTACTGTGCTGTGGACAGTGGATTAATAATGAAAAGGATTTTCTTAGGGACTATTAATCTCTTCTTTTCAAAGAATACACAACGGCATTCTACTTTACCGTGACAGGAAATAGCTTAATCTCGTTCCATCACATATTTTATCTAAGATTAAAAAAAAGAGTATATACAAACTGAGGGTCATAAATTTAAAGCTTTGAAGACTTGTTTAAAAACAGAATGTGATGGAAAAGTTTACCAGGTACCATAAACAGAACTAAAAGACGAAGGACTAGCCTATCTTTGGATTATTCTGTGGGAAATAGGTTTAAAATTTCTTCTCACCTCATTTTCATCTATCTGGGCTATCGTTTGCAAGCTATGTATCCACCCAGTTCCTGTATTTTTAAAAAACCATGTCCCCAAATCAAAGCAGATTATCTCTAAGTAGTCACCCACTTAAGGAGACATATAACTTGCTTAACTTTGTTTCTTTAAGGACTCCTCACCACAGAAATTTATTGTAAATGAGAACTTAAGAGTTATTGCTGGCAGTTGCTTGAAGTATACATTTCAGAGATATTTCATACTCAACAAAGTTCATCAAACTTATTACCTAGACAAAGTTAAAGCTCACCTATTCTGTACTACATAATGTTCACAGATGTAGGGGGTAGTGCAGTTGTATGCTGCAACACTTAATGACCTCCAGCTAGGACAAAATTTCATTCTTTAAAAATTTATTAGTGTTATATAACTGGGAGCTAACTTTGCTTCCTTTATATCTGTCAACTCTCTATTTATCTTACTGCCTCTAATTTATGGGGCCAGGAAAAATATTCTTCCATTTCAACTAGAATTTTCTAAGTACAGAAAAACAGTGAGTTCTCTGCCTACAGCGACAGTTTTGAGCCTAATTAAACAATGACAGTGAGTTAAATCCAAATATTAGTTGATGGGAGCAATTTGTTCATGCACTTCAATGGTGCATGACAATGAAGTCTGACAGAGCTTTAAACTGTACTATCATAAATCAACTTGATGATTCTGCATTTCTGAAACAGGAAACATAGAAGCTCTTTGAGATCAGATATTTCCTAAGAAAATAAAGTCAAACAGGGATACTGTTGGGGAGAAAGACATACTGGAAATGTTTTTTGAGCGATTAGCATTTTAGAACATTATCCATAAATTGTTACACTGTGCTGTGTGTACTGAGTTGCTCAGTTGTGTGTCAAGCTGATTGTGACCCCCACAGACAGTAGCTTACCGGGCTCCTCTGTCCATGGGATTTTCCAGGCAAGAATACTGGAGTGGATTGCCATATCCCTCTCCAGGGGATCCTCCCAACTCAGGGATCAAACCCAGGTCTCCCGTATTGCATGTGGATTCTTTACTGACTGAACTACCAGGGAAGTCCAAAGCAGGAAGAAGGGATTTTAAAAAGATTTTTTTTTAAATGAGGGGGCACAGACTAGTTTCAGGGTTAAAAAAAAATTGTGAGTGTTCAGATTAACTTTGGGAACAACTGCAAAAAATCAGAGAATTTTTGAGATAATGCAATGAGTCAACAAGTAGAACATACTCTAACATACTTAAAGTTTACTGGAATTAAAAATTATATTTACAGTTAATGGGCAAGTTTCTTCAAAGCAATCTATGCTATTGAGTAGACCATGTGCACTTTGGCTTTTATATAGGTAAAATATAATACTCCATTTCCTTCCAAATCCTTGATTTTGGGTTCTTTTTCAGCATCAACATATTCTTAATTCTCTTAATGCTGATCACCATATTTTATCTGCAGGATACAGGATGCTTGGGGCTGGTACACTGGGATGACCCAGAGGGATGGTATGGGGAGGGAGGTGGGAGGGGGGTTCAGGATTGGGAACACGTGTACACCCGTGGCAGATTCATGTTGATGTATGGCAAAACCAATACAATATTGTAAAGTAAAAAAAATAAAATAAAATAAAAAATAAAACACAGTTTTAAAAATTGCTCAAACTTTAGATTTTTAATGGGGAATGACAGCAAATTTTTCCATATTTGTATTTTAAAATATAAATTTGTTTCAAGCTCAAATAAAAATTTAAATTGTTGAACGAAAAGTAGTATCTCTATCACATGCACTTTGGTTTTTAATTTTCAAATGTTATCACTGTTGAGAGTTTTATTGTACATTACTTCTCATTAATGTATATATAAATGAACACAACGTTTCACTATTAATTTTAGTTCTTTGAAATTCAGCTCTGACTCCAAAATTAAATAAGCATGCTTCTTTCTTTCCGTCATACTCCTTTAAGGGATATACAATACACACATGTACATTATTGACAACCTCTATCTTTACGTTTTTACTTGTGAAACCCTCATTTTCTATTAAAATATTCGAAGCATTTTTTGTTGTTGTCTTGTCTCCATGTTTATAGCTTTACTAGTCAGGATAGACTAAATGATGCTCCACTAACAACCAGTTCTACAGGAGAAATTATGTCTGATTTATACTATTGTCCATTGTGGGTCAGCAGGAGCTGCAGCTCATCATGTTCATTCAAAGACCCTGATAAGCACCCCTATGTTCCTACAGCATCAGGAAGATCACGCAGTATTCTGGACACTGGCGCCTAAAACTTCCAGCCGGAAGTAAGACGCATCACTTCTATCCATCTTTCATTGGCTAAGGAAAGTTACATGGCCCATGGCTCACTTCAGAAATGGGAAATATAACTCTTTTATGTGACCCAAGAGCAGAGAGCTGAAAATATTTGGAGAACACAATTCGTGACTCTGTATTTTCATACACGTAATCTCTTTTCTGAGGTCATCTCTCAAATCCTAACCATTTTTTGGAAGATAGCAATATTTTATAGTATTAGTATCTATCTTTACCCTCAAAAATGTATTCAAGGTCTACCTGAACAAGCTACAGCAGCAGAATTTATTTATTTTTTAAAGTTTTTTAATGTGGACCATTTTTGAAGACTTTATTGAATTTGTTACAGTATTGCTTCTGTTTCATACTTTGGTGTTTTGGCCTCGAGGCATGTGGGATTTCAAATCCCCGATTAGGGATCAAACCCTGCGCTCCTTGCACTGGCAGGCGAAGTCTTAACCACTGGTCCAACAGGGAAGCTCCCAGCAGCAGCAGAATTTAAAGCACTGAGAAACTGGTAAGGCTACTATAAAAAAAAAAAAAAAGTAAGACTGCACACATTCTCAAAATAAGAACATTTATTTCCAGTTGTATCTGCTTTTTTAAATTTTGGGACAACTTACTGTATACACAGTTTCATGGAGTTCCTTCTTTTCTGTGATTCCTTCTTTTCTTTGTTGGGTTAGAAAAGGTAAACACAGAAGACTTTTGACCAGCCTGGCCTGGCAATACGTGGCATGAGCCTGCTACATAGATCTTACAGACCCCAGTTATAACAAATGTTTACTGATTAGTGGTTAAATGCCTGATATATTTATTTTTAGACCAAGTTTTCATTTTTTCCAATCCAGCTCACGAAGTACGAAATCATATGTGAAACAGTCACACTAAACTTGGCCTAAAACAAAAGGCTATGAGTACAGTGCCTGGAAGAATGCTTATTCATTACTCCCTAGACTAGCATATTTCTCAGCAGAGAGAAGAGCATATACTGTAGCCATGGAAAATCTGGGGAACTGGAACTCTTGAAAATACCATTTATGCTACATCAAACTTGAGCCCACTCAGGCAATGTAAATCTTTCCATATGTGATGAGTGCTTGCTGCCCAGCTTCCAATTCTGAAAGAGACACTGAAAATATCCCAAATACTCTTTTTTAATTTATACCAAGAGTCTCCATCTGTCTTTATGCTTTGAGTTAAAAAACGGTTCTCTAATAAACTAGAAAGAGAGGAGAGCACAGAGATACTAACTCATATTTCAGGTATAAATTGAAACCATCTTCATATCCCAGAATAGATCTACATTTCAATAAAAATTAATTGCCCCTTCAATTGTAGATAACAACAAAACTAAAGACAGCCAAAACACAATTTATCTTGAATTTTGAATTGTATCCTAAAACTCTCAATGTTTTGGCCCAGGATAATATTATGGGGACCGTTTTCTTAATCCAAAATCAAGACATATGGTGTGATAAGGAATGGTTTGTGCTGTTATATGGGGAGCAAGAGATAGTCTGAGAGCTGTAATAGAGCCAATAAATTGCCAAAATCCCTAAGGTATTTAGATGACTTAAAGCAGTGCTTTTCAAGTGTGACCCATGGACCACCTGCATCATTATCACCTGGAGTTTTTGTTAAAATACCTATTTCAGGGCCTTGAGCTAGACTAACTGAATCAGACACTCTGGACAAAGGCTCAGAAATCTGCTTTTTAGGTTCTTCAGGTGATTTTTACACCTGCTAGAGGAAATGTTATACTCCAAGAGTTCCTGAGAGAAAACAAGATAATGGAGTTTTAACATCAGGGCATTGGAGGACAGGCCAGGAACTCAGACAAGAAAACATCCTTATTTGATCTTAAAGCAAGATATAGCAATCTTGGAAGAGAAAGTATCAGGCTGATGCCACTTTAACAGGACTTCCCAAGGGGATTTAGAAGAATCCTTGACATTGTACCTAAGGAAGGTGTGTAATCATAATCTCCAGGAACAGCCTCTATAGGGAATGCATTGAAGTAGCTGCACTAACTTCCCCATCCCCTATAACTTTCTGGTAGTCAATCACAAACATCAGAAGCCCAGAACAGGCGTTGTTGTTTAGTCGCGAAGTCCTGTCTGACTCTTTGTAACCCCATAGACTGGTGCCTGCCAGGCTCCTCTGTCCATGGGATTTCCCAGATAAGGATCCTGGAGGGGGTTGCTGTTTCCTTCTCCAGGGGATCTTCCTGACCCAGGGATCGAACTTGCGTCGCCTGCGTTGGCAGGCAGATTCTTTACCACTAAGCCACCAGGGGAGCCTTAGAATAGACAAAGCCCTACAGAATATCTGGTTTTCTCTGATCACTAATACTGGTCATATGCTTCTCTCTACTACCATGTGACTCACGGCTAGCCCTGCCCCAAAGATTTGAGATCTCCCATTGTAACATGAGTTCTTACTAATTTTTGGTGTCTCAGTTCCTAAGTCTAGTCCCCAGGTGCTTAAGGAGCCTGCATCCTACTTTACATTTTACTCTTAAGAAGAGTCCTCTTTATGAACTCCAGTCAATCTGCTGACCGATTTCCCTGAAAACACAAGGCTGCTTGACCTGTTCGGCATCCCTCTTTGATTGCCTGCCATCTGATTTCTCTTTGACTGACCGGACCTCATTTGCCATATTCTGGTAGCCCTGATGCTGACTGCTTCTCCAGGTTATACCCCAATGCTGCTTAACCTGGTGGATGCAGTGTCTGGCCTTTCAGAAAAGATTATTGTTCACAGCCTGCATTTGACTGTGCATGGAGGGTTAATCTCTTGCCCCACCCATGCACACAAGTCTACTTCTGCACACCACTCTCTTCTGTCTGCACAATGAAAGTAAGAAGCTGGGCCATACATAGGCAGTTATCGAATTTTGGCTAAGAAATCCCGTACATGTCCCAGAAGACCAGTGAAGACCTACACAGATATGAGTTAGAAAATTCTCCCATCAGTAAGTTGCATTACGAACTCCTCAGGGAGGCTCAAGAGGGAGGGTGTATATATATACTTACAGCTGATTCATGTTGCTGTATGGGAGAAACCAACACAATATTGTAAAGCAATTATCCTCCAATTAAAAGGAAAAAAGAACTCCTCAGGACTTAGATCTTTACAAGGAACTTCTTGGCAAGTACAGATTCAGCCTTTACTCTTTGAGTAAACCGTAAACTACTCAGAAAGCCAGTCAGTGTCTTTTTTTTCCTTTCTCTATGGAGCCCACAGACTTGGAGCAGATTTTTTTTTTTTTTTTCTAGCTTAGCTGTGTTTTAAGAACTTGGATAAGGATCACTCATTACCAGTATGGACTCAGTTTATAAGGCACTTTTTGACAGGCAACAATCCTGAGCACTTAACTAAAATTTCAGCATTTGCTCTGTGTCCCTTAAGAGAACACCAATAAGAAACAGAAAGATAACAGATGTTTCCAGTCCTTAGAGATCAGAATCTGAATGAGATGGAAACTAAAATATGAAGCTCTATGAAGCTGTCTCATGTAGAGATTCTCCTATAAGATTGTTCTTTTCATTCCCTAATCCTCTCACCTCTCTGCAGAGCTCAAGACCTACAATGGTCACATCCTATACTTTGTCTTTCCAACCTTGATCTCCCTCCCACTTCACAGAAAAACAAGTACAGTTTAGACTTTTAAAATGACAACAAACATTATTTCCACACTAGTATTTTTTATAGTAACATAGACGAGAAAGAGCAATTGGTTTAAAAAATGATTTCTGTAGAAGGAAGGAATGGGAGTTCTATAAAATCCAGTGCACGACGTAAAACTTCTTTATTCTTTGTTACTGTCAAGTGGTTAATCTAGGATCTCCCCTTTCCTAGGAGCCATATGATGCTGTGGACATTTAGGGTTCCATGTCTGGGACGAGGGAGAGTGGGGACGTGGTCCACGGTCACCATGCACTGCTCACACAGGCTGCTCTGAGGTGCTGGTTTCCTCCTTTCTTGTCTGTGGCTGGAGGTCAGTCCACACACCCTGGGACTAAGTCCTCTTTGTCCTGACTCCTGACATCATGGTGCTCCTCTTGGCCTCTTGGCTGCATTTACAGCATAAGGATCAGCTGGGAGAATGTTTTGGACACGTCTGCCTAAATACTCATGTCTAATGACCTGGCACCAGGCAGAATAGCACTAACACTGGTTCCAGTTTTATACTTCCATGCACTTCATATAGGAAGTAATTTACAGATTCCACTGCTCCCGTTCAGTCTAACTCTTTTGCGACCCCATGGACTATAGCTTGCCAGGCTCCTTCTGTCAATGCGATTTCCCACGCAAGAATACTGGAGTAGGTTGCCATTTCCTTCTCCAGGGGATCTTCCCAACCCAGGGATTGAACAGGTGTCTCTTATGTCTCCTGCATTGGAAGGTGCATTCTTTATCACTAGTGCAACCTGGGAAGCCCTCTCTTACATTTCCCCAATATGATCCAGGTTTTCAGGTCTGTCTCCAAGGTACCTGGTTCAGGGAGTGAGAGAGAGGATGCTAGAGCATGGAGCCCTTAAGTGGGTGAACCCACATCTTCCAAGCATCTGAGGTCCCTCTGCTTTCCTTTAATTTTTTCCTTTGGTCCCACTACCATGGGAATCATTATCTGCTCTTGGGGATGGGATAAAAGATCTGCTTTATTTATTTATTTTTTTGTCATTATTTTGATTCTGAGGATTTAAGAAGTTACTTTTTGAAACTCAAAAGCTGTCACTAACAAAGATATCTAAAACACTTCTTTCCGAATTAGGCCTTTCCTGAGGCAATATTTGTCATAAAACAAATGAGATTTGAGCAAGTACAAGAGAACAGACCATGAATGAATATCTCAAAATATTTCTTGAATGTTAACACTAAGTCTAAGCTTCCATCATATATAGGGATTGCTGAAACTCTGACAAAAGGTGAAGAAGCTAAAATTTTAAAAGTTTAATGAAACTATCCTTGACCCTAACCTGAGTGGCAAAAATGGTCATCAACTTTATCATAAAATCTGAGTAAATGTGGAATAAAATATATTTAGAGGAAAAACCTGGAATAATATACCCAGAGGGAAAAAGAAGCAATCTCATGGTCTTTTGCCTATGTCTTTTTATTTTCCAATGGACAGACCAGATGTCTAGAGGGACAGGCTGGCCCAGCCTTTCCATACCATTGTATGGGAAAACCTTACACAAGATTTATGTTCCTTGGTAACAAGAAGACTAGAGCAATACCAAGCCCCAAAATTTGGCATCTGTGCATCAGGCAATGTGCTGCACACTGGCCAGACAATCTATAAAACAAAAGCCTCCAGGAGCTTATGATTCAGTGGAGCTAGGAAGTAAGCTAGCAAATAAGAAGTTAAAATGCAAAGCAATGGAAGTCAATGAAGAGGGCTGTGGAGTTGAAGTGCAAGGACGGGGTAAGGGAGAAAATCTCAGAAGAGGGAGGTACTGATTTCTGGAAAGACAAGACTGACCAACTATCTTTCTAGGCTGAAAGACCCCACCTTGTGTAGAATATAACACAGAGGGGAGGCTGCAGAGATGCTAATGCCAGGTGCATATATGAGAAAGTGTCAGAGATGGAGACAAACCTGCGGGGAGGGAGGGAAACAATCATTCTTATCAAGTCGATCATCTTGAGTCTTTTCTCCCAGTCTCTGTGTGTGTTCGTAAGAGACTGGTTTTTCATAAATTTTTGCTCCAGTATTACTTAAAAAGAAAATTATTGGAGTATAGTTGCTTTACAATGTCATGTCAGTTTCTTCTGTACAGCAAAGTGAATCAGTCAAACGTAAACGTATACATATATCCCCACTTTTTGGATTTTCTTCCCTTTTAGGTCACTATAGAACACTGAGTGGAGTCCCCTGTGCTATATAAAGTAGTCTCTCGTTAGTTATCTATTTTACACATCGCATCAACAGTGTATATATGTCAACCCCAGTCTCCCAATCCATTCTACCTGCTGGTTTGTCATATTTCAAAACTGTATAACATAAAGTTCATACGTTCTGAAATGTATGAGTTTATCTCTGGCATAGAGCCTGACTTCAGAGAGGACTGTGGAGCTTTGGGAGTTGCACTTTGCAGATAATTCACAAAAATTTCATTATTTTATTTGCTATACATATATCACCCATTCTCATTTCAGGAGTTGAAGAAGTTGAAAGTCAAGCATATGGAAGGCTTTCTTTACCAAAAAGCAGCTCCTATGAATGAAAAAGAGATGGATCTTAATATACATACTGGATGCTAACAATTCCTGCTGACTCAGAAAGAGAGAAAAGGGGAGAGAAGAGTCAGGCTTATTCTTTGTGAGTTTGAGACTATTTGTTTCAATCAATATTCCAAGAAGTTGCCAGTATAAATGCAAGGTAGATGTTCTTCTGGAAGAAACATGTTGTGGACTTGCTTTATGATCATGGAAAAGTCACTTAGCCTACTTTGAACTGTTTTGGTCATTTGAAATATGTGTGGGCTCAATGACAAGATCTTTAAGATCCCATCCAACTTCCTTATTGTATGATTTGTGCAACTTCCATTTAGAAGTAATTAATGAGCTGATTAAGGAAATGAAATAAACCAAAGAACCCTTTGATGTTAAGAAAGAGCCTAAGTCCTCTGACAGAAATAATTTCACAGTCTCTAGGGGAAAACCCTAAAGGAGACACTAGCATAGCTTTTAAAAAAACTTTTAATATTTGACACAAGGGCAAATGGTCAGTGTGTCTACCCAAAGAGACAGGCATGTATCAATTTGGAAAACCCACATTACTCCATTGCTCTAGGTTAAAATTATAGTGAAATAATATTCCTCGAAGACACCTGAAAACCCTTAACCATTACTGTGGAGTATTTCCGCTAAAATTTGACTGTGTCCCTACATGGATTCTTAAATTCAAAGAAAGATAAGCAGTAAGCTGGATTTAGAAAAGGCAAAGGAACCAGAGATAAAATTGCCAACATCTGCTGGATCATCAAAAAAGCAAGAGAGTTCCAGAAAAACATCTACTTTTGCTTTATTGACTACACCAAAGTCTTTGACTGTGTGGATCACAACAAACTGTGGAAAATTCTGAAAGAGATGGGAATACCAGATCACCTGACCTGTCTCCTGAGAAATCTGTATGCAGGACAAGAAGCAACAGTTAGAACCGGACATGGAACAACAGACTGGTTGCAAATCAGGAAAGAAGTACATCAAGGCTGTATATTGTCACCCTGCTTATTTAACTTTTATGCAGAATACATCATGCAAAATGCCAGGCTGGATGAAGCACAAGCTGAAATCAAGATTGCCGGGAGAAATATCAATAACCTCAGGTACGCAGATGACACCACCCTCATGGCAAAAAGTGAAGAAGAACTAAAGAGCCTCTAGATGAAAGTGAAAGAGGAGAGTGAAAAAAGATGAGATGGTTGGATGGCATCACCGATGTGATGGATGTGGGTTTGAGTAGGCTCTGGGAGTTGGTGATGGACAGGGAGGCCTGGCGTGCTGCAGTTCTTGGGGTCGCAAAGAGTCAGACTGAGCGACTGAACTGAACTGAACTGATGCAAATGAGGCAGGAAATTTATTATCAAAAATCCTGGGTAGACTTCTGGTTATTCCACTTGTTTGCTTTGTGACTATAAGGTTGAGTTGTAGAGAATAAAGAAAACCACATAGCAATATAAAAGTATTTATTTGCACCATGTAGTTTATAGTTATCAAAAAGGGGAAAATAATTGTTAAACTTTTCTTGTTCTCCTTTCTTAAAAGGAAAAAGTGAGGCCAGAACGCCTTTGTCTCAAAACGAAATGACACACTCATCACCACTGGCAATTAGACTAAGGTCATTGGTGTTATTTGGGTCTGACTTCAGTGTTGGGCTGTGGTTCAGTCACTCAGTTGTGTCTGACTCTTTGTGACACCATGGCCTAGGCTTCCCTGTCCTTCACTATCTCCCAGAGTCTGCTCAAACTCATGCCCGTTGAATTGGTGATGCCATTAGAGCATCTCATCCTCTGTTGTCCCCTTCTCCTCTTGGCCTCAATCTTTCTTAGCATCAGTGTCTTTCTTTTGCAACTTTAGTGCAGGTTTCTTCATTAAGCCAAATGAACTCACGAAGAATGAACAAGCCAGTCTCTTTAAGATTAATTGGATTTCACCTTTTAAGAACGTTCAATATAAATCTAATAAAATCTGCTCCTTTGAATAGGAAATGAAGGAAGGAATGTATGGGAAGTGTATAAAGCACTAGCTAGAACACAGACCTGTTATTCATCATCGGAACTTTATTTTATGTGAGAAAATGAAAGCTTAGAAATATTAAGTAGCTGGCATAGGATAGTACATGTAAAGTGTACCAGAGCTGGGGCCTCAAATCCTGAAATTCAACTCCATAGCCTTTGCTCTTAATCTTCTAAGAACTCACTGAAAAATTAGTTGGGGGAAAGACTATATATAGGTATGTCCTTTAAATTGCCAGTGGTGCAGATTGGAATAGCGAAGGACTGCAGAAATAATTAAATTCCAAAGAAGATGGTGGCTGTGAGAACAATGCAAAGAAAATGCTGAGAATGTGCATTTTTGAATACTGTGATCACCACCACCTGGCTGTATAGGAGGTGAGGAAGAAGATAAAGATGAAGGACTCATTTGAGTGGAGGAAAGACATTGAGTTCGAAACACTAGAATATCTGAGACAGGTGTTGTATAGGGGGCTCTGACCAGCGGGGCAACTACTTAAGAAATAATATATAGGTGAAATGGCATGGCTGTGTTCCAAGAAAACTTTATCAAAACAGGCAGAGGGCCAGATTTGGCCTATGGACTATAGTTTACCAACCCTCATCCTAGATAGCTCAAAGTAAGAGGGAATATTATGGCCATTTTGCTCATATTAGCCAACATGCCTATAGGCCCATCTGTCACTGGCCAGGAGTGAAGATGTCGTATACAGGCACTGGCACAGGAATGGGGGTAGTGGGTTATAATAGCAAACCTCAGAGTCTAGTATGGGAAAGAAACAGAAGTAGGAATTCCCAGCTTGGTCCCCAACTCATTAAAAATGACTGAGTCTACATACAAAATATACCTTTCCAACATGAAAATACCTTTTTCGATACTATGTATAGTCAATTTGGGACTAAAATACATCCCAGTTCCCTGCCAAGACAAAGCATTGTGAATCCAGAGGAAGGGGGCCTTTAAAACAACTTGTACAAAGTGTGAGTTGGAACAGATCTTGCTGACCTGATCTCTAGATTGGGCTTTAAGATGAAGCCATGAGACTGGATGCAGTCCTCTGAGGAAGAAAGTATAATAGGGGGAAATCAAACAATAAAACAAACACAGAACCAGGAAGTGGCAAGAAGACAGGACACCTCTGAAGACAATGAAGAAAAAAGGGATGGAAGTACAGGCCAGTATCAGATCCCTAATACACCAGGGAAGAAGTATTTCGAGAAGAGAGCACAAAGGTAAATAGTATAAATGGCAGCAAGGGGGAGGTGGGTGCAAAGATAAGAAGCTGTTGGATTTAACCATTAAGTCAGCCATCATTAGCAACCTCTGAGAGATTCTCAGTATAGTGATAGAAATAAATGTCCAATTGCAAAGAGTTATATAGACTCAGAAACTCCAATAGTTTGGCCACCTAATGTGAAGAGCTGACTCATTTGAAAAGACCCTGATGTTGAGAAAGATTGAGGGCAGGAGGAGAAGGGGACGACAGAGGATGAGATGGCTGGATGGCATCATCGACTCAATGGACATGGGTTTGGGTGAACTCTGGGAGTTGGTGATGGACAAGGAGGCCTGGCATGCTGCGGTTCATGGGGTCATAAAGAGTCAGACACGACTGAGCAACAGAACCGAACTGATAGAGACAGAGGGAGGCGAGGAAGCAAAGACAGAAAATACAAATTTTTCTTGGCACCAAAAAGAGAAAACTTGGTTGAGAAAGCTGAGTGTGTGTTTGTTCAGTGTAACAGAGGCCTGAACATCGGTTGTGCCCTGAGGAAAAGCAAAGAACAGGTAAAAGGACATAATTTATGAGGCAAGGCCTGGTTTCATCTTCATAAATATTTTGTTTAAAAGTTCCATAAACAGCAGTGGCCCAGGAAATGCTTCAGCAAATACTCATTAATGAAACGACAGCTATTTAAAAATGTTCCCATAGCTGTTATATGTTTATCACCCCTTGTGTAATAAAGACTTCTGGCATGGAATTTTGAGTTCTTTCTTTAGTATGAGAACGCTTCCGTTCCCTGAGGATTTTCAGAGAATAGGGTACATGGTTGACCTCTTACTCAGACAGAAGGAAATTATGCTTTCACCTCTTGCCCCTGAATAAATTTATCATCCAGTCATTACTTCTTCTGGATGAAGATAGAAATTAGACTGAAAGCCAGAAGCCTGGATGCTAAATGAGTAATATTTCCGGACTTAGTTCCCCTACTCTGTAAAATGAAGGATTTAGACTTGCTCATTGCTAAGTCATCACAGCTCAGAAAGAACCAAATGAACAGAAAAGACATATGTAAATCAATGCTTATTCTTATTTTATTTATCACAGAACATGCTGAAACAATGCAGGTCCCTAACAGTGTGTGTGGGGGGGTGTATTTTATTATGTATGGTATAGCCATAGAACAGAGGATTAGACCCTTGTCAATTATTTGTTTTCCAAGGCGTTCTGAAGATACAGAAAAAGTTGCCAATAAAATGTTACATGAAAAAGGTGGAATCCAAATTTGCAGTGTGAAGCCAATTTTGTAAAAATAAGGTGAGACAGAATATTGGTACCATATTATGAACACAGATACAGAAGGAAATCTAACGATAGGAATTTCTCTACTAAGAGAGTGAAATTCGAGACAATTTATTTTCCCTTTATATTATCATTCTCTTTATAATCCTTGTAATAGTCAACTCCCTTGTGAGTTAGGAAAGGTATTTTACGTTTGAGGTTTACAGGAAGGTCACTTTCATTTCCATTGTACTCAACTGTACTTTACATGTTTTTAAGTGGGGAGGAGGACCACTGGGTGCTAACTTTCCTGATGGACTAGCCCTGCGCCCTGGAGAAGGACTACAGAAGATATGCTTGATATTAAACATATTCAAAAGTAAGTTGGTTGGAGATAGAAGATACAGACAAATGAAAACTGCCCCTCAGAATTATTATTATTTTCTTGTTAATTTGGAAGTGAAGTGAAGTCGCTCAGTCGTGTCCGACTCTTTGCGACCCCATGGACAGTAGCCTACCAGGCTCCGCCATCCGTGGGATTTTCCAGGCAAGAATACTGGAGTGGTTTGCATTTCCTTCTCCAGGGGATCTCCCCAACCCAGGGATCGAACCTGGGTCTCCTGCATTGCAGACAGATGCTTTACCATCTGAGCCACCAGGGAAGCCCTGTTAATTTGGAAAGATGTCAGTATTTTACCTAGATCTTCGTAACATCTAATCTTTATTTGTTTAAAGCTTACCAAAATAATATTTGGCTTTTACAATTGTCTTAGACTCAGCCATTTTTATTTATTCTTCTGTTTCCACCCACCCTTCTCAACTATTAATACAGCAAATGCTAGCAGCATCTTCCTGTAGCAAATGCAGTATCAGTTCCACAATGCTTTCAGCGAAATCAACAAACCAGAAAGGGGTATTGGAAAATGGCTGATACCTCCATGTCCTCCAACTCTACTTTTTAAATTATTACTGACAATAGGCACCTGATGCTCTTTCTTCATAGCAATTTACAGTTCCAAATTACTCATTGCTAACAGCAATTTCATAATTTGTTAAATGGCATTATAAAATGAAATTTTCATGTTTTAGCATGCTCCAGCAGTGAACTAAATAACAAACACTTTGATAATAAAATATGAAGTAAAACATATATTTTTTTGGATCATGTATTTGTTAACAACCTTTTAAGTTATATTCACTTAACAAACACTTAGATCTGCTGCTGCTCAGTTGTATCTGACTCTTTTCAACCCCATGGAATGTAGCCCGCCAGGCTCCTCTGTCCATGAGATTTCCCAGGCAAGAATACTGGAGTGGATTGCCATTTCCTTCTCCAGGGGATCTTCCCAATCGAGGGACTGAACCCATGTCAACGGTGTCTCCTGCATTGCAGGCAGGTTCTTTACCTGCTGAGCCACCTGGGAAACCACTTATTGCACTAAAATGTACCAAAAGAATCTCGGTCTTTAACCACATCACCTCTTCAACTGTCTAGAAGTATTGATTTAGTTCATCAAAAAAGGCCAGTATATAAGGATATAGTTCCGTGGTTTGAGCATCTTTTCTTTCCTGAGAGGCTACAATTGAAAATAAGCTAAATGCAGATTTTTATCAGAACAAATCAATTATTTCTCTGTTCACCAACTGAAGAAATATCAGTAGCTTCTCTCTCTAGTTCACATCCTACAGCATTAAGCTTGACAGCCTCTTGGAAAGTATACATCTTGCTCACTGAATTCCAGTTCAAGAGGGGCTAGCTTCTGAAGACTTCTGAAGAATTCTCACAAGGTTGTGCAAAAAAAAAAAAAAGATACTTATAAGGCACTGTGGGCTTCCCAGGTGGCACAGTGGTGAAGAATCTGCCTGCCAGTGCTGGAGACTCAGGAGATGCAGGTTCAATTCCTGGGTCAGGAAGATCCCCTGGAGCAGGAAATGGCAACCCACTCCATTATTGCTGCCTGGAGAATCCCATGGATAGAGAATCCTGGTGGGCTACAGTCTAGAACGTTGCAAAGAGTCGGATACAACTGGGCATGCAGGCAGACACATAAGATATTATCAGTGAACACTGTCACATGTTAATTTATTTCAAATTTTTCTTTCTTTACTAGTTTGAAAAGTCATTTTCTAAATAGCAGCCTTCTCAAGTGTGCATTTCTAACGACACTGAGTTTTCAGTGATTTAAAGTTTAGGTGTTGTGGTAATATAGTTCTCACGTAAAATATACCTCATGTGTCAAATTTTCTAAATAGGTATGAATGTGAAAATTAAATTTTAATTAACCTCAAATAGTCAAGTAGAGAAAACTTTTACTGAATTTACACAGTATCCTTTCCATGTGAAAATAACTCATCCCATTTAACTGACAGTAGGGGGCAAAAATAAGCAAAATTTGCACTTTTTAGATAATGTTTCTACATTTATGCAGACCCTAAATCCACTGTTGCAAACAAAAGATAGTCCCTAGTTCACTGTTTCAAACAGAAAGAGTTTGTCATATATATCACAAAATGCTTTTACACCTAGGACCAATTTCTGCAGTGACTAGGTGAACCTTTTTTTTTTTTTTTTTAATAGTTTCAGTTTGAAAAGGGCCTTCAATACAAAAGACCTCACACCATAATTCTTTATAAAGCTCTATGATCAAGGAATTAGCAGTGGATTCTTATTAAAGCTGGAATGTAGAACTACCCTGGACTCAATTTATAGCTTCATGTATTGTCTAACATATCCAGTTTTAATTTCTTTCTTGTGTCAAACAGAATTAATGATCAAGATCATTGAGAAACCAGTGATCCATTTTGCTCTGAAATGCACTACATAAAAAGTGTGGGAAGATAAGAAAACATACATTCAGCTACTAAATTCAATGTTTTATGGCATTTTCAGCTTAGAAAAAGCTGTAAGTAAGAGAAAGATGCAGTTTTTAAAAACCAAGATATAATGGAGACAGTTAGCTTTAATTTCCTCTTTTTTTCCCTAAAGTTTCATCAGCACACAGAAGAACTGCATAGATTAGATGACAATGATCATTTTTCCTTTTCTCTCTTTTCTACCAAGCAGTATGCTATTTCTCAGACACACATGCATGTGAACAGCATATGTGTGAATGGGGCTAAAATAGTGTACTTAGTACTTGCCCACTCATGCACGCTCAGTTGTGTCCAACTCATTGTGACCCTGTAGATGGACTGTAACCTGCCAGGCTCCTCTGTCCATGGAATTCTCCAGGTTAGAATGTTGGAGTGGGTTTCCATTTCCTTCTCCAGGGGATCTTCCCAATCCAGGGATCAAACTCTCATCTCCTTATCTCCTGCATGGCAGGCAGATTCTTTGCCACTGTGCCACCTGGGAAGCCCAGTATTCGATTAATACTAATTAATATTATAGTCCCCTTGAAATTGGTTAGTCACTGATTCCTTGACACATGCCTCCGGTAATTGTGTAAAAAGGAAAACAAACAGCACTTTCTGTATCTGATGTAGGAATGAGGTGGTTATCCCAGAGCCACTTCCATGGCAACTTCTACAGAACACAACTAAGAGTTTGGACACAAACCAAAAGCCTCCTAAGCACCTAAAATAGATGTCACTATGTCTGTGCGCTTTGGCTCTGCACTTTGCTCATAAAAGATTTTCTTGGGTCTTTGGATAAAGTTATAGCCTCTCATTCCTTCCATATTTTTTTTTTATAAACTTGTTTATTTTCTGGTTCTCTTGTGCACAGCACAAATGACATGATCATTACAAAGAGATGGTTGAAGCTGAAGAGAGTTATTAGAGGAATACAAATTGTCCACACGAGCAGGTAAAGAAATCACAGTCCCAAATGGATGATGAACACAAGAAAAAAAAGTCCCATAAAAATAATACAATTTTTTAAAGCACAGTAATTATGTGACCTTATGACGTAAAAGGGATGGCCTTACACACCACAGAATAGACCCCGCAAGTATTATTATGTTATAGAATAAGTCTATGATGTGTATTCATGACGACAATACTGAGAAACTCACAAAACTTTGAATTTAGTCCTCTCCAGAGAGAGAGTAAAATATCTAAGGCTTCCCAGGTGGCTCAATCGTAAAGAATCCGCTTGCCAATGCAGGAGACTTGGGTTCTATCTCTGGGTTGGGAAGATCCCTTGGAAGAGGAAATGGCAACCCAATCCAGTATTCTTGCCTGGGAAATCCCATGAACAGAGGAGCCTGGTGGGCTACAGTCCATGGGGCTGCAAAGATTTGGATACAACTGAGCACATACACAATATTATAGTAGATTTTAGAAAGATAACTCTCCAAAAAATGGCTAACTTCTCTCTAAACTTTTGGAGTTTTCAGTAGTAAACTTCTAAGCTTTCCTTTCTGGAAAGTCCATAGATAGAAAACTCCTTAGTTCTCTGTTACTTGTTTACTGACCAGCAGCAAATACTATATATAGTATTAGTTAACCAGGCCTCTGGGGCAAGAGGGACTTCTCAGATGACAGTGGTACATGGGGTCTTATCTGTCTGCTCCACTGCCAGGTGGGCTCTTCTGCTCTGAAAACCCCTTCAGAGCTCAGTTATTTGAACTCTTATAGCAAACATCACCCTTGGAAATGCTGTCCCTTTAAGGTGGATGAACTTAATAAGATAAACTTCATCCAAAAATTTAAAAAAAAAAAAAAAGAAAGTTTCCCAGAATTTGTAAAACTAAATGGGGGTAAAGGGAAGGAAGGGTTAAAATGAACAAGTATAGAAACAAACTAAAGATAAAACTCCAGTTTAAAAACTCATGTTTTCCAGGTCAGATACACCAAGCTGTGATGAGGTCAGGGAGACTTGACCCAGATAGTTAAAGGGCCTGGGCTTGCCCTATGCTGGTTCCCTTATCTGATTGACTCTATAGGTTCTGCAGTTCAAGCTGACAATGGATTAACCAATCTCTGCCCCTCTTCCCCAAGTCAAGAGCATTCTGTACATTCTATAATATTAAAGCATATCCTGCTTTATTCAACTGGAACAATAAAACATAAAAGCCATCCATGACAAGACTCAACAAAGGACAAAACTAAACTAAGATTCAATATAAAATAACAACAATTATTAGTTTCCTAAAAGCAAAACAAGATCTTAGCAGCTTCAACCAACAACAGCTACAAAACAATAGTGAAATGCTCAAGAGCTAAGATATTTTAAGAGTGTGTTTTCTCTCAGAATAGAGGCAGAGTGGAAGAAAAGGGTCAGATGATCACAGAATACTTGTGGCTGAAAGAAATGAACCTTGAAGGAGATTTCTATGAGTTAAAAAACAGTACCTTATAAGCAACTGGTCTGGTCTACTCACAGCTGTTTCCAGTGTCGACTCTTGTTTAACTGTCTACTGACTTCAGTTTAAAGTTGTTGGCAAAAAAGTACAGAGCTTGTCTGGAAAGTGCTGTTGGGACATAAACCATTCCTTTCAAAGCGGTGGTAGCTGTATTAAGTTTTCTTGTAGAGGGGGATAGAAATCCTTCCTGTAGCAAATCTTCTTCCTCCTTCCCCTCAGACTTAGTCAGTATCCTCCTATCCCTTATATTGAAGAAAGAGACAGAGAGGGAAGAAAAAAAAAAAAAAAAACCTGCCAGGAAATATACCTTAAATAATGTAGTATTTGAGCATTTAGAAATAGACCAAAAAAAGGGGGGGGGGGGGTTAAAAATGAGAACCAGAGAAAGCACATCAGGATCTTAAATATAATTTAGCCCAATGCCTTCACTTTGTAAATGATGTAAGTGATGCCTAGAGAAAATATGATTTGTGCAAAGTCACTCACGAAGCTCATATGTGTCAGCTAAGAATAGTTATTGGATTTCACAACTCCCAGTTCAAGGCTTTTTCTATTACGCTATTGTACCCGAGGGGAAATGGTTTACCTTTTTCCTCTGCATCCTTATAGAATACCCGCATGAGCTGGCAGGGAGAAGTAATACAATGTCAGAACCACCTGTTCTCACAAAAAAAAATTTCCCTCCACTTCACAGTCCTTAATACTGAACATCTCTGTCTCTAATGTCTAATTTCTTCTATATTTAGGAAATAATATTTTCCTCTGCTGATTTTCCAGAATATTTTTTATGTCTTGCCATTTTTCAGGGGGTCTGAAGATCCCTTAGTCCTTACAGAGGACTCCTGTAAAGGACGGAGCTGTGACAGTTGGTTAGAGTAAGTAGTTGTTACTTGGCTCTTGAATCAGAAGTACATTATCATTACCAAAAATCTCTGCTTCTAAATTGTCAAAAAAAATTTCACCATATATACAAGTTTATTTTTTAATCACTTTTGTAAAAGATCTTTTTGATGGGGACCATTTTTAGTCTTTACTGAATTTGTTACAATACTGCTTCCTTTTTTATATTTTTGGCCATGAGGCATGTGGGATCTTACCTCCCCCACCAGGGATCAAACCAACCCACTCTACATTGGAAGATGAATTCTTAACCACTGGACCACCAGGGAAGTCTGCTATTCTTGACTATGACTTTTCATATATTTTGTTAAAGATAAGATAAACATCACAATAATTTTTATTTGGTACTGTCACATCACTTTTTCTACTTATATATGAGAAATTATTTTTCTTGAACTGAAGGGATGATTTCTTTATTATAACTTTTAAAAAAAGTTTCCTTTTGAAATAATTCATTCACTTACTAAACAAATATTAATTGAATATTTATAAACCTACCTCATCCTTCCCTTGTGGAATATAATAACTGACAAGCAATAGCTTTTTCAGAAAAGTGCATAAGTTTCAAATAAAATCAAAGGGTTTAGATGGGAAGTAAGGCCAGTTTTCTATAACGTATGTTTTTCTTCATTCCCACACATCAACCATGTGCCCAACATTTACTTACATTCTACCCATTGAGTCATTCACTCTCAGAAACATCCATTCTAGGATCAGATAAGCCAAAATATGAAGTGGCCAGGCTAAAATTGCTCTGGTCACTACTGATCTTTCTATTTGATGTGACTTCTTAAAATATTAATGTCCAATCAACTTTACATGCTATGACTCAAGGACACAATTAACTAAATTCTCACATCATTAAAGACCATTTTCAAACTTTTACTCATTCCTTATCTCAGAAATTCACTGTTTCATTTTGATATTTCTTGTCCACTTTTAAGATTCCATTTATCTATGCTTGTCCTGGTCTTTGGCAGAAAGCAATGTAATTGTGAACAAATACCTATGAAAGTATACTTTTTAAAATAAAAATTGGATTAGATTTTTAAAAACATTTTCCAAAGTGTTGAGTAATTAACACATACCGTATAAATCTTCCAACCTTGACAAATAAACAGTTGATATTCAGAACATGTAAATGTTGAGAGAGAGATCTTGTAATATTATACTCTGTGCTTCTTGACACAATGGTAGATACTATTTTCCCTTTGTTCTTAATTAATCTTGCTTGATTGAGCTCTAAGAAAATGAAAACCCCACAGACATTAACATCTAATCTACATTTATACCTGACACTAATATGTCAAATACAACAAGAGTTTGACACACAGATGTGTACTCCTTGGGTTTACTAAAATTTTTCCATATTTTTCCTTTACTTCTTAAGCTTTTACTCTTTATTTGAACATTTGGCCTTTTGGATGTTAGAAGGGGCAGGAAGGAAGTGTGAGTAAAACCTTAAAAGAGAAGTAGGCTGTGAGAAGACACAGAGATTCAGATGGAATGACTGACGTCAGGGTGATTCAGGGCTGTTGAGTAGACTCAGGGGAATAAAAAGGTGTAGAGAGAAGTCACGTATCAGCAGGTTATTTAGAACAGAAGTGGGTTGAGTCACAGACAATAGATTATAGGTACTGATTTCAGGAACCAAAGTCTCTCAAAATAGGGTAAGCAAAGAAAGAACCGGCAATTTTGGTGACCAGTGCAAGCAACAGGAAATTGGCCCTCAAACTTACTTTGTAATTCATAACTCTGTTCCTTTCTCCCCATTGAGAGGAAAGCAGTTGCTGTCAATATGTGAAATTTAGCACCATCTAAAATAACACAGTGGTACACAATCATTTAAAAAAATCCTACCTCTTTATATTTAGGTCTCTTGGACTTACTCCAGGTTGCCCTACTCTGGGCATGCTCTGAATTTCAGAATCCCTAGGTAAGTTTAGAGGGGAAGAATTACTGTGTTATGAAGATGGAATCTATGGAGTTGAATTCCACTGATGGGAGTAGCACTTAGAGCAGAGGTGAACTCCAGGGCAGATTGTATTAACACAGCAAGGCCGTCGGAATTCTCCAACTTTCAGTCTCGTCCTCTCAATTTTCAGGTTTACAGTACGGTTTGTACTAAAGAATCCCAGAGAGCAGTTTTGTGATAGCAGGGAAGGGAAGTGATCACGTGAACAGCTGTTAGATTATTTTGTGTTCGGGAAGAGTTTTCATAGGTGGACATTTTTAACTGTCCCAGGAGACTGACGCACATAAAAATCTCAAGCATCATCAGCTCTCTTAAACTAGTTCAAGCTCCTGCTTGCCCTGTTGCCTTCTCTGTTCACAGTCCAGTCTCCTCACAGCAGCCAGAGTCACCGTTCCCCTCTTCATCTCCTCTGTTGGTTTTCATCATCTCCTGCTTTATATCATCCAACGGGTTCCCATCATCTCTCTCCTTCATTCCTTTCAGTTTCCCATTATCCTCTGGTTCACACTGTTCAATCATTTGCCATTATTCCTCACTTCATCCCTACAATGGTTTCCCATTATCCTCTGGTTCACACTGTCCAAAAATTTCCCTTCATTCTCTGCTTCATCCCTATCATGATATCAGTATGGCCAAAATCAATGGCCCTCGGTATAAATCCAGCCTAGCCACAGCCTCCTAGGCTCTTCATCATTTTGCCCCCATTTATCTTTCCTACTTTCCTAAATTCTGTTCCATTTGTCTAGAAAGTGCCTCCCTCATATCTTCACAGAACTATTCTCTTCTCAGCATTCAGAGCTCATTATAAATGTTTCCTCTCCAGAAAAAGAATATCCTGACCACTCTGGTTAACCATCCTCCCGACCACATACACACACTCTTTCTACCTCGTTTCTCTACTTTGGTTTTTCTTCACAGCACTTACCACTATCCAAAATTATCTTTGGTTCTTTTTTAGTTATTCATTCATTTAATTAGTTTAAATATGTTCACTGTATTTCTTCTAGAATAAGCTGCTATATAATGCAGGGAGCACACTCTGGTGCTCTGTGATGACCTAGATGGGTGGGAAGAAGGGAGGGGATATCTATATACATATGTATAGTTACGTGTATATATATATATATATATATATATACATGTGTGACTGATGTTATGTGTATACATATACACATGTATGATTGATTCAAGTTGCTGTTTGGAAGAAACAAATAATATTTTGTGAAGAAATTATGGGCTGATTTAAAACAAATAGAATAAGTTTTATAAACTTAATTATAAAATATTATCAGAAATGTATCAGTTCACTTCAGTTCAGTTGCTCAATCGTGTTCGACTCTTTGTGACCCCATGAATAGCAGCACACCAGGCCTCCCTGTCCACCACCAACTCCAGGAGTTCACTCAAACTCACGTCCATCGAGTCAGTGATGCCATCCAACCATCTCATCCTCGGTCGTCCCCTTCTCCTCCTGCCCCCAATCCCTCCCAGCATCAGAGTCTTTTCCAATGAGTCAACTCTTCGCATGAGGTGGCCAAAGTACTGGAGTTTCAGCTTCAGCATCATTCCTTCCACAGAAATCCCAGGGCTGATCTCCTTCAGAATGAACTGGTTGGATCTCCTTGCAGTCCAAGGAACTCTCAAGAGTCTTCTCCAACACCACAGTTCAAAAGCATCAATTCTTTGGTACTCAGCCTTCTTCACAGTCCAATTCTCACATCCATACATAACCACAGGAAAAACCAGAGCCTTGACTAGATGGACCTTAGTCGGCAAAGTAATGTCTCTGCTTTTGAATATACTATCTAGGTTGGTCATAACTTTTCTTCCAAGGAGTAAGTGTCTTTTAATTTCATGGCTGCAGTCACCATCTGCAGTGATTTTGGAGCCCCCAAAAATAAAGTCTGACACTGTTTCCACTGTTTCCCCATCTATTTCCCATGAAGTGATGGGACCGGATGCCATGATCTTCGTTTTCTGAATGTTGAGCATTAAGCCAACTTTTTCACTCTCCTCTTTCACTTTCATCAAGAGGCTTTTGAGTTCCTCTTCACTTTCTGCCATAAGGGTGGTGTCATCTGCATACCTGAGGTTATTGATATTTCTCCCAGCAATCTTGATTCAAGCTTGTGTTTCTTCCAGTCCAGCGTTTCTCATGATGTACTCTGCATATAAATTAAATAAGCAGAGTGAGGGTGACAATATACAGCCTTGACGTACTCCTTTTCCTATTTGGAACCAGTCTGTTGTTCTATGTCCAGTTCTAACTGCTGCTTCCTGAGCTGCATATAGGTTTCCCAAGAGGCAGGTTAGGTGGTCTGGTATTCCCATCTCTTTCAGAATGTTCCAATTTATTATGATCCACACAGTCAAAGGCTTTGGCATAGTCAATAAAGCAGAAATAGATGTTTTTCTGGCGCTCTCTTGCTTTTTTGATAATCAAACAGATGTTGTCCATTTGATCTCTGGTTCCTCTGCCTTTTCTAAAACCAGCTTGAACGTCTGGAAGTTCACCATTCATGTATTGCTAAAGCCTGGCTTGGAGAATTTTGAGCATGACTTTACTAGCATGTGAGATGAGTGCAATTGTGCGGTAGTTGGAGCATTCGTTGGCATTGCCTTTCTTTGGGATTGGAATGAAAATTGGACTTTTCCAATCCTGTGGCCACTGCTGAGTTTTCCAAATTTGTTGGCATATTGAGTGCAGCACTTTCACAGCATCATCTTTCAGGATTTGAAATAGCTCAACTGGAATTCCATCATCTCCACTAGCTTTGTTTGTAGTGATGCTTTCTAAGGCCCACTTGACTTCACACTCCAGGATGTCTGGCTCTAGGTGAGTGATCACACCATCGTGATTATCCAGGTCATGAAGATCTTTTTTGTACAGTTCTTCTGTGTATTCTTGCCACCTCTTCTTAATATCTTCTGCTTCTGTTAGGTCCATACAATTTCTGTCCTTTATTGAGCCCACCTTTGCATGAAATGTTCCCTTGGTATCTCTAATTTTCTTGAAGAGATCTCTAGTCTTTCCCATTCAATTGTTTTCCTCTATTTCTTGGCATTGATCACTGAAGAAGGCTTTCTTATCTCTCCTTGCTATTCTTTGGAACTCTGCATTTAGACACTTATATCTTTTCTTTTCTCCTTTGCTTTTCGCTTCTCTTCTATTCACAGCTATTTGTAAGGCCTCCCCAGACAGCCATTTTGCTTTTTTTCATTTCTTTTCCATGGGAATGGTCTTGGTCCCTGTCTCCTGTATGATGTCACGAACCTCCGTCCGTAGTTCATCAGGCACTCTATCTATCAGATCTAGGCCCTTAAATCTATTTCTCACTTCCACTGTATAATCATAAGGGATGTGAATTTGGTCATACCTGAATGGTCTAGCGGTTTTCCCTACTTTCTTCAATTTAAGTCTGAATTTGGTAATAAGGAGTTCATGATCTGAGCCACAGTCAGCTCCTGGTCTTGTTTTTGTTGACTGTATAGAGCTTCTCCATCTTTGGCTACAAAGAATATGATCAGTCTGATTTTGGTGTTGACCATCTGGTGATGTCCATGTGTAGAGTCTTCTCTTGTGTTGTTGGAAGAGGGTGTTTGCTATGACCAGTGCATTTTCTTGGCAAAACTCTATTAATCTTTGCCCTGCTTCATTCTGCATTCCAAGGCCAAATTTGCCTGTTACTCCAGGTGTTTCTTGACTTCCTACTTTTGCGTTCCAGTCCCCTATGATGAAAAGGACATCTTTTTTGGGTGTTAGTTCTAAAAGGTCTTGTAGGTCTTCATAGAACCGTTCAACTTCAGCTTCTTCAGCGTTACTGGTTGGGGCATAGACTTGGATTACAGTGCTATTGAATAGTTTGCCTTGGAGATGAACAGAGATCATTCTGTCGTTTTTGAGACTGCATCCAAGTACTGCATTTTGGACTCTTTTGTTGACCATGATGGCTACTCCATTTCTTCTGAGGGATTCCTGCCCGCAGTAGTAGATATAATGGTCATCTGAGTTAAATTCACCCATTCCAGTCCATTTTAATTCGCTGATTACTAGAATGTCGACGTTCACTCTTGCCATCTCCTGTTTGACCACTTCCAATTTGCCTTGATTCATGGACCTGACATTCCAGGTTCGTATGCAATATTGCTCTTTACAGCATCACACCTTGCTTCTATCACCAGTCACATCCACAGCCAGGCATTGTTTTTGCTTTGGCTCCATCGCTTCATTCTTTCTAGAGTTATTTCTCCACTGATCTCCAGTAGCATATTGGGCACCTAATGACCTGGGGAGTTCCTCTTTCAGTATCCTATCATTTTGCCTTTTCCTACTGTTCATGGGGTTCTCAAGGCAAGAATACTGAAGTGGTTTGCCATTCCCTTCTCCAGTGGACCACATTCTGTCAGACCTCTCAACCATGACCTGCCCATCTTGGGTTGCCCCACGGGCATGGCTTAGTTTCATTGAGTTAGACAAGGCTGTGGTCCTAGTGTGATTAGATTGACTAGTTTTCTGTGAGTATGGTTTCAGTGTGTCTGCCCTCTGATGCCCTCTTGCAATACCTACCATCTTACTTGGGTTTCTCTTACCTTGGGCAGAAGTTACAAATAAGATCAGAAAGATAAGATTTAGGCTCTTTTTAAACCTCATCATTCCCAGTGTTCAGAACAGTGTCAACTCTAAAATAAGTCTTTGATCAACACTTCTTGAATGAATTATTTGTTGTCCCACCTGGGTTACTACTCTTCATTCAACAAGCATCTAACCTAAGTCCACAAGCATGAGGGCAAAGACTAACCCACCTTTACAACTGATGGAATCCTGAAAATCTCTTCGTGGCTCAGCAGCTAGGCATCTCAGAAATAAAGAGCCCCTGTTGGACTCTAGGTATGTAACTGTACCTACACAAGGGGACTCTAAGCCCTTAAATTTTCCTAACACAAAGGCCAGAGTATACCTTTGACTTGCCAGAATATCCTTTATGGATACATGCACCAAACTAGGTATGGGATTATATTTGCTAGAAGGTCCTGAGAGCTTCCGGGTATTTCCTTTGTTTCCTAAACTCTACAGTAACTGCCTTTATTTAAACAGCAGATATATCCAACAACAAATTCTATCCTTTCCAGGTGGTTTCGAGAAACTGCTCTCCGCTGCCAACTCTTCAGGAGAAGAAGCTAAATCTTTGCATTCACAACATATGTTTTCTAAATGAAAAGGGGGAAGACTAAGTAATTTTAGAGAGGTGAGCTCACAGATAATCTCATCCACCACCTCAGTCCTCCTCCACACGGATTCAGAGCTCTCCAGTGAGCTGTAAATTGGATTGCCTCCATCTCCTGTCCTGCTGCTTCCTAATCACCTGTTCTAGTGAGTCAGCCTCTGGGTCCTGGGGCTCAGATGCACTGTGGGACGATGAGACTGGCTCAACACACGCTGGGTCCAGTCACATCAGAAAGGTACTGAAAGGGAAACTTCCCTGATGGTCCAGTGGGTAAGACTCTGCCTTCCAATGTACGGGGTGTGGGTTCAGTTCCTGACTGGGGACTTAGATCCCACATGCCTCATGGCTCCGCCCCCAAAAAAACATAAAAAAGAAGTTAAATAAATAAATAAGAAGCAATATTGTAACAGATTCAATAACAAATTTTACAAAATGGTCCACATCAAAAAATTTCTTTAAAAAAGAAACATGCTAATGTGATGGTGGGCAAACACAGGGGGATTCTTTGTTAGGAAGAAAATGACTTTTCCCAAGCACACACACACAGCAGTTGTCCCCTAGGACACAATGATGTAGAGAAAATCCCTTGCCAAAACATTGTTGCCGCTAAATGGAAAATAGCATCATATAAAATAATGCTGGAAAATAATGTTGGGAAAAAAATGCCCTTTTCTTATGTACTAAGATTAAATATTACTCTAAATACATAGATGCCACTTATTTAGTTAATAAATCAAGGCTGCAAATGTTTTTTTATTGCTTTCTATGGACAAGGTTTTGGGCTAAGTCATGAGGTCTCTCATCCTGGAGTCTGAAGTCAAGTCTGCCTTAGGAAACATCACTATGAACAAAGCTAGTGGAGGTGATGGAATTCCAGTTGAACTATTTCAAATCCTAAAAGATGATGAAAGTACTGTACTCAATACGCCAGCAAATTTGGAAAACTCAGCAGTGGCCACAGGACTGGAAAAGATCAGTTTTAATTCCAATCCCCAAAAAAGGGAATGCCAAAGAATATTCAAACTACTGCAAAATTGCATTCATCTCACATGCTAGCAAAGTAGTGCTCAAAATCCTCCAAGCCAGGCTTCAACAGTATTAGAACCAAGAACTTCCAGATGTTCAAGCTGGTTTTAGAAAAGGCAGAGGAACCAGAGATCAAATGGCCAACATCAGTTGGATCATAGAAAAAGCAAGAGTATTAAAAAAAAATGTACTTCTGCTTTATTGACAATGCCAAAGCCTTTGACTGTGTGGATCACAACAAACTGTAGAAAATTCTCCAACAGATGGGAATACCAGACCATCTTACCTGCCTCCTGAGAAATCTGTATGCAGGTCAAGAAGCAACAGTTAGAACCAGACATGGAACAATGGACTGGTTACAAATTGGGAAAGGAGTACCTTAAGGCTGTGTATTGTCACCCTGCTTATTTAACTTACATGCAGAGTACATTATGTGAAATGCTGGACTGGATGAAGCACAAGCTGGAATCAAGATTGCCAGGAGAAACATCAATAACCTCAGATACTCAGACACCACTCTTACGGCAGAAAGTGAAGAAGAAATAAACAGCCTCTTGATGAAAGTGAAAGAGGAGACTGAAAAAGCTGGCTTAAAACTCAACATTCAGAAAACTAAGATCTTGACATCTGGTCCCATCACTTCATGGCAAATAGATGGGGAAACAATGCAAACAGTGACAAACTTTATTTTCTTGGGCTCCAAAATCACTGCAAATGGTGATTCCAGCCATGAAATTAAAAGACACTTGCTCCTTGGAAGAAAAGCCATGACAAACCTAGACAGCATATTAAAAAGCAGAGACAGTCCTTTTCTGACAAAGGTCCTTCTAGTCAAAGCCATGGTTTTTCCTGTAGTCACGTATGAATGTGAGTGTTGAACCATAAAGAAATGTGAGCATCAAAGAATTGATACTTTTGAACTGTGGTGTTGGAGAAGACTCTTGAGAGTCCCTTGGACTGCAAGGAGATGCAAACAGTCCACCCTAAAGGAAATCAGTCCTGAACATTCATCGGAAGGACTGATGCTAAAGCTGAAGCTCCAATACTTTGTCCACCTGATGCGAAAAACTGCTGCTGCTGCTAAGTCGTTTCAGTTGTGTCCGACTCTGTGCGACCCCATAGACGGCAGCCCACCAGGCTCCCCTATCCCTGGGATTCTCCAGGCAACTGACTCATTGGAAAAGATGCTAATGCTGTGAAAGATTGAAAGAGGGAGGAGAAGGGGATGACAGAGGATGAGATGGTGGGATGGTATCACCAACTCATTGGATATGAGTTTGAGCAAGCTCCGGGAGTTGGTGATGGACAGGGAAGCCTAGCATGCTGCAGTCCGTGGGGTCACAAAGTTGGACACAACTGAGTAACTGAACTGAACTGATGAGGTCTCTATAATAATCCCTTGTTATATCGTGGGATGATAATATTTCTGTATCTAGAATACAAAATTCCCTAGGGAAATATGTTCTCCCTTCCTTTCTTTACCTCTTTATTTTCTTCAGTTTATTGAAGCCTGTATTTATTAAGCTCATATAATGTGCAATGTTTGAGTAAAAAGAAAAATACAAAATCCAACATAGGGGATCTTGGAGGTGAAAGAAGTCTACTGACTATTGGGGAAATCAACACTGAATTATAAGAGAACACAATGGAAGGCTTCCCTGATGGCTCGGTAGTTAAAAAATAATCCACCTGCAGGATATACAGGATCCTGTATCCTGCAGGGATACAGCAGATGCTGATTTGACCCCTGGGTTAGGAAGATCCCCTGGAGAAGGAAATGGAAACCCACTGCAGTATCGTGGCTGCAAAATCCCATAGGGAGAGGAACCTGGTGGGCTACAGTCCATGGAGTCTCAAAGAGTTGCACATGACTGAGTGACTGAACACACACACATGTGGCACTGTAAGAGGGGACGTGACCGAAGAAGGCTTCCATGAGGAGGTGCAACCAAGAAACACTTTGAGTGCAGCAGGAAAGGAAAAGGACTACCATTTCAGGCAGGAGATGAGGACAGACTTGGGCCACTTCAAGCAGTTCTGCAGAGCTGGAAGGTAGAATGAATGACATACAGTAATGGGTAAAACATGCAGAAAGAAATACAGGCAACGGCCAGAGTCAAGAACCTAGGATTTATCCTGAAGATTATGGGTAGCTACTAAAGGATTTTAAACATTGGCTATTTTGGCTTTAGACTGCTAAGTAGAAAAAGAATTTAGGAACAAGTGGTCTAAAGGATGACTTAAGAGGATGCTACTATACCAATGTAAGACATTGTGATGGTCTGGAGGGACAGAAATACAGAGATGATCTCAAAAGATATTGAAATTGTTCCATAGGTAGGAAGATATAGGACAGACAAACTTACTTCCAAAATGTCCATAAAATCATTACAGAAAAATGTATATAGTGTTAGATGTGCATGAAAATGTAAATCCTTATTATATAAAAAACATTTTCCATAAATTCTATCCATTTGCTGATTAAGAAGCCGAGGCAGCAAACTTAAAAGAGTGATAGCAGAATTTGAACTCATGTTCTCATGGCTACAATATCATATTTTTTACACTGAATTGTCCATCCCTTTTAGGAGATCATAGATTTTGGACACCTTTTTGAACTTTGGTGACTAGGATTGAAGAAACTGGAATATAATTTGGCAGGATCTTAAAAGATTCCTTACTTAGGCAGACTGTTTAGATTTTTCAGGTATAAGCATGTTTAGATTTGAAATTCAACACAAACAATGGGCTTCCCCAATAGCTCAATAGGGTGAAGAACCCGCCTGCAATAGAGGAGACATGGGTTCAACCCCTGGTTCAGGAATATCCCTTAGAGAATGAAATGGCAACCCACTCCAGTATTCTCGTCTGAAAAATGCTATGGACAGCATAGCCTGAGGGCTACAGTCCAAAGAGCTTTAGGAAGTCGGTGAGTGAATAAACACACAAACAATTGTATTTGCATTGTGTCTATGAAACTGTATGTTTTGCTCCCTGCAAAAGCACAAACCCTTCATCAAATTCCTCTTGATAATCTAATCATTTTAAGCCTGAAAGATTTATTCCCACTCTATAGAAGGATAGCCAGTTGAAACCAAAATGAAAGTCGACTTGGCAGATATCCTAGTTCAATCAAGTCAAATACTGAGTTTTGAGTAGAATGCAGTTTGAAAGACAAATCAGCTTCAATGAGTCTAGGAAGGGAAGATGCAAAACTCTTGAGACACTGAAAACAGAAAGGGGCAGACAGCTCAAACAGGAAAAAAAATGCTGAGATTTGCCTTAGAGTTGGAGGAGGGAATTCCTTCTCTAGCATATTTTGCAGCTACTACAGGTAGGATAACCATAGAGTTCACTATCCAAAACTTGACTCGTTTAGATTAAAAAGAGGCACTGATTAATTACAGTGGGATAGCAGATAAAAACTAGGGCTCTTATAGAAAAACCAGGATATGCACCATCCTACCTAGAGGTTTGCATTAAACCTGTCTTTCAGATGATGATATTATCAAAAATGAGGTCATTGGTTTTAAAGTAACTGGCTCTTAAAGTGAGTCAGGATTGAAAAAAAAAAAGAATTTTTATACAACTTGGACAAGGTATTCAAATACATATACAAGGGTCAGATCAACTGAACCATTTGGGATGTAATAATCCTTTTAGTTCCATAGTTTATTGTATTAAAAATGATGTGGAACAATAAGAAATGACACTTCACTTTAAGACAGTAATATACAGCAAGTATACAGTGTCTAGTAATAGTAGTGTTAGTTGCTCAGTTGTGTACAACTTTGAAACCCCATGGATCGTAACCCACCAGGCTCCTCTCTCCATGGAATTCTCTAGGCAAGAATACTGTTGTAGGTAGCCTTCCCTTCTCCAGGGGATCTTCCCAACCCAGGGATCAAACCCAGGTCTCCTGTATTGCAGGTGGATTCTTAACCATCTAAGTATCTGGTATCCCATAAAAAGTAATGTATTCACATACACATTTTGGCTATAAAATATAAAGATAGTCTAGATGGGTACCCTGAGCTATTTTGATTGTTTCAAAATAAGCACAGGCCTTATCTTTCAATGCATTAACTATAACAGTCAATAACACCAAACTGAGTAGAATCTCAATCCACTCTCCTGCCCCACTTTTAGATTTTTTTTTCCTTAGATGAAAATATCCTTTCTTATATGGCAAAGTTCCTTACTAAGCTGGACAAAAGGAAGGATGAGCATAGCACAGGAAGAAACATTCTCAGGTACAGACAGGAGATATCAGCCACAATTAATTAGGTTTCCAACCTTGCACAAAACAATGGACTTCACTGGGGCTTAGTTTTCTCCTGTTTAAAAAATGAGAGGGTTTAGTTAGAACACATCAGGGGTTACTTCAGATGTGAAGCTGGACTATCCTCTGAGATAATTATCTCCCATATGTTTTATATTTGTTTAAGGTTTATTCACCTATGAGGGCTAAAGATCTGTTGCATCATAAAAATACTAAAACAGCCAGTTATTGAAGAAACAACTGCGCTGGTAACCACAATTGCGATTTTTTAAAAGATTTTCCAGAATAAAAACATAGACAGTGGGGAAACATTTAATTTTTTAGGGTATAATAGGAGGACTGTTAGGATTTTCTTCTGGGAAAAGTCATCAGATACAAAATGCCGAACCACCTAGAGCTTAATATTTTTAAGATATTAAGCTTCTTTGGGCTCCCCAAACCACTGAATTTATACAGAAAAACAGATTTTTCTCAGAAGCGTGGAGTTGCTTCCTGACACTGCCATTTTTAACAAGGAAAGAATGAATCCACATTTACAAGACAGTGTTGGAAATAAATAGAGAAGGCTCCTCCCTGCGCTGTAGTCCTTGACAAGTTCCTAGATACATGAGCATGGTTCAGAAAATTATAAAAACAAAGTGCCCATCAATTCTTTGACACTGGACCTCAAGATTCAAGGCCAACAAATACAAGGAAGTCAGACTTTCCCCCCATATTATTTTGATTCCTTTCCAATGCATAAATAACATATTTCCTTATATATCAATGATTACTAATGATCAATGCAAAGAAATAGAGGAAAAGAACAGAATGGGAAAGGCTAGAGATCTCTTCAAGAAAATTAGAGATAACAAGGGACTATTTCATGCAAAGATAGGCTCAATAAAGGAAAGAAACAGTACGGACCTAACAGAAGCAGAAGATATTAAGAAGAGGTGGCAAGAATACACAGAAGAACTATACAAAAAAGATCTTAATGACCCAGATAGCCACAATGGCGTGATCACTCACTGAGAGCCAGACATCCTGGAGTGCGAAGTCAAATGTGGCTTAGGAAGAATCACTACCAACAAAGCTAGAGGAGGTTATGGAATTCCAGTTGAGCTATTTCAGATCCTAAAAGATGATGCAGTTAAAGTGCTGCACTCAATATGCCAGCAAATTTGGAAAACTCATCAGTGGCCACAGGACTGGAAAAGGTCAGTTTTCATTCTAATCCCAAAGAAAGGGAATGCCAAAGAATGTTCAAACTACTGTACAGTTGCACTCAATCACACACTAGCAAAGTAATGCTCAAAATTTTCCAAGTGAGGCTTCAACAGTATGTGAACTCAGAACTTCCAGATGTTCAAGCTGTATTTAGAAAAGGCAGAAGAACCAGAGATCAAATTTCCAACATCCACTGGATCATGGAAAAAGCAAGGAAATTCCAGATAAATATCTACTTCTGCTTCATTGACTATGCTAAAGCCTTTGACTGTGTGGATCACGACAAACTGTGGAAAATTTTTCAACAGATGGGAATACCAGACCACCTAACCTGCCTCCTGAGAAATCTGTACACAGGTCAAGAAACAACAGTTAGAACAAGACATGGAACAATGGACTGGTTCAAAACTGGGAAAAGGGTATGCAAAGGCTGAATACTGTCACCCTGCTTATTTAACTTATACAGAGTACATCATGCAAAATTCCAGGCTGGATGAAGTACAAGCTGGAATCAAGATTGACAGGAGAAATATCAATAAGCTCACCATATGCAGATGACACCACCCTTATAGGAGAATGTGAAGAGGAACTAAAGAGCCTCTTGATGAAAGTGAAAGAGGAGAGTTAAAAAGCTGCTTAAAACTTAACATTCAGAAAACAAAGGTTATGGCATCCAGTCCCATCCCTTCATGGAAAATAGATGGAAACAGTGAGAGACTTTAATTTTGGGGGGGCTCCAAAATCACTGCAGATGGTCACTATAGGCAGAAAATGAAAAGACGCTTGCTCCTTGGAAGAAAAGCTATGACAAACCTAGACAACATATTAAAAAGCAGAGACATTACTTTGCCAACAAAAGTCTGTATAGTCAAAGCTATGGTTTTTTCATTAGTCATGTATGGATGTGAGAGTTGGGCTATAAAGAAAGCTGAGCATCAAAGAATTGATGCTTTTGAACTGTGGTGTTGGAGAAGACTCTTGAAAGTCCCTTGGACTGCAAGGAGATCAAACCAGTCAATCCTAAAGGAAATCAGTGCTGAATATTCATTGGAAGGACTGATGCTGAAGCTGAATCTCCAATACTTTGTCCATCTGATGAGAAGAACTGACTCGTTGGAGAGGGCCCTGATGCCGGGAAAGACTGAAAGAAGGAGGAAAAGGGGATGACAGAGGATGAGATTGTTGGATGGCATCACCAACTAGATGGACATGAGTTTGAATAAGCTACGGGCGTTGGTGATGGACAGGAAAGCCTGGAAGGCTGCCATCCATGGGGTCCCAAAGAGTTGGACATGACTAAGCGACTGAACTGAACAAAAAATAATGAAGATGAATATAATGTAAAATTTAATGTTTCTACCATCTTAACCCTCACAAATTCTATTATTAAGGATCAAAAGTTGTAGTACATCCACCCAGATGGTCTATTCATTCGTCCATACAACTATCTACATCTGCTCACATACATGTATATTTGTACACATAAATACATATGTATATCTACAAATCTGGTTTTCAAAAGGTAAACACTTTCCTTATTTGCCTCAATTTTTGAAATTATTAAAATGTGTTTACCTTTAGAGACAAGCAAGCAAACATAATTACACATATGTCTTCTTTAATCATCATAAATTTCTCTCCTCCATTCTTAATAACTTGAACTTACACAACTTCTCAGGTGGCTACAAAAAATAAATGCAATGACATTTTACTGGCAGTCAAGAAGCTTAACAAAATGAGTACCTAACAAACGTTTACCGACTTGAATGAATCACACCACGGATCCTAACCTCATCAATGTGGAAGAAGCTGCCATTAAACAATCTCATGTGAATTGACTTCCTTACTATCCATTTCCTCTGTTTTGAAAGTGTTCAAGAATTGCTTATTTGAATACTTCTTAAGCATTGCTTTTGTGTGAGGATTTGTCTGTTTCAAATATGAATACTGTATTTTTCATCACCATATGACCACTAAGCATTAAAAAACCATACTTGAATTAGATCCATCTTCATAAAAAATTGTTCCCTGCAATTTCCTTCATTTTAGTCAACACATTGTTGAATCTATTAATCCCAGCATTCTTATTTGAGATTACAAACGTCAATGAGTATCCCCCATAGTTCTAGGGTGAAAAAGTAGTCCCACAGGCCAGTTTAGCCAGTGATTATTGAACTGGTAAGATAATTACTGGCAGTTTTAGCTTACTGAGAAAATAATTTTATTTTTCTAATCTTAGTCAGTAGATTCTTTGCAACCCCATGGACTGCAGCCTACCAGGCTCCTCTGTCCATGGGATTTTCCAGGCAAGAGTACTGGAGTGGGTTGCCATTGTCTTAGATTCCTTTAATTTGGAACACATCCTCAATCTTTGTCTTTATACATCTTAAAATTTTTAAGGGTACAGCAAATTATTTTATAGACTGTCTCCCAGCTTGCATTTGCCTCACATTTCCTCAGTATTAGACTCAGGTTATACATTCTTGGCAGAAATGTCAGGGAAGTGATGTTTTCAACGTGTAATAGCAAGAGGCACATAATGGGAAGAAAATTCAACAAAGAAGAGATACATGCATACATATAGCCGATTCACTTTGCTGTACAATAGAAATGAAAACATTCTAAAACAACTATACTCCGAAAAAAAAGAAAAAAGAATCACATGACATCAGGTGGCACTGAAATTGATGAAATTTGGTCCGTTTTCTTATCATACTCTTACCCAGCAGTTTTTAGCACCCATTGATTATTTCTATAATTATTAGCTGTCATTTTATTGTAAAAGAGAGCTTTCCCATCCCATCTATGTATGTATGTATTTACTTGTTTATATTAAAATAAACTCATGGATTTTTATTTTATTCAATTATTTATTATATATTTTAATATCAAAATTATTTCAAATGTGGCCAGTAGGAGCCCTTTCAGCCGAGATCCTCTGTCCTTTTTCATGGCACTATAATTCTTTGAGCACGTTCTTATTTCTGGGACAAACTATTTCAGGGTTAGCTATATGTTCCCTGCCCGAGACTCAAATGAGTCTTCTCTCCTTGATTTGTCTTAATGGAAAACAGCATTTAGAAACCATATGCCATGGGACTTCCCTAGTGGACCAATGGTTAAGACTTCATCTTCCAATGCAGGGAGTGCAAGTTCAATTCCTAGCCAGGGAACTAAGATCCCACATGACTTGTGGCCAAAAAAAACCAAAATGTAAAACAGAAACAAAATTGTAAAAGTTCAATAAAGATTTTAAAAATGGTCCACATCAAGAAAAACTCTTGAAAAAAACAAACATGCCAAACACTCATACCATTGTTTCTACTGTCTTGCCAGACATAGCTAGGGGAAAAAATTAAAGATACAGTATATATGCACACACACAGAGTATATATTTTATTTATTTAATCATATATTTCAATTTCTCACAACATAATTGGACTCGCAGGTTTAAAATTATGGGCAATTATTACTTACACTTCCATCGCCTTTCCCATCTTTTTCCACATTTTTAAGTACATATAAATATCTCAAAAATAGTAAGAATGATGCAATATCTACCTTCTGTTCTATAACTGTGTGTGTGTGCATGTGTGTGTGTGTGTGCACATGTGTGTGTTCAGTTGCTCAGTCATGTCCAAATCTTTGCAATCCCATGGACTGTACCCCACCAGGCTCCTTTGTCCACGGGTTTTGCCAGGCAAGAATACTGGAGTGGGTTGCCATTTTCTTCTCCAGGGGGATCTTCCCGACCCAGAGATCAAACACATGTCTCCTGCTTAGCAGCAGATTCTCTACCACTGAGCCCTAGCCCTTCCCGCTTGGGAAGCCCTAGTCCTAGAGTTAAATTAATTCAGTGTCACTGTGAGAATTTTATCATACATTCCCATTCTTGAGTTTTGATTTTGGTTTCACAAAATCCACACTTGAGTAATTTTTTTTTCCAGGAAGGCAGATAGGTATTATATCTTTGAGAATATACTCCTACAGCAGCTTGATGGATATATTTTCATTGGTATCACTTATTATCCTCCAGTATCTCCTGGCACTCACAATTTCTATGATGTCAGAGGTAAGCCTGTATTGTTTGTTTTTCCCTTTCTATGCAACTTGATTTTATTTTATCATCTGGATGACAGTAGAATTCTTCTTTTTCCCTTAACACTAGATAACAGGTTATGTTTGGATATCCTGTTTTATGTCAACTTGATGGACCCACTCATTGAATCTGCAGACCCAGATACTCTTATTCTTTTCTTCTTTCAATATGTTTTAAAATATTTTCCTTTCCATTCATTGGTTTTCACCCTTCAGAGATACCCATTTTTCCTTCTTTCTATCATCTTTTTGCTAATTATTCTAATTTCTGTATCTTCCCTCTCCTTTTGCCACAATTATTTCAAGCATTTCCTTCATGCCAGTGATCTCATCTGTAATTCTGTCTTTCTTGATTCCAATTTATCTGTTAGATTTATAAGAGTCTTGTTAAAGTTCTCAGTTTGCCTCCTCAGCTCTGAGCATTTTTTTTTTCTGTTGTTTTATCATTGCGTTCACATCTATGGAATTCATGGTTTTTCTTTAGATAATGTATTTTCTTTCATAATGCATAACATTGAGTACTCATGGAGGACTTCAGATTTCTATCTCATTTTTATCTTATCTTAGGTAATTTTTTCAATCTATATTTGACAGGCTAGTTTCATTTGTTTTCATCTTCCTTCCTTTGTTTTTAATTATTTACTTTTTTACTGTTACTATTTTGCTAGAGCATGTTTGCAGGTTGTCATGCCAACTCATTTCACTGTGCTCATGGTTAACAAAACCTGCACATCTAAACAATCTCTTTTCTCTGAGCCTGTGAGCATGAATCTCTTTGACACTCTTCCTACCTTGTAAGAACACTGTTTATCTTTCCTTCAAAGCAAAGATGTCCGGACATTTCTTTAGGAGTCGGTATGTTTCTTTGATTGTACCCACAGAAATGTCTTAAGATTTTCAAATTTAGACCAATTCCTTTCCTCAACAGTACTTCCAAGGGCCTAGTTATAAACAAAAGTTGATAATGTAAGCACTGCAGCCTTATATATACAAACATGGACTGTATTCTCCAGTTCACACATCAGAGAATCATTTGCCAAACAAAAACAAGGATAACAGAAATTTAATTCCTACCAAGCATGTCATAGTTTGGGAAGAGCCTCTCTTTCTCTCCCCAATCATATCTGACATTTGTTAGCAACAGCTAGAAATGTTACAACTGCTGTGGCTAAAGCATAATACTAAAATTTGAAAATATGTTTTCTTTCTTCTGTAATAACTTGCCCTGCCTTGCAGTCGACTGGCTGAAAAGCAGACGCCCCTTTTCTTCCTCCCTCTCAGGTACTCCAGTTGGTTTTGTTGTTGTTGAGATGCCCTAAGTCTCCAGGGCTTTCAGCCGATGCAAATAAACCTTCTTCCTCGTCCATGGGCTTCCCTGATAGCTCAGTTGGTAAAGAATCCACCTGCAATGCCGGAGACCCCGGTTTGATTCCTGGGTTGGGCAGATCTGCTGGAGAAGGGATAGGTTATCCACTCCAGTCCTCTTGGGTTTCCCCTTGTGGCTCAGCTGGTAAAGAATCCTCCTGCAATTTGGGAGACCTCGGTTTGATCCCTGAGTTGGGAAGATCCCCTGGAGAAGGGAAAGGCTACCCACTCCAGTATCCTGGCCTGGAGAATTCCATGGACTGTAGAGTCCATGAGGTCACAAAGAGTCGGACACGACTGAGCGACTTTCACTTTCACTTTTCTCCTCCATAGGAATGACAGAAGCTGTATAGTCTTACATCACATAATGAAGAGGATGAAGCATTCATATGAATGTGCTTATGCATCACGTGTGTTTATATAACCTGGTCACATAACACATACATTACCAACACACATATGAAAATTCAAAAGAAAATAAAGCACCTATATTCAAAAGCAGAGACATTACTTTGCCGACTAAGGTCCATCTAGTCAAGGCTATGGTTTTTCCTGTGGTCATGTATGGATGTGAGAGTTGGACTGTAAAGAAGGCTGAGCGCCAAAGAATTGATGCTTTTGAACTGTGGTGTTGGAGAAGACTCTTGAGAGTCCCTTGGACTGCAAGGAGATCCAACCAGTCCATTCTGAAGGAGATCAGCCCTGGGTGTTCTTTGGAAGGAATGATGCTAAAGCTGAAGCTCCAGTACTTTGGCCACCTCATGCGAAGAGTTGACTCATTGGAAAAGACTCTGATGCTGGGAGGGATTGCGGGCAGGAGGAGAAGGGGATGACCGAGGATGAGATGGCTGGATGGCATCACGGACTTGATGGGCATGAGTCTGAGTAAACTTCAGGAGTTGGTGATGGACAGGGAGGCCTGGCGTGCTGCGATTCATGGGGTCGCAAAGAGTCGACACGACTGAGCGACTGAACTGAACTGAACTGAACATGGAAGGGGCTTCCCAGGTGGCTCTAGTAATAAGAACTGCCTGCCAATGCAGGAGACACAATAGACATGGGTTTGATCCCTGGGTTGAGAAGATCCCCTGGAGGAGGGCATGGAAACCCACTCCAATATTCTTGCCTGGAGAATCCCATGGGCAGAGAACCCTGGTGGGTTATAGTCCACAGGGTCGCCCAGAGTTGGACACGACTGAAGCAACTTAGCATGCATGGACACATCTACATGGAAATAGAGAGTTGGAAGTAGTGCAACCTAGAGAAAAAAATTCACTGAAAGCCAAAACATTAAAATATTATTACCTGAAGACTTGAGCTGGCAAGGAGAAACACACCATTTAAGATTATTTATTAAACATGAAAGTTATGAGAAAGTTTTTCGTTTGATGTTGAGAAGCCGAAAAAGACAAGCAAATCCCACACGGTTTGTTTTTTTCAAGTTAGAGCTAATGAATGACCTTAGGGACACGGGAAGTCTTAGTCTAGCGGGAAGCACTTGGCATAAGCGGAGAATTTTATGTTTTCTATGATTTATGCTTTCATCCTGGGAGATTTTTCTTCTGTTTTTCACATGCTGTGTTTCTCTGTTTGTGGTCTCTGGTTACAAAGGGACAAGTGTACACTCTGCCAGTAGATGCTGGGCCAGCCATGGCTGTTCTTCTCAATCTTAGCAACATATGATCACCTGCAGATCTGCCTGAAAATACAGATTCTGATTCTTGCCCTAGGGAGAAGGTGGAAACCTGAGAATCTGATTTTCTTACACATCCCAGTTGATGCTGCTGGTCAGAGGGTTATACTTTGAGGGGCAAGGATCTGCACACTACTGATTTAAAAGGTATGATTCTGTTTAAATGACCAAGAGATACTGTAAGGGCCAAGGAGCAAGGGGTTCTTTCAGTGTTAAACTGCACTCCTGACATTTACATGCATGCTAAGTCACTTCAGTTGTGTCCAGCTTTTTGCGACCCTGTGGACTCTGTAGCCCGCCAGGCTCCTCTGTCCAGGGGGATTCTCCAGGCAAGAATACTGGAGTGGGTTGCCAGGCCCTCCTCCAGGGGATCATCCTGACCCAGGAATCGAACCCAAATCTCTTATGCCTCTTGCATTGGCAGGCAGGTTCTTTATCACTAGTGCTACCTGGGAAGCTCCCAGACATTTGAACAAGTGCAATCAATTCCAAAACCTTCTTCTAATAATTTTATTATTCACTCCTTTCTTGTCTTTCTTTATCTCTATTGACTTTTCCAGTTCCCAGCTCCTAGCTCCTTCTCCATTTCCTTCTTTTATATATAGAAGGATGGATGAATCACAATATTCAAAATTAAGAAATGGGGACATTATTTAGATGGATTCTCCCTTCAGGGCTTTAAGTATTTTGATCCTGCATTTCCATTGTTGATATTATTTTAGGCTGAAAATAGGTTGCAAAGAACAAGACATCTGACTCAACAGTAAAGTACAGCAAATCAATGTGTTTATTGTTTGCACAAACTGTAATCCGTAAGTCATTAAGGGTGGGAAAAAAACAAGCTTATACTGACAGAAATAAAAGTTACCCCAAGACTAAAAACAACCCTGTGCCCTTGAGTGTAAAACTATCTCTTGTCTGTTCTTAACGTTTCATCATTAAAGGACTATGCTGTCCATGATATTTCACGTTTTCAATGACGGTGGCCACTGATTTTTTAAAAATGTACTTAATATTTGAAAAACTGGTTTCTCTCTTGACACCTAGAATTAAATTTTCAATTTTCAAATCTCTTCTTACTGTCTATTTCCATGATCTTTCATAGTTATTTTGCTAGGTTTTTTCCCTATGAAACTACAAACACGTAGTAATTTTTAAACTCAATTGCATGTTTTTAATATATAAGAAGCTTGCTAATAATAATTTAAAAAAAGAAACAGCAGATGCCCATAGCTCTTTATTTAAACCATGATTGTATTTGGAGACCTAAGAGAATATGAAAATTTTCTTACCCCTAAGAATTTTTCTATTCCTTCCTCAAAAATCTTTGCACATCCATACCTTAAAAAAACCTCTTGATTCATTTTTTTTTCTAGCATTTACTTGCTAAATATTAATTATTCATCCTGAATCCATACATTGCACTTAGGTGCTCTGAAGTTAGTGAACAAATCAATCAAACTTCATAATTCCACTCACAAGCATATTCTAATATTGTACTCACTACACAATCAAACTCATAAACCATAAACAGAATTATTCTCACATCAGTATCACCAAATTAAGTTAAAAAGCACATTTTAATCCATAGCAAGTTTTCCCTAAACTTCTCTTCATCTAGAATGTATTGTGCATTCAACTTAAGAGTGGACTTTCATTTAAACATTAGCTCAGGAATTAAAACTTAATGCTTGATTCCTGATCAGTCATTCATTAAACGGTCAATCAAATATTCTATCTTTATGATATGGAAGCAGATGCAGATGAAACCTTTCAAAAATAGTCAGGCATTTGTGCCAAAGACAAAAATCTCCAGATCCTCCCCCATGATGATGCCTTTTACAGGACAACAATTAAGTGTACCTGGATTGTTTAAATGTAAACACATGTAGGAGTACTGTAGGTTTCCTGAATTGAAAAATGGGAAGCTGCTGTAGAGCTCAGGAGCTCAGCTCAGTGTTCTGTGGTGACTTAGAAGGATGGGATGCTTTGCCTGATGCTGGGAAAGACTGAAGGCAGGAGGAGAAGGGGACAACAGAGGACGAGATGGTTGGATGGCATCGCCGACGCAATAGGCATGAGGTTGAGCAAGCTCTGGAAGTTGGTGATGGACAGGGAAGCCTGGCGTGCTGCAGTCCATGGGGTTGCAAAGAGAAAGAGTCAGACATGATTGAGCGACTGAACAACAACAACAAGAGGGGTGATGTAGGGGTTGGTGTGGGAGGGAGATTCAATAGGAAGGCTGTATAGGCATACATATAGCTGATTCATTTAGCTGTGCAGCAGAAACTAACACAACATTGTAAAGCAATTATACTCCAATGCAAAATAAAAATAAAGGATCTTAGCCTAAGGAAAAAGAAAGAAAAGTTTTAACGAGGATAAATATCATGAGATATCTTTGAAAATAATACAACAGAAGAGGGTTGCACTTATATCACACTAATGCCTCTATCCTTCTCAACAGCCAGACACTGCTCTGTCACTAAAGTAGCTTTCTGTGTAGATAGCAAAAGACCAGACATAAGAAAATGTCCTTGGTTTCTCCTCTTTGTTAGCTGCTGGTAAAAAAAAAAAAACACACACAATTACTTCAGAGACTGGAGAAAAGAAGTGAGAGGAATGTACCTCTTGTCTCTGTAAACAGCTCGACACTAACAAAATCTCAGCTCTTGCTTCGCAATCAATACCAAGCTCTGTGCTTAAAAGCGCAGCATCAAAGCAGGATTTCATCTCATTAATGATATCAATGAAGGTTATCTCTACATGGAATGAAAAGGTCACTAATCAAATTGCAGTGCCTCCCTCACATGATTGTTGCTTGGGAATGCATTTCATTGATTGTTTAAGTTTCCTTGCGTGGAATCTCTTTCTTTTTAATGTATTGATTATGGCAGGGGAGGACAATCATACAATGTTGTCTTGTAAAGTTTTCACTTCATAGTAAATAGAAAAGTGGATTTCTTCATAATATCTCTCTATGATAATGCTCCAAAATAAAGCAAGAGGAAGTACAAATTAAAGGAAAGCTGGAGAAAAGAAAATTTGCTTAGAATTTTTGGCATGAGAATAATTAAAAAGCTGTCAATAAACTTTTCAAGAAACTGTCAGTGTTGTAAACTGCACACCATTCAGCATGACATGTGATGCTCAGTTCTATGCTTTTACAAAATATGTTGATCTGTTTCAACGCAGATCTGAACATTTATTAGGAGAGACAGAAAATGAACATTTCTAAAAAATGAAGTGTGATATATATTTTAATATGGAAAAAAAATGCTGACTTCTGGTGTTTATATGCAGTGTTAACCATGCAATATTAATGTAAATATCAATCCTGTTTATTTTCTTTTGCATTCTGTATAAAGGCATTTTATATAGAAGATGCTTTCTCAATCCTGGTAAGAAAGCATGCTTATGATAGATTCAGTTGAGTACAATTCAGTCGCTCACTCAGTCATGTCCGACTCTCTGCGACCCCATGAATCACAGCACGCCAGGCCTCCCTGTTCATCACCAACGGCTGGAGTTCACTTTGAGTCGGTGATGCTATCCAGCCATCTCATCCTCTGTCGTCCCCTTCTCCTCCTGCCCCCAATCCCTCCCAGCATCAGGGTCTTTTCCAATGAGTCAACTCTTCACATGAGGTGGCCAAAGTATTGGAGCTTCAGCTTCAGCATCAGTCCTTCCAATGAACACCCAGGACTGATCTCCCTTAGGATGGATTTGTTGGATCTCCTTGAAGTCCAAGGGACTCGGAAGAGTCTTCTCCAGCACCACAGCAAAAGCATCAATTCTTCACTGCTCAGCTTTCTTCACAGTCCAATTCTCACATCCATACATGAAGCAACAGTTAGAACTGGACATGGAACAACAGACTGGTTCCAAATAGGAAAAGGAGTACATCAAGGCTGTATATTGTCACCCTGCTTATTTAACTTATATGCAGAGTACATCATGAGAAACACTGAGCTGGAAGAATCACAATCTGGAATCAAGATTGCCGGGAGAAATATCAGTAACCTCAGATATGCAGATGACACCACCCTTATGGCAGAAAGTGAAGAGGAACTCAAAAGCCTTTTGATGAAAGTGAAAGAGGAGAGTGAAAAAGTTGGTTTAAAGCTCAACATTCAGAAAACGAAGATCATGGCATCTGGTCCCATCACTTCATGGGAAATAGATGGGGAAACAGTGGAAACAGTGTCAGACTTTATTTTGGGGGGCTCCAAAATCACTGCAGACGGTGACTGCAGCCATGAAATTAAAAGACACTTACTCCTTGGAGGAAAAGTTATGACCAACCTAGATAGTATATTCAAAAGCAAAGACATTACTTTGCCGACTAAGGTCCATCTAGTCAAGGCTATGGTTTTTCCTGTGGTCATGTATGGATGTGAGAGTTGGACTGTGAAGAAGGCAGAGTGCTGAAGAATTGATGCTTTTGAACTGTGGTGTTGGAGAAGACTCTTGAGAGTCCCTTGGACTGCAAGGAGATCCAACCAGTCCATTCTGAAGGAGATCAGCCCTGGGTGTTCTTTGGAAGGAATGATGCTAAAGCTGAAGCTCCAGTACTTTGGCCACCTCATGCGAAGAGTTGACTCATTGGAAAAGACTCTGATGCTGTGAGGGATTGCGGGCAGGAGGAGAAGGGGATGACCGAGGATGAGATGGCTGGATGGCATCACGGACTCAATGGACGTGAATCTGAGTAAACTCCGGGAGCTGGTGATGGACAGGGAGGCCTGGCGTGCTGCGATTCATGGGGTCGCAAAGAGTCGGACATGACTGAGCGATTGAACTGAAATGAACTGAACTGAACTGATACATGAACACTGGAAAAACCATAGCCTTGACTAGATGGACCTTTATTGGCAAAGTAATATCTCTGCTTTTTAATATTCTATCTAGTTGGTCAAAACTTTCCTTCCAAGGAGTAAGCGTCTTTTAATTTCATGGCTGCAATCACCATAAGCAGTGATTTTGGAGCCCCCAAAAACAAAGTCTGACACTGTTTCCACTCTTTGCCCATCTATTTGCCATGAAGTGATGGGACCAGATGCCATGATCTTTGTTTTCTGAATGTTGAGCTTTAAACCAACTTTTTCACTCTTCTCTTTCACTTTCATCAAGAGGCTTTTGAGTTCCTCTTCACTTTCTGCCATAAGGGTGGTGTCATCTGCATATCTGAGGTTACTGATATTTCTCCCGGCAATCTTGATTCCAGATTGTGATTCTTCCAGCTCAGTGTTTCTCATGATGTACTCTGCATATAAGTTAAATAAGCAGGGTGACAATATACAGCCTTGACGTACTCCTTGTCCTATTTGGAACCAGTCTGTTGTTCCATGTCCAGTTCTGACTGTTGTTTCCTGACCTGCATATAGCTTAGAGGGGAGTTTAAGTATGTCATAGACTTCAGAAAGTTTGGAGACTGTAATAATTCAGGAGGGTAAAAGAGAACTATTTAAGACATGCTCTCCCTTTGAAATAAGAAATCAATGAACAGCGCCGAGAATAAATGACTAATTAATTCTATACTCCTCCCTCTGTGACACTGAAGCCTCTGGGTTCCTCCCCTTTCTCCCTGACTAGCTCGTGGTTAAGTACTGACCCAGGCCTCTTTCTTGGCTCCTGCCCTCCACCTTAGGTTGTTGGTAGGTGTACCCTACCCAAGGGGCATCACTTATTCCAGTGGCACTGAGATGGAGCTAATAGATTTTCTGTAAATTGCCAAACTAACAGGTTTTATCACCTGGAAAATACAAGAAACAGCTGCTTATGCAAGTGCCCTAGGCACCTTAGTTAATAGTTCTCGCAAATAATATGACACGGGCTATAATTCTGGTTGGCTACACTCAGTGTTTTTCTTAATACAAGAAAATAATGGTCTGGTGACCATAGCAGCATGTCAGTGATTTATCACAGCGGAGTGCTGTATACTGCCTGCTTTTTCAGAACAAAATAACTTCCAAATCATTCCACTTGAGGCACTGCTGCTGCTACTGCTAAGTCACTTCAGTCGTGTCTGACTCTGTGCGACCCCATAGACAGCAGCCCACCAGGTTCCCCCGTCCCTGGGATTCTCCAGGCAAGAACACTGGAGTGGGTTGCCATTTCCTTCTCCAGTGCATGAAAGTGAAAAGTGAAAGGGAAGTTGCTCATTCGTGTCCAACTCTTCGGGACCCCATAGACTGGAGCCCACCAGGCTCCTCCATCCATGGGATTCTCCAGGCAAGAGTACTGGAGTGGGGTGCCATCACCAGTACTAAGTTCCTGCAATTATAAAATACCAGAATGTGGCAGTGGATATATTGGGACCAATTGCCATGATCTTAGTTTGCAAGATGCCACATTTACACTTAGAATTATTTTATTTTCGATATTAAAAGGAAAATCAGTCATTTGAAAGAAGACAAGCTATTATGTCATGAAATTTTAAACATGCACTTAAAAAGCCATAGAAACTCCAAGTTTTATAACATGCCATCTTGGTTTTCCTTTCTTTAAAAGAAAGCATTTCTGAACTCATCGATTCTTCACAGTTCTGCTAATTAAACCAATGATACAGAGTAAATGTTTTGTTTTAGGCAGAGTAGAATTCTTCACATAAGTGTAACAGAAAATTAATGAGGAGCTTGTGGCTATAAGGAAAGGCAGCAGACTCTAAATGCTAAAGCATGGGTTAGACAGACCTGGACCAATCCTAGCTCATTCCACCACGGGCTACATGACCTTGGGCATTAGCCTTTCAAACTTTTGGGTCCTTCACTTTCATAATTTGTACAAGGGAGATAATAATGTATCTCCTGGAATTGTCTAAAGGAATGATTCAGATAAAATATGCAAAGTAATTAGCAGTGCGATCTTTAAAGAAACCATAGTTTTATGAATTATACTACTTGTTCATTTACGTTAATTAGATTTGGTACAGAGAAGGTTAGAAAAGTGGAAGGCTGGCAGTAGGTTATCATGTTTTCTCTCTTGGATCCATCTTATTTTATTACTGTTCAGTTCAGTTCAGTCCAGTCAGTCTTATCTGACTCTTTGAGACCCGATGGAGTGCAGCACGCCAGGCTTCCCTATATGTCCATCAGTAACTCCTGGAGGTTGCTCAAAGTCATGACCATCGAGTTGGTGATGCCATCCAACCATCTCATTCTCTTTTGTCCCCTTCTCCTCCTGCCTTCAGTCTTTTCCAGCATCAGGGTCTTTTCAAATGAGTCAGTTCTTAATATCAGGTGGACAAAGTATTGGAGTTTCAGCTTCAACATCAGTCCTTCCAATGAATATTCAGGACTGATTTCCTTTAGGATTCACTGGTTTCATATCCTTGCAGTCCAAGGGACTCTCAAGAGTCTTCTCCAACACCACAGTTCAAAAGCATCGATTCTTTGGTGCTCAGCTTTCTTTATAGTACAACTCTCACATCCATACATGACTACTGCAAAAACCATAGCTTTGACTAGACAGACCTTTGTTGGCAAAGTAACGTCTCTGCTTTTTAATATGTTGTCTAGGTTGGTCATAGCTTTTCTTCCAAGGAGGATTTTTTAAATTCCATGGCTGCTGTCATCATCTGCAGTGATTTTAGAGCCCCGCAAAATAAAGTCTCTCATTGTTTCCATTGTTTCCCCATCTATTTGCCATGAATTGCCATGATCTTAGCTTTTCGAATGCCTATTATTATTTTTGAATGTTTATTAGTATTATTTGAATATTATTATTTTTTTCATTTTTTAACTGGAGGATAATTGCTATACAATGTGGTGTTAGTTTCTGCTGTGCCATAACATCAGTCAGTTATACATGTACATATATCCTCTCCCTCTTGAGCCTCCGTCCTGCTCACCTCCATCCCACCCCTCACACACAGCACTGAGCTGAGCTCCCTGCGCTATTTGGCAACTTCCCACCAGCTATTTTATACATGCTAGTGTATATATGTCAACATGACTTTCTCAATTCACCCTAACATCTCCTTCCCCTGCTGTGTCCACAAGGCTGTTCTCTATGTCTGCATCTCTGTTCCTGCCCTGCAAATAAATCCATCAGTACCACTTTTCTAGACTCCAAATAAATGTGTTAATAAATGATATTTGTTTTTCTTTTTGGATCCATCTTCTTACAACCTTCTTCCCTTTTCATTCTCTTGGAAAATGCACCGTATGATTTTCTGGATATGAGACAAATGCTCAGAATCAAATATTAGGCTTAAGTGTGATTGCATGCTATGTTGTTGATGTTGTCTAGTCCCTAAGTTGTGCCTGACTCTTTTGTGGCCCCTTGGAGTATACCCTGCCAGACTACTGTTTATGGGATTTCCCAGGCAAGAGCACTGGTTGGGTTACCATTTCCTTCTCCAGAGGATTTTTCATGACACAGGGATCAAACCCTCGTCTCCTACATCTCCTGAACTGGCAGGCAGATTCCTTACCACTGAGCCACGAGAGGAGCCCAATTGCGTGTGCATATAGTTTTTACATAAAACAATCAAATTTCTTCATGATACTGATAATTGTTCTGTAACATAGCATAGTGTTTGGACACTCTTTTGAGCAGTTCATTTTTTCTTAAATACTGTTCCCTAATTCACCCAAAACCATATAACATTTCAAATGGAAAGCTGAGTTTAAGCAGAATGCTGAAAGATGCATCCACTGATGGGATGTATTTATACTCACCAGCAATGAAAATTTTACTGTGGCCCCCAGCCAACTGGCTCTGTTCTCAGAAAGACAATATAAAGGCTGCGAGACATAAACAGGAACTTTGGGGAAGAAACAAAATAGCACTGTTGATCATAATACAGCCGTTACTATGGACTCGGTCTTTAATCTACCAAAACACCTTCAATCCCTTTGTTGGTTCACTGAGAGTTAAGCTCTCCTTGAGAAAGGAAGAGTCAACATCCATAAGGTTAAGTCCTCAGTGATGCTAAAGTAGAAAGATATCATCTCTGCTGCCTGCTCCCTGGTGTGTGTGCTTCTGAAACTTTCAACATCATTCCATCCCACAGAGAGAATGTATTGTAGGCATATTTTGGCTTCATCCGAAACTCCAGCCCCTTCTCATACCATATTCATTCTTCACTGGGCCCATGCATCAAGACTTTATTTTCTCTTCCTTTCAAAATATCCTCTTTCTACATTGGTAGATGCCATGGACTGGAGGGTTAGGGGTGAGGAGGGGGGATAGGGAGGTAGTGTTTATTGAGGACAGGCTTTCAATTTAGGAAGGCAAAAAATTTGGAAGATGGATGATGGTGAGACTTCCACAGCAATGTGAATGCACTTAGAGCCACTGAACTGTATAGTTAAATATGGTTAAAATAGCATGTTTTATATTATGTGACTTTACCACAATAAAAAAAGGCATTAAAAAATCTTCTACTCAGGCTTCCAAATATAATTTGGAATACAATTTCCAAATATAATTTCCACTGGTCTCCCTTTAACTCTTTCTCTCAGTTCTACCATTCACCTTCTTTGGATCACAACTTCCGGCTTAGAGGAAATAACATGAGAATTCACTCATATAAATAAATGACCAATAAAAACCCATGTGTTCCCAGCGTGGCTCTTTTAGGGTGGGATACACGTGATCGCTGGGGAGTTCTGGTGAGAACCTTGTCAGCTGCTCAGAGGTACAAACAGATGCTGAGACTAAAGAGGAATCATCCCCAGGCTTGGAGAAAAAAAATCTCTAGAACTATTTTGGCTGCACTGATAAGGTTTGGGTACACCAGTTGGCTCAGTGGTAAAGAATCTACCTGTCAAAGCAGGAGACTCAGGGATTTGATCTCTGGGTCAGGAAGATCTCCTGGAGAAGGATGTGGCAACCCACTCCAGTATTCTTGCCAGAGAATTCAATGGACAGAGGAGCCTGGTGGGCCACAGTCCATAGCATCACAAAGAATAGAACATGACTGAGGGATTAGGCCATGCATGCACATTCATCTCTTTAAGTTTGATAAAGCACAGAATAACAAGAGAGAATCAAATTACAAAGAACTCCAGCAATCTCCATGCTGTTGTGATCCAAAGCACTGCTGAGGCAGATAATTGCAGCTTCAGCACCACCAGGAAAGCGTGTGATTGTAACCCTCCTAAAATAATCGGACTAATGTTTTCCTCATTACCGTGTCTTCATTTTTCCTGTTGACACTGTAATGCCTACAGAGATCCCATTACTGTTGTTTTCCAAATTTTTGCCTTAAATTATTGATAAGCTGTTAGCAACACTGATCCATAGCTGAAAATAGGTGGAGGCAGGGAGCTAAGAAATGTATTTTAGAGAGCAATTGGAACACAACAAATTCACATCTGTCAAAACTGGAAAGCAGAAAATGTACATAAGATACAGCTGGACTGCTCAATTTGTGAGCTACTTGGGGCAAGTCAGATCTCTTCTGAGTACAATGTGTAAGAATCACTAATGTGACAGGCCTTGAACTCTTCCAAGTTCTGTCCTTCTTGGCTCCAGGGCCTTCTCTTCTTCCTGCATCTCATTACACTAACAATTATAGTCCAAACAAAATCATATGGCAATGATTGAATCGGCTTCAATTCTTGCTCCAAAGGTAAGTGTCATGGGCACTTTTGGTCCTATTCCCTGTTTTTCCTGTTTGGAAGCAGATTATTCAAATAGCAGAAAGAAAATGTCACTTCTATTGCCATATGGGAAACTCTAAGCTACAGTTAAAGAAAGTTCAAATAGGAAATTTTAAGTTTCCCAGATTTGCCTGTAAGACTCCATTGCAATATAAAGGAATGACATTTCATAGGATTGAAGCATTGATTAAATATGAAGTATTACTATAAAAGCAAATTTCAAGTTAATGAGCTCATTATAACTGCTGAATACTATTCTAGTAGTAAAATAAATATTAAAATAATGCAATCCTGAACCACATACATTTGCCTTGACTTCACTTATCCCAAAGTTTAAATGTTGTTTATCATCATTTGGGGTTAAAATCAGATGTCCCCTTATTGAAATAATCTTGCCAACATTTACTCAAACAAGTAAATAGCATTAAACATGGTAGGATGTAATTCAGTAAACCTGAACCAGAAAGAATAAGAAAGAAAAGTTTATCTTCATTTGGCTAAATGAAGCCCTATCTACCTGCAACAGTTTGGAACGCTCAGGTGTCGGGAGCCGTGTTAGGCATTACTGATAAAATGGAGGCACGGTCCCCAGCCCCTTCTCATTCCGTAGGCATGGATCCCGGGATGAAGGAGTTAGACATTGTAATCCTGACTTGTTTTTTCCTCTCCTCGGCTGAGTTGACTGAAAAGGAATATTAAGGTGCTTATTGTTCTTGAGAGGAGCATGAGAAGGCACAAAGCCTTCTGCAGCATTGCTCAGAAAATAATTCATAAAGTTAATCATAGAGATTTGTTCAAGGGCTTTTACAAACGAGTGTTCCAGGATGAGCACCTAGGCTGTAGCTTGAGGCCATGGGAGGGATTGATATCTAAAGCCTATTTGTGAGGAGAATGTTGATGGCAAAGGAGTTTACTGAATTTAGGGCTTAGAAATTATTAAAACAGTTAGAAGTTAAAGATTTAAGCAATGTTGTAAAGTTATCATATTTTACTATAGCTTATAGAAGTTAGGAATTTTTAGAGACACTATAGCTAGAAGCCTTTTTAAGAGATAGTGAGCTCAGGATGTTAGGCGCAAACAGGATTTAGGAAGATAAGTAGTAAACTGAGGAATGTGGCATGAGTTACAATGTAATCACAAGTTAACTATAGGACACATTAGAAGAGGTAGATACTAGATGATAAGGCTGATTCCGAGAGAATCACTGAAGCAGGAACTCTGTTTGAAGAGCAACAGGGATTTATGGAGATAATAAATCTGGGAGAGGGGGATCTGAAAATGTCAAACCTCTGACCTAATGTTTTTGTAAAAGTATAAAAGAGAATGTTAAACTTGGAATAAACAGGCAGTCCATAGAAAAATGAGAGGCTGTCTCATCGCCGACACCATTCACCTTTTCAGGTTGAATCCCTGGCTGCTGGAGTTGGACTCCAGCACTCAGGTATCCAAACACATTTTCCCCTTGTCTTTACCACTTTGCTTCTCTGAATCAACTGCTGAATCTCGAAAATAGAGGTGGATTGTCTTTGGCCACACCCTAACTGATGCACGATTACAACATACAACATTGTTGAAGACAAAGCCCCTTCCTTGGACTTCCTTGGTGGTCCAGAGGATAAGAATTCACCTGGCAATGCAGGAGACAGCTTCAATCCCTGGACTGGAAAGACTTCACATGCTATGGAACGACTCAGCCTGTGTGCCACAACTACTGAGCCGGGAAGCTGCCGCTACTGAAGCCCGCATGCCTAGAGCCCAGCTCTCCACGTGAGCGGCCACCGCAGTGAGAGGCCCACATACCACAAATGGAGACCAGTCCCCGCTCTGCAACTAGAGAAAGCCCATGCACAGCAACAAAGGCCCAGCACAACCAAACATAAAATAAAACATGAATAAAATTTAAAAAGCCCCTTCCTCATTCCAAGAACTGATGAAGCACATTTAAACAAATGAAAGGTAAACAGCCAACCTCTTCCCTCCTTAAGATCTGTTCTATTCACTCCTTCCTTCCATTCCCACAGCTCTAGCCCTACTTCACAGACTCGTGTCTTCAAACCCGGTCACTTTCTTCTACTTCCTAACATGTCTTTGCTTTCAGTCTTTGCCCCAGGCCTACAGAAAGAGAAGCTGTCCGCGAGTGCCATTCTGATTATGTAGCTCTGTGCCGACACCTGCTGAAGTGACCTCAGCATACATTTCAAACTTCTTAGTACTCTGCGGAAAGCCTTTTATGAGCTGGGTTCAACCTCTGTGCCAGCATTTCAATCATCAGCCTCTCTTTACCAGCCAGGGCTTCCCTGGTGACTGAAATGGTAAAGGATTTGCCTGCCATGCAGGACACCTGGGTTTGATCCCTGGGTTTGGAAGATTCCCTGGAGAAGGGAATGGCAACCCACTCTAGTATTCTTGCCTGGAAAATCCCATGGACAGAGGAGCCTGGTGGGCTACAGTCCATGGGGTCGCAAAGAGTTGGACTTGACTGAATGACTAACACGTTTTTTTCACTTCATTAGCCAAGCAGGTATCAATTAATTATTCTGTTACTTTTGCTAGAATGTTATTCCGACTATTTTCCCTGTAAAGAATCTTAATATGTTTTGAGACTGTGTTCAAATGCCATTTCCCCATTAAATCTTCCCAGAGTCTTCTGGCACCGAAAGTAATTTCTCTGCTTTTTATGTTACCTTAACATTTGGTTATATCTTTCTCCTATAGTTCTTATTAAATTATCCTACTTAAAATTGTTAGTATATCGGAATCAGTTCTAATACAGAGAGTCCCCAGTTGACACATAGAGAAAAACAGAGATTGGGATTTAAATTTTCCCAGTGATATTCAAATTATAAGCAAAATTTTATACTAGTAGGTTATATTAAGTTGGCCAAAAATTTCGTTCTAGTTTTCAGTAAGATATTATAGAAAAACCCAAACGAACTTCTTGGGCAACCAATATTTATGCTAAGTGAACATCTGAGAGTGAAATTTGGAGATGAAAGTGCAATCATTTCTATAAATTGAGAACTTAGTTGTACAGTTCATGCCATCCTATGAGATAAAATGGAAGGAGTACAGTAGTAATAAGAGGATATTGAAAGTAATTAATTCATAATAACAATGAAATGGTAATGAAAATAATTTTTATGTTCAAGTCTCACTAGTGAAATTATAGAACTTCCTGTACCTTAATCCTCTCTTTTGCTTAGAAGGGTCCTGGGGTGACTCATGCATCATGTTCCTTGACAGCGTTATGTGTTTCCATTCAGAGACTGCGGTTCCTGTGTTTCACGCTTACTGCGTGGTGCACAATGGCTCAAATCTTTCTCTCTTTTGTTTCCCCTCATCCTTGTCACCATCCACAAAATTAGTTGTTCCCCCTCGAGGTGTTTCATAAAGTCATTCCACTGTCAACCTGCTCACTTCCCTCCCAGTAATGTGCCATGTGCACTGAGGAACTGGGATCCTCTCTCACAGCATAAAACTGCAAAACGAGATGCTCACACCCCTTTCTCAAATTCCCTTAGGATGCTGCATTGGAAAATAGTGTGAGTGGCTGTCCTTGCAAACATACCACCTAGATGAAGCCAGGACCCTTGGCTCATTACTGAATGGAGAGGAATATCCCTTCCCCTGCTATCCTTTGTCTCCTGTTGCCCCGCTCTTTGGAGAGGTCCATTCGTTGCCCATCACTTCTCACTCCTGGACTCCAGGCCTGCTCCTTCACTCTCAAACTGTGGCTTGACTCTCAGCATGGACACAGAGAACAGTCCTTTGGGGATCCATACCCCCACAGGTATACAACTGTCTCAAGTTAAGTGTAGCTGATGAATGCCTCGGAACTGACAGATTTCTTGCATTAAAATATCCGGCTTATGATAGAAACAAAAGCAAAAAGAACCAAATGGAACCTAATTAAAATGATAAGCTTTTGCCTAGCAAAGGAAACTGTAAACAATATGAAAAAAACAACCTACAGAATGGAAGAAAACATTTGCAAATGATATGACCAACAAGGTCTTAATTTCCAAGTTACACAAACAGTTCATACAACTCAGCAACAAAACAGCAAACAATCCAATTGAAGAAATGAGCAGAACACCTAAATAGACGTGTCTCTAAAGGAGAGATATACGTGGCCAATAGGCACATGATAAGATGCTCAGCGTCTCTAATTACTAAGGAAATGCAAATCAAAATTACTATGAGGTACATCTCACACCAGTCAGAACAGCCATCATTAACGTCTCTACAAATAACAAATGCTGGAGAGGATGTGGAGAAAAGCAAACCTTCCTACATTGTTGGTTAGAATGCAAGCTGGTGCAGCCACTATGGAAAAGAGCATGGAGGTTCCTCAGAAAACTAAAAATAGAGCTACCATATAATAAAGCAATTCCACTCCTGGGCATGTATCCAGAAAAAAACACTAATTGAAAAAGATACATGCACTCCCTGTGTTCATAGAAGCGCTGTTCACAACAGGCGAGACATGGAAACAACCTGAACGTCCATCCACAGATGAACAGATAAAGAAGACGTGTCACATACATACAATGGAATATCACTCAGCCATAAAAAGAAGGAAATAATGCCATCTGCAGCAACATGGATACAACTAGAGATTATTATACTAAGTGAAGGAAGCCAGGAAGAGAAAGATAAATACCACATGATATCACTTTTATGTGGAATCTAAATAGGACACAAATGAACCTATCGATAAAACAGAAACAGACTCAAAACCTAGAGAAAAGACTTGTGGTTGCCAAGGAGGAGAGGCAAAGGGGAGGGATGGAGTGAGTTCAAGGCTGGAGTTCACAGATGTAAACAGTTACATGTGAAATGGATAAACAAGGTCCTACTGTATAGCCCAGAGAACTATATTCAAGATCCTTCGATAAATCATAATGAAACTGAATCACTTTGCTGTACAGCAGAAATTAACACAACATTGTAAATCAACTGTAATTAAAAAAAAAAAACAAGGTTATCTTTTACTTTTATTCAAGTTTTTGTGAAACAAACACACTCACATGAATAAATTATTGATGCCATTGCCTTTTATAATGAAAGTAGCTTCCCTGGTGGCTCAGCTGGTAAAGAATCCGCCTGCAGGGCAGGAGACCTGGGTTCTATTGCTGGGTTGGGAAGATCCCTTGGAGGAGGGCATGGCAACCCACTCCAGTATAGTTGCCTGGAGAATCCCCATGGACAGAGGAGCCTGGCGGGCTGCCGTCCATGGGGTCGCAGAGTCAGACACAACTGAATGACTAAGCAAAGCACAGCAGTAAATAAACTTAAAAACTATTAGACTTTTTTTTTTCAAAGCACATGATGCACTCTAGCAAATTCCTAAACAACTGGTTCCACTGACCCCCTGCCGCCCTCTAGTGAGTGTCTGGTATAGTCCCCTTGGGTTCCAATCAGGAAGAAAGTAGGAGAACTGGGAGAAAGAGGGAGGTAGTCTGACCCAAAAATGCTCTAACTGATTCATTCCAGGCTCAGAAAGACCATCTGATCTCAGAGAAGAGGTTGATGCCAGGAACTTTCAGACAACTGTGCTGCTCTGGTCAGAAGACAAACAAGAAAGCACACAAAAATAACTTTGGAACATAGTTAAGATTACTCAGGGGCCCAGTAATACCCTGAAATGAATTTATTCCTGCATCATTGCTATGGAATTAGAGCCAGTGCAGCCACTGGGGGATCCCTCATATTCTAGTCCTAATTCAAACCCCACAGTCATCAGGGGGCTTAGGAATTATACTACCATTTAGTAAACAGGTTTTGAATCCTGGAGGTCAATAAAATACAGCCAACTGAGGAAAAGGAAATACCTTCTATAGCAAGCCCCTGTCCTGGTGGCTCAGACGGTAAAGAATCAGCCTGCACTGCAGGGGACCTGGGTTCAGTCTCTGGGTTGGGAAGATCTCCTGGAGGAGGGAATGGAGACCCACTCCAGTACTGCTGCCTGGAGAATGTCCACGGACAGAAGAGCCTGGCGGACTACAGTACATGGGGTCACAAAGAGATGGACACGACTGAGCAACTAAGCACACACGTAGCAAGCCCCAAGTGAACAACAGCTGGCAAAGGGGCTGGCACTGTCTTGTGTGATTTATGAGACTTTTTCTCTATAACAGTATGAAGACTTCCTTTACGCCAAGTTATTGTAAGTCATTGAAAAGTTTCCAGTCGTTGAAAAAAGAAAAGTAAGACGACAGCCTATCCGGTACCTCAAAATATTTGTTCAAGACCCTTCCCTCTGATTCTTATCATTTTTGGAAATGAGGAACTAGGCTCAGTAAGTTCTTTCCCAATAAAAATAAGGGAATATTCATTAACAATACCATAAAATTATATTATAATGGAAAAGTCTTGAGATTGGAATTTCAACCTTTGAAATCAGATATAAAATGTGAAGGTTCTAATTTTTAGAAGGTGAGTTCGGTATGGGTCATAATGTTCATTCCCTAAAAATGCCTAATTTTATTAAATGTATAGAATAACTTAAATACTTGCTTGTGTGCTCAGTCATTTCTGACTTTGAATATCCCGCCAGGCCCCTCTGTCCATGGGATTTTTCAGTCAAGAATACTGGAGTGGGTTGCCATTCCTCCTCCTGGAGCTATTCTCGACCCAGGGATTGAACCCATGTCTCCTGCATCTCCTGCACTGGCAGGCAAATTCTTTACCCCTGAGCCACCTAGGAAGCCTAGAATAGCTGAAGTCCTTGCAATCATTTTGTAGGTGTACAGACTTGTAGTTTAATAAGTACATGTATTAATTATTAAAAACCAATTTGATGGGTATGGATATATTGTATAGTCGGTTGGCTGTTGCAGTCTCCAGCATTACTGATGTCTTTGCATTTTATCTTTTGCTAGAAGGGGCCGTGAACAATGCTCAACTCAATGTAACCAGTCATAATTGATAGAAAATAATAGAAGCTTCTCAGGGCAATGTTTTTCCCCACAGGTCAGTAGCTGAAGCAGTGCTGATCCATGAAAGAATATGTTTACTTTCCAATATAATTAAATAAGAAAACATACTATTCACTCAGTGAAGAATTCAGGGGTATGAAACCAACGTGTTGGTATTATTATTTTTTCATGTGTTGTAACACTCAGTACCATACAAACTTTGACGTGTCTGCATTCTGATCTCTGACATCAGATACACATAGAAATACAACACCCTGAAGTTGGACTTCTCCTCAAGAAACTTCCACCCACTGAGTTTAAAGGCTCGTAGCACGTAAGCAAGGTAACTCACATGAAGGGAGAATTGTCCCCGTAAGTAGATTAAGATGATAAGCAAAAAAAAAAAAGAAAAAAGTTACATGTTATCATTCTGGAAAAAATGCAAAATAAACAACCTCATGGAAAATCACAATGGGAGAATCACCTCCCTTCATTCATTTGTTCAGGACTTAATGTAGAGCTCATGACCCCAAGATACAGTCTGTTCACAAAAAGCTTACAGAACTTAAACTAGAGGCAATCCAAACCAAAGAAAGACATCTGAAGAGCACAGTATAGTTAAAAATCTCCTTCACGCATCTTCTAATCTGATTCTTGTAACAACCATATGACGTATATAGGACAGCAATAATCACCCCAGCTTTACAGACTCGTGAACAGAGGAACCAAAAATGTAAGTGGTTCGTTCAGTGTTGCACGATTCACAAAGTCTCAATCAGGACTAAATACACTTCTAAGCTTAGTGCCCTTTTCCCTATATTCTGATTGATTTCATTACTTGGCAAACATTAAAGTTTCTTACCAATTGCTCATCCTTATTTTTAAAAATTTTCAAGAGGCAAGCCTACACATCACTTGCTCACAAGAACTTAAAGTTCAATGCGTACTCTATTTGAACCTGAGTCTCTTATTTAGTGCCATCTGGGAAGCCCCTCCCTAACTATGCCGTATTAAATTCTCCATAAATTCACAAACTTTTAAGTGGTAACCTACCATATATCTCCTTGGAGGATAATTCCAATCTGATCTTTTCCAGGGAATAAGATGAGAACCTAAATATCACTGAAGTTACTCTAATAAGGATAATACATGAGAAAAATCTGCTGTTTATTGTCAATGGAAGTTATAATCTGAAAGTTAAAACAAAGTGAAAGTTAATGCTTAGTAAGAAAGATAATGATAAATAAGCATATTTCCAGGAAATCTGTTGCTTGTTCAGAAAAATAATTGTTGATCTGAAAATGAGTCAGAGAAGGAAGGAAACATACCTCTTTTAAAAACCAATTTAACAGAGAAGTATTTGAGGAAGCCATCAGCTGGTGCATGAAGGCTCATGTGGGGGTCCACAAACTGCTCTATTGAAATGTCAGCTATAAACACTATTCTGAAGCATGTGCAGATTCAAAGGCTGGAGTGATACTCTGGCATCAAGGGAAAGGTTTATTAGCCACTGCTGCATGTGCTCATGAGACTTTGAAATAAAAGTCTCACAAAATGACTACCTTACTATCCGAGAACTCTAAATACTGGAGGCTCTTACCCTTTCTAGGGTTAAGCCCTATGGAAATTGGTGATTTTCCAATGATACCAAGTCCACTATGCCAAGAAGACAGAATAAGGAAAACAGAAGATAGAAAAGCAACCTTGCAATTATCAGAACATTATCCCACCACTGGAACATCTCCATGTAACTCAAATCGGTGGTCTTCATTCTGTAAGGGGCTTTGTGATCAGTTTAGCCATCGTTTCAAAAAGACACATTCTTTCTCTTCTTCTACACCAGTGACAAGGAGGTGTCAGAAGAAACCTTATCTGCTCATCCTCTTACACCCATTGAAAACTTTTCCCAAATTAAACATTAACTGGGCAACTAAAAAAAAAGTTGAGTCCTATTTATGAAAAGACTATTTTAATCAATGCTGCCAAAATGTACACTGCTTTATTCCTGGCAAGACAGAACCTCTACGGTGCTGAAATTCTGACAGTGATTAGAGGCAGTATCTCTAGTCACAGATAAGTATAGAGAATCATAAATCAGGGTGAACATTTATTGAATATTTAAATATCAAGGCTTCCTTGTGGCATGCAAGGTGTCAGGGACTTTGCATATATTTTTTCAAGTAATACATATGAAACACAACCCAGCTATTTTAATGGGAGTTTTTAACCCATTTACCCATTTTACAGAAAACTGATGCTCAGAAACAGAGCAGTTTGCTCACAGAATGAAGATACTGAGTGCCAGTGTCAGATTTGAAACTCAGGCTGTCCCTTTCCAACTCCCATGCAAGTCCCTCCACAACGCCAAACTGTAAGCACGGGGTCTCTCTTTGCTCATCTGTAATGGAGCAACAGGCCTTGATATTTAATGCCAAGTGATCAACTCTGAATGAGAGCCCAGCCAGAGTCTGGAGCTGTATCTGGGTTTCTTGAGTTAACAAAGAGAATAAACACAAAGGTGGTTCAGCAGACACAATGACTCTGAGGCAGAAATCTGTACTTCCCAGAGTTGAAGCTGAGAGTGCAGTGATTTACACTGAGAGAAGCCTGTGAAACGGGGCAGTGATGCTTCCTGGTGGGCACGGAGCATTTTGCAAGGGGTAGAAAGCAATGCTGGGAAAGCTGTGTTTATCTACTGATCTCCCCAGTAACTGCACTCGGTGGTCTGGAGAGGCGCTCTCTTCTACATGGCCTTGTAGTCTGGAGATTCAAAGTGAAGGAGAGAGAAAGGGAAGGAGAGATGGGGGAAGGAAAGGAGGAAGAAAGATGTGGTTTATGAGTAAATAAATCTTTGCTTAAGAATTTAGAGTCAAATATTGTGTTGAGCAGTGCTTCAGTAAGAATTATGTCATTTATTTTTAAGGCATGTATATCGGTATGTATTACTGGAATCTAAAGGTTAACAGTTTACCAAATTTCATTCTAGAGCCAGCCTCGTCCATAATTTCTCTTTTCAGCTACCTAATTCTCTATATAGCTACCTAATTCCCTCAATAAATGACTCTGTCTCTGGCACTAGAAGGAACAGGAAGGCAGTCACCTGGGAACATTCCTGAATGGAAATGTGGGTCTAGTTAACAGGAAACTATGATTTTGTAATGATAACAATCCATATAGTTTTCTCACTTGATCTAACAGAGCATAGCATCCAAGACAATTCCTCTCTGTTTTGACAGCTGCTAGAAATTAAAAATAAACAAAGTTGGGCCAAAAGCCTTGAGAGGAAATTTACCATTAGGTCAATCCAGATAAAATTGCCAATATTTGACCATTTTTTACTTACAGACTCCAGAATTTATTTGGTTAACCTAATATATAAATTTAATATACACACAGCATTTGAGACAGCTAGTATGCCAAGATATATATGTGTGTTTGTGTGTGTATATATATATATATTTTTTGGAGTACAGTTGATTTGCAATACGGTGCTAGTTTCAGGGTACAGCAGTGATTCAGGTATATGTGTGTGTGTAAATATATATGTATATACAAATGTTTTTCAGATTATTTTTTCTTATAGATTATTATAAGATTGAATATATTTCCCTGTGCTGTGCAGTAAATTCTTCCTGCTTTTCTATATTATGTATGGTAGTTTGTATCTGTTAATTCCATACTCCATCCCCTTTGGTAACCATAAGTTTGTTTCTTTATGTCTGTGAGTCTGTTTCTGCTTTGTAAACAAGTTCACTTGCATTATACTTTAGATTTCACATATAAGTGATGTCATATAACATTTGCCAAGACATACATGAAAAGATGCTCAACATTGCTAATCCTCAGAAAAATGCAAATCAAAAGTACAGTGAGGTATTACTTCACACCAGTCAGGATGGCCGTCATCAAAATGTCTACAAATAATCAATACTGGAGAGGGTATGGGAAAAAAGGGCCTTTCCCACACTTTTGGTGGAAATGTATATTGATGAAGCCACTATGGAGAACAGTAAGGAAATTCCTTTGAAAACTAAAGAGAATTGCATGAAAGTGAAAGTCGCTCAGTTGTGTTGGACTCTTTGCGACCCCATGGACTATACAGTCCATGGAATTCTCCAGACCAGAATACTGCAGTGGGTAGCCTTTCCCTTCTCCAGGGGATCTTTGCAGCCCAGGGATCGAACCGGGGTCCCCAGCATTGCAGGTGGATTCTTTACCAGCTGAGCCACCAGGGAAGCCCATGAATACTGGAGTGGGCAGCTGTTCCCTTCTCCAGGGGATTCCTGACTCAGGAGTCGAACTGGGGTCTCTTGCTCTGCAGGTGCATTCTTTACCTGCTGAGCTATCAGGGGAGCCCAAAGAGAGCTGCCGTAGGATCCAGCAATCTCACTCTTGTGCATACATCTGGACAAGATGAAAACTCTAATTCTAAAAGATACATGGACTCCAGTGTTCACAGTGGCACTATACACAATAGCCAAAATCTAGAAACAAAAACCTAAATGTTCATTAATAAGAAAGTGTTAAGTGTCCATGGATAAAGAAGATGTGGTACAAATATACATATTACTCAATCATAAAAAAGAATGAAATAATGCCATTTGTAGCAACATGGATGGACCTGGAGCTTATCATGCTAAGTAAAGTAAGTCAGAGAAATACAAATATCATGACATCACTTAGATGTGGAATCTAAAGTATGATACAAACGAACTTAATGACAAAGCAGAAACAGACTCACAGACAGAGAGAACAAATTTATGGTTACCAAAGAGGAAAATGGGAGTGTGGGAGAGATAAATTAGAAATTTGGTATTAGCAGAGATTAATACAAACCACTATATAAAAAATAAACAACATGGTCCTATTGTATAACACAGGGAACTCTATTCAATAGCTTTTATTGACCTATAATGGAAAGTAATATGAAAAAAAATATATACATACATATATATATAACTGAATGGTTTTGCTGTATAACAGAAATTAATACAACATTAGAAGTCAACTATACTTCAATTTAAAAAAATGCCAAGATATATTTATGAGGTTACAGTTTTGTTTGCAACAGTAAATACTGTAGCAGCCTAAATATCTATTAAAATCTGGATAAAAATTTTATTTATTTTGCATCTGTACAATGCAATGCTATGCAGCTACTAATGTGTTCTGACAGAAAAAGATATCAAAAATAAATTCTAAGTTTAAAAAATATACAGAACAAGAATGAACACTATCTCCAATAAATTCACAAGAGAATGGCTAAATTATCTTATTTACAAATAAACACATACATCTATTATTTGCATACACATTCATGTATATAAATATAGGCAGGGAGACTGATGATTTGAAATGTGTAATTCATGAAAACATAAGTTCATGTAGTGCTTTAAGAATGATTATAAAAAGGCAAAGAAAACATATTTTGAAAACCACAACCAGAACTGTGTAGAAGGGAGGAGAGCTGTCTGGATTTCGGCCCTGCAGTAGAATGGGGAAGGGGGAAATCTCTGAGTGGAAGAAACAGGGAGGAGATAGGAAGGAGTCTTCCCTGGCGGCTCAGATGGTAAAGAATCTGTCTGCAATATGGGAGACCTGGGCTCGATCCCTTGGTTGGGAAGATCTCCTGGAGAAGGGCGTGGCAACCCACTCAGTATTCTTGCCTGGAGAAGTTCATAAACAGAGGAGGCTGGCGGGCTACAGTGCATGGGATCACAGAGTTGGACAGGGGTGAGCAACTAACTGAGGAAGGAGCCAAGTTAATTCCCTGTGCTCTCGATAGAGGGCGAGCAAGAGCCATTTAAGGATTAAGTGGATCTGCTGGGACAAGGTGGTGACAAGATCATGTTGACCCTCTCAGTCCCCGGAATTCCTCACCTTCCTGCTAGAATCCTCTGTCCTGGTTCTAGAACCACAGCTGCTAAAGTTTAGAAATCTCTGATCTCATTGTCCAGTTAAAGAGACTTCCCAGTCACTCCATATCCCAAGTCCTTGTTTTATTTTTCTTGAAAACCATAGCACTTGGGTTTCCCTGGTGGCGCTAGTGCTAAAGAACCCATCTTTCCATGCAGGAGAACGAAGAGACATGGAGTTTAGACAGTGTATAAGAACACTGAGATTTTAACTCATTCTGATTTTCCAATTATGCACCAGGAAATACCACCTTTCCACATCATTATTTGGGGAATAAAACATATTTCTTCCTTCAGACATTTTTATTTTCATGTCTTTTTGCAAAGCTTTTATATATTACAGCATTTAACTGTTAGTTTCTTGTAGCCTCTCATTTGCATCTATAATTAAAAAATATATCCACATCTCATTTAAACACCAAAATTTTTGTCACAAGCTAGTTTGAATTATATATTCTTTCTACTTATTTTTAATTATTGAGGACAACTGAGTTTAATCTACTAACTTTCCTCTGCTACAGAAAAAAAAAAACAAAAACATATGACTATAAGGCAGCATCATTATTTTTATTCTTAAACTGTTCCTGGATTTTATATCGCTCACTGTCTTTCTGGTATATCAGACTACTTTCTTAATTCTGGTATGATATATTATGTGTGTGAGAAAAGAGGGTGTGTATCGCCAACCTTATCAATGTGTGAAAATCTTTTAAGAAATGTGGATAGTGCACATTTTAATAAACAACACAGATCATGCAGCTGTTTTAGAGGATTTGACTTCTATACATGTTCATCATGCACAGAGGTAGGGGGATGGCCCAGGTTGCTTACTGTTAAGACTGACATCAGAGCTAAACACACATGAAGTCATCCATGTAAGTTAAGTTCAAGGTTCATTCTAGCCATGCACACACTTGAAGACAAGTGGCTGTCTTACAGAGGAACTGCAGAGGGCAGTATTGCTGTGTGTTTTGCACATAATGATTAAGAAACTATTACTACCGAGCCAAACCACCCAGGCACCAACAAAAATAGGTGTGCTAGGTTAAGAGTCTAATCAGCTTTTTTTTTTTTTTTTAACAGTACATAGCTTTTTACTTTTATTTGAAAACCACTGACAAAATTTTAAAACATTAAAAGTCTACTCTTGTACCCACACCAAAATTCTCTCAATTTATTTACAACACAATTTTTATTAACTGTTCTGTCCTAATGATTATATTTTTAAAACATTAAAAATTATATCATTTTGGGTTCTAAATATAAAAGAGAGATGATCACTTTTTGACTGTTTTAAAGTCATGTTATAGTTGGTTTTCTCCTTTTGCTTGTTTTATGCTTGGGGCTTCTTTTTGCACAGTTGGAGTTCAAATCATATCCTCCAAGGTTACCTCTCAAACAAGATTTTTTTTTTTTTCTTAGTACTCTTGCCGGGAAAATCCCACAGACAGAGGAGCCTGGTAGGCTACAGTCCATGGGGTCGCAAAGAGTTGGACACGACTGAGCGACTTTACTTACTTACTTGGACCTTTTATATTTTGGAAGTATTTTAATAGTTACATTTTAAAAATGTAACCAAAATCCAAACTGACATAAAAGCAAAAAATGAAAGAGCTTATGTTTAAAGAAAGCTTTGCTCATGTTGTTTCAGGCATTTACCTAAGAGTGAGGGAAAAAAAAGTTTTTTCTAATGCTGCTCATAATGACTTTACATGACAGAAAGAAACAGCTATTCTCAATATATATTGGTACTGACTGGCAATGGGATCCAAGCCATGGTTTGTGTGTATAGGTGTGTGTATGTGCGTGTGTGTGTGTGCACATGCACCCTCAGTCGTATCTGACTCTTTTCAACCCCATGGACTGTAGCCTGTTGGGTTCCTCTGTCCATGGAATTTTTCAGGCAAGAATACTGGAGCAGGTTGCCATTTCCCACTCCAGGGGATCTTTCTGACCCAGGGATGGAACCCATGTATTGTGTCTCCTGCATTGGCAGGCAGATTCTTTACCACTAGTGCCATCTGGGAAGCTGTGGTTTGGTCACACACAGATAAGGGCCAGCCATGCGAGCAAGTGGAGTGCCTCTCCTATCCAGGCACGTTGCTAAGGGATATACACAGAGATAAAAAATATAGCCCCTGCCCCAAGTAATTCACACTTTATTTTAAAGGTCAGGGTATGAAATAAAAGCTTAAAAACTTGAAATTATATTGAGGAAAAAATAACAAATATAAGAAATATCAGAAGAAAAAAATGTATCTGTCATGACTTAGTGGTTTAGTGGTTCTGGGACTGGTTATTGTGAGATTTACTGGAAGAGGAGCTGGAAAAACACATTGAATTTGAAAACATACAAATTCTAGCCTCCCATCTACTCCAACTGATGGGAATTCTCCCTTCAATGAACTCCTCCAGTACTTTCTTCTGCACAGAGAACTTCCTTACATGTAATACATAATTTTTTTTTTTTTTTTTTTTGGTACTCTGGCTTCCCAGGTGAAGGTAAAGAATCTGTCAGCCAATACAGGAGACATAAGAGACAAGGGTTCGATCCCCAGGTTGGGAAGATCCCCTGGAGGAGGAAATGGCAACCCACTCCAATATTCTTGCCTAGAGAATCTCATGGACAGAGAAGAATGGCAAGCTATGGTCCATAGGGTCACCAAGAGTCAGACACAGCTGAAGTGACTTAGCACACATGCACTCAATCAATCAGATTAAATATGTCTTGAGTTTATGTCATCAACTATTTTATCCATTTTTTAATGTCTTCCATACAAACAGGAAAAGGAGTACGTCAAGGCTGTATATTGTCACCCTGCTTATTTAACTTATATGCAGAGTACATCATGAGAAACGCTGGACTGGAAGGAGCACAAGCTGGAATCAAGATTGCCGGGAGAAATATCAATAACCTCAGATATGCAGATGACACCACCCTTGCGGCAGAAAGTGAAGAGGAACTCAAAAGCCTCTTGATGAAAGTGAAAGAGGAGAGTGAAAAAGTTGGCTTAAAGCTCAACATTCAGAAAACGAAGATCATGGCATCTGGTCCCATCACTTCATGGGAAACAGATGGGGAAGCAGTGCAAACAGTGGCAGACTTTATTTTTTGGGGGGCTCCAAAATCACTGTAGATGGTGACTGCAGCCATGAAATTAAAAGACGCTTACTCCTTGGAAGAAAAGTTATGACCAACCTAGATAGCATATTGAAAAGCAGAGACATTACTTTGCCAACAAAGGTCCGTCTAGTCAAGGCTATGGTTTTGCCAGTGGTCATGTATGGATGTGAGAGTTGGACTGTGAAGAAGGCTGAGCACCAAAGAATTGATGCTTTTGAACTGTGGTGTTGGAGAAGACTCTTGAAAGTCCCTTGGACTGCAAGGAGATCCAACTGGTCCATTCTGAAAGAGATCAGCCCTGGGTGTTCTTTGGAAGGAACGATGCTAAAGCTGAAACTCCAGTACTTTGGCCACCTCATGCGAAGAGTTGACTCATTGGAAAAGACTCTGATGCTGGGAGGGATTGGCGGCAGGAGGAAAAGGGGACGACAGAGGATGAGATGGCTGGATGGCATCACGGACTCGATGGACATGAGTCTGAGTGAACTCCGGGAGTTGGTGATGGACAGGGAGGCCTGGCGTGCTGCAATTCATGGGGCCGCAAAGAGTCGGACATGACTGAGGGACTAAACTGTACTGATACTGTGTAGTGTGCAAGTAGATACATGATAGATACTTGTTGAATTTATAAGATTTTCCTCTTTTCACCTTTTCCTGGCACCAATTCACATATATCTGACAATAACGACTTCTTTGAAGATAAAAGCATCTCGCTTTAACCTCACATCCATATTTAAACATTGTTTAGAATGAATAATGGAGAGTATTGAGACTAGATTAAGATCTAGGAGGTTTCTGAATATGGAGGGCATATTTCGACTTGTCTGGCTGTGGATGGAGCCTTGTATATGATCCTCTGCACCACCTGGCTAATTCCCTCTGACTATTCCCCCAGTACCTATTAAGAATTCTCTGAAATATGGGCTTATTGAAGGATATTTATGGGGACAGATATATTTTTAAATCACTCAAGAACCATTCAAATCAAAGCAGCACTACATAATGGAAAATATCCCTGAACTAATACGAAAGATGATTCAACACAAGCAGCCCTTGTGTTACAAGTTGCTCTGGAGTTCTGTCAGTCAGGAATGTCATAACTACCTGTGTACGCAGTCACTTCTAACTCTTGGTGACCTCACGGCGTGTAGCCAGCCAGCTTCCTCTGTTCTTAGGATTTTTCCAGGCAAGAATATTGGAGTGGGTTGCCATTTCCTCCTCCAGGGGATCTTCCTGATCCAGGGATTGAACCTGCATCTCTAACATCTCCTGCATTGACAGGCAGGCTCTTTACCAGTAGCGCCACCTGCGAAGCCCCAGAAATGCCAATGCTACAAGCAACCGCCTGGTGTGTCTCTAACTGCGTTGTGGGGATGGTAGGGTTTACTAGAAACCTTGGCAATCTCAGTCCCAAGTACTCTCTCTCCCTCTCACCCTATCTTTCTCTTCTTAACATGTGGAGTAGCCTTTAATAACCAGATGCCAAAGGTACATTCTCATTACATTCTTACTCAGAGGACTCACTTTTATGCTCATGTAGGAAATTTCAGCGACTCAGGCCTCATATCTTTCTCACACATACAGCGTAAGGATGCAACTGAGATTTAAAACAGAATTCTAAAAATTCATAGATTCAGGGGCCATGGGGTTTGAAATCAAGCAAATAATCATTCCAGGGAACAGAAACCAGGTCCCCTGCCTCTCCAGGGTGTAAGCTTAATGCCAAACACGTTTGAATTATTGTGTTACTAGTGAAGGGCTCTGGGGTCTTACACAATGAAAAGCATTTTTCAAATGGAAAGTGGCTTCCATTTTTTTTTCCTATGAATATTTGGAAAACACTGAATGCATGTACGGTAATCAAAACAAACACAGCAGAACCACTGGAAAAAAGATTTATTCACAGATAGATGGATTCCTTAAAAGAAATGCTTTAAAAAAAAAATCCTGAAAATGAAAATCACCGACTGAACAACAATTTAGTAACTCTTAGTGAAACCATCAGTAAATCATAGGATTTGAGATTTGGAAAGTCCCGAGAAGTTACATACTCAAGTAGTTTTCAGCTTCAGTGGATGCTGCTCTGTTATGAGCTACGTTTTGCAATTTAGGAGTAGCTAATGACGAAAATAATGACATTGGCAAATCTACTGATTTGCTTATTTATGATTAAAGTTATTTAACGTTACTTTCACTTGAGTTTGGGGGTGCTTCCTTGAGTGGGAAAGCAAGAGGCAGAATTACAGTGACTGCTCTCTCCTGCTAACTTGTAGTGAGTCTCAGCTGGCCTGGGGGCGGGGGGAGGTCTCAGAGGAAACAGGAAGAAAGACTGGGAACTGCCCCTCCAGGGAAGCACCAACGCTTCTATTCTCTGTGTCTTTGGTTTCTTTCACTCTTTCAAACACTTGACTGACTTCCCTTAGTCTTTTTCCCTATTTCTCCTCCAAGGTCACAGATGTTTTACAGGTTCCTAAATATCATAATGACAGTGATGTATTCTAGCTTCCATATAAGTTCTGATTTTTTTCCCCTCTTTTCCAGCCAAGTAACTGTATACAGTAATCTAACAACATGGTCTTCCTTTATTTTCAATTTCTTCCTGGAGAATCTGAATTTCAAAATCATTCACGACTGCTCAGAGATCCAGATTTTTGTGCTCCAAGGGTCCTGATAATCCATGGAAATTTCAAATATGCTGTGATTATCTAAGACTTCAGTACCTGGGTCTCATGTAAGCTATGAGGTTTACATCATTTTAACAAAATTAGGGACTCCATGTGAAATTTCAGACATACTTTACCATAAAATATCTATGTTCTGACAAGTTTAAACAGTATTCTAAAGGTCATAAAATGATTATTCATTGCTTATTAACTATGTGCAAGATGGCATTGGGATAAAACAAAGTTAGGGCAATGTTTTGGCCCCCTAAGAGAAGTATAAGCTAGCTAGTGATATTTTAAAAATAAAAAATGAAACTTGAAACCATTAACAGTGAAGAATATACAAACATCAGATACAGCACATGCTTTGGAGTTATACAAACCAAAAACTAAAATTTATCACAAACCTCAGTTTCTACATCTATAAACTAGACTCAATCAAAGAACCTACCTTCATGATATCATTGTGAAATTTACATCATATTTCTTTGCCTGGTATAGAGCAGGAATCAATGAATTATTTCAACTTGCATTTAATCAATGAATTATTTCAACTTGCATTTATATCTATATCTATCTATAGCTACACATAGATATCTGCATGTCTTCGCACACACTTATCATTCTCATCTTTCCTCCTTGTTTTGTTTAGTGGTTAAGTCGTATCCAACTCTTTGCGACCCCATGGACTGCAGCACACCAGGGTCCTCTGTCCATGAGATTTCCCAGACAAGCATACTGAAGTGGGTTGCCATTTCCTCTTTCAGGGGATCTTTCTGACCAGGGATCAAACCTGAGTCTTCCGTATTGGCAGGCAGATTCTTTACTGCTGAGCTACTGGGGAAGCCAACCTTTCCTCCCATTCTTTTAGCACTTTGGTAATTCTGTTATTTACTGATTCAGAAATGCAGGTTTCCTACTCCATTCAGTGAGCAAAATCAATTCTCGATCTCAGCTGAACAGATGTGCACAGTTAATCAGTATTCTTTTTTTCCACTTTCCTCCCTCCACTGTCTTGTGCCTTCCCTCATTTTCTCCATTTCTATGTTGCAGGATATGAGAGAGACACCATCACTATCTCAGGTCAATGACTGTCTATCTCTCTAGGAGAAAGCAGACTGTTGGGTCAGCTGCCAGCTTCTGCCTCCAAAGCCAAGCACAATCGCCCACTCTGTGCCCTGGTGACCAAATCCTGCCAACTGGTGGCAGATGGCGTCTTCCCCGTCTAAGAGTCACATGGCAATTGGCTTGTTCACTCCACCCAACTTTTCCATTCCCTTCCCCACTTTGGCAAACAGAACATAGACTTTGAAAACACTGTCCTGTTCTCCATAATCCTTTCAGTGGAAACAAGAGTTTTTAAAGAGCAAATCGTTTTAGCTGGTGGAGTGGTGTCTGCTGCCACATAAAACATGAAGGCAAAGCACCAAGGCCTGCAAAAGAAGTTACCTCCTGGGGACACTTCTTGCCTCTCCCACACTCATGGAACAGAGCTGAGAGTTCGTAAAACCATGCACCGAAATGTCACTGACAAATCTAGTTTCCCTCTCAATTTTCAGTCAGTTTTATTATCACTGCCCTTCTTCCAGTTCCAAGGGAGGAAAACAGCCCACACCCAGGTAAGGGGAGGCAGAACCTGGCCACAGTCCTTGCAACCATTCACCAGGCATTGGGCTTCCCTGTCTATCTCCAAACCATGCGCAGGTTCAATTGGATCAAACTGAATCTGAAACAATAAATAACAGACAGCAAGAAGCTTCACACATTTAATGACACCACTCTCAGACTACTGCATTCAGAGATATTTCTGAAAATGAAAACAAAACCCCTTTCTGTCTTAAAAAATTCTTTTCCTGTACTTGAGTCATTTAATAAGATATCACCATTGACATTTCCAAGTAGTCTTCATTTTTCTCCCTGATAACAAAGGCCATTCAGGTACCATCATCCCTCTTGATCCAGTGTTTTTTCTACAGTGCCTTTCCTCTCTTGCCTAGAGGGATGTACACATCCACCTGTCTGATGCTGAAGGGGGAAAAAAAACCTGTTAGCATTTAGTCTCCTAAGCTGTTTCTGAAAGAAGCACAAAATGGTTGCATGAAAGAGACCCTGGCTCTGCCACTTTACCTGCAGACCTTGGACAAGGGACTTTACCTTGAGCGTCCTCTTCTTTGTAAAATGATAATAAAAATAGCAGCTACTTTACAGTATGGTTAAATTAAAAAGGAATTCAAATGTAACGAACGGAATAAATGCTCATAGAAGCTAGTGTTTTACTCTTGTTTTTTTGTGCCCCAGGAATCTATGGTTTAGGAGAGTGTGGGGTTAGTGAGGAGCAGCTACAACTGGCATTAAATTTGAAAATATCCCTGAGCAGAGGACATGGTGGGTAAGGTGGGTGCTTGGCTGGTGATAAGCTAAGCCATCGCCTAAAATATGCAAAGAATGACATCTCCTTTCACTCACTGGATATGAAGGAACCAGGAGCAAGAAGAGGGAAGAAAGAGAATGATGAGAGAGTGTCCTTGTATTTGATTGATTGTTCAAGTCTGCCAAATATGACCTGAACACACAGAATACAATGATGAATAAAACATTAAAAATTAAATGTCATTAAATTCAGAATGCAAAGCCTTGTGACAGATATGAACAAGATGACTAGTAACAAATACTATTATCGGAGAAAATATTTGCAAATGATACAACCAATAAGGGATTAATACCGACATGTATTAGTAGCTCATACAACTCAACATGGAACTAAAACAAACCATACAACTCAATTAAAAAATGGGCAGAACTGAATAGACATTTTTCCAAAGAGGAAATGCAGAAGAATAGCAGGCACATGAAAAGATGTTCAGTATCTCTAATCCCTGGGGAAATGCAAATCAGAACCACAATTAGCTATCATCTCACACCTGTCAGAACAGCTATCATCAAAAAGAACACAAGTAACAAATGCTGATGTGGGTGTGGAGAAAAGGAGCACTCCCACTGTTGGTGGGATGTAAATGGTGTAGCCACTCTGGAAAACAGCATGGTGTTTCTAAAAACAGAATCACCACACGACCTAGTAATTCCACTCCTAGGTATATATTCCCTGGGCCCAGCGAAGGGACCAAGTTTCCAGAGCCTTGAAGACAAGGGGTAACACCCCAAAATACAGACTCATTTTCCACTCTACCTTCCGTGGCCAAGCAGCTGCCAAGAACAAAGGTCGTGTCTCCTGATACCTGGCAAACAAATGCAGTACTGCCTCATGAATCGATTGCTTCTCTGAGGTGCGCACCAGTGTCTTTGGGGAGAAGCTTCGAGAATAAGTTGAGGAGCGGCTGTCCTTCCATGAGACTGGAGAGATTCCCCCGAAAGAATCTGGATGTCATGAAGCAGGCAATGGTTCAGGCAGAGGAAGCAGCTGCCAAGATTACGAAGATGCTCGAGAAACAGGAGAAGAAACGCTTGAAGAAGGAAAAGAAAAGGCTGGCTGCAGTTGCCCTGGCTTCTTCAGAAAATAGTAGTGCCCCGGAGGGGACAGAGGAGACAAGTGAAAGATCCAAAATGAAGAAAAAGCAATGGCTCAGGAGGCTCTTCAGGAGAATGGAATGGAAGACCCATCTGTCTCTTTTTCCAAACCCAAGAAAAAGAAATCGTTTTTCTTTTTTTAATTTAAATTTATTTATTTTAATTGGAGGCTAATTACTTTACAATATTGTATTGGTTTTGCCATACATCAACATGAATCTGCCACAGGTATACACGTGTTCCCCATCCTGAACCTCCCTGCCTCCTCCCTCCCCATACCATCTCTCTGGGTCATCCCAGTGCACCAGCCCCAAGCATCCTGTATCCTGCATCAAACCTGGACTGGCAATTTGTTTCTTATATGATATTATACATGTTTCAATGCCATTCTCCCAAATCATCCCACCCTCGCCCTCTCCCACAGAGTCCAAAACACTGTTCTATACATCTGTGTCTCTTTTGCTGTCTCACATACAGGGTTATCATTACCATCTTTCTAAATTCCATATATATGTGTTAGTATACTGTATTGGGTTTTTTTTTTTTTTCTGGCTTACTTCACTCTGTATAATAGGCTCCAGTTTCATCCACCTCATTTCAAGGAAGAGCTAGTTAGTAGTGATCTTGAAGAGAGAGTTGGCACTGGAAGTCTTCCCAAGAGGAAAAAATCTTTCCCAAAGAGAAACCAGTTATTGACCCTGATGAGTCAGAAAACAAGAGGGTCCCCAAGAAAAAGCGGAAATTGTCTTCCAAGGAGGAGCCACTCAGTAGTGGACCTGAAGAGGCTGCTGTCAGCAAGAGCAGCGGCTCAAAGAAAAATAAAAAGCTCCAAAAGCGATTCCAGGAAAATTAGAAAGGACGTCTTCCTAGTGGGGCATAACTTACAGAGGTATTCCCCATCCCATCCCCTACAGCCCAATAAAAATAAAAACAAAAAACAAAAACATGAATTAGAAAACATACATGTGCCCCACTATTCATAGCAGCATTACTAACAAGTATCAAGGTACAGAAGCAAGCGAAGTGCCCACCAACAGATGACTGGATAAAAACGATATGGTATATGCACACACACACACACGCACAATGGAATACTACTTAGCCAAATTTTTTTTATGTATGGCAAAAAAACCAAAATTTTACCATTCACAGCAACATGGATGGACTTGGAGGTCATTATGCTAAGTGAAATAAGTCAGACACAGAAAGACAAATAGTGTATGATGTCACTTATGTGTGTGTGCTAAAGTCATTTCAGTTGTGTCTGACTCTTTGCGACCTTATGGACTGTAGTCTGCCAGGCTCCTCCGTCCATGGGATTCTCCAGGCAAGCATACTGGAGTGGGTTGCCATGCTCTACTCTAGGGGATCTTCCAGACCCAAGGACGGAACCTGAGTCTCCTGTGTCTCCTGTATTGGCAGGCAGGTTCTTTACCACTAGAGCCACCTTGGAAGTCCCACTGTCATTTAAATGTAGAATCTAAAAAATAGAACAAACTAGAGAATATAACAAAAAAGAAGCAGACTCCCAGATACAGAGAACAAACTGGTGGTTACAACAGAGAGAGGGAGGAGGGGCAGGATAGGGGTAATGAATTAAGAAGTAGAAACCATTAGGTACAAAATAGCCTACGAGGATGTACTGTATTTAATACAGCCTGGGGAACACAGTTGATATTTTCTAATAACTATAAATGGAGTATCATCTTATGACTCACTATATTATGACCTGGAACAGATAATATTGTACATCAACTACACTTCAATATAAAAAAAAAGAATATTAGGTTGGAGGTAGTTACCTTCACTAGGAATCTCCTTTGAGAAGACATTTAAATTGAGACTTGAATGATGAGAAATACCCAGAAACAAACAAGGCAAACAAAAACCTGGGGCAAGAGCATTACAATGAGGGAGTTCAACATGCTTAAAGTGAAGCGAAGTGAAAGTCACTCAGTTGTGTCCTACTCTTTGCAACCCCATGGACCATACATCCCATGGAATTCTCCAGACCAGAATACTGGAGTGAGTAGCAGTTCCTTTCTCCAGGGGATCATCCCAACCCAGGGACTGAACCCAGGTCTCCCACATTGCATGTGGATTCTTTACCAGCTGAGCCACCAGGGAAGCCCAGGAACACTGGAGTGGGTAGCCTATCCCTTCTCCAGAGGATCTTCTCAACCCAGGAATTGAACTGGGGTCTCTTGCATTGCAGGTGGATTCTTTACCAGCTGAGCTACCAGGGAAGCCCAACATGCATAAAGGCTTTATATTTGAAAAGCCTGAGATTTCTCATGAACTCTAAGGCAAGCTGGTACGGCTGGAGCATGGTGAGCAAGAGGTGGGAGCTGATCCTGCAGGGCCATGACCAGGAGTCTAGATGACATGCTAAGTGCCATGGGAAGCTGTTGAAGCCTTCACACAGCTGGGGACTTAGTTCAACTTATGTTAAAATGATCCTTCTGGAATCTGGGAGGAAAATAGAGTTCGGAAGTCTAGGAGAGAGATGATATGGCCAAACAGGAATGAGAAGGAGGTGATGAAGGAAAGAGGACAAAGTGGAGATAAATGTTGGAACTATAGTCAGCATCTCTGATGGTTGGGACGTCAAGGATGAGGAAGACATAAGATTTAAGGATCATGTCCTGAGTGATTTGAAAGTCCAGAGTTTTTCATTCAATGAAATGCATATTGGCAACCTGGGGATGGACACCAGAGGAGAAGTCCAGGCAGATTCCAATTATCCAGACCCAGGGCTGTGGGATGGCAGGAGGGAAGGAGGCACGTGAGAGGGGAGCCACGTGGGGAACCCAGGCAGTTCCTCTAGCCTGAAGATAGAAAAGGGCTGGTGGTCACATGAAGAGAAGCCGTCAACAGAGCAAGCCAGATGAGGCACAGTCGCTAAATGCTCCTTTTCTTTTCAAGGTTTTAATAACATCACAAGGCAATCTATGGTGATCCCACATAAGAACTCGAGCATCTTCCCTGGGGCTAAAGTAGATGGCAGGCAGCAGACAAGAGAATGATTAAAAATGAAAGAATGAGACTCTTTAAAAAACATGCCTGGTCTCGTGTTATCTGCAGCTGAATCAACCAGAGGGAGAAAATCTCATAACTTAATGAATCAAAAATAGTGCCAAGACAGTCCTACAGGGAAAATGCCCCTTTCAACACATGGTGTTAGAAAAACAAGGTATACATGTGCAAAAAAAAAAAAAAAGCTAGACTGTTTCCTTACACCATACACAAAACCTGAACTCAAAATGAATCATAGACTTAAATGTAAGAGTAAACTATAATAAAATCTTGAGGAATAAAACTTCATGACCGTGATTTAGGCAAAGTCATCTTTGATAGGATACAAAATGATAGGAATGTAAAAACAATGCAGTCACTTTGGGAAACAGTTTGGCAATCCCTCAAAATGTTAAACATGGAGTTACAATGTGACTTAGCAATTCCACTCCTAGGTATATACTCAAAAGAACTGAAAATATATGTCCACAAAAGACTTGTACATGGAGATTCAAAATAGCCAAAATGTAGAAGAAAAGCAAAATATTCATCAACAGATTAAATAATAAATACAAGTATGGTATGTCAATATAATGAAATATTATTAATCAGTGAAAAGGACTTCAAGCTACAACATGGATAAACCTTGAACATGTGTTAAGTGAAAGAAATAAGTTATGAAGATCACATATTGTATAGCTCCATTCGTATGAAACGTCCAGAATAGGCAAATCTGCATGGCTAGAAAGTAGATTAATGGTGGCCTGATGTTTGAAGCTTGGGTGAAGTAGAAATGAGGCAATGAGTATGAGGTTTCTTTCTTGGGGTAATGAACATGTTCTAAATTTGATTATGGTGATGACTGAACCTCTCCATGAATATAATAAAAACTATTAAACTGTATACTTTAAAGGGGTGAATTGTTTGGTACAAGAATTCTATCTGAATCAAATTGTTAAGATCATTCTTTCTGATAGAATAGTTACAAAACTACAAGTTAATTAACATGTTTGCCCAGATGGCTCAGAAGGTAAAGAATCCACCTGCACTGCAGAACACCCATGTTGACTTCATGGGTCGGGTAGATCCCCTGGAGAAAGGAATGGCAACCCACTCCAGTATTCTTGCCGGGAAAAATCGCACAGACAGAGGAGCCAGACAGGCTACAGTCCATGTGGTTGCAAAGAGTCAGACACGATTGAGTGACTAACACTCACTTCACTTTCCCATAGACAAGTTATCAAATAATATATTGCCTTTAAACAAGCCCTCAAATTTTGCCAGTTTACATTGATTTGCTTACTTGGACTGCAAGGAGATCAACCAGTCAATCCTAAAGGAAATCAGTCCTGAATATTCATTGGAAGGACTGATCCTGAAACTGAAACTCTAATACTTTGGCCATCTGATGTGAAGAACTGACTCCTTGGAAAAGACCCTGATGCTGGGAAAAAGATTGAAGGCAGGAGAACAAGGGGACTGCAAGGGATGAGATGGTTGGATGGCATCACTGACTCGATGGGCATGAGTTTGAGCAAGCTCCGGGAGCTGGTGATGGACAGGGAAGCCTGGCGTGCTGCAGTTCATGGGGTTACAAAGAGTAGGACATGACCGAGTGACTGAATTGAAGGTAAATATTCAAGAAACACTGCCCAACGCACTGAAATCTTACAGATGATAAACAGTTGGCATAACAAGGTGGTTCAACATCATGTCACACTGTTGGATAAACTGTTGGATAAATCTTCTCTCCTTCCATATGGCATTTTCATGACTTTTAGTCCATTTCTTAAATTAGATTTGCATGAAAGTATTTACAATCTTATTTTTAATACACTTATGCATACACCCTTAACAAACTACTGAGAAGATCAAAAAGTTTTCCTATCACTCCATATCCTGCCTCCCTTTTGACAATGGACAACACTCTGTCCACAAATGTATATAGGGCAGGATAGGGGGCGGAAGGCTTCCTAATTCTTCATCTGCCTTGGGACATAGATATAGTTACTTCGGTGTCTCTCCCTCAACAAGCATGCAGGATTGAGGCCCCCACCCTTACAGAAGATGTGTAACAGCTGAGAGCAATGGTTGGCGGTTTCGTCACTAAGTCCTGTCCAACTTTTTGCAACTCCATGGACTGTAGCCCAACAGGTTCCTCTGTCCATGGGATTTCCCAGTCAAGAATACTGGAGTGGGTTGCCATTTCCTTCTCCAAGGGATCTTTCTGACCCAGGGTTCAAGACAAACTCAAATCTTGCTGTTTAGAGGAAGCATCCTTTTAAAATCTAACCCAGACATTGAATGGTAAATTAGCCAGGGCGGGGGTGGGGGTGTGCAGGAGACATTGTTATCAAACATGGAAGCTGTTTCCTAATCACATGATGTATGAAAATAACATAAATTTTCATCAGTAAGATATATTGAGAGTTAACTACAGCTACCGTGTTCTAGAGATCTAATGAGACAACTCAGCATTTTTACTAGAGGAAAAATTTTAATTTCTCTGATCATTTTCTATTTCTCATCCTAGGTAAATCAACTTTGATCTGAACTCTGTACCACAAATTTAGTTCTGCGATCTTGGAAACCTTCTGAATGTAACATCACCACATGAGAAAACAATATTTAACTCATAATGATGGCAAAAATTAAATAAAATAATGTATAAAGAGAACCTAACACTATACTTAGCACTTAAAGTACATCAAACAGTAGCTATTATGATGATTACTAAACTGTCATCTCTGTACTACCTGAATCAAGCAGACTAGAAGTACTCTTGCTACTTAAATTTAAGAAATCAAGGAACTTTAATACCAATTTAATCAACAGATATGGAAGAGCAGAAAGACTACTTAACTGGGAATATGGGCATTTATACAAGGTTGTTGTTCACAATAACCTCTCAGAAAGCCATAATCCTCACCATGAAATGAACACAACAGTCTTTGAGGTTCCTTACAGCTTCTATAAAATAAGAGAAAGGGACTCATTGAATTTCATTTTCCTTAAAATATTCTTTACAATATTGTTTTTGTCTTAGTTTCAGACTCAAACTAATTTCTTTTAAAGACAATTCATGTTTAGAATAGAAGGATGGAAAACATAATAGAAAATCACACAAAAACTAGTGAATATAATCTTTTAACACATTTAAATCTATAATCTTGGGAATACATAAAAAAGCCACACTCACCTATCCCTTCATTAGAAGAAACACTTTAACTGTCTGGAGTTTACATGAGTGAACAAACTTGTAGAGCCCTAAAAAGCAAGGGATCTTATCTGAGCCAGACTCCAGATTTATCAAAAATGGGAAAAACATTCTAGTCTTCCTATTGCTGTTCTAACCACGTGTAAGTAAACAGTTACTTGTCCCTCACTAAAGAGGTTGGTCTTTACCATTTCTGTTATGGGAGATAGTTTCTATCTAATGTATGTGACCAATATTGAGAAATGCCAAGAAACTACTTCTTCATTGTTATTATTTTTTAATGGAAAAGTCTTAACTCTAATTTGGAACACATTTTTACTTCAAACAATCCTTTCAAAAGTAACATCTATGATGCATATTGTAAGAAGACATTTATTTTAAATCTTGAGATTCTAAAAGAAAACTATATTCCCCCATTTGATTATTATTATAATTTTTTTTGCAGTGGTGTTGGAGAAGACTCTTGAGAGTCCCTTGAACTGCAAGGAGATCCAACCAGTCCATCCTAAAGGAAATCAGTCCTGAGTGTTCATTGGAAGGACTGATGTTTAAGCTGAAACTCCAATATTTTGGCCACCTGATGTGAAGAGCTGACTCACTGGAAAAGACCCTGATGTTGGGAAAGATTGAAGGCAGGAGGAGAAGGGGATGACAGAGGATAAAATGGTTAGATGCATCACTGACTCATGGACATGAGTTTGAGTAAACTCCAGGAGTTGGTGATGGACAGGGAGGCGTGGTGTGCTGCAGTTCATGGGGTCCCAAAGAGTCGGACACAACTGAGCGACTGAACTGAACTGAAAGATAAGATCTGATGTTATTAGGTGAATCTTAGGTCTCATTTAGAAGTAATCTTTGATATTAACTTTGCCCAAAAAATCCTAAAGATTCAAGATTTGCTGGAAAGGTGGGACTCTGATTGTTGATTGCCTCAAAGATGGTGTTTTCTGGAGCTTGAGCCCAAGGTGGTGGTTTATTCACACAGGGCTCAAGTCTTATGTAAAGCAAGCCAAGCTGCTGCTCTGTGAGAGCCATCTTCTTTCCTTTTACTGTGGACTCTTTGCTCTGACCCTTTCAGTATAATTTATTTTACATTGGTGGTAGTTGTCAAGATGATATGCTTTTTCATATGTTTAAAAAGACAACCTAAAGGTGAATATGAATTTGCAAATGCTGTGAAAGTGAGAACATGTAAAAGCTTCAAATTTAAATATTTAAAAATGAGATCTCCAATTAGTTTGAAGAGCAAGGAGATGCTAATACTGCACTTTGAATCAGATGGTGTTTTCAGCCACTGTTAATATACTAAGTCATGATGCCATGATGCCTGGCCTTTCTGCATCATTCGGTCAGTTACCAATAAGCTGACCATATAATGTAACGCACTTCCCATGCACGGTCAGTCCCATCACTAGGAGTACCATCAGTAGTATCATTTAAGCCCTTGAGGCTTTGTGCTCCAGGAAACTAATGAAGTGCTATCTCCCAGGAAGTGAAGGAGACATTCACCTCAAAAGAAGCAGCAATTAAATCCACTGGGGTCCATGGATTAACAGCAAAGCGGGAACAGAATGGGTAGGTTTAACACTTGGTTGTTAGGTCATATTGGCCAAGGACAGGAGTCATTTGTGACAGATCTAGATTTTCAGCATTTTGAGAGGGAGTGGAACACAACTGCATTCCACTGTTTACACAGGCACACAGATCATCCCATTCTTTTTTCACTGACTTCTTTTGCACAATTTGAGTTTTACACATCATATCAACTAGAGGAGACATTGATAGAGGATGGTGTTATTAAGACTTCTCACTGGATTACAACACATTAGAAATAAGGAGGTGCCTCTAAAGAGAAGAGGGCTGAGGACAAGTCAGACATGCATATGATGGAAAGATTAATGGGACCAAATGATGCTCACTGGGTGACCACAATTTGCAGACACTGACATCCACAGTCTCATCTGGTAAGTCCATGGGGCAATGTCTATTTCACTGATGAGGAAATGGACGCACAGCAATTAGAGAACTTGTCTAAGACACAGAGTAGAAGTCTCATTTCACCCACCTATTAGTTCTGTGAACTCTGGACTGCTTCACAAATGGGTTTAATCAGTGTTTTCCAGAGGGTTCAGTGGAACTCCATCACTAAAGGGATGTTTTCTGGGATGACAAACCATGACTGCTTGAGAATAAGAACTTGCTACATAACATCTGGCTCATAGTTGATTCTTACTAATGTTTGTTGAACTAACCAAACCTTGAGTGTGAAATGAGTAACAGAATTAGTGTTATACTCAAGGCTCCTGATGATCAATTCCAGAACCTACCCATTTCTAGATTATACCGACTTCCTATATCTCCCTTCCCTCTTCTTTCTCACCCTTTCTTCTGAGTTCTTCTCTCCCTCTCTCCCTTCTTTTCTTCCACAAATATTTGTTGAATGGCCACGATGTGTTGGGTAGTTTGCTATGTGCTAGAGATAATGAGCCAAAATACAGAGATCTAGTTTCATGCAATTTACATTTTTGTGAGGACACTTACATTTTAATGAGCAAAAAACCCAAAGATATAGCTCTCATGAAACTGACATTTTTTGTGTTAATAAATCACTCATATTATTTATGTAAGAAAAATGGGTCATGGGTCTTCAGTCATGAGTTAAGAAAGACTGGGATAGAGAATCAAGCTCAGGGATAGCTGAAGAAGATAACTGATTAGGCACTATCTGAGAATTGAGTAGGAGTTAGCTCAGGAATCTTGGAATGATGGGAAGGCTAATTTTTTAAAAATAGAACAGCATAGAAACTCTCTGCGGCTAGAGTGAAGCATGACACATTTGAGAAAGTGGAAGAAAACCAATGTGGTTAGAGGCCAGAGGGCAAGAAAGAGACGAAATACACTGGATGGTCTGTGTGGAGGCCTAATTAATGCTTTTGAACTGTGGTGTTGGAGACGACTCTTGAGAGTCCCTTGGACTGCAAGGAGATCCAACCAGTCCATCCTAAAGGAGAGCAGTCTTGAATGTTCGTTGGAAGGACTGATATTGAAGCTGAAACTCCAATATTTTGGCCACCTGATTGGAAGAACTGACTCACTGGAAAAGACCCTAATGCTGGGAAAGATTGAAGGCAGGAGGGGAAGGGGACGGCAGAGGATGAGATGGTTGGATGACGTCACCGACTCAATGGACATGAGTTTGAGTAAACTCCAGGAATTGGTGATGGACAGGGAGGCCTGGAGTGCTGTAGTCCATGGGGTCGCAAAGAGTCAGACATGACTGAATGACTGAACTGAACTGAACTGATGGGCTGTGATATGGTTATTAAATAAGAGATAACTTGATTGGATTTGAATATCAAAATCATCACTCTGTATAAGGGACCTCTGTACTTTCTGCACAATTTTTGTTTTTAATAAATCTAAAACTTCTCTAAAGAATAAACTTTATTTTAAAATATCACCCTGGCTACACTGTATGGAATAAAACAGAATGACAGGAAGAGTGGAGTCTCCTAGCTCTCCTCTGAGTGAGCTAGGAGAAAATTAGAGATCTCTGAGACATAGATGAACAGACACAGAGCCCAAGGTTCCTCTTCCATGAAAAGGTTACGCAGACAAGGAAGAACAAGCAGTGGTGACTGAGAAGACAAGGGCAGTGAAGTAGGAAGAAAACCAGGAAAGTGTGGCCCTGAAGCCAAGTGAAGAATGTGTGTCAAGAGAGAGGTCGTGATTGATTATGTCAAGTGGTCTTATCAGCAATTTTTATTATGAGACCTGAAACGTAATTGTTGCATTTAAGAAAATTAGGGCCCTGTTAATGACAATAATAAGAAAAAGTCAAGTGAAGTCGGTTGGGGGACAAATGGATTGGGCCAAAGAGAGGAACTGGAGAGAGTGTAGTAAAGAATACAGAGCAGTTTTATTGCAAAAAGAAACGAAATATATGATGTAGTGGGAGGAGTGTGGCCAAGAGGTTTTTTTTTTTTTTTTTAATCAGAGGACTAATAACATGATTGTATGCTCATATTTTTAAAACTTTAGTATGCATATGATTAACTGGCTTTTTAAAATAAAAATGCCAGTTCCCAGGCTACCCCTGTGAGCCCATGGGACTAATTCAATTTAGAGGACAAAGTTACATAACAAGATGCAAACAGTACAATCAGTAGATTAAGAGAGGCTCCTGAAAAGGTGAGAGTGGGTGGAATTCAATGACAGATGCTAGATTGGATTTAGGGAGGAAAAGAGACCAGTGCTCTGCTGTAACAGAGGGGAAGAAGATCAAATGGCAGATGTAAGCAGTTTTGTATATTTAGTATCAGGAAATTGAGGTAATTTCCATAAAATTAAGTTGGCAATAAGGTTCTCCGTGGGAGGGAGAGGCTATACAAAGAAAAATATAAAATAAATCATCTCTTCAAATGAGATTTGATTTGCACCAGTTATAGCCATATGGGAATGAGCTGTCCCTCAATCAAAGAACCCATTATGACAGATCAGAGCCCCTGCATTCGAGCCAAAGAGCCCTGAAGCACAGATCTGGCATCATCTCCCCTGTGATTCCTGTAAGCCAGTGACACATCAGAAGTAGTGAGTCATGAGAAAGACAGTGCGATTGGTGCTGGAGAAGCGAACCCTACCTCGTGGCATGCCCCTGCACTAATCATTTTCCAGAAGCCTTAATTGCCTGCCTTGATACTGTTTGCTGCTCTACACCCTGAGTGACAAGTTAGTAACTCACTGCGGAAGGCTTGAGCAACCAGATGAGATCGATCGAGGGTTTCTTTGGCTTTCTCCCCTGACTAGACACATCACAGTAGTACGTAATGCATTCGTGTACCACTTTTGGAAAGGAGTTTGCTCCCAAATAAAATTGAACCTGGACTTTAAAAAAAAAGCCCAAAGACACTGACTACTAACAATGACACAGGGCTACATGCCTGGTCGATTTCCTTTAGGCAAAGTGATAAAAGCAAAGGACAACAACAAAAACAAGCCATGGAACAAAATTAAGAAGTTTAAATCCAAGGACAATTTGCAGGAAAGACTAGCTAGATATAAAATATCAGCTCTTTCTCTGGGCAGCCTCCATTTCTTTTTCACACGTAGTTTTGTTAATACTTTGGCTGATAAATCACTCAGGTTTTCCAACCTTTATGAAAGAGATGAATGGAATTCTGAATTGTGACCTGGTGTTCTGAATGGTGTACAAACAGCAAGGCTTGAATTTGTGCTTATTCCCTTGAAGAATATGGCTCAAATAGTAAATGTGAGAGTTTGCCCCATAAAAAGAGAGGCCTCTGGAAGAACAGTAATATCTCACCTTTTTTACTCTGTCATGATGTGAGTTGTGCTCTTCCAAAATACAGACGTTGGAGATCTAACCTCTAGCACCTCAGAATCTGACCCTATTTGGAAAGAGGGTTTTAAAGAGGTGTTTAAGTTAAAATTAGATCATTAGAGGAGGCTCTAATCCAGTATTGTGCTGTGCTTAGTTGCTTAGTCCTGTTAGACTCTTTGCGACCTCATGGGCTATAGCCCACGAGGCTCCTCTGTCCATGGAATTCTCCAAGCAAGAGTACTGGAGTGGACTGCCATGTACTCCAGGGGATCTTCCCAACCCAGGGATCGAACCTCAGTCTCCTGAATTGCAGGCAGATTCCTTATCATCTGAGCCACCAGGGAATCCCAATTCAATATTACTAGTGTCCTTACAGAAAGAAAAATTAGGACACAGACATACACGCAGGGAAGTGTGTGAAGACAGGGAAAAGGCAGCCATCTACAAGGCAAACAGAGAGGTCTCAGAAGAAATCAGTCTTACTGACACCTTGATCTTGGACTTTTAGCCTCCAGACTGTGAGAAAATAAATTTCTGCTGTTTAAGTCTCCCAGTCTGTGGTCCTTTGTAATGGCAGCCCTAAGCAGAATAATAAGCACTCTCTACTCCTCCGTATTTCTTGTCACAGATACACAAACATGTAGTTTAAAACTACTGCTGGGCTTCCCAGGTGGATCAGTGGTAAAGAATCTGCCTGCAGTGCAGGAGACACAGGAGATGCAGGTCTGATCCCTGGGTCAGGAAGATCCCCTGGTGGAGGATATGGCACCCCACTCCAGTATCCTTGCCTGGAGAATCCCATGGACAGAGGAGCCTGGTGGGCTATAGTCCATGGAGTCACAAAGAGTCATGCACGACTAAGCGACTTAGCAGGCACAAGCATGCATGCACGGCTGTCTGACAGGGAGGTCCGATACCTTCTCTTCCTACCCTGGCCTCCAGGGAGGCCTTCACAGCTTTCTTTGCTCACCTTGTCTTCTCCCCCTATGCATCTCTTCTCCTAGGTCCTAGGTTTCTTCTACTCTCATATATCTAAAGCAAAGAGCTTTGTAGTTACCAAAGTATTTAGCAAATCCCCTGGAATAAATAGCGGTTTTATAACTCCTAGTTGGCTTTACTTCAAGTTACTAGTTTTCTTATTTAGGGTGGAGGGATTTTAGCAGGTAGGACTACACATTTCTGCTGAATCAGGATCTCTCCAGACTTCCACCTGGGCCTTTCTAGGCCTCAGGTCATGGGGCTGTGAAGACGGACAGTTCTCAAGAAAGGAGGCATTTGAAAAACAGACAGGGCCAAGGGACCCACAAATCAATAGACAAAGATAACAATCTTTTTAAAGTCAGGATGCCACCCGGGCCCCAGGATGCAGATGGTCCTTGAGGTTTAACTTTTGGAAACATTCAAGACCAGTTCAGCTCAGTTTTATACTGAAAATCAGAATGAAAAAAAGAAGAAAAATGAAAAAGGCTACCATGGTTCCGTGAGAGTTGGCACAGGACGTGGAGACATGCCGGTTCCATCCTTGCTGCCAGCTTATTTCCCACCCTAATTATCAGCAGCTGCTGTGCAGCACGCTCATCCTGATATGCTGCATTTTCTGTGAGATACTTCTTTCTCAGTCCCACATCACTTCTAACCTACAGTTGTTCTCCTCACTGACAATTGCCTCATTCAGACACACTCCTCTGTGACACAGCTCAAGGAAGCCCTATCGCAGAAAAAGAGGACAAATCCTCTTTTCCTAGTAACAGCCGCTGATGTTCCTTTAGCCCTGAATTGTCTGTTTTCTGAGCTTGATTAGATTGCAAAGGCCTTTATGATTATTGGATAAAAAACGACAGGTGAACACAAACAGCCTGCAAGGACATAATCAAAAGTAGGTCACAGAGAACAACAAAGGGGAAGGGATCACATTTATCCCAGCAGATAACTTGTTCATCAACAGCTTCTATCATTGAAGTACTAAATGACACAATTGGTGTTGAGTAGTTATGAAGGACTGAAGGGAGAGGCAATGCAGATTGCTTTTAAAGAGCAGCGAGTCAGTGAAGTTAATGAACTTCTTCAAGCTCCAGTCTCCTAAGGCATAGAGACAAAGAAAGGTGATGAAATTAAATACCTCAGAGCTGCAAGGCTCTTTTCATTTTAGCTAACCCAATGAAATCCAATGAAATCATTCTCTGAACGATAAAACTGAGGTCTAGTCTATTCAATAATTCAGCGAACATACATTGAGCATATACTACAAGTGAAGTAAGTCATAAAGAAGAAAACAAATATTGTTTGTCTTTTTAATGCATATATATGAAATCTAGAAAAATGGTACAGATGAACCTATGTCTCAGGGCCGAAATAGAGACTCAGACATAGAGACTGGACATGTGGAGGAGAAGGGGAGGGTGGGGCAAATTGGGATGGTAGCATTGACATATATACACCACTATGTGTAAAATAGATAGCAAGTGGGAAGCTGGCGCGTAATCCAGGGAGCTCAGCTCAGTGCTCTGTGATGGCCTAGAGCGGTGGGATGGGGCTGGGGAGGTCCAAGAGGGGGCGGGTATATGTATACATACAGGTCATTCACTTTGTTATAAGGCAGAAACTAAAGCAACATTATAAAGTAATTATACTCCACTTAAAAAAATTAACAATAGTTATATTTTTTAAAAGTATCACATCTGATGGAGAAGGAAGAGACTACAGATAACACAAGAAACATGAGTCACATGGAGAGAAGGAAATGCAGATTATACTAACGCTGAAATCCCTAACCTCATTTCTTCATCTGTCGTCCTTATTTTTCCTAATTCTGGGATATCTGGCTCTGTGGGAGCTAGTATGTGTGTGTTCAGTTGCTCGGTCGTGTCCAACTTTTTGTGACCCGATGGACTGCAGCCTGCCAGGCTCCTTGGGATTTCCCAGGCAAGGAGAGTGGAAGGGGTTGCCATTTTCTTCTCCAGGGGATTTTCCTGACCCAGGGATCAAATCCGTGTATTTTTGTAGCTCCTGCATTGGCAGACAGGTTCTTTACCACTGAACCACCTGGGAGGCCCTAAAATAAATCTATTCATATTCTCATTAGTACAAGAAAGCTGCAGCATGTGGTGGTTTTGTGGGCTCAGATGAGTATGAAGCCCAGTTCTAGCATTTATTAGGAATGTGAATTTGTACCACTGTCGACCAGTGGAGGGGATGACATCTATCACAATTGTATTTATATTAAATGAACTGTTGTATTTAAAACCTGACATACATGAGTACAGGGACTGATTCATAATTCAGTAAACATGAGCTCTAAAAATTATGGAAGTGTTTCTCACACTGACGTTAAAGGGAAACTGGTGGGATAGTAGTAGAGATATGCTCATAAATGAGAGGTAGGGATAATGGCACCCCACTCCAGTATTCTTGCCTGGAAAATCCCATGGATGGAGGAGCCTGGTGGGCTGCAGTCCATGGGGTCGCTAAGAGTCAGACATGACTGAGTGACTTCACGTTCACTTTTCACTTTCATGCATTGGAGAAGGAAATGGCAACCCACTCCAGTGTTCTTGCCTGGAGAATCCCAGGGATGGGAGAGCCTGGTGGGCTGCCGTCTATGGGGTCGCACAGAGTCGGACACGATTGAAGTAACTTAGCAGCAGCAGGGATGAAAACAAACAGGGCCCTGTGGGGCTTCTAGGCACAGAGGTCTTTTTTGTCCTTCATTTCTTATAGGCAAGATTCTAGCCTCCACAGCCTTCCTTGAATTCCAAAAGGGTAAATTAAAACAATCAAACAAACCCTGGCTAATCAAGGGAGGGACAGCCAAGAAACCACCTAGGGCAAGATTAAACAAACCAGAGAGGCTCATCAAGATTAGGAGACCCATATTCAGAGACCTAAAATATGACCAAACACTTTGCAGCCCTATGGACTGCAGTATGCCAGGCTTCCCTGTCCTTTACTATCCCCTGGAGCTTGTTCAAATCCATGTCTGTTGAGTCAATGATGCCATCCAACCATTTCATCCTCTGCTGTCCTCCTGCCTTCAATCTTTCCCAGCATCAGGGTCCTTGACAATGAGTTGTCTCTTCACATCAGGTAACCAAAGTATTGGAGCTTCTGTTTCAGCATCAGTCATTCTAACAAATATGAAGGATTGATTTCTTCCAGGATTGACAAGGGCTTCCCTGATAACTCAGTTGGTAAAGAATCTGTGTACAGTTCAGGAAACATTGGTTCAATTCCTGGGTCGGGAAGACCCTCTGGAGAAGGGATAGGCTACCCATTCCAGTATTCTTGCCTAGAGAATCCCCAAGGACAAAGGAGCCTGGTGGGCTACAGGCCATGGGTCACAGAGTTGGACACAAGTGAGGACTAAGCACAGCACACACACTTAGAGCTTTAATATGCTAATGTACATTGGGAAGAGGAGAGTTTAGGAGAAACATCAAGTTTATTTCATCTTTCAAGGGATGCTTCTATCTCAGAATACTAATGAATATCATCCCAAATGTGTGTGGACTGAACAAAGTGTGGGGAATGTTTTTCATGCTGCTGCTGCTAAGTCACTTCAGCTGTGTCCAACTCTGTGTGACCTCATAGACGGCAGCCCGCCAGGCTCCCCCATCCCTGGGACTCTCCAGGCAAGAACATTGGAGTGGGTTGCCATTTCCTTCTCCAACGCATACAAGTGAAAAGTGAAAGGGAAGTCGCTCAGTCATGTCTGACTCTTAGCGACCCCATGGACTGCAGCCTACCAGGATCCTCCGTCCATGGGATTTTCCAGGCAAGAGTAGTGGAGTGGGGTGCCATTGCCTTCTCCCCAATCTCCTATTAATGGTATTCATTGCTTCAAAAGCACATCACAGATTTCAGCTCTGATCAGATCGTAGAGTTCTGAAGGACCTAAGACAGAATTTAAAGTGAGAATGTCAGTTTGGTCACTAAAACGTTTTGGATTCATCATGATTGGTGGGAGGAGAAAAAAGACATTATTCCAAGATGGAGCTTCTAACTATACATATTGGCAAAAAGCTCCCAGATCATAATGTTGAAGCAGTGGCTAATGCCATGGCCTGGGGAGGCAGGCTGTCTCAGAGTTCTAATTTTGGCTCTGGTGGCACCAGTGGGGATTAGTGATTTATAACAGTATCTTCCTGCTCCTTTTCATAGATTTGCTGTTTTTAATCTAGCACAAGAGTTGGCTAGTTATGGCCCATGGGCCAAATCTGGCTCACTGTCTACATTTTTAACTGATTAGAGAGCAAAAATCCAAAGAAGATAACATTTGATATTTGAAAATTATATAAAATCCAAATTTCGGTATTCATTCTGCTGTGCAAAGACTTTCTCTAGTTTTGGTGATCTAGTTGCCAGGCCAGGCCTTCTCATCAAGGGTTTTATGGAGCACATGCTTTAGGTAAGTGGGCTCAGTTGCCTCACATGGGGAAATCTTCCTGGACCAGGGACTGAACAGGTGTCCTTTGCATTGCAAGGCAAATGCTTAACCATTGGACCACCAGGGAAGCCCAATAAAGTTTTGTTGGAACACAGCCATACCATTTGTTTATGCTACAGTGACAGAGTTGAATGGTTGTAACAGAAACTTTATGGCCAGCAAAGCCTAAAATACTTGTTTTCTTGTTCTTTCTGGAAACGTTTTTTGACCCTTGAAGTAGGATATAAAATGAATGATAGAATTAAATGTGAGTAGGTCAACATGTCTACAAACACTGTCAGACAATCCTCCTCATATGGACACTTCTCATAAGTGGATCTTAAGATCGGTTTATAAAGTGCTCCAAATGTCTTTTGGTTGACAGGGGAGTAGCTGGAATATCAAGAAATTACAAACATTTAAAAATGCCCCTTGTGTTATTTTAATGACCTCTTTTAAATGTATATTTTAAAGCATTCTAAGTCGGAAGGGAATTTTAGAAGTAAACGTCTCAAATACTTTTTTTTTAATAGAAGAATAGACAGTAGTTAAAGCATGCTGATTTTCAATGCATTTATTTAAGTCATGTTCAGAACTACTTGTGTATATAGAAATATGTTTTCATACCATAAACAGTTCCTACTCACATTCTTAAAATGATTTGCACACATTAACCAAGCAAAGGGAAAAAAAAAATACAAGCTTCAGGGCTGCCTACAGACTTAGGCAGACAAAAAAAGAGATTGTCATATTTGCCTTTGGGTAACAAATTCAATTACATGGATTTCAACTTACAGTACTAACACAAAAGGGATAAAATAAAGGGAGTATTGTAAATTAAATGCCTTAGCAGCATATTTAACCAGTAATCAAGAAAATAACCAATTTCTATACTAAAATACTATTAAAACATCTCCACATTTTCATATAAAGTAGATGCCAAATACTGGTTTACATTTAGAATGATGGCAAATTAATTTATCCAATAGCATTATTTGATCACCCTAGAAGGAGCTGCAAAACAGATATGGATGAAAACCTTTCCTCACTGATGTCACATAATTATCTCAAAAACTTAAAAAAACAGCTACACTTTTTTCTTTCTCAGAGACACCCATGGATATCTCTCAGAATTATGTATTTCTCAAATGGCCATTGCACAGCTATACAGCAGAGCTGCACTGACGACCTAAATAGTTCAAGTTTTGGTGAATTAAAAATTTTATAGCCTCCAGAGCCATGAAATATTCTATCTAGAAAGTTTTTTTTTTTTTTTTTTTTTGGTAAATATATAAAATAGGTCTGTTAGAGCTATACCATCATAGAACCAGAGCGGGAAAAACTCACAAGTGAATCAGGGTGGTAAAAGTGAAAAACTGATACTACCACACCTTTGTACCCTACATAGTTACAAATAATAGGAAAATAAATGTCATGTTTATGGAATACGTGTCTAGATGAAATAGATGATGAATAGGAACATAGAGACAAATACCTAAACATAGAGACAGAGATAAAGATCAATAACATCTCAGGTCCCTAAATTCAAGGTACAGCTCTAAAGCTGGAATCCACATTGGGTTTCAGGGACTCTCTGAAGCCCCCTAAAGTGTTTGCAACTGTGGTAGGTAAACACGTTTTTGGTTTTTTTGTTTTGTTTTTTTAGCAAGAAGATTCATAATTCATCTATTGGACTCTCTAGGCATCTATATTTTCTAACTTTTCAGTTAGCCCCTGAAAATCCTTCTGGAAAAGAGTTAAAATGGAAATATTTTTCTTTAAAATTTACATAAGTAGTATGTAATTATCTAAGGATATTTAATAATTAATATATTCCTGGCTAAAGGTGAGATTAAATGATACCTTCTCCTTTGTTGAAGGATTAATTTCATTCCCAGGCAGATAAAAATCACTTCAAATTACCCTTCCAATTTTCTCTTTTTTTCTTTGTTCCCATAGTTGCCTCTTCATCTTTCACCCCCACTTTCTCCTGTGTTCACCTCTTCTTTTTTCTTTCCGTGGGAAGGACGAAGAGAGGAAACCTCCAAGTTTTAGTCATTATTGATTTGGAGCACTGGGCTGAGATTGGGCTTTGGAAATCTGCAATATTGGTAATTGCCCTGAAAACTTGTAATGAGTCTCTGCTTGGACAACACTGTGCAGGTCACTGGACTGATTCCCAATAAAGGAACAGTATTAGGGTCTGCTTATCAGCGGCTAGACTGTGAATGATACGTTGGCCAGGGTGTGGAGGGGTCTAGTGAAGAAGTGAGAACAATTTCAGCAGTCTGAGTTCTGTCATGAACGGTATTGAATCCCAGTGCACAACAATTTTCTGAAGGAAAAAAATTACAGGTTCAGATTTTTCCTTTGATACAGTTATTCATATACATGAAAGTGCACTGCAGATGTGTGGTTTCCTTCCCTCTTTTTCATGAGAGTAGAATTGTGGCCTTCTACCTTTAAGTCAACATCTTTACCCAAGATGCTCCTTGGAAGAAAAGCTATGACCAACCTAGACAGTGTATTAAAAAGCAGAGACATCACTTTCCCAACAAAGGTCCATATAGTTAAAGCTATGGTCTTTCCAGTATTATGTATGGCTATGAGAGCTGGATCATAACAAAGGCTGAGCACCGAAGAATGGATGCTTTCGAACTGTGGTGCTGGAGAAGGCTCTTGAGAGTTACTTGGACAGCAAGAAGATCAAGTCAGTCAATCCTAAAGGACATCAACCCTGAATATTCACTGGAATGTTTGATGCTGAAGCTGAAGCTCCAAAACTTCGGCTACCTGATGCAAAGAGTCAACTCATTGGAAAAGACATTGATGCTGGGAAAGACTGAGGGCAAGAGGAAAAGGCGGCGATAGAGGATGAGATGGTTGGATAGCATCACTGACTCAATGGACTTAAGTTTGAGCAAACTCATGGAGATAGTGAAGGACAGGGAAGCCTGGTGTGCTGCAGTTCATAGGGTCGCAAAGAGTCGGATATGACTTAGCGACTGAAAAACCACAACAAAAACACTTTTCTGATAGGCTTACAGATATAAATAGTTGCCTGTAAATGAAAAAACCTATTCTTACTTCAAGTGCCCAAATTCTCATCCTTAAGCTAAGAGATACAAGTCTATCCACTTCACTGACTACTAATAAAAAGAGTTCACAAGTTCATTATTTCAAAAACTAGGCTCCAGCCTCTAAATACTCTATCTCATATGTTAAGCCAGAATATATATGTATATACATAAAGTCAGTAATAAATTTTATATATATATACACACACACACACACACACACACACATACATACATTTACTAGCTAGTGTTAGTTATTTGACCTTGATCAAACTACTTCTCTGTTCCTGTTTCTTGATCTGGAAATGGATATAATAATAGAGTTGAGGATTAAACAATAATGTAGTGAGGGTTAATTGATACATTTAAAAAGTGTGCAATAAAAAAAGAAGGGCAAAACAAACCAAAATATAAAAGCCTGTAACATCGTCTTGGATACAGAAAGCTGGATACAAGTAAAGCTATATAGATACTGTAACGGATTGTGTGACGCTTTGTCTAGTTTCTAGAGGTTGTTATATTGGCTGGTGTGGCTCACAGAGACCCTCATAGAAACTTCTCTCCATTGTAATGCAGAACTGCTTCACCTGGGTTTATTTGTCTCATCTCCTCGCAGTGATTGACTTTATTAGCTGATGCCAGGAAACAAAGGCTTGGAAACTCAGGTTAAGGTTAGAGCAACTCTAAGAAGTGTCCAAGCTCCAGAGCTCCCCACAGCATCAGCTGAGACTTCAGGTGTCATGGTGCAGCAGGCCAGCTGCTGCTTCTGCCTGACCCTGCCTTCCTCACTTCCTTGGAGATGGAGTATCTCCAGAGAGAACCCTCAGTAAATGTCCCAACATAACTGTTCATCTGTGCGTTTATTTGGAATTCAATGTAAGATTACAGACGGACAAAAAGTTATCTTTCCATTATCCTGAAATTGCTAAAATCTAAATCTGAAAAGTGCTAAAATCTTACTTAAAACAAAAATCAGTGGAAGTTATGGCTGGCCACTTCCCTGTAGGAGAAAATGCATTTCAGAGAAGGAACCCAAATGCCATCTCTCTGCCCCTGACTGTTACCAGAGAAAGACTAGAAAAGAGGACATGCCACTTGGATATAACAGTGTTCAAGACCAACACGATTTTTTTTTTTTTTTTTTGAGGAGAAAGGAAAGAATTTCTCTCAACCATCAGAACAAGTCAGGGAAGCACAAGCGAGTAGGTCATTAGTTTTGAAGCTAGAACTGTCACCCAGCCCTTCCCCAAGTTGAAGACTTTCATGAGGCATGAAACCGCTGAACTGCTGGGCATGAAGCTCATGCTTCATGGGGAATGGGGTGAGATGGCAGTACTGAGGGAAACAGTTTTCATTACCCTTTCTTAGCAGATCAGGATACATGAGTTTCCGGGTCACTGAATAAGCTCAAAGAAAGCAGTTGGCCTTTAAGCCATTTTGTTGCTATGCCACCAGGACCATGCTCAAGGCAGAGGCTCCTACCACATGGTGTGCCTTTCCAGTTCTGGGGACATTACATGATCTACAAATGCATCAGACAATAGAGGCAGCTTTTGAAGCGGGATGCAACAGCGTTTAGGGTTTCCCAGGTGATGCTGGTGGTAAAGAACCCGCCTGCCAATGCAGGAGACCTAAGGGAAGCAGTTTCCATCCCTGAGTCAGGAAGATCCCCAGGAGAAGGAAATGGCAACCCACTGCAGTATTCTTGCCTGGAGAATCTCATGGACAGAGAAGCCTGGTGGGCTACAGCGCATAGGGTTGCAGAGTCAGAAATGACTGAAGCAACTTAGCATGCAAGTAATAGGCAGTCAGTGTTAAGAGGCGATACCACAGGGGTAGCTTCTCTGGAGGAAGATCTCTATCGTCTTCCATCTTTCTCTTGGTATCATTACCAGAGAGGAAGGCAGAAGAATAAGAAACAGGATCTGAGGAGCTTCCCTCTACTTCAGGCACTAGAGCCCCAAAGAGGTCTTTGCTGCATCAAGAGGTGCAAGGATCCCACAGAGGAGGAAGTAAGCCTTCCACACAGCCAAGGCAAGTAGTTACTGCCAACGATAAACCTATTTCATATGCTTGAGTTTCCTCTGTAAATCTGGTAAATACATACACTTCGTTTCCCCCATAAACCTGGTAAATATATACACTTCAGTAAGTACTTGGCGCCTTGTGTTACACTTCCAGGTGTTAGGGATACAGTAACGAGAAGAAAGCCGTGGTTCTTTAACTAGATAAAGTACCTACTTCCTCGTCTCTTTTTACCTGTCTCTGAATTACTACTCCTTTTTCTCCCTCTGGCAGAATATTCTTCTAAGCAAAGACATCATCATTCCATCAATTACTCTATTTATTTTGTTTGAACATCACAAGGGAAACATGCACAGAACACATTTGGAGAAGCAACGAAACCAACTGCGTTTTCTTTCTTCAAGTACTATACAGGACAGTCTGCCAACATTCCTTGCTCAACCACATTTCCCCAAAGCTTAGCACTTGGCTATAAAAGTTCTCTCCAGCCTACAATTTGGCATGTCTGACAGCAAAGTCTTCAAATTTGCCAATTTGGCTAACGTCTCCTTTTTGAGTAGCAAGCAGATAAATAGGAAGCAATTGGAGCAAAATGCTATAAATCATGACATAATTCAGAGAGACAATTCATTTCATGGGATAGTAGTCTATAAGAAATTAACCCTAAATTATGGTAGTTTTTTTTTTTTTTTCACATAGATTCTTTTTTTCTGCTTTTCTTTTTTTAACTTTACAATACTGTATTGGTTTTGCCATACACTGACATGAATCCACCACGGGTGTACATGAGTTCCCAATTCTGAACCTCACTCCCACCTCCCTCCCCATATCATCTCTCTGGGTCATTCCAGTGCACCAGCCCCAAGCATCCTGTATCCTGTATCGAACCTAGACTGGCAATTCATTTCTTACATGATAGTATACATGTTTCAATGCCATTCTCCCAAATCATCCCACCCTCTCCCTCTCCCACAGAGTCCAAAAGTCTGTTCTATACATCTGTGTCTCTTTTGCTGTCTCGCATATACGGTTATCATTACCATCTTTCTAAATTCCATATATATGTGTTAGTATACTGTATCGGTGTTTTTCTTTCTGGCTTACTTCACTCTGTATAATTGGCTCGGCCTTTTGGCTAAGATCAAGTGTAGTATCTGTTCACATAGATTTTTTATAGAAGTCTAAAATCTGCATAGAAATGCAATACCAAACAAATGTAATTAAATACTATACAAAGACAGGAAACTCTTAATTCTGTTGAAAAATCTTGTTTTTTCTCTCAAGGTTACACATGATTATTATTTAATTCCACAGGACACTTCAGACTAATGCAAAAACAAAAATGAAACAAAGCAAAACTCTGACCTACGTAATATATATCGATAAATTATAAAGGTATAACTTTATAGGTGCTAATGATATATAAATAATATAAATATGCATGTTTTATTTTATATGTATAGATATATATGTGTATATATGTGTGTGTGTGTGTGTACTCACCATTTTATACACACATTCATACACAAATGTGTGTGTATGTATATAGTGCTAGAATATTTGGCAGAGCCTTCTGGAGATATTTGTCATTTTTACTGAAAATCATTACAAGCAGGTATGATTAAAGAATTTAATCCTATTCATTGACTGTAACTTGGATAGTTGGGCTTAAGACATTTGTCCATAAAGACAGAATTGTGCTGGATATGTAAGTATTATTTGCAGGATGAATTTTCAGAAGTGGTGATCGAGAGAATTCCACAGAGAAAGCCAGTGTAGAATAAATATGTGTTATGAGGATCTGCAGACAGGCAGTCCTGCAGAAGATTCTATATAAGACATTGATCACATTTCTCCACTCCTTCCTGTCTCCTGCATTTTCTGACAAATGAAAACACTCTTGCAGCTTTCCAGATTCGCAACATCCAACTGTCACACAATTGAAATAATTAGAAAATAGTATCTTGTCATTCTAACTTACAAAGATAAATCAAATGCCCTGCTATTTTTAAGCAATCTTGATTTTTGCAAAAACTGGTTAAAATCATGTGATACTGATCCCTCCATTCCAATACATGTACAGAAGCATTTGCCTGGAAATTCCATCCTAATGTAGGGGCATACCCAAAAGTTCTGATGACCAAGACTAAGGATACTAGTGCAGCCATTGTATTTTTTCAACGCTTTCTTTAAAGAAGCATTTGGCACAAGTCTCTTGTTACTGCCAAAGATGATTCAGAATTAAACCTAATTTAGAAGCTACTACATATTGCATTAATTATTCAGGAAGCATCTTCTCAAATGAGCTATGGGCATAGTATGTTTATTTCCATAACTACTGCAGCCATCCTGAACTTCCCTGAAAAAGAATTCTTTTTTGAAACTACAGCTTTCAGATTCCACACCACACATTTTTAGACTCCTTAAGCTTTGCTCATCAGAAGCCATTCTGTCTTACGCGTTGCGCGTCAAACACATACCCTAGAACTGCAACCTTGGAAAGGAGTTTTGTGACTTTCTGGGTTTGAAGACACAGCTCTTTCTAGAACAGTGTATGTGAGAACATCTTCACCAGAAAGTGTAATCTCTACACAAATGGGAGACTGCATGAGAAAGTAGACCTTTACTATGATCGGAGATGAAGAATCAAAGCTGCCAGTTTAATACCATGCTCATTTCAATGCTAACAGGCCTAATGTTTGAGAATAAATTGTGAAATTTCCTCTACTGATACTTCAAAGACTTTGCAACATCTGGAATTTGGTTCCATATAGGGTATTTCACTAAGAAGTAAGTATAACAAGATTTTAATAGAGCAAACAAGATTCAGGTTTCCTACAATATGTTTTCCCTGGGGGGAAACAAATAACACAATGCATCTGACTAACCTTTCTGCACTTGAGCTGCATTAATTAACATTTAGTCATGGATTCCACTGTGAGCCAGATGAACTCAGAGCTACAGCTGTTTTCACTGAGGGAGGAAAACATGCTTTTGCATTTTAGATTCCCAGCATTTACAAATCTGGGGAAAATGTTATACTGACTGCCTCTGCACCAGCATTATTGCTATGCATTACATATTAGTCACACAAATAAATTCACACTCACCCTAAGCTGTGATGAAATCCATGTTAATATCACATCAGCTGGGTCAGTCAGAACCAAAGATATAAAAACACATTCCTAACTCCCTTTTTCTTATGGCAAGAGTTAAAGAAGTGGTAAGGAACCGACCAAGGAAGTAGGTCATGACCTTGAAGAAAGTGTTGCTGGGTGACTCAAAGACTTAAGTGCAGATGAGGTATTCTGAGAGGGGTGGATGCAAATGACTAAAAGAAAAAAAAAAAAGTGAATAGATGTTGAAGACTGAAGACATGGAACTCCAGGATCTGATCACTTGGCAGAGATGTCCTCAAATGCTCTAAGCCAAACATGTGGAAGTGGTTGGTTGTGAGCAAAACTGATGTGACTGATCCTTTGTTAGTCATTGAAGGATGGCTTTTGTTCTTTTTTGATTTTATAGCCGAGGCTCCTTAAAGATGAAATTTTGTGAGGGAACCTGACGGTGAATCAGCTGGGCAAGGCATTCTACCTGGAGCACCTGGTCAAATCTTATACTGCAAGAGGACTGCCGAATCACCTTTGTCCCCAGTAGTCCCCATACGAAGGCTGTGTCATGACTTCTGGTCCACTCTGGAGTCTCATGGACAAATGGAAATCCAGTAGTCATGTGGGTAAATGCATGTGTGTAGGTGTGTTCATTTGCACCAGTGTACAAACCTGGACTCATTAGTCTTTGTGTGAATACCAACCAAATTTGACACTTGCCTCTTCAAATGAATGTTCATAGCCATGACTTGAGAAGAATAAAGGCTGTCTGACCTGTCTTTACTAACATGGAACAGCAATTCTTGAATCAAAGCAGAAAAATATCTTACCTGGAACTACTTCGAAAAGAAACTTCCCTGGGCTCTCTTCATTGCAGGGATGTTCAAGCACTTTATTTCCAGGCAGGAAAATTGTACCCTGTGAACACAAATGTCCTAAATATCAACATCATCAGATGGCAAATATCATCATCAGTGAACATCCAAGGTGTGTCTGTAACCCAGTATTCAGTGATATGCATCTGACTCATTTATATTCCCAGCTAATCAAAAATCACATAACAGCATCATATACATTCAACATTTAACAAATATTTGTTGAGCACCTCATAGATATAAAACACTGTGTGAGGTGCTGAGTACTTTTTTTGTGTGTGTAAATTAATTTTTTTTATTTTAATAGGAGGCTAATTACAATACTGTAGTGGTTTTTGCCATACATTCACATGAATCAGCCATGGATGTACATGTGTCCTCCATCCTGAACCCCCCACCCCCCACCCCATCCCTCAGGATCATCCCAATGTGCCGGCCCTGAGCGCCCTGTCTCATGCATTGAACCTGGACTGGTGATCTATTTCACATATGATAATACATATGTTTCAGTGCTATTCTCTCAAATGATCCCACCCTTGCCTTCTCCCACAGAGTCCCAAAGTCTGTTCTTTACATCTGTGTCTCTTTTGCTGTCTCGCATATAGGGTTATTGTTATCATCTTTCTAAATTCCATATACATGTGTTATTATACTATATTAGTGTTTTTCTTCCTGACTTACTTCACTCTGTATAATATGTTCCAGTTTCATCCACCTCATTAGGACTGATTCAAATGCATTCTTTTTAATAGCTAAGTAATATTCCATTGTGTGTATGTACCACAGTGGAGATTCCTTAAAAAACTGGAAATAGAACTGCCATATGACCCAGCAATCCCACTGCTGGGCATACACACTGAGGAAACCAGAATTGAAAGAGACACATGTACCCCAATGTTCATTGCAGCACTGTTTGTGAATAGCTAGGACATGGAAGCAACCTAGATGTCCATTGGAAGATGAATGGATAAGAAAGCTGTGGTGCTCTTTTAAGCATCAATTTAGTAAATGTATTCTGTGTGCCAAAACCTTTTACTGAGCTTTCAACCAGCATAATATTATTTGTTAGAAAAATATTATAAGGTGGGTATTATATATCCCCATTTTATAGCTGCAGAAACCAAGGCAGAAGCATTCAATAACATAGCCAATGCTCCCATAGCCTTCTCTTCATTATCTTCTCTCTTTTCTATTAAATTTTCTTTTCTTTAGTGGATCATTTCTGTCAGTTCTGAGAAATATTTTTAAAACTACTTTTTTGACTCCATCTTCCCCTCCAGTTCTCATTTCACTTTTTTTCCCCTTGTCTAGCAATGAACTGTCTACACTGAATCCATTTATTCACATGGATCCACTGCAGCTTGGTAAATTTTCAATCCTCTGTGAACTTGACTTCTCAGGAGCATTCAGCACTATTAACTACTCTTTCCTGATGTCTTTCTTACCTTGCTGTCTTAGTTTCTCCAGGTTTTCCTTTTATTTTCCTGTTGACTGAGTCTCTCTTGCTGGTTATAACTGGATTTTAAATGTTAGAGTTTTCCAGAGATTTATCCAATGCTTCCTTCTCCTCTGACTTTATACACTCTTTCTCTAAGCTATCTCATCCATGCCTATGACTTAAATAACCAACTAGAATCCAAAGAATATCAAGTTAATATTTCTATCAAGGACTATCTGACCTCTAGACATTTTTATCCAAGAGCTTATTTGACATTTCCATTTGGATATTTAAAATGCATCTCCAACTAAACTTAGCAAAATTCAAATGCAGTTAATTCAGGTCCTGTTTATATATTCCCTAAAAGGTCCGTATAGACAAAGCTATGGTTTTTCCTGTAGTCATGTACGGATGTGAGAGCTGGACCATAAAGAAGGCTGAGCACTGATGAATTGATGCTTATGAACTGTGGTGCTGGAGAAGACTCTTGAGAGTCCCTTGGACTTCAAGGAGATTAAACTGGTCAATCCTAAAGGAAATCAACCCTGAATATTAATTGGAAGGACTGGGAAAGACTGAAGGCAAAAGGAGAAAGGGGCAGTAGAGGATGACACAGGTGAATGGCATCATGGACTCAATGGACATGTCTTTGAGCAAACTCTAGGAGATAGTGAAGGACAATGGAAACTGGCATGCTGCAGCCCAGGGGTTGCAAAGAATAGGACATGACTTAGTGACTGAACAACAACTTAGCACCACCTTCCAATCAGTTGCAAAAGCCAGAAACAGAGGAGTCATTGTCTCTATGGTGTCTCTACTACCACCACGCCCTAGTCCAAGAGACTGTATCTCTTATCTGGAATGTGTCAAATACCCCTTCACTGAATTTCTCACACTACTCAAACATCTTTTAATTATTATTTTTTCTTAACATGGTCAGAGTGATCTTTAGAAACATAAATTTGAACTTGCAACTTTCTTGCTTAAAAGTGTCCTAAGGCTTTCCTTTGTCTTAAAATAAAGCTCTGGGTGGGCTTCCCAGCTGGTGCAGTGGTAAAGAATCTGCCAGTCAATACAGAAGACACAAGAGACATGGGTTGGAAAAGCCCCTGATGCTAGAAACATTGAAGACAAAAGGAGAAGGAGGCAGCATAGGATGAGATGGTTAGATAGCATCATTGACCCAATGGACATGAATTTGAGCAAGTCCAGGAGAGAGTGGAGGACAGAGGAGCCTGTGGTTCTATAGTCCATGAGGTCACAAAGAGCTGGACAGGACTGTGGCTGAATGAAAATAACAACCAAGCTCTGGGTGGCCTGGCTCCATCTACCCCTCCAAACTAATTTTCCCACACTTACACTTTTAGTACTTTCTATAATCCAGCCAACTGCCCTTCTATAAATGGCACCATGTTCTCACTTACTGTAGGACTTCATTCTCTCTTTGTTGTTTTATACCCATCTTTCAGACTGACTACATATAAAATATACTTGCGTAATTTCCTGAATGTTCCTTAGACTAATTTACCACTGTATGTAATTATGTTATTTGTAAAATTATTTGATTAATGTCTGTCTTCATCATTAAACTCTAAAAGAGCAAATACAGTATGCTTCTTAAATTTTTTATTTATTGACTTATTTTTATCTTATATTTATTTTTATCCTCAAGGTATGTGGGATCTTGGCTTCCCAACCAGGGATCAAACCCATACTCCCTACACTGGCATTGTGGAGTTTTAACCACTGGACCACCAGGGAAGTCCCAACAATGTATGTTTTGTACCTTAAGCTACCGGCAAAGCCTAGCACTTCGCATGGCAAAAGGTTAACGCTTTAAAAAAGGGTATGGGTGAGTCAATGAGTACTGTTAGTGCAATAAAACCAGTATTCAAAATAAAGCACACTGGGATTCAAAAGCCTATACTCTTGTCCACCATATTATATTGTCCATTTTCCCAGCTTGAAGCAATATTTAGCTCAAATACTTTACACAACTTTCATTCTACCTTGTTTAGCACAGAAAATTATAGTCATCTTATTGGTCCCTCCATCTGAGCTTAGAGTGATAATGGATAACACTGTCTAACTAAAACCCAAGGAATTAGAGGTTAGAAGGGTCCCTCCCTGTCTGTACTTTACAAAGTGAGGTATTGGAGGCAGTGCCTTTGTTTACCTCCTCCAGAGAGTAAAATGTTTTAGTTCTCATCACATCTACTGTTCCTTTGCCTATGGATTTCGTTTTACTTTCTAATATTTTTTTTATCAATTTAAGACTTTGAAATATTCATGGTAATTAAGATCATTATAGAGAGGTTTATATAGAGTACTAAAATCAATTGTTTCGATTACTAGTAAGATTTTACTTACTGCAATGATTTTGTGAAATAATTAAATGTGTGATTTAGCCCAACTTTAGAATATACTAACTTTCAACATAGATACAGCATTCATTTCTGATTGAATATGCATTTGTATGCATGTATATATGACTCATTTAATTCTATGTCTTCAGGTTCTATACAGAATCTTAAACTGTAGGTGTGCCCTATGTTACATTCAAGCCACTTCTCTGCATAAATTATTCCCCTCCATGAAATCCCAATCCACCTTGCTTGGTAATTAAAAGATACAGTAATGCTGTCCTTTGTTGTCTCTTTCATAGATGAGAAATAACTACTTCTGGCTGAAATTTTCAATTTCATGTTCAAATTTGATATTATACAAGTTTTATATTTTGACAGTTTTCCAAACAAAATTATGTGAAATTGTGATGTAAAAATTATAGTTTATTTACCAGTAGGCAATGTTTAGGACAGGGTATACTATAATTGACAAATATTTACTGTAGTTACTTCATTCAGTCATTCAATAAGTAAAATAAAGTCCTTTAATTAAAATGCCTAATTTGATCACCTTGTATAAAAACCAAGCAGTTAAAAGCTATAACTAAGGGAAAGGTATTAGCTGTGATAGTTACCTTCTAAATATTTTGTAAAGTATATAGTCAGAAAATGCACATAACCAAACACAAAAAAATCTATAATTTATCCATCACCATAGACAACCAATATTAAAACAATACACATCTCTCCATTTGTATTTGTATATAAATATATATGTGTATTAAATACACAGTATTTAAAAAAAACAGTCAAAATATTTATCGTGTACTTCAAAACTTAGGTCATATGTTGTTATTATGCTAATTTAATAATCTACATCATTTTTTAAAACTAGTACAGTATAGTACTTACTCAAATATACATACTTTCACATCCTCTATTCTTATAAGTCTAATTTTTGGTGTTATATATAACGTTTTCGTGAACATCCATGAAGCTAAATCTCTGACCTTTTCCTTAACTTGTTCTTTAGGACAAATAGAGAAATTATTAATCGTACTCAAACATATGCACTGTTCATGTGGGATTGGTTAATTCTTCCAGAGTTGCTCTAAACTATCTAACCAAATGAATAACTAATAAGTATATATAATTCAAGTGCTGGTGGCTCAGATGGTAAAGAACCTGCCTGCAATGCGGGAGACCTGGGTTTGATCCCTGGGTTGGGAGGATCCCCTGGAGGAGGGCATGGCTACCCACTCCAGGATTCTTGCCTGGAGAATCTCATGGACAGAGGAGCCTGGCAGGCTATAGATCACAGGATCACAAAGAGTCAGATACGACTGAGCAACTAAGCACAGAGCAGCAGAGCACATATTATTAAAACACAATGTATTGAGATACAACCAGATGTCAGACACTATTTCTAGAACTATCTCAGGTGATGTCAGATATGTGAAATAAATAAACTCTACTTTCAATAGAAGATTAACACAGTATATAACTGCAGAACTAGTAAGTGCAAAAGTATATTGAAAAACAAAAAGAAACATAATAAAAGTTTAAGAAGAGAGTGCCATAAGAGCAATCTGATTAGTTAGGAAAGATAATAGGAAATAATTTTTTCTTTTTTTTTTAAGAAGTTAAGGCTTTAAGATTTAATGAGCAAGGGATCAGTTCAGTTCAGTTTAGTTCAGTCTCTCAGTCATGTCCAACTCTTAGCAACCCCATGGACTGCAGCACACTAGACTTCCCTGTTCATCACCAACTCCCTGAGCTTACTCAAACTCATGTCCATTGAGTCAGTGATGCCATCCAACCATCTCATCCTCTCTTGTCCCCTTCTCCTCCTGCCTTCAATCTTTCCCGGCATCAAAGTCTTCTCCAATGAGTCAGTTCTTTGCATCAGGTGTCAAAGTATTGGAGTTTCAGCTTCAGCATCAGTCCTTCCAATGAATATTTAGGACTTATTTCCTTTAGGATGGACCGGTTGGATTTCCTTACAGTCCAAAGGACTCGCAAGAGTCTTCTCCAACATCACAGTTCGAAAGCATCAGTTCTTCGGTGTTCAGCTTTATTTATAGTCCAACTCTCACATCCATACATGATTACTGGAAAAACCATAGATTTGACCTTAGATGGACTTCGTCAGCAAAGTAATGTCTCTGTTTTTTAATATGCTATCTAGATTGGTCAAGGCTATGCGAAGAGCCTGATGTGAAGAGCTGACTTATTTGAAAAGACCCTGATGCTGGGAAAGATTGAGGGCAGGAGGAGAAGGGAATGAGAGAGGAAGAGGTTGGATGGCATCACTGACTCGATGGACATGGGTTTGGGTGGACTCCGGAAGTTGTCGATGGACAGGGAGGCCTGGCGTGCCTGGGGTTGCAAAGAGTCGGACCCAACTGAGTGACCGAACTGAACTGAGGTTGGTCATAGCTTTTCTTCCAAGGGGCAAGCGTCTTTTAACTTTATGGCTGTAGTCACCATCTGCAGTGATTTGGAGCCCAAGAAAAGAAAATCTGTTTCTGTTTTCATTTTTTCCCCATCTATTTGCCATGAAGTGATGGGACCGGATGCTATGATCTTCATTTTTAGAACACTGAGTTTTAAGCCAACGTTTAAGAGAGGCCTGGCGTGCTACAGTTCATGGGGTCGCAAAAAGTAGGACATGACTGAGTGACTGAACTGACTGACTGAAGGATTGTTAGTGACGTGGAGGACATGCTGTAGGAAATATAAGCCTTAGCAGAGGATGTTGCAGTTTACGTCCATGACAGCTGAGACCCACAGAAGGTTCTTGAGCAAAGCACCGGAGATTTAAAAATACCAGCCTCTTAGCAGTTTGCTGCTAAGTAGTTGCTGCTAAGTCACTTCAGTTGTGTCTGACTCCATGCGACCCCATAGACAGCAACCCACCAGGCTCCCCCATTCCTGGGATTCTCCAGGCAAGAACACTGGAGTGGGTTGCCATTTCCTTCTCCAATGCATGAAAGTGAAAAGTGAAAGTGAATTCGCTCAGTCATGTCCAACCCTCAGCAACCCCATGGACTACAGCTTTCCAGGCTCCTCTGTCCATGGGATTTTCCAGGCAAGAGTGCTGGAGTGGGATACCATAAAGCAATTAATTTGACATAAAATGGCAAAGTCAAGCTATAAATGTGTTAGCAGTAGAAATGTGCATTAGAGATGAATTATTGGAGATCTACGTCACCCTGTTTATTTAACTTATATGCAGAGTACATCATGAGAAACGCTGGACTTGAAGAAACACAAGCTGGAATCAAGATTGCCGGGAGAAATATCAATAACCTCAGATATGCAGATGACACCACCCCTATGGCAGAAAGTGAAGAGGAGCTAAAAAGCCTCTTGATGAAAGTGAAAGATGAGAGTGAAAAAGTTGGCTTCAAGCTCAACATTCAGAAAACGAAGATCATGGCATCCGGTCCCATCACCTCATGGGAAATAGATGGGGAAACAGTGGAAACAGTATCAGACTTTATTTTTGGGGGCTCCAAAATCACTGCAGATGGTGATTGCAGCCATGAAATTAAAAGAGGCTTACTCCTTGGAAGAAAAGTTATGACCAACCTAGAGAGCATATTCAAAAGCAGAGACATTACTTTGCCGACTAAGGTCCATCTAGTCAAGGCTATGGTTTTTCCTGTGGTCATGTATGGATGTGAGAGTTGGACTGTGAAGAAGGCTGAGTACGAAAGAATTGATGCTTTTGAACTGTGGTGTTGGAGAAGACTCTTGAGAGTCCCTTGAACTGCAAGGAGATCCAACCAGTCCATTCTGAAGGAGATCAGCCCTGGGTGTTCTTTGGAAGGAATGATGCTAAAGCTGAAACTCCAGTACTTTGGCCACCTCATGCGAAGAGTTGACTCATTGGAAAAGACTCTGATGCTGGGAGGGATTGGAGGCAGGAGGAGAAGGGGACGACCGAGGATGAGATGGCTGGATGGCATCACTGCCTCGATGGACATGAATCTGAGTGAACTCCGGGAGACGGTGATGGACAGGGAGGCCTGGCGTGCTGCGATTCATGGGTTCGCAAAGAGTCAGACACGACTGAGTGACTAAACTGAACTGAACTGATTATGAAGAAATATGAAAGAAACTGGTTATAATTTTAACTCAGAGGATGAAGAAGGAAGAGTCAAAGATGACTTCAGTTTTTCTCTTCTGCATATTTGAAAGAAAGGTGTTACCTCTTGTTAGAAATGAGGAGTTAGGAAGAGTCCAGCTCCATGAAGCCCATGCTCTTGAGCCCAAATTATGTGATATTCTTTCATTTTCTTTTAGAAGCTATGTTGGGTATTCTCTATTTGCCCTCCAGATCTATCCATCAGTCTGTTCTGTATCCCAGGAGACTAACCTCTATAAATTGCATAAACCAGGCTCTCTTGATGTCTGACTTCAGACTGGGTTTGAGAGGCCATAGCACGTGGTCAGAAGACCACCAGAATCAAATCAAGATAACCATTGATCTATGTCACTCCATGTTAGGCAGCGTTTGATGCCTGTTGTACTGATTACCTTAGTCCACAAGTTCTAAACCTGCAGGTTCTCTGGCGTTTCCAGTGAACACATGGTGGTTTAGTCACTAAGTTGTGTCTGACTCTTGCGACCCCATGGGCTGTAGCCCACCCGGTTCCTCTGTCCATGGGATTTCCCAGCCAAGAATGGGTTGCCATTTCCTTCTCTAGGGGATCTTTCCAACCCAGCGATTGAACCTCGGTCTCCTGCATTGCAGGTGTATTCTTTACCTACTCAGCTAACCAGGGAAGACTAGAGAGGTAATGGGTTCCTCCCTGTTTTTAGCCCCAGGGCTTTTTCACTATCAGTTGGTTTCCTTTAGCCTTCCCAAAACTTTATAAATGATTTCTTTATCACACACCCTTCAATTACACCTTTTGAAGCAGAGCTATCAACTTTTTGCCAGGGATCTTGAGAAAATAACCGGGGTACAAATATTCTAGATTTTTTTTTTTTTTTAAGAAAGAGTATATTAACCTAAACCATGGTGTTCAACATGCCTCATTGCAAATTTTGGATGATCAGAGAGAAGAGGCTCAAGAACAAAAAAGGGAATGTAATCTTTTTGACAGGAGTTCACTACATATGGCAATAATCAGCATATTCAGAATGGAATTATACTTAGTTTTCTCCCCTCTAGGGACTATCCCTTTATAAGGAATCTTTAACTTTCAAATGGGATAATATGTTATTTATATAATATATATATTACAATATGTTATAATGTTATAATATGTTATTTATATATATATTTGACAGCTAAGAGTTGGCAAAAGAAACACAATTCAGAACCACACTAGTATTTTGCTATCAGCTAAAATTGCTATTAGAAAAGCAGCTCATCTCTAGTTAATAACAGATCTGCTGACAAGTGCTCCCTCTGATCTTTGAAATCCCATGGACTGTAGCCCACCAGGCTCCTCTGTCCATGTGATTTTTCCAGGCAAGAATACTGGAGTGGTTTGCCATTTCCTTCTCCAAATATCAGATCACTGAGCCCAAACCACAAGATGTAAGGCTAGATGCTGTTGAAAACAAACATGGTATTTCTTATTCTCTGGGATTTGGACTGGAAAAAATACAGGCATGTGCTTTATCTTTGTTAGTTTCATAAGTACTATAGCAAATTCTCTTTTTTCCCCAGTATGAACAATGATCATGAGCATCACAAGAAACAAGGTGAAGTCTCAGCTTGACAATATATATGAATTTTTAATGTGACCAGTCAGAGGTTTGAAAATGATATCAAGGGAGGGAGGCTCCAGAAGGAGGAGATATATATATATGAGTATGACTGATTTGAATTGATGTATGGCAGAGACCATCACAACATTGTAAAGCAATTATCCTCCAAGTAAAAAAAAAAAAAAAAGAAAGTGATATCAAGGTGAAATAAATATTACTCAACAATTTTTATTAGAGTATAATAGAGAAGGTTTGAGTAGAGTAGATTGGTATAATTTGCTTCTTTGTAGCAAGTAACTTCATTAATTCATTCAACAGTTATTAAATAACACATAGCATGTGCTAGGTCCTGTCTTAAGCACAAAGAAACGTAATGCTAGAAAGTCCTATAATGTCTTTATACTCCTGGATCTGAGAATCACTCAGGGAAGACAGAAAATAAAAAATAAAAAAACAGAAAAACAATTACAGACAAGCCCCTGTCACAAAAAGGAAATAGGATACTCAGTTCAGTTCAGTCGCTCAGTTGTGTCTGACTCTGCAACCCTGTGGACTGCAGCACACCAGGCTTCCCATACTGTATGCTTATAAAAGACATAAATTGTATCCACAAGTGCTCCAACCATATCCCAATCTACTGATGGCAATGAAGTCAGTGGTTAAGTAAATCTATTCTGGAGTCAAGCTGCCTCGTTTCAGATACCCACACATCAGCCAAGTGATTTTAGGCAAGACACTTATCCTCTCTATTCCTCATGTTCTTCATCCTTAAAATGGGATAAAAATAGAACCTTCTTCATAACTGTGAACTAACATATGTGTGGTTTGTAGAAAAATGCCTGGTACACAGTATTTTTTGCTGCTTTTAATATTTTTTTAAAAGTCTTTCTTATATCCCAGAAGCCTCAAAGATATTTTGGGCCCATATTTTGCTAACCCTCCAATAATGAGATGATTCTAATAAAGGTTCAAAATGCATCTACTAGTATCATCTAGTTGAATGAACAGGGAGGTGAACTAATTAGAAAATTTGAAGTTAGTTTTTTACTATCATGTCTGTAAGACTAGATTAAAACCAACAAACCTCCAATTGGCAATTATAGGACAAACAGCACAACAGAAAAGATGTTGATAACGATGATTGCTAATGTTTCTTGATCATCTATTACTTTGCTCAGCAAATATGTATGCTACTTATATCATTAATTTGCCTAGTGACTCTATCATAAGTGTCTCCCATTTTATACATGAGGCAAATAAAGCCCGGAGGCACCAAGGGAAGAGGCTGGCAGAGTAGATTCCAAATACTTATTTGCATTAATTATTAACCCAATTTATGTTCTTAGCTCTAATCAATCACTTTTACTTAAAGCAGTTTGAAGAATTTTTATCAATAATTATCAAGTTTCTCCTTCGTCTGTGAAATTAGTTACACTGCTTTCTGGGTGCTGCCAGGGAGATAAGAGAAGGAGAGATTTTCCAGTTGGTTCAAATTTAGGATCTACCTAAGTAATTCCAGTGTGCAAACTGTTTGGGGAACACTTACTCAAGCATTGCTATGAATTCTCTAATAGAAAAAATATACATGTTTCAATGCCATTCTCCAGGTTTGACGCATGATACAGGATGCTTGGGGCTGGTGCACTGGGATGACCCAGAGGGATGGTATGGGGAGGAAGGTGGGAGGGGGGTTCAGGATGGGGAACACATGTACACCCGTGGCGGATTCACATCAACGTATGGCAAAACCAATACAGTATTGAAAAGTAATTAGCCTCCAATTAAAATTAAGTAAATTTATATTTAAAACATAAAGATTTTTCCAGATTAAAAAAAATGAAAAAATAGCATAATGTTAAAAACGCTATACACTCTGTACAATGTACTATTTTTTCTTAGCTAACAAAACTCATCAAAGCAAGTAAGACATATAATGTTTCCAAACCATTACTTAAATTAACAATGATAGACACAATAGCATGAGGCCATTTTATGATTATGGATTTATGGAAAGAAATTCTCTATACAGAATTCTCACCTTGAGGCTTTATATTCTAAACTGCATATTTAGCACTTGAGAAGCACTGTCATTCTGGGTTCACTTTAATTTTAGCACAGCATTTACAAAACATTATTACATATGTTCAAATCCTAGAAGGCTACCAAGAGCATTAATTGTGATAGAAAAAAACTGTGCAGTGTTTTAATGTGATTTTTTTTTATTTTTTAAATTTAAATTTATTTATTTTATTTGGAGGCTAATTACTTTACAATATTGTATTGGTTTTGCCATACATCAACATGAATCCACCACGGATGTACACATGTTCCCAATCCTGAACCCCCCTCCCACCTCCCTCCCCATATTTTTATTTAAAAGTTTTTAAGGACTTCTCAAGTGGTCCAATGGTTAAAACTCTGTGCTACCAATACAGGGGGTCTGGGTTCAATCTCTGGTCAGGAAATTAGATCCCAAATGCCACAACTAAAGATACCGAGTGCCACAACTAAGACACAGTTAAATATAGATGCACATACGTGTGTGTGTGCGTGTGTGTGTGTGTGCATTTGAAGGCATTAGAGTATGACATACAATAAACTCTATAAATATTAGCTGCTATTATTGTCGTAAGAAATGCAAAAAAGCAAAATGGCTGTCTGGGGAGGCCTTACAAATAGCTGTGAAAAGAAGAGAGGTGAAAAGCAAAGGAGAAAAGGAAAGATACAAGCATCTGAATGCAGAGTTCTAAAGACTAGCAAGGAGAGATAAGAAAGCCTTCTTCAGCGATCAATGCAAAGAAATAGAGGAAAAGAACAGATGGGAAAGACTAGAGATCTCTCCAAGAAAATTAGAGATACTAAGGGAACATTTCATGCAAAGATGGGCTCGATAAAGGACAGAAATGGTCTGGACCTGAAGAGGTGGCAAGAATACACGGAAGAACTGTACAAAAAAGATCTTCACGACCCAATAATCATGATGATGAGATCACTAATCTAGAGCCAGACACCTTGGAATGTGAAGTCAAGTGGGCCTTAGAAAGCATCATTATGAACAAAGCTAGTGGAGGTGAGCTGTTCCAGTTGAGCTATTTCAAATCCTGAAAGATGATGCTGTGGAAGTGCTGCACTTAATATGCCAGCAAATTTGGAAAACTCAGCAGTGGCCACAGGACTGGAAAAGGTCTGTTTTCATTCCAATCCCAAAGAAAGGCAATGCCAAAGAATGCTCAAACTACCGCACAATTGTACTCATCTCCCATGCTAGTAAAGTAATGCTCAAAATTCTCCAGGCCAGGCTTCAGCAATACATGAACCGTGAACTCCCTGATGTTCAAGCTGGTTTTAGAAAAGGCAGAGGAACCAGAGATCAAATTGCCAACATCTGCTGGATCATGGAAAAAGCAAGAGAGTTCCAGAAAATCATCTATTTCTGCTCTATTGACTATGCCAAAGCCTTTGACCGTGTGGATCACAAGAAACTGTGGAAAATTCTTCAAGAGATGGGAATACCAGACCACCTGACCTGCCTCTTGAGAAACCTACATGCAGGTCAGGAAGCAACAGTTAGAACTGGACATGGAACAACAGACTGGTTCCAAATAGGAAAAGGAGTATGTCAAGGCTGTACATTGTCACCCTGCTTATTTAACTTCTATGCAGAGTACATCATGAGAAACGCTGGACTGGAAGAAACACAAGCTGGAATCAAGATTGCTGGGAGAAATATCAATAACCTCAGATATGCAGATGACACCACCCGTACGGCAGAAAGTGAAGAGGAACTAAAAAGCCTCTTGATGAAAGTGAAAGAGGAGAGTGAAAAAGTTGGCTTAAAGCTCAACATTCAGAAAACGAAGATCATGGCATCCGGTCCCATCACTTCATGGCAAATAGATGGGGAAACAGTGGAAACAGTATCAGACTTTATTTTTTGGGGCTCCAAAATCACTGCAGATGGTGACTGCAGCCATGAAATTAAAAGAGGCTTACTCCTTGGAAGAAAAGTTATGACCAACCTAGATAGCATATTCAAAAGCAGAGACATTACTTTGCCGACTAAGGTCTGTCTAGTCAAGGCTATGGTTTTTCCTGTGGTCATGTATGGATGTGAGAGTTGGACTGTGAAGAAGGCTGAGCACCGAAGAATTGATGCTTTTGAACTGTGGTGTTGGAGAAGACTCTTGAGAGTCCCTTGGACTGCAAGGAGATCCAACCAGTCCATTCTGAAGGAGATCAGCCCTGGGATTCCTTTGGAAGGAATGATGCTAAAGCTGAAGCTCCAGTACTTTGGCCACCTGAGAAGAGTTGACTCATTGGAAAAGACTCTGATGCTGGGAGGGATTGGGGGCAGGAGGAGAAGGGGACAACAGAGGATGAGATGGCTGGATGGCATCACAGACTCGATGGACGTGAGTCTGAGTGAACTCCGGAAGTTGGTGATGGACAGGGAGGCCTGGCATGCTGAGATTCATGGGGTCGCAAAGAGTCGGACACGACTGAGCGACTGAACTAACTATTGTTGTCATAATGATTGTTGTCTGAATGCCCCAACTAAGACCCAGGGAAAGGAAATAAACAAATATATGTAGTTTTTAAATAAAAGCTTTTAAATCGGTTTTTTTTTTTTTTTTCAGACACAAGGATCCCTGCCCCATGTGAACTCCTCCTCTGGACATAACAGGGGAAGTCCATTAATTTCTTCCCTAATAGCATCCTTCTAAATGAACATTCTCCCTGGAAACACCGCCATTATACTTCAGGCTCTCTTTAGGTCACTCATATCTCTCCACATGGGCTTCCCTGGTGGCTCAGTGGTAGAGAATCTGCCTTCTGTGCAGGAGATGCAGGAGACTCGGGTTCTATCCCTGGGCTGGGAAAATCCCCTGGAGGAGGGCATGGTAGCCCACTACAATATCCTTGCCTGAAGAATCCCATGCACAGAGGAGACCTGTGGGCTACAGTCCATAGAGTGGGAAAGAGTGGGACATGACTGAAGCGACTGAGCATGCCTGCATCTGTCTACATGTTTTTAATTCATTGGAAATTGGAGAAATTCCTTGGCTACAGAGGGGAAAACAGATTGGAAATGTGGAAAAAGGAAGACATCATTATTTTAAACCTAAAATTCTACAATTACACTCTCAAAATTCATAGTCATTTTTCTCATACTTATCTAATAGATGAATCCCTTTGTGATAATCACAGGCATATAGAATTTTCCCACAACATCTAACATTTCTTAAGGTGCCCCAAGCCATTTTCAAAAGATGGTGCTGCTGCGATGTGCTCAGTCCTGTCTGACTCTTTGCAGCCCTATGGACTGTAGCCCACCAGGCTCCTCTGTCCATGGAGTTTTCCAGGCAAGAATACTGGAGTGGGTTGCCATTGCCTACTTTAGGGGATCAAACCAGTCTCTCGTGTCTCCTGCCTTGGCAGGTGGATTTTTACCAACGCGCCAGCTGGGAAGCCCCTAGAAAGACTGCAATTGCAAGAAAAAAATCCAGCTATTGACACAAAATCTATCCCCCCAAAGTTTCTACTCCAAATTCTTCCCTTCAGAGTGAATCTTCTTTTTCCATCTTGCATCTTTACAGCTAACCATCCACTGAGATTTACTGTATACACAGCTGCACATTTTAATCTTATAAAACACTGTATGTGGAGGTACAATTACCATGGTCCATTTCATAGAAGGAAGGCCAAAGTATAAATAAACTGAGGTGAGCAGGTGGTGAAGTGCAGAGTTGCAGTTCGACCTTCTATAAACCCAAACTCCACTTCCTTAACCAGTTTTCTTTTTATGATAGAAAGCTGTAGCATGATTTACAAGGCCATTCACTTACTTGTTTATTCATCAAACACATATTTACTTTGTACTATGGTGTATGCCAAAATGTTTATAAAAATGGAATGTTAATATGAGCTATCTTCAGATAGTCAGGTCATAGATAATTTTTATTTTACTAAGTTATTTTTACCTTTTTAAAAAATTAAAATGATGAGCACATATTACTGTATACTAAGAAAAAAATATACAAATATATATTTTAAAGCAAAAAAAGTGACAGTACAAGGTAGGGTTGAATAGGAGCATTTTGGAGTCTCAAAGTTAGGCTTCTGCCTTGAAATAAGGACTATGGAAGTAGTTCTTTTACCAATCAAAATATAGTCCAATACTCTGAATATTGGCCATCCACAGATATCAGGTCCTAATTCCTGGCACCTGGGAATATTATCTTGTTAGGAAAAAGATCTTTGTAGATATGATTAAGTTAAGGATCTTAAGAGACAGAACTGTCCTGAATTACATGCGTGGACCTTAAATTCAGTCAGAAGTGTTTTGATACGAACCGACAGAGAGAGATTCAGTGCACCCACATAGGAGAAGGTGATGAGAAAAGGGAGACACAGATTGGAACCAAGAAATGCTTCGATGGTGGCTCAGTGGCAAAGAATCTACCTGCAATGCAGGAGACTGGGTTCGATCCCTGGGTCGGGAAGATCCCTTGGAGAAGGAAATGACAACCCACTCCAGTATTCTTGCCTGGAAAATTCCATGGACAGAGGAGCATGGTGGGCTATAGTCCATGGGCTGGCAAAGAGTCGGACACGATTTAGCAACCAAACCACCACTACCAGCATCATAAGCTGGAGGAATTTAGTCCTAGAGCCTCTGAAGGGAGTTTGGCCTTGCCAACATCTTGAGTTTCGACTTCTGGACTCCAAAACTGTGGGAGAATAAACCTCTGTTGCTTTAAGCCACTAAGCCTGTGGTGATTTGTTATGTCAGTCAAAGGAAACAAATATGGATAAAGACATTGAAACAAACTTTCTGAGGACCCCTGTGAATGTGCTAAGTTGCTTCAGTCCTGTCTGATTCTTTGCAACTCCAGGGACTGTAGGCCACCAGGCTCCTCCATACATGGGATTCTCTGGGCAAAAATACTGGAGTGGGTTGCCATGCCCTCCCCCTGGGGATCTTCCTGACCCAGGGATTGAACCTGCATCTCTTATGTCTGCTGCACTGGCAGGCGGGTTCTTTACCACTAGTGCCACCTGGGAAGCCCAGTGGGGTGGAGCTTATAAACATCTGACATTTTGAAAGGAGTCCTCTGCTAATTCTCAATTGCTAGTAAGTGGTGCCTAAATTTTAATGAGCTCTGGTTTAGGGGGAGAATTCACAGTGTGCAAGGCACTCAAATAGGTGGTGGCTAAAGAAAATCCTTCCTCATCCAACCCTCAACTCTCAGTAGGAGGAACTGATGACACTGGTGTGGCTTCACGTTCTTGGGATCCCAGGGCAGAATATCTGTGGCAAGATTAAGACTTCTTATTTGAAAATGACCAAGTTCAGCTGCTAACCCTTCTCAGTTAGTTACTGGGACTTTGACCTTTTATTTCATGTCCAACTGTATATGCTATTTTGCAACCTTTATTATTTCTCAATTAGAAAAAGAAATGTAAGCTGCTCAAGGGGTGGTAAATGCCAGGGGTTTGAGATAAAGCCTATATCAGGGGAAGAAAAAGGAAAGAACTGATTTTAAAGTTTGTGTTTCACTGTGAAAGAGAAATATAAAGAAGAAAACAGACATAACTATATAATGCTTATTATGGGAAAATCTGGAACCCTAAAGAGAGGGGTCCAATAAGCCATTATCAATGGATCAGAAAGTTGTTAATAATTAAAACTTCTATTTAACCCTTTAACTAATCAATTCTTTGTATGTTTAAAAACAAAGTAGAAAAGACCTAGGTTTAATCTTGGAAGAAACTATATAATAGCTAAATCCATAATACCAAAATAAGTGCTGTATTAAGGAATGTGGAAAAAGTGTTCTTGCTAATTTTTTGACAACAGAGTGAAATGAGTTTAGAGTTGGTATGAGAACTTTCTGGGCTTCCCAGGTGGTGCTAGTGGTAAAGAATTGCCTGATTATGCCGGAGACTTGAGAGATGTGGTTCAATCCCTGGGTCAGGAAGATCCCCTGGAGTAGGAAATGGCAACCCACTCCAGTATTCTTGTCTAGATAATTCCATGGACAGAGGAGCCTGGCAGGCTACAGTCCATGTAGTCACAAAGGGCCAGACATGACTGAGGACACATGCACACATAAGAACTTTCCAAATATTTGAATCTCAAAACTGAAAACTTTAACCGAGAGGAAAAAAGTCATCAGCAGGAAAAAGTCAATGCAGGACTTAAGCACACAGCTGCTTCTGACATTCTGAACTTTAGGAAAAAAATAAATCACCTTTGGCTTACTGTACACCTATTTTTCTTGGCATGCCTCTACTTCTTTGACCTACAATTAACCATATTCTATGTAATCCTTAAAATATGGTCCTGAATTTGGAAGTACAGTGTGATATTTACTTCTGTAAAGGTAATATGCTTTTGCAAAATTAAAGATGCTTAACAACATATTCTGTTGCTAAGGAAAACAGTACTCTCATCCACTGGTGGCAAAATGGTAACATTTTTACAAAGGGCACGTTGGTACTATTTATCACACCCACACGCACAAGAAATAGCTTATGTGCATAGTCCTTTGCTTTCCAAACAGCGTTACGTGTAATAACAGGATTAGAAACAAATCAAGTGTCCATCAATGAAAAATTGGCTAAATAAACAATGAAATATCTGTGTAATGGAATATTATGTGGCCATAAAAATAAAATAAGCCTTATCTATTAAAGAATACATACAAGAATACATATATTAGTAGTTCTCTATGGGATATATTATCAACATAAAGGGTAACTTGATTTAGGAATAAGCATTCATTTATTTTAAAATGTTTTATTCAGATTTATAAATTCGAGATTTTTAAATTACTGCAAAAAAATTCAGTCACACCTAATGATTTATTAACAGAATGTAATGGTGGTGTATTGGGCTTCCCTGGTGGCTCAAACAGTAAAGAATCCACCTGCAATGCGGGAGACCTGTGTTTGATCCCTGGATTGGGAAAATCCCCTGGAAGAGGGCATGGTAACACACTTCAGTATTCTCTAAATAGAAATCCTGCCAATGTGCCATAATAAGTTGTCTATTAGCTTAAGGAAAATCACTTTAGGGCATGACACAGTATCACAAATTACCGTAGGGATATTTTGCAAGAACTTATTCAAACTTGATAATTCTGCAGCACTTAAAAATGTAATGAATATTTTAAATAAGGAAGAAACAATGACAAGAATATAGATTTGTATTTGCCACACACACACACACACACACACACACACACACAATGGAGAACTACTCAGCCATAGAAAAGAATAAAATTTCGCCATTTGCAACAATATGCATGGACTTGGAGAATATTATATTTAGTGAAATAAAAGAGCCAGAAAAAGACAAATACTGTATGTTATCACTTACAGGTAGAATCCAGAAAATGTAAGAAGAGCACAACAAAACAGAAACAGACTCACAGGTATAAAAAAAAGTTAGTGGTTACCAGTGAAGAGATGGCAGAGGAGAGGGACAGGCTGGGGCTAGGAGACTAAGAGGAACAAACCACTGAGTAGAAAAATGGAGCATAATCCATAAAAATATTGAATTGCCATGCTATATACTTGAAACTAATATAATATTGTAAATAAGCTATACTTCAGTTACAAAAAGTAGTTATCTAGGGACTTCCTTGGAGGTCCAGTGGTTAAGACTCCATGCTTCCAATGCAGGGGGCACAGGTTTGAATCCTGGTCAGGGAAATAAGATCCCATATGCCACACAGAACAGACCCAAAATAAAAAATATATACATTTTTATTTACAGCAAGAGTGTGTTTATGGAGGGGAAAATAAGAATAAACAGGGTGTAAGACTTTTCAATGTAAACATTTAATACAGTTTTGATTGTGAAATTATTTGAATGTTTTTATCTACTCAGAAATTAAATTGCTAATGAAAATAACATGCAGAGAAAAAAGTTGCACAAAAATACTAACACCTTCTATGGCTAAAATTTTAAGTATTCTTTATACATTTTTTCCAGAATTTTCTACATTGCAAGAATACTACGTTTTTTTGGATATAAAAATTTTTACGTCTGAGTTAATTCACTCAGTGTTACAGATGAAGTTGATGGCTTCTATATGTGTCATTCTAGATGAGCTAAGACAACTTGGAATTTAGAAACTTCAGGAAGTATGAGCCTAGGGGTAATTTTCTAGGAAAAATTTTTCGTATCTAAGTTTCTTTGATGATGTATGTGAATATTTATTTTATTTTATTTTTATTAATTCTGTCCTTCCTTGGCAAACAAATACTCTTCTTGTTTAGTAAAATAATCTCAGGGGAAAAAGTCTGTGACTAAAGTTCTGGACTCAATAGTCTAATATCTTTTTATCTCAGACGTTCCATTGATTTACCAGTTGTTCTCACACAAAATTACACCATTTGTTTGTTCCTGGCTCCTGCCCCATGCTACTCAGATGGCATTGATTTGTTTCTCTATCTTAAAAATACTGACTTGGCTTCTATAATTAAGAGGCCACGTGCTTCAACTCTACGTATTCATTTTCACCATGCCTCTGTCACACTGACTAGAGACAATGCAGTCATCCAATTAAAATCTGGTTTAATTTGCAACAGCTAAAATTAATATAACACAGTCTTTTCATTTCTAAAACACATTAAGGAGAAACTGTTGAAGTTGTTTTCTTGATAAGTGTTTTAAGAGGCATCAATTTTCCTACACAAAGAAAGCACTGTAACAAAACACAAGTAGGGAGAATGGCCAGATATCAAGATAATGATACTCTCATAACACAACATGAATTGTTACTGCATTTCTTTCATCGGAGGATGCTCTGCATGCCAAAAATATAGCAACATATGAAGTAGATATGGCTTTGGGAGATGGTGATGGACAGGGACGCCTGGCATGCTGCGGTCCATGGGGTCACAAAGAGTCAGACACAACTGAGTGACGGAAGGACTGATGGAGTAGATGATGTCCCTCTTCTCAGGAAGCTCACCTTTTAATGAAGGAAGAAACGCATAAATTCACCTATACATAAATAATTTTGAATCACAAGGGAATTATGGATGATGTAAAGTACTGCACAGTTAATTAAAAAAGGATGTTCTATGTGAAAGTGCCTGTGTGTGGCTACTTTGGAAAGATTGTTCAGAGAAGATTTTTCTGATCAGATGACATTGTAGCTGAGATCTGAATCCCAAGAAATGGCCATCCAAGTGAAGATGAAGGAGAGAGCAGCAATGTCTGAAAGGAAGGCAGGGGTGATCAGGTTCTACTTTATAAGCTAAGGTGGAGTGTTTGGATTTTTGTTGTGAGTGCAGTGAGATGCCACTGAAGGATTTTGAACGTAGTATCCAAATTCACTGCAGATGGTGACTGCAGCCATGAAATTAAAAGACATTTGCTCCTTGAAAGGAAAGCTATGACCAACCTAGACAGCATAATAAAAAGCAGAGACATTACTTTCCCAACAAAGTTCTATCTAGTCAAAGCTATGGTTTTTCCAGTAATCGTGTATGGATGTGAGAATTGGACTACAAAGAAAGCTGAGCACTGAAGAATTGATACTTTTTTAACTGTGGTGTTGGAGAAGACTCTTGACAGTCCCTTGGACTGCAAGGAGATTGAACCAGTCCATCCTAAAGGAAATCAGTCCTGAATATTCATTGGAAGGACTGATGCTCAAGCTGAAACTCCGATACTTTGGCCACCTGATGTGAAGAACTGACTCACTGGAAAAGACTCTGATGCTGGGAAAGATGGAAGACAGGAAGAGAAGCAGGTAAGAGAAGATGAGATGGTTGGATGGCATCACTGACTCAATGGACATGAGCTTGAGCAAGCTCTGGGAGTTGGTGATGGACAGGGAAGCCTGGTGTGCTGCAGTCCATGGGGTTGCAAAGAGTCAGATATGACTGAGCGACTGAACTGAACTGAACTGATCATCTGCTTTAGGGTTTCCCTCATGGCTCAGTGGTAAAGAATCTGCCTGCCAATGGAGAAGTTACAGGTTCAATCCCTGGGTCAGGAAGCTTCCACTGGAGAATGAAATGGCAACCCACTCTCCTGTATTCTTGCCTGGAAAATCCCATGGACAGAGGAGCCTGATGGGTTACAGTTCATGGGGTTGCAAATGAGACATGACTTAGCGACTAACCAACAACATCTGATTTGTATTTTCAAAAGAATACACTGGCTATTGGCTAGAAAAAGGATCACAGCGGGATAAGAATGAAGGAGACACACAGACTATCAAGATAGTGAAGACCAGTACCCATTAATAAAAAGAAAACTGATGGTATTTAGATTATGTCTTAGAGCTAAACAGCAGTTGGTAATGTGTTGGGTGTGGGGCTTAAGGGAAGAGAAGAAACAACCACTGGAGCACTGGATGGTTTCACATGGAGAAGATAGAAGAGGGGAGAAATAGGATTTGGGGAGAAATCAAGAGTTCAGCTTAGGCAGTATTCAGTTTGAAATGCACACTATACATACAGGAAAATGAGAAGTAGGAAGTTGGTTATATAAGCCTTAATTTCCAGAAAGAGATATAGCTAGAGAAAATTATTATAAATATTTGTATTTGATTCCTCACTAGGAAAATGGATCTAAAAAGGAGCTTTCTATAGAGCATTGTTTATAGGTTTAAATAAAATTATGCCTATAAAGAGTTTAGCATAGCACCTGATATATGGTTAGTCATCAGTAAATAGAAGCCATTATTAAGATGGCTTCTCATCTAAGTCTAATGGGGTGATTCATTGGGTACAGAAGAGAGTTTTAGCCCAATAAATGTTTTCTATTATTATTTACATGTATAGTGTAATAGAACAAAACACATATTGGAAAGTGCCCACACATATACACAGATAATGTTACTCAAAATAACATATATTGAAGAATAAATGAGACCTGAGAAAGATACTGCTTGATACATCTGTGAGTTTTCAGGTTCATTTTCCCAGGAGTTTTAATTTGGCAAATTAGGAAATGAAAACCAGCAAGCCTGTGACTTGGAATTAGTCTCAGTCCTAAACAATAACTTCTCAGCTCACTTAGACCATTAAGCCAACTATTAACAACAAGCAGGTGGGGATTAGGAAAAAAAAAAATGACTATTTCCTTTTTTTCCCTAAAAATAATTACAAAATTAACAATTAATTTAAGCTAAATCAGATAGGCAGAACTCAGGGTGCAACAGTCATGCTGGTCTCCTTTTCATTCCAGGTTGAGTTAATCAATTTTCATTCTTGTACCACAGGTCCTGCTGACTTAGTTTCTGGATAAGACAAAAAACAGTCCAACTTTATTAAGGATCTTTAGATTTTCTTTCTTTTCTTTTCTTTTTTTTTTTTTTAAGTAAATATAGCCTGTGTCCTTTACATATGTTCAAAGGGCAGAAACTATTTTTCAACTATTTCTATTTTTAATACAAAATAAAAATCTGTAGGGGATCACTGTTTGTAATTACCTATATGTTCATCCAGTACTTTCTGAGGGCTAAAATCTGAATTTAAATCCAGCTATATTTTATGATTATTATAACCACTGATGTATTAAAAAACCTTATTGGAAATATTTTTCTAGACAGAGTGAAAATAAAAGTTAAAGAGATTACAGTTACCTCCTAGATAGTCAAAATAAAATACTAATTCAGGAATCATACAGAAGGATTCCAAATGTCTCTTGTAAGGAAAAGAAAAAACGTTCCCCAAAATCATTTGTATTTCTGCATTTTCCTTAACCATATATTCTGGTAAAATATTTCCTTGTATGGATGTATAACAATGGTATTAAGCAAGAAATTTGAATTTTTAAAAAACAATCAAAAAAAGATACTCCTAATATCTCAACTTTTAAAAATTAATGATTGTTAATTACAGAAAAATACTGAATTAAAAGTAGATTCTATACTAGAGTTCTTCACTATAACAGGTGAATTTTAGTAAGCAAGGTGAAATTTTACATTAGCATTTATTGTTAACTGGTAAATTTCACAGTATGTTCAAATATTTCTATTTAATAGTCAAGAAAATACATTTTGTTAAATTGTCTTTAAAATATACCTAGTGATTCAACACATGTAGAATTTGACAGATTTGGAATCTATCAGGGAAATAATTTTTCTAATGGGAATCAGAGAGGTAATCTGCCCTATAAACTAATTTTATATCTACATATCATATAATCTTAGAGTTGGAAAGTTATTCAGTTCATTCTACTAAAAAATACCTTGATTCTGTCTTCATCCATTTTCCGTGAACAATCCAATGAAAAGGCACTTACTATCCCTTGAGGAAGTTCTTTCCATAATGGTAGCCTCTGGTCCTTCCCAAGATTTGCTTCATAGCCAACTACAACCCGACACTCGAGAATCTCTGCCTCTGCCAAATATTTGATTGATAATGTCCTTTGATCCTCGATGTCTTTAATGACTTATGTCCACACTAAGTCTTATATTTTGTTCATTCATTCAGAAAAATTAATGTCAAATCACCTCATCATCCACACAAACTGTTTTGTATCCCAGCTAGTTTGTCATTAACTGTTGGAGTATGGTGCCCTGAACCCAGTGCTCCAAATGAAGAGCCACTGACTAGGAGCTGAGAGCATACATTCTGGAATCACTGTTTTTGCTTACATGTAAGCTCTGTGCCTAGTTAGAAATATCTAGGGCAAGTTTCTGACTCTATCTGTGCCTCTTTTCTATCCATAAAACCAGCAGTTGACTTACAGAACTGTTAGCAGCCTACCACAATGCCTTCACATGGTAAGTAGACAAAAAACATGCTCATTTTTAAAAGCACAGGACTATAAACTAATAACCTTCTCTACCCAGACAATGCAATTCATTCAAAAGTGTTTAAAATTTTTCTAATACTTCAGGTGTTCTGATGACATTATTGCTTCCAGAGAGTATATGATCACTTTTCATGTGAACTTCTTTATACACACAACTACTAATTTTACATGCATTAGAGTAATGATTTATCCTAAATATATAAAGTAAAAATAAAAATTAAAACAAAATAAATATATATATATATCCTAAATATCCTATATATATATACACACACACATATATATAACTGAAAGTGTTAGTCACTCAGTCGTGTCTGACTCTTTTGGGACCCCAGGGACTGTAGCCTACCAGGCTCCTCTGTCTATGGGATTCTCCAGGCAAGAATACTGGAATGGGCTTCCCTGGTGGCTCAGACAGTAAAAAATCTGCTTGCAATGCAGGAGACGTGGGTTTAATCCCTGGGTTGGGAAGATCCCCTGGAAAAGGGAATGGCAACCCACTCCAGCATTCTTGCCTGGCAAATCCTATGGACAGAGGAAATTGGCAGGCAAGAGTCCATGTGATTGCAAAGAGTCAGGCATGACTGAGCAGCGAAGCAGGCATGAGTGGTATACAGGTGGTCCCTGACTCACTATAGTTGAGCATGTAGTTGTCATACTATCATCTCAAGATTGATTGGGAGGATTTAATAAAGCAACAAAAAACTGCTCAGAAATTGTTAGCTGCAATCGTGTGCATGCTCAGTTGCTTTTCAGTTCAGTTCAGTCACTCAGTCGTGTCTGACTCTTTGCGACCCCATGAATTGCAGCACGCCAGGCCTCCCTGTCCATCACCAACTCCTGGAGCTCACTCAAGCTCATGTCCATCAAGTCGGTGATGCCATCCAGCCATCTCATCCTCGGTCGTCCCCTTCTTCTCCTGCCCCCAATCCCTCCCAGCATCAGAGTCTTTTCCAATGAGTCAACTCTTCGCATGAGGTGGCCAAAGTACTGGAGTTTCAGCTTCAGCATCAGTCCTTCCAAAGAACAACCAGAATTGATCTCCTTTACAATGGACTGGTTGGATCTCCTTGCAGTTCAAGGGACTCTCAAGAGTCTTCTCCAACACCACAGTTCAAAAGCATCAATTCTTCAGTGCTCAGCTTTCTTCACAGTCCAACTCTCACATCCATACATGACCACAGGAAAAACCATAGCCTTGACTAGACAGACCTTAGTCGGCAAAGTAATGTCTCTGCTTTTGAATATGCTGTCTAGGTTGGTCGTAACTTTCCTTCCAAGGAGTAAGCGTCTTTTAATTTCATGGCTGCAATCACCATCTGCAGTGATTTTGGAGCCCCCCAAAATAAAGTCTGACACTGTTTCCACTGTTTTCCCATATATCTGCCATGAAGTGATGGGACCAGATGCCATGATCTTCGTTTTCTGAATGTTGAGCTTTAAGCCAACTTTTTCTCAGCAATAATAATAAAAAAAAAAAGGAGCTACTGAAAACACAGAACAGCATAGTTGAATTCCCAATGCATTATATTTAATGAATGAAACATGGATCAATGGCTATATGCCATAGATTGCATTTATACTTAGAATAGATAAAACTATAGGAACAGAAAAGAAAAAAAAAAAAAATCTGTTAACCAGGGGCTGAGGGTAAGGGAAGGAAAAACTGTGAAGGGGCAGGAGAGAAATTTTGTGTTGTGATATAACAAATCAGTGTCACGGATGCTCTAAGGGGTTGGAGGGATTCACAGTGCTGCCAGCCAGTCAACCCAAAACAGTACTTTATCCTTTCAACTACAAATTGACACTTGCCATCTACCTCTACAAGGACTGAATCATGTGCTGCTGCAGCTGCTGATTTTCCACACCCCAGTGAAAGAAGTACAGCATGGAGAGCAAAAATGAGCTACTCTATGCTCTGCAAAAAACTGGCAGAACTAGTCTTCAGATAGCTGGATATTTTCAGGAGCCAATTTTATGAGTCCAATTCTTATCTCCCCTCACATCTGCTGCTGCTGCTGCTGCTGCTAAGTCACTTCAGTCGTGTCTGACTCTGTGCGACCCCATAGATGGCAGCTCACCAGGCTCCCCTTGTCCCTGGGATTCTCCAGGCAAGAACACTGGAGTGGGTTGCCATTTCCTTCTCCAATGCATAAAAGTGAAAAGTGAAAGCGAAGTCGCTCAGTCGTGTCCGACTCTTAGCAAACCCATGGACTGCAGCCTACCAGGCTCCTCCACCCATGGGATTTTCCAGGCAAGAGTATTGGAGTAGGTTGCAATTGCCTTCTCCGCCTCTCATATCCTGAAAAGCATTAATCATAGAAAAAGCAAGAGAATTTCAGAAGAACATGTACTCTGCTTCACTGACTACATTAAAGCCTTTGACTGTGTGGATCACAACAAACTTTGGAAAATTCTCCAAGACATGGGAATACCAGACTGCCTTACCTGCCTCCTGAGAAATCTGTATGCCAGTCAAGAAGCAACAGATAGAACCAAACATGGAACAATAGATTGGTTCTAAATTGGGAAAGGAGTATGTCAATGCTGTATATTGTCCCCCTGCTTATTTAACTTTATGCAGAGTAAATCATGTGAAATGCTGGACTGGATGAAGCACAAGCAGGAATCAAGATTGCAGGGAGAAATATCAATAACCTCACATATGCAGATGACACCACCCTTATGGCAGGAAGCCAAGAGGAAGTAACGAGTCTCTTGATGAAGGTAAAAGAGGAGAGTGAAAAAGCTAGCTTAAAACTCAACATTCAATAAATGAAGATCAAAGAATCCAGTCCCATCACTTCATGGCAAGTAGATGGGGAAACAATGGAAACAGTGAGAGACTTTCTTTTCTTGGGCTCCAAAAATCACTGCAGATGATGACTGTAGCCATGAAATTAAAAGCTTCCTCCTTGGAAGAAAAGCTATGACCAACCTAGACAGCATAATAAAAAGCAGAGACGTTACTTTACCGACAAAAGTCCATCTAGTCAAAGCTATGGTTTTTCCAGTGGTCATGTATGAATGTGAGAGCTGGACCATAAAAAAAGCTGAGCACCGAAAAATTGATGCTTTTGAACTGTGGTGTTGGAGAAGACTCTTTAGAGTCCCTTGGCCTGAAGGGAGATCAAGCCAGTCAATCCTAACGAAAATCAGTCCTGAATATTCATTGGAAGGACTGAAGCTGAAGCTGAAGCTCCGTACTTTGGCCACCTGATGTGAAGAACTGACTCATTGGAAAAGACCCTGATGCTGGGAAAGATTGAGGGCAGGAGGAGAAGGGGACAACAGAGGATGAAATGGTTGGATGGCATCACCAACTCGAGGGATATGAGTTTGTGCGGGCTCCAGGAGTTGGTGGTGGATAGGAAGCCTGGTATGCTGTAGTCGATGGGGTTGCAAAGAGTCGGACACGACAAAGTGACTGAACTGAATCCTACACAGTGAAGATGACTACTCATGACTAGCACAAATCTGTAAGAAATATGTGCTTGATTGCATGTACTCCCCCTTCACCAAAATCACATATACACTCACTTTCTTCCCCACTACCTTTTTGCAGCAGTCTCTCATGAGTTATCTGAGGTGTTGTCTCCGAGGCTATAGTCCTCATTTTTTCCCCAAATAAAACTTAACTCAAAACTCTCACTTAGTGCACTTTTTAAAGTTGACAATATTTATCTAGGTGTTCAGGCCCACCTACAGTCTCACCTCACTGACCCTGAACTCCTCATCCTGTGGCATCCTCTCCACACACTACTCCAGGCAGACTGATTGATCCTATGCCCCATGCAATAGTCCTGTGAAGTTATCCTAGCAAGAATGCCCAATTCCTCTTTTACTCTTTATCCTCATGTTAGTAACATGCTCAAAGACAGGAGTTAATGGCATGATGTATTTTTTGCAAGCCTTTCCACAATATCACACTCCACGCAGAGAAATTATAGTATCTTTGAAATGATAAGTACTCAAAAATATTTGTAGAATGAGTAAATAAATAAATAAATAAGTAAGCATGTGAATGAATTCCCTATATAGCAAAGGCTCTTGGTGACCAGGCAACTTTTCATTTGAATTAGTCAAATAGAATAAGCCATGAGACGATCTGTTTTTAATGTCAACAAAAGATTAAATTGCCTACATTTTTGTCAACAATGACCTGATTGCCTCAGTCATTATCTTGATAGGATCTTTATTTGTTTTATTCATTTTTTCCCCTCATCCTGTCAGTGTGAAGACTTCTCCTTTTCCCCCCACATGTGATCTTTCGTTTCACATGGGTCCCTGTGATTCTCTTACTGGCAGTTTCTGACCCACATTTCTCTCTACTCACAACCAAACTGGTCTTAGGCAGAGCAAAGGTCTTCTTCATCATCACACTGAGTACATCTTACCACTTTTCAGACCTAGACTGTAGCCTTCAAGGATCACCTATATGAAGTTAATATTTGACTTATGCTTATTCACAGGCTGTTAATGAAGCTGGGTGGGTGGGGGACTGAAGGTACTTGAACTTCAATACACAAATACACAGAGCAAAGTCACATCAAAGTAAGCATCATCTACATTTTCACAATAATGAAAGTCAAGTTTAATTGTTCAAAACTACACAAGTAATGCTGTGAATTAAACATGAAACTTATCATTACAACCTGCTTATGGACTCTGAAAACAATCTCAATTAGAGTACATCGAAACTCACAAGCCCCCTGAGGCAAACAAAATAAACAGTAAACATTTGTCTTTTTGCTTTTAGTATTACACTGAATAACTCACTGACAATTTGGGTAAGAAAACTATTACAAAATTAAAAAGGATTAATTATTTTTATTGTGTCTTAAAAATGTATCTTTTCCTATAATAATTTAAAATCTATAAAACACTAATATATAAATGAATATTGAAGTATTTCAGTTAAAATAATTGAAGAAATATATATCATTAAAACAGATATTAATAAATTATTAATAAGGTTGACATCTATTTAATATTGTGCTAGAAAGCAACCTGTAATAATCATTTTAATATATGCATAATTCTAATTTTATCAAAACTACACTTGTGCAAATATAATGCACATTTGTTTCTCTTAGCCATAAAAAGGGAAGTCCATGTTAAAAACTTGTTTCACTTCTCTATTTCATTCTGTCTTTTCACCAAAATATTAAAGTATACTTCCCTTTTTAACTTCCTCTTCAAGGTTCATCTTATCTTTATCCTCATGTATAAAAGTCCTAAAGGAGAAAGCTTTATTACACATGGGTATGTACATTTTATACACATATATAGTGTAGCCAGAAAGAGAGGGGGGAAATACAAGAGAAAGAGACATACATTCACAGGCCAACTGGAGTTTAGTAGAGATGAAATAACCTTTCAGAAGGAGAAATATGCACCATGGGACTGATGGGTTTTTGAATGGCCTTCTTTTGACTGAGGAACTAGGTCCAAACCTCTGGTTATTTTGTTCTCTCAGACGAGACACGAAGGAAGTGTGATCTTACCACAGTACAGATGGTTTGAATGATCAACTTTCAAAAAAAGAATTTTATTAAATCCACTCGCCACATGTTTCCAGTCAGCTGGAGCCCTCATTATAGTATACACATACATACAGTACGCATCTGTGAGTACATGACTTTATATGGATCTTGATGTCGCCACACTATAGTTTGTGCTAATACAAGGGTTTACAAGTTTCCTGAACATCTGTCAGGACCACCCAAGAAATTCTCAATTTTAAAAAGAGAAAATTGCAGTCAACCCAAATCTGACCAGATAAGATAGGAACTACAAGGACAGACATTTCCTTTAATGACAGCTGTTTTAAATTCTTGATTTATTGATGTTATTTATTTTACAGTAGGATGCAGTCATGCAGAAAGTACAATTTTTTTTAAAGATGCAACAAATACGACAAAAAAAGTAGCTAGTGGTTATTAGACAAAGGCGATCAAACCAGTCAATCCTAAAGGAAAGCAATCCTGAATATTCACTGGAAGGACAGATACTGAATGCTAAAGTTCCGATACTTTGGCACCTGATGCGAAGAGCCAAGTCATTGGAAAAGACCTCGATGCTGGGAAAGATTAAAGGCAAAAGGAGAAGGAGGTGGCAGAGGATGAGACAATTAGATAGCACTGCTGACTCAACAGACATGAATCTGAGCAAACTCCAGGAGACAGTGGAGGACAGAGGAGCCTGCTGTGCTACACTCCATGCGTGCATGCTAAGTTGCTCCAGTTATGTCTGACTCTTTGCGACCCTATGGACTGTGGCCCATAAGGTTCCTCTGTCCTTGGGATTCTCCAGGCAAGAATACTGGAGTGTGTCATGCCCTTCTCCAGGGGATCTTCCCGAACTGGGGATTGAACAAGCATCTCTTTCATCTCCTGCATTGGCAGGTGGGTCTTTACCACTAGCACCACCTGGGAAACCCTGTACTACAGTTGCCAAGAGTCAGACAAACCACCACCACCACCTTTGAGGGATAATTAATACATGAGGGTTGGGCCCTGGTCTGATGGAATTAGTGGCGGCACCCTGATCTCAGACTTCCAGCCTCCAGAGCTGTGAGAGAAGAAATGTCTGTTGTTTAAGTCACCTAGTTGATGGTTTTTGTTAACTAGTCTGATGGCAGCCCCAGCAGACTAAGGCAACTCCACAGTGCTAAATGTGGAAACTTTGAACTGATGACACCACAACGGATATTAAGAGAAGTGTCATGTTCCAACACAGTTTCTAGCACCTCACACATGGTGAGACATTTAACATTCAATTAATCCCATGAAATCTTGCTAATTCTCTCTCAGAAGAATTTCTGGAATCTGCTTACTTTTTCATTTTCTACAGCTATGCCCCTGTAATAGCCTCCTACATGGTCTGCCAGCCACCCTTCCAACCTCCTCTGGCAGCTATGGTCAGAGAAACCTTATTAACCCTCTACACATCCATCAGTTCATCAAATAATTAAACACAAACATTTCCTGTTAAGAGTCCTAGTTTCAGACTGACAAAGGTTTTGAAACATCTGTACACCTGAACTCACTGAGTTTTATTTCAAACTGTCACAATGGGCAGAACCATTAGGAAATTTTAGTGAGAGCTTGGTTATATAGATACTGCTGGCTGGCTGCCCCTCCCACTTTTCTGTTCCACACTCACACTCCCATTAAACATACCACTTGCTTAATCATGCTTTATAAATGACACTATATGCACGTGCTAAGTCACTTCAATTGTATCCCCCTCTTTGCAACCACATGGACTGTAGACTGACTGCCAGGCTCCTCTGTCTTTGGAATTCTCCAGACAATACTGGAGTGGGTTGCCCTGCCCTTCTCCAGGGGATCTTCCCAACCCAGGGATTGAACCCTGGCCTTTTGCATCTCCTGCATTGGCAGATGGGTTCTTTACCAGCTGAGCCTCCTGGGAAGCCCCAAATAACACTATAATGTGACATTACATTATATGTAAATATTAAATGTTACATTAATATGTAAACATTAAAAATAAAACAGGGATTTCCCTGGAGTTCAGGTGGTTAAAATTTAGCCTTTCAATACAGTGGGTCTGGGTTTGATCCCTCGTTGGGGAGCTAAGATTCCACATGCCTCATGAACAGAAAAAAACAAAACATTAATCAGAAATGAGATTGTAAGAAATTAAATAAAAACTAAAAGAAAATTTTTGTAAAGGACTCAACATTTTTATCAAGTTTTGTAGCTTTTCAACTTGGGCTCTTCCAACGTTTTTTTAAGATTTTTTTTTTTTTTTGAGGACCATTTTTAAAGTCTTTATTGATCTGTTATAACATTATTTCTGTATTTCTTTTCTTTTTTTCAACACGAAGCACATGGAATCTTAGCTCCCTGACCAGGGATTGAACCCACACCTCCTGCAATGGAAAAGAAATTCTTAACTACTGGGCTGCCAGGGAAGTGCTCAAGGCTCTGTCGATTTTGATTTTAATTTCTCTCCAGCATCTACTATCACCTCTGGTCAGGGCACCCGTCCTTTTTCAGCTTGCCTCCACCTTCTCCACCCTCCGCCACCTATTTTCACCTTCTGTGCTTTACTCATGCTCTTTACTCAACCTGGGATGCACTTCCTCTCATTTTCTATTTTCAACATTTGACCCATCTTAAAGCTCAGACTCAATCTTCTTCACCATTCCTTTCCTCAGATACTAAGCCCCATTGATTCCCATTTTACCTAATTTATTAGTCTCTCTTTTAGAACATAGGAACATATGTATATTATCTTATCTGCTGTCTATCATACAATGAGTTTCCCAGGTGGGTCGGTGGTAAAGAATCTGCCTGCCACTGCAGGAGACACAGGTTCAATCCCTGGGTCAGGGAGATCCCCTGTAGCAGGAAATGGCAACACTCTCCAGTATTGTTACCTGGAGAATCCCATAGACAGAGGAACCTATTGCACAATTGAGCTATTTTCATAGCAGTGTGTTATGTTGTCCAAGTAATGGTCACTGGTTTTATGCCTGTCTTTTTTTTTTTTTTTGCACACAACTAGATTGTTTTTTATGTTGACCATTTTTAAATTATTTACTGAACTTGTTACAATATTGCTTCTCTTTTATGTTTTGTTTTATTTTGTCCCTGAGTTATGTGGGATCTTAGTTCCCAGACCAGGGATTGAATCTTCACCCTCTGCATTGGAAGGCAAAGTCTTAACCACTGGACCACCAGGGAAGTCCCTACACAACTAGACATTTAAGCTCCTTGAGTATAGAGGCAGTGGACATTATTGTTTAAAACTGCTTTAGAGCATATCCCAATGCTAAGGACAAAGTAGTTCACTGTGTATAATAATCAATAAAACTTTGTTAGCATGACAAATGCATGGTGGTTGATTAATCAAGTTGGAAAACAACATAAAACTATAAGATCCTTTCCTCACTAGCTGATCTTGATTTATCTCCCAATGATCTTCTGTGGCTCAAAGGGAGTATTTCTTATGCTTCCAACTGTAGCACAATCATTATCCATTGATATTATCATCCTAGCCTACATCTGAACTGCACTCCAAATACATCCAACTAGGAAAAATTCTTCTGTCATTACCCAGTCCTCTCACTGCTTCTTTTTCCACTGGCAGGAAGAGAAGGTCCTCAACAACTTGATAAGTGCTCTGTTTGAGTCATCATTTCTGCATGGTGTCCTTTTATATAAGTCAACAACGGAGTCAGGCAACTCCTGCTTCTGCCTAGCTGACAGAGCAGCCCCTCTCCTGCCTTAACCGTGAGGATGATCGGCTGGGCACGTTTATTTACAATGAGCATAATCCAGTTCTGAGTTCAGTTGAAAGAATTTGCTTCAGAAATAAAGTACTTGCACATGTGATGTCAGTGAATCCTTTTCAACAAACTAAGCTGACATTTAATGCAGGCTTTAAAACATATAAAAGGATACCTAACTTGAAGTAAAACAAAACCACTACAGGCATTAAAAGTGAAGTCAGAAAGATTAGCAAAGGAAAGGAAACAAATCATGAATCTGAAATAATTCAGATAAATCATTCAGCCTTATTGGGTTCTAGGCAGGGTTGGTATTTCTTGAATATACTCCTGCCTTTTTCTTATTTAATTGGTAAAAATATGGTGTAAATGTTTTTCTTCCTATTATTTCCTTGCTAAGTTATCAATCTGAATTCTGCTGCTGCTGCTAAGTCACTTTAGTCATGTCCAACTCTATGCGACCCCATAGATGGCAGCCCACCAGGCTTCCCTGTCCCTGGGATTCTCCAGGCAGGCAAGAACTCTGTAGTGGGTTGCCATTTCCTTCTCCAATGCATGAAAGTGAAAAGTGAAAGTGAACCACTCAGTCATGTCCGACTCTTAGAGACTAGATCTTAGTAAAAACTGATGATGGAACGGGGCGGGGGAGGGGGGGGGAACCTGTTAATCCATAGCACTCAAGTTCAATTAACAAAAAAAAAAACAAACAAAAAAAAACTGTTGGGTCCCAAATGAGACCCATCACTCTCAACTTAATTCATATGTTCAGAAAAATTAAAACCATCCTAAGCTCTGGCAATGTTAGTCTTTCTCTAAAATGCTACCTCATCTTCATCATCTTTTATCTGTACATGACTAAATAGAAATAAAAAGGAAACTGCCCATACCTCTGATTGGCTTAAACTATTTGTAACTGTGTCAACATATTTCCTTCAGGAAGATAAATTCAAGTTATACGCTATCAGTATATTTACCCCATGGAACTGTATATGCTTTCGAGCAACATATGTGTCAGAGACGAGAGGTTGGGACAGGCAAACACTGTGGAATACATTTTATCAATTAATTTGGTCTCTTTCAAATAAAACTGACTAAGAAGAAATTAACTGGATTTACTCTAATGAATATTAACTAACATCAGTTAATTTGAAAACAGTCATCTCTAATTTATTTGACTTCCTGCTGTTATAGACCATCAAATGACTTAGGTGGGCTTTACTCAGCTTCAGAATTTTAACATATTAATGTCAATATTTCAGAGTCAGTGATGATCAAAGAGACCACAAATCCTTCATTAACAATCACACTTGCTATAGCAATGGGGCTTTAGTTCAAAATAGAAGGTTGCCAGTTTAAAAAGAGGCACTTCAGACAAGAATTCCCTTCTTTTTCATCTACGGGGATGACTGGGCATTCTGATGACACTAAGAAGGTATGTTTCAGTTTTATTTTTAAGCTCTTTCAAATGGATAAATGAAGCAGAAGTAGCTAAACTCTTTCCCCATGCCCACGTTATGGACAAACATCCTAAGTGAACGAAAACCCTGTCTTCACTATGTTGTCCCCCATGCCCTAGGAGATATGAGCCAAGGTCTTTTGAGGGGGGCAGAGAAATAGCATAGTCCTGTATCAGCATCATTTCATTTATTTTTGGAGAGATTGATACATATGGAATCAAAATAGTGTTCTACTTTGCTTTTCACTGTGGGAAGTACAAAATAAGTGAAAAAATACATATATTAAAGGTTTACAGTGGAGATGACATCTTGGGGTTTGGATCCTTCTAAAACCCCAAATAAAAATGCTTAAAATAGATCTTGGGGTCCTAAGGGTATCATTTCACCTTCACATCAATTGTTTTCCTAACTGAACTAAACATGACTTTGTATTTAGTTTCTTATCCTTAATAACTTCTATAAAACTTGAAAACTCAGTGCATGATGTATGGGGCTATTTCATTCCTTGAAGAGATTTATTTATGAAAAGACTCATAACTGAATAACTACATTGAGATGAAGATACATCTATATAATTAGGAAAGAAAATTCTCTAATATTTACATACAGTGGTCTAATATATTCTTTCTTTGTAGGCCAACCACCTGACCTGCCTCTTGAGAAACCTATATGCAGGTCAGGAAGCAACAGTTAGAAGTGAACATGGAACAACAAACTGGTTCCAAATAGGAAAAGGAGTACGTCAAGGCTGTATATTGTCACCCTGCTATTTAACTTCTGTGTAAAGTGCATCATGAGAAACGCTGGGCTGGAGGAAGCACAAGCTGGAATCCAGATTGCTGGGAGAAATATCAATAACCTCAGATATGCAGATGACACCACACTTACAGCAGAAAGTGAAGAAGAACTAAAGAGCCTCTTGATGAAAGTGAAAGAGGAGAATGAAAAAGTTGGCTTAAAGCTCAACATTCAGAAAACGAAGATCATGGTATCTGGTCCCATCACTTCATGGGAAATAGACGGGGAACCAATGGAAACAGTGACAGACTATTTTGGGGGCTCCAAAATCACTGCAGATGGTGACTGCAGCTATGAAATTAAAAGATGCTTGCTCCTTGAAATAAAAGCTATGACCAACCTAGAAAGCATATTAAAAAGCAGAGACATTACTTTCCCAACAAAGGTCCATCTAGTCAAAGCTATGGTTTTTCCAGTAGCCATGTATGGACATGAGGGTTGGACTATAAAGAAAGCTGACCACTGCGGTGAAGAATTGATGCTTTTGAACTGTGGTGTTAAAGAAGACTCTTGAGAGTCCCTTGGACTGCAAGGAGCTCCAACCAGTCCATCCTAAAGGAAAACAGCCCTGAATATTCATTGGAAGGACTGATGCTGAAGCTGAAAGTCCAAAACTTTGGCCACCTGATGCAAAGGACTGACCCATTGGAAAAGACCCTGATGCTGGGAAAGACTGAAGGCAGGAGGAGAAGGGTACAACAGAGGATGAGATGGTTGGATGGCATCACCAACTCAGTGGACATGAGTTTGAGTAAACTCCAGTAGTTGGTGATGGACAGGGCGGCCTGGTGTGCTGCAGTCTGTGGGGTCGCAAAGAGTCGAACATGACTGAGTAACTGAACTGCACTGAACTGAACTGAGGCTAAAAGCTAAAGTAAACTGGAAAAAAATGCATAGTTATTAAGTTGTTGTTGTTCAGTTGCTAAGTAGTATCTGATTCTGTGATCCCATGGACAATAGTACTCCAGGCTTCCCTGTCCTTCACTATCTCCATGAGTTTGCTCAAACTCATGTGCACTGAGTCAGTGATGCTATCTAACTATCTTATTCTCTACCACTGCCTTCTCCTTTTGCCTCCTTTCCCAGCATCAGGGTCTTTTCCAATGAGCTGGCTCTTTGCATCAGGTGGACAAAGTATTGGAGCTTCAGCTTCAGCATCAGTCCTTCCAATAAATATTTAGGGTTGATTTCCTTCAGTATTGACCAATTTGCTCCCCTTGAAGTCCAGGGGACTCTCAAGAGTCTTCACCAGCTCCACAGTTTGAAAGCATCAGTTTTTTGGTGCTCAGTCTTCTTTATGGTCCAATTCTCACATTCATACAGGACTACTAGAAAATCCATAGCTTTGACTATAATGGCCCTTTGTTGGCAAAGTGATGTCTCTGCTTTTCAATATGCTATGTTTGTCATAGCTTTTCTTCCAAAGAGCAAGCATCTTTTAATTCATTAGTAGTGCTATAATCTTCCGTCAGAAAAGGAAAACTTTCATTCAAAAAGCAGTTGTACTGCTCCAGCCACCAGGCACACCATTGGTGAAAAAGATGGATAGAGCTCCTATTTCACTGCAACTTATGATTGGCATAATCACTGGGTTCTGACTTGTGCTCCTGATACCCTGACTCCAGGTCCCCTGTTCTTTCAAGGGAAGAATAGGGGATCTCTGAGTAGATCTCTCAGTCCCTCTTGCATTAACAGCCAAAGATTCTCTACTGTGTCAGCAATCTCATAATTTCCCAGAACTGAAAGAAAAACGAAAGCTATGTACAAAGAAACAAACCAAGTAGGACAGGGAGGCCTGGTGTGCTGCGATTCATGGGGTCGCAAAGAGTCGGACACGACTGAGCGACTGAACTGAACTGAATTAAACTGAGGGCACCAATCATCTCTTTTCCAAACTCAGTAACTTCTTTGCAAATTTTCAAAACTTCTTCCTATTGATTTCTCCCTAAACAGAAATCTTAATTAAAATGATCAACCTATCTATATATCCATCTATAATCTATATAGTTAGAATTTGGAAAATCATTCTAGAAGTTGATAAATGTATGGTCATTTCCTCTCGTCCCATCTCTACATTGACACGAACACTTGGTAAGGATGCAAAAAGTTAGTGGCAAGGGTTCTTTCACCTACTTTCTAGTAAAATATCTTCTGAAAATATTTGTAATGCTGATGTTTGGTGGCCAAATGTCTGAAGCAGAGAAAACTAATTGACTGATACAATAACTTTGTTAAAAATTTATCCTCTTCTTTCAAAGTGCTTCTTGCTCTTGCAACTGGGTGTAACCTTATACTTTAAGATACTAGACAATAGAAGTATGTTCAAATTTTGCAAGTACATTTGGATTTCAAAGATAGGCACTCTTTTTCAATAAGCAATCAGGCTTAAGGATGCATTTAATGTCTGAAGAGGATTCTTCACAAAGAGAAGCATGAGGGCAGCTCACACACACAGACACACAAATTCTCTCTCTCTCTCTCTCACTCACACACACACACACACAGCTCTCTAGCCTGTCAGTAGTGTTGCAAGATATTCTGAGTAACCTTTCCAATACTACATACCTGCCTAAAAGTTAACTTGGAAGCTTTCATTAAAAGTCTCATCAATACAAATCATCACCAGGGGCTCAGTTTTCTTGGTGAACACTTCTTTGTCATGACTCACTCTGGAAAAATATAAGTAAAGTTCCTAAGCTTATATATATTTGTTACCTTAAAGAGGTTTGATAATGGAGCATATTAGCTTCATGCCCTGAATTTAATACATTTTTAGATTATAAATTAATAGTGACTTTTTCTCTAGCAAATATTTGCTCCATTTCCTTTATTCCTACTGACTCATTATTTCTTATACTATCATTTGGAGTCGTAAATATGGGTACAACTTTTACGACACTCTTCCCATCAAGTGATGAAATGTTTGGTCTTTCCCTCAAATATAGATGGACCCTATGACTGCTTTGAATTTGTGAGAACACTGCCTACTGGGACATACACTGGGAGTCCTTATTCTCTACAAAAACCTACCAGGTATTTAGAGGTACCTCTGCTAGAGAGTTCACATATAGGTGTGTCAAAACTGTCCAAATTTCCGATCCAGGAAACCATAAGATATAGTCAAATGATTATTATCCTAAGCCTCTGAATTTTGGGATAGTTTGCAGTGGTACATGATAGAAGCATAACATGGTATGGAGAATTCAGTGGCTATTGTTAACAAAAACCTACAACATGTAGTATGGTCTTTGGCTGAAGCCAGAAGGGCTTCAGAGAGACTTCTGTTAGGGGTTGGGGACATGAAAGACAGTGAGGCAATTAGAAGCTGGAGAAAAGATAGCCCTAGGTATGCAGTGGCAGAGTGTTTGGCAACACTGTACCATCGATAAGGTATAAAAATATATATACGTAATGAACTGGTCAATTTCACTAAGATATTCAGGCAGAATGTTGAAAGTGCCAACTGCTTTCTTTTATCTACACATGACAATGTATAACTAGAAAATGAGAAACTAAACAAAACAAACATACCATAAAAGGGCCTTAAAATATATAAAGAAGACAAAACTTACTCATCAAACTGTTTTTATAATGCTCTAGGCAACCTAAGAGCACAACATAAGAGCAAACAGCAAATCCAGAACACCACCAGTCAAGTGGTAATCATTTCAAAAGTATGGCTGTAAGACCCCTTGCTGAGACCTCAGATCGCTTCTAAGGGACTGCAGTAAAGCCTCTGAAAATCTCAGGGACATGACACTCAGACCCTTTTTTTTTTTTTTTTTTTTTTGTAGTTAAAAGAGCCTCTAAAAATCATAAGGCTTTACCTTGTAGACCACTAATAAACAAAAACTCTTCTAAGAAGCTTAGGGCAATATTCGCCAGCACTTTGACTCTCCATCCAAGATATAGAAAGGCCTAGTTCAGAAAAAAAATGTGGTGTAGCTTTTGTCTAATTAAATGTATTATAACATTATACACTGAAGGCCCATGCAGTCCAGTGGGTCACAAAGAGTTGAAAATGACTAAAGCGACTCAGCCCGCACTCACACTGAAGGGCTACAACATTTTTGAAGAAACTATAGCAACTTGGGGGCTTCCCTGGTAGCTCAGACGGTAGAGAATCTGCCTGCAATGCGGAGGCCAGGGTTCAATCCCGGGCTGGGAAGATCCCCTGGAGGAGGGCATGGCAGCCCCCTCCAGTGTGCTTGCCTGGAGAATTCCCCAGGGACAGAGGAGCCTGGCGGGCTACAGTCCATGGGGTTGCAAAGGGGCAGACATAACTGAGCGACTAGGCACAGCAGCTTGGATGGACAAGGATGTGCTATAGCACAAAATAAAATGAGACCTATTATTGTCAACCTTCTGCAGCACAGGAAGCAGTCTAGAAGGCCATTTCCAGGAGCACACAGAACATTTCTTATGTCAAAGAATGAATGACTTTGGAGAATAGAGATATATAGATATGGGATTTATTCTCTGGATGTGATTATAATTTTTAAAAAGTTAAACATAATGTTTTATCACTAATCATCAGGGAAATGTCAATCAGAACCACATGAGCTATCACCTTACAGTTGTTAGAATAACTCTTACTGAAAAAAAAAAAAAACGAAAACAAGCATTGAAGAAGTGGAAAACTTGGAGTCCTTGTGCAGTTGCACTGTTGGTAAAATGGAAAATGGTATAGTCACTGTGGAAAAGAGTTCAAAGATTTCTCAAAAATTAAAAACACTGTATGATCCAATGACTCCAATTCTGTGTATTTATCCAAAACAACTGAAAACAGTATATCAAAGAGATGCTTGTACTCATTATTTACAATAGCTAAGAGGTGGAAATAACCTAAGTGTTCATCAATGGCTAAATGGGTAAAGAAAATGTGATAGATATGTACAATGGATTATTATCCAGCCTTGGAAATCTTGATATACGCTTCAACATGCATGAACCTGGAGGACATTATGCTAATGGACATAAGTCAATCACAGAAAGACAAATACTGCATGATTCCACTTACATGAGGTATTTAAAGTAATTAAGGGCTTCCCAGGTGGCTCAGTCATAAAAAAAAAAAAAAAAAAAAACCTGTAAATGCAGGAGACATGGATTTGATCCCTGGGTCAGGAAGAGTCCCTGGAGAAGAAAATAGAAACCCACTCAAGTATTCTTGCCTGGGAAATCCCATGGAAAGAGAAGCCTGGCAGGCTGAAGTCCATGGGGTCAAAAGAGAGTTGAACATGACTTAGCAACTAACCATCAGCAACAAAGTAGTCAAAGTCTTAGAAGCGGAAAGTAAAATGGTGGTTGCCAGGAGCAGGAAGAGTGGGGATTGGGGAGCTGCTATTTACCAGGTGTAGTGTTTCAGTTATACCAGATGAGAAAGTTCTAGAGATAACTTTGTGCTGCAAAACACTGTGCAAAGAGTTAATAACTGTACTATACAGTTCAAAATTTGTTGAGAGTAGATCTCATCTTATGCATTTTTATCACAATAAAAAGCTTTTCTAAAATGTGTATATTTCCTATGTTTGAAACTAGAACATTTTCTAACACCATACACACACACAAATCTCAAAATGGATTAAAGATCTAAATATAAGACCAGAAACTATAAAACTCTTAGAGGAAAACATAGGCAGAACACTCTCTGACATAAATCACAGCAAGATCCTCTATGACCCACCTCCCAGAGAAACGGAAATAGAAACAAAAATAAACAAGTGGGACCTTATTAAACTTAAAGGCTTTTGCACAAGGAAGGAAACTATAATCAAGGTGAAAAGGCAACCTTTAGAATGGGAGAAAATAATAGCAAATGAAACAACTGACAAAGAATTAATCACTAAAATATACAAGCAGCTCAGGCAGCTCAATACCAGAAAAATGAACAACCCAATCAAAAAGTGGGTCAAAGAACTAAACAGACATTTCTCCAAAGAAGATATACATATGGCTAATGAACACATGAAAAGATGCTTAACATTACTCCTTATTAGAGAAATGCAAATCAAAACCTCAGTGAGGTATCATCTCATGCTGGTCAGAATGGCCACCATCAAAAAGTCTACAAACAATAAATGTTGGAGAGGTTGTGGAGGGAAGGGAACCCTCTTACTCTGTTGGTGGGAATGCAACCTGGTACAGCCACTATGAGAACAGTGTGGAGATAAAACTGGAAAAAAAAACCTTAAAAAACTGGAAATAAAACTGCCATATGACCCAGCAATCCTGCTGCTGGGCATACACATGGAGGAAACCAGAACTGAAAGAGACACTGTTTATAATGGCTAGGACATGGAAGCAACCTAGATGTCCATCGGCAGACAAATGGATAAGGAAGTTGTGGTACATATATACAATGGAATATTACTGAGCTATAAAAAGGAACACATTTGAGTCAATTCTAATGAGGTGGATGAAACTGGAGCCTATTACACAAATTGCAGTAAGTCAGAAAGAGAAACAACAATACTGTATATTAATGCACATATATGGAATTTAGAAAGATGGTAATGACGATCCTATATGCAAGGCAGCAAAAGAGACACAGATATAAAGAACAGACTTTTGGACTCTGTGGGAGAAGGCGAGAGTGGGATGATTTGAGAGAACAGCATTGAAACATGTATATTACCATATGTAAAATAAATGACCAGTGCAGGTTGGATGCATGAAACTGGGCACTCAAAGCCAGTGCTCTGGGACAACCCAGAAGGATGGGTGGGGGGGGGGGGGAAGGCAGGCAGGTTGAGGATGGGGGGACACATGTGCACCTATGGCTAATTCATGTTGATGTATGGCAAAAACCATCACGATATTGTAAAGTAATTATCCTCCAATTAAAAATTAATTAAAAAATAAAAAGGTACTATGTTTGAATATTACAAAGTGTGACAAGTTCAAAATACTTAATAATAATCCAAGGCACCTATTATCACAAAGGTCATGTTTTAGTTTAAAAACCAGCTCTAATGATTAGCTCAAATATTTTTTGGATGAGTAGATGAGTTAAAAATTAAATGATCAATCCAACAATTAGAAGATTATGGCTCAGGTTTTTGCATAGACCTGTCTATAAAATGAGGTTTTTAAAAGCAGGTTTTGTTTTTTTTTTAAATCATCATGAAGCAAGGATAGAATTTCACAATTCCACATCATTACAATGTGTGGGAGAATTTATACAAGCACGTGCTGACAGATGGGAAGTTTCTAATGGACAGGTTCCAACCCCTGTCATTCTCTTTTGCATATCTCAAGTTATAGGAACTGCCATTTTTTTTCTATCAAGACTCATTGTTTCCTGTTTATCTCAATCTCTGTCTCAGTCTCTCAGTTTGTTCACACACAAACACATGCAAAACTGAGGGAGGTGAGAACTGGTAATGAAGTCAGGGAAAGTGAAGGGTGGAGGGTTTGGTTCATTGAAGTTCTGAACCCAAACCTACGGACCAGCATAGGTAGAGAGGCCTATAATTTCCCTCATTTCTTGGAACACAGCAGGCAGAGAAGGGAGAGAGATCTTTCTGGCAATGGGACATTCATGAGCAAAATTAATACATATTACATATCTTTAGAGTGTTTAGCTATTAGATAAGCATGAGATCCATTGGCTACGTTGGTCAGAAACACAAGCAATGCTACTTCTTGAAGGAGTGGTTCTTGAAGGAAAAGCTTCTCTCTATTCTGTCCCCTTCACCCAAGCCCAATACTGTTAAGGTAATCAATGTAGACTTCATAGTGCCTGCTTCTGAAGGTCTATCATTGCATGTGTGTGTGCTCAGTCACTTTAGTCATGTCCGACTTATGTGACCCTATGGACTGTAGCCCTCCAGCCTCCTCTGTCCATGGAATTCTCCAGGCAAGAACGCTGGAGTGGGTTTCCCTGCCCTCCTCTAGCGATCTTCCCGATCCAGGTATCGAACCTCCATCTCCTGCACTGCAGGTGCATTCGTTACCACTGAGCCACTGGGGAAGACCCAAGAGGAGGTAAATGTGCTATGCAAGCAAGGTTCAAAGAACCAGATAAAGTGGCAGGAATATTTTCCTCTCAACTATTCAACCCGAGCCCTGAGCTTCTGCAATCCTTGAAGGTAAGTAACTCCTTGAGTTCTGTTCCTGGAGGCTAAACTGATGACTATGCATTTCCACAGTACTCCTAGCCTCTGACTACTTGCTGGTTCCCAAAACAATGCAATTTGGTTTACATGGTGGCCGTGTGAGAAGTCCAGTTGAGGTGAAAAATCAAAATAGCTGCCTGCAATTTCCCTCCGCTTATTCTCTAGGGTTCACAAGATGAAGCCTTATTGCCTTTGCTTTGTAAGAATGCGTTAAGTCTGAGGCAACGCAAACCACTGTTCCTCCCATACAAGCAAGATACTAGGGCTTTCTGGTTATGATAAATGAGCATGTATTTTCAAATTGCAGCACTCTGTTGAATTAACTGTAAAGCCACACAATGTAAGTAATCAGGGATATTGTCTATCTGTGGCTGTTACATTTCTGTACATTTTTACATTTTAATGCTGTGACAGTAGACCACTGCTATGGGCACTTAGAGGACACTGCCTTACTCATCGTGGTGATGCTTCCTGAAACAGACCCTCTTTCAGGGCAGAGTGAAACACTGTGGTTAAGAGCCCAAACTTGAGTCAGACAGACTGATGTGAATTAGGCTCCATAGTAGTTTCTGACCCTAAGCCATTTAAGTTTGCCCTAGTTTTCATCTATAAAAGGAGAATCACAGTGCTACCTACATTCTACAGGTATTTTAAGAATTAAAAAATATACTCCATATACATTCTTTTGAACGACAGCCAACACATAGTAAGTGCTCAATAAATCTTAAGCTACAATATTTCATTTATCTTCCTCTTCTACAAGGAAGCTTTGAAAATACCATTAATATGGAAATGAAGGCATGACTAATAAATACATACTAATAAGGCTGATCTATAACTTCTTCCCAACTTGGCCAGTTCCATTTCCTCCATGACAATCATGAAAAGCTGTTACCTGTTGTTATGTTGCATATGGGATCTGAACACACTAATTTTTCTGAATTATTACATTTAAGTTTCATACATATACTGCTTTGGCCTCCTTCCCAGGAAAAGTGGGCACTCTCTGGGGTGAGGCTGTGATTTCCAGATTTATTCAGAGAACTCAATGAAGCTGTTATCTCTCACTGACCAGCCATGTCTGGCTCCAACGGTCAAAACAGGAAAAAGTCCTAGGAGGAAGTGGACAGCTGAATGTCATGTGAGTTAGCAAGAGCTTTCTTGAGCTTACATCATGTTTAATTGTATCAAATGCTGTTTCATTATGTGGTTAGGTTTGTGGTGCTTCTTGAAGGAAGGAACATGGAAAAAAATTACTGGCATCTGAAACAAAACCAGAAATCTCTGTTCATTGGGAACCTCAAATTAGACTTGAGTCATAGGATCGTCAAGCTGTTCAGGCTGGAGTCAGCTGGGGTAACTGACTTCTTAGAGCACAATGCATATATTCTTGTTAAATCTCATTGTCTAAAAAAAAGAAAGAGTCTCAGAAAACAAGATGTGGGAAGAATTAGGACGCCGTTTTAGTTTCAAGCCTTAAAATGAGTTGACAGAAAATTCTATGGTAATTCTTAAATAAAAGCTCTGGTGTATTCGTGTAAGACACACTCCTGGATGTCAGGACCAACCTTGCAACAAGACAAGGTCTAAGATTCCTCTCTATAGTATTTTTCCCTTTATCTTTAGGAAAGTCTTAGAGAAATATAAACAGAAAGACTCATCACTGAGATTTTTTTCAGGCTCATTAGTCAGTTCAGTTCAGTTCAGTTCAGTTGCTCAGTCGTGTCTGACTGTTTGCGACTCCATGAGTCACAGCACACCAGGCTTCCCTGTCCATCACCAACTCCCAGAGTTCACTCAGACTCACGTCCATCGAGTCGGTGATGCCATCCAGCCATCTCATTCTCTGTCGCCCCCTTTTCGTCCTGCCCCTAATCCTTCCCAGCATCATTAGAAGCACTTTAGAGGGGACTTTAAAGCTTTGGGGAGCTTGTGAAACTCAAAGTAAAGTTATACTTCCTAACTCATGATATATACAGTGTTATATCTATACAAACAATGAGGAGGAGACAGTTATCCATGCATAGGACTTCAGGATACTTCAATTTTCTTTCACCTCTGCCACTTCACTGCATGACTCTAGGTTGATTACTTAACCCCTCTGAATCTCAACTTACTCTGAAATATGTCAAAACAACACTTATCTTTCAAATTTCAAGTACTGCACAAGTACATACTAGGAGTACGATTCTGGAGTATGATGCTATTGTTGGAATGAAGAAGCCACAGCCCTTATCCCCAGATCTCAGTGTAGGACCATCAAAAGTTGAAAGAGAGAAGACACATGAAGCTACTGTGGTACATTTTAGCTCTCAGTATTAATTGGTTTCGATTTAGTAATAAAATTCCAAATCTGTATTTACTTCGGTACTAGGGTATTTGATGAAATGTTAATTATGCATTGGGTAGTAGGTAGGGCTTTTAAAAAATCTTTCTAAACTGTGTTTCAGCTAATTAGACGCTGAGCCATGGATAGGCATGGAGGAAAAAAAAGAACATCCACAGGGAAATATATTTCAGTAATGAAAAAAAGAAAAATTTTAAACATTAATGAGGGTTGTTCACAGACAGAAAGGGAAACTGTGGGTTGTCAGTAGTTTCTCATCAATGAGCCTGCTTACACAGAGGCCAGACAGCCATCTGGTGATGCTCATGTCAACCAGATTCATAGTGTTGGAGATCAAGATCACTGTGCCTGGATGATCAGTGTGCCTTGATGATACACTTTTCCTGAGCGCCCTCATTTGGGCCACTAGAAGGACTCTTTCATCTCCTTGGAGGGGAGAAGAGTCAGAGAGACAGAACTTCAGATAAGCAGCAAAGTTTCAAAGCTTCAGGTCAAGAACATGACAGAAAGTTTCAATTAGGCAGAACCCATATATTTCCTTGTATCTGCTCCTTATTTCCACTAGGTTAAAAAGAATACGAACTTGGACCTGTAATGGGAGAAAAAAACTGAAGGAGAAACAAGAGAGAGAGATACCAGTCAGACTCTCATAGAAAGGACCCTGTGTCCTGACATCCCTGAGCTGACCTCAAGGTCAGTTTGTCTGGAAAACAGGTGATATGCTTTCTCACCCCATCTCATTTCATGGGGCAGTATGTGCAGAGCATGGATTCAGGGAGCAAGGAGGAAGAGTTTAATCTTCCTGCATCTTCAAGGAAGGCACTGGAGTTAGCTGAGAATGAAGAGGGTCCAATATGCGGATGAGAAAGAAAGAAAATTTATGAACTGAGGATCAGAGACAGGAAGACACAGGACATTATCACAGAAGATACAAGCGTTATTGTTGTTCAGCCACTAGGTTGGGTCCGACTCTGTCCCTATGGACTGCAGCACGCCAGGTTTCCCTGTCCTTCACTGTCTCCTGGAGTTTGCCCAAACTGATGTCCAGAATCAAATATGTAGAGCTGACTTCTCTGGAGGAATGATTTCCATTGCAGTGGATGCCAACACCTCTTTAGATGCTCTGATGACGTGTATTGGGTTGGCCAAAAAGTTTGTTTGGATTTTTCATTAGATGTTACAGAAAACCTGACTGGACTTTTTAATCAACCCAGTGCTTTCTAGAACCTAGGGCTTTTTCTGGACACAAGGAAAAATGAAATCCTGTTTCGACTGACTGTAAATGTGAAAATAGCTAAGAATTGTGTGAATCATGCTTTGACTATAATTCAGAATAGAAATTTAAAATTCAGACTAGCATGAAGTATATGGTTTCCCAGGTGGCGCTAGTGGTAAAGAATCTGCCTGCCAATGCAGGAGACAGGAGAGACACAGGTTCAATCCCTGGGTCAGGAAGATCCCCTAGAGAAGGAAATGGCAACCCACTCCAGTAGTCTTGCCTAGAAAATCCCATGGATAGAGGAGCCTGGTGGGCTACAGTCCATGGAGTCACAAAGAGTCAGACACAATTGAGCATACACATACATACCCACATATCAAGTGTAGTTACATTTTATTTAACACTGGGTTTGTAGTCTGAGAGACTGATACTACCCAATTTCACAGTCCTTTGCAACTCTGAGTATCTAAAATTATAGTCTAAATAAGACTCAGCTTTCTGGTATTAATTGTACTCCTCCACCTACCTTTATTATTTGGCTCTCGTTTTAATGTTTTGTGCCTCTTATTAAATATCTCTTCTAAATTCTTTCTGAGAGCATTATAAATAAAAACAAATTTGGGCACTGGACCCAAATCTCTTGCTGATTATGCTGAACTCTGATACTGATTTTCACATGAAAATAACCCCTTCAAAATAATTTAGCAAAAAATAGCCTACAAAATTGAAAAATAATACATAATACCAACACATAGTTGGTTCAAGTTTGTTTTCCTGACAGTTGATGAAATGTGTCTCCCTGACTTAAACAGACTATGTGTGCCCACGGCATCACTTGACTAGCAAACCTGGGCTTTATTCCTTTTGAGGGATCATTATTAAAAGCAATGAGAAGATCAAAGGGATTTTTTTTTTTAATAAAAAGTTTGTTTTTATTATTTTTTCTTTCTTTCTTTTCTTTTCTTTTTTTTTTTTTTTTAACTTTACAATACTATTGTATTGGTTTTGCCATTCATCAACATGAATCTGCCATGGGTGTACATAAGTTCCCACTCCTGAACCCCCCTCCCACTTCCCTCCCCATACCATCCCTCTGGGTTATTCCAGTGCACCAGCCCCAAGCGTCCTGTATCCTGCATCGAACCTAGACTGGCGATTCATTTCTTATATGATATTATACATGATTTTACCCTTGAAATGTCATCAGAGGACACACAACAAACAGTTCATGGTTAAAAACTCACTTCACCATCAAGAACAGCGGCAGGAATGGATGCATCCTTAATGACTTGCCAGGTCAAAAGGCTAGATAAAAAATATATTCTGAATGTGAAATTGGCTAATTAAGCCCATTGTTCCCAGGCTGTCACCCTGAGGGACAGCAGGGAGGTATAAGCTGTGTGCCTAACTACGTTGAGTGGCAAACCTGAACCCCCTCCGCCTCCCAAAGGTGCATATAAAACATGGACCGCCTGCCAAGGTCAGGAGTACAAGCTAGATCTCTGTGTATAAACATGCTAACATAAAAATGGAGGATTAAAAGCTCATTAAGATGTTGTGAGGAGGATAAAAAGACTGCAGCAGAAGGTAAAGCAATGACCCACATGTGTGTCTTTTGCTAATGCCCTTTATTTAATCAAAGCTCAGAATTCACAGGTTATCCAAGCTGCTCAGGAGCACACTGCGTGGTGTAAAATGCCTGCGCAAAATCACCATTTCCCTGCAGCATGAATGCTCTGCTCTGCCCCAGGAAGGGTCCCTCCTTCCTGTGTGGCTGAGCCTCCTTTCTTTGAGTCTCCAGGAGGCAGAAGCTCTGTTTGCTTCTTTCCAACTCTGCCCTTTTTCTGGGTCCTGGTACCTGTGTCATTTAAGGACCCAGGGATAGGAAATACAGGAATCCTTTCCTTATACTTCAAAATAACTACTTCATCTGACTGAACTAAAGAGCAGTACATTTAGGGAGGGCTTCCCCGGTGGCTCAGCGGTAGAGTCTATCTGCCTGCAATGTAGGAGATGAGGGTCCCATCCCTGGGTGGGGAAGATGCCCTGGAGAAAGGCTTGCAACCCACTTCAGGATTCCTGCCTAGAGGCCTCTATGGACAGAGGAGCCTGGCAGGCTACAGTCCATAGGGCCACAAAAAGTCGGACATGACAGAAGCAATTTAGCACACACGCACGCATGCATGCACATTTAGGGAACGAGACAATACTGCTCTGTTTGCTTTGGTAAGACTTTCACAGGTGAACGAGGGGAACTTGGCCCCCTCCAGAATACACTGTTTGTTCATTCCCATAATACTGCCCCTCACTCTTCTCCACTCCAGACCTATGACACACTGTCCTTTCCAACAGTGGATCCAGAGGAGCTGAAAGGCCACCAGGTAACAGCAGGAAAACCAAGCACTACGGTTTCTTGGCTCGTTGCCCAGTGCTCTTTTTCCATTTCCCTGAAATTCTGACCACTCACCCACCACTCTTTAACTCTGCCCCTAGCCCCCCAACACCAAGTCCCAATTGACATGCAGATGTAAACACAAATCTGGGGGAGCTGGCTTAACACTCATTGCTGAATTCTAAAGGAAAAACTCAGTGATATCCGTTTAGAGAATCTTGCAAGATGATCTCTCAGAGTGCCTGGAATATGAAAGGCAGCAGCAGAGAAAAATGTCAGAGCTAATTTGCTGTGGCTTTTGGTTGAATGCAGAATGGCTCATTAAAACCTTAAACAGGTGGCAGGTTTGGCAGCCCACTGTGTACATGCTCTGGACAGATTGATTATGCCTTTCATTTTCAAATATTTATGCAAAAACAGACTTCATGAGATAAATGATCACGTTCACAAGAGCATTCTGTTCAAGGCTGCTATGATAACTGCCATATCAATCAAATTATGCAATGAAAACTTACCATCGATTTTACAATCATCATCAATTATTTGTAACTTAGGAAACTCTTTTCATTACTTTTCCATTTTAGTTTTGCAACCTTCCAGACAGTTTTTACCTAACAGCAGGAGACAGGGCCACAAAATGCGAACTATCTGCAGGTATCACCCCATATGCCAAGGTTCAGAGTAGGCATCTGATATGCATTTCAAAGCAAACATAATTCCGTGTGAAGAGCATTGGCTCCAAGGATGCTGTGTAATGACTGCAGGTAGAAAGGAACATGTAAATATTAGGGGCAACTTCAAACATGGAGGCAGCTCTGTTTCATCAAATGAGTTGTTCCATAAGCCTGTTGAAGCTCAGCATTATGTCAAGCAAAGCAAAGCACACACTTCAGAGTCACTATTGAGTCCTTAATGTTGTTATTCAGTTGCTAAGTAGCGTCCGACTCTTTGCAACCACATGGACGATAGCATGCCAGGCTTCCCTGCCCTTCACTCTCTCCTGGAGTTTGTTCATATGCATGTCCATTGAGTCAGTGATGCCATCTAACCATCTCATCCTCTGCATCCCCCTTCTCCTCCTGCCTTCAACCTTTCTCAGCATCAAGTTCTTTTCCAGTGAGTCAGCTCTTTGCATCAGGTGGCCAAAATATTGGAGCCTCAGCTTTAGCATCAGTCCTTTCAATGAATGCTCAGGGTTGATTTCCTTTAGGATTGTCTGGTTTGATCTCCTTGCAATCCAAGGAACTCTCAAAAGTCTGCTCCAGCACCACAGTTCGAAAGTATCAATTCTTTGGTGCTTAGCCTTCTTTATGGTCCAGCTCTCACATCGATACATGACTACTGGAAAAACCATAGATTTGACTAGATGGACCTTTGTGAGCAGAGTGATGACTCCTTAAATAACTGCAATAACCCCCTAGCCTCACTGTGATCACTTTTCCAGGAGCTGATAGTTTCTACTAGTGGCAGCTGCCATTTGCAGAAGGTTGATTTCATGAAGTAAGCCAGAAAGAAAAACACCAATACAGTATACTAACACATATATATGGAATTTAGAAAGATGGTAATGATGACCCTGTATGCGAGACAGCAAAAGAGACACAGATGTGTAGAGCAGACTTTCAGACTCTGAGGAAGAGGAAGAGGGTGGGATGATTTGGGAGAATGGCATTGAAATATGTATACTATCATGTAAGAAACGAATTGCCAGTCTATGTTTGATGCAGGATACAGGATGCTTGGGGCTGGTGCACAGGGAAGATCCAGAGAGATGATATGGGGTGGGAGGTGGGAGGGGGGTTCATGTTTGGGAACTCATGTACACCCGTGGTGGATTCATGTCAATGTATGGCAAAACCAATACAGTATTGTAAAGTAAAATAAAGTAAAAATAAAAATAAATGAATGTTATATAAATGGAAAAACAAAAACAAAAACAAAAACCCTACAGGAAATTTTCTGCTAGGATATCCAGAAATGAATCCCCTCAATCCACTCTCACAGAACTTTCCAGATTCTTTTGACCATGCAATGTCTGAAATTTCACACAGACTGACCAACGCAACATGCTGCCAGCTAATTTCTTGTCATCTTGATGTACTAATCTCACTTCTCACAGTTGCAGGATACGTGCCCAATCTCTTTATAAACACACATTCCCATAGAGAACATTCAGAGAGGACTAGTAAGGGGGACAATACAGCTTCCATTTGTTCTTCCATTAAGGAAACTCTGATTTTTTTTTTTTTTTGAGCTTTTTATTTTGTATTGGATTCTGTGTGTGCTCAGTTGCTTCAGCGTGTCCAACTCTTTGTGACTCCATGGACTGCAGCCTACCAGGCTCTTTTGTCTGTAGGATTCTCCTGGCAAGAATACTAGAGTGGGTTGCCATGCTCTCCTCCAGGGGATTTTCCTGACCCAGAGATTGAACCCACATTTCCTGCATCTCCTGCTTTGCAGGCAGAATCTTTACTGCTGAGCCACTAGGGAAGCTCCGTATTGGAGTACAGCCAATTAACAGTACTGTGACAGTCTCAGGTGGAAAGCAAAGGAACTCAGCCATATGTATACATGTATCCATTCTCCCCAATACTCCTCTTCCATCCAGGCTGCCACATAACATTGAGTAGAATTCCCTGAGCTAAATAGCAGGTTCTTAGGAAACCCTGGATATATTCTCTGCTGTTTTAGCTGAGCATCTCAGGGACACATGCATCTTAGTTTTTCAACTGGCTTCTAACACAAAATTGTATCTTTGCATCTTCACTCCTGCCAAGAAGGCTTACCAGTCTTTACTTCTTTTTTTTCTCACTAAAAGTGCTCTCCTTTCTATTGCAAACCACATCATGAATCTTCTTTTCAAAACACTTCTCAAGAATAACCTCTATGAAGATTTTTCAGCCTTAATTCTCTGATTTCACATTGTTGCAGCTTCTCTCTTAGCACCTGTGAATAGGTCTGTACAACTCTAATTGGCTAGATGTATATTTACTTGTGGCCATTTTTGGTTTATATATTCATCCCCATCATCTATTAGGAACTCTCAAACACTAAGAAAAAGCCTACCTCAAGGCAGATCCTTCAGGTCAATTCAAGAGTCCTAAAATGTGAACAGTTAGTTCAAGGTGTACAGGGTTAGTCTGCATATATCCTGCATAGGCAATATTATGCAGGCTGACATGTCTTTTATGACAATGAAGGGTGCCATTAGCTCATAGGATTTCACTATTAGGCTGTCAGAAGAATGTAAGATTATTCTGAGAAATACTAAGTTCTAATCCCTGCTGTCTCTGCACTTACTAGCTTTGTGATTTCAAGTCATATAATACTCTCAGACTAGAATCAGCTTTCTAATCTATAAAATGTGCAAAACAGCATTGCTCTGGAAACTTTTATTTTATTTTATTTTTGGTGCCGTGACTCGGATACGAACCGAGGTTGCTGCTCTGGAAACTTTTAAAGGAACATTGACTTAGATGAGGCATATATGCATTTATTTACGAAACTATAAAGAAAGATATAGTATTATTGTTATAACCACATATTAAAGAGATTTTTTTATTATTTTGGGATAAGTGATAAAATGCCACAATTGATATAACAGTCTTGAAAAGATAAGTATACCTTTGACAGTAGATGATAAATAATCTTAATTTAATATTGAGATGGGTGGTTCAGCAAGACTAGTTGAATTTGCCTGCTTAATTCCTTTTAATTAGTCTAGTGATAACAGAAATAAACCCTGCTACTTCCCCTAGAGCAGTGGTTCTTAGAGCAGGTCACTGGTCTTGCAGCAACAATAGCATCTGGGAATAGTCTTAGAAATGCAAATTATGGGGCTTCATCCCAGACCAACTGAATCCGCATTCCAGCTGATGAATGCCAAACACTGAGAACCACTGTCTCAATCAGTAGGCTGTTAGTTCAGATACCACTAACTTGTCCAGTAAGCTTGGAGGCCAAGCTGGGATAAGAAGACATTATGAGAGTCTGTATATGAACATCAACTAATTTTTTCTGATTTTCAATCAATGCAGATTTCTTGTGATATTATTATTTTCATGGAATATAAGCTAGGCAACAAAATGGGACTTTGTCAGCCTTGATAAGTCTTTTTTTTTCTTTAAATAATAAATTCACATATATTATTTTTAAAAAGAGCATGGCAGAATGGCATTCTATCATGTATACTATCATGCAAGACTTGAATCGCCAGTCTATGTCTGACACAGGATACAGCATGCTTGGGGCTGGTGCATGGGGATGACCCACAGAGATGTTATGGGGAGGGAGGTGGGAGGGGGTTTCATGTTTGGGAACACATGTAAGAATTAAAGATTTTAAAATTTAAAAAAAAAAAAAAAAGAGCATGGCCAGATCAGGGAACCAGAGTTGAGGGTTCTAAAAATATGGCTTCTGAAGTTACAAGGGAAAAGTCTCTGACTTTAGGCGACTAAGGGCATGAGACCAAGTTTAGCCATCAGCTTTAGAGTAACACAAGGCAGTGCTGAGGTGATCCTGCTTGTAAAGTGAAACGGTTGTACTAAAACATTCTCTAAGAACTCAATCAGCTCTCCCCGTTCTAAACTGGAGTCTTCTTCCTATTTTTCTCTTTCACTCACATTCTAAAAATTGGTTTCTTAGAAGAGAAGCCATGAAGGAAAGTCCTGAGAGAGAAACCCTGAGAAGTTTCATTTGCCATACCATGAAGTAATTGAAATAAAGTCATAAGAACTAATTAAAATTCAGCTGTGATATAAGTAAGGCCACCTAGGGAATACTTTTAAAGTAACTTCTTCACCTCCCCCATTAGAGATAACAGTTTTCATAATTTATATGATTACTTTCATATATGAGTTTATACCATATACTTGCAAGTTCATAAATGATACACAACATTATCAACTGTTTTTTCATTTTATATAAATGACAGCAGTTTGGCACTTATTTAAAACTCATTCATTTTAACTCCAGTACAGTGCACTGACTAATACCCTTCAATTTATTTATCCTTAGTCTTATTAATGGATGTAAGTGTTTCTGAGTATTCTTAATTACAAACAGAACTGAATCAATATTCAAGTATTTCTCTCCATGAGCATATGTCCAGGAGCTCTTTAGAATAAGGCTGGTGGTAGAACTGCTATGTAGTATTACATTTCACAGCTTTGTCATTTCATATCTCACCAATAATCCAGGAGAGTTATCTTATTCCTGCACCCTCATTTGATAGAGTCTGTCTTAATTTTATCAATCTCATGTGTATGAAGTACTATATTTTCATTTGCCTGCTTCTGAGCCTTTACTCTTTGAGATGGATCACCTTTTCATATTTCATTTTTATTAAGGTTTTCTTTTATGAGTTGCCATTCTAATTATTTGATGTATTTGTTGACCTTTGCCTTGAATACTTTTCAAATATTAACTTTTTCCAGTCAAATATATCTATATATATACATATATATATAAATGATATAAAAATAAATACATCTTCCTAAAAAAATTCAGCTGTGAAAAGAATATGAAACAGTACCAAGTTTTAAGAATTACACAATCAATTATGCCTATCCTTTAAAAGGAGCCTGCATATAGGTGAGTGGGAATGCCTTGAGGACTCTTTGTATCATGATAAAGTGGGATGAGGAGCTGCCCCAAACAAGGTACAAATGTACACAAAGGTGTATAGCATGGAATCTTCAAATCTAGGACACTGAGACCCTGATGCTGGGAAAGGTTGAAGGCAGGAGGAGAAGGGGACGACAGAGGCTGAGATGGTTGGATGGCATCACCAACTCCATGGACATGAGTTTGAGCAAGCTGTGGGAGTTGGGGATGGACAGGGAAGCCTGGCGTGTTTCAGTCCATAGGGTTGCAAAGAGTCAGACACGACTGAGCGGTTGAACTGAACTGAACTGAAGGGGAGGGAGAACTTAAGCAAAAAGAAGGGCAGAGGTCAACACAACTGCTACAGACTGAGCGTGTTTCCTGTCAAGGCTCATCTTTGTCTTATTGAAGGAAAATCTCTTCTACAAGCTTATTCTATCAAAAACATGCCCACAGCCACTGGAAAGCTTAGCGAAGGTGAAACTCACACTCCTCTGAGTACAGAACTTAATGCCTACCAAAACAAAACAAAACTCCAGTGCTCTTAGTGAAAGGATGACACAGATTCAATGTATTATTCAAGATAGCATGCTATTATACCATTATGGTTACAGAACATCAAATTATCAGACATGGAAAAAGAAGTATTCAGTGGGGGAGATAGTTAATTATACAGAGACAGCTGACCTCTGAATACTAGAATTTAGTATTTTACATTTCCACTTTCAAATGTCTTTAAATAAAGTTTTCCCTGAATCCCCATCCTGACTGAGACTCAGCAGCACATGTTTCCTTGCCATGGAGAGATCCACACAGCCAGCTTCTTCCTGACCACTGGAGCCCAGCTGGAACCAGAAGCCTGCCTCTCTTTTTTCTTGGCACCAGAACTCAGAGCTGACTGATTAGCCAGCTCTGCTGCTGATACTGAGCAATAATGAAGCTGATGATGAACAAACGTCTACCTAACTCACTGCCAAGACCAGTCTCTGCAACTCCAACTGAGGATGGGCTGGGTGGGGTAGGTCGGGAGAAGATACTCAAGTACAGTCTCTCCCACTTGAAGCCTCTGCATTGCCTTCTCCGTCTATCCTGTGCCATGACTGGAACAAAGTTATGAGGTCCCAGAGAGTTGAGAAACCATTCGTGCACTTCTAAAGGGCAACCATTCCCCTGTGTTCAAGCTCAGTCGTGTCTGACTCTTTGTGACCCCATGGACTGTAACCCACCAGGCTCCTTCTGTCCATGGGATTTCCCAAGCAAGAATACTTGAGTGGGGTGGCATTTCTTTCTCCATGGGGATCTTCCCAACCCAGAGATCAAACCCTATTCTCCTACATTGCCAGGTGGATTCTTTACCACTGCACCACCTAGACTTCCACTTTTAAAGGGAGGCTGGACTAAAAGGATAAAAGGAAATGTACAAGCAAGGGAGGTTTGTAGCCGGAAATCGACAACTCTCATCTTGCCACCACATGTCTTAACTGGACTTCTCTCCCTACTTCATTTCTACTCCACTCAAATTCTCTCCCAGTGCTTTTGTCTTTACGCACAAGGCTAAGTAAGTTTAAGAGAAATTCAATCTGCATGGTTTATGATTCATTTATACACATAAAACACATCAGAAAGGTGACAGAAGGGCTCCTGATGTGCACAACTTTCCTGAGCCTGCTTCCTCATTAGGAATGGAAAACTGTGCTGTGTTCATATTAAACCCATTCATCTTTTCACAGGTTAAAAGTTTCACTAAAAAGCTTGGCTCCCAAAAGGAAGGAGTAAGTTAAAAATTGATAACTCTGCTCCATAAATGGGGGAAAAGCACTGACCTCAGACCTCAGGTCTTTTGAGAATTCTCTAAGAAAAAGCTTAGAGATTTCCCTGCATTTGCTCACTGATATATGCAACATATTCTGCCATTTAGTAGAGGCTTCAGCAGGTATTCATTTTTACAGGCAACCTGAGTCATCAGTGATAATTTTCCAACCTCAGAAGTCAGAATAAGAAAACTTTTACAGAGAGCTCTGCTTTCAAACAGCTTTCCTGGTGGCTCACATGGTAAAGAATCTGCCTGCAATGTGGGAGACCCAGGTTCAATCCCTGGGTGGGGAAAATCCCCTGGAGAAGGGCATGGCAACCCACCCCAGCATTCTTGCCTGGAGAATTCCATGAACAGAGGAGCCTGGCGGACTACAGTCCATGGGGTTGCAAACAGTCGGACACAACTGAGCGACTAAGCACAATATCTGTTTTCAAACACATAAACGTACTGGAGCATGGAAACAGTGGTTTCCAGAAGAAAAAGAAATGTCTTCTTAACAGAAATAGATGCCTGTACTCACAGATCCAACATGAAAGGCTGGAGCACAACCTCTGTTTATATTGGGTTGGTCAAAATGCTCATTTGGGTTTTCCCACATGATGTTACAGAAAAACTCAAATGTAATTTTTGGTCAATCCAATATATAGGTCGCAGCTTCCTCATGAACAAGCTTTGTGGGGTCTTTTCTATTCATTCTTATATTTATTAGATTATTCACATTTTCATTTGACAAATACTTATTTCACTACCCACTTGAAGCCAAGTGTTTGGAATATGGAAATGCAAATTTTTTTGAATTTCTTGGAAGGAAAGATGAAAGCAAATATAATAAGTTTTATAGTGGGCCTGTGGACAAAATGGGCTTCCCAGCTGGTATTAGTGGTAAAGAACCCACCTGCAAATGCAGGTGACATATGAGAGGTGAGTTCAATCCCTGGGTCAAGAAGATCCCCTAGAGGAAGGAATGGCAACCCATTCCAGTATTCTTGCCTAGAGAATCTCATGCACAGAGAAGGCTGGCAGGCTTTAGTCCATAGGGTTGCAAAGAGTTAGAAATGACTGAAGCTACTCAGCATGCATGAACAAAACACAGAGGGAATATAAAGAAAACTGAACATTTAGTTCTTGCTGGGAAGGACAGAAAGGTTTAGAGAAGGCACAGGTAGACAGATAGGACAATTCAAGGAAAGGGAGGTCTGCTGCTGCTGCTAAGTCACTTCAGTCGTGTCCGACTCTGTGCAACCCCACAGACGGCAGCCCACCAGGCTCCCCCATCCCTGGGATTCTCCAGGCCTAGTCAGAGGGAATGTCAGTGCAAAGGCACTGAGGTAGAAACGAAAAAGCATATTCCCCAAACTAAAGGGAGTTCAGTATTGATGAAGCAAAAATATTGTGACATCTGAGAATGAGTCAGGGGACAGATAATGAAGGGCTCTGTATGCCATGCAAAGAACTTTAGATTGCATTTTGTAGGACAGTTGTTCTTAACTGGGTATATCCTAGAGATTCTATTCCAAACACATGCCCTGACTCAAGAGATTCCATTTTCATAGGTCTTGAGTGAAGCCTTTCATGTACCTTTTCTTTTTTTTAATATAAATTTATTTATTTTAATTGGAGGTTAATTGTTTTACAATATTGTATTGGTTTTGCCATACATCAACATGAATCCGCCACAGGTATACATGTGTTCCCCATCCTGAACCCCCCTCCCTCCTCCCTCCCCATACCATCCCTCTGGGTAGTCCCAGTGTACCAGCCCCAAGCATCCAGTATCATGCATTGAACCTGGACTGGTGATTCGTTTCATATATGATATTATACATGTTTCAATGCCATTCTCCCAATTCATCCCACCCTCTCCCTCTCTCACAGAGTGTGAAAGCGTGTTCTATACATCTGTGTCTCTTTTGCTGTCTTGCATACAGGGTTATCGTTACCATCTTTCTAAATTCCATATATATGCGTTAGTATACTGTATTGGTGTTTTTCTTTCTGGCTTACTTCACTCTGTATAATAGGCTCCAGTTTCATCCACTTCATTAGAACTGATTCAAATGAATTTTTTCATGGCTGAGTAATACTCCATTGTGTGTATGTACCACAGCTTTCTTATCCATTCATCTGCTGATGGACACCTAGGTTGCTTCCATGTCCTGGCTATTATAAACAGTGCTGCGATGAACATTGGGGTCATGCACATTTTCTTAACCATTCACAAATCATGCTGCATGTCCCTGGTCTAGGTTTTAGGAATCACTTAAAGGACTATAGGCATGGGAAAGCCATTCTGCTTGAGGGTTGGTAAGTCTCTCTGTGGGGAATGTGGTGGAAATTTTGCAAGTGATAAAAAGACATACCAGGCAAAGAATCGTTTGAGAGGAAATGCAAACTTTCAGGCAAGAATGCTGTGTTAGAATGTGGCAGGCAGCAAGGCAAGTGCATCTGAAAGAAATGATGGGAATCAGATCAGTAGGAATTGATGACCTAAAATGACATTTGCTCTCTTCTTTATGCCTTGGTGACACCATTCTCCAAGAAGGGAGACATGAGGTGGAAGAGAGGAGGATGAGGAAGTGAATTCAAGTTCTCATCTGTTTAGTTGACTGGGTTCAGGATATAAATTATATAGGAGACTGAGAAGGTATTAATTTAATATTCCCTGGCATTTTCTCATCTGTTTGCCGTACTGGTGATTTGGGAGTGGTTTTATTTGAGTTGGCTAACACAGCACTTATTAAGGTTTCACAGTTCCAAACACCATGGGCAAGTTGCAATTCTAACAATTTATGTCAAGTAAATGTCATATAGAATCACCCTACCTTCCTGTAAAGGTTGGGAGGACACTAAGTAGGCAACCTCAAAGAATGTCCCCCACCTTCCAATCTTCTCTCTTCCTCTGCTGGAACATCTGGGTACCGTGGTCTATGTTCAGCTTCTTTATTCATCCAAACAAGCTTAAGAGCTTATTGGATTAAAAAAAAAAAAAGTGGCTGAGTTATGTAATATTCAAGTAAGAGAAATTATTCTTGGGATAGAATCAGGTTTGCAGTCATCTCATCCCAACTCAGACAAAAATTACTTTTCACAGCTTCACATTCCTTCTTTCCTCCTTCTACTTTTCCTGGCTCCCTTCCAAGAGTCAGTGCTCTGGAGATCTGTTCTGCAGCTCCACTATAGGGTGTTGACATACTTTCCTATACAAGTGAAGAACTTAGCTTGCCAAAATCCTGTGTTTGTTTTTCCTGAATTACTGAAAAGATCTACATATTTGATTGTGTTTTTTGTTACAATTTTGTGTGCAGGAGTAGATGCATTAAAAGATTTTTCTACCACTATCTTCTGTGGAAAGTTCCGTCCACTAAAATATATATGATTAGACTGAAATGTCTGACATATCTCATAGAAACCTATCTTCTGCATGTTTGAAAGTACAGGGTCAATGCAGTTTACTTTTTAATATATATATAGATCTATCTATATTAACATATATTTATATCTATAGATATATAATATATATCTATATATCTATATTTATATCATAGATAGATAGATAGATAGATAGATAGATCTGTATCTAAGAATTGAAGTGAAAGTTGTTCAGTCGTATCTGACTCTTTATGACTCCATGGACTAATATGATCCATGGAATTCTCCAGGCCAGAATACTGGAGTGGGTAGCCTTTCCCTTCTCCAGGAAATCTTCCCAACCTAGGGACTGAACCCAGGTCTCCCTCATTGCAGGCAGATTCTTTACCAGCTGAGCCACATATTAAAAGGTAGATTGCATTGACCCTGTACTTCAAACAAATATATATATTCAGTGTCAAATATATATATATATATATTGTAGTGTCATTGATTTTGGAGTAGTTTTATTTGAATTGGCTAAATAGCACTTGTTGAGATTTCATAATTCCACACACCATGGGCAAGTTGCAGTTCTAACAAGTTATGTCAACTATGCACATGTGTATATTAAAATATGCAAATTAAACACATTATATGTAGTACATATGTATTTGCATGCATGCTAAGTTGCTTTAGTCATGTATGACTCTTTGAGACCCTATGGACTGTAGCCTGCCAGGCTCCTCTGTCCATGGGATTCTGCAGGCAAGAATATTAGAGTGGGCTGCCATGCCCTTCTCCAGGGGAACTTCCCAACCCAGGGATCAAATCCACATTTCCTGCATCTCCTAAATTGCAGGTGGATTCTTTACCCACTGAGCCACCTGGGAAGCCCAAGTATATATGTATATATACAAACACACATATATTTACATATATATTTTTTTATTGGTGGTTATTTTGAATGGTATTTCCTGCTATCAAACATTATCTTTCACTTCTTTTTCTAACTTCCTCTTCTCATTTACAGCAAAATGTAAAGTGTGACTGTCCTGGAGAGATTAAGATGGGCCTCTTTACCTGCTATCATACCTATTTTCCAAATAATACATTATGAATTTTTCATTATATGTGTTGCCACAATATGTTGACAGTATGGCCTTGACATCTGAATTAGGTGAAATGTCAGATTAGGGTCAGACTTCCTCAATTGTATAACAACATGCTGTTTCTCTAGGCAATTTGCTTTGGAAGTGAAAGCTGAATTTTGAGGCACTTCTCCCTGGGTGTCAGTATAACAGGTGGATTTTGAAGGCTCAACATTCTTCAACTTTTTGCACTCAACAGTGAACTGGGAAAATGGTCACTGAGTTAGAAGCTGCAACCACCAAGCTTTCCAGAGCAAATCCTGTCACTTGTTGATGAAATGGCTGCTAAGAAAACCACAGGAAAGGCATGATACAAATGGCAATGTTAGAAATTCTAACACAATGTAAAATTTAGATGCATCCAACCTAAGAGTGTACCTTGGCTCAGACCATGACAACTCTCTCCTTGGTTTTTTCAGACTCCTAACTGATGGTCTTAACTTTGGTCTTCCCTTCTCCCTTCTCTTCTCCAAAACCAGAGGCATAGCAATCCTTCTGCAGTGAATATCCAACACTTGAGTTTACAAGCTTAAAACCCTATGTTGTTCTCTGGGTCAACTTCCAGTTCTTTACTGTGGATTGGATCCCAAGGCCCATCATGAAGGACTGTTTTCCCTATGCATGCGCGTGTACTCAGTCATGTCCACCTCTTTGTGGCCCCATGGACTGTAGGCCACCAGGCTCTTCCATCCATGGGATTCTCCAGTCAAGAATAATAAAGTGAGTTGCCATTTCCTACTCCAGGGGATCTTCCCAATCCAGGGATCAAACCCATGTCTATTATTGTCTCCTGCATTGGCAGGTGGGTTCTTTACCACTAGCGCCATCTTGGAAGCCCTGTTTTCCCTATATCCATAAGTGCTGGAGAAGGCAATGGCACCCCACTCCAGTACTCTTGCCTGGAAAATCCCATGGATGGAGGAGCCTGGTGGGCTATAGTCCATGGGGTCGCGAAGAGTCAGACATGGCTGAGCAACTTCACTTTAACTTTTCACTTTCATGCACTGGAGAAGGAAATGGCAACCCACTCCAGTGTTCTTGCCTGGAGAATCCCAGGGATGGCGGAGCCTGGTGGGCTGCCATCTATGGGGCTGCACAGAGTTGGACATGACTGATGGACTTCACAGCGTAAGTGCTATTTCCTGAGGCTCTTATTTCTGAAATGCAGACAAAACACGATATGCAAAATCCCATGCTCTTTGCAAGGGCAATCTCTTCTTTTCTCATTCTAGTTAACTCTCATTCATCTTTTGATCTCAGATTAGAGGTTATTTCTTCTAGGAAAAAGCCTTTAGTTGCTTCTATGTGCTGCTATTCTAGCCTGTACTTGTCTGTATTTAGTTAGCACTTTACAAGTGCACTATAATTGTCTATCAACTTTCCTGCTCTTTCATTTTCTCCATCAGCTCCACCATTTTCTCCATCAGAGCTTCTCCTGTTTTCCTAGAGGCCCCTGTGGCTTCCTCCCTGCCTGCACATAGTAGGTTCTCAGTTACCAGCTGTAGCATAGATGAATAAATGGAATAAAACTGAACACTATTTCTGTTTTGTTGTAATGGTCTTTGACTTGATGACAGAGAAATTACAAACTACAAGTCTGCTGAAAGTCTATGAACAAAGGATTAGGGTATGACAATCAAAACACTGAAGAGAAAATGGGCCAAGCACTTTAGTAAGACACCATTATACTTTGAATCCTGTAATTTTTTCTTTTTATCAGTCTATCAAGAGTACTGGGGCTTCCCTGATGGCTCAGTGGTAATGAATCTGCCTGTCAATGCAGGAGATGTGGGTTCAATTCCTGGGTTGGGAAGATCCCCTGAAGAAGGAAATGGCAACCCACTCCTGTATTCTTGCCTGGGAAATCCCATGGACAGAGGAGTCTGGAGGCTACAGCCCACGGGGTCACAAAAGAGTCGGACATGATTTAGAAACTAAAAAAAATAACAAAAAATCAAGAGTACTATAAAGAAGGCACCTCAGTGCCTTCAGTGTCAGTTCAGTTCAGTTCAGTCGCTCACTAGTGTCCGACTCTTTGCGACCCATGAATTGCAGCACGCCAGGCTTCCCTGTCCATTATCAACTCCCAGAGTTCACTCAAACTCACATCCATCAAGTCAGTGATGCCATCCAGCCATCTCATCCTCTGTTGTCCCCTCCTCCTGCCCCCAATCCCTCCCAGCATCAGAGTCGTTTCCAATGAGTCAACTCTTTGCATGAGGTGGCCAAAGTACTGGAGCTTCAGCTTTAGCATCATACCTTCCAAAGAAATCCCAGGGTTGATCTCCTTCAGAATGGACTGGTTGAATCTCCTTGCAGTCCAAGGGACTCTCAAGAGCCTTCTCCAACACCACAGTTCAAAAGCATCAATTCTTCGGCACTCAGCCTTCTTCACAGTCCAACTCTCACATCCATACATGACCACAGGAAAAACCATAGCCTTGACTAGACGAACTTTGGTCGGCAAAGTAATGTCTCTGCTTTTGAATATACTATCTAGGTTAGTCATAACTTTTCTTCCAAGGAGTAAGTGTCTTTTAATTTCATGGCTGCAGTCACCATCTGCAGTGATTTTGGAGCTCAAAAAAATAAAGTCTGACACTGTTCCCACTGTTTCCCCATCTATTTCCCATGAAGTGATGGGACCAGATGCCATGATCTTTGTTTTCTGAATGCTGATGCCAACTTTTTCACTCTCCACTTTCACTTTCATCAAGAGGCTTTTGAGTTCCTCTTCACTTTCTGCCATAAGGTTGGTGTCATCTGCATATCTGAGGTTGTTGATATTTCTCCTGGCAATCTTGATTCCAGCTTGTGTTTCTTTCAGTTCAGCGTTTCTCATGATGTACTCTGCATAGAAGTTAAATAAGCAGGGTGACAATATACAGCCTTGACGTACTCCTTTTCCTATTTGGAACCAGTCTGTTGTTCCATGTCCAGTTCTAACTGCTGCTTCCTCACCTGCATACAGGTTTGTCAAGAGGCAGGTCAGGTGGTCTGGTATTCCCATCTCTTTCAGAATTTTCCACAGTTTATTGTGATCCACACAGTCAAAGGCTTTGGCATAGTCAAGAAAGCAGAAATAATGTTTTTCTGGAACTCTCTTGCTTTTTCCATGATCCAGCAGATGTTGGAAATTTGATCTCTGGTTCCTCCCCCTTTTCTAAAACCAGCTTGAACATCTGGAAGTTCAAGGTTCATGTATTGCTGAAGCCTGGCTTGGAGAATTTTGAGCATTACTTTACTAGCATGTGGGATGAGTGCAACTGTGCGGTAGTTTGAACATTCTTTGGCATTGCCTTTCTTTGGGATTGGAATGAAAACAGACCTTTTCCAGTCCTGTGGCCACTGCTGAGTTTTCCAGATTTGCTGGCATATTGAGTGCAGCACTTTCAAAACATCATCTTTCAGAATTTGAAACAGCTCAACTGGAATTCCATCACCTCCACTAGCTTTGTTCATAGTGATGCTTTCCAAGGCCCACTTGACTTCACATTACAGGATGTGTGGCTCTGATTAGTGATCACACCATCATGATTATCTGGGTCATAAAGATCTTTTTTGTACAGTTCTTCTGTGTATTCTTAGGTCCAGACCATTTCTGTCCTTTATCGAGCCCATCTTTGCACGAAATGTTCCCTTGGTATCTCTAATTTTCTTGAAGAGATCTCTAGTCTTTCCCATTCTGTTCTTTTCCTTTATGTCTTTGCATTGATCGCTGAAGAAGGTTTTCTTATCTCTTCTTGCTATTCTCTGGAACTCTGCATTCAGATGCTTATATCTTTCCTTTTCTCCTTTGTTTTTCGCCTCTCTTCTTTTCACAGCTATTAACTAGCATCTAAATAAGCCTTCAGATGCCTACAATTTTCACACTTAACAGATCTTTAGAATATTTCACTCAACCACTTAAGGAAGCCTTTGTATTTGTTTATTTAGTACAAATGCTTACTACAAATGCTTCTAGATGCTACCAAACTCTTTAACTTCAATTTAGGTGTTTCCCTATTCTTTGTTTCTAGAAATAGATGGGGGGAAAAAAGCAGTAGCTAAAAGACTGTAAACCCCAAGAGAATCAGACAACAAACCAATAAGAGATTTAAGAAATTCTCTTCTACCTTTCTGGTCAATTGCTTTTCATCTTACGTGTTAACATTTGATTCTTTAGGACACTGAATACAGAAAAACACAAATATTAACTTACTCGTATAGAATTCAGTAATATAATTTATGGGTCTTATGAGAAGAGCGTAGAATGAATGACAACATTAAACAGGACCTACATATGTGATAAATTAAATTGAGCTTTTTGTGTAACTTGTAGTTTCTGAAAGCTTACAAGATTAGAGAAAGTAAAGAAAGACCTGTGATGATCTGATTAGCAAGCTATAATAGACCAAGCCTGTAGGCTATTTCCTTTTGACGACCAAAGAAAAAGTTAAACCAGAAGAGTTTGGAAATGGAGTTGCCCTGCTCCTTCCCTGGTACTTTAGAAAGTTTCACTCCTCAATTACTTAATTGTAGTTAACTGTACTACTTTTCTTCCTTGCCAATTATGAAGCAGTCACAATCTGTATTTTATACTTCTGACATTACCTATTCATTACATTTAATTTCAGGAAGATGCCCCTACACATCAATTTTGCGACAAAACCTATTTACAGCAAGATCCATGCAGTGTTCCTAATGACTTTTCTAGGTTTGTAACATGTATCAGTCATCCTTGTAATACTCCTAATCAAATGTCTGGATTTAAGTATGTTAGTAAGAAAATGGAAGCCACATGCATCAAGGTATTTGTCTATGACTTTCTATTTCTGAAGTCTTAATAAAGGTGGTATAAGATGAATTGAAACTCCAGTACTTAGGCCACCTCATGTGAAGAATTGACTCATTGGAAAAGACTCTGATGCTGGGAGGGATTGGGGGCAGGAGGAGAAGGGGACGACAGAGGATGAGATGGCTGGATGGCATCACAGACTCGATGGACGTGAGTCTGAGTGAACTCTGGGAGTTGGTGATGGACAGGGAGGCCTGGCGTGCTGCTATTCATGGGGTCGCAAAGAGTTGGACACAACTGAGTGACTGAACTGAACTGAACTGAAGATGAATTGAAACTCTCAAAATACCAAATGGACTAGAAATTGAAACTCTAAAAATAACAGAGAAAATTTTGCCTAACAATAGCTTTCTAAAGAATCCCCAGGTACAGATTCTCTTTTAAATTAATTCAGCCAAGTCCCCTCCCCTTGCTGTGTTTCTGACCATTTCATTCCTTGCCCTCCTGGACATCTGAGTTATAAAACCAGTAGTTGTGAATGAATGATCTGGCTGCTTTGTTATATTTACATGGAAGGTGCATTTTAAAGCTAGTTTAACAGATTATTTGAAAAGGAAAATTGACATTTTGGAAACAAAAAAAAAATGAGAAATACTGAGCAACACTAACTAAAGTGTGAGAATTAATTCAAACACTAGCATCTACATTTTCCCTGCTTTGTGGCTGGTGGGTAGGTCTAAGGTATTTACTGATTGACTTCTTTCTCTAGAGAAAAATAATGCACATAAGGAGAGAATGAGAGAGGGAGTCACAACTAAGTTAATTATAAAATTAAATTTTAGGTAATCTACTACAAAGTTAAAAGCCTTTAAAATCTTAGGCTAAGCAGATTTCATTTTTTCCACATAACCCACCAAGGTTGACTGAGAAGTAATAAGGCCAATTTCCCCTAGCAACAAGTCAGGCTGCCCTTGTAGCTGCTTGTGCAGCTGCCAAGCATTCTGAACTTTAAGGAAAAAGGAAGCTATTTTGAAGAACTAACAGGTAAAAAGAAACCAATTATTTTTAGGTATGGCCTCAAAAGAATGTCTTCTAAGCTATCAGAAGTGCTGTTTAGAGAACTGAGTGGTACTAGGGATCCAAAACAAGGGAAAAAATGTAAATAGCAAAGATCCCTATATAATCTCTCTTTTTATAAAGTCCTTCTATCATGAAGATTTCCTTTTCATAAAAATCAGAATGAGTAAGAGGATAAAAGAACTATAACATATTAGGAAACATATTAATAACCTCGCTGTACTTTAGCTATAAAAATGTTTATCAAAATGAGACAATTCTGTAACATGTCTAATATGTAATATATTATATCTGGCATATCGTTTCAAATAATGTAATAGAATTGGCAGGGAGACAATTAACATGGCCACTCTATACATCTGAAATACTCGAACCTATGTCCCGCCTTGTCTCAAACACAGGCATAGTTTGAGATACTACTGTTATTCTATAGGAATTTAATTAAAAAAATAAAAAACATTTAAAATCAGATAAACTTCTTCATTTTTATTTTATGACATTGTAATGTTTGAAATCAGCCTTTTGAAAATCTAAGAGGCAGAATTCCTGGTTTCACTTCCCCAAACCACTCCATTAGCAGCCTCCTCATTCTGTTACTGGCAACTCCATCCCTTCAGTTGTTCTGCCCAAAATTTTCAGTCCAAAGTTTCATTTCTCAATGTCAACATCATTGACACTTGGGGCTGGAATGTGCTCCTTTGGAGAGAGCTGTTCTGTGCATCATGGGATGTTTAGCAGTATCTCTGGCCTCTGTCTGCTTGGCACACAGCATCTTCCCCAGCTAGGATACCCAACATGTGACCAGACATTGCCCAGTGTTCCATCCCCAGCTGAAAACCACTGCCTGAGCATCATGATTGACGTGGATGTCGCTCACACCCCATATAAATCTCCTAGCAAATCCTATTGGCTCTGCTTCAAAACATGCTGAAAATACAAGGACTCCTCACACCTCCACTGCTTCTGCCTTGATCCAAGCTGTCATCATCCAAATCCTAGATGACTCCAAAGGCCTCCTAGCCTATCTCTTTGCTTCCACCCTTGGCCACTTTTATTCCCAACACACCAGTCAGGCAGATACTATTAAACTATTATAAACTTCTCTACACGAAATCTTCCAATAATTTCCCTCTTACAAAGAGTAAAGCCAAAGTTCTTAAAATGGCTTTTCTGATGTTATCTCATTCTACTCCAATCACACTGGCCTCCTTGCTCTTTCTAGTACGTTTCAGGCAGGATGCTGCTCTGGGTACCCACTAAATCCTCTGTCTGGCAGGCTTATTCCCTCAAGTCTTTGCTTAAATGTCACCCTCCCTGCTCAGTGAAGCCATCCCTGACAACTAGATTTGAAAGGGCACTTCTCTCTACCCCAACTCTCCAAAGTACTTACCAGCTTACTGTATCATACATTTATTAATATTGTTCATTATCTGGTTCTTCTCACTAGGTTGTATGTTCTACAATGATAACATTTTCTACTTAAAAAAATTTTTTTTTTATTTTACTAATTTATCTTCAGGGCCAAAAATAGTTCCTGGCACATTATTGAAAGGCTCTGAATCAAAATGAATGGAATGAATGGTCTCTGAAGGATTACTACTGGATACTCTCAAAGGGACTTTTTAGGATTTTCAAACCATTTATTTAGATTTGGTTTTTCAGTTTAGAGAATGAAAATGTAAATATTTTATTTGTGATAGTTTCAAATTTTTGAAACTATTCTGAAGTCTCAGAACAACTTTTCTTATAGTGCCCTTGAATTTGAAGAGCAAGGTGATACAAATTTTTGCCCTTAATGCTTATAGAACTTCAAGGAAATATTTTTAGATTTTCTTATGCTTGTTAGTTAAAACTAAACAAATCTTTAGCAAAACTGATTTAGTCAAATTGAATCATAATATTTTTAACACAACCTAGAGCCACAAATTTCTTCAGTGCTTCATTCAACCTATATCAATTTTTAAATCTCAACTATGCATAAAAGTATATAGCTTGATTTTGCCAAATAATTCATCTTACAATTCAAGAAAATTTACTCAATATCTTGTAATAGCCTATAATGCAAAATAATCTGAAACAGAATATATATATGTATACACATACATACACATATAAATATATATGTATAACTGAATAATTTTCTTATACACTTGAAACTAATACAACATTGTAAATTGATTATACTTCAATAAAAAGAAAGAAAGAAAGAAACTCAACTCCATTTTCGACTAGGAAGTTTTTTCCCTTGCTTTGTCTGGATGACCTCAGCTCATAGCAATGCTACTGTCTACCTTGGGACCATTCTCTGTTAATTCTTTTTATAAATCAAAATAACCACTCAGAAAATATCCTCAATTGCTTGAATGTTGAAAACACATGGGAACAGCTTAATTTTTCAGGTGGTTTGTTTATGAGGGCCTGTATTTACTTTTGATTACTTTTACTCTTAATTTTCTTTTGTGAGTATCACATATGAGAGGCTGAACGGCTTGAATATCTCTGCTTACCTCCCTGGCAGGGTGAGCCTGCCTTTCCCATGTGTCTTTGCCAACATCATACTCACAGGGCCAGTTAAAAGGAGCTCTAAGACTTGGCCAACCATAGAGGAAACAAATGGCTTCAAAGATTCCCATGGCCCACATTTGCGACTAATCTGTGTGAGAACATGCCAACATTGCTATGAAGATGGTCCTGGGAAAATGAACGTAAATGTTATGATGCTGAACCAAATTCAGAATCAAATTTAGTCTCATGTAATGGAATACTTAAAAATTCAGAAAACCAATGCAAAGCAAGTATTTTTTGAGTGCTTATTATATGGTCAATTCTGTACACAGTACCATTTCATTGCAATAACTTGGGGTTCAAATAATGTTTATCAAAATATTTCTATTTGGTCCAGCAAACAGCAGGTTGATAATAGTAGTTCTTTTCATTGGTTTTCATGGCAAGAAAACCAATGAGTACTGAACTTTGTCTCAGAGTCTCAGATAAGGAATTCCACAGAATGATCAATTACATATTCCTTCAAATTTAATAATCTTGCTTTGTTTACTGATAAAGAGGAGATAGTAGATCCAAGAGTCCCAATATTGGGAGCTTGATTTTTTTAAAATTATTTAAAATATACTTTATAGACATTTATACAAGAGCAGTGTAAAGGAAAAGAAAAATGTTCCTTCTATTGTCAGGGGCAAAAAGAAATTCTTGACAAATTGGTCAGTGAGAATGTGATTATAAGTGAAGAATAATTAGAGCTGTGACACTGGTAAAACTTGCATTTTGTAGTCATTAGCTACCCCTGAAGTATTTGTACTTTGCCAACCAAATGAGAATATTTTTTCCTTGTGAAAGTGCCTAGAGGATAAAGTCATTAATTTCTCTAATACCCCATCCCTGTGGGAGAGCAGGCAAGCATGAAGCATTTTAAAGATTCCTGTTTTGACTGCTTTACCTCCCAGATTTCATTATTTCAGTTTATTTTTTAAGACCCAATTTTATTTATTTTTTTATTTTAACTTTTGGCTGCATGGCATGTGGGGTCTTAGTTCCTCAACCAGGGATCGAACCCGTGTCCCCTGCATTGGAAGGTGAGGTCCTAACCACTGGATCACCAGTGAAGTGCCCCAGATTTTTTAGATACCAGTGGAAACTTTCATCACTGGCTAGATATTAAAGATTCATTGCTAATTTCAGTACACAAGTTCTGAGAAGGAAGGGTTAAAAGAGAAGAAGGTATTTCTCCTTTCCTTGCAGAATTCCTTCTTACACTTTACGGAACTCTAAAGGAAGAACAAAAGTAGGCCATTCAGAATGCATTACCTTTTCTCCAAAGGTTTTAGTGTGCCTGACAGCACTTCATTAAAACCCAATCATGAGTAGGTTCCAAGAAATTAGTTTTCCAATTATACAGCTTACATAAATTGAGGCTTGGAAAGATGGAGAAATTTAGCCATATCCTCCCCCACTCTCCAAAAATCAGAAGGTTAAGGAGGAAACAAAATCCAGCAATACTTACATCAAAAAAATGAGGATAAAATAAAAACAAGACAAAAATTCTTTTTTTGTTTTATTCAATAGAAAAGTGTTTCAAAATATCATTGAAATATGAGATCTGTATTGCTTATATCCTTATTTTGACCTTATTTTGCACTATTCTAAGAAAATTAGAGATACCAAGGGAATATTTCATGCAAAGATGGGCTCAGTAAAGGACAGAAATGGTATGGACCTAAGAGAAGTAGAAGATATTAAGAAGAGGTGGCAAGAATACACAGAAGAACTGTACAAAAAAGAGCTTCATGAGCCAGATAATCACGATGGTGTGATCACTCACTTAGAGCAGAAATCCTGGAATGTGAAGTCAAGTGGGCCTTAGAAAGCATCATCACGAACAAAGCTAGTGGAGGTGATAGAATTCAAGTTGAGCTATCTCAAATCCTAAAAGATGATGCTCTTAAATTGCTGCACTCAATATGTCAGCAAATTTGGAAAACTCAGCAGAGGCCACAGGACTGGAAAAGGTCAGATTTCATTCCAATCCCAGAGAAAGGCAATGCCAAAGAATGCTCAAACTAACACACAATTGCACTCATTTCACACGCTAGTAAAGTAATGCTCAAAATTCTCCAAGCCAGTCTTCATTAGTACGTGAACTGTGAACTTCCAGATGTTCAAGCTGGTTTTAGAAAAGGCAGAGGAACCAGAGATCAAATTGCCAACATCTGCTGGATCATGGAAAAAGCAAGAGAGTTCCAGAAAAACATCTATTTCTGCTTTATTGACTATGCCAAAACCTTTGACTGTGTGGATCACAACAAACTGGAAAATTCTGAAAGAGATGGGACTACCAGACTGCCTGATCTGCCTCTTGAGAAACATGTATGCAGGTCAGGAAGCAACAGTTAGAACTGGACATGGAACAACAGACTGGTTCCAAATAGGAAAAGGAGTATGTGAAGGCTGTATATTGTCACCCTGCTTATTTAACTTCTATGCAGAGTACATCATGAGAAATGCTGGGCTGGAAGAAGCACAAGCTGGAATCAAGATTTCTGGGAGAAATATCAATAACCTCAGATATGCAGATGACACCACCCTTATGGCAGAAAGTGAAGAAGAACTAAAGAGACTCTTGATGAAAGTGAAAGAGGAGAGTGAAAAGTTTGGCTTAAAGCTCAACATTCAGAAAACGAAGATCATGGCATCTGGTCCCGTAACTTCTTGCCAAATAGCTTTGACAGACTTTATTCTGGGGGCTCCAAAATCACTGCAGATGGTGAGTGCAGCCATGAAATTAAAAGATGCTTACTCCTAGGAGGAAAAGTTATGACCAACCTAGATAGCATATTCAAAAGCAGAGACATTACTTTGCCAACAAAGGTCTGTCTAGTCAAGGCTATGGTTTTTCCAGTAGTCATGTATGGATGTGAGAGTTGGACTATAAAGAAAGTTGAGCACTGAAGAATTGATGCTTTTGAACTGTGGTGTTGGAGAAGACTGTTGAGAGTCCCTTGGACTGCAAGGAGATCCAACCAGTCCATCCTTAAGATCAGCCCTGGGTGTTCATTGGAAGGACTGATGTTGAAGCTGAAACTCCAATACTTTGGCCACATGTTGTGAAGAACTGACTCATCTGAAAAGACCCTGAGGGGAAAGATTGAAGGCAGGAGGTGAAGGGGATGACAGAAGATGAAATGGTTGGATGGCATCACTGACTCGATGGAGATGAGTTTGGGTAAATTCTGGGTGTTGGTGATGGACAGGTTGGCCTGGCATGCTGCAGTCCATGGGGTCACAAACAGTCAGACATGACTGAGGGACTGAACTGAACCGAACTGAACATATATTGTTGCAAACTTTTTCATCAACCTATATTCTGGTCAAGAATAAGTCTAAATGAACTATGAAAGGAGCAAGGTTTAGTCAATACTAGCACTATTAGGCCACTTCTGTGAAACTCACATGACAGCTATGTTTAAACATGGCCACAGGCCATGATTATGATGCCTGCATTTTTAAAAAGCTGATTACTTAAAATTAAGATTAGTAAATCATTCATATGAGATAAACTAATTGATTCTAAAATACTCTACATCTTTCTGCTGTTATACATGATGCAGTATTTTTATGCTTAAACATTTTAGGCTAAAGGAAAAATCCTCACTTTCTTATAGTGTCATTAAATTTTTAACTATAATTTCAAATTCAGTGGTTGCATAGATTGTTTCTCGTTCTCATCTTAGACAGTACTTTGAAACACATTTCAGAATTGCCTCTGAAGAATAAGAATATTAAGTGGTCTTATGTTTATGATTACCATCTTTTCTTAGTAATAGTAAATAATTCACAAACATATTTTGACCTGAGAATATAGGATTATAAGTGTCCATGCAAGATGCAATAGCTGTAGGCAAATTCTAAAACAGCAGGGGGGAGGGGGTGCGTAAAAAAGAAAAAAAAATAAATAAATAAAACTGGAGTGTGCAATTTGAATTTATCCAGCAGTCAAGGAAATAGCATATTTCTTCTATTGGGAAACAACCCAGTAAAAGGAGACTTCTCATCAGCTACTGAGTGAAATTGTTTTATTTTATTCTGATAAAAATTTTGAATATTTTCTTCAAGTGTACAGTACACTTATTCTTTCAAGGCACAGTCTAATGAAACTTCATTTTAAAGCTTCGATATCTATGATCAATAGTTATGCATAAAAATTTCCTCTGGCAGTTATTAGACTGAATAAGTTATTAAAATGAATATGAATTAAAATTTTCTATTCAGCTCACTTGATATGAAAGTTATTTTGCAGGAGCATGTCTCTAAAGGACATTACTCAATAACAATACTGAAATAATACAACTGTGTAATAAACCTGGTAAAAAGTCCACAAGAGTATTCATGGAAAACAGTTACCTAATTGAGGCTATTTTCACCCTACCACCTTTGAACATAGACAGTTCTCACAATCGAACCACAAGTAAACCTAGACAGAATACTGTGTTCTAGCAAAGAACATTCACATCTCCATTTAGGCTTAAAAACATTCACCAAAAAAGTTATATTCTATTAATGAAAAGTATCTAAAATACAAGAAATATTTTTAAAATAACCATTTTTAATTGAGCAATAAATCCTTTTGAGCAAGTAAATGAGAGAAAGAAAATTAAAACAGAGCACCTTATAAATCTACAGGTATTTTTCTATATATTCAATTTATTATCAACTCTGTATGAATTATAATATAGGCAAATTTTTCTTATATTCAAAACTTTGTCTCTGGTCTTAAGTTACTAATTCTAAGCTAACATACAAAGTACACATGTACACATGCATGTGTTTATGTAATGTTATATCAACTGTCATGACTGACAATTTATATAACATTGTCATGCATGACATGTCATGACATTGTCAATTCATGAAAATTGTCATAAATCTGACAAAATATAAATATATTTTTTAAAGTGTCAATAGCTAGATTTGAATCTATGACCAAGTTCATCCCAATCCTGCTCTTGTTCTGTAGAATATAGATTTCCATAAGCTACATAAAGAGCCTCAGATTTTTCATTTGCAAAATGCAGATGAATGAATTTATTTTTATTCATGAATTCATTTACACTAAAAGTATATGCATACAAAGATCATGGCATACAAAATGAGGGCCTTCCTTGGTGGCTCAGTGGTAAAGAATCCTTTTACAATGCAGGAGACATGGGTTTGATCCCTGGGTCAGGAGGATCCCCTGGAGAAGGAAATGGCAATCCACTCTAGTATTCTTGCCTGGGAAATCCCATGAACAAATGAGCCTGGCTGTCCATTGGGTCACAAAAGTCAGACACAAGTTAGCTACTAAACAACAACACCGCATGAGAGGCCTGGATTTGAGTCCTATCTCTATCAACCACTAACTATCATCGTGATAGTTTCCTCATGTGTAGAATAATAAGACTAATATTGTAAGATTGTTTTAATCATCGAAAATATATATGTTAAAATGAACATTTTCTGATATATACTCTGGGATCAAAATGCTACTTCTATTTCTAATTATGCACTAAGTTGTCAGTCAAGTCTGACTCCTTGTGACCCCATGGACTATACCCCGCAAGACTCCTCTGTCCATGAGATATTCCAGGCAAAAAACTGGAGGGAGTTATTTCCTACTCCAAGGGATCTTCCTGACTCGGGGATCAAACTTGTAACTCTTGCATTTCCTGCACTGGCAGGCAGATTCTTTACCACTGGGCCACTTAAGAAGCCCACATCTCATTATAACCTTTATTAATAATAAAATAAAAATGAGGGAACATGTATAAGTTGCACCTAGAGCAGCAATGTCCAACAGAATGTTCCGCCATGATGAAAATATTCTATAATCCATGTTGTCCAATATGGTAGTTGTTAGGCAGACATGACTACTGAGCATTCGAAATGTAGATAGTACAACTGGAGAACTGAGTTCTTATTTTAAATTAACTTATGTTTAAATAAACACATGTGGCCGATAGTTACTGTACTGGAAAGCACAAATTTAAAGTGCCTACATCTACACAAGTGGATTTCATCTTGTTTAGATTTTCAAAGTTTTTCTACCACATATTATACAGATTTCTCAAGACCCCTTTGCCTAACTATATAATTAGTATAGAAAATCCTCCAGTGACTCTGTAATTATTCATATGCAGCATAAAATGACTTTTCTGTCTACAACAGTAATGTGTTCCTGTTTAATCTGGTTCTGTGTAATCAAAGGTCACATATTTAAACACAGTAATGTTTCATTGCATATTATTACTTTGGGGTTGGAAATTTTACCAGCCTCTCCCTTGACTTTTGGACATAACTTAGTCTTGCCTTTAAGTCACAGGTTCATCATTTTGAATATCATTTTAGGGGGGAAAAGCATTTAAAACTATCATAAGTTTATAATACATCTCAAGAGCTCACAACATCTTGAGGCAAAATTAAAATTCAAGGAAAACCAACACAAAAACAAATAGTAACAAGGAAAACAAACCTATGTCCAACTCAAAAAATAAAGAAAATCATTGGTTACAATCATCATATATATACATGAGTTCTTTCAAAATTACTCTACCAACCAATCAAGACAGATCAACTGCAGAACAATTGCATATGTAATGGAAGGGCACCGAAAACACCACCTCCATTGACTTTCCTAAAATCTATAGTTTTTATATCCTTCTAACAGCAGTATATCTTCTGTTTTATTTGTGATACATTACTGATTGATGGAAAGGTGAATTACACCTCATATCTACAAGAATTGGTGCTAGAATGACTCAGGAAGTTTTTACTACAAAGTTTGAAAATTTTCCTTCTTCATTTTCACCATCAGTAAACACTAATGAGAACTTTCGCTATGCTTTAAAAAAATTGCCTTGATAAGAACTCTAGGCACAAGAAACGCACATGCTAGTATTAACGGGAATGCTAACAATTATGTCCTTGAAAACCTAACTTGTAATATGGATCAACTTCTCAAGGATTTCTTCAATACATGGAATTTTATGTTCTGAATTATATCCTTTATCATAGAGTGAATCAGTAAAGGATTATTGTGAAATAGGACAGGTATTACTAATTAGTAACTCTATTTCCTTATATAGAGTATTCTATCACTTTTGATTAACCAAGCTGAAATCACAGAATGACTTCTTATCTCAATATGAAATAAGAAGTAAATGTAGAAAAACTCTGAATCTCTAATATGAACATGAATCATTAATTTTTCATTGTAATATATCATGAAGCATAGAGTCGTGTTTTGCTCTAACACTGAAAAATACCTATTGAAATGAGCAAGCAAAATGATGGAGTAGTTTCACCAGCATTTTAAAATTCTCAAACTATAAACTGTACCAAGAAATGAATTTTCTGAGGAAGACATTAAATTGTTAACTATCAGAGGTTTCTGAACAATTTTCATATCTCTAAGTCCACTTGTTAATAATTATGTCAAATTCTGAAAGATCAAAAACATCCTTTTAAAAATCAGATCAAGTTTAGTCAATATTTTTCATTAATCTTAATGAAATAACTAATAATGGAAGATGGTTAATATAATTAAAAAGCTGACCTTGAGGAAATATATATGCAGGCATTCATCAAAATTATTAAATTATATAGAGATGCATAATAATAGAAGAACACTTATGAGCTATTCTTCAGTGAAAACAAAAAAAATTCAACTACATGTCTACTAGATTTCAGTTCAGTTCAGTTCAGTTGCTCAGTTGTGTCTGACTCTTTGCAACCCCATGAACTGCAGCACACCAGGCCTCTCTGGCCATCACCGACTCCCGGAGTTCACTCAAACTCACGTCCAGCCAGTCCGTGATGCCACCCAGCCATCCCATCCTCTGTTGTCCCCTTTTCCTCCTGCCTCTAATCTCTCCCAGCATCAGGGTCTTTTCCAATAAGTCAACTCTTCACATGAGGTGGCCAAAGTACTGGAGTTTCAGCTTTAGTATCATTCCTTCCAAAGAACACCCAGGGCTGATCTTCAGAATGGACTGGTTGGATCTCCTTGCAGTCCAAGGGACTCTCAAGAGTCTTCTCCAACACCACAGTTCAAAAGCATCCATTATTTGGTGCTCAGCTTTCTTCACAGTCCAACTCTTACATCCATACATGACCACTGGAAAAACCATAGCCTTGACTAGACGGACCTTTGTTGGCAAAGTAATGTCTGCTTTTGAATATGCTATCTAGGTTGGTCATAACTTTCCTTCCAAGGAGTAAGCGTCTTTTAATTTCATGGCTGCAATCACCATCTGTAGTGATTTGGGAGCCCCCCAAAATAAAGTCTGATACTGTTTCCACTGTTTCCCCATCTATTTCTCATGAAGTGATGGGACCAGATGCCATAATCTTTGTTTTCTGAATGTTGAGCTTTAAGCCAACTTTTTCACTCTCCTCTTTCCCTTTCATCAAGAGGCTTTTGAGTTCCTCTTCACTTTCTGCCATAAGGGTGGTGTCATGCATATCTGAGGTTATTGATATTTCTCCCGACAATCTTGATTCCAGCTTGTGCTTCTTCCAGCCCAGCGTTTCTCATGATGTACTCTGCATATAAGTTAAATAAGCAGGGTGACAATATACAGCCTTGACATACTCCTTTTCCTATTTGGAACCAGTCTGTTGTTAAAACTATTCAGTTCAGTTCATTGTGTCATTGTGTGTGACTCTGCGGCCCGATGGACTGAAGCATGCCCGGCCCCCCTGTCTGTCCATCATCAGCTCCCGCAGTTTACTCAAACTCATGTCCATTGAGTCGGTGATGCCATCTACCCATCTCATTTTTTGTCGTTCCCTTCCTCCCCTGCCCTCAATCTTTTCCAGCATCAGGGTCTTTTCCAATGAGTCAGTTCTTTGCATCAGATGGCCAAACATTGGAGCTTCAGCTTCAGCATCAATCCTTCCAATGAATATTCAGGACTGATTTCCTTTAGGATGGATACGTTGGATCTCCTTGCTGTCCAAGGGACTCTCAAGAGTATTCTCCAGCACTACAGTTCAAAAGCATCAATTCAGTTTTCCAGATTCCTCTGTGGCCCATGCATCTCATGTCCAATTCAAACCACCAGCAAGCCCTGTCATTTCTGCTGCTAAACCTTCACAAATCCATCCATGTTTTCACCCCTGGACTGATGAATGTCTCTTAATGGTTCTCCTAGGGTGATTCTGATTAACTCAGAGGAGGAGGCTCAGATCCTCCACGGAAAAACCTTCACACTGTGACCAACACCAGTGAGGATCTCCTGACCAGCCCTTGCTCAGAGGATGATGAATGGCTCAAAATTACAAGTTCTGAACAAAGTAAACTTTTTTTTTTTCCTGGAAGGCATTAATAAGTTTCAAAAGCAGTTCCTTTCATAATATGTCTGCATCAGAAACAAAAATTAGAATTATAAAACATAAAAAATTTCTCTTTTGGCCACGCTGTGTGACTACTGGGATTTTAGTTCCCCAACCAGGGACTGAACCCACATCCCCAGGAGTGGAAGCACAGAGTCCTAAACCACTGAACCACAAAGGAAGTCCCTATAAAGCATTCAGAATAGTGCAATACCACATGTCCTCCCTGAGAGTGCAGAATTGCTATTCTTTCTTTGTAGGCATGCTGCATGGGATTGACACAATGGAACAGTATTTGCATTTGTACTGTCCTAGAATATAATTTAGCTTGTATGTTGCCTATGAATCTGTGGATAAAAGAGGGTTTCCTCACTCATTTTTCTCTCTAGGTTCCTGACAGGGAGGGGAGTACCCATCTGCTTCTACCCCTTTCTATTGCTCTAACCCCATCTGTTGGGGGCATCAGCTTCATCTGTCACTGAGAGAAAGCAAAACCCAGTGCAAGATTATCATACAGCTCTAAAAAAGGCTTGCTTTCTCTGTGATCCAGTGTCCAATTTGAAAATACCTATCCAGTGATCACATACAGATATGAGAGTTGCACCATAAAGAAGGCTGACCACCGAAGACTTGATGGTTTTGAACTGTGGTACTGGAGAAGACTTTTTAGAGTCCCCTGGACAGCAAGAGATCAAATCAGTCAATCCTAAAGGAAATCAATCCTGAATATTCATTGGAAGGCCTGATGCTGAAGCTGAAGCTTCAATACTCTGGCCACATGATGCGAACAGCCAATTTATTGGAAAAGATGCTGATGCTGGGAAAGGTCGAGGGCAAGAGGAAAAGGGCACAACAGAGGACGAGGTGGCTGGATGGCATCACCAACTCAAAGGACATGAGTTTGAGCAAACTCTGGGAGATAGTGAAGGACAGGGAAGCCTGGCATGCTGCAGTCCACGGGGCCACAAAGAGTTGGATCTGACTAATCGACTGAAAAGGAACAACAACATACAGTTTCAATGACAATTCTCCCAGGATAAAGTTCAAACAGGATCAGCAAGTTTTATAATTGTCACTCCTCATGGTCAAACAGCAGTTCAAATAAGAGTATGGTTACTGAGTGGGGAAAAACTCTCATACTATATACTATACCCTAAGCTTTCCCTTAGACATCCTGGAATGTGAAGTCAAGTGGGCCTTAGAAAGCATCACTATGAACAAAGCTAGCGGAGGTGATGGAATTCCAGTTGAGCTGTTTCAAATCCTGAAAGATGATGCTGTGAAAGTGCTGCACTCAATATGCCAGCAAATCTGGAAAACTCAGCAGTGGCCACAAGACTGGAAAAGTCCAATTTTCATTCCAATCCCAAAGAAAGGCAATGCCAAAGAATGCTCAAACTACTGCACAGTTGCACTCGTCTCACATGCTAGTAAAGTAATGCTCAAAATTCTCCAAGCCAGGCTTCAGCAACACGTGAACCGTGAACTTCCAGATGTTCAAGCTGGTTTTAGAAAAGGCAGAGGAACCAGAGATCAAATTGCCAACATCCGCTGGATCATGGAAAAAGCAAGAGAGTTCCAGAAAACCATTTATTTCTGCTCTATTGACTACGCCAAAGCCTTTGACTGTGTGGATCCCAATAAACTGTGGAAAATTCTGAAAGAGATGGGAATACCAGACCTCCTGACCTGCCTCTTGAGAAACCTATATGCAGGTGAGGAAGCAACAGTTGGAACTAGACATGGAACAACAGACTGGTTCCAAATAGGAAAAGGAGTACGTCAAGGCTGTATATTGTCACACTGCTTATATAACTTCTATGCAGAGTACATCATGAGAAACGCTGGGCTGGAAGAAGCACAAGCTGGAATCAAGATTGTCGGGAGAAATATCAATAACCTCAGATATGCAGATGACACCACCCTTATGGCAGAAAGTGAAGAGGAACTTAAAAGCCTCTTGATGAAAGGGAACGAGGAGAGTGAAAAAGTTGGCTTAAAACTCAACATTCAGAAAACGAAGATCATGGCATCTGGTCCCATCAATTCATGGCAAATAGATGGGGATACAGTGGAAACAGTATCAGACTTTATTTTGGGGGGCTCCCAAATCACTACAGATGGTGATTGCAGCCATGAAATTAAAAGACACTTACTCCTTGGAAGGAAAGTTATGACTAACCTAAATAGCATGTTGAATAGCAGAGACATTACTTTCCCAACAAAGGTCCGTCTAGTCAAGGCTCAATGGACGTGAGTCTGAGTGAACTCTGGGAGTTGGTGATGGCCAGGGAGGCCTGGTGTGCTGCAATTCATGGGGTTGCAAAGAGTCGGACATGACTGAGCGACTGAACTGAACTGAAGCTTTCCCTGTCCCCCACGTCTTTCCTCTCTACTCAACAGCAGACTATTCTTGTACTTAAAACCTTTTAATATATTTTTCATTACTTTTAGAGAAAGCTCAAACATTTTTTTCCAGAAACGTCCAAGAACCTATGTGTTCCCAGGTCTGTCTATCCCTCCATCTTCCTCTTCTGTCATTTTCCCTCTTGCTCCCTAAGTTCCAAGTACATGGATTTTTTCCTAACCTCAATATCTTTGCATGTGCTATTTCCTCCACCTAGAAAGTTGTCTGCACACATCAAGAAATGTTTCTACAAGAGTAACTTCTGCTTAAACTTCAAGTGGTTAATGATCACCTTACCTAAAGTCAGTCCAAAAAAAAAAAAATGTTATCTGGAAAATTTAGAATTTTTATTTAGAGTCTGTCTAGTCAAGGCTATGGTTTTTCCAGTAGTCATGTATGGATGTGATAGTTGGACTGTGAAGAAGGCTGAGCACCGAAGAATTGATGCTTTTGAACTGTGGTGTTGGAGAAGACTCTTGAGAGTCTCTTGGACTGCAAGGAGATCCAACCCATCTATTCTAAAGATCAGTCCTGGGTGTTCTTTGGAAGGAATGATGCTAAAGCTGAAACTCCAGTAATTTGGCCACCTCATGCGAAGAGCTGACTCATTGGAAAAGACTCTGATGCTGGGAGGGATTGGAGCCAGGAGGAGAAGGGGACGACTGAGGATGAGATGGCTGGATGGCATCGCTGACTCAATGGACGTGAGTCTGAGTGAACTCCGGGAGCTGGTGATGGACAGGGAGGCCTGGCGTGCTGCGATTCTTGGGGACTCAAAGAGTTGGACATGACTGAGAGAATGAACTGAACTGAACTGAGGGAATTCTTAACTTCACAGCTAATAGTTAATGCTCAATTTCCACTTGACTAAGGATCTTGACCTGGGATATGTATTACTAGAAGAAAAGGCCTCCTTAAGGATTAACCCTTTCAAGGTATTCATCTTCTCAACTGGAACCCGACCTCTTTCATGCAGTCTTCTCTGACACAGGATGGAATTCCTCAACCTTATTGTAATTATACTTTCCCATAATTCACTGTAGAGAGCATTAACAATAATGAATTATTCTGTTACAATAACATATCATAGCTAGTGCTTACATGGGCTTCTCTGGTGTATCAGCGGTAAAGAATGTCTGCCAATGCAGGAGACACAGGTTCAATTCTTGGGTCAGGAAAATCCCCTGGAGAAGAAAATGGCAACCCACTCTAGCACTCTTGCCTGGGAAATCCCATGGACACAGGAGCCCAGCAGGCCACAGTTCATGGAGTTGCAAAGAGTCAGACACAGTTTACAAACCAATCAACAACAGTTTTTATATAAAGTTTACTACCAGAGCCAGGCAACTGCTCTAAGTAATTGATGTATATTAATCCATTGAGTGATGTGAAGACTGGGCACAACAACCTAGTAAGATGGGCACTCTTACTATCCACACGGCACAGATGAGAAAGCTGGAAGTTTATAGATTGTTGATGAAGTTTTTATTCAGCTAGTGATGAAGGTGTGTCTCACACTCAAGGAATCTGCTGCTAGTGATATGCTAAATACACACTCAATACCGAAAGAACAACAGAATGAAATAATTGATCATTTCTTTGAGGTAATTCTCATCTTTAGATGATTTTGCATGGAAATTTTTGAACTGATTTTTCAAAGGCATTGCCCAAGTGTGCCCTAGCTTCTTTGGGGACACTAAATAACCGCTAAATTGTATTGATTACTCTGCTAAATGGTTCATTTCTAAAATCCCCTCTCTTTTGCTTTATGGGTAACAATTTCTCTCGTGGTACAAGCTTTCAAAGCAAAATGTGGATTATTTTACCTCAAATCACTGCTGCATAGCATTATGGAAAGACCATACACTTCTTTTATTTATACTGTATAGCTGAGTATAACGTCTCTGATTGTGTAAGTAAGAAACATGGGAGGTAATGTAGTGGAAAGACTACATGATTTGGAGCCAGAAAGTCTGGGTATTTTTGTCCTTTTTTTCTTCATTGCTAGTCACATGACTTTCAGTGTCTGCTTTGATATCTTTGAGCTCAATTTACTCACATATAAAAAGAGGAAAACAATGCCTGACATTTAAGGTACTATAAAGGGTAAAGAATATCAAAGAAATACAAACAAAGCATTTTCTTTGTTGAAGCTACTGAATATATGCAAGATATTACATGATGCTGAAAGACAGTCCACATGTACTTAATTTCTTATCCAATGAATGACAGAGGAGGAAAGATGAATAGACTGTCAGAAAAGTTGTCCTGGTTTTGTTGGACTAGCATTGTTCCACAATTAGAATATATCAAAATTTGAGACTAACTCTCAAGTTCTGTGGATCAGGAATGTTTATGACAGACCATGATAAGAGTCATTGATTTCTTAACCATGTATTAAAGCAATCTGGATACCAATAACAAAAGAATACTTTACATTATATTAAAGAATACCACATCATTAAGGAAGGGACATGTGTCTAGTACAATAAGCCCTAGACCTAGAATCAGAATGCCTAGGTTTGAATTCAGGTTGTGAGATTAATAGCTGTGAGAATTTCATCTAAAAATTGAACACCTCTGAAACTATTTCCTTAGCTCTAACATATTTACCCAAAGGATTATTATGGCTACTAAATGCGATCGTGAATTTTAAAACACAATACCTGGTTAATATGCTAAATGAGTCAGCCAAGATTAAGGAAACTGTCTACTAAACTGAAGCCATTCCATGACTAAGGAGTTGGATTGGTCTCATAAAACGCAGAGCTCTTGTCATGCTTGGATGTTTAGTTAATACCATGGAGTTGAAGCCCACCACACTGAAATTTCCTTCCATGATATTTGCCCATTATCTAGTTCATTTGTAGCCATTGTTAGCACCTTAGTTTCAGAAACAGAATATAGATATAATATTTTTCATAATACAGAGTTCTGAATGCACATATGTGACATGGCTGTGAATTCTTTTTAGGAAGGATAATTTCTACTGGCGATTTTTTAAATACACAAAATTTTAATACGTTCTACTTTAGAACATTGCAATTGGGTGTACTGTTTAAAAAAAACAACAGGCTTTATAGAAGGAAATCGAGTGGCAGATACTGGAAAGCTCCCCCACGGACACAATAATTAAGTTCTAGGAGGCAAGGGTGACTACAATTTCCAGAAATAAAAAAATAATTTTTAAAATAGTTAAAATATATCAAACTGGCATGAATCTCATAAGCTGAGACATAATTATTTTTCTAGTTCATAAATAACGAGCTATATCCTTCTTGTTAAAATTTTAGAGGATACAATAACAGTTTTCACTTCCATAACATACTTGGTTTTAGGATTTATGGTAGTAAATGGCAATGTTACATTTTTGGCCTTGATTGATTTAAAGTCATCCATTCTGTCATTGATTGTGAATCTAATGTATCTATTTGCAAAACCCCAGTGTAAAACACATATTTTGATATTCTTATCATTTTCACTCTCAAAGAACACACAGCACAATTCATTTTACCTGTGTGCATCTTTTCATTTGTTCCCAAGTTAGTTTTAAGCAAATAATGTGACCACGTATCTAAAAGCTCAGTACAAAATTTATGAAACTAAATTTAAACTATAACTGATTACCTGAGAATAGCATGCACTATTACAATAAAACGTCAGAGTGTCAGAGAGAAAGGTACCTTGTTCAAGGCTTTTCGGGGACCTCTGTGAGACACAACTGACAAAAAGTTACCTATCCTTAATCTACATGGCATGGGATCAGGACTTTGTTTAGAATCAGTTCAGTTCAGTTCAGTCGCTCAGTCATTTCCAACTCTTTGTGACCCCATGGACTGCAGCACACCAGGCTTCCCTGTCCATCACCAACTCCCGGAGCTTGCTCAAACTCATGTCCATCAAGTTGGTGATGCCATTCAACCATCTCATCCTCTGTTGTCTCCTTCTCCTTCTGCCTTCAATCTTTCCCAGCATCAGGGTCTTTTTCAAAGAGTTAGTTCTTTGCTTCAGGTGGCCAAAGTATTAGAGTTTCAGCTTCAGCATCAGACCTTCCAACGAATATTCAGGATAATGAGATTTCTGAAGAAAATCTGTAAATGCTTACATATTGCCTTGGATAGGTATTAACAAGTCAGTGTGAAGCATATATAGCTGACTACATTAGCTGACCTCCCTAGCAGCATCTGGGCATTCATTCTATCCAAAATATATATATATATATATATTCAAACAATGACGGTCACTTTTCTATGCATTAGTGATACAGCAGTGAACAAAGTAGAATTACATCCCCCACTCACACAGCTTACATTCTGGTTGTGGAAAACATATTAAATAAATAAGTAAAATGAATGGCATAACAGATGGTGACAAGTTCCATGGACAAAAATAAAGCAGAAATGAATGGGGTTTAGTTGCAGGAAGAGGACTACAATTTCTAAAAGCTTTGTCCAATCCAGTTGACTGAGACGACATTTGAGCAAAGATTACTGACATCTGAGTATTCAGTGTATCATCATTGTACCAACCACCGCCAATAAAGGCAACATCTTTATTATCAATTTTTATAAAGTCATTACAATTAAAACGCATCTTTACAACCAATACTGGATTTATTCTTTGAGGTAAATATTCTTTCCCATTAATTTTATATGTGGAAATAATGAAGTGACAAGTGTTTAAATAACCTGTTCAAAGTCAGTCTCTTGTGACAGGTTAACTAGGATTGGACCTCAACCCCAAGTTGTTTGAGCCCTCCACTTGTACAATTACTATTTGTGAACCGGGCTTCCCAGGTGGCTCTAGTGGTAAAGAATCCACCTGCCAGTGCAGGAGATGCAAGAGATGTGGGTTCGATCCCTGGGTTGGGAAGATCCCCTGGAGGAGGAAATGGCAACTCACTCCAGTATTCTTGCTTGGAAATTCCATGGACAGAGGAGCCTGGCGGGCTATAGGATCGCAAAGAGTCGAACACGACTGAGCCACACACATGGTGAATATGGAGGTGGGTCACTACAGCCTAATGTGAGTGAGTAGTAAGTGCCAAAGTCAGTGTCCAATGTGCTGTTTTGCTGTGATTTGGTTGTACTGCGTTTCATGAGTGTCTCAGTAACTCAGTAGAGATTATGCAAAATATACTTCATAAAATGTAAATTATAGTATTAAATCAAATTTCACAGCTGTTTCTTGCACTGTTCACCCAACCTGGGGACCGTGGACCTAACCAGATTGCCTGTCTCCTCCTACCTTGCCCCCACTTCACTTATTAGAGAAATGGCTTTCAAATGTAGACATCTAGCTCTAATCCTGTATCATGTAATTTCTTCCCAATTCCTCAGTTTCAGTTAGAATTCATTTCTCTCACCTTTATACTCTCAACCTAGTTGCTTAACTTATGAGATTTTAATGTATGAGATTTTAATTCTACTGAGCTAAGAATATTTATATGGCAGGTTCAATGTTTTTTTGTTTATTTTGCTTTGTTTTATAAGCTATTGGATTTTTAAACATTATTTTATTATTCTTATTCTTATTTTATTTATTTTTATTTTTTTGGCCATGTCACACAGCATGTGGGGTATTAGTTGCCTAAGCAGGGATCAAACCCGCACTCCCACATGGAAAGTAGTGAGTGTGAACCACTGGACAACCAGATAACTCCCAGGTTCAATTTTTTTTCATCTGTGCTTGCTACATAGATCTGAATGAAGTTGCTTGAATTGAAATCCAAAAGCAAACAACCTCATTTCCCCAACTAGACTCTAAAATGCATAGCAATATGACCAGATCACTGTCTACTTGTTTACCATATAGTTTTTGCAGCAACTAACAAGCATACATAGAAGACAAATAAATAAAATAAAATTTAAAAAAAGTTCATGATATTTAAAATTATAAACTAGTCAATTAGTGACATCTGCACATGGTTTATACAATGAAGGTCTATGAGTTTATAATTGTTTAATCCTAAAATGATGCATCTTTGAAAAATGAATTTTGAAATAAAAAGAAATATAGCTTTAACTTGAAATAGTATAAGAAATAATGGACTTATTCCAATAACAGACTTATTCCAAATCCATATAATCAAAAGATGTATGGCATAAATTAACACAACATTTTAAAGCAAGTATCCCTCAATTAAAAATAAATAAATTTTATAAAAAGAGAGGAAAACTGAACAAGGGGTACAAATCTGTGGCTTATCTTTTTTCCATACCTTAATGAGTGTTACAATTAAATAAAACCTTTGAAAATATGTGTGCAGTGAGATACAACTCACATCTATGGTTTAATATACGGACAACCAAACATTAACACATTCCTCAGTAATACAGCTTCATGATATATTCTGAAATCTTCATAGAACTAGGCTGATCATTTCAAAGTCATTTAAAATCTGTCTCATATAGATTCTTCAAAATGCTCTTAGTGAGATTGTCAGTTTCTTCTTGTGAGCTTCAAAATTCTGCCATAAAAAAAGCTTCTTTGAGAAATATTTACTGAGAGTCAACATGTTTTCCTCAATATGTGCTTTTATTCAGAGTTAAAATGAAATATACTAAGCCAAGACATTTACCACAAGAAAGCACACAGTTTTGGTGTCCATTTACCAGTGCCAACAGCGAAGACACTTGCTTTTTTCAAGACAGTCTACTTTATACAAAGACTACTTTCATACTCAGAAAGCATTTTCTAGTATTAAGGTAAATCTTCATATTCTTCTATCTATATATAGTTCCTTTATAACCAAATCTGCACTTCAGTGTTCCTCTTGATTATCATACAGACTCTTTCGTTCTTAACCACAGAGCAATGATATTAATATTGCATGCAATCAAGACTTTTAACAAAACAGAACCTAAAGAAAGTGTTCAAGGACCAAATTCCATTACTAAAACCACCACGACTCTGTCTTGTTTATTCTGCAAGTTTATCTTATGAAATAATGTTTAAATTAAACGTGCCAATGACCAGAGCATGAAAATAATTTTGTTATGTGGAAATTTTGATGAAGGCATTTGTTTTCAATGATAGACTTACTCTTTATTATTAAACTACCTGGAATTTTAATCTTGAGCTACAAGAAAAACAAACTCTACAGTATAAAAATAAGCAGATGTCCATGGACCATAGCTAGAATTTATCCAAGAGAAAACTGCTTAAATATAATTTTATTATCTAGGTTACTTTTACTTCTACTGGTAATTTTTTTAAAGTAACAGATCGTTTTCGGGACCATCATTTTAAGACCTGATCTTTACAAAAACTGTAAGAAATAAGTTTCTCATTCCTCTTGCCATCATCTAGTTTGGTGGCTCATGAGTTCCTATTTATCAAACGAAACTCTGACAGTTTAATGAGATTTTGCCACATCTTGCAAAATCCATATATAATTGTCATATACAGTACAATGAATGCTACACATAGGCCTGCAATATTCCCTCAAGGAAAAGTTAACTACAAAAGAACGAGAGTAGGTGCTTATCTACATCATTCAAAAGCTTATATTGTTTATCTGTGAAATGCCTCATGCATGTGTCATCTTCATTAACTAGCATTTTTGAAGTCTTGTGGTGCCTTTGTAAGGCCAAAAGTTATTTTAATAGCAAACAAAAATTAAGATAACAAATTCTAATGGTTGAGTCATCTCTAATTTATCTAGAGAGTAAATTTCCTACAGAAATAAGTTACTTATTTGATAAATGGCTCTAAGGAACTATTCCATTATCATCAGAGAATTACAGGCTGTTAGAACTAGAATAGGTCTTAGATGCAATCTGGTACTATTTTTTGTTTTCAAATACAGTCTTGCTTATCTTACACAAATGTTACTGATGAAGTCAAACTTAGATCTCTTAACTGATATCTTTCAATTAAATAAAGCTACCTTCCCACAGTAATAATTATACTAACATCTGATGATTATCAAGCAATTCCTATATGCCAAGTCCTATTCTAAGCTATTTACTCATTTAATATTCACAATAACTTATTTCTATTCCTAAGTATTCTGAGTTTTACTATTTTATATATGAAGAAACTCAGACAGCACAGTTTAAGTCATTGCTCTTAACGTAACTTGGTAAGACATTGAGCTGTTGTGGCTGCAGAGCCCTTGTTCTAAACCATGCTATATGATTGTAAATACTTTGCAGATAGACAACTTTCTCCTATGAACTGTACCAAAAGTGAAGTGAATAGCTTTCATCTTTTACTTAGACTAACCTCCAATCTGCACTTCCCAGGTGGCACAGTAGTAAAGAATCCACCTGCCAGTGCAGGAGATACAAGAGACACGGGTCTGATTCTTGCACTGGGAAGATTCCCTGGAGGAAGGTATGACAACCCATTCCAGTATTCATGCCTGGAGAATCCCATGGACAGAGGAACCTGGCAGACTGTAGTCCATAGAGTCACACAGAGTTGGACATGACTGAATTGACTTAGCATGCATGTACTACAAATGATCATGCCAGTTCACATTTGTTACTTTATTCATTTGTTCATTCTATCAACAAATATTTAGCAAGAGCCTACTATCACTAGACACTCTTTCACAGAATAAAAGAAAAATTTCTGCTCTCATAAACTCACACTCCTGTGCAGAAAAAAGACAATAAAGAATAAGCATAATAAACACACATTTTATAGTATATTAGACATTAACAAAGACTATGGACAACAATAATAAATAAATAAAAGAGTAAAAGCAGAAGAAAAACAGAAGACTCTTCAGAGTCCCTTGGACAGCAAGGAGATCAAACCAGTCAATCCTAAAGGAAATCAGCCCTGGATATTCATTGGCAAGACTGAAGCTGGAACTGAAGCTCCAATACTTTGGCCACCTGATGAGAACAGCTGACTCATTGGAAAACACCCTGATTCTGGGAAAGACTGAAGGTAGGAGGAGAAGGGGTCGACAGAGGATGAGATGGTTGGATGTCATCATTGACTCAATGGACATGAACTTGGGCAAACTCTAGGAGATGGTGAGGGACAGGGAAGCCTGGCATGCTGCAGTCCATGGAGTCACAGAGTCAGACATACCTTAGTGACTGAAGAATAACAAAAACAAAGAAGCAGGTTTGGTCTTATTTGAAGTGTAGAAGGGAAGGTAGTTTGCAATTCTAATTAGTATGATCCAAATAAGCCTCCTAGAGAAAGTGTCATTTGAATAAAGACTTAATGAAGAGTTAACCATGGAACTGTTTGGAAGAAAGGCATTTGAAGACAAGGGAAGAGATCTTGCAAAGGCCACAAATGAGACTGTCACTGAGGTTTTGATCCAACATTAAGGGGAGTGGTCAATGAAGAGAGAAGTGGAAGATTCAGTCAGAGAGACACCAAGACACCAGATGGTGAAGGGTCACCAGATGGTGAAGGGTCACCAGATGGTGAAGGGTCACCAGATGGTGAAGGCCAAGGCACCATTACCTGTGCCCTGGCCTTTGTTCTAAGCACCGTGGGGAATAATGCTGGGTTCTAAGCAAAGGAGTGACACCTAAGAAGGATCACTCTGGCAGTTACATTGAAAATGAACTGCAGTGAGACAAAAATAGAAACAGGAAGACAAGCCAAAGGATTTGGGAGTAAATTAGCTATGAAATAACAGTGGCTCGGACCATGGAGATAGTAGTAGAGATGTAAAAAGTGATAAAGAAGTAAACAGTGAGAAATAAAGAGGCTGCGTGACCTGAATATCAAGTGAAGAAAATTAATCAATTGTGCAAATTCTGTTCAAAGCTCTAGTAAGAGAAGGAATAAAAACTGACCACTGGACTTAGCATCATTGAAATACAGGTCACTTTGACCATTAGTGGAATGGCAATAGGTAGAAGTAGGAAAAAAAAAGCTGGATTCTAGTATTAAATATTTTATTCTAGTCATTCTCATTATTAATTTCTTTGTCACTTCTCCTTATCAATTTGGGGGCTTATGGAGGAAGAGGTCATAGTTATTTATCTTGATAGATTTCAGGTTTGATAGTTTCTGATCAATATCAAGTATTCAAGTACTTTTTCCTGTTCAAGGAATGAAAAAAAAAATATATAAGACAAAATTTTATCTTTACTGTAACTTAACTATATAGCTGGACAAACAAAAGTCTGGTTAAGACCAAAACTTCTGAAGCTGTTTAGAGGAAGGAGTACTCTTTGAGGACTGGGGGATCAATCAGAAAAATAGGGAGATTTCAGATAGACTTTGGAGAAGTGTGTCAGTGTGCACACAAGCACTATTACTCTGAAAGACTGTCTGCACTGTCACTTTGTTTGATGGCAATGACACTTCTCTCTTAAATGAAGAAGGAAGAGGAGTTGAATTGTGTCACCACCCCACAAAAAAAATTCATGTTGTAGTCCTAAAACTCGATACCTCAGAATTTCACTGCATTTGAAGATAGGATCTTCAAAAGGAGTCTTGCATTAAAACAAGGTCATACTAACCCAGTACAACTGGTATCCTTATAAGAAGAGGACTTTTGGACACAGACACATACAGAGGGAAGAGCATGTGTAGAGAAGGAAAAGATGGCCATCAATAAGCCAGAGAGAGGCACGAAATAGATCCCCCCTCACATGCTTCAGAAGGAAATAACCCTGCTAGCACTTTGATCTCATACTTCTAGGCTTCAGAACAGTAAGAAAATTAATTTCTATAGTTTAAGCTGAACAATCTGTGGTACTTTGTTACAGCAGCCCCAGAAAACTAATACAGAATATAAAGTTAAAATGGCTCATCCTTTATACTCCATCTGCAAAAGGATAGGAAGATTCCCCAAGAGCATGAATGGTAAACTAAGAAGTTATGAAATTTCTTCTGAGTTTGCAGTGACATCTATATGCTTGAGTGCTACAATCTTGACTGACCCCACATCCAACTATAGAAGTAAACACTGCTTCTATAATTCAATCAATATAAATAACATTATATTATATTTTAATAATCCCTCAATTGGTCTATACAACTCTATAGCTCTCTGTCTGTCTCAGACAATCAAATCTTGACTATATTTATGCCAATGTTATGTGCTAAGTCGCTTCAGTCATGTCTGACTCTTTGCAACCCTATGCACTATAGCCCCGGAGAAGGCAATGGCACCCCACTCCAGTACCCTTGCCTGGAAAATCCCATGGATGGAGGAGCCTGGTGGGCTGCAGTCCATGGGGTCGCTAAGAGTCGGACACGACGGAGCGACTTCACTTTCACTTTTCACTTTCATTCATTGGAGAAGGAAATGGCAACGCACTCCAGTATTCTTGCTTGGAGAATCCCAGGGATGGGGGAGCCTGGCGGGCTTCCGTCTATGGGGTCGCACAGAGTCGGACATGACTGAAGCGGCTTAGCAGCAGCAATAGCAGCACTATAGCCCACCAGGCTTCTCTTGTCCATGGGATTCTCCAGGCAAGAATACTGGAGTGGGTTGCCATGCCTTCCTCCAGGGGATCTTCTCTACCCAGGAATCGAACCAGCATCTCCTATGGTCCCTGCATTGCAGGCAGATTCTTCACTGCTGAGCCACCAGGGCAGCGCATACTCCAGTAATTAAATGCAAACTGTAATTTAAGTTTTAAAAAAAAAGCTTCAGGCGATTTCTTGCTATCACTGATCCAGTTTGACAAGGTGCCCCACACATTGTGGGAGTGCATGTATACAGGCTCATGTGAGCACACGCGCGTGTGCACACACACAGAAAATGAAAATCTATGTTAATATTAGAGGAGAAGAAAAAGGAAAACCACATTTTGTATTAAGTTGACAGTCATGGACTGACTTGTTCAGGATGAAGACAAATTGGTATCACTATGGAATTTCTCTTTCCATAACTATTAGAGGGTCTGAAGAAATCACATGCCAGTTGATGAATGCATCCTTTCAGTTTTTTAAGTGTTGCCAAACGGTGTTAAGAGAGAAGACTATTAAATTGCACCAGGCTCTTCTCTAAATTCGTTGGAACAGCTGAATTAAAACCACTAAGTCAAGCAGAATCTTACTCAGCAGAAGGTGTATCTTATTACATGTGGAAGCCTACTAAACATCATTAAATGTGGTATTTGGTTCTAAAATAAAATACCAGAAGACTAGTATAAAATTATTTCTCTCACTAAATCATTGCTATAGTTCTTCTTAAATCTGGGCTAAGCTAGAGGTTTGAATGTGCAGGATCGTGCTGATCGGTGAGAAGAAGATAAGACAGGTTATTACAAAGCTATGCCACATTCCTGGCCTGCATGGTACTGGTTACTAAGGATAAAGAGTATCCTGTGACTGGGGTGGTGTGTGGTATAGAAGAAGCTTCTGCTCAGGAGCTGTGGCAAAGGGAGTGTAGATTTTGGATAGAGCCTCATAGGAATGCACACCACAGTCCTGGTTCTGGGCAACAGTCTTCTGTGTTAATACCTGCTCCTATTTTAAAGAACAACCTCGACTATCTCTTTGATATAGATCAGTGCTGTGTAATAGACATACATAAACCAAATACTTAACATCATCTAGCAACTACACCAGTTAAAGTAAAAAGAAAAAAGAAAAACAAGAAAGTGTTTCATAGAAAAACAAGAGAGTGCCAGAAAAACATGTACTTCTGCTTTATTGACAATGCCAAAGCCTTTGATTGTGTGGATCACAATAAACTGTGGAAAATTCTTCAACAGATGGGAATACCAGACCACCTTACCTGCCTCCTGAGAAATCTGTATGCAGGTCAAGAAGAAACAGTTAGAACTGAACAACAGACTGGTTTCAAATTGGGAAAGGAGTACATCAAGGCTGTATGTTGTCACCCTGCTTATTTAACTTATATGCAGAGTACATCATGAGAAATGCCAGGCTGGATGAAGCACAAGCCGGAATCAAGATTGCCAGGAGAAATATCAATAACCTCAGATATACAGATGACACCACCCTTATGGCAGAAAGTGAAGAGAAATTTAAAAGCCTCTTGATGAAAGAGAGAGGAGAGTGAAAAATCTGAGTTAAAACTCAACATTCAAAAAAACAAAGATCATGGCATCTGGTCCCATTATTTCATGGCAAATAGATGGAAAACAATGGAACGGTGACAGACTTTATTTTCTTGGGCTCCAAAAAGCACTGCAGGTGGTGACTGCAGCCATGAAATTAAAAGATGTTTGCTTCTTGGAAGAAAAGCTATGACCAATCTAGACAGCATATTAAAAAGCAGAAACATCACTCTGCTGACAAAGGTCCATATAGTCAAAGCTATGGTTTTTCCAGTGGTCATGACATATGTGAGAGTTGGATCATAAAGAAAGCTGAATGCCAAACAACTGATGCTTTTGAACTGTGGTGTTGGAGAAGATCTTGAGAGTCCCATGGACTGCAAGGAGATCAAACCAGTCCATCCTAAAGGAAAACAGTCCTGATATTCATTGGAAGGACTGATGCTCAAGCTGAAGCTCCAGTACTTTGGCCACCTGATGCAAAGAACTGACTCATTTGAAAAGACCCTGATGCTGGGAAAGATTGAAGGCAGGAGGAGAAGGGGACATCAGAGAATGAGATGGTTAGATTGCATCACCAATGCTATGGACATGAGTTTGAGCAAGCTCTGAGAGTTGGTGATGGACAGGGAAGCCTGAAGTGTTGCATGTAGTCCATGGGGTTGCAAAGAGTCAGACATGACTGAGCAACTGAACTGACCTGAGTTGAGTGACCAGAAAGTTTATGTAAAAGATCTTTAGACTGAAACCTTGACTCACTTCGGTTTCTTTGCCAGTGAGTCTGAACTATGATTAGACTTTAGGGATGAATAAGGAGTAGATTATATTTATTTGAATCATAGGAGAAGAGATTTTCTTCTTCAAGGAAAGTAGACAAGAGCCATAGAGTTGTGATAATTATGAGAATCTGAAGGGTCTGTCACTGAAAAGGTATTTTGGCCCAGTGCACTCAAACCTGAGATATGGGACAAAGATAATCAAGGAAAAAAATAAAACTTGCAGGTATTGGCATTGGAAGTTTCACTGAGGATGGGAGAATCCTAGGGACACAGGTCAAGTCTGCCACCACTGGGCATTGACAGTGGTACTGATGCTTAAGCAAGTATGAACAGAAGGGCCTTCTCTGGATGTCTGTAAAAATTAGGTGTAGAAGATGAAGCAATGATAAATGTGAGGGGAAGAAACCAATGACTGATTTGGAAGCCAAAGGGAATAACTCAGTGAGCACATAGTAGACGTCATCTGATAACAGACACTAGTCTCGAGATGCATTTAAAGATGCATTTAAAGTCCCTGAACAGTAAGAAAAAACTGAACCAGATAAATCCTATATTTGACCATTATCATGATCTCAATTTGCCTCCAGCTGGAAATTAAAAATAGAGAAATCAAGTATTAGTGATAATTTGAGGCAGGACAAATTTTTTGGACTAACTCTTGAGAATATTTAGAATACTGAACTCATAAATTCTTGAAACAAAGCTGCTCATACTGAGACAAGGTATCTTTTAATTTTTTCATTGCTTATTAAATACATCAATATATAATATTAACTCACTGATTAAAAGATGGCTAAATCATTTGTGAAAAAAATTTTTTATTCCCTTAGTTAAATAGGGCAGATAATTACAACATGCAAAATACCAGTTGCATAAAAAGGAAACAGCAAGCCATTCTAGTATTCTTGCCTGGAGAATCCTGTGGACAGAGGAGCCTAGTGGGCTGCTGTCCATGGGGTCGCACAGAGTCGGACATGACTGAAGCAACTTAGCATGCAATTACATTCAAGTGTCATGTCAAGTTATTTAAATAAAATAGTAATCATTATCTTCAGAGGAAGGAGTGTTTCTGCAGAATGTAGCTGGAAAAACAATTAAGGACCTAACCTATGACAAATACCAAAGCAACATTTACTGGGGAAAAGAAAATCATGCTGATTGCCAGCAGCAGAACCAGAAGCATCTGCTTACCAAGCCAATCTAAAATGCAGAGTTTAGCTTCAGAGAGAAAGAAACGGGCTCCTAAAATATTTTAGGAAGTACACAACAATCACACCTATTCTAAAAGTGTATCTTAGGACTTATTGATTTACAACTGTTCATTAAAAGGGAATAAAAACTAAAGTCTTAATCTAAAATCTCTCTCTACTTTCCTAAATCTTGATGCATAAGGTAAAGATGTAAGATAAATGGTTGTAAATATCACTCTGCTAGAAGAACTTCTTGGCAAGAAACTGTGCTATTTTACAAAAGGCAAAATAAATTTAGAGGTCACTCTAAGGAGCAATTTACACTAAATTCTTAGGACTCTGCAGATGCATAGAGGTATAAGAAATTGCCTAGTTTAAACCATGGTAACATAGTTCTATACTCATAGAAGATACTGAGTAAATACTTCTACCCATTCCAATATTCTTGCCTGGAAAATTCTACGAACAGTGGAGCCTCGTAGGCCACAGTCCATGGAGTCGCAGAGAGTCCGACGCGACTGAGCAACTGAGCACAAGCAAAGACTAGACTACATGCTCATTTGTCAAAATCATTTATAGCGGGTAACTTTCTAAGCATTCTTATATAATCCAACGAAGGGTAAGCTATCATTAAAAAACATATGCCTTTCCCATGTGTGTAATTTATAATAAGATTGACAGATAACCAAAAAAATACACATCACGAGGAAAAGAGACTTCGACAGCCAAAGAAATGCCAGACAGTGAGAAAAGCAAAGGAAAACACAGACAGCCATTCAGATGAACTGTTCGTAAGAGACGTGCCAAGGTTTCCATATGGGCAACGTGGTAACACTATATGTAGACATATACCAAGCATTTTAATAGGCAGGTTTCACTAGGAGCTGAAAACAGTAGGTGTTAGGCAACCATTTGCTCATTATTATGTTTCCTTTGGGCCAAACATACATATAAAGGAAAAAAAAATGCTATCCATTGGAACAAATCCAAAAGGAAAATTTTTTAATGAGCCTAATATATTCTAAGTAAATGATACTGTTCCTAGGGTAATTAGTGTCCTAGAGCATTTGTTATCTCGCCAGGGAAAATAAAACCTAATTTTAACTCCTGACACTCTAAAACGTTTAGAAATCTGCAAATGATACCCTCATGCCATGAAGAAACATACAGGCCAGGGTAATTTAATTGCAAAGCTCAGTGGAGCTTGGAGAGGCAAGCATTTCTTCGGACACTGCTATTAGACATGAATTTGCTATTAATTAAAGCAGATTTGGCAGCTGAACTACCTACCTATTAACAGAAAGTGGAATTTTAAATTATCACTGTATACATGTGATATAAAAGGCATAAAACACAGTGAGACCACAAAAATGCTTCATTTTCTATTTTCTTTAATAACATGTATAGCCTACCTTAGGTTTTGTTATGTAAAATCTAGTGAGATGGAGTTCTGAGGACTTACACAAGGAGAATGCAAGAAAATATGTCCTGACTCAAACAGATTTCTTCTCTTATGAATAAAAGAATGGTAATTCTTCAGGCAATACATGTTTCCTCCTCCCCAGTTATGTGACACATAGCTTAGAACAAGAAAAAATTCTCTATGGAAGGTCAACCTTTACTTGTGGCAGAAACTGCCAATTGTCTCCCAATATATGTGTTTCCTAATTGTTTTAAATAGGAATATAAGCCAAATATTTATATGGGCACATGACTATATGAGAGGCCAGAGAATATATACTGAGAAAACAAAAACAGATGAATCTGATAAAGGCTGATAAATTTCAGGAAAGTAGTAGGAAAAAATGCAAATATCTGAGAAATAAAGAAAAGATAAGACAATATTAGAGCAGACTAAATTATAAGACACAGGTGTGCCCGAAAACATGAAAGAAAAAAGTTTAAAAGAGTTAAATGAGTTTAATAAAATGATGGATATGGAAATCAGATGAAGGAACATGCAAAATATTAAAGTATAAATTACAAGGACACTTTCCAAACTAAGGAATAATCAGATCTAAGGATACAGAAGATATACCCTATAGTAGGACCATTTCACAATGAGATGTATCCCAGGTACATTACTGCATTTATTAGCCAATGAAAAAATTCTTTGGGTGGCCAGGCATGATTAAATCACTTTCAAGCAGTTAAAACTTGGTCTGATCTCAGTTTTCGCCACCACAATATTCAACTTAAAAAAAAAAAAAGTAAAAAATAAAAAGGTGACAAAGTCCTCAAAGACATAAAATTTGACCTAATAATTTTCCACTCATATTTTTCAACAAGCAAAGCCAAACTCATATTGCTATGACCTCATCTTGAAGAAGTGACTTGTGTAATAAATAATTTTTGCCAAAGATGAAAGAATGGGAAAAACTATAGCAAAATGAGATGATGTGAACATTGAATCTATTTAACTAAAACATATGGGGAGCAGGGTTATAGCACTTCTATATATGTTATACATCCTGATGGTGTGATAATCTAACACAATGGGCAGGAGAAGAAAGAGAAAAGATTGGAAATTTTATAATGTACTTTCGAGTTACTTTTTCTCTTATACCTAGCTGAAAAGCTATTACTTAAAACTGATAACTTGGAGAAGTTTCAGTTTACTTAATAGCATATAGGTATGCATTAAGATATACAACATTGTCAAACTGGGTGTGGACAAAAACAGCCAATGGCAGAAATATGACAATATAATCATTGTTCTTTCTAGGGAGCAAACAGATATTTGTGCCAAATACGGAGAATTAAGAATTTTATATAAATTGGCTAAGTTTAGACATACCTCCGAGAGTTGGACTGTGAAGAAGGCTGAGAGCCAAAGAATTGATGCTTTTGAACTGTGGTGTTGGAGAAGACTCTTGAGAGTCCCTTGGACTGCAAGGAGATCCAACCAGTCCATTCTGAAGGAGATTAGCCCTGGGATTTCTTTGGAAGGAATGATGCTAAAGCTGAAGCTCCAGTAATTTGGCCACCTCATGTGAAGAGCTGACTCATTGGAAAAGACTCTGGTGGTGGGAGGGATTGGGGGCAGGAGGAGAAGGGGACGACAGAGGATGAGATGGCTGGATGGCATCACTGACTCGATGGACGTGAGTCTGAGTGAACTCTGGGAGTTGGTGATGGACAGGGAGGCCTGGCGTGCTGTGATTCATGGGGTCACAAACTTGAGTCGGACACAACTGAGCGACTGAACTGAACTGAACTGAACTGAGACATACCTCCTTATGTAAAAGTAATTTTTTCCCATATTATCAGAAGAAACACATGCAAATCAAAGGAAACAGAAGTCCCAAAAACCAAATACTGAAAAAATAAATATATTATACAAAGTAAAAGCGTACTGTATTGTAAAAGAACATGAGATAATTATCATATTAATCATAACAACATATTGTAAATGGAATAAACTCAACTATTTTTTATAAAAGAAACTAACAAATTGGAAAAATGCAGTGAAACCTGATTATCTGTTGAATGTAAGAGATGAACTAGAAAAAACTAAGCTTAAAAACTAAATCACTTGAATGAAAATTTTCAATATATTCCAAAAGAGTAGAATAAGCATAAATATCTTCTGATAATCACTTAATAAAATTAGGAATTAACAAGAATAAGAAAAAAGAGCTAAGAAATTGACAATTTTTAAAAATTAAACTAACTTTGTCTTCAAAAACATGAGTCAACAATGAAATCAAAGCTAAAATTTTAACATATGGATAAAAATAATAGACTAAAATAACTAGCTGGCAAAGCTTAAGGAAGAGAACTAAATGGAGCCTAGAAAAATATCTCAACTTTAAACATTCATATTAATCTAGCAAAATGAAATAAAATGTTAACACATAAAGAACTTTGAAAGAGTAAACAAAAGATCAGGGAAGGCCAACTGAGGAATTAAAATAAGAAAAATATAACAATATTATAAATTATTAGAAATAGTAATAAAATAATAAACCATTAGCTAAATAAAGTTTAAAAAACAGATTCATAAGAAATTATGTAGCTCAAATTTTATGAAAATACATTTTAAAACATAGATGTAGTGTTTGATAGTCTAGATAATGTAATTTATCAAATATCCAAAAATGTAGGAAATTTCAACCACTCAATTTACAAGTTTGGAGACATTTTTTTTATTGTAGTGATTGTATGAGTGGGTACTAATAGTATCTGGTAGGTAGAGATGCTGCTAAATATCCTTTTTTTAGGTCAGTGTTGTAAAACTGTCCAGAAATGTTAATAGTATTGAAATTCCAGGTATTGCTAATTATGCTGGTTTGTAGACTCTGCTTTGAGTAGCACTGTTATAGAGCAGGAGTCAATAGGTTTTTTTCTCTAAAGAGTCAGAGAACATACATTTTTAGTCTTTGTGGACCATACACAATCACTGTTGCACATTCAGTGTTTATTTATACAACCCTTTAATATATATGTGAAGCTATAAAGAAAGCTGAGCGCCGAGGAATTAATGCTTTGAACTTTGGGAGCACTCTTGAGAGTCCCCTGGACTGCAGGGAGATTGAACCAGTCAATCATAAAGGAAATCAGTCCTGAATGTTCATTGGAAGGACTGATGCTGAAGCTGAACCTCCAGTAATTTGGCCACCTGATATGAAGAATTGACTCACTGGAAAAGACCCTGATGCTGGGAAAGATTGAAGGCAGGAGGAGAAGGGTGTGACAGAGGATGAGATGGTTGGATGGTATCACCTACACAATGGACATGAGTTTGAGAAAGCTCCGGGAGCTTTATATATATATATATATATATATATACTATTCTTAGCTCATTGTTGTTTTTGTTAAGTTGCTAAGTCGTGTCTAACTCTTTTGTGACCTCATGGACTGTAGCCTACCAGGCTTTTCTGTCCACAGGATTTCCCAGACAAGAATACTGGAGTGGGTTGCCATTTCCATTCCAAGAGATCTTCCTGACCCAGGGATCGAACCCACCTTTCCTACCTTGGCAAGTGGGTTCTTTACCATGGAGCCACCAGGGAAGCCCATCTTAGCTCACAGACCTTACCAAAATAGACCCTTTCATAAATAATAGGATTATATATTTGTTGTGGAGTAGTACAAATACAAAGAATATAAATTCTTCCTGAACATGATAAAATATATCATTCTTAGTCCTAAAACTAACCCTCAAAAGTAATGACAAATTCTAGCAGGTCATTAATTTCAGGGACAAGTAGAGGATCTTCAGTATTACCACTATTGCTTCACACCTTTTAGTGATGACTGTCAATACAGTTATACAAAATAAATAAATTGTTCTGCTAAAGGTTGTCAAGCAGAAGCATAGTAGAAACCAGCTATATGATCACCGTGTCTACTTTTTTTTTTTTTTTTAGTTTGAAAGTGTTAGTTGCTCAGTCGTGCCTAACTCTTTGAGACCCCAGGGACTGTAGCCCACCAGGCTCCTCTGTCCATGGAATCCTCCAGGCAAGAACACTGGAGTGGGTAGCCATCTCTTCTCCAGGATATCATCCCAACCCAGGGATTGAACCCTGGTTTCCTGCATTACAGACAGATTCTTTACCATCTGAGCCACCAGGGAAGACTGGATACATATAGAAACTAAATTTCCCAACAAGCAAGGCCATATATGAATTCTACAAGACAAAAGCAGAAGTGAGGTATACTAATTCCAAGTCTGTCTAACAAAAGCATTCCAGGTGACCCAGGTTCTCTCTTCCCACATGTGCCAGCTGGATACTAAGAATCCTATGTAGAAATCTGAAACCCAAGAACAGGGCTTGGTTGGCAAACCTGCTCAAGAGCCAATGCTGGCCCACCACCTGGTTTTGTAAATTAGGTTTTATTGCGGTCATACTTACTCATTTACATATTGTCGATGACCGCCTTCAAGCCACAGCTGAGCTGTTGTGAGAGAGACTGTAGAGTCAGTAAATCATAAAATATTCATGGTCTGGCCCTGTACAGAAAAATATTTGACAATCTTTGCCCTAAGATGATGGAAATAGAAAATGCGTCTTCAGTCTCTCAGTCGTGTCCAACTCTTCTCAAATCTATGGACTGTAGCCTGCCAGACTCCTCTATCCATGGGATTCTCCAGGCAAGAATACTGGAGTGGGTTGCCATTTCCTCCTCCAGAGGATCTTCCTGACTCAGGGTAATAGAAGACAGAAGAAACTTATATCTCTGAGTTATTCCTGGGGTAGAGCCACCCCACTCCATTATACTGTATCCAACTGTATCCTAAAATAAAGCTTTATTTGTTTAAGCCTTTGAGATTTAGTGCTTACTGGCTAGGGCTGGTTATATTGGGAAGGTAAAATTATGATCAGATATGACGAGTACATGTAATATCCAAGGAAAGCAATTCTGAAAATGTGTGCATAAGGGGAACAGAGTATATAAAGGCAGCTGGGTTCAAAATTAATTAAAAGGATTAATGTATCTATATAAATAAATAATCACCAGTAATCATTTAATAAAAGACTTGGCTATTAAGTTGTAGCAAAAATAAGAAATACTTGAATTTAAACCTGAAAGGTGGGAAATCTATCTGAATAAAACTCTAAAACCTTACTTGGACATACCAAAGAAACATATCATACCTTGATGGGAATATTTAAATTATAAAGATGTCAGTTTTCACCAAGTTGATAGAAAATTTTAACTTCTTCAAAAAAAAAGAGCCATAAGATTTATTTCCTCAATTAGACAACCTTATTTTATATTTTATGAATAAATAGCAACATGCAAAGTAGCTAGGATCTATATATCACAGTTCAGTTCAGTTCAGTTCAGTCGCTCAGTCGTGCCCGACTCTTTGCGACCCCATGAACTGCAGCACACCAGGCCTCCTTGTCCATCTCCAAATCCTGGAGTGGACCCAAACTCATGTGCATCGAGTTGGTGATGCCATCCAACCATCTCATCCTCTGTTGTCCCCTTCTCCTCCTGTTCCCAATCCCTCCCAGCATCAGGGTCTTTTCCAATGAGTCAACTCTTTGCATGAGGTGGCCAAAGTATTGGAGTTTCAGCCTCAGCTTCGGTCCTTCCAATGAATACCCAGGACTGGTCACCTTTAGGATGGACTGGTTGGATCTCCTTGCAGTTCAAGGGACTCTCAAGAGTCTTCTCCAACACCACAGTTCAAAAGCATCAATTCTTTGGCTCTCAACCTTCTTCACAGTCCAACTCTCACATCCATGCATGACCAATGGAAAAACCATAGCCTTGACTAGCTGGACTTTTGCTGGCAAAGTAATATCTCTGCTTTTCAATATATCAAAACTTCAGTTCAGTTCAGTCACTCAGTCGTGTCTGACTCTTTGCAACCACATGAATTGCAGCACACCAGGCCTCCCTGTCCATCACCAACTCCTGGAGTTCACTCAAACTCATGTACATTGAGGCAGTGATGCCATCCAGCCATCTCATCCTCTGTCATCCCCTTGTTCTCCTGCCCCCAATCCCTCCCAGCATCAAAGCCTTTTCCAAAGAGTCAGCTCTTCACATGAGATGGCCAAAGTACTGGAGTTTCAGCTTCAACATCAGTCCTTCCAATGAACACCCAGAACTGATCTCCTTTAGAATGAACTGGTTGGATCTCCTTGCAGCCCAAGGGACTCAAGAGTCTTCTCCAACACCACAGTTCAAAAGCATCAATTCTTTGGCACTCAGCCTTCTTCACAGTCCAACTCTCACATCCATACATGACCACTGGAAAAACCATAGCCTTAACTAGACAGAACTTCATTGGCAAAGTAATGTCTCTGCTTTTGAATATGCTATCTAGGTTGGTCATAACTTTCCTTCCAAGGAGTAAGCGTCTTTTAATTTCATGGCTCCAATCACCATCTGCAGTGATTTTGGAACCCCAAAAAATAAAGTCTGACAGTGTTTCCACTGTTTCCCCATCTATTTCCCATGAAGTGATGGGACCAGATGCCATGATCTTTGTTTTCTGAATGTTGAGCTTTAAGCCAACTTTTTCACTCTCCTCTTTCACTTTCATCAAGAGGTTTTTTAGTTCCTCTTCACTTTTTGCCATAAGGGTGGTGTCATCTGCATATCTGAGGTTATTGATATTTCTCCGGGCAATCTTGATTCCAGCTTGTGTTTCTTCCAGTCCAGCATTTCTCATGATGTACTCTACATAGAAGTTAAATAAGCAGGGTGACAATATACAGCCTTGATGTACTCCTTTTCCTATTTGGAACCAGTCTGTTGTTCCATGTCCAGTTTTAACTGTTGCTTCCTGACCTGTATATAGGTTTCTCAAGAGGCAGGTCAGGTGGTTTAGTATTCCCATCTCTTTCAGAATTTTCCACAGTTTATTGTGATCCACACAGTCAAAGGCTTTGGCACAGTCATTAAAGCAGAAATAGATGCTTTTCTGGAACTCTCTTCCTTTTTCCATGATCCACTGGATGTTGGCAATTTGATCTCTGGTTCTTCTGCCTTTTCTAAAACCAGCTTGAACATCTGGAAGTTCACAGTTAATGTATTGCTGAAGCCTGGCTGGGAGAATTTTGAGCAGTACTTTACTATATCACTCTTTGCACTAAAATAAATGACATATGAATCAGTGAAAATGACTTTATCACTAAAATAAATGACATATGAATCAGTGAAATTAAAGTGAAAGAATAAAACATAAAAGTACTAGAAGTAATCAAGGGAAATTTATTTTAATAATCTCAGAGTGTGGAAGAAGTTCCTAAGTATGATGCAACACCCAGAATCCATTATTTTAAAAAAGATTAAAAATTCCATGTCTATAAATTCCACCAATAACTCTCTCTCATATAAACATGTGCAGATACATACACAGGGCACACAGAGACACACACGCACATATATATATGCACACACTTGCATATATGGGCTTCCCTGATGACTCAGCAAGTAAAGAATCCACCTGCAATGAAAGAAACACAGGTTCGATCCCTGGGTTGGGAAGATCCCCTGAAGAAGGAAATGGCAACCCACTCCAGTACTCTCACCTAGAAAATCTCATGGACAGAGGAGCCTGGTGGGCTACATTCCACAGGGTCACAAAGAGTTGGACACAACTGAGCACGATGTAAGACCAAGACATGTATATATAAATACACATACACACATATACATGTGTATATATACAGCTGTGTATGTGTTTTTAGTGATTAGAATAAGCACTGTCAAATGTAAAGAAATATCTTAAATTTTTTTTTCAGCAATCAGATTGCCAAAAATAAAAAGTTTGACAACACATAATGTTAGAGAATGTCTGAATAAAAAGATACTTGTAATACCTTGCTAGCAGGGATGTAAGTTGGTGAAATTCCCATAAGTGACCATTTGCAAATGTCTACTCAATGGTAAAGAATCTTCCTGCCAATGCAGAAGAAAAAGGAGATGCGGGTTTGATCCCTGGGTGCAAAAGATACCCTGGAGAGGAAATGGCAATCCACTCCAGTATTCTTGCCTGGGAAATCCCAAGGACAGAGGAGCCTGGAGGGCTACATTCTATGAAGTCGCGAAGAGTTGGACATGACTGCACAAATACAGCAAAGATCCCTATTGTGGATATATGGATACATTCAACATTTAGATATATTTAGCATATGGTTATACAATTTATATATATATATATATATATATATATATATATATATATAAAACATGGTATATTTAACAGATATTAGGTGCATGAAAAATTGTTATGCTTTTCTACCACTCATTGGTATGTTCAGTTCAGTTCAGTCACTCAGTCGTGTCCAACTCTTTGTGACCCCATGAATTGCAGCATGCCAGGCCTCCCTGTCCATCACCAACTCCCGGAGTTCACCCAAACTCATGCCAACTAGCCATCTAATCCTCTGTCGTCCCCTTCTCCTTCTGCCCTCAATCTGTCCCAGCATCAGAGTCTTTTCTAATGAGTCAACTCTTCGCATCAGGTATATATGCAAATATTTGCATCTTATAACCTGGAGTTTAGAGAAAGACTATTTGTAAAAGAGAGTAAAAGAACAAATAAGCAAAAAAGAAGGCATTTGTAAAACTGGGCATAAAGAACAAAAATATAAAAAATTAATCTGATACCTTCTATAACATCTATTTTTATAGACTGTATAATTTACACAAAGTCATGACCAACAAGAGAACCTGAATGGATGATTAGAGCCCTCAAACATCAGAAATATCTAAAATATTGTAAATAAGAGTCATCATAAGAAATCATCACAAACTGTTAAAATTAGTGATTTTTCAAAGGTCAGACATTATAAAAACAAGAAATCTCAATAAAGGTAGAATTCACAAATTCATATAGACTAGGATTTCCATAACTGTCTGTCAGCTATTCTAATCGCAGTATTAACTACTTGGAAATTTCAGGAAGGCTGTTACTAAAATAGCTTCAAATATTTTATTTTAAATATGCCCCTCAGCTGCTGGATTAATATAGTTTTGCACCTTTGGTTTTCAGGCTGGAAAATGAGATGAAGAACTCAATGATGCAGAAAAGGCATAAAAGTTTCTCTTCCTTTAAAGGTAGCAGTTTGTGGTTATTAAAACTCTGAGTTCTCCTTGAGTCAGATTGGCTTTAAGGCACATAATTCAAATACACATCCTTCCAGCATCAGAGAAACACAAATACACGAAATTTTGTCCATAACCAACTGAAGACGCTGTTTTGGGATAGGCACTCTAAAAGCTATTTTTTTCCTAGAGAAATAATGCATGCAAGACTCTGAACGACCACAGCTCTTTTATCATGGTCACATGAGTTAAAACTCTATTTAACTAATAAAGTAGGTCCTTTCAACTAAGTGTTTCACTAGTTCCTTGTAAGAGGGATCCCCATGTTAATTATTAATGAACAATTAATACAGAAGCTGTGCAGTCACTGGTCTGCTCTCTACAAGTTTATATTTGCTTAAAATTTTCACAACATAATTAACATAATTAATCCTACACCATGGGCTTATTCTTGATTAACTTTTTTGTTATCAAAAATAACATCTAGCAATTTTAAAGATGGATGTGAGCATGATTCATGTCTGAAGTTATCTGACAACTGGAGAAAAGAATCTGGCACCCTGGGCATGCAGACCACACTTGCAGCAACCCTTGTAAAACAGTATCCTGGTAAGCTTCATTTACTCCTGCTCAGGTGAGCTTCATATTAAAGTACTGAAGATCAAGCAAATTAATCTCTCAGTGACTATTATTTTTTCCAGTCACCAGTCATAAAATTAATTTTTATCTTTGTTTTAAGAAGGGTTTAAACTGAGACATGCTTTACAGATAAAAATCTAGCACAAAATAAAATAAATACAAGTAAAATAAAGCAATAAAACTGAGGTGGAAGGAAAACAAAATGAAGTATGGAAGGAGATTAGTATATACATTGTAATTGCATGCCCTAAATCCTGTGTAAGCAGCCCGAACCGAGGGATCAATGTTCTCAAAAACTGACAGTTGTTCTCTGGGCTGGGAGTATCCCTGGAGAAGGAAATGGCAACCCCCTCCAGTATTCTTGCCTGGGAAATCCCATGGACAGAGGGGCCTGATGGGCTACAGTCCATGTGGTCACAGAAGAGTCAGACATGACTGAGTGACGGAGCACGCACATAGGCATCTGACTCTTTGATGGTTTAGTCTAATCACAGGATCTATGAGAAAATTTTAATAATGATAAGGTTATATAGGATTAATCTCCTAATATATGATGTCATGAAAAGGAGTTACTGTGACATTTATGTACTTTAAAGTCATGGAAACTTCACCCTTGGACATTATATAGTAGACAGCAATGCATAATTTGCTCTATGGTTGGTGCCTAGGCTCAGGATCAGTCCACCTGCGTTCTAGCTCCTGGCTGGCCCAGAATGGATCATCCTAAGAAAATGAGAACTCTGCTGGAAGCAGTACAAAGCAACCTCCTAGGGTAGATCAGCATAATTCTGGTCAACATCGAGTCAAGATTTAGGGAACATGATAAAGATGTCTGGACTTTGGAGCACTACTTATCCTGAAAAGTCCTCTATAGTAGCTTGTCAATGGTTATTTGCCTGCTTTTTGGGGGGGTGGGGGCTGTGTTTGGTCTTAGTTGTTGCACACCGGCTCTTCAGTGCAGTGCACAGGCTTAACTGCTCCATGACATGTGAGATCTTAACCCCCTGACCAGGGATGGAACCCATGTCCCTGCATTGGATAGCGTCTCTCAACCACTAGACCAACAGTGAGTCCCAGTCTTCTTATATAAGGCTATTTGTCCTCTTTTTAAACATTTTCAACATCTTTAATGAGATATAATTCATCTAAGGTGTACTGTTAAGTGGTTTTTAGTATTCAGTCATGCAGCTATCTGTATAACTTCAGAACATTTTCACCATGCTTCAAAGGAACTCCCTACTTCAAACTCCATACCCACAGTAGTCAAGCCCAGTCTAATGCCCAGTTGTTGCCTAGGTGGGTCTTCTGAAAGTGGGAGCACATTATGGGTTCTTTACCAGTGAGCCACCTGGGAATCCCAAAGAGCCACATAGACGCTTATTAATAGATGGCCCTCCTTCCTCACCACAGCATTGTTTTTATTGGATTGTAATTTGACTTGATGTCACATGCCTACACCTAGAAGTATCATAAGATAAAGGCCTGTGAAAACTAACTTGTCACTTATCCTAAGGATGTTTTCTATCATATTATAGTGTTATTCTCAAAATCATCCACAAAAGAAACTGAGTCTTTATAGATTTGCCTGTTCTGAGCATTCCATGTAAATGGAATATACAATATGTGCTTTTTTGCAACTAGCTTCTTTCATTTAGCATAATGTTCTTTTTTTTGACATAACATTTTTTTATATTAGAGTATAGTTGATTAACAGCATTGTGTTATTTTCAGGTGTACAGCAAAGTGGCTTAGATAGACATGCATATATATATATATATATATATATATATATATATATATCCTTTTTTAGATTCTTTTCCCATATAGGTTATTATAGAGTACTGAGTAGAGTTTCCTGTGCTACAGAGTAGGTCCTTGTTGATTATTTTTACATATGGTAGTGTTTATATGTCAATAACAAACTCCTAATTTATCCCTCCCCACTTCCCCTTTGTTAACCATAAGTTTGCTTTCTAAGTCCATAAGACTGTGTTCTTCTTTTTATGTGCACCTAAACCGTCCGTCTAGTCAAAGCTATGGTTTTTCCAGTGGTCATGTATGGATGTGAGAGTTGGACTGTGAAGAAAACTGAGCGCCGAAGAATTGATGCTTTTGAGCTGTGGTGTTGGAGAAGACTCTTGAGAGTCCCTTGGACTGCAAGGAGATCCAACCAGTCCATTCTGAAGGAGATCAGCCCTGGGATTTCTTTGGAAGGACTGATGCTAAAGCTGAAACTCCAGTACTTTGGCCACCTCATGCAAAGAGTTTACTCATTGGAAAAGACTCTGGTGCTGGAAGGGGTTGGGGGCAGGAGGAGAAGGGGATGACATAGGATGAGATGGCTGGATAGCATCACTGACTCGATGGACGCGAGTTTGAGTGAACTCCGGGAGATGGTGATGGACAGGGAGGCCTGGCGTGCTGCGTTTCATGGGGTAGCAGAGAGTCGGACACAACTGAGCGACTGAACTGAACTAAAACAATACACTGTTCATTTTAATCATCATTGAGATCAAGTTTACATGCAGTAAAATGCATCCATTTTAAGTCTGATCATGTGATGTGCTAACTTGCTTCAGGTATGTCCAACTCTTTGCTACCCTGTGGACTGTAGCCCTCCAGGCTCCTCTGTCCATAGGATTTCCCAGGCAAGAACACTGGAGTGGGTTTCCATGCCCTCCTCCAGGGGTTGTCAAGACCCAGGATGGAACCCGCATCTCTTAGGTCTCTTGCATTGGCAGGCAGCTTCTTTACCACTAGCACTGCTGAATTTTCACAAATAGGGACATCAATTTAATTAGTACCATCAGTACAAGCTATATTTGACTGAATAAAGTATACTCAGCTGCTTCATATGTCAGGTAATAACAAACTCAGCTAAATTTGAATTTCATTTTTTTTTTCCCAAGGGAAAGAAAAGTATACAGGCATCTATTTGGTAGTCTACTAGTTTACATAGGATTCATAGCATCAGCTCTTCAGCACACAAAATCATTACATGTAACTGATTCACTTTGCTGTGCAGCAGAAACTAATACAACATTTTGTAAAACAACTATACTCCAGTAAAGTCAGTTTAAAAAATAAAATTTCAATAGTAACCACAACAACAAAAAGAAATCAACCTTAAAGATCTGCAGGTATTCTGATATGCCCCCTTCACCAGAATAAGTGCAGTTGACCTCTTGGTATACAGTTGACCTCTGAACAGCATCTCTGAATTGCTTGCGTCCACTTAGAGATTTTTCCAAATGGTAAACAACATATTATTGCACAATCTGTGGTTGGTTGAATCTGTAGTTACAGAACCACAAACATGGAGGACTTATTCTAAATTATATGCAAGTTTTTGAATTTGGGGGGCTGGTGCTTGGCACTACTAACCTCTGCCTCATTCAAAGGTCAACTGTACTTAGGTAATCCTATCAGATCCCACTGATTCAGTTCAATTCAGTCACTCAGTTGTGTCTGATTCTTTGCTACCCAATGGACTGCAGCATGCCAGGTTTCCCTGGTCATCACCAACTTCCGCAACCTATTCAAACTCATCATGTTCATCACGTTGGTGATGCCATCCAACTTTCTCATCCTCTGTCTTCCCCTTCTCCTCCTGCCTTCAGTCTTTCCCAGCATCAGGGTCTTTTCCAATGAGTTAGTTCTTCGCATCAGGTGCCAAAGTATTGGGGTTTCAGCTTCAGCATCAGTCCTTCCAATGAATAGTCAGGACTGATTTCCTTTAGGACGGACTGGTTGGATCTCCTTGCAGTCCAAGGGACTCTCAAGAGTCTTCTCCAACACCACAGTTTAAAAGCATAAATTATTTGGCAGTCATCTTTCTATAGAGTCCAACTCTCATATTCATACATAACTACTGGAAAAACCATAGCTTTGACTAGACAGAGCTTTGTTGGTAAAGTAATGTCTCTGCCTTTTATTTTTTAATATAAATTTATTTATTTTAATTGGAGGTTAATTACTTTACAATATTGTATTGGTTTTGCCATACATAAACATGAATCTGCCACAGGTATACATGTGTTCCCCATCCTGAACCCCCCCTCCCTCCTCTCTCCTCATACCATCATGGCAAATAGATGGGGAAACAATGGAAACAGTGAGAGACTTTATTTTGGGGGGCTCCAAAATCACTGCAGATGGTGACTGCAGCCATGAAATTAAAAGAAGCTTGCTCCTTGGAGGAAAAACTATGACCAACCTAGACAGCATATTAAAAAGCAGAGACATTACTTTGTCAACAAAGGTCTGTCTAGTCAAGGCTATGGTTTTTCCAGTGGTCATGTATGGATATGAGAGTTGGACTGTGAAGAAAGCTGAGCGCCGAAGAATTGATACTTTTGAACTGTGGTGTTGGAGAAGACTCTTGAGAGTGCCTTGGACTGCAAGGAGATCCAACTAGTCAATCCTAAAGGAAATCAACTCTGAATATTCATTGGAAGGACTGATGCTGAAGCTGAAGCACATAGTTAGCATTTAAATAATGTTAGTTGAAACCCACTCCAGTGTTATGTCAAATCTCAAAAATATACAAGCAACTTATGCAGCTCAATTCCAGAAAAATAAACGATCCAATCAAAAAATGGGCCAAAGAACTAAATAGATACTTCTCCAAAGAAGACATACGGATGGCTAACAAACACATGAAAAGATGCTCAACATCACTCATTATTAGAGAAATGCAAATCAAAACTACAGTGAGGTACCACTTCACACCAGTCAGAATGTCTGCGATCCAAAAGTCTATAAGCAATAAATGCTGGAGAGGGTGTGGAGAAAAGGGAACCCTCCCTCTTACACTGTTGGTGGGAATGCAAACTAGTACAGCCACTAGGGAGAACAGTGTGGAGATTCCTTAAAAAATTGCAAATAGAACTGCCTTATGACCCAGCAATCCCACTGCTGGGCATACACACCAAGGAAACCAGAATTGAAAGAGACACGTGTACCCCAATGTTCATCAGAGCACTGTTTATAATAGCCAGGACATGGAAGCAACCTAGATGTCCATCAGCAGATGAATGGATAAGAAAGCTGTGGTACATATACACAATGGAGTATTACTCAGCCATTAAAAAGAATACATTTGAATCAGTTCTAATGAGGTGGATGAAACTGGAGCCTATTATACAGATTGAAGTAAGCCAGAAAGAAAAACACCAATACAGTATACTAAAACATATAAATGGAATTTAGAAAGATGGTAATGATGACCCTGTATGCGAGACAGCAAAAGAGACACAGATGTGTAGAACGGACTTTTGGACGAGAGGGAGAGGGTGGGATGATTTGGGAGAATGGCATTGAAACATGTATACTATCAATGTAAGAAACGAATCGCCAGTCTATGTCTGATGCAGGATACAGCATGCTTGGGGCTGGTGCACGGGGATGACCCAGAGAGATATTATGGGGAGGGAGGTGGGAGGGGGGTTCATGTTTGGGAACACATGTATACCCATGGTGGATTCATGTCAATGTATGGCAAAACCAATACAGTATTGTAAAGTAAAATAAAGTAAAAAAAAAAAGAACATTATGCTAAATGAAAGAAGCTAGTTGCAAAAAAGCACATATTGTATATTCCATTTACATGGAATGCTCAGAACAGGCAAATCTATAAAGACTCAGTTTCTTTTGTGGATGATTTTGAGAATAACACTATAATATGATAGAAAAGTTTTCACAGGCCTTTATCTTATGATACTTCTAGGTGTAGGCATGTGACATCAAGTCAAATTACAATCCAATAAAAACAATGCTGTGGTGAGGAAGGAGGGCCATCTATTAATAAGCATCTATATGACTCTTTGGGATTCCCAGGTGGCTCACTGGTAAAGAATCCATAATGTGCTCCCACTTTCAGAAGACCCACCTAGGCAACAACTGGGCATTAGACTGGGCTTGACTACTGTGGGTATGGAGTTTGAAGTAGGGCGTTTCTTTGAGGCATGGTGAAAATGTTCTGAAGTTATACAGATAGCTGCATGACTGAATACTAAAAACCACTAAACAGTACACCTTAGATGAATTATATCTCAATGAAGATGTTAAAAATGTTTAAAAAAGGACAAATAGCCTTATATAAGAAGACTGGGACTCACTGTTGGTCTAGTGGTTGAGAAACGCTATCCAATGCAGGGACATGGGTTCCATCCCTGGTCGGGGGGTTAAGATCCCACATGTCATGGAGCAGTTAAGCCTGTGCACTGCATTGAAGAGCTGGTGTGCAACAGTGACCACTGGAAAAACCATAGCCTTGACTAGATGGACCTTTGTTGGCAAAAAGTAATGTCTCTGCTTTTCAATATACTATCTAGGTTGGTCATAACTTTCCTTCTAAGGAGTAAGCGTCTTTTAATTTCATGGCTGCAGTCACCATATGCAGTGATTTTGGAGCCCAAAAAATAAAGTCTGACACTGTTCCCACTGTTTCCCCATCTATTTCCCATGAAGTGATGGGACCAGATGCCATGATCTTCGTTTTCTGAATGTTGAGTTTTTGTGTTTTTTTGTTTGTTTTCACTTTATCAAAATAAGTTTATAGAGTCTAAATTTCAGGCATACAATTTATTAAAGTTAACAAAGAGGATAACAGAAGAGATTTCTGGAGGAAAAGTAAAAGAATGGAGAAATTAAATTTATATTACTACAATAGGGAATATGTTTTCTGAGAATTTATCTAGTGAAATAAACTTTTAAATTCTAAAATAGCTATTTCTAACATCTAAACAACATATATGGAATCATAATATCCTGTAAATATATCAACGTTCCTATATAGATATGCTATTTCCATATTGTTGAGTTTTAACCCAGCTTTTTCACTCTCCTCTTTCACTTTCATCAACAAGCTCTTTAGTTCTTCACTTTCTGCCCTAAGTGTGGTGTCATCTGTGTGTCTGAGGTTATTGATATTTCTCCCGATTAGTTGTCTGTAAATACTCAGTGCTTCATTTCCACAAGCATGCCTTGTGCTTTCCTGTTTACAACACAGCACTAATCATTGCCTTTCCTATCAAAGAAGACATGTAGGGGCTGAAGATGCTTTCTGTTTCCTTCCTGAAGACTTTTTGTGAACAGATAGGACAGAATTCTTTATCTACTGCTTCACCTAAGTTTCATCAATATAATCTGATTACATATTTTCCATTAAGTTTTAAAGAAGAGTGGCATGCTTAAATACATATGAAAATGAAAATCCACTCTTCTTATTCTAACTGCAAACTTGATCTGTTTGTCTTTTCTATCTTGATTTTCTTTTTGCCCCAAATGTATAATGATGCTTATCTCCTCTGATTCTTACTAAACAGAGGTGAAGGTAAACTGATTCTATAGCTGTGTGTGTCTAATTTTTGCATTAAAAATTGCATTATTTTTCTTATTTCTTTTCTCTTCTCTCTGCACATTCTTTGCCATGAAGCTCTCAGTACTCTTCCCTGCCCTGTTGACCTTAGACTTTAATCAACAGGATGTTAGTGGACACGATGCAAACAGAGGCTTGAGGTACACTTGTATTACTGAGTTTTCCCTCTTGAGCCTCTGTGATTACCAAGAAAAAGTCAAGCTACAAGTAGTGCATGGGCCAAGGAAGAGAAAAGCCATGTGGAGCAGATCTGGATTCAATCTGCAGCTTATAATTCAACTCAGCTAAGCTCAACCTAGATCAACCTGTCTATAACTGTGAAAATCTAATGTGAAACCAAAAACAATTGATGTTTTTTATGACACTGAGTATCAAAAGGTTTTTTAGGCATTATTATGGCAAAAGGTAAATGATAAAGAAATTGGTACCTAGAATTAAGGTACTACTGTGCCAAAATCCAATGTGCATAGCATTGACTTTCAGACCAAGTGGGGAATGATAATAAACTATTACAGGAGGCCAGAAAAACAGGGAATAATTTCATGTAATGGTAAAATATTTGGTACAACTGTTGCCTGTGTTACCTTGGAGATGGAAAAAAATACCTAACAAACTTGTGAACTTAGGAAAGCAGGTTTTCACCTGGGATATTAGAAGCATGAGCAGGCTTCTAGTAGATGTATCTGCCAAGGTGCTACAAGAAATAAGTTCAGCGAATAGCTGACTGGTTTGCAAACAGAACTGAGAAGACATATAGTGAGTTCAGAAATGCTAGGTTTTGCTGGGCAGAAAAATGAAAGTTTCTCATTTCTAACTCTATCAGTTAGTAAAACATCATCAAATTACAGTTTAATCTGGGGGTAAAAATCATACACCATATATATATTCTAACCTTATCATTTTTGCCCCCAGATTAAACCTTAATATATATATATATATATATATATATATATATATATATGTATGTGTGTGTGTGTGTGTGTGTGTGTGTGTATATATATCACAGTGCCTGACACTTGGAGGCATTCTATAAATTTAAGATCTCATATAACATGACTGGTTTCATGCAGTGAAATATTATAGAGCAGTTCAAATTAATGAACTAGATACTAAATATTGATATGGATAAATTTTTAAATATAATGCTGCGTGATAAAAGCAAACTACAAAAAGCAGTTAAAGATTATGATGAGATTTATTAAACTTTTAAAACATTTGCTGAGTGTATATTGTTTATAAATATCCACATATATAAAATTGTGCGAAAGCATGCATGAACACTAAACATACCAACTTCAGGAGTAGTTAAGTCTACTATAAAGGTGAGGGGGAAAGATAGGGCTTTCCTTAAGTTTACAACATTTTGTTTCTTTACAAAAACATTACCTGAAAAACTATGGCAAAATGTTAATTCTGTTAAGTGTATGTGGTGCATACACAATTAACTCTTAAATCAGTTTTTTTTTTTTAATTAAAGCTAAAAATAATACTAAATGGAAAAGAAATAGAAATTACTCCTTTGAGTATACAGCTTTAGGCCAGTTCTTCAGAGATGAAAATAATATGATATTTAAATACTAAAACACACATTTTGCTACTTGGATCATTTTAGTCTTAAAATACAATTTTCACACCTGAGAAGAAGGTCTAGAAATTGGCATATCACCTCTTGCATCATGCATGTGTGTGTATATATATGAATTTAATGAGAAAGAATCCAATTTATACATGTACATGCCTGGCTAGCCATCAAAGAAGAAATAAAACCTTAATTATTTGCATCAGTTATTTTTTAAGGGTTCCTTGCCAGTGCATGGACTCAATTACAACAAACCCACTGGTACTAACTATGGAGAAACCCACTGATACTAACCTGGAGAAAAGTACTGGTCAAGTTAGGGGATTATAATTAAATACCTGGATGAAGAAAGAAATGGTGTGCCTACCACATAAAGTCAGGTGAGAGTTGGAAAATAAGCCAGTTGCTATGCTCACATTTTTCCTGCATACCCCATCAAGGTTCAACAAGTAGGTAGTACAGATTTTCATCAGACTTCTGTAATCTACTCAGAGAATAATCATAATTTCCAACTGTACTCTGCATTATCTGAGAGAGACCCATGTGTCTGAACTGCTTTTGTTAGTAAAGAACATTGTGAAAAGATGGGATCAGGTCATGGAAAGAGGAAGAGAAAGTGGGACCACCAATGACCAGCTCAGGTAATGAGTTACTGATTCTTGCAGTTCTAATGAATAAATCCAAATGTTTCCAGAAACAACAGTTTTTCAAAGAGGAAGAGCTAAACACAATTTGTAAAGCCCTAAAAACACAGACACTTGAAAGCCATCTTTTTCCTTAGGTGGATAATTGTCTTGGTATCCAATGGAGATGCATGTTTATTATTACACACAGATTTTCACTTCTCTAACAGAGTGACAAATGTGTTTCTCGCCTATTAGTTTACTCACATAATAACATTAGGCGAGTCCTTTTTATCCGAAAATTTATTGTCCAGGTCCCTACATTTATGACATCATACCAAACAGCAAAGGCTTTGATAATACAAAATTTTCACTTATAACTAACCTATAAGATTAGTCCCCATGCAAACATTCTTCCCAGTTTATCCCATAACCATAGCACAAACTGGCAATTATAACTTGTTTATATTAAATGAAATACAATTATTTGCATGACTGTATTTTCAAGACAAATCCTAGTAAAACTTTATTACTTATGATGCAAATAGGTGCTCTGTTTAAATGGATTCACTTCTTTTCTATTTCCAGTTTTCTTTAATAATAATGAGCATTCTCTGTTCTACTCTGACCACAGTTTTTAGATGAATATACTAATGTTAAAAGGCAGTCTTTCTCAATTTCTTTCATATCCATAGAACACCACCCCAAGAGCGTAGACAATTCCAGGTCTAACTTATGTTAAAGTTCATGCTTTCACCCATTATGCAGTCTAACTTTCTAAGAGAAAATAATAAGAGCCACCATATTTGAGATGTGACTTTAAGGAGTCATAGAGAAACAGTGAAAGAGACAGTAGAAGATTCTTAATAAATTCTTAATAAATGTGAATGAAACCTTGGGAGCTTCTAACACATAAGACCTTTGAAACTGGCAACCCTGCTCACCATGATAGCCACAATCACTGAACATGAGAAATGGGCATGTCAGGGACCGTTTTCCCTGACATAGACCCTCAGGGACCGGAAACCAACTTGACAGACTTATTTCTGATACACTCCAATGCACCTTCACCTGTCTCAGAGCCTTTGCATCTGATCGATTTCTGTTGATGATACTGAGCCAAATCCATTAAAATGAATCAGTTTGGCTCCATAACCCATGAGTGCTCTCTAAGGAAAACATGCCTGAGAGCATAGCATTCTATGTCACTCCTTCAATTCAATTCACCAGTACAAACCCTCTACTAGACCTGGGGAGTGAAGAATTGGTTCAGATTTGATCCACACTCCCAAGGTGCTCACTTGGATAAACAATAATCATTAAATTGCCCTATGCCCCAATCACCAGGTAGTCTAAAACTATCCATTGCCAAGTGGATAAACGTAAGTTCCTGCAGATACAGTGCAGTTTGATGACATTTAAAACCTCCATAGTGCTAAGTATAAAGAATCTCTTTTACAATTCACAATCTAACCAAAACTTCCCCACCCCCCAAAATGGGAATGCATTGGGTTGCCCTCCTCACTGTTGTAATAAAAGCAACAGAGAAGGCATGGTAAAATAAACACCCGTGATAGAAAACAAGTGAAAGCATTCCCAGATTAGTTTAAAAATGTAAGGGCATGCAGTTTGCAGAACATGTCAAAGGAGAATAAACTTGCCATGCTGCTGCTGCTGCTAAGTTGCTTCAGTCGTGTCCGACTCTGTGCGACCCCATAGACGGCAGCCCACAAGGCTCCTTCGTCCCTGGGATTTTCCAGGCAAGAATACTGGAGTGAGTTGCCATTTCCTTCTCCAATGCATGAAAGTGAAAAGTGAAAGTGAAGTTGCTCAAGTCATGCCCGACTCTTAGCGACCCTGTGGACAGCAACCAACCACGCTCCTCCGTCCATGAGGTTTTCCAGGCAAGAGTACTGCAGTGGGGTGCCACTGAGAGAAAGGGATAAACACTGGACTGACAGTGAACCTGGAGCATTCACAGAAGCAGGGACAAAAAGTTAGTCTTGCAACAAAGTTAGCACTTGTATCTGAAGATACAAGTGAGTGTGGGGCACATCGAATGGGATCAGCTGGACTAGGACACCATAAAGCGTCCTAGACAAGAATAGAAATAATGCCTGCTGGCTAATGATGTTCATCAATTTCTTAATGACAAGAAAATTCAGTTGATAGAAGCACCCAGTATATACTATTAATATTATTCAGCTTACCCTTAGGAGTAGGAAATGTCAACCCACTCCAGTATTCCTGCCTGGAGAATTCCATGGACAGAGGAGCCTGGCGGGCTCTAGTCCACGGGGTTGCAGAGAGTGGGACATGACTGAGGACCTCCACCCACTCACTTAACAAAATAGATGATTGTATAGAGTTTCATTTCAGAGTATGGATTTAATTCCTAATTAAATAATAGCAAGCATTATTCTAGCCAACAAAGGCCCATCTAGTCAAACCTATGGCTTTTCCAGTGGTCATGTATGGATGTGAGAGTTGGACTATAAAGAAAGCTGAACACCGAAGAACTGATGCTTTTGAACTGTGGTATTGGAGAAGACTCTTGAGAGTCCCTTGGACTGCAAGGAGATCAAGCCAGTCCACCTGAATGAAATCAGTCCTGAATATTCATTGGAAGGACTGATGCTGAAGCTGAAACTCTAATACTTTGGCCACCTGATGCAAAGAACTGACTCATTGAAAAAGACCATGATGCTGGGAAAGATTGAAGGGAGGAGGAGAAGGGGATGTCAGAGAATGAGATGATTGGATGGCATCATCAGCTTGATGGACATGAGTTTGAGCAAGGTCCAGGAGTTGGTGATGGACAGGGAAGCCTGGCATGCTGCAGTCCATGGGGTCACAAAGTCGGACACGACTGAGCAACTGAACTGAGCTGATTATTCTAGCACTTACTATTACTTTAGCACTTTTGTAAGCATTTTATACACACAATTTATTTTATCATCATCATAAACTTTGCCAGAGGCAATATTATTATTCTCAGTTTACAGATGGAAAATCTGAGTGACAGAAAGTTCAAGCAGCAAACGTCCTACAGATAGTAAGTAGAAGAGCCTGGTTCAAACTATGCAGTCTGACTCCAGAATTCATCTCAGCACTGGGCTGCCTCTCCAAAGAAAATCCTCAGGTTTGATTATATTAACAAACTCATGGGAAAGAATATTTATTCAGTACTGTCAACCAGATGCTATGTTGACCATATGGCTTACAGAGATGAATACCATTGCATACATGTTTATATGTAAATTATGAACACAAAAGGTCTCCTAGAGACTAGGTTATATATGACATTAGTGCAGGGCATAAAGAAAGGAGTGGTCAGTATTTTATACATGACTATTTGTCCTAACTATAGCACTCATTTCTTGTTGCCTCTACTGACAAAAACAGGGAATTATTAAGTAATCAACATCCTTTTAAGATTTTTATATTAATATGTCTTAAGTGTGTTAGGGCTTCCCTGATAGCTCAGTTGATAAAGAATCCACCTTCAAATGCAGAAGACCCCAGTTTACTCCTGGGTCAGGAATATCCGCTGGAGAATTAATATGTGTTATGTCTTAAAGCGTTACATATTTCAAGTCTCCTTTCCTTCCTCCTCTGTTTGGTCTCTCCCTTCCTTTTTTCGTTCCTTCTTAAATTCAATTCACACTTTTTTGAGCATATAATAGAACAAGACACTTCCTGCAATAGAATCAGTTAAAGACCAAAAGGGATCCTGTATAGAAGGCATCTTTAAGTAGAGTTTGGAAAATTTCATTTCATTCTTAGTTTCCCACTAACACATTTTACAGCTTCCTTTGTATAACTGCAGACCCACAGACAGTCAGAGACACACCTGCCTCACCAGCAGCCCCCAGAGCTTTGAGCTGGTCTGCAGCCAGCTCCAGGCCTCCTGTACGCTCGTATTCCATCTCACGTGAGCCCCATCAACACCTGAGGAAAAGCAGGAGACCCAGGGACTCAGCCCTGAGAAACCTGGTGCAGGGTGGCCTCTGCTCCAACACCTGGACTGAATGAGGAAGTATCTGAGTTACTGTGTGACCAACCAAAGACACTTTCCTTTTCCTTCCTAATGATTTAAAATTCATCCCAGAGTGGCTATGTTATATGTTGAAATAGACACATCCACAGAGAAAAGTCTAGGAGAGATTAAAATGGATTGAAATTATCAAAGAGATTAGGGAAGGGGTGAAGAGACAGCTGAGCTGTGAATTCCTTAGTAATACTGAATGACTTGATTGACACCAGTGAACTTAGACTGTGTGGTGCCTTTTTTTTTTTTTTTTTGGCCAATTTTAAGTTATTTGGAGAATCTTTGTGCTTAAAATAAAATGAACTTAAGTGGATTTAATGCAGAGTGCAAAGCTCTTAATAGGGAATGCTGTAATCTATATTTTGTTAGTTCTGCTAAAGCAGAATGGAAATCATCTGACAATTCTAGCCCTGAGAGAGATTTTATTTTTCTCATTCCATTTATTTATATGATCTATTCCAGCTCCAAAGGGAGAATGCCCTGAAGTGGATGGAGTGAACTCATGCCCCCTCTTACAAAAGGACTCCACAGAACTCTAGCTGCATGATATTGAAGATATCCTTCTACACTACAAAGCCTGCTTGCATAGGTCTAACAGCCCACTGAAGGAAGTAAAGCATTTGTTATTAGTATCTCTCATATTCTTTAAGATATTTTCAAATAATGCCTTATCTGTCTTTCTTTGGCAATTTCTTATAAAACAACAATCATTTCCCACCTTACCCTCCAGCTTTTCCTCTTCCCTTGCTAGTTCAAGTTTTCACCAAAATGTTTAACTCTGTCTGGAATATTATGTATTTATATATTGTCAGTTTCAATCTAGTAGAATGCAAAGCTTTGTTTTGTTCACTTGTCTACCCTGTAACTTGGAAAAGTGCCGGTCCGATGTAGTCAGTATCTGTTGAATGAGTAAATAAATGAATAAACAAATGAGCATAACGTCTCAGAAGAATACAACTTGCTCAATTTATACAGCTAATTGGTGGTAATCTCTAGAGTTACACTTTCAACCTTGCAAATCTATATCTATTGTGCTTTCTGTAAAAATCTTAAAAGTCCCTTTGAGGCCTGATATCTGAAAAAGTAATTTCCCAAGTTGTTTGGCACATGTAGTAGATACTCAATAAATTTTGTTGCATCTGAATCTGAAAAAAATATTAATATACTACACCACATAAATGGGCTTCCCTGGTGGCTCAGATGGTAAAGAATATGCCTGCAATGCAGGCGACCTGGGATTGATCCCTGGGTTGGGAAAATCCCCTGGAGAAGGAAATGGCAACCCACTCCAGTATTCTTACCTGGAAAATCTCATGGACACAGGAGCCTGGGAGGCTACAGTTCATGGGGTTGCAAAGAGTCAGACACAACTGAGGGACTAACACTTTCACTTTTCACTTCACCACATAAATGGTATGATTTTCCACATTCCTGAAAGTCTTTGAAAGAACTCTACTGGGAGAAAGGGAGAAGTAGACAGTTCCTGAGATTTCAAGGAGAATAAGCAAAACAGGTCAGCTACTAAACATAAACTATAATTCTTCAAGGAATCCACTGCAATCCTCATCAACACTTTGGTTACTCCACACACCCTCAAGCCTATTCTCCCCACTAATCTCTTCAGGGTGAAATGTATCTTTTTGGTGTTGAACTTAATGCATGCTCTTTGTAGAAATTTAGAAATGCACAGAACAACACATGGAAGAAAACATAAATCTGTACTTCTACTGTTCATAAAAATAATTATAATATGCCTCTGCATATATTTTCATATCTACCATATGCATGTATGCATATTGTGTATTATAAATAGCTGAGATTCTAGTGTACATACTATTTCTCTATCTGCTTTTTAAAACTTTAAATATGAATCATAGGCATTTCCCATTTCATTGGTTATTCTTAAAACATGAGTTTAAATGACTTTTTCTATGAATGCAATAGAATTTGTTTAACCATTCCCATATTTGATCCTAATCATTTATTATTATAAACAAAGACCATGAAAATATCATATAAATGAATATTTGTAAACGTTTATGATTATTTTTTAGAATACATCCCTTTTTGTGGAATCTCTCAGTCTAGAACGCACATTCATTTTTTCATTTCATGTTTAAACCTTGATTTCCTCATGTATAGTTTCCTCAAACTATAGACATTTTATGTTTTTTATTCCATTCCATCTTTATTTTATTTTTTTAAATTATTATTTATTTATTTTACTTTACAATATTGTATTGGTTTTGCCATACTTCAACATGAAACTGCCATGACCCAGAGGGATGGTATGGGGAGGGAGGTGGGAGGGGGGTTCAGGATTGGGAACACGTATACACCCATGACATTTTATGTTTTGAAGAGTGTTGTGGACCTTCCCTCTCGGTAGGCTATATTAGATTAAACTCTCTTAGCAATATATTTCTGTAAAGTTTTGTCAACATCTTATGATTAAGAATTTCATAGACAAATTAAATTGCTCATTTTCTATAATTTTATTTTATGACAAAAATAGTATATATTCATTACATAAAATATGTAAATCTAGACATAAAGCAGAATAAAAGAAAAATCACCCACATTCCATCAAATGCAAAACTTAACACTTTCATGTACTTTCAGCTTTGGTTCTTGGTGTATATTATGAATGACCATAGTATTATATCTAAAAATAATTAAAAATTTTAAAAAGTAGGATGAAACATATATTTTTAACTAAAAATATGAACATTTTCTGCTTTTTATTAGTTATTCATCTATAAAAATATCTTAATGGCTTCTTGGTGTTCCAACATATGAATAAAATTTTTCTCAAGTCCCTTATTTTTGGTTATAAAGGTTAATTTCAATCATATTACTTCAAGCCTATTGAATAATGAGACATATATTTATTAACCATGGGTAATTCTTTCAATTCGTCTCACAGATCTTTTTTTTTTTTTTTTTTTTCAAAAGATATAGGCTTAGCTTTCTTTCCATCATTGGACAGCTGGGGATTTTTACAGCAGGCAAGATAAGCAACCAGCCAAGGAAGTGCTTCTCATTTCAACATGCAGAGAAGAACATCTCTGTAGTCACCCCAGTTCAAAGCATCTTTATTCAAGCCTAATGAGTCATCTAAGCCTGTTACTGGAAAACAGGAAGTCTCAAGTTCCAGTCCAGTTTTGACATCATCTGTGCAACAGTCTAAGGCAACAGCTTGTTCTGCAGGCTGGATTCTGACTGCAGACATGATATTTACTGAGTTGTCTTACAAGCATTTGCAAAGATGTGTATGGCAGAAAGTGAAGAGAAACTAAAAATTCTCTTGATGAAAGTGAAAGAGGAGAGTGAAAAAGTTGGCTTAAAGCTCAACATGAAAACTAAGATCAGAAAACTAAGATCATGGCATCTTGTCCCATCACTTTATGAGAAATAGATGAGGAAACAGTGGAAATAGTGTCAGACTTTATTTTTCTGGGCTCCAAAATCACTGCAGATGGTGACTGCAGCCATGAAATTAAAAGACACTTAATCCTTGGAAGAAAAGTTATGACCAACCTAGATAGCATATTGAAAAGCAAAGCTATTACTTTGCCAACAAAGGTCCGTCTAGTCAAGGCTATGGTTTTTCCAGTGGTCATGTATGGATGTGAGAGTTGGACTGTGAAGAAAGCTGAGCACCAAAGAATTGATGCTTTTGAACTGTGGTGTTGGAGAAGACTCTTGAGAGTCCCTTGGACTGCAAGGAGATCCAACCAGTCCATTCTGAAGAAGATCAGCCCTGGGATTTCTTTGGAAGGACTGATACTGAAGCTGCAACTCCAATACTTTGGTCACCTCATGTGAAGAGTTGCCTCATTGGAAAAGACTCTGATGCTGGGAGGGATTGGGGGCAGGAGGAGAAGGGGACGACAGAGGATGAGATGGCTGGGTGGCATCACCAACTCGATGGACATGAGTTTGAATGAACTCCAGGAATTGGTGATGGACAGGGAGGCCTGGCGTGCTGTGATTCACGAGGTTGCAATGAGTCGGACATGACTGAGTGACTGAACTGAACTGAACTGTACCACCTTTTAAACAATTCTAAAAATACGAGAGGGGCTAATGAGGCTCCTTTTTGGTCAGAGTATTGCCAGGCAGCAACTTGAGTAATAATGAGAGATGCTGTTGTCCAAATGAAAGCTCTGACTTTGAAAGTAGAACTTATATGGGTGCTTAATTGATTCAGAGTGTCTAGTCCATCATCCATCAGTAAGCTAACTATCTAACTATAAAAGGGTCCTTTGAAACACATAAGGAGCATTTTTATAACTAAAATATTTTTAATTAAAAATTTTGACATGAACTATTTTTTAAAAATTTTATTAAATTTGTTACAAAATTGCTTCTGTTTTATTTCAGTCATTTGGCATGAGGCATGTGAGATCTTAACTCCCCAATCAGAGATCAAACCCACACCACCTCCACCGCCCCAACCTGCACTGGAAGGCAAAATCTGGACCACTGGACCACCAAGGAAATCCCTTAAAATATTATTAAAGGCCAAAGTTAATAAGCTATTGGATGGTGGAAGGTGCCAAGGATGATAAATGAGAAGCATGTGAGCTGCAATTGTCAGCAGCAGACAAGAGCCCAAAGGAAGAATTGTCCCTGCACAGATGCATTTCCAAATGCATGGTCTTAAATATTCAAATGAATACACCTAATCATGGTCTTAAATATTCAAATGAATGACCATACTGAAGACAACTTAATGTGCATTTTCTTATACCCCAAATTAATAGAGAACAAAAAGCCATGTTAATTAAGTAAAATTTTAACTTTAGTTTCTTCTGAAAGTGAAAAACATTAGTTTGCCTACAATGATTAAGCAGTTTATTTCCTCACAGTGCCATGAGGTGTAACAAGATAAATGGGCTGGTGCATTGAAGAAAGCAGCATCTTTGCTCATAAATGTCACTGAAAGTAGGTTTTTATGAACTTGAAATATAAAATAATCCCTAACACAGGTGACATTAAAACAGGGAAGCTAATGCAGAGAAGCGGTAATGATTAATCAAAGATAATTTTCTCTGGGTCATCACAAAATATGCACTGGAAGATTTTGCTCTGAAATGTAATAATGTTGGACCTGAGATGAAAGTCCCTTTTACCAAGGACTGAGGGTCAGAATGGAAAGCCCAGAGATAAACATTCAGAACTTGCTATGGCAGGAAAGGAGAGGCCACTGTTTGATTCTCCAAATCAGTTGAATTAAAACCTCCAGTGAGAATTTAATATAAGACAGTCTATTACATAATTTTGGACTTGTTTGTGCACCACTGCTTTATTTGCTTCCATTCATAATCTCTTAGTTTGGAATCCTATTATTAAATTATTTTGAATATTCATGTATGCTGCTGCTGCTGCTAAGTCGCTTTAGTCGTGTCCGATTCTGTGCGACCCCATAAACAGCAGCCCACCAGGCTTCCCCATCCCTGGGATTCTTCAGGCAAGAATACTGGAGTGGGTTGCCATTTCCTTCTCCAATGCATGAAAGTGAAAAGTCAGAGTGAAGTCTCTCAGTCGTGTCCAACTCTATATAATATTTGAAATGTGTGTGTGCACACGCTCAGCTACTTCCAACTCTTTGCAACCCCATAGATAGCACCCTGCCAGGATCCTCTGTCCATGGGATTCTCCAGGCAAGAATACTGGAGTGGACTGTCATTTCCTACCCCAGGAGATCTTCCAGACCCAAGGATTGAACCTGTGTCTCTTGCATCTCCAGCATTGGTAGGCAGAATCTTTACCAGTGCACCACCTAGGAAGCCCCTAACATGTGAAATACACATGTTTAAAAGATGGCATAGTGACAAGCAGGGAGGAAGGCAGTAATATCACTAAATTTTTGTGATAAAATGGATTCTTTGAGTACCCTGACATTTCTACTGCTTCCTTCTAAAATAGGATTATGCTTTCTTGCCTTATCACATTAGCAAACTTGTTTTTATAAAACAAAACATTTCATGAAGGATGATTAAAATCACTCTGTGGCTCTCAAGAAGTTTCTACTGACACCCAATCCTTCCCTTAAATGTTTTGTGTTTCTTCAAAAAAGCAGAGCCTCATTATAAACTATATGCTCATTTGCTTTAAATATTATATTTTGCCTTGCAAATTCTGTGAGATATGATATTTTTTTCAATACTGCTTCCTTTTCAATGTTCAATGCAGAGGTTTTTTTTTTGTTTGTTTTCTTATACATTTTTATTTTTATTTTTTTTGAAGTTTAATGGATAAGAACGCTGTGGTACATATACACAATGGAGTATTACTCAGCCATTACAAAGAATACATTTGAATCAGTTCTAATGAGGTGGATGAAAGTGGAGCCAATTATACAGAATGAAATAAGCCAGAAAGAAAAACACCAATACAGTATACTAATGCACAATGCAGAGTTTTATCTGTATCATAGCTTAGGTTTGAGAAATAAAAAAAAAAAGATACAATTCTGGGGATAATAATGCAGACCTCTCACTAAATGCTCTATCACACAGAAAAAGTCTGGCTATCTTGCCATATTCAATAAAGCCCTGCTTCCCAACTGGATTTATGCACTCAATACTATCCCATTCAGAAGCCCAGCAAGTTATTTTTCAAGTATCTACAAACGGATTCTAAAGTTTATGTGAGAGGCAAAAGAACCAGAATAGCCAACACATTATTGAAACAAAAGAACAAAGTCAAGAACTGGCACCACCCACCTTTAAGACTTACAAAAAAGCAACAGGAATGGAGACAGTGTGAGGTTGACAAAAGAACAGACAGAGAGTTCAGTGGAGTGCAGCACAGAGTCCAGAAGTAGACCCACATATCAGAAATACGCTCAACTGATCGTTGACAAAAGAGTCTCTCCAACAAATGGCTTTGGAATAACCAGACACCAAAATGAAAGAGAGAGAGAACCTAGAACAGACCTTAATATCCTTCACAAAATTAATTCCAAATGGATAATAGACACAATTAAAACAAAAAACTATAAAACAGAAGATCATTGGAGAAAACCTAGATGGCTTTGGGTATGATATTTTAAAATATAAACACCACCAAAAAACGATCCATAAAAGAAGACAAATGATTGATAAGTTGGACCTCATTAAAATGTAAAACTTCTGCTCCATGAAAGAATGTCAAGAAAACAAGAGGACAAGCCATAGACTGGGAGAAAACACTTATGAAAGGCACATCTGATAATGGCTGGTTTTCCAAAATATAAGCAAGGTGAAAAGACAGCCTTCAGAATGGGAGAAAATAATAGCAAGTGAAGCAACTGACAAACAACTAATCTCAAAAATATACAAGCAACTTATGCAGCTCAATTCCAGAAAAATAAACAACCCAATCAAAAAATGGGCCAAAGAACTAAACAGACATTTCTCCAAAGAAGATATACAGATGGCTAACAAACACATGAAAAGATGCTCAACATCACTCATTATTAGAGAAATGCAAATCAAAACCACAATGAGGTACCATTTCACGCCAGTCAGAATGGCTGCTATTGAAAAGTCTACAAGCAATAAATGCTGGAGAGGGTGTGGAGAAAAGGGAACCCTCTTACACTGTTGGTGGGAATGCAAACTAGTACAGCCACTATGGAGAACAGTGTGGAGATTCCTTAAAAAACTGGAAATAGAACTGCCTAATGACCCAGCAATCCCACTGCTGGGCACACACACCGAGGAAACCAGAATTGAAAGAGACACATGTACCCCAATGTTCATCGCAGCACTGTTTATAATAGCCAGGATATGGAAGCAACGTAGATGTCCATCAGCAGATGAATGGATAAGGAAGCTGTGGTACATATACACAATGGAGTATTACTCAGCCATTAAAAAGAATTCATTTGAATCAGTTCTGATGAAGTGGATGAAACTGGAGCCTATTATACAGAGTGAAATAAGCCAGAAAGAAAAACACCAATATAGTATACTAACGCATATATATGGATTCATGTCAATGTATGGCAAAACCAATACAGTATTGTAAAGTAAAATAAAGTAAAAATAAAAATTTAATAAAAAAAAAATAGAAAGATGGTAATGATAACCCTGTATGCGAGACAACAAAAGAGACACAGATGTATAAAACAGGCTTTTGGACTTTGTGGGAGAGGGAGAGGGTGGGATGAGTTGGGAGAATGGCACTGAAACATGTATAATATCATATATGAAATGAATCGCCAGTCCAGGTTTGATGCATGATACTGGATGCTTGGGGCTGGTGCACTGGGACGACCCAGAGGGATGGTACAGGGAGGGAGGAGGGAGGGGGGTTCAGGATGGGGAACACGTGTATACCTGTGGTGGATACATGTTGATGTATGGCAAAACCAATACAATATTGTAAAGTAAATAAATAAATAAATAACAACAACAACAAAAAGAACTCTTAAGAACTGTGTGTTCTTTGTTGATCTCTATGAATTAACAGTTTTAAAGAATCTGTGACTCCTTGAAGTAGTTTTTCTACATGGACCAAAGGAGATTATATCCATTTCTTTTTACTTTCTTCATAAATTATTCTATAAAATTTCAAAATAAAACATTCCACACAGAAATACCAAAATTCGGCATTCAATACTTCAGAACCTAAGCAGTTCCACCACTGGCATTTGTATACTGTACAAAGAACTTTTTATTGGTTCTCAACTGGGGACATCTGGCAATGTCTTCAGGCATTCTGAATTGTTAAAACTTGGAGAGGGCGTGTTATTGGCATCTAGTGGATAGAGGACAGCGATGCTGCCAAACATCCTGTAATTCACAAGACATACACACAAGGAATTCAGTCAGTTCAGTTCAGTTCAGTCGCTCAGTCCTGTCCAACTCTTTGCGACCCCATGAATCGCAGCACGCCAAGCCTCCCTGTCCATCACCAACTCCCGGAGTTCACTGAAACTCATGTCCATCGAGTCAGTGATGCCATCCAGCCATCTCATCCTCTGTCGTCCCCTTCTCCTCCTGCCCCCAATCCCTCCCAGCATCAGAGTCTTTTCCGATGAGTTAACTCTTCGCGTGAGGTGGCCAAAATTTGGTCAGCCTCTAATGTCAATAGAGTTGATGTTGAAAAACCCTACTTTTGAGTTAAAGGAAAGATTCAAATAAAGAGGTTGCTACCAATACATGTACCACTGGACAAAAAGTTATCTCTCAAATGAGTTTTGATACAATAGAAATAATAGAGTTTATTTCTGAGTGTTCATTCAGCCATTCATTTACCTAACATTTATTGAGCACCTGTTGTATGCCAAGAACTATTATACATGAATTCCTAAAGATACAGCCTTAAATCGAACAGAATACAATTTCATTTCCACAGCAGTGACATCTTAGTTGAGAAATAGATTACAAAACAATAAACTGAAAAGTAAAGACTGTGGTGAATGGTACAAAGGAAAGGAACAAAAGGGGCTCATATAGTGCTGAAAATTCATAACATTCTTAAAAAATGAATAAAATCATAACATGTCATAACATTACTGAAGTGTTTGGACAAAATGAATATAATCTTTTGTGCTGTAAAAACCACCCTAAGAGCATATTCAAATTTTATCCATCACTTAGGAAAAAAGTCTTATTTGAGCATTTATTTCTTACATTCTTTTGTAAGAGATGACCAGAATGCAAACCTAAAAAGGCTTCTCAAGGCATGCATGAATTTTAATATATTGCCCCAGGAATTTTTTTTTTAAGTTTATGTGGGAGCTGTTAACAGAGTTGAATAATTATAGAATATTACATGCTGCTGCTGCTCCTGCTAAGTCGCTTCAGTCGTGTCCTACTCTGTGCGACCCCATAGACGGCAGCCCACCAGACTCCTCTGTCCCTGGGATTCTCCAGGCAAGAATCCTGGAGTGGGTTGCCATTTCCTTCTCCAGTGCATGCATGCTACCCCATAGATGGCAGCTCACCAGGCTCCTCCATCCCTGGCTTTCTCCAGGCAAGAATCCTGGAGTGGGGTGCCATTTCCTTCTCCAATATTACATGCATGTTGCATGAAAAGCGTATTGATGGAAACCACATCAGAAAGGAGAAGCAGCGCAAATTCTTCAACTGAGTAGCTCAGCTCAGAAGTTCCTGAACTATGAAAATACTTTTCCATATCTGATCTAAAATTTGCTTTGGAGTTACAGCCTTCCAAAGGAAGATAAGTGATCTCTCTAAGCCACTGTAAGAGAAGTTTAATAATATGCTCAGATGCTCAGTCAGGTCTGACTCTGCAACCCCATGGACTGCAGCCTGCCAGGCTCCTCTGTTCATGGGGTTCTCCAGGCAAGAATACTGGAGTGGGTTGCCATGCTCCAAGGCATCTTCCCAATCCGGGGATTGAACCCAATTCTCTTATGCCTCCTGCATTGGCAGGTCGGTTCTTTACCACTAGTGCTACCTGACAAAATACACATCTGAATTTGCTGTGCCTTCTAGATCTTTTTCTCTGATAGATGAACACTTCATTTCCTCTCTCCTCACTTGACGTACAGAAAGTTCTATTTTCCTAGTTTCTTTCTTGCTCTTCTGAAAATACTTTCCCCTAAGAGATACATGTGAATTACTATTCAATTGGATGCATTAAATTTTAGTTTTGTATTACATCTACCATGAGTCCTACATGTAAAATTCAAGTGTAAATGGAAATGACTCTACTATTTATATGTTGCATGTTATATTATGACCTTAAATCAGCACCATACTTGTAGTAATTACAGATGTTATATAAATTGTAGTCTGCAAAGATAATACTTTTCAAACAAAATGAATTAATTTGACATTGTTTATTTGTTCATTCAGTTAATATATATTTAACACTTACTTTATACTCAACAACCTGTTATATACTGGGACTAAAATTGAGGATAAGGTGGCATGGTTTCAGCTTTATGGAACCAATGTTTTATTTGGGAATACAAACAATAAATATGTCACAAAAAAGAATATATAGTTATAAATCACAATAAGTGCTGTATATAGAAAAAAGAAACCAGTGTGCTGAAATAGAGAATTGGGAGATGGCGTAGCAGATTTCCTCTCTAGAGAGGTCTACAGTGGTAGAGGGGAATGGCAGGTGCTAAGGCACTGGCTAGAAAAGAGCTGGGTATGTTATAGACAAAGAAAAAAAAGGCACTGCGACTGAGGCAGTCATGAAGTGAGAGAGGACAGGAGATTCTGGAGCTATAGGCATGTCCAGATAATACAAGCCTCTGTTGAGGACATTTACCCTTCTCAGCCTCAGTTTCTGTATAAATGAACTGAAGGGTGGCTTTTAGGAAGAATGACAATTAGCTACCATAATTGTGATATGCCTAAATATGAATAGTTAGAACTGGATATAGCTGTAGAATGTGAGAATAGCTCCATGTTAGTGCCTAGTGAATTCAGACTCTCAGTAGCTCTGGATTTTGTATTCACTTATTAATCAGACAGAACACAGCTAAATTTTTACCTCATTTAAAAAAGAAAATAAATAAATTTCAAAACTAACAAGATGAATTGATATCAAATTGATCCTCTGAGAAGTCATAAAATTTCTAATTTTTGCTTTATAATGGGCTCCAAAATCACTGCAGTTGGTGACTGCAGCCATGAAATTAAAAGACGCTTACTCCTTGGAAGAAAAGTTATGACCAATCTAGATAGTACATTCAAAAGCAGAGACATTACTTTGCCGACTAAGGTCCGTCTAGTCAAGGCTATGGTTTTTCCTGTGGTCATGTATGGATGTGAGAGTTGGACTGTGAAGAAGGCTGAGTGCCGAAGAATTGATGCTTTTGAACTGTGGTGTTGGAGAAGACTCTTGAGGGTCCCTTGGACTGCAAGGAGATCCAACCAGTCCATTCTGAAGGAGATCAGCCCTGGGATTCCTTTGGAAGGAATGATGCTAAAGCTGAAACTCCAGTACTTTGGCCACCTCATGCGAAGAGTTGACTCATTGGAAAAGACTCTGATGCTGGGAGGGATTGAGGGCAGGAGGAGAAGGGGACGACCGAGGATGAGATGGCTGGATGGCATCACAGACTCAATGGACGTGAGTCTGAGTGAACTCTGGGAGATGGTGATGGACAGGGAGGCCTGGTGTGCTGCGATTCATGGGGTCACAGAGAGTCAGACATGACTGAGCGACTGAACTGAACTGAACTGAATGTGCTACATAAAGAATAAGGATTCTTGTGACATATTAAACTTTAACATATCTATCCCTCAGGATAAGCTTGAAGTCATCCTCCAAGTTAAAATGAAGGATGAAAGGCACGCTTGATAATCTCCCAAGTGTCATCTCAGTTGTCACATGCTATCATCCATTATAATTATGAATTCACAAGTCTTCAGATATATTCACCAATATTTTAATTGGGAAATTTGTTTGCTTAATTTCATGTTATAACCAATTTACTATAGGCTCAACTGATAGATAGCGTCACTGACTCAATGGACATGAATTTCAGCAAACTCCAGGAGATAATGGAGGATAGAGGAACGGTGCTACAGTCCACGGGGTTGCAAAGAGTTGGACATGACTCAGCTACTAAACAACAACAATTGAGAATATTATGAAAGTCAAGTTTTATTTATTAAGACTCTATTTATTAATCTGTTAAGGAGGCAGCCTTTCCAGATGGAAATTATCAAGGTATTTATAATAACAGTTTTAATAAAATGTCCACATCCATGTATATATATATACATATATAAATATCTCATTAAGCAAACATCTATTTAAGGCCTTCCCACATATCAATGTCTACATTGAGAAAGACGCAGGCACTGGCCAAAGGAGCATAAAGTTTACATTTTTAAAGAGATTTTATACAAACTTACTTGCAAGATCTTTGTGGGAGTCATATGACTAGAGGTAAAGAACCAATGCATACATAAAGTTGAGGAATAGGTCATATGTTTTTCTACTCCTTACCCCTTTAAGCAATTCCTACCCGCCCTGCTGCTGCTGCTGCTGCTAAGTCGCTTCAGTCTTGTCTGACTCTGTGCGACCCCATAGACGGCATCCCACCAGGCTCCCCTGTCCCTGGGATTCTCCAGGCAAGAACACTGGAGTGGGTTGCCATTTCCTTCTCCAATGCATGAAAGTGAAAAGCGAAAGTGAAATCGCTCAGTCGTGCCCAACTCTTAGCGACCCCATGGACTGGAGCCTACCAGGCTCCTCCGTCCTTGGGATTTTCCAGGCAAGAGTACTGGAGTGGGGTGCCATTGCCTTCTCCACCTGCCCTGCTAGGAACCACTTTTCTCTCCTCCAATAAGGACTTGATTTTCTCCAGAAACTTGGTTTTCTAGAGTAATTTCTCCTTTATTTAGCTCGTATTACTCTCAACTAATATTATTTAAGTGCTAACTATGTGCTTCAGCATCAGCATCAGTCCTTCCAATGAATATTCAGGACTGATTTCCTTTAGGATTGACTGGGGATTCTCAAGAGTCTTCAACACCATGGTTCAAAAGCTGAAGCTCCAATACTTCAGCCACTTGATGCAAAGAACTGACTCATTGGACAAGACCCTAATGCTGGGAAAGATTGAAGGCAGGAGGAGAAGGAGATGATAGAGGATGAGATGGTCAGATGGCATCACCGACTCAATGGACAAGAGTTTGAGCAAGCTCCCTGAGCTGGTGATGGACAGGGAAGCTTGGTGTGCTGCAGTCCATGGGGTCGCAAAGAGTCAGACACGACTGAGTGACTGAACTGAACTGACTGAACTATGTGCTAGGCAATGGGAACACATAAATAAGACTTTATAGCTTTCCTCATAAAGTACATAGCCTAATTAATAACTATATTTAAAGCAAGGAACTCACATATCAAAAATGTAAGTATTGAGTTGTGAGGTTTTATGCACAATGAAAGTTGTTGAGTATTTAATTGAAAAAATAATTTGTCCACTTCCCTTCAAATGAAGAAAAGGAAAAAAATCTATATTTTTTTAAATTACCAGTTTATACCAATAATGCCTTCCACATTAAGATCAGGTAAAAAATATCTTCTAAACATTATTTCAAACTGTAATTTATTCATGAAAGTGCATGCTCAGTGACTTAGTCATCTCCAACTCTTGTGACTGCATGGAGTGAAGCCCACCAGGCTTCTCTGTCCATGGGATTCTCCAGGCAAGAATACTGGAGTGGGTTGCCATTCTCTTCTCCAGGGGATCTTCCTGACCCAGGGATTAAACCCACATCTCCTGTGTCTCCTGCACTGTTGGGTGGATTCTTTACCACTGAACCACTTAAGAAGCCCCATTCATGAAAGTAGTGTCTACATAAAATGTATATTTAAATACTAATGGTTACAATGAAAAGTGAAAACTTTGTTTTAAAAAAAGCTATTTTTCAATGACAGACTGAGTGCTTTGTATAAATCTGCTAGTCATTGTTCCTTTAACATGAACATCTTTTCTTTGACAAATGATTACTTTATATATTTTTAAAATTTTATTTTATTTCAAATGATACTTGGACTTAAGAATATTATGTTATCTCTAGTTAAAGAGGAGGTAAGCAATGGATATTTAGAATGCTACTGAAAAACACTAATGGTAAACTTGAAGATGGACTCTTTGCTCCTCATTATAGTAAAAGAAGTTCTAGCCATTAAAGCCATACAACTTTTATCTTTTTTGTTTCTTAGAACACCTGAGAAATCTGTATGTAGGTCAAGAAGCAACAGCTAGAACCAGATATGACAAGAGACTGGCTCCAAATTGGGAAAGGAGTACATCAAGGCTGTATATTGTCACCCTGCTTATTCATCTTATATATGCAGAGTACATCATGTGAAATTCCAGGCTGGATAAAGCACCAGATGGAATCAAGATTGCCAGGAGAAATATCAATAACCTCACATATGCAGATGACACGACCCTTATGGCAGAAAGCGAAGAACTAAAGAGCCTCTTGATGAAGGTGAAAGGAGAGAGTGAAAAAGATGGCTTAAAATTCAACCTTCAAAAAACAAAGATCATGGCATCCAGTCCCATCACTTCCTGGCAAATAGATGGGGAAACAATGGAAACAATGCGAGATTTTATTTCTTGGGCTCCAAAATCACTGCAGATGATGACTGCAGCCATGAAATTAAGAGACACTTGCTCTTTGGAAGAAAAGTTATGACCAACCTAGACAGCATATTAAAAAGGAGAGACATTATTTTGCCAACAAACGTCCATCTAGCCAAAGTTATGGTTTTTCCGGTAGTCATATATGGATGTGAGAGATGGACCATAAGGAAAGCTGAACACTGAAGAATTGATGCTTTTGAACTGTGGTGTTGGAGAAGACTCTTGAGACTCCTGTTTACTGCAAGGAGATCCAACGAGTCAATCTAAAGGAAATCAATCCTGAATATTCATTGGAAGGACTGATGCTGAAGCTGAAACTCCAATACTTTGGCCACCTGATGCGAAAAACAACTAATTTGAAAAGACCCTTATGCTGGGAAAGATTGAAGGCAGGAGGAGAAGGGGAAGAGAGAGGATAAGATGGTTGGATGACTCCACTGACTTGATAGACATGAGTTTGAGCAAGTTCTGAGAGTTGGTGATGGACAGGAAAGCCTGGTGTGCTGCAGTCCATGGGGTCAAAAAGACTCTGACACAACTGAGCAACTGAATTGAACTGAACTGAACTGTGAACACCTAGGGCAAATGAAGCATATTATGTTGAACTGTTTTATGTATAAATTCTATTCCATTTGTATTTCAGTAGAATATTCCCAATTTCATCCCCTTGAATATGGCCTTTTTTATTTTAGAAAAGCTGGTCTTAAAACTGAGAGACAAGTAAGATTACAGAAAGAAAGTAATGCAGGATTTTAACTGTCCTCCTCTTAACCACAAGCATGTCCAGTTAAACCAGAAGAGAATTCCTTAAGTCGCTGAAAAGGTTCCATCTCCCTTCTCTTCTCTTAACTCATCCAACTTTTATCTGAACATCACTAGGAAAGTAATATTTTCTATGGAAGATAAATAAAAACTGGAAAATGCTCACTCTGAAGTTGTTATTACAACTTTATTATAAGTCTCAGGACCTTGACTCCTGATCATTCTGCCTGCCCACTCTCTACTGAATATTAACTTTCAATGCTGGCACAATTTTGGCTCCATACCCCAAAGCACAAAAGACTGCAGGCACGTAACCAGTAGAATCCTTAGGATAAAACTGGACTCATAAATATTTATCACAGTTTTCTTCATAGAAAGTGAAAGCACTTTTCCAGGAATTATTTGGTTTCTGCTTGTCATATCCCATTCTATCTATACCAAAAGATTTTAAACACCAATTGTGATTCTGGTTAGGTAGAAAAAAAGTAAGTTTTCATGTGCAAAATGATTTTTTTTGCATATATAGGTGTTTATTATTATACCGGTAAATCAGTTCAGTTCAGTCGCTCAGTCGTGTCTGACTCTTTGCGACCCTATGAATCGCAGCACGCCAGGCCTCCCTGTTCATCACCCATCTCCTGGAGTTTAATCAGACTCACGTCTGAGTATATATCGGTAAATAAGAAACCAAAAATAAAGTATACTAGTTCCTTTGGAGAAACTATCATCCTAGGTATTGCTGAGTGAGAAAAGCAGGATGGAGAAAAGTTGGCATGTATGACACAATGCTTTTAAAAGAGCATATTCTCCTATTTTGCAAGTAAAGGTAACTATGAATATTCATGTATATGTATATTTCCTATAATTATATGTATATGAAAAATATAGAGGGAAAATTACTAGGTTGTTAACATGGGACATTTTTCTTTGGGGAGAAAATAAGGAAGAAAAGAGGCTCAGAAAAATGTCAAAAAAAATGTTGCACTGAAAAAACCAACAACATACTCCCAAGGGTTGGAGAATGAACATAGAGAGGGTTGCTAGGTGAAGACAGATGTCTGGCAATGGCAGAATGAAGAGTCCATCTCTATTAATTAAGTAAAATTATGTATGCATACATATTTATAGAAACTTAATGTGATAAAATATATTAAATTTGGTCATTTTGTTAAACATTTCAGCAATGCCTTCATTGAACTACCAGTGATTTCAAACCAGTGAGTCATTTCCAGTGCATTAATCATTCTCCTTTTAAAAAAAATCATACATTTTATAATTCATTTTTAAACAATTGATAAACATCCAATAATGTAATCCAACTAACTGAGTTAGGCTGTCATCCAGTACTATTAACAAAAAATTGAGATACTTTGAGCACTGAATTTAAATCTGAAATGTTCTGTTAATGAGATATTACATAGTATCTTTCTTTATTTGATTTCTCATTGAACTGTTATGAAATAATATGTGATACATGATGAAAAGAGGAAATTAGATAAAAATTAAAGAGGAGAATACAACATACATTGATAGTAACAAGTATCTGGAGAATAAGAGCATCAGGAAGCAGTCATTTTGTAATTAGCAAAAGGAAAATGTCAAGATAAAGAATGTGATGAGATGTATATCAGTGGCACCCTTCTCCTTTATTGAGATCTTTATGTCCTTAGGCAACTTCAAGTGACTGCCTCTTGCCCTATCACTGCATCTTGCAGGATTCCCTGGACCATTTCTTGGAGGGCAGATCTAGTGATAACGAACTCCCTCAGCTTTCTTCTTTCAGGGAACACCTTACTTCCTCCCTGTGTTCTGAAGGCTAGTTTTGCTGGATACAAAATTCCTGAAGAGGTTTTCTTTTCTCTCTCTCTTTTAGCACTGAAGATTTTGGCCCGATGCCTCTGGCCTCTACAGTTTCTGATAAGAAATCTGTTGATAACCTTATTGTGAATCTCTTGTGTGGGACAAGTTACTTACGTCTTGCTGTTTTGAAAATTCTTTTTGTCTTTGACTTTTGATTGTTTGATTATAGTGTGTCTTGGCATGGTTCTCTTTGGGTTTGTACTTCATCACTGAGTTTCTTTGGTGTTTACATTCACATCTTTCATGAAAGTTGGTAAGGTTTCAGCCATTATTTCTTCAAATATTCCCTCTGCCTCTTTCTCTCCTCTCCTTCCAGGATTCCCCCAATGCTTATGTTGGTCTATTTGATACGGCACAGATCCCTTAAGCTCTGTTCACATTTTTGTAATGATTTTCCTTTGTTCTTCAGGCTCAGTAATTTCCATTCTTATATTTAAGCTCACTGATTATTTCTTCTATCTGCTCAAATCTGCCTTTGAATGACTCTGGATTTTTAATTCATTTTATTATTTTAGTTCCAAATTTTCTTGTTGGCTTCTTTGCAGGTTTTCTATCACATGCTAGCAAAGTAATGCTTAAAATTCTCCAAGCGAGGCTTCAACAGTACATGAACCATGAAATTCCAGATGTTAAAACTGGATTTAGAAAAGGCAGAAGAACCAGAGATCAAATTGCCAACATCCTTTGGATCATTGAAAAAGCAACAGAGTTCCAGACAAACATCTACTTCTGCTTTATTGACTATGCCAAAGCATTTGACTGTGTGGATCACAACAAACTGTGGAAAATTCTGAAAGACCACCTGACCTGCCTCCTGAGAAATCTGTATGCAGGTCAAGTAGCAACAGTTAGAACTAGACATGGAAAAACATGGTTCCAAATCGGGAAAGGAGTATGTCAAGACTGTATAATGTCATCCTCCTTATTTAACTTATATATGCAGAGTACATCATGTGAAATGCCAGGCTGGATGAAGCACAAGCTGGAATCAAGATTGACAGGAGAAATATCAATAACCTCAGATATGCAAATGACACCACCCTTATGGCAGAAAGTGAAGAAGAACTAAAAAGCCTCTTGATGAAAGTGAAAGAGGAGAGTGAAAAAGATGGCTTAAAGCTCAACATTCAGAAAACGAAGATCATGGCATCTGGTCCCATCCCTTCATGGCAAATAGATGGGGAAACAATGGTAACAGTGACAGACTTTCTTTTGTGGGGGACTCCAAAATCACTGTAGATGGTGACTGTAGCCATGAAATTAAAAAACGTCTGATCCTTGGAAGAAAAGGACCAACCTGCTGCTGCTAAGTTGCTTCAGTCATGTCCGACTCTGTGCGACCCCATAGATGGCACCACACTAGGCTCCCCCATACCTGGGATTCTCCAGGCAAGAACACTGGAGTGGGTTGCCATTTCCTTCTCCAATACATGAAAGTGAAAAGTGAAAAGTGAAAGTGAAGTCACTCAGTTGTGTCCGACTCTTAGTGACCCCATGGACTGCAGCCCACCAGGCTCCTCCGTCTATGGGGTTTTCCAGGCAAGAGTACTGGAGTAGAGTGCCATTGCCTTCTCCAACCTAGACAACATATTAAAATGCGGAGACATTACTTTGCTGACTAAGGTCCGTCTAGTTAAAGCTATGGTTTTTCCAGTAGTCATGTATGGATGTGCGAGTTGGACCACAAAGAAAGCTGAACACTGAAGAATCAATGCTTTTGAACTGTGGTGTTGGAGAAACTGTTGAGACTCCCTTGGACTGCAAGGAGATCCAACCACTCAATCCTAAAGGAAATCAGTCCTCAATATTCATTGGAAGGACTGATGCTGAAGGTGAAACTCCAACACTTTGGCCACCTGATGGGAAGAATTGACTCATTGGAAAAGACCCTGATGCTGGGAAAGATTGAAGGCAGGATGAGAAGGGGTGACAGAGGATGAGATGGTTGGATGGCATCACCAACTCAATGGACATGAGTTTGAGCAAGCTCTGGAAGACAGTAAAGGACAGGGAAGCCTGGCGTGCTCCATCCATGGGGTCACAAAACGTCGGACATGACTGAGTGACTGAATTGAACTATCTCTTTATCGATATTTCCATTTTGTTCCTATATCATTTTCTTTAGTTTCTCCACATCTTCCCTTAGTTCTCTGCACATCTTTAAGACAGTTGTTTTAAACTGCTTTTTTCTAGTAGATGTGTCATTTGTTCTTTTTCAGTGATAGATTCTCTTGATTTATTTTTTCCTTTAAATGGTCCATACTTCCCTGTTTCTTTAAATGTCTTGTGGATTTGTTGTTGTTGTTGCAAACTGGACATTTGAATGTGATCATGTAGTAACTCTGGAAATCAAATCCTCATCTTTCCCCAGAACTTGCTGTTTTTGTTTATTGTCTGTTTGTTTGTTTTATTGTTGTAGGCTGTCTCTGTGCCAAGAATCACCCTGAGTTGTAAACTGAAGGTCTTCTCATATCTTTTCTGAGCCTGTGATTTTCCCTTGGCATGGGTCCTCATTTTCTAATTTTCTTCCTAAATACAGTTACGTTTCAATATTCTAGTTTTTAACATCTGCCTTCCAAAAAGGAATAAGAGAAGCTAAGGGTAAGGGGTGGGAACAAAAGGATACAGGCCCTTTAAATACCCTGGAAGTCACTTCAGCTGAGAGATTTGCAGCAATCGTGGGAGATGAAAAAACAATGGATGCCTGCTTCTTTGAACTTCTGTGATCAGAAAAAGCAATCAGTGATCAGAGAACAGATGCCCCAAATTTGGAGAACAGGGTCATTTTTTGCACACCCTGGCTTCCATAAATTCTATACAAGTTGTTTCTGCAACATGTGCATAACTTCCTGCCATGTGCCTGGGGGTGGGTGATGGGTAGCTGCTACTCTGCTAGGAGCTAAAACTGATCAAGATTATATTCATGGTCATTTATACTGGCCATACCTTCCCCTAGAATTACAAGCTTCAGAGTTTCAAAATAGTTACATCAGACAGATTCTGCCAGCACAATTGCTGTCTAGGTGGGGAGACAAATTTCTGATGCTTCCTATTCCACTATCTTCCCAGAATCCTCCAAAATAATATTGATTTTTAACTAAAAAGACAGTGTCATCAGTTTCCTAATGGAAGTAGTTATATACAGGCTAGGCACTGGCATTCAGAAAGGAGTTGGAGACTGGGACACAGTTCTTAATAGTAAATGAGAGCAAGGCATCTTTCTTCTATTTGTCAGATCATCATTACTAAGTCAGGCTTCCCAGGTGCTCAGTGGTAAAGAACCCACCTGCCAATGCAGGAGACGCAGGAGACACAGGTTTGATGCCTGGGTCAGGAAGCTCCCCTGGCGGAGGGCATGACAACCTCTCCAGTATTCTTGCCTGGAGAATCCCAGGGACAGAGGAGCCTGGCAGGCTACAGTCAATAGGGTCGCAAAGAGCTGGGCAGAACTGAGCACGCATGTACACATTACTAAAGTCAACCTTAGGTCAAAGTAAAAGTGAAAGTGAAGTCGCTCAGTCATGTCCGACTCTTTGCGACCCCATGGACTGCAGCCCACCAGGCTCCTCCATCCATGGGATTTTCCAGGCAACAGTACTGGAATGGGTTGCCATTTCCTTCTCCAGGGGATCTTCCCGACCCAGGGATTGAACCTGGGTCTCTCGCATTGTAGGCAGACGCTTTTACCGTCTGAGCTACCAGGGAAGTCCTTAACATTGTATTAATTATTCTAGTATGACCAAACACACTGTGATGCCTACACTTTACATTACTGGACCTCTTGGAAAATGAATACACTGTATAAAATCATATTATTCACAAGCTACACTTGTCTTTGTAATGTTACTTTTTCAGTTATTTCAATCTCTGAAACCATATTGTGAGGCTTGTTTTCGTTTTCCCCTTTTGTTTTACACTTCTTTCATAGCCCTCATTTGTACGTCTCCACCTAACCATTGATTTAACAGCAGCTTTTCATTATGTTCCCCAAAGTCTTTTTACATAAACCACACAGGAAAAGAAGGTACCAATTTTCTAATTCAGCAGGGTTATTTGCATTTACAAGCAAATGCTAAACACTGAAATTCAGTGAGAAAATTAAACCATGAATCTCAACCTAAGTAAGTCTGGTTTAGTTCTTCAAAAGGAACTTTGAGACTTTGCCTACACCTACTAGGTAACTATAAATACCATCTAATTTGTTTACTGTTAGGTGCTTTATGCTATCACTTTCTAGGTACAAAATGCACTAGGCAAAATAAACAATGTGTCTATGGTTGCCAGAGAGAGATTTATTTCTAGTGAAATCTTCATATATTGGATATCTGAAAGGAAAGGAGCTTCCCATTTCCTGATGTGCTCCATAAACCTGAGAAAGGGGTTATTCCCTTGTTGTGTTTGGGTTAATAGTTCAGTTTGTACCATTTATTGGAGTAGAGGAAAGTTTTCAGGTTCTGCAATGCCCCCTTTCTTTCAGGTTCATTAATGTCCCTTGGACAAATAATGCCCAAGTCTGAGTGAAAAAGGAGGTGGAGTTGGTTGTAGCGAGCGTGGACATATTTGGCAGATTGGGGTCAACAGAAGAGAACAAAAGCAGAAAGACGTTGTTGTATAAAAAAAAAAAGGAAAGTATATAGGATTGCAGTGTTTGTCGGCTGAGTCTCTTCTTTTTCTCTTTTAAAAGATTTTTATTTGATGTGGACCATTTTTAAAGTCTTTATTGAATTTTTTACTACCTCTGCTTTAGCTTTTATTATTTTTTTTTTTTTGGCTGTGAGATATGTGGGGTCTTAGCTCTCCAACCAGGGATCAAACCCACATCCCCTGCATTACAAAAGTGAAAGTGAAATCGCTCAGTCGTGTCCGACTCTTTGCGACCCCATGGACTGTAGCCTACCAGGCTCCTCTGTCCATGAGATTTTCCAGACAATAGTACTGGAGTGGATTGCCATTTCCTTCTCCTGGGGATCTTCCCAACCTAGGGATCAAACCCAGGTCTCCCGCATTATAGACAGACGCTTTACCATCTGAGCCATACAAGGTGAAGTCTTAACCACTGGACCATCAGGGAAGTCCCTAAACTCACTTTTCCACATTGACTACATGATTACCTTTCATATGAATGAATCAAAGAATGGATTTTGTGTTCCACTTAGACTCTTTTTTGTACCTGTATGCAGTTAAGTAAATTTTAAGTAATGTTTTCATTTCGTTTTGTTAACTAACTGACATTGGTGAATGGATTGGAAAATGATTTTGTGGGGTCACAAAATACTTGCTTGCCATATATTTTAGAGAGAATAAGCCACTACTGGCTTCCCCCAATGGCTCGAGTGATAAAGAATCTGCTTTCAATGCAGGAGACACAGGAGATGCGGGTTCAACCCCTGGGTCAGGAAGATTCCCCTGGAGGAGGAAGTGGCAACCCACTCCAGTATTCTCGCCTGGAAAATCCCATGGACAGAGAAGTGTGGCAGGCTGCAGTCCATAAGAGTAGCTCTTGTCCAAAGAGCTGGACAAGACTGACCGTGAGTATTGATGATAATGATGAATTCTAATGAGTTCTTGACATTCTTATGCTTGTATTCAGAAGAGATGGAAGTTACTTTAGTAAGTACCCTGAGACAGAAAATAAGATTCCTTTCTTTACATATGGATTAGAGGGCCAATTCAATAGCCATTCAATCTAAGGCAAGGCTGGTAGATAGATTTCATCTATCCTGAAAACCCTGAATGACTTTTTGTGGCTGCCTGGAATGCTATATTAAGAAAGATTTCAATGCATTTACCAGCCTAGTGAGAAAGGAGTGCTGGGATGGAGTGGATAAGTCTGACTTGAAGATAGAAAAGAAAAGGACCCACTTCTGACAAACCAAGCCTAAGATCATTGTACATTACACTGTATGTTAGGCGAGAGGTTTTCAAACTTATTTTTGCTTCTGCTATGATGTAAGTAATTGGTAGTAAAGCTAATAATAATGTATGCTTGTCTTTGTGGATATTGGTTGTTCATGGTCTAGAAATACTATTAACTAACATACACTAAGTATTTCCTACATGCCATATACCGTGCTAAATACCTTATAGGTAGCAGCTCACAACTATTATTTAGTGCTCACACCAATCCTTTAACAAAGTTATACTTAAAGTCAACTCTTAGAGCCTTATTTGCAGTTCCACCCTTTTCTCTTTTCATGAAAAGTGTCAGAATGCCAGTAGTACAGAGACTATGTTGAACGCACTGAAATATTTGAAAAAGTGAAATTTTCTCAAGCTTTAATAGTTTAATTAATGACTTGTGACACACCTCCTAGCTTATTGACACAGGAGCATAGCAACACTCAAGTTGAGCCCTCTGATAGTCCCCCTAAAGTGCTATCAAATCAGTTACAACTGCAAATACTACAGGTTAGTGGTGCTACAAGGGAAGGGCAGTATAACCTACTTTAGTTAACCCTTTCATTTTACAAATGTGAAAACTAAGACCAAGGAGTTTTATTTATATTTCACTCCTCTTTAACTTTTTCCCATACATATTTTAAGAACTGTGGCAAATGTACTGAAAAAAGTGAGGGTGTTAATGTTAAATTTTACATATACCCTTAGGTCTACTTTTGTGTGCACTGATAATTTTGATAAAGGCTGTAGGGAGTAAAACTTGATCTACTATATTATTTGGGAGGGCAAATATGCCAGATGGCAGGCACTCAATGAGGGTTTATTTTAATTGAAGACAGAAGACAAGGAGGAAGTGAGAGAAAGAAGAAAGCAACGAGAAAGAAAGGGAGGAAAGAAGGAAGCTTTCCCATTCTAAATGAATTAAAATCTCATCTACATTAAATAGTCATGTTCTAAATATTAGCATCTCTGGGCTAACAATTCATTCTCTAGCACTCACATATTAAGCACTGCTTTCACAGGGACTTCTCCTTCCTTCTTGAAAAGGAGATAATCAAACTGAACATGCAAAAAAATACTATAGTAAAGTGAAAGTGAAGTCGCTCAGTCGTGTCTGACTCTTTGCGACCCCACGGGCTGTAGCCTACCAGGTTTCTCTGTCCATGGGATTGTCCAGGCAAGGATACTTGAGTGGGATGCCATTTCCTTCTCCAGGGGAATCTTCCCGACCTAGGGATTGAACCCGAGTCTCCCGCATTGCAGGCAGATGCTTTACCCTCTGAGCCACAGATGAATCACTGGTACACAAATATGGCATGGTATGGAAATTTACAAAATGGCTTTGAAAAATATTTAACTTCTGGACTTAAAAGGGAAACATCTGAAAAATTAAAATCTACATTCTATTTTAAACTCTTGAATTTACTTTAAAAGCATTCTGTAGCATACTGGATTAGTATATACTATGTATTTCTAGCAAAGTATTTTGAGGGTAAGATATCTCAAACTAAAAAAGGCACCAAAACCACAAAATGTAAAATTTCTCTCAAAATTCACACAATATCCTTTACTTTTGTTGTAAAAGATAAGGTTTCTTTGTGATACATTTAACAAAGAAGATCTGTCAAGCTGACTTCTCTGAAGCACAGCAGGTCTCCACTCTAACCAACTCAATACAAAGATATGGCTCTAGCTACATTCAAAGAGGAATTATAAGGCTCAAAAGACCCACAGAGATGCTATGGGGAGGGAGGTGGGAGGGGGGTTCATGTTTGGGAACACATGTAAGAATTAAAGATTTTAAAATTAAAAAAATAAATAAATAAATAAAAAATTAAAAAAAAAAAAAAAAGAGGATCAGAAATGAGAATAGCTTGATATTGAGAACCAAAGAAAATGAAAGGTGCATACATCTGTTACTAATGGATTAGCCTGAGGTGTAGAAGTTGTTAGTAAGAACCAGATTCATTATCTGGTAAGTTTTCAGACATGCCTCCAAAGTGGTCATTATCATAATTATATGATAAAAAGAGCTTGCTCCAAAATTAAACATAAAAAATAAAAATGTATTTTCCCTAGTCATGTTTGCTGCTGCTGCTGCTGCTGCTGCTAAGTCGCTTCAGTCGTGTCCAACTCTGTGCGACCCCATAGACGACAGCCCACCAGGCTCCCCCGTCCCTGGGATTCTCCAGGCAAGAATACTGGAGTGGGTTGACATTTCCTTCTCCAATACATGAAGGTGAAAAGAGAAAGTGAAGTCGCTCAGTTGTGTCTGACTCTTAGCGACCCCATGGACTGCAGCCTACCAGGCTCCTCCACCCATGGGATTTGCCAGGCAAGAGTACTGGAGTGGGGTGCCATTGCCTTCTCTCTAGTCATGTTTACTAGTGCTATAATGTTCTGTCCTCCGGCTTTTTTTTTTGTATTGGGTAAAAGAATTTTGGAACATTAATAAAAGATGCATTTCAACAGTTATTAAAATTTCAAGCTAAAAATACATTAGACATCGTCTAGCACAATCTTCTGTTTTTTGTTTTGTTTCCTTTTAAGATGAGCAAATGAGTCTCCAGATTAATTGTTTAGGTTTTTAGTAAGCAGAGTTAAGATTAAATTCAGGTTCTCTGATCCTTGCTAGACCCCAGTCCCATTTGTTATCAAATGTAATTCCCGCCAACGCAAATGCCCACAGAAGCTAAAAGGAGGTGGTAGAGTTTACAGAACCTCTATCCATCATATGCCCAGTGCAATTTCGTTTACAAAGTTGTCTTCAACTGCAAGCTTTATTTTGCAGGTGATTTACCTCTAAGAATATCACCTGATGGACTTTCGAGAAGAGACAACTTCTCATGTTTTTCCATTTTAAATCAGCTCACTATTAAAAGAAAACTTTATGGGTCAGAAAGAAAGACTAAGTATTCATGATACAAAGACTTCAACTATCACTGCCTTTATAACTCCCTCTCAAGCATTAGTTAGAAACTTTCATGGACAATAAAATATAGGGCTAATGTTTTTGCAAACTTAGACCAAAAAAAACACACACAGATTTAATCCCCATTACGAACTTAAAACAATCTCAGGTAAGAGTGTCATCACTTGAAAAATGTGTACTCTTCCATAATGATTTTTTATAACCATACACTTTGAAGAGTTAGATATTCATGTTGAACTCAAGTTTATGATACTGATAGGGACAGAGTAAAGAGATGAAGTAGGTGGTTAAATAGTTAATCCCTCAAGAGACTGTAGTCATTATAAAGAAAAAATGTATGGGAGACCACCGTAAGTTAAGGATCACTCAAGAAAGCAGGTTTGCTTAACCACAAAGCCAAGCAACAAATCCAGGCAGCAGAAGACTGAGACATGACATGCCACCAAACAATAAAACAATGATAGTGCGAGACCCACACCTTGTCCAATGAGTTCAGTAAGTTAATGACTCCTAGGATATGCTCCTCTGTGCACACTCTGAGACATAAAGAATCAGAGCTCCTCGGAGTCCTCCCAACACATTTCAGCATCATTATTATCTGTCTGTGTGTTCTTGCCTGGAGAATCCCAGGGATGGGGGAGCCTGGTGGGCTTCCGTCTATGGGGTCACACAGAGTCGGACATGAGTGAAGTGACTTAGCAGCAGCAGCAGCATGTATCTATTCATTCCCTTCATAGCTCTTTACTATGTTACTATTACATGTTACAAGGTTGTCTCCCTTAGTATAACCAATTGTCATTATAAATTATCAACACTAATGTGATCTACTAGATGATGGTATTTTTTAAATTATCACTGGCAACATGAATTAGGTACTAAATGCTCTAGCATGGGGAATATCTAGAAGGAAAAAGAGCCAATTATCTCTTTATCTTTTGCATCTAGTTTGTTCTTGGCCCAATATATAAAAGACCTGATCCTCATCCCTCACTGGAGAAACAGTTTATGACTCCCTGAATTTCTCTGAGCTTCTTTTTTTTGTCTCTGCACCTCTGTCTTGCTGTTTTCTCATTCTCCATTCTGCTTTTACAGTGTTACATTCCAGGGATTCTCATGGTTGGGAAGAGGGGATGGGGAGTGAAAGGGGGATGAGGAATAATGTCTGCAAATGCTCCAGATTATTCTTTTTAACCCATTAGTGGGAACCACCACTAACACGATGACCAGTGAAAATGCCCTCAGTGGGCAATGGTTTTGACAGGCTAGTACATGTTATCCCCAGTTCCCTGTCTCATGCCTAAGAAAACAGTCTGTGGTACATTTCCTGATTAGCCATTTCCATTTTACAGAGAGTAATTTAGTGAACAGTCATCAGCTACTGCTTGGTATCACATTTGTCTTGCATCAGAAACAGAATACATCACATCTGTTTGTTGTCCATGAATTCCCTTCATTGTATGAGTTTGTAAAGACAGCCAGAAATAAAACGCAGGTTTATGTCAGGTGGTGTTAATGGATCTGAGCAGGATAATATGAAATAACTAGAAGTAGGGACCACCTGGAAATGCCTACACAGCTAACAGAGGTTCCTTTCATGAATGACTGTAAAACCTTAGTACTGAATGTAGGCAGGTGGGTTTTAGCAGGGTCTTTATCCCATCTTGGCTGCACACTCTGAGGACATGTCCTAAGCTGCAAGGTATCAATCTACAGAAGCTAATATCTCCTATCCTAAGACATCTCAGCAGAAATTAAGTTATTAACCTAATTCCTAGAACTCAAGGATGCCTCTAAATTGTCATTATTTAAAATGATGGGTTCTTCATCAGGATTCCATGCAAGCTACATTCCTATTTATCCATTTCTTTTTTTTTCTCCTTTATTTGATAAATAAACCTACTCAAAAACATCTCAACTCTAGTTTAGAACCCGCTTGCCTCCTAAGAACAATTTTTTTTTTCCTTTCTGACCTTCTTTTATTATTTATTTCACTGTTCTGCCCAGTTCTGCCACTTGTTATCTTTGGAACATAGATTATTTTAACCCTTATGAAGCTCAGTCTTACACAGAAAAAAAACTGTATAGAGTATAATAGTACTATGAGAATTAATGAGATAATAATATAAATAGGATAATGAACAAAGACACAACACATAACCATTCACCAAAAAAAAAAAAAATGCCTCCTTTCATCTTCCTGGAAAGCTACAGTAGAGTCAGATTATCTGTTAAAAATATCTTCAATTTTTATTACCTGAAATTATTTTTAATTGCCTCTTTAATAAAATATTTGAAATTGAGGAATTGGGGCTTGATTTTGTTCCACTTTAAAATAAAAAAGCTAATTACTATATTAGTTCCTGAGCATTTAGCAAAATTGCTAATAAAATTCATAAGAGAAAATCTGAGATTTTCAGTGAGACATCAAAAGTTAGAAAAATATCAATTATATGGAATGCTACCAAATACAAGCCCTCAAGGATAGCATTGTGCTCAGTCATATCCTACACCTTGTGATTTCCTGAACTGAAGCCCACCAGGCTCTTCTATCCGTGTGACTTTCCAGGCAAGAATACTGAAGTGGGTTGTCATTCCCATCCTGACCCAAGGATGGAACCTACCACGTCTCCTGCATTGGCAGGCAGATTCTTTATTACTGAACTACTTGAGATAGCATATTCCTATTTCCCAATCATAAGAGGGGAGAACAGGTCAGAAATAAAAATGTAATTTCTATTAAAATAACTGATCAGAGATGTGTAAACCTGGAAAGGCAACAAATATTGCTTCTGCCAATAATTATTTCTATGATCAAATCAAATTATGTGATTCATAATGTCTTAATTACAGTATATTGCAACTTTCAGTTCATATTATGTATTTTGACAGATATGTATTTGAGTTTCCTTACCCAGTAATATTATGATGTGTTACAAGATTTATAAATGAATACCTGATATTTAATTGACCTCCCCTCTGTAAGTGTTTTGGACAAGGACACAAAGAATGTCACAGTCTCTGCTTTGAAAAAGGAATTCATTGATAGAATCTCAAACAGTAAACAACAATATGATGAATGATTTATGCATATTTGAAAACCCAGCCAAGTTTTCTGTTTCATGAGTTTTGCATCTCATAATTTTGGAAGGAAAAGGCTTTGGAGAGAGCAAAAGAATTGTTTATATCTTTAAAACATGCTCAATCATTTTTAAAGAGTTAAAAAGAGAAAAATGTTTTAAATAAACATTGTATTTTTATCACAGTTGCATATGAAATGATGATATCTCAAAGAGGAAATTTTGAAAACTGAGTATTTTAGATGTGGAATTATGTTATACCTGCGATAATGACTAAAACTGCCTTCAGTGAAGATTTTTGTTTAAATATTCAAGATGCAAACTAACAAAGAACACTTGGAACATTTGTGAAATCTTTGCCTAATTGGAAAATGGACTGCTCATTTTCCCCCAGTATGCTAAAAGGTAAAGTGCCCCAATTCTAAAATATCTGTGGCTATTCCATGAATATTTAGTAGGCAAATGTAAAGATTTTGGAAAAAAATAAAAGGGTTAGTTCAGTGGCAGAATTATGAAAGTTTAATTTCTAGAAAGCAGCTGCATTTGTGGGACTAAGAAAACTTCTAGAAACCGAGAATCAAAGAACAGCTCTGAAGCCATTAGCTTCATCTGCTCATTTAACAGAGGAAGTCCTGAGAAAACTGACTGTCAGGATGATATGCTGCATAAAATGGAAGAATTAAGTCCATAACACAGGAGGAACCTTTGGCTCCTGCAGCACTATGTGTTTTGTAAAACACAGAAATTTACAGGATGTCAACTTTCTCATTAAGATCTAAAGGAAAATGTAGGTCTTAAGTCTAGTCACTAAAAAAATTAAAACTAGGAAGAAAGGTTCAAAAATAGAAACAGGAATTTTGGCACTGCAAAACTGTCTGAAAATGTATCAGAGTCTTACAGCTGATGTTTCAATGCTAAGTAACACAGTCAAGTTACGGTTAGGTTCAGTTCAGTTCAGTCACTCTGTCGTGTCCAACTCTTTGCGACCCCATGAACCGCAGCATGCCAGGCCTTCCTGTCCATCACCAACTCCCGGAGTCAACCCAAACCCATGTCCACTGAGTGGGTGATGCCATCCAACCATCTTATCCTCTGTCATCCCCTTCTTCTCCTGCCCTCAATCTTTCCCAGCATCAGAGTCTTTTCAAACAAGTCAGCTCTTCACGTCAGGTGGTCAAAGTACTGGAGTTTCAGCTTCAGCATCAGTCCTTCCATGAACACCCAGGACTGATCTCCTTTAGGATGGAATGGTTGGATCTCCTTGCAGTCCAAGGGACTCTGAAGAGTCTTCTCCAACACCACAGTTCAAAAGCATGTATTCTTTGGTGCTCAGCTTTCTTTATAGTCCAACTTTCACATAAATACATGACTACTGGAAAAACCATACCCTTGACTAGATGGACCTTTGTCAGCAAAGTAATGTCTTTGCTTTTTAATATGCTATCTAGATTGGTCATAACTTTCCTTCCAAGGAGTAAGTGTCTTTTAATTTCATGGCTGCAATCACCAACTGCAGTGATCTTGGAGCCCCCAAAAATAAAGTCAGCCACTGGTTCCACTGCTTCCCCATCTATTTGCCATGAAGTGATGGGACCAGATGCCATGATCTCAGTTTTCTGAATGTTGAGCTTTAAGCCAACCTTTTCACTCTCCTCTTTCACTTTCATCAAGAGGCTGCTTAGTTCTTCACTTTCTGCCATAAGGGTATGTCATCTGCATATCTGAGGTTATTGATATTTCTCCCAGCAATCTTGATTCCAGCTTGTGCTTCATCCAGCCCAGCATTTCTCATGATGTACTCTGCATATAAGTTAAATAAGCAGAGTGACAATAGACAGCCTTGACGTACTCCTTTCCCTATTTGGAACCAGACTGTTGTTCATGTCCAGTTCTAACTGTTGCTTCCTGACCTGCATATAGGTTTCTCAAGAGGCAGGTCAGGTGGTCTGGTATTCCCATCTCCTTCAGAATTTTCCAGTTTATTGTGATGTACACAGTCAAAGGCTTTGGCATAGTCAATAAAGCAGAAACAGATGTTTTTCTGGAATTCCCTTGCTTTTTTGATGATCCAGTGGATGCTGGCAATTTATGTTGGTTTATTCAAATAATCAGTGTCCATGCCGAGTAAGGTCAGGACTATTGCATATTCAACCCATATCTGGGTCAGTGAGCTCACATCTACAGATTCAGTTCTTTATTCTAGTCATCCACTTGACAGTTTCTCAAAACTGACCACAAGGTAGGCCAAATAGAAGATGTGCATCTTCTTATCTGAACTATCTTTTTTTTTTTTTTTAATTTCAATGAGGGATGAAACTTAGTTAGGCGTGTGTGACCCCATACTTAAAAAAATAAATTTAAGTAGGAATACAGGTTCATTGGAAGGACTGATGCTGAAGCTCAAATTCTAACACTTTGGCCACCTGATGCAAAGAACTGAGTCATTTGAAAAAGACCCTGATGCTGGAAAAGATTGAAGGCGGAAGGAGAAGGGGACGACAGAGGATGAAATGGTTGGATGGCATCACCGATTCAATGGACATGAGTTTGAGCAAGCTCCGGGAGTTGGTGATGGACAGGGAGGCCTGGAGTGCTGCAGTCCATGGGTTTGCAAAGAGTCAGACACGACTGAGTGACTGAACTGAATGGAACAGGTTCACAAAGCTGAGCTGAGGGTTTTGCTGATGCACTGAATGGATTCCATCAAGGTCTTCTATGACTATGATACAAACAGGAACAAAGAGTTTGAAAGAAATAATTTAGCACAGTTAAACTATATTGGGGAGCCAAAAAGGTGGCTTGTGTTTTTCTATAACATGTTATAGAAATCCCTGAACTTATTGGTCAGGATGATCATGCCTTTCAGGAGCTCAAGTTCAAGCAGGGAAGGCGGGTGGCCTGGTAATGAGCTCTTAGGAGCAAGAAGCTGTGGGTGTACTGCCTGTGAAAGCTAAAGGGTTAAAAAAAAAGAGAACAAGATGAAGCCCCATGTCCGACATCCTGGGTAGCCGAGACGGTCATAAACAGCCACATGTTAGCCAGAGAAACAAGAATAACCAAGATGGACCTGTAGTCTCCTGACAGTCGTAGGCTCTTAGGCAGAGATGAGTTTGTCCTTTTTTATTCTTCCTCCCTGCCAGTCCAGAAATGTCAAAGAGAAGAAAAAGGTACCCAATCCATGGTCCTCACACATGTGTAGACACACACACACATCCCCCCAGTGCTGGAGAGGGGGGAGGAAAAGTGTCCCTGTGCTTCCTCTCTGTGTGAGGTAAGCCATCAAGGCTGGCAAGCACTGGGGTATGGTATGTTGTTACTGTTTAGTTGCTAAGTGACGTCTGACTCTTTTGTGACCCCAGGGGCTCCTCTGTCCATGGGATTTCCTAGGCAAGAATACTGGAGTGGGTTGCCATTTCTTTCTCCAGGGGATCTTCCTAACCCAGGGAAAAATCCCCCCTCTCCTGCATTGGCAGGCTGATTCTTAGAGGAACATACATGAGATTTAAATCAAGCATGAGGCCTGAGTTTTAAATTAGGTTGGAATTTAATCATTAAAAAATGGTAGTATTTCCTCAAAAGGTTAAACACAGAGTTACTATATATCCCATCAAACCCACTATTATGTATATAAGCAAGAGAAATGAAAATGTATGACTACACAAAACCTTGTACATGCTCACAGCAGTGTTATTCATAAATGCCCCAGAGTGGGAAACAACCCAGATGTTTGTCAACTGAAGAATGGATATAGATAAAATGTGGTATATCATTACAATGGACTATTATTAGGCCATATAAGGAAATGAAGTGCTAATACAGATACAACATGGATTAACCTTGAGAATATTATGCTAAGGAAAACCAAAATTCAGAAGGCAAGAATAATAATTCAAGCAACCAGGATTGCTTCCTTTTACACAAAAATTGATACAAAATGTTTCATAAATCATAATTTACAATTGACAGTCACTGAATAAGTAAACATATGGAAATAACATTGGAAAACAGAGACCATCTGAATTTATGCAGAATAAATCTAAAGAAGAAGGGACAGAAAGATTGAGTGCTCAATAGAAATCTGAAAGAAAATAAATAGCAAATAGCTATGAAATACTTTATATACCGGGGGGGAGGGGGGAAGTAACCCTTTAAAATATATTACTCTAAACACTAAAAATATAAACATTGAAATTATGTTTCCAACTATTAATTTTTCCCCTAAATTCTCTTCTCCATTAGTTAGAGTGATGGAAATAAACCTAAGTTTATGCTGATGGTTCTACTTATTGAATTCCATCACAAACACAAAAGCCTTCAGTCAATAAGTAAATGTTAGAAGCAGAACTCAAGGGATTCAACTCCAGTAGTTATCTCTCCAAATTGTTCTTCAGAATAAGTGCTGTGAGTGAGATGAGAAAGTTAGGGCTGCCTCCCTCTGGGTTGGTCCAGTTTTGCAAAGAGAATACTTTAAGCCTCCTCAGCTGTCATCAAAATCATTTGGTAAGCTCTGAAGGGGCCCCAGAAGTAATTTAAACAAACAGAAAAGACATACTACAGAATTTAGCATTAGCTGTTTTTTTTTTTGAGAATCCATTTAAATTCAGTGTATTGACAGCACAGATCACAAGAGAAAACAAGTTATCTTCTGCTCTGATGTTAGCATTACTTACAAGGGCTGATCATCTACCATTTCCATTTTGTTATACAATAAATAAGGTGTTTATTATAGATACTGATTTCTAAACTGCTGTGTCAGAGTATTCTGATGGTAAACGATGATGAAAATGATGGCGATGATGTTGACTATGGCAGTGGTGGCAGAAGCAACAACAGTTGGTAGCACAGTGGTAAAGAATCCATCTGCCAGTGCAGGAAACATAGGAGACATGGGTTTGACCCTGGGTCAGGAGGATCCTCTGGAGTAGGAAATGGCAACCCGCTCCAGAATTCTTGCCTAGAAAATTCCATGGACAGAGGAGTTTGGTGGCCTACAGTCCATGGGGTCACAGAGATGGACACGACCGAGCGATTGATTACACACACACACAGATTGAGAGATTAATATGTGGCCAGGTACTGTATAAGTATTCTAGAAACATCATTTCATGTATGCTAACAACTGCTTATGAGATAGGTATTATTATTACTCATAGTTTACAGATGTGTAACTTATCCAAGTAAACAACAAGTAACTTACCACAGGCCCATCACTAGTGATATAATCTAGGCTGAACACAGGCAGTCTGATCCAAGAAACTATATACAAAACAACTGGGCTCAACCACTTTCCAGAGAAATGCCTACACTGGACAAAGTCAATTCTAGAGGACAGTATGAGGATTAAATTTTCTCTCACACTTATCCCTCTGCCCACCATGCCCATCCATCAATTTCCCTTCATCCAAGACATCCTTTGCTGCTCTTTCACCCCAAGTATCCTTTCCAGCAGCAACAGATTTTCTCTACTCTTCCTCTTATAGTCAAAAGTGACCTGATGGGATTCATGGTTAGGTAATAACAGATCCTGCTGCTGCTGCTGCTGCTGCTGCTAAGTTGCTTCAGTCGTGTCCGACTCTGTGCAACCCCATAGCCAGCAGCCCACCAGGCTCCCCCATCCCTGGGATTCTCCAGGCAAGAACACTAGAGTGGGTTGCCATTTCTTTCTCCAATGCATGAAAGTGAAAAGTGAAAAGGAAGTCACTGAGTCATGACCAACTCTTCATGATGCCATGGACTATAGCCTTCCAGGCTCCTCTGCCCATGGGATTTCCAGGCAAGAGTACTGGAGTGGGTTGCCATTGCCTTCTCCGAATAATGGATGATAGAAGGCCAAGTGTTTGTGGCATAGTTTCTTTTCAATAATTTTTCGACATATTATTGCACCACACAAAATAATAAACAATACAAACAGACAGAATTGCAAAACTGTTGCAGGAGGCCTTTTTGGATAGGTGAACATTTTGGCTTCCTTAACAGTGAGATGCACATAAAATAAGCCCTGTTTTCACTGTTTGGCTCTAAATCCAATAAACCAAGAAAAATATGCACATAAAAGCAAGGGGAAATTGTAAGATCTCAGAATAAAATAAACAATCTCTAGCACTGCTTACTGGACTTGTAACAGACTTGTCTGTGTTTACGTCTCCAAATTCATCTCTTATCCCTGCTTGTCTCCTTTCTAAGGTGCTGAAATACTTAACTATTATTATGGTTATCAAATCATCAACGATCTACCAAAGGGTCATGACCTACACTTTAATTCTGCCACATATATCAACCAAACCGCTTATAATAATGTTATGTTCTCCTTTATTTCTGAGGTGAAATATATCTTCTTTAGAAAAACTCTCCCTGAACCTTGAAGTCGTTATAGATGTCCCCTTTCTGTTGCTTCCTAAGTATTCTCTATACTTTCTTTATTTAAGTACTCATTATATTGACTATAACAGCCACTGGAACTGAGTACCATCTTTATGGATATGTTTGAGTATTAATTGATCATCTGTGGCAGTGACAGCTAGCTCTTTTTCCATACCCGTGTTCTCCTCTGACCCAGGATAAAGCGGGTACATGCCCAGCCTCCTGTGCTGTTAGGCATGATCATGTGACTCAGTCCCAACTACTGGAATATGAAGAGAAGTGATAAGAGGCACTTCCACACTGAATAGTCTCTCTAATCCTTCTATGCAGTAGTCTATTCTATACTCTTTCTAGATTACTGGAAAGGAAATGATCCTATGATAAATTTCAAAGCCAAAAGTTAAAACTGCAAAATCGCCAGAAGCTAAAGTTTCTAAACAGTTATCTGAAGCAGACCTCCTCACTTACTGAGAATCACTGGAATTTCACCTGAGAAAGAAAGAAATTTCATTTTAAATCCTTGTATGTTTGTTTGTTTGGGGAGGTCTATCTTTTTATAGTAACAGTTATATCATCTTTTGTTCTAGAGTCTAGCATAATAACTGCAGGAACATTAGAAATCTATAAATATATGTTGAAAAAAACCAAGTGAAAGAATGGTGAGTATGACCATCTCAAGAAATAAATTCTTTTTTATTTAAAAACTAATGTTATAAAAATAGCAAACATTTATTTTATATTTACTATATGCTACTGCTTTCTAAAATTCTTTACATAAATTATCTCACATAAACCTCTTAACAATGTTATGCTGCTAAGTCACGTCAGTCGTGTCCGACTCTGTGCGACCCCATAGACGGCAGCCCACCAGGCTCCCTCGTCCCTGGGATTTTCCAGGCAAGCATACTGGAGTGCATTGCCATTTCCTTCTCCAGTGCATGAAAGTGAAAAGTGAAAGTGAAGTTGCTCAGTCCTGTCCAACTCTTCGCGACCCCATGGACTGCAGCCTACCAGGCTCCTCCGTCCATGGGATTTCCCAGGCAAGAGTACTGGAGTGGGTTGCCATTGCCTTCTCCGAATAATGTTATAGGTAGGTACTAATCTTTTCCCATTGTACAGATTAGTGAATTGAAGTTTAAACCAGCTTATTCAGTCTAATATATCATAGTTATTTGGTAGACAAATCAAGATTCAACCCAAATAAAGTGACTCAAAAGCCTGTGTTTTAAACCACAATGAAACAAAATGCCATGCCTAGATGACTTCTATAAGCAATAAAAAATTATTCAACCAATAGCAGAATAAAACTGTATTCACTATTAATAACACCACCTTGACATGATTTCTAGGAAAGAGGTAAGAGTTCCTAAAAATTTATGATGACACACAAATCCTTCTTATGTGTCTTTTAAGATGCCAAGAGACTTAGATGCCACATTGGAAGTCAGTTGGGCTCCCCTGGTAGCTCAGGTGGTTAAAAAAAAAAACCCCACCTGCCAATGTAGGAGACATAAGAAATGTGGGTTCAATCCCTGGGTCAGGAAGATCTTGCCTGGACAATTCCATGGACAGAGGAGCCTGGCGGGCTACAGTCCATGGGTTCGCAAAGAGTCAGACATGACTGGGCGACTAACACACACACACACACACACACATACAGAAAGTCAGTTATGTGTGTTTCCAGCATTATTTTACACACATAATCAGCACTTTGGCTGCTTCTGGCTCATATACTTTAACAGAGAACACCAATTACCTTAGAGATTTCTAGATTTCATTAACTCACGTTTCATTAGATATATAAAATTAGAGTTTACTCTTAAATCAGTAATCAATTCTTGCACATTTAGAAGTCAGGATTCAGGTTATAATTCATTTAAAATCACTTTGTTCTTTAAGGTAAGAAAATCCATTGTGATCTAATACAGTGTCATCTTCATCAGGTCCAGAAAAAACCTTCCCACACAACTGGATCAATATCTGCTGAAGGAAGTCTAGACTAGATTAATTGGGTTAGTGCCTGTTTGGATTTCAGTCGTTTTATCAAGAGTCCCAGGTTGGCTTCTAAAAATCAATGCTTTCCAGGGTATGTCAAGTTCTAGTACCCAAGGTATATCAGAGATATTCACTAATACGACCCAACTTGAGACTCAGCAGTTGTTTAAGTAATAATATACTTCAGGATAGAAGTAAAGCAAATTGTTCCCAAAAAGCACTAGGAATTTATCACTAGATTCATTTAACAAAATCTATATAACTACTTTATTTTTAAGATAATTATAATAATCACATTTTATCTAAGATTCAGCTTCATCTTCTCTGTTATAATATCTATAAGGCCACAGTCATTTGTCATGGTTATTAATGAAAAATAGCCATACAGATATTGTTACAAGCTTAGTTTAAAATATGTATTTGTAAACAAAGACAAATGTTGCTTTAAGACGTAATTATAATTAGGGATAGTATATGGATGTGATACTTGATATTTTTTAAGATAAACTTGTTTGCTTTTGTGTATTATACCTTAAAACTTTTTTTTAAATGTATTTTTATGGTTTCACCAAAAAAAAAAAAAATTTTTTCATAGCTAGCCAGAACTCCTAGGGGTACCCAAGGTAGATGAAAGATTTCTTTTTAAATAAATTATTATGTACAGTATAATTTTAGACTTTTTTCTATGTATAAATAGGACTTTAAAAAGTACTAAACAAATATTTTTAAAAATACAGAATTATAAAATGCTTACAACAGTGGACTACGAGTAACAGAAATTATGGATACATTGGTGTACGTTCAAACATTGGCTACATACATCACTACTCTGTTGGTTTTTTTCAGAAACAACAGAATCAACTTTATTTTTTAAATCTGTTCTAAATAAAATCTGTTTCCATGATAATTGCAAACACTGGAGTTTCTGGAGTGAGTTTGGGCCAAGACGAACTAAAGTTTCATCTTAAAACTATAGGATACTAAAGATTTTAGCTTGATGTATTTTAAATATAAAACACTTACACTTTGAGGTAGAACTCCAGGGGAACCCTGGCTACAGGCTGGAAAGTCTCATTTACAAAAAGGTACTGTCCCCAGAGAAAGGAGAACCTAGAGGGGCTTTTGCCTTTGCTCAAGAAGAAAATACACGGTCAGTTTAGAGACTTTCTAAGTTCCCAGACTTGCCCAGATTGTGGAATATTTAGGAAGCAAAGTGCAACCCGAATAAGAACACGGTACATCAATGTTAAGTGATTAAGTCTTTAATGAAATCAGATATACTAGGTTCCAGTAGACATGAAAATTGACTGTACAGATGGAAGAAAAATTTAACTGAGAAAGGTATATTCATTAACATAGGTTTTCAACATATTAGGTGTTATGGATTGAATTGTGCCCACCCTTCCACCCGCCACCATTTACATTAAAGTCCTAATCCTCCATGTGGCTAGGACTTTATGTGAATTATGGAGGGGGGCACAATTCAATCCATAACACCGAATATGTTGAAAACCTATGTTAATGAATATACCGTCACAATCGTAATTCTATTTACATGTTTCCCCCAACAGATGTGTAGTTTTTAATAACAAGGATAATGATGGAGCTTGACTCTCTTTATTGACTTGAGAAACTCAGAGAAAGTTTCACTAAAATAAACTGATAGGCTTTTTCTAGTATAGGAGGGACATATACTTCAAGGATTTTAGTACTTTCATTTTAGAACTACTATTAAGAAAGAGGAAAACCAATTCAGATTAAGTTTATTGAAATTTTTCAGCTGGTTAGGAATGCTCAGAAGAGTATATTTTTTCATTTCATTAGTGATGTTTCCTCCAGTATTATTGAAATAGCCCTCAGCAAAAAAAATACAAAGGCCAAGGGCATTCTTAGGCTTGGAGGTGCCCATATTGAAAATAGGCCTTCTGACTGAAAACAAATCTAAAGAAAAGCTGAGGCTTTGTGAGCAGGCAAAAGGCTAAGTTGAAGGAACATTGGATCAGGAGCAGGGAAATTTGATTTTCAGTTTGTTATTTGCTACTCACCAATAATATCTCTTGGCTGATACACTCTCTCTCTCTCTGTCTCACACACACATATACACACACACAAACACACATGCATCCTTTATCTATAAAGTGAGGAGTTTTATGACATTTTTTCCCTGTTTTAACATTTTCCCAAGGTTTTCAATTGCTACTTATTGAATTTTTTAGAGTTTCTCTATGATATGTCACTAAGGATTTTTAAAATGTGATTTAAACCTCATTGTTTGAAAAAGAGGTTATGATTTTGATATATGAAGCTGAGGATAGTCCATGTTACAGCACCTGGTCCTGGCCCAACCCTGCTTGGCTACAGATATCATTTATTGACTCACCAACTCATCCAAAAATGTGCCTTGCACTTACAATGTGTCAGGCAGGCATCTATTTCTGATTTAAAATTTTCACTTTAAAGTAAGGAATTAATCCATTCATGGACAAATACACAGTCCTTTCAAATTACAAACTGTCCTCTGACATAGACATTGCTGTTTTCATCTGATTCTGTGTGTACATGTCTAAACATCAGTGCAAAATATTAAAATTTAAAAGTACAATGTCAAAATTCCTGGTGCTTACATGAAAGATTGTCCAAAAATGAATAATAATTCAAAGTTATTCATCCCAAATTATCATACTTTATTAACAGCAAATCTTTAACAAATAATAATTAGGAAGAAAAATATGAAAACTTTTTATGGAGGAATAATGGTAATCTATGTTTCGTTTGTATAAGAATTAGCATTTTCTTATCAAAACTCTATTTTGTTAGTTTCACATATTATGTCTACAAATACTAGTAACATACTAATAGCAAAATACTGCTTATCTTAGAAATGCTATGAATTAAATTAATTTTCACTTTGAGGCAATTTCATTTGAATTGATCAGAAGTTTTTGCATTTCTTATTTAAATTTCCAACTTTTTATCAAAATAACTACATTGCACAGAATACTGTGACTCTGTCGATCTTCTGAGAAACCCCACAGAGGACAATAACCAAGGCAATTTGATAATATCCTCTTTGAACAGTTTACGGGGTTCATGTACATATCCTCTGACATCTGCAAGTTCTCAAACTTTAGAAACATTGAGCTCAATCTTGGCCTATTGTAGCCAATCTTCATTACTAGAAGGTATGTTGAACTCACCCAAGAGTCAGAACGATTGTTTAGTCTGCTTCCAGTTCTCCAGTCCCTCAGCTCCTAAAACCTCCATTTGCTCCCCTAATGCTTTGTTTAGATTCTAGATGAGACCTAATTAATTATTTAATTTGTACTCATTCTGGTTAACGACCCAGCCCATCCAAAATACGCCAGAACAAAAGTCCATAGGATAAAATATTGAATGTTACTCATCCTTCTCCTGTATTCAACATGGTCCTCCATATCAAAGTTTCCATAATGAATGCCCCATGTTCTACTTTTTTTCACATTAACCTGAGTTTGGTAAAAATAATTTTATGTTCAAGATAATACCTTACTGTATTACATAGTATAAAAAAAGGTTCAATGAGAAAAGAACGCTAGCGTATAAGATAACAAACAAAAGACTCCTTTGCCTCTGATCTCTATATGATGGTGCTTATCTCAGCCACAGTTTCTTCATTTGTAATAATAACTCCCACATTCCCCACTGTTTGGCCATTATGAAAGGAATGTCATTGCTGTTGTTCAGTTGCTCAGTCATGTCCAACTCTTTGTGACCCCATGGACTGCAGCATGCCAGACTTCCCTGTCCTTATGGAAATGCCTTATAGCAGTCATGACAAAAATACAGGATATCCTTATTAATTTATTTATGAGATCTTTGAATGAGAGCATATGAACTTGGACTTAACTAGAGGCAAACATGGCACTACTATCTAACTCTGGATAATATGCTTTATACCTAAGCATTGATTTCTTCATACATGAGGCTAATCCTACCTCGCAGGATTATTTTAAGCATTTCATAACATATATATACCAATTCTTAGTCAAATGCTTGGCCTTGGTAAAGGTATGCTAAAAAATAGAAATTTCAAAAAATGAGTGGAGAATGCAATTTCACTGCTACTTTTATGTATTAATAATTCAGTTAGACTAATGAGAAGTTTGTTAAATTATGTCTGAGGAATTTAAAATACTAAAGCAGAGCCTTGATCCAACTTCCTAATTAAGTTCTCAAATTTTAATACAAGGAAAATAGCTCCAAGAATATACCGTTAGGGATGTTTATGTAAACCACTCTAAAACATTTTTTCTCTTACTTATGTATTTTATAGATGTAGATGAAGGAAAAACACAGAGGGAATGCCTCCATTCCCATTTTCTTTTATCAGTTGATAAGCAATGATCACAACTAAGAAAGCTTGTTGTCGCTACAGGGAAGGATGGAGAATTTTTCGTCTCTAATTGCAACCCAGAGATCTGTGGCTGAGGAAATGAGAAGTAAACAAGCAACTAAAAGACCACTAAGAAACCACAAAGAAACACAGAAACTATTCCTGGGGGATTATATTGTGTATGCTGGCTGGATTTAGCACTACATCCATATTTTATATGAGTTAAAGCAGACAGAAGCCCCCAGAGAACAGATATTGACAGTGTCTCATAAATTAAAGTTGCACTTACAGTTTTCCTTCAAGTCTTTCAACTTGCGTCTGAGAAAAGGAAAGGTGCTTTGGCTACAATAGATATATCTTCTAACAGAGGTCCATTAATATTTTCATACGATAACCCCCATGTCCCCTATTGGTTCGCTATGATGAAATCAGTAATAAGTATGGAAACTTATTATGATTTGATATCAATATGAAATATTCTTTTTATGAGTACCTCTCCAAGATATTCTTATTAATTTATTTATGAGATCTCTGGAACTCAGATGTTTTGGTCCAGCTTAGTAAAAGTCAAAATTACTATTCAACAAGTATAATTTGCCTCTGGGCCTCGATTAGCAAGTTTATCCTCCTGAACCAAAGTAAACCATGAGTAAAAGTGTGAAAGCTGCCAGTGAACCGAAGGAGACCAGGGAGATGGAGATGACATCAGTCTCCAACAGTTTCTAGCAAACCCCACCACTTCTTAGGCTACTAAGCACTACAGTGCTTTTTATTTTCTCCTACTTACCAAGGGCTTGGTTTCATCTTCGTCTTTGAAGTAATAAAGCTGATCACCCTTGAGCACAAACCAACGGGTATGCCAGGTCTTGACAAAGCCTCCTTGCTTCCTCAGCCACCCACACTTCACAGCGTTGTTCCTCCCTGGGCCTTGCGGGGAGTTCTCCATGGAGTCATTGGTCTCCTCCATTATGAAGCTGATGGACTTTCCTATGTAGCAAACAAAAAACAACAAAAATAAGGTGCTCTGATATAGCCAACCCCCTCTTAAATTACCTGTCCCTTAAAAAAAAAAAAAAAGCTGGAGGAATAGTGAAAAATATATATCAACTCACATTCCAAATTTCTGGAAGCAAACCACAAATGTGACAACAATATTCCTGGAGAAAACTTGGACAGAGTTCCTCATGTTTTCCCTAAATGAGCTAGTCAACTATGTGATAATATCTTTTTCCAAAGTAGAATTAAAGAATAGGAAAGTTCTAGATGTGATGTGTTAAGAAGTTGGAGGAGGCAGCTATGCTCACCACTACACCACGGTCACAAGAGGCAATATTTGAAGACAAACTAAAAACCATCTTAAAAAAATAAAGTCAGGACTCTCGTGATAATGGGCCTCCGTGTCTGGTGTGCAGTGATTGGAGCCTGCTAGTGCAAGCCTGTGATTATTTGAGCAAACTTAGTCTGACACATGTTAAAGTTTAGAGGGACTATTTTAAAAACCTCAATGGAAGGCATTTGTTTTACATATGTGAGAATTTCTCAAGCTGTCTCTGCCTCCCTCTCCCAGAGCATCCCCTTGAGAGTTTCTTTGGCTGGTCAAGAATTAGTGCAGCTGAAAAAGTTGAGGAAAAATGCAAACAAATGAAAAATAGCCCAGCTTGGCCAGTGAGTCTCCTTCAGACTTCTGGAGTGGTGGTATGATCCAGTCAACTGCATGATGAAGAAAATTTCAAGGTTATGCGGGAAGGAACACAAGGCCACACACACTGTACATATCAAGCATATAAGTTTATCTTAGAGCCAATATTAATCTACAGGTGAGATGCTAAGCTGCCACAGTAAGAAGCTGGTTTTCTGGAAGAGCCAGGGAAAAGTAGTTAAGAACAAAAGACATTTTCCTATCCCAAAGGCTTCCTGCAGGCTTTTGCTAATGTTTATTCCTAAGCATTTTTCATGAAGTGAAAACTGCACTCTGACTCTTGTGTCTTTCTTGAGGATATAAGGATACAGATTAATTAATAAAACATAGAATAATTCTGTGCTGGCATATCCATGCCAAAGCTTCTAATTTTTCAGCTTAATTCCAGAAAATAAGTTGTCTTTCTATCTAGTCTTTATTTTCACCACAAATTTTTCAATTAATTTGTATATATACAAGTCTAGTATACTCCACGAAGTTTCAATTGTCAGCCTTCAACTATCTACATTTTTTCCTTGAAGGTACAAGGATCAACCCTTCCATCATTGGACCTCTATAACTGAAGCACTATGAGAAACGCTTTAGCTTCTATGCTACGACGCGCATGGAGGAGAAGGCTATGGAGATGGTGGGGAAATGCCCGGACAAATATTTCCAGCATCTCTGTGATGACCTGGAGGTATATGCTGCTCATGCTGGCCCCAAGATGTGAGGTCAGAGGACCTGAAGCTGCTGATGCCAAGGCAGGACCTAGTCACTGACCAAGTCTCCCCGCATGTGCTCATGGAACAGCACCTGCCCCTGGGGTGCTGGCTGCTACTCATCCCTTGTACATTCTGTCTTCCCTGCCCAGTAGTGGCCAGGCCTCAACACCTGCCCTGTCCTGGTTTCTTTCCTTTTTCTTCCCATTTTATTTGTTTCTTTTTAATTGGAGTACAATTGGTTTGCAATGCTGTGTTAGTTTCTTCCGTACAACAACATGAATCAGCTTTGTGCATGGTTCCCTGGGGGGCTCAGACAGTAAAGAATCCACCTGCAATGCAGGAGACCTGGATTCAATCCCTGGGTCGGGAGGATCCCCGGGAGAAGGGAATGGCAATCCACTTCAGGATTCTTGCCTGGAGAATCCCATGGACAGAGGAACCTGGTGCAGGCTACAGTCCATGGGGTCACAAAGAGTCAGACACAACTGAATAACTAACACTCAACATGCATATATCCCCTCCCTCTTGAGCCTCTCTCTCACCCCCTGCCTTCATCCAACCCCTCTAAGTCATCACAGAGCGAAGTTCCCTGTGCTATACAGCAGCTTCCCAATAGCTATCTGTTTTACACATAGTAGCGTATGTATGTCAATGCTATTCTCCCAGTTTGGCCCACCCTCCCCTTCCCCGCTCCCTGTGTCACCTGTTCAATTTCTACATGTGCATCTCTATTTTTGCCCTGCAAATAGGTTCATCAGTACCATTTATCTAGACTCCATATATATATTATATTATATAAAATATGTGTAATACATAACATCGTACTAATATTTATTAATTATAATTACAACTATCAATCATATACATAATATACATATATTAATATATAATTATATCTTTGAATTCAGTCCTGCCATTCCAGTTACAGGGGCTGAAGAAGAGCTCTGGTTCTAAATACTTCTTATTTTGATCATTTCAACCATCCTCTAAGGAGTTCTGCCCCTACCATATGTACTCCAATCTAGTTCCAGCCTTGCTTTCTATCTTCATCTCCTCAAACTACTTTTAAGCCTCATGTAGGTCATTTGACTGCCATCTGTTTCATTTAGTACCCACTTTTCCCTTTCGTATCCTGAAACACCTTCCAGATGAACAGGCTCTCATCTCTACAAAACATCTAGAAACTTCCTTTGCTCCATAGGGCTTTCCCTTGGCAATCACCACTCCCAGCAAGAAACAGTCTCCCATCATGTGTGTGCATGTTGTGTGAGCAGCCTGGATCATGCCTGATGCTTCCAGTTTGTTCTGCCCTTAGGGCAGGATCTTTCATCCCTTTTCTTTCATAGTATTTGACCTAGTGTAAATAGCCAAGTAAACCTCACTCTAAATGAACAATGAATGCTGTAACTTAATATAGATAATAAGTAAGCTCCTTGGAAGGAAAGCTACAACAGACATATGCAGCATGTTAAAAAGCAGAGATATCACTTTGCCAGCAAAGGTTTGTGTAGTCAAAGCTCTGGTTTTTCCAGTAGTCATGTACGAATGTTAGAGTTGAACCATAAAGAAGGCTGAGTGCCTAAGAATGGATGTTTTCAAATTGTGGTGCTGAAGAAGGCTCTTGAAAGTTCCTTGGACTGCAAGGAGATCAAGCCAACCAATCCTAAATGAAATCAACCCTGAGTATTCATTGGAAGGACTGATGCTGAAGCTCCAGTATTTAAGCCACCTGATGTGAAGAGCCGACTCACTGGAAAAGACTCTGATGCTGGAAAAGACTGAAGGCAAAAAGAGAAGAGGGTGGCAGAGGATGAGATGATTAGATAGCATCACTGACTCAATGCACATGAATCTGAGTCAACTTCAGGAGATAGTGAAAGGCAGGGGAAACCTGGCATGCTGCAGTCCACAGGGTCACAAAGAGTTGAACATGACTTAGTTACTGAACAACGGCAATGCATATTTAGACCACCCTAAATAATCTTTTTTCATTTCCTGGCATTTAAACCGTTCACATCTATACAGCTTGCTATTTCATCATCACCTATTAATTATTTAACCAAATATCATAATGTACAAATGAATAAGTCCTTAAAACAAACATTTCAACACACACACCCTCATGCACACATAAAAATCTAGAATTCATTGCACAAGTTTTTTTTTCTTTCCAGCCCTTTATTTCTTTTTCATGTTAATACTTTCTGTTTAATTTGAAAAATCTCCTCTGAAATGCTTCAAGATAATTAGCAACCTACCATCAATAATATAAAAAATAGAAGTGCCCAATTCCACATTTGTCTCCTATTAATCCTTAGTAAAAAATGTGTGCACATTTGAATGTGGTTTATTCTTCTTCTTGCATATGTTGTTTATAAGCTAGTCAAACCAATGATAGCATCTCTCACTGAACCCCTGGCTACAGTGCCCAAATTTTCATGACTTCAGATTGCATCAGAAAGTATTTCAATGGTACTAATTGTAACAATCATTAAAACAGAAATGAAAACAGATTGTATCATATCCCTAAGGGAAAATAATACCACAGTTATTTTGATTGAATGAAGTTAAGTTTTACTAAGATAACGATAATTTTTATAGAGGAGTCTTGATATTTCTGCAAAAATCAAAAGCTTCAAATTCTACCCTTCATCTTTAAAATAAGGATGTTGGACTGGATGATTTCCAGCTATGGCCCCTTCTTGCACTCTGAAATCTACCATCTCTGTAATTCCATAAGCATAAGGACACCAGATATTCTCAATACTTAGTATAACATCTGACATATGGTGAAGCTCAATCAATGTTTGATGAATTAATAAATTTTGCAATAGGCTTGGTGCTAGATATCTAAGAGTGAATATGATCTCCTTCTGAAACCTGATCTTGCTCAAAACCTGATCTTAGTAAAGGCTACCATGATATGCCCAGATAGGAAAAAAAAAAGTGATCATTTTAGATTCCTGATTCCTCTTCACCCTGAACATCAAATGTATCTGTAAATTCAGAAAGTTATACATCCAAAAGATATTTCAAATCTATCCAGTTGATTCCATCTCTATCTCCATTCTATAACCCAAGCCACCACTGTCTTTTATTAGATGATTCTAATAGCCCAGCAACCAGGCTCATTGCTTCCATTTTTAACCACAAACATGAGCACATAGGCACATGCTCACACATTTCCTTCTCCACAAAACAGCCAAAGTGAGCTCTGAAAAATTAAATAGACAATGATTCTCTACATGTAAAATTTTGATTTGTTCTTACTGTACTTATTTTAAAATCTGGAGTCGTAAACATGGTATAGAAGGTTCTGAATCATCTGGCACGTGTTTACCAACGTAATCTAATCTCATTCTACCTCCTTCACACTTCCCCCCATAACATACACATTTTAAAGCTCTGAACAGTATAGTAACACCAGCTTACTTTCAGTTCTGAAAACACAGAAGCTCCTTTAATGCCTTGAGTTTTAATGATTGCTGATCTCCACCTAGGCTGCTCTGCCTCATTCTCTTAACTTTACATGGTCCATCTCTTCTCATCCTTTAAGTTTCAGCCTGAAACCTACTTCCTCCAACTGTCACTACTAATCACCTAGCGAATCAGCTTCCTTCTTGTTATTCTCTGCTTCTCAGGTGGCTCAGACGATAAGGAATCTGCCTGCAATGCAGGAGGCCTGGATCTGATCCCTGGGTTGGGAAGAGCCCCTGGAAAAGGGAATGGCTCCCCACTCCAGTGTTCTTGCCTGGAGAATCCCATGGACAGAGGAGCCTGGTGGGATACAGTCCATGGGGGTCGCAGAGTTGGACACGACTGGAAGACTAACACTTGCTCTTTGTTATTGTCTCTCCCTGAACTCTGTCTTCTGTCTTCCTGACACTTCTCTAAATTGCTGTTTCTTTAGCTGTTTACTGCTGATCACCCCTTCAGGATCCCATAAACTTCATCAACTCAAGCACTTCCTTCTTCTCACTGCAATATATCCAGTGCTTACTTGCTATTCAGTAAACTACTGTCCAGTCAAGGAGTGAAGCCATGTAACAATCACAATAGAATTCCTACAAAGAGTATTTCAGAAAGTTGTAAATTTGCATTTAATGCCTTAAAGAATATGGTCTACTTTAAGAACTTAATTTTTTCCCCCCCTTGGACACAGGAGACTTCCATTAGTATGAAAATTGTACTTAAACACAATGTCAAAATCATCAAACTGAAGTGAACCTGAAATTGCCCTTACTAAAGAAATTCAAAACTTCCTTTTCCTTGGCAGGAAATACATGTAATCATTCTGGTTTTGCATGAAGGAACGTATGGTTCACTCACTCGGACTCTGAGAATGTTTAAATGAATCTGCACTGGGAAAGTATTTTTCTTGTGGTCAGGCTATGGCAGCTGGGTAGTACATGAGATTTCCAGTAGGACCAATGACCTCAGTGTTTAGCAAAGTAACATAACAATAATATAAATAAATGGTTACCCTAAACTAAAACAAAAAACATAATTAAGTTAACTTGTATCTTTACAACCTTAATGATAGCTACTGTACCATGCTGGGGCTTAAAAAAAATCCCCTCATATGATGGGATCACAGCTTTAAATTATTTTCCAGCAGTGGAAACTGGTTTGTGTATCTACTTGTATGGTTCTTTTTGCAATCAGATGGACTAGGAACACATGAAAATGTTACATGAAGCAATCAGAGATAAATTTCATGCTCTTAACAGAATTTTCTAGATGCCAATAGCCACACACATAGGTATTTATATTTGTAACTTTGTTTCAACAAAGAATATATATATATATATATGAATGCACACATAAACAAAGATGTTTATAAATAGAATGCCATATGATATAGAGTTGCAATGTGTTTGAATTTACCTACAAGACTAGTTCAGGAAACACAAGAGAATAGCAGAACAGAAGGAAGCTAGAGGAAAAGAGAGAACATGTGCTCCCACGTGTGTGGGACAGACAGGAGGTGCATTTTCACAGCAAGTGTCAGCTCCCTGAGCTCTGGTGGGGAGAGTGTGTCACAGTGCACGCGTGATCCCAGGGCCTCTGAATACATAAATTTCATACCACATGGCTGCTCAACACCAACTCCCCACTGTTGTTCAAAAAAATAGGGATCTGTTCCATTGCTATGAGAACAAACAAATGAACAAACAGATATAAAACTGGCAAAGTTGGCAAAGTACTATAATTTGTGAGTGATTTGTGTGACTTTTGAGAGTTGTTTTGTTCATATCCAATTGTCATCATTTGTGTTGATATTGGAACCTAACACCTTTGTAAAATGAATGTGATTGCACTCTACAGGAAGTATAACTACAGAGGACCAATATTTATCTGAGTTCTAACCTTTCTTATTAAAAAAAAAATGTCTTGTAGCTGTTGCTAACATGCTGGTTTGTCAAGCGGTAGTACATTTTATTGAGCTGTATGCCTAAATGCTGGACTTCCTTGGTGATTCAGTGGTAAAGAACATGCCTGCCAATGCAGGAGATATGGGTTCAATCCCTAGGTTGGGAAGATCCCTTGGAAATGGCGACACACTCCGGTATTCTTGCCTGGACAATTCCATGGGCAGAGGAAGCCTGGCAGGCTGAGTCCATGTTATCGCAAAGAGATGGACATGACTTAGGGATTAAACAACAACATGCCTAAATGCTAACATATAACCTTTCTATAGGTAATGGTTCACACAACAAAAACACACAGAATAAACATATGATGTGTATATACTCACATACACGCATATATGCATGTGCTCACACACATGTGTGCATACACATATGCATGCCTACGAATACATACATACCAATACACACATCTACACATGCTATTTACAATGTACATGTACATTACTTTTGTATTCCAATCCTCTATGATGAAAAGGACTTCTTTTGTGTGTGTGTGTGCTTAGTTCTAGAAGGTCTAGTGGGTCTTCATAGAACTGTTCAACTGAAGCTTCTTCAGTATTAACAGTTGGGGCATAGACTTGGATTACTGTGATGTTGAATGGTTTGCCTTGGAAACGAACTGAGATCATTACATTTACAAAGAATGTGCAAAAAACAATTTAAAGAATTAAATCTTAGTAGCCTAAGTAACTGCTAACTAAAGAAAACTGATGAATGAAAAACAGTTCACTTTCTGCCCCTCACCCTCTACCACTCCACCAGAAAACTAAATCAAACTGTGATACCTACAAGGCAATCAGCACTCTAAGTCCCATATTACAATGGATCTAATGGAGATTGTTTTAGATTCGAGATAAATTCCAGGAGGCCAAATCTGTTTTTAAGGAAGTAATTGAATTTTTTCTAAAAATCTCTTGAAAGGACCTTGGGTTTCATACATGGTTGTTTTCACTTAACTTCTCTCCATCCCTCAGCTCCTCTAGAAAGGCTCCCCTAGAGCTACTGCTGTCCCCAGTCTGATTTTTCCCTTCCATGAGTTTCCATGTCACTCTGGACTGAGCCTTTATCACATGCGGCCATATGCTTATTACTGTTCAGTCCCCTACAGCATAACTCATGGAAGATATGGGCTCCCTGAAACCTTCCCCCCCACCACTCCTCTAAATACTAATTAGAATATGCTAAATACTCAAAGGTTTGTTGAATAAATGTAAGTGAATGAAGAAATAAAGAAATCAATCCATCAGTCAGTTTTGGGGGCCTAACTGAATGGACCTCAGAGCCCTCAAGGTTCCCCAGAGTGTAGTGCAAAAATCCTAAACTTTTTGATATTATTATATATGTCAATGAAGGGGCTTCCCTGATGGCTCAGACAGTAAACAATCTGCCTACAATGTGGAAGACCTGGGTTCAATCCCTGGGTTAGAAGATCCCCTGGAGAAAAGACCAGCAACCCACTCTAGTATTCTTGCTTGGAGAATCCCATTGACAGAGGAGCCTAGAGGGCTGTAGTCCATGGGGTCACAAAGAGTTGGACACAACTGAGCTACTAACACTTCCACACCAATGAAAGGGCTCCAGTCCAAATTCCTTCACCTAAGATTTTAGTGGCTTAAAGCTAAAACAAACTTCAGAAATTGTTGAGCAAAGGGAACTCCCATTTTTTTCTCACTGGATGTTACCCATAAGTATAACTCAAGTTAAAAATAAAGAAATATTTCTTCTTAAAACTGAAGAGTCTAAGTGTGAAGAAAGCAGGGGAATTGAATAATGTACAACAGTCATGAATACAAAGTTTAAAATAGTCACCAGAAGAGCACACCAGGGGAAAATTTAGCAGTAATAATTTTGTAAATGTGCAGTTATTTTCCTGAAGAAACACTAAATATCCTGCTCCTTGATTCATTTGAAATTAAATTGTCCAAAACAACAGAGAACAGACAAAAATAGAAAATTATGTGCCTGTTGGTGTGGATCAGAATGTCAATCTATGTTTTATATTTTAAGCTTCAATGTTTCCATATTCACTTGAAAAAAAAGTTTAAATATTTACTTTGCGTTTATTGTATGTTTAATGACATACTTTGTAGAGAGAATCTGCTACCTCTTAAGGAGGTTTTCATTCAGTTGGGAGAAAAACATTCTAATATATATTTAGATGTGTTCCTACTGACACATCAATCTCCAAGGAATTAGAAGGAAAAAAAAAAAAAGTAGAGAACCACTGGAATTCCCAAGGGTGAGCAGAAACAAAAATCAAATTAAAACAAATGCTTTACCGCTGATAGAACCAAGAGAAAAGGCAGATACACGGCAACTATATTGCTACTCTTAAGCTCATGAAAGACATTATTAATTAGTCACAATTCTCTTCCTGAGGAACCTAGATGCACTTCCAGATGCTTTCTCAATTCAGCACTCTAGACAGTCACAACCAATCAATCACATACAAAAAGGAGAGAGAGACTCTTTGTTACTTTGATTCTATAAATAAACCAAGAACTGATAATATCCCTCCAACAGAAAATAGAAACTCAGGTGTCCCCCAAGAGAGAATGCCATTTGAAATGAGAAAAGATAAGAAAATCAACTTACTTTTTCTTTTTTAATTGAGGTCTAATTGATAGAACATATTAGTCTCTGTTGTACAAAATCAATATTTGTAAAGATTGCAAAATGATAACTGTAAGAAATCAAGTTAACATCAACCTTAATATATAGTTACAAATTTATTTTTCTTGTGATAAAGTAAAGTCACTCAGTTGTGTCCGACTCTTTGTGACCCCATGGACTGCAGCCCACCAGGGGATTTTCCAGGCAAGAGTACTGGAGTGAGTTGCCATTTCCTTCTCCAGAGGATCTTTCCAACCCAAGGATCGAACCTGGGTCTCCCACATTGTAGGCAGACACTTTTTCAAATATGTAATACAGTATTATCAGCTCTCATCATCATCCTATACGTTACATAAAAATACTAAACACCTCACAAATTTGCAGGGGCCATGTAGCATTCCAATTTTAGTAAACATGCTGCGGAAACAAGCAAGGAAGTCAACTTCTTTTAATGGAAAAAACTTAGAGCACTCTGAGATGAGAGTTCTAATATGGCAAGTAGTATTGCATCATATGGCCACAAAAACAAAGCAAACAGATCTAAGCAGGGAACAGAAAACAGGAGTTGAATGTCCTTTGTTTTACATTAACTAACTCCGTCTTTGACAAGACTCTTAAATAAAGGATCAGAAAGCAAATTTTATAAACATCTCAATTTTTAGGACTTTGTGTGTCCTTCCCCTCCCTTACTCCTATTTTAGTTTTTATTAGTAAAACTTTATTTTGAAAAACAGTCTCAGGGAACAAAGAAAAGAAACTTTCCCTCTAAATCTAAAAAGCAATGGGATTATAAATCTAGAGGATGGGGGAACAATGGCTGCAATACAGGTGAGCTTTCATATACAGTGGGCAGAGGGAAGAGAGCAAAGCTGAAGCAAATGGGATGCTGAGAAAGACAGGCTAAGGCCAGGAGAATGCCCCAGCTGCGTCTTCCCCTCACAAGAGGGAAATAACCTCTGGGCAGAGTTCCTCCATCTCTGTCTCCTGATGGCCACATTTTTATACTTAGAGAAAAGCCTGTCTAAAAAATACTTCTGATGTCAGACTTCTTTACTGAAGTCAACCCAGGAAAATCAGAAATGCTGTCGACTGCCTTATCATATCAAGGCTCTCTATGGGGGGCAGCTTTTAATTTAATCACACTTCAAAGAAAATACTATACAAGTAGCCAACTTTGCCTGATATAGTCATTGTCTACAATGAACTCTCAATGGTTTTCCTTCAAATGCAAGCCTTGAGGTGCTTAATGAGTTCCAGTAAGAACCATTTCATTTTTTTTTTTTTTTTTTTTTTTGGGTCAAGTAACGCTGAAGGTCAGGAAGGGTGGCAGTAAGGAGATACCCCTCATCCAAGGTAAGGAGCAGCAGCTGTGCTTTGCTGGAGCAGCCCTGAAGAGATAACCCACGCCCAAGGTAAGAGAAACCCAAGTAAGACGGCAGGTGTTGTAAGAGGGCATCAGAGGGCAGACACACTGAAACCATTCTCACAGAAAACTAGTCAATCTAATCACACTAGGACCACAGCCTTGTCTAACTCAATGAAACCAAGCCATGCCCCCGGGGCAACCCAAGATGGGCGGGTCATGGTGGAGAGATCTGACAGAATGTGGTCCACTGGAGAAGGGAATGGCAAACCACTTCAGTATTCTTGCCTTGAGAACTCCATGAACAGTATGAAAAGGCAAAATGATAGGATACTGAAAGAGGAACTCCGCAGGTCAGTAGGTGCCCAATATGCTACTGGAGATCAGTGGAGAAATAACTCTAGAAAGAATGAAGGGATGGAGCCAAAGCAGAAACAATACCCAGCTGTGGATGTGACTGGTGATAGAAGCAAGATCCGATGCTGTAAAGAGCAATATTGCATAGGAACCTGGAATGTCAGGTCCATGAATCAAGGCAAATTGGAAGTGGTCAAACAGGAGATGGCAAGGGTGAACGTCAACATTCTAGGAATCAGCAAACTAAAATGGACTGGAATGGGTGAATTTAACTCAGATGACCATTATATCTACTACTGCGGCCAGGAATCCCTCAGAAGAAATGGAGTAGCCATCATGGTCAACAAAAGAATCCGAAATGCAGTACTTGGATGCAATCTCAAAAACGACAGAATGATCTCTGTTTGTCTCCGAGGCAAACCATTCAATATCACAGTTATCCAAGTCTATACCCCAACCAGTAACGCTGAAGAAACTGAAGTTGAACGGTTCTATGAAGACCTACAAGACCTTTTAGAACGAACATGCAAAAAAGATGTCCTTTTCATTATAGGGGACTGGAATGCAAAAGTAGGAAGTCAAGAAACACCTGGAGTAACAGGCAAATTTGGCCTTGGAATGCGGAATGAAGCAGGGCAAAGACTAATAGTTTTGCCAAGAAAATGCACTGGTCACAGCAAACACCCTCTTCCAACAACACAAGAGAAGACTCTACACATGGACATCACCAGATGGTCGACACCGATATCAGATTGACTATATTCTTTGCAGCCAAAGATGGAGAAGCTCTATACAGCCAACAAAAACAAGACCAGGAGCTGACTGTGGCTCAGATCATGAACTCCTTATTACCAAATTCAGACTCAAATTGAAGTAAGTAGGGAAAACCACTAGACCATTCAGGTATGGCCTAAATCAAATCCCTTATGATTATACAGTAGAAGTGAGAAATAGATTTAAGGGCCTAGATCTGATAGAGTGCCTGATGAACTATGGACTGAGGTTCGTGATACTGTACAGGAGACAGGGATCAAGACCATCCCCATGGAAAAGAAATGCAAAAAGTAAAATGGCTGTCTGGGGAAGCCTTACAAATAGCTGAAAAGAAGAGAAGCAAAAAACAAAGGAGAAAAGGAAAGATACAAGCATCTGAATGCAGAGTTCCAAAGAATAGTAAGAAGAGATAAGAAAGCCTTCTTCAGTGATTATTGCAAAGAAATAGAGGAAAAGAACAGAATGGGAAAGACTAGAGAGCTCTTCAAGAAAATTAGAGATACCAAGGGAACATTTCATGCAAAGATGGGCTCGATAAAGGACAGAAATGGTCTGGACCTAACAGAATCAGAAGATATTAAGAAGAGGCGGCAAGAATACACAGAAGAACTGGACAAAAAAGATGTTCATGACCTAGATAATCATGATGGTGTGATCTCTAATCTAGAGCCAGACATCCTGGAATGTGAAGTCAAGTGGGCCTTAGAAAGCATCACTATGAACAAAGCTAGTGGAGGTGATGGAATTCCAGTTGAGCTGTTTCAAATCCTGAAAGATGATGCTGTGAAACTACTGCACTCAATATGCCAGCAAATTTGGAAAACTCATCAGTGGCCACAGGACTGGAAAAGGTCAGTTTTCATTCCAATGCCAAAGAAAGGTAATGCCAAAGAATGCTCAAACTACTGCACAATTGCACTCATATCACATGCTAGTAAAGTAATGCTCAAAATTTTCCAAGCCAGGCTTCAGCAATACGTGAACCGTGAACTTCCAGATGTTCAAGCTGGTTTTAGAAGAGGCAAAGGAATCAGAGATCAAATTGCCAACACCCGCTGGATCATGGAAAAAGCAAGAGAGTTCCAGAAAACCATCTATTTCTGCTTTATTGACTATGCCAAAGCCTTTGACTGTGTGGATCACAATAAACTGTGGAAAATTCTGAAAGAGATGGGAATACCAGACCGCCTGACCTGCCGCTTGAGAAACCTATATGCAGGTTAGGAAGCCACAGCTGGAACTGGACATGGAACAACAGACTGGTTCCAAATAGGAAAAGGAGTACGTCAAGGCTGTATATTGTCACCCTGCTTATTTAACTTATATGCAGAGTACATCATGAGAAACGCTGGGCTGGAAGAAACACAAGCTGGAATCAAGATTGTCGGGAGAAATATCAATAACCTCAGATATGCAGATGACACCACCCTTATGGCAGAAAGTGAAGAGGAACTTAAAAGCCTCTTGATGAAAGTGAAAGAGGAGAGTGAAAAAGTTGGCTTAAAGCTCAACATTCAGAAAATGAAGATCATGGCATCCGGTTCCATCGTTTCATGGGAAATAGAAGGGGAAACAGTGGAAACAGTGTCAGACTTCAATTTTTTGGGCTCCAAATCACTGCAGATGGTGATTGCAGCCATGAAATTAAAAGACGATTGCTCCTTGGAAGGAAAGTTATGACCAACCTAGATAGCATATTCAAAAGCAGAGACATTACTTTGCTGACTAAGGTCAGTCTAGTCAAGGCTATGGTTTTTCCTGTGGTCATGTATGGATGCGAGAGTTGGACTGTGAAGAAGGCTGAGCACTGAAGAATTGATGCTTTTGAACTGTGGTATTGGAGAAGACTCTTGAGAGTCCCTTGGACTGCAAGGAGATCAATCCAGTCCATTCTGAAGGAGATCAGTCCTGGGATTTCCTTGGAAGAAATGGTGCTAAAGCTGAAACTCCAGTACTTTGGCCAACTCATGAGAAGAGTTGACTCATTGGAAAAGACTCTGATGCTGGGAGGGATTGGGGGCAGGAGGAGAAGGGGACAACAGAGGATGAGATGGCTGGATGGCATCACTGACTTGATGGACATGAGTCTGAGTGAACTCCGGGAGATGGCGAAGGACAGGGAGGCCTGGCGTGCTGTGATTCATGGGGTTGCAAAGAGTTGGACATGACTGAGCGACTGAACTGAACTGAATCCTGTGGATTGAACATCAACCTAGAGATTTAAAGTTCTGGAAAAATACTGGGCACTCTAAGTGTATAAATCTTGCCCTAATCACTGAATCACAGTTTCTCTCCCAGTAGTTTATTTTATTGAGGTATTAACAATCCAACTTTTTCATTTTAATCTGAGGAAATTGGGGACATGTTAGAATGAAAATATCTGACTGCTCTTCCACTTTGTTCAGCATCATTCACACCATGATGGACCTTGATGTATTAAACTTTACTCTTCCAGGAGGTACCATTAGTCTCATATGATTTGAACACATTTGAGTTCTTCATTTGCAAAGAACTCATTGAGTTCACATTTGAGTATCTAATTAATTCACACTTCAGTTTTAGATGAGTAGAACAGAAATCTAGCTTTACTGCACCTGAATATATTTGGGTTTCATGAAAGATAAATGAATCAGTTCAGTTCAGTCGCTCAGTCATGTCCAACTCTTTGAGACCCCATGAATCGCAGCACGCCAGGCCTCCCTGTTCATCACCATTTCCTGGAGTTCATTCAGACTCACGTCCATTGAATCAGTGATGGCCATCCAGCCATCTCATCCTCGGTCGTCCCCTTCTCCTCCTGCCCCCAATCCCTCCCAGCATCAGAGTCTTTTCCAATGAGTCAACTCTTCGCATGAGGTGGCCAAAGTACTGGAGTTTCAGCTTGAGCATCATTCATTCCAAAGAAATCCCAGGACTGATCTCCTTCAGAATGGACTGGTTTGATCTCCTTGCAGTCCAAGGGACTCTCAAGAGTCTTCTCCAACACCAAAGTTCAAAAGCATTTAAAAAGCCATTTTTTAAACTTAATTTTCATTTTATACATTGCAAAAAACCATTTTTTAAAGTAGGAATCTTGGTGGGTCATATGATATTTGGAATGTGCAGAAGCCTGTCCTTGGGGAGCCCTCTGTCCCTCATTCCATGTTGTCTCAGACGGCAGCACCATCCTACGGCCACATGCTGGCCTAGACTTGACTATGCCTAGGTCTGGAGCTCCCTAGCAACAGTGACCACCCCAGGAAGGGAGTGTGTGACTAAAGCACTGCCAAGTCAAGTTCTTCTTTAGAACAACTTTAGTGACACTGAAAGCATGAGCATCTGGGATGAATGAGGCTGAAATCATTTATCTCCCCTGGCCTTAGAAGACAGTGGTCTTCACAATGAAATGATGCAGAGATAAGCAGATGTGAGAAAAGCCTAGAGAGAGCCCTGGAATACCCATCCTAATCCAGCTCCTGAAGTCTTGGCCCTTGTGTATCTTCCTCTAATCCTATGAGATATGTCTTAGCCTTCCCAGCAAAGTGAGCAGATAAATTCCCATTTACCTACTCTATCTTGATGGACAGGGAAGCCTGGAGTGCTGAAGTCCACGGGGTCATAAAGAGTCGGAAACAACTGAGTGACTGAATGGAACTGAACTCTAGCTTGAGTTGGTTTTAATCACTTCTATGCCAAAAAGTTTTTCTTAATATCCAAAAAACATTCTTTACCAAGTGAACCACCAGGGAAGCCCAACTAAGCACAGCACAGCATCCCAAGAAGTTTTTCTTAATAGCCAAAAAACATTTAATGATAATACATATGGGAAACCTTTCTTTAAAGTAATAAAAATCTAGACTTACAACAAAGAGCTTTCCCTGCCTCGTATTATACACCAAACTTAATTCAAAATGAATATTAGGCCTAAATTTAAAAGCTAACACTTCTAGAAGAAAACACAGGAGAATAAATTCACAACCTGGGATTGAAGTTTTTTTAGAAAGCATATAAAAATAACAACCATAAAAATGTATAATTTAGAAATTATTAAAAGTAAAACCTTCTTCTCATCAGAAGACATCATTTATAAAAAGAATAGACAAGCCAGATATTGTTTGAAATGTTTACAAAAATATATCTGCCAAAAGACATACATCCATAATATGTAAGGATTTCTACAACTCACTAACAAACAGACCAAAAAAATTAGAAAATGAAAATAAATTAAATAAATCCTTTACAAAGAAGATATACAGATCTCCAATAGTCTTACAGAAAGTCCCATAACCATCAGTTATCAAAGAAATAGGTACTAAAATCAAATGAAATATCATTACATAAACATTTGAATGGCTACATTTGAAGACAGCTGATGACACCAAATGTTGGTCAGGATATGGAGCCGTATCTCTGAAAAACCAGAATTTTCAGACATTGCTGGTAAGAGCATAAATAAAACAACCACTTTGATAGAAAGTTTGGCAATTTCTTATAAAGTTAAACATAATTTTATCTACAATTTACCAGTTCTGATCCCTAAAGCTTAACCAAGAGAACTGAAATCCATATGTTCACAAAACTATTTGTACAAAAATGCTTATAACTGTTTCATTTATGTTAACCTCAATTAGAAATAACCTGATGCTCATCAACAAGTGAGTAGATAAAGAAATCATGTGGTAAAATACCATTAGCAATAACAAGAAAAACTGTACGTATACATAAAAACATAGATGAATTTCATAGTTATTATAATGAGTAAATGAAACCAGATACAGGAATATACACTTCATGATTCCATTTATACAAAGTTCTAGAATAGGCCAAGCCAGTCTATGGTGATAGAAATCAGAAAAATGACTACTCTGAAGGGGATGGGAAGGGGCACAGAGACTTTCTAAGGTGATAGAAATGACATATCTTTATGGAATATGAGTTACATGGGTGTAGACATCTGTCTAAACTCATGAACTGTACACTTGAAATTTATGCACGATCTCTGCTGTTCTAATTAGACATGATAACTCAACACAGTGCTTGAGCCTGGCTTGAATTCTGAGTCAAAACAAAATACAGAGAGAAGGCATATTATTAGGAAAATTGATAAAACATTAAATATAAACTGTGGATTAGATATTATTTTATCAAATTAAAATGTTCTCATTTTGATCATTGATAATTATGTTATTAATGCAGTTATGTGACTTGTTTTTAGGAAATACAAATCAAGTATTTTAAAAGGTATAAGATGTCTTCAATTTATTTTCAAACAATTCAGAAATAATCATGAACACACACATATATATGTGTATGTATACACACACACACATACACACACACACATACAGAAAGAATGATAAATGAAACAGAATGTAAACAATTGGTGACTTGGGGTTAAGGGTGTTAGGAATTCCTAGTACTATGCTTATAACTTTTTGGTAAATGTGAAAGTACATCAAAACAAAAAGTTATACAACCCATATGCCTTACTGAGTGCTGACTCAAAAGAGGAGCAGATTTTGTTCTTCACTGGATCACCATGAGTAAATTTCAAGTATGCTGCTGTAGTTGAAAAGGCACTACACTAGAACTTAGTAAGCATGTCTTTCAAATTACATAGCTACCTGACCTTGAGAAAGGCATTTGATTTTCTCAGCCTCAGTCCTCTAAGCCCCCAAATAAAGACATTGAGTGAACTATTCAGTATCTAAGATTTCTGCTAATTCTATTAATACAATGTTGTGAGTCTTGGAAATGGTCTTTTGACGGCATTATACTTCTAAAGGTAAAAGGATTAGTAGGAAAACTGTTCTAGTTCATTTACCGCTAAGACTTCTAAATGAAAAAAGACAGTAAATAGAGTAGAACTCTTGTTCTATTACTGGCCCTCTATATTGAATTGCTATACATTTTATCATTGTATCATTTGATTTTTTGAAAATGGCATACCTTAATTTAGAAGACTATAAAAACAACTACCACTGAAATATACATGATATTTTCTCTGCTTTTTTATAGAAATGTGATTTTACTTGTTTATGAAACAATATATGGAGCCAAAGTGAAAGTCACTCAGTTGTGTCTGACTCTTTGCGACCCCATGGACTATACTGTCCATGGAATTCTCCAGGCCAGAATACTGGAGTGGGTAGCCTTTCCCTTCTTCAGGGGATCTTACCAAACCAGGGATTGACCCCAGGTCTCCCACATTGCAGGTGAATTCTTTACCAGCTTGAGTCACCAGGGAAGCCCAAACAATATATAGCATTTACTATATGCTGACTATTCTAAGTAATATGTGTACATATATATGTATATGTATGTATACACTTATTTCACCCTCACAACAGTTCTATGAAGCATGATTATTATTTCTACTTTACAGATAGGGAACCTAAAGTACTAAAAAGTACCTAGAATTCTATTGCTAACGAGTGGCTCTTTGAAAACAGCCATGCAATCAAACCTAGGCAGTGAGGCTATCGATTGAGTCTTAATCACAGTTGGGCTGTGATTACATATGGGCTGAAATATTACATAAAAATAAGTTTTACATCAAATATTTCATAAAAATAAGCTCTAGCATAGAATACTACACATATTTTTAAAATTCTATGAGAAAAACTGGTCTGAGTCATAAAACTTTGTTATAAGAATAAATACACATATGTGTATGTATAATATATATACACAAATTATGTTCTTCAATTATATACATAAATGTCTATATAGATGAAGACTTATTTTCCAGATTTATCAGTACTATATTTTTACCTTGATATTTATGCACAGATATTTCATTCTGAGTTAAAATTCTAATACTTGGCAGACACTTCCATGTGAACTTCTTGCCACATTGATTTGTTGCTCTTTCCCCGTTAGCAGATTGAAGGCAGTCAGTTGAAAACCTGAGAAGTTACAGGTTGTCTGTTCTTTGCAGAGGGCCGGAAATAAAGATGCCCTGCCTTGTTCGGCACACTCTTAACCCAGGGGAACAAAAATGAAGCCTGTGTGCTTGGTCCTTCATGAGAAAATCAGCAGTGGAAAGGACAAGTGACGTTTTGCTTTATAAAAAAGAAACTATGGAGTGCTGTGTCATTTCAGTTGGAAAAGTACAAACTTAAGTCCTGAAAATTTTATTATAGCTTGACTAACATCTGCTGCCTCACTCCAGGTGCCAATATCTGTAGTCACCTGCTTAGCTCAGTAAGGCTCCCCTAGATGCTGGAAAATTATTTATGCAAATCCCAAATTCACCTTTCATGAGATCTAGGGTAGGGGAAAATGCAAAGCTGAATAACTCAAGCAAGGGTACATTTATTTAAATGGCAGTGGAATGAACTGAGAGACAGAAAAGCCAGGGAGTGACAACTGTAAGAACTGGAACCCATAATGATTTAACATGTCTGACACATTACCTTGCAAAAAATACTAATAATTACTAATATATATAAAGGCCTCTCATAAATTCCATATAATCTGAAATTCATACTTTTCCTATGTTTTTAATATGGACCATTTTAAAGTCTTTATTTAAATTTTTACAGTGGCGCTTCTGCTTTATGTTTTGGTTTTTTGGCTGTGTGGCATTTGCAGTCTTAGTTCCCTAGCCAGGAATTGAACCTGCACTCTCTGCACTGGAAGGTAAAGTCTTAACCACTGGACCACCAGAGAAGCCCTTTCCATAGATTCTTTATAGTCCATATAATTCCATATGATCCCTTAAAATATAGAGCTGATGTTCATACAATATATAGGATCCAAACGGCCAAGGTGACTTGCTTCAGCCATAAACCTAGCAAATCTGAGAGAGAAAACGAAAGTCATTCAGCCGTGTCCAAATTTTTGTGACCCACGGACTGTAGCCCACCAGACTCCTCTCTCCATGGAATTCTCCAGGCAAGAATACTGGAGTGGGTAGCCATCCCCTTCTCCAGGGAATCTCCCTGACCCAGGGGTCAAACCCTGGGTCTAGATTCTTTACCAACTGAGCCACCAGGGAAGCTCAGCAAGTATCTGAGCAGATATTATTTTACTCTGGATCCTAAGGCTGTTCTCTTTTCCTTTTATTTTTCCCCAACGAACTACAGTGCTTCCTACTAACACCATCACTTTATACAGACCACAGTGTATACTTACTAGCTTTCCTCAAAACCGAAGAGACAAATACAGCAATAACAGAACAAAGAGTGAGCGCTTAAATATTTATTACATCATAGTTGGTGCCTGTGTATGTTATTCGTTTAGTCGTGTCCAACTCTTTGCAACACCATGGACTGTAGCCTGCCGGCTCCTCTGTCCATGGAATTCTCCAGGCAAGAACACTGGAGTGGGTGGCCATTCCCTTCTCCAGGGGATCCTTCTGACCCAGGGATCAAACCCAGGTTTCCTGCACTGCAGGCAGATTCTTTACTGTCTGAGTCAGGAAAGCCCCATCATAGTTTACCACTGTCTTAAAAATGTATCAGATAAAATTAACAAGACTATTGAGGAAATAGTCTAACAGTATTGACTTTTCATTGAGCTGCTTTAGGATTTCAGAATTTAAACATAAAAAGGAGACATTACATGAAGAGTCACTTATAAAAATTCAAGTATCAGCACAACTTCAATTACAATCAGAGTAAGAAGGAAAATGAAACATGCTTTAAGGGCTGCAGACAAATTCTGCCTTTCAACATGGTTATGAAATGTAACCCTTGGGTTAATTAAATATGAAGTCTAGTAATATCTTTTATATATTTATATTTTATATATATTTATCTTTTATATCTAGTAATATCTTCACTTTCACTTTTGCTTTTATGCATTAGAGAAAGAAATGGCAACCCACTCCAGTGTTCTTGCCTGGAGAATCCCAGGGATGGGGGAGCCTGGTGGGTGGCAGTCTATGGGGTCACACAGAGTCGGACACAACTGAAGTGACTTAGCAGCAATATCTTTTAAAACAAGGACAGATGGTCAACTTCCAATTAATTAGAAAAATAATATTAATACTTATCATCAAAACTATAATAAACACAATTCAGTCTTGCTTTGAGATTGAGAAGCCATTCAGAATCTTGTAATAGTATAAAGGTCAGTTTTATCATTAACAGATCACTAAATAATCCAGATTCAGTATCATTTTCTCCTGCCCAGCTAAAGAAGTGAAAAGTGAAAGTGTTAGCCACTTAGTTGTATCCAACTCTTTCTGACCACATGGACTGTAGCCCACCAGGCAGCTCTATCCATGGGATTCTCCAGGCGAGAATACTGGAGTGGGTTGCTGTGCCCTCCTCCAGGGGAATCTTCCCACCCCAGGGATCCAACCCAAGTCTCATGTCTCCTGCATTGGCAGGTGGGTTCTTTATCACTAGCGCCACCTGGGAAGCCCTTGCCCAGCTAAACTAACAGTTAACATAGTATTCTTTCCCACAACTAGAAGATCCTTTTTTCCCAGCTTCCTCATTCTCTTTATTCTAACTAGCTGAGCTCTACCCTCACTACCACCCCTTTGCCTCATGTCTATATGACTTCATTCTAAACCCTAGTCTAATTTGATGCTTCTAAGGACTTTCTCTCAGTGCTACTGTCAGACTGGTCATTCTTAAACATGTATTTTATATAGTCCAGAACCTTCAATTGCTTCCAACTGTATGGCACATTATGTTTAAATTTAACCTCATTTTCAAAGTATCATAATCTAACCCATTTTACCTTTCCAATTTATTGTTCATTGCCCCTCAATAAGCACTCTATGAAACAGTTATCCAAATCTGTGACTCAACTTAACACAAACACACAGTGCTTATTCTTACCTCCTTCTTCTTGGAACCTACTACAACTAAAATAATCTTTCTTCTTCATCAACACAACAACAGCAAACACATAATTCTTACTATGCACCAGGTGATATCATAAGTTTATCACACTTGTTGGTTTATGTAATTCTCACAATAACCTTGAAAAATAGATACCGTTGTTATTATCTTCATATTACAGAAAGTATAAAGCAATCAAGGAACTCATGCAAGCTGACAAAGCTAGTATAGCAGAGCAACAATTCAAACCAGGCAGTTTGGTTCCAGATTTTACCTTCAACCACTATCTATATACTTCTGGATTACTAATTAATAAATGCACTCATTGTCAGTGAAATAATTAGTTACTAATTATTTCACATATGCTACTCTTATCTCTTTCATTATGAAATTATACCAAGAATTTTTTTCAAAGGGCTCCTTCACATAAGATATACAGTGAGCTCCAAACATGTGTTTCTAAGGGAAATAATTTTAATCAAAGAATCAAGGCAAAGACCTAAGAATTATGGTCAGTCAGAATATATAGAACTAGAAATACTGTCATCAACAGTCCTCTGAATCAGGACTTGTCTGGCAAGAGTACTGAGAGGGTGGAGTCTAGAACATGGGCTGGTAGCAGCTGCTTGGGGGGTTCTACATTGGAGAGAATGCAGGTCAGCTTTCTGCTTGTATGAAAGACTAGAGATTCAGGAAAACTTGCTTTGAAGCTCCAGTTGCCAAACAAGTACACTTATTGGGATTGTAGGTTGTAAATCAATAAAAATAGGAACATGTCCTAAAGATGCTCTTACTTTTTCTTCACATAACATTGCTGTTGCTAAGTCGCGTCAGTCGTGTCCGACTCTGTGTGACCCCATAGACGGCAGCCTACAAGGCTCCGCCATTCCTGGGATTCTCCAGGCATCACTAGAGTGGGTTGCCATTTCCTTCTCCAATGCATGGAAGTGAAAAGTGAAAGTGAAGTCACTGTCATGTCTGACTCAGCGACCCCATGGACTACGAGGCTCCTCTGTCCATGGGATTTTCCAGGCAAGAGTACTGGAGTGGGGTACCATTGCCTTTTCCGCACATAACATTGGGAAAACATACATAACCCATGTTAAATTATCATTGATTAATATGGCAGGGTGGCTAGCGCCCCAATAACCCCTGAAAATTTTGTAGGGCCATGAGTGACTGCTCAGGCTGATGACCTGAATGAAGAGTTAAGTAAAGCCTGGACAACACTTAGAAACAACAGGGTCACTTCCCTCACTTTCAAATGAAGCATACAACTTTTTGAAACAAAAAAGAAAATTCTTATTCACTGTTACATATAAAATGCCAAGATGAGACACTTGAGTAGAGCTCTAGTATTTTTTTTTTCCTAAAAGGTCAATAGGTCAGGTTTCTATACTCTCAAGATTAGAGACTCATTCTTCAAGGTCCAGCTCAAGTGTCAACCCACGTGTAAGATTTCCTTTTGCATAATTAATCACTGCTTCTTCTGTGTTATAACAGCATTTTATAAATATCTCTATTGGATTACATATAATGACTGTTTAGAAAAGGTGTGGACTTTGACTTTCTAGACTACCAATCCAAATGTACATCAACAAATGGACAGATAAGCAAATTTGATATAATCATGCAATTAGTACAACTCAGCAATGAAAAAATACTAATTATTAACTTGTAAAACAACATGGGTAATTCTAAAAAACATTAAGCTAAAGAAACAGTGAAAGGTTTTAATTTCTTGGGCTCCAAAATCACTGTGGATGGTGACTGCAAACACAAAATTAAAAGACACTTGGTCCTTGAGAAAAAAGCTATGACAAACTTAGAGTATTAAAAAGCAGAGCCATTACTTTGCTAACAAAGGTCTGTATTCTCAAAGCTATGTTTTTTCCAGTACTCGTGTATGGATGTGAGAGCTGGACCATACAGAAGGCTGAAAGTAAAATCTCTCAGTCATGTCTGACTCTTTGCGACTCCATGGACTGTAGCCTGCCAGGGTCCTCTCTCCATGGAATTCCCCAAGCAAAAATACTGGAGTGGGTTACCATGCCCTTCTCCAGGGGATCTTCCCAACCCAGGGATAGAACCCAGGTCTCCTGAATTGCAGGCAGATTCTTCATCATTTTAGCTACACGGGAAACCCCACCAAAGAATTGATACTTTTGAACTGTGATGCTGGAGAAGACTCTTTAAGAGTCCCATTGACACCAAGGAGATTAAACCAGTCAGTCCAAAAGGACATCAACCCTGGATATTCATTGGAAGGACTGATGCTGAAGAAGAAGCTCCAATACTTTGGCCACCTGATGCGAAGAGCTCACTCATCAGAAAAGACCCTGATGCTACAAAAGATTGAGGGCAGAAGGAGAAGAGGAGAACAGAGAACGAGATGGCTGGATGGCATCACTGACTCAACTGACGTCTGATAGATGGTGAAGGACAGGGAAGCCTGGGGTTCTGCAGTCCGTAGGGTCACAAAACGTTAGACACAACTTAGTGAACAACAACAAAGAAACCAGACACAAAAGAATAAATCCTAGTGTCGAGAACTGTGAAGGATCTGAGATGTTACTCAATGTGTCAGCTTATAAGTTTCAGGCAGGCTGGCAGAAGACGCACTCTCGGGTCACAGACAAAGGACTTTGTTACTCACAGCGATGGGAATACCTAGAGTACAACATCTGCCCAAACAGTGGGTTGTATTACAGGAGATGAACCTGGGAGATTTAGGAGCCTGCATCTATTTCAGTGGACAGTTAAGCCACTTGATTTTGCCACAGGGAGACACTTTATCTCTATTGCACTGCACAATAACACATTTTGCTCTTTTTTCAGAAGAAGGGGCTTCCCAGGTGGCTCAGTGGTAAAGAATCCGCCTGTCAATGCAAGAGAAGCCAGTTCAATTGCTAGGTCAAGAAGATCCCCTGGAGAAGGAAATGGCAAACCACTCCAGTATTCTTGCCTGGGAAATCCCATGGACAGAGGAGCCTGGAGGACTACAGTCCATGGGGTTGTGAAAGAGTCACACATGACTTAGCAACTAAATAACAACAATAACAACATGATTACTGAGATGAAATTAGCCAACTGAATATTCTTAGTAAGTTCTCATAAAGGCTGGTTGCACTAAATTAATTTTTTTAATTATCAATAATGCTTAAAATGGGCTTTGGTGTATACTACTTTGTCCTACATTTATTTGAAATTTCATCATATTAAATTTTTAGAAACTATTTGATTGTGTCTATTTATAAATACTAATACATGTGAATATCAATGAACATTTTATGCTCATCAAATCAAATCAAATTTGCATTTTTTAAAATAAAATTTTTAAATACGAACATGTTGATGCAGGTTGGTTTTAATAATGTGACAGTTTCTGTTAGGAAAATTTTTGCTAATCATAATTAGGTTGTTTCCATATTATAGACCCAGTTGACTAACTCATTTAAAAACACAATACTTTTCAAATCAATCTTCAGAATGAAGACAGAAAAATATTTGAAATTCGAAAGTCACAGCAACTGTTTATGATTTTCCTTTCATTTAACCAATTACATTGAAATAAAATATCTGTTATCTATTAAGTAGTAATTTAGGCTACCAAAACCTAAAAAAAAAAAAAAAAGTTACGGCTTCAGTATTCCATATACAACAGAATATTCAAAACTTTTTTTAAAATATATACTGTAGTGTAATCTTATAATTTATTTTATAGATGATGACTATTTTTTCAAAGAATATACTAATTTGCATTAAATAATTCCCCTAACCCACATTAAAGTATCCTTTGAAAACGTTAAGACAGTAGATCTAAGTGAAGTTGTAAAATCGTTTGTTACCTTAGTATATAATAACTGCAAGTTAAAAAAAAAGTCTTACTCTTACGTTTTATCATGTTTTCTGACTAAATATTGTAGTTAAGCATACTATGTTATGCTAAGAGTTAGTCACAATCCTGAAGAAAGTTTTCCACAATTCTAGATGCCTACAAGAAGGCCTCCCTCAATGATCAGTGCAAAGAACTAGAGGAAAACAACAGAATGAGAAAGACTAGAGAGCTCTTCAAGAAAATTAGAGATACCAAGGGAACATTTCATGCAAAGACGGGCTTGATAAAGGACAGAAATGGTATGGACCTAACAGAAGCAGAAGATATTAAGAAGAGGTGGCAGGAATACACAGAAGAACTGTACAGAAAAGATCTTCATGACCAAGATCATCACGATGGTGTGATCACTCACCTAGAGCCAGACATCCTGGAATGTGAAATCAAGTGGGCCTTAGAAAGCATCATTATAAACAAAGCTAGTGGAGGTGATGGAATTCCAGTTGAGCTGTTTCAAATCCTGAAAGATGCTGCTGTGAAACTACTGCACTCAAAATGCCAGCAAATTTGGAAAACTCAGAAGTGGCCACAGGACTGGAAAAGGTCAGTTTTCATTCCAATCCCAAAGAAAGGCAATGACAAAGAATGCTCAAACTACTGGATAATTGCACTCATCTCACACGCTAGTAATGTAATGTTCAAAATTCTCCAAGCCAGGCTTCAACAATACATGAACCGTGAACTTCCAGATGTTCAAGCTGGTTTTAGAAAAGGCAGAGGAACCAGAGATCAAATTGCCAACATCTACTGGATCATGGAAAAAGCAAGAGAGTTCTAGAAAAACATCTATTTCTGTTTTATTGACTATGCCAAAGCCTTTGACTGTGTGGATCCCAATAAACTGTGGAAAATTCTGAAAGAGATGGGAATACCAGACCGCCTGACCTGCCGCTTGAGAAACCTATATGCAGGTTAGGAAGCCACAGCTGGAACTGGACATGGAACAACAGACTGGCTCCAAATCGGGAAAGACGTACATCAAGGCTGCATATTGTCACCCTGCTTATTTAACTTATATGCAGAGTACATCATCAGAAATGCTGGGCTGGAAGAAGCACAAGCTGCAATCAAGATTGCTGGGACAAAGATAAATAACCTCAGATATGCAGATGACACCACCCTTATGGCAGAAAGTGAAGAGGAACTAAAAAGCCTCTTGATGAAAGTGAAAGTGGAGAGTGAAAAAGTTGGCTTAAAGCTCAACATTCAGAAAACAAAGATCATGGCATCTGGTCCCATCACTTCATGGCAAATAGATGGGAAAACAAGGGAAACAGTGTCAGACTTTATTTTTGGGGGCTCCAAAATCACTGCAGATGATGACTGCAGCCATGAAATTAAGACACTCACTCCTTGGAAGTAAAGTTATGACCAACCTAGATAGCATATTGAAAAGCAGAGACATTACTTTGCCAACAAAGGTCCATCTAGTCAAGGCTATGGTTTTTCCTGTGGTCATGTATGGATGCGAGAGTTGGACTGTGAAGAAGGCTGAGTGCCGAAGAATTGATGCTTTTGAACTGTGGTGTTGGAGAAGACTCTTGAGAGTCCCTTGGACTGCAAGGAGATCCAACCAGTCCATTCTGAAGGAGATCAGCCCTGGGTGTTCTTTGGAAGGAATGATGCTAAAGCTGAAACTCCAGTACTTTGGCCACCTCATGCAAAGAGTTGACTCATTGGAAAAGACTCTGATGCTGGGAGGAATTGGGGGCAGGAGGAGAAGGGGACGACAGAGGATGAGATGGCTGGATGGCATCACTGACTCGATGGACGTGAGTCTGTGTGAACTCCAGGAGTTGGTGATGGACAGTGAGGCCTGGTGTGCTGCGATTCATGGGGTCGCAGAGTCGGACATGACTGAGCGACAGAACTTAACTGAATTGAGCTTACAGGTAAACATAGACAAAAGAAGTTTTAAAGCTTAAATAAGGAAAACTTTTTCTAAATATCAAGACTCAGCTTACCCTAGAGAATAACTTTCAAAATTTAGCAGGAAGAATATTCTTTTTTCCCTATGGGAATCTCTTGGCTCTATATGAGTTTTTACAGTTGAATTGTTTTTTCCTCACATTCTTTCACACTAAAGTTTTATGTTTTCATTGCTCAAAATAGACCCCTTCTGCCCTGGCCTAGAGCCAATAGTCAAAAGAGAAAAAGAAAGAATATTAAAGTATGCATAGCTGGGCATAAGAGTGGGACCTTGCATTAGTAGTTGATGTCTTTTCCTTTAATTGTATCTTAGGCTGATCTTTATCTTACCAACCAGATGGGGAAAACTTCTCAAAGTCAAGGGTTGTGTTTTATAATTTCCTCATGCACAGCCCAGAATTGAACATGAAGTGGGTACTCAATAGGTGCTGGTTTATTGATTGAAATGCAAATGATAGAGTATTAAAAAAAAAAAACAACAGTAGTTATACAGAGTATCTAAAGGTTGTAAGGATAATTTTCCTTCTCTGGATTAATTTTTCTTTGAATAAACTGGGAAAGAAATTAAGGCTCTTTCTCCCAAAAATGTGCTTGCAGTCATGACCTCCAATACCTTTTATAGTAGGAATGCAGTAAATTCTTGTGGCTTTGAATATTGATTTTTGATAAACCACCGTATAAAATTACCTCAACTTAAAATGTTCATAAGATACATATATATGTTTTTTTTTACTGAAAACATAAATATTCATGTATTTTTAAAGTATACATTTTTGTTACAAAAAGGCACTATTTTTCAAATCACATCAGCCAAGTTAATAAATTAATGGTTATTTAACATTGACAGTTTTATGAAAAGGGATTCTTCATCACTCTTCCTCATCTTTCTTCAAAATCTGTAGTTAATATAAGTTCAAAAGATGTACCCAAAGTCTTTTATTATAAAGAAATATTGCTTGTCATAGACTGACCACTTATTTATTTGGTAAAATACCCAAAACTTTTGGCATCTGAACATTAAATATCCTTTGTGATCCAAAGGCCTCATACCTTCTGTTTACCAGTGAAAGCACCAAATTAGCAATCTACTATGATTAGATAGATATTTTGAACAATGTATAATAAAAAAGTATTTGGAACAGAGTTGAAAACAAAATATAAGGGACCGTTCAAGATATGAGTGCATTTTAATCACTGTACAGTGTATTTTCAGTGATATGTTATTGTTCAGTCACTCAGTCATGTCTGACTGTTTGTGACCCCATGAACTGCAGCATGCCAGGCTTCCCTATCCTTCACTGTCTCCTGGAGTTTGCTCGAACTCATGCCCACTGAGTCAGTGATGCCATCCAACCATCATCCTTTGTCTCCCCCTTCTCCTCCTGCCCTCAATCTTTCCCAGCATCAGGATCTTTTCCAATGAGGAGGCCCTTGTAGTAATTAGTAATTATATCAGTGATATGTACTTAAATCTAAAGAAAAAAGGTCCAGTAATATATTTCTATCCATATTCGATATGTGTGCATGGTCTGATTCTTATGTTGAGAATGCTTAACAAAAATATAATGTGGCATATTATATGATATATCTTCATGCCCTACACTAGGGATATATTATAGGGATCTTATGTAAGGGATCTTATGTTAAGGGGTTGGGGGCAGGATCTTCTGTTAAGGGATCTTATGTTAAGGGATTGGGGGCAGGAGGAGAAGGGGACGACCGAGGATGAGATGGCTGGATGGCATCACGGAAGCGATGGACATGAGTCTGAGTGAACTCCAGGAGTTGGTGATGGACAGGGAGGCCTGGCATGCTGCTATTCATGGGGTCGCAAAGAGTCAGACACGACTGAGCGACTGAACTCAACTGAACTGAAGACCATATGCCTCTCTTCTGTGGCAGTTGCCACAAATATAATTCTGTATTTGTCTGTGAGGCTCCCTCATTAATATTTATTCATCTGAGTAGACCCTATGTTCTCTGAGAATACCGAGTCAGCAGCAGCAGGGTCATAATTATATCACTTCAATGGATACTGTGCCTAGCACATGAGACAGTCAATAAATACTCTTGAATTTGTTGAATGAATGAAACACAGGTGAACACTGAACACTAGAGATGTAACCTGTGTCACGATATTTGTTGTCACAATTAATATCAAGATACACAAACGATCACCAACTAGGAATACTGAAAATAGAGCCCTTTGTGTTTTCAACACTTCAGAGGTGAGCAACGGAGAATGTATGGAAGAGATGGCTAAGGAAATGTCTGAACCATCAGTGTTTAGGATAGGGTGAAGGAAGTGGAAGAGAAAAAAAAAAAAAAAAAAAAACTGTAAGAATGAGTGATGTACCGAGAAAGAAGCATCAAGGCTCAGTAGATGGGAAACTGAAGACGCAGCATTGAGTTTAGAGATTGGAGGTGACTACAGAGTTCAACTGATTGATTATATTCTTTGCAGCCAAAGATGGAGAAGCTCTATACAGTCAGCAAAAACAAGACCAGGAGCTGACTGTGGCTCGGATCAAGAACCCCTTATTGCCAAAATCATACTTAAATTGAAGAAAGTAGGGAAAACTGCTAGACCATTTAGGAATGACCAAAATCAAATCCCTTATGATTATACAGTGGAAGTGAGAAATAAATTTAAGGGCCTAGATCTGATAGATAGAGTGCCTGATGAACTATGGACTGAGGTTTGTGACACTGTACAGGAGACAGGGATCAAGACCATTCCCATGGAAAAGAAATGCAAAAAAGCAAAATGGCTGTCTGGGGAGGCCTCACAAATAGCTGTGAAAAGAAGAGAAGCGAAAAGCAAAGGAGAAAAGGAAAGATATAAGCATCTGAATGCAGAGTTCCAAAGAACAGCAAGAAGAGATAAGAAAGCCTTCCTCAGCAATCTATGCAAAGACATAGAGGAAAAGAACAGAATGGGAAAGACTAGAGAGCTCTTCAAGAAAATTAGAGATACCAAGGGAACATTTCATGCAAAGATGGGCTTGATAAAGGACAGAAATGGTATGGACCTAACAGAAGCAGAAGATATTAAGAAGAGGTGGCAAGAATACACAGAAGAACTGTACAAAAATGATCTTCACGACCTGGATAATCACGATGGTGTGATCACTCACCTAGAGCCAGACATCCTGGAATGTGAAGTCAAGTGGGCCTTAGAAAGCATCACTACAAACAAAGCTAGTGGAAGTGATGGCATTCCAGTTGAGCTATTTCAAATCCTGAAAGATGCTGCTGTGAAAGTGCTAAACTCAATATGCCAGCAAATTTGGAAAACTCAGCAGTGGCCACAGGACTGGAAAAGGTCAGTTTTCATTCCAATCCCAAAGAAAGGCAATGCCAAAGAATGCTCAAACTACCAAACAATTGCACTCATCTCACATGCTAGTAAAGTAATGCTCAAAATTCTCCAAGCCAGGCTTCAGCAATACGTGAACTGTGAACTTCCAGATGTTCAAGCTGGTTTTAGAACAGGCAGAGGAACCAGAGATTGCCAACATCTACTGGATCATTGAAAAGGCAAGAGAGTTCTAGAAAAACATCTATTTCTGCTTTATTGACTATGCCAAAGCCTTTGACTGTATGGATCACAATAAACTGTGGAAAATTCTGAGAGAGATGGGAATACCAGACACCTGACCTGCCTCTTGAGAAATCTGTATGCAGGTTAGGAAGCAACAGTTAGAACTGGACATGGAACAACAGACTGGTTCCAAATAGGAAAAGGAGTGTGTCAAGGCTGTATATTGTCACCCTGCTTATTTGCAATATATAATACTTATATGCATAGTACATCATGAGAAACGCTGGACTGGAAGAAACACAAGCTGGAATCAAGATTGCCAGGAGAAATATCAGTAACCTCAGATATGCAGATGACACCACCCTTATGGCAGAAAGTGAAGAGGAACTAAAGAGCCTCTTGATGAAAGTGAAAGTGGAGAGTGAAAAAATTGGCTAAAGCTCCATATTCAGAAAACGAAGATCATGGCATCTGGTCCCATCACTTCATGGGAAATAGATGGGCAAACAGTGGAAACAGTGTCAGACTTTATTTTGGGGGGCTCCAAAATCACTGCAGATGGTGACTGCAGCCATGAAATTAAAAGACGCTTACTCCTTGGAAGGAAAGTTATGACCAACCTAGATAGCATATTCAAAAGCAAAGATATTACTTTGCCGACTAAGGTCTGTCTAGTCAAGGCTACGGTTTTTCCAGTGGTCATGTATGGATGTGAGAGTTGGACTGTGAAGAAGGCTAAGTGCTGAAGAATTGATGCTTTTGAACTGTGATGTTGGAGAAGACTCTTGAGAGTCCCTTGGATGGCAAGGAGATCCAACCGGTCTATTTTGAAGGAGATCAGCCCTGGGTGTTCTTTGGAAGGAATGATGCTAAAGCTGAAGCTTCAGTTCTTTGGCCACCTCATGCGAAGAGTTGACTCATTGGAAAAGACTGATGCTGGGAGGGATTGGGGGCAGGTGGAGAAGGGAACGACATCAGATGAGATGGTTGGGTGGCATCACCCACTCAATGGACATGAGTCTGAGTGAACTCCGGGACTTGGTGATGGACAGGGAGGCCTAGCATGCTGTGATTCACGGGGTCGCAAAGAGTCGGACAAGACTGAGTGACTGAACTGAACTGATATTGTCACGTATTTACCATATAGCTGACTCCCTCATTTCAATTAGTAGTGTTAAATTTATTGACCTGGATGCATGTCCTTCATACATAAGTAGGATATTTTGTGTTTGTTTTACAATAGCGAGGACTAGTTCTGGATATAATGGCCATTTTTCTTTCAGTCTTTTACTTTTAACTTCTTCCCCTTTAACAGAAAGGTGCAATTTATTTACCACCTATTAAAAAGTAGGACAAATGAAGCTCCATACATAATACAGGTTTGTGCCTCTAACATCAATGAAAAAACTATCAACTAAATTTGAGGTATTTTACAATTATATTTTGATGTCACATACATCTGATTGGCAACTGGAGGCTTTGTATTATACAATTAACCTTATGCATAACTAAGTATTAGCATAATATGGGGACTAGCTATTACACCCTCCATTTCATTCAACTGATCCAGGGTTTTCAGAAGTCACTAATTTCACCATCCTTCTTCTAACCCTCATATGTTTCCATCCACTTTAATCTTCTCCAACTACCTTCCCTCCCAGTAAACAGACCAACATACTCTACCTGTAACCAGGCCAATGTGTCACCAAACTGGCTGCATTTGCTATCTCAACTACATCCTTATGTTAGAGGATGTGGCAAGACAGTAGACCTTAGTGGTCCAACAGACAAATCTAGATGAAAAGCCCAGCCCAGCTACCTCCTAGCTCTGCAAACTTCAGGCAGTTACCGACAATAACCAACTATGAATAACTTAGAGAATGATATTAATTATTCATAACTCACGGAAGTTATTTACAAACACCAAACTTGCTGATTATTGTGTGATTAGCATAAAACTGGCTGTGCATGCAAGCTAAAGCACTTCAGTCATGTCCTTCTCTGTGCGACCCTATGAACTGTAGCCTGCCGGGCTCCCCTGTCCATGGGATTCTCCAGGCAAGAATATTGGAGTGGGTTGCCATGCCCTTCTCCAGCAGATTTTCCTGACCCAGGGATCGAACCCCAGTCTTCCACATTGCAGGCAGGTTTTTTACCATCTGAGCCACCAGGAAGCCCCCAAACTGGCTGTATCAAGAGCCAAATGAAGAGACAGCACCCAAAAACCCTAACTTGTCACCCTTTCCCTTGTGTCTTTTTCAAGTTGCCACAAATTTACTTTTCCTTACTGGTAATGCTTTTCATTTCTATGTGTAATTTTTATATATAAGACATGTGCTATGTGTTTAGTCTCTCACTGGTGTCCAGCTCTTTGCGACCCCTTGGACTGTAGTCTGCCAGGCTCCTCTGTCCATGGGATTTCCCAGGCAAGAATACTGGAGTGGGTTGCTATTTCCTACTCCAGGGGATCTTCCCAACCCAGGGGTCGAAACTGCGTCTCCTGCACCTTCTGTATTGGCAGGCAGATTCCTTACCACTGGGCCACCTGGTATACACAGACACACATCAGTTGTAAGCTTTATTCTAGAGTTACCACTGGGCCACCTGGTATACACAGACACACATCAGTTGTAAGCTTCATTCTAGAGTCAGTGCTTCACAGGCATCCCCACGCTAGTTCTGTTTGCCTCAGCTCACTCCACTCACTTATTCCCATCTCCAGGACTTGCAGATTTCTCATTCCCTAATCACTGAGCCCTCATGCACACCCTGGGCCAAGCTGAGTGATGTATAGGTGAAAGTTTCTCAGCTAAGGTTATAATGTTCCTGTGAGTCCTCTGTGTCTTGGGAAGAGAATAACTTAACATAAGCTAGTTATTTCGTTAAAATCTTTCTCAGTTTTAAATTAGTGATTATCATAGTGTGTTCTCTGGAGAAGGGAAAGGCTACCCACTCCAGTGTTCTGGCCTGGAGAAATCCATGGACTGTATAGCCCATGGGGTTGCAAAGGGTAGAACACGACTGAGTGACTTTCACTCACTCTAATGTGTTCTAGCACATTTAATAGGGTTTCATTGTATTTGAGTGTGCACTGATTTTATAGTTGCAATATTTATAATCACATAATAACCATATCCACAAAAACACAAAATCTCCTAAGGAGTGCATCTTTATGTTTGGCATTTGACAACTGAGACAGAGGTTGAAAGGTATATTTCAGATTCTGTAAATAGCACCCTAGATCTAAAAGTACATTCTACCCCTACCTGTGAAACAGGATACCCCTTTTTCTATGCTGTAAATCATGCAGAACACTTTTACCTGTAAAGCTGATTAGGCACTGAAAACCACATTCTCAAAGGTGTAGAACAGGAGAGAGTTCATTTTAGAGAATATTTTCATTCAGACTTTAATTGCTAAATGCATATCCCATAAAAAAATACAATGCAACTTTACTGCCAGAACAATGTAAATTTAAGATCAAAAATAAAAATAATTAAAAGGAAGATGTAGGAAAAGCACTGAGTGTATTTAAGTAAAGTATACTTGCCTAGCTTGAAAAGTAGGACAAAACTAATAGTTAAAACAGTCACAGCAAAAGAACAGGGTTAATATGGAAGTTAATTAACCTCTCTCCCTCAAGAAGAGAGTTAATATGGAAGTTTTTTGATCAATAGGAAACATCTCATTTGAGAACTAATACTATAAGCCCACTCACAAACATGTCTAGCAGCTACTATTTCTAACTCTCTACTAAACACTCCTGCTATATATTTTATCTCAGATGGTTACAACATTTTTTAGACTTTTATAACCTCTCATATTTTGAAAGCGAAATACAAAACCATGACCTTGAAGGTGACTTTGTTTCAGGTGTCACCCCACGCTCATAGCAGAGAGGTTTCCTCTCCCAAGTCAATGCTTTTGTTGACAGAACTGGCTTTTGTCTATTGAGAGCTGCCACTGATCGGTGACTAGAACGGACTCAGGAACTCAGAAGTTTTCCATCACTGACAGTGAAAAATATAAAAATAGCGTTATACACTAAGGATTTGTTGAGGCTTCCTAGCAGTGACAGGATTACAGTGGTCATAGCACACTTTTGTTTTGTTTTGTTTTTTCATACAGCAAGACCAGGAAATAGCAGAAGATTCATAGAAAATAATATGCCATTAGGAGTAACCATTGTTAGATGCTAACTGATATTCAAATGTTCACAGTATTTGTAGTTTGTCTTTTCAATGACAATACAACATTTGGTATTAAATATTTTCAGTCTTTCATAGAGAGACCAAATTCTGCAGGGTCAAATTGTAGATAAAGGATGTTTTTATAATCCCAAATATATTCTCCAATTGAACCATATACTCTCTATTAAAAAAAATTACATAGACAGTCATGATTATAGATAGAGATAATGTTTCAAAACTTATTTATCCAATCCTCAATCCACAGTGTTTCCATTTGTCATCTACAGCCCTCATTCCTGGAGGATTGTTCAGTTTTTCCCTGTCCTGATAAGGAATTTGGGCTTCCCTCATGGCTCAGACAATAAAGAATCTGCCTGAAATGCAAACGACCCAGGTTAAATCCCTGAGCTGGGAAGATCCCCTGGAGGAGGGAATGTATATCCACTCCAGTATTCTCACCTGGATAATTCCATGGACGGAGGAGCCTGGGACTATAGTCAATGGAGTCACAAAGAGTTGGACATGACTAACAAATTAATTCCTTAAAATATCTTCATTTCATCCATCTAGGGTGAACTTTATTTTCCCATGAGGACCCTAAGTGAAATACTATCACTCACAAAAAGACAAAATGAAAGTCAATGAAATGTCCTACTACATACAGTAAGTTCCCTACAAATGAACCTTAAAGTTGAGAACTCTGAAAGAAGCAAATGTGGATTCGCATATTTGATCACGTATGTTAGCTCACATGTCTGATGTACATTATGATGCACATGTATCATCTACAAGTGGTTGTGCATTTGTGTACAGTAGCTGTGCTATGTAACACAAAGAGCTTACTGATGAAGACCAGATGGAACAGGAGGCCCAGAGAAAGGACAAAGAGAGACAAGAGGAAGAAGTAACCGAAGACCAAAGATTCATAATGCAGGAAAGGGCAAGGGGATTTTCTTTATCTGAGGAGGCACTGTTAGTTTTTGAGGCATGGGACCTGAATGTTGAACAATACACGAAGGTCGCAGCAGCTGTTCCCAGAATGCTACGCAATGCTACCATGAAATCTATGAAGAGAAGAGATGAGCTATGACCCAGACATCACTGGACTGTTTCTTCAAGAGGGTAGATAGAACTGAGTCTAGCAAGGAACCAGAGCCTCTACCATCAACGTCAAGCATGAGGAAATTGCAGCTGGCCTTCCATCTCCCATTGCTGCCAGTCCTTCAGATCTATCACCTCCCGTCTCCTCTCCCTCCTCCAGTCAGTAACTTTCCCGGTCTGTTCACTTGCTGCCAGCCCCTGTATGCCAGCTGTTGTACTGTGCTACTGTACTTTTCAAGGTCCTGTTCTGTAAGATTAAAATGTTCTCTATTCTTTGTGCTTTTTATATATTATTTGTGTGAAAATTATTATAAACCTATTACGGTACAGTACCATATAGCCAACTGTGTTAGTTGGATACCTAGGCTAACTTTGTTGGGCTTATAAACAAATTGAACTTATGAACACACTTTCAGAACAGAACTCGTTCATCGGTAAGGGACTTACTGTACTTCTAAATTTTTAAATCCCAATTCATTTCACATTATGACCTTAATATTGATTCATGAAAACCATGACATTCATCATCTCCATTATCACTTCATGTGGCTAGGTTGCTACTATAACTTGATAAACATTTGTGCTTTGCAATACTACTGTATATCCCAAAGAACCCTGAAAGACTCAGCACTCTAAAGTTAATAGATAGTGATGCCAGAGAAGACTCTTGAGAGTCACTTGGGCTGCAAGGAGGTCATACCAATCAGTCCTAAAGGAAATCAATCCCTGAATATTCATTGGAAGGACTGATGCTGAAGCTGAAGCTCCAATACTTTGGCCACCTGGTGCAAAAAGCAGATTTACTAGAAAAGATCCTGATACTGGGAAAGATTGAAGGCAAAAGGAGAAGGGGGGCAACAGAGGAGGAGATGGTTAGATAGCATCACCGACTCAATGGACATGACTGAGCAAACTCCGGGAGACAGTGAAGGACAGGGAAGCCTGGCATGCTGCAGTCCATGGGGTTGCAAAGAGTCGGACATGCCTGAGCCACTGAACAACAACAAGGAGAGGCAAAGGAACTGGTTCCTGATCACCATGATACAGAAAGTAGACAGATTTTTTGAAATAAGAAGCTTAAGGATGAAGGTAGTATGTACAAGTCAGTTTTACAAGCTTCACTTTTAAGTAGAAAAAATAAAAGCTCATTTTATAGGACTGCTGTGAGAATAAAAACAAACCACAAATATGAATATTTAATGAAAAAGCAAATATACTCAACATAATGATTATCTTATATTTAAAGAAAAGAGAGTTGAAATACCTATATGAAGGATTTGATAAAACATAAGTTGCAAGGTCAGTAATAAAATATTATGTATTGAGATGCTTCTCTTTTCTTACAGTGATCAGCCTAAAATCAAAGTGGTTTAGAGAAGCTGCAAATTAGATAGACCTGAAAAGTCATTTTTGAAGTATGTAGTAATACATTCCTCCTCCATCTAACACATCCATACATGTTCGTCCAAGTCCTATGCTTGGATAACGCGTGTTCTTTGGTACCACTAATGTACTCATTCACTAAACAAGTACTTACTGATGGTTTCCTGTGCTCCAGACAGTGTTCTAAGGATTGCAGACAGAGCAGTGAACAAAACATATCATCAATTACCTGGAACTATCACAACCTTGTTAATCAACTATATTCCAATATAAAATTAAAACTTAAAAAAATGCCATCATTGTATTTTGCCAACAATAATGTCATCTCCCAGAATTTGGTATGTATTTCTTTCATTGAAATCTTCATTTTTATCTTCTCTTGGTCCTGTATTTTTTAACCTCTAGATCAGGCCAGCTGCTGAACTCATGGGCCTTAGTCAAAGAGCTGGTACACAAGGTCCTATCGATTAATGCTTAACATATATACCCTAAGAAAGACAGAATTTTATCCAGAAAGGGAAGCCAATCAGCTGGTCTTTGTAATTTGTGTTGCTAGAAAATTATAGAATTTTCTACCACACTGCATGAATGCTATTCTTAAAACCAAACTGTATAAAAGCTAGTCTTAAAACCCCATATTATCTTGATTATGGAAAACAATCCTTGTACTTATGCAAATAAAAAACCTAAGGCCCAATACTCATTTACTCATTAATTAGTTCTTTGGACAAAACCTACTAAGTGCCAACTCTGTCTCAACATTTAGTACCAGTTTCCTAAGGATTCTTGAATAACTATTAATATATACACAAAATAGTATCATTCAGGAAGAGAATCCACATTAGCTGAGTGAATTCTGCCTCTATTCTTATACTAGAGAATGTTAAAGAATGTCAGAGGTAATTTCTAATTATAGACAGTTTACAATCTATTTGGAGAGGTAAAATACTACATATGGAACAATTAGTAAAGCCAGTATTAAATATGCCAGTGTTATATTTCTCAATAAAGTATTATTTGAGCACTTATTGGAAAATCACAATCTAGAATTGCATTGCAAGAACCCTTGTCCAGAAAATGAGGACAATTAAAATGTACAATATGGAGACATGATGCATTGTGTTCTTGGAGATTTGCAAAGTAACAAGGACTAGTAAAGAAAATATTTTTATGAAAGTATCACAGTGAAACAATTCAGAGCAAATACTTACATAAGAGAAGTTCTCATGATAAAACATATACTGTGAAGATGAACAAACAGCTTATCATGACTCTCATGCATTTGGAAAATGAAGTATACATTTGTTAGAACTTCATTGGCTTCATATTTAATCATCTTTCATGATTTTTCTACCCACTAGATCCCTCCTTTTTTTTAAAATATAAATTTATTTATTTTAATTGGAGGTTAATTACTTTACAATATTGTATTGGTTTTGCCATACATCAACATGAATCCGCCACAGGAATACACGTGTTCCCCATCCTGAACCCCTCTCCCTCCCTTTTGATTATAACGAAAAGTAATTCAGAAATGTTCACCTGTTAAGTAGGCCTGGAGGAGTACATGGCCCTTACTTATTTTTCTTTTTTTTTTTTTAATTAAAAAGTAGATCCCTGTTGTAAGGGAATTGAATAGCAATTCTTTTACAATAGATATACATGAGAATGAGGCCCATTTTTTCATTTTATACATTCAAATATTCAAAAAACTTAATTGAACTTTAGTTCTTGGCATTGTTAATTTCATATGAATAGATTTAAATTAACCAATTCTCAGAAGAAGCAAAAAAAAGTTGCAAAGTTTTTTTTTTAATAGTACAACATTCATATGGCCAAATACAGAAATTAAGAAATTAGCTTTATAGTCAACCAGATAGCATATCAGGTTTTGCCTGGCATAAACTTCATAAGCAGGATACCTAAAACAGTAATCTAGTAAAATAATTTGGAATAAAATACTGGTAACATATTTGGGAAAACCCCAGAGATAAATTTGCTGCATTGAAGGTTATTTAAAAACCTGAAATTATTGAGTTGAACCCTGAGCAGCTTGATATTCCAGATATGGGGTTCAGGAAAACTGCATCCTTTTAGTGTTTGTTATCATTCAAACAGCAAAGGCATTCACTTCACCCACAAAGGTCCACACTGTTAAAGCTATGGTTTTTCCAGTAATCATGTATGTATGGGACAGCTGGACCATAAAGAAGCTGAGCACCAGGATGCTTGGGGCTGGTGCACTGGGATGGCCCAGAGGGATGGTACGGGGAGGAAGGTGGGAGGGGGGTTCAGGATGAGGAACACGTGTACACCCGTGGTGGATTCATGTTGATGCATGGCAAAATAAATACAATATTGTAAAATTAAAAAAAAAGAAGCTGAGCACCACAGAGTTGAAGCTTTCAGGTTGTGGTGCTGGAGAAGACTCTCAGGAGTCCCCTGAACTGTAAAGAGATCAAACTAGTCAATCCTAAAGGAAATCAACCCTGAATATTCACTGGAAGGACTGACACTGAAGCTGAAGCTCCAATACTTGGGCCACCTAATGAGAAGAGCTGACTCACTGGAAAAGACCCTGATTCTCAAAAAGACTGAAGGCAAAAGGAAAAGGGGGTTGCAGAAGATGAAATGGTTAGATAGCATCAATGACTCAATGAACATGAATTTGAGTAAACTCCGGGAGACAGGAAAGGACAGGGAAACCTGGTGTACTGCAGTCCACGGGGTTGCAAAAAGTCAGACATGACTTAGTGACTAAAAAGAACAATGAAAATCATCCTTTAGAACAGTTATTCTCAGCTGATCCCTACCCCAACACCACTGAAGACACTCTGCAACATTGGGAGGTATGTTTGCTTGTTAAAATTGGAGGAAAGTGATTCCCCTGGACCTAGAGGGGTAAAAGTCAGGATGCTGGTAAACATTTCACAATATACAGGAGAACTCCCACAACAAAATATTATCTGACCAAGAATGTCAATAATTCTGAGGTTGAGAAACCTTGATATGTATGTGTGCTCAGTTGTGTCCAACTCTTTGCGACCCCATGGACTGTAGCCCCAGGCTCGTCTCTCCATAAAATTCTCCAGGCAAGAATACTGGAGACAGTGCCATTTCCTACTTCAAGGGATCCTCCCGACCCATGTATCAAACCCACCACATCTCTTGAGTCTCCTGCATTAGCAGGTGGTTCTTTACCATTAGCTCCACCACTGAGCGGCTTCCCTTTCACTTTTCACTTTCATGCATTGGAGAAGGAAATGGCAACCCACTCCAGTGTTCTTGCCTGGAGAATCCCAGAGACGGCGGAGCCTGGTGGGCTGCCGTCTCTGGGGTTGCACAGAGTTGGACACAACCGAAGGAACTTAGCAGCAGTAGCAGTAGCAGCCACCTGGGAAGCCACAAGAAACCTTGATATAAAATATTTAAATGGTGATGAAAAGCCAAAAAAAAAAGAGTGATCCAAAAGGTTTCAGACCAACTGAACTTGAGTAAGTCCTCTGACAGGCTCTACTAATATTTTGTTCTCAAGCAGCAATAATCTTACACTTAAAATCAGAAGACTAGACCAAGTCAAGCATGTCTTTTCATAGTCCAAAATTAAATAAAAATTGATGATAAAATTCAATTATAAGCAGGTGCTCTATTTAATCAAACATAGGAATTGTATGCCATAAAATTACGCATCACAATGTACTTGCAAAAATCTATGATTTGATATATGACTGGTTCATCTAGAACACTGTAGTTCATGAACTTTCCTTGGAAATAAATTTGAGTTCCAATAGGATACTTGATGACAACAACAAAATCCTTTTATAGTTATGTGCACATAACCTTTAAAAGATGTGTGCTCCAGATATACTACAATGACTATTATATGTACAAAGGGATTTGCTGTCATTGACAATAACCACCTGAAGAGCAGTAAAGGTGTTATTATGTATTTGACTCAGAAGACCAACACTTGTCTTTACCTTTAATGGTATTAAATAGACAAGTATCAATTGAGTATTATGATAGCTGAAATCAACTGAAAAGAACAGCTCTTTATTGCTGTCTGTGCAGAGCAAATGACATAAACATAGACACAATTCATCTCTAATTATAACAATCTAGGACTCATGAATATGCAAAAGACATACAAGCAATATTCATCTGTTTGAATTTTGTTTAACAAACACATAGCACTAACAAGGCACTCTTATAAGAGCTTTGAAAATGTTAATTCATTTAATCCTCTTGAAAATCCTATGAATTAGATGTTATTATAATCCTGATATTTACAGATGAGGAAATGGATACAGAGAGGTAAGTCTCAAACCCAAGTTATTAGTACCTAATTACACTTTACCTATATTATTGTTACAATTGTCAACTGATCTTCTACCTCTAAATCTTTCTCCTTCCAATTCCTATTCTAAACCATTTTTCTGTAGCATACTTACTGATTAATTTTGCTGCTTAAAAGTCTCCAGGGACACCTGATTTCTTACTGGATTATTATGATTATAAATAAGAAAGTATTTTTAGCACAGACAGCTAATATTTTTTCCTTGCCTTCTGTGTATAAAGTCCTCCATTTAATCACTTTACATGTAACATCTTGTTTAAACCCAGCTGTCATGATATGGAACACAGGGTATACCACAATCTGACGCAAATTTCCACCCCCTTCCTCACTTCTACACCTTTGTATGGACTGGTTCCTTCTTTTAGTGACTTTCTCTCTCTTTTCTTGCTGGGGAGTCCTATTCTTCAGTCCTTCCAGAGCTAGGTCGTCTGTTCTTGTGTTCGTAATACATCTCACACAGACACTGCTATTGCAACACTAACTGTGTCACACTGTATGGCACTGTTCATACACCTGTATCCTTTATCCATTTGATAAATTCACTCCAGATACATTTATGTTTCTGCCACACAAAAGGTACTAAACAAACATATTGAATATGTCTCAGGAAATCACCGAAATAAACTGGGTGTTTGTTATCAATGTTGAACAGCAGAAAAAATTCCATATCCACTGTTCTGATCAAATCAAAAGATTTGGCACACAAGGTAAAATTTCAACAGTCATTCAAAAGAAGAAAAAAAAAAGTAGCAGGTTTTTGAGAGAGTATTTTTGCTTTCAGAGTCATGCTTGGGAAGCAGCATAAGAATGAGGGTATCTAAAAAGCATTAAGTTCCTCTGCCTTGAACAAGAAGAAAACTAAATTATGAAAGAAGAGATGAGTGGAACAGTTCATCACACTCAGGCAAAATTTTCCACATGCAAAACAAGGATCCCTGAGTGGATGAGTTTGGCAATGGGAGACATTCAGAAGAAGAGGGGCTTCTTCAAGCTAGAAATGGCCTTATCATATCTAAACTTCTCTAACATTTTTATGGAAACCCCATGGCTCAGCACTTAATTTCAGAGACATGGAAGGACCTGTAGTCCACAATAGAAAGGGAAGTAAGCTGGAAAGAGAAAAAGCAAACATTGTACATTGATGCATATATATGGAATCTAGAAAAATGATTTAAGTGATTTATTTGCAAAACTGCAATAGAGACACAGACATACAGGACAAATTATGGACACCAAGGGGGAAGGGAGGCTGGAATGGATTGGGAGATGGGGGTTGACATATACACACTGCTGCTGCTCTTGCTCTGCGGTGTCCGACTCCTTGGGACCCCATGGACTGTAGCCCACAAGCCTCCTCTGTCCATGGGATTCTCCAGGAAAGAATACTGGAGTGGGCTGCCGTTTCCTACTCCACATAGACAGACTACTATGCATAAAACGGATAGCTAAGGAGAAGCTACTGTGGAGCACAGGGAACCCTACTCAGTGCTCTGTGGTGACTAAACGGGAAAGGAATCCAAACAGAAGGGGATCTATGTATATGTATAGCTGATTCACTTTGCTGTACAGCAGGAACACACACCACATTGCAAAGAAACTACACTGCAACAAAAATTAATTTAATAAATAGTTTATTTAAAAAACTTTTAATTTTGCTTTTTTGAATGAATAATATGTAGCTCTCACCTTCCCAAATAGGAAATATGCCCTGCTTATCATAATACTCCATACCCTCGTGCAACATTTGACACATAATGAATGTCCCAAATGGGTCTGCTAATTGAATAGAAATCACAAGTGAAGCCTAGGAGGAGGTAGTGAAAACACGCTGGAGCTAGACTGAATGTCAGAAATGCAAAATTACTTTGAATTCTAAACTATAATGAATTATTAATAAGTGACAGCCTCAGGAAAGACAGCAATGTCCCCTGAAACTCTTCCCACTTCAGCTTTCTGTACCATCATGTAACTTACCATTTCTATCACACCTTTCTCTAGCACTCTGAGGGCTATACACACTCCATCGATCTGTCCCGCATCTCCTGAGAGAAGAAAATGTGCTGACCCACAACAGGAGAAGCAGTGAGCGAATTTTAAATAAGACTGAAGAATAAAATCACTGCCTGAACGCCTCAGAAATCAGTTACAAAATAAATGTACAAATGATGTGTAATAATCCTAAAAGTTAAACATCAGCACAAAATAATAGAATTGTTCCATATGTGTATGTCTAAATAAATGAGCTGAGAGCTATTTATCTTTAAAAATGATGGGAGGATACATTCCCTCATGTATATTTTCTAAATAAGGGACTCATAAATTTATTACTGACAGTTATTTAACAAGAATGATTAACGTGGCATTTGCACTCAAAATTTCAGTAGCTATCTAAAGCAATCTCCAATAGAATCCTAAGAAAGAGAACAGATAAAAGTGAGTTTGTTAAACAGTTACAATCAGGAAAAAATGTCCTATGACTTGTTCTTCTCTCTTCAACAGGTAGAACTTCTGGTCCTCAGTAGCAGCTTCAAAGTAGGGCCAATAGCATTGGTGTAGGAGAAGGCAATGGCACCCCACTCCAGCACTCTTGCCTGGAAAATCCCATGGATGGAGGAGCCTGGAAGGCTGCAGTCCATGGGGTCGCTGAGGGTCAGACACGACTGAGCGACTTCACTTTCACTTTTCACTTTCATGCATTGGAGAAGGAAATGGCAACCCACTCCAGTGTTCTTGCCTGGAGAATCCCAGGGACAGGGGAGCCTGGTGGGCTGCCGTCTATGGGGTCGCAGAGTCGGACACAACTGAAGCGACTTAGCAGCAGCAGCATGCTGAGTGCTACGTTGCTTCAGTCATGTCCGAATCCTTGTGATTCCTATGGACTGTAGCCCTCCAGGCTCCTCTGTCCACGGGATTCTCCACGTAAGAAAACTGGAGTGGGTTGCCACACCCTCCTCTGGAAGATATTCCTGACCCAGGGATCAAACCCTTGTCTCTGGTGTCTTCTGCCTTGGCAGGTGGGCTCTTTACCACTAGTGCCACCTGAGAAGCCCCATATCATTGGTATCTAACACTTAAAATCATCAAGGTTTCCCCTCCCATAATCTGGTTTCAAGAAAGCTATGTTGAGGTGTGAAAAAACCCTTTAAAACATAGTTCATTCTCCATTCAGTTCAAGTTAGTGTTCATCAATACAAATTCATCAAAACAAACTCTGAATTCATTAGGTCCATAATCACCGTTTCAAAGGAAGGAAACAGAACCGAGTGTTTAAAAGCCTATTGTGCATTGTGTGTGTGCTCAGTCATGTCCGAGTCTCTGCGCCCCATGGACTGTAGCCCGCCAGTTTCCTCTGTCCATGGAATTTTCCCAGCAAGAATACTGGAGCAGGTTGTCATTTCCTTCTCCAGGGGATCTTCCCCACCCAGGGATTGAACCCGGGTCTTTTGCATCTCCTGCATTGGCAGGTGGATTCTTTACCATAAGCCTCAGAGAAAAGGCACTCCTGAAGGGGTATAAACATTCCTGCAAAAGACCTGATTCTATTTTTCTACCATAAGGGAAAATAAAACGGTGTCTCTCTAAAAACAACAGGAACCCAGAGAATACCCACCATAGCCCTCTAGGAATCCCAGGCTGTGGATCCTTGTGTAGATGAGGCCAATGCACTAATAGTAAAATATCTACTGGGGTGCTTCTTACCAAGAAAGGTTACAAGTCTGCCCTGAAGCAGCAACAGTATATCACCTATTCCTCTGGAAAGCAAACTCTAAAAGACTGACTTCAGTGATTAAATTTAATGAGCTAAAAACATGCAAAGAACCTAGGACAGGACGTGACACAGTAGGAGCATAATAATTAGTATGGCTTATTTATAGAATGAGGAGAGCATGGAAACACACTCTGGTATTCTTGTCTGGAGAAACCCATGGATAGAGGAGCCTGGTGGGCTACAGTCCAGAGGGTTGCAGAGAGTCAGACACAACTGAAGCGTACTTAGCACGCATTTATAGATAATCCTTGGCTCAAAAAGCTACAGTATGCTCTGAAGACTTAACCATGGTTTTTATCTAAAAAATTAATGGCTTTTCATGCTGGCTGGGTTTTTTTTTTTTTTTCCAGAACATTTATCAGAATTGTGGAAGCTGATTTTTTTAATGGAAAAGTTAAAACATTTCCTGATTTTTCTGAGATGCATCTTAGTGCAGAGAATAAAGCTTGAATCAAATAGAGTTAGATCTTAAAAGTAAGCTAAAAGTATGAATATGACATAAATGTGTAACATGAGCCCAAAGCTTTAACTATATTTTTAATGCTAATAATACATGGGCATGTAAAAATACTAACAAAAATACAACTATAGGAAAAAGTCCAATTAGATCTTGAATAGTTTACAAACACTACTACAGCTTGGTATCAAAAATGTAGTAATTTGGATATTAATAAAATAGTGGATACAGTATAGATGTAAATGAAATCAAATCAAACTATATTAGGCTGGCGCTAAAAGGTTCAGATCTCATATAGATGGCCTCCCTCACAACACAGGAATGTAAAGACACAGCATTTCATAGGAATCCCAGAGGAAATCAAAATAAATTGACTGAGTTGGACAATCAATAAGCCATCTCCTTGCTTTCCCTTCTCTTCACCCGTCACATTTCTAAGATTTTAAGTCTGCTAACATGTCTTTGTGTGTTTATAAGATATTAAGCCTAAAATATAGAGTCTCAGAACTATCTCACTAAAAGCAGCTCATTGCACACAGGTGTCTGGTGGAGAGGGGCAATCTACCTCAGGTTAAGCTTAGGTACTGTAGCATGAGCTGCACCCTTCCTTCCAAAGGATGAAGAGACCTTTTCTGCTTCATATGAAGGTGCCATGTGAACTTGAGGTGCCCTTGTGCATTGCTACAAATTCATAAACGAGGAACCTGCCACAGTGATTCCAGTATAGTCTTTGGACTAAGCCACACTTGGGTTGAATTCCCAGTGCCATCCCTTACTAAAAGTAAGGCCTTATCCTTAAGCTCTCTCGCCTGTCTCTTACCTGTAAAGTGGGAATAATATCAACCACCATGCCAGGCTGTTGTGAGAGTTGAAGATCCTGAATGGCCATGAAACAGCAATTCTTGTTCATACGTTCAATATGTGATAAAGACACTGCTATGATTAACTCTACAGATCTGCAATAGAAACTAACTAAATTACACTCCTATTCATTAAATGTTACAATATTATACAGTGTATTAAAATCTTAACCAATAAATGGTTATCTCTCACAGAATAATCTTACATATCAAAGAACAGTTATGCCTAAAATATGGATATTAAATATCAAATGCTTAAGATCACTCAAGAAAGTGGTAAAAATGTAGTTTTTAACCAAAGATTCTAATCCAAAATGAGGGAGGGAGGGAAGTGTCAGGATTCTGCATCAAAATTCCCCAGGTAATTCTGTAATAGACAAACCATATTTAGCCAACCTGTACTACATATAGAGAGTATTGTATCTTTAAATGAGCCTGTGATTATCCAATCTCCAAAAGACTAGCTAGATGTACAAATATAAACCAAGAATATTGTAAGCAATATTGGTTACTATATTGTAACTATATTGGGTTGTTCATCCCCACCTCTATACACAAAAGACCAATATCATCTATATAATAATTAATCCCATCACAGTATAGTCATGTCACGAATAGGTTTTAGGGTCCACAATATGCATTTACTAGTATGCTTGTTTCCTATAAAATTATAATTCTGAAGTAGGAAAGTCAAAAGAATCAAATTCTTTAAATACTCCATCTCATCTTGTTTAACCAAGAAACTTTCTTCCGCAGAGGAGGAAAATAACCTTTCTTCCTTCCAACTCATTTATAAGGCATTTATTCATTTATAAGCTAAGTGACCACAGTTACTACCTGTATTTACATATTCTGAGTGATAATTCCACTTAGAAATTTAATATGCTCTTTTAAACATGCTAAAAAAATCCCTAAGATAACATTTTCAACTTTATGCCTTCAGATTGTTCCAAATTACACAATTACCTTTGGCTTACTAAGTGCAAAATTTTCATAATTATGACATTTTCCCACCATTTACCCTTAAGGTAAGAAGAAAAGTGTTTCTGAGTTGTTTTGTATTTTGTCTTTATAAAGTAATTTTGGAATTCTAAAAGATAGAGACAATCTTTTAGACTAGATAGGAAATAACAATTCAATTTTGGCTTGGTTTGAAAATGTCACTACATCAAAGACAACTCATGCCAAGAGCATCCACAGCCCACACAGAAATTCTAAGGATGAACAGTACTGTGACAGTGGTCAAATTAATGAGTATTTTGAGATATCGCGCTTTATTCCCAATCTTCAGTGTGTTACTATATTGCATCACAAGGAGAGAAACATTACATACATAAACTCAGTACATCCCCCAAATAGTATTTATTGAGAACCCAAGCAGCTACATAATCAGGCCAAAGCACGGATCTCTGAATTCCAATAATGCATATGATCTGGAAAGACCTTCAACACCTTCATGCAACGGCTACAGTGCAATTCGTGACTCAACTGGTAGTCTTGGCTATAACTGCTTTATGAATTAAGACTAAAAAAAAGAATAAATGAAGTTTAGTATCATGAGGAAACATCTCATTCATGTTAACGAGGCTGTCAATAGCACAAATAACAAACATATTTGTTTAAGAAGTACTACTACTCTAATCAGACTTTAATTAAGTCACGTCTAAAATTGGTTTGAGTTCATCTGAGACCATAGCAACAGACGGCAATGAGGAGGTGCTCTGGGGCATATCTATTCACAAGCTATAATTGTTAGTTATTTTTTAAAATGGGGTATCTAGGAGTCACACACAGTACTTTATTCTAGCTATCCTGAAAAGAAAATGTGACTTAATACATTATTTTCATCTTAGAGTTAATGGTGAAATTAGATGACACATGGGAAAATGTTAGACATATAATAAGCATCCTTAAATAGTAGAGGCTTTCCTTACTGTCTGAGAAAAGAACATGGTCTCCATCTATGTATGGGCCTTTGTTCCCAGTACTGAATAGCTAACATTATCCGAATACACCGGATACCATTCCACCACGTGAAAGACTGGCAGAGCCACCTGGATGTGTGTCAGCCGCCAAAGGGCCAAATGACCAGTCCATCTGGCATGTGGTCATGTGACCAGCAGTCTATTTACATACACACATCAGACAAGGATATAAAAGCAGCCAATTATTTGAATAAGCAGGAGGAAAGGCAAGTCAAGACAGGGTAAGAGACTCTAGTTCCACATACCTCTTAGGCTGACCCCAAAGGAAAAAGAAACTCATGTGACTGTACAATCCCCTTACTCTGTATCCTGTGGAATACTAAAACAGGATCCCAGGACAGCACAGTGTACTACGACATGCAGGAATTTTGGAGCCAGGGGTCTGAGCTCAAATCCTGGCTGTAAGACCTTGGCTGTATTACCTAAACTCTTTGAGCAGGAGTCTCTACACCTACAAAGCTGGGATAGGACCATCTACTCAGTTAAGTTTTTGTGTTGTTTACAAATAGTCCTCATAAAATATTTAGAAAGGTACTTGAGTAAATGAGAATGTGAATAAATGGTGAGGAAGGCGTGAAGGGAGAGACAGAGAGTAGTGGATAACAACACGTCGCCTGTATCAACCATCACCACGGACTTCAGCTCTGCTGCTGCTGATACTTGGAGAAGGAAATGGCACCCCACGCCAGTGTTCTTGCCTGGAGAATCCTGGGGACGGCGGAGCCTGGTGGGCTGCCGTCTATGGGGTCGCACAGAGTCGGACACGACTGAAGCGACTTAGCAGTAGCAGCAGCTGCTGATACTACTTCTACTACTACTGATGCCACACCAACACTTATAATTATACAATATTACAGAGAGCATGTTGTGAACTAAAACAACTTACAGCAATCTAAGTATGTGATATTTTGGAGTTTTATTAGCTGAGTTTATGACTTAAACCAAAACACAAAGGAAAAAAGAAAAAAGATCCAGGATGTCAGTCAAAGGCTAAAGCTATCAAATTATTAAACCGTCATTCTCTAAATCATTGACATGTCTGATGTTTGTTTTATAGAGTCTGACAGCTCAGACAGTAAAGACTCTGCCCGCAGTATAGGAGACCTGGGTTCAGTCCCTGGCTTGCGGAGATTCCCCTGGAAAAGGGAATGGCTACCCACTCCAGTATTCTTCCCTGGAGAATCCCTTGGACAGAGGAGCCTAGCAGGCTATGGTCCATGGGGTCTCAAAGGGTTGGACAGGACTGTGACTAACACTAACCCTTGTAGAATCTTCGGAGAAGTTTAAAGAAAATAGGAAACAATATTTACCTTAAGGTACTATAATCTTTTCCCCACTCCTCCAACATACTCTCTACTTGAGTAACTGTCATCTACCCAAGTATTTTCTAAGTACGCCATACCTTCTTGCCAACGTCATTGGTCAAATCATTAATCTTGTCTAACATTCCTTTTTGCCAAAATTTGCCCATTCAAGTCCAATCAATGATAACCATGCCTCTATCCTCAAGATTTCCTGCACCAAGCATTTCACATGTTCAACTGATTACCCTCTGAATCAACACTGGTAAAACTGAGCACTGCATGACTTGGGAAGAGGGGAGGGATAAATTGGGAGATTAGGATTAACACATATAAACTACTATACATAAATTAGATCACTAGTAAAGACCTACTGTATAGTACAGGGAACTCTACTCAATAATCCGTAATGTCCTATATGGGAAAAGAAACTAAAAATGAGTGGATATATGTATACATATAACTGATTCACTTTGCTTTACAGCAGATATTAATACAACACTGTAAATCAACTATAATAAATGTTTATAAGATAAAAGTGACCTGAAAGTGAAAGTGTTAGTCACTCAGTCATGTCCAATTCTTTGCCACTCCATGGACTGTAGCTTGCCAGGCTTCTCTGTCCATGGAATTTTCCAGGCAAGAATATTGGAGTGGGTATCCATTCCCTTCTCCAGGAGATCTTTCTGATCCAAGAATCAAACCTGGGTCTCCTGCATTGCAGGCAGATTCTTAGTTCAATACCTTGTATATAAGAGAAAAGTCAGAGGTATTTTAGTGTAAATTAGAAGATGGGATGTGGAATATGTTTATACTTGCAAATAGTTACCACTGATTGAGAATTCACTGTGGTTTTATTAATGCAATAATTAAGCATTATTGCAGGCTTGTGACAGAACTGGCATTCTCAGAGGGAACATTCTTTACGTTCATCCTCTTTGTTAAGGATCTCCTATATTAAAGGAAATCAAAAGAGACAGATAAGGTAGCTCAGTTTTGACATTTTCTGTGTTCCCTGAGAAAACGCTATTGTAATCTAAGGAATTCATCAATGTCTCTACTGATTTATCCCCATCTCTCCTCCTTCACCTGGGTTCTCAGATTTATGGATCATTTGAAAAGTCCTTGACAGTCTTTTCACCCTTTGTATCACAAAACTGCATAAATCTTACCTGTTTTCCTACATTCAATGTAGGTATTAAACCCCTTTTTTACATACTGTTTGTCTTGTTTGGCTAGTTTAATGGTGAGAAAGAAGGCCAAAGATTTTTTTGAAGCAATAAGTCATTGAGTATAAAGGAGGAGCGTGCCAATGGCTTCATCTTACTAGGTAAGCATGTTTCTAAAGAAGACAACAGTTGATGGATATGAAAAGTGTAAAAGTGACTTAAAAAAAAAATCACCTCCACAAAAACATTTTTGCAAGATGGAATGTAGAAAATGATGTAGAACATTTGATAGCAAACCACAGACAGGGAGGGCTTTGAAGACAGACAAAAAGCATTCTTTCATTTCTTCATTTCTCTCTTTAATCAACAAGACTAAGAAACTGCCAGTCCCAGTAAAGAATTCAGTGGAAGGAAGGATGAAAACCTATCTAACGCATGACTATAAAGTGCCTTGATCCTAGAGTCAGCTTATGAGAGTGGTATTCCTTCAAAGACAAGAACATTCAGAGCCTAGAATAATCTAATTGCTGCCTTGAAAAGGCTTCCAGGCTGACTCTGTTGCTCTGGGAAAGGCAACTAAAATGGACTTTAAAATCCTCTTAAGGTCTTTTGTCATATGTATGTCCTGTTTCTCCAACAAAGTTGCAAACCATGTCGCCCTCACTCCCAACTTTTCATTATTAATAATTGATAATTGAAATAATTATCTGATTTACTTGGGAAACAGTGAATCAAATCTAGGCATGACACAGTGCCAGACATCATGAGAAAATAATTAGCCACGTGGAGAGAACCAGACAATACTGGGTTCAAAATCAACCTTGGAAACGAGCATAACCTCCCCAAGCCTTCATTTCCTCCCTGGGAAAGCGAGGGTGGGTTTAACAATAAGTATACAGAAAAATGGCACTCAGCTGGCATTCAGTGCCTATTAATACATGGCATTAAAGGGGATTGAGGAATAAACCAAGATCATTATTTTCCATGTGTTTAGAATCTAGGAAGCCATATAAAACAGGTGACAAATTTTTATAAAATGTCATCTAATTGGTACCCCTGGGAACAAGTTATTCTTCATAGCCAATTTACCTGGTTGGCTATGAATATTATGCCTAAAGACCTTTTAAAAAATTATTTGAATCAGAAATATTTCTAAAAATATTTATTTCTTTGCTTTTTCTCCATGATATCCTGTAAATCATTTGATATTTTCATAACTGTATATCACTTTTATGAACATCAGTTAAGGGCACTTTAATGTTTCTTTGTTCTACCTTCAATGGACTTAGACTGTTACTATGTTCAGGATTTGTGTGTAATATTTTTAGAAAGCCTTTTGTCCTTTCATCAAATGTCACTTTTTAAAGCTGTCAAAATTCTCACCTTTAATATTGCTTCTGCCTTCTAATTTACTGCTTCAAAACAGGGAAGAATGTCACTGAGGAAGTTAAGACTATTCCTTTATTTTGGATAAATTTAATGTATTCATTTAAAATTATAAAGACACATCAGCCCTATGAGTAAGAAATAATTTTAGAACTGACTAATTAAATAATAATGGAGAAGGAAATGGCAACCCACTCCAGTGTGTTTGCCTGGAAATCCCATGGACAGAGGAACCTGGTGAGCCAAGGTCCATGGGGTTTCAAAGAGTTGGACACGACTGAGCGACTAAACAATGAAATAATACAAAACAAATAATAATACACAGCTTTTCAACCTAAAGTTTAAAATATCAGCCTGATAAAACACAAATAACATTAAAAATTTAATAAACTGGACGAGCATTGCAGTATGATTGATGAAGAGTAATACCTTTACATGCAAATTCATATAAATCAATAAGAGAACACTGAAATAAAACCAAGATGGAAAGTAAGTCACAAAAGAGAAATGATAACTAGTGAATGAACATAAAGGAAAATGTTTAACCTTTTTAACATTCTCAGTTTAGTTCAGTTCAGCCGCTCAGTCGTGTCCGACTCACTGTGACCCTGTGGACTGCAGCACACCAGGCTTCCCTGTCCATCACCAGCTCCTGGAGCTTGCTCAAACTCATGTCTATCGAGTCAGTGATGCCATCCAACCATCTTATCTTCTGTCATCCCCTCCTTCTCCTGCCTTCAATCTTTTCCAGCATCAGGGTCTTTTCCAAGGACTCAGTTCACATCAGGTGGCCGAACTGTGGGAATTTCAGCTTCAGCATCAGTCCTTTCAATGAATATTCAGGACTGATTTCCTTTACGATTTTAACGATCTAAGAAATGCAAATTAGCCTTTTATCTATAAAGTAATGACTTTAAATTTTAAAATTCTAAATATTGTGACAACTAATGGTTATTCTATTTTTAGAAAGCAATTTTGCCATCTGCACAAGGAAAACTATAATGGCCACAACTGTATAACATTTGAAAAAGCTGTATGGGCAAGAGACTACTCATTGGAAAAGACCTTGATGCTGGGAAGGACTGAGGGCAGGAGGAGAAGAGGGTGAAAGAGGATGAGATGGTTGGACGTCATCACTAACTCAATGGATGTGAGTTTGAGCAAGCTCTGGGAGAGGGTGATGGATAGAGAAGCCTGGAGTGCTGCAGTCCATGGAGTCACAAAGAGTTGGAAATGGCTGAGAGACTGAACAACAACAATATAGGCAAAGATAACATGATAATGATACATTTGCTGCTAAAACTGAAGGAAAAATCCTAGTTGTCCAAAAATAAGGAATAGGAGAAGGAAATCTGTTTTATTAAGTCAAATGTAGTTAGGTGGTGGTGAATGACCTAAACCTGCTAAAAAATACAGGCTGAAACAGACTGTGAAGCTTCTAGGTTTAAAAGAGTGAGGTACTGGCTCATGTATAGACACAAGACTAACGGAGCAGAACAGAAAATTCAGAAACAGACCCAAGTAGCATGGAAATGTGTTACATGATAAAAGTGTCATCTCAAATTACTGGAGAAAAGAATGGGTTTTTTAATTAATTAATTATTTATTTTTTTTTACTTTACAATACTGTATTGGTTTTGCCATACATTGACATGAATCCACCACAGGTGTACATGAGTTCCAAACCCTGACATTTCTCCAAAGAAGACATACGGATGGCTAACAAACACATGAAAAGATGCTCAATATCACTCATTATCAGAGAAATGCAAATCATGACCACAATGAGGTACCACTTCACACCAGTCAGAATGGCTGCGATCCAAAAGTCTATAAACAATAAATGCTGGACAGGGTGTGTATACCTCACACCTCTTACACTGTTGGTGGGAATGCAAACTAGTACAGCCACTAAGGAGAACAGTGTGGAGATTTCTTAAAAAACTGCAAATAGAACTGCCTTATGACTCAGCAATCCCACTGCTGGGCATATACACCGAGGAAACCAGAATTGAAAGAGACACATGTACCCCAATGTTCATCGCAGCACTGTTTATTTATTTTACTTTACAATATTGTATTGGTTTTGCCATACATCAACGTGAATCTGCCACGGGTGTACACGTGTTCCCAATCCTGAACCCCCCTCCTACCTCCCTCCCCATACCATCCCTCTGGGTCATCCCAGTGCACCAGCCCCAAGCATCCTGTATTCTGCATCCAACCTAGACTGGCGATTTGTTTCTTATATGATATTATACATGTTTCAGTGCCATTCTCCCAAATCATCCCACCCTCTGCCTCTCCATATGCGAGACAGCAAAAGAGACACAGATGTAAAGAATGGATTTTTTAAAATACTGGGGTTTGGGAGCCTGGATAACTATATAAAAAAAAAAAAAAAACCATAAAAGTAGATTTTACCTCACACCATATACCAAGGTAATCTCCAAGAGCAATAGATACATAAATGTCAAAATAAAACAAAACTAAATAAAAAGAACAACAAAAAAAATCAAAATCATACAAGTACTAGAAGAAGGCATAGGTATAGAGAAAGTTTAGGTTTTACTTAAAGTCCAGATCAAATCAAAGTTTGACAAATTAAATAATATAAAATTAAGGGAAGAAATCCTCTGCATGATTTTCTTAAAAAGCAAAGTCAAAAGACTAATGACAGAGAAAATATTTACAGTGTGTATCACAAAGACTAAATCCATGAAAGCTCTTGGAAATTAAGGAATGACAAAAACAAAATCCCAGTAGAAAAAAATACAAAAATACAAAGTTTATCCAAATATGATATCTAAATTTCCTGGCTTACGAAAACAAGGAAAGATGGGATTTCCCAAATAAGAGAAATTCAAATTATAATTATGCATATCGGATAGACAAAAGTGCTGTTTGACAGACAGCACACTCCACTGGCAAAGCCAAGCAGAAATAGACATTGTATAACCGTACGGATAGGAATATGGCAACATCTTTTAAAAACTACACTGCATTCACCCTTTGACCAAGCAATACTATTAATACTTCTTAAATTTTACCCTAAAAATAAACCTCTAAAATTATGAAATAACTTGTGCTCATTGTTTCCACCACACAACAACATGAATCATCAAAGTCACACTAGCTGCATAAACTTGTTTGGTTAAATATCTTATTTTGAGCCTCTGATCTTGTTTGCCTGAAAGAGGGATTTTCTGCTTTTACTTTTTTTTTTAACTATGCCTATAAACACCAGGGGAGAAGGCAATGGCACCCCACTCCAGTACTCTTGCCTGGAAAATCCCATGGACGGAGGAGCCTGGAAGGCTGCAGTCCATGGGCTCGCTGAGGGTCAGACACGACTGAGCGACTTCACTTTCACTTTTCACTTTCATGCATTGGAGAAGGAAATGGCAACCCACTCCAGTGTTCTTGCCTGGAGAATCCCAGGGATGGCAGAGCCTGGTGGGCTGCCGTCTGTGGGGTCGCACAGAGTCGGACACGACTGAAGTGACTTAGTAGTAGTAGTAGTATAAACACCAGGGTTTGGCATTATTTGGAGATGGGGGAGACAATATATTTTACTATTAATTAAATTTCCTTCATGGTTATTGATTAATCATAATTTTCATTTTTTCCAGGCTAGGTTAATAACCTATGTTTTGCTAGAAAATTACCCATATCGTCTAAAATGCTAAACTGATTGCTACACTATCGTCATGCAACTCTTCTATGAACTTTAAAGTCTCTTTTGTATTTGTAACTTTAATTCATCTTCATTCCCAATGTGATTGCTTTGTGCTGTCTCCTTTTTTCTCATTTTCCTATCTCTGGATGGCAGTTTCTCCTGCAGTAGCCTGCAAGTGGCTTTATGCCACAGTTAAATCCTCCTGTGGAAAAGGATATGAGAAGGCATTTGAAAGAGAAGTAAAAAGTCAAACTACCTGAATGAGGATGCTCCTCCTAGCACAGAGAGACGATGTGACATGATGTAGAAAAAAATAAGAGTTCAGTTATTTGAATAGATATATCTGCAGCACAGTCTATTGAAGTCACCCTCTATAAATTAGCCTCTATGAATATGAAAAGAATAATATAATAGTACCTTTGTGAACCATCTAACTCCATAATTTATTTTGCACATTCATATTCATAAAGTGTTACTGATGTGAGAATTTTAGACAATATAAATCTACTTATGTAATAACTGAGTCACTTGCATAAGCAAAGATAAAATTGTAGATGATACTTAGTATGTTGCTACAAAAGGCAATCCAAATATGCATCTCATTCTTAAGATTACTAAGAAATAAATGGATGATCTATTGTAGAAGTGTTGGAGATATGGTTAGTTACTGAATGTGTAAAAGGTGATCAATACATCAAGGAACAAATACACAAAAAAGGAAAAAGCATACACTATGTGTACAGAATTATGTTGACAGGGAAGAATTTGAGTCATTATAGAATAAAGTCTGCAGGAATGACATTAAAATAAACCATTTCACAAAGACTTTCAATAAGACTGATGAGAAGCTAATTTCCAGAGACAGAGAAGAGGAATGCAGATTTTTAATAAGAGAAAACATTGAGATGAAGTCAACATACACACTTTAGGAGCCTGTCATGACAGTTCTCCAGGTAGAGCAAGTAAGACACTGTAACTGCGACTTAGATCAAACCTCTAAGATAAACACCAAAATTACAGACAAACCAGAATCAGGCAATCTGAAGAGTGGAGAAAAAAATCTATCACAATAGGAAAAAGTCATGGGGAAATAAAATCAAGCAGTAGATAAGAAAATATTTCATAGTATCAGATACAGTGGACATTTATTACATATTCTAGGAGTCAAATATCAGCTATTCCTTTGAGAAATTACCCTCAGTGTCCCTGACTATGAGTCCCACTCCACTGGCTAAAAAGTACATAGATTCTATTGAGCTGAGTTAACCAGAGCCTATTGAGGAGACTGATCAATATTGTACTAGGAGAAGAGAACTTGTTTCTTTTCTTATTATCAGGCTGTAGTGATTTGAACAAGGTCTTCCTGCAGAAGGTTCCCTCACCGGAGGAGAACATAGCCTCAGTGAAATAAGCCATCACCACACAGAGAAAGAAGGTAAATGGAGAGAATCCTGACATGTGTCAACCCCGAGCTTAGGTTAGCCCTAAAGTGAGCTACACACTAACCCTCCCTACAGTTGCTTATATGAGGAATAAATTCCTCACATTAAAACTATTTCACACTGGTTTTCTATCTGTAGTAGACAAAGACTCATGACTAACAGATCAACACACGTGAACAATGAAGTTATTTTTTAAAAAAAGAAAGAAAAAGAGACTGGACAGAATTGCAAATTGAACGAAAGTTAATGTTTCTTTTTAAATGTGGTGTGCTATGACTTCCAAAGCTTACTGTTTTTGTAAGTGGGATACAAATTATGGTTAGCAGACAGGAAAGGGTATATTGGTAGTCCCAGAAGCCAAAATGAACACTAAAAGTAGGAATCCCCATGTGGTCAAACATGGAGGAAAGAGGAAAAAGATTCACGTTTCTTCCAGGGGCTGATTTTGCTCAAGAATTCCTGTTTCCCTTTTATTCAAGTAGTCCACTGGAGGTTTGTTGGCAACTTCTAAGTGACAGTTCCAAATAAACCTCTTTCCTAGTCCTCATTTGGAGTTAGACAGCAAATTCCCTGTAGATGGTGATTTCTCAAGATGGCAAGTCACCTCTTGACTGAGATGTTCTGGTGAACAAGGGAAGGTCCAGTAGCTATTATCCTTCTTTGTGTATACAGCAGGAGAGACACAGAAGAAGTGCCCAAGATCCATAAAGCAGAGACAAATTCAAAATAAGAGGCAGGAAACACAACCCATGGCCAAACATTCATCAAGATAGCTCACGCACCTATCTTGGAGAGCATGCTCAAAACCCTTCTAGGGACACTGTCCTCTGGAGTATGAACAATTGATGGAGTACTAATTTTAGTTAGCCTCTAATTTATTTGAAAGTCTTTTGGACCATGAGGAGTAATTCAACCTCTTTCAGTCTCTCTTAATTCTTTATCCAAGAGTGGTTCATTGTTATCATACAATAGCCAGTATTCTTAGTTCTGTATTTGTTGCATGTAAATCAAATAAGCTTCATCTTAAAAACAAAAACTGTTTTGCAACAAGTTACAGAGAAATCTGACTCAGGCTCTTAAAATTCAGTTCCTTTCATCAGTTATGATCCACAGTGCTAAGTTATCTAGGGATCCCCTACACTTCTAAACAATCCCAAAAGATATGGTAAATTAACTCCTTAGCTCCAGTTGGCAAACCTTTAGTAAAATATAGCAACCTCAATCACTCCATAGATGACTATTTTTAAAGCATTTTCATCATCAACAGTACACTAATTATAATGACCCCGAGTGACTGCAATTTAATTATACTGACCCAAAGTAACAAATTTAACATTCAATAAGCAAATGGATCAGGTACTAAGTTAGGATGTGTCTCACAACAACAGCAATAAACATAAGCTAAATAATAACCACAAGTATAGCTAATATTTACTTAAACTTATCATGTGCCAGACATTTTGCTTAGCATTATCTCATTTATTTCATACAATACAGCACTATGAGGTAGGAACAACATGTAATCACCTACATGTAACAGTTGAGGCTCAGTGAAGCTAAGTAGTTTGCCAAAGTTCACACGATTAATTGATGGAATAATGAGATGAGAACCCAGACCTTCTGATATAGATTAAATTGTGCTTCCCTCTCAAAAAGACACATCAAAGTCCTAACCCCCACTACCTCAGAACATGACTTTATTTGGAAATATGGTTGCTGCTGCTATAATGAGTTATGATGAAGTCATACTGCAGTATTGTGGTTCTCGATCCAACATGATGGTGTCTTCATAAGAAGATGGCCATGACTATACGGAGACACAGAGAGAACACATGTGTCAATAAAGGAAGAGATTAAAGTGATGCAGCTACAACCCAAGGGACACCAATACTGCAGGGAAGCCACCAGTAGCTGGGATATGGCAAAGGAGGATTCTGCTACAAATTTCAGAGAGGGCACGGCTGTGCTAACACCTTCATTCCAGACTCCTAGCTTCCAGAATTATGAGCAAATAAATTTCTGTTGTTTTAAACTACCCAGTCTATGGTACTTTGTTACAACAGACTTAAACACCTGATATGATCCATGAATCTGCTTCTGTTTTGTAAATAAGTTCATCTGTATCATTTTATTAGATTCTACATATAAGTGATATCATATGATATTTGTCTTTCTCTGACTTACTTTGTATGATAACCTCCTGTGTGCTTAGTTGCTCAGTTTATGTCTGACTCTGTGACCCACTGGACTATAGACCACCATGCTCCGCTGTCCATGGGATTTTCCAGGCAAGAATACTGGAGTGGGTTGCCATTTCCTTCTCCAGGAGATCTTCCCAACCCAGGGATCAAGCCAGAATCTTCTGTTTCTCCCGCACTGAAGGCAGATTCTTCACTCGCTGAGCCACTGGGGAAGCCTTACAATAACCTCTAGGCGTATCCATGCTGCTGCACACGGCATTATTTTATTCCTTTCTTTTATGGTTGACCAATATTCCATTGTGTATAGGAAACACAAATTCTTTATGAAATCAAACTCATGGTTACCAAAGGGGAAATACAGGGGGAAGTGATAAATTCAGAGATTGGGATTAACATATACACACTATTATACTACACATAAGATGGATAACTAGTAAGAACCTACTGTATAGCACGGGGAACTCTACTCAATATTATGTAGTAACCCATATGGGAAAAGAATATGAAAAAAATGGATATATGTATATGTACAACTGATTGACTTTGCTGTACACCTAAAATTAATGCAACATTGTAAATCAACTATATTCCAATATTTTTTTAAAAAACTAATTTTGATATCTATATAGTATATTTTGAGTGTGTAGTTGTAACTCTAAAGCCTTCAGAGTGCCAAGTTTCATTATCATATCAGCTTGAAGTCTTTGCAGGATGATTTAAAAAAAAAACATTGAATTACATGTAAAATAGATAAATTTTTTCAATTTTATTAAATTATAGCTGCATTAAAATCTACATAGACAGGTCTTTCTTTTAATCAGAATCCCCATTCTCTCCATCAGCTTTGGTAAACATAGCTTTTAGTAACTTATTTTTAAATATTTTATAAAATAGCTTCACTCTTTCAATTTTTCACCATTGAGGATAATGTTTGCTGTGGGTTTGTCATATATAGCTTTTATTATGTTGAGGTATGTTCCTTCTATTCCTGCTTTCTGGAGAGTTTTTATCATAAATGGATGTTGAATTTTGTCAAAGGCCTTCTCTGCATCTATTGAGATAATCATATGGTTTTTATTTTTCAATTTGTTAATGTGGTGAATTACATTGATTGATTTGCGGATATTGAAGAATCCTTGCATCCCTGGGATAAAGCCCACTTGGTCATGGTGTATGATCTTTTTAATGTGTTGTTGGATTCTGATTGCTAGAATTTTGTTGAGGATTTTTGCATCTATGTTCATCAGTGATATTGGCCTGTAGTTTTCTTTTTTTGTGACATCTTTGTCAGGTTTTGGTATTAGGGTGATGGTGGCCTCATAGAATGAGTTTGGAAGTTTACCTTCCTCTGCAATTTTCTGGAAGAGTTTGAGTAGGATAGGTGTTAGCTCTTCTAGAAATTTTTGGTAGAATTCAGCTGTGAAGCCGTCTGGACCTGGGCTTTTGTTTGCTGGAAGATTTCTGATTACAGTTTCAATTTCCGTGCTTGTGATGGGTCTGTTAAGATTTTCTATTTCTTCCTGGTTCAGTTTTGGAAAATTGTACTTTTCTAAGAATTTGTCCATTTCTTCCATGTTGTCCATTTTATTGGCATACAACTGCTGATAGTAGTCTCTTATGATCCTTTGTATTTCTGTGTTGTCTGTTGTGATCTCTCCATTTTCATTTCTAATTTTATTGATTTGATTTTTCTCTCTTTGCTTCTTGATGAGTCTGGCTAGTAGTTTGTCAATTTTATTTATCCTTTCAAAGAACCAGCTTTTGGCTTTGTTGGTTTTTGCTATGGTCTCTTTTGTTTCTTTTGCATTTATTTCTGCCCTAATTTTTAAGATTTCTTTCCTTCTACTAACTCTGGGGTTCTCCAATTCTTCCTTTTCTAGTTGCTTTAGTTGTAGAGTTAGGTTATTTATTTGGCTGTTTTCTTGTTTCTTGAGGTATGCCTGTATTGCTATGAACTTTCCTCTTAGCACTGCTTTTATAGTGTCCCACAGGTTTTGGGTTGTTGTGTTTTCATTTTCATTAGTTTCTATGCATATTTTGATTTCTTTTTTGATTTCTTCTGTGATTTGTTGGTTATTCAGAAGTGTGTTGTTCAACCTCCATATGTTGGAATTTTTAGTAGTTTTTCTCCTGTAATTGAGATCTAATCTTAATGCATTATGGTCAGAAAAGATGCTTGGAGTGATTTCGATTTTTTTGAATTTATCAAGTTTAGATTTATGGCCCAGGATGTGATCCATCCTGGAGAAGGTTCCATGAGCACTTGAAAAAAAGGTGAAATTCATTGTTTTGGGGTGAAATGTCCTGTAGATATCAATTAGGTCTAATTGATCTAATGTAACATTATCCTCAATGGTGAAAAATTGAAAGCATTTCCCCTAAAGTCAGGAACAAGACAAGGGTGTCCACTTTCACCGCTACTATTCAACATAGTTCTGGAAGTTTTGGCCACAGCAATCAGAGCAGAAAAAGAAATAAAAGGAATCCAAATTGGAAAAGAAGAAGTAAAACTCTCACTGTTTGCAGATGACATGATCCTCTACATGGAAAACCCTAAAGACTCCACCAGAAAATTACTAGAGCTCATCAATGAATATAGTAAAGTTGCAGGATATAAAATCAACACACAGAAATCCCTTGCATTCCTATACACCAATAATGAGAAAGTAGAAAAAGAAATTAAGGAAACAATTCCATTCACCATTGCAACGAAAAGAATAAAATACTTAGGAATATATCTACCCAAAGAAACTAAAGACCTATATATAGAAAACTATAAAACACTGATGAAAGAAATCAAAGAGGACACTAATAGATGGAGAAATATACCATGTTCATGGATCGGAAGAATCAATATACTGAAAATGAGTATACTACCCAAAGCAATTTACAAATTCAATGCAATCCCTATCAAGCTGCCAGCCATATTTTTCACAGAACTAGAACAAATAATTTCAAGATTTGTATGGAAATACAAAAAACCTCGAATTGCCAAAGCAATCTTGAGAAAGAAGAATGGAACTGGAGGAATCAACTTGCCTGACTTCAGGCTCTACTACAAAGCCACAGTCATCAAAACAGTATGGTACTGGCACAAAGACAGACATATAGATCAATGGAACAAAATAGAAAGCCCAGAGATAAATCCACACACATATGGACACCTTATCTTTGACAAAGGAGGCAAGAATATACAATGGAGTAAAGACAATCTCTTTAACAAGTGGTGCTGGGAAAACTGGTCAACCACTTGTAAAAGAATGAAACTAGATCACTTTCTAACACCGCACACAAAAATAAACTCAAAATGGATTACAGGTCTAAATGTAAGACCAGAAACTATAAAACTCCTAGAGGAGAACATAGGCAAAACACTCTCAGACATAAATCACAGCAGGATCCTCTATGATCCACCTCCCAGAAATCTGGAAATAAAAGCAAAAATAAACAAATGGGATCTAATTAAAATTAAAAGCTTCTGCACAACAAAGGAAAATATCAGCAAGGTGAAAAGACAGCCTTCTGAATGGAAGAAAATAATAGCAAATGAAGCAACTGACAAACAACTAATCTCAAAAATATACAAGCAACTTATGCAGCTCAATTCCAGAAAAATAAACGACCCAATCAAAAAATGGGCCAAAGAACTGAATAGACATTTCTCCAAAGAAGACATACGGATGGCTAACAAACACATGAAAAGATGCTCAACATCACTCATTATCAGAGAAATGCAAATCAAAACCACAATGAGGTATCACTTCACACCAGTCAGAATGGCTGCGATCCAAAAATCTGCAAGCAATAAATGCTGGAGAGGGTGTGGAGAAAAGGGAACCCTCCTACACTGTTGGTGGGAATGCAAACTAGTACAGCCACTATGGAGAACAGTGTGGAGATTCCTTAAAAAATTGCAAATAGAACTCCCTTATGACCCAGCAATCCCACTGCTGGGCATACACACCGAGGAAACCAGAACTGAAAGAGACACATGTACCCCAATGTTCATCGCAGCACTGTTTATAATAGCCAGGACATGGAAACAACCTAGATGTCCATCAGCAGATGAATGGATAAGAAAGCTGTGGTACATATACACAATGGAGTACTACTCAGCCATTAAAAAGAATTCATTTGAATCAGTTCTGATGAGATGGACGAAACTGGAGCTGATTATACAGAGTGAAGTAAGCCAGAAAGAAAAACACCAATACAGTATACTAACACATATATATGGAATTTAGAAAGATGGCAATGACGACCCTGTATGCAAGACAGGAAAAAAGACGCAGCTGTCTATAACGGACTTTTGGACTCAGAGGGAGAGGGAGAGGGTGGGATGATATGGGAGAATGGCATTCTATCATGTATACTATCATGTAAGGATTGAATCGCTAGTCTATGCCTGACGCAGGATACAGCATGCTTGGGGCTGGTGCATGGGGATGACCCACAGAGATGTTATGGGGAGGGAGGTGGGAGGGGGGTTCATGTTTGGGAACACATGTAAGAATTAAAGATTTTAAAATTAGAAAAAAAAATGAAAAAAAAAATATATATATAAAAAAAGAAAAGAAAAAAAAAAAAGCTTCACTCTACTCTTTTAACTTATTGGAATAGCCAACATCTATCCTGAAGCAATTCTCATCTTCAAAAAGGATTCTTTGTCTTTTGTGGGGGGATATTAGGCTTTTATTTGAATTACCACACTCTAAGAACTCATCTAGAAAAGAAAAAAAACAGACAGTCAGGCAAACAAGACAACTTTATACAATACATGGATTCTACACAGCCAATACTTTTCTGGAAAAAAGACATGGGTTTTCCTTGCAAAAGAAAAAGAAATGGTAGAATAGAGACTCAAAGGAGAGAGAGGAAAGATATAGTGAATCTACAGTGTCATGGATGTGATAGAGAATGAGATGGACATAATAGCTAGGCAGAGGAGGAAAAATGAGCCTGAAGATAGGAAAGGAGGCATGATGCAGGAACCTAAAAAGGAGCCTGGGAGAAAGAGAGAGAGAAGGGGAGGTCCAGAAGGAGAATGGAGGGCGGAACATGAACTGGATGCCCCTGAAGCTTTGAACTCTCTTCTTTGTCCACTGATACTCAAGGAAGACATTGTCTTCAGGGTCCTAGAGCCAGCTGAAACTGAAAGAAATGCACACATTCCATGGCACTTTTTCATAATGATAAGTATCCAGTCAGAAACCCACAGGAGGAAAATATTCTTATAAACTGTCATTTTTTTAATACCTTGGCAAGGTCTTTTCTCTGAAACAAAAGAGCAGTGTACATTCCTATCACTTTATTTTGAAGAGGCCCTTTTAAGAGCTGCCGTGTCACATGCAATATTTGATCACCATCAAAGCCCAAGTTTTCTAGTGCCAAGAGCCAGTGTGTTGTGGTTTGATCTTTGAAAAATATTTCTGGATAGTCAAGATTAAGGGCCATAAATATGGAGCCACAGCTTGTCACCATTCTATCTTTGTGCTCTTAGAATGTATTTATTAGGGAGGGGGCTTTACCAAAAAAACTGTGCCAGTAAAAGATACAATTATAGCAGCTCATAATACAAAAGCAGCATTTTAATGGGTTATATTTGATTTATAAAAATACATAATAATTAATATATTTACTATCTATATCATTTAAAATTTCATGAAAATCCTCAGAGTTCAAAGTGAAAAAACAACAACAACAACAACAACAACCTCACCTTTTAATATAATCAGACCTGGAAAAATATCAAGAAAAAGGAGGTCATCAGAATTACAGCTGCAGGTTCCAAACCAGGTTTTTATTATGCTTTAAGAATAAACATGCTACCAGGTTAGAGGAGATGAGTCTTTCAAAATACAGGGATAAAGAAAGAGTTCCTCAAAGCAAAAGTGTTCTGCAGGTACTGCTTCAACGTTCTGTGCTAAAGCATATTTCTCTATTTAATACATTGATAATTTTGTCATCCTCTGTAACACACTGCATGTTTTTAAATGTGTGTGATTTTTTTATAATCTAGACATCCCTTTTTCTTGCAGTTTTTTAAAACGCAATTAAGATTTTTCCAGTGAGGAGGTATACGTGAAAAATAATACCAGAAAGTCACATTTTATTTGTTGTTGTTCAGTCACTCAGCCATGTCCGACTCTTTGCTACCCCATGGACAGCAGCAAGCTGGGTTTCCCTGTCCTTCACCATCTCTAGGAGTTTGCTCAAACTCATGTCCATCGAGTCAGTGGTGCCATCCAGCCATCTCATCCTCTGTCATCCCCTTCTCCTCCTGCCCTCAATCTTTCCCAGCATCAGGGTCTTTTCCAGTGAGTCAGCTCTTCACATCAGATGGCCAAAGTATTGAAGCTTTAGTTTCAGCATCAGTCAAATTTTACAAATGAAGAAAATCAATTGTAGCCAGAGTTCTCTAAAACTGAAGACAATGGAGTGATCATTCAGTGCTGGAACAGACTGGAGGAAGCTTTCATAGAAAGAAAGGACAGAAGCCAGCCCTGACAAGAGTCAGACAAGGAGAGAGAAGGGAACTCCAGGCAGGGAAAGGAGCAGTGGAATGCGAGAGGATGAAAGAAAAAACAGTCGATGGGGAAGAACAGACAGAGAAATAAGATTGCCTGGGTCAATTCGAACAGGAAAGTCCCATCAAGAGGAGACCAATTCGTGGACAGAAGAGAGACATGAAGACTGAACTGGCATGGTATCAAAGATGGACTTAATTGTAGCAAAGGCCAAAGATAAATAAGCTAAACTGTTGCAAAACAATAGCAATAACCCAGGTATCAAATGGTGAGGGCCTAGGGAAGAGTCACAACAGTGGGAACGGAAGGAAAGAATATTAACCTGGACACATTATCAGAGCTTGGAGAGTGCTGGAGTTTTATCTTTAGGATCTGTATTGCGTTTCTCTTGTGGCTGGCAGTGACAAAATTTTTCTAAGTCATTTTAGCCTTAGGTCAGATACTTAGGAATCAGTGAGAGAAACATTCTTTCTTTCCCCCAGCTTCACTGAGGTAAAATTGACAAAATTATAAGATACTGAAAGTGTACATCCCAGAGAAACACTCCTTGAAGGCCATAATGTATGAATGGAAGATCAGCCCTGTAACCTTAGAAATAAACCACTGAGTTCTACATATATTTCTCTGAGGATAGCACTGCCTATTTTTAAAGTTAGCATTTTTAATGCACCATTTCCTTAATAATGACCTTATCCTTGTCACTTCCAAATTATTTCCTTTGGGTATATTTGATTCAGAATTCCAGAAAATATTTTTCATTTGTTTGTTTTCCCCAACTGCTTTACATTAGAGAACCTGTATGAGCCATGTGAAAGTATATTTTACTGAGATATGCTTTCTCTACAGTGGAAAAACTCAATCCTCGGGGCATATATCCGGAAACCTCAAAAATCTGCATCAATGTCAGCTACTTAGCAATAGCAAAAAAAATTAGTAATGCTGAAAAGACAGAAGAGATGTGAAAATATTAAAAGGTTCATGGATTTGCACATATCAGTTTTCTTCATCAGTAAAGACTTCAAGCTTCTTCTCAAAGTTTAATCAGAATTTAATGATTCTTCTAATTAGAGTGGTTACCTGAAATTTCAGGTAGATGGAAAATAGATATACAAACAGCGGCAAGGATAGGGACCTCCCATTCATTCTTTGACTCATTTATTAAGTAATTACTTATTGAATATTTCTATGCAATAAGTTCAAAGATGAATAAGAACCTGGCCCAAAGACCAAGAGGGGTGCAATAGGGGAGGGGTGGTAGGGAAGCTCAAGAGGGAGGGATATCTGTATGTGTGCTCAGTCGCTCAGTCATGTCTGACTCTTTGCAACCCCATGGAGCATGTATATTTATGGCTAATTTGCATCACTGTATGGCAGAAACCAACTCAATATTGTAAAGCAATTATCCTCCAGTTAAAAATTTTTAAAAAGAAACTCTCTAAAGCTGAATAAAGTGAAATCTCAGATTTTTATAGTTCATCATGGTTTATCTAGTCCATTCACTTACTATGTGAACACTTCTAACAACCTTGGGAAACAGGAACCATTTATATATCTTTAGATCAGAATATGGAACTATAAAAGTGTGTTGCTACCCAAATCTCATAATGCTCATACCCATCACTATTTCTTTGCTTATTTTCTTTCTTCTTAGGAGGATGCTCTCATCTATTCATTCAAATATTGATATATCAGTCATAAATATAACCGAACACCAGCTATGTGCACCAAAGTCTTTACGTTGGGAAAGGTGAGATAAATAGAATCTCTGTCCTCAAGGAGTTCACGTCTTGGTGAGTAAAGAGGCAGGTAAGTTACAGAAAACTGATCAGAGACCCTAAGTGTGCCTGCATGTGTGTGCTCAGATCAGTTCAGTTCAGTCGCTCAGTCGTGTCTCTTTCTGACCCCATGGACTGCAGGATGCCAGGCCTCCCTGTCCATCACCAGCTCCTGGAGTTTACTCAAACTCATGTCCATTGAGTTGGTGATGCCATCCAACCATCTCATCCTCTGCCGTCCCCTTCTCCTCCTGCCTTCAATCTTTCCCATCATCAGGGTCTTTTGAAATGAATCAGCTCTCCTCATCAGCTGGCCAAAGTATTGGAGTTTCAGCTCCAGCATCAGTCCTTCCAATGAATATTCAGGGCTGATTTCCTTTAGGATGAACTGGTTGGATCTCCTTGCAGTCCAAGGGACTCTTAAATGTCTTCTCCAATACCACAGTTCAAAAGCATCAATTCTTTGGCACTGAGCTTTCTTCACAATCCAACTCTCACATCCACATGTGACTACTGGAAAAACCATAACTTAGACTAGACAGACCTTTGTTGGCAAAGTAATGTCTTTGCTTTTTAATATGCTATCTAGGTTGGTCATAACTTTTCTTCTAAGGCACAAGTGTCTTTTAATTTCATGGCTGCAATCACCATCTGCAGTGATCTTGGGGCCCAAGAAAATAAACTCTGTCACTTTTTCCACTGTTTGCCCTTGTGTTTGCCATGAAGTGATGGGACCATATGCATGATATTAGTTTTCTGAATGTTGAGCTTTAAGCCAACTTTTTCACTCTCCTCTTTCACTTTCATCAAGAGGCTCTTTAGTTCTTTGTTTTCTGCCATAAATGTGGTGTCAGCTGCATATCTGAGGTTATTGATATTTCTCCCAGCAATCTTGATTCCAGCTTGTGCTTCATTCAGTCCAGCGTTTCTCATGATGTACCTTGCATATAAGTTAAATAAGCAGGGTGACAATATACAGCCTTGACATACTCCTTACCCAATTTGGAATCAGTCTGTTGTTCCATGTCCAGTTCTAACTGTTGCTTCTTGACCTGCATACAGATATCTCAGGAGGCAGTATTCTGATATTCCCATCTCTTTCAGAATTTTCCACAATTTGTTATGATCCACACAGTCAAAGGCTTTGGCATAGTCAATAAAGCAGGAGTAGATATTTTTCTGGAACTCTCTTGCTTTTTCAATGATCCAATGGATGTTGGCAATTTGATCTCTGGTTCCTCTGGCTTTTCTAAATTCAATTTGAATATATGGAAGTTTACAGTTCATGTACTATTGAAGCCTGGCTTGGATTATTTTGAGAATTACTTTGCTGGCATGGGAGATGACTGCAATTGTGCAGTAGTTTTAACATTGCTTAGCATTGACTTTCTTTGGGATGGAATGAAAACTGACATTTTCCAGTCCTGTGGCCACTGATGAGTTTTCCAAATTGGCTGGCATATTCAGTGCAGCACTTTCACAGCATCATCTTTTAGGATGTGAAATAGCTCAACTGGAATCCCATCATCTCCCCCAGCTTTGTTTGTAGTGATGCTTCCTAAGGCCCACTTGACTTCATATTCCAAGATGTCTGGCTCTAGGTGAGTGATCACACCATTGTGATTATCTGGGTCGTGAAGATCATTTTTGTACAGTTCTTCTGTGTATTCTTGCCACCTCTTCTTAATATCTTCTGCTTCTGTTAGGTCCAGACCATTTCTGTCCTTTATTGTGCCCATCTTTGCATGAAATGTTCCCTTGGTATCTCTAATTTTCTTGAAGAGATCTCTAGTCTTTCCCATTCTATTGTTTTCCTCTATTTCTTTGCATTGATCACTGAGGAAGGCTTTCTTATCTCTCCTTGCTATTCTTTGGAACTCTGCACTCAGGTGGATGTATCTTTCCTTTTCTCCTTTACCTTTAGCCTCTCTTCCTTTTTCAGCTATTTGTAAAGCCTCCTCAGACAAGCATTTTGCCTTTTTGCATTTCTTTTTCTTGGGGATGGTCTTGATCCCTGTCTCCTGTATAATGTCATGAACCTCTGTCCATAGTTCTTCAGCCATTCTGTCTATCAGATCTAATCCCTTGGATCTATTTTTCACTTCCACTGTATAATCATAAGGGACTTGATTTAGGTCATACCTGAATTGTCTAGTGATTTTCCCTACTTTCTTCAATTTAAGTCTGAATTTGGCAATAAAGAATTCATGATCTGAGCCACAATCTGCTCCCAGTCTTGTTTTTGCTGACTGTATAGGGCTTCTCCATTTTTGGCTGCAAAGCATATAATCAATCTGATCTCGGTATTGACCACCTGATGATGTCCCTGTGTAGAATCATCTCTTGTGTTTTTGGGAGGTTGTTTGCTATGACCAGTGCATTCTCTTGGCAAAACTCTGTTAACCTTTGCCCTGCTTTATTCTGTACTCCAAGGCCAAATTTGCCTCTTACTCCCGGGGTTTCGTGTGCGTGCTCTGTCATGTCTGATTCTTTGTGACCCCATGGGCGGGCTCCTCTGTTCTCACATTTTCCAGGCAGGAATATTGGAGTGGGTTGCTATTTCCTGCTCCAGGGCATCTTCTCAATCCAGGGGTGTAACTTGCATCTCTTGTGTCTCCTGCACTGGCTTGTGGATTCTTACCCCGGGTGCCATCTGGTGAGCCCCTAGTGACCCTAAAGTAAGCCCAATATGTGAACATTCAGATCTTCAGAAGCTCTACCCCCCAGACCATGCAAATCTGACCACCCAAGCTCAAGTCTCGCCTTCACTGTACAGCATTACGTAATCTCAGTTCACATTTGCTTGGTTTTCCCCCACATTCCCAAACAATTAGAATCTACCAAATTTAGTCCTTTATTATATAGGCTGATGCTTTCAAAATGTGGAGAAGCCTCTTGAGAGTCCCTTGGACTTCAAGGAGACTCAACCAGTCCATCCTAAAGGAAATCAACCCTGAATCTTCATTGGAAGGACTGATGCTGAAGATCAAACTCCAATACTTTGGCCACCTGACGCGAAGAACCAACTCATTAGAAAAGACCCTGATGCTAGGAAAGATTGAGGGCAGGAGAAGAAGGAGACGACAGAGGATGAGATGGTTGGATGGCATCACCACTGAATGAACATGAGTTTGAGTAAAGTCCAGGAGTTGGTGATGGACAGGGAGGCCTGGCATGCTGCAGTCCATGGAGTCACAAAGAGTCAGACATGACTGAGAGACTGAACAATGATATATGTTTTTTATTTTACCAAATTTTAAAAATATGCTTCTTAGCTTCTCAGGTTTCTAAATTCCCCACAGGCGAAGAAAAGGCTTTTGAGCTTTTGCATTTTACTGAGACCAGGGGCAGGTAAGTCTGATAAGGTAAGACAGGGGCATTGTAAGTCTGATGTGATGATTCATAAATATTTATTGTTTGATTTATGCAACATGTAATATATTTGGAAGAATATATTTTGCTTAGCTAATTTTGACTAAGATAAATCTCTTTGAAAGTTGTGGCAAGGAAATCTGGAATAAGAAAAAATTTTGGTCAACATTTATTCAGGCCTCACTCTAAATATTTCTAGTTGTTTCTGAGTCACAAAGTGGTCAGATTACTTCCAAAAGTCATAAAATCATTTATTGTCATAACCCAATAATACAGATTTAGTCCCTGTTAGAGTATGGGCTTAATATAAACGCCATGGAACACTGGAGTTCTCAGTACCCAATACTATGGACTTTGGGGATTGTCATAAATATCTGCATCAGGTTTGCCTCACAGAAATATAATGGAAGCCACATATAAAATTTTCTACTCTCTACATTAAAAAAGTAAAGGGGAACAGGTAAAATTAATTCTAATAATGTATTTTAACCCAATATATCAAAAAAAAAAAAAATCCGGAGAAGGCAATGGCACCCCACTCCAGTACTCTTGCCTGGAAAATCCCATGGACGGAGGAGCCTGGAAGGGTCGCTGAGGGTCGGACACGACTGAGCAACTTCACTTTCACTTTTCATTTCCATGCATTGGAGAAGGAAATGGCAACCCACTCCAGTGTTCTTGCCTGGAGAATCCCAGGGACGGGGGAGCCTGGTGGGCTGCCATCTGTGGGGTCACACAGTCGGACACAACTGAAGTGACTTACCAGCATATCCAGAAATGTATCATTTCAACATACAACCAATATTTTTAAAATATATTTTATATTCTTTTTACTAAGTCTTAGAAATCCACTGTGTATTTTATACTTATAGCAATCTCAAGTTGGAGGCTAAATTGTTATCTGAAATATTTTATTGGTATTAGGTTTTATAAAACTACAATTTTATAAAACTTACAATTTAAAAAACAGACTCCCAGGACCAAGTTATTCCCCAAAACACTTATTTTTTCCAGTGATTCAAAAATACTTAAGCTTTTTTAATTTAAACATCAGTTAATAAAAATTAAATAAAATTAGATACAAGTTAAAAGCTCAGTTTCTCAGTCATACTAGACTCATTATATACATTCAAGAGCTGTAGCTACCATATTGAATAGCACAGACAGCTCTATTTCTATCCATATTTCTTTTTCAGCAGTAATATTTAAGCCATGTTTCTTTGTCTTATTTCAGTTTGTTCTTTGTTATTGAATGAGATCCTCCTTTAAGATATGATAGTGGGAGATAATCATAGGAGCTAATATAATGAATGAAAGGGTCAATCTTGGGTGGGAACTAACTAGGACTGGAAAAGAATCTGCCTGCAATGCAGGAGACCCAGGGAAGATCCACTGGAGAAGGGATAGGCCACCCACTCCAGTATTCTTCGGCTTTTTTTGTGGCTCAACTGGTAAGGAATGCACCTGCAATGTAGGAGACCTGGGTTTGATCCCTGGGTTGAGAAGATCTCCTGGAGAAGGAAACAGCTACCCATGCCAGTATTCAGGCCTGGAGAATTCCATGGATTGGAGGGATAGTCCATGGGGTCACAAAGAATTGGATGTGACTGAGCAACTTTCATTTTAGTTGGACCCCTCGAGAATTCTCCTTAATTTTTCATGGTTTCAAATATGTAGACGTGAGTCATCACTATAGGCAAGAAGAAAAGAGGAAGTGAAGGAGCGGTAAAGGTTTTCTAGTCTTCCAGATACTTCCCTCCCACTCAAAGTCGTGTGAGTACATGTCAATGAGAGTATCTGCTATCTTCTGAATGATTCTAAAACACAGCATTTTATTAATTTTAAATTCAAATATAAGCTAGATTATAAAACTATAGGCTTAAAAGTCTAATAGATACACCGAACTTTACTTACATCTCCAACCTATCTTTACATTCTTTTAAATCTAGTCAATTTAGATATCTTAATGATGCTTTACCTACCAAAATATATGTTGATATATTCTTTCAAATATCACTGTTGGCATGTATTCTAACTCTAAAACAATAGAACTAAGATAGAAGTCATTCTGAGCAAGATCTAATAAGTAAATAATAACACTGAACTAAGAACAGCTAAACAAATGATAATAGGCTGATCATGAATAAAAATAAGCTGTGGATAAATGTGAGGCACTTAACAGCAAGGTTTCTTCTCTGATCTCCTGAATGGCACTAGTTAATCTAGTGAAATTCTAAGTTGCCTGAAGCAAATAAAAGAAAATGTAATGCAATATTTGAAAAGAATGAGTTCTTAGTGATTTGTTCTTTGCTCTCTCAGAGGTAGCTTTCATGTTCTTAGAAATGTGAATAAGTGCTTATTAGTTATACATGGCTGCATTTTTGTTTTTCAGCGACGGGCCAGAGTAGGAGATGGACATTTTAGTAAATATACTTCAACTTTGGTGTACAGAAAACTCACTTCAGGGATTTGTTGGAATGTAGATTTCAGAGCCCTTTTCCAAAGATTCTAATTCTTCTCTAGGTTTTGCTTTCTTGTACTCATGATAGCATATCAGGCCTGTGGATTTCCCCACTTTGGACATGGGGGGTTTAACAAGAGGCTCTGCCCTGACTCTGCCCTGACTCATTTGAAAAAACTCTGATGCTGGGAAAGATTGAAGGTGGGAGGGGAAGGGGACGACAGAGGATGAGATGGTTGGATGGCATCACCAACTCAATGGACCTGAGTTTGAGTAAGCTCCGGGAGTTGGTGATGGACAGGGAAGCCTGATGTGCTGCAGTCCATGGGGTTGCAAAGAGCTGGACATGACTGAGTGAGTGAACTGAATTGCCCACAGAATGAGCCACAGAATCATTCTGTCCTAGGGCTCTTTTCCTTTTCTAACCCAGTAAATGAATCATAGGAAAAATAATAACACAAGTCCTTTGAGGTGCTTTCTATCTAGTATTGGGTTAAGAAGCAAGGCTGATTCTACAGAACTTGCATGAGGCCTGCCCAGGCTCACTAGGGTGCAAGTCACATCAAAATTTGGTACTGTGAGCCAAACCAGGTATCAAGGATGCCCTTTATTATCCTGTGTCCTTAGTTCCCCTGGAGTAGGTGTCTGGATGAGATTCAAGATGTTAGTCACCTTTGACACATTAACACTGATTCTTTGCAACAAGGATTTTATTTCGCCACCAAAATCTTCTTGTTCCTGTCACCAAAGCAAAGAAAACAAACTATCAGCCTGCCTCACGGCTTGTGCATTTATTTTACTTCGATGAAAGGACCGCACACTTTTCATTAATCAACTTCAGAGAAAAAGAACTCAACCATAACTGTCTCTTGGTTCATTTAGATTAGAAATTTAAAAGATAAAGGGAACCAAATGCTGGGGAAACCCAAGTCCATGGCAAAACTGTGGTGTTGTCTGGAGATTGCTACAACAGTGCAAGTGAAAAATTAAGGACGCAGTGTTACGTTTTTTAATTTAGGGTAGACAAACTGATTTTGCAAACATACATTTTTAATGTTGACGATTACTAGCAATGAGCAAAGGATAACAATACATTTTGTATTTATGGTCATTACTAAGTGACTTCTCTCCTCCAATTAGTCTCTATAAAATCTCTGAGAAGTATTATTTTCCTGAATTTCAAACAAGTAAAAGTTATTTTTCCAAGGTTGTACATATGATTGAAAGAGTTGAGACATGGAACTATACTTTTAGGTTTCACAAAAACTTTAAAAAGCACATGATTTAATACCCTAATTGAGCTATTCAGAAATGAATGGGGCAAAGTGAGACAGTCACTAATATCTGTGACTTACGCTCAGTTGGTTTGGGTATTTCCAACCCCCTTCTTACTAACCTCCTTCCGTCAATTAGTCACAAAGTCTATTCATTGTAACCCTTTCATAATTCTTGACTTCATTTTTTCCTCTTTATCAGCAGTTTCCAAATTTATCCTAAACTCCTGGACATTTACCAAACACCTCCTAGTAGTCTCACCACAATATTGTTTCTTTGTACTTGGGTTTCTCTCTGCCTAAAATGACTTCTTTTCTTCCTTGTACACCTGTAAACTTCAGAATATTCCTTCCTGCTTTGTCAACTCATAAAATTCATATTCATCCTTCAATATTCTCTTTAGGAGGTTTTTCTCAGGAAGGAGAAGCTTTCACCAAAAACATTTGGGAAATAGCAATTTCCCCAAAGTTTTCAACTTCTAACCAAAATAGGGACACTAATGTTTACAGCTGTATGTGTGTGTGTGTGTGTGTGTGTGTGTGTGTGTGTGTGTGTGCGTGCGCACGCAAGCGCGCTCAGTTCTGTCTTACTCTTTGCAACCCTGTGGAAGCCCCAGGCTCACTGTCCATGGAATTTTCCAGGCAAGAATACTGGAGTGGGTTGCCATTTCCTTCTCTAGGGGCTCTTTCTGACCCAGAGATCGAACTGGCCAACTCAAGTCTCCTGCATTGGCAGGCGGCTTCTTTACCACTGCGCCACCTGGAGAAATCTACAAAACTCTCTTTAAGATGTGGCACCAATTACGAGCCATGGAACACCTGTTAAATGTTAAAAATTTAACAAAAGGCTGTGCTTTTCTAACACTACAACTGAAGATACCCTGGAGCTCATGTATGTTTGTCTTCACATTGCTGCATGTCCATTTTTATGAATAGGCTGTTGAACTTTACCCTTGTGATTCAAACCTGTTCAAAATGACATGACATATATTTGTGCTCAAAAGATCAATAAATCATGCAAAAGATCACAATCTTCTCAAAAGTCAGAGGAGAAATAGACTTCTTCAAGGAAGGAGTTCTTTAGGCTATAAAAAGTAAACAAATAAACATTCCCACCATACCAAGGATTCCCTGACTTAAATCAACAGTGACTGTAATGAGCCAGTTTGTGCTGCTGTTGGCCCAGCCACATGGTGATACTCTCAAGCTATTACTGTTTTATAACTGCTAAACCAGAAAGGCACATGCAACCGAAAGATTTCCTAGATCTCTACAAAGTATGACAATAGCATATCAATGACTCTCTTATTCAGTTCAGTTCAGTTCAGTCGCTCAGTTGTGTCCAATTCTTTATGACCCCATGGACCAAAGCACGCCAGGCTTCCCTGTCCATCACCAACTCCTAGAGCTTACTCAAACTCATGTCCATCGTGTTGGTGATGCCATTCAACCATCTCATCCCCTTCCCTTCCCACCTTCAACCTTTCCCAGCATCAGGGTCTTTTCAAATAAGTCAGTTCTTCACATCAGGTGGCCAAAGACGCTCTTATTAAACCTCAGTAAATAAACACCAATGGTATCTTCCTTTTCATGGTTCTCAGAAACTCTAAACACATACCCTTCATAAGCCAAGCATTTACCAAAAGGTTGGCATTTGTATGAAAGAAAACAGAATTTTGTAACCGCTAATGATGGGAAATGCAGTCACTAAAAGAAAGAGTTCACTGTGCTATTTAAGATAAAGATAGAAATCTCACATCAAGAATAACAGTAGCCTAACTGCTTCATTCATTCTCGAGAGTTTGGAAGCTATATAATCAAAATGAGATGCAAATATACACACAATAAAGAGTAGCATTGAAAGATTGAAATTTTCTTTCTCTATCCAAGAGACATAATCTGGACATTCATAAATCACAGCTAAGAAAAGAAATTCAAGCACTGGCTCGTTATCATACCTCTATCGAGGCATCGGAAATGCTTGCAACATCTATTATGTTATAGAGCACTAAATTCTGACACATTATTAAAGACAGGCATCCTAAAAGAAATCAACTTGCCCTCATATATGTTAATTCCTGATTAATAACAATAACCATTTTCTGTATCTAAGTTATTTGGTTTGGGCTCAGTTCAGTTCAGTCACTCAGTCATGTCCGATTCTTTGCGACCCCATGAATCACAGCACACCAGGCCTCCCTGTCCATCACCAACTCCCAGAGTTCACTCAAACTCATGTACATCGAGTCAGTAATGTCATCCAGCCATCTCATCCTCTGTCGTCCCCTTCTCCTCCTGCCCCCAATCCCTCCCAGCATCAGAGTCTTTTCCAATGAATCAACTCTTCACATGAGGTGGCCAAAGTATCGGAGTTTCAGCCTCAGCATCAGTCCTTTCAATGAATACCCAGGATTGATCTCCTTGCAGTCCAAGGGACTCGCAAGAGTCTTCTCCAACACCACAGTTCAAAAGCATCAATTTTAGGTGCTCAGCTATCTTCACAGTTCAACTCTCACATCCATACATGACTACTGGAAAAACCATAGCCTTGACTAGACGGACCTTTGTTGGCAAAGTAATATCTCTCCTTTTCAATATACTATCTAGGTTGGTCATAACTTTCCAAGGAGTAAGTGTCTTTTAATTTCATGGCTGCACTCATCATCTGCAGTGATTTTGGAGCCCCCAAAAATAAAGTCTGAAGTGTCAGACTTTCCCCATCTATTTGCCATGAAGTGATGGGAACAGATGCCATGATCTTAGTTTTCTGAATGTTGAGTTTTAAGCCAACTTTTTCACTCTCCTCTTTCATCAAGAGGCTTTTTAGTTCCTCTTTACTTTCTGCCCTCTTTCTGCCCTCTTCACTTTCTGGTTTGGGCTATCTCCTCTTTTTAGCATTTCCTATCCATCTCCCAACCCCTTTCAGCTGACTTTCCTTTTCACTGACCCCAGAGACAAAGCAGAAAAAGAGACTGTAGTTTGCAGGTCTCGTCTTTCCAAAAAACAAAATTGCTTGTCAGAATGGAGTATCTAGGCTTAGATCACTGCTTATCTTGAGACTTTTCATGAAATTTTGTCTTAATGTACTCAATAAGACAGGCTGTTTTCGGTTACTTTATTTCATATGTGAGAGATAAATCAATATTAAAGATATTAAGATAGCAAAAACATACAGTAATATTATATCAATTACTCTTTTGTTTCATCCTTACCTAATATCTACTCTTGACTCATTTTAAGGCAGAAATAACTATTTCTGCTCTTTATTGTGAGCCTTCCCTGGTGGCTCAGTCGTAAAGAATCCACCTGCCAGTGCAGCAGACATGGGTTCAATCTCTGGGTTGGGAAGATCCCCTGGAGAAGAAAATGGCAATGCACTCCAGTATTCTTATCTGGGAAATCCTATGGACAGAGGAGCCTGGGGGGCTACAGTGCATGGGGTCACAAAACAGTTGGAAAGACATAGCGACTAAACACGGAGAAGGCAATGGCACCCCACTCCAGAGCTCGTGCCTGGAAAATCCATGGACGGAGGAGCCTGGTGGGCTGCAGTCCATGGGGTTGCTAAGAGTTGGACAGGACTGAGCGACTTCACTTTCACTTTTCACTTTCATGCACTGGAGAAGGAAATGGCAACCCACTCCAGTATTCTTGCCTGGAGAATCCCAGGGACGTGGGAGCCTGGTGGGTTGCCATCTCTGGGGTCGCACAGAGTCGGAAACGACTGAAGCGACTTAGCAGCAGCAGCAGCAGCAACTAAACAATGAAAATGAGAGTTAAAGAGACTTGAAACAATACTATAAATAAACTATTTTTTATTCTAGTTTCTAAACAAAGTATAGCAAAAGCTTTAAAAATTAATTAAAAACTTCCAATATAATGAAATGCAGTTTCCATGGGCTTTTACATTTTCCTAATTGTAAGCAGCATGTTTATCCAAATTCCACAATGCCTGGAAACAGAAATATGAGACTTCCTTTGTATGTTGGTAACAAAGCATGTTGGAAATTAGTTTATTAAAGAAAATAACACATTGGTTTGTAGGTTACTTGGTTAAGTATTAAAATATTCAAATCAAAACAATATCTCTATAGTTTTCCTTGTATGCTGTTGTGCTTTTACTCTATAAGACTAAAGAAAAATATAATTTTTAATACAAAAATATAAGTCACAAGCATTGTACTTTAGTTAGCAAATTTCTTTTTCACAGAGATATGAATTAGCAATTTTGAAAGTATTGCATGCGTATTGATGGAATGAGGAAATTAGTGAATATATCGTAGGAGAAATTAGATCATTATTTTGTCAATGAGCACATCTAATACTCAGATCTTGGTTTCTAAACACCATTTTTCAACAAAAGAAATCTGGGCTCCTTGTATGGCTGCTCCAGTGGCTGGATCAGAAAAAAGTATAAGATAAACATGGAGAAACTCGTGGTACCAGATAGTAAGAAGGATTCTAAAACCGCTTATGATATGAAGAAAAGATACAGTTTGAAGATTGGCCAAATGACCAAATCCTGGACAATTTAAGCAACAAAATAAATACTAGTTATAATGTGTTATGGGGCTTCCCAGGTGGCCCTGGTAGTAAAGAACCCATCTGCTAATGCAGGAGACTTAAGAGGTGCAGGTTCCTACCATGGGTCAGGAAGATCCCCTGGAGGAGGGCATGGCAACCCACTCCAGTATTCTTGCCTGGAGAATCCCATGGGCAGAGGAGCCTGGTGGGCTACTATTCACAGGGTCACAAAGAGTCAGATACGACTGAAGCAGCTGAGCACATAATGGATTATAACTCACAGATTGAAACAAATATCCACAAGTCCATGTGGATATAAATAAATAAATGAATAAGGAGCAGGGAAAATTCTTTATAACAGAAGAATTTTACTTAACAAATGTAGAAGATAAAAAAAAATTACCATTTGGAAAATACCACAGTGACAATTGTTTCAACATGAAATCATCATTGAATGCTAAATTTTGTGATTGAAAGTATGATGAAAAACTAGTCATTTACATAGTCTCAAGGTACCTCCCCACAAGATGCTTACTAATTACAAAAAGGAAACTAGCAACTTAACAATCGAAAAACCTGGCAGACCTCAACTGAGAAATCAAAGTTAACATCATGAATAATTAGACATACTGACATCATAGCCTCATTTATTCAATGGTATTTTCCCAAAAATGCCTAATCTGAATTTAATCACGAGAAAACATCAGAAAACCAAAACTGAGAGGCTCCAAAATAATGGTTGCTACTCTTCAAAAGTGTCAAGATCATGTAGGACAAAGAGGACTGAGGAACTCTCTCAGTTTGGGGGAGACTAATATTAATAGACATGACAACTAAATATATGTGTGATTTCTGTTGCATCCCGGTCCAGGAAAGGAACACTGGTAGTGCAATATACTGGTGTGTATATATATATATATATATATATATATATATTTAGGTATATGTTAGCTAATACTATCATGTCAAAGTTAATTTCCTGGTTTTGATATTTTTAAGATATTAATATCTAGAAAAAGGGTTTATAACCATTCATTGCATTCTGTTTGTAAAATTTTATTTTTCTGAAACTATATCAAAATAAAAAGTTAAAAAATATACATATATAAATTTGAAAATGTCCTATGATATTGAATGGTGACCCTCTTCATTAGTAATTCTCAGTAACAATAATTCATTTTTGTACTGTTAACTGCTGTCAACTACATCATTTCATTTGATTATCATCCCTGTTTTACTAAATATTTGAAGTGACTTGCCACAGCTAATATGCAAGTCAGGAGGCAACAGTTAGAACTGGACATGGAACAACAGACTGGTTCCAAATAAGAAAAGGAGTATGTCAAGGCTGTATATTGTCACCCTGCTTATTTAACTTATATGCAGAGTACATCATGAAAAATGCTGGGCTGGAAGAACCACAAGCTGGAATCAAGATTGCCGGGAGAAATATCAATAACCTCAGATATGCAGATGACACCACCCTTATGGCAGAAAGCAAAGAAGAACTAAAGAGACTCTTGATGAAAGTGAAAGAGGAGAGTGAAAAAGTTGGCTTAAAACTCAACATTCAGAAAACTAAGATCATGGCATCTGGTCCCATCACTTCATGGCAAATAGATGAGGAAACAGTGGAAACAGTGTCAGACTTTATTTTTCTGGGTTCCAAAATCACTGCAGATGGTGATTGCAGCCATGAAATTAAAAGACGCTTACTCCTTGGAAGAAAAGTTATGACCAACCTAGATAGCATATTGAAAAGCAGAGACATTACTTTGCCAACAAAGGTCCATCTTGTCAAGGCTATGGTTTTTCCACTGGTCATGTATGGATGTGAGAATTAGACTGTGAAGAAAGCTGAGCACCGAAGAATTGATGCTTTTGAATTGTGGTGTTGGAGAAGACTCTTGAGAGTCCCTTGGACTGCAAGGAGATCCAACCAGTCCATTCTGAAGGAGATCAGTCCTGAGTGTTCTTTGGAAGGAATGATGCTAAAGCTGAAATTCCAGTACTTTGGCCACCTCATGCAAAGAGCTGATTCATTGGAAAAGACTCTGGTGCTGGGAGGGATTGGGGGCAGGAGGAGAAGGGGACGACAGAGGATGAGATGGCTGGATAGCATCACCGACTCAATGGACGTGAGTTTGAGTGAACTCCAGGAGATGGTGATGGACAGGGAGGCCTGGCATGCTGCAGTCCATGGGGTCGCAAACAGTCAGACATGACTGAGCAACTAAATTGAACTGAACTGAATGAATATCAAAACTGACTCTCAAATCCAAAGTATTTTGAACCAAGAACCAGTGTAATATTTGCTACATCAGCTGCTTACCTGGTTTTACACTTCCATGAAAGCTTTCTGGGGGTGGGAACAAAAGGAAGGAGCTGACAACAGTAGGCATATGATAGTGTGTTGAAGCAATTTGGGGCAAAATGGAATACCTAGAGTGTGGATTCATTCAAGGAGACAAAAATAATGATCGATGCAGTGCATCCTGAAAATGTGTAACTGAACAAGAAAGGAGGCCAGATAAACACCATGGACAATAACAATGAGAAGCAATATGGGAAGAAAATAGGACACTGATATGACAAAGTTCTAGGATAATAAAGAGATAAAGCAAAGAAACAAAGGGAATTGAAGTGAAAGAAAGAGTAAAGAAAGAAAAAAAGTGGTTAGAGAAAGGATAGAAACCTTGAACTTCAAAGAGGAGTTGTCACTCTGAACTGGAATGGAAGTGACCAGAGTGTTGAGGCAGTGGTTGACTCACAGCTGTCACCTGCTCAGTACAGTTTCAAATTCATCAGAATTCAGAACATGAAGCAGCAGAAACTGCTGCTAAGAGAACAGAAACTGTTGCTAAGAGAACAGTTCTCTCTGTTTCTAAGAGAACTGAAGGTTAAAGGAAGTGAAGTGAAAGTCACTCAGTCGTGTCTGACTCTTTGTGATGGACTATACAGTACATGGAATTCTCCAGACCAGGATACTGGAGTGGGTAGCCTTTCCCTTCTCCAGAGGATCTTCCCAACCCAGGGATCAAACTCAAGTCTCCTGCATTGCATGAAGATTCTTTACCAGCTGAGCCCGAACGGAAGCCCAAGTCTAAGGGAACTCAAGGTTAATTCTTCTGAAGTGGCATTACAGACACCCAAAATCAGTGAAGCAGTCATCACAGAACAAAATCTGGGGTGTGCTGGTCAACAGTGTACTCTAGCCAGTGCCCTCCTTGAATCAAGAAGCAGGGGTAGATTCATGGCAAAAGTCTAGACGACAAACAGTGGCTCCAAGACCCCAGTAAGTACGTAATCCTCTCTGACCACTTCTCTGGACCTTTGCCCAGCATCAGTGTTCTCTTCAGTCTGGTTTCCAGTCATGTGGGTGTGAACAGACCCCAGGAGGTCTGGTGATTTCTAGGTAACACTTGAGCTGAAAATGGGGCCTATCTGCCTTAACACAGAACAGTGAAAAAGCCACAGAACAGTAAGGGGTAATTAGTAGTAGAAGAACAAATTTCCATTACCTACTTTTGTAGTTATAATTTCTGAGTCTGATATTTCAAGTCAGACATAAAAATTAGCAGGAGAAATGAAAGGGAACAAAACCATTGCTTTCTTGAGGGATCGCTTGAAATGGAAAAAATGTACCATACTAGCTATAATGAACTTAAAAATAAACAATTACAATCCAAAAACAATCATCAATAATGAAAAAAGTCATCAATTTAAAACTAGCCTAAGAAAGCATTATTTTGTGTGATAAGTTGCAAGACATTTAATATCATGCCTGATTTAGTCATAACTTTGAAGACAATAAAGAGAATAATAGGATAATTGATCAACCCAGAATACCAAGTTTTACACTAACTCTTTAAGTACCACTCATTTATATACTATTACTATTACCAGGTGAAAAAAAGTCAGTCATGCTTGAATATCAGAAACGCATCAAACTAAAAAACTTATTAATAAAAAATATATACTGGAGTCTGCAAATAGACACACTTGTGTTGGATAAAAAAATACAAAGATTAAAAAATCTGAGACTCAAAATTATATGAGATGGTCTCTATGGGGAAAAATTCATTACTCAGTTTTACAATAATGAAGCTTTTATGGTATTGTGCCTGTTTAAAAAAAAATTCAAACAAACTATCAAATACTAGTTAGTGGCAACTTGTTACCACAAGTGTTACCCTTGTATATTGTAAAGTAATTAACCTCCAATTAAAATAAATAAACATAAAAAAATAAATAAATAAAATAAAGTACTGAAACTTTGGGAAAAAAACCAAAAACTCCAGAGGTAAATGCATTTGTCTAATAGGAGTTGAGCTGCCAAACAGACATTCTATGGCTAAATTGTTTGCTACAATTCTGAGCATTCAAAAATTAAAGGTGCTTCCCTCTCTCTGACTAAAATCAATTACAGCGCCAAGTTCAGTGTCTCAGAAAGCAGGCAGGTACACTGGTTCCTGTGTGAACTAATTCTAGAGAGAATTCTCTGGAAACTTCACACTGGAATAACAGGAAATTGCAAGGCAGAGGAACCACCAACTCAAGAAAAAAGCAGTTAATACCTTTGTTTCAAATCAAAGCTCAGATTTGAGATAGAAATTTTAACCCTGGTCCTTTGGAAATAAGTTAAGCAGAGGGCTTTGCTGTCTGCCCCCAAGTCGGTAAGTACAGCCCTAGTTACTTGCTACAATTTATGACTCCCCATGGTATTAGGAATCAATTTCAAATCTCTTTTAAGCAGTCCCAGGATCTGTTCCCTGACAGTATTGACAAACAGCAACACTAGCTGTAACTCAATGCATCCTACGCTCCTAGGAGAGATCACCAGCGAGTCCAGCACTTTCCACTTAATATCATACATATATTTACCAATTCTCTCCTCCCTACCTACCTCTCTCTCTCTCTTCTCCTCTTTACAACTCCCCTCCATCCCCACTTTCTCCAGGCTCATGCTAATATGACCTTTACAAGTCAATTGCTCTCCCTGGATTATTTCAGCCTTTCACGTTAATAATACAGCATATAAATGATATCATACACAAGTTGCTTGGCATTTCTATAAAGCAGTTCAATATAATTTGATTGTCTTAATGGCTCTTTCTAAGACATTAAGAATATCTTTATTACATCAAACAGACAGACAACAGCAATAACATCAGCCCACTATTGTTATCATCAGGCATTTGGTCAGAGTGTGATTTGCTAAACAAATAAGGACTAACCCTCATAAGCCATTAGGATCCTATTCTTGCTTGAAAGTATTATTAGAAGCAGAGTCCCAATGTGACACCATTGAGCTGCTTGCAAACATCTGAAGGAAGTCTAAGCATTCAGTATTGTCTCTTTTGTGATACAGAAATAACCCTGGTTTTCTAAGATAGCATCCCACACTTTTCAAAGCTGCCTGAAAAGGTGCCCAGAGCTGCAGGCTCTGCGTCCCACAGCTCAGTAGCACAAAGGTCTCACCTTGCTCCCCGACGAGGAGTCCAGCTCAACCAGCTGAGCCATGTGCCCCACACCCAACTTGCACTACTGGTCCTCCCGTGTCTCAGACAGGATTCCCACAAAGTCTTCAAGCCCTAGTCCCAGGCTGATCTCAGGGAAGCTAAGGCTACTCCCTGGAATGCTCCACAAATTAAACAGTAGTGGACGGGACTGCAAACAGAGAGATAATAAAAGCAGTGCACAGAAGAAAGCTCTCCTTGATTCTCAGCGTTACACAGCAGTTACTATGAGCTAAAGCCTCTTTTTCTCCCTTCTCCATTCTTGCACTCTTCAATGATTATTTGACTGGTCGAGGCAGTGCTTAAAGAACACCTGCTGTTTTCTTCTTTTTAATTTCTGTTTTTGTTTTCTGCATGAAATCTCTTAGCTGTTGATATACCATCAGGCTTATTTATATGCTTCCTTTTCAAGAATATGGAAAACATAACAGAACCATTGTACAATTGTATTGTGGTTTGAAGACTAAATTGAATGAAAATCTACAGTGTATTGAGAACATTCATATGAATGGATTCAAAATCTTATTATTGGGCTTTTCTGGTGGCTCAGATGGTAAAGAATCTGCCTGCAATGTGGGGGACTTGGGTTTGATCCCTGAGTCGGGAAGATTCCCTGGAGAAGGGAATGACAACCCACTCCTGTATTCTTGCCTGGAGAATTCCATGCACAGAGGAGCCTGGGGGGCTACAGTCCATGGGGTCACAAAGAGTCAGACACAACTGAGCAACTAACACTTAGATTTAAATATTATTACAAGGAATTAGGTTAAACATGTAACCCAAAACAGAAAGTATCACACCTTGAATTTAATATGCTATATTTTTCAGCTGTCTTTAGGGTTACTCTGGGCTCAGTAAAAATGCCTTTTAAAACATTACAGATTCACTTGCTCCTTTCTCAGTCATGAGTCCTCATCTTGGGCTTCCCTCATGGCTGAGCTGGTAAAGAATCCGCCTGTAATGTGGGAGACCTGGGTTCGATCCCTGGGTTGGGGAGGTACCCTGGAGAAAGGAAAGGCTACCCAACCCCTTGAACTGTGTAGTCCATGGGATTGCAGAGTCAAATACGACTGAGCAACTTTCACAAGTCCTTATCTAATCGATAGAACACAGAAGATCAGGAGTGACAGTTTTGCCAAATGGTACTTACCAAGGACCCTTGTAGTTGAAGAGCAAAGGAAGTAATTCATTATATGCAGTGATGCCACAGGCTAGCATGTGGGTTTGATTATCTTCAGGAACTCAGAGGTGAGAAGAGCCTCTGAGAAATGGGGTAGTGGGGTAGAAACATAAATCACTAAAAATCAAGAGCCTGGTCTGCCTCTCTTGACTCGGTATTCTGGGACAAAACACCTGGATCAGGGGTCCCCAACCTCCGGGCTGCAGACCAGTACCTCCTGTCACATCAGCAGCAGCGTTACATTCCAGAGTCACCTGGTTTACAGTCTACGGGAACTTGAATAGAATCTGTAACTGACTGTTGTGTGAAAATGGTATAAATCTTAATTATGTTGAATTGGTTCACCGTGCTTTTCAGGTCTGCCATATCCTTCTACTTCTCTGCATACCCATTACATTAACTTTTGAGAGTTTGCTATTGAAACTCCAACTAAAAATCTTAATTTGTCTATTTTTTTAAAAAATTGTAATACATAGTAGAACTATATGTAAACTTGTTCTGTATTTTCCAAGTCTCCTGTAAAGGTGTTTTTATACTTTCATAATTTAAAAAAATAAAAATTCAAACTAAAAGACGGCACACAACAAATGTAATGTGCTTGAATCATCCCCAAACCAATCCGCCTGCCCTACCTCCAGTCCATAGAAAAACTGTCTTCCATGAAATCGGTCCCTGGTGCCAGAAACGTTGGGGATCACTGGCCTAGATCACTTTGAACTCATTTTCCATATTAAAAGACTGAGATAAGGTGGCTATAGCTATTTTTCTAAATGTGCTTTTATTTTGATGTACAATGAATTCATTCTAAAGAGAATGCAGCATGTAATTTATAATTTATTAACTGCAGAGGCCAAGCATAGATAATTAACATGAAAGACTCCCCAAAATATATATGTATATACATATTTTAAATTCTGTAGTTTCAACCCTCTCCTGAAATCTAAAATTTTACCAAATTTACAGGAAAAAAGCTATATATTTCAATTTCACCTCTGTTTGCCTCTTCTCCTGCTCAGTTATTGAGGCCTAAATTCACCAAATAAAGCAGAAGCAGGGGTTCCTTTTCACTCCTGGAAAATATTGTTGACTTTTATTCACTAGGCAACAATTTTATCCGTACATGTGTGTGTGCTCAGATGTGTCTGACTCTTTGTGACCTCAGTGACTGTAGCCCACCAGGCTCCTCTGTCCATGAAATTTTCCAGGCAAGAATACTGGAGTGTGATGCCATTCCCTCCTGCAGGGGACCTAAGGGACCCAGGGATCGAACCTGCATTTCCTGAATCTCCTGCATTGACAGGTGGATTCTTTATCACTGAGCCACACATTAACAGAGCAAGGAGTCCACAAACACAAAAAGAAAGATGGAAGAGAGAAAAAAAAAAAAAGGAAAGAAAATGATCCTGTGACTTTAATGATTCCAAAGCAAAGTTCATGTCAAATTTGAAAATGTTACCAGAATCTTTGGGGCGGCCCCAGGGGAGTCACTTTGCTGAGTGGGCTCTATCCTTAACCTGACCCAGAATCTACGAGGGCAACACAAGGGCAGAGGAGGCCAGAGAAGGAAGAGTTCATGTCACTCACCATCATGTGCAGAACTATTAAGCAAGTAGTATTTCTTATCACAGAGAATCAAATCTACATATTGATCCTGGCACTATGTATTGATCCTTCATCCTGGCACTATTTGAACCCAAGAAATGTCCAGTTGCATTGAATGGAAACTTCTGCAAGTGATTTGGCAGAAGAAAACCTATATGCAGATCAGGAAGCAATGGTTAGAACTGGACATGGAACAACAGACTGGTTCCAAATAGGAAAAGGAGTATGTCAAGGCTGTATATTGTCACCCTGCTTATTTAATTTATATGCAGAGTATATATCATGGGAAACACTCAGCTGGAAGAAGCACAAACTGGAATCAAGATTGCCAGGAGAAATAATAATAACCTCAGATATGCAGATGACACCACCCTTATGGCAGAAAGTGAAGAGGAACTAAAAAGCCTCTTGATGAAAGTGAAAGAGGAGAGTGAAAAAGTTGACTTAAAGCTCAACATTCAGAAAACGAAGATCATGGCATCTGGTCCCATCACTTCATGGGAAACAGATGGGGAAACAGTGGAAACAGTGTCAGACTTAATTTGGGGGGCTCCAAAATCACTGCAGATGGTGACTGCAGCCATGAAATTAAAAGACGCTTACTCCTTGGAAGAAAAGTTATGACCAACCTAGACAGCATATTCAAAAGCAGAGACATTACTTTGCCAACAAAGGTCCGTCTAGTCAAGGCTATGGTTTTTCCAGTGGTCTTGTGTGGATGTGAGAGTTGGACTGTGAAGAAAGCTGAGTGCCGAAGAATTGATGCTTTTGAACTGTGGTGCTGGAGAAGACTCTTGAGAGTCCCTTGGACTGCAAGGAGATCCAACCAGTCCATTCTGAAGGAGATCAGCCCTGGGTGTGGGTGTTCTTTGGAAGGAATGATGCTAAAGCTGAAACTCCAGTACTTTGGCCATCTCATGCGAAGAGTTGACTCATTGGAAAAGACTCTGGTGCTGGGAGGGATTGGGGGCAAGAGGAAAAGGGGACAACAGAGGATGAGATGGCTGGATGGCATCACCGACTCGTTGGACGTGAGTCTGAGTGAACTCCGGGAGGTGGTGATGGACAGGGAGGCCTGGCGTGCTGCAATTCACGGGGTCGCAAAGAGTTGGACACGACTGAATGACTGAACTGAACTGAACTTCACACTCAAAGAAACTATTCCTAGTATGTCTTCAAGTTATATTTGCACTCTGTACTAACAGAACTGAGATGTTGCTGCTTTTCCTATTGCATTGTCAATATATAGAGCTTCGAACTGAAGGCTGTTCTCTGCCATGCATCATAAACACCGTTGTCATCTAACAATAGCCAGGGTTTGCATTTGTGTTATAGCAAAAAGTATACAACAACTTCATTACAATTTCCCAGTTGACTTTATAAAATATGGAGTTACAGCTCAATCTTTTTACTTTATTTGCTGGGGTTTTGCAGTGGATGTTTTTGGCATTTCAGGAAAGAAAATTCTTTGCAGTGAGGGACTGTCACACTGTAAGACATATAGCATTCTTGACCCCTGGGCAACGACTACCAGTAGCTTCACCCAGTCATTGTTATAACCAAACATACTCTCATACATTCTCAAAAGCCTCCTACTGAGTAGTGCCACCCATGGTAAAAACTAGCTCACTGGCACAAGGAAAGGTCAGGCTAAACTTTATCATGTAATCTAGGGACTTCCAGATCCTCACTCCTCCATAAAGGCAACATCCGATTTTCAGAGCCCTGGAAATGACACACACAGCTATACTCTTATCAAAATTGTTTCAAAGAAGCATACTACCATTTAGCCACAGAGGCTTTTTCGAAGCTGGAACAATCTTAGAAAGCGTTTACTCTAACACCTTTATTTTACAGATAAGGAGACTAAAGTCTAGAAAAAGGAAATGATTTGCCTGAGTTCACAGATGCTAATTAATACCAGAAGTAGGACCAGAGCCACCTCATTCTAGCCCCTTCCCGTTCAATCTTCCCTAATCATAGATTACAAAGCAAAGAAGGATCTTTTGAAACATCTCTCAAGCCATTGTTTTTATTTTGTTTTGTTTTTAATTGGAGGATGGTTTCTGCCACACATCAACATGAATCAGCCATAGGTATGGTTTCAATATAAAATCTTACCTGCAGTGAGCCGGAGGTAGACGTTCTTACCCCTGAAACTGATTCTTTCTGACAATTCTCTCCTACAAACATTTTCACACACTACAGAAGTGTGAATACCGAGGGTGGAAGAGGTGGACGAGTTGGGAGAGTGGGATTAACACATATACACTACTGATACTACGTACAAAATAGATAACTAATGAGCCTACTGTGCAGCGCAGGGAACTCCACTCAGTGCTCTGTGGGGACCTGAATGGGAGAGAAATCCAAGAAAGAGGGCATCATGCATACATATAGCTGATTCACTTTTCTGTACAGTAGAATATAACACAATATTGTTATATCCTCCAATAACAATGTAAGATAAAATAAAAATATAAAAGTTAATATATATTTATTAAAAAGTAGTGGGAACGTATGTACACCCATGGCGGATTCATGTTGATGTATGGCAAAACCAATACAGTACTGTAAAGTAAAAAAATAAAATAAAATTAGAAAAAAAAAGAGAACACAAAGCAAAAAATAAAAATAAAATAAAAATGTAAAAAAATAGTGGTTTTTAAAAAATCCAAGGAAATGCTCATTTAAAGAAATGGAAAAGAAAATCCTCAAACTTTTTCTAGTGAACCTGAATGCTGTATTTTCAAACATAATTCTTCCACGTCTTAAAGTAAATACACCCCCCAACCGAAGGGCTTCCCTGGTGGCTCAGGATGTAAAGAATCCACCTGCCAGTACAGGAGACTGGGGTTCAATTCCTGGGCCAGGAAGATCCCCAGAGAAAGGAATGCCTACCCACTCCAGTGTTCTTGCCTAAGAAATTCCATGGACAGAGGAGCCTGGTAGGTTACAGTTCATGGGGTCAGAAAGAGTCAGACACGATTGACCAACTAACACTTTCACCTTGACCTTCCAACCGAAAATCAAACACAACAGTAAACACAAAAAAAATGAACAAAAACTAGTCAATTCAATATTACCTGCTGTCTCTTCAAAGTAATGACATACAGTCAATAAATATCTTAAACACATTCATTGTTTTCATTATTAGGAAAAACATCTCTTTATAAAAATTTATATGACTTCCATTTTTACCAGAATAGATTTTTGTTGTTGCTGTTTGTCATCAGTATTAGTACTGCATTAACTAGATTGCCAGTCTCTGCCTGCGTGTACTTTTCAAAATAAATATCTCAGTAAAATACTGAATGCAGTTTTTTATGAGTTCTTAATTCAATTCCCAGTTTCACAGCTGTTCAGGCATCTGGACTATTATCATTAAAATGTTTCAAATTGAATACAACTTAGATATTCAGGGCTCTGGGCTACTCCCAAAGAATATTAAGCTTTTATCTTGTAGTTCTAGAAGAAAGTACAGATCTAACTACTCAATGTCCTTCTATATATAAAAGGATTGACTTCTGTGGGACTCAGCCACCTGAACCATGAGAGGACAGCATAGAAAAAATAGGAGAAAAGACTACACAAAACTAAAGTCACCAGACACAGAAAAGCATTTTATAGAGAATTAACAGCTACAGTCCATATAAAACAATATGTTCTTCTAACTGCTCTTCAGTAATTTAGATATATCCTTACCTAATTTTATCATGATTTCCCAGCACCACTTTTAAATAAGTAATAGTCTTTAATCATCTGAGGTTCTTGTTAAAACTCAAATGGCTGGGTTCAGGTAGGTCTCAGTAATTGCATTTCTAATAAGATCCCAGGTGAAACTGATGCTTTTGGTCTTGAGATCACACTCTGAACTGCTACTTTAAAGGATTTTTAAAATACTTTATCTTGACAGTTATTAATAATAATAAGTACATTTTTCATTTTTACCCAGAGCGTGAGATACTTACACCCACATTTTAAAAACTGAATATTAAAACGTGTGAATTCTTACTTTTACTATACATAATGAACCCTGATTTTTCCATTCCATTCCATCCTGTTCTATCCCTTTTCATTGAAAAGTGGTCATGAACCACTGATGCATCAAGATCTATATTTTGAAAAATACTGCTCTAGAATCCCATGTTCATCATGAAATTTAATAATATTATAATAACTGTTGACATGTATTGACATTTACCAAATGCTAGATACCCTTCCAGTATCTTACAGGCAATGCTCAAGCTCACTTCATAAATTAAAAGCCTATAACAACACTATGGAGTAGATATTATTAAATGCCCATTTCACAGAGAGGGAATCTGTGGTTCACAGAGGTTAACACAACTTGCCCAAGGTCATAGGGCTTTGTGTAATTCCAGAACATAGTGATAAAGTATGGTATAATATCTCACAGTAAGATACTTTAGTTTTGAATCCCACATCTACCACTTAGTGGCTGTATGACTTTGGTAAATTACAAAGACTTTCCAAGTTTCAGTTTTTGTTTCTTTTTTTTAATGTTTGATTTTTTTTATGAGGACCATTTTTAAAGCCTCTCCTGAATTTGTTACAATACTGTTTTCTGTTTTGATTTTTTCACCATGAGACATAGGGGATCTCCCTGACCAGGGATGAAACTCACAACCTCTGCACTGAAGGTGAAGTCTTAACCACAGGACCACCAAAGAAGTTCCAAGTTCCAGTTTTAACCCACCTATAAAAGATAATAATAGCTCCTATTCATGTGGGAGCTTGAAGATAAAAGGCGATAACCCATGGAAGAGCTTGGCATAACTAGCACATAGTAAGGCTTTAATAATTGCTATCTATTATTAAACACAGAGATTCATTCTTGTTTGTCACACCATATGCTGACTCCCTGCCCTCGAATTTTAGTTTCCAGCACTGTCTCTGGATTTGCCTTTTCTCCTGAGTCTTTGATTTCTGACACTTATCATCCTGTGACCTTGCTTCTGCCCTTCTCCCATCCATCCTCCTCCAGCAGCTCCCTCTGTTGAGAGGGAGTCCTCAGAGCTCCTTCCCCAGATAATTCCTCACAACCCCCACCTGTTTCTAGGCATCAGTGTCCAAGGCTCCCCCACAGACCCTGTCAACTCAAACCTAACCCTACAAACACAGAAAAGTTACTCCATGATGAAAGTATAAGTTGTTACCAAAGTATGAAATCTCTAATCAATAAATCATGAACGTGAGAGGGCTAGTCCTGTATACCCATAATTGCCTTTGTATAACATTGCCGGCATTGCACTTGACCATTTCACAGTAATAAACCATGTGCATGCATGTGTGCCTGCTAAGTCACTTTAATCGTGTCCGAATCTTTGCGACCCTATGGACTATAGTCCACCAGGCTCCTCTGTCCATGGGATTCTCGAGGCAAGAAAACTGGAGTGGGTTGCCATGCAACCCTCCACAGGATTTCCTAACCCAGGGATCAAGCCTATGTCTCTTATGTCTCCTGTGTTGGCAGATGGGTTCTTAACCACTGGTGCCACCTGGGAAGCCCTGTAATAAACCACTGCTGCTGCTGCTGCTAAGTCGCTTCAGTTGTGTCCGACTTTGTGCGACTCTACAGACGGCAGCCCACGAGGCTCCCCCATCCCTGGGATTCTCCAGGCATTAAACCACAATGGGATAAAAAAACCAAAAAGGAATTCTAAAGGCAGTACTCCTGTGGCTAAATCCTGCTTTTATGCAATTAGATGCAACAAGATAACATCAAGCTCCTTTGGCTCCCCTAGGTCATCTTTTCCTCCTAGAAGTTTCTTCATAGAAGAAATTTTAAAACCAGATATTCCCTGCACAATAGAACAATCAAAAATGACACCTCAAGGGAGTTGAAGAATTTTTTTCTCTATATCATTAAAAACAGGAGTGACATGCCCTCCAACAGTTTCTGGGATAAACGCTCCTATCTTGAGAAAGACTAGCTTTGAAATTACTTTCCCTGCAGTCCATTTCATTTCAGTGTGTCCAGTGAATACTGTCACCAAGAACTCAACCTTTCTCCCCTTCTCAGTTGCTACACCCAAAGAAATAATCCCTTCTTTCTGTATTTCAGCTTTTTCTGATCTTGGTTTTCATCAAAATATAGTCTATTTATGATAGAAAGTTTCAGTTTTATATCATAGTGAATTCTACTTTTATAGATTATACTCCATTTAAACATATTATAAAATACTGTCTATATTCACCATGCTGTACATTATATCATTGTATCTTATTTATTTTATACCTAGTAGACTGTACCTCTTAATCCTTTTCCCCTATCTGGCCTCACTCCCACTCCCCCAATGGTAACCACTAGCTTGTTCTCTATCTGTGAATCTATTTCTGTTTTGTTATATTTCTTCATTTGTTTTACTTGTTTAGATTCCATATATAACTGAAAACATATGGTATTTGTCTTACTTCAATAAGCATAATACCCTCCAGGTCTATCCATGTTGTTGTAAATGACAAAAAATTCATTCTTTACTAATGGCTGTATAATATTCCATTGTGTATAGATGCCCCATCTCTTTATCCATTCATCTGTTGATGGATACCTAGGTTCCTTCCATGAGCTTCCCAGGTCATGCTAGTGGTAAAGAATCCACCTCCCAATGCAGGAGACACAAAGAGATGCAGTTCATTCCCTGGGTTTGGAAGATTCCCTGGAGTAGAAAATGGCACCCTACTCCATTACTCTTGCCTGGAAAATTCCATGGGGCCACAAAGAGTCAAAGATGACTGAGCGACTGAGAATGCGACACAGGTTCCTTCCATACCTTGACTATTGTAAGTAATGCTGCTATGAACGTTGGTGTGCATAATCTATCTTTTCGTATTCATGTTCTTGCCTACTTCAGATGTGTACCCAGGTATATAAAGAAATCACCCTGTATCTCATGCTGGTGCTCAGTCCTGACTGACTCTTTGTGACCCCATGGACTACTACCCACAGGCTCCTCTGTCCATGGGACTTTCCAGGCAAGAATACTGGAATGGGTTGCCTTTTCTTTCTGCAGAGGATCTTCCTGACTTAGGGATCAAACCCATGTCTCTTGCATCTCCTGCAGTGCAGGCAGGTTCTTTACCACAGCACCTCCTGGGAAGCCCAAAGAGCTTGTACAACTCCATATAAAAAATGATTTTAAAATGGACAGAAGGCCCAGAGAAACATTTCTCCAAAGAAAACATTCAGATGGTTAACAAGCACATGAAAAAGTGTTCACTCAACATAACTAATCATCAGGGAAATACAAACCAAAACCATAATAAGACATTACCCCACATTGGTCAAAATGACTGTCATCAAAAAAATAATAATAATAAATGTTGGTGAGTATGTGGAGAAAAGGGAACCCTAGTGGTGGGAATGTAAATTTGTAAAGCCACTATGGAGAACAATATGGAGGTTCCTGAAAATATATATTATTTCAGCTTTTTCAAGTTGAGTCCCTAGTCCTCAACCCTAGGACCACCTACCTCTTCTCTCCCCACTGCCTCCGTCTGTTTCTCACAGTATTCCAGGGATACACTTAACAGTGGATATAAGCTTGGTTTACTATAATAGAGTACACTGTTCATGAAAATATTATAGAAGGCCTGCACCTTTAGAATCACATCTTTAATATAATTTGATGAACTAGTATTAAAAGTAGATATATGAGAAGTTTCACCTGAAAAAAAAGAAGACCTCCCCTTACCTGAGTTTCCTGGGATTATTTCACACATAAATCTCTTGCCCTAAGGGCAAAAGTCTGGGAATTAAGCAATAAGGATAAATCACTGGTTTTATCCTACATGGTTTTTCCAGTAGTCATGCATGGATGTGAGAGTTGGACCGTAAAGAAGGCTGAATGCCAAAGAATTGATGCTTCTGAACTGTGGTGTTGGAGAAGACTCTTGAGCGTGCCTTGGACTGCAAGGAGATCAAATCACTCCATCCTAAAGGAAATCAGTCCTGAATATTCATTGGAAGGACTGATGCTGAAGCTGAAACTCTAATATTTTGGCCACCTGATGTGAAGAGCGGACTCATTGGAAAAGATGCTGATGCTGGGAAAGATTGAAGGCAGGAGGAGAAGGGGACAACAGAGGATGAGATGGTTGGATGGCATCACTGACTCAGTGGACATGAGTTTGAAGAAAGCTCTGGGAGATGGTGAAGGACAGGGAAGGCTGGCGTGCTGCAGTCCATGGGGTCACAAAGAGTTGGACACGACTGAGTGACTGAACAACAAATAAATCATTGGAGTTACACGGACCATATCTTTGCTGTTCACCTCTCACCAGAAGATAAAATCTGGTCAAGCCAATTACTATGAGTGAACCTTAGTGGCAATCCAACCCACGGGCCCCAACCCATCAGCATAACACTGTCATCTGAAAGATCTGTGGAGAACTTCAAGGCCAGTTCTTTGAGACCATATTGGGACCAGGGTCTGCACTATATGTCAAGCACATTGAAACACAGATTATCATTCTAAAATTAATAGAGAGAAAAGCACTGAGAAGGTGACATATTAGAAAAATGACAGGGTATTTGGATTCAGAGAGATCTGGTTTTCTCAACTCTATTACCTCGTATTAACAATAATAGCTTGAGTAAGTTTTACCTGTTTGAACCTAAACATACTCACAGAGTGGGAATAACATATCTGAATTAGATATAACATAGCTTACTTCTAGAATTACTAATTATTTCTAACTATATCTAGAATTAGAAGCAGTATATTGAAAAAATAAATAAAACTCCCATGGAGTGCTTGGCACTTAGCAGGTACTTGATTAGTTAGCGTGATTATTATTACGAGTCTGTGTGACTTAAAGAGGCAGAAAAACTCAAGACAAAATGAGAGCTATTTCGCCTCCATGGGAAATTTGAGAAATTACTTTCTTTAACTGAAAACTCAATTTGATGGGCAGAATACAGCCCTAATTACAGATCTTAATTATGACTTTTACTTCAATCTATTGATAGATCTTACTTGTAAGAAAAAGAAATATGCTTCTCAGAGATATTCCTGAGGGCACTCTTCTATACAATTACAATATGCATATTGAAAAGAACTCACATGTTTGCTCTGAAGTATTTGCTTTCAAAATTACTCAGACATGATTTTCTTTCTAAGGTCTTCAAGAAATATCGTATTTCAGGCAAGGCCATTTTATCTATCAGGGAGTATAAAAACAGTACTTAGAATGATTCAAGAAACTACAAAAAATAATCTGGAAAAATTATTGGCTCTGAAATACTAAACTGAAGCTAGAAAATAAAATTTTATACATATTTAACTACATGTCTAAAAAAAAGTTATGCTTCCCAGGTTGCACAGTGGTCAAGAATTCATCTGCCAATGCAGGGGACACAGGAGATGCAGGATTCATCCCTGGGTTGGGAAGATCCCCTGGAGTAGGAGATGGCAACCCATTGCAGTATTCTTGCCTGGAAAACCCCATGGAGAGAGGGGCGTGAGGGGCTACAGTCTATGGGGCCTCAAAAGAGTCAGACACAACTTAGCCAACTAAACAACAACATACTAAAAAAAGTAAAATGGAGGAAATTTGGCCTATTTCCATAATGCATTTAAGCTAACTTTTAAAAGTTATGGGTATTTTAAGATCATTAAAGTAGGCTAAAAGGATGTGAACCACATTATTAGAAAACCTCAACTAAGGTATAATTGTGCATGAAATTTAATGCTGAGTTCTTGGATGACAAACTAAAATGATAAACATGGTGATTTTTAGCCTCTGTTCTTCTAAGAAAAGAAGCAACACTAGCTAATCAGAAGAGACACATTTTCTAAAGCAGTAAAAGCAAAGATGGATTTGTAGAGATCTTTACATAAGGGATATTGAAATATATAACAAAAAGCACCAAGATATTTTCCATGGAGCCCATCTCTTTTCAACTGACTCCCTGCAAAAAGTAAAAAGTATTATATTAAACCACAGTGAATGAAGACAATGTAATAAAAAGGAGTTGTAACATGATTAGGAAGGGTAAATTTTCAATTTGATAAAAATAGAGAGCATGGAAGATTTAGAAAGCTGAGTAGACTATTACTTTTAAATATCAATGGTTGCTTGTCCAGTCTCCTCAGAGATACTATATAAAGAGCAACATGAACTATATATGGTCCCTGGATAGTGCCTGAAACATAAGTATTATGCATTCTTTATTGAAAAATTATCCACGTGTTAAATGGCAAGTATACAAGTGACAAAAGTATCACAGTTCTGAAAATAAAATAAACCCATTTGTATTTCGGCTCAAAGCACATATACCTCCCCCCTTCTACATGTTAGTCAGTATAAATAATTGTAGACAAATTCTTTCAGGAAGGAACTTTGAGCATAAATGATCAAAGGAGATAGAAATAAAACCAATATAATTTTAAAAATCAGCAAAAGGAAGGAAGGTGCCTTTCTGAATTTCCTCCTCTCCATCCACCTTCACATTCTACTTTAATTAAATTTGATTCCCTCAAGCACTAGCATTCAAGATAATTATTAAATAGCCCAAATGAGTACTTCTATTTTGTTTTATTAATTAAGATTATTACCCAGTCCATAGGCAACAGGATCTCCAATTCAACTCCATTATTAGTCCTCACAGCTAAATCCAGGACCTCCCATTGGGATACAGCAGATTAGAGATTTTACAGTATAATATAAAAAATAATTGTGGGAGATGTTTATTTATTCTAACAGTTTCTACTCTCTTTAAACTCAAGAGTATTTTGTAATTTCAAAGAGGAAAAAATAAATTGGTTCCACTCTAGATTTTGTTTTGTTTTGCTTTTACTTTAGAATAGTAAAAACACAATATTTCATCTATTACAGAAATAAAATAGGCTTGTGTGAGCCAGTCTGGAAAGTGAACTATATTTGGTAGCATTATTACCTTTAGAAAATGAACTCTGAGTCCAAATAGACATTTTTTCAAATGAACTTCGGGGAAATAACTACCTGCATAAATTAGAGTCTACCACTGCTTTCTTCATTCATGTCTTTGCTTGCTCATTTACTAAGGAAACATTAATAGATGTCTACTACACTTCATACTCTGTTCTAGGAGCTAGATACAGGTATTCCCACCACCACCAATACACCCATTAAGGAACCCACTGTAGCTGGCTGGGGAAGGGTACATAAAAATTATTAAAATAATCATTCATGGTATGTTTAAGACATTATGGAAGCAGATAAGATGACATGATAAACTCTTCCTGCATGGAACTGGGCAAGTCTTCCAAAGGAAGATCCAGTTGAAGTGGACCACTGATAATCAACAGGGGCTTTCCAGGCAGAAGACATTTCAGGAGAATGAAATCCAGAAGCAAGAAATAAGAAGTATAAAGAGTGAGGGTCTTTGGTGTAGGCAGACACAGCTAAAAATCAAGGGCTTTGAAGAGCTTTTAGTCCCTGTACTAAGGCATTTAGAGTTGCTGTTATAGGTCTCTGGGGTCTATCAAAGGTTTTGGAACACGGGGCTTACACAATTAGATCTGTACTTTATAAAGATTAATTGTGGCAATGCCACAGTAGAATGGAGATACTGCTTAAAACACACATGTGCACAGTATCCTCTGAAAACTGAACATTGACTTCATCACAATAATCCCTCCACTTCCAAATGGGCTTTTATTTAGTGCTGAAACCATCATAATCTTGTAAAGTTTGAGTTTATATAGCAAAGACAGATGGGTTACCATTCCAGACTCAATTTGAAAGCCCAACTCTTCCCATGAAGAACATTAACTTCATGGCTAAGTGGCCTATTTATGACTTTAATTTTAAATACCTTTCTCCATCCGGGAGAAATATTACTCATTTAATCACAAATTTAAGTGTAAACAGGCATCTTTTTTATTTTAAATCTCTTCCACTTTTTTCCTCAGTAAAAGGTGATCAGGATAGAATGGCTGCCTCAGGTTCTTGTTATTATCAAGCTTCTCCACACTTATATGTGACCAACTGGGTGGCTGTCCCTCCCTACTGAGGGGTTTCCCAGGTGGCAGTAGTGGTAAAGAACCCTCCTGCCAATGCAGGAGATGTAGACACTAGGGATCGATACCTGGGTCCGGAAGATGCCCTGGAGAAGGGCATGGCAACCTACTCTAAAATTCTTGCCTGGAGAATCCCATGGACAGAGGAGCCTGGTGGGCTATGGTCCATGGGGTCGCAAACACTCTGCCATGACTGAAGTGACTTTGCTTGCATACATGCTCTCCTTACCGGGCTCCAAGCTGGGCCTCCACCCACCTCTTCCATTTTATTTTTCCAAGGCATTCAGCTTTACCAAAAAATTGAAACATGGCAGAAAGAAGGAAACAGCATTGCATAAGCTTAACTCGTGGGAAAAGAACCCTTCAACATTGGCCATAAAAGAAACCACAGGAGAACAACCACAGGTAACAAAGAGGTTCCTACAGCACTGCAAACATGAAGAACAAGAACCAGATGTATCGCCAGGACCTTGCAGCAGCACTATGTACTTTCAGCCCTGAGAAACCAATCAGGACACTAACAGAACCAGAAAGAAAACACACTTCAGGGGGCCAGTAGGTCACAGCCAAACTATTCAGAGCACTGTTGGTAAACAACAAACTAGGCTTTGACCAAGACAGCAAAATAAACAGACTCAAGCCACTCATTACCACCTGCTGCACATTCCTAGCCCTTCCTGCCCCACCCCGCCCCCACTTCCCTAACCCTCTCCCTTCACCCTGAAGAATCCAAGATCACATAATCAATGAGACCCTGACCATAAGAACCCTCTGAGTTTTGACCACTGCTCTCCTGAGCAAAACCTGAAAGGATTTCACTGGGAATTACAGTCCAGAACACTTTCTACTTTTACACTGAAGTTTACACTCTTGTCTAAAAGGGTGCATCACTATTTGTTCTGCGCTGACTTTGTTTTTTCTTGAGAACACAGTTCTCACCCCCGCTTATTATCAAATCTGTATGTTCAAAATTGTTCAAATTCACTATATATACAGCCCACAAGAACATAACTGAGAAACCATCCTCCTCTCAAACCCAAGCCCCTGTGATTAAGTAATAAAACCAAACAACACAGTTGAAAGCCAAGGACAAGACTGAGTTTCAGCAGGCTTTCCCACATAGAAAGGACCACAGAGTCTCCTTCTTTTAATCACTCTAGCTGTGTATTCCTTACACAAACCTCAAACTAAAGTCCAGATCTGAAGAAGTTCAGTTTTCCCCTTACTCCCACTTAAAGGTCTTCCACCAAGAAGACATCCTCTCTGAAGAGTAAGAGGATTTTATTTATCTTAAGGTTTTGTCAGCATCTCCATCCTCCAAGATGTCTAAGGGAAATTCTCTGACAACTCAGTAATGGCTCTAAAGAGAACAGATTTCTCCGCTTGCTACCTGAAGGTCAGGCACCCAGGGAAGACAAAAAGGGGAATTGTATTATTGGGCTTTCTTAGAGGTTGAAATATCCCCAGAGAAGAGGAAGTATTAAGAAATTTAAAAGGGAGAGTGAGGTCTTAATAAGTCTAATGTGGTCTTTATATTTGTTTTCTTTTTCTAATATATTAACTGTGTGTGTTTTATATTTTATGATGCCCAGCCTAATACCAACACCCATTCTTGCCCTTAATGGTTGGTTTCGAGGTCTAATTAGAAGCAGGAGACAGATTGTTTATATTTAATCTGTCCATCTTCTTCTCAGTAATTGAGTAAAGCTCTTAACTCTACTGTAAATATCCCTGGGTTTCAATTAATTTGTTCGACTTAATAGACATAGCAACACACACTGTTTTACTTATGGATAAGCAGACACTTTGCAACTTTTATACTTCAAATACACATGATTTATTTACTTCCTCATTTTAGAAAGAGATGAGATAATAATGTCCTTCTAGATTTACCAAAAAAACAGTAAGCTATGATGGAAACAGAAATATATTGGAAACGATATTTTAAATGAATTAATATATGCATAGAGTACAAGGCAGTCTGGGTTCCCTATTACTAGCTGGTATTGAAAACCTAACACTCTAAGGAATCCAGAGTAATATTATCTACCCTTATATTTGAGGACTTGTACAAGAAACGCAGTCTGAAGTATTTTTTTTTAATGATAACATAATATATATCTCTATCCTCAAAAGCGGTCAGATAACTTCCTTAAAAAGTTTCCTTTTAAAAAATCTAAACAAATTATATTGGGTGACTGAAAACTCACCAAATATTCCCAAAGGCTTTGTTTACAATTACAGTATTTACTATTAAAATATACCTTTGAATAGTTATTATCTAGAAAACTCTCCTGATATAAGACACTAACAGAGACGAGCAGCGAAGGGGGCAGATAGATAGTGAGGGAAGTAAACTGCGGAGTCTATATTCCTTCCTTCTATTTTTAAGCCTAGAAACGCGTACTATCAGCTTGCTCTGTTTTCTTCCTTTTAAAAATAATAATAAAGGAGCATTGTTCCCCATCATCTACATGCACGCGTACGCGCGCGCGCGCACACACACACACACACACACACACACACACACACACACACACACACACACACACACACACACACACACACACACACACACACACACTGCACCAGCACGGGATTCCTGCGGTCCCTCCTCGCCCCCTGCAGCCCCCACCCGGGTCTCCCGCAGCTGCGCCCGCAGCCCCCCGGGGCGCAGGCGAGGCCAGGTCCCAGCCCCTCGAGGTCACCCCGGAGCACATCACTCCCCCCCACGCCCCAAACCAGGTCACTTACCCTGCTCGGAGCGCACGGCAGAAGAGGGACGGCGACTGCTCCGAAGAAAAAGACCCCCAGGACGAGCAGGAAAAAATAAATAATAAAGCGAGGAGGGCAGTCTCCTTACTTCCCACAACAAGGGGAAGTATTGCGCCCCATGCACTGGGTAGCTCCGCAGCCGCGGTTTCGGAGGAAATGCGCGGCGGCAGAAGAAGCTGCGGCTGGGTTGGAAAGTTGGGGGTGGTTCCCCCCAGCCGCCCGCGCCTCAATCCGCTCCGGTCCCCGCCGCAGTCTTGACAGCTCCCCCGGCCTTTGATACCCTCCGAAGCCCCGCCGCCGGTTTCCACCCGGAGCTGGGCTGAGTTGCCACATGCACTTGAGAGATCCTAGCAGTTGCGCACAGAAGAGTCCCAGAAGTTAGAAAGAGTGATTGTGTGTGAATGTGTAAATATACAGTACAAGAGGCTGGAACAACTGAGCGGGGCCAACCCTCAGACGCAGCCCGGGGTTTCAGATTTCATTTGGCAACTGGCAGCTTCAGAAGATTCGAGCCGCACGACGGGGGAGGCAAGAGGAGCCCGGTCCTCGCCCAGCGCCTCTCTGCTGGGTTATCTTAGAGCCTGCGTGACACTGGGTGGGGGGTGGGGGGGCGGTCCCCGGACCCTCGACAGCCAGACTGAGCCCTGCTTCGGTACCCCCGAGGCTTACTTGACCCGTTTATTTCCTTCGTATCACAGACACACGTTGGTGTGAATCTGGGGCTGTGCGTGCGGAGAAGGGATGTATGCCGAATACATAGCCCTTTGCCCCCTAGAAGCTCAGCATGTCTTTGGCCAAACCTCACAAGGTTTTACTTGCTTCTGTCAGCTCTCTGTATAAAATCTTATTTCTCCAATCAGAATTACCTGGGTCATTAAACCTGTATTCCTAAAAATGTTTATTTAGATGAATACTCTCTAGTTAGATCTTTAGAGAAATTTAAAGCATAATTACTTCCTTATCATGGTTTAAGAGCTCTCAAAATTACACAGTATAAAAGAAAGAGGATGGAGTAGTAAACATTTTGCTGATGCAGTCCCCTCTCCTCCCATCACCAAAGAAAAAAGAATTTCAGATCTAGATATTAGATATTATAGTACTAATTACCTGGAATGCCAACTCAACTATTCAAATATATATATATATATATATATATATGCTTTAAAGTATTTAAAAACCATCACTATGGATCTCCAGTGATATGGAAGAGCACACATTTAAATTTAGAAACACCAAAAATAAAAGTCTGTGTGGACACATGTGTTTCTTTTTTTTTTTTTCTTTTATCTTTCTTTTTCTGGTTTCTTGTAGTCTTTCTTTCTGGTGATCTGTCTCATCCTGGCTTGATGTCCCACTAGAAAATTGGTTTTCTGGTGGAAGAATTCTCAACCATCTAATTAAGCTTGGCAGGGAAAAAAATCTTTGGGTATTTCTTTTTAAAAGTGTGTGTTGAATTCCTACCCAGAAGCAGTGTAACTTATTTTCTAATTGGTAGAAATAAATGACCTTCATGGCTTTACATATTCTACCTGCAGCCTGGCAGGTACGTGCCAATGGGCGGTTTTAGATGAAAGCTGGAAAATAATGAAATTAACCAAAATGAAATCTGCACACACTTGAGGGTCCCAAGAGCCTCAGGAAGATGTGTCAATGATTCAAGATTCTGACATTTAGAAAAGACAAGGAAGCTATCATGTTGGTAACCTAATTCAGGATAAAACAACTACTACCACAAGCAACTTAGAATCAAGACAATACAAAATTGAACTCAACATGATTACCGGATATTCCCTAATCCAAACGGTTAAGACATGCCTCTGTGACACACCCTCACATCTAAGATCTTTGCTTTCACATCTCCTGACCTCTGTCTCCATCCCTTCCAGTTCAGTTAAGTCATTCAGTCGCGTCCAACGCTTTGCGAAGCCATGGACTGCAGCACACCAGACTTTCCTGTCCATCACCAAGTCCCACGTCCATTGAGTCAGTGATGCCATCCAACTATCTCATTCTCCATTGTCCCCTTCTTCTCCTGCCTTCAATCTTTCCCAGCATCAAAGTCTTTTCTAAAGAGTCAGTTCTTCGCATCAAGTGGCCAAAGTATTGGAGTTTCAGCTTCAACATCAGTCCTTCCAATGAACACCCAGGACTGATCTCCTTTAGGATGGACTTGTTGGATCTCCTTGCAGTCCAAGGGACTCTTAAGAGTCTTCTCCAACACCACAGTTCACAAGCATCAATTCTTCAGTGCTCAGCTTTCTTTATGGTCCAAATCTCACATCCATACATGACTACTGGAAAAACCATAGCTTTTGGTTTTGACTAGATGGACTTTTGCTGTCAAAGTCATGTCTCTACTTTTTAACATGTTGTCTAGGTTGGTCATAGCTTTTTTTCCAAGGAACAAGTGTCTTTTAATTTCATCTCTGCAGTCACTATTTGCAGTGATTTTGGAGCCCAAGAAAAGAAAGTCTCTGTTTCCACCATCTATTTGCCATGAAGTGATGAGAATGGATGCCATGATCTTAGTTATTTGAATGTTGAATTTTAAGCAAGCGTTTTCACTCTCCTCTTCCACTTTCATCAAAAGGCTCTTCAGTTCCTCTTTGCCTTCTGCCATAAGGGTGGTATCATCTGCATATCTGAGGTTATTGATATTTCTCCCAGAAATCTTGATTCCAGCTTGTGGTTCATCCAGTCTGGCTCTGCATATAAGTTAAATAATCAGGGTAACTATATACAGCCTTGACGTACTCCTTTGGCAGTTGGAACCAGTCTGTTGTTCCATGTCCAGTTCTAACTGTTGCTTCTCGACCTGCACACAGATTTCTCAGGAGGCAGGTCAGGTGGTCTGGTATTCCCTCTTCCACCTGACATCATTTCATTGATGTGTATGATGTATGCGATTATCTTAAGCTAGACAGTACAACTGAAAAATGGGGAGACTGTCACTTGAGGATTAAGCAGCAGGGAAGGTATATCTACCAAAACCCTGTCTTCCCCTATCATTTCTCTGCAGAAACAAAAGTGCCATTGTATTTGTTTTCTAGAAGCTCCTTAGGGATTTAGCAAAGATCTTTGTTACCAATCATATAAATTGAACTAGAAAATGCTTGATTGTCCACAGGACTTAAGTATGTTGTTGTTGTTGTTCAGTTGCTCAGTCGTGTCCGATTCTTTGCGACCCCATGGACTGCAGCACGCCAGGCTTCCCTGTCCTTCACCGTCTCCTGGAGTTCACTCAGACTCATGTCCATTGAGTCGGTTATGCCATTCAACCATCTCATCCTCGGTCACCCCCTTCTCCTCCTGCCATCTTACTTTTCTCTCATTTGTGGATTAATTAGGACTAGGAGACATCTCTCATGAAGATTCTAGCAACTTTAAAGGAGAAATAAATTTGAAAAGAGGAGACTTCAAAGGTTCTGACCAGGGGAGGATGCCAATATGATAGATACAGACTCCAGGGGGCGTGGTGTCTGTCATTCAGTTCCCAAGGTCTCTGGTGAGAGAGACCTGGGTTTCACTTAAAGCTGGATTTTGCCAGTCTACTCAATTCAGAGTTAAAGGCATTTCTTTTTCAGACCAATTCTACAAACCCCACAAATGCTTCAAAGGTAAAAGCTAAGTTTCCAGGATTCTAAGTCATATCCTCAGAAGGAGTATAAAAGGTATGCAAGGTTTGAGAAGCTTTACAAGGAGATTTACAGGGGGATGTATGATACTTTTAAGACCGGAGAGAGTTCAGGAATCTAGAAAAGAAATAGAAGGAGACAGAGGAGGAGAAGTATGTGGAGGAGGAGAGAGAGGAAGAGGAGAGAAAGCAGATAATGGCCTTATTATACTTGGTCAAGTTGTTTGGATATCAGTATTGCCAGACTTGAGGACAGAAAAATATCCATAGACAAAGCCCCCTAGACACTATTTCTGTCTTGTCACTTAGTTTAGAATTTAATTAGAGAAACCTTAGCAAGAATTTGTACAATCACTTTAATATTTCAAGTATGTGGGGCCAATAGTACTATAAAACAAGTATGGATTAAAAATGTGTTTTAATTGCACTTTACTAATCTAAAAATTGTAAGATTTTCCACAAGATTCCTTGCCAGATTCTTTGAAGATCTTCACATAGAGTAATGTATTGTCATGTTACCCACTGTCCATTAATAGCAGATACTGGGGCTATTTAATTATGTTTTCTTTGGGGAAAACATAAATTCCTAAGAGGGCAAAAAACACAGTAACAGAACTGAATAGTCAAGAATTGCCAAAATCCTAACATTTCCTTCGGGTTGTCACCAACAATGCAGAATTTGTGTGGGTACTGGAATATGCCAAGATATGATTGCAGAATTAAGAGAGAAGGCTGTGCTATAGTGCAAGTCTGTTTCAAACCTTCAGTGTTCAGGTTGTCTTTTTATTTCCTAGGGGAAGTTTTATTTTCTTTTTGGCGGGGTGGGGGGGAGTGTGAAATCCAGTTTTTTTGAGTCTGTATCTATCACTTTGGCATCCAACCCTGGTTAGAACCTTTCAAGTCTCCTGTTTGCAAATTTATTTCTCTAAAATTGCTAGAATCTGCATGAGAGATGTCTTATAGTCCCAATTAACCCACAAATGAGAGAAAAGTAAGGTGGCAGGAGGAGAAGGGAGTGTCTTAGCTAAATAAAGTATGGAAAGATTAAGGGAGTTTTGTGCCCACCCTCATCCTAATATTTTGGATCACATGATCTAGGAAAAGGTGTAGGGCTACTACTATTAAAATGTTGGGGCCAAAAAATCCAACCAAATCCCCATGAGTAAGGAGAGAAAGTGCAAAACACAGACAGGCACCTGTGGTGGTGGAGTCCTTCCTACCCCTGTAATTTCATCACGGGTCTGCTCTCAGTTAAGGGCCTTCAAATTGAAGCAACAAGCATGCAATACTCCTATGTAGATCCTGAATGGACTAGAGTATCAACCATTATTATAAACTTTTATCTAATGGATTTATTTTTGGTTCCAGCCAGTATCATACTCCATTGTCCCCTATGTGTTAGTCACTGAGTCATATCCAACTCTTTGCGACCCCATGAACTCTACCCTGCCAGGCTCCTCTGTCCACAGCATTCTTCAGGCAAGAATACTGGAGTGGGTAGCCATTCTCTTCTCCAGGGAATCTTCCTGACCAAGGGAACAAACCTAGGTCTCCCACATTGCAGGCAGATTCTTTACCATCTGAGCCACTAGGAAAGCCCTAGGTCTTCAAATTAGATGGTATACACACACACACACACACACACACACACACACACAATAATCCATGATTACATTCATTTTCAAAATAGTGTTTTTTGTCTAATTACAAAATTAATATATGTTCAACTCAGGAAATTGGGGAGCTGCAAAAAAGCATAAAAGAAGAAATCAAAAATTGCCATGATCTCACCATACAGAGAAAAAGTATTATTAACATTCTGAGTATATCTAAATGTTTATTCACCTCTGTGTGCACGCACATGTGTGTGTGTGTGTGTGTGTGTGTGTGTGTTAAATAATGGTTTGGTTCACATTATCAACCAAAGCAAGATTGTCTTTGCATGGGCTGCAAATGGAAACCTCAGTTTCCAATTAAAATGGTTTTCTTTTATTCTGTTTAGAGCCAGACTGTGGAATTTACTGGATTATGTTAAAGAACCAAACTCTCCCCTCCAAGATATGCAGACTCCCTCCAGTGAGCTCCCAGAAAAATTCCCTGCTTTATGCTTTCATATTTTTTAAGTGGCCATTTCTTAATTTCTCCCTTTCTAGGATTTCTTTGACCTTGTTGACTCAAAATTTCTCTAAGATAGTCTTTATGTTCCTGTCCTTCACATTCCAGCTCTTCTTTCTCTTCCTGAGTACAAATATACATGCACGCACCCCCCAACACACCCACCATATACACAGACATGCATGTGCACACCCACAGAGTGAAACGTTCCCCCAGACATGAGACTTTCCACTCGCAGACTCAGCTCTTAATGTTAAAAACTAACATGAAACTTAAAATATTTCAAAATCTAATTCCATCTGAGTAATACCAAGATGGGCTTAGACTCAAGATACATACCTTTTTGTAGATTTCAAGCTCATTCTCATGTTGGAATCGTCTCATTAAGTTTGTGTTCATTCAAAAATTAAACACTGCCATTGAAATAAAACCATCTGCTCCTAAGAATTATTTACTTGTAGGCTACCTAAATTATGTGTGACTTATAAGTGGTTTCCATTTTTAAGCAGATAGAAAGTAAGTGATAAGTTAGTTCTTTACATGTGTTTAAATCCAGTGTCATATATTCTAAGCCTTATCATTTGTTCAGAATACCCTCATTTCATCCTATTTTCATCATATTCCAAGCTCTTTCAATAATGCATGTACTTTTTGCCTACTTTTCCATTTTTCCTTCCTCAGAATTGCCTGCTTTATATAGTTTCAGATAATTTGAAATAAAAAAAAAAAGAAAAACGTTTACCTCATTATGGATTCTTGTCCCAATGATGGGAAATATACAGTCTAGATTCAAAGTTGAGCTGTTAAGACTATTAATGGGTTTGGATATTAGGCACAATTGATCCCATTCTTGAGTAAATATTATTTATCTTGTTTGGGCTGTTAACTAGAGACTTGGAGGTCGACATTAAGTAACTTAAAACTAGTGAGGTTTAATAAAATAAAATGTTTTCTCATTACAGAGTGGAGACATAATCATCAATTTTTTAAACCATCCTGCTTGAAAACTAAATAAGAAAGTGTCAATGAATCAAAATAATTCATTCAAACACATTACTAATGATGACAATAATAATAATGATTATAATTGTAAAGTAATAGGAGTATTCCTTAGAGTTTTTGAAGTGTCTTTCTATATGTGATATCTTTTCATTGCAGCAGCCCTATGAAAAATCTGTTATTGCTTACTCTTTACACAAGAAAGATCAGAGAGAAGCACTGTATACACCTTGTTCAGGATCATATAAGCTAATGGAGGGTGAAGAGAAGACCTGAATTCAGGCCATTTGAGTACAAATTGTGGATTCTTTTCATTCAGGTGTTAGCGGCGGCATCTCCCTATACAAAAGACAGCACAATTCCCCTTTCACACATCACTTATACTGGTCAAGTGCTTGACAATAATTGTATCATTACATTCTTCTATGAGAAGGGAAAACTATCATTCTCTTGCAGACCAATTTTAAGTCCTACTTCAGGTATTAATTTTAGTGTCCTTTCCTACCAAACCTTTTATTCACGTTTCCAAAAAAAATGACAAAAATAACTCTTCTCCCTCTTTCTCTCTTGGCTCATCATTTGCTGAAGGTGTTAATGAACAGTGAATTGGCCACAAAACAGGCAGAGATATCAGGAAAAACAGCAGGCAATTTAGATAATTCACAAACTTGAAAATTACTTCCTAAGAAATGACTCTTGGTTTTAAGATCTTGCAGTAAAACTGAGAAAAATTTGAAATTAGAAGTCTGTTTAAGACAGAAAAGATAGCTGTCGATTACATAAAGAACAGAGATGGAGATAACTAGCTCTTCAATATTTGAAAAATTACTAAACATAAACTTCCTTGGGAAATCAACAAAAATAATGCAATTTCTGAAAGATTTTCAAAGTAATATTCCATAGTAGTAACCAAAGGGCAGTTAAAGATGCGGGCTATTAAGCAGACAAAACAAAACAAAAACCAAACCAAACACACAAAAAAACAAACAATGAAACCAAATAGGACTGAAAAATTATTATCCTCTCCTTTTCTGTTCTCAAATTTCTCAATTTCTTTCAAAGTTTAGAAATGCTAGCAAGCAAGCTTTTTGCAGGCTTGCTTTGCAAAAGTGGAGAGGTTGGGCTGGGAGTAAGGAATGAGCTGTAAGGGTAAGGGTTGAGGCTGAGGAGACGAGGTGGTGAAGTTTCTAAATGCTGAGCAGTCTGTCTGTCTTAGATGACTTCAATGGAAGACACTCTATCTGGTATGTTTTACTCAAGAATGGACAGACCAGTGAAAGAGGCTTCTATATGGCTCTTGTTGGGAAAATGTCCAATGAGATAGAAACAGAGCACCAAGACTTCAACCCAAGACTAATGCATTTTCAAGGAAGAAAGATGCTTATAGATGGGACATCAAATGAGCCATTCTCTTGAACTTGGGGAAGGTGATTCCAAATTCTTAAAGAAAGAGGTTTTCAAAAAAAATTAAACAAAAGTCAGAAAATGAGACCAACCTTTGGGGAGCCCAATAAAATAATTTTAAGATTCACTTAGAGAAATCCTCTCCTATCTGGGTTGGAGAAGGTGCTCAGCATCTGTGAAAGCATCAGCAGCAAGTACAAGATCAGACCCAGCTGTGCCTTCGAGGTCCAACACTGGAGCAGACTCAGCCACCAGGAAAGAGAGTGGACGGCAGAACTGAGATCTACAGCTGAGAAATATCAATAACTCCCAAAGAGAGGACCTCCAGACCCTGTCAGGGGAAGGTGAGAGGCCCAGGGGGATGGCGGTTTCCACTGATCCTTCTGGGTAGACTCAGAGCCGAAGTCTAAAGCTTAGACTACAGTCATGTAAACATTCACTATCAATGTAAATGTTTACCCATGTTCCTGCCTAAGTCCTTTTAAATGTTGTGGATACTCAAATTCTAACACAAGGAATTAGAAATTCAGTGTAGTTAAGCCCAATATTGGAAATTCTATGAAGAAAAATAATATTGGGAGAATGAGAAATTCAAAAATATAGATATTAACAGTTGCTATGTACATGGGTGCTTTGTTTGTATGGTTGAAAGCATTAAGAGTTGGGTTCCTCAGTCATGTCTGAATCTTTGCAATCCCATGGACTGCAGCACTCCAGGCTTCCTTGTCCATCACCAACTCCCATAGCTTGCTCAAACTCATGTCCATTGAGTCAGTGATGCCATCCAACCATCTCATCCTCTGTCATCCCCTTCTCCTCCTGCCTTCAATCTTTCCCAGCATCAGGGTCTTTTCCAATAAGTCAGCTCTTTGCATCAGGTGGCCAAAGTATTGGAGTTTCAACTTTAGCATCAGTCCTTCCAATGAATATTCAGGATTTCCTTTAGGATTGGCTGGTTTAATTATGCAGTCTAAGGGACTGTCAAGAGTTTTCTCTAACACCACAGTTCAAAAGTAGCAATTCTTCAGCATTCAGCTTTCTTTATGGACCAACTCTCACATCCATACTTGACTACTGGAAAAACCATAGCTTTGACTGGACAGACCTTTGTTGCAAAGTAATGTCTCTGCTTTTTAATATGCTGTCTATGTTGGTCATAGCTTTTCTTTCAAGGAGCAAGTGTCTTTTAATTTCATGGCTGCAGTCACTATCTGCAGTGATTTTGGAGCCCAAACAAATGAAGTTTCTCACTGTTTCCATTGTTTCCCCATCTATTTGAAAGCATTAAACTCTTCCCAAATGTGAGACCTGGGCAGAATGCAAAGTCAATTCAGGCCTTATCTGTGCCTTCATGAAATTCATATTCAATCACTGAGAAGGAGTGAACCTAAAAGTTTAAAGTAAATGTTTCCTTTTCCTTGAAGTTCAGGCAGAAATGATGCTACAATACATTTATTCTTGGCTCAGATCAAGCCTCAGAAAGTTGCTGGCATCGTCTTCAGAGGCGAACAAAAGGCTTATTCTTTCATATGATAATGTTACACCATTATTTTAGACAGACGCTAGCCTTCACTTTAACTGGTATACGAAGACGTCTTGACGTACTTTATATTTTTTCTCATTTGTTCTCTAAATTCTCAATGCATTACCTTATAGACCAGAAGACAATGAATGTATTTAATGTGAAAACTGTCCAGGTACTTACCAGGTGGGTTTTTCTTAACATGCATTACACTGTGCATGAATAGACAATAATAGAAAAAGCACTCACTATTTATAAACAAATAACAGAAATTTAGTGATAATATCAAATGCTTGAAAATCAGTTTACAAACATTAAAATAGTTCCTGAGTTGAACATTCCATGAGGAAAGCATAAAGTAACAACAAATTCCTTTTATCTTAACCATTAGCTTTAATCGCTTATCAAATTCTGGCAACCCCCTCCAGTATTCTTGCCTAGGAAATCCCATGGACAGGGGAACCTGATGGGCTACAGTCCTTGGGGTTGTAAAGGTCTGACATGACTAAGCACACATACACACACACACTACATTTGGCTTGAAATTTCCCATACTTACTTAACCCAGACTTGACAAGATTTAGATCAATGTAATCTGTAGGTTAAAAGTAATTCAAAAGTTGCCCTTTTTCTCCTGTGTCTGCTTTTCTTTTAGAGGATCATTGTTAAAATATCTATTTCATTAGGCCTGTTATAAAATTAATATTATAAAGCAAACATTTAAGTTTAAGCTACCTGCCATGTGTAAAATGACTTATTAATTTCTCATGATGTGCTTCATTGGGTTTTAAGAATAGAATCAAATGGTTATCTAAAATAATCATATATTTTTCACACAAAGATTATATTAATTAAAAATTTTTGAGACTAAGGATTTATGTTATTTCAATGAAAGGAAGATTATAGCAATGTCAATCTTCATTTTTAATGAAAAACTTAACTTTAGAACTAAAATGTTTGTCTAAATGTAGGCTTTTCTGCACACAGCTCCTTTTAATAGGTTGTCATATTCAGAAGTTATTTTGCAAGGAAAATCATCTAAACATAAAGTCCAGTAAGCCAAAAATTCAGTACTCTTAGCACATAAGAAACTCTTTCTGCTGCCTTCTGATGCGTACATCTATGTTTCTCGTCAAGATTCCTGGGAGAAATATCAATAACCTCAGATGTGCAGATGACACTACCCTTGTGGCAGAAAGCGAAGAAGAACTAAAGAGCATCTTGATAAAAGTGAAAGAGGAGAGTGAAAAAGTTGGCTTAAAGCTCAACATTCAGAAAACTTAGATCATGGCATCCAGTCCCATCACTTCATGGCAAATAGATGGAGAAATAATGGAAACAGAGAGAGACTTTATTTTCTTGGGCTCCAAATTCACTGCAGATGGTGACTGCAGCCATGAAATTAAAAGATGCTTGCTCCTTGGAAGAAAAGCTATGACCAACCTAGACAGCATATTAAAAAACAGAGACATCACTTTGCCAACAAAGGTCCGTCTAGTCAAAGCTATGGTGTTTCCAGTAGTCATGTATGGATGTGAGAGTTGGACTGTGAAGAAAGCTGAGTGCCGAAGAACTGATGCTTTTGAACTGTGGTGTTGGAGAAGACTCTTGAGAGTCCCTTGGACTGCAAGGAGATCCAACCAGTCCATCCTAAAGGAAATAAGTCCTGAATAGTCACTGGAAAGAATGATGTTGAAGCTGAAACTCCAACACTTTGACCACCTGATGCAAAGAACTGACTCACTGGAAAAGACCCTGATGTTGGGAAAGATTGAAGGCAGGAGGAGAAGGGGATGACAGAGGATGAGATGGTCAGATGGCATCACCAACTCGATGGACATGAGTTTGAGCAAGCTCTGGGAGTTGGTGATGGACAGGGAAGGCTGGCCAGCTGCAGACCATTGAGTTGCGAAGAGTTGGACATGACCGAATGACTGATCTGAACTGAACTGAATGCACATAAGGTATTACTTGACCCATGTTGACTTTGTAATTACTATTTGTATTTCTGAAATACTATTTAATTTTGTATAATAACTGTAGATAGATATATTAATAATTAAAATTTTGCATTTGCACTTTATTGAGGTAAGATTAATGACCTTATGATTGCATTTATATTTAATAGCTGCAGAAATACCCCTTGAAAATAGCCATTTCCAGGGAGAAGCCACTATGCTCAATGCAAGCTAATAGTCCAAGAACACAGAGCTTTGTGATAACCTAGGACAGCATGACAAATTTATGTGATTAATAATAATAATCACAGTAAATAAATAAAAATAAATATATAAAACAACTAATGAACTTTAATAAGTCAATCTATAGATATTTATCAGTAATCTGTGTGGGTTTTGAGCAGTCATGAAGCTTTAATTTAAAAAGTGAAGTATTTACTTAAAAGCCTGATATAAGATTATAAATTACCTACACTGAGTGATGTTTACTAATATCATTGGTCATTCTTAAACATAATAAAGTTGAGATTTATTTACCTGTATAAATGGCTTTTTAAGTATTCATGACATAAAGTCTCAATATTCAAAGATTAGGGATGAAGAGTAAGTATCCAGCTTCATTCTTGATTTAGTTTATATTTTCTTCCAAATGGAAACACACACACACACACACACAAATAAAACTTTGTGATAAGTTAAAGGCAAAACCTTCTTATAAAAAGAGAAGGCAGATGGCAGATGTGTTGATATCTACATAGTAACCCCGTCTCCTTTTTCCTAACCTCCTGTTCACATTGACATCCCAAGAAATTGCAGAAACATGGGAGCCTATCTCATTTCACTCCAGATTTCCAATACCAAAGGCCTTATCCTGGGGGAGAGAAAGAAAGGGAAGGACAAAAATAGAGCAGCTTTGTCTCAGAACTAAAATATCATAGCCTCAAACAAAGTCTCACTAATACTTCCTCTATTTATATAGAAGAGTCGGACACAACTGAGCGACTGAACTGAACTGAACTGTGACTAACAAAATGCAAATTGCTGCTGAAACCATAACACTTTGTGTCATGATGCCTTTTATTAATCAATAGGATTCTAAAAATACAACCACTTATACGTAAGGAGACTTAAATATTTTCATGTTTATAGAGTCCCCAGTTGTTGGAAAAAGACTGGGGACTCTCACCTTAGAATGTTCCCTCTTTCTTAGTGTCACCATTGTTCTTTGGAAGAATTGTGCAGAGAGAGATAACACACATGGATGGTAACTATTCTTCTCAAATACCACACAGAGCATTAATTCATAACACAATTCATTGCAGAGCATATTTAGAGTCCACAGTCTAAATTTCCTGCTACTACAGTTTTACAAACAGGGACATGAAAGAAATGTGCATAATAGATTTCTTATGAAAATTATTGAGCTGGTTTCAAAATAACTTAATTATTATTGCTACCTTTAATGGAACTCATTAAAATGGCTGTCATGAGTCTATCGAGATGGTTCCACTATAATTCAGTTTTAATTAACTTGATCATTATTTTTAACTATGCTAATAAACAAGCTATGCTACAATCTCATCTTAACCTTGGGTCTTTCAGCACAGAATTTAGAGATTTAAACCCTTTTCTCTCTGTTTTAAATTGCTGTAGTGATACTGAACAAATTACATTATTAAAATCGACTGCTTCCTGTTATCATCAATTAGTCTTTCATTAGCAACCTTCAATATATTTATGTTCCAAGAAGATTTCAACTGCTCTCCTGCCTGGCCTCCACTAGCTTTATATTGCAGGACACAAGGGATCTGACATGAACAGTGCATATATTGATGTTTGTGTCGTGTAAGTAAAAAACTTCAAACATTTTAAAGTATATCATGGACCTGTCATGCATTCGAGGTATTTTGGAGATAATGAAAGTATTTTTCATTGTTTAAAAATGAAAGTATTCAAGTCTCATAGTTCAATATACAATGCCGCCTGTGTGTGTGTGTTTAGTTGTTAGGTCATGTCTGACCCTGCAGTCCCATGGACTGCAGCATGCCTGGCTCCCTTATCCTTTACTATATCCTGGAGTTTGCTCAAATTCATGTCCATTGAGTTAGTCACGCTATCTAACCATCTCATCCTCTGCCACCCCCTTCTCCTTTTGCCATCAATCTTTCTCAGCATCAGGCGGGTCTTTTCCAATAAGTAGGCTCTTCACATTAGGTGGCCAAAGTATTAGAGCTTCACCTAGACTACTATTAATAATATGATTCTATGAGATTGTCACCCTTCTTGTTTAACTTATATACAGAGCATATCATGAGAAATGCTGGGCTGGAAGAAGCACAAGCTGGAATCAAGATTGCCAGGAGAAATATCAGTAACTTCAGATATGCAGATGACACACCGTTATGGCAGAAAGTGAAGAACAACTAAAGAGCCTCTTGGTGAAAGTGAAAGAGGAGAGTGAAAAAGTTGGCTTAAAACTCAACATTCAGAAAATGAAGATCGTGGTATCTGGTCCCATCACTTCATGGCCAATAGATGGGGAAACAGTGGAAACAGTGACAGACTTTATTTTTGGGGGCTCCAAAATCACTGCAGATGGTGACTGCAGCCATGAAATTAAAAGACACTTGCTCCTTGGAAGGAAAGTTATGACCAACCTAGACAGCATATTTAAAAGCAGGCATATTTAAAAGCAGACATTTTACTTTGCTGACAAAGGTCCATGTAGTCAAAGCTATGGTTTTTCCAGGAGTCATGTATGGATATGGGAGGTGGACTCTAAAGAAAGCTGAGTGCCGAAGAATTGACGCTTTTGAACTGTGGTGTTGGAGAAGACTCTTGAGAGGTCCTTGGACTGCAAAGAGATCAAACCAGTCAATCCTAAAGGACATCAGCCCTGAATATTCATTGGAAGGACTGATGCTGAGGCTGAAACTCCAATGTTTTGGCCACCTGATACAAAGAACTGACTCATTTGAAAAGACCCTGATGCTGGGAAAGATTGAAGGCAGAAGGAGGGGACGACAGAGGATGAGATGGTTGGATGGCATCACTCAACTCATGACTCAATGGACATGAGTTTGAGTAAGCTCTGGGAATTGGTGATGGACAGGGAAGCCTGGCATAGCGCAGTCTATGGGGTTGCAAAGAGTCAGACACGACTGAGTGACTGAACTGAACTGATGAGATTGGGAAAACTACACACATCTTCACAGGTGCTTTACTCAATGGAATTGTAAAGGGTGGAGCCAAGAGGCTAGAAAAAGATACTGCAAAAATGCCATCCATTAAGTCAAGTGACTTCCTAGAAACTCCTAACAGGAAGCCAACCCACTTATTCTATAACAACCATGGATTTTCCCTGAAGATCCTTATTTTTTGTTAATTTTGGCATCAGTTTCTTCATAAGTCTTTTCCTCACTTGCTGGCTGACCTCCTGCCACTATATATAACCACTATATATGACCTCCTGCCACCATACATACACACATACACACACACACACACACACATATATATATAAAATATACACACACACACATATATATATAATGCTCTAGTAACAGATACAAGTCTTGTTTGGTCCTTATTAAATGGCATTCTTCTCACCAGAGATTTACTGATGAAATATCAGCTCCTGTCCCTCTGCCCATTCATCCCATAGGTGTGTGTTCTTCAGCTGGGAGTCATTAGCGTCGTGATGGTACTTCACAGAACACAAAACATGGATATAAAATGAATTATTGCATGTGAACCAAAAAGCATAGTGCCTGACATAGTTAACAAATAAGAGGTCTTAGTATTCCTACAAGTCAGACTTGGTCATCTTCCATCGAGTCTCTGCCATCTTTACCCACAGCAAACCCTCATGAATGAGCACTCATCCCCAGTGCTCTCTGAGACCTTGACCCTCATGACTCCCACAGATGTGACATTACAGAATCAAGATGGCCACTCCATTCAATATGAACATTTGTGGTAAACACTGGGAAAGATGAAGATTTCAGACAAAAAAGTCAGGAAGATATTCTCTGGAAAGCTGACAAGTTGAGTCAAATAACACATATCTAGTCTGAAAAAAAAAAAAAAAAAAAAAACCATGATGTTATCCAGCTTTCCAATTAGCTGTCTAGCCAAATTGCTAATTTAGAATTTCCCATCCTATCCTTGGAATTCCTTTACTTTCCTTTTTTGTTGATCTTTTCTCTATCACTTATCTCTGTTTTATACACAATCAAAATAACCTAGAGCAAGTTTACAGAGCCAGGCAAAGGATTGCTGAAGACAAAGGGGAAACAAGATGGCAGTCCTGTCTCCTCCTCTCCTTCTTGAGCCTCTCTCAGAGACTTCCCACTTTCACAATAGAATGCCCACTCTGACTTCTGGATGGAATGTCTAGGATGGTTTTCTTTATGAAAACTGATTCTGTCTTCACTCTTAAATGAAGATGAGTTTTAATTCAGCCTGTTATGTACCTAAAACCTAATGTGAGCAATGGCTGTGGCCACAATCCCAACCCAATAACTTCAGAGGTGGGTCTGACTGATGCAGAAATAGAGCACAGGTTCTTCCCTGAGAGTAAGAGTGAGAGGGCCAGAACTAGACCTGAAAAGGCGATTTTTCCCAGCCAGTCTTCCATTTTTGCTAAAAACAAAAACACAAGCTTATCCACTAATTTCAGAGACAAAGGATAAAGACCAAAGTTGCAGAGACTTTGCTGTGTCCCAGTCCACAGGGAAGAAGAGAAATCCTGGCTGAAAGGAAAGGCTATTTGTGGTTACAAAGAAAAAGCAAAGATCAACAGAGAGCAGGAAAACAAGGTAGGAAGCAAGCCCAAAATGCAGCAGGATCCTGGGTGACACTGACTTGGCTCCGGGTTGCTTCTCCTCTGGCCAGCTCACAGCTGGAAGAGCCCTCAGCTCAAATACTTAGTAGCCAGAGGGCTAGGATGACTGGAAGCAAGCTAACCTGGAGCCCTCTTACAGCAGCGGGTAATATATCCCTAACAACTTTGATTGAACTTATGGTACCTTTTCATATAACTATTTTTCACATGGTGGATAGGTCTTAGAGCATTTCTGTTAGATGGGATTGTATTTATATGATGAGATACTACCTTTGAAATACTAATAAATGCATTTTTATTTCTAGGATTCTCTTTTCCCCTGTGCCTTCAATGTATCAGTTCACTTGTTTTAGGCAAAGGGCAGCACAGGGAAAATGATAAAAAAACAGCAGAAACCAAAAAAAAAAAAAAAATATATATATATATATATATATATATAGAGAGAGAGAGGTATAGATTAAATGGGAAGGAAATCTAAGGAAGAGGGGATATATGTATAGGTGTGGGTGATTCACTTTGCTGTACAGCAGAAACTAATACAACATTGCAAAGCAACTATACTCTTGTTTTTTTTTTTAGTTTTTTATTTTTTTAATTTTAAAATCTTTAATTCTTACATGTGTTCCCAAACATGAACCCCCCTCCCACCTCCCTCCCCATAACATCTCTGTGGGTCATCCCCATGCACCAGCCCCAAGCATGCTGTATCCTGCGTCAGACATAGACTGGCGATTCAATTCTTACATGATAGTATACATGTTAGAATGCCATTCTCCCAAATCATCCCACTCTCTCCCTCTCCCTCTGAGTCCAAAAGTCCGTTATACACATCTGTGTCTTTTTTCCTGTCTTGCATACAGGGTCGTCATTGCCATCTTTCTAAATTCCATATATATGTGTTAGTATACTGTATTGGTGTTTTTCTTTCTGCCTTACTTCACTCTGTATAATCGGCTCCAGTTTCATCCATCTCATCAGAACTGATTCAAATGAATTCTTTTTAACGGCAACCTAGATGTCCATCAACAGATGAGTGGATAAGAAAGCTGTGGTACATATACACAATGGAGTATTACTCAACTATACTCTTAAAAAAAAAAGTCTATGGCTTAAGCCAGGCCATAGGCTTCAACTGGCATAGGACTGGTTCAGTTCAGTTTAGTTCACTTGCTCAGTCGTGTCCTACTCTTTGCGACCCCATGGACCGCAGCACACCAGGCCTCCCTGTCCATCACTAACTCCCTGAGTTTTATGAATAGGCAATAGACTTGGTGAGAATACCTTGTGATTTAGAGACAGCTTCTTCCCTGGTGGCTCAGCTCATAAAGAATTCGCCTACAGTGCAGGAGACCTGGGTTTGATCCCTGGGTTGGAAAGATCCCCTGAAGAAGGGAAAGGCTAACCACTCCAGTGTTCTGGCCTGGAGTGTTCCAGGGAATGTATAGTTCATGGAGTTGCAAAGAGTCAGACACGACTGTGTGACTTTCACCCTTCACTCTAGTCTAGAAAGAAGTTCTCGATGTGGAGAAATAGAGCGGATGAAGGAGATGTGTTAAGAGGGTGAGAGACAAAGGAAGGAGACGTAGAGCAACACACAGACTTGGGCAGAGACATGCTCTGAGACCTCCGAGCATGCACCTAAGTGATCACGTCCACTGCTTCCATCCAGGAGTTGTGTGGGGAAGTGAGCCATAGAAGGTCCAGCATCCACCCCGGTAAACAAAGGATACCGTGCATGCAGAGAAGCTGCGCTAATCTCTCCCTTAGATAGCCCATCAGCCCCTATCCTTCCAACAGAAAAATTGACCGTCTGTATAAGAGTTTGCTTAGTTCCTGTGTTGTCTTATATTACTTTCCAGATAGGCAATCTCCTTTCAACCCTAGACTTGTCAATAGGCAACAAGGGCCACACTAAAAGGTAAAAGTGTCCTGGAAAATTGAAGAGGAGTGCTAAGAGGGAGTGCCCTCCCAAACTGACGCAACATTATCTTTAGTTACCTTCACGGGTAAAGTCAGATAGTGTGATTATGCTAAGTTTTGTTTTCATTCTAAGAGTTTTTACTTCGTTCTGGGATACTGAGGGGTATAAGCAAGAAATCAACATGGTCAAAGTTGTTTACAGAGCAGCAGCCATGTAAAGAACGGAGAAAGGATGTGGGTTACTAACATTTATTATTATGAAGGAAACATTTCAGTCTAACAATCTTAGTAGACATTTTGTGTATATTGTCTCACTTGATTGTTTAACCAAAGGTATGAAATTGAGAGATGTAAGTGACATGTCTTAAGTTACTTAGGGAATAAGCAAAACCTTCTGGGTTGAGAAACTAAATCTACCTAATCGCTAGCATTATTTCTTTTAGTTCTTGTCTTATTCAAATTTCCCCAAACCTGATTTAGAAACAGCTGTTAATATCACAAAATTGGGGCTTGGATGTCATGCACATCAGTCATACTATTCTTTGTTTCCAGTTTTAAATGAAACCCCTTAAATCCTATTTCTTGTTACCAACAATGATCAAATCAGTAGTGAATTCTTATAGCACAGGGAATTCTGCTCAATGTTATGTGGAAGCTAGATGGGAGAAAGTTTAGGGGAAAATGGATATATATATATATATGGAGCTGAGTCTCTTTGCTGTCTACCTGAAACTATCACAACGATGTTAATCGGCTATACTCCAATACAAAATTAAAAGTTGTAAAAAAATAAAGCACATATGCTTGAACCTTAAGGCAAAAAAGGTAGTGAGATATTATATGGTAATGTCTTCTCATACCCAAATCCAGCACTCTTCAAATTATGAAACAGATACACAAAAGACTGAAATCCACATGATGAAATGCCATAGAGAAAACTGCAGCAGGCAGCCATACCCACAAGGAAAGACCAATGTTACAAAGATCCTCTTGAAGAGGATACAGTCATCACAGGCAGACAATTCTGACATTTAACTGCCTGAAAAGGAAACTTGCTCTCTGTATTTATGAGTGGCAGCAGATAAAGGATTAGGGTTTTGCGACCAGGAAGCAGTCTCCATGTGAACTGTGAACAAAAAAAGTAGGCAGCAGGTAAGTCCAAATTCAAGTAAGCAAACATCCAAGAGCAGAGGATGTAAGAAGTTCAAAGTCCATACAAACAATAAGCACTCAGGAGATCCCTATGAGTGGACTGGGCAGTTAAATGCATGAAGTCAACGAGCCAGGAAAGGGAAGAATTCATGTGGCATTGCAGGAGGCAGAAACTAGCAGGCAGAATAGAGGCCCAGCCCTTGACATGGAGAAAATGCTTTGAGAAAGGGACAGCTGGCCCTCTCCCCTTCATCCTGAAATTCTCCATGTAAGCCTGGAAACGGTCACTGGAGATGGGGTCCTTGAGAGCATAGAATGAAGACAATAGGCATGCAGAATATAAGGGAAGACCATTTACTGAGCTTGAAATAGTCAATAAAACGTTGTCAGTGAGGGCTAGACTACCTGTCACAATATTCCAACATCATCACCTGCATATGAAAGGTTCAATAAATAGATGTTCACACTGCATATTGCATAGTTTTGTGGTTAATTCTAGACCCATCTGCAAACCTTCATTTTTTAAAAAATTTATTTGGAGAGACAGGACTGGAAACCTAACCTAGGAAGAGAGAAAGTATTATTTAGTACTCACTACTGCTTACTCCTTGAAAGAAAAGTTATGACCAACCTAGATAGCATATTGAAAAGCAGAGACATTACTTTGCCAACAAAGGTCCGTTTAGTCAAGGCTATGGTTTTTCCAGTGGTCATGTATGGATGCGAGAGTTGGAGTGTGAAGAAAGCTGAGTGCTGAAGAATTGATGCTTTTGAACTGTGGTGTGGGAGAAGACTCTTGAGAGGCCCTTGGACTGCAAGGAGATCCACCCAGTCCATTCTAAAGGAGATCAGTCCTGGGTGTTCTTTGGAAGGAATGATGCTAAAGCTGGAACTCCATTACTTTGGCCACCTCATGCGAAGAGTTGACTCATTTGAAAAGACTCTGATGCTGGGAGGGATTGGGGGCAGGAGGAGAAGGGGGCAACAGAGGATGAGATGGCTGGATGGCATCACCGACTCGATGGACGTGAGTTTGAGTGAACTCCAGGAGATGGTGATGGACAGGGAGGCCTGGCATGCTGCGATTCATGGGGTCGCAAAGAGTCGGACACGACTGAGCAATTGAACTGAACTGCCTATAAACCAGGCATCCCAGTGGCCGTAGTGGTAAAGAACCCACCTGCCAACGTAGAAGACATAAGAGACACAGATTCAATCTTTGGGTTGGGAAGATCCCCTGGGTAAGATCCCCTACCCATTCCAGTAGTCTTGTCTGAACAACCCCATGGACAGAGGAGCCTGGCAGGCTACAGTCCATAGGGTGGCAAAGAGTTGGGCATGACTGTAGCAATTTAGCACACCTATAAATCAGTTGTGTGGTAGGCAAGAGGTTCTAAGGAGAAGTTTGAAGTGAGTTCCCATTGTGTATGGTACATGCTGGAGAGGCTTAAAATAAGCAAAGGCTTGATTTTATCTGTCGGTGTCTGTTCTTCAGAGGAGAATGTTGTTCACATTGCCAGGTTCCCAGTACCGGAAAACAAGATCATCTCCAATGACCACAAGGCCAAAAGGCAGGGAGCAGGTGAGAGGGAAACCAGCTAGTTGCGGGGGGTGTGCTTCACACATGTTTCAGCCTAAAGAAGGGTCTGTGGTCAACGCAGCTCTAAGATATGGAAGGTTAGCTCAGATATATTTTTTTCACCTTTTGATAGCATCCTTAGAATTGGAAAACTTTACTTTCCTGCTGGAGCCAAAAGAGCAAAGGGAAGAACTAGCTTTGAACAATAATGTGTTATTCATGACTAACAAGACCCTTGTCCTGCACTTGCTCTGCAACACTTTCTGCCTTCTCCTCCTATCACAGACAGCACCACTGCGGATAAACCACCCAACAAGATAGCAGGATCTGTTGTTCAGTTCAGTTGCTCAGCAGTGTGTGACTCTTTGTGACCCGATGGACTGCAGCACACCAGGCTTCCCTGTCCATCACCAACTCCCAGAGCTTGCTCAGACTCACGTCCTTCAGATTGGTGATGCCGTCCAACCATCTCATCCTCTGTCATCCCCTTCTCCTCCTGCCTTGAATCTTTCCCAGCATCAGGGTCTTCTCCAGGATTTGTTGTGGTTTATGTGAGAAGGGATTTTTTGTTGTATGATTGGCCTGGAGAAAGTGGGAGTGTGACACAGAATAAAATGGCAGAAGTGGCCATACACAGGAAGACAACAACGCCAACTGAGAAAGCGTCAGGGTCTGATTGATTTTAGTTCCCTCTCTCAGAGCTTCTCGTGCTGGGAGCTTTTCTCTACCCCTGTGCTGGAGTGGAGGAATGTGTGTTTTGGACAAAAGGGCCAGTCCATTCACACAAACTTAACTTTTGTCTCAACAAGACTAAAATACCTCCTTAAAGACAATGGCATTGACACATTTGTTCTGAGGCCTCTACCTGCCTATCAAAATTATGACTACACACAATTATGAGTGCACACAATTTTGAGTACACACAATTATGAGCACACAGTTGGCTCTCTACTGTAAAGTCATGGGTGACTGATGTCATGCATGAGTGTACTAATGCCTGAGAGTGGTAGAGAGGGGTATATAATTCTTTCAACCTTCCATGAAATATATGGGCCCTTAAAAGTTAATGCATGCAAATAAGCTCATCAGTACCATTTTTCTAGATTCTGTATATATGTGTTAATATATGATTTTTTTTTTCTCCTTCTGATTTACTTCACTCTGTATGACAGACTCTAGGTTCATCCACATCACGACAAAGAGCCCGTTTCATTCTTTTTCATGGCTGAGTAATACTACCTTGTGTATATGTGCTGCCCCTTCTTTATCCATTTATCTGTCGGTGGGCATCTGGGTTGCAGGAATAGAGACGCAGCCACAGAGGACAGGCTTGTGGATGAGCAGGGGAAAGGGAGGGTGGGGTGAATTGGGAGAGTGCTGTATGTAACACAGACAGCTAGTGAGAAGATTCTGTGTATATAGGGAGCTCAGCTCAATGCTCTGTGATGACCTATAGGGGTGGGGACGGAGGTTCAAGAGGGAGAGGGTACCGGTATACACATAGCTAATTCACATTGCTGTACAGCAGAAATTAACACAACATTGTAAAGCAATTATTCTCCAATTAAAAATAATTATTTTAAAAGGTGAATGCATGCTATAGTGGATAATATGACCAAAAAAAAAAAAAATAGCAGCACAGTAATGCAGGTAAATCAATGAGTTTAGCTGGTGACCCTTAGGAGGGAAGAAATCAGGAAGGGAGGATCAGAGCTGATTACCTATTTTTTTCCAGGGAATTAATATGGTTCCATTTCTCTTAGGAAGGGAGGCCATGTGAATAGCACAGCTTCCAAGTTCAGGAGTGCTGGAGCAAGAAGTCAGATGGAGGGCAAGTCAGAGGAGGGTGCACCAATAGCTCAGAACCACACAGGAGCACCAGGGCCAACATGAGATCACACTGGAGCATGTCAGGCTGCTGGGAATTTGGCAAAATCAGAGCTCTAAGTAGAGAAACAAAAAGCAAACAGGGAGTAAACAACACCAATGCAGCTAAAGGAAGTCATTCTTTTTGTGAGATCTTAACTATGAATACAAAGTTGTTGCGGACTAATATGCTTTGAAACAATCTAGACATTTTCCTACTTTCTAAAGATGGGGTTCCCTGGTGGCTCAGTGGTAAAGAATCCACCTGTAGTGCAGGAGATACAGGAAACATGGGTTCCATGCCGGGGTCAGGAAGATCTCCTGGATGAGGAAATTACAACCCACTCCAGTATTCTTGCCTGGAAAATCCCAAGGACAGAGGAGCCTGATGGCCTACAGTCCATGGCGTCACAAAGAGTCAGATACAACTGAGCGCTCATGCAAAGTGGTCATGGTTTCCCAGGGACCAGCCCCAGGTTAGCTTGATCTCTGCAAGGAGATCAAACCAAAAAAATAAAAAATAAAGAAAATGAATCCTGAATATTTGTTGGAAGGACTGATGCTGAAGCTGAAACTCCAATACTTTGGCCACCTGATGTGAAGAACTGACTCATTGGAAAAGACCCTGATGCTGGGAAAGATTGAGGGCAGAAGGAGAAGGGGATGACAGAGGATGAGATGTATAGATTTTAATAGCATCACTGATTCAATGGACGTGAATAAGCAAACTCCGAGAGATAACAAAGGACAGGGGAGCCTGGTGTGCTGCAGTCTGTAGGGTTGCAAAGAGTCAGACACAACTTAGCGACAGAACAATAATAACAAGCCCCAGGTTTGATTTTGACAGTTCCCTAATAACTTTTCTAGCTAATGATAGAAAAAACTTTCATTTGCCTCCTGACCCTACCCTCTTGTGTTTCTTCCCACAGTGCCCCAGTTCTTACTTCTAAGAACAATGTTACTGTCAGTGAGCCCAGCCTGGGGGACAAGTGTGCAGAGCATACAGGTCTTTTGGATTCCTTGTCAGAAACATAGAACCCTACTCTCTTGAAAGTCTTAAGTCCTTTTTTCCCCAAATGATATCCTAAGGGAAATTCTGTTATTAGTTTATTCTATGACTAGGGATTCAAATAGCCTGAGTGCCTTAAGAGATCATTATTTGAAATGCATGGTATGTCTTTAAAGACTTAAAAATTTTAACTACAATGTTTATTATTATGAACAATATATACCATATTACAGTTCAAATCATAGTTATTTACTTTCACTTTGTCTACTTCCTTTTACATGTCACTTTCTGTTCAAATATCCTTCCTTTATTTCAAGAAGCACACACTACTATTGCTCTTTCTTCTCTCTTTCTCTTATCCTCTTTGAATTACTCTGAACAAGGAATGCAAATGAATAAGCGAAAAAAAACCTGCATAAAAAACCTAGATAAGGTCACACTCATTCCAAAATAAAATCTATGAGACTACAAAACATAATACACAAAGTAGGATGATAAAAGATCACACAGTTGATAACATATTTTAAAATAATCCATAGCAGATATATAAGATCTAATACATTAAAGACTAAACAGACAAAAACAACCACATGAAATTAATCAAAGAGCAATTTTAGGTAAGCCTAAACTTCAGAAAATTCAGTGTCAGTTAACAACATAAGAATTTCTCTATGAGGAAGAAACAATACTTTTTAAAAATTATTCTCTTTTAGAAAAGCTAATATCAAAACAATTAAAAACCCTAGTTTGAAATTGTTTCAGTATTGGGGTAAACAGAGGAGTGGAATATTTGAACACAAATGATATACAGAAATCAGATGGAATAGAGCTGTTTCCTAGAATCAATTCTCTGTGATGGTTAGAATTCACAGAGCCAGAATGGTTCTGACTCTGAAATTGACTTAGGATTGCTGTCGTTTATTCCCACTCACTGCTGTTAATAAGAACAAATAGTAAGACTGCACAGTTGCTATTTTGAACTTTGGGAATTTCTGGTACTAGTCATCAGTCACATCTGTATTCACTGCAGTTCACATCTTCCTCCTTTTGATCTCTCTTTACGATCCCAGTCTGGAAATGTGTGTATGTATTGGGTTGGCTAAAAAATTGGTTTGGGTTTTTTTGTAAGATGTTTTGGACCCAAACGAACTTTTTGGCCAACCCTATATATAGTGAGAAGTCAGTATGTGAGAAAGATCATTGAAAGCATTTGCTCTGTTTGGAGAACTCTGACATTTAGAAAGAAGAGTGCTTCATACTCACAAAGAAAGATCTGCCCAGTGGCGTTCCTGTTCTGTCAGCCATTCTCCAATATTTTCATTTACCTGCTCACCAAAGAGAAAGCCTGGGAAACCAGCATTTCTAAAAAGTACTTCTCTCATCTCTTAGATCAAGGGCATCAGCTGCTGAACACACCTTACACTATGGCTCTCAAACCAGTGTACCCTGCTCATTCCTTTCAAAACGGAGCAGTTTATTGGCATCAGAAAATCAAAGAACATAAAAAGCTATCCAGAATTAAAAATCAAAGTCTGTCTGAAAGAGTGGAATTTTAGCATTTGGGGGGTTTGTTCAAAATGCATCCATACGAGACTCACTGCAACCAAATGCTATGGGTAAACACTCATGCTGTCTCAGTAGGTTTGCGTGAGAGAAATGCCTTCTTCTCCACTTCCTTGGAGACCACAAGATCCATCACCCAGATTTCAAAAGCAAACAGAAAAGGGGTTACTCCAGCGTGAAAGACTGTATTATGTCCCTGATCACTCATTAAGAGGTTGGCAAATATTATTCAACATGCAGCATTGACCTGAGTATTCTTGACATACAGGAGGTTAGAAATGGCAGGCTAGGGGACTTCCCTGGTGGGTCAGTGGTTAAGAATCCACCTTTCAATACAGAGCACGTGGGCTTGACCCTTGGTCTGGAATCTAAGATCCCACATGCTGTAGAGTAACTAAGCCCAGGAACTGCAACTACTGAGTCACTGAACCACAGTTAGAGAGTCTGTGAGCCACAGTGAAGATCCCACTTGCCAACACAGTGAAACGAATAAAGAGAGAAAGAAAAGAATGAAAGAAGGAAGGAAGAGGCAGGCTAGAAGTTGCAATCAAAGCAGAATGAAGGAGGAATAAATGGATTCAGGAAAGTTTGAGAAAAGGTAATCAACGAAGACAAAAAAAGAAGCAATAGCTCTGGGCCCTATTTTATTGCTGTAACTAAACAATTAAAACATATACAATGAATAAACAGTATCACTGGACCACATTATAATTTGTGTTTGTGACGTTACAAACATACACATAAAAAATCCAGAAATTTCCTCTAAGAAGTCAGAAAACTTTCCTCATAGTGGATAAAATAGGCAAAGGATAGGAGAGAGATAAGATCCAAGTGTTTGGAGCGTGATCTGATGTTAAGAATCTGGATACTGAATGAATGTCACTAAATCTCAAGGAGGAATTAAATGCTCTGCTATGCCCTGCTTGCTATTTGTGAGTATGAACAGGCTTCCTCTCTCCCCCTTGATTTCTTCATCCTAAAATTACTGAGATAGAATACTCAGCTTGCTTTTAGTTCTAAAATTTTTCAGTGACATGATTTTATTTCTGATAAGCAATGTCTTTATAAAATTAGTTCTCTTTAAAAACCAATTTTTATTGCAGTATATTTGCTTGTCAAAGTCATGATTTTTCCAGTAGTCATGTACAGATGTGAGAGTTGGACCGTAAAGAAGGCTGAGCACCAAAGAATTTATGCTTTGTAACTGTGGTACTGGAGAAGACTCTGGAGAGTCCCTTGGACTGCAAGGAGATCAAATCAATCAATCAAAGGAAATCAACCTTGAATATTCATTGGAAAGACTGTTGCTAAAGCTCCAGTAGTTTGGCCACCTGATGTGAAGAGCTGACTCATTGGAAAAGACCCTGATGCTGGGAAAGATTGAGGGCAGGAGAAGAGGGTGGCAGAGGATAAGATGGTTAGATAGTATCACCATCTCAATGGACATGAATCTGAGCAAACTCCTGGAGACAGTGGAGGACAGGAAAGCTTGGCGTGCTATAGTCCACAGGGAGGAAAAGAGTCAGACATGACTTAGCGAATGAATAGCAACAACAAATAGTTGTTTTACAACGTTGTGCTAGCTTTACTGTGCAGCAAAATGAATCATCCATACATGTACATATATCCCCTCCTTTTTAGATTTCCTTCCCATTCAGGTCACCAGAGTACTTTAAATAGAGTGTCCTGTGCTTTACAGTAGGTTCTCACTAGTTATCTATTTTATACATAGTTTCAATAGTGTCTTACTTCTTCAGTCAGTTCAGTTCAGTCGCTCAGTCGTGTCCGACTCTTTGCCAACCCACGGACTACAGCTCGCCAGGCCTTCCTGCCCATCGCCAATTCCCGGAGTTTACTCAAACTCATGTCCATTGAGTCGGTGATGTCATCCAATCTCTCATCCTCTGTCATCCCCTTCTCCTCCCACCTTCAATCTTTCTCAGCATTAGGGTCTTTTCAAATGAGTCAGTTCTTTGCATCAGGTGGCCAAAGTATTGGAGTTTCAGCTTCAGTATCAGTCCTTCTAATGAATATTCAGGACTGATTTCCTTTAGGATGGACTGGTTGGAGCTCCTTTCAGTGTTACTTCTTAATGCACTGCAAATTTTGAGTAAAACGTCTCAGACACAGTCTGTAACAAAAACCCATGTGAGCCCTGGTCTAACACTAAAGCACTGTGGAAGAATCCTGCATAATTGTTTCTGCGGAAGTCTCGGGTCAAATAGCTCTTTATCTGCCACAGAATATATGTAAACATCCTAAAAACAGTTCACAAGACAAATGTAAGAGTATCAACGAAGAGGGAAATAAAAAGGCAGCTTTAATATAAGCCTGAAAAACATGCTGCAAGTTTAGCAAGTAGAAAACAAAAGCCATTTAAAGAATGAAAAAGATGAAGACGAGTGTCTGAGGACTCTTTGGGTTAATCACAGTGGTAAGTTATTTCTTGGGGCCCAGCTGGTTCTTTTTTCTCAGGGGAAGGGAGAAGGACTGGCTGTACTTATCTGATAAAAACAGTTGATGTGGGCAATTATGTAGTTCTCAGCAGAAACAAAGCTCTGTCACAGAACTAGCCGCCCTTGCATGTTACTATGACCTGAAAATACTAGAAAAGATTCTTCTTGAGAAAGAGAGTTTGCCCCTATCTAGAAGCCTAGGGCTTAAAACTTTCAAACAGTGAGGAAAAAACTGCCCAAGAAAAATGCCAGCAGAGAAATTAAAATCAAGATGAATAAACTGAGACCGGTTCAGTGAATGAAGAAGACCATTACGTACATGAATGACGCAGGTTCGATCTGAGTAGCAAGTGCTTATTTTCTCCAAAAAGTCAGCAAAGACTTGGAACTTGCATAGTTAAAGGAACTTTACTTGACAAGGAAAATGGAAACAAAGCCAAGGAATTTTAAAATAGATGCAAATGGTGAGGGTAGCAAGGAAGTAGAAGGAAAGTTCCACCATTGGAGGAACCTGGAAACCCAGTGTACCACTGGAGAGTAGCTGTAGGTATCGAGTATTAACAAAGATATTTTAGATAGGCGAATCTGAAGATGGAGGAGATTTGAGAAGAAAATGTGAACTGAGACTCTAAAAACATCAAAAAAGTAAGGGGAAAAGCTGATAGGAAAATTTGAGTCAAGACAATTTATAGAATTCATTTTCAAAAATACTAAGTTGGGGCTTTTGCTTGAGAAGGCAAGTATAAAGAGATATTATTAAAAAAGAAGTCAAGCTCCAAAGGGGAAGTGGAAAAGGGGAGAAATCCCTCTGTCTGAATGTAACACTGATTGTCTGTTATGATTGCCTGAATGACAAAAAGTTGGTCTGGAAGATATTATGGTTTTACAGCTCTGTTCTCAACTCCTTCTGAAAACAATTTTCTGTCTATACAGCTATTAGCCCATCTCCTCTCTTTAGGAATAGAAATGAGACAGAGTACAGCTGTACAAGGTATTAGGTGCTTCCAGGAATGTGCAGAAGAAGACTGGGATCTCTCTTCTGAACATCACAAGATCACACACCTGGACCTGTGCGATTCTCTATAAAACCAAGATACACACCTCTGTGATGGCCACAGTCTGTTCCTACTGAGACCGGGAAAACCCTCATGACTGACTGACGTAGCACTGTGGTTGTTACATGTCATGTCTCTTTACTAAATGCTGATGGTCACAGCCCCTAGTCCACTGCCTCTGAGAATTTTACTCAATGGAAAGGGTGTGTCACCACCAGAAACACTAATCCAAGAGTAAACAGTCAAGCTCCAGGTTAGGCCAGTTTTTATCATGATGGATGATGACATAAAAACAGCCATCTAGAGAAATAGCCATAGATTTGAGAAGGAGAAAAATTGCAACCTGGAGCAATTTTCCTTAAAGGAGTAAGCACTTCAGGCATGACAAAATTTTAATATGATACTGTTGACATATAAAAGAATGTCAGAGAACTCAAGATCATTAAGTTATAAGAATGTCATCTGATTCGTGTTTCAGAACTCCCAGGTTCTTTGCTCATTTCTCTGCAGCCACAGACCAAAGGGCAGTCATTCAACTATTTATCAGGGCTCATCCTGAAAAGACACTGAGAAAAATGAACACACGAGCAGAGGGTTTTGTGCAGCACTTTTTTTTTTTTTTTTTTAAAGGTAGATTAGTGAGGGAAAAGAGTTGCTGATTTAGCATTCTCTGGGATTCTAATGAAATCGCCTTGACCCTAGAGGCCACATTAGCTGGTTTGGGAATTTACCTAACAAGAAAGCAGATTTTCTCATCTAAAATAGATCTAACCAACAGGCCTGTATATTCATCGATCCATGAACAGTCTCACTCCAGGAAGTCTCCTTAGATCCTTGTTAAATTTCTATAGATGACTCCCTGTCCTCCTCTAAAGCTAGCTCTGACCATTCCTTCTGGACATTCCACTTACTTGTCCAAAGTGTAATAAACACACCTCAAGATCAGCTTTCTCCTGTAAACCTGCCAGTTGTTTTTTATTCAAACTGAGTGTCTGCACTTTGTTCCCCTAGATTTTTTTCCCCAAGGATCCTTAGTTCCTCAGGCAAATAGATACATGAGAATAGCCTTTACTAGGCTCTTGGACATGCTGAGACATAAACCAAATCCTGGAGTAAACAACACAGTTTAGTCTCCAGCTGGAGCTTCTGCTGCACTTGGCTTTCAGTAACTTTTATGTTTTAATTATATAGCATCAAGTACATTACTACCTGAAGATTTGGCCTCAATATAAATCGGCGATAGTCCAGCTTTAGGCTGTACCTCCCAGAGACTACAATTATATTCCAGGATGATGGTGATCTCGCCAAGAATTTAAAGGTTAGCTTTAGCTTAATTGACTTTTAAAATAAATTATATATTAGATACCGATTGAAGAGAAAAGAAAACTCCCCTTAAAACAAAATTTTCTTTTATACTCAGTGACTGACATTTATTTAGTGCATACAATGGGCCAAGCATTAGATTGAGCATTTTACAAGATTTTGTCACATGACCTTCACAACAAATCCTGAGACAAGTATCATGATTATTCCCATTTTGCAGATGAACAACCTGAGGCTCAACATGGCTAAGCAACAAGGTCATGGTTATTCATTGTAGAAAATTTAGAAACTCTTGTAGGGAAAAAGAAAAAAAAAGGAACTCACCCCAAATCTACTTCCCAACACTTCCTGGTATTAAATTCGATAGCTATACTGTAATGTACCTACAGGATCCTATTGTTGGATATTTAGGGTGCTTATAGAGTCTTAAAAGCCCAAAAGAGGACTGTGTACTTTAGTTCTTTCCCAAACCTGTGATATACTTGAAAATACCTAGTTTCAACAGAAGGGTTCACAGAAGTGTTTGTGGATAACTTGATGTGATACTTTAGTCAAGTCATTTAACCATTTGAAATCTGTTTTCTCACCTGTAAAAGAGATTATTACTTACTGTTCTCAGTTATTGAAAAGAATAGAGATAATCCTGGCCGAGTGTCTGATATCTTTATCACTAACACTATGTGCATTCCCACTGACCTTACCTCTCCAGGTCTACAGGAGTATTTTATTAACTGATCTCCATGGACTAATTACTTGATTATTGGAAAAATAAACCTCTGTGATTTGAAGTTTCTGTTTGGAGACTTTAGAAATTATCTAATCCAAGGAGAGCAAACCAGTCAATCCTAAAGGAAATCAACCCTGAATATTCATTAGAAGCACTGATACTGAAGCTGAAGCTCCAATACTCTGGCCACCTGATGCAAAGAGTCAACTCACTGGAAAAGACCCTGATGCTGGGAAAGGTTGAAGGAAGGAGGAGAAGGGGACAGCAGAGGATAAAATGGTTAGATGACATCAACAACTCAATGGACATGAATTTGACCAAACTCCAGGTGAGAATCGGAGAAAGCAATGGCACCCTACTCCAGTACTCTTGCCTGGAAAATCCCATGGATGGAGGAGCCAGGTGGGCTGCAGTCCATGGGGTCTCGAAGAGTCGGACACGACTGAGTGACTTCACTTTCACTTTTCACTTTCATGCATTGGAGAAGGAAATGGCAACCCACTCCAATGTTCTTGCCTGGAGAATCCCAGGGACGGCAGAGCCTGGTGGGCTGCCATCTATGGGGTCACACAGAGTCGGACACAACTGAAGTGACTGAAGGAGTGAAGGACAGGGGAGTGTGAAGGACAGGGGAGCCTGATGTGCTGCAGCTCATGGGGTCACAAAGAGTCGGTCACAACTTAGCGACTGAACAACAGCAATCCAGCCCTAACTTGGAAAGACACTGCTAGGTTTACAAGTAGAACCAGGTCTTCTAGCCCCTCCCTAGTTATGCTCCTGCTGCTAACAAGCTTCGCCTCATGGCTGTGTGTGGAGCAATCAGCAGGAAACTGGACTACTTCTGTGAGTGGCCTGTGGAGTGAGTGGCTTAAACATTTGCAGTGTGGTGATGCATTGCCATGCATATAACTGGTGATGTGGTGCTTCTAATAGTTAAAAGGGCAACATTTTCAAAAGAATCATGAATAGTAAGTAATACAGTGGATTCACATGTATCTATCCTGTTGTGATTTCCAGTCTTCTTCTATTCCATTGGGTTATGCTTCTTTCATGAGAAGAGGTGGAGTTAAATTGTGCCCTGGAGTTATTGCTGCTCTGTCCAGACTTTTTTCACCTGGATATTCCATCTTTGGGATATTCAGTTCAGTTGCTCAGTAGTGTCCAACTCTTTGTGACCCCATGAACTGTAGCACGCCAGGCCTCCCTGTCTATCACCAACCCCCGAAGTTTACCCAAACCCATGTCCATTGAGTCGGTGATGCCATCCAACCATCTTATCCTCTGTCGTCCCCTTCTCCTCATGCCTTCAATCTTTCCCAGCATCAGGGTCTTTTCCAATGAGTCAACTCTTTGCATCAGGTGGCCAAAGTATTGGAATTTCAACTTTAGCATCAGTCCTTCCAAAGAACACCCAGGACTGATCTCCTTTAGAATGGACTGGTTGGATCTCCTTGCAGTCCAAGGGACTCTCCAGAGACTTCTCCAACACCACAGTTCAAAAACATCAATTCTTTGGCCTCAGCTTTTTTCACAGTCCAATTCTTACATACATACATGACCACTGGAAAAACCATAGCCTTGACCAGACAGACCTTTGTTGACAAAGTAATGTCTCTGCTTTTTAATATGTTGTCTAGGTTGGTCATAACCTTCCTTCCAAGGAGGAAGCATCTTTTAATTTCATGGCTGCAATCACCATCTGCTGTGATTTTGGCATCCAGAAAAATAAAGTCAGCCACTGTTTCCAGTTTCCCCATCTATTTGCCATAAAGTGATGGGACCAGATGCCATGATCTTAGTTTTCTGAATGTTGAGTTTTAAGCCAACTTTTTCACTCTCCTCTTTCACGTTCATCAAGAGGCTCTTTATTTCTTCTTCACTTTCTGCCATAAGGGTGGTGTCATTTCCATATCTGAGGTTACTGATATTTCTCCCAGCAATCTTGATTCCAGCTTGTGCTTCCTCCAGCCCAGCATTTCTCATGATGTACTCTGCATATAAGTTAAATTCATTGGCATGTAGAATCCCTCACTCACATGGGTCAGAGAAGGGAAGAGATAGAGAACTAGGGGGTGAGAGTACTAGACTGAGGCAATTGCTGTTCTTCTTTAGTCACTATGATGTGTCCAACTCTTTGTGACCCCCCATGGACTGTAGCCCTCCAGGCTCCTCCCTCCATGGGATTCCCCAGGCAAGAATGCTAAAGTGGATTGCCATTTCCTCCTCCAGGGAATCTTCCCGACCCAGGGATCAAACCTGCATCTTCTGCATTGGCAGGTGCATTGAGCCACCAGGGAAGCCCAAACTGAGTTAAATCTTGTGTTTAATACCAAATAGCTTTACCTGTTCTCTGACCTGGGCTCTCCAAGCAGTTCTGGCTCCTTCAGGTGAGCACTACAGTGACTATAGAGAGACTATAGATAGATTGGTGCAAATCCATTACCCATAAAAGAGGAATCCCAAGGAACCTATGTCTTACCATAGCATTGTGTTGGACCAAAAGTTCTTTCGAGTTTTTCATAGCATCTAACAGAAAAATCTGAACGAGCATTTTAGCCTACCTAGTACTTTGTTCCTAGATGAAGGTCTTTTGGCGACCCCATGGACTGCAGCCTACCAGGCTCCTCCATCCATGGGATTTTCCAGGCAAGAGTACTGGAGTGGGGTGCCATTGCCTTCTCTAAGATGAAGGTCAGCCTGTTGATATCTGTATTTCTGAACCCAAAATACCTTTAACTGGTTACCATTTTACTACTTTTTATAAAACACTAACTTATGCTGTACTCAGGTTTCTGATGGCATCTCAACCATAAATTTGCCTGTAGATAGAATAACTATGCAATTAAATTCAATGATACATGAATACTTGCCAATGTCTTCCTTGTATTAGAAGTTTTTGTTTGTTTATCTTAGATTGTTAATTGCAAGTCTCTTGAAGTCAGAGACCTTGTTCTTCCTAAGTGTTCTCATTTACATTTTATTTTAAATGAAGTTATCTAATAAAAATAATTGAATAAGTGAAAAAACAAACCTTCAAGGGATCATGATGATTTCAATAATGACAAAAAAACTCAAAGCTTTTTTACCTGAATTTTCCAAAATATCAGTTAATATCAACAATTTTAACCTTTGACAATTTGAGAAATAAAGTATGATTCTCCTTATAACTGACATTTAACAAAGGCTGAAACATTTGTCATTTAAAAATATTTTAAAAATAAGACACTTGTTTATGTATTAATGTTTGAATGGAAAATACTGTAAACTTCAAATGGTTGAGCATACCCACAGGAGAAGATCACGGCTTTTAAACAGCTGCAAAAAATGAGGAAGTGAATACTTGGCTGTTTATTTTTGCAGATTTGTGATCTTTCTGGTACTGAGGTTTGAGGATAAAAAATGATCAAAAATCAATACTCCTAGGGTACAAATTAGCCTATTTTTGTTGGTAAAGGGACTTGTTGATGACAGCAAAAAGTGGATTTTCTGAAGCTTCCTTTGATTAGACAGCAGACTGGAGTTTATAAAGATGACAGTGCAGTGTAGGGAAGTGGAAAAAAAAAATCTCACACCTGCAGTTTGTTTCGTGTAACCCCGAAAGAAAGTTCCAGCACAATTTAATGAAATCATGTTCCATGCCAGAAGAATGTGTTTGCAAAGCTGATGAAAATCTGATGGGCACTCTGCCTGGAAGATTGTAAGGAAATGAACAAATGTTTTCCACTGTGATTATCAAGTCAGCAAAGCTCTAACCATGGTTTACAGAAGAATCTACAGAATATTGACACCATTGGTAACTTGTAGGGTATTGCATTAAATCAGCCATCAATCAGGATAAATATCTCAGAATAGCAGTAGACTTTCAGTTTAAAAAAAAGTCATGGAAGAGAAATTCTGTCCTTTTGCAGTTCCAGTGCCATTTTTAATATAGGTTTCCATGTTTTGTTAAGTCTAAATCTAATCCCTCTCTTTTTGGGTTCCATTTTTCCTCTAACTCTTGGAAAAATTGTGAGCAGACAAAATCCTGCAACCCTAGTACTATTTTTCTATTGATGCATTTAGTATAGATTGTCTGAATAGCTTTTATGTTGCACTGGAAATACACAAAGATATTAACATTTAGTATATATCCTCAAAGAGTTTAGTCTTATCTCCCTTGAAATTACTCCTCTTCCTCAAATATCTTTGTTAGGTATATTTTGATCTTAGACCATTAAACATTTCCCACTAAAGTATCCCATGAATTATGTAAGAAAATATTTGTGAATGATGTTGACATTGATCATCATCTGGTAGGTACTCAATAAATAACTGTCTCTTTGCCCTTGACAGCTAAGGTATCAATAACCAATACAATGGATATTTTCCTCTTACCAAAGACTCTTAAATACCCAAGGTAATGTAACTCTTAACATGAAATGGCAGACGGGTAGATAATATCTGGATCAGGGAACAGAATGCTGTGGGTATTCTTTCCAGGTCTCATTTATCAGCCAATATACACATTCCAGCTGTAGTGAGTCTGACTGCAATGGTGCACAGCTGCCTCTGTTCTCCAGAGAATTGTCTTCACTCAAAATCTGACCATCTGCCTGTGTTCTAGAACCCACAAGCTGCAACTACTGAGCCTGTGTGCCACAACTACTGAAGCCCTCGTGCCCTAGAGCTTGTGCCCTGCAACAAGAGAAGCCACCGCAACTCGCCCCTGCTTGCCACAACTAGAGAAAGCCTACGCAGAGCAACACAGACCCAGCACAAACCAAAATTTAAAAAAAATCTGAATATCGCTGGGCTGACAAGGTTGTCCCAGTTCTCCAGGTGGGCCTATGGATGCTCTCTGCGGTGCTATGGATGTTCCCAAGCTCCCTATGGAGCAGACTGAAGCTAGAGTCCTCCTGAGAACACATCATTGCTTAGCCTCTTCTTTTGTCCAAGCTGACTTCCTGCACTCCCTTTCTCCTGGGTGCACTCGCTCAAGAATCATGTGTTTCCAAAACCCTAATGCAGGCTCTGACCCAAGGCAGCTCCTCAAATGATCCTATGTAGCCAGTAACCTATAGGGCATATTCTTCCTGCTCTAATATCAGCAAGAAACAAAAAAGACAAGGATGCATGAGTCAAGCAAGATTATCAAATTTCTTAAGAAATCCAAGTTATTCATTATGAAAATGTTTACATGGTGAGCAAAATGTCAACCCCATAATAACATTAAAATCACTTCTGATATGTAAATATTCCAAAAATAATAAAAATAATATTTCTTACATTGAATGCTTAGTCAAGCAACACTATAAACTTGTTTTCATCATTTGTTCTATGAGAAATCATGAATAAGCCATGAATTTACAAGTAAGTGAAGGAACAAAACAGTAATAATGATAACAAGAAACCTTTGCTCTTTGGATATTTTGAAGTGGCTTTTCTTACTTTATACACTGACCCTGAAACACAGGCAAAGCTGATCAAGGGATACAGAAATCTTCTGTCATTGTGCCTAATCATCATTAATTTTATAGTATTTTATGTTTTAAATGATAAAATATGTTATTTCTATTGATTTTCACAATAATCCCAGGATATAAAGAAGTTTAGTACTTTTCTTTTCAATCATACTGAAACCCAAATAATCTATCAACTCTGACAGCTCACTAGAATCAACAAAGGGAGCTTTCAAAAAATGTGAAGTGAAGTGAAGTGAAGTCACTCAGTCGTGTCTGACTCTTTGCGACCCTATGGACTGTAGCCTACCAGGCTCCTCCGTCTGTGGGATTCTCCAGGCAAGAATACTGGAGTGGGTTGCCATTTCCTTCTCCAGGAGATCTTCCCAACCCAGGGATAGAACCCGGGTCTCCCGCATTGCAGGCAGATGCTTTACCATCTGAGCCACCAGGGAATGTGGATGCCTAAAAGACACAGAAGCATTCTAAATGGCCATCAACAGATGCATGAATAAAGAAGATTCCATTATATATGCATATAAGGGGATATTACTCAGCCCTAAAAAAGAATGAAATGTTGTCATTTGCAGAAGCATGGATGGACCTATATGATAGAAAGTATTACACAAGTGAAGTCAGACAGAGAAAGATAAATATTATATGATATCACTTATATGTGAAATCTAAAAAAAAAAAAATTCAAATAAATTTATTTATAAAACAGAAATAGACTCACAGACATGGAAAACAAACTTATGGCTCCCAAATGGGGAAGGGGAGAGAGAAGGACAGATTAGAAGTGATGGATTAACAGATACACACCACTATATATAGAATAGATGGACAGCAAAGGTTTCCTATATAGCACGTGGAACTATATACAGTATGTTGTACCTATAAAGAAAAACAATCTGAAGGTATACACCTGAAACTAACACAATATTATATATAAACTATAGCTATACAATTTTTTAAAAGACAATAAGAATATGGAGGTCTAGAATTCATGAAAAATTATTTAAACTCAAATCTGGGATAACAATATTTTATGGAGACCTGGGTAATCATATTTTAAAGCTTCTGAGTGTTTCTAACTTGTAGTCAGGTTGAGAAATATCAAATTAAGTAATATGGCCAAATCTCTCAAGCACACAGCTGGTCAGTTCTAGAGTCCTATCTCCAGGCCAGAATAGTAGAGTAGGTAGCCTTTCCCTTGTCCAGGGAGTCTTCCCAACCCAGGAATGAAACTATGGTCTCCTGCATTGTAGTTGGATTTTTTTTTTACCAGCGGAGCTATCAGGGAAGCCCCATTTGAACCTAGGTTTCCTCAGCCCCATAGGACTTCCTTCCAGTGATTCCACTTCACTGGAAATTCTGAATTTTAACTGAAATTAAAGAATGTGACGTATGCAGGTCAAGAACCAACATTTAGAACTGGACATGGAACAACAGACTGGTTCCAAATCGGGAAAGGAATACGTCAAGGCTGTATACTGTCACCCTGCTTATTTAACTTATATGCAGAGTACATCATGAGAAATGCTGGTCTGGATGAAGCACAAGCTGGAATCAAGATTGCCGGGAGAAATATCAATAACCTCAGATATGCAGATGACACCACCCTTATGGCAAAAAGTGTAGAGGAGCTAAAAAGCCTCTTGATGAAAGTGAAAGAGGAGAGTGAAAAAGTTGGCTTAAAGCTCAACATTCGGAAAACTAAGATCATGACGTCTGGCCTCATCACTTCATGTCAAATAGATAGGGAAACAGTGGAAACAGTGACAGACTATTTTTGCGGGCTCCAAAATCACTACAGATGGTAACTGCAGCCAGGAAATTAAAAGACGCTTGCTCCTCTGGAGAAAAGTTATGACCAACCTAGAAAGCATATTAAAAACAGAGACATTACTTTGCCAACAAACCTCTGTCTAGTCAGAGCTTTGGTTTTTCCAGTAGTCATGTATGGATGTGAGAGTTGGACTATAAAGAAAGCTAAGCACTGAAGAACTGATACTTTTGAACTGTAGTGTTGGAGAAGACTCTTAAGAGTCCCTTGGACAGCAAAGAGGTCCTACCAGTCCATCATAAAGGAAATCAGCCCTGAATATTCACTGGAAGGACTGTTGCTGAAGCTGAAACTCCAATACTTTGGCCACCTGATACAAAGAACTGACTCATTTGAAAAAACCCTGACATTGGGAATGATTGAAGGCGGGAGGAGAAGGGGATGACAGAGGATGAGATGGTGGATGGCATCACTGCTTCGATGGACATGAGTTTACGTAAGCTCCAGGAGTTGGTGATGGACAAGGAAGCCTGGTGTCCATGGAGTTGCAAAGAGTCAGATACAACTGAGCGACTGAACTGAACTGAACTGAAAGAACGTGAAATAAGACTGCATCTTACTGGAAGGCAAAGGATATGAAAAAAATATATAAACAGCCTTGAATTTGAGTAGATTTTCACAAACAAATTTTAGATGAATAAACCATTTAAATATGTATAAATTAAAGTTTTCAAACATCAGTGGATTTATAAATGACAGAAACTGTTCAACAAAGCGTAAACAAAGTTTTAATGTTCCCCAAGTGCTTGTAAAACACAGTAGTTGAGTTTCTTTTGCCTAAAATGTGCCCCTATCAACACAATTCATGAAGACAGCACTAATTTCTCAGAAGACAACAGGAGAATAGAGAAGAAAGTCTAAAACTGACACACAGCTATCTCACTGGTAGATCTATCAATTAGACATTTGACCATTTTCCCTATCAAATAGTGTTGAATCTGTATTTATATAAAACTTAGTTTTTAGAACATAATATCAACCACTTATAATGGTGAGAAATTCAACGTGTACAACAAGGTTTTTTAAAGCTGCTTGTGGAGTTGGGTGTTCTACAGTGAATGTGCGTGTTGTCAGGGAGACAGGGATTGAAAGCATGTTAAATTAAGGACCTGAGGACCTGAGAAACTACTGAACTCCAAGGTCCTATTTGACTCTTACAGGGCTGGTTCCCTGCTAGAAGTAGAATTCAGCTCTTGTCTCAAGCCTAATTGAATGGAGCACTGAGCCCCAGCCAAAACCTACCAGTCCCAAAACTCTGGATCAGGCTTTCTTAGACATTTTGTGCTGTGGCAGTCTGATAAAGCCTGTGGAATCCTTCTCAGATTCCTCAGGATTGTAAAGGAAACTAGTTACACTGAGAAACTTTCCAACTCAAGCTTGAGAGTTGGGATGAAAAATCACCCCTAAAAATATAACCATGGTGTTCATTTTGCCCTGAAAACCACAGCATTCTAGGAGTCTTTGCTTTGATGTATGATGCTTTGAACTCTTAATGTGAACTGCTGGAGCTACAAAGATGGAAGGCAGCCTTCTGGTAGGCTCAGATATTGCCTGCTCCCAGCCTCCAGAAAATCTGCAAATTCTGAGCATATACCCTGAGATGAGGCCACGGAACTTAGGATTCGGCTGACCATCTGAGGCTGGGTTGGGTCATACTGCGATCTGCATTCTGAAAAAGTGATCAAGTTAGAGGTTTGTTTCCTTCGAAGGTGCTGGCTCTGTGATGAAGAGGAAGATGGGCTCTTTAATTTTTAAAAATTACACGTAAGGACTTGATACTTCATATTTCCTTTCTCATTGGAGTATGGCTGCTTTACAATGTTGTGCTAGTTTCTACTGTACAGAAAAATGAATCAGCCATACATGTTCATAAATACCCTCCCTTTGGATTTTTTTCCCATTCAAGTCACCACAGTGCCTTAAGCACTGTTCGCTGCGCTATACAGCATGTTCTCATTAGTTATCTCTTTCGTACATAATATAGACGATCCTGTGTGCAAAGCACATTCCCTTTCTCTTATGGATACAGATATCACTGTTTGAGTGCCTTCCATCACCACTAAGAAAGCACACAACTGATTCCAGCCCCCATTATTTAAATCATTTTTTGTGATCATTAATTTATGTTAATTGACTATGTACTATCTTTTTCATTATATACCTTCCCCAGAAGTTACTCTTAACTCATGTTGCAAACTGTAAAGCAGGTGTCTTAAATCATTTTGGGAAACAGCAGCAAAATAGAAAGTATCTTTTATTTTTTAGCGTAGAAATTAGGAATTTTCTCTTCTCATTGATACTCACTGAATATTTAACAATCATCCATTGCATTGATAACATTTCTACATCATTCATTCAAGAACTCTTTCTCGAAACATTTATTGAGCAAATACTTTTTTTCTGCTGGGAGCAGAAATAGCCATAATCTTTTATAAAGAGAAAAGGTTCAGGACTTCCCTAGTGGTCCAGTGGCTAAGACTCTGGGTTCCAAATGCAGGGGGCCCTGGTTGGATCCCTGGTCAGGGAACCAGACCCCCAGGCTGCAACTAAAGATCCCACATGCCACAAAAGATGGAAAATGCCAGTGCTGCACTTAAGACCCAGTGCAGCCAAATAAATAAACATTTTAAGAAAGAAAGAAACAGAAGGTCCAAGGCTGTAAAACATTTAAGGAAGCAACTTCTCAAATTACTTGCATATTAATCACTGACTGTAAGTTCTTCCCAGCTGATACAAGGCTGAAATTACCAGAATAATGCTATTAAAATCCACCTTGGGCTAGCTGAGATAAGATAAAGATAATATTTTCAAAAATGGAACGGTTACATGCTTTGGAACTACAGCTTATTGTTGATAGCAAGTTTTGGATCCTCATGTTTTGAGGAAGAAAATTTAGGCTGTCAAATAATTCAATAAAAATCTTTATTTGACCTTTGTTAAATGTAATATTAATGCTTTTTTCCAGTGTAATTGCTTATGCTTTGATAGAGAAACAGATGTAAAGAACAAATGTGTGGATACCAAATGGGAATGGAGCAGTGAGATGAACTGGGAGATTGAGATTGACATATATACACTATTGATACTATGTATAAAATAGATAACTACTGAGAACCTACTATACAGCATAAGGAACCCTACCCAATGCTCTGTGGTGACCTACATAGGAAGGAAATCCAAGGAAAAGGGGGTATATATATGTTATGCATGGTTGATTCACTTTGCTATATGGCAGATAGTAACACAGCATTGCAGAATAACTCTACTTCAATAAAAAATAATAATTGATCTACTTGGTAAATTTCACATAGATAGGACTCATGCCTCTCAGAGAAAGACCAAGAACAAGAGAAAGCCTAGTCACCAGTGTTCTGAGTTTAACTGTGTACTAGTTATGGCAAAGTAGAAGCTACAGACCCCAGCTTTATGGCTTAAATAAGGGAGACATTAAGTCCCTTCCATGAAACAGTCCAGGAACATAGGGCAGCTCCATTCCAGAATGCTTTCCAGAATGAAGAAGTGACCTTGCTATCTTAAAATGAACCTTGCAAATATGGTTTGGTGGTCACCATGCCACAGAGGGAAGGGGGAGGGAGTCAGAAAAAGTGCAAGCGCAGCGCTTTAAGGACAAGACTGAAAGTGGCACCCTCACTTCTGCTTGTGTACCACTGGTAGGGACATCGTCATATGCCAAGCTATTAACGCAAGGAGGGGGAGATGGCAGTTCTAGGTGGGCAGCTGTGTACCCAGGAACAATTCTTGTTGATAAGGAAAATGGAGAGAATTAATTTATGAAAGAAAAAAGTGAAAGTGGAAGTGAACGTGTTAGTTGCTCAGTCGTGTCTAGCTCTGCGACCCCCTGGACTGTAGCCCACCAGGCTCCTCTGTCCATGGGATTCTCCAGGCAAGAGTACTAGAGAGGGTTGCCATTTCCTTCTCCAGGGGATCTTCCCAACCCAGGGATAGACCCCAGATCTCCTGCACTGAGACAGATTCTATACCACCTGAGCCGCCAGGGAAGGCCAATTTTCAACATTGTCACAAATCTAACACCAGCCTGATTTGCATTTCTGTTTACACTTTCTATTTTCAATTATAAACTAGACTTTATCAAATATGGTAACTCATCCTGGCAATAGGTCACATAACCTTTCCATTTGCAAGACTTAAGTAAAGTGGCTCTTGTATGCAAATTATGTATTTTAGTGTTTAGACTCTTTTAAAAAGTCTTCTAGTTTTCTATGCACAAAATATAGGGAGAATTTCAATTTTTTATTTTTGACATGTGTTCAAAAATGTCCCACATTTTCAAATTTACATTTTCAACAATTACAGAGTTATGAATACATTAAATCCCCTAGAATTACACGTGTAAAATGCTTTAAGTTATAAAATATATATTAACCACAACCATCTATGAAGTTCTACTGCTTGGGTTAGGTTCATTACATACATTATTATACCTCAGAAACTGTTCCTTAAAATGCAGGCACAATTCACCCAGTTTTGCTGATCAGAACACTTAGACAGAAAGAGTTGAGATAACTTGGCCAAGTTCCTAAGTGTTAAAGCAGGGATTTGAAACCAGAGCTGTCTGATTCTGAAGGGTTTTCTACTCATCATCTCACTTAATCCTCATAACAATTCTTTGAAGTAGGCAGCTGGTCTTTGCCTCATTTAATACAGTAGAAAGCAAAGATCAAAAATGTTAATGGCTTGCCAAATAAACACAGTTACTAAGTAATGAAATGAAAGTTTTTGAATCAAGAAATCTTTGCTCTTTGAATAACTGTCCTTGAAGTTGCACTGTATTTACAATAACAAGCCCATTCACTCAAAATAACAGACATTATCTTCTATTTTGGTGAGGTTGGGCAAGCTATGTAGGTTCCCAATATTCCAAGAATAACAGTAGGTATCTCAAAGTGCCGTTGTAGGAATTAAATACGTTTCTGTAAAGTGCATGCAAGGAACTCAACGACAGTAGGTGCTCACTCTATAATTTTTAGCGATTTCTCTCTGAATCTGAATTAAGTGTGTCTTTAGACAGACTATATAGCCACATTTAGAACCAGAAATGTGGAATAGAAAATGGATCTCTTCGAAGTAATATTAACTAACAGACCTTAGGATTCTGTTCAGTTATAAAGATTTAGGAGTACTGGAAGAAGCCATTGATGCCAATACAAGAAAGCATTTCTTCACAAACTTAATTTAGTAGGTACAAAATAGAACTGTCATTAACTCGTATCTCAAAGAGAAAACTGGGGACAAATTAAGTCTTTCCCAAGGAGTCCTATAACATCATTTTCTCACCGAATTATCTTTTGAACCCTTTAAGATAAAGCCTTATATTTAATAAAGCAAAAGATTTAGGGAATTATCCCTCTACATCCTTCTTATTCATTAGCGCCTTTTTTTTTTTTTAATGTAGACTATTTTCAAAGTCTTTGTTGAATTTGTTACAATATTGCTTCTGTTTGTTTTTTGGATTTTTGCCAGGAGGCACGTGGAATCTTAGGTCCCTGACCAGGGATCAAACCCACATCCCATCCTCTGTAAATCAAAGTCTTAACCACAGGACCACCAGGAAGTCCCCTCATTAGTGTTCTTGATATACAAGATTTCCTTCTGTTTATCTCTGTTTATTTTCTTTATGTTATTGAGTCCTGTGGTTTCAGGAGAAGAGTCACATTTATGTCATATAATATGAGTAATAAAGCTAATGTAATGATTAATAATCACAGTAGTATTATTTATTTAACAATTTCCTAGGTACATTTTGTCTGATAATTCTTTTAATGTATAAGAACATTATTAGGTAGGTACTTATTATCTCTGTTTTGCATTTGGAAAAATGAAGCACACAGAGATTAAGAAGCTTATCCCTGGTCCCATGGTTAGTAAGAAATGGGTGAGGTTTCAGACCATGAAATCCAGCACCAGTCTGTGCCAGTAACCACCGCACAATCCTGCCTCTGTATGAGCTAACATGATCTTACTTGTTAAAGAAAAAAAAAAAAGTTAGTGGCTTCTAGTACCCTTTTTAAACTATTCCTTTCTGGTAGAGAATTAATATCACTATATTATCTTAAAAATTCTTTCATGGAAGAGTCAAATCAATTAATTTGTAAAATTCTTCTTTTTGTTTCTGTTCCTCAGTCACTGTCATGTCCAACTCTTTGTGACCCCATGGACTGCAGCACGCCAGGCTTCTCTGTCCTTCACTATCTCCCAGAATTTACTCAAACTCACGTCCATTGAGTCAACGATACCATCCAACTACCTCATCATCTGCCACTGCCTTCTCCTCCTGCCTTCAATCGGGAAAGATCTTTTCCAATGAACTGGCTCTTCTCATCAGCTGGCAAAGTGTTGAGGCTTAGCTTTAAATTCTTCTTTAAGATGTCAAAAAATCTGATGTAACTATTTTCAAGACTGTATGCATTTAACTCCCTTTTCTATATGCAAGATCAAACTTCTTTTTTTTTTTTTTTTTTTTTTGCTGTTGCCAAATTATGACCATTGAGAATGGAATCTCCCATTTGTTACAATGAGTGGGTCTGGCCTGACAATGCTGAGTTTATGAATTCTTACAGTTTTAGAAAGTAAATATTAGTTGTTACACAAGTAGTTCTCCCTGCAGAATAATTTCATATTAATAGTGCATAAACATAAAGAGTAAAAAATACAAAGAAAAGAAAACCTCAACTCAAAGTGTTTTTCTGGCTTCACCTTCTGTTCTTCCGAAGACGTGATGGTAGAAACACCTCAGAATCAGTTGTTTGGTTATTGACAGATTTGTCTCAGGTCTTATGTTCATCCCATTAGGTCTCAGCTGGGCAGCATGTCTAAATCTCAGCCATAGGAGATGAAAGAGACTAATGCAGAATCCTGCAGAGTGTACTGAGTTCACCTTCTAGGCTGGACTTGGCTCCCCAGTGAAGACCAAAGTGCCTTCTCTCTCCATACTAGGCTGCCGAGTTTAGTCACTGCGACGTTCCCTCTCATAGCCCAAGGCCTTTAAAAGCCCTCACAGCTGAGCTCCTAAATCCAGATAAACAACTCTGCTTCGAGCTCTGTCCAAGTTGTTTCATCCAAAGTCATTTTCACTTTTATATGAAAGACAGTGGGGAGACTTAAACAACTTCACCTGTACTCTAATCTATTTTTGGCCCTTCTGTCACTTGGATTCAGTAAGGACTATCTTAGAAAAATATGATTGCATGTTTCCCATGACTTCTCAAATGTTGGTCTGAGGCAACTTTTAAGCCTTTTGGTTTCTACAAGACTATATCTTGTCAGGGTCTAATGCCTTCACTGATTGCAACTGCATAAGAAGCTTCTTTAATTGATCCTATAGGGTTTGATGGGCTTCCCAGGTGGAGCTAGTGACAAAGAACCAGCCAATATGGGAGACATAAAAGATGCAGGTTTAGTCCCTGGGCCCAGAATATCCCCTGGAGAAGGACATGGCAGCTCATTCAATTCTTGCCTGGAGAATCCCATGGACAGAGGAGCCTGGCGGGCTACAGTCCAGGCAACCATGGGGCTGCAAAGAGTCGGACATGCAGCAACTTAGCATACACACATGCACACATAGAGTTTGAAGTATATATTGGTTTGAGAGTCAAGAAAAGGCTGGAAATAGTTGTTTTAGGATTTCAGTGTACTTGTCTCCCACCTTTGTTTTCTTTTTCTTCACAGCACGATCACCCGAAGTTACAACAAGCATTAACAGTAACTTGTTTGCATTGCTGTCTACCTTGGCTGCTAGAAGGTAAGCTCCACGAGAGCAAGGACTTCATCTGCTTTGCTCACTGATGTGTTCCCAGGGCTTATGTAGTGTTTGGTGCCTGGTGGGCCCCTGTTGGAATAAACGAATGCACGCATGATGCATGTGTGAATGTGTGCATGGTTTCTATCACAGAAATGGTCATTTAACACCCAGGATTAATAAGACTGAGTTGCAAAAACAAAGCAGAGTCCATAAAGCCACCAGGACATTGAAAGCTGTAACAGCAACAGTGAATAGTGAGAATTTTGGCTGTGATGGCAACACCTCCAGTGTCCTTGATATTAAACATCAGGGAATCGGGGTAGAAATGTTGGCTTCCTTGGCTTTGGGTATTGGCAGCTCCAGTAGAACAATAATGCCTTCAGCTTTGCCACTTTGGGGCACTAGTAGTAAGTGGGCATTGTCATAATGTGTCAGAGGAGAGGAAAAGGAAAGGCATTGATTCTAGACTCCCAACTCTGACCATCCTAAATTTCCCTTAGGCCAATCTGGAAGGAATTCCAGACAATGCAGAGTTTCTTCAGAATGCGGGGATCAGAGTAATAGAAACACTATTTTGTGTTTTTATGACTATAATTGTATAATAACTATTTTTACAAACTGCCTGAAAGTACAACTATAATAGTATGTTTTCTAAATGGAGTGAAGGGAGAAATATTTAAGGACCAAGTAGGCAGAAATTACTCTGGGGTAAAAAAAATAACCAAATGGGACCAAGGAATAGTTTTTCTTTGGAGAGGCAGGTAATACAACCCAACAAAAGTAAGAAAGATAAGAGGGAAGACAGAAATCTTCAGGAAACTGGCACCAGGAGGCAGAGCCTAGGCATCTGTGGGGTTGAGCACAACTTATTGGAATGGGCTCCAAAATCACTGCAGATGGTGACTGCAACCATGAAATTAAAAGACACTAGCTGCTTGGAAGGAAAGCTATGACAAATTTAGACAGCATATTAAAAAGCAGAGACACCACTTTGCCAACAAAGGTCCATATAGTCAAAGCTATGGTTTTTTCCAGTAGCCATGTACAGATGTGAGAGTTGGACCATAAAGAAAGCTGAGTTCTTTGAAATTTTTTGAAAGCACCAAAGAATTGATGCTTACAGATTGTGGTGCTGGAGAAGATTCTTGAGAATCTCTTGGACTGCAAGCAAGTCAAACCAGCCAATGCTAAAGGAAATCAACCCTGAATATTCATTGGAAAGACTGATGCCAAAGCTGAAGCTCCAATATTTTGGCCACCTGATGTGAAGGGCTGACTCATTAGAAAAGACCCTGATGCTGGGAAAGATTGAAGGCAAAAGGAGAAGAGGGTGGCAGAGGTTGAGGTGGTTAGATAGCATCACCAACTCAATGGATATGAATCTGAGCAAACTCTGGGATAGAGTGGAGGACAGAGGAGGCTGGCATGCTGCATGCAGTCCATGGGAGTTGGAAACGACTTATCGACTGAACAACAATAACAACATGGGCAAAGGAAATGGCCCGTGATGTACTCTCAGGAGGGTGTCCAAGTGCAAAATTTAGCTGCTGTCTCGGAGACCACTGAAATCAATAGGCAGTTTCTTGCTAGAATAGACTAAAGGAATTAGAAAATAGTAGATGAGGTCAGAGAGGTTTGGGTTGGGGAGGCAGGTTTTATTGGAGCAGGGGTTTGGGGGTGATAATAAAAACTGGGGGGTTTATTCTGTTTAAGTGAGAAGCTCTGAGGAGTTTCAAGGAGAGTTGTGACTGTTTAAAGGATCGATAACATTTTACAAGAATCACTGAGACCACCATGGAAGGACAAGTGTATAAGCAGAGAGCCTGTGATAATTACACAAGCAACAATCTCTGACTTAGTGACTAAAGACAACAACAGCAACAAACCTGTGATTAGGGTAGTAGCAGTCAGCAGTGAAAAGGAGTTAGACTTCTGGAAGCCTTTTGAAGATACAGAAAACAAAACTTGCTGATGGTTTAGATGCATAGTACAAAAGAAATAGCAGAGAGGATGACACCAAAGAAGTTTATTTATTGGACCTGAGTAACTGAAGGATAGAGCTGCCATTTGCTGTGATGGAAAAGAGACAATCAGAGCAAAGTGGAAAGTGAAAGTCACTCAGTCATGTCTGACTCTTTGTGACCCCATGGACTATACAGTTCATGGAATTTTCTAGGCCAGAACACTGGAGTGGGTAGACTTTTCCTTCTCCAGGTGATCTCCCCAACACAGGGGTCAAACCCAGGTCTTCCACATTGCAGAAAGATTATTTACCAGCTGAACCACCAGGGAAGCCCAAGAATACTGGAGTGGATAGCCTATCTCTTCTCTAGCGATCTTTCCTACCCAGGAATCAAACTGGGGTCCCCTGCACTGCAGGTGGATTCTTTACCAACTAAGCTATTAGAGCAAATCAGGACGTAACAAAAATCAGCTCCTTTTTGGCATGCCTTTTTGGCATCTAATCAGAAATGCCAAGTAGTACTTGAATATATGTGACTGAAATTCAGGGTGAATTAAGCTAAAGTCTTCACCATATAGGTGGGATTTAAAGCCATAGGACTAGATGAAATAACTTTGGAAGTGGCTATAAATGAAGATGTCTGATGACTGATTTATGAGAACACTAATATCTAGAGTCAGAAAGACATTCTGGGTGATCCAAAAGAGAAAACTGAAAGCAAATAGCCAGAGTGTAGAAGGAGAACTTTATAGGATCATTTAGATACATAAACAAGCACACATAGCAAGACAGAGACGTAGGGGAACAAGAAAGGAAGGAAGGAGGTTCGGTAGGAAAGAAGAAGAAAAGAAGCAACCAAATCAAGAAGGCAACAGCAGTTCTCAAGGAAGGAGGACTGTGTTAGTCGTTCACTCATGCCCAACTCTTTGCAATCCCATGGACTGTAGCTGGCCAGGCTTCTCTATCCATGGAATTCTCCAGGCAAGAGTACTGGAATGGGTAGCCCTCCCCTTTTCCAGTACAGTAGGACTGTAGGCATTTTCGTCTTTGTGCTCTCTGATTTATCTTTCTTTTTGCTTTGTTTTTCAAACTTCCCCTGGAGAACATTTTTTTTGGAAATAAGAATTTGTAGTATAAAATTAAAGAACATGTTGGTTTTACGTATTTAAAATGCTTTAACAGATGAAAATTGGAACTTACGAGGATTAGATGGTTACTGTCTTAAACCTGTTGACATATACATTACATTCCTGAAAAGAAGGGACTGAGGGCCAGCTGTTGGGGGCAGGACCCTTAAGCTGGGCTGCAAGAGCTGATGAAGCCATGAAGAGCCTAGCAGCCTTCTTAGAAAGAAAGACAGGCTGGAAGCCAACAAGAAAAAAATAAAAAGAGAGAGAATCTAAAGTGATCTCTAGAGTAGAAGGAGCTGAGAGAAATGCCATTAAGAGGATTTAGACTCGAGGAGAAGAGAGAGGGTTTACAGAGTGAAAAAGGAAGAGGTTAGGGCAGCAACACTGATCGTGCATCTACTGTGTTGCCACAAGCTTTGAGACAAGAAATTAGGGCCTTGAACCCCCAGGGAGCTGAGAAGAAAGCCTACACGGCACAAGAGAAACTTCCAAGAAAAACTTCATTCTGTCTGCATCTTTAGAACTACAAGATCAAGCCAGAACCAAGGTTATCCCTGGATTTTTCAGCTATCAGCTAATACACCTCCTTTTTGTGTTTTAGTGAGTTTGAATTGGGTCTTCTACCATTTGCTAACACAAAAATCCTGACTGATAGAATAACGACATTAAAATCTAAGCTGATATCTTCAAGCAATAAACATTTTTAAAGGAACCTTAAGTTCTGAAGTAAGGCACAAAGGTGAAGTTATTTATCTGACACCATATGTCAGACTTGTTTCCAAGTATTTTACAGATTTTATCTCATTTAATCTTCCCAACAACCCCATAAGAAAGGTGCTATTGTTAATTTCACTTCACAAGTGAGAAGCTTGAGAGAAATGAAGAAGTGTGCTCAAGTACCACACCAAGTAAATGACAGATGACCAACAAGAGAAATTCTCTGCAAGTTCAAAGACGAGTTTATTCTTGAGTGGCAGCTTGTACCTTCTTGGTCTTTGATTTATCCTCAGGATTTAATAATGCCTCTAGGTCATGTGACACTATATTTGAGACAATAAATTTTAATCTCCAGGCAACTTAGCTGTCTTCCTAAAACCTGTCATTTTACTTAGGTTTTAGTAAAATGGGAAGAAGAAAGAACCTCTCACGTTTCATCCATTCCAGCCAGATTCTTCAGTGAAAGTTCAAATTAATGGCATAAGGAATTTTCCTTTTTGATTTCTCAAAACCATTTGCTCTCAAGCTGACACCAAAAATGGGGTATTTCTCGAGTTTATAACGGGAAATTTGTAGAAGCTATGACTCTTTCTTTCATGAGTGGTTTTGTGAAAGCACGAATCATGGTTCTTTGTAGAAGCGCCAAAAGAACTTTCCAGATGGACAAGGCGTGACTTTCACTCCTTCCATTTAAATCCATTTTCTCTTCTCAGCTTTCTTATAAACCTGAACGAAACATCAACTTCCAACAAAAGTGTGTAAAACTTTGTTTGGCTCTTAGTTTAAAATGTTTCACCAGAGACTTCACAGGGTCGATATGAAGAGAGTGTTCGCCTGAACTATGGATCAGAGTTAATTAACATCCGTGTGTTTTTATTAGCCTGGCTGAAAATGGCTTTTGTGTTTATGAATTTATTTGCAAAGCCTCAGAAACTATGCCCTTTGCTTTAAGTTGCTTCAGGGCACAGATACACATAAAAATTCATTAATTAACAGAGTAAACTACCAAGGTCACAAATAAAAAGCTAGTAGTAATACTGATGATTAAATACAGTCAGCTAAGAAATCAGGGTCTCCAAGCAGAGTTGGTCAGGAGAGAAGTACAATCTTTTTTTTTTTTTTTTTAATTTTACTGTAGCTTCCCAAGGAAAATCTTGGAAAGATTTGAAAAGGTAGAGAGAAATAGGATCATATTGTATATAATCAGAGGTTCAAACCATTTCCAGACTGAAATCTGTAGACTAACATGAACTGCATAGACAACAGATGCAGTCAGAGTTTCTTTGAGGCTGCAAACCTCTGAATTGCTTCAGCCGGGGATAATATGGGGCTTCCCAGGTGGCTCTAGTGGTAAAGAACCCGCCGGCCAATGCAGGAGATGTAAGAGATAACGGTTCAATCCCTGGGTCGGGAAGATCCCCTGGAAAAGGGCATGGCAACTCACTCCAGTATTCTTGCCTAGAGAATGCCATGAGCAGAGGAGACTGGCGGGCTATACAGTCCATAGGTCACAAAGAGTGGGACACAACTGAAGTTACTTAGCACTGGATAATATGAGATATAAATCTAGGATTTGGTTGAGGGGGGTGGACAAATGTATGTACAAATATGTACAAATTTGAGAGTTATCAGCATATAGGTAGTATGTAGAACTGGATATTATCTATAAAGTCAGTAAGAGAGAAAAGGAGCCTAGAAAAGAGAAAGGGGAAGGAAAAGGTTGGGGGAGAGAAGAGAGGAGAGAGTACAGGGAAAAACCCTGGAGCTATATAACCAGTGGGATTATCACAGCAGTGATTCAGATCCTGTCTGTTCGTATTAAATGAACTCCAAAAATAATTATTCAGATTCTCTATAGCAACCCCTTTATTTTCAAAATGGTGGTACTGAGTATAACAGCTTTTAAAAGCAGTTTGCAGCTTAACTAAATTTAACTATTCTTTAAATCAGTTCAAGTGTATTGATGACCATGCTAATGTTCACAGCAGGCAAAAGCTTTGAAACATTAAGAAATATCTTCTGTTCAATGCAGAGTAAACAACACTAATTGCTGAATTTATTTGCCTCACAAACTGGTCCAGGAATACAGCAGAGTTGGTTTTAATTATATATATTTTTTCCATTTAGCAAATAAGCTTCAATCCCATTAGTCCTCTTGTTCACACCAGAGATCCAACTCAATCACTATTCCCATCTGAGGTTAATAACTAACATTTAGTCCTTTGAATTAAAATGCAGAGAGAAGAACAAGAAATAAATCTTAAATGCTTTTCATTTTTACTATTTTATGTCAGTTAAAGCTTTGTCCTATTTTTTTACTAGAATATAATTGCTTTACAGTGTTGTGTTAGTTTTTGCTGTACACCAAAGTCAATCAGCCACATGTATACATATATCCCCTCCCTCTTGGACTGTCCTCCCACCCCACACCCCATTCCACTCCTCCAGGTCATCACAGAGCACCCAGCTGAGCTCCCTGTGCTATACAGCAGCTTCCCACTATCTATATTACCTATGGTTTTATATATATATATGTTGACATATATATATATGTCAATGCTACCCTCTCAATTCATCAAGATATGGATGTACCGAGAGCCTGTCATACAGAGTGAAATAAGTCAGAAAGAGAAAAACCAATATCATATATTAACTCACACATGTGGAATCTAGAAAAATGGTACAGATGAACCTAATTCCAGGGCAAGAACAGAGATGCAGATGTAGAGAACAAACATTTGTGTCTTATTTTCACAGCCTTGACACAACTAAAACCTGCATCTAACAACCACGCTGGTTGACTTGGTTTCTTAACGCTACTAGGAAATTTATTTTCACACCTACTTGTCATTTTCTCTTTCTTCTTCCACTGGCATTCAGTGGCTTACAAATTATTGTCAATTTTAGTTTCAAAATAGCTCTTGGTCTTTTGCATTTTTAGTCCCACTGCTACTACTATATTTTTAATATATTTAAATCTTAGTTTAATGCATAATTCATAAATACTATAATATTTAGGTTCTAAGTGTACAGTTTGGTGAGTTTTAGTCTATTAGTAAGCAAACTGAGTAATCTCCCCCTCAATCAAGAGATAGAACAGTCCCGTCATCCCTTGTAGAATCTTCATATCCATTTCCAGATAATCTCACCCTTGGCCTCATTCATGAGGCAGCTACTATTCTCATTTTCCTCACCATAGATTAGCTTCAAACAAATTAAATCATATACTCTTATTTCTTTCTGTCTAATTTTCTTCATTTAACAGAATGTTTTGAAGTTCATTCATGCTCTACTAGTATTATAAATTTATTCCTTTCTATTGGTAGGCTGTGTTCCATTATGAATACACCACAGATTCTTTATCCAACCTCCTAGTGATGGACACTTGGACTTCCCAAGTGGTGCTAGTGGTTAAGAACCCACCTGCCAATACAGGAGACATAAGAGATGTAGGTTCAATCCCTGGGTTAGGAAGATACCCTGGAGGAGGAAATGGCAACCCACTCCAGTATCCTTGCCTGGAGAATCCCATGGACAGAGAAGCCTGGCAGGATACTTAAAGTGTCTTCAGTTTGGAGCTGATAAATAAGCTGCCACAAGCACTTTTGTTGACATGCGTCTTTACTTCTCCTCCCACTCTATGGTAGACAACAAGTCCCCTTAAAGATATCCATGCCCTGAATAGCCAAATCAGTCTTGCAAAAGAAGAATGGAGCTGGAGGAATCAACCTTCCTGACTTCAGATTATACAACAAAGCTACAGTCATCAAGACAGTCTGGTACTGGCACAAAAACAGAAATATAGACCAATGTAACAAGATAGAGAGCCCAGGAATAAACCCATGCACCTATGGTTACCTTGTTTTTGACAAAGGAGGCAAGAATATACAATGGGGCAAAGACAGACTCTTCAATAAATGGTCCTGGGAAAACTGGACAGCTACATATAAGAATGAAATTAGAACACTTCCTAATACCATACACAAACATAAACTCAAAATGGATTAAAGACCTAAATGTAAGACCAGAAACTATAAAACTCTTAGAGGAAAACATAGCCAGAAAACTCAATGACATAAATCAAAGCAAGATCCTCTATGTCCCACCTCCTAGAGTAATGGAAATAAAAACAAAGTAAACAAGTGGGACACGATTAAACTTAAAAGCTTTTGCACAGCAAAGGAAACTATAAGCAAGGTGCAAAGACAGGGAAAATAATAGGAAATGAAACAAGTGACAAAGGATTAATTTCCAAAATATACAAACAGCTTATACAACTCAAAGCAAGAAAAACAAAGAGCCCAATCAAAAAGTGGGAAAAAGACCTAAACATACATTTCTCCAAAGAAGACATACAGATGGCTAACAAACACATGAAAAGATACTCAACATCGCTCATTACTAGACAAATGCAAATCAAAACTACAATGAGATATCACATCACACCAGACAGAATAGCCATCCTCAAAAAGTTTACAAACAATAAATGCTGGAGAGGGTGAGGAGAGAAAGAAACACTCTTGCACTGTCGGTGGGAATGTAAATTGATATAGCCACTATGAAAGACGGTATGGAGATTCCTTTAAAAAAAAAAAACGAGAAATAAAACCACCCTGTGACCCAGCAATCCCACTGCTAGGCATTTACCCTGAGGAAACAAGAGTCGAAAAAGACACATGTATTCAATTGTTCACTGCAGCATTATTTACAATAGCTAGAACATGGAAGCCACCTAGATGTCCATTGACAGATGAATGGATAAAGAAGTTGTAGTACATAAGCACAATGGAATATTACTCAGACATAAAAAGGAACTCATTTGAGTCAGTTCTGCTGAGGTGGATGAACCTATTATACAGAGTGAAATGAGTCATAAAGAGAAAGATAAATATCATATTCTAACACGTATATTGGAAGAAATGATGCTGAAGCTGAAACTCCAGTACTTTGGCCACCTCATGAGAAGAGTTGACTCATTGGAAAAGACTCTGATGCTGGGAGGGATTGGGGGCAGGAGGAGAAGGGGACAACAGAGGATGAGATGGCTGGATGGCATCACAGACTTGATGGACATGAGTCTGAGTGAACTCCAGGAGATGGTGATGGACAGGGAGGCCTGGCGTGCTGTGATTCATGGGGTCGCAAAGAGTCGGACATGACTGAGCGACTGAACTGGCAACTGGAACTGGAACACATATGTATGGAATCCAGAAGAATGGTACAGAAGAACTTATTTACCAGGCAGCAATGGAAAAACTCAAGGCAAATTGGAAGTGGTCAAACAGGAGATGACAAGAGTGAACATCGACCTTCTAGGAATCAGTGAACTAAGATGGACTGGAATGGGTGAATTTAACTCAGATGACCATTATATCTGCTACTGTGGGCAGGAATCCCTTAGAAGAAATGGAGTAGCCATCATGGTCAACAAAAGAGTCAGAAATGCAGTACTTGGATGCAATTTCAAAAATAACAGAATGATCTCTGTTCATTTCCAAGGCAAAACATTCAATATCATGATAATCCAAGTCTATGCCCCAACCCGTAACGCTGAAGAAGCTGAAGTTGAACAGTTCTATGAAGACCTACAAGACCTTCTAAGACAAACACCCAAAAAAGATGTCCTTTTCATTATAGGGACTGGAATGCAAAAGTAGAAAGTCAAGAAACACCTGGAGTAACAGGCAAATTTGGCCTTGGAGTACAGAATGAAGCAGGGCAAAGGCTAATAGAGTTCTGCCAAGAGAACGCACTGGTCATAGCAAACACCCTCCTCCAACAACACAAGACTCTATACATGGACATCAGCAGATGGTCGACACTGAAATCAGATTGATTATATTCTTTGCAGCCAAAGATGGAGAAGCTCTATACAGTCAGCAAAAACAAGACCAGGAGCTGACTGTGGCTCAGACCATGAACTCCTTATTGCAAAATTCAGACTGAAATTGAAGAGAGTGGAGAAAACCACTAGACCATTCAGATATGACCTAAATCAAATCCCTTATGACTATACAATGGAAGTGAGAAATAGATTTAAGGGACTAGATCTGATAAACAGAGTGCCTGATGAACTATGGATGGAGGTTTATGACATTGTACAGGAGACAGGAATTAAGACCATCCCCAAGAAAAAGAAATGCAAAAAAGCAAAATGGCTGTCTGAGGAGACCTTACAAATAGCTGTGGAAAGAAGGGAAGTGAAAAGCAAAGGAGAAAAGGAAAGGTATACCCATTTGAATGCAAAGTTTCAAAGAATAGCAAGGAGAGATAAGAAAGCCTTCCTCAGCAATCAGTGCAAAGAAAGAGAGGAAAAGAACACAATGGGAAAGACCAGAGATCTCTTCAAGAAAATTAGAGATACCAAGGGAACATTTCATGCAAAGATGGGCTCAATAAAGGACAGAAATAGTAGGGACCTAACTGAAACAGAAGATATTAAAAAGAGGTGGCAAGAATACACAGAAGAACTGTACAAAAAGATCTTCATGACCCAGATAATCATGATGGTGTTATCACTCACCTAGAGCCAGACATCCTGGAATGTGAAGTCAAGTGGGCCTTAGAAGCATCACTACGAACAAAGCTAGTGGAGGTGATGGAATTCCAGTAGAGCTATTTCAAATCCTGAAAGATGATGCTGTGAAAGTGCTGCACTCAATATGCCAACAAATTTGGAAAACTCAGCAGTGGCCACAGGACTGGAAAAGGTCAGTTTTCATTCCAATCTCAAAGAAAGGCAATGCCAAAGAATTCTCAAACTACCTCACAATTGCATTCATCTCACATGCTAGTAAAGTGACGCTTAAAATTCTCCAAGCCAGGCTTCAGCAATACGTGAACTGTGAGCTTCCAGATGTTCCAGCTGGTTTTGGAAAAGGCAGAGGAAACAGAGATCAAATTGCCAACATCTGCTGGATCATTGAAAAAGCAAGAGAGTTCCAGAAAAACATCTATTTCTGCTTTATTGACTATGCCAAAGCCTTTGACTGTGTGGATCACAATAAATGTGGAAAATTCTGAAAGAGATGGGGATACCAGACCACCTGATCTGCCTCTTGAGAAACATGTATGCAGGTCAGGAAGCAACAGTTAGAACTGGACGTGGAATAACAGACTGTTTCTAAATAGGAAAAGGAGCATGTCAAGGCTGTATATTGTCACCCTGCTTATTTAACTTATATGCAGAGTACATCATGAGAAACGATGGGCTGTATGAAGCACAAACTGGAATCAAGTTTGCCAGGAGAAATATCAATAACCTCAGATATGCACATGGCACCAGCCCTATGGCAGAAGGTGAAGAAGAACTAAGGAGCCTCTTGATGAAAGTGAAAGAGGAGAGTGAAAAAGTTGGCTCAAAGCTCAACATTCAGAAAACGAAGATCATGGCATCTGGTCTCATCACTTCATAGCATATAGATGGGGAAACAGTGGCTGACTTTATTTTTCTGGGCTCCAGAATCACTGCAGATGGTGATTGCAGCCATGAAATTAAGATGCTTACAACTTGGAAGGAAAGTTATGACCAACCTAGACAGCATATTAAAAAGCAGAGACATTACTTTGTCAACAAAGGTCTGTCTAGTCAAGTCTATGGTTTTTCCAGTGGTCATGTACGGATGTGAGTTGGACTATAAAGAAAGCTGAGCAGTGAAAAATTGATGCTTTTGAATTGTGGTGTTAGAGATGGCTGTTGAGAGTCCCTTGGACTGCAAGGAGATCCAACCAGTCCATCCTAAAGATCAGTCCTGGTAGTTCATTGGAGGTACCGATGTTGAAGGTGAAACGCCAATACTTAGGCCACCTGATGTGAAGAGCTGACTCATTGAAAAGACCCTGTGCTGGGTAAGATTGAGGGAAGGATGAGAAGAGGATGACAGAGGATAAGATGGTTGGATGGCATCACTGACTCAATGGACATGGGTTTGGTTGGACTCCAGGAGTTGGTGATGGACAGGGAGGCCTGGCATGCTGCCGTTCATGGGGTCGCAAAGAGTCGGACATGACTGATCAACTGTACTGAACTGAATGAAAATACAGACATAAAGAAACTAGAACACTTTCTAACACCATACACAAAAATAAACTCAAAATGGATTAAAGATCTAAACGTAAGGTCAGAAACTATAAAACTCCTAGAGGAGAACATAGGCAAAACACTCTCTGACATAAATCATAGAAGGATCCTCTATGACCCACCTCCCAGAATATTGGAAATAAAAGCAAAAATAAACAAATGGGACCTAATTAAACTTCCCAACCCAGGGATCAAACTCAGGTCTCCCGCATTGTAGGTAGACACTTTACCGTCTGAGCTACCAGGGAAGCCTCACCTAAAAGCTTCTACACAACAAAGGAAACTATAAGCAAGGTGAAAAGACAGCCTTCGGAATGGGAGAAAATAATAGCAAATGAAGCAACTGACAAACAACTGATCTCAAAAATATACAAGCAACTCCTGCAGCTCAATTCCAGAAAAATAAACAACCCAATCAAAAAATGGGTCAAAGAACTAAATAGACATTTCTCCAAAGAAGACATACAGATGGCTAACAAACACATGAAAAGATGCTCAACATCACTTATTATCAGAGAAATGCAAATCAAAACCACAATGAGGTACCATTTCACACCAGTCAGAATGGCTGTGATCAAAAAGTCTACAAGCAATAAATGCTGGGAGGGTGTAGAGAAAAGTGAACCCTCTTACACTGGTGGGAAGGAAACTAGTATAGCCACTATGGAGAACAGTGTGGAGATTCCTTAAAAAACTGGAAATAGAACTGCCTTATGACCTAGCAATCCCACTGCTGGGCATATACACCGAGGAAACCAGAATTGAAAGAGACACGTGTACCCCAATGTTCATCAGAGCACTGTTTATAATTGCCAGGACATGGAAGCAACCTAGATGTTCATCAGCAGATGAATGGATAAGAAAGCTGTGGTCCATATACACAATGGAGTATTACTCAGCCATTAAAAAGAATACATTTGAATCAGTTCTAATGAGGTGGATGAAACTGGAGCCTATTATACAGAGTGAAGTAAGCCAGAAAGAAAAACACCAATACAGTATACCAAGGCATATATATGGAATTTAGAAAGATGGTAACGATAACCCTGTATGCGAGACAGCAAAAGAGACACAGATGTATAGAACAGTCTTTTGGACTCTGTGGGAGAGGGAGACGGTGGGATGATTTGGGAGAACAGCATTGAAACATGTATATCATATATGAAATGGATCGCCAGTCCAGATTCGATGCATGATACTGGATGCTTGGGGTGTGTGCACTGGGATGACCTAGAGGGATGGTATGGGGAGGGAGGAGGGAGGGGATTCAGGATGGGGAACATGTGTTTACCTGTGGCGGATTCATGTTGATGTATGGCAAAACCAATGCAATATTGTAAAGTAATTAACCTCCAATTAAAATAAATAAATTTATATTTTTAAAAATAGAAAATAAAATAATTTAAGAAAAAAAAGAATAGACTTATGGACATGGGGAGAGGGGAGGAGAGTGTGAGATGTATGGAAAGAGTAGCATGGAATCTTACATTGCCGTATGTAAAATAGATAGCCAACAGCTATTTGTTGTATAGCTCAGGAAACTCAGACAGGGGCTCTGTAGCAACGTAGAGGGGTCAGGATGGAGATGGGAGGGAGGTTCAACAGGGAGGGGATATATGTATACCTATGGCTGATTCATGTTGAGATTTGACAGAAAACAACAAAATTCTGTAAAGCAATCACCCTTCAATAAAATAATAAGTAATAATAATTAAAAAAAAGATGTCCGTGCCTAAATCTCAGGAAACTATGCATGTGTTACCTTTCATGGCAAAATGGACTTTGCAGGCATAATTAAATGAAGAATATTGAAATGGGGAGATTATCCTAGAGTATCCAAGTGGACTCAATGTGCTCACAAGAGTCCTTTAAAGAGGGAAGTGTGTGTGTGTGTGTGTGTGAGAGAGAGAGAGAGAGAGAGAGAGAGAGAGAGAGAGAGAGAGAAAGACTGAGGTTTGAAGATACTACAAAGATACTACACTGGCTTTGAACAAAGATGGAGGAAGGGGCCATGAGTCAAGGAATGCAGGCAGCCTCTAGAAGCTGATAAAGACAAAGGAGCCAATTTGCCCATGAAGCCTGCAGAGGGCAAGTGGTCCTGCCAGCATTTTAATTTTAGGGCTTCTGACCTTCCGAACTGTAAGCAATACATTTGCATCATTTTAAACCCCAGACTTGGTAGTAAACTCTTATGGCAGCAATGGAAGACTAATTCACACTTCCTATACCCTTCCTGTTCATTCTGTCTGCCAACAGGAAGATCATATTTTTATTTGAAAATTGGATTTTATTATTCTGCTTAACTTCTTTCTTCAGGATTAAATAAAAACTAGTATATTACAAGAAGTTCCGTAATCTCAGCCCCAACCTGTCTAACCAGACTCATCAGCCACCACTCTACCTAAGAGGACTCTGCTCTTTATTTAGTATGCCATTCTTGATTTCCCCACATGTCATACCCTTTCTAAAATCTGTGACTTCTGCCTCAATGGTTCATCCCCTAATTATTCAGCAAGCAAATATCTATCCTTTCCTAGTGCCTAAAATGTTCTGTGAAGGCTTCCTTTACTTTTTCAGCCAAAATATAAACCCTTTATTTGAAGGTCATAAAACCTCTATCATGACATACATCATATTACAATTGTTTCCTTGTAGTTGGATCTGACTCCAACTAGCGTGTAAGGTTTTTGAGGGCAAGGATCATATCTTTCTGTGACTCCCACTACCTAGTATAGTAAATGCTCAGAGTTATTGAATGCATGGATATACATAAAACTTGTATACTCATCATACCAATAGAATTTTAGGTAACATACATATTTTTATCATTTAAACCTTGCTGATATTCTCATTTATCATTTTTTATTCTTTAATGCATTCTTACATGTTTTAAAGCAATTATTATTTTTTTTAATAATCAATAAAATACTAACAAAGAGATTTCTCTTTACGGAAAAAAAAAAGTGTATTCTCAAAATGAAATGTTTCCAACCATAAATTTAAAATAAAAACAACTCTCTGAAATGAAAATACAACAATACATACACAGTACTCTTATGCACATTTTGTGTCATGGTCTACAAGCTTGTGAAGTTCACTCTATAATTATAGATGCTCATTTAACATCTCTTGGGAGATGGCTTTGGATGAAGGGTACTTCTGACACTAACAATAATTCTGATTCAATGAATGATTCCTTACTTGGTCAGTAAAATCCATATAGTTCCAAATTTGACACGATGAAATTCTTCTGCCTAGAAAACAGTTCTGAGCGAAGTTGTTTCTTGAGGCTCGGTTATGAAGTGCTGACTCCGAGTGCTGGGGCCCCCATATCTTTTGTTCATTTTACACACAACACTAAAACCCAGTGCCTGAGACTCAAATCTTTGTCGATTTAATAAATGAAAAAATTCTATAGGATGCCTTGGAGCTAGACTGGGCAGAGAGAATTCTCAGGTTATTACTTGAGCTAAAATTCACAGTTGGCCCAATAACTAAAATCATCATTTTTAGGTCTTTACTCCCCCATAGATCTCTCTAAGCAGGATTTTCTCTCTGGCACTCACCACAAGCCTGCTCTTATTTCTCTATTTCCTTCACTGTATGAAAATCCCAAAGAAGTTCATTATTTTCATCCCCAGTGAGCAACTTCTTTCCATCTTTGCCTGCAAGCACTAAGTAGATGGTCACTTCCTCTTAATTTTACAAATAAGCATTGCAGGAAAATATTGAAAGAAAGGAACATGGATCAAGGAGAGCAGAAAGAAAAATACATGCTCATTTGTTGCCAGTCCCAGACCCTTGTGAGCTGAGCCAAAGACCTTCCATCTCTGCTTGCCTGCTCACATTTCCCAGGGACGAGGCAGTGCAGAGAGACTCCAGTGGTTCCAGGGTTCTCTCTCCGCCGTCGGCAGATCCCAACTGTGCTACAGAAACACTCTGCCGTTACCCCCAGAGCAATTCTACTCGCTCTGCTGTATGCCTGCTGTTGCCAGTGGTTTTCTCTCTCGCTCCTGACAGTCTTGATATTTCTCTACGCACCGTTGGGCTTCCTCCAAGAATGCTGAATGAATGGACAGCAGCTGGGAAGACATCAGGAAATTGGACCCTGTAATCCCACTGTCACAGAGAGCAGAGTCCTCCCAGTGACTTGAAGACCCAGACCTATGAGAGTGGATAGAGCTACAGGTTCCTGAGCTGGCATATCATTTGACGCTCTCAACACCAAATATCTGAAATGCTCAGGCATGGAGTGTTGTTCATTTTTGGTAATCTCATGCTAAATATCTCGCTATAGAAGATTTCCTTATACTTAGCTCACTTTTTTAACACATACAAAGCAATACGTTCCTTTTAAAACAGGAAACCCTTTTTTTCTGGCTTTAAAACAGAATAGAATATAATTGCTTTACAATGTTGTGTTAGTTTCTGCTGTACAACGAAGTGAATCAACTATCTGCATACATGTATCCCCTTCCTCTTGGACCTCCCTCCCACCCGTCTAGGTCACCACAGAGTGCTGTCCTGAGTTCCCTGTGCTATACAGCAGCTTCACTCGCTATCTATTTTACACATGGTAGTGTATATATGGGCTTCTCTGATAGCTCAGCTGGTGAAGAATCTGCCTGCAAGGCAGGAAACCCCAGTTTGATTCCCGGGTCAGGAAGATCCCCTGGAGAAGGGCTAGGCTACCCGCTCCAGTATTTTTGGGCTTCCCTGGTGGCTCAGATGGTAAAGAATCCACCTGCAATGTGGGAGACCTGGGTTCGATCCCTGAGTTGGGAAGATCCCCCGGAGGAGGGCATGGCAACCCACTCCAGTATTCTTGCCTGGAGAATCCTCATGGACAGAGGAGCCTGGCGGGCTACAGTCCATGGGCTCGCAGAGTCGGACACACAACTGAGCAATGAGTGGCTAGGCACAGCACTCTGTGTGTGTGTGTCTGTGTGTGTCTGTGTGTATGTGTATCTCCCAATTTGTCCCACCCTCCCTTTCCCTCACTGTGCTGCCCACTTGTCTGTTCTCTATGTCTCTGTCTCTATTCCTTTCCTGCACATAGGTTCATCTGTACCATTTTTCTAGATCCCATATATACGCGTTAGTATATGACATTTGTTTTTCTTTATGACTTAATTCACTCTAAAACAATAAATTCTTTTAAAATAAGTTTTGATCAGTTATTACATTCTAGGGAATCTTCCTGAACCAGGGATCTAACCTGCATCTATTGCATCTCCTGAATTGACAAGTGGATTCTTTACCACTGTGCCACTTGGGAAGCCAGCTTTTAAAATGCACCTAGAATAAATTTTTAACTCTTTATCACAGATTATATGAAAAGTCTCTCTTTTTTCTCTCCAACTGCTGTCTCCAATCTCTCCAACCACTTCCTCCCTAACAGCTTCAGTTCAGTCAGTTCAGTTCAGTCACTCAGTCTTGTCTGACTCTTTGTGACCCCATGGACTGCAGCACACCAGGTTCCCTTGTCCATCACCAACACCCGGAGCTTGCTCAAACTCATGTCCATCAAGTCAGAGATGCCATCCAACCATCTCATCCTCTGTTATCCCCTTCTCCTCCTGCCTTCAATCTTTCCCAACATCAGGGTCTTTTCAAATGAGCCAATTCTTTGCATCAAGTGGCCAAAGTATTGGAGTTTCACCTTCAGCATCAGTCCTTCCAATGAATATTCAGAACTGATTTCCTTTAGGATTGACTGGTTGGATCCCTTTGCAGTCCAAGGGACTCTCAAGAGTTTTCTCCACACCACAGTTAAAAAACATCAATTCTTTGGTGCTCAGCTTTCATTATGGTCCAATACTCACATCCATACATGACTATTGGAAACACCATGGCTTTGACTAGATGGGACCTTTGTCAGCAAAGCAATGTCTCTGCTTTTTAATATGCTGTCTAGGTTGGTCATAGCTTTTCTTCTAAGGAGAAAGCGTCTTTTAATTTCATGGCTGCAGTCACCATCAGCAGTGATTTTGGAGCCCAAGAAAATAAAGTCTCTCATTGTTTTCCCATCTATTTGCCACGAAGTGATGGGACCAGAGGCCAAGATCTTAGCTTTCTAAATGTGGAGTTTGAAGCCAAATTTTTCACACTCCTCCTTCACTTTCTTCAAGAGGCTCTTTAGTTCTTCTTTCGTTTCTGTCATAAGAGTGGTATAATCTGCGCATCTGAGCTCATTGATATTTCTCCCAGCATCTTGATTCCAGTTTGTGCTTTATCCAGCCCAGCATTTCACATGATATACTCCGCATAAAAGTTAAATAAGCAGGGTGACAACATACAGACTTGACGTACTCCTTTGCCAGTTTGGAACCTTTCCATTGTTCCATGTCCAGTTCTAACTGTTGCTTCTTGATCTGCATACAGATTTCTCAGGAGGCAGGTCAGGTGGTCTGGTAGTCCCATCTCTTGAAGAATTTTCCACAATTTGTTGTAATCCACACAGTCAAAGACTTTGGCATAGTCAATAAAGCAAATGTTTTTCTGGAGCTCACTTGCTTTTTCAATGATCCAACAGATGTTGGCAATTATATCTCTGGTTCCTCTCCCTTTTCTAAATCCAGCTTAAACATCTGTAAGTTCAGAGTTCATGTACTGTTGAAACCTGGCTCGGAGAATTTTGAGCATTACTTTGCTAGCAAGTGAGATGAGTGCAATTGTGTGGTAGTTTGAGCATTCTTTGGCATTGCCTTTCTTTTACATTGGAATGAAAACTGACCTTTTGCAGTCCTGTGGCCACTGCTGAGTTTTCCAAATTTGCTGGCACATTTAGTGCAGCACTTTAGTAACATCATCCTTTAGGATCTGAATTAGCTCAACCAGGATTCCATCACCCCACTAGCTTTATTCATAGTGATGCTTCCTAAGGACCACTTGACCTCACATTCCAGGATATCTGGCTCAAGGTATGTGATCACACCATCGTGGTTATCTGGGTCATGAAGATCTTTTGTGTATAGCTGTTCTTTGTATTCTTGCCACTTTTTAATATCTTCTGCTTCTGTTAGGTCCATACTATTTCTGTCCTTTATTGTGCCCAATTTATACAAAATGTTCCTTTGTCATCTTTGATTTTCTTGAAGAGACCTCTAGTCTTTCCCATTCTATTGTTTTCCTCTATTTCCCTGCACTGATCACTGAGGAAGGCTTTCTTATCTCTCACTGCTATTCTTTGGAACTCTGCATTCACATGGGTATATCTTTCCTTTTCTCCTTTGCCTTTAGCTTCTCTTCTTTTCTCAGCTATCCATAAGGCCTGCTCAGACAACCATTTTGCCCTAGCAGCTTACGTGCACACAAACATACACACATATATCTTACATGCCTGACTTCTTTCAAATCTCCCACAGCACCAGTACTCAGAGAAAACTGTGACAGACAGAATAATGGTGCTTCAAAGATGTCTACAGCCTAACCCCTGAAACCAGTAAACAGGTTACATGGCAAAAGAGAATTATGGCTGCAGATAGATTAAGGTTGTTAATCAGCTGGTTTAAAATAAGAATATTATCCTGGATTATCTTGATGTTTCCACTGCAATCACAAGAGTCTGCAAAAGTGGAAAAGGAAGCTAGGACTATGGAAGACAGAACCCTAGAGATGGCAATATGAGAAGGACTCAGCATCTGTGAAGATGGTACAAAAGAGCTGTGAGCCAGGAATGGAGTTGCCTGCAAGCTAGAAAAGGAGGAGGAAAGAGATTCTCCTCTGAGGTCTCCAGGAGAGTTGTAGCCTCCTGACACTTTGATTTTAGCTAAGACCCTATTTTCATATTTCAGAACAATCAAGGTGTCACCTAATACATTTGTATAGCTTAAATCAAGCCATTAGGTTTGTGGTAGTTTATTACAGCAGCAGTAAGATACTGATACACGCTTCTTCTCAGATTACACCACTAATCCAACCCCCTCCTGTTATTTGCTGGGTTTAGTCAACTAATTTTATTAGTGCAGACTCTGGGTATCAGATTCTTTTGTTGCTCCTGCAGATGCACCCAGTGAACAAATAGATGGAAATCCCTTCCCTTAGTTTGTTTTACAATCTAACACGTAAGTCCCATTTTTTTTTATCACAATTTGGGCTTTTTTCATAATTCATTCATCCATTTATTCACTCATTACAATACACTTTGGGGGCTAGCATAAAAAAACAAGACATAGTCCATGCACATGAAGAATTTATAATCCCAAGGCGCCTTTTCACCCATTTATTCATTCCACACTTGCTGATCATGTTCTCAGGTGTTCTCACTTGCAGAATGCTCTGGTCAGAATGACCTGCAGAGCTTTTAAAAATTAGTATCACTCAGGCCTTACCCTACTTAGAACGGCTGGACATCTGCTTTGTTTTAAAGTTTCATGGATGATTCTGGTGTTCAGCTAGAATGAGAAGCATAGTTCATTGTTTCAGTCAGCACACATCTCCTGTAAATAAAATACAGGATAATTGTATTTTATTTAGTATGTTTTCTAAGTCATTCTTTGTGATGTTCTGAGTATGAATCTTAGCTACTATAATGCCTGTAGGCTCAGTAGCTCTAACACCGAAATTATGTTGAAATAACCTGTTTTTTTTTTTTTTTAATGTAGTACTTTGCAAACTGTTTTGGTTTTTGTTTGGGGATTTTTTTACTTGACACTCCCCTGATAGAGACCATTTCTATCTAGCTGATCACTACACAAATCCAATAGGGTCTGACACATAATGTTTCCTTCTCCAGGGGGATCTTACCAACCTAGGGATTGAACCCGGGTCTCCTGCATTGCAGGCAGATTCTTACTGAGTTACAAAGGAAGCCCTAATAGAGTATTTACTGAGCAGTTACTATCTTGCCATCCTCAGGTGGCAACATCCTGCTGTCTAAGGAAATGCTTTTTATTAAGTTGATATCCTAAGAAAAGTTTCTATCTGGCCTGTAGACTATCTCAACTCTGGTGCCAGGGACCCTTAGGTAGAAATGAGGGCTGAAGGACAGTTATGATGGAAGATCAGGGTAGAGGGCCATGATCAAAGGCACAGAGAAGACGTTAACAGAAGAAAGAGATGAGATAAAGATTGCAATGTTTATAAATCCCCCTAAAATGATCAAAAATGGATTCCTTCTTATAAATGCAAGTCATATGAGGATATATTCAAGAATGATTTCCTTAAAATGAAAATCAGTTGCTTGCACATATGGGATATATATTTTTAGCCTTTCCTAACCTTTCACATATTTATTTTTCATTTTAAAGACAGGAATAATACAAACATGGTTGTAAAGGAAACTGCGTATTTAGTGGACTATTGTTTCCTTTCATGAAACTTCCTCAGTTCATTCCTATTTTTAGAATACTATTCCTTTAATTTCTCCATTCATTTGGGTTCAAAAAACCTTCATAATTAATAGTTTTTCTGTTCTCTCTTAGAAAATATTTAAACTTTTAGATAAAATATTTAAAATATTAAATATTCAAACATTAACACAGGCATACTAATAATAAAAACCTCAAGTCTGAATTTTTTTCAACTCACCCTAGCACTTGAATATTTACAATCTGATGATTACATTAGGATTGCAAAGTCTCTGTTAGGTTAAGGATACACTTCAAAATCGTTAGCAGAAGCAAATGAAAATTAAGATGCCAGGACTTCCCTGGTGGGGAAGACTTCCCCCAGTGGTTAAGAATTTCCCTGCGAATAGAGGGGACACAAATTCTATTCCTGGTCTGATAAGATTCCACGTGCCATGGGGCAACTAAGCCAGTGCACCGTACCTGCTGAGCCTGCTCTCCGCAACAGGAGATTGTCCTCCACTGGATTGTCCTCCACTGTGAGGACAATCTGAGCACCACAGCTAGAGAGTAGCTCCCACTCACTGCAACTAGAGAAAGCCTGTGCAGCAACAAAGACCCAGCACAGCCAGAAACAGATAAATAAAAACGTTAAGATGCAGAGAAAACTTTATTTACTAAGAATGAAGACTATTCTTAATGTCATAAGATCATGAATTATATACTGAATTCAAGAAGCAGGGCTTTTTATTTAGCAAAAGCAGTAGTGCTTTCTGTCCATGCTGCTTAAGAGATACCGTTTGATGTCTAAAGACATTTATTTTCCCAAGACGCTGAACCCTAAGAACACCTATTTTTCTCTTTCCTCATACCACCTCATTGGAGTTCTTGTTTTTCAACCCACTTTGAGCAATAGTTTGGGGACAAATGTACCTTCATGCTTCTCTATTAAGAAAAATCTGTCATTGCTAAATAGTGTAGTGGTGAATAGTGGTGATTGCAGGGAACAAAGGGGATGATTACTCAATAGCAGGTCCTGTTAATGTTCACATCTCTGAGTGGTACAGAGTATTTTGACAGAAAAGACTGATAAAGATCCTGTGTAGTCTAGTCATGGATGCCTCAGGTTCTCGCTGCCTATAAGAATGAATTAATCCAAAGCTCTTTTTCTGTAAGGAAGTCCTTCTCAACTGCAGATACATTCCTAAACATGTTATTGCTTAGCTAACTAGATATGCTTTGTAAGTAACATATGTGTAAAAATATTAAGCAAAAATATTAAGCATAATATTTAAGAATATTGAATGTGATTTTTGGTATACGAGTTTTGAGAGTCAGATTATTAGTAGGAAGGAATACTAAAATCTGGATGCTGGTGGCTACACAAATCAAAGAGATGCTGTAGGAAATCATGAGTTTATAGTGTATGAGAACTCAGTTGACTAAAGCCTGGCTTTACTGATGCCAAGGTCACTGGCCCCACCCCTACAGAGGAAGAGGTTGCTAATTAAGGAAATGCTGGTCCTTAAACTGAAATGTCTGCTGTTGGTCACAAATGAGACAGCATGAACATTTTAATGAGTTTCATAATCCCAGTGGAAAAACAAATCAAGCACATTATTGAAAATCAATAGCATTATTTTTTCTGATCGTATACAAAAGAAAAGGAGCTGTTTCAAAATGAAAACATAAACAGGCTAACCACGCTCAGCATGTGAGCCAGTAATGAATTTAAACACAAAGTGTGGCTTTGAATCTGTTATGACACTTATTAGCAGGTATCACTGGACAAGATATTTAACACACTCTGTCTTAATTTCAGCATATAGTACCCTCTCCTGATCTCCCCAACACACACACACACACACACACACACACACACACACACACACACACACACACACAGAGTTGTTGTCAGGTCTACAGATCCTGTATATGAAAAGTACTTAGCAAAAAACAGTACTCAATTAAAGGGAGCGCATTTCCTTCATGTGTTGTTTACTTTCCATCAGTAATTACTACCCCACTGGGCAGAGGTTCATAAGCAAGGGACCTTTCAATTGCTCTAATTTGCCAGCACCAGGCAATCCAATTCAGTTTAAATCAACACATGTTTACTGTGACCTTATTCTAATGTAAGTGTAGTATCATATACTGAGGATTCAAAGGCATTCAACGGAAAACGGGGTCAGTCCTTAAGGATTTCAAACTAGTAAAAGATTCACAGACAACTCATAGTAAACGCTCTGTAACACCGATTGAATGAATAGATGGATAATGGTGAATAGACAAGGAATGACTGCTATTACATCATTTCAGCCTGTCTAAGGTTTCTACCCTTCAATATTGAAACACAAAGCCACAGCATATTTACTGTCATTGATACTTCTGGCTAAATTAATCAGCTAGTGAATGCTACAATAATTTAAGATGCACTATAAGTTAACTCCATGTGTTTCAGTCACTCCAAAATGACTGTAATGACAAGTTCATAAACTAAGTGCCAGAAAACCAAGGTGGGTATTTATTGACAATGAAGGGAGTAATATATTCAATATTCAAGAATAGTCAAGTCTTTCTTACTCTTCTGTTCCCAGCAGCAAGCTAAAGAAAACACAAAGATGTACTCTGAATTAATGATCTCAAAAACACACTGAGTAAAGTTATTTTCTGTGATAAATACTATTTTAATACCTAGCTGTGGATTTAATTTTAATATACCTCTTCATGATGAAAACAGCAAAATAATTTTTTAAAATCTAGAAGAGTAGAAATAAAACATAACCACTAAAATGTTTTGCTATTTTTGTGTTTCCTCTATATTCAAAGATATTTTCTATAGTTTAAGTACAGTTGTCTTTAAAACATGGATTCTGCTTTTAACTTTATAGTTGTTTGAGATGCACTGTTTTCTTCTGATCATGTACTATATACCATCAATCCCACTTCAATTAATCCTTCTACATGGTCATTGCATAAACAGTGGTCTTCTCTTGATCCTGCTTCAAAGGTATGATTGGTAAGTCTAGAAGAGGGCACCAGAGCAGGACCAATGCGGGTCTTCATAGAAATCTAAGTTTGATATCAAAAGTGAAAATCAGACTAGTTTCTTCCCATTGGCTAGAGCTATACATTGTTAAAAACATATCTGGAAAGACTTTCTTATGTGGAGAGAAGGAGTGTGTCAGTATAGATTGATACACACACACACACACACACATAAAATCTGCTTTCACAATCAAGATGAGATGTCCTCAGACAAGTTTCACTTGTTCTCAAGTTTCATTCTTCTTCCTGTCTTTGAGCTCCATGTATTTTCACTGCACCCTTAGAGTAAATTAAACTATTTGCTTAAATTGACTCAATTTTGGTTTCTGTCACTTATAATTTAACAGGTTCTTTTTTTTAATTGGAGAATAATTGTTTTACAATGCTGTGTTGGTTTCTGCCATACGATATGGCAAATCAGTTATTTGCCACATATATATATATATATATATATATATAAAATCACCTTCCTCTTAAGCCTCCCTCTCCTCCCCCCACACAAGTTCTAACACAACATTATATTAGTGTTTTTCCATTTAAAACACAGAAGGATCAAATTTAAGTTAAAAATGTTAAGATTCAATCTTAGAAGAGAAGAAAGACTAAATTAAAAAAAATAATTGTGAAAGCAATGGAGATGGCCTTTAATAGGAGAATGGATAAACAAACTGTGGTACATCCATACAATAGAATATTGTTCAGCAATAAAAATAAATGAACTATCAAACCACAGAAAGACTTGGGGGAACTTTATATGTATATTATTGAGAGAAAAGAGCCAATTTGAAGAGGCTACAAATTATATGATGGCAAGTATATGGCATTGTAGAAAAGGCAAAATTATGGAGTCAGTAGAAAGATCAGTGTTTTCCAGGGCAAGGGGGAAGGAGGAATGAATAAGCAGAGCACAGAAGACCTTTAGATCAAGGAAACTGCTCTATGATAGTGTAATGGTGGGTACTTGACATTATACATAGGTCAAAACCCATAGAATGTGTAAAATATAAAGTGAACCTTAAGAGACTCTATAGTTCATTATCATATAACGACACTGGCTCATCAATTGTAACAAAGACGCAGTGCTAATGTAAGACGTTAATAATGGCAGAAATTGAGTTAGGTGAACAGATTTATGGGAACTCTGTACTTTCACTCAATTTTTCTGTAAATTGCTAAAAAAACAATTTTCACCTTCTAATCTATCTCTGCCCCTCTGGAAGCACATTTTCAAGTACCACAATACATTTCCAATAACAAAAATTTTATGTTTATATTTTTTAATTATACATTGTCAGTCACCTTAGAATAGGATTAGTGTCTTACAAAGCTTCATAATTTGCTTGTAATTTGAGGCAAAGTAATTATATGTGGGAGGAACACAATAAATATTTGATAAATAGCAGATGAAAAGACAAATATACTGTCAACAAGCTGGTGTGTAACCTTCAATGATCAAATATTGAAATAGCATTTTTAATTAACTCTTGGTTTCTTTCTTCTGCATCTATAAACCATTCGCATAGCAAGTATAATATTTCTCATATGTCTAAGCATATAACTCAATTTAAATTGGCTTTCAAGTTACAGTTTTGTTTAAAAATAAAAAAAGCAAACAAACAAACATAATGTTCCCAATTTGAGAGAACTCCATTTCCTTTTAATTTAGAATTTAGTCTCCTGGGGGCAAATACTCACTAAATTCGGAGTTCCCCTTTTATTCCCTTGTTTCTTAAGATCATTTAAATTATTAAAAGGCTTACGTGTCATTCTCGGAAGAAAACTGGATGCTGACCTTTGCCTTCATTAGACCACAATGAGGCTTAGTTATCCTCACCTATAGCCATGGCTGTAAGACTGTCTCCTCTGAATCTGCACCACTGGCATCAGAAGGACCTCTAATTGGTAGGCATATGCCTCTGCAGCCTCCTATTTTCAACCTCCTGCTCTCTCCTGGACCACCAGCCCATGGCCAGCTTACCTTGCCTTTTCGGGGATATATGGGCACTTCAGATGTTTTCTGTAATACTTGTAGGTACTCTGGACTCTCAGTTTTATGTTCCAGCCACTGAAAACCTTAGACCTAAGACATCTGGACGGACTCTTCCCTCTGTGTGGAGAACACCCCTGCAAGATATCCACATGGCTCTCCATGAGGCTCACCTGGTTCTTTGTTAAAATGTTTTCTTCCTAATAAGCCAATTTCAATCACCCTTTAAACTTTAACATCCTCCTGCACTCTTGATTCCATCTGCTATTTTTTCATACTGCTTTGTTCCATAGTTAAGTATCACTTTTCAAGGTATTTCCATTTTTTTTTTGCTGTTAATTGTTTATGGTCTGTTCCTACTACCCACCCCAAATGTAAACTTTATAACACATCCTTTCTTCCTCCTTTATTGATGAAAAATCCCAAGTGCCTAGAGTTTAACCTCTAATATAGTAAATGCTTAGTAAATATATTTTTAATCACTACATCTCTGGCTTTTTAAATAAAACTGATCCTCCCTGCAATATAGAACACGTTTTCCATACGAGCCGTATGGAATAATGTCTGTCCTTGTCATTCACACACATTTTACAGCCCCACCCATCCCACTTCTCTGTTTGTCTGTTTCCTTGCTCTATAGTTATCCCTACCTCTCTGATCTCAGAGCCTATTTTCACATGTTCAAGACCTTATTTTCGTCTTCCTCTTTCACTGGTGACCCCTTTAGCTTATCTGCCTTGCCTCCCCCTTAAATTATGGATCTGTAAACTGTCTTAGGTTAGGCATTTTTTTTTTTTTTACCAGTTCTCATAATGGATCTATGCCTTCAACTATCACTCAGTCTGCTTCAGACAGTAAGGCTGGTGACTCACGCCATGGGAGTGAACACAACTCTTTAAAGAGAGTGTTGTTATCCAACACTAAGTCCTGTCTGACTCTCTGCAACCCCAAGGACTGAAGCAGTCAGGCTTCCCTGCCATTCACTATCTCCCAGAGTTTGCTCAGATTCATGTCCATTGAGTCAGTGATACTATCTAACCATCTCATCATCTGCCACCCCCTTCTCCTTTTGCCTTCAGCCTTTCCCTAGCATCAGGGTCTTTTCTAGTGAGCCAGCTCTTCTAATCAGGTGGCCAAAGTATTGAAGCTAGAGTGAGACAAGTTTGAAGTGTGGAGCCCTGGGAAGAACTAGTATTTAAGGACTGAGAAAAGTAGAGTAACTGAGAGGACATTAAAACCATTAAAACTGAAGAAATTAAGAACTCTTGGAAGCCAATGGAGGAAAAGTTATTTCGCAAATATAGAGGCCATCATTAGTACCAAGGCTGAAGGACAGTCAAGTAGGACTAGACCTAAAACCCTCCCTTGGTTTTATCAATTAAGTTGGTCGTTTTGTTCTTAGTAGGATCAGCTTCTGTGGAATTGGGGAAGGGTGGAGCCGAGACACCAGGCAATAATGAGCTGAAGCAAAGGGATGAGAATGTCATGTCTGGAGCCCATCGCCAGGCAGGGAGCCCATCTGAGACCAGAGAACTGCTCAGTCAAACCCACCTACAGGCTCACGTGCTGAATAAATGGTGCTAAGTTACTGCATTCGGGGTGGACTTTCGTGTAGCAAAATTGATATGCAAGCAAACCTATGTCATATAAAACAAATAAATGAGAAGCTGCTCTGGAAGGGAGAGTCTGAGAATTCGGAAAAGAGATAACAAAGCAAGGCATAACACAGGGTGTGAAAGAGTGGAATTTCAATCGGTGTGGAGGAACAGATGTAGACAGAATGAGTTTATATGTAAGGAGACAGGAGATTAAGGGGGAGAATTCACAGCCTGGAGACTCAGATTCACAATGCAGAGATGAGTCAGGGACTTGAAGACAGTGGCAAAGCTTCGATTGATTCCTTCTTAAGTAACCCTGTTGCTAAGAGACTCTATGTCCAGTCACACCTCTTTTATCACCACATTCTTCCCTCTCCATCCATTTCTGAATTACCTAATGATAAATATCACACATAATTTAAATAACTGCTTCCTCAGTAACTTTGCTATGCAATGATAATCCAGTTATAGCAATTCTGGAAATTCATCAAAATAAGTGAACAGGAGACTACATCCATCATTGGAAATTCAAATGATTACTATCTTCTTGTCAGTATCTTGAAGAATTAAAAATAAAACTACCGACATAGAGAACAAATATATGGACACCAGCTGGGGAAGAGGGCGATGAATTCGGAAATTGGGATTGACATATATGCACTGAAGGCAAAACCGTTAGTTGCTCAATTATGTCTGACTCTTTGCGACCATGTACACTACTATGTATAAAATATATAACTAATGAGAACCTGCTGTTTCGTTCAAGGAACTCTACTCATGGCTATGTGGTGGCTTAAATGAGAAGAAAATTCAAAAAAGAGGGGATATATGTATATGTATAACTGATTTATTTTGCTGTACAGTAGAAACTAACACAGCATAGTAAAGCAACTATATTCCAATAAAAATGAACTTTAAAAATCACTACACGATTGTAAAGTAATTAACCTCCAATTAAAATAAATAAATTCATATTAAAAAAATAAAAATAAAAATAACTACATGCCACAGGACCATGATTTGAAGTTGAAACAAAACGTGCACAAGGTACACTCAGTGGTGTCTGACTCTTTGTGATGCCATTGACTGTAATCCTCCAAGCTCCTCTGTCCATGGAATTTTCCAGGCAAGAATATTAGAGTCAGTCGCCATTTCCTACTCCAGGGGATCTTCCCGACCCAAGGATCACACCTGCACCTCTTGCGTATCCTGCATTGTCAGGGAGGTTCTTTACCATGACACTACTTGGGAAGCTCTGAAACAAAATACTTCAAAACAAATCTGATTTAATCAAATAGCAAAAAACAAAAATTATTTTTATTTGGGAAATAAAAATGTGTGAGCTGAATTGTATTGTCTCACAATCCCTATGTTGAAGCCTTACCCCCTATAGCTCAGAATAGGACTGTTTGGGTATAGTACCTTTGAAGAGGCAATTAAGTTTAAGAAGGAGTCAATAGAGTAGACCCTACTCTACTATGACTATGAATGAACTTATAAGGATGGGAAATGAGGACACAGACAACACAAACAGAGAGACAAAGGTGTGAGGATGCAGCAAGAAGGTGGAGATCTGCAAACCAAGAAGAGAGGCCTCAGAAGAAATCAACCATGCCGTCACGTGATCTCAAACTTCTAGCCTGCAGCACTGTGAGAAAATAAGTCTCTTCCGTTTAAGTCACTCCATTTGTGTTATTTTGTTATGGTACTGGCATCCCACTCCAGTACTTTTGCCTGGAAAATCCCATGGTTGGAGGAGCCTGGTAGGCTACAGTCCATGGGGTCGCTAAGAGTCGGGCACGACTGAACGACTTCACTTTCGCTTTTCACTTTCATGCATTGGAGAAGGAAATGGCAATCCACTCCAGTTTTCTTGCCTGGAGAATCCCAGAGACAGAGGAGCCTAGCGGGCTGCTGTCTATGGGGTCACACCGAGTCGGACATGATTGAAGCGACTTAGCAGCAGTAGCAGCAGCCATACCAAAGTTATACATAGGGGATTTTGTTTTTTGTTTAAAAGTAGAATAAGGAAACAAAAGTCAATATTTTATAAACACACATCAACAGAAACATCAGCAATATAGACTGGTGAATGAGAGAATGAAGCCACAACCTAGAGGCAACAGACTAGGGGTAAATACTAGAGATAACCAAGCCTGGTGAAGGACTAACCTCCAACTGCATCAATGAGTAATCCAGCATAGGACATCTAAAGTGTGACCAAGAGACCCATCTTCAACAAAGAAGAGGCCCAGTCTAAAATGTGGAGAACCTCAGCATTGGCAGAGTCACAATCATGGGATGATGCTAACAGTCAGGTGGGTGGGATCCTATTCATGATGCGAGATATACAAAGTAGACTATGTCTATCTGTAGGTATGGAGAAGTGTCCAGTTCCTGGGGCAGAAGAGGACTTGAAAAGCCAGCAAGGATAAGAGTTTCAACCAAGCTGACCAGTGTCCCCGTAGATAGTCAAACCCCACATGGAAACCAGAAGGCTCAGTCACACAAACAGCTCGATCATTGGACGACTGAGTTGAGTCAGCAGAAAGGAGGTTGTGGGAAAGCAGTCATTTCACAGCAAATGCAGGCTGATTGACCTTGCTGGGACATGACTAACTCTATAGCCCCACCTGCTGGTAGACGTGGGAGGTTGTAACCATAGGGCCTATATTGCCGGAGCTGTCTCAGGAACTGCCTTCACCCAAGCTGGTCAGAGGCAGGAAGTGACAATGTTTTTAATTAAAAGACTAGCAATGTCTACTGTAGAGATAAAGACATAGCATAGAAGCAGCAAGCTATTCTAAAACGACAAATCGCATTATATAGTTCAAACTGTCCTTTTTTACATCCTGAAAAAGAATTTAAAACATTACTGCACATTTCTGCATTCTCGTGCGTGCTAAGTCACTCAGCCATGTCCGACTCTGTGCAACCCCATGGACCGTAGCCTGCCAGGCTCCTCTGTCCATGGGATTTCCCAGGCAAGAATACTGGAACGGGTTGCCATGCCCTGCTCTAGGGGATATTCCTGACCCTGAGATCAAACCCATGTCTCCTTTGTCTCCTGTCTTGGCAGGCAGGTTCTGCATTCTTAGTGCTCAGGTATCTAAAGTAACAGATCTTAGTCTGCATTTCCAAATCAATATGTCAGGCACTACCCTGAGACTGAAAATACCATTTTAAAATTGTGAGAGTGAGAACAAGTAATCATTCAAATAAGCATTCTTGCTTTTTTCTCTGAAACTCATCTCAACACAGGGATACTTCCAAATGAAACGCAAACCCTACCCCCCAAAAACCTTTACTGAAATCTTATAGAGGTAACCTCACCACATATATTTAGATATGTGCATTGCTATTTACCAACTTCATAGAAACATTAGTTCAAAATGGAAAATGATGATCTAGATATATTAGCCAGCCACGAAAATGCTATCTAAATCATAACTCTCCAAAAATCTCAACGGCTAACAACAGCAGACATTTATTTCTCTCTTGTTGGTCATCAGATGGGCCAGGATGCATCTGCTTCAAGCTGCTGGTCAAGTTCAGTTTCACATCTGCTCCACATGGCTCTCCTACTGGGACCAGTGGTTTCCCAGACCATCTAGATGGCAGAAGGACAAGAAACCACACCTAACCATGCAAACGCATTTGGAACTTCAGTTTATGTAACATCTGCTAACATTTCGCCAGCCAAAACGTCATGTCACCAAACCTAAAGTCAGTGGGGTGCGGGTGTACACCCCTCCCACTCTATGGGGAGGTACTTCAAGGGCTGTGAATAATTCAAACCATCAGAACAGTTTGTCAGTGGTTGTAGCTACAGAATCTTCAAGAGTCCTGAAGATCAATGGTGAATTTCTTGTCTTGTTGCTCCAGTTTCTAGGGGCGTGTAGCAATATGTGACTTCTATAAATATGGATTTGTACCTCCTGGTCAATTCTGTCTTTGTAGCAAGGTATGTGACTCATCAAAGGCAAAATGTCTGCATTCTTTTCTTTTAGGTGATTGAACTATAACATAAAATGATTCCTTTGGCTTTTGTTAAGAGTTTTTCTTAACTTAATAAAGTAAGCATCTGTGTCAGCAGGGCAGTTAAATTATCGCCACCTGGCCAGTGCAACATAACTGAAATTCACAACACTATCTCTGAGGGCCATTACCATATGTTGTTTTAGTTCTTAGATGATGTGTGAGAGCTCAGTAATGTACGACTCTTTGCAGCCCTGTGGACTGTGGCCCACCAGGCTATTCTGCCCATGGAATTTTCCAGGCAAGAATACTGGAGAGGCTGCCATTTCCTCCTCCAAGGGATCTTCCTGATCCAGGGATTGAACCTGTGTCTCTTGTGTCTCCTGCATTGACAGGCAGATTCCCAGGTAGTGCTAGCAGTAAAGAATCGGCCTGTTAATGCAGGGGACACAGCCTATAGTCCATGGGGCTGCAAAGAGTCAGACACAACTGAGCGACTGAACACATTAGCACAGTGTGTGAGGTCACCATTAAATTTGCTTTGATCAGTGATCAGTAAGAAAGAGGTCTCAGATGTAGAGTTAATGGCATGGCAAGGAATCTAAGGCTTAGACAGAAAGATCAAGCCTTCCAGTACTGTTACAGTGCTGTACCCTGCCTAGATTTTGAACTATACTCTGAGCTCTTTCAAAATGATCATCTCCCACTAGCTTAAGCAGAAGCGATCACTGAAATTTGCATAGTCCTTTGTGAAGAAGTAGAAGACATCAGGACACTGTCCATTCACTTGTGATCTTCTCTGGTAGATATTCTTTGCTTAACTAGTTGCCTAGGTTAGTGGTTTACTAATGTGAAAGCAACCTTGGCCCATTTATAGATGGAGTCATTTTCCACTGTAGCGTTCACACCTTGACCAATTCTAGAACCATATTATTTGAAAGAAGGAGACCTTTTATCAAGAGATTAACAAAAATTGATGTATTATCAGAATATATTAGAAAAAAATAAAAAATACAAAGTAAAAAATACCAGAAGCTATTTAAGAGTCTAGAAATTAAGGAGCTTGCAGTTTGTACACTTGAATCATGAAGATGCTTGTTCCTTGAAAGAAAAGCTCTGACAAACCTAAAGAGTGTATTAAAAAGCAGAGACAACACTTTGCTGACAAAGGTCTGTATAATCAAAGCTATGATTTTTCCAGTAAGTCATGTATGGATGTGAGAGTTGAACCATAAAGAAGGCTGAGCATCAAAGAATTGAGGCTTTTGAATTGTGGTGTTGAAGAAGACTCTTGAGAGTCCCCTGAACAGCAAGATCAAACCAATCAATCCTAAAGGAAATCAATGCTGAATATTCACTGTAAGGACTGATGCTGAAGCTGAAGCTCCAATACTTTGCCATCTGATGCAAAAAACCGACTCACTGGAAAAGACCCTGATGCTGGGAAAGACTGAGGGTAAAAGGAGAAGGGGGCAGCAGAGGATGAGCTGGTTTGATAGCATCACTGACTCAAATGACATGAATTTGAACAAACTCCGGGAGGCAATGAAGGACAGGGAAGCCTGGCATGCTACAGTCCGTTGGATCACTAAGAATCAGACACAACTTAGCGACTTAACAACAAATCAATAATGGACAGGGCAAGAATAGAGACACTGTCCAGGCTCTTTCCTAGGTGCCACGACCGCCCCCTCCCATGGTACTCTGACTACAGGGAATAAAATCGTGGTGTGAAAATGGTAAAGCAAACATCCTGATAAACCTCGAGCCACGGGTATCCTACAGTGCACAGAGCCCTCCACTATTAGGGCTCCGAGCTCCCAGCTGGATGGACTGTGGTCTGTCTAGCCTTTAAGCTCTTAAAATAACTGTTGTTTCTGCTGCTGCCTTTGTTTGCTTGCTTGCCAACTTGCTTACTTGGTCATTTCTTTAATCTCAGAGATTGATGAGGGCAGATATTCTAAAATTATAACTAAAAATATTTCCTGAGTTTCCCTCCATTATGTGGGTTGCACTTTCATGTTTTCTAATTCTGATGATTAAAAGCAAGAACAATGACGGCTTACATTCACGGAGGGTCTATTCTGAGGCACTATGCTGCCTCTTTACATGGATTTCCTCATTCCATCCTCACAGAACTTCCAGTGATTAGGTACCATGATGGCAAACCCTCTCCAGTATTCTTGCCTGGAAAATCCCAGGGACAAAGAAGGCTGGCAGGCTACAGTCCATGGGGTCACAAAGAGTCAGACACGACTGAGCATGCACTCAAGCAATTAGTCATGCAAGGCAGGTCAGTTAGCAATTAGAGGTACCCTGGATTTTTGGAATCCAGGCAGTAGACTTGGGAGGTGGCACTCTGGAGGTGTCCCCATAAGGATGTGGGCAAAGCCACTGCAGCTGTTTCCAATTCAGTTCACCCTCTGCCACAAGGAGCTCATCTGCTGAAGCACTTGGAGTCTGAACACTTCAGCTACAAGAAAGCAGTGGAACTCTTTTCTGACATTCTTACTCACTCTCAAGCTACACTTGAATGCTAGCAGTGCCTTATAAATTATAATCTATAATAACAGAGGATTACCCTTTCCGCCATTAGTATTATTAATCTGATCCTGAACTGGCCCAGCCAGTATACTCAAACTCTGCTTAGCCCCCATCTCTTCTACTGGCAAAGAACAGAGGACTTACCCCTGCAATCATCATGCCCTCATTTGCATTTCATCTCACATAGTGGATCTATTAAACAAGTCATTTGTAATGTATCCTTGTCAAACAGATTAAATGTAGACGGTCTCACACAAATGCATAAATTGCTTTCAAAATTTTCCCAATTTCAGCAACCAACAAAGAGCTAATGTTTTGGCAAAGGAACATGTCCTCATCTAACACAGAAACTGGGAGCCTTTCCATGGAGGTTTTATTGTCATGCACAGAACTGAAAACTGAAATATCAATTCGCAAGCCAGCTTTTGTTTTTTTTACACAGCACAGCATCCCCTTCTGCAGGGCTGTGTCTTTCTAAAAGGAAAGCTGTAATTTAGAAATAGAACCTGTGAAAACAGTGTCGGGTAAAAACCTAAGACAGATAGCAGGTGCTGATGGCTGACGCTGAATAATCCTTAATTTCAGGTGGCACATGCGAGAAAATGAATCAATTTAACTCAAGACATCACAAGACTAAAGCACATAAATAAAGTGAAATTTATGCACTACACTTCTGCTAGAATTTTCATTTACTTTCAAAAGATTTTGCTTTCTCCCATGGATAATTTTTATTCAGAAAAGGAAAAGGTCACCTCAAAAATTCCTTTGCAAAGATAACTCTTGCAACTGGAAATTTAATCACAGTCCTCTGAGACCTGATTCCTTCCAATAAGCAGTTCATTATCTTCTATAATATCTTCCTCTCTCTGGCAGCTCCCATTTTTTTCAACTTATTTGAACATATCCAGATACCCTCTTTTGTATAAAAAAAGTGAAACCACTTATAACAGTATTATCTCTCATATTTATTAGAAAAACAGTCTATGCTTGGAGTTTCCACTTCCCCTATTCATTCATTAATCTATTCATGCATTCATCTATCCATTCATTAATTCAGCAAATATTTATTAAGCATATACTATATATAATGCATGTATTAAGTGCTGTTGAGAAAAATACTTAAATAATCATGTTCTGTATTTATGCCATCACTTATTTGCCACAAAAAATATTTATTAAAACCAAATCATTAAAATTTTCAATAATCAATGGCACAACTTTTTTCCCAGAGATTTTCATGCTTTAAGTTTGTTCAAAGCTATCATTTAACTTCTAATGATGGAATTTCAGGTACCAGAAAAGAACATATTTTGAAAGGGATCCCTGCTTCTGTCTGTGTTAGGGTTAGGTGGAAAGCTAGCTGAGAGGCTAACCAATACGAGGAAATTAGATGGAGGTGATTGAAAAGAGGGAGACAGAAAGAGGTATAGCAAATTGAAGCAGGATTTCAACGAGGCAAGATTTTGATTCTCAGAAGACATTTGGCAATATCTGCAGACATTTTGGTTGTTAAACAGAGTGGCAATCTAGTAGGTAAAGGGCAAGGATGCTGTTAAACATTCTTCAATAGGCTGGATGGTCCCCATAAAAAAGAACTATATAGCTCCATATGTCAACACTGCCTAAATTGAGAAAATCAGGATTAGAAGAATAAGTATGAATTATTTCCATTTTTCCTTGCATACTACAGCAGTGATGATCAGAAAGTAACTTGTAAATGACCGGGGCTGGCCAACTTGACTGTATAAGACAAATCTTGAAAACATTTTGTCAATGTGCAGGAAACAGCATAATTGTCTCCATACAGAGGAGGCGTCATAAGACCTAGTGGGAAGGGGAGCAAAGAGCCTCACTGTTGAGAAGAGAGTCTGAGCTGCTTCACAGGACACCTGAGTTTGAATCTAGGTTCACATTTACACAACTCTGTAATCTGGCCAAGTCACTAAAACGTCGCTTAGTTTCCTCATCTGTTAAAACAATCTGACAGGGTGGTTAAAGGACTAGAACAGATAATGCCCAACCAAATAAATAACACATTCTAACAATTACATGGCTTATATTTCAGGGCCTCTTATTATCTGTCTGGGTGTTCTAAGCACTTTTAATGTATTAACTGAGTTAATCCTCATAGCAAATTCCAGGTAGGTGAGTGTTGTCATCTGTTTCATCAGATAAGGACTTTTAAGCTAAGTTAAGCAACTTGTTCAAGGTTAAACAACTGGTAAGTGGTTGTTCCAGGCTCTAGAACCTAAGTGCTAGCTCACTAAGCTTTTCTGAAGTGTTGGTGAGTCATACACCTCAGATACTGGAGATAATGAAGTCTGAGGTAGGCTATTCAGTTAACAAATCATTTTTAAGTGTCTATAGTGCCACTTACTAAAGATGGAATGGTGTGCAAAAGAGAAATTACACCTGCCCACATGGATCTCACAGTATCAGCCAGTGTGCACAAAAGAAAAGCTTGTCAAAGATATGGATTCTCAGGCTCATCTCTGAGAGTCCAGGTTGGTTGATCCAAGGTGGTGTTCAGAATTCTGCATTTCCAACAAACACACCAAGTACCTGATACTAATGGTATGATGACAACCCTTTGCAGAATACTTGGTCAGTCACAGGTTTTGTACTGTGTGTCACTGGGTTGAAATGGGAGCACATAAGTTCATTACAACTCAATACCACCTAATGGGAAAGCAATTCAAAATATAAACCACATGCTAGTCACAAAGTCAAGCCAATGAGGACAGAGAGAGTGTCAGGGCAGCACTTAAAGAGGTGAGGTTGTCTGATGGGCACTAACTCAACAACAACAGCAAGAACCAGACATGGAACAACAGTTAGAACCAGAAATGGAACAATAGACTAATTCCAAGTTGGGAAAGGAGTACGTCAAGGCTGTATATTGCCACTCTGCTTATTTAACTTCTATGCAGAGTACATCATGCAAAATGCTGGGCTGGATGAAGCACAGGCTGGAATCAAGATTGCCAGGAGAAATATCAATAATCTCAGATATGCAGATGATACCACCCTTATGGCAGAAAGTGAAGAACTAAAGAGTCTCTTGATGAAAGTCAAAGAGGAAAGTGAAAAAGATGGCTTAAAACTCATCATTCAAATAACTAAGATCATGGCATCTGGTCCCATAACTGCATGGCAAATAGATGGAGAAACAATGGAAACAGTGAGAGACTTTATTTTCTTGGGCTCCAAAATCACAGCAGATAGTGACTGCAGCCATGAAATTAAAAGGTGTTTGCTCCTTGGAAGAAAAGCTATGACAAACCTAGAGAGCATAGACATTACTTTGCCAACAAAGGTCCGTCTAGTCAAAGCTATGGTTTTTCCAGTAGTCATGTATGGATGTGAGAGCTGGACCACAAAGAAAGCTGAACACCGAAGAATTTGAACTGTGGTGTTGGGGAAGACTCTTGAGAATCCCTTGGACTGCAGGAAATCAAACCAGTCTATCCTAAAGGAAATCAGTCCTGAATATTCATGGGAAGGACTGATGCTGAAGCTGAAACTCCAACACTATGGCCACCTGATGCAAAGAAATGACTCACTGGAAAAGACCCTGATGCTGAGCAAGACTGAAGGCAGGAAAAGAAGAGGATGACAGAGGATGAGATGGTCAGATGGCATTACCGACTTGATGGACACGAGCTTGCGCAAGCTCTGAGAGTTGGTGATGGACAGGGAAGCCTGGTGTGCTGCAGTCCATCAGGTCACAAAGAGTCAGGCATGACTGAGCGACTGCACTGAACTGAACTGAACTGAACTCCTAACAAGACACCAGGTAGGAGTCAAGAATGTTCAAAGCCTCTTTCCTAAGGGAAGGCCTTTTGCTACTCACATAAAAGATATCCTCTAGCTAATTCTTCTTAAGGCCATGCAGGGCAGCGATTCTACTCACTGTAGAATCAAGAAAGTCCAACGACAGTGATGAACAAAAAAGCCAAAATTCAAGCTAAGAGTAGCTCCCAAGTTCATTCCTCTTAAGGAGCCTCTGCCTGTTCTTTCTTTACAAGCATACTAAAAGTGAGTGATTTTGCATATATAATTATTATTGCATTTTAAATTATGCAAATAATTTTATTTGCATATAAAATTAATGCCCTACATTAATAATTATATACCAGTATTGAGAACAGATCACATCCAGAAAAAGAAAAAGATCTGGGTTCTGGGCTGACCTGTCCATTTGTTGTTGTTTAGTCACTAAGTCTGGGCTTCCCAGGTGGCACTAATGTTAATGAGCCTGCTAGCCAATGCAGGAGAACTTAATAGACACAGGTTCGATCCCTGCATCGGGAAGATCCCCTGGAAGAGGGCACAGCAACCCAGTCCAGTATTCTTGCCAGAAGAATCCCATGGACAGAGGAGCCTGGTGGGCTACAGTCCATAGGGTCACAAACAGTCAGACCTGACTTAGGTCACTTAGCACAGCACAGTCACTAAGTCTGATTCTTCTGCAACCCCACAGACTTTAGCCAACCACACTGCTCTGTCCATGAGATTTCCCAGACAAGAATAATGGAATGGAGTTACCATTTCCTTCTCCAGGGGATTTTCCCAACCCAAGGTTTGAATCTATATCTTCTGCAGTGGCAGGCGGATTCTTTACCACTGACTACCAGGGACCCCTATCCATAGAGTATGAAAAATTCACTTAATTTCTAGGACTCATTTCTTCTATAAGATGAAAGGCTATTCAAGCTGATCTATAATAATATTTTACAATATCATATGGAATATAAAATTAATTCAAGCTTGGGCCTGGTGCACTGGGATGACCCAGAGGGATGGTATGGGGAGGGAGGTGGGAGGGAGGTTCAGGATGGGGAACACATGTACACCAGTGGTGGATTCATGTTGACGTATGGCAAAACTAATACAATATTGTAAAGGAATCAGCCTCCAATTAAAATAAATAAATTTAAATTAAAAAATAAATAAAAATAAAATTAATTCAGTGAGTCAAGACTAATATTCTGGACTGGATAATTCCATGGACTGTATAGACCATGGGGTTGCAAAGAGCCAGACAAGACTGAGCAACTTTCACTTTTTTTAACAATAGAATAGAGAATAAGTGCTTCCCTGCGGTAAATGCAACTATCATTATTTTTTTTGTACGTGTATGTGTGTGAAACTTGTTTCAGACATGCATATATAGATACTGAGTCGTGATGTAAAATGAATTCTTTATTGCAGGTTTTCGTTAACATAGCCAGAAACCCACTGACTTAAAACCTCTTCTCGTTCCAAAGTGCTCTAATTCTGTAATTTCACCTGACTTGCTATTGACCTTGAAAGTCACCACATGATGCTAACTAATCCAGATTTGCTCCTGCTTTACCACAGCTTCAAGCACCAAATGTGTTCCTTCTCAGCATATTCTGAAGAATATGTACGCTTCCAGAAGGTCACTGCCCCATCTCCCGTGGCCTCTTCTTCTCTCGTGAGCCGATTTTAGCGTTTTCTACTGACCACATAGCCAAGGTAACACTGGACTACACATGTAGCTACAGCTATATTCTCTAAAATAACAGGAAAAAACACAATTGAAGAGGTTAAAAAATCATCACACTAACCACTCTTACAGAATGAGAAAAATATAAAAGCCCACCTGAGACATGATCTCAGAAAGCTGACGGGTATATAATTAAATCACGATGTTTGGAGGAGCCGGATGAGAGAACATAATAAAAGTAGGATAAACTAAAACCCTGAAGAAATAATAAGCAAAGGTTTCCCAGGCTCTTATTCCTCAAATCTCTCACACCCATTCTAAGAATTCTGTTGTGCTGATTTTAATCCATGCCCAAGAGTAATTAAGTTAGGCACATTACGTTATAACTTGAGATTTATAATGCACCCTTTCCATGACAGTGATTTGGGGGGAACTGGAAGGAGGGGCCTCCTGCCTCAATACTCACACCTCTTCATTTCTACCCTCTCTGTCTTCACATAAAGTTGTATCAGGGTCATAGGAGGAATCTTTTCAATTACATCTGTCCACACACAGATTTAAAGAATCAAAGTCAATAAATGCTCACTATTTCACATATAAAGGCCATTCCAGCAGAGTTGGAATTTTTGACTTATATAATCCCTTTGCATCACATTTCTCCTCAAACCCACACCTAGATGCATCAGTTGATTTACACAAATGTTGAGGAACTCCTGACATTGTAGATAAATGTGTCTAGAAAACTGAGGACTAGGCAAACAGAAGTCAAATTTCAAGTGGGGTGTGTAGGGGTTTGAGAGAGAATTGAAAGTGAAAGTCGTTCAGTCATGTCCGACTCTTTGTGACCCCATGGACTATAAAGTCAACGGAATTCTCCAGGCCAGAATACTGGAGTGGGTAGCCTTTCCCTTCTCCAGGGGATCTTTCCAACCCAGGGATCAAACCCAGGTCTTCTGCACTGCAGGCAGATTCTTTACCAGCTGAGCCACCAGGGAAGCCCAAGAATACTGGAGTGGGTAGCCTATCCCTTCTCCAGCAGACCTTCCCAATCCAGGAATTGAACAACTGAGCTATCAGGGAAGCTCTGAGAGAGAACTAATCTCAAAGAAAAGATATGAAAAGGCTGAGAATTTGCACATGGTTTGAGGGACAGAGGAGAGGTGTGGTCCCATGTATGTGTGTGTGTGTGTGTGTGTGTGTGTGTGTGTGTGTGCAAGCTCAGTTGCTCAGTCCTGTCTGACACTTTATGACGTGCCAGGTTCCTATGTCCATAGGATTTTCCCTTCAAGACTGCTGGAGTGGGTTGCCATTTCCTCCTCCAGGGTATCTTCCCAACCCAGAGATTGAACGCACATCTCTGGCATCTTCTGCATTGGCAGGTGGATTCTTTACCACTGAGCCACCTGAAAAGCATAGATCCTTCTACACAACTAATACTAGAACCTCTTCCCACCTAGATTCTGGGTTGGTTTGTATACACCCTAAAGAGAAAGGGGCTAATTTTGCTAACTAAAGGAAGAATTTCACAAACTCTTAACATCTTGAGGTCCTTGCTAAGGAATCCCTGTAATCAATTACATTTTGGAGGAAGGATACCATCCCCATGTCCACTCTAAGTAGAGGAACTGACCCTGGGATGGATGAGAGCACTGGTGACCCAAGTCATCAGCCTGGCTGCCCACACTGGCAGTGGGTGCTGCTCAGTGGAGGAGAGGGTTACCACACTGCCCAGAAAACAAAGCAGTGGATGTATACCTCCAGTTCAGAGAACACCAGTGATAACAGATTCCTGGCCTTGACAACAGAAGCAAGGATTTTGTTTATAAAATCCTGGATGAAGAAGGCTGAGCACTGAAGAACTGATGCTTTCAAATTGTGGTGCTAGGAAAGACTCTTGAGAGTCCCTTGGACTGCAGGAGATCAAACCAGTTAATCCTAAAGGAAATCAACCCTGAATATTCATTGGAAGGGCTGATGCTGAAGCTGAAGCTCCAATATTTGGACACTTGATTGGAAGAGCCAACTCATTAGAAAAGACCCTGATGCTGGGAAAGACCAAGGGCAAGAGGAAAAGGGGGTGACAGAGAATGAGATGATTGGATGGCGTCACTGACTCAATGGACATGAGTTTGAGCAAACTCCTGGAGATATAAGAACAGGGAAGACTGGCATGCTGCAGTCCGCAAAGAGCTGGACACGACTCTTTGTTGCTGACTGAACAACGGCAACGACAAATCAATGGCATGGATGGTGTATATCCATGTCTACAGACAAGCCACAGAAAGCCACCAGCAGCAGCACCATCAATTAGCAGTGCTAATTTTAGTGGAAACAAAAAATTCCTATGAAGAGTCTTGGGTATATTTGGGAAAACTTGGCAAGCTTGGAAAAGTCTGGTACACATGGTAAACTTCTAGTAAAATTTGAATTAGATTGCTCTAGGGACATTGGGCTTCTGTGGTGGCTCAGACGGTAAAGCATTTGCCTGCCATGCTGGAGACTGGGTTCGATCCCTGAGTCAGAAAGATCCCCTAGAGAAGGAAACGGCAACCCACTACAGTACTCTTCCCTGAAAAATTCCATGGACTGAGGAGCCTGGTAGGCTACAGTCCGTGGGGTCACAAAGAGTTGGACACGACTGAACAACTTCACTTCATTTCTTCAGAACATTATCACGAAAGGGTGATGGGTATAAGTGTTTGCACTGGATACATAAGGAAATAACTTCATTTTAAACAACCCTAAACAGAAATCACTAAAGCCATTTCTAAGACAAGAGCATTGAACATTTACGGTCATCTTTGTAGGCAGAATAATTACAAAGAAACATTACACATAATTACAGGATCAATAAGAATGATAACAATGGGGTGTCCTACCAGTTAGGTGATATTTATCCATCACTTACAAGGTATGCTACACCATGCAAAGTTTGGGAAAATGAAAGTGAAAGTGAAACTGAAGTCGTTCAGTCGTGTCCAACTCTTTGCAACCCCACTTTCCAGGCAAGAATACTGGAGTGGGTTGCCATTTCCTTCTCCAGAATATCTTCCTGACCCAGGGATTGAACCCGGGTCTCCCGCATTGTAGGCAGACATTTTACCATCTGAGTCACAAGGGAAGTCCAAAGTATGCGAAGGGAGTAGAAATTCACCCATTAGGCTTTATGTGCTCATTAGCATCTTCTGGTCTATCTGACTTAAATTCCTCTAAGTGTTAAAAGCATAGTTGTTTATAGAGAATTCAATGAGAATCAGAATTTTCTCTAAACTTAACAAAAGTGAAAATAATGATCTCAATAAGCTTTCCTAGGCGCTTTTTTAAAATAAGCAAAATGTCATTGATTAACTTGAAACACGTTTACTTTGTGAACTGCAAAACAAATTTCTCAGATTTTGTTGAATATCAACTCCAGACTTAGTCCTTCATTCAGTGAGAATAGATTGGATCCGACACTGCCTCAGGCATTTGGGCGTAGCATTAAACACTGCATTGGATAAAAACAGGGCTGAAAAGGCACCACTTAGTTCTTTGAGAATCTAACATCTGGCTGAGAAGGCAAATTATACAAAATTAAACAAATTAAAATGACAACTTCCAGAATATTACTTTGCTCTTTCTGTGGAAGCTCTATGAAATCCCATAAATGCTTCATTCTCACACAATATCATGTGAGTGAGTGTTCTTGAAAGAATTATTTGCTATACCCAGGAACATAGAAAAGAAAATAGATGATTGATATGAACAGTGTATGTGAAGGGGGAGAATCCATTTTGGACAAATAACTTCAGCATTTGTTGATTTTTGTAGTTCAGATTCAAAAATGTGCCCATGAGTTTGTTAAAGACCACATTATTAAAAAAAAAAAAAGTAAAGATAGTAGAATTTACTTATAGAAAACAGTCAGAAAAAGAAAGTGGGAAATTGGGCAATGTCTATTAAAATAAGCCTAAATAAGGCAGTAATTTTGGGGGTAACAAAGAGCTCGTGGATAACATCCACTTTATAGATAGAGATATAGGCAAGATATTATAAAACACACTCAGTTGTTACATTTAAAAAAATAAAAATCACTTCTCCAAATAACTATTGTGTTCATCAAGAAATCAAACTAATAAAGTCTCTGGATTAGAAAAAAAATAACAAGTTCTCTTCTTTGAACCTCCACCACAAAATTAAAACCTCTATGTTTATTGCTGTCATTGCTCAGTCGCTAAATCATGTCTTCACAACGCTAAGAACAGCAGCAGGCCAGGCTGCTGTCATTCACTAACTCCCGCAGTTTGCTCAGATTCACGTGCATTGAGTCATTGATGCTATCTAACCACTCATCCTCTGTCTCCCTCTTCTCCTTTTGCCTTCAGTATTTCCCAGCATCAGGGTCTTTTCCAGTGAGTCAGCTCTACTTACTGTTTTCAGTTCAGTTCAGTTGCTCAGTCGTGTCCAATTCTTTGCAACCCCATGGACTGTGTGCACCACTCCAGGCTTCCCTGTCCATCACCAACTCCTGGAGCTTGCTCAAACTGATGTCTATCAAGTTGGTGGTGCCATCCAACCTTCTCATCCTCTGTCGTCCCCTTCAATCTTTCCCAGCATGAGGGTCTTTTCTAATGAGTTAGTTCTTCACATCAGGTGGCCAAAGTATTGGAGCTTCAGCTCAGTATCAGTCCTTCCAATGAATATTCAGGACTGATTTCCTTTAGGATTGACTGGCTAGATCTGCTTGCAGTCCAAGGGACTCTCAAGAGTCTTCTCCAACAACACAGTCCAAAAGCATCAATTCAAATAAACAATTTATTAGATGCAATTCTAAAAATTTATTGTTTTAGCAAGTGTTTGTCTCTTCAGCCACTGGCTGGATTGCTCTATGGAGAATTCACTGGTTCCAAGAACTCAGATGCAAACTGACACTTCTTTACCCTCTTCTTTATTACTGACAGTATCCAGTATAAACATTATCAATAAAAATACCACTTGTAGACAACTCATCACCCTCAATTCACTGTTGTGTTTCATTTAAATGAAGAACTATTGGGGGAGGGTGTCTAGGAAGATCCTGATTTTATCTCCTCCCATGGACACAATAAATCTACAAACACTTATGAAATAACTCCCTTGGAAAGGGATCTGAAAACTGGATGAACAAAACCTCCACAGCAAAGTTTACAAAGGCAGCATTAGGATGGGTAGAGAGGCAGAGAAACAGTCTCTTCAAAAAAATAAAAAAGCACTCCCTGGAAGATCCGCCGGAGAAGGTAATGGCTATCCACTCCAGTATTCTTGCCTGGAGAATCCCATGGACAGAGGAGCCTGTCGGGCTACAGTCCTTGGGGTGGCAAAGACTGAGCCACTAACACTTTCAGCGGCAGCAGTCCACAACTGGAAGGGGTCACAAAGTTGCAGAAGGGATGTTTTCCCTGAGGAGCAAGAGATTCGAACTCCAGGCCAGGCACCTCAACCTTTAAATTCTACAAGGGAGAGACAAGCATTCAAAACACTCGGCTTTGAAAACGAATGGGGAGTATATCCAAAAAAAAAAAAAGCAAAAAACTATACTTGCATGAAACAGAATTGAGACTAATTCTGCTGCATGCATGAACCACAGTAGTCAACAGCTTAATTTCATTCAAAAGGCTCGGTGATGACCTAGTGGGGTGAGATGGGAGAGTGGGAGGGAGGTTTTAGAAGGAGCGGTTATATGTATACTTATAGCTGATTCATGTTGTCGTACAGCAGAAACCAATACATTGTAAAGCAATTATCCTCCAATTAAAAAAATTATTTTTAAATCTACCAGAAGCCATCCTTACTGTATTATATGGTAATATAGAGCTGTGTTACATGGCAGGGAAGAGCAACACTGCATTGATCCATCCAAATATTTCTGTTCTTTACATTCTGGAGGGATCTCTTTGAGAGTCTCTTTATTACACAGACTTCACAGACTATTTGCCTGTAACTTAGGAAGTTTTGACTTGAAGGTGGGGGAGGTGATATCGAGTGTCTTCTCTTTGCTCCTCCCAGCCATCCCGCCTGCCTTTCCCCATCCTGGTCTACTGGCCTGCACAGATTGTCCGGGGAGTTATCTTGCCCTCCAGGGTACAGTGAGGCGGCCCCTGGCATACAGAACAGGCAACGGCAGATGCAAAGGAAGGGAAGAGAGGAAGGTCAGGGATTTGTGCCTCCGGTTGGCTGCATCTTTCTTCCAGAGGCCCCCTCTTGCCTTTCCGCTGTCTCTGCAGTTTCAGCACCCGGGGAGCCCCAATGGCTCTCAAATGTCACTACCCATGGTCCTGAGTCTCCCTTGTTCCTTTACCTAAGTTGAGCCCACATCTTTGCAAATAGTCCCTTTGTTAAACTCCCCTTAGATTACCTAATTCTGATTGGTACAGGTGACTCCAGAATACACCTGTGTCTGGTTTGGAGTGACTAGACCGGCGTTTCCCAAAGGTTGTTTTCTGAACCAGAAATTAAAATGTTCCGATGTTCAATGAGTTTGACAGGCTGGATTTAGCAAAATTAAGCCACATTCTTATTTTAGCATCTCACACATCCTTGGTGTGTAAACAAATGTTCACTCAGAATCACTAAGAGGAGAAAATGTATGAGCAGTATTCCATACATTTTGTTTCGCCCACCCCCCAGAGGAGTGGCTAGAACTACAAGGATAGGGTCCAGACAGGACTGTTGGAGAGTAATAACGGAGGTGGCGATGCTGAGGCTCTGCTGGGAACTGAAGCTGTCAAGCGACCACAGGCTGCTGTTGGGTGCTGGGTGGACCACCTGGAGTGGAAAATAGGGTGATGGTGTCACTAGAGGCTGAGCACTGCTTGCCGGCACAGTAAGTAAGCTCTGGCTGCTGGATTCAACTGATATTTCCTCTGCCTCCTCCCTCATGACGACCTCTGATACTGCCTGCCACTTCTCATCACGGTTCCTCATGACTAGTCATTGTTTCCTTCTCTCTTCTGGCCATATTGCACTTGCAAAGAGATTAGCCAGTTGACTTTCTGAGACAAACTAATGTATGGATATTTCCAAGTACACTTTCATCAATCTCTTCACTGTTTACTATGTTACTTCTCCAGGTCTTCTGGGCTTTGGTGTCAATGGGAACTGAGTTTTAGTGTAATCACTTGTTGCAGATATAATGCTTTTCCTTTTTGCCATTAAATGTTCTGAAATGTGTTATGAGCTATTTTTATTGCTTTGGATTATTAGCCTTTTTGCTTATTTTCATGTTCCTTGTTGTTTTGGAAACTTAATGGTGCCAGAAAGCTGAAAGTCAGATGACCGCTCAGCTGAAAAATGCTACTTTTATTTTGTTCCTTCTGTTTGACACAGTTCAGTTCATTTTACTAACATATAACAGTTTTTTGAAGTATTTTGACACTCCAGTTGGTTTTGAATGGCACTAGTTGCTGTCTTCATTCAGTAGTGTATTTTATCATTCTTACATGGATATGTCTATTTACAAAGGACAAGTAAATTTACAGCTTTCAACTTAGATATGGCAATAGCCCTCCTCTTGACTTCTTGGCCATGTGGTCCTTCATCCCTCCCATGGCTAGAGAGTCTTAACCTCAAAAACTGGATTCAATCCAGGCCTCCGATGTAGGACCAGTCTTAGATGTTAGTCCTAGATTAAAGCACCAGTAATTCAGCAGCAAAACAGCTTGCTCTTGATCCCACACTAATCCTGAATACCAGTTGTTATCATCTCACTCTTGCCTTATTCCTCCTCAACGGTCCCATGTCTCTTCCTCTGATTATTCCCCACAGTGGAGCATGGCACTCTCTGACCTTGGCCATGAGACTTGTAATGTGTGGTGTGACTGGTGAGGGCCTTAGAGTCCAGTTGCTTGGGTTTAAGTCTCTGCTCCCTGCAATTGCCAGATTTCTGTGCTCCAGGTTCTTTGCCTAATGAAGCTAGTAATAGTTTCTACCTCCTAGTTTTGCTGTGAGGTCTAAACAAACACACACTAATGGCTTAACATGGGTCAGCATGCTCAGTCACTTCAGTCGTGTCTGACTGCGACAGAAGCCTGCCAGGATCCTCTTTCCAAGGGATTCTCCAAGTAAGAATACTGGAGTGGATTGCCATGCCCTCTTCCAGGGGTTCTTGCCAATCGAGGAATCAAACCTGTGTCTCCTCTGTCTCCTGCCTTACAGGACAAGACACCTGGGAAGCTCAATGGCTTAATGAATGTTGGCTATTTTCTTGGATCCTTTGAAACTAGGGTCCCATCTTTCTTTTCTAGTTCTATCAGTCAGAGAATCAGTAGGAAATAGAAACGGACTCAAAATAATTAAGAGACTTATTTAGTCACTAAGTCCTGTCAGACTCTTTGGGGATCCCTTAGACTGTAGCTGACCAGTCTCCTCTGTCCATGGGATTTCCCAGGCTAAAATACTGTGGGTTGCCATTTCTTTCTCCAGGAGATGTTCCCGACCCAGGGATTGAACCCACATCTCCTGCATTGCAGGTGGAGTCTTTACTGCTGAGCCACTGGAGAATCCATAAGCAAAATGAATGAAGTTCAACTTAAAAAGCAGTGGGCACAAGTTAAGATAATCACTGTGAGGTTTTGAGGCACCTGAAGACTAACAGCAGTGGGAAGCCATTACCACCTAGTTCTGAAACCCCAGAATTCAGTGAAAACTGGAGCTGTGGAGGAAGGGTTCTTAAAAGGTCCTGGGGCTGCGCTTATGGAAGGTCTGAGTCACTGCCAGATACATGGCCCAAGAAGGGCATGGAAAAGAAATCCCCTACCTTCCCTCCCCTCCAACCTTCAGTCACTACTGGTGCCTCCCAGTGAGAGCCGGTTAGCAAGGGATTCTGGGTAATGCAGTGCCAAGACACTTACAACTGACAGAATGGCCACAAAGGAAGGGAAGTGGGCGTAGGGTCAAGGCCAAGCAGAGAGAACTAGGAAGCCAGTCCTTAAGACGTTTTTCTTCTAATCCAGTTCCCTCGATTAGTTATAGCTGCCAAACTTGCCAATGCTCAGCTAACTCTTTTGACTCAAGTGTTTGTTCTTGAACTACAGTGGGGCCCTGAGGCCTCAGATCTGACTATCCTACTGTGGCTTTCCCCCTAGTCAGGCAGTCAGGTTTTACTTTTCTCCCTCAAGCCTTGGTTCTGAGGGAAAGACTTTTCTAGTAGGGATTTTTGGAACTTGTTTTCGATGAATGTCAATACAAATGATCAGGTCAGCTGTAAAATGGATCCAAACTGACTACGGAACTAACAGACTGGACATTTTCCTCTGTTGGTTTTGGTCATAAATGCAAGGTGATAGTATAGCATGAGTATCGGGAAGGAGAAAAAATACCAATAAATAGAAAGTGTAGAAGAAAACTGGGCTTCCCTGGTGGTTCAGGTGGTGAAGAATCTGCCTACAATGCAGGAAGACCTGGGCTCAATCTGTGAAATGAAAATATCTCCTGCCATATCAATAAACAAGAAATGTCACAGCCATCAGCAATTTCTGGCCTCCAAATGTGAATGAGAGCTCACAAAACAGATGCAGCAGATGCTGCCCCCCACCCCCATGTTGACTGCTGAGGAGCTGGGGGAATGCAAGAAGCAAGGTGAATAAGAAAACAGGATTGGCCCCAGACACGAGAGATGCATATGAAAGGGATGAATCAATGAGCCCAGAGACGTGCATCTTCCCATACACTTCAGTTCAGTGCAGCTGCTCAGTCATGTCCAATTATTTGCGACCCCATGGACTGCAGGACGCCAGGCCTCCCTGTCCATCACCAACTCGCGGAGCCTACTCAAACTCATGTCCATCCCATCAGTGATGCCATCCAGCCATTTCATCCTCTGTCGTCCCCTGATCCTCCTGACTTCAATCTTTCCCAGCATCAGGGTCTTTTAAATGAGTCAGTTCTTTGCATCAGGTGGCCAAAGTACTGGAGCTTCAGCTTCAGCGTCAGTGCTCCCAATGAATATTCAGATCTGATTTCCTTTAGTGAATGGTTGAAGCTCCTTGCAGTCCAAGGGACTCTCAAGAGTTTTCTCCACACCACAGTTCAAAAGAATCAATTCTTCGGCACTCAGCTTTCTTTATAGTCCACCTCTCACATCCATACATGACCAGTGGAAAAACCATAGCCTTGACTAGACGGACCTTTATTGGTAAAGTAATGTCTCTGCTTTTCAATATGCTGTCTAGGTTGGTCATAACTTTTCTTCCAAGGAGCAAGCATCTTTTAATTTCAAGGCTACAGTCGCCATCTACTGTGATTTTGGAGCCAAAAAAAATAAAGTCTCTCACTGTTTCCATTGTTTCCCCATCTATTTGCCATGAAGTGATGGCATCAGATGCCATGATTTTGGTTTTCTGAATGTTGAGTTTTAAGCCAACTTTTTCACTCTCCTCTTTCACTTTCATCAAGAGGCTCTTTAGTTCTTCACATTCTGCCATAAGGGTGGTGTCATCTGCATATCTGAGGTTATTGATATTTCTCCCAGCAATCTTGATTCCAGCTTGTGCTTCATCCAGCCCACCGTTTCACATGATATACTCTGCATATAAGTTAAATAAGCAGGGTGACAATATACAGCCTTGACCTACTCCTTTGCCAGACTGGAACCTGTCTGTGGTTCCATGTCTGATTCTAACTGTTGTTTATTGACCTGAATACAGATTTTTCAGGAGGCAGGTCAGGTGGTCAGGTATTCCCATCTCTTTAAGAATTTTACACAGTTTATTGTGATCCACACAGTCAAAGGCTTTGGCATAGTCAATAAAGCAGAAGTAGATGTTTTTCTGGAACTCTCTTGCTTTTTCGATGATCCAGCAGATGTTGGCAATTTGATCTCTGGTTCCTCTGCCTCTTCTGAATCCATCTTGAACATCTGGAAGTTCACAGATCATGTACTGTTGTAGCCTGGCTTGCAGAACTTTGAGCATTACTTTGCTAGCGTGTGAGATGAGTGCCATTGTGTGGTAGTTTGAACATTTTTTGGCATTGCCTTTCTTTAGGATTGGAATGAAAACTGACCTTTTCCAGTCCTGTGGCCTCTGCTGAGTTTTCCAAATTTGCTTGCAGACTGAGTGCAGCACTTTTGCAGCATCATCTTTTAGGATTTGAACTAGCTCAACTGGAATTTCTTCACCTCCACTAGCTTTGTTCATAGTGATGCTTCCTAAGGCCCACTTGACTTTGAATTCCAAGATGTCTAGCCCTAGGTGAGAGATCATACCATTGCAGTTATCTGGGTCATGAAGATCTTTTCTGTATAATTCTTCTGTGTATTCTTGCCACCTCTTCTTAATATCTTCTGCTTCTGGTAGGTCCATACCATTTTTGTCCTTTATTGTGCCCATCTTTACATGAAATGTTCCCTTGGTATCTCTAATTTTCTTGAAGAGATCTCTAGTCTTTCCCATTCTATTGTTTTCCTCTATTTCTTTGCATTGATCACTGAGGAAGGCTTTCTTAACTCTCCTTGCTATTCTTTGGAACTCTGCATTCAAATCGGTATATCTTTCCTTTTCTCCTTTACCTTTAGCTTCTTTTCTTTTCTCAGCTATTTGTAAGGTCTCCTCAGACAACCATTTTACCATTTTGCATTTGTTTTTCTTGGGGATGTTCTTGATCACCGCCTCCTGTACAATGTCATGAACCTCCATGGTTCATAGCCCATAGTTCATCATGCAATCTATCAGATCTAATCCCTTGGATCTATTTCTCATTTCCACTGTATAATTGTAAGGAATTTGACTTAGGTCATACCTAAATGGTCTAGTGGTTTTCCCTACTTTCTTTAATTTAAGTCTGAATTTGGTAATAAGGAGTTCATGAACTGAGCCACGGTCAGCTCCTTGTCTTGTTTTTGCTGACTGTATAGAGCTTCTCCATCTTTGGCTTCAAACAGTATAATCAATCTGATTTCAGTAGTGACCAACTGGTGATATCCATGTGTAGGGTGTTCTCTTGTGTTGTTGCAAGAGGGTATTTGCTATGACCACTGTCTTCTCCTGGCAAAACTCTATTATACTTTGCCCTGCTTCATCTGTACTCCAAGGCCAAATCTGCCTCTTATTCCAGGTATCTCTTGACTTCCTACTTTTGCATTCCTGTCCCCTATAATGAAAAGGACATCTTTTCTGGGTGTTAGTTCTAGAAAGTCTTGTAGGTCTTCATAGAACCGTTCAACTTCAGCTTCTTCAGCATTACTGGTCAGGGCATAGACTTGGATTACTGTGCTATTGAATGGTTTGCCTTGGAAACGAACGAGATCACTCTCATTTTTGAGGTTGCATCCGAGTACTGCATTTCAGACTTTTGTTGACTATGAGGGCTACTCCATTTCTTCTATGGTATTCTCGCCCACAGTAGTAGATATAACAGTCATCTGAGTTAAACTTGTCCATTCCAGTCCAGTTTAGTTCACTGATTCCTAAAATGTCTTTGTTTACTCTTGCCATCTCCTGTTTGACCCCTTCCAATTTGCCTTGATTCGTGGACCTAACATTCCAGGTTCCTATGCAATATTGCTCTTTACAGCATCAGATGTTACTTCCATCACCTGTCACATCCACAACTGATGCTGAATTCCATACGTAAATTCCTTACTTAGATGTGGCATATGTCAGCAAAATTCCCTTAGGGTGAAAAATCATAATAGGAAACACAAGCCACGAGTCATACTCATGCAAAGAACGATCTCATCGGATCCAGAAGACTTAATTCTTTATCTGCTACCATTCTTGCTTTTCTAGCTCACATCATCGTTTTAGAAGCACTAGCAACAAAAACCAATGTTCTGAACTATGAAGGAAGTATTCACAAGCACAGGGCTTTAGTGGATCTTGAACCACAGTGGAACTGAGCATCCCGACTTGGGGGTAGTGGGTTGTGAGGGTGTGGGAAGGAAGGCGACCTGCCCAGCTTTAACTTTCCAGATAAACACATGCCCCCACAGTCAACCTTGTATGTGGGAAATTAACCAAAAGACAACAGAGTGTTTTAGGCAAGTCCCCAGTTCTCCTAAAATCTGAACCAAAAGTGGAAATGCTGTAATTTGTGACTCATTCATTTGTAGTAAGTATCGCCTGCTGACTATGTTTTTATAAAACTGCTATAAATGTTTCCATCTCCAAGAAAAATAGTCTAATAACGTTACACATGGGAGCTCTAGAGCAGCATGAGAGAACTGGATACCTGTGGTAAAAGGGAGGAAGATTAAAAACGAATGGGTATAAAATGAAGAAAAGTAAGCCCAATGTACTGGAGACATTAGCTATCTATGAAATCAAAATGGCTCATGCCTTGCCTTTTCATTTTGTTTATGGTTTCTTTCGGTGACATTTGCAGAGATGTGGATAGACCTAGAGAATGTCATACAGAGAGAAGTCAGAAAAACAAATATCATCTAATATCACTTAAATGTGGAATCTAGAAAAATGGTACAGATGAACTTTTTGTAAAGCAGAAATAGAGATACAAATGTTAAGAACAAACTTATGGATATCAGGGTATGAAAGAGGGGATGGGGCAATTTGGCAGATTGGTACTGACATACATACACTACTATGTATAAAATAGATAGCTGATAAGAACTTACTATATATATATATAGCTCAGGGAACTCAACTCAGGCCTCTGTGGCAACCTAAAGGAGAAGGAAATCTTACATACAACTGCTTCACTTTGCCATACAGTAGAAACCAACACAATGTAACAACTGTGTTCTTATTCATTCTCTAAGTGGTGCCCGGTTCTTTGCAACTCCATGAACTGCAGCACACCAGGCTTCCTTGCCCTTCACTGTCTCCCGAAATCTGCTCAAACTCATGTCCATTAATCAGTAAAACTAAAACAATATTGTAAAGCAACTATACTCCAATTAAATTTTTTTTTAATGGCTCATGCCTCCTCATGGTGCCTCAGGAGAGTCTAGTCAAGAAAGCAGCATGATGTAATGAAAATAGCAAAGGTTTTGGATCTAGAGTTAGCAACATAGGATTGCAATCCTAGTTTCCTTCTTCTAAGCTATGTGACCTTAAGAAAGATACTTAATGTATCTGAGCTTAAGTTTCTTGATCCACACACACAAAAACCATCTTTTAAAAATACTTGCTATAAAAGATTATTGAAAACATAGAATGATAGAATAGATCAGCAAGTGGAACTTGTTAGCATTCTCTAAATGTCAGTGGATGTTATTTTTTAATTAGCATCATTAATCACTACACTATACTGTCCAGAACATAATTAATAGATGTCAGTTTACCCAAGTTAAATCAGATTTAAGTGATGTGCTTGACTGCATAAACAGACAAATTCTTTACACTTGGATATTGATTCTCAAATAATCAGAGTCAAGTGATAGTGAACGAAGTTCCTGAGAGAAAAAGAATGTATATATTTTTACAAAAAGTATGATTAATATACCTATTGTTTTTACAACATAAATGATAGAAATTAACATATGACAAATTGTCTTGTAGGTCAACAGTCTGAAGAAGATAAAAGGACTGCAGAAATACAATAGCATGGGCTAAAAATGGTGGCTTAGAGAACAAATATGAGCCTTGGAACTGGAAACCAGAAGCCCTTCATTCCCACAAACTTAATAAAGAAATGCAATTTCTTTATTTTTTTTTCTGTGCCAAATTTCCTTGTTTAACACAAACAACTAGTTCAGGTTATCCACTTATCAAACTTAAAGGAACAGACACATTTATTAGATCCAAGATAGTGTAAAATTTCCAGGTGGAGAGGTCACCTCCAGGCCCAACCTAATCAGAAAATTCTGGCTCACATCTACCCACATGGATCCACTTTCCAGCCTACTTCATGGAAATTATCTGGACCAAGGGATTGCAATTTCTCTCTTGCCACAAACAAGCTATGGAGACTCTACAGGTTAATGAAAGACCAGTGCTATAGATGTGAGGAATGGTGGTTGGTTTTTAAGCCAAGCTCTTCTAGCTGATTCACAAGTTGTAGCCCATTAAGTGTCTCAGCAAGGGGCTTCTTGGGAGAGGAGTATCTGTTTGTTCTTCTTTATGGAGTCTAAATGTTAGTATTCATAAAACAGATGTCTTCAAAGCAGTGTCAGTCAGCTTAAACACAAATATGATATTAGCCATTTGTAAAGCAGATACACATATTTCTCTAATGGGTTGCAAGACTCTAACTTTGAGTACTAATTCATGATTTAATACATTGCTAGTTGCTCTTGAGGTAACTTTTCACCCAAGCATTAGGGTCTATTTTGGGCTCACTGGACTATTAATTTTGGGTACCAAACAAAATCTTATGAGAGATGGGATTTTTTAAAAATATTGTCCTTTAAGTTACACAAAGAAGCAAAAATTCCCTCCAGGAAATTAATACTCTAATTATAAACTTTCTGGTTGAGAAAGTCTTAAAAAGCTTTGTGTCTTCTATGAAGTCAAAAGTCTTTGGCTTGGCTTCACTTAATTTTTCCTGTTCAGAACATATGGGAATATTCCCAAAACATCAGAGCAGCTGGTCCTTTTGAAATCAGAAAAAAAACTTTTCTTTCTAATGCTACTTACATTATAGAAAAAGGAATCCACACTGCTGGCAAAACAGCTGTTCTTATTTCTGAAGGATATTGCAATGGCTAAGGCAACATGTTTTCCTGCTTAAATTACAGTTTTGGAAATGAGAAAGATCAATCATTGTTTATAAACTGAGTTGTAATAATATCAGTTCCCTTCTTTCAACTTACCCCATTTAGAATGTTTCCAAATATGGGGCAGATTATCACACAGCCCAAAGGGTCACATTTTTGACTGACTTCCTCAGTTTACATTGAACAGTTGATATTTTATAGTAGATACAGCTTTTCTGAAAGTTATGACACTGAATTTTTTTCTCCTAATATTTACAGTTGTACATGCAAGACATCAAGAAATTATTTGTAGGGAAAAGAGACAATTGAACAAATCAAAAAAGTATCTTCAGAAGTTTAAATAATATCATAAGTTATATATGCCCTCAGTAACAAAATAGACTTTAATAGGCTGCTCCGTGCTCTCCTGGTTCAGTGGACACAAGACTATATCAAACCTCAAATGTTCTTTCAATAACTCTCACCTTTCTTACACTAAGGTGGCAAACTTACTGTGTAAACTGTTCACAATTCAAAACTGAATCTATAGAAGCATTCACTCATCATTATTTGGGTAGAAATTTATACTTCTTAGCAGAAATGAGTAAAGGTTAAAAGAAAAATTGTTTTCCTGGATTTCAAAAGAACAGAAGCTTAACAAATATTTGATTTAAAAATTTATTCAAGACCAGAGCAATCCCTTGACTAATATGATCTGTACAGTAAAATAGTACTTGCTACCGATCAGTAAATTCTTTAGGTCAGATTTCCTAGTTATTGCTTTAGCAACAAAATGGAGGCTATTTTCTTCATAAAACCACTTAATTCATGTTATTTTGAAGGCAAAATAACCAACTACTTTTAAGTTCCAACTATATGCCAGAAATGGAGCTCAATGCTTTACAGACATGATTTAATCTTTGAATTATGCGTGTGGTGTTAGTGAAATTAATCCAATAAGAAATAAGAAATTTACAGTAGGGCAAGTCAACTTAGGGAGTTTTATATTATCTCTCATTTATCTTAAAATTCTTTAGATTGGACACTGTGATATATACATATACAAATATACATATATATATATATATATATATAGCTTTGATATATAGTTTTATTTTATTCCCTACAGTGATTAGTAAACATCTGAAGTACCTAATTGGGCAAACATTGCAGGGTTACTTAGCACATTGCAAGACTAATTGAAAGCCACAATCTACAGACTGACACTCTAATTTTTTCATCTATCTTTGAAAAAAACTTAACAGAGCTTTTGTTAATTGGCAATATGGAGGATATTAACATTTACCAAAGAATTGCAAGTAATCAAATTGGTTTAAATCAGTTCACAAGACTGATTACATAACTTGCTCAAAATGGTATAGTTGAGATTTAGACACAAACCCTCCTCATTCAAAAACCCTTGCTTTGAACCACAGTGTGTACTACCTCCACTCTTACCTTCCCTCGACACAGGACAGAATATTAGTCTGGTTAAATTCTTGATTGGTACCTGAATGATATACAAGAAAATAAGGACAGAAGGGAAAAGGCAAGAGTTCTCCTCCCACAACTGGCACAAGGGACTCCCCCCCCACATAATTCTTATCCTGGTGAATCAAGGTCATAGGCCCTTCTCCACTCTCCCATATTGGACATCTGTTTTAGGCTGATAAGGCTTCCATGACAATAGACCACAGACAGGGTGGATTAAACAACAGAAATTTATTCTCACAGTTTCAGAAACCAAAGGTCCAAGATCAAGGTGTCAGCAAAGCTGGCTTCCCCTGAGACCCCTCTCCTTGGTTTGCAGATGGCCGCCTTCTCTCTGTGTGCTCACGTGGGATTCCTCTGCATTCCTGGCGTCTCTCATATGTTCTCATCTCCTTATCTTCTTGGGACACCATTCAGATTGGATTAGGACCCACCATAATGGCTCTCATTTTAACTTGTCTCTTTAAAGATGTACACAGTCACATTCCGAGGTATCTGGGTTAGGGCTTCAACATATAAATTTTGAGAGGAGCACAATTCAATCCATAATAGAGAAACAGTAGTTTCTTTCCAATGCAAGCTGAGCACAATCTCACAGTATTATTATTTTAAAATGACATAGCAAGCCAAAACAAAAGTTTTAGGCTCTCTACATCAGACATGACTGTCCTACTATGTAGTTGATTTTCTAGGCTGCACTGATCAAGATACCACCCAGCTTAAAACCCTGGATGTATACCCATTGCCTGTGGTTGAAACTGAACTTTATGCCAGGTGCATGCAAACTCTGCGTGCTTTTTCTCACCTCCCCTACCTTACTCACTTACACTTGCAGTTTACCCAATGCATGCAGCTCCCTGCACATGACAAAAGACATCCTTCCCCATCTCTGCTCATGTCATCCCACTGAACTTCTCTTCTTTTTCCCTTTCCAGACTCAAGTTTTTCTATTTAAAACTTTGACCAGATATTGCTTGCTCTAGCCTCATTGCTTGACCTTTGCCTGCATTACCTGTCTTCAACAAAGTGGGATTTGCTTCCATTCCAAAGTGTTTCTCCATACATCCTTCTTTAATGCTGCTTTAGTCACTAAGTCACGTCCAACTCTTGTGACCCCATGAGAGAGGAGCCTGGCAGGCTACAGTCCATGGGATTCTCCAGGAAGGAATACTGGAGTGGGTTGCCATTTCCTTCTCCAGGGTATCTTCCCAACCCAGGAGTTGAACCAGGTCTCCTGCATTGTAGGTGGATTCTTTACCAACTGAGCTACAAGGGAAGCCCCCTTCTTTAATAGCAGCTGTCATTTTTAAATTAATTTTATTGGCATATACTTGCTTTACAACGTTGTGTTAGCTTCTACCGCATAGCAAAGTGAACCAGCTACACATATACATATATCCCGTGCCTTTTGGATTTCCTTCCCATTTAGGTCAACACAGTGCAGTATGTTCCCATCAGTTCTCACCAGTCCCAATCTTCCAGTTCTTCCTCTTTGCTCCTTGGTACTGACAGATTTGTTTTCTATGTCAATAACAGTTGTCACATAATTATGACTTCATTTATCTACCTTGTGAATTTCTGGCAGCAGGATTTATTCTTGTTAATTGTCATGTCCTGAGTGTCACATACAGAATCCAGCTCTAGTAGGATCTTAATAGATAACTATTAACTGAATGAAAGTTACCTATTAAGGGATAAAATATGAACTATAATAATTTCTCCTATATTACAGCTTCTATAAAATTGTTCAGCTTCTACCACAAAGATAAGCAGTATGGATTTGAGACATGTCTGTTTGTTTTTTGTCATCTTATCATTTTTTGAGAAACTGAATAAAGTATTAATTTTGTGGATCTCAATACATGTGTGATGATTGCTCTGAGTCTGGGCTGACAGAATTTGATACCTGAAATATACCAAAGAATATTTCATATGATCTAAAAGACCCAATAAACCTGTTCCTGAACTTTTAAATCTAGCCCTATTACATATAAGTAACTAACCTTACAAGGGATTTTTTTCTTTGGTCTTTTAGTTATTTTTTTTAACTCCTGAGTGAAAAAAAAAAAAAAAAGACTCCCTTTGGCACTGAATCGTCAGTGCCTTTGAAGACAAATTTTACGCAGCAAGATCATGTTAAGGACAGAGGCTTGTTTTGAGACACACTGCCTGTGGGATGGTTTATTTTAAGGCATGATACTATGATATTAGCAAGTTGTTATTCATGGAGGCATTGATTAATATGCTTTTTCTCCTGACAGCATCAAAGCACCAGCCCATTCATTTCTCCCCGCTGAGTCCTTGGCACATAATATATTATAAAGACCCAATGAAGGGTTCTTTCAGTCTCTGTAAGACTGTACTGAGCGCAGGTTTTTTTATTCAGTGAAAGGAAAACATATCGCTACAAAATATTTGTAAATTGTCTTAGTAGTTTATCCAGAGTAAAAAGAAACTCTGCAGGCTATCAGTGTTAAAATTGAAAAGTAAAGCAAATTCTGTTAGCAAAGAGTTGATAAAGTCGCATAGGGAAAAATGGCAGATTGGAGTGATGATCCCTTGAAAGACAGAGTATTTCCCGTAGGAACCACATTTGTTTGTTCATCAACCAAATACTCATCAACCTAACTGGCAGCATTCAAAAATTAATAAATTTCACACAATCTTGCTACCATGATGAATAACAGAAAGCAAATTTAATGATTTTATGAAATGAGCTACATTTTTAGTTAACTGTAAAGCCTAATCATCAAGGTACAATGAGAGGACTCCTTTATTTTTTTTTTTTAATTTTTTATTTTTTTTAATTTTAAAATCTTAAATTCTTACATGTGTTCCCAAACATGAACCCCCCTCCCACCTCCCTCCCCATAACATCTCTGTGGGTCATCCTTTAAAACACAGCTGCTCTGCACTATTTACAATAGCCAAGACATGGGAGCAACCTAAATGTCCACTTTAGGAATGGATAAAGAAGACGTGGTACACATATACGATGGAATATTACTCAGCCATCAAAAGAAAGAAATAATGATGTTTGCAACAACATGGATGGACCTAGAGATTGTCATACTGAGTAAGTCAGACTGAGAAGCAGAAATTTTGCATGGCATCCCTTATATGTGAAATCTAAAAAGACATGATACACACAAACTTACTCACAAAACAAAAACAGACTCACCGGCTCAGAGAATGAACTTATGATTGCTGGAGGGAAGGATGGGGAGAAGGGATAGTCAGCTAGTTTTGGATGGACAGCTAACACTGCTATATTTAAAACAGATAACTAACAAGGACCTACTGTATAGCACAGGGAAATCTGCTCAATATTATTTGGCAGCCTGGATGGGAAGGGAGCTTGAGGGAGAATGGATATATATATGTGTGTGGCTGAGTCCCTGTGCTGTCCACCTGAAACTATGACAATATTGTTAATCAGCTACACTCCAAAACAAAATTAAAAATTTAATTAAAAAATGGAAAAAAAAAAGCTGCTCAAAGTAGGAATTTTTAAACATAAAGCATCCAGAGACAATAATACTGACCTTCTCCAACCCAAGAACTGCACATAGAGGGTCTAAAGAATAGAAAAATTTTAGCTTCCCTTGTGGCTCAGCTGGTAAAGTTATATACATAGACTATAATATTCAGTTAGTAATGTTTTGAAGAGTGGTGGCTCATATAGTAAAAAACCTGCCTGTAGTGCAGGAGACCCAGTTTCAATCCCTGGGTTGGGAAGATTCCCTCAGAGAAGAGAATGGCTACCCACTCCAGTGTTCTTGCCTGGAGAATCCCTTGGACAGAGGAGCCTGGTGGGTCACAGTTCGTGGGGTCGCAAAGAGTCGGACATGACTAGCAACTAACCCTAACCCCAAAGAATCTCATCTCTAGATCCTTATTTCAGTAGCTTCTACAAATACCCTATTCTGAAGTTCTCGATGGACATATATTTTGGAGGGCCACCAATGAAACCACTCTATGACCCCAAAGTGTTACCTTGCTTTCAAAGTGAAAAAGCACCTTTCATTTGCATGTCTAGGTGGATGTATATATCACATCTAGCTTTAAACAAGTTAATCTTCACAAAGTGAAAAGTGGATCAAACTTTTTCAGCTAAAAAAACCAACAGATTAAGCATAAGAATTACATAACCCCATTGAAAAAAATCAAGAATATAGAAAGATACTTCTTCCATCCTTTGTATGAGTTCTTTATCAGCCACAGAAAACTACAGTAACATAATCTTACCTAACACAACCAAAGTAGACCAAAATTGTTAAAATCACCAGGAAGTTAATGGATTGACATCCGCTAACATCAACAATAAATCTTTGAGACTTTCTTTAATTTTGGTATGATATCATCACAATTAGTAATTCATTTTAAAATTAAACACTCAACATAGAGACAAAACTCCACAATTTTTTCAGTCATGTTTAAAAATCATCTTAATTTTACAACATTACTCAGTCACACAATAGACATAAAATCACCTTTGGAAGTTTTTCACGATGAGAAAAAAGTTTTAAAGCCACATAAAATCTTTGTTCATTTTCTGGGTAAAAATTAGCAGAACATACACACACACACCACACAAAATGGAAACTAATGTACCTGCTAGTATACCTAATAAGCCTTTTTATGAGTAAATCATTTTGGAAGATGTATAGAACATGTTGGTGACTCAGATAGTAAAGAGTCTGCCTGCAATTCAGGAGACCTGTGTTTGATACCAGGACCAGGAATATTTCCCAGAGAGGGAATGTCTACCCACTCCAGTATTCTTGCCTGGAGAATCCTATGGACAGAGGAGGCTGGCAGGCTGCAGTCCATGGGGTGGCAAAAAGTCAGACACAACAGAGTGTCTAATACTTTCACTTTTCATAGAAACATGCAACTGAAGACTGGAAGAAACAAGAAGTGGAATGACAATCTGCACATGATGATATGTTTTCCCTAAAGCTGGAGGAAAATATTGATATTTATCAATTGGAAATATCAATATTTCTAATATAATTCATTCTGCTTGGTAGATTCTGTTTCAAAAATAAGATATATTAAAACTAACTTTTTGCACATGATGATATTGAAGATGTATCATAAAAGACATACTGTTGGCAGTGAGCTCTTTAATTTTTAAAAAATAATGTTTTTTTCCCGACAATATTTACATTAAAACATTAATGGAGCAATTATTTTGGCTAAAGACTAAAGAGAAGATTATAAGGAGAAATCACTGGAATGGGGCCATGTTTTGAATCCATTCACGTCATCCTTCATAAGCAAACTACAGCAGCAAAATAAATGATAGAAGTACACAGAGTACTTCAGGAAGTCAGGGATGCAATTCATTTTTTAAAAGACCTTGAAAATCCAATAGAGTTCGTATAAAATCTCAGTGTAATGAGGTGGGGAATACACAAGAGAAGCTGCTGCACAGCCCAGACGTGTATTTGTTGCTGTGGTGGTTTAGTCACTAAGTCGTGTGCAGCTCATGCACTGTGCTCGCTATCTTGCATCAAAACTTCGAAAAGTCGTTGAACTGAAGATGAGCAGTGCATTTTTCTGTTAAAAGAAGACACGTGTTCTATTTTTAGTTTATTAAGGAACTGCCATTGGAGAAGGAAATAGCAACCCCTTCCAGTATTCTTGCCTGGGAAATCCCATGGACAGAGGAGCCTGGTGGGCTACAGTCCATAGGGTCACAAGAGTCAGACACGATTTAGTGAGTAAACCACCACCACCACCAAGGAACTTCCATACTGTTCTCTACAGTGGCTGTATCAGTTTACACTCCCATCAACAGTGCGTGAAGCTTGCCTTTTCTTCATACTCTGTGCAGCATCTACTGTCTGTAGATTCGTTTTTTTTTGATGATGGCCATTTGACCAATGTGAGATGATACCTCATTGTTACTTTGATTTGCATTTCTGCAGAGCAGAAACAGACACAGATGTAGAGAACAAATGGGTGGAAACCAAGGTGGGAAGGAAGGGGTGGGAGGAATTGGGAATTTGTGATTTACAAATATACACTATTGATTGTTGTTTAGTTGCTAAGTCATGTCCAACTCTTTTGTGACCCCATGAACTGCAGCCTGCCAGGTTCCTCTGTCCATGGGATTTCCCAGACAAGAATACAGGAGTGGGTTACCATTTCTTCCTTCAGGGGATCTTCCCAGACCAGGGATCAAACTTGCATCTCCTGCTTGGCAGGCAGATTCTTCAAACTGCGCCACCAGGGAAGCCCATGCACTCTTGGTACTATGCATAAAACAGATAACTAATAAGAATATACTGTATACCACAGGGAACTCTACTTAATGACATGAATGGAAAGGAAATCCAGAAGGGAGAGGATACATATATATGTATGGCGGTTTCACTTTGCTGAACATAGAAACACAACATTGTAAAGCAACTATAACTCCAATAAAAATCAATTTTTTAAAAAAGTGTTTAAACGTGCTGACCTGGTCCATGGAACATGAAGCCCTTGGTAGTATAACCTCTAACAGAAAATTTCAAAAAATAATGATAACTGTACATAACCTGTCCATTCCACTTAAAAGTGAAGCTTCAATAATGAAAAATAAAAAGATGTTTTTTAAGAGCGGTGAAAAGAGAATTGTTAAAATGACTGTTCTTAAATATTTCTACACTTATGTGCATTTGCTACAAAGAAATATGATTTGTACCATCTAGAAAAACTTATATCTGAACACTTTTAAAATTGGGAACATTCTTTCAAATAACTGACTAGTATTCCTCAAATCTGCCAAAGTCATCAAAAATGAAGAAGGTCTGAGAAAACAAGGAAAGTTAACTGTCACAGTCTGGAGAGCCTGAGGAGTCACATCCTATTCTGAAATAGAAAAAGGACATTAGGTAAAGACAAAGGAAATCAGAAAAAGTTTGGACTATAGTTAATAGTAATATATTAACATTGGTTCATTAGTTGTGACTAATGTACCTGCTAGTGTAAGATGATAACAGTTAGGAAACCAGGGCTATGCTACATGAGAACTCAGTGTACTCTGCATCATTTCTGTAACTTAAAATATTCTAAAGTTTATTTTAAAAAAACATGTAATCAGAATTTTTTAACCCATTTATAAATCTTTCAAATGAAATATGGCAGTGGACTCATACACTAAATATACAAACTGCATCATCCTCCAAGTAATTTGAAAGAAAACTTAATAATGAATATCAGGGAATTTACTAGCCAGAGGCTTTAATAAAAAACATTAGTGTGATCAGCATCTGGGATGAAAATGAAAGTCATGGTTTAGTAAGTATAGCTAACACCATATTCCCTCCATTTGCATCTGGTTATCTTGGTGAGGTATCTCTAACCTGTGAAAGATGTTAAAAACAAATATTCAAATAAAAGGAACCAGATCTTCAAATCTCTGTATGAAAATCTGTAAGCCAAAAGTTTTCAAATAATGCAATATTCAATCACATTGTTAGTCACTCAGTAGTGTCCGACTCATTGTGATCCTATGGACTGTATAGCCCACCAGGCTCCTCTGTCCATGGACTTCTCCATGCAAGAATACTGGAGTGGATGGACATTGCCTTCTCCAGGGGATCTTCCCCACACAGGGATCGAACCCATGACTCCCGCATTGCAGACAGATTCTTTACCATCTGAGCCACCAGGGAAGCTAAAGAGGGCCTGCAGGATGATGATAATTCTCACCCCATTGCTATTAAGCTTAGCCAGATGACTCCCTTTGACCAATGAAATGGAAGTAAAAGTGGAATGCACCACTTTAGAAGAGAAGCTTTAAGGAAATCATATGCTTCTAAAATCTCTTCTTCTGTTATAAGTGCAGCAATCCTCCCACCCCCAGGAAGAAGCAGCTTCAAAGTAGCCCAGTTCCCTGAGTAAGGAGTCAAAGGTGACCCACAGCACACATTTAAGTCAGAAACAAACTTTTATTGCATTCCATACTGAGACTTTGAAATTGTTTGGTGTTATAGCACAACTAGGCAAAGCTGGCTGCCATGAGCAAAATTAAGGGCCCACTTAAAGGTACCATCATGAAGGTACAGTAAGGCTTCTTGGCATGGCTATGGGTTTATTCCCAACCACATTCATCTGCATGGAGGCAGGCATGGCATGTGTGTAGAGCTAGATTTAAGCAGGATTGTGAATCATTAAACTGTATAAAGAGGAAATTAGCAAGAGATTTTGAATGTTACAAAGAAGTACTTATCATAATTAAGCATGACATTGAAGTAAGAAATAAGGACTTGAGGGCACTAAGGAAGAGTGAAACAGTATTAGGGAAACAGATTGAAAGTCTTGGTTGGGAGTCAAAGGATTTTTGGAGTTGAGTTACTGGAGAGAGTGAAATGAAAAAATAAGAGGCTGTGGCCAGAGCATGGATGCTCCCTCTATGCAAGAATGGCTGTTTGTGGTGACAAGATCTAGAGCAGAGCCCCTCAAAGCGATATCAAAATCTGTGAGCCTCGTATGGGTCCACAATAAGATAATTGCAGAAACTGGGAATAAAAAGTAGAAACCTTGACAGCTTGACAGTGTCGTGGCGCCTCTGCACGACATTTAACTGTGGCTTTGCATCCTTTGCATCTACATACTTTTTAACAGTTTTAAAATTTTCCAAAAGCATCAGTTCACGATAAGTTAGACATTACGAAACAACAAAAACCAACAATATAGAATGAGGGTTTCAACTTCCTAGACAGTTTCACACAGTACTTCTCAACTTTTTGATTTCTGGACCCTTTTACACTCTTAAAACTTATTGACGGCAAAAGCATTTTATAGAGTTTATATCAGTTAATATTCATTGTATTAATAGGAATTATTAAAATATTTAATTCCATTAAAATGTAATAAACCCGTTTAATGTTAACATGTCTATTTTTTATTAAAAAAATAACTGTTTTCCAAAACAAAATATGCAAAGAGTGGCATTGTTTTACATTTATCCAAATCTCTCTAATATCGTCCCAAATAGCAGACAGATGGATTCTTGAATCTGCTTCTACATTTAACTTATTTTTACATTATAGGTCATGCAGCCTCTGGAAAATATACTATATTTATGAGAGAATGAGAGAGAGAGTAACATTTTAGCAATATTATGAAAATAGTTCTTTTTATAAAATTTATTTAATTGGAGATTAATTACTTTACAATATTGTATTGGTTTTGCCATACATCGACATGAATCCGCCACAGGTATACACATGTTCCCCATCCTGAACCCCCCTCCCTCCTCCCTCCTCCCTCCCCGTACCTTGGGCCCCTAGAAAGTGTCTGGGCACCTCAGGGTACTTTGGACCACACTTTGAGAACTGCTGGTTTAGAGCATAGACAATGGAATGTCTGAGGCAGGATGTAAGACAAAATGGTTGGAGGAAAGAAGCTGAAAAAAAATGAGAGGCCAGAGTATTGGAAATCACTGATAATTATAGTAGGACTTGGGTAAAGAGAATGGTTGTATGTAGAAGAGCTAAAAATATACAAAGCCGGGGCGAGTGAAACAGAGAAGGGATAAGTTTCCTGGATGGCAGAACACGTGAGTGGTGACTTGTAGAGTCTTCCTTTAGGAGTTACAAAATTTAAACAAAGTTGTTAAGAGAAAGTGTTCAGTTTAAGAAAAATCAGGCAAGTTAGTTATTTCAACTCTTCACAGAGCGTTAAATATGATGAGGCCATAAGAGATATAGGGATTAAAATGCTTTTGTTCCTTTCCCTGGTGTGATTCTGGTCATTTATATTTAATTGGTAGTTATTAATTGTAATGACTTTATTACCAGCAGGTCTGAATGATGCTAGCCAGCCACAGTTGTTGTGTTTTGGCACTCTATAAATCTCCTCCTATGATACAACAGGCCAATAAAATAAGCATCACAATCCTTCAAGAAACAGTCAATAGTTTATAAAATCTAGGCAATGATTGACATGTCTGGTTTTATTCTCTGCCAGCTATTAGTAGCAAAGGTCAAAACAGAACAATAAGTCAACTGAAACTTCAAATGAGCTTACATCTCTCTTTTTCAGACAAATGAGACCCATACCCCTAGGAATGTGCAGCTCAGAAATCAAAATGACATCTTTGGCTGAGCTACAGGAGGATAGAATTGGGAATTTCAAGTAGACTTAAATGCCACATTTAGGAAGGTTTTAAACTAACTCACATCTAAATCCCAGACCCCAATTAAAAGGCTGTTACTCTTGTTGAGTTTTGGCATTTCTAAAAAGATCTTAGGGCAGAGGAAGGAGGAATGAATAGAGGACTAAGGACGAGAAAACAGAGTCCAGGGACCTCCTAGGCTCACCAATGAAAACATTATTTAACAGAATAGGAATGATTTGTCAAGGCGACATTCACATGCCCAGCGTAATTAATTTTCATTCCCATCATTGAGCATGAAGAATTAGAAAGTACACGAAGCAGAGAATTATAAATGTTCCCGGGTGAAAAATAAGAAGTACTTGTCAGTATTGGTATTATTTAATGCTCACTGAGCACCAGAAAGGGGCCGGCCTGGCATGGTCCTGAACAAGGCAGTAACATGCCATAAAGTCCTGAGAATGGCTGTGATAAGCCAAAGCCCTTATGTTTCATCAGTACTACTATCTGTCAACCTGGATTCAGTAGCAATTTAAATTCTGGCCATTGTTTGCAAATGCTTTGTCATATCTTTTTTTAGAACTACACCACTCTCATAAAGCCAACTTAGCAACTGCTTGATTGATTATGTTCCTATTTAGGATATCTTCACTTTGATTCATGATATCTGTATTCTGTGTACCCAGAAGGAGATGAGCTGAAGTCACAATTTACAAATTGACAAGCAGTTTACCGCTTCTCATCTGCCCAACCTACGGTACTCTGAAGGAGTGTAAAATGTGTTTACTAAAAAGAAATGGCAAAAAGAAAAGCAGATTCATAAATGTTTGTGGGGAAAGAACTCAAAAGACATTTACCTTTTCTGTACATATACCTCAAATGGTACTCTTTATTTTTTAATTTTTTATTGAAGAATTATTGATTTGGGGCTTCACAGGTAGCTCAGCTGGTAAAGAATCTGCCTGCAATGCAGGAGACCCCAGTTCAATTCCAGGGCCAGGAAGTTCCCCTGGAGAAGGAATAGGCTACCCAGCCCTGGAAAAGGGAGAGGCTACCCACTCCAGTATTCTTGGGCTTCCCTGGTGGCTCAGATGGTAAAGACTCTGCCTGCAATGTGGGAGACCTGGGTTCGATCCAATCCCTAGGTTAGGAAGATCCCCTGAAGGAGGGCATGGCAACCCATTCCAGTATTCTTGCCTAGAGAATCCGCATGGACAGAGGAGCCTGGCAGTCCCCAGTCTATTGGGTTGCAAAGAGTTTAACACAACTGAGCAACTAAGCACCCACATTACTGATTTACAATGCAGTGTGAGTTTCAGGTATACAGCAGCAAAATGATTCGGATATATATTTTCTTCAGATTCTTTTCCATTATAGGCTATTGTAAGATACTGAATATAGTTCCCTGTGCTATATAATAGGGCCTTGTTGTTTATCTATTTTATACATAGGAGTATGTACCTGTTAATCCCAACTCCTAAATTATCCCACTTCCACCTTTTCCCCTTTGGTAACCATGTTTATTTTCTATGAAAATACATTAACCTCTATCCAATACCCATTCCTTACATACTCATCTGTACCCCAGATATGCCCTGCAATGTTGAGTCTTCTTCCCTGGCAAAATCAAGAAGAGCATTTAAGGCATCACATGCTCTTTGTTTCTCCATGCCACATGAGTGTATGCTAGCTAAAACACTTCAGTTATGTCTGACTCTTTGAAACCCTATTGACCATAGCCTGCCAGGCTCCTCTGTCCATGGGGTTCTCCAGGCAAGAATACTGGAGTGGACTGCCATTCCCTTCCCTGGGGACCTTCCAGACCCACGGATCGAACTGGCATGTCCAACGTCTAACCGGCATTGGCAGGCGGGTTCTTTACCACAAGCAGCTTCTGAGAGTAGCAACGCACGATTTAGAGAGCTTAGTACAAAAATGATCAAATGGTAGAGTATTAAGAGGTTAAAGGAAATCATGGATTCAAGCATAACCGTAGCTAGTATCACAATCTTAAAGAAGGAAAAGAGTCACGACACATGCTTGCAATTCCTTTCCAGAATTCCAGATAAACACAGAGAAGCCAGCTGTGTCACTTCTGTGTGATCGTGGACTCATCAAAAAGAATTTGGGATGTATTCTTTCACCTGTGCTACCTCTTTCCTCAGGACTAATATGTTGCTTCTACAACGTAGCTTATATCACTCTGACCCGATCTAAACAAGCATGCCCCTTTTAAACAGTGCTTCAAAGGGAGCAAACTAAAAGCCTTTTATCCATTCTGCTCTTCTCAGCCTGTAATATTTTATATTTTAATGCAGAATCCTCACAGCATTTTCCAGTTTATCCCTCTTAACTCTTAAAATAAAGCTTTGCAACTGGATTGCTGACTAGAGATTCACTCGAAGAAGGTACCAAGCTGTTTTGGTAAATGGCCAACTATTGATAATAAGATTACATTAAGTCCCTTTCATGTTACGTTTAGCATTGCTTTGGTAAGGATCTAACAACAGAAGCATTTTCATAGGTGCATAGGTTTTCTGTAACATTTCATCCCATTTAATGCATTAATATCTGTTAATGATTGTGCATGCCCAAGGTCACTGTGTTTATTTCATTTATGTCATGTTCAAAACGACACAGATTTAGTTCAGACTCTGATCATAAATTTTAGGTGATGCCAAAATTTAGGTGTTTTGGTGATACTACTAATTACAAACCAGCCCAACTTTAATTTCTTCACAGATGTAGATCTTATGCAACCTGGGCCGAAAAAAGAAGTGATGACAAGGGAACTAATCGAGTGTAAGAGAAGATTAACACCAAAGACAATAACGTCAAGCAAATTCTCTCATCTAGATAACCTAGCCTATATTTAAACAAGTGACATATTTCTAAACTGAGCTGCTTGATGTTACAGTTAAGCAAAGGGATAAAGCAGGGAGTAATTCCACTCCATAGTCAGCCAGAATGCTTTTGTGTCTAGAACTCTCTCAACTTGGCAGAAATAATGAGTTTTGTGGCTTTTTGAAATTTTTTTCAAAGACCATTCATTTCTATTATTTCATTCTCATCACCACCTTACAAAGACAGTACAACGGATACTTTCATCACATTTGACAGAAGACATTGAAGCAAAGATTTGTCCAGAGTCCAAGTTAAGTAAAAAATCAAACATAAGAACTTAGTTCTCCTGGTCCCTGGATGTGGGAAATTGGGGTATAGTCATTTCTCTACCTTTGGCTTAGTGAGTAGACAAGATGCTCAGGAGTGTTCCAGGACAGGATCTGTCAACCTCAACACTAATCCTATTTTGGACAGGATTTATTCTTTGTCTTGGGCTTCCCAGGTTGTTCAGTGGTAAAGAATCAGCCTGCCAATGTAGGAGATGCAGGTTTAATCCCTGGGTTAGGAAGATCCCCTGGAGAAGGAAATGGCAACCACTCTATTTTTCTTGCCTGGAGAATTCCATGGACAGAGGAGCCTGGGGGGGCTATAGTCCAGGGGTTGCAAAAGAGTTGAACACACACATTCTTTGTTGTGGGGCAGAAGAAGGACTGTTCTGAACACTGGAGGATGTTTAGAAACATCCATGTCCTCTACGTGGGCTTCCCTGGTGGCTCAGATGGTAAAGACTCTGCCTGCAATGTGGGAGACCTGGGCTCAATCCGATTCCTGGGTTAGGAAGATTCCCTGGAGGAGGGCATGGTGACCTACTCCAGTATTCTTGCCTAGAGAATCTCCACGGACAGAGGAGCCTGGTGGATCCCAATCCATGAGGTTGCAAAGAGACACGACTGAGTGACTAAGCACACATGTGCCCTGTACCCACTAGACAGGAGTAACATCTCCTTTCCAGTTGTGACACCAAAAACGTTTCTCAGTTCAGTTCAGTCGCACAGTCATGTCTGACTCTTTGTGACCCCATGAATTGCAGCACGCCAGGCTTCCCTGTCCATCACCAACTCCCGGAGTTCACTCAGACTCACGTCCATTGAAAATGTTTCTAGACATAACAAATATTCCCTGAGGGGCAAAATTTTCCAACTTGAGAACCACTGGCCTAAAGATGACTTCAAAGAAGTCATGTGACTCCCTTGCTCTCAGTAGCCAAGGGAAATAACTGATTTGGAGAGTTTTACCATTCAGAGCTATAAGAGAGGGTCTGTAAGAGATTGCTTTCAGCATAACGCAGGGTTTTGGGAGCAACAATCTTTCCTCCACCCTTTTCCCCTCATGTCAGAAGCAAGGAATTCAACGTCACTTACTATAAGGTGGTCGGTACACTAACATGCTTGTGTGTCCCACTCTTTGCAACACCATGGACTGTGGCCCACCAAGGCTCCTCTGTCTGTGGAATTTTCCAGGCAAGAATACTGGAGCCAGTTGCCATTTCTTCCTCTAGGGGATCTTCCCAACCCAGGATTGAACCTGTGTCTCTGGCATTGGCAGGTGGATTCTTTACCACTGCACCACCTGGGAAGCTCACTAACAGCCTTCACCTATAGTGACCTTGCTGGTGAGAGAAATCAGCTTGTATCTTGAGAGTGCTGAGCCACAGGGCTTGGGAGATGAACAGCAAATCTCAGGACTGCCATGTGTGAGCATCAAGGCTGCGCCCCGCACAAGAACACCTAGTTGAGGTAGCAAACAAGAACTGAAACACAAGCTACAGTCCAAAGTCAAGCTGTGAGCTTTGGTCTGGCACAGAGAAACATCTCTCAAAGAAAGAGAAACATAGTTGTATTTTTTCCAATTTAGATGGAAAAATTTTTTTCCAATTCAGTTGGATTTTTTTTCCTAATTCAATTTTTTTTTTTTACAATTCATTTAAAGGCACCATTTGAGTTAGTGGTTCTACTGGGACATGGTCAAAGGATGAGGAAAGAGAGAGAAAAATGAGGAATCTAGGAAGATGTCAACACTACCTCCAGTTGGCCATGAATCATGCCATGGATTCAATGGTCTCCTGGAGAAGTCAAGTTCAGACATAACCCTTATATGGGTCACAAGCTAGGCACTGGGACTCCTGCAGTAAGAGGCTATGTAATGAACTGATTGGGTCAAGGCATATAAATGAATGTGGGTTATTATACACTGAAGAGAATTACAAGGCGTGAACTACCCACCATGAACTACTTGAAGAACTAACATATATTGTTAGACAGAGATGCAATGTCTAAAAGACAGACATGAGAGAGAACGTTACCATCACTGACAGCCAACTCACCAGACCATCTTCTAGGAAATATTCTCTATCTTCTGTGTGCTCTTACACTAAGGTTCACACACAGAATGAGAGAGTGTGAAAAGGTCTTACTACTCCAACATGCTAGAACTAGAAGTCTGCCTGTGCATGAACCAATAAGCACTGTGAATTAAATATGAGATAAGAATTTGGAAATAAGCAGGACTACATTTCAAAACAATCATAAGACTGGTATAATAATTAAGGGTAACCCATAGCTCAGTTGGTAAGGAATCTGCATGCAGTGCAGAAGACCCCTGTTCGATTCCTTGTATGGATGTGAGAGTGGGACTATAAAGAAAGCTGAGCACAGAAGAATTGATGCTTTTGAACTGTGATGTTGGCGAAGACTCTTGAGAGTCCCTTGGATGGCAAGGAGATCCAACCAGTCAATCCTAAAGGGAATCAGTCCTGAATATTCATTGGAAGGACTGATGCTGAAGCTGAAACTCCAATACTTTGGCCACCTGATGCGAAGAACTGACTCATCGGAAAAGACCCTGATGCTGGGAAAGACTGAAGGCGGGAGGAGAAGGAGATGACAGAGGATGAGATGGTTGGATGGCATCACCGACTTGATGGAATTGAGTTTGAGTAAGCTCCAGGAGTTGGTGATGGACAGGGAAGACTGGCGTGCTGCAGTCCATGGGGTCACAAAGAGTCGGACATGACTGACTGAACTGAACTGAACAGCCAGCCAGCTTTGCAATTCTCAGGATTTTACTCTCCCTGCCTCTCCCTCTGTCCCCACCCAGGCTGGTATTTTCCATACAGATATTATTTCTAATATCTAATTTCAAAAAAATCTTGACACATTTCCAAAAATTTTAAGAAATATATAAATAAAGAATTTGCATATTCTTCTACCTCTTAGCTTCTTTACTTATGTATCCAGAGACAATGGTATTTACTAAATGGAAGAAAACAGACAGGAGGAGCTTAGGGGTCTTATCAAAGACTCAAAAATTGTGTGCTCAGTCATGTGCAGCTCTTTGAGAACCCATGGACTGTAGCCCACCAGGCTCCTCTGTTCATGGGATTTCCCAGGCAAAAATATTGGAGGCGGCTGCCATTTCCTTCTGCAGGGGATCTTCTGGACCCAGGAATCGAATCCATGTCTCTTGTATCCCCTGCACTAGCAGGCAGAATCTTTTAACACTGTGACACCTGGGAAGTCCCAGTCAAAGGCTCTGAAAATATAAATAAAACAGTGGTCTCTGCATTGGTGCCAGAAACACAACCAGTCTGCAAATTTCTCCCTCCTCATCCAGGGCTCCCAGATTGGAGTTTCTCTATAACCCATCCTCCTTCCAGTGCTGTTTCCCTTGCAAAAGCTCAGCTCTAGACAAATCTAAATATTCAGCTTCCCTATTCCATGTCCATGTCATTAAGCACTAGTGAGGCCATAATTCTATGATGAATCAACCTTTGTTGCTGCCTGGATGCCTAAGCACAGACATTTTGTTTACTCACACATTCCAACTCTGTTGTTTGTGTTGTCCAACTCTAGTCATTATTAAATTGATCTGAAGTCTCTATCAGGATTGCCCTTGCACATTATTCTCCATCTAGTCTTCCCAGCCTTAGGAGTCAGTGTAGTCCCCTCACCTTTGAGAAATTTTGCTTGACTTCTTCAGCCATGATAGGTTATTTGCCTCTAGGTTTGCATGCAGACTTTTAATACAGTTATCACAGCATTTCCCTACTGTTCTATAATTGAGGATTTTACATTGCTGACTTCCACAAGAGAATATGAAACCCTTAAAGGAAATGATTTTGTATTGCTAATACCTAGCATTATGTCTCGGAGAAGGCAATGGCACCCCACTCCAGTACTCTTGCCTGGGAAATCCCATGGGTGGAGGAGCCTGGTAGGCTACAGTCCATGGGGTCACTAAGAGTCGGACACGACTGAGCGACTTCACTTTCACTTTTCACTTTCATGCATTGGGGAAGGAAATGGCAACCCACTCCAGTGTTCTTGCCTGGAGAATCCCAGGGACAGAGGAGCCTGGTGGGCTTCCGTCTATGGGGTCGCACAGAGTCGGACACGACCAACGCGACTTAGCAGCAGCAGCAGCAGCATTATGTCTAGCACATATATGTTCAATAAGTGGCATTTCAAAAAGAGACGAAGAGAGGAAAGGAAGGAAGAAGGGAAGAAGGAAGGAAGGCAGGGAGAAAAGGGGGAAAGAAAGAAGGAAGAAAGGGAGGAGGGGAAGAGGGAAGGGGGAGGGAGGGTGAAAGACACTATGAAGGCACTGGGAATTTTCTCGGAAGACAGATTCAGGCATCCATTTTTTAAGCCTTCCCAAACATAACCCCTACTTCTCAATTTGCTACTGACCTTTTTATCCACACAAGCTCTTCCTGTCACATTGCTGTAGTACAATCCTGTCATATTGTTGAGTTTCTCCTTTGCTATTCTCTAAAGAACAATTGTGGAAGGATGTGAGTGTGAATGAAATATATAAAACCTTAAGCCTAGAAGCCTTGTGTTCCCTTCCTAACACACCTATCATGATACACCCCTTTCATTTGACTCTTGAATGTGCCTCACTATTCCACTGGGAATGTGCCTCTAGGAATCTGTCACTGATTCCCTGGGACAGAGCCAGAGGTTCAGTGATGCTTCATTGCTATGTCTAAAATTCTCTCTCCTCATTGATCCCCAACTAGAATAGCCCCCAAAGCTTGAGTGAGTTGACTCTTTTCTGTCGATAGGCTCATCACACTGTTAGACAGATTAAGGGCAGCTCTTGTGATCTAATCACTTAGGGGATTCAGTGTAGGGTCACAGAGGCAGCAGCCATTGGGCTCCAATATGTCCAGTCTTCTCTTTTTACACAATCAAAATGAAATCTTGATAACTAGGTCATCAGCTCCTCCAATAAACTAAGTCACAAGTGTTTTCAAGTTTAGACCCTTGCCTTGTTGCCCTCATTCTATCAAGAATTTGGAAGAGGCTGAAGTTGACAAACACTTCTACAAAGTTTTCCCTCATGAAGAGGTGCTTGAATATGTTTTATGTCAGAATAAAAAGTGAAGGCTAAAACCTTCAAATTTTTATTGCTACAACTCTAATCGGGGTGTACAGTTCATTGTTGTGTATATGAAAGAGACACAGAAACAAACTCAATTTGAATAAAACTCAGTTGGCATGCACTTTGCATTTCCTTCTAGAAAAAAAAATTTTTGATAGAAACAATATAAGCTAATGATTAGAATTAGTTTGGTAGTTGTTCAATTAATAGTTGACTTATTATAGAAAATTTGACTTTAATCATAATTTAAGCTCCATTTTGTTGTGCTATTTAACCATAATTTTATATTGCCTCTTAGTTGAGTTTAACGGAGAAGGCAACGGCAACCCACTCCAGTACTCTTGCCTGGAAAATCCCATGGATGGAGGAGCCTGGTAGGCTTCAGTCCATGGGGTCGCGAAGTTGGACACGACTGAGCGACTTCACTTTCACTTTTCACTTTCATGCATTGGAGAAGGAAATGGCAACCCACTCCAGTGTTCTTGCCTGGAGAATCCCAGGGACGGGGGAGCCTGGTGGGCTGCCTTCTATGGGGTCGCACAGAGTCGGACACAACTGAAGTGACTTAGCAGTAGCAGTAGCAGTTGAGTTTAAAATTATGGTGGACAAGTGAAAATTTCCTATAAATAATTGAAAAGAAAAACTAGAATATAGTTAGGTGGCCATGATCAGAGAAATTTGGATTAAGAAGTTATTCATAGAGGTGATAACTGAGTAAAAGCATTGATTATGGGGACTTCCCAGGTGGCGTTAGTGGTAAAGAACCCACCTGCCAATGTAGGAGATGTAAGAGACAAGGATTTGATTCTTGGGTCAGCAAGATCCCCTGGAGGAGGGCATGGAAACCTACTCTAGTATTCTTGCCTTGAGACGCTTATGGACAGAGTAGCCTGGCAGGCTACATTCCATAGGTTGCAAAGTCAGACACAACTGAAGCAACTTAGCATGCATGTATGCATTGATTATAGAGAATAAGAAAACAGAGCATTGAAAAAGATTGCTATTCATAAACAAATCAAAAGAATGAAAAGCCATGAAAAGACAAATCTACCATGAGGAGGATTAAGGCCAAAAAGTATCTGTCTTCTTTTTTCAAGTATCCAGAGTGCCTGACACTGAGTTCTCTGTAAGTATTATATGTGTGTGTATAGGTACATATGTGTGTAGTAACATCTCTGTAAATACTTGATGACTAAATAAGTAACAGGGTGTTAAATCAGATACTAAAGCTGAAGTATATTCTACATTTAGGTGCTAACTACAGATAAAATTAAAAGTTAAAATGTCCAATCTTAAAAGGATTTTAAGATGAAAATTGTATACACATGAACTTTGGGATGAAGAACTAGAGATCAGTGGTGACTGATGTTAACCCAACTCATTGTGGCATATCATTTCACAACAGATACCTAATTGGGATGGACATGTATACACTGCTATATATAAAATGGATAACTGACAAGGACCTACTCTGTAGCACAAGGAACTCTGCTCAATGTTATGCGGCAGCCTGGATGGGAGGGGAGTTTGGGGGAGAATGGATACGTGTATACATACAGCTGAGTTCCTTTGCTGTCCACCTGAAACTCACAACATTGTTAATCAGCAATGTGTGCATGTGTGCGTGTTCAGTCACTTCGGTCGTGTCCAACTCTGCAACCCTTTGGACTGTAGCCCACCAGGCTCCTCTGTTCATGGGATTCTCCAGGCAAGAATACTGGAGTAGGTTGCCAAGCCCTCCTCCAGGAAATCAGTACTCCAATATAAAATAAAAAGGTTAAAAAAAAGTTATAATGTTCAAATACAATAGAAGTTGACTTCTCTTTCATTTAAAATGCCAATTGTGTATTCCTGGTCAGTTTTTTTCTTTCAAGTGCTGACCCAAGAATTCAGACTCACTGTGTCTCACGGCTCTGCCATCTTTATAACCTGGCTTCCAATATGGGGAATACCTGACTGTGCTCATCTACAGAAAACTGCCCAAAGAAGAATTTGGCAGATTTCATTCCCCCTCATATTCCATTGGCAAGAACCAATGTTACGGACCCGCTTAGACATAAAAGGACTGAGAAATATACCCTTTACTGGGCATTTCTCTCAGAGAACTACAGCATGAGAGAAAGTACAACTTTTTCGCAGGATGATTAATCACCTCTGAAATGAATCAGGAGATTTGTTTTGCTTTGTTTGTACAATCACTAAGTTTAGAAGAATTAACTTGATATAAAGTGTCATCAGAGGAGATGAAAGGAGAGACACTATAGATTCAAATGAAGACTTAAATGATAACTACATTCTGGGACAAGACATACCAATTAAATGGCATAAAATCAAACAAATTTTTAGTCTCATCTCGAGTGGAGTTAAAACTTCCGTCCCTTGACCCTGATACTACTAATAAAAGTGAAATAAATGTTCATCTTTTGAAGTAGAGGTAGCAATTTCAGTTCATTGTAGCTGTAAAGCTGCTGAAAGTTGTTTTCCTCTTCCAGCTGGGGGGAGAGGTTTGCCCCGAGTGGAGGAGGGCAGGATGAGGAAGAGGTGGTTACAGGCCTATCATTAAAATGCTTTGTTTTTCAGGCAGAAAGAAGTTGTGAGTGATAAACGGAGTACTACAGTGTAAATGCCTGACATTCAGCTGCTGATTGTCAAGGCATTCAATTCAAAACACACATAGGAATAAACACTTAGCCAGTTATGAGACACAGCTACTAGCAAACTAAGTGAGTAAAGAACAAGGCTACCCACACCCACAAAGTTGCCCTTTCAGAAGACCCTGGGCAACATAGATAATTGACTGTTTGAGTGACCCTGCCTTCACTCTCTTGCACCAAATAGCCAATAAGGAGTTCAGTTCAGTTCATTCAGTCGTGTCCGACTCTTTGCAACCCCATGGACTGCAGCATGCCAGGCCTCCCTGTCCATCACCAACCCCCGGAGCTTACTCAAACTCAGTTCCATCGAGTCGGTGATGCCATCCAACCATCTCATCCTCTGTCATCTCCTCCTCCTGCCTTCAGTCTTTCCCAGCATCAGGGTCTTTTCCAATGAGTCAGTTCTTCGCATCAGGTGGCCAAAGTATTGGAGTTTCAGCTTCAGCATCAGTCCTTCCAATGAATATTCAGGACTGATTTCCTTTGGGATGGACTGGTTGGATCCTCTTGCAGTCCAAGGGACTCTCAAGAGTCTTCTCCAATACTGCAGTTCAAAAGCCAATAAGGAATGACCCTGCAAAACCCTAGACATCCAACTCAGACCCTGATAAGAGCAGAGCATGAAGTCCTTCCTCTTATATACCTGTGACCATATTGCATGGCTTTCCAGTATGCCCCATACCTTCCAGGATATGAATATTTAACGTTGTTCTTCCAAGTTCCCTGATGGTTTTTTGCTGAAGTGTGCCCCGAGGTCATAATTATTAGAAACACAAGCCCTGACTCAGCCACAACGCTGGCCCCAGTGTGATAATGTCTATAGAGCCTGGTGGGAACAGTGCAGCCCTGGCAGTGCCTTAAGCATTTCTAGCTGAGAGCCCTGCTGTCAGTCGGCTGGGACCAATGCAAGCACTGTGATGGAGACAGTACTGAATTACTTTTTTTCTAATAATAAAATAAACCTTGTATAACATGAACAAATAAAACTTGGGGTTTTTTCCCCTCTGTCTGGGTTAAATTCAGCTCTGTGTGTGTGTGTGTGTTCAGTTGTGTCTGACTCTATGTGACTCTCTGGGTCACAGTCTACCAGGTTCCTTTGTCCATGGGATTTCCCAGGCAAGAATACTGGAATGGGTTGCCATTTCCTTCTCCAGGGGCACTTCCAGATCCAGGGATTGAACCCAGGTCTTCTGTATCTCCTGCACCGGCAGGTGGATTCTTTACCACTGAGCCACCTGGAAAGCCCAAATTTTGCTATAACATCTATCAAAGATTAGTGATCAATCAAAAAAAATGAATAATTACATATTAATAAGGTGTATTTCCCAAAATCAAGGGGGAAAAAACTTTTGGAACATAAGGCACTTTGTTCTGGGGGCCAATATGATAAACTTACAACAACAACAAAAAAGACAACTCTTCAACTAAATAGAGATTTTTTTGAATAAATGAGAAGCAGGGTACTTTAATACCAGGTATTTTGGTTTTAATGAATTTATTGAAATTTAGTGAAAATTTGAAAATAAAATTTAGAAATTTGATACATTCAGAAATTAACTTTAGAAAAATTAAATACAGAGTTGAATATTCCTTGTCATCCAATGCCAAGTAACAAATTTCTATGTAAAAGAAAATTTGGTGAAACAGTATACATAGGAAGATGAAAGTAGTCTTTAGTCAATAATACAGTGTTTACTCTGGGAGAACATTTTCCACTTGGTTATGGAAATAATGTGGTGTTGATGATGATAATGGTGGTGGCAGTGATCATGAAATACTAGTGGAGGAACACACATGCCAAACTCATTTATGCAGTCCAGAAGTTCTGTATCTTTCAGTCTGCTATTTTCCTCTTTTCAAATTAGGTCCTTCCCTAGACATTGTCACACTGAGTGAAGTCAGATAAAGACAAATATCATATGATATTACTTATATGAGGAATCTAAAACAAAGGTTGCAAATGAACTTATTTACAAAACAGAAATTGAGTCACAGGTGTATAAAACAAATTTATGGTTGCTGGGAAAAGGGCTGCTGCTGCTGCTAAGTCGCTTCAGTCATGTCCAACTCTGTGCGACCCCATAGACGGCCTCCCACCAGGCTCCCCTGTCCCTGGGATTCTCCAGGCAAGAACACTGGAGTGGGTTGCCATTTCCTTCTTCCAATCCATGAAAGTGAAAGTGAAGTCGCTCAGTAGTGTCTGACTCTTAGCGACCCCATGGACTGCAGCCTACCAGGCTCCTCCATCCATGGGATTTTCCAGGCAAGAGTACTGGAGTGGGGTGCCATTGCCTTCTTCAGGGAAAAGGGTAGGGAGGGATAAATTAAGAGACTGGGTTTGACATATACACACTAATATACATAAAATAGATAACTAATAAGAACCTACTGTATAGCACAGGAAGCTCTACTCAGTACTCTGTAATGATCTATATGGGAAAGGAATCTAAAAAAGAGTGGATATATGTATATGTGTAATATGTGTAACTGATTGACTTTACTGTACACCTGAAACTAACACAATCTTTTAAATCAACTATACTCCAATACAGAAAGGCAATGCCAAAGAATACTCAAACTACTGCACAATTGCACTCATCTCACATGCTAGAAAAGTAATGCTCAAAATTCTCCAAGCCAGGCTTCAGCAAGACATGAACTGTGAAATTCCAGATGTTCAAGCTGGTTTAGGAAAGGCAGAGGAACCAGAGATCAAATTGCCAACATCCGTTTGATCATCGAAAAAACAAGAGTTCCAGAAAAACATCTATTTCTGCTTTATTGACTATGCCAAAGCTTTTGACTCTGTGGATCACAATAAACTGTGGAAAATTCTGAAAGAGATGGGAATACCAGACCACCTGACCTGCCTCTTGAGAAACCTATATGCAGGCCAGGAAGCAACAGTTAGAACTGGACATGGAACAACAGACTGGTTCCAAATAGGAAAAGGAGTACGACAAGGCTATATATTGTCACCCTGCTTATTTAACTTATATGCAGAGTACATCATGAGAAACGCTGGACTGGAAGAAGCACAAGCTGGAATCAAGATTGCCGGGAGAAATATCAATAACCTCAGATATGCAGATGACTCCACCCTTATGGCAGAAAGTGAAGAAGAACTAAAGAGACTCTTGATGAAAGTGAAAGAGGAGAGTGAAAAAGTTGGCTTCAAGCTCAACATTCAGAAAACAAAGATCATTGCATCTGGTGCCATCACTTCATGGGAAATAGATGGAGAAACAGTGGAAACAGTGTCAGACTTTATTTTTTGGGCCCCAAAATCACTGCAAATGGTGACTGCAGCCATGAAATTAAAAGACACTTACTCCTTGGAAGGAAAGTTATGACCAACCTAGATAGCATATTGAAAAGCAGAGATATTACTTTGCCAACAAAGGTCTGTCTAGTCAAGGCTATGGTTTTTCCAGTAGTCATGTATGGATGTGAGAGTTGGACTGTGAAGAAAGCTGAGTGCTGAAGAATTGATGCTTTTGAACTGTGGTGTTGGAGAAGACTCTTGAGAGTCCCTTGGACTGCAAGGAGATCCAACCAGTCCATTCTAAAGGAGATCAGTCCTGGGTGTTCATTGGAAGGACTGATGCTGAAGCTGAAACTCCAATACTTTGGCCACCTCATGTGAAGAGTTGACTCATTGGAAAAGACCCTGATGCTGAGAGGGATTGGGGGCAGGAGGAGAAGGGTATGACAGAGGATGAGATGGCTGGATAGCATCACCAACTCAATGGACATGAGTTTGAGTAAACTCTGGTGGTTGGTGATGGACAGGGAGGCCTGGCATGCTGTGATTCATGGGGTCGCAAAGAATCGGACACAACTGAGCAACTGAACTGAACTGATGCCTCAGTTTACACACCTGTAAAATGAGGATAATAATAATACTAGTAGTCATCTCACAGTTTATAAAATATTTACATAAAATGAAATATATTATGCAATTAGTATGTTGCAAATACAATAGTACAGAATAACCAGAGTAGTATTTGCCCTAACTGCCACATTCATTGAGACTTGGACACTGTGCCTCATAAATCTCAAATTGCCTAAAAGAATCGCCAGATACTAGTCATTATAAGAACAAAAATATATAAAGCCAAATAATTACTTACTTAGCACTGAGGGATATTTCCTGCCTGAGATGCGGCTTGATCTAAGATGATACCATTATTAAACTCACTCAACTAAGAAGCCTTAACTGAACAATATATTGGTGAGTTGATTTATCAGTAATGAGTTGCTTTACTTAGGAAGGTCTTGAAACTAAGTGATTTTTGTCTGGATATGTAGGATAGCCTATAACAAGCACAAAAACAAACAAACAAACAACAAAAAAAGAGCTTTTACTTGGGACTTTGAAGTTCAGAATCACAGGCCCATATCAAATAAAAACCATAGATTCTTTAGCTCTTAGTTATGTCTAGTGGGCATATTGAGGTCAGTCACACAGGTTAATGTGTAATGCAGTAAGTTAATCAAAAGCAATATATAGATGACAGAATTCTCAGTAAAAGTTATACTCTCAATACATGGTGACTGATGAGCCAATGATGACAGAGACAATTCCTGAATCAACCAATCAATTACTGTGAGGAGAGTGATGTCAGCATCATGGCGGTTTGAGTCATTCATTTTGTCTCTCCTCTCCCCTCTCCAGTACTCTTGCCTGGAAAATCCCATGGATGGAGGAGCCTGGTAGGCTGCAGTCCATGGGGTCGCGAAGAGTCAGACACGACTGAGCGACTTCACTTTGACTTTTCACTTTCATGCATTGGAGAAGGAAATGGCAGCCCACTCCAGTGTTCTTGCCTAGAGAATCCCGGGGACGGGGGAGCCTGTGGGCAGCCGTCTATGGGGTCGCACAGAGTCGGACACGACTAAAGCGACTTAGCAGCAGCAGCAGACATCCACAACTAGGGGAGTCGAGGGGAAAGGGGAAAGAAACAGCACAGTATACCAGGATGCCCAAGATATTCGTTCTCTGTCGGAAGGAGGTAGATTGGACCACACAGCAAATGGAGCCTGCCCCAAGAGAGGCTGCCACAGCCGAAAAGCAGGTAGACCGCTAGCCAGGACAACTTTACTGGCAGAGGAACCCAAAGGTGAAGGCGGTGAGGGAGTGTCTGGCCACAAATTCAGTAGCTGGAGAGACCAGTTATTCTATCAAAAGGAGAACTGGAGTGACTGGAGGAAGGGAAAGGGAAATAGGCAGACACAGAGGGCTGCTCTCTGTCCCCTGGAGGCAACAGGACTGCCCACAGTCCTCTGGGACTCCCTCATTTGATGATCCCCCTCGTGCCGAAGAATTGATGCTTTTGAACTGTGGTGTTGGAGAAGACTCTTGAGAGTCCCTTGGACTGCAAGGAGATCCAACCAGTCCATTCTGAAGGCGATCAGCCCTGGGATTTCTTTGGAAGGAATGATGCTAAAGCTGAAACTCCAGTACTTTGGCCACCCCATGGGAAGAGTTGACTCATTGGAAAAGACTCTGATGCTGGGAAGGATTGGGGGCAGGAGGAGAAGGGGACGACAGAGGATGAGATGGCTGGATGGCATCACTGACTCGATGCACGTGAGTCTGAGTGAATTCCGGGAGTTGGTGATGGACAGGGAGGCCTGGCGTGCTGCGATTCATGGGGTCGCAGAGTCGGACACAACTGAGCGACTGAACTGAACTGAACTGAACTATCAGGCCATGGGTACATCCAAAGACCTAAGTGCTAAGTACACACCTCCCCATACCCTCTCCCTCCACTCTGCTGCCACCCTTATTTTTGTTTTTCAATGTTCAGCTTCCCAAAGTTAGCGCCTAAGAGAAACCAAAAATGTGTGCTATAGCGCCACCTTCTGGAAAACAAAAGGCTCCTAACTACCAACCTACTGAATTACTCGGAGAAAGCAATGGCACCCCACTCCAGTACTCTTGCCTGGAAAATTCCATGGACGGAGGAGCCTGGTAGGCTGTAGTCCATGGGGTCGCTGACAGTCAGACATGATTGAGCGACTTCACTTTCACTTTTCACTTTCATGCATTGGAGAAGGAAATGGCAACCCACTCCAGTGTTCTTGCCTGGAGAATCCTAGGGACGGGGGAGCCTGGTGCGCTGCTGTCCATGAATTACTAAAATTGTATTCAATAAAACCTTGTCTAAATAAGTATTTACTATTTCAAATGTGATGGTAGAGGTACTTTTCATTAAACACCATGAAAAATCACAATAATAAGCTATCATACAAAAAAATGACAATTTTCTAGCAATTACTATTATGAAGAAATTAAAAGAGCTATGAGAAAACTTGGGAAGGCAATGCAATACTCTCAGGGATGAAATTAATGAACAGAAGGAGTACTTTACTATAGAATTTGAAATCCCAATAAAGAACCAAATAGAAATTCTGCTGCTGAAGAACTCACAAGATGACATGAAGAATGCATTAGAAATAAAGCAGGTCACATCGTTGATTGATATTGTTGTACAGTGGATACCAGTACAACATGGTACAGTAGTTATCCTCCATTTAAAATTAAAAAGTAATTTTAAAAAAGAAGTAATAACTGAGAATTTTGAAACCTGTGGAGGCAACTGGATATACAAGTCCATGAAGATACTAGAACACCCTATTAATGCAAAAAGACCTTCCCCAAGACATATTATATTAAAACTGTCAAAAGTAAGTAATAAAGAAAGAATTTTAAAAGCAGTCAGGGGAAAAAAATAGTAACTTGAGAAGATAACCCCATTAGGTTATCAGAGATTTCTCAGCAAAAATTCTATAGGCCAGGAGAGAATAAAATGACATATTCAAAATATTGAAAGATAAAAACTGACCTCTAAGAATACTCTAAAGAGCCCAGAATTAAACTCTTCCATATATAGTCAACTAATCTTCAACAAGGGAGCCAAGAACATTTCACTGGGAAAAGACAGTCTCAGCTCATGATGCTGAGAAAACTGGAGAAACACATGCAGAACAATTAAATCAGATTCTGATTTCATACCACTCACAAAATTTAACTTAAAATGGATCAAAGATTTAAACATAAAACCTGAAACTATGTAACTCCTAGAAAAAAATTAAAGAGGAATAAGCTCATTCATATCCATCTCGGCAGTAATTTTATGTGCATGACACCAAAAACAGAAACAATGAAAGAAAAAAAAATTAACAGATGAGATTATACCAAACTCAAAAACTTAAAAAGCAAAAGAAACAATTAGCAAAATGATCATAATGGTAAAATTTTGCACACCATATATTGGTAAGTGATTGATATCCAAAATATAAAGAATTCAGTCAAATCCACAACAAAAAACAAGCAACTCAATTTTTTAAATGGGCATAAGAATTAAATAGACACTTCTCCAAAAAAGACATCAAAGTGGTGAACAGATACATGGAAAGATACTCAACTTTAACTATTAGTGAAATGCAAAATAAAACCACATTAAGAAATCACCTCACACATGTTAGAATGACTATCCTCAACACAAGAGACAACAGGTACTGATGAAGATGTGGTAAATAAGGAATTTTTATATATTGCTGACAAGCATCATGAGCTGAGACTGTCTTTTCCCAGTGAAATGTTCTTGGCTCCCTTGTTGAGAATGTTGGAAATGTAAATTGGTCCAAGCACTATGGAAAAAAATATAGTTTCCTCCAAAAGTTAAACATAGATCTATCATACAATCCAGCAATTCCAGCTCTGGGTGTATACTCAATGCAAATGAAAATTGGATTCAATGAGATATATACACTTCCATGTTGATGGTAGGTTTATTCACAATAACCAAGAAATGAAAACAAACGAAATGCACTTCAACAGGTGAATGGACAAAAAAGATGTGATACATATACTCTGTGGAATATTATTCAGTCAGGAGAAAGGAATATGTCTTTCCATTTGTGATACTGTGATGGACCTTGAGCATATTACACTAAGTGAGATGAGTCAGAGAAAGACAAGTACTGGATAATGTCACTTACATGTGGAACCTAAAAAAGTTAAATGTGTAAAAACCAAAGCAAAATGGTGGTTTCCACAGATGGGTAGTGGGGGTAAGACTGACGATATTAAGGGTACATACTTGTAGCAAGTAGTAAATAAGCCATAGAGATCTAATGTGCAGTGCAATGAATATAGGAAATCATATTGTACTATCATTATATAATGTGACAAATATTGCTACACTGGGAATTATATTACAATATATAAAAGTATCAAAGTAAAAAAAAAAAATTACTATTGTAAATCCCTCCCCAGAGTTCACCTCCTCTAGGTAAGTTTCTCAAGTTCTCTAAATAGAGTTAGCCATAGTCTCTTAGGACTTGCCCGGTGGCTCAGCAGTAAAGAATCTGCCTGCGATGCAGAAGACTCAGGAGACCTGGGTTCAGTTCCTGTGTGGTGAAGATCCCCTGTGGAAGGGCATGGCAATCCACTCCAGTACTCTTGCCTGGAGAATCCCATGGACAGAGGAGCCTGGCGGGCTACAGTCCACAGGGTCACAGAGTCGGAAAGGACTGAAGGAATTGAGCATGAGCACATGGTCACTTATCTTTATTTTTACCTAAACAAAATTTAAAATATGATCTAACTTACCTTCCATCTTTTCTTCTACCTGACAGTGATCAATGTGACTGGTCAATATTTGACATTCCAATACTTAATAGAATATTTTACTTGCTTACTCTGTGCTAAGAAAAGAACTAAGTAGCTGCTGATTTTAGAATTTGCCTTAATTGCTTTCTTCAGCTACTGTAGTAGGTGAGTTAAAATGCTGTTGGCTTCTTTTTAATCTTTTTATTCATTTGTCCTATTATAAAATAGGACAATAATTTCCTGACCTTCAGATTTCACTGACGCCTAAAGTTTTCCCCCATAAACCAACATTTTTTCCACTTCACTTTGGAACACTGGAACCCTTGTTACTGACTAGCATTGTCTTTGGACCAGCACTTGGGAGACAATGGTTCATGGAATAATGCTAAAACTCTTTCCAGTGGTCGTGTATGGATGTGAGAGTTGGATCATAAAGAAGGGTCAAAGAATTGATACTTTTGAACTGTGGTGCTGGAGAAGACTCTTGAGAGTCCCTTGGACTGCAAGGGGATCAAAACAGTCAATCCTCAAGGAAATCAACCCTGAATATTCACTGGAAGGACTGATGCTGAAGCTGAAACCCCAATACTTTGGCCACCTGATGCAAAAAGCCAGCTCATTGGAAAAGACCCTGATTCTGGGAAAGATTGGGGGCAGGAGAAGAAGGGGATGACAGAGGATGAGATGGTTGAATGGCGTCACTGACTTGATGGACATGAGTTTGAGCAAACTCCAGGAGATGGTGAAGGACAGGGAAGCCTGGTGTGCTAGTCCATGGGGGTCACAAAGAGTCAGACATGACTAAATGACTGAACAAATAGCCATCCTGAGCCTGTGATGTTACTCCAGAAATAAGGCCTTGGTCTTACTGATACCAAGAGGAAAAATTCCAACAAATGCACATGAGCCCAGAGACCAAAAGATCTATGTTTCTGAGCCTTTGGTCTCAAAAGATGGCTAACATTAACCAACTGACAAACTGCAAATTCTTAGTGGTATTCATAACTTGCACCATTCTCTCAGTAAGTGTCCCTCATCCTACCATTCCTAGGACGCCCCAGCCATTGATAAACAAGGGAAATGTCTCACATGGTTTGGGAAGGCAGATATTCTGGGCCATGTGGAAGCCACCTGCAGAGATATTTTTAAGAGACATTCAGGCACTGACTCTCTTTTCCATCTCTAGTTGCTAGTTCTGAAGCTGTTTCGTGAACCAGAAGAACCTGGTGTATTTAAACAATCTCCTAGACACAGATGTAGAGAACAAACATATGGACGCCAGGGGGAGAAAGGGGAGGGTAGGATGAATTGGGAGGTTGGGATAGACATATATATGGTAGTCATTCAGTCATGTCTGACTCTTTACAACCCTATGGACTGTAGCCTGCCAGCCAGGCTCTGGTGTCCACGGAATTTTCAGGCAAGAATACTTGAGTGGGTGTCATTTCCTTCTCCAAGAGGATCTTCCCAACCCAATGATCAAACCCCAGTCTCCTGTATTGCAGGTAGATTCTTGACCGACTAATCCACCAGGGAAGCCCAATATATATATATATATATATATATATATATATATATATATATATATATATACACACACACACACAAATATATGTAGATAGATATATAATAGATATAAATAATAAAATAAAATAGATAAGTAATAAAAGACCTACTCTATAGCTCAGGAAGCTCTACTCAGTGCTCTGTGGTGATCTAAATGGGAAAGAAACCTTAAAAAGAGGGGATAGATGATTCGCTTTGCTGATTCCCTTTGCTGTACAGAAGAAACAACATTGTAAAGAAACTATGCTCCAATAAAAAGTAATAAATAAAGTGTGGTCACCACAGAAAATTTTTTAATAAAAAATAAACAATCTTTACGAAAGCTATGAAAAACCTAGGCAGTTATTAAAAAGCAGAGACACCATTTTGCTAAGGTCCATATAGTCAAAGCTACATTTTTTTCAGTAGTCATATATGGATGTGAGAGTTGGACCATAAAGATGACTGAGCACCAAAGAATTGATGCTTTTGAATTGTGGTGCTAGAGAAGACTCTTGAGAGTCCTTTGGACAGCAAGGATATTGAACCAGTCAATCCTAAAGGAAATCAGTCCTGAGTATTCATTGGGAAGACTGATGCTGAAGCTGAAGCTCCAATCACTTTGGACACCTAATGTGAAGAGCCTCACTGGAAAAGACTCTGATGCTGCAAAACATTGGGAGCAAGAGAAAGAGGCAACAAAGGATAAGATGGTTTGATAGCATCACCGACTCAATGGACAGGAGTTTGAGCATACTCTGGGAGATGGTGAAGGACAGGGAAACCTGGTATGCTGCAGTCCATGGCGTCGCAGAGTCAGACACTACTTAGTGATTGAACAACAACAAACAATCCTTTATACAGAAGCATGTAGATTACGTCTGTCAATAATGAGATGTAAACTTAAGTAGAAAAGAGCAGGGAGTTAGTAAGAATTCAGCCTCTTTCCCAACCCTAGCAGGATCCCCAAAGTCCAAGAATGTCAGAAGCATAAAGAATCTAGAGTCAGGAGAAAAATCTTACTAAAAATATTGCCCTCATTTTTGCTCTGTGTAGCTATCTCATTTCATTTAGGTCCCATATCCTGGGTGGTAATTAGAGACACAGAGAGAGATAAGGAGATAAATAGATAGATAGATATTGAGCAAGAAGTTCTGTCCCTGTCAATCTCCAGCCCAATCTGTACATAACACCTTAGCTATAAAATGAGAGTTACATTTCTTGGCAAGTCACTGAATTCTGTGACCATTCTGCAAAACACATAGGAATCATATTTTACCATTTAAGGATACAGGCATTCAGAATGCAGGTGGACCCTTATTTCCAGCAGAAAATTTGATAATGTAGAATTACATCACCTAATTAATAATAATCAGATCTCTGAACATTTAGTAATGCCACAGGTGCATAACTGTTCTACTTTAGCCTGAGGTCTAGAAAGACATGAAGCAAACACTAGAATAGCTGTGCTCTGGTTTCTCTGCCCTGACAGTGAAATAAGAACTGTGTGGCTAAATGACGATGTATCTAGACCCCATATGTGCTACACGGTCCATTTTGAACTGAAAATAGTAGACAAACTATAATAACCATATTCAAATATGATGAGCAAATGTAATGTTCTTAACACAGAGTCTCTTGCAACCATTTTAACCATTCTTCTCAAGAGAAGGCAAACTGTATTTGGGGTTTAAGGTAGAGCTTGTGAAATGTGAAGTTTTTAAAATCTGCAGTTTAAGACTTTGGTTTTGCAGTTCCTTTAGGGAACATTTATTTTAATGGCCCTTTCTGATTTTTTTAACATAATAGGAATTGGAAGGGTGTCATACAGCTTGTGGCTCAGCTGGTAAAGAATCTACCTGCAATGTGGGAGACCTGGGCTCAATCCCTGGGTTGGGGAGATCCCCTGGAGAAGGGAAAGGCTACCCACTCCAGTATTTGGGCCTGGAGAATTTCATGGACTGTATAGTCTGTGGGATCACAAAGAGTCAGACACGACTGAGAGACTTTCACTTCACTTCCATTCATACGAAGAAAAAATGAAATAGGAAGACTCTATGTGGAACAAAATCATCCATAAGAAAAACCTTTTGAGTCAAAGGAGATGAAAGGCAATGATGAACAGGAAGGAAAAAGAGTTAAATTACGTTGCTGAGCTATGTACCAGATACTGAACTCAGTGCATTCTAAGTTACTTCATTTAATCCTCAAAAATACTAGTATTTGAGAGATGCAGAAATAGACACAAACACATGGATGCCAAGCGGGGTGGGATGAGTTGGGACATTGGGATTGACATATATACACTGTTATGTATAAAAATAGATAACTAATGAGAATTGATTGTGCTACTGTATAGTACGGGGGGGAAAAGAGAAGGTACAATCTGTTTGATGCATTAAATTAACCCTAAAAATGCAATCCAATATATATTGGGTGCAGAAAAATACTGTTTGATTCCACTTATACTAGGTACCTAGATTAGTCAAATTCATAGAGTCAGAAAGTACATTGGTAGATGTCAAGGGGTGGGGTTTGGGGAAGGCGGAGGGAATGGGGAGTTCATGTTTAATGGGGACAGAGTTTCAGTTTAGGAAGGTGAAAATTTTGGGAGATGGTTGATGGTGAGAGTTATACAACAATGTGAATGTACTTAGTGCCGCTGAGCTGTAGAGTTAAATGTGGTTAAAATAGCATATTTCATATTACATGACTTTTATCACAATAAAAAACACATTTAAAAATGCTAAACAAGATGAAAAGGCAGCCTTCAGAATAGGAGAAAATAATAGCAAATGAATCAGCTGACAAAGAATTAATCTCCAAAATATACAAGCAGCCCGTACAGCTCAATACCAGAAAAAAAAAGAAAACAATAAAAAAGTGGGCCAAAGAACTAAACAGGCATTTCTCCAAAGAAGACATATAGATGTCTAATAAACACATGAAAAGATGCTCAACATCATTCATTATCAGAGAAATGCAAATCAAAACCACAGTGAGGTATCAACTCACAGCAGTCAGAATGGCTGCCATCAAAAAGTCTACAAACAAATGCTGGAGAGGGTGTGGAGAAAAAGAAACCCTCTTACACTGTTAGTGGGATGCAAACTGGTACAGCAACTATGGAGAAGAGCATAGAGATTCCTTAAAAAACTGGAAATACAACTGCCATATGACCCAACAGTCCCACTGCTAAGCATACACACCCAGGAGACCAGAATTGAAAAAGACACATGTACCCCAATGTTCATTGCAGCACTGTTTATAATAGCCAGGACATGGAAGCAACCTAGATGTCCATCAGCAGACAAATGGATAAGGAAGTTGTGGTACCTATACACAATGAAATATTACTCAGATATAAAAAAGAACACATTTGAGTCACTTCTAAAGAGGTAGATGAAACTAGAGCCTATTATACAGAGTGAAGTAAGTCAGAAAGAGAAACACCAATACAGTATATTAATGCATATAGATGGAAGTTAGAAAGACTGTAACAACAATCCTATATGCAAGGTAGCAAAAGAGACACAGATATATAGAGCAAACGTTTGGACTGTGTGGGAGAAGGCGAGGGTGGGATGATACGAGAGAATAGCATTGAAACATGTATATTACCATTTGTAAAATAAATGACCAGTGCCTGGAGAATCCCAGGGACAGGGGAGCCTCGTGGGCTGCCGTCTATGGGGTCGCACAGACTCGGACACGACTGAAGCAACTTTGCAGCAGCAGCAGCAGTGCAAGTTTGATACATGGAGCAGAACACTCAAAGCCGGTGTTCTGGGACAACCCAATGGGATGGGGGGCAGAGGGGAGGGAGTTGTGTGGGGAGGGAGTTGGGAGGGGGGTTCAGGATGAAGGGTGAATGTGTACCTGTGGCTGATTGGTGTCAATGTGTGGCAGGGGACACCACAGTGTTGTGAAGTGATTGTCCTCCAACTACAATAAGTAAATAAAATTTTTTAAAAAGCTTGATGAAATAAATAAGCAATAAACAACAAAGGATTTCAGGGGAAAAAAAATGCTAGTGTTTGGTCATTATTGTCCACCTTATAGATGAGGAAATGGATTCAAAGAGTCAAGGTCACTCATCCAAGTTGGTAAGTGGTAGAGTGAGGTTTTGAACCCAAACTCATACATGCTTTATAAAATGCATACTTGGCTTATTCCAGTTTACTTAGGAATCTGAGGGCCACTCACAATATCAGTGAATTCCCTCCTGTGTCTTCTCCAAATTGCTTTTATGGTGTACTTGATGGACTACATTTCTGATGAACTTTGCTTTGATGTTCCCAGACTCCAGTTTTTTCTTCCTTGTGTGAAATTCTAGATCATTCATTTATTCCACACTAATACATCCTACATCACATGCTACCTGGTTTACTAGTCAACTTCTACACATGATTTATGTTCTTGATTATTCACCTGAAGGTGGAGATGATATCTCAAAGACCTTTGGGTTCCTCATTGTACAGAGCTGCAAAACACATTTCTTCTTTCCTACCAACTGTGAGCAATTAGTATTGCTGCCTAGAGTGTCACATTGAACAACCTGCTTGCACATTGTACAATCCGCTTCCTGTCTCAGCAAAATCCAATTTTTTTTTATTAATTGGTGATTGTGTGTTGGGTATGATTGTGGAATTATGAAAACAGAAGTTAGAGGAGGGGCAGAAAATGATAGTACTTATGTGTATGTGTGCTGAACCTGCCAGAGTACTTCAATAGAACTTTGTACATTTTAGAGTTCCATGTTCAATGAAAATAACTCATATAAGTGAAAATAATTTGTTTAAATTTACATCAAAATTACAAACCACTAATTAAAGTGATTTTTTAATTCAGGTTAAACATGCAGAGGAAATGAAGACTTTTAATCTTGTTCCAACAAATTCCTATCCACAAAGAATCCCTGTGGTTGACCCTCTGCATGCACGTTTATCCTCAGTCAAATCCCAACTCTTCATGATCCCATGGATTATAGCCCACCAGTCTCATCTATATATGGGATTTTCCAGGCAAGAGTACTGGAAGGGGTTGCCATTTCCTACCCCAGGGGATCTTCCTGACCCAGGGATCAAACCTGCATCTCTTGAGTCTCCTGCATTTGCAGGTGGATTTTTTCACCACTGAGCCACCTGGGGAGCCCCTTTAGTTGACCCTGGCTTGATCCTCTCAGTTCAGTTCAGTTGCTCAGTTATGTCCGACTCTTTGCGATCCCATGAACTGCAGCACCCCAGGCCTCCCTGTCCATCACCAACTCCTGGAGTTCACTCAAACTCATGTCCATTGAGTCGGTGATGCCATCCAGCCATCTCATCCTCTGTTGTCCCCTTCTCCTCCTGCCCCCAACCCCTCCCAGCATCAGAGTCTTCTCCAATTAGTCAGCTCTTCCCATGAGGTGGCCAAAGTACTGGAGTTTCAGCTTCAGCATCATTCCCTCCAAAGAAATCCCAGGGCTGATCTCCTTCAGAATGGACTGGTTGGATCTCCTTGCAGTCCAACGGATTCTCAAGAGTCTTCTCCAACACCACAGTTCAAAAGCATCAATTCTTCGGGTTAAAGCAATAGATTAGGGATTAAATCGTATTTGGTTCATTTTCTCTGGATAATATTTCTCAGTGCCTCTAATATTCTCCTCTTCCTTCAAACTTCCTAAGGAATCTTCATAGGTAGAGAAAGAAGGGTGGAATGTAGAACACAGATGTCCTTGAAGGCATTATGGGCCCCGCTGCCTCCAAAGCATAGATAGAAATGATGACATGCTAATTCTCAGATGTGTGCTCCCTGCTGTGCACTGTCCTAAAGGGCTATGATGGCCTTCATCCACCTTAACATTATGAGCCCTCTGTGTGTGTGTGTTTGTGTGTGTGTGTGTGAGTCGCTCAGTCATATCCGACTCTGTGATCCCATGGACTGTAACCCACCAGGCTCCTCTGTCCAAGGGATTCCCCAGGCAAGAGTACTACCTGCCTCTTTCGCTGCAGTTTAGAGTTAATAATTCATGATTCAGTGTTTTGACTCTAGAAGCTCTCATACACAGCATCAGTCATTCGTTATTCAGTCTGTTTTGAGTCCTTGACGGCTGCACCTCCTGAGTTTAAAGCTCCTCCTTCACCTGGCCCCAGGCAGAGTGCTTCGCTCTATCTGGTGCTGTTGGGATCACCTTGCCTCCTGAAGTGGTCCTGATTCTTAGCCCAGAATTTTTAAACTTTAAAGTATCCATCTGATCAATAGTGTTCCCCAGCTTTAATGTGTGTAGCCTCATTCTGGAGACCCAGATAAGTACTAGTTCAAGAGCCCTAATTTTCTTAAGCTCCCTAATCTTCGCGATGCCCCAAGTTAACTACAACCAAAGCCCCAGAAAGAAACTGAGACATACACAGCTAAATGCTTTAGCATCTTCTTTTCTTTCCAAACTTCTTATACAAATACCTGGGCCAATCTTAATGGGAAAGAGATTTCTCCTGTTTCCCTTATATCATATCTTCCTCCTATCAAGAACACCTGTCATAGAAGGATAGAGTGTATTCTTTACACTGTTAGAGAAAACTGTGAAGAGAGTCCTTGAAACTTAATTTGCTAAAGCAGGGAATAAAGAATTTGGAAAACTCATTTTCAAGGCTACAGCAAGATCTGAAAGGCTAACATGTGGTATGATTTTTATTTTGCATATCAAAAAGGTGAATATCAACTAAATCTTTCTCCTTGTATTCTACACCATCCATTCCTAAAATAGTTCCGGGCAATGTCTACCCCTGGGGAACTAGGGCAAAAGTCTTATATTCAAAAAGGTAAAAGAAAAAAGCACAGTAGTCATTTTCAAACTACATTCTCATTTTACCTCAATGTCAGTAATACATAAAATAACTAGTGCCTGGTGTTCTCTGTTATCCGGAGAAGGCAATGGCACCCCACTCCAGTACTCTTGCCTGGAAAATCCCATGGACGGAGGAGCCTGGCGGGCTGCAGTCCATGGGGTGGCTAAGAGTCAGACACGACTGAGTGACTTCACTTTCACTCTTCACTTTCATGCATTGGAGAAGGAAATGGCAACGCACTCCAGTGTTCTTGCCTGGAGAATACCAGGGACGGGGGAACCTGGTGGGCTGCTGTCTATGGGGTAACACAGAGTCGGACACGACTGAAGCGACTTAGCAGCAGTAGCATACTCTGTTATCAGAGGCTGAAGTCAACTGTCTGACTTCCTGAAAGTCCAGTTCATTTCAGTAGTTTATGGTTAAGTGCTAAACTCTAACGTTAGGCTATCATTCTATAACTGCTTATTACTAGTCACAAAAGGGAATAGACAATCTGGTATGAATAAGTAGTATAAATTTCACCATAATTCAAAATCATGATTGAAAAATATATATGCCCTCATGATGTTAATCATCAGTTTCATTTTTTATAATACTTCATTGAATCAACTGAGATGTTAATATTCTGAGCCCACAAAATAATGTGGCAGTGTTCCACTTTCAGAGCATACTGATCTCAGTTCTTCTCCCCACTCCTAACTGAGGCCTACTGTTAAAATTATATAAAATTGTATTGCATAAATCCAACCAGATTAGGAGTTTTCCTGGGTCTTTATTCATGTACTATTTATGAAGGTGAAGAGGCAGAAAGTCAAGAGCCTCTTAATGAGGATGAAAGAGGAGAGTGGAACAGTTGGCTTAAAACTCAGCATTCAAAAAACTAAGATCATGGCATCAGTTCATGGCAAATACATGGGGAAAAAGTGGAAACAGTGGCAGATTTCTTTTCTTGGGCTCCAGAATCACTGGGGATGGTGATTGCAGCCACAAAATTAAAAGACACTTCCTCCTTGGAAGGAAAGCTATGACAAATCTAGACAGCATATTAAAAAGCAGAGACATCATTTTGCCTACAGAGGTCCATATAGTCAAAGCTATGGTTTTTCCAATAGTCATGAGGTTGTGAAATCTGGATCATAAAGAAGGCTGAGCACTGAAGATTTGATGTTCTCAAACTGTGGTGCTGTAGAAGACTCCTGAAAGTCTCTTGGACAAGTCCAAGTCTCTTGGACTATTGGAGATAGTCAATCCTAAAGGAAATCAACCCTGAGTATTCATTGGAAGGACTGATACTGATGCTGAGCTGAAGCTCCAATACTTTGGCCACCTGACGCAAAGAGCCAATTCATTGGAAAAGACCCTAATGATGGGAAAGATTGAGGACAGGAGAAGACAGCAACAGAGGATGAGATGGTTGGATAGCATCAGCAACTCAATGGAATTGAGTTTGAACAAACTCCAGGAGATGGTAAAGGACAGGGAAGCCTGGTATGCTGAAGTCCATGGGATTGCAAAGAGTCAGACATGACTTAGCAACTGAACAACAGCAATTTATGAAGGTGCAAACTAATGATGTTCAAATAAATCTAAAGTGTTTGGTGCTCAGTCATGTCTGACTCTTTGTGACTCCATGAACTGCCCACCAGACTCCTCTGTCTATGGGGTTTCCCAGGCAAGAGTACTGGAGTGGGTTGCTGTTTCCTTCTCCAGGGGATCTTCCTGACCCAGGGATCGAACCCAGGTCTCCTACATTGTGGGCAAATTCTTTACCTCTGAGCCAACAGGGAAGTCCTAAATAAATCTAACTAGATTTTAAATATATATATGAGTCAAAACTCTTTTATTATTTTTTTAAATGCCTGGATCTTTAAGTAAATATATAGCCAGTTCTTAAGGGATCTCAGTCATGTTTCTAAGCCTTGTCATTTGACCAAACTGGCTTTGGATTCAGTGACTGTCCAACTGATGAATGGATGCCTATTGATGGCCTCTTTCAAATAAGAAGGCACATATTGCTCCTCAGCTAGAAAAAACTACCCAGCGCTTTATTCATTCATGCTGTGTTTCACTAACTTCATCCAAAGAGGGCTGGATCAGACATCGTGCTTCACTCAGTTGGTTTAAACAACAAAAGTAGGGCACTAGATTTCTGCCTACCTAATGGAAAAGCAGGCAAATATAAATGACCAGTAAACGTTTGAAAATATGTTCAAAATTATTTGCCTTCAGAGAAATGCAGGTTTAAAAACACAATAATATATCACTACTTATTAGAATAACTGAAATTTAAAATATTGGTAATTTTAAATATTGTGAAGGAGGTGAAGCAGCTGGAACTTTCACACATTTCTGGAAGCATAAAATGGTACAGTTATAAAATTACTTTAGAAAATAATAAACATTTTTTTCATAAGATTAAGCACCAGGTATTTACTCAAGACAAATAAAACCTTGTGTCCATGCAAAGAATTATATAGGCATATAATATAGGAGGTTTATTTGCAAAGGTAAACTTGAAGTAACCCAAATATGCATCAATATGAACTAGTGTATAGGTTAACAAATTTCAGCACAGCCATAAAATTGAATACCACCCAACAATAAACAGGAAGAAGCTATTGATTCACACATGGATGATTCTCAAAAATAGGCCAAGAAAAAGAAGCTGGACACAAAAGAGAGTGGACTCTATGGTCCCATTTAAAGAGAATTCTACAAAAGGTAAATTTAATCTATAGCGATTAGTTATAGTGGTTGACTAGAGCTGAAAGCAGAAATATAACTGAAAATGTTCATGAAAGAATGAGGTGATGTAAATGTTCTCTAGGCTGATTTTGGTGGTGGATGCACAAGTGTAAGCATTTTTCACTCATCTAATCATGAACTTAAAATTAGTGGATTTTATTGTGTATATAAATTATATCTTTAAAAAGTTGATTTTAAAAAAATCAAAGGGAAAAAGTAATTCACTACCTTTTTTGTGCATTTTCTGAGTCATATTGTACATTCAAATCATTAGATATTTGTTCAACCTTGAATATGATACCCTGCTAGTCTATAATTAATAGAAATCTACACATAACACTACTATTCCTTTAAATCATTGCCCTGTGAACTCTATTCAGGTGATATCTTCTAATAGGATCACCAGCTTCTAGACTGTTTTGAAACTGCCTTAAAATGATGACATTAGCACTGTCAAATGAGAGCCATAGGCAGATCAGTAAAAGACCTGCAATTAGCTATGAGCTCTATTGCATAGCTATGGAGAATTACTTAGGATACAATAAATGATGCAATAATGAATTTGCCACTTTTTACTTAGTGTTTGCTGTAAGTAAAACTCTGGAAAATGGAGACAGGATAAAAACATAACTGTAACTCCCTAACTACTTACTCCAGAAATGAATAAAATTTTATAACTTCATCTTGGCAAAGAAGTTTGTAGGATTCTTATTGACTGTGCATTACTAAAACCAAGAAATGCAAGTAGCAGTGTCAAGCTGTTAGTACAATAGTCAGTAGGAAGGAGATGAATTATCTTTCTTGTATTAGAGATCTAAGAGATTTGGCAAACAATAATTTCTTCTTCAAGGAAAAAAAAAGCAAATGTTTTAAAGTTAAAATTAAAAAATCCCCTTGAATATATTTGAACTTATTAAATTAACATATTTAATTAGAAGCTATCAACATCGTTGGGACAATAACATTGAAACATGTATAATATCATATATGAAATGAGTCCCCAGTACAGGTTTGATGCATGATACTGGATGCTTCAAGCTGGTGCACTGAGATGACCCAGAGGGATGGTATGGGGAGGGAGGAGGGAGATGGGTTCAGGATGGGGAACACGTGTATACCTGTGGCAGATTCATGTTGATGTATGGCAAAATCAATACAATATTGTAAAGTAATTAACCTCCAATTAAAATAAATAAATTTATTTTAAAATTTTTAAAAATTTAAAAAACTGTATTTACACGTGTTCAGTTCAGTTCAGTCACTCAGTCGTGTCTGACTCTTTGCGACCCCATGAATCGCAGCACACCAAGCCTCCCTGTCCATCACCAACTCCCAGAGTTCACTCAAACTCACGTCCATCGAGTCGCTGATGCCATCCAGCCATCTCATCCTCTGTCGTCCCCTTCTTCTCCTGCCCCCAATCCCTCCCAGCATCAGAGTCTTTTCCAATGAGTCAACTCTTCCCATGAGGTGGCCAAAGTACTGGAGTTTCAGCTTCAGCATCAGTCCTTCCAGTGAACACCCAGGACTGATCTCCTTTAGAATGGACTGGTTGGATCTCCTTGCAGTCCAAGGGACTCTCAAGAGTCTTCTCCAATACCACAGTTCAAAAGCATCAATTCTTTAGCACTACGCTTTCTTCACAGTCCAACTCTCACATCCATACATGACCACTGGAAAAACCATAAGCCTTGACTAGATGGACCTTTGTTGGCAAAATAATGTCTCTGCTTTTTAATATGCTGTCTAGGTTGGTCATAACTTTCCTTCCAAGGAGTAAGCGTCTTTTAATTTCATGGCTGCAATCACCATCTGCAGTGATTTTGGAGCCCAGAAAAATAAAGTCTGACACTGTTTCCCCTGTTTCTCCATCTATTTCCCATGAAGTGATGGGACCAGATGCAATGATCTTCGTTTTCTGAATGTTGAGCTCTAAGCCAACTTTTTCACTCTCTTCTTTCACTTTCAGCAAGAGGATCTTTCTTTAGTTCCTCCTCACTTTCTGTCATAAGGGTGGTGTCATCTGCATATCTGAGGTTATTGATATTTCTCCCGGCAATCTTGATTCCAGCTTGTGCTTCTTCCAGCCTCGTGTTTCTCATGATATACTCTGCATATAAGTTAAGTAAGCAGGGTAACAATATACAGCCTTGGCGTACTCCTTTTCCTATTTGGAACCAGTCTGTTGTTCCATGTCCAGTTCTAACTGTTGCTTGCCGGGAGCCAGCACGGGAGATCCCACCCATGACAAGGTCATGTGGAGAGACCTAATGGGCAAGGTGAATCAGGTCTCAAGGGGTCCTCTGCCTGAGCTGCTGCTGCTGCTGCATCTACCCCCCAAAACCAGAGTCTGCCTGCCTTATTGTACTGTGCTTTCCACTCTTTTGCCTCTAATAGAAATTAACTTAGGGCTCCAGTTAACAGTCTCCTGCATATGAAAGGAATGTTTCAGCTCAAACCCCCTTTGATAGCTCTCTAACTTGCCTGACAGGTTCCCCCAGAACTTTTACAACTTGTGAGTTGCTTACAGCCCCCCAACCATGAGAGGCACAAAGCTTAAAGCATCTCAAAGATACAGAGCCTTTTCTAAAGAGCTAAAAATTATATTGGTGACAGGTTTCACTGTTGAGTCAATGACTGCTGCCAGACCTCCATATCCTTTATCTTTTAGGCACCTGGGAGGATATTAAATCAATGTAAATGGGATGCAAAAATAGGAATATAGTAGTTTTGATGTTAGCAACACTAGACTTTTGAGCTAATTACTTTTCTTTTGTTATAAATCACTGTACTTCTTTTCATTGTTATAAATTGTTATATCCTTGCTATGTAAGAATGTAACTTTATTTAGTGCTTTCTGAGAGTGGCACCAGACTTTGGGAAGAACAACACAAATAAGTCTTCTGGTTGACAAATCCTTATTAGAAAAGGGTCGTAAAATGTTAATTGGCCTTCTGGCCGGAAGATGATGTAAATCACCTAAGACTTGTGTATACAACTAGGTATGCAGAAAGAAAGCCTGGTTTTGATAAGAGTCAGGGCTGCTGACGCTGCATAATTTTATATTATCCATTGATCTCTATGTACAAAGAAAGGTATAAAAGTCCTTTCTGGACAATAGAGGAGGGACCAGTCACTGGACTGGTTTCCCCTGTATCTTTACTCTATTTTCTGGCTGAATTCCCATCTGGGGCTTGGAGGCTCACCATGTCTCCTTACTTGCCCCAGCTTTTAAGATCCACGCAAGAGGGAGCCCAATGCGGGGCACCCCCTGCTATTCAAGAGGACACCGGTGGCCTAAAGTAGATGGTGCAAGTTCCTTGTCTTGGAACTTTATTGGTTTTCCACATAAACCAAGTTATTCAGCCTCTTTTATCCACTAAATTTTTCTACTATACTATTTTTTCCTAATCTAATCTTATATTTTTAAATAAATAAGTTTTTCCTCACCACGCTGTCCCCGCTTCGAATTACCCTGGATCCACCGGGGCTGGACCCCAGCAGTTGCTTCCTGATCTGCATATAGGTTTCTCAAGAGGCAGGTCAGGTGGTCTGGGATTCCCATCTCTTTCAGAATTTTCCAGTTTATTGTGATCCACACAGTTGAAGACATGAGTAAAATGATCTTAAATGATCTTTTCAAACACAGCCTGCAAAAAGTACCCTATCTTTCTCTTTGACAGTTTAAATATGAAAAATATTTTTCTGAAACAAGCATGGCTACCTTCAGTATCTGAGAGGTATTATGGGAAAAATTTCAGTTAATTCTCTACAATTTGAATTTTCTTTTTCATAAATTATTACATGATAAGATACTTCTACGGTCTTCCCACTGCCTCTAGGGTAAGTTTTAAATTTTTGCTATGGCAGTACATGACCATTTATATTCTAACTCCATCCTAATTTTATGTCATTTTTGTTAATCATCAAGTTGTTTCCAACTCTTTGTGACCCCATGGACTGTAGCCTGCCAGGCTCCTCTGTCCTTGGGATTTCCCAGGCAGGAATATTGGAGTGGGTTGCCATTTCCTTCTCCAGGGGGATCTTCCAAAACCAGGAATCGAACCAGCATCTCCTGCTTTGGCAGGCGGGTTCTTTATCACCGAGCCACCAGGGAAACTCATCCTACTTTACCATCCACGTATTTCATTACCCAATTAACCTCTGCTTTCCCTAAAAACTGGGCCAACCCTCATTCACAAAAATCCAGTGTGCGCTGCATCTCTATCCTTTGTACATATTATTCCCTTTTTGTATCTGTTCTTGGTATGTGTCATTCTGCAAGGCTAAGCTCAAATACTGCCTCCTGGAAAGCCTAACTTGGTTCTCTGTGGTTCTCCAGGTCCCTGGTAAGTAACTTTATTACAGAAGGTATCACAAGACACTCTTAATTTTTTGTGCTAGCCTCATTAACTGCATTAGAAAAAATTTTTTCAGAGCCAGAACTATAGTCTATTAATTCTTATTACTTTGTTTCTTAATTATTACATACTCTATTCCTTGTATAGTCACTGTGAAGAGTAGAAACACAAAAAAGTCTAAAGGATTTAACTTTACTGGTCTTTTATGTTTTTTTATTTTTGCTATAAATGAAGTTTTTTGGTGTGTTTCCTTTTTGTTTGTTTTTCCTCTCTCACCTCACTCATTCCTCTTTAGTGTTATGGGATGTTTTTTGCTTGTTTTGTTTTAATTTAAAAAAAAATTTATTGACGTAGAGTTGATTTATAATGTTGTGCCAATCTGTCCTGAACAGAACAGTAATTCAGTTATACACATATATGTTTCATTTTTTATATTCTTTTCTGTTATGGTTTATCACAGGAGACTGAATGTAGTTCCCTGCGCTATACAGCAGGACCTTGTTGTTTATCCATCCCACATATAATAGTTTACATCTGCTAACTCCAAACTCCCAGTCATTTCTTCCTCTACCCCCTCTCCTCGTGTTTTTCAAGGCTGATAAAATATGCTTAATTTTAAAACTAAGGGTTTTAAGACCTTCTGAGAAAGAAAAAAAGTCCTTACTTGCAAAGTAGTGATAAAGAGGCTTAGATAATTACTACCATGAGAAATTCCTCAAAGGGCATGTACCTTGGAGAAAGGGTCAACATAATTAAAAGGCAATGTTCTATGTATAAAATGCTAAGTATGCAATATCTCCAGTAGTTTTTCCTCATGCCTCAGACTTTACAGCATGTTTCCCCCCAGATTTAAGAAGTTTCCACTAATTTTACAAAGTTGTTACATCCTTACATAAGAGTCTTTTTTTACACATTCAGCCTTCTCAATATTTTGTACATAGAGTAACATAAGATTACACTGATAATTGCAATCACATAAAATTTTCCCAAACAGCTTGATTCTCTAAAGTGAAACTGAAAGTTGCTCAGTCACGTCTGACTCTTTGCGACCCCATGGACTATTCAGTCCATGGAATTCTCCAGGTCAGAATACTGGAGTGGGTAGCCTTTCCCTTCTCTAAGAGATCTTGCCAACCCAGGGATTGAACCCAGGTCTCCTACACTGCAGGTGGATTCTTTACCAGTTGAGCCACAAGGGAAGCCCAGTATGGTCTACAGCCATACCACCCTGAACGTGCCTGATCTCATCTGATTCTCTAAGTTCCATTTCAATTCATAGGTGTTTGAGCTATTGCTGACCTCTACTTCTTATGCAAATGAGCTCCTCCTTTTGAATATTACTATATAAATTATTCAACAAAACCTCATGCCTTACATGTATTATTTAACTTCAAAAAGTGGTTAGGAGCTAAAATTTCCTTCAAAAACCACCTGTTTTAAAGATGAGCACCAGCTGCAGTTTTATGAAATCCAGAGAGGTCTAAAAATTGTAAATGGCTTTAGTACAACAAAATGCAAGCAGTGGGTAGAGAAGAGGAGATCTGACCTGTATTTGACAGGGCTGGGCTTTCTTGAAACAATCGATAATTATTGCCTGAGCCTCCAGGAACTGAATTGCCCATGTAAGTAGAAGGATCTGCCAACAGAGCTGATAATGGTGTTGGGTCCTGCCAGTCTTCAAATATCAAAAGAGGATCTCATGAGTCAAGATGCCTCTCAGGATTGAGGAGGAGGTTAACAGTTTGATTTCTAGGAGCCATCAGAGAAGAAGGGCCTTTAGGAGAATTTCTATTCCAGACTCCTATAACTACACTTTCGCTCTCAGCCGTGGGTGAGAACGAGTATACATCTATGTCCTCCTAATTACTGAGAAGGGTCAAAAGAGAAAAGAGAAGAATAATTACCTAAAAATGATATCATTTGGCAAATAACACACAGTGCTGAAATGCACATAAATACAAACCCTCAAGACAAATTTTATATGTATGTATAAATATTGGAGGAAATATGTGAATTCAAATGTGCATGGACAACACTAGACACTCTTGGAAATAATGATGGCTGTTCTAATTGATGAAGGGCTATTACTAGGAAGTGAATTAAACCAGTTCTGTGTAGTTCCGAAGGCTTCTCAGGTGGCTCAGTGGTAAAGAATCCTCCTGCAATGCCAGAGATGTGGGTTTGATCCCTGGGTCAGGAATACCCCCTGGAGAAGGAAATGGCAACTCACTCCATTATTCTTGCTTGAGAAATCCCATGGACAGAGGGGCCTGGCATACTATAGGCAATGGGATTGCAAAAGAGTCAGACACAACTTAGTGACTAAACAACGACAAAAATGTAGAGCTGAAGAGTAGAGATGGATCAAGAGTGAAAATTAAAGGGAAATTAATCTCAATCCTGGGAAGAGAATAACCTTCTAAAATATTAAGTAAATTTCCTTTCCTGTATTTTTCTCTGAGGACTTTCCGTCATCTCTACTGCAGTTTAGTTCCCCTTCTTATGACACATCTATTAACCTCCTTGTTCAACCTCCTTGATGCTTGAACTTCTTAGAAATTAATTTGGCAATGCAAAAATTTTTTTTCAGGTTTTATAGCAATGCAAGTATATATTAAATCAGAAAGATGGATCGCTGGTTAAAACAAAGATCTGATTAATTTTACAATGTTTTTTATAATGGGTATAATTTTACATTATTTAATGAATAGTCATCTTTTCCTTTGAGGAAGTATAAAACAATATGTGTCACAAGTATTCAACAGGTGCTCTCAGTAAGTAATTGTGCCCTTGATTTCTTGGCAGTCCACCATGAATGTAAAATTTTTGTAAATAGTCAAGAACAATGCCTCCAACTGGTCCCTTGAGGAAATAAATATCATAGCTGCCAACAGTCACCCTTTCTAACCACTGATCTATATTAGAGGATACATCACTGACTCAGTGAACATGAACTTGGACAAACTTCAGCAGATAGTGAGAGACAGGGAGGCCTGACATGCTATAGTCCATGGAGTCGCAAAGAGTCAGACATGACTTAGCAACTGAACAACAACAGTAATAGAGACCTATATATGCTCACATCAAAATATGTAGAACTGCACCATTCCAATGGCACCCCACTCCAGTAGTCTTGCCTGGAGAATCCCATGGACGGAGGAGCCTGGTAGGCTGCAGTCCATGAGATCGCAAAGAGTCAGACAAGACTAAAGCGACTTCACTTTCACTTTTCACTTTCACGACTCCAGTATTCTTGCCTGGAGACTCCCAGGGACAGAGGAGCCTGGTGGGCTGCCATCTATGAGGTCGCACAGAGTCGGACACGACTGATGCAACTTAGCAGCAGCAGCACCATTCTAAAGAACCAAAAAGAGGTAAAAGTATTACTAAATGACAAAAATTCTCTTGTTAACAGATGGCACCCTTGATCTCTCCTAACTGCATACGATGAAAATCCCTACTACTATGTGGGAAAACATGGTTGTAAAACCACTGATTAACATCTATTTTTACCTTAGGTAGAGCTATGGTTCTTTCCCAGTTAATATGTGAAAAAAGAATATGAAGAAAACACACAGAGAGTCTCTGTATCTCATCAAGAAGCCCCAGGCCCTTGAGGCTGGATCCAGTTCATCTCAGTGAGCCCACATTCCCTTGTGACGTGAAAGGGTTACAGTAGCCTTTACACCCATTTCTCTCCATCTCATATCTCTATCTGAGATGAGGCAGAGTTTCAGAACTATTGCTTGCCATCTGAATTTCGATAGATCCTGAAAAAGATTCCATATTGGAAACAAGAATTGCCAACCCCATGGCACAGGAGTCTGCTGATAGTAAACCAGAGAATCTGACTGATTCCATTTCATGTAATTCACTAATGTCCATAGTTTGGTAGAGAAAATATAAATAGCATTGAGAACAGTGCTCATACATGATTTGAGCATAAACCAGTTTTGCCCCTCACCACCTGCTTTAACATCTCACAGAACATGCTTCATGAAATGCTTCATGAAAAACACTTCTGCAAACACTAGTTCAGTCATTAGAAGCACACATGCACACACACTTAGGCACATACACACTCATATCTCTAAATAGTACCAAGGAATGGCCTAATATATGGGAGTCTAATGACATTTTATGGATACACAAATCTTTCTAATAATGAATGCTAAATCACAAGGGCAAGTTAGAAAGAGGAAACAAATGTGTGTCAAGCCTGAATAATAAATATTTGCCCAAAAGGCCTAAAATATTTATACTCTTTGAACAAATTAGTCTGAAATCTGACTCAGGGAAAAAGTAGAAAATGCAGGCAAATGTTTATGTCCCCTATTTTTTTTTACTTGCAATGTTATTTATAGTAATTTTAAAAAACTAGGAGTAACATAAATATCCAACAATAGGGAAATCAAATACATTTATGATAACTCCATTTACTCAGACTATTACTCAGTGATTAAAAATTATCTTTCCTTTCCTATAATGTAGAAAGAAGTTTCTGATATAATGTTTGGGGGAAAATCAACTGAATTCAGTATGGTACAGAGGGTATAATCTCAATGTACAAAGGCATAGGCACACAGAAAAGGGCTGAGCAGACACATATCAAAATGATAAAGTATTTCTAAAGAGTGAGATAATGCATAAGTGCTCTTTTCTTCTTTATACATTCTGGTATTGGTAAAAAAAATTTTCACAGTTGGCAAATCTTGTTTTTATTGGCAGGAAACAGAAACAAACTTTACTTCCTTATAAAGTTGTCAGTAACTGTTTCCTGGAGAAGTCACTCTCTGGGCTTTTTATCTTGAAGCAATGCTGCTTCTCTAATGACATTTTCCCCAAATTTAACTAGTGATTGTGGAAATGAGAGAAAAAACACTGAAACTGAAGAATATGATCTCCTCAAACATCTTTTATTTAAAACGAGTTTTGATTGTCATGACACCTCCGGGGTAACTCGACCATTCTGGAGAAGAAATTTTCCTCCCGGAGCAGTGAAAGACAATCCCAGGCTTTACCTCTTGGGATCTTTGGCTTCCTCTCACTTCCTTCAAGATGTCAATCAAGCTCCTGATGGTCTTGGTAACACTGAATCTAAAGCAGACCATTATTAGTTTGTCTTGCCAGCCCTGAGAATGTTAGGCTCTCTGGGAATTAAAGAGCAATGTGGTTGCTAGGCACTGCTGGTCTCAGATGTACGACTTCATTAACTCCACATTACACAAGACGCAGAAACAGAGCCCTGGAAAGCGGGAATAGGCATCCAAGTTACAATCTCTTTTCAGCCAGTGTGAAAGGATTTTTCCTAAACTGAATGGAGGAAAAGAAGCTTCTACACAGCAAATTGGATAAATATGTATCTAAAAATAGTACAACAATTAGAAAACATGTTGATGTCTCCCCCGACTGCCACTGTTTCTTCCAGCCTTCCATGAGCCATGACACAACTGTTGTGTGACTGTGTGTGTCCGTCTGAAATCAATGGTTCAGAGCAATGTATGTGAAATCTAATTTTTGGCTTTATCAGTTTCAAAAAGTGTTATTTCATAAACTACTTGAGGATCTATTATGTGGACAACACTGGATTGTAGGTGAAACCAAGGAAATAGAAAATAGATCAATGAACCATGGTTCACACGCACAGTCAGGGAAACAACCAAATTCTCCTTTTGGTCAAAGAACAGTACAACAAAAATGTCACTTCTAAATGCATGTGTCTCTTCAGCGTACTTTTCCTCCATATCTTTCTTCCTTGTTTTTTCAAAAAATAACTGGTTTCATCAAAAATAAGTAATAAACAGAAATGAATTATTCTAGGAGCTATATACAAACACTACAAAAATGATTGAGAAGAGAGAGAGAGGAAAATCCATATAGAGATGAAGAGTTCAGGCAAGTTATTCAATTATTTTTAAAATGATTTTAAAGTAACTTAAAAGTAACTTTAAAATAAAGCATAAGATCTATTTTAAGATGAAAAATTGAGCTGATGGTGCTCAAAAAGTAGAGGAAGAAAACTAGGGACAAAGAACTAAGCATAAAAAACAATCACAAATATAAAATAGAAATGATCAAGAATATGATAGATAGGAAAAGAAATAAAGTTCTCTGATACATACCTAGTGTTCATAATGCAGAAAACAGAACAAGTGGAATAGGGGAAATATTCAAATATATCATAGAGGAAAACGTTATTGAGGTAAAAATTAAAACTGAAGATTGAAATGGCTCTTCATGTACCAGGGGAAAAAAGCAGATAGTTATCAAAATTAGGATGAGTCCTTGGGAAATCTGACAAAAATATTTTATGCAAAATGAGCAACATCAAGATATGTTTAGAGAAACGCACACAATTACAAAGATTAAAAAACAAATCATCAGGGACTTAGCGGGGGAAAAAGGCAAGGTGCATGTAAACCAAGCAAGGAAGCAGGAGAAAGCATGAACTTGACGCTTAATTTCTTCACTTTTTACGGTGCTGTCTAAAATGGAAACATGTAGTTAAATATAAATAAACAAAGACAGAAATGAACACTTTAACCTTTATTTCTTTAGTTTTAGGGAGATTTTAAAAGACCCAATCAATCTTACTTGTGGTAGAGAAACATTTATCTAAATCTTTCCTTCAGATGATTTTGCCAAGCCTTTTTATTTCAGAGGATTGTACTTTTGTTAAATGTAGTTAAAATTAAAGCTTAAAAATTGAAAGTAGTCTACTGTTGGACTTCCCAGTTGGTGCTAGTGGTAAAGAACTCACCTGCCAATGCAGGAGACGTAAGAAACGCGGGTTCAGTCCCTGGATTGGAATGATCCCCTGGAGAAAGGCACGGCAACCCACTCCAGAATTTTTGCCTGGAGAATTCCATCGACAGAGGAACCTGACAGGCTATGGCCCGTTGGGTCCAAAGAGTCAGCCATGACTGCAGCAACCTGGTGTGCACAGTCAACTCCTCTCCATTATGCTTCTAAAATTACCTTCAAAAAACCTCTCTCTCCACATATGGGTTGAAAGATGTTTGAAATGATACCATCGTATTTGGTTATTTCTGGGTTGTGAAATTTGAAAATGTTCTTTTTAACTTTACTTACCCTATACTTCTCTACACTGCTTGAATCTGCATCAAAATATGAAAACAGCAGTTGTGTGTTAACAGATACAGTTACCTTGAAATGCTTTCTTGAGGAAAAATAAACAATTTGTACATATTTAATGTGTCCATCAGTGTCTGCTGACAGGTGTCATGACTGCAGGCAATAGGTAAACTGAGGGCCCTATACAGAGAACAGCACTCTAAGAAGCACATCACATGAAAGGCAACATGGGATATTCATGTGTCCACTCTCTATACCTATCAAAAGTGAGGATTACAAATATTTGCTGCATCAATCCTTCCTAGTCAGTCACTTACACAGTACTCTGAAGTACACTGGATCATTTTTCTTTCTTTAGCTACTTTTTTATTCAGGGAACTGAAGCGTCCATAGAAATAGTCACACTCTGACATTAATCCACACTTACAAAAAAAGATTCAGCACAGAGGTTAAAAACTCACAAGTATTTTGATGAGTGCTGTTATCTTTTAGTTACATTGTAGATGCCCAAATAAGCATAATTTTCTTAATCTTTAAGCAATTTTCTTGCTTGAGACCCTCAGAATTCTAAGATTGGGGTGATCCTCCACAATGACCTTCCTGTTCTTCACATCTGTTCTTTTCCTCAAACCTCATTCCTATTCAGTATCTATGGTGTATGCCATTCAGAATGATCTTTCTAAAAGTCAAATCAGTTTTTCTAACTCTATTCTTAAAATTCTTTAATAAAGACCAAATGCCTGTCCTGTAACATCAAACCCTGTCATGTCATAGAAGGTTTGTTTTCTCCTTGTTTTATAAATGAATTTTAGAAGAGAAAAAATGTCTCCCCCATAGGCATCTTTATTCTTTTCCATCATGGTTTATCACAGGATATTGGAAGAGTTCCCTGTGTTCTACAGTAGGACTTGGTCATTTATTCATTCTATATGTAATAGTTAGCATTGGCTAATCCCAAATTCCCAATCTTTCCCTCATGCTGCAGGAATTGAGAAGCACTTTCCTTTGTGACACGTCTGCCACAAATGATGCCTCTACTTGACATATTCAGGATGGTAAGAGCTGCTTGTTGCATTTTTTGTACTTTTAGTCATTACATGATCTAATTTCCATGGCGTGAGTTTTCATTGAGGACAGATTGTTCCTTTGCACAAGGAATAAGCGTGGCCTCTCTCCACCTTTGATTAAATCCACCCCTGAGGAGATGGAGATGGATCTATTTGATACATTCAGGGAAAACAAACTGGAGTATGCAACGGTGAGCATCATCCCTCTTCCCCCAGGCTCTAGGCAGTAAGCTGCTCGTGGGAAACATGATCTGCTCCTCTTCTGAGTCTCTGTGTCTTTGAACTGATCCTTTGATTGGGCAAAGGAATCTGATCGTTAAAACTTCAGAATTAATGAACTTATTTGGCTACCAAAACTAAAGTCACATGCTCAACTTAGCCACTATCAGGGAAAAAAAAAAAAGGAGAGAGAGAGAAATTATGCCCCTTTGCACCTTTTCCCCTCCTCAACCTTTTCAGAATCCCGATGGGAAGAAGGGTTCTTGTTGTTGTTTTCAGTCACTAAGTCATATCCAGCTCTTTTGGGACACCATGGACTGTAGCCCACCAGGCTCCTCTGTCCATGGGATTTCCCAGGCAAGAGTACTAAAGGGGATTGCCATTTCCTTCTCCAGGGCATCTTTCCAACCCAGGGATCAAAGCCACATCTCCTGCGTTGGCAGGTGGATTCTTTACCACTGAGCCACCTGGTGGTGATGTTCAGTCACTGAGTCGTATGTGATGCTTTGTAACCCTATGTGGACTGCAGCGCAGTAGGCCTCCCTGTCTCTCACTATCTCCTGGAGTTTGCCCAAGTTCACGTCCATTCAATTGGTGATGTCACCCAAACATCTCATCTTCTGTCGCCCTCTTCTCCTTCTGCCTTCAATTTTCCCACCATCAGGATCTTTTCTAATGAACTGACTGTTCACATGGGATTTTCTGGGCAAGAATACTGTAGCGGGTTGCCATTTCCTTCTCCAGGGACTCTTTCCAGCCCAGGGATCGAACCCCAGTCGAACAACCAGTGCATTGGCAGGCACTGGTAGGCAAATTCTTTACTGCTGAGCCACCTAGAAGGGTACTGTCTACTGAATGTTTCCCCAGTGCCCTCAATAAAGCTCATTTAGGCATTGAATAAAAGGTCCCTGAAGCATTACACTTTACCAAGTATCATTGATGAGTGCTGTGATATGGATTACATACTTTGGTCTTAAAACCATTTACCTCTCCATAGCCTCAGTCACTCAGCCTTTGGCTCCACAAACCCCTTCACCACCCTCGATCCTCAACATTCATGTGTATCCACTGAGCTTGGTAGGGAAGGGAAGAGTCCCTACTCCAATTTGTAAAATAATAATGAAATGGAAATTTCAGGATAATCAAGAGACACAACTGGTAAAGTGTTCTGCATATGCTGACTTTCCTATGGAATGCAGCATTCAAACAATTTTGAGTTATCACATTTACACACTCATTTGAACTTTCCATCCAAACATGGGAAATATCAATGATGCAAATGGTTCTGGGACCTGAAACTGAAGTATCTAGCTTGGTAATTAAGGATAGATGACAGAAAGGGGGTTTCCTGACTATAGCTAAGCTATTCTGGAGAATTTTTAACCAACAGTTCCTGCTTGGGAACAAAAGAATATGTTGAATCTTTTTATTTTCCCTGGCATATGATTCAGGGGCCTTGTTAAAAATGATTTACATTTACTTCACCATGATAAAATCCCACTAGAATTTGATCCATAGAAGAATAACATTACATTCTTGATTTGAATTGTTTTGCAAAGAACCTACTCTCTCCCTAAAAAAATTAGAGAAACATACTTATCAAAAGGCTAAGCCAGTGGGATTATTAAAAGAGGAGTTTCCCAAAAAAGGAGTCTCATAAAAGGATTTACTTGTTATTTCTTATCCCTTAATATATATTTTGGAGAAAGCAATGGTATCCCACTCCAGTACTCTGGCCTGGAAAATCCCATGGACGGAGGAGCCTGGTAAGCTGCAGTCCATGGGGTTGTAAGGGTCAGACAAGACTAAGCGACTTGACTTTCACTTTTCACTTTCATGCACTGGAGAAGGAAATGGCAACCCACTCCAGTGTTCTTGCCTGGAGAATCCCAGTGACAGGGACTGGGGAGCCTGGGGAGCTGCCGTCTATGGGGTCGCACAGAGTCGGACACGACTGAGCCACTTCACTTTCACTTTTCCCTTTCATGCATTGAAGGAAATGGCAGCCCACTCCAGTGTTTTAGCCTGGAGAATCCCAGCGATAGGGGAGCCTGGTGAGCTGCCGTCTATGGGGTCGCACAGAGTCGGACACGACTGAAGCGACTCAGCAGCAGCAGCAGCAGCAGCAGAGGAAAGGTAAGAGTTTTGTTGGTCTTGTGCATGCTTTGTTGCTCAGTCGTGTCTGACTCTGCAAGTCTGCAACCTAAGCCAGTGAGGCTCCTCTGTCTGTGGGATTCTCCAGGCAAGAGTACGGGGTGGGTTGCAATGCCCTCCTCTAGGGGATCTTCCCAACGTAGGGATTCTGACACTCATCTCCAATATCTCCTGCACTGACAGGCAGATTCTTTAAAACTAATGCCATCTGGGAAGCTTCATGTTAGCCTACCTTGCTTAATAATAATTGTCACATATTATTATTCTTTGTTTCTATAAAAAGGGATGCCACTGAATCACAATATAATCAGTGCCTGAAGGTTCAGTCCATGGCGAGCATTTTCCAAAAATCTAGTACCATATTGCTCTCTTTTCTGATTCTTAGTTCCACAGTTTTTTAGGTTTTATTTTCAATACAGGATTAGTGACAAACATTGACTCTTATTAGTTCTTAGAAATGAATAATGCCATTAATAATATATTTACAAAGCAATAAACATAGATCAAGTAAGAATAATTCATTTTTTGTATTTTTCACATTTTGAAATAATATTGAGCATTAAGATAAATAAGGGAAGAATAAGAGGAAACTGCATGCACGTATTTTCAAAATATTAAAAATTTAATTGCATTAAATTTAAATTTAGATACATGACAGTTTTTAATTTTTTATGGTAGTAAAAATCTCAAGTAAAAGACATGTTTAATGGTTCTATTATGTTCAGTTCAGCTCAATCACTCAGTCGTGTCTAACTCTCTGTGACCCCATGAATCGCAGCACACGAGGCCTCCCTGTCCATCACCAACTCCTGGAGTTCACTCAAACTCACGTGCATCGAGTCAGTGATGCCATCCAGCCATCTCATCCTCTGTCGTCCCCTTCTCCTCCTGCCCCCAATCCCTCCCAGCATCACAGTCTTTTCCAGTGAGTCAACTCTTCGCAAGAGGTAACCAAAATACTGGAATTTCAGCTTCAGCATCAGTCCTTCCAATGAACACCCAGGACTGATCTCCTTTGGGATGGACTGGTTGGATCTCCTTGCAGTCTAAGGGACTCTCAAGAGTCTTCTCCAACACCACAGTTCAAAAGCATCAATTCTTCAGCACTCAACTTTCTTCACAGTCCATACATGACCACTGGAAAAATCATAGCCTTGACTAGACAGATCTTTGTTGGCAAAGTAATGTCTCTGCTTTTGAATATGCTATCTAGGTTGGTCATAACTTTCCTTCCAAGGAGTAAGTGTCTTTTAATTTCATGGCTGCAGTCACCATCTGCAGTGATTTTGGAGCCCAAAAAAAAAGTCTGACACTGTTTCCATTGTTTCCCCATCTGTTTCCCATGAAGCGATGGGACTGGATGCCATGATCTTCGTTTTCTGAATGTTGAGCTTTAAGTCAACTTTTTCACTCTCCTCTTTCACTTTCATCAAGAGGCTTTTTAGTTCCTCTTCACTTTCTGCCATAAGGGTGGTGTCATCTGCATATCTGAGGTTATTGATATTTCTCCCAGCAATCTTGATTCCAGCTTATCATTCTTCCAGTGCAGCATTTCTCATGATGTACTCTGCATATAAGTTAAATAAGCAGGGTGACAATATACAGCCTTGACGTATTCCTTTTCCTATTTGGAACCGGTCTGTTGTTCCATGTCCAGTTCTAACTGTTGCTTCCTGACCTGCATATAGGTTTCTCAAGAGGCAGGTCAGGTGGTCTGGTATTCCCATCTCTTTCAGAATTTTCCACAGTTTATTGTGATCCACACAGTCAAAGGCTTTGGCATAGTCAGTAAAACAGAAATAGATGTTTTCTGGAACTCTCTTGCTTTTTCCATGATCCAGTAGATGTTGGCAATTTGATCTCTGGTTCCTCTGCCTTTTCTAAATCCAGCTTGAACATCTGGAAGTTCACAGTTCACATATTGCTGAAGTCTGATTTGAAGAATTCTGAGCATCACTTTACTAGCATGTGAGATGAGTGCAATTGTGCAGTAGTTTGAGCATTCTTTGGCATTGCCTTTCTTTGGGATTGGAATGAAAACTGTCCTTTTCCAGTCCTGTGGCCACTGCTGAGTTTTCCAGATTTGCTGGTATATTGGGTGCAGCACCTTCACAGCATCATCTTTCAGGATTTGAAACATCTCATCTAGAATTCCATCACCTCCACTAGCTTTGTTTGTAGTGATGCTTTCTAAGGCCCACTTGACTTCATATTCCAGGATGTCTGGCTCTAGGTGTGTGATCATACCATTGTGATTATCTGGGTCATGAAGATCTTTTTTGTACAGTTCTTCGGTGTATTCTTGCCACCTTTTCTTAATATCTTCTGCTTCTGTTAGGTCCATACCATTTCTGTCCTTTATCGAGCCCATCTTTGCATGAAATGTTCCCTTGGTAGCTCTAATTTTCTTGAAAAGATCTCTAGTCTTCCCATTCTGTTGCTTTCCTCTATTTCTTTGCACTGATCACTGAAGAAGGCTTTCTTATCTCTTCTTGCTATTCTTTGGAACTCTGCATTCAAATGGGTATATCTTTCCTTTTTTCCTTTGCTTTTCACTTCTCTGCTTTTCCCAGCTATTTATAAGGCCTCCTCAGACAACCAGTTTGCTTTTTAGCATTTCTTTTCCATGGGGATGATCTATTAAAGTATATCACAAACTTGAAATTTAGCATTCTTGTTTGATTAATTCTTCTAAAACATCAGAAAGAAAATTTATAGGTGGAGAAGCCAGACAAATAACTTCTAATTTGTAATAAATGAAACAAACCTCTTCCAAGGAAATACAGTTCAAAAATCAAATCAATATCCAATTTTAGTTAAATTTTCCCATTAAAAGTGAAATTAGTAGTGAGTGTCAGCCAGCATACCAATATTTCAACTTAATCTGAAAGTGCTACTTTCTGAAAGCATAATGTCTGCCAGTAGAATGGACTGAGAATTTTTTGGAAGGTTAGTGAAGTCAGAGTTTGAAGAGATCTTTTATTTTTTCCAGAAGAAATTATATTTCTCTAGTGAGAATACAATTTATCAATAAGCGTCTAACAAAAGTAACCAGATGCATCTTTCTCAGCCTTAATCGAATTTCTGAGAAATTAAATACATAAAACCTAAATTTAGGGCACCCCACACCAGTATGTTTGCCCAGAGAATCCCATGGACAAAGGAGCCTGGCAGGCTACAGTCGATAGTGTTGCAAAGAATCAGACATGACTGAGCACCTAGGCACATATGTATGCAAGTACGCTTTTGCAGAAATGTGCTTCTATACCCACTCCAGTGTTCTTGCCTGGAGAATCCCAGGGACAGAGGAGCCTGGTAGGAGGCTGTCTATGGGGTTGCACAGAGTCGGACATGACTGAAGTGACTTAGCAGCAGCTTCTATACCAGACAGAAATAATAGGTTTGAAATGTGACCAAATCCATTACCTAAGTCACCTCAATAGAAGTAGCAGCAAAATCAGAACTGCAGAGCTATCAGTCTCCCTGTGGCTGAATAAGTGTCAAACAGACCACAACCCAAGCTAAGCAAAGCCATGACATTTAGGTCAGTGCTCTACTCAGTGACTATGCGAAGCCCTTGATGATGAGTCTGCCAAGGCTTCACCTATTTGGTATGAACTATAATTTGCATAAAATAATGTATGGGACTGTGTTGAAAACAGCGCATCTACAGGCTGAATCTAAATTTCTGGAGTTAGACTGAAAACCTTGAGGTTTCTTTTCATTCTCTTTATTGATCCGTCAACCTCCCGAGTTTCAGGTTTATTTTCTGCCAATATGTTGCCAAATACTGGGCAGGTTAGAAGATGAAATTTTTCAAACATTGAGCTTCATGGAGAAAATGGGTCTATAAAAATACCAATAAAGTATTACTATTCATAGTATCATAACAGAAGAGAAATAATACACACTGAAATCTAAATTTGATAGCAGAAAATGGCTTTCCATGGATTAGCCAATAAACCCTTGAATCTTTCTGAATATATTGCAGCAAATGCTCCATAAATGATACCAAAATTAAAAGATAGTAAGCTACTCTTCCAAGTAATGATTTATTTTATTTTACTTGGCTTCATAGGCTGGGAATTTATGTTCAGCTTTTAATTCTCAAGGATTTGAAGGGAAAAGAAACTACTTGCCCTTTTTTTTTTTTTTTTTTTCCTCTTTCTGCCTCCATTTTCTAGTTTGAATAAGAACATCTTCTGCGAGGCTTCTCTGGTGGCTCAGTGGTAAAGCATATGCCTGCCAATGCAGGAGATACAGGGAACGCAGGTTCAATCCTCGATCCGAAAGATCCCACATGATTTGGAGCAACTAAGCCTGTGAACCACAACTACTGAGCCGGTACTCTAGAGCTCATAATTTGCAAGTAGAGAAGACAGCACAATGAGAAGCCAGTGCACCACAACTAGAAATTAGGCCCCACTTGCCACAATTAGAAAAGGCCTGTGCAGTAAGGAAGGCCCAGCACAGCCAAAAAGAAATAAATAAAATTATTTCTTTCAAAAAGAACCTCTTTTGCTTAAGCATTAAATACAGATATTTGTATTTTTATGATATGCTATCTAAATCTTTTAATTCGCTAATGCTGCTGCTGCTAAGTCACATCAGTCGTGTCCGACTCTGTGCGACCCCATAGATGGCAGCCCACCAGGCTTCCCCATCCCTGGGAGTCTCCAGGCAAGAACATTGGAGTGGGTTGCCATTTCCTTCTCCAATGCATGAAAGTGAAAAATGAAAGTGAAGTTGCTCATTCCTGTACAACTCTTTGCAACCCCACGGACTGCAGCCTACCAGGCTCCTCCGTCCATGGGATTTGCCAAGCAAGAGTACTGGAGTGGGTTGCCATTGCCTTTTCTGTAATTCGCTAATATATTCACACAAAAGGCAATTTTTTATCGGGCACCTGGTCTGTGCCAGGAATGTTCTGATACCTATAAGGTGTGTTTTAGAAGTTGCCACACAATCAGGTCCAGTACATAATTTGTAGGTGTAGTGAAAATTGAAGAATATAAAGTCCTTTGTACAAAATTTGTTAAGAATTCACTAACCAGGGGTAAGACACATTGCATGCTCATGAAACCAGCCCCATATGGGACATTAGCACTGAAACTTCATTACTCTTCTCAGGGTGGAAAAAATGATTAATGTGCATTTAGAATGCTTAAGGAACTATGAAATAATAGGAAAAGGCAACCAAGCCCTTCACTGGCAGCTTGTGTGTTTGCATTTTTTGCACATTTCTTTATTTAATTCATACGCATGAATTTCTAGGAAGAGTTAGTGATGTATTTTGATAATGTTATTACCCAAATACTTCATTTTTCTGCTTACAGAACTGAATACTTCAGAGATTAAGAAGTGTGAGTGGTAGTCTCTGTAATATGATTGTAGAGCTCATTCCATGTTAAGAATAACACCTTACTCTGAAATGGGTAAATAGTTAACAAAACTGAGACTGTCTCCAAGAGCTGGAGTGTTAAATACAGAAGTACGGTCAGCTATAAGCACAGAAGGGGAAGGCTTTTGCTGCTACAAAACAATGCAGAAGCAGAATAAGATTAAAATAAACTACCTTCGATCAGGTCAACAAATATTGAATTGAACATCTCCAATGTATCAGCTGCTTTCCAGGTGGCTCAGTGGTAAAGAATCCACCTGCTAATGCAGGAAACTCAGGAGATGTGGGTTCAATCCCTGGATCAGGAAGATCCCCTGGAAAAGGAAATGGCAACCCACTCCAGTATTCTAGCCTGGGAAATCCCACAGACAGAAAAGCCTGGAAGGCTACAGTCCATAGGGTCACAAAGAGTGGGACACAACTGAGTGACTGAGCATGCACCCACAATACATTGGGTACTCTTCCAGGGGTCGGAGTACAGCTGTGACCAGAACAGACAAAGGCCTCCATCCCCATGCAGCTCACAGTCTAACAAGATGGCACATGAGAAAATTGACACACACATGTGAATGTGTGTATTTTTCTTTGCAACTTATATCAAAAGAATTTTCTCTTGATAGGCAGGTACCTTTAATTTTTATTTGGTTTTTTGCTTATTCATTCAACAAAAGCTTACCAAATAGCCTTTAAGATCTGGGCACTATGCTAGGATTTCTAGGCTTCCCTGATAGCGCAGCTGATAAAGAGCCCACCTGCAATGCAGGAGACTCCAATTCGATTCCTGGGTCAGGAAGATCTGCTGGAGAAAGGATAGGCTACCCACACCAGTATTCTTGGGCTTCCCTGGTGGTTCCGCTGGTAAAGAATCTGCCTGCAGTGCACGAGACCTGGGTTTGATCCCTGGGTTGGGAGCATCCCCTGGAGAAAGAAACAGCTACCCACTTGGGTATCCTGGTCTGGAGAATTCTATAGACTGTATAGTTCATGGAGGTCACAAAGAGTTGAACACTACTGAGCGACTTTCACTTTCATGCTAGGATTTAGAGTTGACTCTATAACTATACAGTTGTAGTTTTAAATTATGTCATTATTATAAGAAAAGTAACTTAGACTGCACCTGAGCTTATTCTCCATTATCTGTGCCTTCAAAAGGCTTCATTGTCCCACCCAGTGATTTCAAATATATGGCACCCATACTACTATTCTCTCTTTTGACTGAGACAAAAATCACTAGTGAATTTGGGCTCTGTTTTTCACTGAACTTATACATAACCTCAAAATTGTGCTAAGGTTTACCCTTCAAACTTTCCACAGTCAAATCCATAATTGTCTAATGAGGTCAAAACATTTGCCACTTTTGCCTGACCGTGGACTTCAAAACTCACAGTTGATTTCTAAACGGTAGGTATAATATTTAGGAAGAATTGTATATCTACTAATGAGCTGTATTGCTCAAGGTAAGCTAATTATTGTTTTTAAAAAAGTTTCAAAATCTTTTTGACTCAATATTATAAAAATTAATTTTTATTCACTTCATAGTCCTAAGAAAAATGGCCAAGGGGCTCTAGGGCTTCACCCTCCTATTCCCATTCGGGAATCAGTTGTTTTTTTCAATCTAGTCTCTCAAATATTTCCTGTAGCCTTGAAATCATATACTGAATCCTCCTTCGAGGGCCGTTTTAATGGGGAAAGAAAGGATGTGAAGAAAGATAGAATTTTATGTATACGGCCTGTTTGTGCCATATTGTATTTTTTGTCCACATTCCATTGGTCAGAATTCAGTCATGTGACCATGCTTCCCAGGTGCCAGAGAGAGTAGCAAGAATAGGCTACCTATGTGCCTAAGAGAGAAGTGAAATGAGATGTGGGGAGTATGGGCCCACCAGGCTCCTCTGTCCATGGGGATTCTCCAGATAAGAATACTGGAGTGGGTTGCTATGCCCTCCTCCAGGGGATCTTCCCAACCTAGGGATTGAAACCAGGTCTCCTTCTTTGCAGGTGTTTTTTTTTTTTTTTTTTTTTTACCATCTGAGCCATCGGTGAATCCCAAGAATACTGGAATGGGTAGCTTATCCCTTCTCCAAGGGGAACTTCCCAACTCAGGAATCAAACCAGCTATCCTGAATTGTAGGCAATTCTTTACCAGCTGAGCTACCTGGGAAGCCCACATTATATAGTCTATTAAATGGCAATACTTTGGCCACCTGATGTGAAGAAATGACTCACTGGAAAAGACCCTGATGCTGGGAAAGATCGAAGGCAGGAGGAAAAGGGGACATTAGAGGATGAGATGGTTGGATGGCATCACTGACTTGAAGGACATGAGTTTGAGCAAGCTTCAGGAGTTGGTGATGGACAGGGAAGCCTGGCGTGCTTCAGTCATGGGGTTGCAAAGAGTCGGACACAGCTGAGTGACTGAATTGAACTGAGAGTTATGTCTAAAGAAAAAAGTAAAAACCTTAATTCAAAATTACTTTATTGGTTGAAAATGCTAACCATCTTCTGAGTCTTCAGCAAATTGTAGTAGTAACATCAAAGATTATCATGGTGACCAGAAATCATCATTACAAATATAATAATTATTGAAATATTGAAAGCATTACCAAAAAATGTGACTCAGACATGAAGTGAGCAAATGCTATTAGAAGAATGACACCTATCGACTTGCTCAATGCAGGGTTGCCACAAACCATTAATATGCAATATTAATATGCAAAAAGTGCAATATTTGTGACTTGCAGTAAGCAAAGTGCAATAAAATGAGGTATACCTGTGTACAACATTTCTGTAGCACATCAGGCTCATGCAGGATGACATGGTGATGCATACTGAAAATGTGAACTTAATTTACTACCAATAAATAATTCTCAGCTTATTCTCAGATACTTCTCAGATATTTAACAATACTTTGAATTAGATGTTAGTGACCTGTACCTCCAAATATTGCTACATCTGTGTAAGACTGTCCATTGTCATGAAAATACTATTATTGTTTGAACCAATAGTTACTACCAGAGAAGTTTTGTTTGTAGTTATATTATAGTTATGAAATCTGTGTACTTGCCTTTTTTAAATTTTTCTATATGAAAAAAATGTATAAATGTAGGTCTAAGTTCTAAGGAAGTTACATCCTTTTTAGGTCAACTTAGGTAGTAAAGTAATGCTCAAAATTCTCCAAGCCAGGATTCAGCAATACATGAACCGTGAACTCCCTGATGTTCAAGCTGGTTTTAGAAAAGGCAGAGAAACCAGAGATCAAATTGCCAACATCTGCTGGATCATGGAAAAAGCAAGAGAGTTCCAGAAAAACATCTATTTCTGCTTTACTGACTATGCCAAAGCCTTTGACTGTGTGGATCACAATAAACTGTGGAAAATTCTGAAAGAGATGGGAATACCAGATCACCTAACCTGGCTCTTGAGAAATCTGTATGCAGGTCAGGAAGCAACAGTTAGAACTGGACATGGAACAACAGACTGGTTCCAAATAGGAAAAGGAGTATGTCAAGGCTGTATATTGTCACCCTGCTTATTTAACTTATATGCAGAGTACATCATGAGAAACGCTGGACTGGAAGAAACACAAGCTGGAATCAAGATTGCTGGGAGAAATATCAATAACCTCAGATATGCAGATGACACCACCCTTATGGCAAAAAGTGTAGAGGAGCTAAAAAGCCTCTTGATGAAAGTGAAAGAGGAGAGTGAAAAAGTTGGCTTGAAGCTCAACATTCAGAAAACGAAGATCATGGCTTCTGGTCCCATCACTTCATGGGAAATAGATGGGGAAACAGTGGAAACAGTGTCAGACTTTATTTTTCTGGGCTCCAAAATCACTGCAGATGGTGACTGCAACCATGAAATTAAAAGACACTTACTCCTTGAAAGAAAAGTTATGACCAACCTAGATAGCATATTAAAAAGCAGAGACATTACTTTGCCAACTAAGGTCCGCCTAGTCAAGGCTATGGTTTTTCCTGTGGTCATGTATGGATGTGAGAGTTGGACTGTGAAGAAGGCTGAGAGCCAAAGAATTGATGCTTTTGAACTGTGGTATTGGAGAAGACTCTTGAGAGTCCCTTGGATTGCAAGGAGATCCAACCAGTCCATTCTGAAGGAGATCAGCCCTGGGATTTCTTTGGAAGGAATGATGCTAAAGCTGAAGCTCCAGCGAAGAGTTGACTCATTGGAAAAGACTCTGATGCTGGGAGGGATTGGGGGCAAGAGGAGAGGGGGACGACCCAGGATGAGATGGCTGGATGGCATCACGGACTCGATGGATGTGAGTCTGAGTGAACTCCGGGAGTTGGTGATGGACAGGGAGGCCTGGAGTGCTGCGATTCATGGGGTCACAAAGAGTCGGACACGACTGAGCAACTGAACTGAACTGAACTGAGGTCTCTAAATTCAATTAGGGCTGGAAGTCTGGTTTGACATTCTATTTCTGGGACTAGTTAGCCTTGTCAACCAGTAATAGACTTTTTGGAAGCACTAAAATAATATTTTCCAATCTTCTCAAAAAACATAGAGAACCATTAAGATGGTAACCAATGAAAGTGAATTTCATGGTAAAGTGATTCCCATAGACATTTATCTCACAAGATTTTGGTGAAAATAAAGGGCCTGCATATAAAAAAAGACAACAACAGTAAAAACCCTGCCACCAGTATTTCATAATGAAATAAGCTATTTCAAGCTGGAAGGAATCCTAGAGATGATAAAGTGCATTAATGTGCTTCTGGGATATACAAACTGCATTTGTCCCTTCTCACTCTTTGGTGTGGTTCAGGAAGGAGGCCTGACAGCACCAAATTCTACTTACTGTTTTCCAACCCTTAGAAATCTTTGCTGGTCAATGTTCTGCAGCTCTACTCCTTAGGTCTGGTTATTAGGAAAAAACAACTTGGTTGAAATTGCTGGGCAAGCAATGTAAGAAATGATCTGTTTGGTGTGGTATATAGGAGGAAAGAAACAGCAGGTGGCAATGTGTGTGTGACAGGCTGTTTTCTAAATAAAACACAAGATACATCTATGGCCACTACCAAGAGGAGAAAAGTGGCTGATGAAAATCATCTGTTCCAACATAAAAGGCCTGGGGAATAATGTTTTTAAGATTAAAAACATCACTGATTTTTCCCATTTGCACTGGGAAAATCTTTTGAAGAATACAATATTGAGAGCAGCTATGTGATTTCAGTTAAGTTGTTTAGAAGACTAGAAAGGAGACAAAACACACCAATTTCAAAAACAAATTCTAATTTAGTCTCAACATTCCATCATGATCATGCTTTATTGCATTTTCTAAAATTTAATTCAAAAAGGAAACTCTTTATTCACGGAGAAAGAATAAATTTTACATATAGTGACAGCTGGTTTCCCTGGTGGCTCAGACTGTAAAGAATCTGCCTGCCATGCAGGAGACCTGGGTTCAGTCCCTGAGTCAGGAAGATCCCCTGAAGAAGGGAAATGGCTATCCACACAATTATTCTTGACTGGAGAATTCCATGGATAGAGGAGCCTAGTGGGCTACAGTCCATAGAGTTGCAAAGAGTTAGACATGACTGAGAGACAACTATTGTATTTTCTGATTAAAAAAAAAAAAACATAACTAATAAAATTTCTATTTTGTTTCAAAGGATAATTTTCCTGTATTAATATTCATGCAAAATAGTGAGCCCACAATTGATCCAATCCAATGCCCCAACCATAAAGGCAAGAAAACAGGTATCTTAGGAGTTAAAGCAGCAGGATCCTATGGGGTCTTCCTGGCCCAGATCCCTCCCCCATTTCCTCTGCAGTAGCTGCAGTCCATGGGGTCGCACAGAGTCGGACACAACTGAGCGACTTCACTTTCACTTTTCACTTTCATGCATTGGAGAAGGAAATGGCAACCCACTCCAGTGTTCCTGCCTGGAGAATCCCAGGGATGGGGGAGCCTGGTGGGCTGCCATCTATGGGGTCGCACAGAGTCGGACAAGACTGAAGCAACTTAGCAGCAGCAGCTCCTCTCTGAACAACTTGATAATAGTATTTGATGCACATTTTCTGAGTTACTTTACGGATGCCAGTTAAGAAGTGAAGTGAAGTTGCTCAGTCGCGTCCAAATGTTTGTGACCCCATCGACTGTAGCCTACCACATTCCTCCATCCATGGGATTTTCCAGGCAAGAGTACTGGAGTGGGTTGCCATTTCCTTCTCCAGAGGATCTTCCCAACCCAGGGATCGAACCCAGGTCTCCTGCATTGTAGACAGATGCTTTTACCATCTGAGCCACAGATGCCAGAATCCTCAGCAAATGGAAGACATTAACTACTTGATGACCATGAATGCTTAGCCCCCAGACCTACTGGTTAAGGATTGATAATGTTAAACCCTGTGACACCACCCTGCTATCTCACAATTAACCAATGCGAGAACTGTACACAAGCTGATCACATACCCTGGGATGTCCTACCTCACCTGGTCTTTAAAAATGCTTTGTTGAAACTCACTGGGAACTTTGGTCTTTCTGAGCACTAGCGGTCCCGGACTCCTTGCTTGGCCCTGTGAAAAACACTATACTTTCCTTCACCACAACCCCGTGTCAATAGATTGGTTTTACTTCGTGCAAGTGGACCCAAGTTTATTAGTTGTTGTTGTTCAGTCGCTAAGTTATGTCTGACTTTTTGAGACCCCATGGACTACAGTACACCAGGCTTCCCTGTCTTTCACCATTTCCAGGAGTCTACTGAAACTCATGTCCATGGAGTCAGTGATGCCATCTAACCATCTCATCCTCTGTCGCTCCCTTCTCCTCTTGCCCCCAATCTTTCTCAGCATAGGGGTCTTTTCCAATGAATCAGTTCTTCACATAAGGTGTCCAAAGTATTGGAGCTTCAGAATCAGTGCTCCCAATGAATATTCAGGATTGATTCCCTTTAGAATTGACTGATTTGATCTCCATGCTGTCCAAGGGACTCTCAAGAGTTTTCTCTGGCAGTACAACTTAAAGGCATTAATTATTCTGGCACTCGGTTGGGACAGGAGTAGTTCAAGGCTGTACACTATCACCCTGTTTATTTTTGGTTCAGTAACAGAAGTTACACATTTTCTCAAAACCACAAAATGAACATATTCAATTGACATTACTAAGTGATTCTTCAAATGTGAATCCACAGTTCTTACTACTGAAATTAATAAGCTCAAATGAGATTTTTTTTTAATGTTGCTTTGTGTCTATACATAGCAGATGAGGCTACTAATTATAATTTTTACATATTCTAATTTGTACATTATTTACTTTAAACTACATTTTAGCTATGAATTGTAAGTCCAAATATACAACATAAAATGTCTACCAATTCATTAAATCTCCAATAGTGTTTTAAATATAATTGCCTATACACATCTTAAAATATGGAACAGATATTTCAAACACAAGAAAAAGTGTGATGATCCTGGTATTTAACAGTAAACAGTGAGATATGTTTACTGATGCTGGTGCTGGGAAAGATTAAAAGCAGGAGAAAGGGACGACAGAGGACAAGATGGTTGGATGGCATCACTGACTCAATGGAGATAAGTTTGAGCAAGCCCTGGGAATGGTGAAGGACAGGGAAGCCTGGCATGCTGCAGTCCAAGGGGTGGCAAAGAGTCGGACATGACTGAGCGACTGAACAACCACAAAATGAGACAGGTTGCCAACTTAACAGCATTCAGAGATATGATTCTAAGAGGCTTACACAGTGAGACTCAATATAAATAGTTATATGTTATAATCAGGGTTAAAGGGGAAAAATTAATATACCAGTTCCTAAAATTAGGGAAACAAATATTAGCCTTATAAAATAAATTACCTCTGTAGCACAGAAGTGAATTATTAGTCCAGTACACAATTTTCAGGGATAAAATTGTGCAGGATGCATAAACAGAATAGACTTTCCTCTAGTATAGTAACAAGTAATGAGAAATGGAGAGAACTGACAATTTATCTTGAGTAAACCTATATGCACTCAAATCTTATTCCCTTTGCTTTTAAAAACACGCTCCTTATCCTTGAGGCATTCCCGGTCTAGCTGGGGAGACAGATATATTTGAAATAAAAACTGATACTTTTCTCCCCTTTTCATTATTTCTGATTCTCTTTATTTGTATAATAATATGATGTTGTAGCATACACCCTCAAAAAAGACTGTTCACCATAGGAAATATAAGTATTTTTTTTAAGTTTCAAAATGTACTCTCTAAGGAGACTTACAGAAAAGAAAAAAATGATAAGTTAGAACTAAACTTCCTGCCCTCAAGATAGAATAAAAGTTCCCCAGTGTAGAAAGAGGAGAAATTAAGCAAACAGGAAGGGAGGAAGGGGTTATAAGAGGTGATATTTTGGTAGAGTTTAAGATAGTATAGCCAGACCTTAAGAGGTCCTGCTGCAGTGAGAAAAATTAGTAGGCAGAGGCCACCCTGCCCTCAACTGAGTTCCAATTTAAACCATCATTCTGTAACCTACCTGGTAACCCCAAAGGGCAGCTGCTTCTCATGGTTGTAAACTCCTCTGTTCTAGGGTGTTACTACTCACGTAGATACTGATGAGAACGGCACTATCTGGGGTTGTGTCACTGTGTGCAACAACTCTAGAAGCCTCATGGAGCCAAAGAAGCCCTTGAAAACTGCCCAGTCCTTATCCATGGTACAGGAAGTCATAATATGTATTCTTACTGGTATCTGGTAAACTTCTTTGATGGTTGTCAGCAGCATTTCACCCACTGCCCATCAAGCAGGGTGTCTGTACCTTAAAACTTTACTTGGCCCACCATCCAACCTACCTTCCACTCATTATTCAAGGACACATACAGTTAGAAAATTCTACTATAGAAGGAAAAACAAAGGGGATGGAAAAGCCTGTGTTGATGATAAAGGATCAGGACAGTTTTTAAGAAGAATCGTAATGTGAGTTTTCTATCATGAAAAAGTGCTGTGGCTTGTCAATAGTTTACCACACTGATAACAACCATGAGCATTTTAAAATATCCTTTTATCCACCAAGCACTTGTCTAAATGCTTTAGAAAAGATTAGTATGGGTTAGAGATTCGCCATTTAAAATAAGGATACCAGTATTGATTAAAAGTCAATTTGTATCCTTGATTTGTATCCTGGTATCCACTTCTTAATTGCTCAAATCTTGGGTAAATTTCTTATCTACTCTGTGTCTCCATTTCCTCATCTGTAAAATGCAGTGGCATGGGAGATATTAAAAATATACAAATCAAGTTTCTAGTTTGATTATGTAGGGTAATGAAAACACAGATTTTAAAAAAACACTTGTATGGGACAATGAATTTGACATTACAGAATAAAAGGTTAGTGAACTTGAAGACATAACAATAGAAAACTATGAAAAAGAGAATCAGAGAGAAAAAGAGGCTGAAAACAAATTCACAGAAACAATTCTGACTCTCCTCTCTATTTATATAATAATCTGATGTAGCATACAAACTTCAAGAACTATTGATTACCATAAAAAACATGTTTTTTTTAAGTTTTAAAAGTTTCAAATTCCCCCTTCTAAGGGGATTAGGGCAAAGAAAAAAAATCAATGAGTTAAAACTAAATTTCCTACCATCAAAGTAGAATAAAAGTTCCCCAGGGTAGAAGAAAGAAAGTCAGTGAGCTGTAAGACAACTGATGGAGTATATACATGTAATTGTAATGACAGTCTTTGAAGAGGAAGGATGGGGTAAGAAAAATATTCAATGAACTAATGACTCAAATATATCCAAGTTTAATGAAAATGAAACGCCTATAAATCCAAGGAGCTCTTTTAATCCCAAACACACAAAATAAAGAAAATTACTAGTGAGGCACATCAAAATCAAATTGCTTAAAACAGTGAGAAAGAAAAATCTTAAAAGCAGCTGGAGAAAAAAGATGAAATAGGTACAGAAAAACAAAGATAGAAATGACTGTAGGTTAGCTCCATAGCAAGTCAGAAGATGGTGGAATGACTTGTTTAAAATATCGCCAAACTAAAATGAAAATATCATTACAGCTGAAAAAAGTTAGATAAAATGAACACATTTTCTCTCAGACCAGGAACAGGCAAGCATCACTATTCTCAGCATTTCAAATGAAATTCACATTAGAGGTTCTAAGCTTGTTTAGGAAACAAGAAAAATAAATAAATGGTATACAGTTTATAAATGAAAGAAGTAAACTGTATTTGCAGACTATATAATGACTGTGCAGAAAATGCTATGGAATGTAAAAGAAAGCTACTAGTAAGGCTGAAGGATACAAGAAATATACAAATACAAATTATATTTCTATATACTAGCAAAGGACAATCGATATTGAACTTTTAATGCCATTTACAGTAACACTAAAAATAAAGAATCCTTAGGGAGAAATCTGTCAGATGACATAAAAGACCTGTGCAGGGACAATGAGAAAAGACTGAGACCTAAGCAAATGGGGGAGTTTACTATGTGCATGGAATGAAATATGTCAGTTCCCCCAGATTGATTTATAGTTTCAATGTAATTCCAACAAAATTATAGCATACCTTTATAGAGATTCAGACATTGGTTCTAATGTTCTCATGCAAATAAGATCTAAGGTAGCTAAAACAATTTTTCTTGGCTTAGATTTGAGGTTTCAATAACTGTTATAGAGCCACAGTAACCAAGACTGGGCAGTACTGGGGGCAAAGTAGTAAACTTTGCTCAATACTTCAATCCATGTATAAAAATTAATTAAAATACATTATAGAACTAAACTTAAATCCTAAAATCATAAAACTTCTAGAGATAATATTTGTAACCTTCAACTAGGCAGAGTTCTAAGATATGGCATGCATAGCACAATCCATAACACTTCTTTAAACTGATAAATTGCACTTAATCAAAATTAAGGTTTGCTCTGCAGAATACATTATAAACAAAATGGAAACAAAATTACAGAATGAGATAATATTTTCCCAGAGAAAATATTTTCTAATCACAGATCACATTAAAGATTTGTATCTGGAATATCTAGAAGTGAAGTGAAGTCACTCAGTCATGTCTGACTCCTTGTTGACCCCATGGACTGTAGCCTACAAGGCTCCTCTGTCCATGGAACTTTCCAGGCAAGAGAACGGCGTGGGTTGCCATTTCCTTCTCCAGGGCATCTTCCCCACCCAGGGATCGAACCTGGGTCTCTAGCGTTGCAGGCAGACGCTTTACTGTCTGAGCCACCAGGGAAGCCTAAAGACCTCTCAAAACGTAGCAATAAAAAAAACCTGAATTAATTAATTAAAATTATTGATTGAACAGACGTTTCATCAAAGGAAGAATTACAAATGTCAAACAAGTACATAAAAGGATGTTCAACATCAACTCTCATTTGAAAAATAATTTTTTAATGAGATATTACTATTTTGAGGGGCTACAAAATCACTGCAAATGATGAGTGATTTTGAAATTAAAAGACACCTTTTTCTTGGAAGAAAAGCTATGACCAACCTAGACAGAATATTAAAAAGCAGAGACATTCTCAAGTGCTCATGGAACCTTTTCCAGGATAGATCACATCCTGGGCCATAAATCTAAACTTGATAAATTCAAAAAAATCGAAATCACTCCAAGCATCTTTTCTGACCATAATGCACTAAGATTAGATCTCAATTACAGGAGAAAAACTATTTTAAGTCCCAACATATGGAGGCTGAACAACACGCTTCTGAATAACCAACAAATCACAGAAGAAATCAAAAAAGAAATCAAATTATGCATAGAAACGAATGAAAATGAAAACACAACGACCCAAAACCTGTGGGACACTATAAAAGCAGTGCTTAGAGGAAAGTTCATAGCAACACAGGCTTACCTCAAGAAACAAGAAAAAAGCCAAATAAATAACCTAACTCTACACCTAAAGCAACTAGAAAAGGAAGAAATGGAGAACCCCAGAGTTAGTAGAAGGAAAGAAATCTTAAAAATTAGGGCAGAAATAAATGCAAAAGAAACAAGAGACCATAGCAAAAATCAACAAAGCCAAAAGCTGGTTCTTTGAGAGGATAAATAAAATTGACAGACCATTAGCCAGACTCATCAAGAAACAAAGGGAGAAAAATCAAATCAATAAAATTAGAAATGAAAATGGAGAGATCACAACAGACAACACAGAAACACAAAGGATCATAAGAGACTACTATCAGCCATTATATGCCAATAAAATGGACAACGTGGAAGAAATGGACAAATTCTTAGACAAGTACAACTTTCCAAAACTGAACCAGGAGGAAATAGAAAATCTTAACAGACCCATCACAAGCACGGAAATTGAAACTGTAATCAGAAATCTTCCAGCAAACAAAAGCCCAGGTCCAGACAGCTTCACAGCTGAATTCTACCAAAAATTTCGAGAAGAGCTAACACCTATCCTACTGAAACTCTTCCAGAAAATTGAAGAGGAAGGTAAACTTCCAAACTCATTCTATGAGGCCACCATCACCCTAATACCAAAACCTGACAAAGACGCCACAAAAAAAAAGAAAACTACAGGCCAATATCACTGATGAACATAGATGCAAAAATCCTCAACAAAATTCTAGCAATCAGAATCCAACAACACATTAAAAAGATCATACACCATGACCAAGTGGGCTTTATCCCAGGGATGCAAGGATTCTTCAATATCTGCAAATCAATCAATGTAATTCACCACATTAACAAGTTGAAAAATAAAAGCCATATGATTATCTCAATAGATGCAGAGAAGGCCTTTGACAAAATTCAACATCCATTTATGATAAAAACTCTTCAGAAAGCAGGAATAGAAGGAATATACCTCAACATAATAAAAGCTTTATATGACAAACTCACAGCAAACATTATCCTCAATGGTGAAAAATTGAAAGCATTTCCCCTAAAGTCAGGAACAAGACAAGGGTGCCCACTTTCACCGCACTATTCAACATAGTTTTGGAAGTTTTGGCCACAGCAATCAGAGCCGAAAAAGAAATAAAAGGAATCCAAATTGGAAAAGAAGAAGTAAAACTTTCACTGTTTGCAGACGACATGATCCTCTACATAGAAAATCCTAAAGACTCCACCAGAAAATTACTAGAGCTCATCAATGAATATAGTAAAGTTGCAGGATATAAAATCAACACACAGAAATCCCTTGCATTCCTATACACGAATAATGAGAAAGTAGAAAAAGAAATTAAGGAAACAATTTCATTCACCATTGCAACGAAAAGAATAAAATACTTAGGAATATACCTACCTAAAGAAACTAAAGACCTATATATTGAAAACTATAAAACACTGGTGAAAGAAATCAAAGAGGACACTAATAGATGGAGAAATATACCATGTTCATGGATTGGCAGAATCAATACAGTGAAAATGAGTATAGTACCCAAAGCAATCTATAGATTCAATGCAATCCCTATCAAGCTACCAGCGGTATTTTTCACAGAACTAGAACAAATAATTTCAAGATTTGTATGGAAATACAAAAAACCTCGAATTGCCAAAGCAATCTTGAGAAAGAAGAATGGAACTGGAGGAATCAACTTGCCTGACTTCAGGCTCTACTACAAAGCCACAGTCATCAAAACAGTATGGTACTGGCACAAAGACAGACATATAGATCAATGGAACAAAATAGAAAGCCCAGAGATAAATCCACACACCTATGGACACCTTATCTTCGACAAAGGAGGCAAGAATATACAATGGGTAAAGACAATCTCTTTAACAAGTGGTGCTGGGAAAACTGGTCAACCACTTGTAAAAGAATGAAACTAGATCACTTTCCAATACCACACACAAAAATAAACTCAAAATGGATTAAAGATCTAAACGTAAGACCAGAAACTATAAAACTCCTAGATATATAGGCAAAACACTCTCCAACATAAATCACAGCAGGATCCTCTATGATCCACCTCCCAGAATACTGGAGATGAAAGCAAAAATAAACAAATGGGATCTAATTAAAATTAAAAGCTTCTGCACAACAAAGGAAACTATAAGTAAGGTGAAAAGACAGCCTTCTGAATGGGAGAAAACAATAGCAAATGAAGCAACTGACAAACAACTAATCTCAAAAATATACAAGCAACTTATGCAGCTCAACTCCAGAAAAATAAATGACCCAACCAAAAAATGGGCCAAAGAACTAAATAGGCATTTCTCCAAAGACATATGGATGGCTAACAAACACATGAAAAGATGCTCAACATCACTCATTATCAGAGAATTGCAAATCAAAACCACAATGAGGTACCACTTCACACCAGTCAGAATGGCTGCGATCCAAAAGTCTACAAGCAAGAAATGCTGGAGAGGATGTGGAGAAAAGAGAACCATCTTACACTGTTGGTGGGAATGCAAACTAGTACGCCACTATGGAAAACAGTGTGGAGATTCCTTAAAAATTTGCAAATAGAGCTGCCTTATGACCCAGCAATCCCACTGCTGGGCATACACACCGAGGAAACCAGAATTGAAAGAGACACATGTACCCCAATGTTCATCGCAGCACTGTTTATAATAGCCAGGACATGGAAACAACCTAGATGTCCATCAGCAGATGAATGGCTAAGAAAGCTGTGGTACATATACACAATGGAGTATTACTCAGCCATTAAAAAGAATACATTTGAATCAGTTCTAATGAGATGGATGATACTGGAGCCGATTATACAGAGTGAAGTAAGCCAGAAAGAAAAACACCAATACAGTATACTGACACATATACACGGAATTTAGAAAGATGGTAATGATGACCCTGTATGCGAGACAGCAAAAGAGACACAGATGTATAGAATGGACTTTTGGACTCTGAGGGAGAGTGAGAGGGTGGGATGATTTGGGAGAATGGCATTGAAACATGTATACTATCATGTAAGAAATGAAGTTCCAGTCTATGTTTGATACAGGATACAGGATGCTTGGGGCTGGTGCATGGGGATGATCCAGAGAGATGATATGGGGTGGGAGGTGGGAGGGGGATCACGATTGGGAGCTTGTATACACCCGTGGTGGATCCATGTCAATGTATGGCAAAACCAATACAGTATTGTAAAGTAAAATAAAGTAAAAATAAAAAAAATAAAATAAAAAAGCAGAGACATTACTTTGCCGACAAAGGTCCATCTAGTCAAAGCTATAGTTTTTCCAGTAGTCATGTATGGATGTGAGAGTTGAACTATAAAGAAAGCTGAATGGCGAAGAATTGATGCTTTTGAACTGTGGTGTTGGAGAAGACTTTTGAGAGTCCCTTGGAAAGCAAAGAGATCCAACCAGTCAACCCTAAAGGAGATCAGTCCTGAATATTCATTGGAAGAACTGATGCTGAAGCTGAAACTCCAATACTTTGGTCACCTGATGCGAAGAACTGACTCATTGGAAAAGACCCTGATGCTGGGAAAGATTGAAGGTGGGAGGAGAAGGGGACAACAGAGGATGAGATGGCATCACTGACTCAATGGACATGGGTTTGAGCAAGCTCCAGGAATTGGTGATGGACAAGGAAGCCTGGTGTGCTGCAGTTAATGGGGTCACAAAGAGTCAGACACAACTGAGTGACTGAAATGAACTGAACTGAATTGCGGTTTGCCATAGGTTTTCTTCCAAGAAGCAAGTGTCTTTTAATTTCATGGCTACAGTCACTGCCCGCAGTGATTTTGGAGCCCAAGAAAATAAAGCCTGTCACTGTTTTCATTTTCTCTGCATTTGCCATGAAGTAATGGGACCAGATGCCATAATCTTTGTTATGGATGCCATGATCCTAGTATTTTGAGTGTTGAGTTTCAGGCCAGCTCTTTCACTCTCCTCCTTCATCTTCATCAAGAGGTTCTTTACTTCCTCTTCTCTTTCTGCCATTAGGGTGGTGCCATCTGCATATCTGAGGTTATTGATATTTCTCCTGGCAATCTTGATTTCAGCTTAAACTTCATCCAGCCCAGCATTCCACATGATATACTCTGCATATAAGTTAAATAAGCAGGGTGACAATATACAGCCTTGACAGACTCCTTTCCCAACTTGGAACCAGTCTATTGTCTCATGTCCCATTCTAACTGTTGCTTCTTGACCTATATACTGATTTCTCAGGAGGCAGGTAAGGTGGTCTGGTATTCCCATCTCTTTGAGAATTTTCCACAGTTAGTTGTAATCCACAGTCAAAGGCTTTAGCATAGTAAATGAAGCAGATGTTTTTGTGAAATTCCCTTTGCTTTTTCTGTGATCCAACAGATGTTGGTAATTTGATCTCTGGTACTGCTGCCTTTTCTAAATCTAGCTTGTACATCTGGAAGTTTTTGGTTCATGTACTATTGAAGCCTAGCTTGAAGGATTTTGAGCATTACCTTGCTAGCATGTGAAATGAATATAATTGTTCAGTAGTTTGAACATTCTTTGGCATTGCCCTTCTTTGGGACTGGAATGAAAAGTCCCTACAGGACCTTTTCCTGTCCTGTAGCCATGCTGAGTTTTCCAAATGTGCTGGCATATTGAGTGCAGCACTTTAACAGCATCATCTTAAGATTTAAAATAGGTCATTTGGAATTCCATCACTTCTACTAGCTTTATTTGTAGTGATGCTTCCTAAGGTCCACCTGACTTCACACTCCAGGATGTTTGGCTCTAGGTGAGTGATCACACCATTGTGGTTATCCAAGTCATTAAGATCTTTTTGTATATTTCTTCTGAGTATTCTTGCCATCTCTTAATATCTTCTGTTTCTATTAGGTTCATACTGTTTCTGTCCTTTATTGTGCCCATCTTTGCAAGAAATGTTCCCTTGGTATCTCTAATTTTCTTGAAGAGATCTCTATTCTTTCCCATTCTATTGTCTTCCTCTATTTCCTTGCACTGATCATTGAGAAAAGTGAAAGTGAAGTCGCTCAGTCGTGTCCGACTCTTTGCAACCCCATGGACTGTAGCCTACCAGGCTCCTCTCTCCATGGGATTCTCCAGGCAAGAGTACTGGAGTGGGTTGCCATTTCCTTCTCCAGGGGATCTTCCTGACCCAGGGACCGAACCCTGGTCTCCTGCATTCCAGGCAGACACTTTAACCTCTGAGCCACCAGGGAAGTCCAAAAGGCTTTCTTATCTCTCCTTGCTATTATTTGGAACTCTGCATTCAAATGTGTGTACCTTTCCTTTTCTGCTTTGCCTTTTGCTTCTCTTCTTTTCTCAACTATTTGTAAGATCTCCTCAGACAACCGTTTTGCCTTTTTGCATTTCTTCTTTTTGGGGATGGTCTTGATCACTGCTTCCTGTACAATGTCACAAACCTCCATCCATAGTTCTTCGGGCGCTCTCTCTATTAGACCTAATCCCTTGAATCTATTTGTCATTTCCACTGTATAATCATAAGGGATTTGATTTAGGTCATACCTGAATGGTCTAGTGGTTTTCCTTACTTTCTTCAATTTAAGTCTGAATTTGCCAATTAGATTTGGCAAAGGAGTTCATGATCTGAGCCACAGTCAGCTCCCGGTCTTGTTTTTGCTGACTGTATAGAGCTTCTCCATCTTTGGCTGCAAAGAATATAATCAATTTGATTTAGGTATTGACCATCTGGTAATATCCATGTGTAGAGTCATCTCTTGTGTTGTTGGAACAAGACGTTTATGACCAACGCACTGTCATGGCAAAACTCTTGTTAGCCTTTGCCCTACTTCATTTTGTACACTAAGGCCAAACTTGCCTATTACTCCAGGTGTCTCCTGAATTTCTACTTTTGCATTCCAGTCCGCTGTAATGAAAAAGACATCTTTTTTGGTTAATGTCTAGAATGTCTTGTAGGTCTTCATAGATCCATTCAACTTCACCTTCTTCAATATCAGTGGTTGAGACATAGACTAGGATTACTGTGATAGTGAATGGTTTACCTGGGAAATGAACAGAGATCATTCTGTCGTTTTTGAGCTTGTGCTGAATACTGCATTTTGGACTCTTTTGTTGACTATGAGGACTACTCCATTTTTGAGGGATTCTTGCCCACAATAGTAGATATAATGGTCATCTGAATTAAATACGCCCATTCAGGTCCATTTTAGTTCACTGATTCCTAAAATGTTGATGTTCACTCTTGCCATCTCCTGTTGATCATTTCTAATTTACCTTGACTCATGGACCTAACATTCCAGGTTCCTATGCAATATTGTTCTTTACAGCATCAGATTTTACTCACCATACACATCCACAACTGGGTGCTGTTTCTGATTTGGCTCAGCCTCTGCATTCCTTCTGGAGCTAATTCTATGTTCTTCTCCAGTAGCATAATGGATCATACCAACTTGGGAGTTCATCTTTTAGTGTCATATCTTTTTGCCTTTTCATACTGTTCATGGGGTTCTCAAGGTAAGAATGCTGAAGTGGTATGCCATTCTCTTCTCCAGTGGACCACGTTTTGTCAGAACTCTCCACCATGACCTGTCCATCTTGGATGGTCCTACATGGCATGGCTCATAGTCTCACTGAGTTACACAAAGCTGGGATCCATGTGATCATTTTGGTTATTTTTCTGTGATTTTGGCTTTTATTCTCTCTGCCTTCTGATGGATGAGGATAAGAGGATTGTGGAAGCTTCCTGATGGGAGGGACTGGCTGCGGGGTTGGGGGGGAAACTGGGTCTTGCTCTGGTGGGCAGGGCCATACTCAGTAAATCTTTCATCCAATTTTCTGCTGATGGATGGAGCTGTGCTCCCTCTCTCTAGTTTGGCCAAACTATGGTAGGAGTAATGACATAATGGTGACCTTCCCCAAAAGAACGTATGCCAGCATGCTGTGCCTCCCAGGATTGCTGTTGGCAGTGCCCCGATCCTGCAGCAGGCCACTCTCAATCCACACCTCCATCAGAGACTCCTAAGCACACACAGGAAAGTCTGGCTCAGTCTCTTGTGGGGTCACTACTCCTTTCCCCCGGATCCTGGTACCCACAAGGTATTTTTGTGCCCTTCAAGAGTCTCTGCTTCTCTAGTCTTATGAAAATTCTGTAATCAGTTCATGAGATAGAGCCTTCAATCTTTCCACATACATGACAGAATTTTCTTTCTAAATCACCTAGCTGCCAGAAAGGTACTATAATGCTGGGATAAGCAAATTGAGGCTTTATTAAGAACAAAGATTTATTCTTTTTCTCATGTTAGCTCACTGAAAGTTAATTAAACACACACTGCTGGATCTGACCTGTCATTCATTCCACTGCTGGTATGGAAGTTCTCAGGTAGCTGAGGCCACAAAGGGCAGACATGCCAACAATTTACATATCATATTAAGCATATGATGACAGAATAGCTGGGCAAATTTAATTTTTTATTCCACGTATACTCTAAAGGTGTGGGATAGTGCATTTAATATGCTCCATGGGGAAATATACATTACAGAGCACTCAGAAACACTCCCTTATTTAAAATAAATGTATAATCTGAGAAGAGACTCAAATCTGTAATGGTGTTGCCTCTGGGTAATAGAAACAAGAGAATGGAAGAAAGGTTTGCTTTTTAGCATGACTTTTTATATGCTTGGAAACTATCATGTGAACAATTTACATTTTCAAAAGAAAAATAATTAAAAATTTTAAGTGAAGTACAACTCTGCCACTGGGATTACTGTTGCTAGATCAAGCCTGAAGAAAGGGTTTAGTACTAGGGCTCCCCTCTTCCAATGAAGAGTCCTTAGATTTTTATTTTTGTTTTTTTATTTACTACTGCTCTATAAATCCTATTTGACATATCAAATTGGTGCGGCACTTGTAGAGATAATTGGGGGATGGTGACTGGTAACCTTGTGATTTGCAAACGGGATGAGATATAAATTGTTAATGCTTACAGTGACTCCTCCTCCTGGCTCTAATAGCTGTGGAAACATGGGTTAATCCAGCAGATTGTTTTTCATTTATAACTTGAGGGCTATCTTTACCCATTTATGTAGTTGTAGCTAATTTACATTCACTTAGCATCTTTGGAAATATTCATTATATACAGCATTACTGTTAACTGCTTTCCATAAAGAAAGAAAATGTGCACTGTTATCCATACTCAGGTGTTTCATTAAAAGATATCTTTCCCTATCATTTAGTAACTTTGTATCGTATTAGAAGCCTTCCAAACTGTTAGCAGTCACTCATTATCAGATCAGATACTTCTTACTTTCAATTTTTCACATGTATCCAGTGAAGAATGGTATAAATGTTCTTTGTATTTTATCTCATGATAAACTCTACTGGCAAAAAAAACAAACAAACAAACCCTGCTTATATTCAAGAAAACCTAATTAGAGATGTCAGTTTATCCATGTGCAAGCACCAACAAGAGAAGCAGTATCTGTGCTTAAGTGAGTCATTTTCTTAAAAAAAAAAAAAACTAATAGAGAAAAAATAAATTTAAGAACACAAAAGAAATATGTTAAATTATTCTTTACAAACCTGCACAAACTCTTGTTATACATAATAAGGTTATAATCTCCCTTATGGCACCTGTGAACTCTTTTAACAATAATATATTATTTTGCTTTATAAGACTATCAAAGGAATTTTAGTACAAAAATTAAATTGGTCAGTGTCTAAAGTTCCAAGAGCAACTATTGTATCAAATCTATTGCCAATTATTCTCAAGCATATTTGGTTTCAAAGTCACACTGTATTACTGACTAACTCTGCAAATCTCAACACGAAATTTACCTCTATCATGCTCAATTTTCTCAGTTATAAAATGGAGACAGTAATTCATGCATCATAGTTCTATCATAAGGTTTAAATTAGATGATATACATAGGTGTGCACTTCCCAGGTGGCCCAGTGGTAAAGAATCCACCTGCCAATGCAGGAGACATAAATGACTCAGGTTCGATTCTTGGGTCAGGAATATCCCCTGGAGAAGGAGAATGACAACCCATCGCGGTATTTTCGCCTGGAAAATCCCATGGACATAGGACCCTTGTGGGCTACAGTCCACTGAGTTGCAAAAGAGACAGACACGACTTAGCAATTAAACAACAACAAGAACATGTAAGATGATTGGTGCGTGTGTGTGTGTGTGTGTGTGTGTGTGTGTGTCTGCTCAGTTGTGTCTCACTCTTTCATCTCTTGTATTGGCAGGTGGATTCTTTACCACAACACACCACCTCTGTATGTACCAAGATGCTTGGTATGATAAATATTCAACTAATGTTCTTATCTCACTGTTCAGTATTATAAGCAGCAGACCAGCTCAGCCAGTATTTTTTTTAATGAAAGAATTAAAATTTCCCTTTCAGCTAGTGGTTTAATCTTATCAAATGAGTTAAGTTTAATGGGTCATTAGTATTACAAACATATATTAAAATAATGCTTTCATTCAGTAACTTGAGTCTTATACATTGTATTATTGGAAACAATTTCAGGACATCAACCTTATAACATATATACCATTTCCTGAGGAATACTAGTTCCATAAAAGCTACACAATGTGATTTTGTATGTTTAAAACACCTTTCAGGTTATGTTATCACTTCCATACTATAAAACTTCTAAAACCCAGGAGACCATTCAAAGCCATTTGAGTAAACTGAGACACAACAGGAATAATTTTACAGAGTTAGCCTGAGAAGGCGGAGAAAGCAATGGCACCCCACTCCAGTACTCTTGCCTGGAAAATCCCATGGATGGAGGAGCCTGGTAGGCTGCAGTCCATGTGGTCGTGAAGAATTGCATACCACTGAGCGACTTCACTTTCACTTTTCACTTCCATACATTGGAGAAGGAAATGGCAACCCACTCCAGTGTTCTTGCCTAGAGAATCCCAGGGACGGGGGAGCCTTGTGGGCTGTTGTCTATGGGATTACACAGAGTCAGACACGACTGAAGTGACTTAGCAGCAGCAGCAGCATCCTGAGAAGGGGAACCTCCTCACCCAAAGATTTTAGAATGATGGTGAAAAAAGGCCCAAAGTGATTAACCAGCAACCTTAAAAACTCTTTCAGAAAGTTTTTTTCCAATCAACTCTACTAAAACACTCAATAATCAGAAACATAATTTATACATATTATACACAAAAGAGGCATAGATACTAAACAGCTCTAAACAATTGTAATCACACTATTCTTTATTCAGTAAACTTTTATTAAATGCTTGCCAGGTATCAAGCTTTGGAGTCCCTAGATTAGAAAGACATATCACTGTCAGTCAAGAATCTAGTTTCTAGTGACCGGAGCTATTAGACATAGAAACAGGTAACTGTGGTGGGTAACATGCTGTGATGAGGCAAACACTAGAGAGTGGTGTAAGAGGGGCTTCTGGCCTGCAGCATAGGCTTGGTGAAGTCTTTACAGAGAAGATAGTACCTGAACTGCATCCCAAAGGGTAAGTATGTGAGACTTAGTTACTCAGTCATGTCCAACTCTTTGCAACCCCATAGACTGGGAGAAATATCAATCACCTCAGATATGCAGATGATACCACCCTTATGGAAGAAAGTGAAGAGGAACTAAAAAGCCTCTTGATGAAAGTGAAAGAGGAGAATGAAAAAGTTGGCTTAAAGCTCAACATTCAGAAAACAAAGATCATGGCATCTGGTCCCATCACTTCATGGGAAATAGATGGGGAAACAGTGGAAACAGTGTCAGACTTTATTTGGGGGGGCTCCAGAATCATTGCAGATGGTGACTGCAGCCATGAAATTAAAAGACACTTACTCCTTGGAAGGAAAGTTATGACCAACCTAGATAGCATATTCAAAAGCAGAGACATTACTTTGCCAACTAAGGTCCGTTTAGTCAAGGCTATGGTTTTTCCAGCAGTCATGTATGGATGTGAGAGTTGGACTGTGAAGAAGGCTGAGTGCCAAAGAATTGATGCTTTTGAACTGTGGTGTTGGAGAAGACTCTTGAGAGGCCCTTGGACTGCAAGGAGATCCAACCAGTCCATTCTAAAGGAGATCAGCCCTGGGATTTCTTTGGAAGGAATGATGCTAAAGCTGAAACTCCAGTACTTTGGCCACCTCATGGGAAGAGTTGACTCATTGGAAAAGACTTTGATGCTGGGAGCGATTGGTGGCAGGAGGAGAAGGGAATGACTGAGGATGAGATGGCTGGATGGCATCACTGACACGATGGACATGAATCTGAGTGAATTCCGGGAGTTGGTGTTGGACAGGGAGGCCTGGTGTGCTGTGATTCATGGGGTCGCAAAGAGTTGGACACAACTGACTGACTGAACTGAACTGAACTGAACTGAGGCTGTACCTGCCAGGATCCTCTGTCCATGAAATTCTCCAGGTAAGAATACTGGAGTGGGTTGACATTTCCTTCTCCAGAGTATCTTCCCAACCCAGGGCTTGAACCCCAGGTCTCCTGCCTTGCAAACAGATTCTTAAAGGATGAGTAGAAGTTAGCTAAGTCCAGACACAAAGAGAAAGCCATCTATTCAGACACCTCTAAGAGTGTACAAAAATAAAGTGCTGGCTTCAGGATGCAATACCAAAGAACTATTTGAAAATCTTGTTGATATTAGTAAGAAAGCCTTAAAATGAAGCACAATTTCTTTGGAATCTGACAGACTATTCCCTTACCAGCTTAAAACTGTAAATATGAGCTGCTTGTAAGATGGCTGAAAATGTCACCACGTGCAATTCAATCTTTGTTAATCCAAAATTGTCAGGCGGCATATTTCAGGAAGCTGTATCAGCAACAACTAACAACCAAGAGAAGCAAACAAAATTAGAAGATTTACTTCACAAAGAGAAAGCTCTGAGTGTGTTAACTGAAGAAAGAATATGCATCCAAACGAATTTGTTAATAAGAACCAAGCAGCTGCCAGAATACTACTCAGAATTGAAAAGCCTATTGAAATATAAACCACAAGAGAACTGGACAAATGGTAAAAATATCCTCCAAAATGATTCCAAAAATACATCCATTGGCATTGCCTAATTTAAAAGAATAAGTATGTAACTCTTCAGAATTTCACAAAATAGTAAGTTTTTGCTTCTACTGTTTCTCATTTATCTTTTCAAAAACAATAGAGGCAAACTCAACACCTCATAATCCTAGGTTTTTTTTTTTTGTAATAGATTAGCAAATTAGGCATCTGTTCACATCCTATGAAAGCTTTCAATAAGAGAATTCAGTGGAACTAGGAAACCTAATATCTATTCAGAAGTACACCTTGTGTGACATTTTGGCAGATGTTTTGCAAGCTGAATGTACACAAGTGAGTCAATTTCCCCTTATTATTCATAAACATTGTACAAAACTAGACATTTCATGGTTCATCAATCTTGATTTATAATTTTTATGCAAAGTATATTGATTTACACAGCCTTAAACTATCTAATTATAAAATATTAAGCAGGCAAAGATATCAAATGTCATTTTAAAGAAAATAAAATTAACAGTAACCTCTCCAAGAAGTATTCTAGCATATAGCAAAGATGTTGTAAGGAAAGAGTATTCTATTTTATCAAATAATGATTTACAAAGATCTACAATGACAAATAGGCAGTACTATAATTTAGAAGTATGAACGCCATTACATACACCTTCTAGACTATTTTAAAACTGGTTTATTTAGAAGATTTTTAGCTCTAAACACAATGCTTTGTAGAACATGGTTAAATAATATTGTCTCACTGTAATCACCATAGTTTGAAGTGATTAAAACTTTTCATATAAGATGTTAATGTATCAAAAAGCTAATAATTCTATCCCAAGGTCCTATGAAGAGTTCATTTGTTTGTTCATTTATTCATTCAAATATTTATTAAAGCCTACCACATACAAGGCATTCTGCTAAGAACTAAAGCAACATAACTAAATAAAAAGACCACCCCATCTGTGAATTGACATCTGCTATGGATTGAATGTTTGTGTCTCCCCAAAATTTATGTCGAAACTTTAATCCTCAGTGTGACGGTATTTGAAGATGAGGCCTATGGGAGGTAATTAGGTCATGAGGGTGGAGCCCAGATGATGGGATTAGTGCCTTTTTAAAGAATAAACTCAGGAGAGCTTGCTTCCTCTTTCTGCTCTCCACGTGAGGATGCAGTGAGAAGGCCATCTTCAAACCAGGAAAAGTGTCCTCACCAGATCTGCTGGTGCCTTGATCTTAGATTTCCCAGTCTCCAGATCTGTGAGAAATATGTTTACTGTTTAAGCCACCCAGTCTAGAATAATTTCACCAAACTAAGACAACATCCCAGTGGTTAAATTAGATATAAATGAAATTAAACCTCATGGATTTTATACTTTTGTCTTTTATCATTTTCATCCTAACTGACATATCCTTCAAAAGAGCCTATAACCTTATTTTCTCCATCAATACTCATTATAATTTTGCTTTAAGAACAACACAGGATAAAACATTATTAATTAACAATTATTGGTAACAATAATTAACAATAATAGGTATTAACAACAATGTGTAGAATACTAGTAATTCTTATTGGTATTATTATTTTAACTATGTTAGTTGGAATAGACTAAGTTCTATGCAAATAAGACCACAAATTTACAATGTTCAAACACAATGGAAGTGTATTTCATGATCCAGAGACAGTGCTGGATGGGTGAATGAGTGAGTAGGAAAATACTATTCTACAGTCATTCACAGATGCATGGTAACAGAGGTTCTGCCACCTTGGTGGTTTCCAAGGTCACTTTGGACATCATCTCTATTTTGACAGCTACAAGAAAACAATAGATGGGATATACCAATAGGAGGATTTTAGAGGCCAGACCATAATATTTTCTACTTCTTACAATCTATTGCCTATAACTCTTCATATGATTACTTCCAGTCACAAAAGAAGCTAGGAAGTACAATCTAGTGCACACAGGAAAAATAACACTTACGTGGGTAAGGAGCCCCACCACATCAGTCAAGAGGCTAATTCCCATTTAAGCAAAAATTAGATTATGAATTAGAGTGGTCTTGAGTAAAGCCAATTATATTAATAAATTCTTTTGATTTCTGGAAATAAATTGAATATTTCACAATAGTAATTATTTCATATGCAAACATTTAGAATTATTAGTCACATACTGTGATTTGTTTCTAAATATATTCCAACCACATATTAAATTCATAGTTTATCATGAATTTCCTAAGCACATGCCCCTTTAATTTCTTTCTTTATTCAGTGAAGTTAGAGGAGGAGTGGGTTTTTAATCAGACCAATGAAAAGTTCACTTTGGTTCAGTTCAGTTCAGTCACTCAGTCATGTCCAGCTCATAGCGAACCCATGAACTGCAGCATGCCAGGCTTCCCTGTCCATCATGCTCAAACTCATGTACATTGAGTCGTGATGCAATCCAACCATCTCATCCTCCATCGTCCCCTTCTCCTCCTTCTTTCAACTTTTCCAGCATCACAGTCTTTTCCAATGAGTCAGTTCTTTACATCAGGTGGGCAAAGTATCAGAGCTTCAGCTTCAGAATCAGTCCTTCCAATAAATATTCAGGGTTGATTTCCTTTAGGATTGAATCTCCATGCTGTCCAAGGGATTCTCAAGAGTCCTAACACTACAGTTCAAAAGCATCAATTCTTTGGCGTTCAGCTTTCTTTATGGTCCAACTCTCACATCCATACATGACTACTAGAAAACCTATAACTTTGACCAGATGGACATTTGTTGGCAAAGTAATGTCTCTGCTTTTTAATATGCTGTCTAGGATTGTCATAGTTTTCTTCCAAGGAGCAAGCATCTTTTAAATTCATGGCTGCAGTCACCATCTGCAGCGATTTTGGAGCCCAAGAAAATAAAGTATCTCACTGTTTCCATTATTTCCCCATATATTTCTAAAGAAGTGATGGGACCAGATGCTATGATCTTTGTTTTTTGAATGCTGAATTTTAAGCCAACTTTTTCACTCTATACTTTCAATTTCATCAAGAGGCTCCTTAGTTCCTCTTTGCTTTCTGCCATTAGGGTGGTGTTCTCTGCATGTCTCAGGTTATTGATATTTCTCTTGGCAATCTTGATTCCAGCTTGTGCTTCTTCCAGCCCAGTGTTTCTCATGATGTACTCTGCATATAAGTTAAATAAGTAGGGTGACAATATACAGCCTTGACAGACATACTGCTTTCCTGATTTGGAATTAGTCCGTTGTTCTATATCTGGTTCTAACGGTTGCTTCTTGACCTGCATATAGATTCCTCAGGAGGCCAATGAGGTGGTCTGATATTCCCATCTCTTGAAGAATTTCTCACAGTTTGTTGTAATCCAAAGAGTCAAAAGCTTTAGCATAGTCAATGAAACAGAAGCAGATGTTTTTCTGGAATTCTCTTGCTTTTTCTATGATCCAATGGATATTGACAATCTGATTTCTGGTTCCTCTGCCTTTTCTAAATCCAATTTTAATATCTTGAAGTTCACAGTTCATTTACTGTCGAAGCCTAACTTGCAGAATTTTGAGCATTATTTTGCTAGCGTGTGAGATGAGTGCAATTGTGTGGAAGTCTGAACATTCTTTGGCATTGCCCTTCTTTGGGATTGGAATGAAAACTGACCTTTTCCAGTCCTGTGACCACTGCTGAGTTTTCCAAATTTGCTGGCATATTAAGTGCAGCACTTTCACAGTATCATCTTTTAGGATTTGATAGCTTAACTGGAATACCATCACCTCCACTAGCTTTGTTCATAGTGATGCTTCCTAAGGCCCACCTTACTTCACAGCACTCCAGGGTGTCTGGCTCTAGGTGAGTGATGACACCATCGTGGTTATCTGGGTCATTAGGATCTCTTTTATATAGTTCTTCTGTGTATTCTTGCCACCTCTTAATATCTTGTGTTTTTGTTATGTCCATACCATTTCTGTCCTTAATTGTGCCCATCTTTGCATGAAATGTTCCCTTGAAAGTGAAAGTTGCTAAGTTTTTGAGGCTTGATTTACTGATCTTTTTCCTCATGATAAAACATTTACCAGATGAGAGTTGGTGATGGACAGGGAGGCCTGGCGTCCTGCAATTCATGGGGTTGCAAAGAGTCTGACACGACTGAGTGACTGAACTGAACTGAAGCATAGAAATGTACTATGAAAAGTATGAAGCCACTGGCATTCATAATAAATGTTCCCAAAATAATGGCTCTCATTTGTAGATTACTCGTTTTATGACTTTTGTCTAGTTTTTTAATTCTGGTAAAACACATATAACAAAATTTAGCCTTTTAGCCATATTTAATTGTGAAATTCAGTGGTATTAAATACATTCAGTTTGGTATACAACCATCACTACTATCTATCTCCAGGACTTTTTCATAATCTCAAACTGAAATCCCATACTTAATAAATAATAATATAACCCCCTTTTCCACTACTGGTAGCCACTGTTCTACGTCTGTCTCTATGGATTTGACTATTTTAGGTATTTCACAGAGGTGAAAATCTGATTCTCAGTTCTTTTCATGTATATCGCTTTGATATTTTCTTAGTTGTTCCATTGAGGGTTACATATATCAATAAAATCTTAAAGTTATAGCAATCTAATCTGAATGGATGCCAGGTCTGCTCTGTTCATAACATAGCTCCACCTCAACTTTAGATTACTGAAGCAGGAATTGCATCCTCATACATTGTGTACTCATTAACCAAGATTAATAATTTCTTTAATGCATTTGTATTTTAAATTCTGTAGAAAATAAAAAGTGAAGTTATAAGCCAAAATTATAATAACATTGGTTTTTTTGTTTATGCATACAGTTAACTCTATTGGAAATCTTTATATTTTATATGACTATGAGATACTGAATGGTATCTTCAGCACTTCTGATAAGGCAGATCTAGCGGTAATAAACTGCCCTCAGCTTTTGTTTATCTGGGACTATCTTAATTTTCCCCTCATTTTTTGAAGGATAGTTTTGCCAGACATAGAATTCTTGGTTGAAATTATTTTCTTTCAGCACTGTTAGTATATCCCACTGTTTTCTGTCCTTCAAAACTTTTGCTAAGAATTGTTGATAATTTTATTGAGAATTTTTTATAAGTGACAAGTTGATTTTTTCTGTTGACAGCATTCTCTTTGTCCTTGGCTTTTGGCAATTTTATTATAATGTGTCTCAGCGTGGGTCCCTTTAAGTTGTCCTACTTTGTGTTCATTAAAATTTTTGGATTTGTACATTCATGTGTTTCCACAAATTTGGAAAATTTTCAGCCACTGCTTTTCAAATAGCTTCTCCATCCTTTTGTCTCTTTTTCTTGATTCTGAGGGATTTCTCTCGGAAATCCCTTAGACTCAGTTTACTTTTCTTCGATCTCTTTTCTTTGTTCTTCAGACTCAATAATTTCAATTGCTCTGTTTTCAAGTTGGCTAATTCTTTCTTCTGCCTACTCAAATTTATTTTGCTCCCTCTGTAATGAATAATTAAATTCAATTATACTATTTTTCAGCTCCACAATGTCTGTTTGGTTCCTTTTGATAACTTCTATCTCTGTTGATTTTCCTATTTTATGCATATATCATTTTCCTGATTTTGTTTACTTCTTTATCCATATTTTACTTTAGCTATTTGTTCTAGTAAATATTAATACGTCTTTCTCAGGGATGGTTTCTGTCAATTGCTTTTGTTTCATTTTAATGGATCAGATCTTACTGTTTCTTTCTATGCCATGTGATTTTGTTGTTGTTGTTGCTGTTGAAAAGTGGGCATTTGAAAAAAAAAAAATGCACCATTTTCAGCCTTTGCAAATTGGCTCTGTTTCAGGGCACCCATTCAGGTAGGACTTGCTCTAAACCTTGGAATTAGCTCAAGTCTTCCCAAGTTTGCATCTTACCTGAGCCTATATGTGCTATCTCAAGTCCCCTGTGTTCCCAGATGCTTTTGAGTGTCCTAATTTCCAAGAGGCCCTCAAATCTATTTCTCACTTCCACTGTATAATCATAAGGGATTTGATTTAGGTCATACCTGAATGGTCTAATCCTTTATGATTATACAGTGGAAGTGAGAAATAGATGTAAGGGACTAGATCTGATACAGTGCCTGAAGAACAATGGACGGATGTTCATGACATTGTACAGGAGACAGGGATCAAGACCATCCCCATGGAAAAGAAATGCAAAAAAGCAAAATGGCTGTCTGGGGAGGCCTTACAAATTGTTGTGAAAAGAAGAGAGGTGAAATGCAAAGCAGAAAAGGAAAGATATACGCATCTGAATGAAGAGTTCCAAAGAATAGCAAGAAGAGATAAGAAAGCCTTCTTCAGCGATCAATGTAAAGAAATAGAGGAAAACAACAGAATGGGAAAGACTAGAGATCTCTTCAAGAAAATTAGAGATACCAAGGAAATATTTCATGCAAAGATGGGCTCGATAAAGGACAGAAATGGTCTGGACCTAACAGAAGCAGAAGATATTAAGAAGAGGTGGCAAGAATACACAGAAGAACTGTACAAAAAAGATCTTCATGACCCAGATAATCACGATGGTGTGATCACTCATCTAGAGCCAGATATCCTGGAATGTGAGGTCAAGTGGGCGTTAGAAAGCATCATTATGAACAAAGCTAGTGGAGGTGATGGAATTCCAGTTGAGCTATTTCAAATCCTAGAATATGATGCTGTGAAAGTGCTACACTCAATATGCCAGCAAATTTGGAAAACTTTTCATTCCAATCCCAAGGAAAGGCAATGCCAAAGAATGCTCAAACTACTGCACAACTGCATTCATCTCACATGCTAGTAAAGTCAAGCTCAAAATTCTCCAAGCCAGAATTCAGCAATATGTGAACCGTGAACTTCCAGATGTTCAACCAGGTTTTAGAAAAGGCAGAGGAACAAGACATCAAATTGCCAACATCTGCTGGATCATGGAAAAAGCAAGAGAGTTCCAGAAAAACATCTATTTCTGCTTTACTGACTATGCCAAAGACTTTGATTATGTGGATCACAATAAACTGTGGAAAATTCTGAAAGAGATGGGAATACCAGGATCACCTGACCTGCCTCTTAAGAAATCTGTGTGCAGGCCAGGAAGCAACAGTGAGAACTGGACATGGAACAACAGACTGGTTCCAAATAGGAAAAGGAGTACATCAAGGCTGTATATTGTCACCCTGCTTATTTAACTTCTATGCGGAGTACATCATGAGAAACGCTGGACTGGAAGAAACACAAGCTGGAATCAAGATTGCTGGGAGAAATATCAATAACCTCAGATATGCAGATGACACCACCCTTATGGCAGAAAGTGAAGAGGAGCTAAAAAGCCTCTTGATGAAAGTGAAAGAAGAGAGTGAAAAAGTTGGCTTAAAGCTCAACATTCAGAAAACAAAGATCATGGCATCCGGTCCCATCACTTCATGAGAAATAGATGGGTAAACAGTGGAAACATTGTCAGACTTTATTTTGGGGGGCTCCAAAATCACTGCAGATGGTGACTGCAGCCATGAAATTAAAAAACACTTACTCCTTGGAAGAAAAGTTATGACCAACCTAGATAGCATATTAAAAAGCAGAGACATTACTTTGCCAACTAAGGTCCGTCTAGTCAAGGCTATGGTTTTTCCAGCAGTCATGTATGGATGCGAGAGTTGGACTGTGAAGAAGGCTGAGCGCCAAAGAATTGATGCTATTGAACTGTGGAGTTGGAGAAGACTCTTGAGAGTCCCTTGGACTGCAAGGAGATCCAACCAGTCCATTCTGAAGGAGATCAGCCCTGGGATTTCCTTGGAGGGAATGATGCTAAAGCTGAAACTCCAGTTCTTTGGCCACCTCATGTGAAGAGTTGACTCATTGGGAAAGACTTTGATGCTGGGAGGGATTGGGGGCAGGAGAAGAAGGGGATGACAGAGGATGAGATGGCTGGATGGCATCACTGACTCGATGGACGCGAGTCTGAGTGAACTCTGGGAGTTGTTGATGGACAGGGAGGCCTTGTGTGCTGGGATTCAAGGGGTCGCAAAGAGTCAGATGCAACTGAGAGACTGAACTGAACTGAACTGAATTTCCAAGAGAGTCTCATTCCAGCTTCTCTTCAGGGCCAGTCTATTTATGTCCCTATCTCTAATCTCTAGTCCTTGGAGACTGCAGATCTATAGTCTCTTTGCATCTTTCACTAGCGGTACTCACTGCTATTTTCCAAATTAGGAGAGACAGAGACCAATCCTTTAGCCAGTCCCCAGAAAAGTTAGAATGTTGCAAATAAGTTATGCTTTACTCCCTCTAGTTCAAGGCAGTGTTATAGACTGAATGTTTGCATTCTTCCCAAATTTAGTTGGCAAAAATGGAACCACTAAAGTGATAGCGTTTGAATCTGGAACTTTGGGAGGTAATTAGAGACGGGGCCCTCATAATAGAGTTCAGTTCAGTTCAGTTCTGTTGCTCAGTCATGTCCGACTCTTTGCGACCCCATGAATCGCAGCACGCCAGGCCTCCCTGTCCATCAACAACTCCCAGAGTTCACTCAAACTCACGTCCATTGAGTCAGTGATGCCATCCAGCCATCTCATCCTCTGTCATCCTCTTCTCCTCCTGCGCCCAATTCCTCCCAGCATCAGAGTCTTTTCCAATGAGTCAACCCTTCCCATGAGGTGGCCAAAGTACTGGAGTTTCAGCTTTAGCATCATTCCCTCCAAGGAAATCCCAGGGCTGATCTCCTTCAGAATGGACTGGTTGGATCTCCTTGCAGTCCAAGGGACTCTCAAGAGTCTTCTCCAACACCACAGTTCAAAAGCATCAATTCTTCGGTGCTCAGCCTTCTTCACAGTCCAACTCTCACATCTATACATGACCACTGGAAAAACCATAGCCTTGACTAGACGGACCTTAGTTGGCAAAGTAATGTCTCTGCTTTTGAATATACTATCTAGGTTGGTCATAACTTTTCTTCCAAGGAGTAAGTGTCTTTTAATTTCATGGCTGCCATCACCATCTGCAGTGATTTTGGAGCCCCAAAATAAAGTCTGACTGTTTCCACTGTTTCCCCATCTGTTTCCCATGAAGTGATGGGACCAGATGCCATCATCTTTGTTTTCTGAATGTTGAGCTTTAAGTCAACTTTAATGCCCTTTAAGAAGAGACACCAGAGAACTTGCTCCCTCTCTGTCTTCCATCTGAGGACACAGACAGAAGGCAGCTGTCTGCAAACCAAGAAAGCAGTCCTGACCAGATCCTGACCGTGCTGGCACTCCGAGCTCACACTCCTAGCCTCCAATAAACTTGTGAGAAAATAAACTTCTGTTATTTAAGCCACCTGGTCTATGATATTTTGTCATGGCTGAATCAATGAAGCAGGGAACTGGGAACTCAGCTGTCACCTCCTCAAGAACAAAACCAACAAAACCCTACCATGGGATGTGGTGAGATAGGTCTGAGTAAAAATGCCATGAAATTTCCTACCACTTCATTGAGTGGTTTTCTTAATGGAGCATTCACTTGGCTTCTGTGCACCCCTTGTGTGACTTTGCTTTTTGCACTCCTATAAAGTTAGTTTTCTAATTTCTAGTTGTTTACTGATGTTTCCAAGGAGGAACAAGGACTTGGAGTTTCCTAGCCTGCCATTTTGCTGACATCCAGCCTCAAACATTTTTAAATAAAACTCCATTTAGTTATCACTATTATTTTATGCAGATGAATCAAAAGATATTCTCTAAATGAAATATTCATAATAAGCAAGACACAGTTTTATTTCCAAATATTTTGTCAGGATGCAGTAGCTATTAAATGCATCATCTCACTCTTCTGGAAAAGTTATTTACTATTACTAGATTAAACTCTTATAATAAAGCCTGTCATTTTACAATTAGTTTTGTAATAAATTCAATTATAAAATCACTTCAGAGCCATATGCCTAAAAATAAAACCAATATACAATAACAAACACTCATTTCTTTCTCTGTATTCTACTGCCTGTGAAAGCTTCCTGATTTTCTCTCAAAGGGTTATAATTAATCTCTACTAGCAGAATCCTTCTGGTTATTTTCTTGTCTTTTATGCCACACACTGGCATTGCAATTTGAGCTTTATTTTAGTTAAATACTACATGCTTTCTAAATTAAGATGTAATTCAGCTTGAAATATAGTGATTATTACCAAGACTCATAAAAATATTTGTACTGATCATGGCTTTAGGGATCATATAGATCAACTCCTTCACGATCCAGATAGAGCATGATAGTGAACATGATAGAGCAGATTGCAGTTATTTGGTTGGTTGGTTCTACTGCTACTGCTAAGTCACTTCAGTCATGTCTGACTCTGTGCGACCCCACAGATGGCAGCCCACCAGGCTCCCCCGTCCCTGAGATTCTCCAGGCAAGAACAGTGGAGTGGGTTGCCATTTCCTTCTCCAATGCATGAAAGTAAAAAGTGAAAGGGAAGTCGCTCAGTCGTGTCTGACTGTTAGCGACCCCATGGACTGCAGCCCACCAGGCTCCTCCATCCATGGATTTTCCAGGCAAGAGTACTGGAGTGGGGTAAAGTCATGATATAACCTGACCCTTTATTGAGAGTCTCATGCTCTTCTTACTATTTCATACTTTCCTTTATCTGTTTCCCGATTACTCAAATAAAAATCAGACTGAACTATATAATATGGTCATTTCCAGGGTGATATTAAAAATGTTTAATAAGAATGGCTGAAGCAAGAGTTCTGAAGGAGAGTCTTATGGTTCCAGACCCTAACTCTTTGGAAGCAGAGGGTAGACTTTACTTCAGAAGAAGTGAGTAGACTGGGGATGGGAACACCCATCTGAATCAGAGCAGTGGCTATTTACCAACCAGAACTGTGGTGCTGGAGAAGACTCTGAGAGTTCCTTGGAATGCAAGGAGATCCAACCAGTCCATCCTGAAGGAGATCAGCCCTGGGATTTCTTTGGAAGGAATGATGCTAAAGCTGAAACTCCAGTACTTTGGCCACCTCATGAGAAGAACTGACTCATTGGAAAAGATTCATGCTGGGAGGAATTGGGGGCAGGAGGAGAAGGGGATGACAGAGGATGAGATGGCTGGATGGCACCACTGACTCGATGGATGTGAGTCTGAGTGAACTCCGGGAGTTGGTGATGGACAGGGAGGCCTGGCGTGCTGTGATTCATGGGGTCGCAAAGTCAGACACAACTGAGCGACTGAACTGACTGACTGACTGATGGGTGCATTTTAATAATGTGATAGCAGAATTGGGGCAACTTGTTTATTGTAAGATCAGGTCATCCCCTGGCTTTCTCTTTGTTTTGCTGATGCTTCCAGGGTAACTTCCAAACCTAGAATATGTTTGGATAAGTCTAACCTTTTCTGGGAAAAAAAAAAATTGTAAAGCAATCTTTAATACCTAGCAACCCCTCCTGCTTTAGGAAGCTTACAAGCTAACTGGTTGCCAGGCAACAACTAATTTCTTGTAATAACAACAAAAATGAACAGGTCACATATTTTTTCAGCCAAAAAAAAAAAGCCTTAGGTTTGTAGAGAACAGACCAAAACAGGTCTGGAGGCTGTCACTGAGGTCTCTTATGAACACTGACAATAACTAGATAATAATTAGGATACAAAGAAGAAACTGAGGGAGAGCTTTACACATAAATGATGAGAGAAATAATACTTAGGCTAAACTACAAGGGATGGATATTTTCTTTTCCAATATTTTACATTACAATAGATACATGTTAGAAACACTGTATTGTTCAAACTGAGATAAACAGGTATGCCTGGGGTTATGTTGCCACAGGGTAAATAAAACATATCTTTCTTGAACATCCATTTATTTATTTCTGGATCAAAATAAATGTATCATTGAACAGAATTCAAAATTACATACATTTTTGAGGAAACATGAAACAAAGAAATCTTTTAACTATGGAGCAGCCGTCTGGATTTTGTCTCAATCTTAGACTACAGCAGTGAGAGCCATATTCCTTGATTGTTCTCTATACTGGATCATTTCAGTCATCAAAACCACCCTAAAGCTTGGCAGTTTAAAATAACAATGTTTTATTGTGTACTTCTCACAATTACGTAGATTGTCAAAGTGAGCCATTCTTGCAGTCTCATTTGGGATCTCTCATATAGCTGCAGTCATCTGATGGCTCAACTGGGGCTGGAGAGCCCAAGGCAGCCTCATTCATGTGAGGCACATAGTGCTGTCTATCTTTTGGGAAGCTTTAATTCTCCTTCATTTGACTTCTTATTTTCTAGAGGCTGGTCTCATTTCTTTAAAGGATGATTCTAAGAAGTATGAATACAAGCTATAGGAAGCTCAAGAACTTGCACAGTCACTTGCGCCACACTTGAAGCAAGTTAATTAATCAAAGCAAGTTACAAAGCCAGCCTGAACTTAAAGTGTATAGAAATAGATTCTACTCCTCACTGAGAAGAGCAACCAGTTCACAATGTATATGTATGCTGACAGTTGTGGTTCACTGTATTTATAACTGCAATAATCTCTGGGGAATTTCAGTGAATTGAGCATACTCTAGTGAACTGAGTGCTGTTCATTTCACAAGGCCTTAAGAATGCACATCCTTCACTTAAGTGAAAGGAACACTAATTATTTGGCATGGAATATACCCTAAAACCTTATTTTATTTTCAGTTTGGGAAGGAAGGCCAACACAGGAAAGGTTTGTGCTACCACAGATGTTGTCTTTAGTAAAGGCAAAGTCAAAAAGAATGTGGGTGGTTGCTAAGCTCTCTGAAGAGAAGGAGAAGCTGAAAACCCTACATCTAATGAATCCTAAGTCAGAAAGCACTAACTTTGTGATTGATAGAACTCTCAATGACCATTAAACATGTAAATCATCAATATGCTATTTTTCTTTTGATCCTTCGTCCTCCAAATATACTGGAAACAAAAACAAAGAAACAGAATATTATCTCTGGTACACCTTGATGGGAGGATCAAGTAGGTGAGGGTGGCAGGCTAGATCTTTACTCACTAATAATCATTTAGTATTCTCTGCTCTGGTGCTATCTTTTATCATTCTTATTCCTTATAACTCTGACTTGAGAAAAGAGAAAAGCATGAACAGGTGGCCTATACCTTAGATGGAAGCTTAGGGAATAACGTCAATAAGGAGTCTGTGTCAACTAAAACTTACCGACCCTGGTTTTCACACCTTTTGCCAGCAACTCTTCTTTCTTGCTCCCTCAGCAACAACTACATCACCAAGAAAACCTGATCCTAAGCATTTTAAAAATGAGGCTGGTAACTTTTAAAACTTCATTACTGCCTAATTGAATCTGACTTATTTTAGCTTAAACACAGAGAGAGAGAAAGAGAGAGAGAGAATAAGCTATGCCAATTGAAAAGGACCAGAGAGAAAGTTTTAAATAGGAAAATTCATTAAATAAAAAAATTAATTGAACAATATGAGTGTCAGTGGGAACATTATCACAAGAATGACATATTTCCTAACCTCATGTTCTTACAAGTCTTCATCAGTTTAAGGATTTTCACATACAGTATTGGAGTCAATAAATAAAAAATCAGTAGAAGTTCATTTGCTTTCAGTATTATTCAAGGCAATTTCAGATATTACTATGCCAGTTTGGCTATTCCTTGTGTTTAAGAAACTGCTTTTTCCTGTTATTCTTCCCCTAAGATGATAAAAGGAGATGGAGCAAAAAAAGGTGATAACCTTTAAAGTACAATTTATTAGAACCTTCTCTTATGATATTGTGGATTTATTTATTAATATTTAAGTAACTTGCTCAGACTGATCTGACTGTGGCACAGATCAGGAATTCCTTATTGCCAAATTCAGACTTAAATTGAAGAAAGTAGGGAAAACCACTAGACCATTCAGGTACAACCTAAATCAAATCCCTTATGATTATACAGAAGTAAGAAATAGATTTAAGGGACTAGATCTGATAGATAGAGTGCCTGATGAACTATGGACGAAGGTTCGTGACATTGTACAGGAGACAGGGATCAAGACCATCCCCGTGGAAAAGAAATGCAAAAAAGCAAAATGGCTGTCTGAGGAGGCCTTACAAATAGCTGTGAAAAGAAAAGAAGTGAAAAGTAAAGGAGAAAAGGAAAGATATAAGCATCTGAATGTAGCATTCCAAAGAATAGCAAGAAGAGATAAGAAAGCCTTCTTCAGAGATCAATGCTAGAAATAGAGGAAAACAACAGAATGGGAAAGACTAGAGATCTCTTCAAGAAAATTAGAGATACCAAGGGAACATTTCATGCAAAGATGGGCTCGATAAGGACAGAAACGGTATGGACCTAGCAGAAGCAGAAGATATTAAGAAGAGGTGGCAAGAATACACAGAAGAACTGTACAAAAAAGATCTTCATGACCAAGATAATCATCATGGTGTGATTACTCACGTAGAGCCAGACATCCTGGAATGTGAAGTCAAGTGGGCCTTAGAAAGCATCACTACGAACAAAGCTAGTGGAGGCGATGGGGTTCCAGTGAGCTATTTCAAATCCTGAAAGATGATGCTGTGAAAGTGCTACAGTCAATATGCCAGGAAATCTGGAAAACTCAGCAGTGGTCACAGGACTGGAAAAGGTCAGTTTTCATTCCAATTCCTAAGAAAGGCAATGCCAAAGAGCACTCAAACTACTGCACAATTGCACTCATCTCACACGCCAGTAAAGTAATGCTCAAAATTCTCCAAGCCAGGCTTCAGCAATACGTGAACCGTGAACTCCCTGATGTTCAGCCTGGTTTAGGAAAGGCAGAGGAACTGAGATCAAATTGCCAACATCTCCTGGATCATCGAAAAAACAAGAGAGTTCCAGAAAAACATCTATTTCTGCTTTATTGACTATGCCAAAGCCTTTGACTGTGTGGATCACAATCAACTGTGGAAAATTCTGAGAGAGATGGGAATACCAGACCACCTGACCTGCCTCTTGAGAAACCTGTATGCAGGTCAGGAAGCAATAGTTAGAATTGGACATGGAACAACAGACTGGTTCCAAATAGGAAAAGGAGCACCTCAAGGCTGTATATTGTCACTCTGCTTATTTAACTTATATGCAGAGTACATCATGAGAAACACTGGGCTAGAAGAAGCACAAGCTGGAATCAAGATTGCCGGGAGAAATATCAATAACCCCAGATATGCAGACGACACCACCCTATGGCAGAAAGTGAAGAGGAACTAAAAAGCCTCTTGATGAAATTGAAAGAGGAGAGCGAATAAGTTGGCTTAAAGCTCAACATTCAGAAAACTAAGACCACGGCATCCAGTCCCATCACTTCATGGGAAATAGATGGGGAAAGAGTGGAAACAGTGTCAGACTATTTTTGAGGCTCCAAAATCACTGCAGATGGTGATGGCAGCCATGAAATTAAAAGACACTTACTCCTTGGAAGGAAAGTTATGACCAACCTAGATACCATATTGAAAAGCAGAGACATTGCTTTGCCAACAGAGGTCCATCTAGTCAAGGCTATAGTTTTTCCAGTGGTCATGTATGGATGTGAGAGTTGGACTGTGAAGAAAGCTGAGTGCTGAAGAATTGATGCGTTTGTACTGTAGTGTTGGAGAAGACTCTTGAGAGTCCCTTGGACTGCAAGGAGATCCAACCAGTCCATTCTGAAGGAGATCAGCCCTGGGATTTCTTTGGAAGGAATGATGCTAAAGCTGAAACTCCAGAACTTTGGCCACCTCATGCGAAAAGTTGACTCATTGAAAAGGACTCTGATGCTGAGAGGGATTGGAGGCAGGAGGAGAAGGGGATGACAGAGGATGAGATGGCTGGATGGCGTCACTGACTCGATGGTCATGAGTTTGGGTGAACTCCGGGAGTTGGTGACGGACAGGGAGGCCTGGCATGCTGTGATTCATGGGGTTGCAAAAAGTCGGACACGACTGAGCGACTGAACTGAAGTAACTTGCATAAATATGTTGTTATTATAGCCATCTGAATGATTTGTGAGAATTTACTAATACAACTAAGTTACACATTGATCATGAAGCCTTTGTGACGAGTCCAGTATAAAGAATAATGTTCTCCCCTCACTGTATATTGTGAAAGTCTGAGTCTGCTTTTATAGGAAAATGTAAGCCTGAAATGTACATCTTATGGGGATACATAAAATGAGGTGTACACATACAAGGTGTTGTACAGAATACCTTGGTAATTGAAGCGAAAGTTTTTAAAAAAGAACAGGAAGGGATCTTTTTCATCTTCTTAAATAACACTGGATAATGAGCTGCAAAATCACTTAATATAGGAACTGCCTATATACACAGAAAAACAAAAACTAAGAAACTCTTGACAATCCTAAGTAGCTGCCAAACTCAAAGTTGTTTCTAACCTCCACATTCATTCTCCCCTTCCCATGGTAGATTATTTCATTCCTCCTTAGAGAATCAATTCCATTCCCAGAGTCTAAAACTAATTTAAGTCAGAGTCAGTTTTATGGTTTGAGAGTGAGCATCAGGTCACTTTGATGAAACACACTGAGGTGGTCATAACGATGTACTTCTTAGTCCTCCAACTACAGAGACAGCAATTAACTAAGAATCTTAGTTGCTGTCCTCCAAAATCCATTGCCACACAGGCACCAAGGCCATGCTCTCCCACAAGCTCTTACTGAGCATGGTAGGCATAGTATAGTGAGGCAGACTCCCTCTGAGAAATATCCAGTTTCATATTGTTGACACTGACGGTGATTCTCAAACAGCCTTGTAAAACCTTTATTAGGATGCACGACAATTTAAGGCATTTCTTCCCAACCTTTTATCCTTTTGCCTCCAGGATCAGAGTTGCATCTAATTTAATGGCTACACCAGGCTTTTGGAACTCCCTGTTCCACTTCCTCTCACACAGTCTTTCTGATAAAATTCTTGATCTTTTAGTTTTATCTTGATGTGTATCTTGTACAGGTACTAAACTAGCAAACACTCTGCAAATGTGAAAAATCAATACCTACCTTTTCTCAATTCCTAATTTCCTCTCATCTATATCCCCTGAAGCCTCCATTCTCATACATGACTTCAGTCTTAGTCTTTCCTTGTGAGCTCCTAGGTGATAACCAAAAATGTGACAATAATAGGGCTTTTATGTTGAAGTACAGACTTTCATTTTGCCCCTCAGTCAGTCTCTCCCATCAGGAAGCTTCCATAAGTCTCTTCTCCTTCTCCATCAGGGTGCAGACAGACTGCAAACCACAATCACAGAAAACTACCCAATCTAATCACATGGACCACAGCCTTGTCTAACTCAATAAAACTATGAGCCATGGAAGGTGGGTCATGGTGGAGAGTTCTGACAAAATGTGGTCCACTGGAGAAGGGAATGGCAAACCACTTCAATATTCTTGCCTTCAGAACCCCATGAACAGTATGAAACGGCAAAAAGATAGGACACTGAAAGATGAACTCCCCTGGTCGGTAGGTGCCCAATAAGCTACTGGAGATCAGTGGAGAAATAACTCCAGAAAGAATGAAGAGAGAGCCAAAGTAAAAACAACACCCAGTTGTTTGTGAATCAAGGCAAGCTGGAAGTGACCAAACAGGAGATGGCAAGCATGAACGTTGACATTTTAGGAATTAGCAACTAAAATGGAATGGAATGAGTGAATTTAACTCAGATGACCTTTATATCTACTACTGCGGGCAAGAATCCCTTAGAAAAGTGGAGTAGCCATCATAGTCAACAAGAGAGTCCGAAATGCAGTACTTGGATGCAGTCTCAAAAATGACAGATGATCTCTTCATTTCCAAGGTAAACCATTCAATATCAGAGTAATCCAAGTCTATGCCCTGACCAGTAATGCTGAAGAAGTTGAAGTTGAACAGTTCTATGAAGACCTACAAGACCTTCTAGAATTACTAACCAAAAAAGATGTCCTTTTAATTATAGGGGACTGGAATGCAAAAGTAGGAAATCAAGAAACACCTAAAGTAACAGGTAAATTTGGCCTTTGAGTACAGAATGAACCAGGCAAAGACTAGAGACTTCTGCCAAGAGAATGTGCTGGTCATAGCAAACACCCTCGTTCAGAAACATACGAGAAGACTCTACACATGGACATTGCCAGATGGTCAACACCAAAATCAGATTGATTATATTCTTTGCAGCCAAAGATGGAGATGCTCTATACAGTCTCCAAAAACAAGACTAGGAGCTGACTGTGGCCCAGATCATGAACTCCCTTATTGCCAAATTCAGACTTAAATTGAAGAAAGCAGGGAAAACCACCAGACCATTCAGGTATGACCTAAATCAAATCCCTTATGATTATACCTTGGAAGTGAGAAATGGATTTAGGTATTAGATATGATAGAGTACCTGAAGAACTATGGACAGAGATTTGGGACATTGTTCAGGAGACAGGGATCGAGACCATCCCCAAGAAAAAGAAATGCAAAAGGCAAAATGGCTGTCTGAGGAGGACTTACAAACAGCTGTGAAAAGAAAAGAGGCAAAAAGGAAAGATAGACCAATTTGAACGCAAAGTTCCAAAGAATAGCAAGGAGATAAGAAAGCCTTCCTCAGTGATCAGTGCAAAGAAATAGAGAAAAACAATAGTATGGGAAAGACTAGAGATCTCTTCAAGAAAATTAGAGATACCAAGGGAACATTTCACACAAAGATGGGTTCAATAAAGGACAGCAATGGTATGCACCTACTAGAAGCAGAAGATAGTAAGAAGATGTGGCAAGAATACAAAGAAGAACTGTACAAAAAAGATCTTCATGACCCAGATAATCATGATGGTGTGATCACTCACTTAGAGCCAGACATCCTGGAATGTGAAGTCAAGTGGGCCTTAGGAAGCATCAGTACGAACAAAGCTAGAAGAGGTTATGGAATTCCAATTGAGCTATTTCAAATCCTAGAAGATGATTCTGTAAAAGTGCTGCACTCAAAATGTCAGCAAATTTGGAAAACTCAGAAATAGCCATAGGACTGGAAAAGGTCAGTTTTCAATCCAATCCCAAAGAAAGGCAATGCCAAAGAGCACTCAAACTACTGCACAATTGCACTCATCTCAAATGCTAGCAAAGCAATGCCCAGAATTCTCCAAGTTAGGATTCAACAATACGTGAACCGTTAACTTCCAGGTGTTCAAGCTGGTTTCAGAAAAGGCAGAGGAACCAGAGATCAAATTGCCAACATCCGCTGGATCATCGAAAAAACAAGTGAGTTCCAGAAAAACATCTATTTCTGCTTTATTGACTATGCCAAAGCCTTTGACTGTGTGGATCACAATAAACTGTGGAAAATTCTGAAAGAGATGGGAATACCAGACCACCTGACTTGCCTCTTGAGAAATCTGTATGTGTTGGGGTCCTTTAATGGACCAGGACCTGGCCGTCCAGAGGTGACGATAAGAAAGTGAAAGAGAAAAAGAGGCTGAGTGAGCAAGCCCAGGCAGGAGAGTGAGCAAGATGGGTCTCTGCGCTCCAAGGAATCAGCTGAGGGGAGGGGAGGAGACAGAGAGAGAGAAAGAGAGAGAGAGAAAGAAAAACACGGGGACCCAAGCTCTGATGGAGCAAAGGTGTTTAATGATTTTTCTGTGAGTATATATAGGCTGTAGTACAAGAGGTTTCTTTCGTCAATGATAAAGATCAGAAAACCAAACGTACAGTAACCGTTACCAAGGGAACAAGGGATAATGATGGTCACAAGGTCAGGAGACAATCCATATCTCAAGAAAGGGGTTCAAGACTAAGCAGTTTGTCATAAAGGGAATGTTTACTAAAGGAGAGTCAAGCCTGTCTCATACATTGACCCCAATTCCTGGGACCAGCGTGCTGTTGCACTTGAAAAGAAACAAAGGACTTGTGAGAAACAGGGAATGTTAAACATTCCCTGACATATATGCAAGTCAGGAAGCAACAGTTAGAGCTCGACATGGAACAACCGGTTCCAAATAGGAAAAGGAGTATGTCAAGGCTGTATATTGTCACCCTGCTTATTAACTTCTATGCAGAGTACATCATGAGAAACGCTGGGCTGGAAGAAGCACAAGCTGGAATCAAGATTGCTGGGAGAAATATCAATAACCTCAGACATGCAGATGACACCACCTTTATGGCAGAAAGTGAAGAACTAAAGAGCTTCTTGAAGAAAGTAAAAGAGGAGAGTGAAAAAGTTGGCTTAAAGCTCAACATTCAGAAAACAAAGATCATGGCATCTGGTCTCATCACTCCATGGCAACTAGATGGGGAAACAGTGGAAGCAGTGTCAGACTTTATTTGGGGGGGCTCTAAAATCACTACAGGTGGTGACTGCAGCCATGAAATTAAAAGATGCTTATTCCTTGCCAGGAAAGTTATGACCAACCTAAACAGCATATTAAAAAGCAGAGATGTTATATTGCCAACAAAGGTCCGTGTAGCCAAGGCTACAGTTTTTACAGTAGTCATGTATGGATATGAGAGTTGGAGTATAAAGAAACCTGAATGGCGAAGAATTGATGTACTGAACTGTGGTGTTGAGCACAGTGGTGAACTGTGGTGAAGACTCTTGAGCACCCCTTGGACTGCCATTAGAACCAACCAGTCAATCCTAAAGGAAATCAGTCCTGGGTGTTCATTGGAAGGACTGATGCTAAACCTGAAACCCCAATACTTTGGCCACCTCATGCTAAGAGTTGACTCATTGGAAAAGACCCTGACGCTGGGAGGGGTTGGGGGCAGGAGGAGAAGAGGACGACAGAGGATGAAATGGTTCGATGGCATCACCTACTCAATGGACATGACTTTGAGCAAGCTCCAGGAGTTGGTGATGGACAGGGAAGACTGGCTTACTGTAGTCCATTTGGTCACAAAGAGTAAGACACGACTGAGCGACTGAACTGAACTGAATGGCACAATGGAGAGTGAATATACCTCCTAAAAGGAAATTGCTTCAAGGAGGAATCAAAGTCGTTGGACATGTGTGTTCATTGAATTGAAAACAAAAGGGTCCTGAAATACAATGTATTTGAAGACATGATTTCCTAGTTTTGTTTGTATCAATTTGTTTGTGTAAAAAGTTTAGATTTACTCATCAGAGAACAATTATTAAGATAAAATATTTTACATCTTATAAAATACTGTCTGGCATTATATTCTTATTATTCAGTTATTGCTAAAGTATTGCCAAGTTCAACTGACTCTTGCTTTGGACCACATATGAACAAAACATGTCCTATTGATTGGTTCTGACCCAGGACTTTATCTGTTCTTGTTCTCATTAAGGAAATCAATGGTGCCTTTTTCTGAGGAAAATGTCATATTATCATCAATGGAGTGTTTCCAAATCAATGACTGGTTTAATGCTAATAATAATATTATCCATCTGAATAGGGTGGGGTGGGAGAAAGAAACTAATTCCTTGCTGTTAAACTTCATGAAAAAAGTCACATAACTTTTTTTGTGTAGTTTCTCAAAAAAAAAAAAAAAAAGAAACCAACTGTAGTTTGAGAAATAGTAATGACAATGGTCTTAAAACCTTAGATATCTTTAAAGGTTCAATAAAGCCAACTTCATGAAAGAAAGAGAACCACAGGCTCAGTTTCCCCATCTTGCATGTCACATGTGGTCTGCAATAACTGGCTTACAATATGCCAAATACAAGCCAAAATACAGAGGAGCCTACTGAGAGCATTTATGAAAATACCGTAGCTCTGTGCATAAATATCACCACATGTGCCCTTTATGCTATTCGAAGTGGAGTCAGGCAATATCTGAGATCTCCGGACAATTTCAAACTGATTTACATCAACTTTTCATTGGAATGGAAATATATTGTCACACTTACAGTATTCACTATTGTTCACTATTTTCTGGGGTAGACTTTAATAACTGTCCCGTTTTTTTTTTTTTTCCAGGATACAGCTGCTTTTCTCTCTGAAGAGAAATTCTTTTGGTCCACAACTGTAAACAGAAGACAGCCTCCGACTATTTTATAGGGTGCAAATTATTAAACATTACGGGGGTGGGGGGAGGATGAGCATGGCTGAGAATGAAATAATGAATATACCCAAACAATGCAATAAAACAAATAAACTATATTGATCTAAATGAGTACAAAGGAATTTGGATCTATAGAGAGAAAGAAAGGTTTGAAAATCAAAAACAAAACAAAAATCTGTTTTGAATATATGGTAAATAAAAAGCTTATAAGCCAACTAAATATAGCACATAATAAATTCCATTAGAGGTTCAGGATTATGAAAAACAAACTGTTCCAGATTAAAGAAGGCTGAGGAAACATAATGAGTAAGTACAATGTGGTATCCTTGAATGGATCCTGGAAAAGAAAAAGGACATTAGTGGAAAAGCTGGGACATCCAAATAAACTCTTGAGTTTAGTTATAGTAATATAACAATGTTAATCTCTTAGTTTTGACAAATGTACCATAGTTATGTAAAATATTGACATTAGAGGAGGCTAGGTGAAGGGTATATTGGAACTCTCTGTTCTACTTTTGTAATTCTCTGTAAATATAGAACTATCCCAAAATAAAAAGCTTATAAACAAGAACATAAGACAACCAATAATTTTAGTTTCACACAGAAGAGAGGACACTTTGAAATTTCAAGTTAGCTGATGTACAGATTGTGATCATGTGCTTAGGAGTTACAGTTGTTATATATTGAGGCAGGCCTTTTGTTTCCATTATTACTTTCTTTCTAAGCAATATTTCCTCATTTTAAGCTTAGAGTTAAATTTAGAAAGATGACCACTGCTTCAAAGAACACTAATGAAAAGAAACAGACATATAAGAAGCTTCAGCTTTGGCATTCTTACCACAGTGTTTTACATTGTACAAAGAAATTCAGTTTTCCAAAATGTTTATTTTATATTAATATGCAGAAAAGAATGAAAAGAAAAGCATATCAGAAATGTCTTAGTAAATGAAAAGAAAGCATAGCAGAAATGTCTTAGTAAAAGTGTAAGACTATATAAAAGTGGAAAAGTTCCCTGAACAGAAGTTATTCTTTTATATTTTATATCTCTGTTCATGCTCTAAAAATAACATGGGAGCAGAGTAGCCCATCCATTACCCCATGACAATAGTTTCCTCAGTGTCTAATGAACCACAATTATGCTTCATCTGAAGCAGACTTCTATGAAAGCATGAATTTTCTTAAAAATAATAAATCACATCATCATTATGCCATTTTCTTAGATCCATCTACATTTTTAATATGGAATTGTGGTTTTTGAGAAATACTGTTTGGAAAACCATCTGCCCATGAGCGTTTGAGGACAGAATCAGGGAGGAAACCAGTGCCCACAGAATAGCCCATGTTCAAAGGCTCTACCCTTGCATCTGGGAAGCTAAGACACATAAAAGCTCTCTAGAACACTGCTTTTCAGTGTCCGATGGCCTCGGAATAGTCTCCATAACATTTAAGCAAATTTATACTAAGTAATGATTAATGTATTTTCCCATTTTTATTGTATTATACATGGCCTAATCAATGAAATATGCAATAAGATATGCCCCAAATTCATACAATTGAGACTTGTGATTTATATGAGATCATTTGTGTTGCCCCTAGAATTAATATACTTATCTCTAGCCAAAAATAAATTATGCTTTAGTTAGCCTGTACAATCTTATTATAGGAAACTGTGCTGCTTCAAATAAACATTTTGAGATAAAAAGCTATTCTGTGCACAATGTTATTTTTAGCGTTACTTAGAAGCACAAGCTGGAATCAAGATTTTCAGGAGAAATAACAACCTCAGATATGCAGATGACGCCACCCTTATGGCAGAAAGTGAAGAACTAAAAAGCCTCTTGATGAAAGTGAAAGAGGAGAGTGAAAAAGTTGACTTAAAGCTCAATATGCAGAAAACTAAGATCATGGCATCCGGTCCCATCACTTCATGGGAAATAAACGGGGAAACAGTGTCAGACTTTATTTTGGGGGGCTCCAAAATCACTGCAGATGGTGACTGCAGCCATGAAATTAAAAGACGCTTACTCCTTGGAAGGAAAGCTATGACCAACCTAGATAGCATATTGAAAAGCAGAGACATTACTTTGCCAACAAAGGTCCATCTAGTCAAGGCTATGGTTTTTCCAGTAGTCATGTACGGATGTGAGAGTTGGACTGTGAAGAAAGCTGAGTGCTGAAGAATTGATGCTTTTGAACCGTGGTGTTGGAGAAGACTCTTGAGAGTCCCTTGGACTGCAAGGAGATCCAACCAGTCCATTCTAAAGGAGATCAGTCCTGGGTGTTCATTGGAAGGACCGATGCTGGAATTGAAACTCCATTACTTTGGCCACCTCATGCGAAGAGTTGACTCACTGGAAAAGACCCTGATGCTGGGAGGGATTGGGGGCAGGAGGAGAAGGGGACGACAGGATGAGATGGTTGGATGGCATCACCAACTCGATGGACATGAGTTTGGGTAAACTCCAGGAGTTGGTGATGGACAGGGAGGCCTGGCGTGCTGTGATTCATGGGGTCACAAAGAGTCGGACACAACTGAGCGACTGAACTAAACTGATAGACCCAAGGGACTTCTTGGCTCTTGGCCCACCTTCCAAGGTGGCGCAAGTAGTAAAGAACCTGTCTGCCAATGCGGGAGAGGTAAAGAGACATGGGATTGATCTCTGGGTCCAGAGGATCCCGTGAAGGAGGAAATGGCAACCCACTCCAGTATTCTTGCCTGGAGAATCCCTTGGAGAAGAGCCTGGAGGGCTACAGTGCATAGGGTCACAAAGAGTAGGACGCGACTGGGGTGACTTAGCATACACACATAGACCCAAGACTCAAGCATGGGAATCAGTGCTTTAGGGATAGACACTAATAGACGTCTAGTAGTTGCTTGATTAATAGGAGTTGGTTGATTATGTCCTTTAGATACTTTTGGTCTCAGGCCTGGACACCTGCATTATGTACTCAAATGCTCTGGATATATATATCCCCTGGATATTTGCACCATTAATGAAACAAGATTGGGGCTTCCCTGATGATTCAGGCAGTAAAGAATCCACCCATAATGTAGGAGACGTGGGTTCAATCCCTGGGTCAGGAAGATCCCCTGAAGGTGGGTATGGCAACCCACTCCAGTATTCTTGCCTGGGAAATCCCATGGACAGAGGAGGCTGGTGAGTTACTGTCCATGAGGTCAGAAAGAGTTGGACATGACTGAGCACATGATGGATGGATAAGAAAGAAAAAAGTGTTAAAAGATGGAGGAAGAGAAAGATTGATGAGAAAAATGCCAAGTGTATCAAAGAAGTTGGGCTCCTACTCTGGGGATAAGAGTCAAAGCTGTCCTACGTCTAGATGAGATGCCATGGTTAATTTGGAAATGAGAGGGGCTGGAAAGGGGGTGCTAGAGAACCATTCTGCTGCTGCTGCTAAGTTGCTTCAGTCGTGTCCGACTCTGTGCGACCCCATAGACGGCGGCCCACCAGGCTCCCCTGTCCCTGGAATTCTCTAGGCAAGAACACTGGAGTGGGTTGCCATTTCCTTCTCCAATGCATGAAAGTGAAAAGTCAAAGTGAAGTCGCTCAGCTGTGTCCGACTCTTAGCGACCCCATGGACTGCAGCCTACCAGGCTCCTCCGTCCATGGGATTTTCCAGGCAAGAGTACTGGAGTGGCTTGCCATTGCCTTCTCTGAGAGAACCATTCTAGCACCAAAGAAAAAAAATATGGCTGTTCAAATAGGATTCACCTGGCAAATTTTCACACTTATTTACTCTATTTCTTAAATATATTTTCCAACTTATGAACACAATAGGGAACTGAAATAGTGATAGTTTCCAAGCAGTATTTTTCTTTACAATAGTTCTTGAATTCTCAAAAGATCTGGCATTCAGTTTGAATTTTGATTAGATCATGTAACCACTCTACCTACAACAGATATATCACCATGAAGGAAAATCAATGTTGCCATGCTTGCCTACCCAAACAGCCGTCTTTTCCATATTCAATTTCACCTTGTCCCATAAAATAAGAAAGGGCACACAAATTTAACTACAGGAGTGGAAAACATTGTAAGGAGAAATTTGGGAGTAAAGTGATTGATGTGAGGAATTAATACCATGAACAGTAACATACGGCATACATAACTGTTGACCATGTTCAGGAAGGCTACCCAATGCTATACTTGTATAGTAAAAGTCAGATATTGTTATTTATATTTACAATGATCTTTTCACCCCAAATCTCATGGCCTTTTGCTACAGGGAATTCAGTACCATCCTCAAAAATGGTTTAAACACAACTTCTAATACCTGACTCCCTGAGATCATGGCTAATGGAATGGTGATTGGATGCAAGAAAATTAAACATCTATGTAAGAGCTATAAGATGAAGCAATGCTAGCACAGGACAGGCAGAATCAAGGGTACAAGACAAGATCTTAATAAATCCCATTCACATGAGGCTTGGCAAGTTTTCAACCCTAAATCTTGGGATCTAAGGTGAAATGTTCCTAACAGATATCTCTTCACAGTGATAGCAATTGTCAAAACTTCCCCAGCCCCACATAGTCATTGCTTTACAGCACTTGGATATAATGTGGCTTATGGAGAAGCAATGTGTTTAAAAAAAAAAAAAAAAAAAAAAAACACCTAATTACAGAACTGCCCATTTAATTAGGGAGAATGAACAATTAACTCTTTCTGAGTAGGTTTCTTGATCAGGCTCATTAGAGGATCTGATCACATATATTCCTTATAAATTCAAGTTCCTAAGGTGGGCATGACACTGGGATTTTCCTGAGGATGTTTTTTCTTATGGAAATCCATTATGTGCTTCCTGGGTGCTTAAAATGGCTAAGAGGTCCCCAGCTTACTTGCAGACCCATGTCTTCAGTAGATATTATGGCTTACTCAGGTAGTACTAGGAATACATTACTTAAAGGATTTCCAGATTCACAAGGGAGCTAGTTTTCCTAGTTTTTCCATGACCTCTAGGACAACAATTATTCTGGACTTGAATACAGAAGTACCACATCAGAAATACACATATTAACAGCTCACTGCACATTTTTATAGCATTTCAGTTTCCACTCATGCATCCTATTCTAATAATTACTGGTATATTGCTAACCCATATTTTTCTAAGTTTCATATTGGCTTTTTTTATTCAAATCTGCCATATTACTGGGGGCTTCCCAGGTGGCTCAGTGAGTAAAGAATCCATCTACAATGAAGGAGAAGCAGGAGTCATGGGCTCAGTTCTTGGGTTGGAACGATCTCTTGGAGGAGAGCATGGCAACCCACTCCAGTATTCTTGCCTGGAGAATTACATGGACAGAGGAGCCTGGCAGGCTACAGTTCATGGTGTTGCAAAGAGCTGGACCCAACTGAAGACTCTGGGCATACATGAACCACGTGTGAAGTGTGAAGTCACTCAGTCATGTCCGACTCTTTGCAACCCCATGGACTGTAGCCTACCAGGTTCCTCCATGGGATTCTCCAGGCAAGAGTACTGGAGTGGGTTGTCATTTCCTTCTCCAGGGGATCTTCTCAACCCAGGAATCAAACCCGGGTCCCCTGCATTCCAGGCAGACGCTTTAACCTCTGAGCCACCAGGGAAATCACCTACGAACCATATTACTATGCTAAATGTGATGTATAGCACTTAGTGATATAGCAAAAACAACCTGAAATCTGTATTTCCTCAGGTTCAATTCTCTTGAATTATATATATTCAATACACATATTGAATTGTAGACCACATTTTCTTTATCCATTTATGCAGCAATGGACACAGGTTTCTTCCTTATCTTTGCTATTGTAAATAATGCTCCTTATCTTGGCTATTGTAAATAATCTACAATAAACAGCAGAGTGAATATCTTTTCTAATTAGTGTTTTCTATTCCTTTGGATAAATGCCTGGAAGTGGAATTGCTGGGTGGTATAGCACTTCAATTTTTAATTTTTTAGGAAACCTTCACACTGTTTTCCATTGTAACTGCACCATTTACATTCCCACCAACAGTGTACAAAGGTAAAAATGTCTATACCATCCAAAGCAATCTAAGCTTCAATGAAATCCATATCAAAATACCCATGGCATTTTTCACAGAACTAGAACAAATACTCTTAAAATTTGTATGGAACCACAAAAGGCCATGAATAGCCAAAGCAATCTTAAGAAAGAAGGAAAAAGCTGGAGATAGACATCGTATTAAACCATGCTACAAAGCTACAGTAACCCAAAGAGTATGGTACCAACACAATAAAAGACAATCTATGTAGATCAATACACATCTATGTAGATCAATACAACAGAATAGAGAGCCCAGAAATAAACTCATATTTATATGGTCAACTAACCTATAAGAAAAGAGGAAAGAATATACACTTCTTCAACAAATGATGCTGGGAAAACTGGACAACTTACACAAAAAAGATGAAAATATACTACTTTTTATACATTTACAAAAACACAAAACTGATTAAAGACTTAAATGTAATACATGAAACCACAAACTCATAGAAGAAAATACAGGCAGTATACTCTTTGACATCTTGTGACTGGCTGTCTATGTGATGTTTTCATTAAAATGTTGAAAACAATATTTCAAAAATTTCAGGAATAAAATTCAAAAGAGATTTTCTCTATTTTTATAAGGTAATGCATTCACAAGAGAAAGTAAAATTATAATGGCATACAAATCTAGTCTCCATATTTAAATCCCTTTCTTCAAGTCCTATCCTACAGAAGTTCTCTTTCTGGGTTGTAGATCTTATGGTGGTAGTCCCTAAGTATACCTTAGTATTGCATAAAAGATATGCAAATATCTCTATTTCTTCTTAAATTGATTGATTCCCAAGACAAACATGACCAATAAACTTGATGGATAGAGAGACAGATTCCTTTATGATAAGGAATTAGCTCACGTAATTATGGATACTGAGAAGTCCCCAGATCTACAAGATGAGTCAACAAGTGATAGTTTGTTTTCAGTTTAAAGGCTGGCAGCCACAAGACCCAGGATCAGCTGATGTCTCAGTTTGAGTGCAAAGGCAAAAAAAAAAAAGAAGAAGAAGAAGAAAAAGCCAAAGTCTTATTTCAAGCAGAAGGAATTTTCTTTTATACAGAGAAGGATCAGCAATTTTGTTCTATTCAGGCTTTCAACTGATAGGATGAGGCCCACCCACATTAGAGAGGGCAATTTCTTTACTTTGCTAATATCATCCCTAAACACCTAGACATCTCACATAAACACCTAGAATGTTTGGCCAAATATCTGAGCACTCCATGGCTAGTCAAGTTGACACATAAAATTAACCATCACACTGGAATTATTAATATCAGCTCTATCAATGTACTTTCTCTACAGTTTAGCTGTGATACCAATTGCCTCTAGAAGGTAGGGAAAACCGCTAGACCACTGAGGTATGACCTAAATCAAATCCCTTTTAACTATACAGTGGAAGTGAGAAATAGATTCAAGGAGCTGGATCTGATAGACAGACTGACTGATGAACTATGGATGGAGGTTTGTGACACTGTACAGGAGACATGGATCAAGACCATCCCCAAGAAAAAGAAATGCAAAAAAAAGCAAAATGGCTGTCTGAGGAGGCCTTACAAATAGCTGTGAAAAGAAGAGAAGCAAAAAGCAAAAGAGAAAAGGAAAGATACAAGCATTTGAATGAAGAGTTCCAAAGAATAGCAAGGAGAGATAAGAAAGCCTTCCTCAGTGATCAGTGTAAAGAAAAAGAGGAACACAACAGAATGACAAAGACTAGAGATCTCTTCAAGAAAATTAGAGGCACCAAGGGAATATTTCATGCAAAGATGGGCTCAATAAAGGACAGAAATGGTCTGGACCTAACAGAAGCAGAAGATATTAAGAAGAGGTGGCAAGAATACAGAAAAGTACTGTACAAAAAAACATGTTCATGATCCAGATAATCACAGTGGTAAGATCACTCACCTAGAGCCAGACATCCTGGAATGTGAAGTCAAGTGGGCATTAGAAAGTATCACTATGAACAAAGCTAGTGGAGGTGATGGAATTCCAGTTAAGCTATTTCAAATCCTGAAAGATGATGCTGTGAAAGTGCTGCACTCAAAATGCGAGCAAATTTGGAAAACTCAGCAGTGGCCACAGGACTGGAAAAGGTCAGTTTTCATTCCAATCCCAAAGAAAGGCATTGCCAAAGAATATTCAAACTACTGCACAATTGCACTCATCTCACATGCTACCAAAGTAATACTGAAAATCCTCCAAGCCAGGCTTCAGCAGTACATGAACCATGAAATTCCAGATGCTCAAGCTGGCTTTAGAAAAGGCAGAGGAACAAGAGATCAAATTGCCAACATCCGCTCGATCATAGATAAAGCAAGAGAGCTCCAGAAAAACATCTATTTCTGCTTTATTGACTATGCCAAAGCCTTTGACTGTGTGGAAAATTCTGAAAGAGATGGGAATACCAGACCACCTGACCTGCCTCTTGACAAACCTATATGCAGGTCAGGAAGCAACAGTTAGAACTGGACATGGAACAACAGACTGGTTCTAAATCAGGAAGGGAGTACATCAAGGCTATATATTGTCACCCTGTTTATTTAACTTATATGCAGAGTACATCATGTGAAACGCTGGACTGGAGGAAGCACAAGCTAGAATGAAGATTTCCAGGAGAAATATCAATAACCTCAGATATACAGATGATGCCACCCTTATTCCAGAAAGCAAAGAAGAACTAAAGAGCCTCTTGATGAAAGAGGAGAGTGAAAAAGTTGGCTTAAAGCTCAACATTCAAAAAGCTAAGATCATGGCATTTGGTCCCATCACTTCATGGGAAATAGATGGGGAAACAGTGAAAGATTTTATTTTGGGGGACTCCAAAATCATTGCAAATGGTGACTGCAGCCATGAAATCAAAAGATGCTTACTCCTTGGAAGAAAAGTTATGACCAACCTAGACAGCATATTCAAAAGCAGAGATGTTTTACTTTGCCAAAAAAATTCCGTCTAGTCAACGCTATTGTTTTTCCAGTAGTCATGTATGGATGTGAGAGTTGGACTATAAAGAAAGCTGAGTGCCAAAGAATTAATATTTTTGAACTGTGGTGTTGGAGAAGACTCTTGAGAGTCCCTTGGACTGCAAGGAGATCCAATCAGTCTATCCTAAAGGAAATCAGTCCTGAATATTCATTGGAAGGACTGATGTTGAAGCTGAAACTCCAATACTTTGGCCACCTGACACGAATAACTGACTCATCTGAAAAGACCCTGATGCTGAGCAAGATTGAAGGCAGGAGCAGAAGGGGACAACAGAGGATGAGATGGTTGGATAGCATCACCAACTCAGTGGACATGAGTTTGAGTAAACTCCGGGAGTTGGTGATGGACAGGGAGGCCTGGCATGCTGCAGTCCATGCGGTTGCAGAGTTAGACATAACTGAGCAACCGAGCTAGTTCCCATATATCAGTCTTCTTTTCCCTCATCTTCCCCATAGTCCTCATGATCTAGGTGTATTGGTTTTATTTTTAGTTTTTCCTCTGACTAGCCCTATAAAGTTATAAACTTGAAGTTTTTTCTTGATCTTTAACCTTAGGTACTATTTCTTAACATTTTTTAAGCACTATTCCACTAGTTCTCTCTCTTCATCTTCTAACATCTGTCAGCTTCATCATCACATGCATATTGTCAAGGTTTATAACCTTTATACATCCCATTCTATAAGAATAATTAAAATTCAGTGCTTTATTGTAAATTTAGAACCTAAGAAACAGTATTTACCACATAATTATGCAACTACTATTAAAAAGCCCCATTAATTGAATAGACCTATAGAAAAGGAAAATGCACTAAACCCCAGCTGTTATCAGAATATTACACACGTCAAGGTCAAATGAATTCTCTTTCTTGTTACTCCTTCAAGTACTCAAAATCACTCACAGTTTTCATTTGTATTACATTTGGGCTATGACTTTCTTGTATATTTATTTCCTTTGTTTTAATTTCAATTTGCTCTTCCTCTCTTTTGCAATATTATTAAGAACTTTCAGTTTTTAATCATACTATCCATGGAACAAATTGTATCCTGTTCTTCTAAAAGATAATCTTAAAAGAGCCTTCTGACCTCTTCTTCTAATTTAGACTGACTGCTTTCTATAGCTGCTGTACATCTGTTATCCTGGGATTTCTTTTTATTACTCTTTTGAGTAGTTCTTTTGTTCCCTGGCACGTACTCTTCCTTTTTCCTGTTTTGTTTTGTTTTGTTTTTTTAATTTCCTGCTCCTGGAAAAACACTCAAGTAGTTCCTCCTTTACCACTCCTGAGAAAACTTTAGTGGTAGTAAGAGTATCTGAATCCTTTCAGACTGTAGAATGGAATTCTATGTGCAAAATCACATTTCAACAAAACTCTTAGTACAGTAGCTGTTAAAGAGAAAATCTGTTAAGAGACTTAAAGAAAAAGAATCTGATTATTACTTTGCACACATTTTTTTTTAATTTTCTGCAAGTAATAAGAAATTTTTACTTATACTTGTTGTTAAGTTTCACAGAAATATGCCTCTGTTTCTTAAAATATATTCAACCTGATTGACTTCAGTAGACACTTTCAAACTGAAGACACATGTCTTTCTTCAGATCCAAGATATGTTCTCATGTTTCCTCTTTTTATTAGTCTTTTTTAAGATTCATATTAGAGTTTTTAGAGTAATATTTCTTGTCCCTTTAATCTGCTATCTAGTTTTCTGTTTTTACTTTCTGAAATTTTTCACTCATTTCACTTTTAAGATATTCTATGGATTTTATTTTGTTAATCATATTTTTAATTTCCAAGAACATCTGCTAGTCTCTAATGATCATTTTCCATAAAAGCTAGTTTTGCTTTATGGGTGTACTGTCTTCAAAGATTTCTCTAAGGATATAAATTAAAATTCATGAAGCATTTAGTTGGTTGGGTAGTTGATTTTCAGCTCCTTACATTATCTCTATTTCTTTCTACTTTAATTTTTATGGTTTTTTCACCTTGGCTAGTCCCTTTTTTTGTTGCTTGCATTTATTAAATATTTAATAAAACTTAAATATTCATTCAAATTTTAAAATGAAAGACTACATTGGTTTAATGTAAGTAGAGACCATAGTTCCCTTCTACTTTGGACAAATTTATTTTTCCAAATATGGTTCTTCCATCAATAGAAAGTTGACTATATCCTCTAATTTTTGAGCTATCAACTGGAGAACTCACTCCACGGTCTACAACATAGGAGCAGACAGATTGAAGAGGGCTCACCAAAAATGTGAAGGTAGAGATTTTACTCTGATGACAGCAACTTCAACACTTGAAACCCTGTCTCTACCAAGACAGATAACTGGATCTCTTTTGAAAACAGTTTTTTTGGGGGGTAAACTAAATTTTGCTTCTCTCCACTTCATACCATACTAAACTAAAGCATATAAATTTGACATCTATGAGCCCCCTTTCATTTAGAGTATTTATGTTATGATTCCAAATAAGTCTTTTTCTTTTAAAGGTTTCCCCTTCCTTGAACATACACACAAAGCCCACAGAGCCTAACTGGTGTCTGCACATCCAAGAACAAAAAGGGCTTTAACAGTCAATAATGGAATCCTGTAATCTCATCTACCACTAATTTATACCTGCCAAGAATGCAATCTCTAATTGTATACTGTACAACTATTCAAAAGAATCCCATACCTTAAATCCTGAAAAACCCCTAGCAAGGTAAGCAATACATATACATGTGTATATGTGCACGCACGCACACACACACACAGAACATAAAGGGGATTGAGAAAAAAAAAAGAAAACCAAATTACTAAAAAATTATACAGTCTAGTCCATTATTTTGTATTATACCTAGAACAATGTCAAAAAAGGCTTCCTTGAATGTCTTTTTTAAGATTCATATTAGAGTTTCTAGAGTAATATTTCTTATCCTTTTAATCTGCTATCTAGTTTTCTGTTTCTACTTTCTGAAATTTTTCACTCATTTCACTTTTAAGGTATTCTATGGATTTTATTTTGTTAATCATATTTTTAATTTCCAAGAACATCTGCTAGTCTCTAATGATCATTTTCCATGAAAGCTAGTTTTGCTTTATGGGTGTACTGTCTTCAAAGATTTCTCTAAGGATATAAATTAAAATTCATGAAGCAAAGTTCTTTTAATAAGAACACACTAAGTTGTTTAGTCCCTTTATTAGTTTTCATTAGTGTTATGATCACTTCTTGGCTATAATCTTCTCTCCATTCCACTTAATTTACCTGTTACTGTAGATATCACCACTGAGCTACAAAGCTGGCTAAAATTGACATGAGTTTCAAGCATTTTTCTTATGAAACCTGACAAATTAACACTGTCCATCTCTCTAGAGAACTACTCAGTATTACTAAAAGGAGCAGTTATATCATGACTGCAAGAGCAGCAAGGACAAGCATTATCTGCAATGTGCGTGGACCTGCCCAGGGATTCCTTTGAAGATGACTTCAGAAGTCACCTGACATTTCCCTAATATCACTGTATTATAACCCTCAATCTGCTTTTCATGACCGCTGGGACACAATCTGCATTAGTGTTAGCATATAAGAAGTAGAAATAAAATTATATCCCAAGTATGGATTTTTCCTATCTGGTGCTTGAAAAATGAGCCATTTCTCTCACCCTTCAAAGTCTGTGTATTTATATTGAAAGCCTCTAGGTCAAAACCAAATATTTATTAACTGGAAAAAAAGTAAATGAAAAAAGAGGGTAACAAATAAAACAGTTCCAAGTTATGCAAAATTGTGTTGTTGTTCGGTCAGTAAGTCATGTCTGACTCTTTGAAATCCCATGGACTGCAGCGTGCCAGGCTTCTCTATCCCTCACCATCTCCCAGAGTTTGCCCAAGTTCATGTCCATTGAATTGGTGATGCCATCCAAGCATCTCATCCTCGATTGCCCTCTTCTCTTACCTTCAATCTTTCCTAGCATCAGGATCTTTTCCAATGAGTCAGTTCTTCACAAACTGTGGCCAAAGTATTGAAGCTTCAGCTTCAGCATCAGTCCTTCCAATGAGTAGTCAAGGTTGATTTCCTTTAGGATTGACTGGTTTGATCTCCTTGCTGTCCAAGGGACTCTCAAGAGTCTTCTCCAGCAACACAGCTTGAAAGCAACAGTTCTTCAGCACTCTGTCTTCTTTATGGTCCAGCTCTCACATCTGTAACATGACTACTGGTAAGAACATAGCCTTGACTATAGGACATTTGTCAGCAAAGTGATGTCTTTGCTTTTTAACACACCATCTAGGTTTATCATAGCTTTCTTGCCAAGAAGCAATCATCTTCTAATTTCATGGCTGAAGTCACCTTCTGCAGTGATTTTAGAGCCCAAGAAGAGGAAATCTGCTCCCACCTTTTCCCCTATTTGCCATGAAGTCATAATCATAATCATTTCTCTTCAGTCATTAGACATTTATTCAACACCTACTATTTGAAAAGCACTAAGGAGGATACTATGGAAATATAAAGGTGTTTAATATATTGTCCCTATCTTCAAAGAGTTTATAATAAATAAAAGTTATAAAAAAAAAATTCATTAGTGTTAGTTGCTCAGTCAAGTCCAAGTCTTTGTGACTCCATGGACTGCAGACCAGCAGGCTCCTCTGTCCATGGAATTCTCCAAGCAAGAATACTCGAGTGGGTTGCATTCCCTTCCAAGGATCTTCCCAACACAGAGCTCAAACCTCGATCTCCTGCATGGCAAGCAGATTCTTTACCATCTGAGCCACCAGGAAAGGCCAAAAAAGCCCCTGTTACTCTCCATAAATAAGGACTGATTATGATAGATACCATAAATTCTCAAAACTTTGGCATAGAATTCCTACTTGAATGAGAATAATGGGATTAAAGAATAGATGGAGCCTGCAGAAAGGGAAAGTCTAGTTCTATTTAGGAGTATTTAATTGAAGGAGAGGAAAGGTAAACCTCTGGGACATAATTAGGTAGTCCAAGGGCAAGAAAAAACAACTAACAGTATTAAAGATTCAACTAAATGCTAGGGGTTATGTGTATTACTCCCTTAGATAGAAATTCTAACTGATAAAGTCAAGTAGAAGTGCCATAATAGAAAGCACTTGCTATTACTAACTACTGACTCAGTTCAGTTCAGTTCAGTCGCTCAGTTATGTCTGACTCTTCGTGACCCCATGAATCACAGCATGCCAGGCCTCCCTGTCCATCACCAACTCCCAGAGTTTACTCAAACTCATGTCCATTGAGTCGCTGATGCCATCCAGCCATCTCATCCTCTGTTGTTCCCTTCTCCTCTTGACCCCAATCCCTCCCAGCATCAGGGTCTTTTCCAGTGAGTCAACGCTTCCCATGAGGTGGCCAAAGTACTGGAGTTTCAGCTTCAGCATCAGTCCTTCCAATGAACACCCAGGACTGATCTTTAGGATGGACTGGTTGGATCTCCTTGCAGTCCAAGGGCCTCTCAAGAGTCTTCTCCAACACCACAGTTCAAAAGCATTAGTTCTTCAGTGCTCAGCTTTCTTCACAGTCCAACTCTCACATCCATACATGACCACTGGAAAAACCATAGCCTTGACTAGATGGACCTTTGTTGGCAAAGTAGTATCTCTGCTTTTTAATATGCTGTCTAGGTTGGTCATAATGTTCCTTCCAAGGAGTAAGTGTCTTTTAATTTCATGGCTGCAATCGCCACCCAGTAGTTTGATCTAAATGGGAATAGACCTTTATATTCCCATTCTATTTCCAGGGGGGAAAGATAGCCTCAATTAAAGTGAGACCAGAAAGAATCTAAGGAGCTGCTGAAAGAATAGTTGACAGGGCACCAAGGGAGCAAAAGATAAAATTCAATGTAGACCAGGAAAGCTCTAAACAATATGGTAAGTGCTATACAGGGTGCTATAGGCAGTCTTCACAGAATTACATCTTGGAAGTGCATGCCCCTCCACCCATCAGCAAAGGGTGGTCTGTTCCTATTTCAACTTCAGGATGATGACTCTAAAAGTATTCCTCTGTTACCCGCTAATTTGGAGGAAGAAAAAGATGACTGCAGACAACCTAGGGGACATCCAGAATAACTAGGATGGGGAACCAGTGAAGTTGTTCAGTCGTGTTTGACTCTTTGAGATCCCATGGACTGTGGCCTACCAGGCTTATCCATCTGTGGAATTTTCCAGGCAAGAGTACTAGAGTGGTTTGCCATTTCTTTCTCCAAGGATGGGGAAAGGTTAGGGAAAAGATAAAGCTGTCAGAATACAGGGAAAGAAGGAATTACTGCCAACTGTTAGGATCAGTGAAGGCTGGGGGCTCGGGAGGCACATGAGCTTGGCTTCAAGCCCTGAGCTAAATTTCTGCAGACAGGGAGAAAAATGGCAGCAAGTGAACACAGGGGATATTTAGGGGAAAAGGAGGAGTCTGATTGGCTTCTGCAGAGATTATATTTGGGAGTTTATATGATTGAGCTGATTTCCAAAAGCACAGACTGAATCTCAGAGAGACTTGGTAACTTCCCCCAGGTTATGTACCTAGTAAGGCCAGAGCTCAGAAACAAAATCAAAGAAAGAAACAAATCAAAGAAGAGTCTAAAATTTGTCACAACCATCCAGGAAAAAGATCATCAAGCTTGAAGTGATATTGCGGAGATAAAAATATAAAAGATTTGTCTGGGAGATTTGGCAGAGGGAGAAAGGACAGGGCTTGGTGGATTATTAGATAAAGGAATTAAGAATGAAAGCACAGGAAAATAAAGGAAAAAGAATAGCTACACAAGACCTGCATTATCAAATAATACTGTACTGTGTGTTTAGACACACAAACAACACATGCTTCTGCAAATAAACATAGAGTGCCAATTAATAAGGAAAAGTGGAACTTAGTCTTTACAGAAGGAGAATTTTTATCCCATGGATTCAGTTCTACCATGTATTGTCTCTGGAAATAAACACACATACTGAAATTCTTACTATGTAACATATATGGAAATTCTGTCCCCACCACTAAGATTAAAAACCAAATTCCCACCAACCTAGGCAGTATAATAAATACTGACAAATAAGGAATTGTTCCTTAAATAAATCTACAGGTTAACAATTTGCCTCTGTGGTTTTATTTGTGCTTACTTCTATAAAATGGAAAGTAAATAAAATGAACTATTATATCATGTTAATCTCACAGCTGTGTCTGACTCTTTGCAACCCCATGTTAGCCCACCAGGCTCCTCTGTCCATGGGATTTCCCAAGCAAGAATAATGGAGTGGGTAGCCATTCCCTTCTCCAGGGGATCTTCAACCTGGGTCTCCTGCATTGCAGGCAAATTCTTTACAGTCTGAGCCACCAGGGAAGCCCATAGCTATGATCATAATCAATGTAGCCTAGTGGAAAGGGGCATCAAAGGAGGATGGCAACCACTATCTATGTGCCATGTAAATTCAACACCAAAGTGGCTTGGGAGCTTGGGATTTTGGAGAGCTATTAGATACACATAACATATTTGTGAGATGAGCTAACGAACAAATTAACAGCTTAAGAACTTTGACCACATGGTCATTGACATATCCAAATGTACCAGGCTTTATGGCAGTTATCTGAAATTCCAAACTAAGAACACACCAACAATACATACATATGGATGAAGGGAAGATAATGTTACTCCATATGGCTTTCTGTGATTTATAACCAGAGTAGTTGCTACCAAAATGTTATGATTTGCTGGAGCCTTGAAAGTCAAGTGATTGAAACAGTTGCCCTGCTGACCTGTTGTGTGTGTGTCTGTGTGTCTGTCTGTGTGCTTAGTCGTGTACCATGGACCGTGGCCCTCAGGCTCCTCTGTCCATGGAATTGTCCAGGCAAGAATACTGGAGTAGGTTGCCATTTCCTCCCCCAGGGCATCTTCCTGACCCAGGGATCAGACCCATTTCTCTTCTGTCTCCTGCAACAGTAGATGGATTCTTTATCACTAGCACCACCTGGGAAGCCCATTGACCTGCTAACCACTGACAAATTTCTCCCTGAAGGCTGTTTTGCTAATTTGTATTAGATTTAATGACAAACTCATTTAAAGTAACAATTTACTAATAAATAAAGTGATTGTTATTGCTATTGTGCTAGAAGTCCTGAAGGAAATAATCTGAGATAAGGTATAGAAATACTTTAGTTATAACATGAGACTGTGTCTCTGAAAGAAAAGCTTCTGATTCAAGATCTAAAAAGAATAATGGCAACTGTCATAGGCTAGGATGAGGGTGAAGCATTCTAGGCAAAAGGAACATCAGGCTTAACATTTGAAAGAACAAAAGAAGGCCTTGAACACAGAGTGTTTAGAGCAGGTCATCGAGCCAAGAATGGAACGATAGCTCTGGAATATTTGCCATGGAAGTCCTGCATGGCTAATAATGACTCATTTTGCCTTTTGCCTGCCTTGAACTTCAACACACACCCATGTCTTTAGGCCGTAACATTTCCCCAAGTCTTTTGGCTTGGTTTCAGACCCATACTGTTGACTCCAGTGCATCTTCTCAGCCTCTGAATCTTACTAGACTTCACAGTATGATCCAACATTTCATGTCAGTGCTGAATTATGGTCAACTCAGTATTACAGGGATGGGGGAGCCTGGTGGGCTGCCGTCTCTGGGGTCGCACAGCATCAGACACGACTGAAGCGACTTAGCAGCAGCAGCAACAGCAGTATTACCATTTCCTTCTTTTAAAATTTTCTTTGACTGAAGAGAGATAAGCTTTCCAAAATCCTTTTCCTTCTGCTTCCTAGTTAGACCTTGTCATTCACTGAAACCTGGAGGAAGAAGAGGTCATTATTCTGCAAAAGCAGGTTTAGCCACATGCAGTCACTCACATACAGGTCCCCAAGTAAACCCTTGAGATGTATTCTATCTGTGCTTCATGTTAAGATGGTCAACGGCAGCTTCCCTGACTCTGTGGCTCTTACAATAGTATTAGGATCCTCAGGTTCTTTATCCTAAAACCCTTCACATTTGGGCCATAGAGAGTGGCTTTATATTTGATACCAGAAAATAGAACTTCAAAAAAATAGGAATTGGAATCAAATGTCTAGGCTGATTAGATATAAAGGAAGTAATAATAACCTCATCATCCGTAAAAAATGGAGCAATGACAGTTCATGGCATGCAGTAGCAAAAGTCGCTGCACATATTAAGTCTCTGCTTGGAATCAAGTGCTGAAACATGTCAGCATTTCAGGGAAACAAATATACTGATAAGAGCACCCTAAACAAATAATGCTGGAGTCAGCGTTTTAGCTTGAGTAGCTAGAAGTGTTTCTACCAGTTCACTTAGTTTACTGAATACAGACTCAACATTGGCCTACTCAAATGAAATTAAGATGCTAAAACTTCTTTGTATAGTATAGAGGCAGAAATCCAACAGCTTAGGGGATCTTGGAGGGAATTTATTACCTATGACTTCACCACCCTCTAAATAAGTCATAGTGAGGATCTAAGGGACATTTCCTTCACTAAGGTTTTGATTGACCCAGCTAATCCATCCTTCTCTTCTCAAACTCTACTCTCTTGACCACTATGACACAATATTCTTCTGAGAATTCCTTCCCAGTATTCCACACTTACTCCTCTTCCTCCCCTGAGTCATAATACTGATGTTCCCCAGGTTTTATTCCTGGTTCTCTTTTTTTCTCACTCTATACCCTCTCTCTGTATATTGTTCATACTCACAGTGTCCTCTACAAACCATGCACTATTGAGTCCCAAAAAAGGTCTCTGTCTCATCTCTTTCTCCTGGTTCCAGACCCACATATATGGATGTCATTAAATTTATACATGTTTATATATGACAAGCAGAGTTCTGCTATTGCTGAGGTTAGGACAGAAACTCCTACACAAGACAAGTCATGGATACAAGACTGAATTTAGCTGCTTCATGGAGGAGAGGCAGGAATGATAAGAATGACCCATCTCTGAGACCCAGGTATGTTATCTCTTCCTAAGATTGAGGCTGGACTAAAACAACAGAGGACCTCATCACCACTACTAACAGCCAACTTACTGCACAACCAGCAAGGGCATGAAGAGATCCCTTCTGTGGTACAGAGGTGCAGAAACCTGCAAGCTGAAGATAGAGCACAGACACAGAAAAATCTGCTGGCAACCCAGACCCCACACTCAGTCAAAGGCAAAAGCAGTCCAACGCCAGGTAAGTATGATGACCACAGTGCACTGAAGACAGCAGCAGTGGCAAACACCAAATCCAGATCAGCTCCTTACAGAACTGAGTCAGTCCCCAGGGTCCTGGGGGAAAAGATGGCATGCTTATTTATATTCTGGCAAAAAATACTGTTTACCTCAGTCTCTACTGTTTGATACATAATGCCCAACATTTAACACAAAAAAAATCACAGACACACAAAAAGGAAAAATAATCATTTTCAAAAGATAAAAGAAAAATCACCCACTTTCAACAATTAAAACAATTAACAGAATCAGAATCTGATAAGCCAGATGGTGGGACTATCAAATTTTAAAATAACTGTGGTAAATATTGAAACATCTAGTGAAAAGGTAACAGCATGCATGAATATATGAACTTTAGCAAAGAAATGAAAACTAAATGAAAAAAACAAATAGAAACATTTGAATTTATTATATTAAAAAACACAATATCAGAAATAGATAATTCCACTGAAAGGCTCATCAGTAGACTTGATAGAGCTAATAATCACTGAAACTGAAAATGTATTGATCTTTCTTGAAAATTTTTGTAAAATTGGAAATTGGTCATTTTAAAATATTGGCTCACTTAATTATACAGATCTTCCAAATGCTGGCATGTTTTATCACACAGTATTTTTTGAAACATGTGTTTAATGTTACTACCAATTTCAATGGAAAAATCTGTAAGTATTTGGAAGCCATCAAGTCACAGTAATAAACATCAGTTTTCCAAAATTATCATTTTTGCTTGAAAGCTCAAATTTTATCATTAGCAACAAATACCACCAGATATTTTTCTTGAAGTGATAGCTCATTTCATTCATTTTTCAAGACTCCAAAGAGTCTACTATGAATAATTATAGTTTTCTGTCAGTATTATTTTTAAGTAAAATTGATTTCTTTTGAAAAATGTGGCTAGTTCAGGCCACAATTCAAACACAAGTGATTCACCCTCAGACAAGCTTTGTAAGTCAATGTGTGTTATTTTCTCATTTTGCTAAATGGAATATAAAAAGATATGCATAAAAGGTTAAAAATTAAATAAAATTAATAATTTTTAGGGTTTCATCAAGGACGTTCTTAAATGAAACTGGGCACTGTTTAAGCTGCAAGTGCTTCTCAGTAAAGACTATGATGACAACAGGACTATAACTTGCCTTAGTAAGCACTTAGTAATTAATGCTATATCAGCAGCAATTTAACCCAAACTGCTTTTCATTAGCAATGTAAATGTCAACATACTTTTAAAAAAGCAATAATGTCTTAGTATTTATTATAAAATACTAATGGATTTTTAGTAAAGCAAAGGAGAAAAGGAAAGATATAAGCATCTGAATTCAGAGTTCCAAAGAATAGCAAGGAGAGATGAGAAAGCCTTCAGCAATCAATGCAAAGAAATAGAGGAAAACAACAGAATGGGAAAGACTAGAGATCTCTTCAAGAAAATTAGAGATACCAAGGGAACATTTCATGCAAAGATGGGCTCGATAAAGGACAGAAATGGGCTGGACCTAACAGAAGCAGAAGATATTAAGAAGAGGTGGAAAGAATACACAAAAGTACTGTACAAAAAAGATCGTCATGACCCAGATAATCATGACGGTCTGATCACTCATCTAGAGCCAGACATCTTGGAATGTGAAGTCAAATGGGCCTTAGAAAGCATCATTATGAACAAAACTAGCGGAGGTGATTGAATTCCAGTTGAGCTATTTCAAATCCTGAAAGATAATGCTGTGAAAGTGCTGCACTCAACATGCCAGCAAATTTGGAGAACTCAGCAGTGGCCACAGGAATGGAAAAGGTCAGTTTTCATTCCAATCCCAAAGAAAGGCAATGCCAAAGAATGCTCAAACTACTGCACAATTGCACTCATCTCACACGTTAGCAAAATGATGCTCAAAATTCTCCAAGCCAGGCTTCAGCAATATGTGAACCACGAACTTCCTGATGTTCAAGCTGTTTTTAGATAATGTAGAGGAACTGGAAATCAAATTGCCAACATCCGCTGGATCATTGATAAAGCAAGAGAGTTTCAAAAAAATATCTATTTCTGCTTTATTGATTATGCCAAAGCCTTTGACTGTATGGATCACAATAAACTGTGGAAAAATCTGAAAGAGATAGGAATACCAGACCACCTGATCTGCCTCTTGAGAAACCCATATGCAGGTCAGGAAGCAACAGTTAGAACTGGACATGGAACAACAGACTGGTTCCAAATAGGAAAAGGAGCACGTCAAGGCTGTATATTGTCACTCTGCTTATTTAACTTTCATGCAGAGTACATCATGAGAAACACTGGACTGGAAGAAACACAAGCTGAAATCAAGATTGCCAGGAGAAATATCAATAACCTCAGATATGCAGATGACACCACCCTTACGGCAGAAAGTGAAGAGGAACTCAAAAGCCTCTTGAGGAAAGTGAAAGAGGAGAGTGAAAAAGTTGGCCTAAAGCTCAACATTCAGAAAACGAAGATCATGGCATCCGGTCCCATCACTTCATGGGAAATAGATGGGGAAACAGTGGAAACAGTGTCAGACTTTATTTTGGGGGACTCCAAAATCACTGCAGATGGTGACTGCAGCCATGAAATTAAAAGACGCTTACTCCTTGGAAGGAAAGTTATGACCAACCTAGACAGCATATTCAAAAGCAGAGACATTACTTTGCCAACAAAGGTCCATCTAGTCAAGGCTATGGTTTTTCCAGTGGTCATGTATGGATGTGAGAGTTGGACTGTGAAGAAAGCTGAGCACTGGAGAATTGATGCTTTTGAACTGTGGTGCTGGAGAAGACTCTTGAGAGTCCCTTGGACTGCAAGGAGATCCAACCAGTCCATTCTAAAGGAAATCAGTCCGGGTGTTCATTGGAAGGACTGATGCTGAAACTGAAACTCCAATCCTTTGGCCACCTCATGCAAAGAGTTGACTCACTGGAAAAGACTCTGATGCTGGGAGGGATCGGGGACAGGAGGAGAAGGGGACAACAGAGGATGAGATGGCTGGATGGCATCACCAACTCGACGGACATGAGTTTGAGTGAACTCCAGGAGTTGGTGATGGACAGGGATGCCTGGCATGCTGCGATTCATGGGGTTGCAAAGAGTCGGACATGACTGAGTGACTGTAATGACTGAATGCATTTTTACCTCATGGCTCTTATGAAAGTGTCTTAAAGACTCCAGGCATCAACGGACCATGTTTTGAAAATCACTAACCTATCTCAGTTCTTCACAGCACCTTAAACTCACATTGAACATATCCTGATTGAAAACCCTTTCCCTAAAATTCAATAAACCATCTGCATTTCTTACTTTGAATGATTACACTACAATCCAGTTACTCATCAAAGTATAGGAATGACCAGAAATAGAAAAAACACTAGGTAATAATCTCTTTTGTCCTCCATTTTCTCCCACTAACATCATATTCAGCCTATTAACTTATCTCAGTGAAATTACTTGTACAGTTGACCCTTAAACTATTTGAGTAAAGGAGTAAAGCGAGTACTGATGAGTAACGGGAGTACTGATTCTCCATGCAGTTGAGAAATCTGAGTACAACTTATCACTATAAGTAATAGTAGGCCTCCCTATTCTCAGTTCCTTCATATCTGCAGTTCCACACCCACTAATTCAACCACGGATCCTCTAGTATTCTAGCATTTACTATTGGGAAAAAAAATGCATAAGTGGATTCATATAGTTCAAACCCATGTTGTTCAAGGGTCAACTGTATCTATTTCATCTGTCAGCACACTCCACTTTTATTGTCCTAACATAGTTCCCTATAATTTCCTCTTCATAACATTACCATAGCATACTAACAATTACCACTGCTTGCCCCACTCTCCCCTGTCATTGCTCTTCCACACTTTCTAAAATTCAAATCATTTTCCCCAGACTATTTGCCCGACATACACAGCAGAATTGTCCACAAAGTCCTCCCTAAAGCCTGTTTACCTTTATGGTTCAATCTTTAAGTCAGTTACCTGCATTAACATACATACACGTTACACTCCAACCACAGGAGGTTTCATACCTTCCCATTTTATACCCCTGTTACATTCCTACTTATCTTTGATGACTCAGCTCATGAATATCCTTACCTAAGCGAAGTTGATAATCTCCTCTTGAAGATCTAAAGAAGAGGAATAAGCCAGGATGAAGACAGCAGGGAAAAGAGGCTTCCCAGAAAAACATGACAAAGACACACTGGATTGCTCAAAATGTTAGTGCTGCAAATAAAGATTAAAGACATGGTTACCTCATAAACATGTTATTTCAGGATTTTGTTATATGTAGTTTTTATGTCTTTGGTAATAGTTTTTCACTAATGTTACATACAATTCCTCTTCATAAGACTTACTATAATAGAGGACTACTCAGTAGCACTGCCCCAATTTCATTTTTAAAAACAGTGATTGTTAGAATGCAGGACATCATGATATACTGATCTGCCTTTTTGTAAAAGGTCATTTTAAAAACAGATTTATATGTCTCAAGTGAAACTTTAAAAACTGTCCTTATGTTGACAGAATTAAAGCACATATACTACTAAAGTAAGATTTAAGCAAAATAGAAACCTCAATATCATTCAGTGGAAAAAGACATTTTCCTGCACAGAAAAGGAACCTTTGTTTTAAAAGTACCAAAACATCCTCCTTATTCTGTGTTGCCTTCTCTCTTAAGGACAATGGGATCTATTTGCATTTCTTCAAGCAAATTCTGCTATTCCCTTGTCTTTGGTTAATGAATGTGTCAGAGAATCTGATTGCCAGCCACTTTTATATACCAGTTTGGAGTGATAGCCAGGCATTTAATTTTGTCGTGAATAGGATGAATTCCTCCAGAGAAGTCCTATGTATTGAGTCATTGGATTCTATTGCCCTTCATACTATTAACTGGTAAGATTTATTAAGCCATACTTCGGAACATATCTGAAACGTTGATAATTATAGATAACAATAGCTATAATATCTTGAAATATAAGAATAATCTGAATCAAAGCAAGGTTATATTTTATTCCTTCCTAAAATATAGACTTGATCATGCCACTGTCCGGCTTAAACACTTTTTATTCTAATGCACTGCTATCAACAAAGGCTAAAGTGTGTTCCATGAAGCATAGGTATCCTTCAACATACTAATAAAGATTTCAGAAGCAAACTTTTCATGGTTAAGTAAGTTTGGGAAACACTATATTAAACAAGGTAAAATAAGTCTTTACTGCAGGATTTTCCTGAACCTTTAATTTGTTGTTATGTACTATGAATGCCTGAGAGAAGGATATATGCAGGATTTTTTAAACATGTTTGTTTATAGTCTTTTGAGGGAAATTTTTAAACTCTACCAAACACCTACGTACACCTATATAGGTGAAGCACTGGCTTGCTCAATAAAGTGCCAATGGCTTAGCATTGTCTTTAAAGTCTCCTTACCTTGCCACTGGGCATTGGTCTACCTTCCTGGCCTCACTTCCCACAAGCAACCCCAGCACAACTATACCCCAGCTACGTTAGACTACTTGCTGTTTCCTATACATATTCTCCTTAACATTTCTCACCAGTATACTGAACCATTCTATGCACCATGCCTGTTTTTTCTCTCTGCCAAAGACACACTACTCACATTGCAAGTTATGGTCATCACCCCTCAAAACCATTCAAGCCAAATGAATCCCTTAGTCCTCAGTGCTCTCAGAGCATCTTCATGCACCAGTGTACATGTAAATGAGATGAACTTTATGTTTCCCTCAGGTTATGAGTGGCCTGCAGGCAAGAGTCACATCTATTACACTGTACATTCATTTAAGAATCTAAAATACACTAATAAGGCAAAGATGGCGGAGGAATAGGACGGGAAGACCACTTTCTCCCTCACAAATTCCTCAAAAGAACATTTCAACGCCGAGCAAACTCCACAAAACAACTTCTGTAGGCTGGCAGAGGACATCAGGCAACCAGAAAAGCAGACCATTGTCTTCAAAAACAGGTAGGAAAAAATATAAAAGATGAAAAAGGAGACAAAGGAGGTGGGGAGGGAGCTCCGTCCCGGGAAGGGAAGCCCGTCCCGGGAAGGGAATTTTAAGAAGAGAGGTTTCCAAACACCAGGAAACACTCTCCCTGCCGAGTCTGTGGCGAGTCTTGGAAACACAGAGGGCAACATAACAGGAAGGAAAAATAAAGAAATAATTAAAACCAAGAGATGACAAGCCCAACAGTAACTCCCCCAGCGGAAAAGCAGCGCAGACGCCTGCATCCGCCATTGGGAAGTGGGGGCAGGGCAGGGACGCGCGGGGGGCGCGGGCTGCAGTGCTTTGTAAGAATCGGGCAGGAACGCCCCACGCGCAACCAGAACGATCTGACTTGCGCTAGCAAACCAGACTGTGGGATAGCTACCGCCCGAAAAGCTCGAACATAAGACACCGCCAGGACCGAGCACAGAACAAAGGACAGGACAGAAAAAGCCGGCTGCAGACCATCCCCCGCCGGGGACAGGCAGCCAGAGCCGTAAGGACTGGAAAGGGGCAATTGCAGACCCGGAGAGACTTTACTTACCTAACTGCAAGCAGGCTTCTTTGCTAAGACTTCTGGGGGTGCTGGACAGTCACAGTCTGCCTCACGGGGGACGCCAGCGGTCCACCCAGAAAGCTGAGCAGCAGCGGCAGAAAAGGTGACAAGCCGCGGCGATCGCGCTCGCCAAACTCCTGAGCTACTCGGACCTGGGAAGGGCACAAAGCGCAGTCCCAGCCGAATCTGTGCCTCTGAGGCCTGCCTGAGCGCCGAACCTGAGCGGCTTGGACCGGGGAAGTGCACGCAGCCTAGGGCCAGCCCCAGACGGTTCCCGGCTGAGCACCGTAGAGCCGGAGCGGTTTGTGCACCGCGAGAAGGGACAGGTCAAGCGGGGCTGAGACACTGTGCGCACACGACAGTGCTATTTGTTTGCAGCATCCCCCCTCCCCACAGCGCGACTGAACTAGTGAGCCTAAAAAACCAGCAAACAGAAGAAGTTAAACAGAGGGAACCACCTTGGAAGTGATCCCACATGGCCCACAACATCAGAGAAGGGCCAGATATATTTTTACTATTTTTAAAATCATTCCTTTTTGTTGTTGTTGTTTTTAGTTTTTTGTTTTTTTTCTTTTTTCTTTTTTTTCTAACTTTTTTTAAATTGTTAAGTCTTCTATTTCTCCTCTAATTTTTATTTCTATAACCTACTATTACTATATAAAAAAAGGAAAAAAAAAAGATTGTTTTTTTTAAGGCAAACACCATATATAGTCTTTGGATGGTTGTTAGTGGTTTTTTTATTTTTTGTTTGTTTGTTTGTTTGTTGTTTGTTTTTTTAATAATTCTTGTTTTTTTTTTTCTTTCTTCCCTTTTCCTTCTGCGTTTCTTTAATATTGTATCTTTGAAAATCCAACCTCTACTCTAGATTTTTAATCTTTGCTCTTGGGCTTTTGTTGTCAATTTTGTACATTTAAAAACCCAAACTTCACTACCCAAGTTTACCTGAGAGCGAGATTACTGGCTTGACCACTCTCTCCTCCTTTGGACTCTCCTTTTTCTCCACCAGGTGGCCTCTGTCTCTTTTCTCCCCCATCTCTTCTCTATCCAACTCTGTGAATCTCTGTGTGTTCCAGACGGTGGAGAACACCTAAGGAACTGGTTACTGGCAGGATTTGTCTTTCTCCTTCTCATTCCTCTCTCTTATCCTCCTGGCCACCTCTGTCTACTTCCTCCCTCTCCTCTTCCCCGTATAACTCCGTAAATACCTCTGAGCGGTCCAGACTATAGAGCGCACATAAGGAAGTGACTACTGGCTAGCTTGCTCTCTCCTCTTTTGATCTCACCACATCTAATTCCAGTTACCTCTAACTACCCCCTCCATCTTCTCTTCTCCTTGTAACTCAGTGAACCTCTCTGGGTATCCCTCAATGTGGAGAAACTTTTCATCTTTAACCTAGAGGTTTTATCATCGGTGCTGTATAGATGGAGAAGTCTAGAGGCTACTGTAAAAATAAAACTGAAAACCAGAAGCAGGAGGCTTAAATCCAAAGCCTGAAAACATTAGAGAACTCTTGAATTCAGGGAACATTAAGCAATAGGAGCTCATCAAATGCCTTCATACCTACACTGAAACCAAGCTCCACCCAAGGGCCAACAAGTTCCAAAACAAGACATACCACTCAAATTCTCCAGCAACACAGGAACACTCCACTGAGCTTCAATATACAGGCACCTCAAAATTATTCCAAAACCTTTGATGTCTCATAACCCATTACTGTTCACTCCACTGCACTCCAGAGAGAAGAAACCCAGCTCCACCCACCAGAACTCCAACACAAGCCTCCCTAACGAGGAAACCTTGACAAGCCACTGATAGAACCCCACCCACAGTGAGGAAGCTCCATAATAAAGAGAACTCCACAAATTACCAGAATATAAAAAGGCCACCCCAAACGCAGCAATATAACCAAGATGAAGAGACAGAGGAATACTCAGCAGGTAAAGGAACAGGAGAGTTGCCCACCAAACCAAACAAAAGAGGAAGAAGTAGGGAATCTACCTGAGAAGGAATTCCGAATATTGATAGTGAAAATGATCCAAAATCTTGAAATCAAAATGGAATCACAGATAAATAGCCTAGAGACAAGGATTGAGAAGATGCAAGAAAGGTTTAACAAGGACCTAGAAGAAATAAAAGAGTCAAAATATAATGAATAATGCAATAAATGAGATCAGAAACACTCTGGAGGCAACAAATAGTAGAATAACAGAGGCAGAAGATAGGATTAGTGAAATAGAAGATAGAATGGTAGAAATAAATGAATCAGAGAGGAAACAAGAAAAACGAATTAAAAGAAATGAGGACAATCTCAGAGACCTCCAGGACAATATGAAACGCTCCAACATTCGAATTATAGGGTCCCAGAAGAAGAAGACAGAAAGAAAGATCATGAGAAAATCCTTGAGGAGATAATAGTTGAAAACTTCCCTAAAATGGGGAAGGAAATAATCACCCAAGTCCAAGAAACACAGAGAGTTCCAAATAGGATAAACCCAAGGCGAAACACCCCAAGACACATATTAATCAAATTAACAAAGATCAAACACAAAGAACAAATATTAAAAGCAGCAAGGGAAAAACAACAAATAACACACAAGGGGATTCCCATAAGGATAACAGCTGATTTTTCAATAGAAACTCTTCAGGCCAGGAGGGAATGGCAAGACATACTGAAAGTGATGAAAGACAATAACCTACAGCCCAGATTACTGTACCCAGCAAGGATCTCATTCAAATACGAAGGAGAAATCAAAAGCTTTACAGACAAGCAAAAGCTGAGAGAATTCAGCACCACCAAACCAGCTCTCCAACAAATTCTAAAGGATATTCTCTAGACAGGAAACACGAAAAGGGGGTATAAACCCGAACCCAAAACAATAAAGTAAATGGTAATGGGATCATACTTATCAATAATTACCTTAAACGTAAATGGGTTGAATGCCCCAACCAAAAGGCAAAGACTGGCCGAGTGGATACAAAAACAAGACCGCTCTATATGCTGCTTACAAGAGACCCACCTCAAAACAAGGGACACATACAGACTGAAAGTGAAGGGCTGGAAAAAGATATACCACGCAAATAGAGACCAAAAGAAAGCAGGAGTGGCAATACTCATATCCGATAAAATAGACTTTAAAACAAAGGCTGTGAAAAGAGACAAAGAAGGCCACTACATAATGATCAAAGGAACAATCCAAGAAGAAGATATAACAATTATAAATATATATGCACCCAATATAGGAGCACCGCAATATGTAAGACAAATGCTAACAAGTATGAAAGGGGAAATCAACAATAACACAATACTAGTGGGAGACGTTAATACCCCACTCACACCTATGGACAGATCAACTAAACAGAAAATTAACAAAGGAACGCAAACTTTAAATGATACATTAGATCAGTTAGACCTAATGGACATCTATAGGACATTTCACCCCAAAACAATGAATTTCACCTTTTTTTCAAGTGCTCATGGAACCTTCTCCAGGATAGATCACATCCTGGGCCATAAATCTAAACTTGATAAATTCAAAAAAATCGAAATCATTCCAAGCATCTCTTCTGACCATAATGCATTAAGATTAGATCTCAATTACAGGAGAAAAACTGTTAAAAATTCCAACATATGGAGGTTGAACAACACACTTCTGAATAACCAACAAATCACAGAAGAAATCAAAAAAGAAATCAAAATATGCATAGAAACTAATGAAACTGAAAACACAACAACCCAAAACCTGTGGGACACTATAAAAGCAGTGCTAAGAGGAAAGTTCATTGCAATACAGGCATACCTCAAGAAACAAGAAAAAAGTCAAATAAATAACCTAACTCTACAACTAAAGCAACTAGAAAAGGAAGAATTGGAGAACCCCAGAGTTAGCAGAAGGAAAGAAATCTTAAAAATTAGGGCAGAAATAAATGCAAAAGAAACAAAAGAGACCATAGCAAAAATCAACAAAGCCAAAAGCTGGTTCTTTGAAAGGATAAATAAAATTGACAAACCACTAGCCAGACTCATCAAGAAGCAAAGAGAGAAAAATCAAATCAATAAAATTAGAAATGAAAATGGAGAGATCACAACAGACAACACAGAAATACAAAGGATCATAAGAGACTACTATCAGCAGTTGTATGCCAATAAAATGGACAACGTGGAAGAAATGGACAAATTCTTAGAAAAGTACAATTTTCCAAAACTGAACCGGGAAGAAATAGAAAATCTTAACAGACCCATCACAAGCACGGAAATGGAAACTGTAATCAGAAATCTTCCAGCAAACAAAAGCCCAGATCCAGACGGCTTCACAGCTGAATTCTACCAAAAATTTCGAGAAGAGCTAACACCTATCCTACTCAAACTCTTCCAGAAAATTGCAGAGGAAGGTAAACTTCCAAACTCATTCTATGAGGCCACCATCACCATAATACCAAAACCTGACAAAGATGTCACAAAAAAAGAAAACTACAGGCCAATATCACTGATGAACATAGATGCAAAAATCCTCAACAAAATTCTAGCAATCAGAATCCAACAACACATTAAAAAGATCATACACCATGACCAAGTGGGCTTTATCCCAGGGATGCAAGGATTCTTCAATATCCGCAAATCAATCAATGTAATTCATCACATTAACAAATTGAAAAATAAAAACCATATGATTATCTCAATAGATGCAGAGAAGGCCTTTGACAAAATTCAACATCCATTTATGATAAAAACTCTTCAGAAAGCAGGAATAGAAGGAACATACCTCAACATAATAAAAGCTATATATGACAAACCCACAGCAAACATTGTCCTCAATGGTGAAAAATTGAAAGCATTTCCCCTAAAGTCAGGAACAAGACAAGGGTGCCCAGTTTCACCGCTACTATTCAACATAGTTCTGGAAGTTTTGGCCACAGCAATGAGAGCAGAAAAAGAAATAAAAGGAATCCAAATTGGAAAAGAAGAAGTAAAACTCTCACTGTTTGCAGATGACATGATCCTCTACATGGAAAACCCTAAAGACTCCACCAGAAAATTACTAGAGCTCATCAATGAATATAGTAAAGTTGCAGGATATAAAATCAACACACAGAAATCCCTTGCATTCCTATACACGAATAATGAGAAAGTAGAAAAAGAAATTAAGGAAACAATTCCATTCACCATTGCAACGAAAAGAATAAAATACTTAGGAATATATCTACCCAAAGAAACTAAAGACCTATATATAGAAAACTATAAAACACTGATGAAAGAAATCAAAGAGGACACTAATAGATGGAGAAATATACCATGTTCACGGATCGGAAGAATCAATATAGTGAAAATGAGTATACTACCCAAAGCAATTTACAAACTCAATGCAATCCCTATCAAGCTACCAGCGGTATTTTTCACAGAACTAGAACAAATAATTTCAAGATTTGTATGGAAATACAAAAAACCTCGAATTGCCAAAGCAATCTTGAGAAAGAAGAATGGAACTGGAGGAATCAACTTGCCTGACTTCAGGCTCTACTACAAAGCCACAGTCATCAAAACAGTATGGTACTGGCACAAAGACAGACATATAGATCAATGGAACAAAATAGAAAGCCCAGAGATAAATCCACACACATATGGACACCTTATCTTTGACAAAGGAGGCAAGAATATACAATGGAGTAAAGACAATCTCTTTAACAAGTGGTGCTGGGAAAACTGGTCAACCACTTGTAAAAGAATGAAACTAGATCACTTTCTAACACCGCACACAAAAATAAACTCAAAATGGATTAAAGATCTAAATGTAAGACCAGAAGCTATAAAACTCCTAGAGGAGAACATAGGCAAAACACTCTCTGACATAAATCACAGCAGGATCCTCTATGATCCACCTCCCAGAATTCTGGAAATAAAAGCAAAAATAAACAAATGGGATCTAATTAAAATTAAAAGCTTCTGCACAACAAAGGAAAATATCAGCAAGGTGAAAAGACAGCCTTCTGAATGGAAGAAAATAATAGCACATGAAGCAACTGACAAACAACTAATCTCAAAAATATACAAGCAACTTATGCAGCTCAATTCCAGAAAAATAAACGACCCAATCAAAAAATGGGCCAAAGAACTGAATAGACATTTCTCCAAAGAAGACATACGGATGGCTAACAAACACATGAAAAGATGCTCAACATCACTCATTATTAGAGAAATGCAAATCAAAACCACAATGAGGTACCACTTCACACCAGTCAGAATGGCTGCGATCCAAAAATCTGCAAGCAATAAATGCTGGAGAGGGTGTGGAGAAAAGGGAACCCTCCTACACTGTTGGTGGGAATGCAAACTAGTACCGCCACTATGGAGAACAGTGTGGAGATTCCTTAAAAAATTGCAAATAGAACTACCTTATGACCCAGCAATCCCACTGCTGGGCATACACACCGAGGAAACCAGAATTGAAAGAGACACATGTACCCCAATGTTCATCGCAGCACTGTTTATAATAGCCAGGACATGGAAACAACCTAGATGTCCATCAGCAGATGAATGGCTAAGAAAGCTGTGGTACATATACACAATGGAGTATTACTCAGCCATTAAAAAGAATTCATTTGAATCAGTTCTGATGAGATGGATGAAACTGGAGCCGATTATACAGAGTGAGGTAAGCCAGAAAGAAAAACACCAATACAGTATACTAACACATATATATGGAATTTAGAAAGATGGCAATGACGACCCTGTATGCAAGACAGGAGAAAAGACACAGATGTGTATAACGGACTTTTGGACTCAGAGGGAGAGGGAGAGGGTGGGATGATTTGGGAGAATGGCATTCTATCATGTATACTATCATGTAAAAATTGAATTGCCAGTCTATGTCTGACGCAGGACACAGCATGCTTGGGGCTGGTTCATGGGGATGACCCACAGAGATGTTATGGGGAGGGAGGTGGGAGGGGGGTTCATATTTGGGAATGCATGTAAGAATTAAAGATTTTAAAATTAAAAAAAAACAAGAATCTAAAATACAACATAGTAAGCACCCAGTTTGTCTTCACAGAAGTTATACTTAACTTTTATATTTAAGTATAACATAGGTTTAAAAGAATTTACTATATTTCTTGGAAAATAAGTAATCTATGTTTTATATATGGCAACAATTACTTAAAACATTTGATAAACTACAAATTCCCTATTACATAATTATGATTAATAACAGAGTCTAGTATAGGGCACTCAGAAAGATGTTTAGAATATTCACTTAAAATTAACTCTAAAAGAAAAACAATACCAGAGCCAATCAAACCAAATATAATCCATTTATAAACTGACAAGCAAATTGAATCTAAAGGATGAACATGGTTAATTTTATGATTACCGCCCAATTTATCTATAGACAGTAAAAGCCTTGGATCATGGTCCTATCATTAATAAGAAAGGAAGCCTACAAATGAATGTCCTTTTTATAAAATAATAATCTGAGCTATTCTTTCTAGGACTTAAAAAAATCACATAAAAAAAAAAAAACTAGTAATCTATGACTGCCAGATTAATTTGGTTATTCTTTCTCCTCTACTCTCATGTAAGGTTTCAGAAAACTATTTTCTAACCCTATAGAAAATATTAAACTGGACGGAGGTTTGTGACATTGTACAGGAGGCAGTGATCAAGACCATCCCCAAGAAACAGAGTGCAAAAAGGCAAAATGGTTGTCTGAAGAGGCCTTACAATTAGCTGAGAAAAGAGAAGCAAAAGGCAAAGGAGAAACGGAAATATGCACCCATTTGAATGCAGAGTTCCAAAAAATAGCAAGGAGATTAGAAAGCCTTCTGCAGTGATCAGGGAAAAGAAACAGAGGAAAACAATAGAATGGGAAAGACTAGAGCTCTCTTCAAGAAAATTAGACACACCAAGGGAACTTTTCTTGCAAAGATGGGATCAATAAAGGACATAAATGGTATGGACCTAACTGAAGCAGAAGATATTAAGAAGTGGCAAGAACACACAGAGAACTATACAAAAACGATCTTCATGACCCAGATAACCACGATAGTGTGATCACTTATCTAGAGCCAGACATCCTGGAATGTGAAGTCAAGTGGGCCTTAGGAAGCATCACTATGAACAAAGCTAGTGGAGGTAATGAAATTCCAGTTGAGCTATTTCAAATCCTGAAAGATGATGCTGTGAAAGTGCTGCACTCAAAATTCCAGCAAATTTGGAGAACTCAGCAGTGGCCACAGGACTGGAAAAGGTCAGTTTTCACTCTAATCCCAAAGAAAGGCAATGCCAAAGAATGTTCAAACTACCACACAATTGTACTCATCTCACATTCTAGCAAAGTAATGCTCAAAATTCTCCAAGCCAGGCTTTAACAGTACGTGAACCACGAACTTCCAGATGTTCAAGCTGGATTTAGAAAAAGTAGAAAACCAGAGATCAAATTGCCAACATCTGTTGGATCATAGAAAGAGCAAGAGCATTCCAGAAAAACATCTACTTCTGCTTCATTGACTACACCAAAGCCTTTGACTGTGTGGATCACAACAAACTGTGGAAAATTCTTCAGGAGATGGGAATACCAACCACTTGATCTGCCTCTTGGGAAATTTGTACGCAGGTCAAAAAGCAACAGTAGAATTGGACATGGATCAACAGACTGGTTCCAAATTGGGAAAGGAGTACATCAAAGCTGCATATTGTCGCCCTGCTTATTTAACTTATATGCAGAGTACATCATGTGAAATGCTTGGCTGGATGAAACAAGCTGGAATCAAGATTGCAAGGAGAAATACCAATAACCTCAGATATGCAGATGACACCACCCTTATGGCAAAAAGTGAAGAGGAACTAAATAGCCTCTTGATGAAAGTGAAAGAGGAGAGTGAAAAAGTTGGCTTAAAGCTCAACATTCAGAATACTAAGATCATGGCATCTGGTCCCATCACTTCATGGCAAATAGATGGGGAAACAGTGGTTGGCTTTATTTTGGGGGGCTCCAAAATCACTACAAATGGTGACTGCAGTCATGAAATTAAAAGTTTCTTACTCCTTGGAAGAAAAGCTATGTCCAACCTAGACAGCATATTCAAAAGCAGAGACATTACTTTGCCAACAAAGGTCCATCTAGTCAAGGCTATGTTTTTTCCAGTAGTCATATATGGATGTGAGATTTGGACTATAAAGAAAGCTGAGTGCTGAAGAATGGATGCTTTAGAACTGTGGTGTTGGAGGAGACTTTTGGGAGTCCCTTGGACTGCAAGGAGATCCAGCCAGTCCATTCTAAAGGAAATCAGTCCTGAATATTCATTGAAGGACGGATGCTGAAGCTGAAGTTCCAATACTTTGGCCACCTGATGCAAAGAACTGACTCATTGGAAAAGACCCTGATGCTGGGAAAGATTGAAGGTGGGAGGAGAAGGGGAAGACAGAGGATGAAATGGTTGTATGGCATCACTGACTCGATGGAGATGAGTTTGAGCAAGCTTCAGGAGTTGGTAATGGACAGGGGAGCCTGGTGTGATGCTGTCCAAGGGGTTGCAAACAGTCAGACACGACGGAGTGACTGAACTGAACTGACAGAAAACATTGTACCATATGTTTGCATGTGTGTGTGTTCAGTTATGTCCGACTCTTTGAGACCCCACCATGGACTGTAGCCCACCAGGCTCTTAATTTTCCAGGCAATAATACTGGAATGAGTTGCCATTTCCTTCTGCAAGGTATCTTCCTGATCCAGAGATCAAACCCTCATCTCTTGCATCTCCTGCACTGGCAAGCAGATTCTTTACCACTGAGCCACCAAGGAAGCAAGGAGAGCATTTACCACTGCTCCTTTACCCCAGCGTCTCCTCTCTTGCCATTTATCTTTGCTCTTTGATCTTTTGAGGCCACTATTTGAGTTAAAGAAAAGAAAAACTTGTAGCGATAGGGAGTTTAAATGTGGTGAATGGGGACAAACATCTTTAAAAAGAAATTGTATTGATATCTTTTATTTCAGAAGTCTATAGGAAAAGTAAGTCCCTCAAAATATGAAATCTCCTTCCCTCTCACCTGTTTCCCTCCAGGGGACACAGGTTTGATCCCTGGCCCGGGAAGATCTCACATGGTCCATGGGCCATACTACTGAAGTCAATGCATATAGAATCTGTGCTCTGCGACAAGAGAAGCCACCACAATAAGAAGCCCATGCATCACACAAAAAAAAGAGTAGCCTCTGCTTACTTTTTGCAAAAAACTGATTACTTTTTTGAAAAAAGATAGTTTGTAGTCATCTTAGAATGTGAATGCTTTTAGGGGGAGGAATGAAGGGAGGAGCATATATCCATAATTACTTGAGTTAAAAGGTAAGATATTGAGGGCTTTTATTTCAGTTCAGTTCGGTGGCTCAGTCATGTCTGACTCTGTGACCCCATGGACCACAGCACACCAGGCTCCCTATCCATCATCAACTCCCAGAGTCTACTCAAACTCATGTCCATTGAATCAGTGATGCCATCCAACCATCTCATCTTCTGTCTTCCCCTTTTACTCCTGCCTTCAATCTTTCCCAGCATTGGGGTCTTTTCAGATAAGTCAGCTCTTTGCATCAGGTAGCCAAAGTATTGGAGTTTCAGATTCAGCATCAGTCCTTCCAATGAATATTCAAGACTGATTCCCTCTAGGATAGACTGGTTGGATCTCTTTGACTCTCAAGATTCTTCTCCAACACCACAGTTCAAAAGCATCAATTATTCGGCTGACACAAAAGTATCAGAGGAAAAGGAGAGTTGCTTTGTTTAAAATTTAGAAAAAGAAAGAGAAATTTGCTTTCTCTCTGGTCAGTTGTTTTGCTTGCTTGCTTACTCTTGAAAGGGAGTTGCAGAAAGGAGAGAAGCTAAGAGATGAAAGAAGAGGGTAATATCACAAGAGAGGCTGGGATGAGCAGAGCTTCTTCATGGTGGCAAGGTCAAGAGTAAATGCTTTGCAGTGGCAACACCTATGCTGAAAATTAAAGCTATCTGTGTCACAGTAATATAAATCCTTTTCTGACTCCTCCATGAAATCCCCCATAAATTCTGTTTACTAATCAGTTTTCTGTGAGTGATTGTGGGTAAAAGTCAAAGAGATGCAAATTTCATGTGTGGGTCAATTTGAGATAACACATTCTAGGAATCAAGAGGAAGTAAAAGGCCACTGCAATATAAGACCCCTAAAAATCTGCATAAGCTGAAGCATGAGGCTTTGCAATTTCACAAGCCATTATTTTAGCAAGCTTTGAATCCAGATACAGCTACTTGGTCTTGAATCCCAACTTGACCATTTATTGGCTGTTACCTTGGGTTAGTTAGTTAATTTCTTGCTCCATTTTCTTATCTGTGACATAAACACAATAACCGTGCCCCCATTATATGCCTCGCAGGTAAGAAGCATCCATTAAATGTTAGTTATATACACTTTAAATTGTTTAGCAAATGGATTGCTAAGAACTAGGGCTCTTGAGTGCTACAAAGTGAAAAATACAAACACTTCATTAAAGAAGCATTTTTAAAACAAGCACGAAATTTCTTTGAAAATCAAGTCTCTCTTGTGTTGTAAGGCAGTCCCACTGTGACTCTCAGTACCACATAGAAGGGACAGTGATGCTCCAAATTTCTTTCCTCTTGACCCCTCCTGTACAGTTGTGTTTGAATACTTACAGAGATTACAGAAGGATACATAAGATGGAAGGGTTAATTTGTTCAAGACTCATTGGCACAGGCTGGCCATTCAGAGAGGAAGTTTCAGAGCAGTGAAAAATATCTGAGACAGGTGCTAAAGGCAATCACCACTGTATACTGAGTGAGTGGATTGGGCCCAGGGGCCACCAAAGCATAGAGCTGCCACCACCAAATTGGAGCCTCAGTGCTTGATGAGGTCTAGGAAAAGGTGGATGCTCTCCCAGTCTGGAGTCAATATTACAAAAACAGGACCAGACACCAAATATATAGTAGCTAGTCCTTTCTGTGCCTCTAATTATGCCAGGGCAGGGCTGGTTTTCCCCAAGCAGACAGTTTATAAACTCACAAACAGGCTCCCTGTCCTGGAGTCTGATGTCTGATGCGCCAGATCCACTGGTTTCCCCAAAGTGCAAGTGGAGCCGGGGTACCCACTCCTGATAATATTCCTATCCCCATGAATTTTGATCAATAAATCCTGTTCCTAAAAATTGTGAGATGTGTGTGATGCCTGGACATCCATCATTGCTTCCTTATTAGAGCTCAAGGGACTTCTTTAGTCTTTGGACAGCTTTTTACCCCCCCATGATTGTATTAATAGCTTTACCGTTAACTGAGCATTCCATCTGCTGCTCATAAACAAGAAAGCAAGCCTAAGCCAGTGAAAGAGAATGTGTGAAGTTGGCTGCTGACAGCTTGTTGGACAGTTTTGCCCAGGAGACTGTCTGATGGGATTAAATTCAGAAGTAAGAGTAAACGCCACTTTCCAATTACGAGCCTCGAGCCTTCGTTTTCACTGAACCATTTCCACCTTCTGCATGTCTTCTCCCAATTGTCTTGTCCAAAGACACGAGTGTTACTTTAATTAGCTTTTTTAAACCTTTGCTATTTCTTCTTATTAAAACTATCCATCTTAGCAGAGCATGGCTCATCCTTCCTTCTCACAAGTTTGTTAAGAGGAAGAGCTGGAAGGTACAAGTTTATTTATAAATGTTAAGAACCAAAAATAAACCCCACCAAGTAAAGTCAATAGCTACATCTACACAGTATTTCTAAGGGTTCTCGATTATGCCCAGGCTTCCCTGGTGGCTCAGTGGTAAAGAATCCATCTCAGTTCAGTTCAGTCACTCAGTCATGTCCAGCTCTATATGACTGTAGCACCCTAGACTTCCCTGCCCATTACCAACTCCCTGTAAGAAAGGCATTGCCTTTCTTTGGGATTGGGATCTCCTGAATATTCATTGGAAGGACTGATGCTGACACTGAAACTACAATACTTTGGCCACCTGATATGAAGAGCTGACTCATTGGAAAAGATGCTGATGCTGGGAAAGATTGAAGGTGGGAGGAGAAGGGGACGACAAAGGATGAGATGGTTGGATGGCATCACTGATTCCATGGACACGAGTTTGAGCAAGCTCCAGGAGTTGGTGATGGACAAGGAAGCCTGGCCTGCTGCAGTTCATGGAGTTGCAAAGAGTCAGACATGACTGAGCAACTGAACTCACTGATTGGCTGATTTCCTTTACAATTGACTGGCTTGATATTGCTATTCAAGGGACTCTCAAGAGTCTTCTCCAACACCACAGTTCAAAAGCATCAATTCTTGGGTGCTCAGCTTTCTTTATGGTCCAACTCTCACATCCATTCAGACTATTGGAAAAACCGTAATTTTGACTAGATGGACCTTTGTTGGCAAAGTAATGTCTCTGCTTTTTAATATGCTATCTAGGTTTGTCATAGCTTTTCTTCCAAGGAGCAAGTGTCCTTTAATTTCATGACGCAGTCACCATCTGCAGTGATTTTGGAGACCAAGAAAATAAAGTTTGTCACAGTTTCCACTGTTTCCCCATCTGAGATGCAGGTTGAATCCCTGGTCAGGTAGATCCCCTGGAGGATGGCATGGCAACCCACTCCAGTATTTCTGCCTGGAGAATCCCATAGACAGAGGAGCCTGGAAGGCTACAGTCCATGGGGTTGCAGAGTTGGACATGACTGAGCACACACACCATCCATCCCCAACCATACAATAGAGATAACATGAAATACCATTGGATGTTCCTAAAGTTAATCAGATTGGATCCCAAGGCTTACAGGAAAAGGATCAAGTGTGATATCTTGTCCTCTCTTTGGTACTGTAGCTTCACTAACTGTTCTATTCTAAAGATACCAGTCTACACTCAACCTTTCTTCCTTCCACCCTGCCTCCTCTTCCCCCAACTCTTTCTCTCAAAACTCTACTGCAAACTTACCATTTATGAAATAAGAGCACAAAGATAATGTAAATGCACAAAATGACATACTAAGTTATTTTTTCAATATTTTGCATGAAATCATCTCCCACAAGCCTCATAAACATCAGGATTTCCCAGAAGTCTTGTTTCCTCACTGACACCAAAGCTTCAGTATCCACATATATACTGATGACTCCCAAATCCATATCTTTAGCTCAGAACCCTCTACTGGCTTCAAAGACATATATTTAATTTAATATAAAACACCATCTCTCCCCTAAAACGTGTTCTTTTTTCTACATTTCCTTTCTTGTGGACTAGCATCACCAACTCACACATTCATCCAAGGATATATAAGAGACACTAGAGATATCAATCTAATGGCTCTTTAATCTGTCCTTTCCTTTCTTCTCCTTAAAGGCCTCATCTCTTTTCCCCTGGATATTGCAGTAGAGTCATAGTTACATGGGCTTCCCTCAGTCTGGCCTACTTCCTCTGCTCCCTGTGACTGCTGCCAGAATGATGTTGCTAATATATAAATATCATTTCTCTCCTCTGCTTAAAATTCCTTTTGTATGTCCCCATAATTTTCACCTTAGAGTAAAAATTTCTTTGCTTACACACAAAGCTCTTCATGACCAGGCACCTACCTACTAAGTGAAGTGAAGTGAAGTCGCTCAGTCATTTCTGATTCTCTGCAATCCCATGGAGTGTAGCCTACCAGGCTCCTCAGTCCATGGGATTTTCCAGGCAAGAGTACTGGAGTGGGTTGCCATTTCCTTCTCCAGGGGATCTTCCTGACCCAGGGATCGAACTTGGGTCTCCCGCACTGTAGGCAGATGCTTTACCATCTGAGCTACCAGGGAAGCCCCACTTACCAACTAACACTCCTTCGTATATTTCTTCCCCTTATTCCACATCTATAGATGTAAAATGCTTTAAATGTATATACTGTTCAGACTTTCCCCCATTCAAATGCCTTTTTCATTTCTGTTTTCAAGCTAATTCCTACTTCCCCTTTCAGAACTCAACTCAAAGGCAGCATACTTCTGAAACCCTTCCAGAATTCCACTGGCTCCCATATGATTTGTGTTCTCATGGAGCATGCCTCTCATACAGTCTTTATCCCGTAGGACTATAATACAAGCACACCTTGTTTAATGCTTGTCACTTTATTGAGATTTGCAGCTATTACGTTTTTTTCCCACAAATTGAATGTTTCTGTCAACCCTGCATCAACCAAGTCTATCAGCATCATTTTTCCAAGAGCATGTGTTGACTTCCTGTCTCTGTGTCACATTTTGGTAATTCTCACAGTATTTCAAGCTGTTTCATTATTATCATGCTCATTATGATGATCTGTGATCAGTGATCTTTGATGTGACTATTATAATTGTTTTGGGAACCATGAATCCTGCCCATATAAGATGGATAGCTTAATCAATAAATACTGTATGTGTCCTGACTGCTCAATTGATTGGCTATTCCCTTATTTCTCTTCCTCTCCTCAAGCCTTTCTATTTCAACAATACTGAAATCAGACCAAATAATAACCCTATAATGGCTTCTAAGTATTCAATTCAAAGGAAGATTCATGTGTCTCACTTTAAATCAAAAGCTAAAAATTATTAACCTTAGTGAGAAAAAGCATGTCCAAAGCCAAGTTCAACCAAAAGCTAGATCTCTTGCACCAACCAGTTAGCCAAACTGTGACTTCAAAGGACATGATCTTGAAAGAAATTAAAAATGCTACTCCAGTAAACACACTAACAATAAGAAAGTTAAACCACCTTATTGCTGATAGGAAGAAAGTGTTACTGGTTAGAAGATCAAACCAACCTCAACATGCCTGTTAAGCCCAAGCCTACTCCAGAACAAAGCCCTAACTCTCACCAATTCTAGGAAGGCTGAGAGGGAAGGCGCAGAAGAAAAGTTTGAAGGTAGCTGAGACTGGTTTATGAGGTTTAAGAAAAGAACCTCCACAACATAAAAGTGCAAGATGTAGAAGCTGCAGCAAATTATCCAGAAGACAGAGCTAAGCAAATTTTCCAGAAGATAGAGCTAAGATCATGTTGCCTGGTTACACTAAGTAACAGACTTTCAACACATACATAACAGCTTCCTATTGGAGAAAGATGCCATTTAAGAGTTTCATAGTGGTATGGTATGGGGAGGGAGGTGGGAGGGGGGTTCAGGATTGGGAACACGTGTACACCCGTGGCGGATTCATGTTGATGTATGGCAAAACCAATACAGTATTGTAAAGTAAAATAAACTAAAATAAATAAATAAATAAAGAGTTTCATAGTGATAGAAGAGAAGTCAATGCCTGGCTTCAAGTTTCAAAGAACAGGTTGACTGTCTTGGTAGCGCCTAAAGTAACTGGTGATTTTCAGTTGAGGCCAAAGCTCATTTACAATTCTGAAAACCCTATGGCCCTTAAGAATTATGCTGAATATACCTGTGCTTTATAAAGGGAACAACAAAGCCCTGATGGCAGAGAGTTTGTTTACAACGTGGTTTATTAAATATTTTTAACCCACTGTGGAGACCTACTATTCAGAAAACAAGATTCTCTTCAAAATACTACTGCTTACTGACAATGTACCTGGTCTACCAAGAGCTCCAATAGAGAGGTACAATGAGATTAATGTTGTTTCCATGTCTCCTAACAACAACCATTTTGCACCCCATGAATCAAGGAATAATTTCCACTTTCAAGTTTTATAATCTGAGAAACATATTTCATTAGGTTATAGCTGCCATAAATGAGCATTCCTTTGATGGTTCTGGGCAAAGTAAACTAAAAATCTTTTGGAAAAGATCCATCATTCTAGTGCCAATAAGAACATTCATAATTCATAGGGAGAGGTCAAAATACAAGATTAACAGGAGTATGGAAAAGGCTGATTCCAACCCTCATGGATGATTCTGAGGCATTCAAGATTTCAGTGAAGGAGGTAAATGAAGATGTGGTATAAATAGCAAGAGAACTAGAATTAGAAGTAAAGCCTGAAGATGCGACTGAATTACTACAATATCGTTATAAGACTCGTGGATGAGAAGTTTCCTCTTACGGATGAGCAAAGAAAGTGGTTTCTTGAGATGAAATCTACTTCTGGGGAAGATGCTGTGAACATTGTTAAAATTACAACAAGGAATTACACTATCATTTAAACTTAGTTGGTTAAGCAGTGTTGGGGTTTGAGAGGATAGACTCCAATTCTGAAAGAAGATCTACTGTGGGTAAATTGCTATCAAACAGCACTGTGTGCTACAGAGAAATCATTTATGACAGAAGAGTCAATCAATGCAGCCAACTTTATTGCTGTCTTATTTGAAGAAATTTCCGCAGCCATCCCAACCTGTGGGCTTCCCATGAGGCTCAACGGTAAAGAATCTGCCTGCCAATGCAGGAGGTGCAAGAGATGAGGGTTTGATCCCTGAGTCAGGAAGATCCCCTGAAGGAGGAAATGGCAAACGACTCCTTTGCCTGGGAAATCCTGTGGACAGAGGAGACTGGTAGGCTACAGTCCACGGGGTATCAAAGAATCAGACACGACTGAGTGATTGAGTACACACACATGTAGCCTACACATCAGCAACCACCACCCTGATCAGTTAGCAGCACAAACATAGAGGTGAGAACTTTCATCAGCAAAGGATTATGATTTGTTGAAGGCTCAGAAGATGGCTAGCATGTCTTAGTAATAAAGCGTTTTTTAAATTAAGGTATGTCCATTGCTTTTTAGACATACTAGTATTTCACATTTGATAGAATGCAATATAGTATGAACAGAACTTTTATAGGCACTGGGAAACTGAAATCTGTGTGTGGCTCACCTTACGGCAATTGTTGTTGCCCAGTCACTAAGTCATATCAAACTCTTTGTGACCTCATGGACTAGAGCACGCCAGTTTCCCCTGTCTTCCACTGTCTCCCAGAGTTTGTTCAAACTCATGTCCATTGAGTCAGTGATACCATCCAACTATCTCATCCTCTGCCACCCCCTTCTCCTTCTGCCCTGAGTCTTCCCAGCATCAGGGTCTTTTCCAATGAGTTGGCTCTTTGCATCAGGTGGCCAAAGTATTGGAGTTTCAGCTTCAGCGTCAGTCCTTCCAGTGAATATTCATGGTCGATTTCCTTTAGGATTGACTGGTTTGATCTCCTTGCTGTTCACTGAAGAGGTCTGGAACCAAACTTGCAATATCTTCAACATACACCTGCAGCTGACTCACAAATCTAGCTCCCCCATTAGACTGAAAGCTCCTTCAGGCCTCATCCATACCTGCCTCACTTATCTCTGCAGTGCCTAAAACAGTACTTGGAAACCTTATTCTTCCATACAGAGCTGGTGAACAAACTGTTGAAAGAAAGAATAGAATGTATGTGTCACACCTGGCAAAATTCCTAGACTTTGCAAACCACTCTCCACTCAAGGAAAATACTCGTGAAAAATGTCTGTGACACTTTAAGCCAGGTTTCTTTGTCCACTCCAAGGTGGGCCACCTCTTCCTTCCCTGCTGGTCCCCTTCTGACACATCTAGTGCCTACCTAGGAATTGGAAGCAGCTAAGAAGGGTACCTGACACCACTGAGTAAGTTTGCTGCCATTTCAGGTCACAGTGAGACTCTCTACTCACTCATCCTTTGGCCATGTGAAAGCGTTAGTTGCTCAGTTATATCTGACTCTTTGCCAGCCCGTGGACTGTAGCCCACCAGGCTCCTCTGTCCATGGGATTCTCCAGGCAAGAATGCTAGAGTGGGTAGCCATTCCCATCTCCAGGGGATCTTTCTGACCCAGGGATCGAACCTAGGTCTCCGGCATTATGGACAGATTCTTTACCGTCTGAGCCACCAGGAAGCTCCCTTTGGCCACAGGAAGTATTAAAATACAGCAAAGCCAAGGTGTGATTTTCAGCTTAGATCCTGACAAGAAAGAGATGATTGGAATGGAAAGGGAGCAAAATAAAGTCCTGCTGTTTGTCCTTGCTCTCCAAGAAGAACACAGATGCAGGACAGGGCCTTGACAGCAAGACAGCCGCAGAGCCAGGCCGGCCATACTAAGCTACTCCCCTGCGAACAAACAAAGCAGTCAGCCAAGACCTTTCTGAGCAGATTGGAGAGAAATGTGGCATTTTGTGGAAATCGATCAGTAAAGATTTTATATTTGAGGGGACACGGAGTAAAATTAGGGACAAAGAAGTTAACAGTAAGCCTGATAGTAGAACATGGCCATGGCAGAGACCGCATTCTCCAGTTGCCACCGAGTCCCACTTTGTAAAGAACAGAGCCCTGGTTTTAGCTAAAAGACAGCTTTTCCTTGCCTGTATTAGAGCAAAGTTGTCTTGTGACTATGCCAGGGAAATAGATGTAAATGGAAATGTTGAATGGGACTCCTGGAAAGGCTGAGTAAACGTAGCTGCCTCCTCTGAAAGGAAATTTCCTGCCATTATCCCTTTTTTCCTATGTTCTTCTTTCCAATGGACACCATGACTGGTGCATCAAAAACCTTCTTAAGACTATGAGTTGACCTTGAAGTTGGAAGGACATGCTAGACACACAGAGAAGCAGAAATTGAAGGGGGGAGGGGAAAAAAAGCCTGAGTCCCTAGAGGCTATGGGGACACCAATTCCACTCTATGCTATATACCTCTGGATTCATTTGATGTTAAAATATGAACAACTATGTCATTTAAGTAACTGTTATTTTAGGTGTTCTATACTATTGAGCTATGGGCTTCCCAGGTGGCACTAGTAGTAAAGAAGCTGGATGCCAATGCAGGAGACATAAGAGACGTGAGTTCGATCCCTGGGTCCAGAAGATCCCCTGGAGGAGTGCATGGCAACCCACTGCAGTATTCATGCCTGAAGAATCCTGTAGGCCTAGGAGCCTGGTGGGCTGCAGTTCATAGTGTCACAAAGAATTGGATGTCAAGAAGCAACTTAGTTCACACGCATGCACTATTGAGCTACACCTAATTCTGAACCATATCATAACAATCCCAGCACAGAACCTGTATGACGGTAATGCCAGAAGTGAACACCATTGGAAATAATTGAGGAAAAGAAGAGCACAGATCAGAAAAAAGATGTTAACTTGGATATATATTTATTGGATATATATTTTTTATTGGATATATATATATGTTAACTTGGATATATATATATATATTGTTGTCAGTGAGAAATACTTAGTGTAGAATTCAGTAGCATCATAACTTATACATAACATAAATGTATACAGCTAAGAATTTAAGAACACTAGTTCAGTCATTCTCAACAAATCTTGTCATCTTCATAAAGCTTGGCTCAACTGGTAAAGAATCTGCCTGAAATGCAGGAAACCACCTGTAATGCAGAAGACCCGAGTTCGATCCCTGGGTCAGAAGATCCCCGGGAGAAGTAAATGGCAACCCACTCCAGTATTCTTGCCTGGAAAATTCCATGGACAAAGGAGCCTGGCGGGCTACAGATCATGGGGTCACAAGAGTCGGACACAACTTAGTGACTACACCACCACCACCCACCCACCCCCTTGGTGGTGCTGTATGCAGAGATCAGAGAGAGATTGGTAGAAAAACTCTCCAGTATTTATAGGAACTGGCATTCTGTCTGTCTAATACTATCAAGTCTCTGGTCCTCATTACAAGAAAAGCAGACCTTCCTTATGCAACACGAATACTGACAGGCTTATTCCTAGATGTGTTATGATCTCTCAACTCTCTGCTCCAATACCTACCAGAGCCCAAACAAACAACACACAACATAGTAAACATTCACTGAGGGATATGAGTTCTCCTCTTTCGCACAACTCCAGTCCCTGTAAATGATATTTCCAATGACACCCCATGTGTTTTAGGGAAGAAGATGTAATCTGATTTCCATGATGCCATCTACCACTAGTAATTCTCCTACTTTCCAACAAATTGTCTATTGAATTTCCAATTTTCTTTTGTACAGGTTGGATGTGGGTAATGGAAAATAATTATGTTTTAGGCAGTTCTACAGAAATATTTAGTAGCTCTCTTTAGAAGTTGTACATATGAATTGCCTACTGTCCTACACTTTGAGGCTTTAGCAGAAATCCAAAGACAAAAGGAAAAGTCCCATTCTACATTCATCAATATAGGCAATATCTGTGTTCACCTCATATGCAAGCAGCTTTGTGTGGATAGTGGAAAGAGCTCCAGATTCAAAGCTGGATAGCTATGTAGGGATTAGATCATATTAGGTTGGTGCAAACATAATTGTGGGTTTGAACCATAAGTTTTAAATCATAACTGGGCTTAAACACATCTTTATTAATCAAAATAGGAACAATTACAATCAACATATTTTGAGAAATGTTTATTCCTATAGCATAAAAATACATGATTCAAGATTCAACGAACTCTTGAAAAGCATTTTTGCTGCAAAAAGTTGTCAAAATGCTTAAGAAATAGTAGTCATTGGAGAAAGGTCAGGTGAATATAGCAGATGAGGCAAAACCTCATAGCCCAATTCGTTCAGCTTTTGAAGCATTGGTTGTGCAACACGTGGTTGGGCATTGTCATAGAGGAGAACTGGGCTCTTTTTGTTGAACACTGCCGGGTGCAGGCCTTGCAATTTTCAACGCATCTCATCGGTTTGCTGAACATACTTCTCAGATCGGATGGTTTCACCAGGATTCAGAAAGCTGGAGTGGATTGGACAGGCAGCAGACCACCAAACAGTGATCATGACCTTCTTTTTTTTTTTGGTTTGTTTGGTGCAAGTTTGGCTTTGGGAAGTGTTTTGGAGCTTCTTCTCAGTCTAACCACTGAGCTGGTTGTTGTTGGCTGTTGTAACAAATCCACCTCTCATCACACATCACAATCTAATCAAGAAATGATTTGCTTCTTATTGTGTAGAATAAAAGAAGACCACATTTTTAAATGACTTTTTTTAATTTTTGGTCAGCTCAAGAGGCACCCACTAATTGAGCCTTTTCATTATTCCAATTTGCTTCAAATGCTGAATAAACATAGACTGGTCAACACTGAGTTCTTTGGCAATTTTGCATGTAGTTGTAATAAGATCAGATTCAATTATCTGCTCAATTGATTGCTATCACCTTTTGATGGCTGGCCGCTGTGCTCCTCATCTTCAAGGTTCTCATCTGCTTTGCAAAACTTCTTGAACCACCACTGTACTGTACATTCATTAGCAGTTCCTGAGCCAAACTCATTGTTAATGTTGCAAGTTATCTCCCTCCATTGTTTTACGACCCATTTTAAATGTAAATAAGAAAATTGCTCAAATTTGCTTTTTGTCTAACATCATTTTCCTAGTTTAAAATAAATCAAAATGAACAGCAAGTAAAGGCTTCCCAGGTGGCACTAATAACCCACCTGCCAATCAATGCAAAAGATATAACAGACATGGGTTCGATCCCTGGGTGGGGAAGATCCCCTGGAGGAGGGCATGGAAACCCACTCCAGTATTCTTGCCTGGAGAAGCCCATGGACAGAAGAGCTTAGGAGGCCGAAGTCCACAGGGTCACAAAGAGTCAAATACAACTAAAGCAACTTAGCACTCATACAAACAGCAAGTAATAAGTCATTAGAAAAATAAATAAATAAAGTGAGAAAACATATGAGTAACATATACATTAAAATGACGTACAACATAGAAACATTTATTCAAGAATATATTCCATTGTTAAACCACAAAGTTCAACAATGCAAAACCTTAACAACTTTTGCACCAACCTAATAAAATGTTTCATATGGTATGCTAGGAAATTTGGACATTATTTTGAAAATATTTCAGAACACCTGAAAAGTTTTCAGCAGGAAAGTGAAAAGGTCCTACTTGCATTTAGCAAATATCTGGCTGCATGAGGGAGAATGGATTCAGTGTGAACAGTGCTGAAGTTTGACCAGTTATGGAAAGTTGTAGCAGTAATCTAAGAAAGAGGTGATCAGACCTAGAGCTAGGGAAAGCTGTCAAGAAGTGACAGGGGACAGAGATATTGAGATGCACAGGACTTCATATTTATTGTTGAGGAGAGAGATGGGAGAGTCACAGATGATGGCCAGTTTGTGCTTGAACACCTGCTTGGGTAGAGTTCAATCACTCACCATGATAGAAATCCTGGCAGAGGAACAGAGTTGGTGTGAAACATGATACATTCAAACTATGAGAAGAACATTAGCAACGTGAGGTAGTAAATGACATATGACAAAGAAGTGACACAGTCCCCAGTGCCACAGAAGTTCAGAGCAAAGGTAGACTGCCAAGCCTTGAACGGGTAGAAAAGTCCTAGGAAGGAACAGAGATTTGCCCGGGACCTCTGAAATTAGGAGACAGGTCAACAGCCGAGAGGACAGATGAGAATATTAAAGGTATGGGAACAAAATGAGCTGTCACAGAAACCAGAGACTCACATGTTGCGGAACTGCTGCAACACAAATTCGGAGACTGCGCTTGCTACTTAGCAAACTAGTGGAAATTAGCTCAGAGCAGGCTTTTCAGAGCAGACAAACTCAGAATACACAGAACTCTAAGGGAAAGGAATAAAGAACTTAACTTCTCTCTCCTCTGGGATATGAAATCAATATATAATACAGTAGGTTCAGTACAATACAGTAGATTCTGTACATTTTGCCTTCAGTTCAGTTTAGTTCAGTTGCTCAGTCATGTCCGACTCTTTGCGACCCCATGAATTGCAGCACGCCAGGCCTCCCTGCCCAACTCCCGGAGTTCACTCAGACTCACGCCCATCGAGTCAGTGATGCTATCCAGCCATCTCACCCTCTGTCGTCCCCTTCTCCTCCCGCCCCCAATCCCTCCCAGCATCAGAGTCTTTTACCCTCCCCTTAAAACAAAACAAGTCTCTATTTCCTACATGGAAAGTTGATGAAGTCTGCTACAGAGAAGACATAAGTGCACATTTAAGCAACAGTGACCTACTAACTAGGGAAGGCTACAAGATTTTAGAGAATACTCATGTCCAACTAATCTGCCATTATTCCTGGCAGGAAAGAGAGAAGGAAGTAAGGAAGGGAGGGAGAAGAAATAAGCAAACAAGTGAATAAATAAGCATATGAAAAAGAAAATAATCTATAGTTTATTTGGATTATTTAGAAGTCTTTCACAGCATTACTTAAGATTGCTTTGAGAGTTTAATTCAGTGTCTATTTGTGGTACAAAAGATACTTTGTGATAAACGGAGAACTGGTTCAATGTCGGGGGAAAGGCATGGTAATAAATGGGCCTCTCTCTCTCTTCTTTAAAGTATTGAGCATGTATTCTGTTCCAGATGATTAGCACACATTCATTTAATTTAGTCCATTCAAGAACTCTACAGAAGAAATGTTACTGTCACTAGTGTGGTGAGAAATCTGAATGCTGAAGACCGGGAAAAAAACCTCTGATTGAATCTAGGTAGAATCACACTATAAATCAAATAAAACTTTTATGGGAAAGCAGTTTTTTGAAATCATGTGTACATCTGAAATTATGGCCTATAATAATTTCTGGATGCTTTTACCAGAGAATGGTACAAAAAAAGCAACGTTACTTCTTCAAATTCAATCTGATTCTTTTTGACTTCTATATACAGCACATTAACATACAAAGCATTAACTTTAAAAAAAAAAAAAGCAAACAATATAAGAATCAGAATATGATACTGACCATGAGCAGAAATATTTTATCCGCTTTTCCTTGAGAAGTTTTCATGAATTTAACTAACAATAAAAACTCAAAAGACTCCTTTTGGCTATATCCTGCACCTTATAAGGAATGCTTTTTCTCATTGCCAAACTACACGTTCAATGGGAACCCAGATTAACCCATGGAAATGGAATAATGAGAAAGACAGTGGAAGGTCTATTACATGTATCTAAAAAGAAAGAAAAAAATAAAGTACATTTTAAAAAATAAAAAGAAGCAGAGTTCAGATATGCAAATCTAATTGCTTGCAATAATCAATTTCTAAATTGGCTACCAGACTCAGCTAGAATTAAGTGTTTGTTGACAATCCAAATTTTAATGCTTTTTACCTAAAGTTCCCTGCAAGGCAGGGAGCTACTAACGGAGCTACTCACATTTGTGAGGCCACAATGTCAACTACATTTAGACAGCGCAGTGTTTTGCTTGCAGCCTCTTTTTATGGAAGCTGAATTAAAATTTAAAGTTAGAGGAAAATCAGTTGGACAAGTAACATTTATTATTGAAAAATACTCAGTATATCTGCTTTCATTTTTCATGTGTTGATACTCTTGCTAAGTAAATTTAGCCAGGCCACTCACTTAACCACCTTGGATGACATCCTTCCAATTTTAAAAATGTAGATAATTGCTGCTAGTATGTGCTATTTCACAAGAATTAACAATTTTATTTAAAAAAATCCCTAAACATCTAGAATGAGCTTTTATCAATACAGCCTTTATCAGTAGAAAGTAAAAAGTCACATGTTGCTATTAAAGACAGTTTCTGTTAAAGAACAGGCTATATATGATAGCTCAGTTCAATTCAGTCCCTCAGTCGTATCTGACTCTTTGCGACCCCGTGGACGGCAGCATACTAGGCCTCCCTATCCATCACCAACTCCCGGAGTCTACTCAAACTCATGTCCATTGAGTCGGTGATGCCATCCAACCATGTCAACCTCTGTTGTCCCCTTCTCCTCCTGCCCTCAATCTTTCCCAGCATCAGGGTCTTTTCAAATGACTCAGCTCTTCGCATGAGGTGGCCAAGATACTGGAGTTTCAGCTTCAGCATCAGTCCTTCCAATGAACACCCAGGATTGATCTCCTTTAGAATGGACTGGTTGGATCTCCTTGCAGTCCAAGGGACTCTCAAGAGTCTTCTCCAATACCACAGTTCAAAAGCATCATTTCCTTGACACTCAGATTTCTTTGTAGTCCAACTCTCACATCCATACACGACTACTGGAAAAACAATAGCCTTGACTGCTGCTGCTGCTGCTAAGTCGCTTCAATCGTGTCCGACTCTGTGTGACCCCATAGAAGGCAGCCCACCAGGCTCCCCTGTCCCTGGGATTCTCCAGGCAAGAACACTGGAGTGGGTTGCCATTTCCTTCTCCAATGCATGAAAGTGAAAAGTGAAAGGGAAGTCGCTCAGTTGTGTCCAACTCTTAGCAACCCCATGGACTGCAGCCTACCAGGCTCCTCCATCCATGTGATTTTCCAGGCAAGAGTACTGGAGTGGGGTGCCATTGCCTTCTCCAATAGCCTGGACTAGACAAAGTCAATAGCCTTGACTAAACATTACTTTGTTGACAAAGTAATGTCTCTGCTTTTTAATATGCTGTCTAGGTTGGTCATAACTTTCCTTCCAAGGACTAAGCATCTTAATTTCATGGCTACAATCACCATCTGCAGTCATTTTGGAACCCAAGAAAATAAAGTCAGCCACTGTTTCCACTATTTCCCCATCTATTTGCCATGAAATGATGGGACCAGATGCCATGATCTTCGTTTTCTGAATGTTGAGCTTTAAGCCAACTTTTTCACTCTCCTCTTTCACTTTCATCAAGAGGCTTTTGAGTTCCTCTTCACTTTCTGCCATAAGGGTGGTGTCATCTGCATATCTGAGGTTATTGATATTTCTCCCAGCAATCTTGATTTCAGCTTTTGATTCATCCAGCCCAGCATGTCTCATGATGTACTCTGCATGAAAGTTAAATAAGCAGAGTGACAATATACAGCCTTGACATACTCCTTTTCCTATTTGGAACCAATCTGTTGTTCCATGTCCAGTTCTAACTGTTGCTTCCTGACCTGCATACAGATTTCTCAAGAGGCAGGTCAGGTGGTCTGGTATTCCCATCTCTTTCAGAATTTTCCACAGTTTATTGTGATCCACACAGTCAAAGGCTTTGGCATAGTCAAGAAAGTAGAAAGAGATGTTTTCCTAAAACTCTCTTGCTTTTTCGATGATCCAATGGATGTTGGCAATTTGATCTCTGGTTCCTCTGCCTTTTCTAAAGCCAACTTGAACATCTGGAAGTTCATGGTTCTTGTATTGCTGAAGCCTGGCTTAGAGAATTTTGAGCATTACTTTACTAGCGTGTGAGATGAGTGCAATTGTGTGGTAGTTTGAGCATTCTTTGGCAATGTCTTTCTTTGGGACAGGAATGAAAACTGACCTTTTCCAGTCCTGTGGCCACTGCTGAGTTTTCCAGATTTGCTGGCATATTGAGTACAGCACTTTCACAGTGTCATCTTTTAGGATTTGAAATAGCTCAACTAGAATTACATTACCTCCACTAGCTTTGTTTGTAGCGATGCGTCCTAAGGCCCACTTGACTTCACATTCCAGGATGTCTGGCTCTACGTGAGTGATCACACCATCATGATTATCTGGGTCATGAAGATCGTTTTTGTATAGTTCCTCTGTGTGTTCTTGCCACTTCTTCTTAATAGCCTCTGCTTCTGTTAGGTCCATACCATTTATGTCGTTTATTGAGCCCATTTTTGCATGAAATGTTCCCTTGGTATCTCTAATTTTCTTGAAGAGATCTGTAGTCTTTCCCATTCTATTATTTTCCTCTATTTCTTTGCATTGATCGCTGACAAAGGCTTTCTTATCTCTCCTTGCTATTCTTTGGAACTCTGCATTCAAATGGATATTTCTTTCCTTTTCTCCTTTGCTTTTTCGCTTCTCTTCTTTTCACAGCTATTTGTAAGGCCTCCTCATACAGCCATTTGCTTTTTACATTTCTTTTTCTTGGGGATGGTCTTGATCCCTGTCTCCCGTACCTCTGTCCATAGTTCATCAGGCACTCTGTCTATCAGATCTAGTCCATTAAATCTATTTCCCACTTCCACTGTATAATCATAAGGGATTTGATTTAGGTCAAAATGTATTTAAATCCAAGGACAATAAAAAAATAACAAGAAAGTTGTTTTTGAGAGGTGATTAGCTGGTAAAGAATCTGCCTTCAATGCAGGAGACCTGGGTTCGATCTCTGGGTTGGGAAGATCTCCTGGAGAAGGGAAAGGCTACTGAATCCAGCATTCTGGCCTGGAGAATTCCATGGACTATGTAGTCTATGGGATCACAAAGAGTCATACACAACTGAGGGACTTTCACTTTCCACTCTCACTTATTCTGTTTCAGACACTAAATAAGTGTATTAGAAAGAGCTTGATCTTTCTTGTTTTTGTGCCTTATAAAAAAGTCTCTCCTAAGCTACTCTCAAGGAATAAGGCTATCACCCCAAATCCAAATTTAGTATTAAAAAAGAGTGAAGCCCTGAAGAGAGAAATATTTACACCAGTCAAGCATCTAAAAAGAAATTATATCCAGGCTCTCTGGTCTGTATTTCTTCTCTCTGAGACAATGTACATGCACAGATGTATGTACTCCTTTTTATTCTTCTGATTCTGTTAACGTAAAGTCATACATTATTTAAAATGAGCTTATAAATTATGTCCCTTTGCTATTTTATGGGGTATCAAGAAGTGGACTTGACACTGACCCTGTATGGAAAGTGAGAGTAGAAGAAAAAACAAGAATAGTTTTTTTATCTGAGTAATTTCCCTGACTAAAATGGAAAAACCAAGGAAGGAAGTTTTCTTGGTGACAGAAGAAATATATTGATGGGAATTTATATTATTTTGATTTCCTTCTGTTAATGACAACATTCAATTCATAAGTGCATGTATTATACATATGTGTAGGGGGTTTTCTGGTTATATAGAATAAATTTCTAGAAAGAAACTGTAGGTTCACCAGTGTATTAGAAATATATTAAGGATTTGAGACATGATGCCAAATTCACTTCTAGAAATAATATAATTACAGTTGTACCCATGTATAAGAATGTCCATTTTCTTATATCAGAACTACTGAAATAAATCACAAGTTTTGAGCTATTCTTTCTTCAATTAAATTTTAAAAAAAAGAATGTCCATTTTCTAAAACCACACTTGGCATTTCTTTGATCACTAAGGAAACTGAATATTTTACCTGTTTTTTAATCAAGCTTCAATTTTTATATTTGCCCATACATGAATTATTCACTCATTTTTAGCATTTTATAGTAATATGGTATCATTCTCTGTTAAGTTATACACTATCTTCTTATACTTAAGATAACAGTGATTTTTTTCACCTCCCCCACAAAAAAAACAAGGTGAGATGATTATGGTTGGGTATATCCATGTCCAAAAAATTATATATTAAATTCTTCCTTCCATATATTCATCTTTTATGCAAATATTTCTATACTACTTCTAATCAACAAAAATATTTTCCAAGAAACAAATCCCATGTGAAGACTTCCTTAAAATGGTGAAGAGATTATGTAACAGATACAAATATTTATAAGTGAGGAAACATGCATAAAGCTACTAATATCTTGTTGAAATCACATAGCTAATGAGTGATAGCGTCTATGCTTTTATCATTACTTGAAACAAGGTAGAAATCCTTGGAAATTATAATTTACCAAAGAGAAAGAACGTTTCCAATCTTACTACAGAACTGGAATAATTTTTTATTCAGTCTAACATCTCACCTAGAGAATTTCACATTGTTCAAATTTGACACCCATGCTTATTTAAAGCAGCCCCCAAAGAGGTCTTAATTTGTGAGTTTTTAGAACAAGAGGCTACATGTGTAAATGATTTAGACATGGAAACCATTTTCAACCTGGCATCCATTTTTGAAATTACAGTATAAAGAAGCATCTGTGCCAACTGTCCCTGTTAAAACAAGAGCACATAAAATAAGAAAATATCCTTTAAATGTTGAGAAATCTGGCAAAGATTCCTTGTGATTCATAGACAAATGGGTGTGAATATTTTCAGTGATTCATGAATTGTAAAAGCTTGGGAGTATGCTGCCAGATGGACAAAATAAGAAAAAAGAAGCAAAACTGGCAAGACCATAAGTGATAACTCTGTTCAGGAGATGGAATCTTGCCCCAGAATTAATGACCAGTGTATGGTACTCATAACATTTTGGAGGAATCATTTGTCAAGATACGTACTATAGGAGAAATTACATCAGCTAGAACTTGGGAATAGACACTAAAACACATGGAATAACTAAATGCTAAAGAGGAAATTCTCATGAAAGAAAGATGTGTGAGTAAACTCAAAATGTATTACAGATCTAAATGTGGGCTAGACACTATAAAACTCTTAGAGGAAAACATAGGCAAAATACTCTTTGACATAAATTGCAAGATCTTCTCTGACCCACCTCCTAAAGTAATGAAAATAAAAACAAAAAGAAGCAAACAAGACTTAATTAAACTTCAAACCTTTTGTACAGCAAAGGAAACCATAAATAAGTTGAAAAGACAACCCTCATAGTGGGAGAATAACCATAAGGAATTAATCTCCAAGATATACAAACAGCGCATACAGCTTAATACTAAAAAAAAAAAAAAAAAAGCTATCAAAAAATGGGCTCAAGACCTAAATAGAGATTTCTCTAAAGAAGATGTACAGATGGCCAAGAGGCACATGAAAAAATGCTCACACTACTTATTAGGGAAATGCAAGTCAAAATTATAGGGAACTATTACCTCACAGTGGTCAGAATGGCCATCAACAAAAAGTCTACAAATAATAAACGCTAGAGAGCTGTGGAGAAAAGGGAACTCTCTTACACTGATGGTGGGAATGTAAACTGATCCAGCCTCTTAGGAGAAGAGTATGGAGGTTCCTTAAAACAGAGTTACCGTATGACCCAGCGATCCCACTCCTGGACAAATAACTAGAGAAAAGCATAATTCCAAAAGATACATGGATCCCAATGCTCATTGCAGTATCACTTACAATATCCAGGACATGGAAGCAACCTAAATGTACATCGACAGAGGAATAAAGAAAATGTGGCACATATATATATACACAATGGAATATTCATTCAGTTCAGTCACTCAGTCATGTCCGACTCTTTGCGACCCCATGAATCGCAGCACCCCAGGCCTCCCTGTCCATCACCAACTCCCCGAGTTCACTCAGACTCGCCTCCATCAAGTCAGTGATGCCATCCAGCCATCTCATCCTCGGTCGTCCCCTTCTCCTCCTGCCCCCAATCCCTCTCAGCATCAGAGTCTTTTCCAATGAGTCAACTCTTCACATGAGGTGGCCAAAGCACTGGAGTTTCAGCTTTAGCATCATTCCTTCCAAAGAAATCCCAGGGCTGCTCTCCTTCAGAATGGACTGGTTGGATCTCCTTGCAGTCCAAGGGACTCTCAAGAGTCTTCTCCAACACCACAGTTCAAAAGCATCAATTCTTCGGTGCTCAGCCTTCTTCACAGGCCAACTCTCACATCCATACATGACCACAGGAAAAACCATAGCCTATTACTCAGTCACAAAAAGGAACTAACGTGCCATTTGCAGAGACATGGCTGGACCTAGAGAGTGTCATATAGAATGAAGCAAGTCAGAAAGAGAAAAACAAATATCATACATTAACACATATATGGAATCTAGAAAAATGGTACAGATTATATTTGCAGGGCAGGATTAGAGATGCAGACATAGAGAATGGAGAGTGGACATGGAGGGAGGGGAAGAGGAGGATGGAATGAACTGAGAGAGTAGCATTCATATACAAACACTACCATGTGTAAAGCGGGTAGCTAGTGGGAAGCTGCTGTGTAGCATAGGGAGCTCAACTCAGTGCTGCGTGATGACCTAGAGAGGTGTGTCATGAGGGGTGGGAGAGAGGCTCAAGGGGTAGGAGATATATGTACACATTTAGCTGATTCATTTCATTGTATAGCAGAAACTAACACAATTATATAACAATTATATTCCAATAAGAAATTTAAAAATTAAATGAAAATTTAAAAAATAAGTTATATTAATTGACAATAGACATATGAGCATATGCAGCAGTGTTAATTATAGGGAAATGAAAATTAGAAGCACCATGAGACATCCCCATTCACTCACTAGAATGGGGGGACAAATTACGGACTGACAGTGCCAAATGTTGCCCAGATGTGAAGCACCCAGAACTTTTATATATCCTTGCAGTCCAAGGGACTCTCAAGAGTCTTCTCCGACACCACAGTTCAAAAGCATCAATTCTTCAGTGCTCAGCTTTCTTCACAGTCCAACTCTCACATCCATACATGACTACTGGAAAAACCATAGCCTTGACTAGACGGACCTTTGTTGGCAAAGTAATGTCTCTGCTTTTGAATATGCTATCTAGGTTGGTCATAACTTTCCTTCCAAGGAGTAAGCATCTTTTAATTTCATGGCTGCAGTCACTATCTGCAGTGATTTTGGAGCCCCCCAAAAAATAAAGTCTGATACTGTTTCCACTGTTTCCCCATCTATTTCCCATGAGGTGATGGGACCAGATGCCATGATTTTTGTTTTCTGAATGTTGAGCTTTAAGCCAACTTTTTCACTCTCCTCTTTCACTTTCATCAAGAGGCTTTTGAGTTCCCCTTCACTTTCTGCCATAAGGGTGGTGTCATCTGCATATCTGAGGTTATTGATATTTCTCCCAGAAATCTTGATTCCAGCTTGTGCTTTTCAGCCCAGCATTTCTCGTGATGTGCTCTGCATATAAATTAAATAAGCAAGGTGACAATATACAGCCTTGACGTACTCCTTTTCCTATTTGGAACCAGTCTGTTGTTCCATCTAACTTTAAAAATTTAGTACATTTATTCTTCCTACTTGGAAGTAAGTGAGTCATGCTAAACTCCAAAATGAAAAATATTTATTAAATGCCTATAATTTCATTTTTTTTGGAGATTCTTCATGTATCCCAGAGTTCAACTATATTCACTTTTTCCAATCCAAACTGCTAAGCGGTATCTTTGTTCTGAATTATTTGAATGGATTCAAACATGGTCAAAACTCAAGTCAATTTGTAACTACATTAAAAACTACAGCATAAGAATCTATGTAACTGAACATGAACTGAAGAGTAAACTAGAAAAGCGGCCTTCACAATCTACTGAAAATAAAAATAACACTCAATACTGAATTCCCATGAGGCAATTAATCATCTCAGCCATTATTTATTTAATTTGCTGTGCAAAAAAGTAAAATCATGACAGCAATCTTACCAATATTTTTACACTTGAGCAATGACACAATAACAACCTCTGATGTTAACCAAGATAATGTGTTACCTTGCATATTCTCTCATTACAAAACTAAGCCCACAGGCTGCAACTCCTGAGCCCTTGCACTCTAAAGTCCTTGCTCCACACCACATGAGAAGGCCAATCTCCACAACTAGAGAAAGCCCACATGGTGCAACGAGGACTCAGCACAGCCAAAATAATAAATAAATAAAATCTTTATACTTTGATGGTGCAATCATGATCAGAAGCCAGGGTTTCCTTCTAACAGTGATACTTTCCAGGCTTGGACATCTTGCTAGTCCATTTATTTTTTCTTGGCTTGTTGATATTTGTATCACATTCTTAAAATAATGAGGAAACATGGCTTTTTTTAATAAACAGAGGAATAACAAATAGGATCTACAACTTTTTTAATCCTTAAGCTATTTCTGTTGTAGAAACTAGCTTCAAACCACCTTGGCATGGTTCTGCTGCAATAGTATAATTGATTCTACTTAGGAAATGCTTCAGCTTCTCAGGTGGCTCAGTGGTAAAGAATCTGCCTGCAGTGCAGAAGACATGGCAGGAGCCACGGATTCACTCCCTAGATCAGTAAGATTCCCTGGAGAAGGAAGTGGCAACTCCAGGAGTCTTATGTGCAAAATCTCCTGGACAGAGGAGCCTGCGGGGCTACAGTCTCATGGGGCTGCGAAGAGTCAGGCATGATTTAGCAATTAAACAACAACAACAGGAAATGCTTTAGGTCTGATGGACACAAAATGAAAATATTTCTTGTAGTAATAAACTCTACATCTTTAAAAATCACAAAGGTCTTCAAAAAGCTAATATTAATAGAAAGTACTGTACATTTTCAGGCAGTATCAGGGAAATGGACCGACAACTAGGAAGACCAGCAACCCCTCAAAAAGACTCCCAAAATGGTTGTTTATCCATCATAAGTTCATTCCTGGCACAAACTACGCGGGCCAGATCACTGAATTTGTGAATGCAAATAAGGGTAACAAAGGTTCTCAGGGGCAGACCACATTAACTAAGCTCTCAGAGACTAGAATGACAATTTGACCATGTCAAAAGCTTTTTCCCTATAAACAAGCTACAGAAGAATGCAAATTACCATAAATTTGCATAGATTCAAAACAATCGGAACAAGTTGATAAGATATAGCACTCAATGAAAGGGCAGACTTGCCACCATTATTTCTTCACAACTTCATTCAGTACATTAGTGCAGAGTTCCTGCTCTCATGGAGTTTATCTTGAGAGACCCATATCTACTTGGTCAAGCCATTCTCACCACTGAATAGTGCTTAGATGGGCACTGTCAACACTGGCTCTTCTGACTGTCCTATGTTAGGGTCTCCAAGGCCTATCACTGTCACATGTTCTCCAAACTGAGCATGAAATCATAGATGAGGTTTCTTCTCCCCAACTGCAATCTCATTCCCCTACTTTCTCCCATAAATGACTCTGTCCAGTTCACTTTTGTTGGTATTTTACTTGTTGGCCGACTAAAACGCATACTTGCCACAAATTTGACCACATATTTGTTCTTACAGATAAGCACATCTCTTGCATTTGGATTGATTAGTCTAACTCTCAGAAGACAATCTACATTTTCAAGTTCCTGGAAGATGCTTCATTGGATTCCCACATCCTGGCACCAGAAATAAAGTTCACTACTCGGCACTCTATAAATTAACTGTATCAGTCAGTTCAGTTCAGTCGCTCAGTCGTGTCCGACTCTCTGCGACCCCATGAATCGCAGCATGCCAGGCCTCTCTGTCCATTAGAGATACCAAGGGAACTTTTCATGCAAAGATGGGCTCGATAAAGGACAGAAATGGTATGGACCTAACAGAAGCAGAAGATATTAAGAGGTGGCAAGAATACACAGAACTGTACAAAAAAGATCTTCATGACCAAGATAATCACGAAGGTATGATCACTCACCTAAAGCCAGACATCCTGGAATGTGAAGTCAAGTGGGCCTTAGAAAGTATCACTACAAACAAAGCTAGTGGAGGTGATGGAATTCCAGTTGAGCTGTTTCAAATCCTGGAAGATGACGTTGTGAAAGTACTGCACTCAATATGCCAGCAAATTTGGAAAACTCAGCAGTGGCTACAGGACTGGAAAAGAGCAGTTTTCGTTCCAATCCCAAAGAAAGGCAATGCCAAAGAATGCTCAAACTACTGCCCAATTGTACTCATCTCACACGTTAGCAAAGTAATGCTCAAAATTCTCCAAGCCAGGCTTCAGCAATACGTGAACCATGAACTTCCAGATGTTCAAGGTGCTTTTAGAAAAGGCAGAGGAACAAAAGATCAAATTGCCAACCACTGGATCATGGAAAAACCAAGAGAGTTCCAGAAAAACATCTATTTCTGCTTTATTGACTATGCCAAAGCCTTTGACTGTGTGGATCACAATAAACTGTGGAAAAATAACTGTATATTTGTGCTTTATTCTGTCATCATCTCTAACAAACCTGCCCAAATATTAGACTAAAGTTTCCATCTTATTCTAAAAAAAGTAGGGATTATCTTTTCAAGGATTAAATTGCATACCACCTGCCAGTTTGGTTATAAAAGAATCTTCATTCTTGGATGATAGCTGCATTCTGAAATCTTTGTCTGTGTGCCTGAGAGGGCTCAGCAGGAAGCCGAATATCACTGAATCCGAAAACATTTTCCATGTTAAGGGGCCTATAGCATGCATGGAGAGTCTTGAAAGCATCTCTTCTTGAATAATATGACTTGGTTATGGCTGGAAACTTTCATGTACTACTTACCAAATTGTATTCATATGGGTAGGAATTTATATTGTGCAACCTAATCACTACTGGTTTGATGGCTCGGCTGACAGGTAATACACCTATAATCACAGCCTGACTGCACCACCCCTCGCTGCCTTCACAGCAGCACTCTGCTCCGATTCATCATTTCCTTTTCAAAAGAAGGTCTTTGCTGCTTTGTTTTGATACAATCTTGAAAGTCTGACTATTTTCTACGAGATCAGGAGTAGAGATTTGAATTATCCTTTTGATAGTAAATGACAGGACCAGTCTTAACAACAGGAAATAACTTTTCTGCTGAAAGGAACTGTGCTTTCTCCCTGGGTTTGAAAAATTCATGTTTCTTACTGCAAGTCCAGTTCTTAAGCCACATATTCAAGGAACTGACATTGGAAAGTAAGACGGTACAGGCAGTTTTTTTTTTAATTTATTTATTTTAATTGTAGGCTAATTACTTTACAGTATTGTATTTGTTTTGCCATACATCACCATAATGTGGTCAAAATGCCTTTGGGTCTATGTAGCAATGGGAAAGGTAGAATTAGTGCATTGCACTGGGTCTGGCTCCAGCCCTCAATCCCACCCATGCCCCCACTTCAATTTGGGCAGCTTTGCTTTCAGTAGCATGCTTATCTTGAACAGAATGAAGCTAAGTTTCAAGGACTTGTACAGATCTTTCATCTATGTTTTGTAAAATTTTCAAGAGAAAAAGACACAATTAGTTAAGGCCACTGTCTCTTTCCAGTCTAATTTCCCCTGATACTGTGAGGCACTGGAATGGTCAAAGGCGTTTGGATCTGTGTATGAGTAATTGCCAGCTACCCAGTGCAGGGATGGCTTCCAGGCTTCCCCCATCATTCACTGTGCCAACTCACCTAGCATCATGACACAAAAGTGGAGGGCCAGAGGTGACCCAATGATGTGAACATGTGCTATGGAATGAATCAAGGTTTGAAATGTATGAAGCCAGAAGTTAATTTGCATGAAAATTCTTCAATCATCAGAATATAGAAACATACAGTTCTCATGTTAAAGAATCTGCCTGTCAATGTAAGAGATGAAAGAGACGCAGGTTTGATTCCTGGGTCAGGAAGATCCCCTTGCAACCCACTCCATTATTCTTGCCTGGAAAATCCCACAGACAGAGGGGCCTGGCAGGGTACAATCCATGGGGTTGCAAAAGAGTTGGACATGGCTAAGCACACACACACGATGTATGCCTAGCCTATGATACAGGCTCTACACTTGTGGAGACAGGGAGCATAAAGACAATAAGTAATTACAGATATAAAATTAGATAGGCATACTTCTATATAAAATAAAATAGTAGAACAGTAGAATTGGATTTTTAAATAGGATTAATATATACTGGGACTTCCCCGGTGGCTCAGATGGTAAAGCATCTGCCTACAATGCAGGAGACCCAGGTTCAATCCCTGGGTTGGGAAGATCTCCTGGAGAAGGAAATGGCAACCCACTTCACTATTTTTGCCTGCAAAATCCCATGGACAGAGGAGCCCGGTAGGCTACAGTCCCTGGGGTCGCAAAGAGTCGGACACGACTGAGCAACTTCACTCACTCACAATATATACTGAGCCAAGAAGGAAAATTTCAGATGCAAGAATCAAAACTAAATAACCAAAAAAAATTGCTTAACCTGATGCAATTTCTTAAATTGCAAATTTAAATAAATACCAGTTATTAAAATAATAATAATTATCACTGATTGTAGGAGGTCAGAGAACAAGATGGAACTAAAATTCACAACAGCAATAGCCCTGATGTTGAAAGATGGAAGTTTAGAGTTAAAAAGCAATTTCTTTATATTTCTTGGAAGAGGGTAGAGCTCTTGACACAGTTTTCATTTGTTTCATGTAAATGTTATAAAGTAATAATAATCACAGAAATACAATAAGCTGAATGTATAAATTTCCAAACCAGTAAGTCAGGAAGAAGAGTTCATCTGTAGGAGATGGAAGTAACAGCTAACCTGAGTTCTCCAACTAACCTGGGTTAGTTCCCTCTGACATCAACCATTGTACAGCCCCAAGTAACAGCCCTAACCTGCCAACAGCCTCAAATTTTATGCTTTTTGATAACCTACACAAAAACAGATAAAGATAAAATGAGAAAAAATATTTTAGGTATTATTTCTCTTTATTAATGACCATCTTAATCCCTGGTGGCTCAGACAGTAAAAAATCTGCCTTCTGTGCGGGAAACTGGGTTTGATCGCTGGGTCAGGATGATCTCCTGGAGAAGGGAATGGATACCCACTCCAGTATTCTTGCCTGGAGAACTTCTTGGACAGAGGAGCCTGGTGGGCTACAGTCCATAGCGTCTCAAAGAGTCTGACATGCCTGAGCGACTAACACTTTCACTTTCACTTTCACTTTAATAAGTCAATAACAAATGGGAAAATAGTCAGAAGATACTAAGTACAGATTAAGTGAAAATGAGGGTTTTCCAGGTGGCACTAGTGGTAAAGAATCTGCCTGCCAATGCAGGCGCATGAGACATGAAGATTCAATTCCTGGGTGTGGAAGATCCCCTGGAGAAGGGAATGGCAAGCCACTCCAGTACTCTGGCCTGGAGAATCCTATGAACAGAGAAGACTGGTGGGCTACAGTCCATGGATCTCAAAGAGTCGAGCACAACTGAATGACTAACACCTTTACTTTACTGAAATCAAGAATTGACTGGACTACTTATTTTCATTTCTTAGCAGCCATAGCAGGTATGATTTTTATTTCATAAATGACTCAACTGAGAGAAAGCAAGATCACACTGTTTTTCTATAGCACAACTAGAAATTTCATAGCCTCTAAATCAGATTTGATAATCTTTAAATTTATAATTCAGATTTCTATCTCATTACCTCAGTTATAAGATCCTAAAATCCTAAAACACTGGTTTATTCTTTCACTGCTCTGAATTTTAAAAATTAAACCATTTCTTCTATTTCAAGTAATTATTTTCTATGATTATAAAATTTTTTGTTATATGCTTGTTTTTGGTGTTAGGTTATCCAGCTTACCTTTGCACATGGAATCTTGGAGTTAACCTATAATAAACTTAACCTATTTTACAGAAAACAAAATAAACTGATCCTTAACTTATTCTTCTGTTCTTTTCTTCCTTTAAATTGTGAACCTAGATTGGCTATGTAATTACTAGAAGGTATATGAAGTTTTCAACACTCCATTTTAATTTTCTTTATATTCCTGAAAGGCATAAAAGGAAAACTATTAAATAAACTAAGTAAAACCAGTATCCTAAAAAACTACAAAAACCTTCTACCACATTATAAAATAAATGTCCTTGCTCTGATCACTTTACAAGTAGCCAAATACAGCTATTGAGCAGAATTCATTTAATCAAAGACAGATGTGTAATCCTATAAATTTTCCTTACAAACTCTGACCTTAATTTCTTACAGCAAAAATTTTTTCTTTGCTATCCAATCCACATATTGGCATGGATGTGATTTTATATTTATATTATTTATATTTTAATGCCTGCTTTCTTATCTTCATCTCAAAGTTCCAAGTTTCTCACCATTATATACCAAAGAATTAGAGTGTCTGGCATATAGATGCTTAACAAATTAATTGCTGTGCTAGACATAGTCTGTGCTGTGGTGTGCTGTGCTTAGTTGCTCAGTCATGTCTGACTCTTTGTAACTCTTTGGACCGTAGCCAGCCAGGCTCCTCTGTCCATTGGATGTTTTAGGCAAGAATACAGGAGTGGTTTGCCCTTTCCTCCTCCAGGGGATCCTCCCAACCCAGGGATCAAACCCATTTCTCCTGTGTCTCCTGGCTTGCAGGTGGATTCTTTACCTGCTGAGCCATCAGGGGAGTCCAGCTTATCAATGAGGAGTTTCATTTTTGCATTTATTTATGAGCTTAAAATCTTTATTACAAACTGTTATAATCCAACAAGCCTTTGTAGGAACAACCAAAATAACCATACATTAAGTAGATATGTTTAATGTATTGAGAAATAATAAAGAAATGTGGCTGAAACTTGGCAAATATGAAGTGCTATTCCTATTAAAAGCAACTGAATATTTCATTCTTCTAGAAATAGTCAACAATTTAATATTTAAATGAAGTATCATAGTAATTATCTGAAAATAAAGGGAAGCTACTGGCTCCAGGCAGATACTAGTGAAAAATCTTCAAAATATTTTCATTCACTTATTTTCCAAAACACATAATTTGGTTGGACTTTCCAATACAAATGTTAAATATTATATTTGAATGGTTTAATTCAAGGTAAATGATATATTTGAATGGCTTAATTCTCTTGATTGACTGATACTCTTCCTGATATTTTATTATTCAAAACTCATTTTATACGTCATGTAAGTGGGAAGGATACGATACAAAATATGAAACCCAGCCTGTGAAATTGTGTAGGCTTGTTCTATTTTTGCTAAAATCTGACTCCAAATAGAGGTTAATAAGTATCACTTTCTTCATTTATAAGCTTTTTCAGCCATTTACATTCAAAATTCATAGTCCATCTCTCTTGAAAGAGAAATAAATTATTTATAATTCTGTAAATTCAAAACAGGAATTCTCCTATGATATTACTCTGGTATTTTTCTACTAGATTATTTAAATGTTTTAAATATCAGTTCAGTTCAGTCTCTCAATAGTGTCTGACTCTTTGCAACCCCATGAATTGCAGCACAGCAGGCTTCCCTGTCCATCATCACTCCCAGAGTCCACCCAAATCCACGTCCATTGAGTTGGTGATGCCATCCAACCATCTCATCCTCCGTCGTCCCCTTCTCCTCCTGCTCCCAATCCCTCCCAGCATCAGGGTCTTTTCCAATGAGTCAGCTCTTCGCATGAGGTGGCCAAAGTATTGCAGTTTCAGCTTCAACATCACTCCATCCAGTGAACACCCAGGACTGATCTCCTTAAGAATGGACTGGTTGGATCTCCTTGCAGTCCAAGGGACTCTCAAGAGTCTTCTCCAACACCGCAGTTCAAAAGCATCAATTCTTCGGCGCTCAGCCTTCTTCATAGTCCAACTCTCACATCCATACATGACCACTGGAAAAACCATAGCCTTGACTAGACGGACCTTTGTTAGCAAAGTAATGTCTCTGCTTTTTAATATGCTATCTAGGTTGGTCATACTTTCCTTCCAAGGAATAAGCATCTTTTAATTTCATGGCTGCAATCACCATCTGCAGTGATTTTGGAGCCCAGAAAAATAAAGTCAGCCACTGTTTCCACTGTTTCCCCATCTATTTGCCATGAAGTGATGGGACCAGATGCCATGATCTTAGTTTTCTGAATGTTGAGCTGTACTTACTGATAAAAAGCCTCACAAATAAAAAAATTTATTTTATTAATGAATGATTGTCTAGAAATTTCACCTTCCACAGGAAATCAAAACAACAGTAGTAAATCTGATGAGATTTGACCTGAAGTTTCTTGCTAGAAGTTTACATTTGTACTTACAGAATACTTAATCTATCAAAATATTTACTTATAACTAATTATAAATTTACTTTAAAAATAAAAATTTTAATCAAGAGTATTGGCACTAGTATTAAAAAACCCACCTGTCAATGCAGGAGACACAAGGAGACACGGGTTCGATCCCTGGGTTGGGAAGATCCCCAGGAGGAGGGCATGGCAACCCACTCCAGTATTCTTGCCTGGAGAATCCCATGGACAGAGGAGACTGGTGGGCTACAGTCCATAGGGTCGCACAGAGTCAGACATGACTGAAGTGACAGCATACACGCACACATATGTGAAATTATTAAAGAAAAACTATCAAAGTTATGATTGTCATGAATTTACTTCAAATAAATTATATATTAATCATAAAATGTGTGCATCAGAGTTGGCAGTGGTTAGACATAAGCTATTACATGTTTCACCACCATTGTTCTTAAAAATCTGAAGTATGTTGTGATTAAGTAATCTTTTTCACTGGTAATCACAAAAACACACAGTAGAAATTAAACCATATGGCAAAAATCTCATCTTTAATTTTCTTCAAAATGTTGTAAAACCCTTTCTCTAAAATTCAGCGGTGCCTGTATAGTTTGCTATAATTTTCCCGAGCAGCCTAGTGGGGTCTCATGCACACAGAGCTCATGTAGTTTATAATTTATTGATGTGCACGTGTCTGTGTGTGTATCTGTGTGTGCATTTATCCAGACATTCCTGCAGTAAATGCACTAAGCTCTTTTCACTTTAAACTAATAAATAAAGGTGATGAACATGAGCAAAGATTAATTGTAGATCAAATAGCATGATAAAAATCAGGATTTTCCATTAAAAATGAAAATTATTCTGTAGATATTGTTGGAAAAGGTAGATATCCACATGCAAAGATAAAAGAAATGAAGGTGAATGCTGACATTACACCCTATACAAAGATTAACCCCGAATGAATCAAAGATCTAAAAGTAAGAAATAAAATGATCAAACTTTAAATCAAGGGAGAAATCTTCATAGCATTAGATATAATAATACTTTTTTTACAGATGACACTAAAGGCATAAGCAACAAAACAAAAAATAGACAAATTGACTATATCAAAATTATAAACTTTTGTGCACCAAAGGCATTATCTACACAATGAACTGGCAGCCCACAGAATTGGAGAAAACAGCTGAAAATCAGTTATCTGATAAGGGATTAGTATCCAGAATATACAATGAATTTCTAAAATTCAACAATAAAAGACAGACAATTCAAAAATATGCAAAGGACCTAAATGTTTTTCCAAGGAAGATACACAAATGAACAATAAATACATGAAAAAATAAAAATCAGCTTAACATCACTAATTAGTAGGGAAAGGCAAATTAAAATGAAAATAAGATATCATACCAATTTGGATAGCAATTCTCAAAAAAGAAAGAATAAGAAGCAGCTGTTGGCAAGGATATGCAGAAATTGGAAACTTGCATTTATAATAGGAATATAAAGTGGTACAGCCATTATGAAAAATTATATGGTGTTTCCTCAAAAAATTGAAAATAGAATTATATGATTCAGCAATTCACTCTTTGGTCTATACCAAAAGAATTGAAAGGAGAGACTGAAATAGATATTTGTACACCTATGTTCACTGCAGAATTATTCACAATAGCCAAAATATGGAAACAATGCTAGTGTTCACAGAAAGATTAATCAACAAAATGTGATATATATACATACAATTAAATATTAATCAGGCTTAAAAAGGAAGAAAATTCTGACATATGCTATAATATAGATGACCCTTGAGTCCATTAAGCTAAATTAAATAAGCCAGTCATAAAAGAACAAATATGTGATTCTAGTTGTAAGGTACCGAGAATAGACAAATTCATAAAGACAGAAAGTAACATGGTGGTTGCCAGGGACTGAGGGGAGGCAGGAATAGGGAATTAGTGTATAACTGAGTTTCATTTGGGAAAGATGTAAAAGTCTGGAAATGGTTGGTGGCAACTGTTGCATAACTATGTGAATGTATCATACTTAATGCCACAGAATTGTACACTCAGACATGGTTAAAATGGTAAACTTCATGTTATTTATATTGAATCACAATTTTAAAAGTAAAAAATAAATTTTAACCTATACCAAAAACACAATTGAATCATTCTTAAGATGTAAGTCATAGATGTTCATTTTGGCTTTCATATGTGATGACACTCAAACTATACCAATGACAAATACAAAGAGTGTATTAAAAAGCAGAGACATTACTTTGCCAACAGAGGTCTGTATAGTCAAAGCTATCAAATCTTCTATCCCTCCATCCCTCTGCTCTTGAACACTGTGAACTATGAAAGTAAAAGTGTCAGTCCCTCAGTCCTGTCTGACTCTGCGATCCCATGAACTGTAGCCCACCAGGCTTCTCTGTCCATGAAATTCTCCAGGCAAGAATACTGGAGTGTTTTTTGTTTGTTTGTTTTTGTTTTTTTTCCTTCTCAAGAATTCCTGAAGAAGGAAATACCCAATTCCTTCTCCAGGGGATCTTCCCAACCCAGGGATCAAACCCATGTCTCCTGCATTGCAGGTGGGTTATTTACCAACTGAGCCACCAGATAAGACTGTGAACTATGAAATATTCTTAATAGGAAAAGTTGCTTGAAGAAAAGGAGGCTTAAGTTTGTAATGTCAGGATGCATTCTCCTAATGGCAGTTTGCATTGGTCCTTCAGTTTTAAAATCCTGCATACTACCAGCCACCTCACTATATATTCTAACGGCATCTTTTCCCAAATATAGAACAATTTCATCTTCATTGGAAGAAGATTTCTTCTTCTTCTTAAAAAATCACATTATCAGCAGTTGCAGCCTCTCTCTTCACTTTGATGTTGTGCAGATTCAAATAAGACTGGAACCTCTGGAACCAGCCATAGCTTGCAGCAATAATCTCATCAACCTCATTTTCACCATGCTTGAATTTTAGTTCTTCCAGCAAACTCCTAGACATCTTCTGAATGTACATTAAGCTAGTAAACATTGAACTTTGATCCTCTAGCTTCTCAAAGATTTTCAGTTTTGTCTATCAGTATTCCTATTATCAATTGCACAAGCCCACTCAGCACTTTTCTCAAAAATAGATGAACACTTCTTATTCTAACTATTTCTGCTGTGAAATAATTCATCCTATATGCTATATTTACATGCAACATTTACCTGTTATTTTTGCCACTTTCAATTTTTACCCCTCATCTCTCTTGAGAGCACATACACAGCCAAGGTGACACACTTAAATGCCATTAAATGCCAGCTAAGTATAGGCATTTAAAATGAATAGGCTACATATAAAAAGGTTTTCTGGGGTTTACAGCAAAATTGAAAAGTGCTTGTTCACCTAAAAGCATTAGCATCTGAGCCACCAGGGAAGCCCATACAAACTGAACAACAAAAAGAAAATGAAAGCACTGGGTTGTCAAGGTAAAACGATCTGCTGTCCAAGGGACACCAATTTATGACTAAAGCCTTACAGTAACCAACAACACATAGAACATGAGGTCACAGAGAGTTGGACACGACTGAGTGACTAACGCTTTCACTTCAAAAATGACTATAGACCACTATTAATACTATGTGAGCAGAACTAAAACAATTTGCCCTGGAACATAGCTCTGTTCATACCTATGAAAGCTCAAAACTGACTACACATAAAGCATCATCATTAATACCACAGGAAAACAAATTTTTTAAATATATTGTTAGTAAATGTTGGAAGGTGATAAAAATTTTGTAGACACAGCAATATTTTTCTATTTCTTAGCCTAATTTTATTCTAAATTAGATAACATATTTGTCTGGATATCTATATTTTCATGGACTTTGATTTTTAATTACACAGAGAAGAAAACAAATTTGGCTCATCGAAAGCCTGGCATTCCTTGGAGATTTACGTTTTATACAACATTGTATGGAAAGTAGGAAGTGTATATGCTGCGGTTGCAGGCACCCAGTAAGCTGAAATCCTTCACAATGCTGCATGTTAAAATTATGACATCTACTTCAAAAGGGGAAATAATTAAAACTAAAACAGGGTTATCCATCATTGTTGGAGTAGGAAATGGCAACCCACTCAAGTATTCGTGCCTAGGAAGTGCTATGGGCAGAGGAGACTGGTGGGCCACAGACCATGGGGTCACAAAAGAGATGAACATGACTAACGACAGAGCATGCATGATCACTTCATTGTAATTAAGAGGTTCTTCATTCTGTTTCACTATTAAAATGAAACCATTGTCTTGAGACCAAAAATAAATAAATAAATTGCTTTCCAGAGTGTGGCTAAATGCAAATTCGACATCTGCCTTGCAGAGTTGGTGAGAAATAGGTTAAACACACTGAGAAAATCTTGTTCAAAAAGGTATGTAAGGTGACCTTGTAAATGAGAAAGCGATGCGGCAGAGGTGGGTTATCTGAAAGAGGACAGGCTTGGGATTTGGAGTTTGGAGAGCTGATGACTATACACTCTGAATTAAATTTTTGCTGATGCTTCTTTTTTGTTGTTTGTGTGTGGGTGCCTGTTTTTCCCCACTTTTTCATTTCAATAACAAGTAAGTTACATAAGATTTTATAATCCAGTTATCACTCATCAATCCCAAGTGATCTGTTTTTTTCTCTTCATGAAAATGTCCATGTTCCCTAGACTAACTCTGAACTTGCAACACAATAGGAATTCAAGGAATGTTCTGGAATTTATAAATAAATGAATGTTCAAAAACATGTACAAATATTAGCTGACCTATTCCAAATATTTAAATGATTTCAATTATTTAAAAATTTTCAGTGTACTAATGAATATTCCACAAAACTGAGGGTCTAATTGTAAAATATAATCTATCTTACATGCATTTCTACTTGTAATATATTTACCACACTTACATTACAACTTAAAAAAAAAAGAATTAAGTGAAAACGTCATCAATTTAACACTTTTCATTATTTTTTAATTTCAGAATTATGACCTTAACTGTTGCAGTAAAAACCTAATATAACATAACATGTTCATCTATAAGGAATAGATTGAACCCTATGAAAATGTCGGCAGCTATTCACAGAGCATGATGTCAAGAAAGCCACATGGAATCACCAACCTGCATATCTTCCACAATGCCTGAAATTCCTATGTTGCCATTACTCCTGGGGTTTAAGTTTTGCTTCCCCAAGGTGACTTGTAAAATATACAAAATACAAAGGAAGCATAGGAAGGCATGTGTACACACCCACTTTGATCACTGAGAAACACTGGACTGGAAGAAACATAAGCTGGAATCAAGAATGCCGGGAGAAATATCAATAACCTCAGATATGCAGATGATACCACCCTTATGGAAAAAAGTGAAGAGGAACTAAAAAGCCTCTTGATGAAAGTGAAAGAGGAGAGTGAAAAAGTTGGCCTAAAGCTCAAAATTCAGAAAACGAAGATCATGGCATCCGATCCCATCACTTCATGGGAAATAGATGGGGAAACAGTGGAAATAGTGTCAGACTTTATTTTTGGGGCTCCAAAATCACTGCAGATGGTGACTACAGCCATGAAACTAAAAGATGCTTGCTCCTTGGAAGAAAAGTTATGACCAACCTAGAGAGCATATTCAAAAGCAGAGACATTACTTTGCCAACTAAGGTCCGTCTAGTCAAGGCTATGGTTTTTCCTGTGGTCATGTATGGATGTGAGAGTTGGACTGTGAAGAAGGCTGAGCACCGAAGAATTGATGCTTTTGAACTGTGGTGTTGGAGAAGACTCTTGAGAGTCCCTTGGACTGCAAGGAGATCCAACCAGTCCATTCTGAAGGAGATCAGCCCTGGGATTCCTTTGGAAGGAATGATGCTAAAGCTGAAACTCCAGTACTTTGGCCACCTCATGGGAAGAGTTGACTCATTGGAAAAGACTCTGATATTGGGAGGGATTGGGGGCAGGAGGAGAAGCGGATGACCGAGGATGAGATGGCTGGATGGCATCACTGACTCGATGGACATGAGTCTGAGTGAACTCCGGGAGTTGGTGATGGACAGGGAGGCCTGGCGTGCTGCGATTCATGGGGTGGCAGAGAGTCGGACATGACTGAGCAACTGAACTGAACTGAACCGATCAGCCACTACTTTGGATACTGAGGAAAGCAATCAGTTAAAACAGGGCATGGGACAGGTAGCTTTTGATGATGAGAGCGTGGGTGCAAGAACTGAAGCCACCCAGAGCTTGGGCACACCAGGAAATCAAACGTCCATGTGGCCAAGAGATAGCACATTAAGACAGAACCAAGATGAAAGCTTTAAAAATAAGTTTCTGCTCTCCCACACATAGCTCTCAAGGGAGGACAGCTCTAACACACAACTCCCTCTTTCCACCACCAATAAGCACTGGTTTTAACTCAAGGTAAGCAAGCAATACAAATGCATGTGTGTTTCTGTTAAAGGCTTTATATGTAAAGTACAAAATTAATCATTATGTTGATTCATTCATACTGCATTTTTAAAAACCCAAGCACCCTTCAGTCAACTCCAAAACCTGAGCAGAAAAATAGCCATGTTAATATAAGAAATTGAAAAACAAATCAACTTCATCTTTTTTTAGATTGAAGTATAGTTGATTTACAATGTTGTGTTAGTATCAAGCATACAGTGAAGTGATTCCATTGTGCATATATATTGCAGATATCTATATTCCTTTTATTCTTTTCCATTATTGTATAAGACACTGAATATAGTTCCCCATGCTATACAGTAAATCTTTGTTGTTCATCTATTTTATATATGGTAGTGTGCATCTGTTAATCCTATATTCCCAATTTATCCCTTTTTCACTTCCCCATTGGTAACCATAAGTTTGTTTACTATGTCTGTGAGTCTGTTTCTATTTTGTAAATAAGTTCATTTGTATCATTTTTTAGATTTCACTTTTAGATATAAGTGATATCATATGATATTTGCCTTTCTCTAACTTCACTTGGTGTGGTAATCTCTAGATCCATCCATCTGGCTGCAAATGCATTATTTCATTCTTTATTATGACTGAGTAACATTAACTTCATCTTTATTCCATTTTTCCACTTGTGTTATTAAAAATGACCTTATACTATAAGGTCTATAAATGACCTTATACTATTGTTAATTTAGTAGAATAAATACACACTATCCAAAGACACATCTCTCTCCCTACAAGGCGACTTTGGGGGAAATAAAGCTAAGCATTGATTTTGGGAACATACAAGATAATCATGTGTTTTATGAGATGCGACATTACATTCCCATATAACTATTATATATGCATTTTCAGTTCTTTTTCCGACACTGGTAGCAAATTTGTGTACAGTTATCTGCACACTTTCAGCTGGACTGTCCTTTAGCCAATAGTTTATATTTACAACACTGGCCAAGAAATTTAAAATAAGAGAAGCTGTCTGTGATTATGCACCCTGGGGACATAAAATCAATACCATTTGATTTCTTCACTAGTCTGTCAGCACTCAGAAGCTGCGGCTATTTGTGTGGTCTTTTCTAACTGCAATGGTTGAAACAAGTAATCCCAATCTTGGATAAGATTTATCCAAGTCTTATCAGAGATGGATAAGACTAAGAAGTAAAGGCTTCTAAGCTTACAAAGAAAGACTGAGAGGATGAATTAATGATAAACTATGAAAGGGGATGTTTTGCTACTTTTTAAGACTTTGTCTTTATCCCAAATGAATTCCTTTTTATTAAAGAACATAAAACAGATTATATTATTAGATTTCTCTTTAAACACAATAACTGCCACATTTATCCCCTTGTCAAGAAGATGAGTAAAAGGAACCTAGGAACAAATGACAGATACAAAAGAAATTCCATGGAGAACACACTGCCATTTTAATAATACTGCATGTTACTACTGCATTTAGGTGTCTATAACTAAACAATTTCTGTTCCTTCAATGATTTCTGCTCTTTTTTTTTTCTGCTTGTTTTTGGTTTATTTTGTGCTCTTTTCTAGGTTCTTGAGAAAACATCTTAAATTATCGATTTAAGAATTTTCACTTTGTCTAACGTATGCATGGTGACTGCAGCCATGAAATTAAAAGGTGCTTGCTCCTTGGAAGAAAAGCTATGACCAACCTAGACAGCATATTAAAAAGCAGAGATATTACTTTGCGAACAAAGGTTCACCTAGTCAAAGTATGGTTATTTCAATAGTCATGCATGGATGTGAGGGTTGGATCATAAAGAAAGCTGAGCACTGAAGAATTGATGCTTTTGAACTGCGGAGAAGACTCTTGAGAGTCCCTTGGACTACAAGGAGATCCAACCAGTCCATCCTACAGGAGATCAGTCCTGAATATTCATTGGAAGGACTGATGCTGAAGCTGAAACTCCAAGACTTTGGCCACTTGATGCGAAGAACTGACTTACTGGAAAAGACCCCAATGCCGGGAAAGATTGAAGGCAGGAGGAGAAGGGGACAACAGAGGATGAGATGGTTGGATGGCATCACCGACTCAATGAACATGAGTTTGAGCAAGCTCTGGGAGTTGATGATGGACAGGGAAGCCTGGTGTGCTGCAGTCCATGGGGTCGCAAAGAGTCAGACATGACTGAGTGACTGAACTGAACTGAACATATGCATTTACTACTATAAATTTCTCTTGTTAGCACTACTTTAGCTAAAGCACAATTTTTGTGCCCCACAATTTTTGACAAAGAATCTCCCTTGAGACTTCTTCTGTGACCTACGCATTATTTAGAAGTGTAATATTTAGTTTCCAAGTGTTTAGAGATTTTCCTCTTATCTTTCTGTTACTGATTTCTAGTTTGGCTCCATTGTAGTTAGAAAGCAAATTCTGCATGATTTCAGGTGTTTTAAATTCACTGAACTTTATTTTATGGCCTAAGATATGGTCTATTTTATGTTCCATAAGCAATTGAAGAGAATGTGTATCTTCTGTTGTTGAATGAAATATTCTATAAATGTTAGTTAGATCTTGTTAGGCGATGGTGTTACTGAGCTCTTCTATACCTTTGCTGACTTTCTGTCTTATCTATCAATTATTAAAAGAGGTGTCTTGAATCCCCAGCTACAATAATGGTGGTGGTGGTTTAGTTGCTAAGTCACGTTTGACTCTTACAACCCTATGGACTGTAGCCTGCCAGGCTCCTCTGTCCATGGGATTCTCCAGGCAAGAATACTAGAGTGGGTTGCCATTTCCTTCTCCAGGGGTTCTTTCCAACCCAGGGATAGAACCCAGGTCTCCTGCACTGCAGGAGATCTGTTTCATTGCAGACAGATTCTTTACCAACTGAATCATGCTACAATAGTGAGGTTATCTATTTCTCCTTTCAGTTCTATCAGCTTTTTTCCATCTAATATGCAGCTCTACTGTTTGGTACATGCATAGTTCACATTGTTGGGTCTTTTCATGGATTGACCCTGTTTCTAATAATCTGCCTTCTCCCAAGTCTATTTTAACTTATATTAATGCACTCATTCCTACTTTACTTTGATGTTTCCATGATGTATCTTTTTGCATCTTTTTTTTTTAATAATTGTATGTATTTATTTTTGGCTGTGCTGGGTCTTTGTTGCTGTGTGGGCTTTCTATGGTTGTGGCAAGCGGGAACTACTCTCTAGTTGCGAAGCACAGACTTCTCCTTGTGATGTCTTCTCTGGTTGGAGAGCAGGGGCTCTGTGTGCTCGGGCTTCAGAAGTTGCAGTATGTGGGCTCAGTAGTTATGGTTCTCCAGCTCTAGAGTACAGGCTCTATAGCTGTGGCCCACAGGCTTTGTTACTCCGAGGCACGTGGGATCTTCCTAGATCAGGGATTGAACCTGTGCCTCCTGCATTGGCAGGTAGATTCTTTACCAGTGACCCACTGGTAAAGAATCTCCCAGCCCCTTACTTTCAACCTTCCTGTATTATATGGGAGATCCCCTGGGGAAGGGAATGGCTACCCACTCCAGTTTTCTTGTCTGGAGAATTGCAAGGACAGAGGAGCCTGGCGGGCCCCAGTTCTTAGAGTCACAAGGAGTCAGACACAACTGAGTGACTAACACCTTCACTTTCATACCATACATTTGAAGTGAGTTCCTTATTGACAACATATAGTTTTGCCATTTTTTAACCCATTCTACCAACCTCTTTTACTTTTTTAATTAATTTATGTTAATTGGAGGCTAATTACTTTACAATATTGTAGTGGTTTTTGCCATACCTTGACATGATCGCATGCTGTTATTGTGGTACATTCAGTACATCTTCTCCAACTCTCTGCAACCCCATGGACTGCAGCACGCCAGGCTCCCCTGTCTTCTACCATCTCCTGGAGTTTGTGCTAATTCACGTCCACTGAGTTGATGATGTTATCAAACCATCTCATCCTCTGATGCTCCCTTCTCCTTTTGCCTTCACTCTTTCCTAGCATCAGGGGCTTTTCCAATGTGTTGGCTCTTTGCATCAAGTGACTAAAGTACTGGAGCTTCAGCATCAATCCTTCCAATGAATATTCAGGGTTGATTTTTTTCAGGATTGACTGGTTTGATCTCCTTGCAACCAAGAGACCCTCAAGAGTCTTCTCCAGCATCACAATTTAAAAGCATCAATTCTTCAATGCTCAGTCTCTTTATAGTCCAACAGTTACATCCATAAATGACTACTGAAAAACCATAGCATTTAGCCTCTTAACATTTAATATAATTAATGATATCTTAGGGATTGGCTCTACATTTTATTTTTTGTTGACTGTTCTTCATATTTTTCATGTTTTTCCATAGATTTCTGTTGAACAGAAACATTATTTCAACTTTTTTTATAATTCTATTCTGATTTATTCATAGTGATTTTAATGTATCTTTTAATATAGCTTTTGTACTGGTTTCTCTACATATTATGTTATTATGCACAACTTTTCACAGTCTATTGGTGGTGTCATTTTATCATTTCAAGTATAGAGACCTTTTCTACCTTTACATTCCTTTCTTTCCCATTTTTATACTATAATTACTTTAAATATTTCCTCTATATACATTTAAAACAACATCAGATGTATTATAGTTTTGCTTCAATCATAAAATTTAGCAAACCCAAAAGGAGAAGGAAAGGCTATTCTCACTTATCATGTTCTTTATTCCCTTATAATCTTCCATAGCTCCTTCTTTTATTGTTCCTTTTCTCATTAGAGAACTTCCTTAACCATTCTATTAAGGTAACTCTGCAGGTGACAAATTCTCTTGCCCATCATTTGAAGATATATTGATTTCCTCTTCATTCAGGGGGATTTTTTTGCTGGGTATAAAATTCTGGGTTGAAATTTCTTTTTTCTTCTTTTCACAGCCTGAAAAATAGTATGCCTTGCTCATTTGGCCTCCATGGTTTGTGATGAAAAATGTACTATCATTTTTGCTTACTTGCTTTTTTTCCTCTCATTTTCAGAAGTTTATAATGGGTCTTCAATATTTTTTTATCCTTTTGAAGATTCACTCAGCTTTTGGAGTCCATAGGTTTATGTCTCTTGCCAAATTTGGAAAGTTTTAACTATTATTTCTTTGAGTATTCTTTCAACTCCACCCTCTTTCTACTTTCCTTTGGGGATACTAAGGATATAAATGTTTTAAGGTTTGTTATAGTCAAACATTTGTTATAGTCAAACAGATACCTATGATTAGCTTGTTGGTTGTTTGCTTGGTCGGTCTAGTCTATTTCCTGTCATTCAGATTGCATCATTTTTATATTCTATTTCCATAGAACATGGAACTAACTAACTGAACATGGAACCATCAACAGAGGAATGCATAAATAAGATGTAGTACTTATATACAACGGAATATTACTCAGCCATAAAAAGAACAAAATAATGCCATTCGCAGCGACATGGATGGACCTCGTGAAGCAAGTCAGACAGAAAGACAAAAATCATATGATATTGCTTACATGTGGAATCTAAAGAAAAGGGGTACAAATGAACTTATCTACAAAACAGAAACAGAGTTACAGATGTAGAAAATAAACTTATAGTTATGCAGGGTTAAAGAGGAGGAGATCAAACCAGTCAATCCTAAAGGAAATCAACCCTGAATGTTCATTGGAAGGACCGATGCTGAAGCTGAAGCTCCAATACTGTGGCCACCTGATGTGAAGAGGAGCCAGCTCATTGGAAAAGACCTTGATGCTGGGAAAGACTGAGGACAGAGGAGAAGTGGGTAACAGAGGATTAGATGGTTGACTGGCATCACCAACTCAAGGGACATGAGTTTGCGCAAACTCCGAGAGATAGTGAAGGATAAGGAAGCCTGGCATGCTGCAGTTAATGGGGTAGCAAAGAGTTGGACATGCCTTAGTAGCTGAACAACAACCGCGAAAGAGAGGAGGGATAAATTGGAAAATTGGGATTGACATAAATACACTACTATATATAGGATAGATAACTAATAAGGACCTACTGTATAGCACAGGGAGCTCTGCTCGATACTTTCTAATGGCCTATATGGGAAAAGAATCTTAAGAAGAGTGGATATATGTATGTGCATAATAGATTCACTTTGCTGCATACCTGAAGCTAACAGAACATTGTAAATGAACCATACTTCAATAAAATTTTTTTTTTAATATTGAACCCTCTTTTTCTTTCTCTTTATATTTAGCATAGACAATTGGCTGCTAGCCCGCTAATGACAGCTATAAACCTCATGCAAAAATAATGAAAGTCTATTGCCTGTTAACAAAAGTGGCTTCTACTATTTCTCCTTCATCCAGCTATGGTGTGAACAGCTGTCATCCATTCTAGATAACTCCAGGTATTAGACCATTACATTTTATAATGCATCAAATCTTCCTCCCTAGTATTGCTACATAAATAGCCTCAGTTTTTACATTGACATTCAGCAGACAGACCAAACACTGCAAAGCCATTTTTCTCCTAATTCTGATTAGGTCCTTTAATGCTTTGTCACATGACAGAATTAAGCTCATCTGGTTGACTAGTCCTTAAAATGTAGCATCTGGAATTGAACACAATACCCTGAATGTGATCTGAAAAGTTTACAGTTGATTTTCATTTATGAACCTTTCATTTTACAAGCATATACTATATCCCTCATTTTATTGTACATTTGTATTGATATACCTTAAGAATATATTCAATTTTGGAACATAGCCATTTCATACTAGTAAGACACACCAAGATTTTTTTTCCACACAGAATTACTTACATTAAATTTCATCTCTTTAATTTTGTACCAACATTTCCAATTCATAATGTGAATTTTAAATTCATATTATTTCACCTGGTAGAATTGTTATTCCACCTGCATTTGAGTCACTTGATAATCTGTTGACAAACAGTTCTTTAAGGGGTGCCTGATAGACAATATCATTTCTGTGTTCAGAGCTTACAACAACGTGTGATAATAAAAGGCAATTGATACAACAGACTATATTAACTCTTGAAATAATGGACATTTCTTGATAAAGTCTTATATATATTATTGTTGTGGTTTAGTCTCTAAGTCATGTCCAACTCTTTTGCGACCGCAAGGTCTGTAACCCACCAGGCTCCTCTTTCCATCAGATTTCCCAGGCAACAATACTGAAGTGAGTTGGCATTTCCTTCTCTAGGGGATCTTCCTGACCCAGGGATCAAACCCATGTGTCCTGTATTGGCAGGCAGATTCTTTACCACTGAGCCATCAGGGAAGCTCAACAATAAATATTAGACTTAGTATTTAATATTCCTTAATATTAAAATCTGTTAAAACCCAAGTTCATCTACTTTTCTTAAACATTTTTCTTTCTTCCTACTTTTCTGACTCATAAAACGACCTAGCCATTCTAACATACTATTGAAATTCTAAACTTTGGAATCATTTTCAAATATAGCTTTATTTCACCCTCAACATCCAAATATTCACCAACACTCCCATTCACAATGTTGATTTTATCACTCTTGCTTTTTCTATTCTAATGAAGGATGCTATTTAGTTATTCATTAGTAATGGTGATATTAACAGATTTTATTGCTAATGAGACACTTTTCTCATGATATTATAGAATCTTCATTATGAGCTAGCTACACCTGAAGTATGCTACTTGCAGAATATTCCCTTTACCAGGTAAACTATCACATCAGTGAGTACATTTGCTCAACTAGTTGCACACAGTAGCAAGAATCACACATGCCATCACAACAGTGAACGGCAAACAAACTACTGATAGTTCTCTATGTTTAGGTAAGAAATCAAGAGAAAAGCAATTATGTACCTAAAATGTTAATGCCTATTTATTTATGTACATACCAAACAGTAGGTCCATTTCACTACCACTAATTGAAAATCAACTCAGCCAACCACTGGGCTCTTCACTCAGATGAAGGAGCTATAATTCCTGCCCTCAAGTTCATAGTCTTGGTTGAAAGATGCATATATTTTAAAAATTCAACGTGAAGTATCTATGATGGTTCAAATAGGTACAAAGCATTTTGTACCTATGTTTTGTACCTATTTTTTACCTATTTTACCAGGAAATGCTGAGCAAGATCTGAAACCCTTGGGAATAACATTTTAGAGAAAAGTGAAAGTGAAAATGTTAGTTGCTCAGGCGTGTCCGAGTCCTTGTGATCCCATGGACTGTACTCTACGAAGCTCCTCTGTCCATGGAATTTTCCAGGCAAGAATACCGGAGTGGGTTGCCATGCCCTTCTCCCAGGGATCTTCCCATCCCAGGGATATTGCTTTATATGTAACAGGAAATGAATGAATAACTAATGCTAAAGATTTCTTAGTGAATATAAAAGCAATACTGATGTCTGTCAGCATGAAAAACTGCAAAGGGAAGTGTGGCAAAGATGATGGAGTAAGAAGACCTAAGTTCATCTCCTCCATCAAAAATTATACCCATTTACAGAGCATCTATTGATGAGAGTGAGCAAAGACTAACAGCAAATATTTTCCACAATTAAAAGTTCAAAAACTGAACCACAAAGAAGGGTAGCCTGGGGGTCCTGTCCTGGGAAGATGAGCCCTCAGAATAATCTGGCACTGAGGTCCACCAGGGCTATTCTGGAGAACACAAGGACTGTGGGAAACAGAGACTTCACTCTTGAAGGTCACATTCTAAATCTCACATGCTCCAGGACCCAGCAAAGAGGCCGTAGTCTGAAAGGATCCTGGGCCAGACCCACTTACTGATATTGGAGCAGCTCCTGGGGAAATATGGGGCAAGGGAGAGGACTCATCAGTAAATTTAGAAATGGAAAAAAAGTTATAATTGACACTGCAGAAATACAAAGCATTATAAGAGACCACTACAAACAAGTATATGCCAACAAAATGGATAACCTGGAAGAAATGGACAAATTCTTAGAAAGATACAAGCTTCCAAAGCAGGAAGAAATAGAAAATATGAACAGACCAATCACAAGTAACAAAATTAAAACGGTGATTAAAAATCTTCCCAACAAACAAAAATCCAGGACTATCATTTAGAGAAGAGTTAACAACTATCCTCCTTGAACTCTTTCAAAAAATTACAGGAGGAGCACTCCCAAACTCGCTCTATGAGGCCACCATCACTCTGATACCAAAACCTGGCAAAGACACCACAAAAAAGATATTACAGGCCAATATCACTGATGAACAAAGATGAAAAAATCCTTAACATATTAGCAAGCCAAATTCAATAATACATTAAAAATGTTATACACCATGGGATTTATTCCAGGGATGCATGAATAGTTCAACATCCACAGTCCTAACCACAAACCAATCATTGTAATACAGCACATTAATAAATTATTTTTGACATCACATGGCTTGTGGGATCTTAGTTCCCCAACCAGAAATTGAACCCAGAGCCCCAGCAGTGAAAGCACCAAGTCTCAACTACTGGAACACCAGGGAATTCCCTACATTAATAAACTGAATGATAAAAATCATATGATTGTTTCAACACATGCAGAAAAAGCATTTAACGAAATTCAACATCCAATTATGAAAACAACAACAACAACAAATTCAACCAAGTGAGTGTAGAGAGAACATATTTCAACATAATAAAGGCCATATATGACAAGCCTACAGCCAACATTATACTCAATTGTGAAAAGCTAAAAACTTTTCTTCTAAGATCAGGAACAAGACAAGGATGCTCACTCTTGCCACTTTTATTCAACATAGTGTTAGAAGTCCTAATCACAATAATCAAACTGTAAAGAGAAAGAAAAGGAATTGAAATTGGAAAGGAAAAAATAAAACTGTCATTGTTTGCAGATGACATGGTATTATATATAGAAAACCTTACAGATGCCACCAAAAGCTCTTAGAATAAGTGAAATTAGTAGCTTCAGAATACAAAGTTAATATACAGATTTTCTTTTTGATGTAAGTTGAATTATTTTCTTAATTTCTCTTCCTGTTAGTTCATTGTTAGTGCTCTGTTACATTTCTATACACTAACAATGAAATAGCAGGGAGAGAAACTAAGAAAACAATTCAATTTATAAATATATCAAAAAGAATAAAAATACCTAGGGATAAACCTACCCATCGAAGACAACACAGACAGCAGAAATTGGCACAACACTGTAAATCAATTGTACTACAATTTTAAATAAATAAAAATTGAAGAAAACATACATAAGTGGAATGATAGTCCATATTCACGGATTAGGAGATTTAATACTGTTAAAATGACCAAACTACACAAGACAATCTTCAGAGTCAATGCACTCTCTGTCAAAATACCCATGATGTTCTACACAGAACTAGAAAAAATCCTAAAATTTTTATGGAAACACAAAAAAGCCCAAACCGTCAAAGCAAACTTGAGAAAGAAGAACAAAGCTGGTGCTATTATGTTACTTGATTTCCAACTATACTGTGAAGTGATAGTAATCTAAAGAGTACGGTGCAGGCACAAAAACACATATATCCATGGAACAGAATAGGGAACCCAGAAGAAAAACCCACACTTACATACACGATCAGTTAGTCAATGACAAAGGAGGCAAAAATATACAATGGGGAAGAGAGAGCCTCTTCAGTCAATGATGTTGGAAAAACAGGACAGCTGCATGAAAAAGAATCAGACTGGCCTATTTCTCACATAATATACAAAAATGAACTCAAAATAGATTAATGACAAATATGAGCTCTGAAACTATAAAACTCCTAGAAAAAATATAGGCAGTACACTCTTTTTTTCTTTTTTTTTTTTTTTTTTTTTGTAGTACACTCTTTGACATCAGTCTAACAATTTTCTTTTTTTTAATCCAACTCTTCAGGCAAGAGCAACAAAAGCAAAAATGAACAAATGGGAGTACATCACACTAAAAAGCTTTTCTCCAGTTAAGGAAATGATCAACAAAATGAAAAGCCCACCGACTGAATGAAAGAAGATATTTACAAATGACGTATGTGACAAGGAGTTACTATCCAAAACGTACAAAGAACTTATACAACTCACCATTTAAAAAAAAAAAACCACATTTAAAAAATTATAGAGAAACTCAATAGGTATTTTTACAAAGAAAATACAGATGGCCAAAGGACACAGGAAAAGATGGTCACAATCATCAAGGAAACACAAATCAAAACCAGAATGAGATATCACCTCACGCCTGTCAGAATAACTGTTAACCACAACAAAAAAGAAACAAGTGTTGATCAGGGTATAGATAAAACCAAACCCTCATGCACTGTTGATGGGAAAGTAAATTGGCACAGCCACTATGGAAAACAGTATGGAGGTTCCTCAAAAAATTAAAAATAGAACTCTATGATCCTGAAATTATACTCCCGGGAAACTAACTCAAAAAGATACATGCACCCCTATGTTCATCACCGCATTATTTACAACAGTCAAGATTCAGAAGCACTCTAAGCGTTCAGTGATAAATGAGTAGATAAAGAGGTGGCATATATACACTGATACATTGCTCAGATAAAAAGGAAGAAAATCTCGCCATCTGCAACAGCATGGATGGAGTTAGAGGGTATTGTGATAAGTGAGTAATTTAGAGAAAGACAAATGCTCTATGATTTCACTTATATGTAGAACGTAAGAGAAAAGAACAAATGATCAAACATAAAAAAGAGAACACCCAGAAACAAGGACTTCCCTGGTGGCACAGTGGATAAGAATACACCTGCCAATGCAGAGGACACGAGTTCGACCCTTGGTCCAGGAAGATTCCTCATGCACCACAACTGTTGAGCCTGTGCTCCATAGCGGGAGAAGCCACCTCAATGAGAAACCCAAGCACTGCAACAAAGAGTAGCCCCCGCTCACCACAATTAGAGATAGTCCATGCAAAGTGACGAAGACCTAACACAGCCATAAACAAATAAAAAATAAAATAAAATTATTTTTTTAAAAAAGGCAGAAACAGAATCATAGATATAGTGAACAAACTGGAGACTGCCAGAGAGTAGGGGTATGCATGAAATAAGTATGAGGGATTAGGGAATATAATCTTCCAGTGATAAGTCACAGGGATGCAATGTACAGTATAGGGAATATAGTCAGTAATATTGTAATAACTTTGGAGGATAACAGATGGTAACTAAAATTATAGCGATGATCATTTTGTAATATAAAAAAAATATTTAATCCCTATGTTATATATCTGAAACTAATACAATATTGTAATACTTTGCTTAAAAAAAGAACACAGAAAAACTGCAAAGATAGAATTAATGACTTCTAGTCAAGATTCAACAGTAAGATATACTACCTCTGCTCCAAACACATAGCAATGGTGGATAAAATATAGACAGATAAAGCCAAAGAGACAGAAATGGAATAAGATAAGCATCTCTGTTTGGCCCTGGCCTCCCAAGAATGCATAGCCTTGGGAAAAGGCTAACTACTTTATTAGATAGTACAGACCTATGGAGCAAAAGTTAAGGGAAAGATGAATGAGTCATGGAAGAAGAAAAAACCAGTTCAAGGTATTAAGCATGACTGATAGACCATCTCATAAAACTGTCTTCTGAGAGGCTATATAAACAACTTCCCAATCCATGGAAGAAAGGAAGAATTTATTTGTAGGCTACCATCTCCCATTGGTCAAGGCTTAACTACATAAGTGTTTACCTCTTTCCCATCCACCCCTCTCTCACACACACGCTTCTGGGTGGTATATGCTTGGACCACAGCATCACCTGCCTGTTATCAATGAGGAGCAGGGGGTAGGAGGTCAGAGTGTACCCAGCAAGTGCTATTTACTTGTACACATGTGAAGATTTTTGTCTTCTCCAAAGATAATTGTTCAGGGCAGCAGTGTGTGTGGCTAAAATGAGTCACCACAGCTGCCAGAGACAAGTTAGGACGAGAGGATCTGAACTGTCTGAAATGCCTAACAGGCGTCTGATGTCGTCTCTATGGACTTGAGATGCAAAGCAGTGAGCGGAGCTAAAGCCACTGAGCTTCTATTTGGAAGCAGTGACCTCCATCACATATGACACTGATAATCACAAAATCCAGGCTAGTGTTTACTCCTAGGGAAAGGAGGAGAGAAAAGTATATCAAGAAGAAGTGAATAGAGATGCATCTGTAACCATCATTTTTATTTCTTCCAAAGAGTTCTGAGAGGAAAATGGCAAAATATTACACTTGTGTAAAATTGAGTATTAAGTACCTGGGTATTTGCTATACTGCCCTCTTAACTTTTTATATGTTTGAAGAATAGCTAAAATAAATAAAATTCAAGAAATTAAAACATCTATGGTCATCAAAGTGATACAAATCATATTACTGATATAGGAATGTGCCATAAGTATTTGAGTCCTCAAGTCATACGTTTCAGTTGAAGATACTTTCCTCTAGTTTATTTTTGTAAAAGTTCAATATGACTTCGAGAATTATTTCTTGTTGACAAACACCAAAGAAAACAGGATACTTATTTTTAGCACTTTTCTAGCTCTAATCAATCTCAAAGACACCGTTAAAGCTAATCCGAAAGGGTGGCTTAAACAGATCCTGTTACTTAGTCTCTCCATTTTCACCTAGATTGTATGTAATTCAACCTGTTCATGCAGTTATTTAGTGTAGAGACAAACACCAGCTCCACATTTTCTCATTGATAGACACTGCCTTTATTCCTCCAAGAGTACTTTGATGTCATTCTCATCAGAAGCAGGAGTACAGGGGCAGTGATTCTTCCAATCTCACACTTCTTCAAATTCCAAAATTTTATAGCCTAAATCTATTTAGAGCTATGAGAGCCATTTTTTCCTTTCACCTTCCAATTACACCTCAAAGAGAAGTTGTCAGCTTTGCTTACCCATTAAACAACAATTAAATGTGTGAACATTTCTGCTGAATGGAACTCGATTGTAGAGTGACCATTTAATCTGACCAGTTTCCTTTGGATGGCCCAAATTAGATTACCTTTCTCAATAGAATAGTCGTCACACTTCCCTTAGGGTTGGACAAATCAATCTCACTGATTTCTTCAGGCTTTCTCAGCTAATCTTTGACCAGGTCTGCGACAGGACTACTTAAGCCTCTTTAACAACACAGGAAAACCAGAACTGTAACTTTAATTAATGACTTCCTTCTACTTTTCTAGGAGACATTTCCTAGATGATAGGAGTAGGCAAAGGAGGAGGTAGGAATGGAGAAAAGGGGAAAACTGACACAGTGAACGAAAAAACACAAGGTCTGTTAAATGACTTTAAGCTCTTTGTAAAAGCAGCTGAGCAGTGTCATCCCTGGATTATTTGGCCCTGAGAGCAAAGCATTTCTCACTACTATCCTGCTCTATACAACAGAATTATTTTCAATAAAAATCATGACATAGAATGAGTAATAGCCAGAAAAGATATGAAGACAGTGAATTTTTCCTTTTATTAAATTTTGTGTATATGTAATCATGCCAGTTTTTAAAGTAAAGTTTAATAATACCAAGATGTCTAAACATACTAAATCATACTGTCATGATGTTTTATTCCCTGGTAGTCCTTTAAAGTAATTAAAATATAAAAAGAAGAGTAAATTCCAATTTTAAAGACATTACTTGAGTTCAGTAAAATATTTCATGTAAGAACTAAAATTTGCACTTACCAAAAAATTACGTCTCTCAGTCTACATTATTTCACCGTGTAAACACAAATGAAAGTGCCAAATAATCACAAAGAAAGACAAAATTGACGTAACTCAGGTTCTGGTTCATCTTTACACTTTCTGTGCCACTGTTGTTCTTTTTAACCCATTGTTTAAGGTTAAACAGGACTATACATTGTGACAGAGGTTAGAGACAAGTTATGCCCTAAGCAAGCTAGAGGGAAACCAAAACTTTACAAACAAGCTCTGGAAACATGGCATTTAACTGACCTCGCATGTCAGAGGTCAATTATATAAATGGGAATGTTCTATGGAGACTACAATGAAGAGGCAGAATACAACATTCATGTTAAAGTAAGTTTTTAAAAAGTAATGAGTCAAAATTTAGAACTTGGACCAAGAAAATGTATTTTTTTAGGGAGGAGTATTTTCATCACTGACATCATTTTAGAATTGCCAATGCATGATGATATTTTAAAAATTAAATTTCAGTTAGTTTTATTAGTTTTTACCTTTGTCTACAGACCATGCATCCCCTTATTGCCTGTTTCTGGTAGCTTCCAGTGCTCCATCTCCACTCTCGTTCTTCAGGTGGGTAGATATACTGGTGGGGATTTTGATTTTTCTTGATAATAGAGAAAAATCAATACCACAATGAAAGTTAGGTACCAACACTGCACCTTGATCAATTCATCCTAATCTAACAAGTAGAGCTCACTGGAGGCAAATATATTGACCAACTTAGATTTCTGAACAAATACCTAATATTAGTATTAAATGTATTATTTTCATCTGTGTACATTGTCTTTTGCCAGAGTTTTACAACAGATATATTGCTTTCACTGATATTCATTTAAGAGAAAAAAAATATAATAAATAAAACACACCTAATCTGAACTCTCCATTCAGTCCATACTCTTAACTCTCTTCCTGTTTTTCTTTCAAATTTTGAGAAAATGTGGCAATATGCTTTGCCATGTAAAGACAGAAAGTCTCCTGTTTACCACTACTTCCAGCATTTGTTAGAATTCTGGGCACTTCTAAAAGCCACAGTGCTGACTATAGCCAGGAAAACAGGATTCCTTCTTACTATGATTTGTATCATGACTGTATAAAAATATACAGATGTGCTCAAGTTAAAGTACAGTGAAAACAGAAATGTGAATGCAAGTTAAATTGCATTTATATTTGCATTGATAGGAAAATTTTGTATAGGATTACTGTCACAGAAACCAAAAAAAGAATTTAAGCTTAGTGGCCTCTAGGGACATTCTTGAACTAATTGGGTAACTCTCTGAGGTAGATATGAGTGGAAATGGAAGAGAGAGTGCATATTTAGAAGAATGTTCAAAGACATATATTTTCTTTTAGTTCAAGCAAACATCCTTTACAACAGTAACTCTCAACCCTGAATACACATTGAAATCATCTGCAAACCTTTGATAAACATTGATGGCTAGACTCCACCCTGAGATTCTGATTTAATTGGCTGGAGGTGGAGAACTGCCATAGGAAGTGTTAACTATCCCTTCACCCTGATTCTAATATGCTGCCAACATTAGAACATTTGCTCTAGAAAATTGCTTCTCTGTTCTTGTTCTTGGTAGCTGCAAAGTTTTAGGAAGGTCTTGGATGAAGCAAGCTGCTGAAAGCTAGGAGACTTAGAAACATATACTGAAGCTGTGTCTGCACATCAAACCCACAAATTTTACTTAGGTTATATTATTTGGAGGTGAGTGAGGATATTATTTTTTATTTTAATAACATTTTATTTAAAGGTAAAGTCAATCAAAAACAGAATCAGAACACATTTTGCTTTTTCTTCAACTTGAATTAATTTAAAATTATATTTTGATCTATTTTCTTTAAGAAATCATCATTCAGTTCAGTTCAGTTGCTCAGTCATGTCCGACTCTTTGCGACCACATGAACCACAGCACTTGAGGCCTCCCTGTTCATCAACCACTCCCGGAGTTCACCCAAACTCACGTCCATTGAGACGGTGATGCCATCCAGCCATCTCATCCTCTGAATCCCCTTCTCCTCCTCAATGTTTTCCAATGAGTCAGCTCTTTGCACCAGGTGGCCAAAGTTTTGGAGTTTCAGCTTCAGCATCAGTCCTTCCAATGAACACCCAGGACTGATCTCCTTTAGGATGGACTGGTTGGATCTCCTTGCAGTCCAAGTCACTCTCAAGAGTCTTCTCCAACTCCACAGTTCAAAAGCATCAATTCTTCGGTGCTCAGTCTTCTTCACAGTCCAGCTCTAAAAATCCATACGTGACCACTGGAAAAACCATAGCCTTGACTAGACAGACCTTTGTTGACAAAGTAATGTCTCTGCTTTTGAATATGCTGTCTAGGTTGGTCATAACTTTCCTTCCAAGGACTAAGCGTCTTTTAATTTCATGGCTGCAATCACCATCTGCAGTGATTTTGGAGCCCAGAAAAATAAAGTCAGCCACTTTTTCCACTGTTACCCCATCTATTTGCCATGAAGTGATGGGACCAGATGCCATGATCTTTGTTTTCTGAATGTTGAGCTCTAAGCCAACTTTTTAACTCTCCTCTTTCACTTTCATCAAGAGGCTCTTTAGTTCTTCTTCACTTTCTGCCATAAGGGTGGTGTCATCTGCATATCTGAGGTTATTGATATTTCTCCCAGCAATCTGGATTCCAGTTTATGCTTCCTCCAGCCAGTATTTCTCATGATGTACTCTGCATATAAGTTAAATAAGCAGGGTGACAATATATAGCCTTGATGTACTCCTTTTCCTGTTTGGAACCAGTCTGTTGTTCCACGTCCAGTTCTAACTGTTGCTTCCTGACCTGCATACATGTTTCTCAAGAGGCAGGTCAGTTCGTATGGTATTCCCATCTCTTTCAGAATTTTCCAGTTTGTTGTGATCCACACAGTCAAAGGCTTTGGCAGAGTCAATAAAGCAGAAATAGATGGTTTTCTGGAATTCTCTTGCTTTTTCCATGATCCAGCGGATGTTGGCAATTTGATCTCTGGTTCCTCTGCCTCTTCTAAAACCAGCTTGAACATCTGGAAGTTCATGGTTCACCTATTGCTGAAGCCTGGCTTGGAGAATTTTGAGCATTACTTTACTAGAGTGTGAGATGAGTGCAATTGTGCGGTAGTTTGAGCATTATTTAGCATTGCCTTTCTTTGGGATTGGAATGAAAAGTGACCTTTTCCAGTCCTGTGGCCACTGCTGAGTTTTCCAAATTTGCTGGCATATTGAGTGCAGCACTTTCACAGCATCATCTTTCAGGATTTGAAATAGCTGAACTGGAATTCCATCACACCCACTAGCTTTGTTCGTAGTGATACCTCCTAAGGCCCACTTGACTTCACATTCCAGGATATCTGGCTCTAGATGAGTGATCACACTATCATGATTATCTAGGTCAGGAGGATATTTTTTGTATAGTTCTTCTGTGTATTCTTGCCACCTCTTCTTAATATCTTCTGCTTTGGTTAGGTCCCTACCATTTCTGTCCTTTATTGTGCCCATCTTTGCATGAAATATTCCCTTGGTATCTCTAATTTTCTTGAAGAGATCTCTAGTCTTTCCCATTCCGTTATTTTCCTCTATTTCTTTGCATTGATCACTGAGGAAGGCTTTCTCTTCTCTCCTCACTATTATTTGGAACTCTGCAATCAAATGGGTGTAACTTTCCTTTTCTTCTTTGATTTTCACTTTCCTTCTTTTTCACAAATAAATTTCACAAATTTCACAATAAAATAATATTTTGACCTATTTTCTTTAAGAAATCATCATTACCATCTTATAAAAGTTAGAGGATGTCATTTGGATTGGTGGGAAACGACCCCTGCCCCTGAGCCATTATTATCCTTGTGGGGAAGAACTTTGTACTCAGGCAGATCTCAGCTTGAGTTATGACCTGGATGGCCATAGAGGTGTGCTGCTCAAATCTCCTTTTAGTAGAATCTGCTCATGGGATCACAGTTGACTGGCAGCACCCTGCTGTCTACACCTTTGGGTCCCATCAGGGCTCAGAGAGTCCATGCTTCCCTTGGGCTGCTCCCAATCCAAGACTGAGGGCAGGAGAACTAGAACCTGGCATTTCTCCCCAGTGCAGGACACCTCTACTGGGCATCTTTTGTCCAGGGATTCCCTGAGGCACTACCCTGGCTGAGACTTCCCCGGAATTCCATTCAGTCTGTGACTTTTGCTTCCTTTCCTCTCCTTTCCTGGGTGTCAGACCTGCATCATTGTCTGAAGACTCTCCTGCTCTCTGTCTTCCACAGGCATTTCCCTCAATAAATCTCTTACAAATCAAATTTCATCTTTGTGTTCACTTATCAGAGGACACAGATGGACTTATGACTCTAACACCACGTGATACTAGGACAGCTAATAACCTTCCATGAGCTTTAGTTTCTTCATCTGTTAAAATGGAGAGTGAAAACTATAAGGGATTCTGTGAAAATTGAATGATATACATGTGTGTGTGTGTGTGTGTGTGTGTATATATATATATATATATAGAGAGAGAGAGAGAGAGAGAGAGATACATTTTAATGTTCCACTTTTATCCTTTATTTTAAGAATCTAGAGACAACCAGGCTAGTTGGCTTTCAAGACTGCAACTCCAACCGCTCGACTACTGTGTTAGATCAAAATGCCTCAAACCAGATTGAGTGCTAAAGACAGACAGTAGAGAAGAAAACATCAGTGTCAATGAATGAAATCTATTATCAGTGAACAAGGTAGCCAACTTCCTGGAACACAGAAGGAACATAATAAATATTAATATTTCTTTTCAGCTTTTATGGACACACACATTTCCTTCACATCATTGAACTTTTGGTCTATAACTTATGTTTTATGCACTATGACTGTGTGTGGGGTATAGGACATGATGAATGGGAGAGGGACTATAGAAAAGCAAAGGAGTTTCTTAAAAAAAGGTAAATATGTGATGTGATAGAGATGTTAATTAACTACATGGGAGGAAACCTTTTATAACGCATGCATGTCTGTGAAGTCATTCACTCATGTCTGACTCTTTGTGACTCCATGGACTGTAACCTGCCAGGCTCTTCTATCCATGGGATTCTCTGGGAAAGAATACTGGAGTAGCTTGCCATTTCTTTCCTCCAGGGGATGTTCCTGACTCAGGGATGGAACCTGCCATCTCCTGTGTCTCCTGCATTGGAAGGTGGATTCTTTACCACTGAGAGACCTGGAATCCCTTTATAATATATACATATATCAAATTATCATGAGATATGCTTTATGAAGAATCAGACATCCTGAAATGTGAAGTCAAGTAGACCTTAGGAAACATCACTACAAACAAAGCTAGTGGGTGTGATGGAATTCCAGTTCAGCTATTTCAAATCCTAAAAGATGATGCTGTGAAAGTGCTGCACTCAATATGCCAGCAAATTTGGAAAACTCAGCAGTGGCCACAGGACTGGAAAAGGTCAGTTTTCATTCCAATCCCAAAGAAAGGCAATGCCAAAGAGTGCTCAAACTACTGCATATTTGCGCTCATCTCACACTCTAGTAAAGTAATGTTCAAAATTCTCCAAGCCAGGCTTCAGCAATACGTGAACCATGAACTTCCAGATGTTCAAGCTGGATTTAGAAAAGGCAGAGAAAAAGGAGATCAAATTGCCAACATCTGCTGGATCATCAAAAAAGCAAGAGAGTTTCAGAAAAAAAAAAAAAAAACATCTATTTCTGCTTTATTGACTATGCCAAAGCCTTTGACTGTGTGGATCACAATAAACTGGAAAATTCTGAAAGAGATGGGAATACCATACGAACCGACCTGCCTCTTGAGAAACATGTATGCAGGTCAGGAAGCAACAGTTAGAACTGGACATGGAACAACAGACTGGTTCCAAATAGGAAAAGGAGTATGTCAAGGCTGTATATTGTCACCCTGCTTATTTAACTTATATGCAGAGTATATCATGAGAAACGCTGGGCTAGAAGAAGCACAAGCTGGGATCAAGATTGCTGGGATGGAAATATCAATAACTTCAGATATGCAGATGACACTACACTTATGGCAGAAAGTGAAGAACTAAAGAACCTTTTGGGAGAGTGAAAGAGGAGAGTGAAAAAGTTGGCTTAAAGCTCAACATTTGGAAAACTAAGATCATGGCATCCAGCCCCATCACTTCGTGGTAAATAGATGGGAAAATAGTGGAAACATTGGCTGACTTTATTTTGGGGGGGGCTCTAAAATCACTGCAGATGGTAATTGCAGCCATGAAATTAAAATACGTTTGCTCCTTGGTAGGAAAGTTATGACCAACCTAGACAGCATATTAAAAAGCAGAGACATTACTTTGTCAACAAAGGTCTGTCTAGTCAAGGCTATGGTTTTTCCAGTGGTCATGTATGGATGTGAGAGTTGGACTCTAAACAAAGCTGAGCACCAAAGAATTAATGCTTTTGAACTGTGGTGTTGGAGAAGACTCTAAAGAATCCCTTGTACTGCAAGAAGACCCAACCAGTCCATCCTAAAGGAAATTAGTCCTGAATGTTCATTGGAAGGACTGATGTTGAGGCTGAAACTCCAATACTTTGGCCACCTGATGCGAAGAGGTGACTCATTTGAAAAGACCCTGATGCTGGGAAAGATTGAGGGCAGGAGGAGAAGGGGACAACAGATGATGAGATGGTTGGATGGCATCACTGACTCATTGGACATGAGTTTGAATAAACTCTGGGTGTTGGTGATGGACAGGGAGGCCTGGCGTGCTGCATCAGGTGTCCTAAAGAGTCGGACACAACTGAGTGACTGAATTGAACTGATGCTTTATTAATATATCTTACAATTTTACTCATTAATTATACTTCAATAATGTTTGAAAAAGAAGAGCAAAGGGGGTTTCTGAATACAAATACAATAAATATCAGAGTAGAGTAGATGCATATACCATTTATGTGACAGTATTCACGTAGTCTGAGACAGATGCACAAAATAAAACCCTCCAAAAGTTTTTCCTCATGCATATTTTTATACATATTTATTAAATATGGCACTTGTTGATTGCCAAAGTTTGTCTCAAAATCAGAGCATAGTAAAATACAAGAATGTATGTTGTCAATATCTCTGAGCCTAAAGTCAGATTCCTACAGGTTTCTGCCTGGTTTCAAAGGTATATCTCTTCACAACATTGTTCACGGTCGAAATGAACACAAATCTGCTTCCCCCAGAAGCTAGCCAACAGACACTATGAAGGAATCTTGCAATAAGCCAATAGCACTATCAGCAAAGTTAGGGGGATGGAAGAAGAAAAACAGAGACAGTATTACTTGTTTCTACAAAATATAAATAAAAGTGAAAAACTGTATTTAAAATGCAGTCAGTTCTGCTGGAACATGACATATACACTCTTTAAAATTTACCTTGCTTTGCAAAAGCACACAATAAAAGCCACAGGGCTTGTGAGAAAATGAGTCCTGGAACACAACTCTCAGAAACCACATCAGTGACAAATTTTTTTAAAGATTGAAACCTAATAAAAATGGTAGCACAATTTTATACACGCGAAATAGTTTCAAAATGCATAAATACTACAACAAACATGGCACTTTACCTTGAAAAAGACATGAAGATTACAGCAGAGTTGCACCTGTGAGTCACTGTAAAATGATGGAAGGAGGGTTACCTGAAATGGATCTGAAAGTTCTAACAGCAGATGTGAGTGAGTGTGGCTTATAATACATACCTGGTAGAACTTGAGATGTGAGCATGTGTGTTGTGTGAATTCCTATGCAACTGGATTCAGCTGACTGCAGTTCATTACATCCACCTGTATTTTCTTACAAGCAAAACTGTTCAGAAGCACAGACAAAATCTATGTTGTGCTCAAAGTTTCCTAAAACATGAACTGTGTCGGAACAATTTCATATTTTCAAAACACTGATTATAGCAGAACTTACCGTATGTTGTTAAGATCCATAAGGATTTTTTTTTCATTGAAAGGAGGTATTTCATTAAGACATAATACATCTTTGAACTAATCATTTAAGTAAAATGCACAATAACAAGTTGTTAATTAGTCCCCAGGATAAAACCTTTATATACACTAAACTTCTAGGAAAGTAGAACATAGATTGGGGTCTTTCTAATATTGGTTTGCTCTTTTTTAAAGAAGCCATGACTGATCAAATCATGTTCTGACATTATAAAATAAGAAAGCAAAGAGGAATTAATTTGCTAGATTCTAAAATACACATATCTCTTTTCTTTCATATTTTTCTTTTTTTCTTCATATTTAGAGTTGACATTACTAACATTTTTTAATGGTCAAGTTTTTATCTGTCAGCATCTCATGCCCCATCAGCCATGCATTTCACACCCATCTAGGCACACACCAGCCCTTGCACCAGTCATTAAGAGAACCATATGGTCTTCTGGTTCCATTTGGCCATTCATTAAGTGGGTGACCGTGACCGTAGACTTTAAGGCTTACAGAGATCATTTCAAGGCATTTTTCTAAGAGAAAGTTCAAAACTCGATTTCAGAGTTCCTCCCAAAACTCTTATCATAGGGACTGTGGACTTCAAATTGCAATCCATTTGCAAAGAACGTAAAAGCTACAATTTTGCCTTCATATGGTGTTGCAGGTTTGCCAAGTGCTTTCACAAAACTATTACCTCATTTAACTAATGTAATTACCTCTCCCTGTATCAGTTGCACACTTTGAATCCTTTTCCTATTCATTCCATTTTTCTTTCTCATCTGTGTTATTTGAAATCTACCCAACCTACTTATGGAAAACAAGATTTCACCAAGCATTTCCAGAAATATGTTACATCAAGTGTTTGAAGAGATCAGTTCCAGCTAACATATGTAAAGCACCTGGGGAAACCTGCAGCAGAATTGAAATTGATGATGCATCAGTTGAGCCACTCAACTGTTGAGCTCCTCAATTACTTAGAACACGTAAGTCTTTTGTGTTTATTTGGTTTCGGTTTTGCATTCTGGAGGCTAGAACTAGTTTCAAGAACAAGCTATCAAAGGAGGCCATAGCGGGGAGATCCAATCAAGTTCTGTTAAGGGAGAAAGAACTTCTCCACTCCTGTTTTCCATGAGAAGAAACGTCCTAAATGTCCTAAATATCACCAGGTTTTTGTGCACAAAGATGGGGTGAGTTACCCAACTGGTGAATTTCAGAGAAGAACTGGACATGACTAGCCCAGCTCCTTTGGCCTCTCCCTCCCCTATGATGGAGCTAACTACAGAGTGTAGGCATTCGGTTCTGTTATTCCAAGTCCCCTGTTTTACACAGCAGATTCTGCCTCTACCCAGGATCTGGGAGTTCAGGTCAAGGGAGTGTTAGGATATGGTGCCTTGAGCCAGGAATATTGAGAAATAGACATGGCGTGGAATCTGGCAAGTGAAAACAATATCGAATCACGAGGCACTGGGTGAAGTCAGACTCTGTCTGTGGTTGACTCTTGGTGGTTTGTGGGGGCTTTACATTGCACCAGGCAACTGTCTTTCACAGTTGTGTGGTGTGCTTATAATCAGTGCAGGCTTGGTGGCAGCTTTAGGTCTTGTATTTTAAAGGAATAGGTCACTATGCAGTTTTACATTTGGTGGAGGACTGCAGCTTACCATGGCTTGTTCACAGATGTGTGACTGTGTTTTATAGAGTGAGAGGCTGTTTTTACACAAGCAGGGCTTTCCACACCTTAAATCATGCCGTGTGGGCCACAGAGACCTTCAGAAGCTGACTGCTATAGCATGACTTTGAACTATCTTTCCTTGTGGACAACAGGTGAAACAATTTTTGTTTATGTTACTATGTTTCTCAACCATATCAGTGGAACGCCGTTGGCTCCATGCTAAAGAATCTGCCTGCCAATGCAGGAGACGCAGGCTCGATCCCTGGGTCGGGATGATCCCCTGGAGAAGGAAATGGCAACCCATTCCAGTATTCTTGCCTGGGGAATCCCATAGGCAGAGGAGCCTGGAGGGCTACAGTCCACGAGGTCACAAAAGAGTCAAACACGACTTAACGACTACAACAACAACTCTTTATATAGGCATTGTCTTTAATCACATACCTATATATAATATGTTTCTCCAGCTGGAGGAAGGATAAAGAGGAGACATTTTCTCTAGATTTCGTTTCATTTTTAGCAATTTCATAGCCAGAGCAGTAGAATCAACCACCATGGAAAAAGAGAGAGTGGTGGACTTATTAGTAAACAGAATCCACACTAAATCACCATCAGAATGCACCCCCCACACAAAAAAAGGCTCAAGAGTATGCCAAATAATAATGGAAAGAGCCCAGCAAAGTCCTAAACTTGCTCAGCACATCTCAAGCATCCCTTTCTTGGAGAAGAGATTGTGTTCATAAATGCATTTTCCCTCAAGACCTGGTAATTCTCTAGGGCCAAAGGTAATATATTTATAGGTGATTTCTCCCAGTTGAATTCAAGTTTCCAAATCATCGATTCTGAAGATCTGGCATCCTAGTCAGACCAAAATCAAGACTGTGCATGCTATTCTCAGAACTCAATGAATCTCTTCTAGAATCTTTAATATCACTAAAAATTGAGTTTGGGGATCACAATTTTCTCTGGAAAAACTATTCTAGGAGCTAAGGATTGTTAATTTTTTTTTCTAAATTTGGTGAGAATGGGGTCAGTGCCATAATAATCTTGTGACCCCCTTTTCTGAAAAAATTAGGTACATCAAAAACTTGGCAATAAATTAATATTATTTCTGAAGTTGTAAAGAAGTTACACCCATCCCATGAGAAACAAATCAGGCTGCATCTGTTGAAGGAAACTTACCCTCTCCAGCCAGTAAGACGTCTCTGTCGAGGCTAGACAGAATGAGAAATTGGCAAGGACAATTTTTTTCACTAATTCTCTAAAATCACTAAGGCCACATAATTTGATTCTGAGCTCTAATTCATTTGACCAGTAAAATTCAAGGGAGTTTATATTTGTACTTTAATTTTTGTTGAGGAATTTAGTAGTGGGCAGAGATTTATATTTAGGACATCTAGTTTTTTGGTGTGTTATTATTGGAATAGCTCCATTCGGTCATTTGATATTATTGCAAAACTTCTAAAAAACTTGGACAATGTAGCTAGATAGTAGTTTGAGTTGGGAATAAAAAGAAGAGAGTTTTTAGCTGCAGCACAGACTGTCTTTCTGGACACTTCTGAGGGAATAGGGTCTCTCTCTCTCTCACTGGTTTCCCAGGCAGGTCCTCAACAAGTCAGAGGTCAGTAGTAAGACAACAGCCTCATGGCGGTGGGGGCAGGATGTCTTGATAGACTACAGAGTTTCTCAACTAAGACAATAGCAGCCATCTTTCTTTTCATAGCCTTAGTGGTTAAGCTCCATGAAATTAAAAAAAAAAACAAAAAACACATACACATACACACACACTAACCCCTGGAGAATATTTTGAGTGGTAGTGGTCTTGGGACATTCTTTCCTCCCCTCGGGTTTCTGTAATGAGGCATTTCCAAAGTTTCTCATCCCAGAAAGTCAGTGAGCTGATCGATGAGTTTGAGAAAGGAACTAGAAAGATGCAATTCGATCCCTATTGCCTACATCCTGGAGGGAGCCAGTTAATCTGAGATGGTATACACACTCCACCTGTCTTCAAGTGAACAAGGGCCAACTTCCACCCAGGATCTTCCCAACTGACTGCCTCTGGCTGAGCTCGGAGTTTGGTATTAAGATTATCATCACTTCCCCAAGTCACAGTCTCTAATATTAGTTTTATCAATCATAAAGGACAAAGGTAATATTTTGATTTATCTGATCTCCATCTGTCTTACCCCATACATATAGGTGTGTGTGTATTATTAACTCAAGCAGGGAAATCAAGACTAACTTACTTTTTACTTAACAAGGTTTAAGCACATACAAAGTGAGAGAAGAGGACTCCCACACAAAATTCAGTCCAGTGAGGCAATACAGAAAAGCCTTGATTTAGGGTTTGAGAACCATGAAACTATACCAAAGAAAGCTACTGAGAAAACTTGTCCCCTCAAGTTTCCAAATGAGAAAATCGAGCAAAATTCCAGGTACAATATTTTAAATTTCATATCCATTCAGGTTTAAGTCAGTAAAGGGGATTTCTTGGAATTATTTGAGCATCTAAGCTTAAGAGGGCAAGAGTATATTGTGCCTTAAAGCAGGAATAGGGTCATATTTCACATGATAAAATCAAGAGCAAAAGCACAGCTATTGGCAGTGACACCGTGTATTACACAAGAAGATAAACTACCTTCTTTTACTTCCCTCGTCATCACACCTTTAGCATCTGCTGTCAAGCTGAAACATTCAATATGGTTATTTGCAAGACAGCAATGTATAGAATGAGAAATCGGAATGCTATAGAAAATCAAGGAATGGGAAAACAAACAGGGTATTTTCTTCAGTTCAGTTGCTCAGCCGTGTCCAACTCTTTGCAACCCCATGGACTGCAGCACGCCAGGCTTCCCTGGTATTTTCTTAGTAGTGTTCAATTCACCTAGTAAGGCTCAATTTGACCATATTGTTACAGACCATGACAACACTTCTATTTGGCCTTTAGCGTCTGGAGGGCACTTTTTTATATGTCACTCCCAGCAATTCTCTTGAATTACTTCTTATAAAAATCTTTTTCATTAAAAAATAAATAAATAAACTAAAGCTTAGTGATGTTCATGGTTTAAGGTAAACCTATTTGCCACAGCTAAGAATGGCACATCAGAAGCAGAGAGCTTAAAACCCTCATCTTCCTTCTAATAAAATATTATTTTCTGTAATCCCCACTTTTACACAGCTGCTAAGTTAGAGGTATTTTTCTCAGTAAAAACTCAGCCCTTTCTGACCAGAGAAGGGTGAATTAGAGTTTCCTTACTTCCCTAACATGGACAATGAGATAACCCCATTCATTTCTTTACTTTTCTCAAACGAATTTACAAAAAAGATAAACATGATCTACATTCATGAAGAAATGGTTAAAAAATTTATTTTCATATTCTAGTGCTACCCAAATGTTGCCAGTCTCAAATTCTCTGCAAAAGATTGGAAGATGGAATTCAAAACATCTCAACAGTGAATAATAATTCAAGCCTCTGATTCGTCCTCAATCCCACCACCAATAACTACCTAACTCACTAAAGCTATTCCAAAAGATAAACAAGCTAAAGAAGCTGGATTAACATTAAAAATTAGGGTAGGGTAACACTAAGCTCTTGACTGACATGACCTCTTAAAAGTTGTGATAAAGTGTATGTGACTCTATGGGGAACACACACACACACAAAGACACACACACATACCATGAGCCTAAACTGACTATATTCTGTATAATCATCAAATCCAATCCAGACTTGTAATGAGTTACTTTGGCTCTGAAGAGCTCAGAAGATGAGGAGCTAGACTCTTCCCGATAGTTTAGTCTGAAACTTCTTAGCTGTTCCTTTTACTAACATAAGTCAAATCAAAAACTTTCCCCCAACTAGTACTTCAGAAGTTATATGGAGTGGGAAAAAACAATCCTCAAGAAACTGACTCCTCTATCAGGGATCCAAAATGTATACCCTAAGAACACCCAGTTTTTGCATAGTTCATTTCTTTTGGAGAATTAGGATTCTTTTAGATTTCCCCGTTCATTTCTTCCTCTTGTCCAACTACTGACAATCTTCCTCCATCTCTGTCATTACCTCATGGTTGGCTGAAAAGACAAGAGTTAATCTGCAGAAATCTTTTGACTAAACCCAGGCTGACTGCATTTTATCCTTAAATAATTGGCTTCACAAAGATGCTCTTGCCACTGATTATGAACTATAGACTAAAGACTGTTATTCATAATTGAGGCTGCAACCTCTCACCAGCACAACATTCACTTTAAACCCAGAGAAACGAAAATGAAGGTCACATACTTAGTTTATCTGCAGCTCACCCACTTGAACACATCTGTGATCTTTGGATCACTGAAATGTGATTTTTCAGAAGGAAAAAATAATGCAGGCTCTTCATTTTCACCCATCCTTATAATAAAAGGTACCAAAGATGGAAGAAAATCATTATGCCAAACTTAGAGCAACAGATATCTTGTCAAAACACAGCACACATAGTAAAGCCAGCTTATCTCTCTTAAGAAACTCATATAGCCTCAAAATTTTGTTTGGTAAGAAATACAGCTTTTGCATAACAGAATTGGTATAAGTCTTCACTGAAAGAAAAGACTAGGATTTTATTTGTATCAACTTTTGTGGCTTGCCTACACTATTGCCATTTACTTCCGATATAAACGATAAATGAATAAATTCTATCCGGATACTCACAGCAGAGAGCTCAGTTCTGGCCCCTAACATCGGACGTCGCCGCTGCAGACTGAATGCTACTGTTGGGAGGTGCTTTTATTTTCCTAACAAAGTAGCACCCTCTAGTGGCTTTTCAGAATTATTAAGTACACGCCAAGCCTGTGACATAATTGTTTACTATCCAATTATGCAATGTCAAAACAGGTGAGAACAAAAGCTTGCTCAGAGCCTTATAGGATACATATGCGAAACTCATTCCATGTTTTCCCTAGGAATGTGGCTTTTAAAGGAAAATATGTTTAAACATCATTCCTATTTCATATATATAGTGCACCTCTGAGAAAAATATACCTTTCCCTGGTAATACTTTATTATAATTTGATAATACTAATATTATCATTGCTGTTAATATTAATAAAAATGCGCTTTACTATATTGGAAAATGCATTCTGGAATACAGTAAATAATGCAAAAAAAAACATTGTTTTGAATGTATTATCTCATTTAAAATTCACTATAAATACATAACCTTGGTTTATCCTCATTCTGTGTGATGGACAAAAATACTGAGGCCCACATATATAATGTAAGTTGCCCAAAGTCAAGTACCTAAGAAAAGGTAAAAAAAAAAAAAAAAAGTTCAAACCTATCTTTATGTGTTTGCAAATATTCTTACAAACCTGATTTTGACAAGCAGAAATTACCAGTAGCTTTCACATGTATCTGGAATCATGAAGGAGTAAAACCCAAAGAAATTATTCAACAACATAATAAAAAACTGAAAATTTATGTAAAGTCTGTTAATTTTATGTTAGAAATACAGCCATTTTCCACAGTAAATAAAAATCAAGTACCAGTTCTTCGATGGCAAATTTCTAGAGAATCAGTTTAGTTCTCACATTTTACCATATGCTTTACAAAAGGGTACAACACTTGTTCAGTCCTGATAGTTTATTAAATCAAAAGAGGTATATCTGCTCAATTAGGCATCCAACAAACATTTTTATTGAACGCCTCTAGTTTTCCCTCTAGTTCTGACAGGTAATGAACCAAGATATTTTCACTAAGCAAGCTGCTCTATGAATACCAAGAATTATCAGGCAAGAAAGACTCCTGAACTAATCATTTTTTCATGGCTGCAGGACTTATATATTCCATCTTAAAGCCATGCATTTGATCCCTAGTAGATAAAACATTCTTGATATTTACATAAGACTTGAAGAAACCTAGAGAAAGCAAACTGTAAAAAATGTTTATTAAGCATCTACTAGATTCTCACTGGACATGGAACAACAGACTGGTTCCAAATAGGAAAAGGAGTGTGTCAAGGCTGTATATTGTCACCCTGCTTATTTAACTTCTATGCAGAGTACATCATGAGAAACGCTGGACTGGAAGAAACACAAGCTGGACTCAAGATTGCCGGGAGAAATATCAATAACCTCAGATATGCAGATGACACCACCCTATGGCAAAAAGTGAAGAGGAACTAAAGAGCCTTTTGATGAAAGTGAAAGAGGAGAGTGAAAAAGTTGGCTTAAAGCTCAACATTCAGAAAACGAAGATCATGGCATCCGGTCCCATCACTTCATGGGAAATAGATGGGGAAACAGTGGAAACAGCGTCAGACTTTATTTTTGGGGGGCTCCAGAATCATTGCAGATGGTGACTGCAGCCATGAAATTAAAAGACGTTTATTCCTTGGAAGAAAAGTTATGACCAACCTAGACAGCATATTCAAAAGCAGAGACATTACTTTGCTGACTAAGGTCCATCTAGTCAAGGCTATGGTTTTGCCAGTGGTCATGTATGGATGTGAGAGTTGGACTGTGAAGAAGGCTGAGCGCCGAAGAATTGATGCTTTTGAACTGTGGTGTTGGAGAAGACTCTTGAGAGTCCCTTGGACTGCAAGGAGATCCAACCAGTCCATTCTGAAGGAGATCAGCCCTGGGATTCCTTTGGAAGGAATGATGCTGAAGCTGAAACTCCAGTACTTTGGCCATCTCATGGGAAGAGTTGACTCATTGGAAAAGACTCTGATGCTGGGAGGGATTGGGGGCAGGAGGAGAAGGGGATGACAGAGGATGAGATGGCTGGATGGCATCACTGACTCGATGGACGTGAGTCTGAGTGAACTCCGGGAGATGGTGATGGACAGGGAGGCCTGGCATGCTGTGGTTCATGGGGTTGCAGAGTCAGACACGACTGAGTGACTGAACTGAACTGAACTGAGATTCTCACAGGTAGTCTGTTTATATTTGGCTGCACTGAATCTTCCTTGTTACCTGCAGGCTTTCTCGAGTTGCTGCGAGTGGGGGCTACTCTAGTTGTGGCATGCGGCCTTCTTATTGCAGTGGCTTCTTTTGTGGCAGAACATGGGCTCTAGAGCGTGAAGACTCAGTAGTTATGGCACACAGGCTTAGTTGCCCCGGGGCATGTGGAATCTTCCTGGACCAGGGATAGAACCGGTATTCCCTGCATGGAGTCTTAACCAATGGACCATCAGGCAAGTCCCTTGTAGGAAGCCTTTCCCTTCTCATATATCACCGTGGCAGAGACTGCTAACAGTTCATCAAACCTATTTATTCTTTTTAAGAATACATTTCCAGCCTACATTGTACTTGGCTTCAACCAGGCAGCTGGGTTCTAACAACTGGAAAATGAGCAGAAACAATGTGTAACACCTCCACACCTGGCCCATGAAAACCTCCCTGTTGAGATCCTCAATGGTCCTTTGCCCTTTCTGGATGATGGGAATGGAAACAGTCCCCAGGCAACCTTGGAAACCATGTATTGCAGACAGCAGAGCCACAAAATGGAACAAACATCCCTGAATCATTACTTGGAGAAAATATATCTGACCATCAGGATCATGCATTTTGCAGTTTTAGTGAGTTAGAAACAAACTTCTCTACACTCTGAGTCATTATGCAGTTTTGCATTTGATTGTTAGTACAGCAGTAAGCATTGCCTTAATGCAGTTATTTAATCTTCACAGCAAACCTGTAAGTTTATGTGAGTTGATTCCATCTTACAGGTGGTAAAAGCTGAAGTTTGAATAGTTTAATAGCTAAGCTAAGTATTCACAACTAATTAATTCAAACCTGAGTCAAACCCATAACTCAAATTCTGAAACTTATTTGTCCTCAATTCTGTACTAACAGTTTATCCCCTGCTTCTTAATAGCAATGAAACTATTAAGTTCCTTTGTAATAACCAGTTTAGTTAGGTACTGCAGTAACAAATGATGCTGAAAATCTGAGCTTTTTGTAATAATAACATCATTTTGTCTGTGTCTGCCTTGGTTCCTGATGAATGCCTTCTTCATCCTGGGACCCAGGCTAAGGGAGCAACCCTTATTCTGATGTCATAGCAGAAGAAAAAGAATACAGAAAGGCCTTGGAGACATTGTGGATTCATTTCCAGACTACCATGATCAAGCAAATATTGCAATAAAGCGAGTCACACAAATTTTTTGGTTTCTTAGTGTATATAAAAGTTATGTTTATGCTATCACATAGCCTATCAAGTGTGAAATAGCATTTTGTCTAAAACCCAGTGTACATACTTTAATTTCAAAATGCTTTATTACTAAAAATAAATATAACAAAAATGCTTTATTACTGAAAACTGCTAACCATCATCTGAGACTTCAGTGAGTGACAGCAGTAACACCAAAGATCACGGATCACAGATCACCAAAAGAAATGTAATAACAATGAAAAAGTTTGAAATATTTCAAGAATTACCAAAATGTAACAGAAAGATACCAAATGAGCAAATGCTGTTGGAAAAATAGTGCTGAAATCCTTGTTCAACACAGGGTTGCCACAATCTTCAGTTTGTAAGAAGCACAATAAACTGAGGTATGCCTATATGGGAGAACTACACAATGGCTCTTAAGTGTTACCTCCACTTGCATTCCATTGGCTCAGCGAGTCAAGTGACCAAATCCGATATCGGTGGGGTCAAGAAGTATAGCCCTCAAACAGAAAGGGAAAAAATAATTGAGAGAAATAATATATTTGGCTACCTCACTCCTGGAAGCTAAATATTAAGAGAATATCATGACAAAGTTATGATAAAGTGAAAAGGTGAAAGTCACTCAGTCATGTCCGACTCTTTCCGACATAGTCCATGGAATTTTCCAGGCCAAAACACTGGAATGGGTAGCCTTTTCCTTCTCTAGGGGATCATCCCAACCCAGGGATCAAACCCAGGTCTCCAGCACTGCAGGCAGATTCTTTACCAGCTGAGCCACCAGGGAAGCTCAAGAATACTGCAGTAGGTAGCCTATCCCTTCTTCAGCTGATCTTCCTGACCCAGGAATTGAACCAGGGTTTCCTGCATTGCAGGTGGGTTCTTTACAGACTGAGCTACCAGGGATTGTTGCCAAATCATGAAAGAAGAGTTAAAGAAGCAAAATATCAGTGAGATTATATACTCTCCTTGATCATCACCAAAAAATGTAATAAAGCTGAGAATTCAAGGAAAAGATATGAATTGAATCCAACTAGCTCACAAGAACAGCAATTAGATTTCTGAATCATCTCAATGAATGTCTTAAACACACATGCACATATATACACACACACACATTTAGACATTTTAAACTATAGATTATAGAATAACTCCTGTTAACAAGAAGAATATGTTATTGAGTGCACAAAACAACCAAGTCTAGGACATCTGTCAATTGCTAAACTTTTTAAAATGGAAATAGGGGTAAGGGTGGGGATAGTGAGAAAAGTACTGCACAATGCTGCTTATAAAGGCACAAACAGGAAGTCATATTCAGTTCTTACAAGTACATTCCCTATTTATTTCCTTATCTCATAGTCCTATCTGTATTTTTAAGGAAATTATTTTTTAAATTATGGTCAATAATCAGTATATGAAATTAGACATATCAATCCAAATCTTTCATCTCAAATATTTGATTCAATTTTCAGACAATAATGGCCAGTCAAACACAGAAGAGGCATTGCCTAATTCTGATTAACTCACTTCTGTGACCTTATGAAAACAAATTGGTTGAGCAATTTCTATCTTCTCTGAAATCACTTTGCCTATTTTAGTCTCACTGAATATTGGATGAATGCGTGAATGCAATGGAAATTCCCTGCTTCCCTATGTAATGCTTATATATTTAATACTTAGGAAGTTCTACAGGAAGACACTGTATTATATTAACTTTTGGAACCCGGAAAAGAAAACCAAGATGACACCTGCACAATGAAAATAGCAGTGAAACTAAACATCAACTTCTAATAAGTGGGAAGACATAAAAAAATAAATCACCAATAGAATCTCCAGGCAAGAATACTGGAGTGGGTTGCCATTTCCTTCTCCAGGGGATCTTCCCAACCCAGGAATCGAACCCAGGTCTCCTGGGTTACATGCTGATTTTTTACCTACTGAGCTACAAGGGAAGCCCAGCAGATAGACAAAATAGTCAAATTCAGCAATCTTTTTTGGAAAATCTATGAAATACATGCAATTATATTTTGACTGCTGGTATTCACCATTAGACTGGATTTCTGTGAGAGCAAAGCCCATATCTAATTTAGTTGGCATATTCTTAGAACTTAGCACAGTGGTTACTGTAAAAAGAGTTCACTAAATACTCATCAGATCAGAATGTGTCAATAAAAATGTTCCTTTGATTGATGATTTCTCATAAATTATCTTTGCTCATCTTCAGAACACCACTAGAGTTGAGTTTATTGATCTCAATTTTACTAAAGAGGAAACAGTCTAGAGGGATGAGCTTCCCATTCTCATAATTAGTAAGAGCAGAATCAAAATGAAAAAAGAGAGTAGGTAAATATACAAAGTATTCTTTCAGATATAAATACTTGATGACTCAGTGAAAGGAGGTGTCACTAGATTGGCTGAGTTGAAGGGTGAGATAAAGGACACAAAATAGCAAATGTATTTCTATAAAATGGAGCCAGATGTTCAGTGGATTTTTCTGTAATAAACAATAGAAGATGACAGATAATAGAATGAGCAGCAAGAGGAATTACAAACATATTTATCAGAACTAAGAATGCATGTATCAATAGAAGCAGCAGACAGAGGTCTGATAATGTCAGAAATGATGGGAATAAAAGAGCTAAATTTCTCTGTAGAAACATGAACTTCATAATTAAAGATGTTTCTTTAGCCTAGAGAGGAACTGCATGTATCAGAAATGTCACACATACAAACCAAACACAACACACCATACGATGGCAAGATGAGGGTCCTTGGTCCTCATGTGTCTAGATCCCTTGTTTTCCCACTGTATTATGTCACTTCTCTGATTTGTGTGTATTTCTTATGATATATAAGGATGAGGGCTTAATAATTTCCTCAAAATTGTAACAAGATAAACAAAATGAACTGGCAACCCCCTCCAGTATTCTTGCCTGGGAAATCCCATGGACAGAGGAGCCTGGTGGACTATAGGCCATGAAATCACAAAGAGTTGGACACAACTAAATGACTAAACCAACAAATAAAGGAAAACAGAAAGAAGATAAAAAGTCAAATAGCTGCCTTACCCATACAAGTGGTTTTCTATATTTTAGAATGTTGTTGTGGATAAATTTTAGGTAATATAAACACAGATGGGATGATAGGATGAGGGTATAACCCTTTCGCAACCCTAATAAAACAATGAATCTATACAACAACCATCAACACCTACTGAAACAATTAGATGAAAGGTTATTTGGGAATTTAAAATGGTAGATCAGAGGTCATCTGAAACCACCGATCAGTCTTATCACAACAAGAAAGAACCAGACATTATGAATTTTCTGCTGTGATTCAATAAGAAATACGTAGTACCAGTAATGAAATGTTCTTGCTACAAAAACAAATGTGAATCTGATCAAGCTCCTAGACCCACTCATTCTTTCACAGAAAGGCCAAGGGGTGAGAAGTACATGATAAGTAACATACTGGAATGCTGTCAGCTAAAACCAGGATGTAGGAAATTCTAAACACAGTGAACTGTTTTCTTCAACGAGTAAATGGCAAGGGGAAAAAAAGTAAACAGTTTGGAAGAACTGTTATTAAAGAGTCTTAATGTGTTCTTTATATGTTTTTTATGTGCTCTCAATGTGGACTTTGTATAGGACCTGATTCAAATAATAACCAACTACAAACAGAAATGTATAAGATAATCAGAGAAATTTGGATACTGAATGGATATTTAGTGATATTAGGAAATGGTTGTTAATTCTGAGGGATGTGATGTTATGAGTGGTTCTTATTTTTTACAATACACACCGAATTTCAGCAGATAAAATAATAGGCTATTATGTTGAGGTTTACCTCAACATACTGCATGGGGAGGGGGCAGATCAGAAAATATAAAGATTACAGTTGAAATAAAATTGGCCATATGCTGATAATTGTTGAAGGTGGTTGATGGTTCTTTGTACTATTCTCTCTTCTGTTTTTAAGTTTTCCACAATGAATGGTAAAAAGAGATTACCTAATAAAGTTTATAGAGAACTTGGTATCTCAGTAACATAAAATGAATTTTCAAGGCATTGTGAAGAGTGAGGTGTAGCAATGCAATAACCAGCTATGTCCCCATCCCTAGAAATCCAGACTTAAGCTCATGCACAGCATGACTGGAAGAACACAACAGATTTCTTCCTGGAGTAATGTTTTTATACCACTATTAAAGTTCCTCTTATCTCAGATACGCTGGCTGACTCTGGTCCTCATGAAAACCTTCTTCCTTTTCATTCATTAAGTCTCACATTGATCTCCATCTTACATATACCACTACCTCTTAGCTATCGTACTGGTCCCCCTTTGGCAAGAATATTTGGAATATCTGTGTGGAGGAATCTGTGCCTTGGGCCACATTGCCACATTTGGAAGATCAGTGCCTAAACCTACCTAACCTGCCTAAACACTGTTCACCTCTGAGACCCTTAAATTCAATCTACCCACTACTTACAATAGCTCAGACATGTGAGCAATATAAATATCTATCAACAGAGGAATGGATAAATTTGTGGTACAGGCTTCCCACATATATGCAATGGAATTTATTCAGCCATTAAACAAAACCGGGTCATTTATAGAGACGTGGATGGATGAGTGTGGTACAGAGCAGAGTAAGTCAGAAAGAGAAAAACAAATACTGTATATTAATGCACATATGTAAATCTAGAAAAAGGTATAAATTATCCTATTTGCAAAGCAGAAATAGAGACACAGACACAGAGAAAAAATGTATAGATACCAAGGGGGAAAGGTGGGGTGGAATGAATTGGGCAATTGGGATTGACATATATACGCTATTGACTGTTGTTATTGTCTGGTCACTAAGTCTTTTGTGACCCCATGGACTGTAGTCCACCAGGCTCCTATGTCCATGGGATTTCCCATGCAAGAATACCGGAGTGGGTTGCCATTTCCTTCTTCGAGGGATATTCCCGTCCCACAGATTGAACCCACATCTTCTGTGTCTCCTACATTGGCAGGCGGATTCTTTACCACTGAGCCACCAGGGAAGCCCCAGACACTACTGATACTGAGAATAAAATAGATAACTAACGAGAACATAACCACATAGCATGGGGAACTCTAGTTAATGCACTATGGTGACCTGAATGGGAAGAAAGTCCCAAAGGGAGGGGATGTATGCATATGATGACTCATCACTTTGCTGTACAGCAGAAACTAACACAGCATTGTAAAGCAACCATATTCCATAAAAATTAATTTTAAAAAATTCAACCTAGAGTCAGGACTGCTTACATTTTTTCCTTCCTCCCGCTATTTGCCTTTTTCTATAACCTTGCCGACCAATCTTTATCCCTAATGATTTTTGGCGGTCACCTTTTTTTCTCTTCTTGGGAGGCTTCCCTTGTGGCTCAGCTGGTAGAGAATCTTCCTGCAATGCAGGAGACCCGGGTTCAATTTCTGCATTGGAAAGATCCCTGGAGAAGAGAAAGGCTACCCAGTCCAGTGTTCTGGCCTGGAGAATTCCATGGACTCTATAGTCCATGGGGTCGCAAAGAGTGACTTTCACTTTCACTTTTTTTTCTCAGATCTATTAACTACACATCCTCTCACCTAAATGACCTTTTTGAAATATTGAGCAGAAGCACAGACACCTTCTACCTCTTGGGGAAAAAAAAAGCGAATAAAAAGGCAAGACTTTATGTCACTTTGCTCATGCGTCTCACAGCTGAAAACCTGCCACTTGAGCTGAGGTTGGCAGTGGAAAGGTAGCCGCTATTCCTGCCACAAACCTGTGACCTGCTGTCACCCATAACTCTGAACCGCAGTATGAAACTAAAACACTGTATCCATAGCAACCACCCGGTGCCATTCAGGCTTGCGGGAAGCTCTGGAAACAGTTGTCGGTGGGGGTTATGATGAATCACTATGAACTTGGCAGTGTTTCAGGAGGGCTCTCATTCACTTCTTCCACATATAGTTTCCAGTAGTTTCAAAGGGATCAAGACAAAGAAAAAGACATACCTCAATAAGTTGGCCTTTGTATTTTCAAGAAAGTTTATTTTAGCATAACTGGTGATGTATGTTAGTTGAAAAGTCTTTTTTTTTTTTTCTTTAGGGAAAGGCGATAGTGCACCTGTTCAGATGCTTCAGCTGCAGTAGGAAGTACTGGGGAGAAGTGGTCAGCCAATTTGGCAGCTATGGATAAGCAGAGCTTCCTTTGGTGCAATCTTCAGACGGAAATACTTTTTTGATTTGGCAAATATTTGAAGGCTGTCTACAGCCTAATGCTGTCTACAGCTGCAAACAGCCTTTGGGAGACTAGTAACCCAGATATCAGCGGTTATATCAATACACACAGTACCATTAAAAAGGAAATCATGGAAAACTGGTTGGTTTCAATAGAGAACAATGAAAATCTGGAGAACATCTGCCATGTTTAAGAACTCTTAGTCTGAGAATCAAATGGAGATGAAGCTGAAGAGGTTACAGAGGAAAAACCTAAAACATATTCCACTGGTTATATATCAAGTAGTGTTTCTGTTTTTTAGGAACACTTGACAAAATAGGATTCTGGAGTTACCTTAAGAGAAATGTTATGTGACATTCTATGTATTATAATTTATAAGCATATATTACATTTGGGTTTTTCAAAGTCAAAATCATAAAAATACAATTAGAAATCTAAATGTACTTCTATTTGCCCTTATTATATACCTTTAAAAAAAACATCAAAACACATTAGGAACTACCTTTTAAAAATTAAAAATGCCTTTTAAGACATACTTAGAAATTGAGATTTGCTGTCAAACCTTAGTCTCCAATTGGCCTGCTTCTGGAAGAATAATAGCTCACGAAAGCTTGGCCAGAAAGTTAGAAAGCAACCTGGGCTGAGTTCTATACTCATAGTCAAAGGACTAGGTCTCTGGTCCTGGTTCACTTTAAATCAACAGCACAATAGACCTGCCAATTATCATTTCTGAGCATCAGTTTTGTTGCATATAAGATGAGGGATGTGTGCTTTCTGCTCCCAAAATAACTTGCATGACTTTATAAATTAAAAGCATTGTAAAACTTGAGAGTTCAAGTTTAAAAAAATTCAAAGCCCAAAAGATGGACCATGTAAAAAGATAAATGGGATTAGCTGCTACAGGATTTCTGAAAGAAATTGATTTCCAGGTTGGGGTACTGTGTTTGATTAAAAAGTTTCCTGGTGAGAATAATTTTTTTAAAGAAAAACAAATTCACCAGCAAAAACAACCTTATTTCTGGAAATAAATAGGAATAGGAATTAATTCATTTCCTTTCTATAATAGAGAGTCTGGCTGACATGGTACAAATGTGTCATTTAATCAATTAAAGCTTTATAAATGGCACAGAAATGATGCTCACATGCAGGTTTCAATTATAACCCACTCAATAAAGACAGAGAAAGGCATAAGAGAATATGCGGATGAGATACTGTAGCCTAGGAATGCTAGTCCCTGACAATTCCACCAGAGAATGGAATGAACTCTTTCTCAAACATCACACGTCCTAAAAGAACTTGATTCAAAGCAGCTTTCTGGTCAGCATAAAATGTTTTCTCTAACTGCATTTGTGTGGCATCTAGACTGTAATTTTGGCTAAGGTTCAAAAATATATGCTGTAGGTATCAGAGAAAATAGAGGTAAGTTGTTCATTATGTTGTAAAAAATGTACCAGCCTGCCTGGCATTTTGCCTAGACAGGAAGCTAACCTGCTCTGTATGAGAGATAGACACCTCCTCCACAAACTGAACTAATTAAGCACAGACTTGAAAACTTTCCAGGAATCTGCACATGTTAGTTGTATAGTGCAGAAGAGCACTTGCATATGTTACAATTTATAGGAATCTTTTTATATTATGGATATAACCCTTGATCTGTGATTTCCATTACTGCTCTTTTCACACTATCATTTTGTGTCCTTTGTTATATTAAGTTATATTTATTTTTATATGATGAATTACATTGCCTTTCTTCTCTTTATGCTCTTAAGTTTTCTATCTTATTTCTGCCATGTTTCCTATTTTCTTTAATATTTTTTTTTTAATTTTGTTCCATCTGGAATTTAATATATATTGTGGAGAGAAGATTTTTGTTTTCTTCCAGACAGGCTGCTAATTAGGATAGCATCTTTACTAAATAAACTTGGACTGGGATTTTTTAATTTATTTATTTTTAATTGCAGGATAATTGCTTTACAACATTATGTTGGTTGCTGCTATACATCATGAATCAGCCATAGGTATGCATAAGTCTTCTCCCTCCTAAATCTCCCTCTCGTCTCCTATCCCATCCAACCCCTCGAGATTCTTATAGAGCCCCAGTTTGACGTTCCTGAGCCATACAGCAAATCCCCATTGGCTATCTATCTTATATATGATAGTGTATATGTTTCCATTAGAGCGGTATCCCTTGGATTGCAAGGAGATCAAATCAGTCAGTCTTAAAGGAAATCAACCCTGTATACTCGCTGGAAGGACTGATGCTGAAGCTGAAGCTCCAATATTTTGTCACCTGATGCAAACACACGACTCACTAGAAAAGACCCTGATGCTGGGAAAGACTGAGGGTAGAAGGAGAAGAGGGCATCAGAGGATGAGATGGCTGGATGGTATCACAGATGCGATGAACATGAACTCCGGGAGATGGTGAGGGACAAGGAGGCCTGGGATGCTGCAGTCCATGAGGTCACGAAGGGTCAGAAACAACTGGGTGACTGAACAACAACAACAATATGATTCCATGTTACTCTCTCCATTCGTTCCACCCTCTCTCCTCCCCCCATCCCCATGCCTGTATGTCTGTTCTCTGTGTTATATACTAATGCATATATATGGAATCCAGAAAGACAGTGCTAATGAACCTATTTGCTGGGCAGCTATGGAGACATAGACATAGAGAACAGACTCATGGGATTTTATTTTAAATGTAAAAAAGGATATAACACTATCGGAATTTTTAAATTTTTTATGTAATTGACGCTTAGCTCCCCAGGGGAATACGGGCCCATAGACCTAGATGCTTCTTGAAACATTTTCTACTTACAAAATAAAATTATGTCATAGGCCTAAATGACAATAATTATCATTAAGCTTATTGTAATCTAAGATACTTAAAGATAGGAATCATACAACTCAACCAACAACTCAGATATTCAGATGATAACACTCTAATGGCAGAAAGTGAAAAGGAAATAAAGAGCCTCTTCATGAGAGTGAAAGAAGAGAGTGGAAAAGCTGGCTTAAATCTCAACATTCAAATAGTTAAGACCATGGCAACTGGTCTCAAAACTGTACGGCAAATAAAAGGGGGAAAGTGGAAGCAGTGACAGATTTTATTTCCTTAGGTTCCAAAAGCACTGTAGATAGTGACTGCAGCCATGAAATTGAAAGACACTTGTTCCTTGGAAGAAAAGCTATCACAGTGTATTAAAAAGCAGAGACACCACCTTGTCGACAAAGTCCATATCGTCAAAAAAGGACTTTTTCATTAGTCATATGTGAATATCAGAGTTGGACCATAAAGAAGGCTGAGCACAGAAGAACTGATGCTTTTGAACTGTGATGCTGAAAAAAGGTCTTGAGAGTCCCTTGGACAGCAAAGAGATCAAACCAGTCAATCCTAAAGGAGATCAACTCTGAATAGTCACTGGAAGGAGTGACGCTGGAACTGAAGCTCTAATACTCTGACCACCTGATGTGAAGTTAGTTCAGTCACTCAGTCATGTCAGACTCTTTGCAACCCCATAAACTGCAGCATGCCAGGCTTCCCTGTCCATCACTAACTCCGAGAGCTTACTCAAACTCGTGTCTGTTGAGTCAGGGATGCCATCAAATCACCTCATCCTCTGTCAGTCCCTTCTATTCCCGCCTTAATCTTTCCCAGCATCAGGGTCTTTTCTAGTTAGTCAGTTGGCCAAAGTATTGGAGCTTCAGCTTCAGCATCAGTCCTCCCAATGAATATTCAGGAATGATTTCCTTTCTGATAGACTGGTTGGATCTCCTTGCAGTCCAAGGGACTCTCAAGAGTCTTCTCCAGCACCACAGTTAAAAAGCATCAATTCTTCGACGTTCAGCTTTCCTTACAGTCCAACTCTCACATCCACACATGACTACTGGAAAAACCACAGCTTTGACAAGGCAGAATTTTGCTGGCCAAGTAATCTCTCTGTTTTTTTAATATGCTGTCTAGGTTGAACATAGCTTTCCTGCCAAGGACCAACCGTCTTTTATTTCATGGCTGCAGTCAGCATCTGCAGTGACTTTGGAGCACCCACACACACACACACACACACACACACACACACAAAACAATTAAGTCTTGCACTGTTTCCATTGTTTCCCCATCTATTTTCCATGAGTGACTGAACCAGAAGCCATGATCTTCATTTTCTGAATGTTGAGCTTTAAGCCAACTTTTCACTCTCCCCTTTCACTTTCATCAAGAGGTTCTTTAGTTCTTCTTCACTTTCAGACATGAGTGGTGTCATCTGCATATATGAGGTTATTTATATTTCTCCCGGCAATCTTGATTCCAGCTTGTGCTTCATCCAGACTGGTATTTCACATGACGTATTCTGCATATAAGTTAAATAAGCAGAGTGACAATATACAGCTTTGACATACTCCGTTCCCAATTTGGAACCAGTCTGTTGTTCCATGTCCAGTCCTAACTGTTGCTTCCTGACCTGCATACAGATTTCTCAAGAGGCAGATCAGGTGGTTTGGTATCCCCATCTCTTGAAGAATTTTCCACAGTTTGCTGTGATCCACACAGTCAAAGGCTTTGGCATAGTCAATAAAGCAGAAATAGATGTTTTTCTGGAACTCTGTTGCTTTTTTGATGATCCAACAGATGTTGGCAATTTGATCTCTGGTTCCTCTGCCTTTTCTAAATCCAGCTTGGACACCTGGAAGTTCATGGTTCACATATTGTTGAAGCCTGGCTTGGAGAATTTTGATCATTACTTTACTAGCATGTGAAATCAGTAAAATTGTGCAGTAGTTTGAACATTCGTTGGCATTGCCTTACTTTGGGATTGGAATGAAAATGGACCTTTGCCAGTCCTGTGGCCACTGTTGAGTTTTCTAAATTTGCTGGCAGCAAATTTAGAGTGCAGCACTTTCACAGCATCATCTTTTAGGATTTGAAATAGCACAGCTGAAGTTCCATCACCTCCACTAACTTTGTTCATAGTGATGTTTCCTAAGGCCCACTTGATTTTTCATTCCAGGATGTCTGGCTCTAGGTAAGTGATCATACCAACATGGTTATCTGGGTCATGAAGATCTTTTTTGTATAGTTCTTCTGTGTATTCTTACCACCTCTTCTTAATATCTTCTGTTTCTGTATTTCTGTCCTTTGTTGTGCCCATCTTTGTATGAAATGTTCCTTTGGTATCTCTAATCTTCTTGAAGAGATCTCTAGTCTTTCCCATTCTATTGTTTTCCTCTCTTTCTTTGCACTGACCACTAAGGAAGGCTTTCTTATCTCTCCTTGCTATTCTTTGGAACTCTGCATTCATCTTTCCATTTCTCCTTTGCCTTTTGCTTCTCTTCTTTTCCCAGCTATTTTTAAGGCCTCCTCAGATAACCATTTTGCCTTTTTGCATTTCTTTTTCTTGGGGATGATCTTCATAACTGCCTTCTGTACAATGTCACAAACCTCTGTCCATAGTTCTTCAGGCACTCTGTCCATCAGATCTAATCCCCTGAATCTATTTGTCACTTCGACCATATAATCATAAGGGATATGATTTAGGTCATACTTGAATAGTCTGGAGGTTTTCCCTACTTTCTTCCATTTAAGTCTGAATTTAGCAACAAAGAGTTCATGATCTGAGCCACAGTCAGCTCCCAGTTTTGTTTTTGCTGACTATATAGTGCTTCTCCAACTTTGGCTGCAAAGAATACAATCAATCTGATTTCAGTATTGACCATCTGGTGATGTCCATGTGTAGAGTCTTCTCTTTTGTTGTTGGAAGAGGGTGTTTGCTATGACCAGTGTGTTTTCTTGACAATACTGTTAGCTTTTGCCCTGCTTCATTTTGTATTCCAAGACCAAATTTGCCTGTTACTCCACGTATCTCTTGACTTCCTACTTTTGCATTCCAGTCCCCTATAAAGAGCCCTGGTGGCTCAGACAGTAAAGAGTCTGCCTGCAGTGCGGGAGAGCTGGGTTCAGTCTATGGGTAGGGAGGATCCCCTGGAGAAAGAAATGGCAACCCACTTCATTATCCCGTGCCTGGAAAATTCCAAGGAGGAATCTGGTGGGCTATCCTCCATGGAGTCACAAAGAGTCAGACCCTGAGCGACTTCACTTTCTTTCTATTTGAGAAGAAAATGGCAACCCATTCCAGTATTCTTGCTTGGAGAATCCCAGGGATGGCAGAGCCTGGTGGGCTGCCGTCTATGGGGTCACACAGAGTCAGACATGACTAAAGCGACTTAGCAGCAGCATAAAGAAAAGGACATGGGGTGGGGGGGGGGTGTTAGTTCTAGAAGGTCTTGTAGGTCTTCATAGGCTCATTCAACTTCAGCTTCTTCAGCATTACTGGTTGGGTCATAGACTTGGATTACTGTGATATTGAATGCTTTGCCTTGGAAATGAACAGAGATCATTCTGTCATTTTTGAGACTGCATCCAAATACTGCATTTTGAACTCTCTTGTTGACTATGAGGGCTACTCCATTTCTTCTATGAGATTCTTGCCCACAGTAGTAGATATAATGGTCTTCTGAATTAAATTCGCTCATTCCAGTCTACTTTAGTTCACCGATTTGTAAAATGTCAATATACACTCTTGCCATCTCCTGTTTGACCACTTCCAATTTACCTTGATTTGTGGACCTAACATTCCAGGTTCCTATGCAATATTGCTCTTTACAACATGGGACTTTACTTCCATCACAAGTCACATCCACAACTGAGTGTTGTTCAGGTTTTAAGATGGTGGAATAGAAGGACATGTGCTCATCTTCTCCTGCTAGAACTCCAAAATTACAACTCACTGCTGAACAACCGTCGACAGGGGAATGTTGGATCCTACCATAAAAAGATACACCACATCCATGGGCAAAGGAGAAGCCCCATCAAGATGGTAGGAGGGGCAAAATCATGTTTAGAATCAAACCCCATACCCACCAGAGATACTCGGAGGGCTCAAACAAACCTTGTGCATAGCAGGACCTAGAGACCCCCACACAGAGACTGAGCCAGAACTGTGTTTGAGTGTCTCCTGCAGAGGTACGGGTCAGCAGTGGCCTGCCACAGGGGCAGGGGCCCTGGATGCAGCAAACCTGGGTATGACATAAGCCCTCCTGAAGGAGGTCACCATGATCCCCACCATAGAGCCACCAGAACTTACACAGAACTGGGGAAACAGACTCTTGGAGGGCACAAACAAAACCTTGTGCACACCAAGACCCAGGAGGAAGGAGCAGTGACCCATAAGAGACTGACCCAGACTTGCCCATGAGTCTCCAGCAGAGGAATGGGTTAGTGGTGGCCTGCTGCAGGGCTGGGGGCACTGAGTGCAGCAGTGTGTGCATGGGACCTTTTGAAGGAGGTCACCATTATCTTCATTACCTCCACCATAGTTTGGCCTCAGGTCAAACAACAGGGAGGGAACACAGCTCCACCCATCAACAGAAAATTGGATTAAAGATCTACTGAGCATGGCCCTGCCCATCAGAACAAGACCCAGTTTTCCCCTCAGTCAGCCTCTGTCAATCTCTCCCATTAAGAAGCTTCCATAAGCTTCTTATCCTTATCCATCAGAAGGCAGACAGAATGAAAACCACAATCACAGAAAACTAACCAAATTGATCACATGGACCACAGCCTCGTCTAACTCAGTGAAATTATGACCCATGCTGTGTAGGGCCACCCAAGATGGATGGGTCATGGTGGAGAGTTCTAACAAAACGTGGTCCACTGGAGAAGGGAATGGCAAACCACTTCAGCATTCTTGCCTTGAGAACCACATGAACAGTATGAAAAGGCAAAAAGATAGGACACTGAAAGATGAACTCCCCAGGTCAGTAAGTGCCCAATATGCTACTGGAGATTGGTGGAGAAATAACTTCAGAAAGAATGAAGAGATAGAGCCAAAGCTGATGTGAAAAGCCAGTCTCACAGGAAAAGACCCTGATGCTGGGAAAGATGGAAGGCAAAAGGAGAAGGGGGCAGCAGAGGATGAGATGGTTAGATAGCATCACCAACTCAATGGGAATAAATTTGGATAAACTCTGGGAGATGTGGAGGACAGAGGAGTCTGGCATGCTACAGTCCATGGAGTCTCAAAGAGTTGACCATGACTTAGTGACTGAACAACAATTCCACTATAATTCATGGATTACGTTTCATATATTAGGTTATTTGATAAAATTTATTCAGATTAACACTTTAGAAGTTCAGTTCAGTTCAATTCAGTCGCTCAGTCACATCTCACTCTTTGCGACCCTATGAACCACAGCACTCCAGGCCTCCCTGTCCATCTTCAACTCCTGGAATTTACTCAAACTCATGTCCATTGAGTTGGTGATGCCATCCAACCATCTCATTCTCTGTCGTCTCCTTCTCCTCCTACCTTCAACCTTTCCCAGCATCAGGGTCTTTTCAAATGAGTCAGTTCTTTGCACGAGGTGGCCAAAGTATTGGAGTTTCAGCTTCATCATCCGTCCTTCCAATGAATATTCAGGACTGATTTCCTTTAGGATGGACTGGTTGGATCTCCTTACAGTCAAAGGGACTCTTGAGAGTCTTCTTTGACTATATAAGTAGACCATGTATCTAACTTATCCAACAGAATTGAGGCTATTTTTTAAATAAAAGAAGTTCAAACAGAACTGTGTATGTCCCCATAGAAGACTCATTTTGCATGTCTGATAATATGCTGTACAGTTACTACAGAGGAATGCATTATAACTGCTATACACCATGCAGATTTGTGAATAACAGCACAGATTTTAAATCAAATCCTAGCCTTACTGCATACCACTTTTTATATTGAGATTAATTTCTACCCAGTTTCTAACTGGTTTTGTTCTTCACACTGAAACTGATTCCAACCGAGTCTGTTAATTAATGAAACAGATAATTACAAGCAAAAAAAAAGGATGCATAGATATGTTAAACATATATTTGTTTCGAAATAAAATTGTACGATTTTTCTGCAATCTACAAAATGAGGACCAAAGGACTTTTTCGATTATGGAATCACTTACTGGAGTTCACATCGATATTGTGGGTACCCATGTCATTTATCATTCAGATTAGGACTTTTGAAAGTGAAAGAGGCCACTAAAGTAATTAAAGTTGCATGATTTTTTGAAATATTTACATATTGACAGACTTTGAAAAGTAGCTTTTTAAAATTTTATTTCTTGCTAAAAAGTAATGTGCGTACAAATATTAAAGCAAACATTTAAAAATTTTCAATGTAATTGTCTAATGTTTTAAAACAATAAACAGAACAACTAAACGGTCTTGGTTTGCATTCACATGCTTCAAGCGGCTTCTTAGCCGTATCTGTTTAATATTGGTCACTGGTATTTTTCTAACTAATGTAATTTTTCTAATATGCTTTTACTGACTTATTTGTTTTATTTTGTTTTTTATCTCACAAAATTGCTTACAATCATCTTCAAAACTGCATTTTATAGTCGATAAACTTTAAAATATTGATACATTCAATGAACTTTTCTGTGTAGGCATGTTTTTTAAATTAAAAAATATTGTTACTCCCTACAGACAGTAATTCTTCACTTAGAAATCTGTAAATGTTTCAACACAGTATTTTCAGAGTATTGCATTTTTAACTTCCTTCAGGGTGCTTTTCTTCCGTCAATATTTATATAAGATAAAACTTGTCCAACAAGTCATCTCTGTTTATTGCATATGCATCTCACACATCAGTAAAAAGGCCATGGCAGAAGCTTCCAACACAAAATAGAGGTCTAACCCACTCCAGGCTTAGATGCAAATATTACTGTTAGTACTTAGTTTCAGTAAAAGTGCTAAATAAATAGGATGCTGGATCACCAATCATAAAGCAAGCAGTTTCAGGCAATACAAAATGTGTAGTCACCTTATATATAATATGACATCTATGATTTTCAGTTTGAGCTTTTTTTTTTTAAACAGAGTAGAAAGTAAAGTACTTTTTAAGTAATCTGAATGCATAATTTTTTTTGCAGTTCATGAATTATAAATTCATTTTACAGTTTTCCTCTCAATCTTTTACCCAGTTCAATCTTTTACCCAATTCAGCAAATTGCATTTAGCAAGTCTTTCCACAATATTAAGTTCAGCTTTCCTAGGAACCACTACTGTTTTAATACACTCAGGTACATTTTTATGAAACTTCTCTGGTAGTACAGTGGTAAAGAATCCATCTGCCAATGCAGAAGAAGCAAGAGATGTGAGTTCGTTCCCTGGGTCAGGAAGACCCCTGGAGAAGGAAATGGCAGTCTACTCCGGTGTTCTTGCCTGGGAAATTCCATGGACAGAGGAGCCTGGAGGACTACAGTCCTAGGGTTGGGAAGAGTCAGACACGATGGAACACGCACACCCTACCAGATTTTTATAATACTTAATTAAAGCATAGAATTTTAAAACATAAGTTTAACCAGTAAAAACAGGTTTGAAAACAGATACAATCATTCTTAGTCATCATCATGGAATCAGAAGCATAAGTCCCCTATTTGAGATAGAAAATATGCAATGAGAACTGTAAGTTCCCCTTCTAAGAAGAGATTTAGCTATAAAGAAAAGTTATGAAGCAATTACTAAATTTTTGTTTCATGAGAATTTAGCAAATTTCCCTTGCTTTGAATTATCTACTATACCTAGTGATGAACAAACTTCTTAATGTCTTTGCTAAGATTCTGATACAAACTATATTTTTCTATATTTTGGTGTCTTTCGCTCACAATATTTTATGACGGTGAATGTCTAAGGAGATGAGTTCTCAGATACAAACATATTTTATTTTACAACACAAATTCTAACTCCTTACATATATTTTTATTTTTGTAAAATTGTGGAAATCACCTATACACATCACCCTGACTAGTAAAGGAAAAGAGAATAGTTCGAACTTCTGCTCATGAGTATTTAAAATGAGAATAAACTTGCAGCAAGACAAGGTATTTCTTAATTTCTTCTTTCCTGCTTTATTCTGGGTCTTCTACTTCCCAATAATGTAAAAATTCACTATAATACACACCAATACCAGTATGAATAAACAACTGAATAAACAAACTAATGTGGGAAATTAGATAAATCTCCCATGCAGAAAAATTCCAAATAATGTATATTGATACTCTGTCTTCGAGGCAGTAGAGTCTAACTTTCCACCTCTTAAGTGTCGGCTGCACATGGTAACTTTCTTTGAAGAGTACCACATGGAAGAGGGAGATGAGGAAAGAGAAGTTTACAGGGGATAAACCTGACAAATCCTACCTTAGACATGCAATCAAGTTCCCCATCAACGGAAATAAGTTATGTTGATAGTAGGCAGCCCTGAATGTGATGTGATGAAAATAGTAAATTACCTCTTTCTCCAAATACCCATCACCCCAATCTAATCTTCTAGTGTTGAATAGTTTGGAAAAGTTTCAATATTCAAAGAGAACATAGTTAACTTAATAATAATAAATGTCCTCAAATGTTTGCATGACCACCCAACAGACTATCAGCTTATCATTTAAGACATACAGATGTATGGTTTAGACCATTTTTTCTGAAATATAAAGTTGTTTTTGTTTTTTTTCTTCAGGATTGGAGCCAGTTATTCAGGACAGTTTCTAAACACTGTCTGTAGCAAGAGACCTTCTCGGGGGCACGAGTTCAACTTTAAATGACAGACCAAGAAAAGGTGGGTGTGTGTGATGAATACCTTCTGCTAGCTTCTAGATGAGAAAGTGTTTGGGATAAATAATATGAGAGACAATTCTAGCGAAGACATCAACTTCTATTAACCTTCTCAGTCCATGTTACAGGATGGTCACACAGCTGAGCCTAAAGCATTTTGCGGATCCGTTATAAACGACTTGGGGTTTTGCCATTGTGTTAGGTTTTCCCTTGGGGAAGAATGGCAAAGATGGACAGTGCTTTCCCAGGCAAGAGTGCTGATGGAGGTGATAATGATGTATGATAATTGTAACAGACCACAACATCAAGCCAATAGTAATACAACTTAGTAAAAAACTCATCTGTCCCAAATACTACACTAGAAACTTTACATTTAGCATCCCACTCAGCACAAGAAACTTAGAAGGAGACCATTTTCCCATCTTAAACATGAAAAAACTGAAGTACAAGGTAAATGTTAAAAACCATACCAACAAAGATTGATTTGAATGGCTGGACTTTCTGTACTCTGTGGTGACACCTCTGAAAAGCATCAGCTTATTTCTGACATATGAGTGAGCCATGATTCAATGAGTAGCATACATGCATTAAAATGCATTGATCTTACTGGTACTTGGAGCAAAATTGGGGGAACTGCATTCTTTTTTACATGGGCCAGGTGGCACAGATATTAACTCTTGGATAATAACTAAAAATATAGTTGCTAACTCACTCTCGCCTCCTCTAAAGTTTTTGCCAGAGGTCAAGGCGAAGAAGTGAACTGAAATCCCAGACATTCTTCTCATGTCAACTAGACTGTAAAAGTCAGACAATAACACTGATGAGTGGCATCTGTGTCTTTAATCCCCAATCTGATGATGTCAATAAGGACACTTCAAGCTTCAGGAGAGTACTTTTCCTTGACATTTCATATTATTAAGGAATAAGCATGCCTAGAACTAGTTTCCCTTCCTTCCCAGTCTGGCTCAGACGGTAAAGCATCTGCCTAAAATGGGGGAAACCCAGATTCAATCCCTGGGTCGGGAAGATCTCCTGGAGAAGGAAATGGTAACCTACTCCAGTATTCTTGCCTGGAAAATCCCATGGACCAAGCAGCCTGGTAGGCTACAGGCCATCTAAGAGTACAAGTCACTGCAGCAAAAGTGATGCGCGTAGTGACTTCCTTAGTGGCCCACTGGTTAAGATTCTGCCTTGCGATGCAGGGGACGTGGGTTCAATCCCTGCTCAGGGAACGAAGATCCCACATGCTATGGAGGAACTGAAAACATGAGGGCTGCAACTACTGAAGCCCGCCAGCTCTGGGGCCTGCAAGCCACAACTAGAGACACCGTGCACCATTACGAAGATCCAGCATATGCAAGGAAGATCCCGGAGGCTACAGCCAAGACCCAGTACAGGCAAGTAAATAAAGCTGACAAATAAGAATGATGAGCATATCTATTTCAGAAGTAAGATGAAAGAGCTAAAGAAGCAATTACGACAATCAATGTATGAGTGCAGACTCTGGCTGGACCAAATGATACAAAATGAGGGTCAGCCCAGGGAAAAAAAGCATCACAAACTAAAAAAAAAAAAAAGAAAGAAACTTGAAAGAAAAATATACAAATACAGATAGAGAAGATTCCAAATTACACATATATTTACAGAGCATTGGTCTAACAGTTGTAATAACTGGAAACCTTGGGTGCCAAGTATCATCAAGGTTATACGTGAGAAATTCTACAGTTCTCAGTATTGTTCAAGTATATCACATATAGTGAAATTAGTATTCTCTCTAGTCTTATAAAAATATGTAAAGAATTTAAGAAAAAGCTCTTCAAATTGCTTCAGACTGCAGGCCTCGAGAAATTCCCTCACAGAATCTCAGTGCAGCATTGGAGGAAATATGCTGCAGCCTTTGTAATTTTATGGAACTCATAAAAGGGCTCTGAAATGTAAATTGTGCCTCGGTTGTCATAGGAGATTTGTGTTCACTTTTACTATACTATACTCAGTGGTAGCATGACAGTCACCATCCTAAGACCTTTGTGAATGTTTCCAAAAACAGAAACCTACAGCATTGTGTTCTCATTCGTATGCATGTTAGTCGTTCAGTTGTGTCTGACTCTTTGCAATCGCATGGACTCTAGGCTGCCAGGCTCCTCTGACCATGGGATTCTCCAGGCAAGAATACTGGAGTGGATTGCCATGCCCTTTTCCAATTTCTCATTAAGAGAAGGGAATTAAAAGATAGCAACTCTAAGAGTCGCATTCTGATGATAAGCAGAACATTTATTAAAGTCGCTCCAGAAGTAAGAACAATTCAGTTCAGTTCAGTAGCTCAGTCATGTCCACTTCTTTGCAATTCCATGGACTGCAGCACGCCAGGTTTCCCTGTCTGTCACCAACTCCCAGAGCTTGCTCAGACTCATGTCCATCAAGTTGGTGATGCCATCCAGCCATTTCATCCTCTGTCGTCCCCTTCTCCTCATGCCTTCAATCTTTCCCAGCATCAAGGTCTTTTCTAATGAGTCAGTCCTTTGCATTAAGTGGCCAAAGTACTGGAGTTTCAGCGTTAGCATCAGTTCTTCCAATGAATATTCAGGGCTGATTTCTTTTAGGATGGACTGGTTTGATCTCCTTGCAGTCCAAGGGACTTTCAAGAGTCTTCTCCAAAACCACAGTTCAAAAGCATCAATTCTTCAGCACTCAAGCTTTCTTTAAAAGAGTCCAACTCTCACATCCATACATTACTCTAAAAACCATAGCTTTGACTAGACAGACCTCTGTTTTTTAATACACTGTATAGGTTGGTCATAGCTTTCCTTCCAAGCAGCAAGCATCTTTTAATTTCATGGCTGCAGTAACCGTCTGCAGTGATTTTGGAGCAAAAAAAAAAAGAAAAAAAAGTCTCTCACTGTTTCCATTGTTTCCCCATCTACTTGCCATGAAATGATAAGACCAGATGCCATGATCTTCATTTTTTTGTTGTTGAGTTTTAAGCCAATTTTGTCGCTCTCCTCTTTCACTTTCATCAAGAGGCTCTTTAATTCTTCACTTTCTGCAGCAAGGGTGGTGTTACCTGCATATCTGAGGTTACTGATATTTCTCCCAGCAGTCTTGATTCCAGCTTGTGCTTTATCCTGTCTTGCATTTCGCACAATAGACTCTGCATACAAGTTAAATAAGCAGCATGATAATATACAGCCTTGATATAATCCTTTCCCAGTTTGGAACCAGTCTGTTGTTCCATGTCCCATTCTCACTGTTGCTTCTTTACCTGCATACAGATTTCTCAGGAGGCGTGTAAGGTGGTCTCATATTCCCATCTTTTGAAGAATTTTCCACAGTTTGTTGTGATCCACACAGTGAAAGGCCTCAGCATAGACAATAAGGCAGAATTACATGTTTTTCTAGAACGCCTTGCTTTTTCTGTGATCCAACGGATGCTGGCAATTTGATCTCTGGTTCCTCTGCCTTTTCTAAATCCAGCTTGAACATCTGGAGATTCATGGTTTATGTACTGTTAAAGCTTGGCTTGGAGGATTTTTAGCATTACTTTGCCAGAGTGGGAGATGAGTGCAATTGTGCAGTAGTTTGAACATTCTTTGGCATTGCCTTTCTTTGGGATTGGAATGAAAACTGACCTTTTCCAATCCTGTGGCCACTGCTGAGTTTTCCAAATTTGCTGGCATATTGAGTGCAGCAATTTCACAGCATCATCTTTTAGGATTTGAAATAGCTCAACTGGGATTCCACCACCTCCACTAGCTTTGTTTGTAATGATGCTTCCTAAGGCCCACTTGACTTCGCATTCCAGGATATCTGGCTCTAGGTGAGCGATCACACCATCGTGGTTATCTGGGTCATGAGGATCTTTTTTGGATAGCTTTTCTGTGTATTCTAACCACCTCTTCTTAATATCTTCTGCTTCTGTTAGGTCTATACTATTTCTGTCTTATATTGTGCCCATCTTTGCATGAAATGTTCCCTTGGTATCTCTAATTTTCTTGAAGAGATCTCTAGTCTTTCCATTCTATTGTTCTCCTCTATTTCTTTGCACTGATCACTGAGGAAGGCTTTCTTATCTCTCTTTGCTATTCTTTGGAACTCTGCATTCAGAGGGATATATCTTTCCTTTTCTCCTTTGCCTTTTGCTTCTCTTCTTTTCCCAGCTATTTGTAAGGCGTCCTCAGACAACCAATTTGCATTTTTGCATTTCTTTCTCCTGGAGATGGTTTTGATCACTGCCTCCTGTACAATGTCACGAACCTCTGTCCATAGTTCTTCAGGAACTCTGTCTATCAGATCTAATCCCTTGAATCTATTTGTCAGTTCCACTGTGTATTCATAGGGGATTTGATTTAGGTCCTACCTGAATGGTTTAGTGGTTGTCCCTACTTTCTTCAATTTAAGTCTGAATTTGGCAATGAGCAGTTCGTGATCTGAGTCACAGTCAGCTCCCTGTCTTGTTTTCGCTGACAGTATAGAGCTTCTCCACCTTTGGTTGCAAAGATAATAATCAATATGATTATTATACTGACCATCTGGCGATGTCCATTTGTAAAGTCATCTCTTGTGTTGTTGGAAGAGGGTGTTTGCTGTGACCAGTGCATTCTCTTGGCAAAATTCTGTTAGCCTTTGCCCTGCTTCATTTTATACTCCAAGGGCAAGCTTGCCTTGTATCTCTTGACTTCCTACCTTTGCAATCCAGTCCCCTACGATGAAAAGGACATCTTTTTTTGTGTTAGTTCTAGAAGGTCTAATAGGTCTTCATAGACCCATTCCACTTCAGCTTCTTTGGCATTTGTTGTTGGGACATAGACTTGGATTACTGTAATACTGAATGCTTTGCCTTGGAAATGAACAGAGATCATTCTGTCATTTTTGAGATTGCACCCAAGTACTGCATTTTCAATACTTTTGTTGACTATGAAGCCTAGTCCATTTCTTCTATGGAATTCTTGCCCACAGTAGTAGGTATGAGGGTCATCTGAATTAAATTCGCCTATTCTAGCCCATTTTAATTCACTGATTCCTAAAATGTCGATGTTTACTCTTGCAATCTCCTGTTTGACCACTTCCGATTTACCTTGTTATGTGGACCTAACATTCCAGGTTCCTATGCAATGTTGCTCTTTACAGCATAGGACTTTACTTCCATCACCAGTCACATCCACAACTGGGCGCTGTTTTTGCTTTCACTCTGTCTCTTCATTCTTTCTGGAGTTATTTCTCTATTCTTCTTCAGTAGCATATTGGGCATCTACTGACCTGGGGAGTTCATCTTTCAGTGTCCTATCCTTTGGTTTGGTATAGTAACTATACCAAACATACCTTTATATAGTAAAAGGTATGTCATATCTTTTTGGTATAGTATGGTATAGTAACCGTAAAGTCTAATACTAGGTAAGTAAAAATTAATAAATAAAAGACAAGATACTTATCAGAGCTCAGTTTCTGTGGTAATAAAGGCTATTAACATTTGGACTCAACTTAAGAGTTAAAATCAGACCAGCCAGCAGGGACGGTACACGGCACATTCAGTGAGGAGGTGGGCTTGGGGAGACACAGCTAGAGCAGGATTTAAGAAGAGGTCCTTACAAGAAAGACTTAGCTAAAGACATGAAAGCAGGAACATGAAATCAGACAGGAATTACAGCTGACGACTGGCCAGGATGATCAAAGGAAGAACAAGACAGAGTGTGTGAGCCATCCTGAATTTCCATGATATAAACTATCCGCTTTAAGAAACATAAACCACCACAACTAATTAAGAAAAACAGCAGAGTATTTTCAGCCTGCTAGCCCTTTAGTACCACGCGTGTTCAATAATTCACTTGACATGGAAAGACTTGACCTTTTGCTGAATATGACCTTACAGGAGCCCTTGGTGGATGGGGAATACTGTGTGCTCTCAAATCCCGGCCTGTGTCAGCTGAAGGTCGGCAGCATGCTTTGCTGGTACAAAAATACCACTAAGGTCATACCTTCAGCTGAGTGGCTCTTGATACGTATAAAATCTTTAGTTTTAAAAGGTGATATTAACTTTAATATTTTATTTAACTTTATATACCCAGAAAGTATCATTTAGACTTATAATCAATATTTAAAATTAATGACATTTTATCTGTTTTAATTCTGTCATGAAATGCTGTGTGTATTTATACTGACAGCCCCTATCAGTTTGGACTAGTCACATTTCAAGTATTGTATAGCCCCATGTGGTTAGGAGCTGCCACACTGGACAGTGCAGAGATGAACCATCACTCAAATATGCCTAATTTATCCTTCAACTGATATATGAGAAAACAAAAACAATGACAACTAGCTTTTGTAAATCACACTATAAATCTAAGAACTATAAACTCCTAGGACCCAAAACAATAATTCATGGTGTTGGTATGACAAATACTACTTCTAGTTGGCAGGTCACAGAATATAATATCTTAAATTTTTTCTAAGTTAGAGCATCATCCTGATAACTAACTTGAACCCCAATTGTTTTTTATCCAGAAAATAGGTTTCCCTGAGAGATTAAATGAATTGCCAAAGGGCTTTCCTGGTGGCTCAGATGGTAAAGCGTCTGCCTGCAATGTGGGAGACCCGGGTTCAATTCCTGGGTCGGGAAGATCCCCTGGAGAAGGAAATGGCAATCCACTCCAGCACTCTTGCCTGGAAAATCCCATGGATGGAGGAGCCTGACAAAGGAGGAGCTCCTCACAAAGAGTCGGACACGACTGAGCGACTTCACTCACTAAGCCAGCATGACAACGGCAGAATGTAAGTGAAAATGGGTTTTGCTCCGAAGCCAGAGCTCTTACCACTCTGACAATATTGCAGAGGCCCTCAGACTTATAAATACAAATATCTTAAGGCTTTCTGTCCCTGCAATTGGTCTGAAAGTCAATACTAATCGCATTACTAAACTTCGGGTTCTTTGCTGAACTACTGATCAAAGGCTATTTGGAAGTGTGATACAATTCTTCAGCCCTCTCTTCTCATTTTTGTGGCACCGTTGTCACAGGAGTATTTTAACGGGTTCTTAAATTTTTTATGGCAAGAATAGGCAAGAATCCCTGTACAATTTGTAGAGGAAGGATTTGAGACAAATTACTAAAAGTATTTTTTATATAGTAAAATGCACTTGACTAAACATAATGTGATGCCATTTTGTAAAACAATCCATAATAAAGTGTTCCTCTGTAATTATGTTTTTGAATAAGTATAACACATATGCTGCATATGCTTTAATAATGATAATAGCATGCTGAAGACAACACAGCAGATTATTATTCTGGGATTCAGAAAACTATGTGGTGGAGGGTAAAGAACAAGTAGAGAAGAGAAAGGCAAGTGAAAAGTAAGAAAGGAAAAGAACTGCATCTATAATATGACCCTGTTGATGTAAAACAGAAGCTTGTCTGTGCACAGAGATAATTACATATTTGTGTGTATGTATATTTAATATACATACAAACGTATATATTTCTTTATTTTTATAATACTGACTTTCTTTTTAAATACTATGACAATGTATTTACCCACTATTCTGTTGACAGACATTTGGACTGTCTCCCATTTTTACAACCACTTTGGAGACCAAGCAGGCAAAATCTAAATGTCAACATGCATATATCCTTCAACCTATAAATGAACTCTTCATAGTCATGCCATTTGAATAGTTTCTAGCTGAGAGCTAAGAACCAAAATGATTGATTAGCTTTTTAAAACTGGAAGCAGCAACTTGACAATTTGATCTGTAAGATTTTCAGAATACACATTTTTAATAAATCACAGGTAGTTTAATAATGGCTGAAAAATTTCATAGGCTGCAATGTTAATCAGAAGAAAATATCTATTGATGTCCTACTGTGCGCCAGGTACTGGTGCTGGGGACTCAACAGAGGGTAAGATAAAGTCCCTGCCCTTGAAGAGTTTACATTCTAATGTGGGGAAGCAAATGGTAACCATAGAACATTAATTACAATACTTTGGGACCATTTCAGCGTGCATAGTGACAATCTGATCTCGATTTGTAACACCTAAAATGATGAGATGTGGTCAGATTCAGGATAAAACTCAGAAACATGAGCAACTGGACTCGCAGATGGGTTCAATGTGGGCAGAGAGGAGAAGAGAAGATTTAAAAATAAATTCCATGGTTTGGGTCTGAATGATCACTGGGTGGATGATGGTACCATTTCCTAACATGTGTAATGATTGCTAGAGGATAGTTTTTTTCCCCCCAAGAAAATGAACACTTCTGTCTTGGTCGTGTTAGGTTCATGCATGCTCAGTCTCTCAGTTGCCTCTGACCTTTTGCATCCCTGTGGACTGTAGCACACCAGGCTCCTGCTGTCCACGGGATTATCCTGGCAAGAATACTGAAGTGGGTTGCCAGTTCCTTCTCCAGGGGGTCTTCCCAACCCAGGGATCAAATCAGTGTCTCCTGTGGCTCCTGGACTAACAGGCAGATTCTTAACCACTGAGCCACCTGGGTTAGGTTAAAGAAGCCTAAAAGATACCCAAGTAAAAATGTTGAGTAAGCATCAGGTAAACAGATGCACTTTTCTTGATTTTCAGGGCAGAGTTCAGGGTGGAGCTGAAAATTTGGGAGCACTTAGATATTATTTAAAGCCATGAGACCAAACAGACTCTCCAGAGAACATGTAGCCAGAGAAGATAAGAAAGCTGAAAAACTCTGGGGCACTGTAACATTACTCTAACATTAGAGATGTGCTAAAGAAATGGCAGTGACAAGCTACGCTGCAGCTAAGTTGCCTCAGTCGTGTCCAACTTTGTGCGACCCCAGAGACGGCAGCCCACCAGGCTCCCCCGTCCCTGGGATTCTCCAGGCAAGAACACTGGAGTGGGTTGCCATTTCCTTCTCCAGTGCATGAAAGTGAAAAGTGAAAGTGAAGTCGCTCAGCTGTGTCCGACTCTTCGCGACCCCATGGACTGCACCCTACCAGGCTCCTCCATCCATAGGATTTTCCAGGCAAGAGTACTGGAGTGGGGTGCCATCGCCTTCTCCAGCAGTGACAAACCTAAGAACAATTTGAGAAAGCAAACTGATCAAAAATACAAGTCACGAGCAATAGAGGAGGAAGGTAGTATATGTGTCTATAAAGACAGGCAAGTAGTAGAAAAATTCGGTAGTTCTTGTTGACTGCATTTATTTTCTCTAGGAAAGATAAGGCCTTGTCATCAATTGAGAGTAAGAAAGAATAAGCAGTATGTCGAGTTTGGCAAGGAGAAGAGAAGATATCAGATAGTCATCTAAAGAGGATGAAGGGGAATTTACCAGAAGGAAAACGGGAGTTTCTGCAGCGTTCAGTGCTTTTGAAATCTGGGGTCATAACTCTGAAGCTAGGCTGACCAGCATTGTAGTGTGACGTTATCCAACACTGTTCAGCTGCTCTGGTTTATAGAGCCAGGATACACAAATAACTAGGCTTAAGGAGGGCTAAAGTTTGGTCAGGTGCATACAATTGCAAGGGGTAGGAAAGTCAAAAGAATTTAAATGTTAGCAAGGGCATGGTTATGGTATCAAAATATGAAATTTAAGTTGGGTTAAAGGGAGAGGGAGGAGATTAAGGGGTTATGAATAACAAAAACATGGAGGGTCAGTTAATAAGTCTTTAAGAGTTTGAATTATCAAAGTGGAGGTACAGGAGTGGGGAGTCGGGAGGCTGGGAAGAAAAGACAGAGGGGATGGGATGCTGGTGGAGGTGCAGTCCGTAGTGGTACCCAGGGAGGATATAACTGTACATAAACATGGGTCAGGAAGGTGGAGAGGAAGGAGAGATCTTAGAACTAAGAAAGTCAAAATCAACTGAACAGAGCAGTAAGAGAAGTGGAGGAGAGAAAGGAGTGAACGTGGTTATGTTCATCCAAGAGTGAGAGGAAAAGCTAGAAGGAGAGTCATGGTAAACTGAAGTCAGGAGCTAAAGGAGAAATGAGAAAGAAAGGAAGGTTTGTAGGCAGTGAAGAAAAAAAAGAGGTTGCCTGCTTACCTCCAGGCCCTAAAGTTCACACTGAATAAGAGAAAACACAATTGCCCATGGAGTGATGCAGAGAAAGTAATATTAGTGCAAGCTGATGTCACTTGAACAAGACTATAATGGGGACAATGAGACTAGGGCTGGAGGATGTTGAGCAGTTTCCAGATAATGGACCCTGGGCTCCTGAGAGAAGAGGGGGAAGGTTTGGATGGACTGGGAGAGGCAGGAGATGCCATCAGACCAGGGTGTGTCCTGAGGAAGAAGAGGAGAATCGTTTTGAAATGATGGGTAATTTGGGAGGTCTTGTGGTTTAATGGTAAAACTCTAAGGTAAGCAAGGAAGTAAGGCTTGTTGGAACTGGTCCTAACACTTAGACGCTGGTTTCTGGGAGCATGCAGCGGTTCCTGCCCACAGCTGGAGAGATCGTACTAATGCCTTCAGGCCTGGCTGTCCTTTTACAGATAAATGCTGTCTTTCTTTCTTCAAAAGGGCCAAAAACTGAAAACCAAACAAGGCAATAACCTAGGGGCTGAAATAGAAGTAAGGAAATACCAAGGAATGAGTTCTAGGACACTGCTGCTGCTGCTGCTGCTGCTAAGTCACTTCAGTCGTGTCCGACTCTGTGCGACCCCATAGACAGCAACCCACCAGGCTCCCCCATCCCTGGGATTCTGCAGGCAAGAACACTGGAGTGGGTTGCCATGTCCTTCTGCAATGCATGAAAGTGAAAAGTGAAAGTAAATTCGCTCAGCCTAGGACACTCAGTTCAGTTAAGTCCAGTTCAGTTCAGTTGAGTTCAGTCTCTCAGTCGTGTCCAACTCTTTGCAACCCCATGAATCGCAGCACGCCAGGCCTCCCTGTCCATCACTAACTCCCGGACTTCACTCAGACTCACATCCATCGAGTCAGTGATGCCATCCAGCCATCTCATCCTCGGTCATCCCCTTCTCCTCCTGCCCCCAATCCCTCCCAGCATCAAAGTCTTTTCCAATGAGTCAACTCTTCGCATGAGGTGGCCAAAGTACTGGAGTTTCAGCTTCAGCATCATTCCTTCCAAAGAAATCCCAAGGCTGATCTCCTTCAGAATGGACTGGTTGGATCTCCTAGTGATTTCTAAATGCACAAATCGATGTAATTCGCAATTTAAAGGAAAAAAAGAAGAGAATGAGACCTCCTAAAGCCCTTTATTCAAGAGGCTTTTTAGTTCCTCTTCACTTTCTGCCATAAGGATGGTGTCATCTGCATATCTGAGGTTATTGATATTTCTCCCAGCAATCTTGATTCCAGCCTGTGCTTCTTCCAGCCCAGCGTTTCTCACGATGTACTCTGTATATAAGTTAAATAAGCAGGGTGACAATATACAGCCTTGATGTACTCTTTTTCCTATTTGGAACCAGTCTGTTGTTCCATGTCCAGTTCTAACTGTTGCTTCCTGACCTGCATATAGATTTCTCAAGAGGCAGGTCAGGTGGTCTGGTATTCCCATCTCTTGAAGAATTTTCCACAGTTTATTGTGATCCATACAGTCAAAAGCTTTGGCATAGTCGATAAAGCAGAAGTAGATGTTTTTCTGGAACTCTCTTGCTTTTTCCATGATCCAGCAGATGTTGGCAATTTGATCTCTGGTTCCTCTGCCTTTTCTAAAACCAGCTTGAACATCTGGAAGTTCATGGTTCACGTATTGCTGAAGCCTGGCTTGGAGAATTTTGAGCATCACTTTACTAGTGTGTGAGATGAGTGCAGTTGTCTGGTACTTTGAAAATTCTTTGGCATTGCCTTTCTTTAGGATTGGAATGTAAACTGACCTTTTCCATTCCTGTGGCCACTGCTGAGTTTTCCAAATTTGCTGGCATGTTGAGTGCAGCACTTTCACAGCATCATCTTTTAGGATTTGAAATAGCTCAACAATTCCATCACCTCCACTAGCCTTGTTTGTAGTGATGCTTTCTAAGGCCCACTTGACTTCACATTCCAGTATGTCTGGCTCTAGGTGAGTGATCACACCATCGTGATTATCTTGGTTTTGAAGATCTTTTTTGTACAGTTCTTCTGTGTATTCTTGCCACCTCTTCTTAATATCTTCTGCTTCTGTTAGGTCCATACCATTTCTGTCCTTTATCAAGCCCATCTTTGCATGAAATATTCCCTTGGTATCTCTAATTTTCTTGAAGAGATCTCTAGTCTTTCCCATTCTGTTGTTTTCCTCTATTTCTTTGCATTGATCAAAGAGGAACTGAAAAGCCTCTTGATGAAAGTGAAAGAGGAGAGTGAAAAAGTTGGCTTAAAGCTCAACATTCAGAAAACGAAGATCATGGCATCTGATCCCACCACTCCATGGGAAATAAATGGGGAAACACTGGAAACAGTGTCAGACTTTATTTTGGGGGGCTCCAAAATCACTGCAGATGATGATTGCAGCCATGAAATTAAAAGACACTTACTCCTTGGAAGGAAAGTTATGACCAACCTAGATAGCATATTCAAAAGCAGAGACATTACTTTGCCAACAAAGGTCCATCTAGTCAAGGCTATGGTTTTTCCAGCGGTCATGTATGGATGTGAGAGTTGGACTGTGAAGAAGGCTGAGCACCAAAGAATTGATGCTTTTGAATCGTGGTGTTGGAGAAGACTCTTGAGAGTCCCGTGGACTGCAAGGAGATCCAACCAGTCCATTCTGAAGGAGATCAGTCCGGGGTGTTCTTTGGAAGGATGATGCTAAAGCTGAAACTCCAGTACTTTGGCCACCTCATGCGAAGAGTTGACTCATTGGAAAAGACTTTGATGCTGGGAGGGATTGGGGGCAGGAGGAGAAGGGGATGACAGAGGATGAGATGGCTGGATGGCATCACCGACTTGACGGACGTGAGTTTGAGTGAACTCCGGGAGTTGGTGATGGACAGGGAGTCCTGGTGTGCTGCAATTCATGGGGTGGCAAAGAGTTGGATTTGACTGAGCAACTGAACTGAACTGAACTGAAAGCCCTAGGCTGTTCTTGAATAGTAAATCTTGGAGGAACCTGAGCTGGAAGGTGAATAAATCATGTATCAATTATGACCCATTTGTTGCCAATTTCCTGAATATTGGTTACTTATATTGCTTATATCTGCTGCTGCTGCTAAGTCACTTCAGTCGTGTCCGACTCTGTGCAACCCCATAGACGGCAGCCCACCGGGCTCCCCCATCCCTGGGATTCTCTAGGCAAGAATACTGGAGTGGGTTTGCATTTCCTTCTCCAAAGCATGAAAGTGAAAAGTCAAAGTGAAGTCGCTCAGTCGTGTCCAACTCTTAGCGACGCCATGGACTGTAGCCTACCAGGCTCCTCCGTCCATGGGCCTGATATCTAGGATCTTTAAAATCTCAAATGCAAAAATAAGTATCAAAAATGTATTAACTTTGGGTAGGAGGAGGCAAAAAAATAGAGTGAGTGATGGAAAGAAAATATGGCATGCATATTTTAAGTAAGCAATTTCCTTTTATAAAAAATTAACCATTAATTCTATGTGTTTAAAGTGACATGATGAAAACTCCTATATTTATGTCAAATGAATTCGTTTTCCAAATGTAAAGGTCACTCAATTTCAATGGCTGAATTTTCTGACTTTTTCCAATTATCAGAGCAATGCATGTGGAAAATAAATAATTAAATTCCATTATGGTAATGTTATTATAACGTGTTACAGGAAAAGCCAGAAAAAAGTCTTTTGGGAAAGTCAAACGGACAGCCTAATTAAATGATATTACATTTGTGTTATTGTCTAGGCAATTTTTTAAAGCTTTGGAAATGTGAAAACTAGCTCTAAAGACAGTTTATTTTCTAAATGATTTTAGTCAACAATTGCCAAATAATTATATTTAAGGCGATACATGCTCATCCAGATATACTTAAGCTGGAAAAGCTCACCATCTGCCCTACACACCATTTGGAATTAGAATGGCTATTTGGGAATCATAACGACCAAAGGCTTCTACCCACACACTGCCAGGCTCACCTCCTCTCTCCTGTTGCTGAGAGGCAGTTTGATTACCCTAAAGCTAATTCTTCTCTAAGTCACAAAGGACCTGATATCCTTAATACAGTCAACAGTTTGGGCCAAGGATGCTCTGGTTGTAACACACACACACCCCTAGATATTCCTATAAATAAACTATAAAGGGAACTTCTTGAGGACATGTCAAAAATTAGTTTTAGGAATCTTGTTCTCTTAAAGCATTGTCAAGCATGTTTCTCATAAGCTGAGTTTACTACAGCTCAGGCAATAGCCAATTTCAAAAAGTAATTGTCCCGCTATTATATGAAACAAATCAGGGTAGATTCCTTCTTTAAAAATTCAGGAAGTTCACAATCTTCTAAAGGAGACAGACAAAATCCAAGTAATCATGAAACTGTGATTTCAATCAGCTGGGCATTCTCCAAATATATTGGGCTGTTCAGAATGTTACTCAATTTTTCCGTAAGAGCTTAGAACTCAAATAAACTTTTTGGCCATGCCAATATTTTAGCTTAACTAGTCATCAGGTTAGTCAGCCTTGTTGCTGGGATAGAAAAATTGAATGGAATAGTGAATGTGAATTGACTGTTAAAACAGCAGATGCTACTCAAGCTATGGGGAGTGGAGAGTTTAAGATGACATCCTCAAAGGATCTAAGTCAGTCAGGATTCCTATGAAAAATGTTGGGGAGTTTGTAATTTCCTCGGTTCTCTCATTACAATAAAAACTTGAAGAGACAGACGGACCAGAGTTACAGCCCTCAGATGGACCAGTGTCACAGCTCCGTGTTACAGCTCAGTTTTATTTAGAAAGCAAAGGAGAATATATCCTCGAGGTGTGAGGGCGGGCCGACCCAAAAGACCCCAAAGAGAAGAGAGTCCCCCGGCCCAATTTTGGCTCCTCTTTTTATATTTTTTTTCTCCTCACCCTGGGTCTGCCCTAGTAAATTGGGCTAGCCAGGAGTGTTGTTTGTTTTACCTGAGGTTCTCACTCCAGTCCTCAGACCTTCCTTGCTTTTCCCTTCCAGGCTTTTCCCTTCCTTGTCTTTTAGCCACCATCATTCTGGACTCCTTTTTCCTATTTTAACTACCTAACAATAAGAATAAGAGAAGACAATGGCATCCCGCTCCAGTACTCTTGCCTGGAAAATCCCATGGATGGAGGAGCCTGGTAGGCTGCAGTCCATGGGATGACTAAGAGTCAGACATGACTGAGCGACTTCACTTTCACTTTCCACTGTCATGCATTGGAGAAGGAAATGGCAACCCACTCCAGTGTTCTTGCCTGGAGAACCCCAGGGACGGGGGAGCCTGGTGGGCTGCCGTCCATGGGGTCACACAGAGTCGGACACGACTAAAGCGACTTAGCAGCAGCAGCAGCAGCAACAATAAGAATTGGACTTGAAAGCCAGTGACTATCACATATGCCGTGAGGCAGCAGTCAGATAAGCATTAGCTCAGCCTCTGCTTCTTTCCTCTGCTCCCCTCTCTCCATGACTGCATGTGGCCAGCAAGGCCATGAGTCCCAAGCTTACATGATCTCCTGGGTCCGATGCCTACCACTGTTTATTTGAATCAAGCTCTGTATCCCAACTCCAAATTCCAGGCTTAGCCTGGGTCAGGGGTCCATCGATGTTGCAGTCAGCCACAGCACGGAGGATGAAGTCATACTACAGTACATAAGGCTGCCCCCTTTCAGGGATTAGAGGAAGGCAGATTCCCTAAGGAAAGGGTGTGTGGAGGGGAAGGATGATTGGCATCTCTACCACAAAGGCATTCATTCTTCATGGTCCCACATGCTCCAGTCTTTGTACTTGGACAGGTCCCAACACACCACAGCAGGCGTCAAAGATCAGCTCAGGGGTAAATGCACAGAGGTAACAATCAGCTTTGGGACTGCCTTGGGAGTGTAAGTGATAAAACCCCTCCATCATATGGCTGTGTGTTAATTAGCATGTGTGAGGTCACAGAAGGCTCTCTTTTGGACTCTTGGTAGTGCTATAAAATTCTTGTGCCACATACCCTGTAATTATCACAATGGGGAGCAAATATCTCACATTCATAAGTCAGGCTTATTAAAAGCACATAAGAAAAAATAAATAACTTTACTACAAAAAGAAGAAAGCACACACAGTTACCTATATGCAGAATAAAAACAGATGGGTAAGCATTGGTTAGTGAGTGGTTTCCTATTTTCTTTGATTTTGCTCAGACAGCTGAGGTCAGTTTTTCCTTCCTACCATTCTGAAGTCTGTAGTCTCTCAAAACCCCAAATATTTCTACATCTGATCCAAGTCTACTTTTCCTTTCCTGTCCCTCTTGATCTCTGCTATGATGGACAATCCTAGCAAATGTCTTTTCTGCTTTCCAGACCCTCCCACAGATCCCTAAGTTCTCTTTGAGCCATTTCCCAGGAACAAGAGCCATCTTTCTCCACTGTACAAACGAATCAGTTTACTCCTTTATTCATTACCAGCTCCTATTGCTTTTAGTTATATATATTCCTATTGGCATACATGCCAATATATACCAACAGTAATGCTGAGAGTAATTAAGCACCAGATTTTACTGGTCTGAGTAGTAATTACAGTGGGAAAATTTCATACATTGTCTTTAATTTGTTGAAACTCAATGTTATCAGGTCAAGATCATCATAAATGGTCTGAAATTATTTTGTTATAACAAATATGAACCTCACATTCTACTCCTCCTCCTAAACATTCAAATAACAAAATCCTTAAAACAATTGGACCAAGTGAGAATAAAAAGACAAAAGATCTTATTTTTCCTAGAGACATGTTATTTAAAAAAAAATCTGAGAATAAATTCTAGATATGATAATAGGAAATAACAACTAAGAAAATAAGTTACTTTTATGCATTTCAAAGCAATGCTATTTATTCAGCATTCAGCACTTTAAATGATTATTATTTAAAGTAGAGCAGAGTCCATGTATCCATAAACACTATTCATAAATGCCTACCTTATGCAGATGTTATATAGGACAAATTAAAAATTAAAATCCTATGCCTTGGGAATTGTAAAGTCTTATTGAAAACAAATGCATAAAGAGAAATGACCACTCTCAACTTTTGGAGATCCTGAATACATTCTATCACATTTCAACCAACTAAAAGTATCATGCCTTTTTTCCGCCCTTTCGATTGATAGCCTAGCTGAGTACAGAATTACAGGCTGGAAATCATTTCAATCAGAATTTTTAATATGTCACTCCATTATTTTCTAGCATCAAGTGTTGTTCATGAGATGATATGTGCAATTTTGAATCCTAGCCATTTTTGTTTCCATTGCAAGTCAAGAAGCAACAGTTTGAACTGGACATGAAACAATGGACTGGTTCAAAATTAGGAAAGGAGTACATCAAGGCTGTATATTGGTACCTTGCTTATTTAACTTATATGCAGAGTAAATCATACGAAATGCAAGGATGGAAGAATCACAAGCTGGAATCATGATTGCTGGAAGAAATATCAACAGTCTCAGATATGCAGATGATACCACGCTAATGGGAGAAAGCAACAAAGAATTAAAGAGCCTCTTGATGAGAGTGAAAAAGCTGGCTTAAAACTCAATGTTCAAAAAACTAAGATCATGGCATCCAGTCCCATCACTTCATGGCAAATAGATAGACAAAAAGTGGGAACAGTGGCAGACTTTATTTTCTTGGGTTCCAAAATCCCTGCACATGGTGACTGCAGCCACAAAATTAAAAGCCACTTGCTCCTTGGAAGAAAAGCTATGGCAGACTTAAGACAACATATTCTAAAGCAGAGACATCACTTTGCCAACAAAGGTCCATCTAGTCAAAGCTATGGTTTTTCCAGTAGTCATGTGATGTGATAGTTGGACCATCAAGAAGGCTAAGTGCCAGTGAATTGATGCTTTCAAGTTGAGCTGCTGGAGAAGATTCTTGAGAGTGCATTGGACAGCAAGGAGATCAAATCAGTCAATCCTAAAGGAAATCAAGCCTGAATATCCAGTGGAAGGACTGATGTCGAAGCTGAAGCTACAATGCTTTGGCCACCTGATGTGAAGAGCCTACTCAGTGGAAAAGACCCTGATGCTGGGAAAGATTGAGGGCAGGAAGAGAAGGGGATGACAGAGGATGCAATGGTTGGATGGCATCACTGACTGACTCAGTAGACATGAGTTCAAGCAAACTCCAGGAGATAGTGAAGGACAGGGAAACCCAGTGTGCTGCAGTCCATGGGATCGCAAAGAGTCAGGCTTGACTTTGTGACTGAACAACATTTTTTTCCATGGAAAATTTTAGGAGTCTCTCTTTGGTCCAAGTTTTCTGAAATTTCTTGTTGATGTACCATAGTGTGGATCCTCGCCTCACCCTTTGTTCTGCGGTCTCCTCGTGGTCCCTAAACAAACTGGTAATTTATATCCTTCAGATATATTTTTTGTATCTCCCCAATTGTTTATTCTCTTCTGTCCTCTCTGTTCTCCCTGTTTATCCTATTATCTGGACATGGGACCTCTTGAGCTTACTTTTTCATTTTCTTATACTCTCTCAACTATTTCCCACCTTTTTGTTTTACTCAAAAAATGTCCTCAAATATACCTTCCTACTAGCTATCTATTTTCCACAAAGTAGTCCATGTATGTCCAGGCAACTCTCTCAGTTCATCCCACCCTCTCCTTCTCCCCACCCCATGTCCACAAGTCCATTCTTTATGTCTGCATCTATATTCCTGATCTGAAAATAGATTCATCAGTACCATTTTTCTAGATTCTCTATATATGTGTTAATATACAATGTCTGTTTTTCTCTGACTTACTTCACTCTGTATGACAGACTCTAGGTTCATCCATATGACTACAAGTGATCCAGCTTCATTCCCTGTGATGGCCTAGAGAGGCGGGGAATGGGAGGGAATCTCAAAAGGGGAGGGATATGTGTGTACATACAGCTGATTCACTTTTTTGTGCAGTGGAAACTAACACAACATTGTAAAGCAATTATGCTCCAATTTTAAAAAGATAAAGGTTCTAAAATTTTAAAATAAAATATACTTTTCTAGCATTCTATTGAATTTTTAAATTTCATAGGTTTTATTTCTAAGAATTCTAGTTTGTCTACTCAATTTTTTTGTTGTTGTTTGTTTCATGTATGGAAGATATTTTCCCATCTATTTAGGGATATTAACTGCAGCTTTCTTATTTGCCATTTTTATATTTTTATTTACACTATTTCTACTTCTTTGGTTTGGCCTTTGCATTTTAAGAAGCTGCCTTGAATGTTTCTGTCTTTGATTGCCTGTTCATCTCATTTCAAGAGTGAGAAACTGAAAGCTGAGTAGACACTCTTGACTTAGATGGGACCTGTTGGCTGCATGAGTGATGTGGATCTCACATTGCCATTTCACCGGGCCTGCAACTGTCAACATCTGTTGGCAGACATTTTCTCTTGGACTGGTAAATTTTAGTAGAACTGCCAGTTCAACTAAGAGTCTGGCAGTATCATTAGTGCTGACTTAGGTAATGAGAGGAAGGGAAGGTCATGGCACAACATTTAGGTTTTAGTTTGGTGTATTTCTCTGAACGCTTGCCCTGCTTTGAGTTGTGCCCACGTCCAGAGTCTGTTTGGTTCAACGTCTCCAGAAATTAAAGCTCTTGTCTTCTATCAGCATGGTGAAGGGCTCAGTGTGGGAGAAGATCAGGAGGTCTCTTTTTGTATGGGCTTTTAACCAATCCTTCTGTTTTCAGGGCTTCTTGTACCCTGTCCCTCTTTTCAGAAGTAGCTGAAACTCCTAAGCCTTTGTAGAGTTCTGTGGCAGGCTCAGTTAACCTCTGTGTTTCCTTCACTGCTAGCATGGGTTTCAAATTCCTATCTTCTAAGTTTGTTATTATTCATATGTCTAGGTAATAGATTAACAAAGGTCATAAATTTTTGCCTCACTGTTATACTGAAGCTACTACTTGGACTAACAAAATATGGCAGAAATGCAGTGCTTTGGGACAACCCAGAGGGATAGGGTGGGGAGGCAGGTGGGAAGGGGGTTTATCATGGGGGGACACATGTATACCTGTGGCTGATTCATGTTGATGCATGGCAAAAAATATCACAATGTTGTAAAGTAATTATCCTCCAATTAAAATAAATTAATATTTAAAAAGAGAAAAAATATGGCAGAAATTGAAAATATGCCAGTTGTCAGCTACAGGCCTTAACAGAGTGACACCTCCATGTCCTCTCTCTTGGAAACTCATTGTAGGTGTCCTGAGATGCCAGGTAAACAAGTCAACCATCTGCAGGAGAGGTAACATGCCAGTAAGGGTAAGAGATCCAGCTGAGCCCCAAATCCCAGCTGCCTCTGCTAAGGTGCAAGAGTAAATTATTTTGGATGGTCCAGATTGGTCCTGCTGTTGTTGTTGTTCATTTGCTAAGTCGTGTCCAAATCTTTGAGACCCCATGGACTGCAGCACACCAGGCTTCCCTGTCCTTCACTATCTCCTGGAGTTTGCGCACATTCATGTCCATTGTGTTGATGATGCCATCCAACCACCTCATCCTCTGTCCTCTGCCAGATTAGCCCTCCTGCCAGATAAGTACCCCTGAGGGATCACAGTCATGCTATATAAAATGGAAGAATCACTCCACTGAACTGTGCCCAAATTTTTGACTGTAAAAAACTGTGGGGGTGGAATGTGGAGTGGGAGGGAGACCCGAGCGAGGGGATATATGTATACATATAGCCGACTCACTCGGTTGTACAGCAGAAACTAACACAACATTGTAAAGCAATTATATTCCAGTGTAAAAATTGTGAAGGGTAAGATAGTTGTTTTAATCCATTAACTTTTAAAATAGTTAGTTGTTCAGCTATAGATAACCCGAACAATCTGCTTTCCCCTTCCAAATTATTAATATGCTGTACTTCTCCTTTCTCCTAGTCCTTTTGTCCTCGTGACTTACAACTTTTTTTTTGATCTCTACAAAGTTTTCAGTGCAGATGGTAGTGAATGTATGTATGCTATCTATCATGCTTAATGAGAAACTGCCTCATTTATTCTTCAATCTATTTTTACCTTCTGAAGTATGATTTATTTTTACTATATTTCATTGTTAGATTTTTTAAATGTAAATGGGAAATTCTGATAGCATAAGCTATCCCTTCCATTAATTATACTTTCACAAACCAAAGTCATTCTGATAAAACAATTACATTCCTTCTGATCTACCAACACATTGGTGATATTAAGATTGAGTTATATTCCTAATAAAGTTTAGCATTCATTATTCTTCCCAGAAAAGCCCATGACAGATAGGAGCCGTAAATCTAATACCGCATGTCAACTCATTTTACAGAACTAAAGTGATGGTCCTTTTTTAAAATCTAGTTAAAGAAAGGTCTTATCTCATCTTTTAGCCCTTTCCCCAACAGGATCCACTGGCACATGGTAAAAATTGGATCAAATTCATGCTTTCTGGCATGCATTAGCAGCCAGAAAGGCCATTCATTAGTGTGAGAAATACACACAGCATCTCGAATAGACAGAGGTGCTCCTTGAGAAGGGACCACATTACTGCTGCATTCCAACCCCTCCTTCACCCCAACCCCAGGTCTGACACATGACTTTATTCAGCGGGAGTATAACCAATAACAGGCACTCCAACTGCTATTTCCCTGAAAGTAGGCATGCCATTGACATGTGGCTAAATGGCAATTACAGTGAGTTAGGGGCTTATTTCAGTTGGTAACTCCTGCTACCATAAACCTGATTGTAACAGAGAATCAGCAAGTGGGGGATGAGAAAGGAAGGATGCCTGCATGCTGAGTTGCTTCCTTCATGTCCACCTCTTTGCAACCCCATGGACTATAGCCAGCCAGGCTCTTCTGTCCATGGGCTTCTCCAGGCAAGAATACTGGAGTGGGTTGCCATGCCCTCCTCCAGGGGATCTTCCCCACCCAAGGATAGAACCCACGTATCCTGTGGCTCCTCCATTGGCAGGGGGATTCTGAGCTACCAGGGAAGCTCCAAGAAAGGAAGACTAATTGTAAATTTATCTGTATTTCTAGATAGGAGCTTCAAAGACAAGAGTTCCTCCTACCCTGTTGTTTTGTCCCCACGTGGAACTATCTGATGAGGACCATCTATGGAGCATATATGGAGCCAGTTCAGGAGAAGAGAAAAAATGATTCTGGAGAGTATGTTGGAGTCCAGAGCTTCTTAAATATGAGTTCTCAATATATGACTATGTGTGCATTAATCACCTAGGAGCTGGTTAAAACGCAGATCCTGATTCAGTATCCTCCTTGGTGCTCAGATTCTGCATTTCTTACAAGATCCAAAGTTAGGCCAAAGCTGCAGGTCCACAGAACACACTTTGAGAAGTAAGGCCACAGTCCACTGTTTATGTATCACTCTTCCCTTGTTAAATTTCACAACTTAACCTCCAATGTACCATCAAAATTCAAAAAAGGTTTTGCTGAAGATTTAGGGCAAAATACCATAGCATGCCAACTGAAAAGCTAGACATGTATGTATCCCTAAATATCTGATCATTTTGCTACAATTTTTTGAACTTTATTTAAAAAATGTTATCATCTAGTATACAATCTCCCGAGACTCGCTTTTTTCCTTCATGTTACCCATACAAACTCAGCTTCAACAATGATATTGTTTTTATCCTTAGACCGAGTGATAGGTCCACAGGCCTCATTGTATTATTACATTTCAAAGATTAACCTATATATTCTTTGGGGCTTGCCTGGTGGCTCAGAGGTAAAGAATCCACCTACCTATTCAGTAGATTCTTGAATTCAAACCCTGGGTCGGGAATATCCCCTGAAGAGAGAAATGGCAACCCACTACGGTATTCTTGCCTGGGAAATCCCATGGACAGAAGAACCTGGTGGGCTATGGTCCATGGGGTTGCAAAAGAGTCGGATTCAACTTAGTGACTAAACAGCAACATATAGTCTTTTCTATGGATCAAGTATTACATTATAAAATTAAAAATTTAATGAAATATTTGGCACTTCCCATTAAAAGGAATAAATTTGAGTCAGTTATAGAAAGGTGGATGAACCTAGAGCTTATATACAGTGTGAAGTAAGTCAGGAAGATAAAAACAAATATCATATATTAATGCATATCTATGGACTCTAGAAAAATGGTACTGATGAACCTATTTGCAGAGCAGCAATAGAGAGACCGACATAGAGAAAAGACTTGTGGACACGGCAGGGGAAAGAGAGGGGGACAAACTGAGAAAGTAGCATTGAAACATATATATTACCATCTGTAAAACAGATAGCCAATGGGAATTTGCTATATGATGCATGAGGCTCAACCTGGAGCCCTGTGACAATCTAAAGGGGTGGGGTAGGGGGTGGGGTCGGAGGGAGGTTCAAGAGGGAGGAGGTAGATAGATACGTATGGCTGATTCATGTTGACACGTGGCAGAAATCAACACAATATTGTAAAGCAATTATCCTCCAATTAACATTCCAAAAAGTTATTTTACAAAATACTTGGCACCTTCATTCTTAAAATTCCCACTGCCATTAACACCTCCAATAACGTTTTATTTCTGATCATCCCTCCCATGGAGCCCAGCTGAAGACCACTTTATTTGGTTCCAATCTCCCTTCCTCTATCCTTTCATTTGCTTTCCTTTAGTTCTAGCTCTTAACCTTTCAATGCCTATCACTGATTTTTCTACATGTATTATCCAACATTAACTTGTAACAGACAACCCCAATGTCTCATCAGCTTTATACAATAATACAATGTTCTCACTCTTACAAAATCCAGAGCTAAAGTTCCTGGCCATAAGATCTCTTGGGCTGCTTCTTTAAGCAGTCAGCTCAGGACTCAGGACATGGCTCTTGTGTGTTCCACCATATTAAAAGCCTCCCTTTCGCACTATCTAGTTAGGGGAGGAAATCAGAGAAGACTGCACAGGGAATCATCTGCCTCCAGGCCTGGAAGTGGTATATCATTTCCCTGGTGGCTCAGAGAGTAAAGCATCTGCCTGCAGTGTGGAAGACCCAGGTTCAATCCCTAGGTCGGGACAATCCCCTGGAGAAGGAAATGGCAACCCACTCCAATACTCTTGCCTGGAAAATCCCATGGACAGAGAAGCCTGGTAGGCTACAGTCCATGGGGTCGCAAAGAGTCGGACACGACTGAGCAACTTCACTTTCACTTTCCATTAGAAGAGCTCAGTGACACAGTGCTTAGGTTCAAGGGGACACTGGGAAATATGTCTTCCTGTGTGTCCAGGGTAAATATAAAATAATTTCATGAACTAACAAACAAATTTACCCATGCTCTCTGCCACCATACACAAAAGCACTTAAAAGCTAAATTCTCAGCAATATTCAAGAAATGAATTGGCATGGGTAGTTATCCGTGAACAAGAAAATAATCTGATGACATACCCCTGGCTCCTAAGTAATTTTATATTTTGAAACTCCATTTTGTTGTATTGGTTTTTAAAAATGTGCCATATACATGCCTCTTCTCTATTAAGGGTTCAGCTCCAGATTATCACAATAAAGCAAATATTGCAATAAAATGAGTCACATGAATGCCTTGGTTTTTGAGTGCATATAAAAGTACATTATTAAATGTGCAATAGCATCATGTCTTTAAAAAGTAATTTTAAAATGGCTTATTGCTAAGAAATATTAATCATTACCTGAGCCTTCACCAAGCCATAATCTCTGCTGGTGGAGGGTCTGAAATATTGCAAGAGTTACCAAAAGGTGGCACAGAGATGTGAAGTGAACAAATGCTATTGGAAAAATGGCACTGATAGACTTGCTCGATGCAAGGTTGGCACAAACCTTCAATTTGGAAAAAATGCACTATCTGTGAAGTGCAAGAAAGTAAAATGCAATAAAGTGAGGTATGTCTAAAATTGAAACTCAATCAAATATTTATTGAGCACAACATTAGTAAAAGTGTGGAAGTCATGTCAAACTCTCCAGCCCCATGGACTGTAACCCTCCAGGATCCTCCATCCATGGAATTCTCCAGGCAACAATACTGGAGTGAGTAGCCATTTGCTTCTCCAGGGGATCTTCCCGACCCAAGGATTGAACCTGGGTCTGCCACCAGGGAAGCCTTGGGTAATACAAAAGGAAACCATAGTCCCTGCTCTCTGAAAGCTTATAATCCAGTTAGTAAGAAAAGATACTAGCTGTGCAATAATACATAATCTAAATACCGATTTTAAAATAACATAAGACCAATTGCCAAAGAATTGTTGCAGATTATGGAGTATAAATTTTGATAAAGAAATAGTAAGTTATTGCTGGGGAAATCTAGAAGAGTTTGAAAAGATAGATATACAGAAAAAAGAAATAAAAAAGAATCTTCTGCCCAGAATGTACAAGGCACTCTTGTAATGCACTGAAAAGTACAAATAGACAAAACTTAACATCTTTTTATTTTATTAGCTTGACCTATGCTGCAGGAGGCCCGTTAATCCTATAAGCTCATCTCTAAGTATAGTTTATGCCCCTGTAAAAATAAGACACTATAATGTTCTACTCTAACTGTTATGCTTCCATTTTACATTAAAAATTCCCTTGGTAATAAGAAAACAGGCAAGTTCATTTATCCCACAGGGCCTCTAAATTCAGTAGACAACATCCTGTATTGCCCTTAAAATTAATCAATCCCAGAGTGCCTCAAAATGAACTTTAGCAAATAATGCAACTGGGATAAAATTTGCATATCAGATTTACAGTGTATTCCATGCTTCTATTTCCCCCATCTCAGCACTTCTCTGCTAAACAAGATTGCACATAGCTGGTAAGAGCAAAGTTGATGTGCACAGCAAGTAATATCAGCCTTAATAAAAGGAACATATACGTGACATTTTGTTGTCCTCTGGGACCACTGTAACAGCATCACAGCAGATGGTGAAGCTGCAATTAGATTTCCAGTTGCTATTTGAGGGTGGGACACACAGGTTACCTAGCAAGATCCTATTTTCTCTTTCTGGCAGTATCATAACAGGATGATGGAGACATTTAGAATGTTGAAGGGGAAAGCTGTGACATACTGCTGCTACTGCTGCTGCTGCTAAGTCACTTCAGTTGGGTCGGACTCTTTGTGACCCTATGGACTGTAGAGTCAGTCTGTCTGTCTGTCCATGGGATTCTCTAGGCAAGTATGCTGGAGTGGGTTGTCATTTCCTCCTCTGGGGGATCTTCTCAACCCAGAGATCAAACCCATGTCTCCTGCAGCTCCTGCACTGCAGGTGGATTCTTTACCGCTGAGCCATGATGGAAGCCTGACTCATATTAATCAAAAGCAGTATCATCCAAAATTATAAGACATCAGGATGAGACTAAGAAGAAAATCCACAAGAATCCATGCTAATCTTAGAATGACCTCCCCCATCCCCATACAAACTCTTCTCTCCTGTCCCTAATTACAAGCACCTGAGATGCTTGTAACATCTCAACACAAGAGATGACTCTACACATGGACATCACCAGATGGTCAATACCAAAGTCAGATTGATTATATTCTTTGCAGCTTTAGAAGGAGAAGCTCTACACAGTTAGCAAAAACAAGACCAGGAGCTGACTGTGGCTCAGATCATGAACTCATTGCAAAATTCAGACTTAAACTGAAGAAAGTAGGGAAAACCACTAGACCATTAAAGTATGACCTAAATCAAATCCCTTACGATAATACAATAGAAGTGACAAATAGATTCAAGGGATTAGATCTGATAAAGTGCTTGAAGAACTATGGGAAGAGGTTTGTGATTTTGTACAGGAGACAGTGATCAAGACCATCCCCAAGAAAAAGGAATGCAAAAAAGGCAAAATGGTTGTCTGAGGAGGCCTTACAAATAGCTGAGAAAAGAAGAGAAGCTAAAGACAAAGGAGAAAAGGAAAGATATACCCAGCTGAATGCAGAATTCCAAAGAATAGCAAGCAGAGATAAGAAAGCCTTCCTCCATGATCAGGGCAAAGAAATAAAGGAAAACAATAGAATGGGAAAGACTAGAGAGCTCCTCAAGAATATCAGTTACCAAGGGAACATTTTATGCCAAGGTGGGGACAATAAAGGGGACAGAAATGGTATGGACCTAACAGAACCAGATGATATTAAGAAGAGATGGCAAGAATACACAGAAGAAATATGCAAAAGAGATCTTAATGACCCAGGGAACCATGATTGCGTGATCACTCACTTAGAGACAGACATTCTGGAGTGCAAAGTCAAGTGAGCCTTAGGAAGCATTACTACAACCAAAGCTAGCAGAGGTGATGGAATTCCAACTGAGCTATTTCAAATCCTAAAAGATGGAGAAACAATGGAAACAGTGAGAGACTTTATTTTCTTGGGCTCCAAAATCAGTGCAGATGGTGACTGCAGCCATGAAATTAAAAGATGCTTCATCCTTGGAAGAAGAGTTATGACCAACCTAGACAGCATATTAAAAAGCAGAGACATTACTTTGCCAATAAAGGTCTGTCTAGTCAAAGTTATGGTATTTCCAGTAGTCATGTATGGAAGTGAGAGTTGGGCCATAAAGAAAGCTGAGCACCAAAGAATTGATGCTTTTGAACTGTAGTGTTGGAGAAGACTCTTGAGAGTCCACTGGACTGCAAGGAGATCAAACCAGTCAAATCTAAAGGAAATCAATCCTGACTATTCACTGGAAAGACTGATGATGAAGCTGAAACTACAATACTTTGGCCATCTGATGAGAAGAACTGACTCATTTGAAAAGACCCTGATGCTGGGAAAGATTGAAGGCAGGAGAAGAAGGGGATGACAGAGGATGAAATGGTTGGATGGCATCACCGACTCAACAGACATGAGTTTGAGTAAACTGTGGGAGTTGGTGATGGACAGGGAGGCCTGGCATGCTGCAGTCCACGGGGTCACAAATAATTGGACATGACTGAGAGACTGAACTGAACTTAACTGATGGCCTCAAGCTCTCTTTCTCTGTCAAAATGTTCTCTTAGAGGAAGATCTGCTGCCAGCAAATTGTCCACCTATACTCTAGTCTTGTCCTTTTCAAGGAAGAACCAGGAAAAAGGTAGAGCAGCTGCTGGGGAACAGTGCAGCTATGGATAGACAGTCTCAGAGTAAAACTCAGGCCACGCATTGAGAACAACAACATGATTCAAAGCAAAAGACCTTCCTGGTAAAACAAGCACACAGGCAGAGTATCTGCTTTTAAATTCATTCTAAAAATAAACTCTCAGTGTAGGGTAGATTAGCTTCCTGAACCATATCACTGTTACGTCCAGTTCAGGCCCAGATGTATATGTTTACACTCCTCTGCCCTGATGGATACTTAGAAGGAAGTTTTTGAGAAACTATCTCCATAATTGTACTATTTGGGGATAAGTTTACTTTTCAGTCTAGTCCTGTTACTCCTTCCAGTGAGTCAAGAATCAGATCTGTACAGGAAGCTCTCTTTTTCACGGTGCAATGCTTCTCACCATTTTTCTACATGAATACACCTGGGTATATAACACTCTTCTATAAGTAACACAGAGAGTGACTCTCAACAGGGTGTCAGAATCTTGGCAAAAAGCTGATTTTAATCATTCCTTCAGAAGACAGTGTCTCTATTACCTCATCCCATATTTCTGTCTATTCATTTAGCCAATCAACATTTTTTTATAGAAGTACAGTTGATTTACAATGTGTTAGTTCCTGGTGTACAGCAAAGTGATTCAGTTTTACACATATATACATATTCTTTTTCATATTCTTTTCCATTATAGTTTATTACAGGATGTTGAATATAGTTCCCTGTGTTATACAGTAGGACCTTGTTGTTTATTTTATATATAGTTTATATCTGCTAATTCCAAACTCTCAATTTATCCCTCCCCCACCTTCTTTCCCCTTCAGTAACCGTAAGTTTGTTTTCTCTGTCTATGAATTTGTTTCTGTTTCATAAATAGATTCATTTGTGTACATATCCTACATATAAATGATATCACATGATGTCTGTCTTTCTCTTTCTGACCTTTCACTTACTATGATTATCTCTAGGCCCATCTAGAGATATGGCCCATCTAGGTTGCTACAAATGGCATTATTTCATTCTTTTTTATAGTGATAGTGATAGTTGCTCAGTTAAGTCTGCATGGACTGTAGCCTGCCAGGCTCCTCTGTCCATGGAATTCTCCAGGCAAGGATACTAGAGTGGGTAGCCATTCTCCCCTCCATGGGAACTTCCCAACCCTGGGATTGAACCCAGGTCTCCCACATTGCAGGCAGATTCTTTCTTATGGCTGAGTAATATTCTATTGTGTATGTAGCCCACGTCTTCTTTATCCATTTATCTGTTGATAGATGTTTAGTTTGCTTCCATGTCTTACTCAATCAACATTTAAAGTCTGTTCTCTATAAGTGAAGTGCTATGCAATCATTAAGAAACATGTTTTAGGTTGGTGCTAAGGATGACAGTGGACGGTTCATTGTAACATAATGCAAACATCCAATGTATAGACCTTTGGAAAAAACAATAAAATGTGTCTGAAAACCAAGAAATAAAAAACACAATCAGACCCAGAGATGATTCATATATTGGGATTAGCAGAAAAGTTCCCATATAGTATTCAGCCCTTTCCTCCCTTTGTCTCAGCCCAGTCATAGGTAAGTCATATGGGAGACCAGGAAACACAGACCACAGAGAAGGTTCAGACCCAGCTTACAACACAGATCAGTATATGAATGAGAAGCAATCTGGGGACAGTTAGTCCTGGGACCAACACAGAAATCATACATAAAAGGACTATAGAAAGAATATTAGGTTTAACAAGTATGAAGTCAATGATGACTAATCTTGAGATAACTAAGAAGTACAGAGAGGGAAGAGAGAAGACAGAGAGTAAAGCATACAGTCCTGGAGCAGATAAAGTGGATTTAAAAACACAAATTACAGGACTAACCTTGGGTGATAAAGGTCAAAATATGCAACCTCCCACTCAATTGTGCAAAAAGAAATTACTGTAAATTTATTTTATAACTGACTTTATTCTTTTTTGATCCTCCTTCCTATACAGTAGCAAAACAAAACAAAAACCTTCATTTGACCATTGATGTTTTCTCAGTCTTTAAGAATACTGCAGGCTCTTTCTGATTAGTCTTCAGGGTGTGTTCTCAAGGACCACTTGTGTAGGTCCTCCCTTTTCTGCTTTATCTAAATCTTGGGGACCTTTCTTATTATTGTGGCACCAGAATAAGGGATATCTGATATACTCTTGTTTCTGCTTTTCAAATCTTCCTCACCTCCTTAAAAAATGTCCTTTATTTCACCTGATATCCTAGGTCTGCTGCACTGGTATCTGATAAAATACCACTGTTTTTCTAAAGCATCTCTAGGCCCCACACTGCATCCTCTTGGCCTCAACCATGGGGCTCCTCTAAGTAGACTTCCTTATCCTCCATAGGAAGCCTGATAATGTCAGGCTGCTCTCTTAGTACTACACTGAGTACCTTCCGTCCTCAGACCTAAGTCTAATCTATTGTAACGGTGCCATGGTAGTTTGGTACCAAGCAGAATGTGAGAAAGGACTTAGTTTCCCTGTGGACAACATGGAAAAGAAGAAGCAAGACATTCTTGTACCCCTTGCTCTGTCTTCTTCTCCCTCTCAACCCATAACAGAGGGTTTTCAACTTTCCTTTTTAACCTGACAAGAACTCCAGACAAGTTCAAAAGTGAGTGGATCCTTGTCCCCTCATGGGTAAATAAAGGAGGAAAGCTACAACAAAATGAACTCAATTGTTCTTTAAAATGTGACTGTAAAATGGATTTTATATTAAATATTATTTTTTAACCCTTAGAAGTCTTAGGTGGCAGGTCATATCCAGGTCTGCTGGAGGCCCACAACCCAACAAAAAATAAAATACAAAAATATATGACTGAGGCACAGGCAAGAATGTCTTTACTAGCAGTAAGTGGACCACTGATGTTATCAGGTCTCCATCTTCAGACTAAGTGTTTGAAAGGCAGAGAACAATCTGAGGCTTCGCATCTCCTCTGAACTGGTGGTTTTTAAATTCCCCATGGGCAACATTGATCACAGGGGCTAGGTGGCAGATCCTTCAGGAACAAGGGAGGCATCAGGTAACTGTATACATTCATTTATGTACTTTTCTGATGGAGCTAATTTACATAGTTGTCTGCTAGGTGATCAAAGTGAAAGCAACCTTGAGCCATTTTCATTATGGTTCTGGTGGGTCTTTAATTAACACCAACTTTCTCCTGGGTTTCCTTACCCTACTGCTCTCCACCCAGGTGCCCTTTCCCAATAAAATCTCTTGCTTTGTCAGCACATGTGTCTCCTCAGACAATTCATTTCTGAGTGTTGGACCAAGAGCCCAGTTTCAGGCCCTGGAAGGTGTCCCTCTTCCTGCAACAAATGGTGACTCTGGTGGGATTCTTCTTCACTGAGACTGACATCCTGACCACTTGGGGTACTCAGGGGCCAGCTTGCCTGCCAATGGACCAGACCCAGCGGGCACAACTGGGACCCTTTTGTCCCTGGTCTCCTCCTGACGTGGAAAACTGACCAGAGTGCCCCGACCGGTAAGGAACAAAAGACTTTATTGACCTCTCTCCCCTTCCCTCTCTCTTTCCTATCCTTAACCCTTCCTATCCTTCCCTGTTTTTCTAGTCCCCCGGTCCTGGATGCAGGAATCTGGTCGAAGGGCCCTCAGCCTGAGCTGAGGATTGGAGACTGATCACCTCCTCTTGGCAGAGAACTCGAATTCTGGTTCTGGTCTGGTCTGATTTCTGGTAGGGTCGAGTTCCAGTCCTCCCTTCTCTGGAGACCCAGGGAAAAGTCCCATAATGCCTGAGTATCTGTAGGTGGCAGGAGACATCTGTAAGGCCACCCGTTTTGCTCCCCCCCTCCCGCCTCCTCCCGATTCTTCTTTCAACCTGGCTTCCTTTCCTCCCTTGAAATCTTTGATGTTAGTACTTGGATTCTTGCATTTGAGGGCTTCCCTGGCAGTGCAGAGGTTAAAGCGTCTGCCTGCAATGTGGGAGACCTGGGTCCAATCCCTGGGTCAGGAAGATCCCCTGGAGAAGGAAATGGCAATCCACTCCAGTATTCTTGCCTGGAGAATTCCATGAACGGAGAAGCTTGGTGGGCTACAGTCCACGGGTAGCAAAGAGTCGGACATGACTGAGTGACTTCACTTTCACTCTCATAACCAGGGTTTTCCTGCTGGATCAGATGGTAAAGAATCTGCCTGCAATGCAGGAGACCCGGGTTTGATCCCTGGGTTGGGAAGATTCCCTGGAGAAGGAAATGGCAACCCACTCCAGTATTCTTGCCTGGAGAATCCCATGGACAAAGAGTCTAGCTGGTTACAGTCTATGGGGTCGCAAAGACTCAGACAGGACTGAGCAACTAACACTCTTTATAACCTTGCCTAGCTCAACTTCTCCCTCCACTGATACTCTGTTAGTTTGTTTGCTTTTCTCTTCCATCTTTACCTTGCCCTTTAGCTTTCTTCTTGCTTAAGACTTGACTCATCATAAAGAAGTCTTCCCCTGAACTGCCATCTTGAAAGTTCCTCCCTGGCTTGTACTTGTTGTGCCATGCCAACCTTTCCCCTGGATATGATCCCATGGGCTCTCCTTTCATGGGTTTTCCTGGCCTCAGAGGTGGAGCAGACCACCTTCTTATATATGTGTATCAAAATGGAAATAATAGTGCAATCAACCAAACATCTGAAGCTAAATTTCAGGAATTTCTGGTTTTGATGTGATTCAAATCTCATTTGCAATATTCCATCACTCTACCTGTGTATATAACAATTGTAGCTTTCTACAGTTGCTGTAACCATAAACTTGATAACTTAAAACAACATAAATTTATTCTCTTATGGTGTTAGAGTCCAGAAGTCTGAAATCAGTTTCACATAGCTAAAGTCAAGGAGTTGGAAGTGGGCTTTATCCCAGGGAGGCAGGGATTCTTCAATATTCGCAAATCAATGTGATACACCACATTAACAAACTGAAAGATAAAAACCATTTGATTACCTCGATAGATGCAGCAAAAGCCTTGACAAAATTCAACACTCATTTTTGATAAAAATGCTCCAGAAAGCAGTAATAGAAGGAACATACCTCAACATAATAAAAGCCATTTATGATAAACCCACAGCAAACATAATCCTCAATGGTGAAAAAGTGAAAGCATTTCTCCTAAAGTCAGGAACAAGACAAGGGTGGCCACTCTCACCACTACTATTCAACATAGTTTTAGAAGTTTTAGCCACAGCAATCAGAGAAGAAAAAGAAATAAAAGGAATCCAGATTGGAAAAGAAGAAGTAAAACTCTCACTGTTTGCAGATGACATGATCCTCTACATAGAAAACCCAAAGAAATCACCAAAAAATTACTAGAGCTAATCAATGAATATAGTAAAGTTGCAGGATATAAAATTAACATACAGAAATCCCTTGCATTCCTATACACTAACAATGAGAAAACAGAAAGAGAAATTAAGGAAAAAATTCCATTCACCATTGCAACGAAAAGAATAAAATACTTAGGAATAAATCTACCTAAAGAAACAAAAGACCTATATATAGAAAACTATAAAACAGTGATGAAAGAAATCAAAGATGACACCAGTCGATGGAGAAATATACCATGTTCATGGATGGGAAGAATCAATATAGTGAAAATTAGAAGGCTATTCAAAGCAATCTATAGATCCAATGCAATCCCTATCAAGCTATCAATGGTATATTTTCAGAGAACTAAAACAAATCTTTCACAATTAGTATGGAAATACAAAAAAACCTCGAATAGCCAAAGCAATCTTGAGAAAGAAGAATGGTACTAGAGGAATCAACCTGACTGACTTCAGACTACTACAAAGCTACAGTCATCAAGACAGTATGGTACTGGCACAAAGACAGAAATATAGATCAATGGAACAAAATAGAAACCCCAGAAATAAATTCCCAGAGGCTCAGATGGTAAAGCATATGCCTGCAATGCAGGAGACCCAGGTTCGATCCCTGGGTTGGGAAGATCTCCTGGAGAAGGAGTATTCTTCAAGGAGGAGTATTCACTCAAGTATTCTTGCCTGGAGAATCCCATGGACAGGGGAGCCTGGTAGGCTACAGTCCATGGGGTCGCAAAAAGTCAGACACGACTGAGTGACTTCACTATGGACACCTTATCTTTGTCAAAGGAGGCAAGAATGTACAATGGAGAAAAGACAATCTCTTTAACAAGTGGTGCTGGGAAAACTGGTCAACCACCTGTACAAGAATGAAACTAGAACACTTTCTAACACCATACACAAAAATAAACTCAAAATGGATTAAAGATCTAAATGTAAGACCAGAAAATACAAAACTCCTAGAGGAAAACATAGGCAAAACCCTCTCTGACATAAATCGCAGGAGGATCCTCTATGACCCATCTCCCAAAGTAATGGAAATAAAAGCAAAAATAAACAAATGGTACCTAATTAAACTTAAAAGCTTTTGCACAATGAAGGAAACTATAAGCAAGGTGAAAAGACAGCCTTCAGAATGGGAGAAAATAATAGTAAATGAAGCAACTGACTAAGAATTAATCTCAAAAATATACAAGCAGCTCCTGCAGCTCAATTCCAGAAAAATAAAAAACCCAATCAAAAAATGGGCCAAAGAACTAAACAGACATTTCTCCAAAGAAGACATACAGATGCCTGCTGCTGCTGCTGCTGCTAAGTCACTTCAGTTGTGTCTGACTCTGTGCGACCCCAGAGACAGCAGCCTACCAGGCTCCACCGTCCCTGGGATTCTCCAGGCAAGAACACTGGAGTGGGTTGCCATTTCCTTCTCCAATGCATGAAAGTGAAAAGTGAAAGTGAAAAGTAAAATTGAAGTCGCTCAGTCATCTCCGACTTCTAGCGACCCCATGCACTGCAGCCTACCAGGCTCCTCCATCCATGGGATTTTCCAGGCAAGAGTACTGGAGTGGGGTGCCATTGCCTTCTCCATACAGATGCCTAACAAACATGAATAATGGTCGCAAAGATTCGGACATGACTGAGCGACTGAACTGAACTGAACTGAACTGAACAAACATGAAAAGATGCTCAACATCACTCATTATCAGAGAAATGCAAATCAAAACCACAGTGAGGTACCATTTCACACCAATCAGAATGGCTACTATCCAAAAGTCTACAAGAAATAAATGCTGGAGAGGGTGTGGAGAAAAGGGAACCTGCCAGGAGCCAGCACGGGAGATCCCACCCATGACAAGGTCATGCGGAGAGGCCTGATGGGCAAGACGAGTCAGGCTTCAGGGGTTCCCCCTGGGTTTTCCTGAGCATCTACCCCCAAAAACCAGAGTCTGCCTGCCTTATTGTACTGTGCTTTCCACTCTCCTGCCTCTAAAAGGAATTAACTTAGGGCTCCAGTTAAAACAGTCTCCTGCATATAAAAAGAATGTCTCAGCTTAAACCCCTCTGATGGCTTTCTAACTTATCTGACCGGTCTGCCCGACTTTACAATTTGTGGATTGTTTACAGCCCCCAACTGTGAGAGGCACGAAGCTCAAAACATCTTAAAGATATAGAGCCTGTTAGAGTTAAGAATTAGTTTGGTAAAGAGTTTGTTGAGTTAATGTTTGCCACCAGGCCTCCATATCCTTTATCTTTTAGGCACCTGGGAGGATATTAATCAATGTAATCAGGATGCAGAAATAGGAATATAGTAGTTTTGATGTTAGCAATACTAGACTTTTGAGTTAATTAATTTTCTCTTTGTTATAAATCACTGTACTTCTTTCATTGTTATAAATTGTTGTGTCCTTGCTATGTAAGAATGTAACTTTATTTAGTGCTTTCTAAGAGTAGCACCAGACTTTGGGAAGAACAACACTGTTAAGGCAAATAAGTCTTCTGGTTGACAAACCCTTATCAGAAAAGGGCCGTAAAATGTTAATTGGCCTTCTGGCTGGAACATGATGTAAATCACTAAGACTTATGTATACAACTAGGTATGCAGAGAGAAAGCCTGGTCTCGATAAGAGTCAGGGCTGCTGACGCTGCATAATTTTGTATTATCCATTGATCTCTATGTACAACCAAAAAGTATAAAAAGCCTGCTGGACAATAGAGGATGGGCCAGTCACTGGAAAGACTGGTTTCCCCCATGTCTTCTTTTCTTACTCTATTTTCAGGCTGAATTCCCATCTGGGGCATGGAGGCTCACCATGTCTATTTACTTGCCCTGGCTTCTAAGATCCGTGTGAGAGGGAGCCCAAGGTGGGGCACCCTCCACTATTCAAACAGGTGCCAGTGGCCCAACGTAGATGGTGCAAATCTCTTGTCCTGTGATTTTATTAGTTCTCCACATAAACCAAGTTATTCAGCCTCTTTTCTCCACTAAATTTTCCTACTATACTATTTCTTCTTAATTTCTTTTATATTTCTAAATAAATAAGTTTTCCTCGCCTACGCCATCTCCCCTTTGAATTACCCTGGATCCACCAGGGCTGGACCCCGGCAGTAACACTCTTACACTGTTGGTGGGAATGCAAACTAGTACAGCCACTATGGAGAACAGTGTGGAGATTCCTTAAAAAACTGGAAATAGAACTGCCATGCTGCTGCTGCTAAGTCACTTCAGTCATGTCTGACTCTGTGCAACCCCAGAGACAGCAGCCCACCAGGCTCCCCCTTCCCTGGGATTCTCCAGGCAAGAACACTGGAGTGGGTTGCCATTTCCCTCTCCAATGCATGAAAGTGAAAAGCAAAAGTGAAGTCGTTCAGTCATGTCCGACTCCTAGCGACCCCATGGACTGCAGCCTATCAGGCTCCTCCAACCCATGGGATTTTCCAGGCAAGAGTACTGGAGTGGGGTGCCATTGCCTTACAACCGAGCAATTCCACTGCTGGGCATACACACTAAGGAAACCAGAATTGAAAGAGACACATGTGCCACAATGTTCATCGCAGCACTGTTTACAATAGCCAGGACATGGAAGTAACCTAGATGTCCATCAGCAGACGAATGGATAAGAAAGCTGTGGTACATATACACAATGGAATATTACTCAGCCATTAAAAAGAATACATTTGAATCGGTTCTAACGAAGTGGATGAAACTGGAGCCTATTATACAGAGTGAAGTAAGCCAGAAAGGAAAACACCAATACAGTGTATTAATGCATATATATGGAATTTAGAAAGATGGTAACAATAACCCTATATGCAAGACAGCAAAAGAGACACAGATGTAAACAACAGAATTTTGGACTTTTGGACATCCCACCCACAGAAGGTGAGGGTGGGATGATATGAGAAAATAGCATTGAAACATGTATATTATCATATGTGAAATAGATCGCCAGTCCAGGTTCAATGCATGAGACAGGGTTCTCAGGGCTGGGGTGACCCTGAGGGATGGGAAGGGGAGGGAGGTGGGAGTGGGGTTCAGGATGGGGAATACGTGTATACCCATGGCTGATTCATGTCAATGTATGGGGAAAACCACTACAATATTGTAAAGTAATTAGCCTCCAATAAAATTAATTAATTGATTTTTAAAAGAATAGTAAAACCTCAAAAAATAAATAAATAAATAGAATAAAGTCAAGGGGTTGGAAGGGCTGATATCCTCCGGAGGCTCTGGAGAGAATCCATTTTCTTGTGTTTTTCCTAGCTCCTACAGGCCATCTGAACTCCTTGACTCATGTCTCTTTCCTTGAATCACCTCAGTCTCTTGCTTCCATCATTACATTTACTTCTTCACAAAGCCCTCTCCACGGTCCTTTTTTGTTTTTTGTTTAGTTATGGCTGCATAGGGTCTTCATTGCTGCTTGCGGGCTTTTCTCTAGTTGCAGTGTGTGGGTTTCTCATTGCAGTGGCTTCTCTTGTTACAGAGCATGGCTCAGCAGTCGCAGCTTGTGGGCTCTAGAGCACAAACTCAATAGTTTAGGTGCACGAGTTTAGCTGCTCCACAGCATATAGGATCTTCCCAGAGGCATCAAACCTGTCACCCCTGCATAGGCCACCTATTCTCAACCACTGAGCCACCAGGGATGTCCCTCTCCACGTTCTCTTTATGAGCTCTCTTGTGATTACATTTAGGGCCTTCTGACATAACCCAGGATAACCTGGATAACCTTCCCATCTTCAAATGCTTAACAGAATCACAACTGCAGAGTCCCTTTTGCCATATAAAGTAGCAGGCTCCAGGGATTAAAAAATGGATATTGCTGGGGTCATTAATTGGTCTGCCACAATCTCTAGTATAAAATAATAGAAAAATGCCTTATGTCAGCATCACCATGAAAGTGAAAGAAAATACTTTGATAACAATAAGAAAATAACAAAGAGTCATTAAAAGAGTTATTTTTTAAGAAAACAACAATATTTTCTTGAACGTCCTTTGGACTTCAAGGAAATCAAACCAATCAATCCTAAAGGAAATCAGCCCTGAATATTCATTGGAAGGACTGATGCTGAAGCTGAAGCTCCAATATTTTGGTGTCCCTGGTGCTGGGAAAGATTGAAGGCAGGAGGGGAAGGGGGTTATGGGTGGTTAGACACTGACTCAATGGACATGAGTTTGAGCAAACTCCGGGAGATAGTGAAGGACTGGGAAGCCTGGTGTGCTGCAGTCTATGGGATCACAAAGAGTCAGAAACAACTTAGCTACTGAACAACAACAATATTTACAACACAATAATTTTGACAATAATATTGACAATTCAACTCATTGAATTCATTTAAAGAGTTTCATAAAATTTTTACTAAACATCCACTCAATGAAAAGTCACTTTTCTTTTCATTATTTAAAAAGTCTAACCTTTGTGGTGTTGGAGAAGACTCTTGACAGTGAGTCCCTTGGACTGCAAGGAGATCCAACCAATCCATTCTGAAGGAGATCAGCCCTGGGATTTCTTTGGAAGGAATGATGCTAAAGCTGAAACTCCAGTACGTTGGCCACCTCTTGCGAAGATTTGACTCATTGGAAAAGACTCTGATGCTGGGAGGGATTGGGGGCAGGAGGAGAAGGGGACGACAGAGGATGAGATGGCTGGATGGCATCACTGACTCGATGGACGTGAGTCTGAGTGAACTCGGGAGTTGGTGATGGACAGGGAGGCCTGGAGTGCTGCTCTTCATGGGGTCGCAAAGAGTCGGACATGACTGAGTGACTGAACTAAAATGAACCTTTCAAAAAGATTAATGTAACAATTTCTATGTATCCAAGTGTAAGTGAAGTCGCTCAGTCGTATCCGACTCTTTGCAATCCCATGGACTGTAGCCTATCAAGCTCCTCCGTCCATGGGATTTTCCAGGTAAGAGTGCTTGAGTGGATTGCTATTTCCTTCTCTAGGGGATCTTCCCGACCCAGGAATCGAACCCAGGTCTCTAGCATTGTAGGCAGAGGCTTTACTGTCTGAGCCACCAGGCAAGCCCTATGTATCCAAGGTGTAATTCAAATAAAACAATGGTCAAAAACATTTACTGAGTAACCCCAGTAGGTCAGTATATTGTCTAGAGTCCCAGAGATAATAAGCTTTTTTTCTGTGGCTTCTGATTATAATTTGTATAAAAATGGGTGGATATTATCAAACTAAAGTTCATCAAGTAGCAAGGGAAAATAAAGTCTCTAGACATAATTCAAAGATATCGTTCAGAAAATTATTAGGTTAAAAAATTATTTAAACAAAATATTTAAACAAAAATGTTTAAAAACAAACATTTTGTTTTTAAACTACATCCTTATTCTTATGTTAGGTCAGCTTGTCAGCAAAATATAAGTGCAAACTTTCATAACAGCATTAAAAGATAGATTTCATGAGAAATATCACCTGGGATCCTACAAGGTATAAATATGTACTCTCTGTAAGAACTTGTCAAGCCCTGTGAATAACAGTCCTATCTCCAGAATCACAGGGCATATTCTGACTTGAGAGTTATATAACCTTTATCTCCTCTGTGCTTCAGTATCATCATCTATAAAATAAGGATAGTACCTACAGCTTAGGGCTGTTGTGCAACTTAAATAATACAAGAAAAAATTACTTAGAGTAGTTCCCGGCAAATAATACACTCCCAATAAATTTAGTTATTTTCATTTTCTCAGCTTTTTGGATTTACCAGTTTAATTTTTAAAAACATGAAAAATGTTTTTGACCATAAACTATTGATCTTAAAAATAAGTCATTGTGAACTCATTTAAAGCACACTCATTCATCAAATTAGATCACGAAAAGAGACTTTTTCAGTAATAAACACATAGACCAATAAAACAAAATAGAGGACCCAAAAATGGGCCCACATAAATATGCTTACCTGATTTTTGACAAAGTTACAAAAGCAACTCAGTGGATAGCCTTTGTAACAGATGACTGTGCAACAATTTGACATCCCTTGACAACGAAAAATAAACCTTTGTTTAAACATTTTAACTTCTACAAAAATTAATTCAAAGTAAATAATAGTATACAAAAATTAACTGAGAGTAGATTACAGATTTAAATATAACACCTGAAGCTGTACAGCTTTTAGGAAAAAAAATACACAGAAATTATTTGGAATCTAGAGGTAGTTGGAGATCTTAGAATTGGTGCCAAAAGCACAAGCCCTTAGAAAACCTGATAACTGGACCTCATCAAAGTTTAAAATTTTGCTTTATGAAAGCCCATGAGAAGAAAATAAATAAATTGCAAATAGAAAGAGGAGAGTGAAAAAGTTGGCTTAAAGCTTAACATTCAGAAAACGAAGATCATGGCATCCGGTCCCATCACTTCATGGCAAATTGCTGGGGAAACAGTGGAAACAGTGTTATTTTGGGGGGCTCCTAAATCACTGCAGATGGTGATGGCAGCCATGAAATTAGAAGATGCTTACTCCTTGGAAGGAAAGTTATGACCAACCTAGATAGCATATTCAAAAGCAGAGACATTACTTTGCCAACAAAGGTCCATCTAGTCAAGGCTATGGTTTTTCCTGTGGTCATGTATGGATGTGACAGTTGGATTGTGAAGAAAGATGAGCGCTAAAGAATTGATGTTTTTGAACCATGGTGTTGGAGAAGACTCTTGAGAGTCCCTTGGACTGCAAGGAGATCCAACCAGTCCATTCTAAAGAGGCTGCTGGTGTTCTTTGGAAGGAATGATGCTAAAGGTGAAACTCCAGTACTTTGGCCACCTCATGCGAAGAGTTGACTCATTGGAAAAGACTGTGATGCTGGGAGGGATTGGGGGCAGGAGGAGAAGGGGACAGTAGAGGATGAGGTGGCTGGATGGCATCACCGACTCGATGGACGTGAGTTTGAGTCAACTCTGGGAGTTGGTGACGGACAGGGAGGCCTGGAGTGCTGCAATTCATGGGGTCACAAAGAGTTGGATACGACTGAGTGACTGAACTGAACTGAGGCAAATTTTTTCAATATCATCAGCCATTAGGGAAATGCAAATTAAAACTAAATTAGGAATTTGGGATTAACAGATACACACTACTATATATAAAATAGTTACACAACAAGGACCTACTGTATAAAACAGGGAACTATGTTCAATACCTTGTATTAACCAATCGCCTATAATGGCTAAAGAATATATATACATACTCTTCTTCAGATTCTTTTCACCATCACTTTGCTGTATACCTAAAACTAACACAACATTGTAAATCAAATATATTTCAATTTTAAAAACAAAAAAATACAGAAAAAAAAGAAACTACCAGGTAATTTCACTGCACATCTATCACAATGGCTAAAAATTTAAAAAGTGACACCAAAGGCTAGAAGCTGGATCATTCATACATAGTTTGTGGGATTACAATCATTCAGTCATCCTGGATAACAATTTAGCATCTTCTTATAAAACTAGTTAGGGAGTTTGGGATGAACAGGTACATTCTGCTATATTTAAAATAGGTAACCAAAGAGGACCTACTCTGTTGCACAGGGAACTCTGCTCAATGTTACGTGGCAGCCTGAATAGGAGAGGAGTTTAGGACAGAATGTGTGCATGCATGCAAACTCAGTCACTTGAGTCGTGTCTGACTCTTGGCGATCCTATGGACTGTAGCCTGCCAGGCTCCTCTGTCCTTGGGATTCTCCAGGCAAGAATACTGGAGTGGGCTGCCATTTCCTCCTCCAGGGGATCTTCCAGCCCCAGAAATCAAACCTGCATTTACTGCATCTCCAATACTGCAGGTGGATTCTTTACCCACTGAGCCACCTGAGAAGCTTAGGGGAGAATGGATACATGTATATGTATGACTGAACCCCTTTGCTATTCACCTGAAACTATCAGAACGTTGTTAATCAGTCAACTCCAATACAAAATAAAAGGTTTAATTTTTTAAAAATTAAGTACTCAAATATCATACAATCTAACAATTGCACTCCTTGGCCTTTATCCCAGAGAAAGGAACATTTACAGTCACATAAACACCTGTACATAAAAACATGAAGCAGCTTTATGTATAACAGCCAGAAATGACATCAGCTCAGATGTCTTTCAGCAAATAAATGGTTAAATAAATTGTGAGATATTGCCAGCAAGAAACTGTGCATACATGAAACAACCTGGATGCATCTCCAGAGAATTATACAGTGTGAAAAAATCCAAGTGCTAAATCCAACTGTGATATGTATGATTCCAACTATACAATATACTGGAAAAGCCACAACTGTGGTGACACTAAAAAATTTTAAATCACTGTTGTACAGCTGAAACTAATAAGTCAACTAGACCTCAATAAAAATTTTTAATGCATCCAAATAAATCAATAATGAGATAAAAAATAAAAATAAAATAAAAGATCCATGGTTGCAGGAATCGGAGAAAAGGAAGGGATGCAGAGCCAGAACACAGAGGATTTTTAGGACAGTGAAACTATTTTATGTGATACTCTAATAGTAGACATATGTCATTATACATTTTTCCAAATTCATAGAATCCATACTACCAAAAGTGAATGCTCTGTAAAATATAAAAACTATGGACTTATAAGCTATGGACTTCGGCTGATAATTATCTGTTAGCATAAGTTCATCAATTGTAATGTATTGATATGTGCCACTTTGGTGGGAGACACTGGTGATGAGGGAAGTTATGCATATATTGGGGCAGGGGGTATATGGAAACTTTCTGTATTTTCTACTCCATTTTGCTGTGAACCTCAAACTGTTATAAAAAAATAAAGTCTATACTGTTCTCCATAATGGCTGTATCAGTTTACATCCCCACCAGCAGTGGAAAAGATCTCTCTTTTCTCCATACTCTCTCCAGCATTTATTATTTGCAGATTTTTCGATGATAGCCATTCTGACCAGTGTCAGGTGCTACCTCCCTGTAGTTTTTTGATCTGCATTTCTCTAATAATTAGTGATGTTGAGCACTTTTCATGTGCTTCTTGGTCTTCTGTATGTCTTCTTTGGAGAAATGTGTGCTTAGGTCTTCCAACCATTAAAAAGGAAATATATTAATATGTATATGTACAGCTGACTCACTTTGCTGTACAGCAGAAACTAACAATAGAGTAAAGCAACTATACTCTGATAAAAATTTTAAAAAATAGAAAAGTCTATTTTTTAAAAGGCTACCTAGTTTATGATTCCATTTGTATAACATTATATAAATTGCAAAACATAGAGATAAGGAACATATTAGTGGTTGTTTAAGAAGGCTGCAGGCTTTCCCAGTGGCTTAGCAGTAAAGAATCTGCCTGCAATGCAGGAGATAAGGGTTTGTTTCCTTGGTCAGGAAGACTCCCCACTTAAAGCAGGAAATGGCAACCCGTGTCAGTATTGCCTGGGAAATCCCATGGACAGAGAAACCTGGTAGACTACAATCTATGGAGTCACAAGAGTCTGACACAACTTAGTAACTAAACAACAACAACAAAGAAGGCTGTGGGGGCAGGAGGGAGGTGGATGTGTTTTAAAAGGACAATACAAGGGATCTCTCTGGTGTTGGACCTGCTCAGTACCTAGACTGTGGTGGTGGATACATGGACCTATGAGGTGATAAAACTTATAGAACTTAATACACACACATTCACTCAATACAAGGGCATGTCTGTGTGTGAACATAACACTGGGGAAATCTAAAATGTTCAACTCATATCCATGTCAATGCCTTGGTTGCTATTACACTATAGGTGTTCAGTTCAGTTCAGTCGCTCAATCGTGTCAGACTCTTTGCAACCCCATGAATCGCAGCACACCAGGCCTCCCTGTCCATCACCAACTCCCGGAGTTCACTCAGACTCACGTCCATCGAGTCCGTGATGCCATCCAGCCATCTCATCCTTGGTCATCCCCTTCTCCTCCTGTCCCCAATCCCTCCCAGCATCAGAGTCTTTTCCAATGAGTCAACTCTTCCCATGAGGTGGCCAAAGTACTGGAGCTTCAGCTTTAGCATCATTCCTTCCAACGAAATCCCAGGGTTGATCTCCTTCACAATGGACTGGTTGGATCTCCTTGCAGTCCAAGGGACTCTCAAGAGTCTTCTCCAACACCACAGTTCAAAAGCATCAATTCTTTGGTGCTCAGCCTTCTTCACAGTCCAACTCTCACATCCATACATGACCACAGGAAAAACCATAGCCTTGACTAGACGGACCTTAGTCGGCAAAGTAATGTCTCTGCTTTTGAATATACTATCTAGGTTGGTCATAACTTTCCTTCCAAGGAGTAAGCGCCTTTTAATTTCATGGCTGTAGTCGCCATCTGCAGTGATTTTGGAGCCCAAAAAAATAAAGTCTGACACTGTTTCCACTGTTTCCCCATCTATTTCCCATGAAGTGATGGGACCGGATGCCATGAACTTCGTTTTCTGAATGTTGAGCTTTAAGCCAACTTTTTCCCTCTCCTCTTTTTTTTTTTTTTCCCTCTCCTCTTTCACTTTCATCAGGAGGCTTTTTAGCTCCTCTTCACTTTCTGCCATAAGGGTGGTGTCATCTGCATATCTGAGGTTATTGATATTTCTCCCAGCAATCTTGATTCCAGCTTGTGTTTCTTCCAGTCCAGCGTTTCTCATGATGTACTCTGCATAGAAGTTAAATAAGCAAGGTGACAATATACAGCCTTGACGTACTCCTTTTCCTATTTGGAACCAGTCTGCTGTTCCATGTCCTGTTCGAACTGTTGCTTCCTGACCTGCATACAGATTTCTCAAGAGGCAGGTTAGGTGGTCTGGTATTCCCATCTCTTTCAGAATTTTCCACAGTTTGCTGTGATCCACAGAGTCAAAGGCTTTGGCGTAGTCAATAAAGCAGAAATAGATGTTTTTCTGGAACACTCTTGTTTTTTCCATGATCCAGCGGATGTTGGCAATTTGATCTCTGGTTCCTCTGCCTTTTCTAAAACCACCGGGGAAACTAGACAAAGTGTGCAAGAGATCACTCTGTATCATTTACTATAACTATATGTGAATTATAATTATCTCAGTTTTAAAACTGAACCAAGAATACTGGAGTAAATAGTTATTATCTTCTCCAGAGGATCTTCCCAACCCAGGGACTGAACACAGGTCTTCTGCATTGGAGGCAGATTTTTTATGGTTGGAACCACCAAAGAAGCCCAAATACTTCAGTAAGTTTTACTAATGCCACAGAAACTAAACATTGCCTTCCTAATTTTTCTGTTTGCTGTCAGTGTTGACTCTGCAGCTAAGGTCATCAGCCAATCAATGTGACCTGCTCCTACTCTTTGAGAACAGAAAGATATACTGGCCTTCGAAATTGCTTATATCAGTTTGAGGCTTGTGCCACCTTGCCTGTGAAATTGTGCAGCCCTACCTTCCAGAAATTAAAAGAATCCAAGTTCACACATCATGCCCTGCCAGTGTTTGGTGGCTCACAGCTCTATTGATGTCACTGAAACATGTGCTCAACTGGGTTGAAATGGCAACTTACTTCCAAGGAAAAATGATTTTACACCAAAATGAAAAAGATGCAGCTAGCCACCAACCAAAATATTATTGTAGAAAGCAGTGGGTAATGAAAATTGGAAATAGCTGTAAAGAGAATTTCTTTCTCTTCAGTAACCAAAGGAGTGTACTTCTAGCATTCTCTCAGAAATAAAAAGAGAATCAAGCTAGATGGTAAGGTAGCCACTGCTGAAAACTGAATTTTGTTTGAACCATGAAATTGCATCTACTATATAAAGTGTAAAATATAAAGATTTTGTTGGGATCTATCTGACTCTATCTGACAAGAAACAACAGATGTTGATACCAATAGAAGAAAAATGCTGCATATTAAACTAAGAAACATTAGAGTCAGATTATAAATGAAAGACTAAGTGCAGAACAAGCAAGGAAAATCGAGTACGAAACTGGTTTATTGTTTGCCTTTAATCTTCACTTTCTTTTTTTTTTTCTTTTTTGTCCTTTCCTGCTTCTCCTTCTACTTCTCATCTCTTTTCCTCTTTATTGTTTTGTATGTGTGTATGTATGTGGTGTTTTTAAGATTCCTCGTTCAATCCCATCACCCAGCTCTTAACTGACTGGTTCATTTTCAGACTTCAGGCATTGCTAAACATTCTGACAGCTGGGGAAATGGGTGAAAGAGGGATATACAGAAACCCACTTACATTCAGGACTGAGAAGCAAGCCTCTTGAGAAAGAACATATTCAAAGAACATAAAGGACTTGGTCACAGACAGAGAAAACCTTAGTCACAGACAGAGAAAGCAAAGTGTATACTATAAGCCATTGTCGTGACCCACTGACTCAGTCCCAGTCATGTTTACGTTCATGCATGATCTTCACCAAAACCTCTAAGCACTAGCTTGATATCTGCATGACTAAACAAACCCAACATGGAAGAGCGACACCCTCCCACCACGACAGCAGCGGGACCTGGTGGTGGTGCCCAGTGACAGTGCCGAGCATGAGGCTGTGGACACCGGAAGCAGCTAGCAAAATACCTTTACATAAGCAGCATCACTTACTGATAAAAAGAAAAAAGTGAGATCACAGGAGACATTCTCTGTTGATGCCCAAAAACGTATAGACAAAATATGAAGGGCAATGGAAATAATGAAAAAGTAAATAGTAAAATATCAAAAGAAAGCATATTTTACTGTAATGAACTTAAGTAGGTTTGTACCTTTAAGCTGGATTAACTCAGGGAAATACAAGTTTCAGGTACATATGTGTGTGCTCAGTTGTGTCCAACTCTTTGTGACCCTATGAACTGTAGCAAGGGATTTTCCTGACAAGAATACTGAAGTGGGTCGCCATTTCCTCCTGCAGAGGATCTTCCCAACTCAAGGATCAAACTCACGCCTCCTGCGGCTCCTGCATTGGCAGGCAGATTCTTTCCCACTGAGCCATCTGGGATGCAGTATTACTGAAATAGAATACACTGACCTTGGTCTCCTCCCAGATCTATCTGAGTAGCCTCTGTGAATGTCTTCCTATTCATTCTACTATTAGTAAAATACAGCTTTCACCGCTGGCAGGTTTTCTTTAACACTAGAATATAAATGTGCTTGTAAATAAAACCTTCAAAATAGAATTTCATATATACAATAACTGATTGTCTGCAGCTAATTAAATGTAGCATATAACATACTATCAATTGCCCCATGGATGTGATCTTTTACCTCTGAGCAAACTATAAGATAAGCTCTAAAACATAAAATAAAAATTCTTCATGAAAGACCGTCCGAGTAATACTTGTAACACCCTCCAATTTGTTCCATGATTTTACCTAATTATCTAACAAATTCCTTCTCCCTAGATGGAAAATTCCATGGCCCTTTGGCCATTATTTCCACACCTGAACTGCACTCTCTTAACAATATTCTTTAAACGTCAGTCCCTTCTTTGTTCTATTTCATGCCCTCCTGCTTTTGAACTATTATATCCTTGAAGAGTTTCCTTTTATATACTCTTTTTATGCTCAAAACTTTATCTGCATTAGTCATATTCACCTTTCATTTGCTTCTCAAGAATGAGCACTGACCTCATTTTTTTAGTCTCCACAAGGAGCTCTGACCTAAAGATCGTTTATCATTGTGTTTGTCTTTGCTGATGCTTCGTTACCATACCTGTCATATAAGGTTAGAATCATGCATGAAGCTCCAAGTGGGATAAGTTCCTGACCCTTTGAAGGGCTTTTATAATGATGCGTACCTGAGTTCCATCCACTGTCCTGATTACTAAGATGCTATTAGTCAAAAAAAAAAAAAAGATGCTACTGATCTCTTTTTGTTTCGTCTCACCTATAAATGTTGTTACTAATATCCCCTTTAAGAATTACTATTTTCATATACATTTCTTTGAAAGCTTTGGTTTAATTCTTTTCTTCATTTTTCTACTAGTTTTCTACATGGTTTCTAATATGAGATATAACAAATGCAGTGATAAACACATTTTATTTAGTATGAATATGAATAATGTAATTATATTCTAATTAAATCAACTTGGATGAATGTTTTTATCTCACAAGAATACCTCCTAAATGGTTTCTATGTGATATTTGTCCCAGAGGGAAAGGGAGCCAAGAGAAAGGAAAGGGCAGAAAAAATAGCATAAAGCTATCCCCCCTTTAGAAGAGGAACCCAAGAAACTAATTATTAACCATAATACCATATTACCAATTATGGACTGGTAGAGCCAATTCTATATAATGAGCAAATTATGTAGATCTTTCTGGAAGTATTTACATGACATGAAACTGTTCACAAAACAGTACAAAAATACAAAATTTACAACTAAACAAAAACTTAAAAACTCAGAGAAGCTGTACTTAGTTATCAACTTTAGCTTTTGATACTTTAATTGACTTTATTTTGGTATTACTTTTATTTTTACAGTTCTGAGAATTAGGTAGTGAAAAGCCCCCAAGCACTAATTGTTCAAAGTCACCTACACACTGATTACTCAACTGGACTGAGAAGTTTTAGCAGCCACATTCACACTGCTGCTGCTGCTGCTGCTGCTAAGTCGCTTCAGTCGTGTTCGACTCTGTGCGACCCCACAGACAGCAGTCCACCAGGCTCCCCCGTCCCTGGGGTTCTCCAGGCAAGAACACTGGAGTGGGTTGCCATTTCCTTCTCCAATTCACACTGCAGATAATCTTTTGCCTTATTACCTTATAACATTTTGCAATTTTGCTTTCCCTGTTTCATGTTCCAGGAAAAATGACAATTAGTGAATTCTGAGATTTCTCATCTTTCTTTTTCCTTCCTCGCTAAACAGGAAGAAAACCAACATGCTCAAAGTTACCTATCATATACATATCTTATCTACAATGTTCAAAGAAGAGGTAAAAAAAATTCGTTGGGCCCTATCCCAGAGACATAGAAATAAGCCACTAGTACAGGTGAAACAGAAACAAGTCTTCCAGTGATCATAACAATCCATCTTCCTGCTTGTTTCTTTTTATTTCTCCTTTTATATCATTTACCTTTTATTTCTTACACATCCCACCCCCAACTATACTTATCTAAGAAAGTTCCTACAGAGTTGTATCTCTGTTCACTGGAACTCATTTCTGCCATTCTGGAGAAATTTCTGCTAGACTCTAGAAGTGAGAATTGAAAGAGGATGGGCATATCTTATTCATATATTTAACCTCAGCATGTAGCAAAATCCTTGCCATACAATTGGTACTCAAAAATGTTGATGAATAAATTATAATGTGGGTATGCTATCTCCACCTCAAGCTTACACAAGACATCTCACTGCCAAATTTTTGTAAATCGTGTCAAATATAGACAGTGAAATAACTTTAGATGATTTTTTATTCTCTTTTCAGAGTTTACTATCATCTTTTTATCATTAAGACTTCTATCACTTGTGGACGGAGGAGCGTAGTAGGCTGGATTCCATGGGGTCACAAAGAGTCGGACATGACTGAGCAACTTCACTTTCGCTTTTCACTTTCACCTGTGAGAGGCAACAAACTCCATAGGAACATGAGATGAGTTATGCATAGTATTGTGGGTCAAAGTGCTAACTCTGGAGCCAGGCTGTCTGGATTCAAATTCCTGCTCCACCATTTATGAGCTGTTAGAATTAGGCAACCCAGTTAATTACTTCATATCTTAGTACATCCATTTGGTGTAACACTATGTACTTTACCAAGTTGTACAAGTTATCAAGTGAGCTAATATTCATAAGCCATTTAGAATAGTGTTTGGTACATGGCAAAGATTACATAAATGTTTTTTAAGTTGTTTTCTGAAATACTACTGTCAGCCAAGAAAAATTTACTCAGTATTTGTTATAGAAAAACAGTCTTGGTAAACTACTAAGACTACTAAGTATCTTTATGAAAATATCTCATTCTAAATGTAATATTTTAATTCACGGAGACTATTAAGACCTGAGAATAACTGACTGAATGACAATGGGGATAAGTCACAAAATTAAACTTCTCCATCCTCCTCTCCCTGTTCATACTCACACAGAAATTTTACAGCAATTTCTCCTCTTAAAATTTGGAAATGCTCAAAGAAGATTGTTTCTCCTTGCCAAATGAGAAGTTTTAGCCTCCGGCAACCTGGAGAAGACACCCTGGGAGGTCTTTCCAGACAAAACACCAATATGATATGACTTGCACTACTGATTCTTTTAATACATAGCCAAGAATCTAAAAAGTAAACAGAAATACAGTGTGATAAATTGGTACCCGAATGACTTCTGCCCTGAGGATACATGCTGACCCCTGGAACTTAGAGCCTTATGTGTTAAGCTACATTGGATGGATTTTGAAATAAATTTGCCACAAGAAAGCAACTTTTATTATACAGCTAGATAAATACAACTGTTAATGCTGTAGAGACAGATAGATTATCAATGGAGTAGAAAAGCGAATCCAGAAATTAGCACAAAAATACAAATGACAGAGGCATTATTACAAGTCAGGGCAGAGGTTATTACAAACTGAGGGAAATGGGTGTTTCCTTTTTATGACAAAGGTATTATTATAAGGTCTAAGGTAACTGGGTATCTTTATTTTAAAAAGCTCTGCCTCCTGCCACAGACCAAGGTCACTTCAAAATAAGTTAGGATCTTTGAGAAAAACAAACTATAAAGCTTTCAGAAGATAATATAGGAAAATATCCTCAAGATTTCAGGGAAGGGAAAGACATCTTAAGATACAAAAAAATACTAACTATAAGAAAAAGGATACGTTTAACAACATTATAACTAAAAACTCATTAAAAGACACCATAGAAAGAGAAGGAAATGAGCAAAAAAGTGGAAAAGACAATTGTGAAATGCATAATTGACAAAAGTGTTAGTGACTCAGTCGCGTCCAATTGTTTATGACCCATAGACTGTACCCCACCAGGCTCCTCTGTTCATGGAATTTTCCAGGCAAGAATACAGGAGTGGGGTGCCATTCCCTTCTCCAGGGGATCTTCCCAATCCAGTGATCAAACCCAGGTCTCCAGCACTGCAGGCAGGTTCTTTACTGTCTGAGGCACCAGGGAAGCCCCAAAGGACTAGCATAAAGAGGACGTAAGAACTGCTACTAATCTATGTGAAGGAAGCAAACTACCCAACAGAAAAAAATGGGCTAAAGACAAAAGCACTTTTTCTTTAGAAGAAAAAAAAAAAAAAGCATCTTAACGGCCACTAAATATATGAAAAGATAATCAGCCTCACTGCTGCTGCTGCTAAGTCACTTCAGTCATGTCCGACTCTTTGTGACCCCATGGACTGTAGCCCACCAGGCTCCCCCATCCCTGGGATTCTCCAGGCAAGAACACTGGAGTGGGTTGCCATTTCCTTCTCCAATGCGTGAAAGTGAAAAGTGAAAGTGAAGTCACTCAGTCATGTCTGACCCTCAGCGACCCCATGGACTGCAGCCTTCCAGGCTCCTCCATCCATGGGATTTTCCAGGCAAGAGTACTGGAGTGGGTTGCCATTGCCTTCTCCAAATCAGCTTCACTAGCAATCAGATAAATGCACATTAAGACACCTTGAAATGCCATTGCATACCTCTCAGATGACCAAAAATAATAGAAGCTAACCAATACCAAGTGCTGGTGAGAGTGTAAAGAAAAGAAAATTCTCATGCACTGCTGGTGAGAACGTAATTGGTAAAGTCATTTTGAAAAACAGTTAAGCATCAGTTAGGGAAGTAATGATGCATATAATTTGATTGAAAGGAAATGGATTTTTTTAAATCTTTATTTATTCAAAAGAAGGTAGAAGAAAAAAGAATCATATAAAGACAAATAAAGACAATAAAGTAACATGGAGGAATTAAATCCAAATATGTCATAAATTGGACTTCCCAGGTGTTGCTACTGGTAAAGAACCTGTCTGCCAATGAAGAGCTAAGAGACACGGGTTCAATCCCTGGGTCAAGAAGAAACCCTGCAGGAAGAAATGGCAACCCACTCCAGTATTCTTGCCCAGAGAATCCCATGGACAGAGCGGCCTGGCAGGCTACAGTCCCTAGGGTCTCAAAGAGTCGACACAATGGAAGCAACTTAGCACACATGTCATAAATTACATTAGGCATGAAATTCAAATTTAAATATTTAAGTTTGACAACAAAGATTGTCATGTTAGATTTATAAAAAGTGTTCAGTTAGTTGCTGTTTACAAGACACATAATATGACCAATATGAAGATAGTTTTTTAACAATAATGAGCATGCTCCAGATAAAAATCACTCAAAGGAAGTCTAGTAAGGCGATATTAGTATCAGACAAAGACAAAATTAAGGCAAATAATAATAATAATAATCAGGATTCACTACATAATGATGTTTCTTTTATTTTAAAGGAGCATCTAATATTTCCAAATATATATCTTCCCAAAAACACAGCTCCTATGGCAGACAAGCCAGTTACTCACCAAATGTTGCACAATAGTTGGACTATATTTTCCAGTCTCCTCTATGTTAAGTGAGGCCATTTGATCTCACCAACAGACTATAGTCTTTCATTCACATGACAAGAGGATGCTCTTATGCCACATAAAATCATTTATTTAGTAATTCACATTTATTCAGCACTGATTATGATTATTAGAGATATTTAGATATTAAGACCAAGTGTTAACTCTCAAAGAGGTTCAGGATTTTGAGAAGATGCATATAGAAATGAGCAAGTATAGTGCAACTGTAACTGCTATAACATATTGGAAATTGTATACACAGAGTATCATAAGAACCAAGAGAAAGAAGCTATTTCAGTCATGGCTTCATATCACTGAGGAACCAACACTTATCACAGAGACACTGAACTAATTAGTGAGAGTGGATAAAATGAAGAGATTGGGAGGCCAGCACAAAAGCATGAGGGTCTATGGACAGAATAATTCAGAGTGACCAGAGCACAGGACCCATGTGGGAAAATGATGATCTGATCCATGGGAAGCGGTAAAGAGTCGAGAGAAGACCATGTTTCCAACAGAAACCAGTGACTTACTGAGAAGGAAGGAAGGAGGTGGCATGCCGGATTATTCACAGGTAGATTATAGTGGCCTTATCCGAAAAGGAGATTAGAAAAGTAGGTCATGAAGCAGTTGTGTTGGAATTTCAGGAGAACCTTTTAACTGAGGATTATTTGTGTATGTTTGGTAGCTGGGGCAATAGACGTACGTAAATTTGCCTGGAGAAAGTTTAGAGTAAAAAATAAGAGTGCCAAGGAAGGCCTAGTTTTACCTCAGATGCTTGGCAACCTGGTAGTAAGTATTAATACCAGGAGAATCTAAGGGTCCAAGTCAGAGGGTGACCAAAATGCTAATTATTTGCAAAGTTTCCTCTCAGTAAACTAGTAAGCAGTCTGGAGTGGTGAAGCATTTCTAAATCTTTGCTACCAGATTCTCTGGGGGCATGCTCATCTTTTCTCACAGAAAAACAATCTGGGCCAGGGGAAAAAAAAAGAGCAAGAAAATCCATTTTGTATTTTAATTATTTTTATTTAAAACCCGGCAGAGTGGAACTATATATTATATGCAGAATATCGAACTGCGCTTGGGCTCAACCCTTCGCGGAATCTCCCAAATCAATCTTGAGTGATGCCCAAGGCAAATTCGTCCCTGTTTCAATCTCTGTCATGGCCTGCGATATTTCCTCACTGTAAAAGTGCCAGGACTATTTTGCATGGAGAGAAAAAACAGTCAGTTCATCAAGGGGCTCAAACCACAACCCAGTCACCTGAGCAAGCTTGAGTTCGCACAGTAGAAATTCTTCTCTCTCTCTCTCTCTCTCTCTCTCTCTCTCTCTCTCTCTCTCTCTCTCTCTCTCTCATATAGATGTATATATATACAGGGCTTCCCAAGTGGCTCAGCAGTAAAGAATCCTCCTGTCCGTGAAGGAGACTCGGATTAGATCACTGGGTTAGGAAGATTCTCTGGAGCAGGAAATGGAGATCTGGTCCAGTATTCTTGCCTGGAAAATTCCATGGACAGAAGATCCTGGTGAGGTATAGTCCATGGAGTCGTAAAGAGTCAGACATGATTGAGCAACTGAGCATGTGTATGTATATATGAAAGTGAAAGTGAAGTCGTTCAGTCGGGTCCCACTCTTTGCAACCCCATGGACTGCAGCCCGCCAGGCTCCTCCCTCCATGGGATTCTCCAGGCAAGAGTACTGGAGTGGGTTGCCATTTCCTTCTCCAGGGGATCTTCCTGACCCAGGGATCGAACCCGGGTCTCCTGCATTCCAGGCAGACACTTTAACCTCTGAGCCACCAGGAAAGTCTATATATATATATATATATATACACACACATACTTATACATGGGAGAAGGCAGTGGCAACTCACTCCAGTACTCTTGCCTGGAAAATCCCATGGACAGGGGAGCCTGGTGGGCTGCAGTCCCTGGGTCACAAACAGTAGGACACGACTGACTGGCTTCATTTCACTCACTTCATACTTTATCACTGGAGAAGGAAATGGCAACCCACTCCAGTATTGTTGCCTGGAGAATCCTATGGACAGAGGAGCCTGGTGGATTACAGTCTATGGGGTCGCAAAGAGTCGGACACTGCTGAGCGACTAGCACTTTCACTTTCAGGGAATTAAGATCCCACGTGCTGCAGGGCAACTAAGCCCACGTGCCACAACTGCTGAGCCCTTGTGCTCTGGGGCCCAGGAACCACACCTAAGATCGAACACAGCGTATAAATAAATATATTTTTTTAAAAATAAAAGGTTTGGGGTATATTATATAAAAACTGGAATTGTAAAATCTTTGTGGTATAAAACACATGCTTTGTGCTTATATTTGCATTCTCAAGACTATTTAGAAGATGGAAGTATACAGCATTATGTTCTTTGATATACTAAGAACTACTAATGATGGTGGAGGAGAACACGTCCAAAGAGATCTCCTCTGAGAATAAAATATCCTGAATTACCTACGTATTTGTTGATGTACAAAGACAATCATGAATAAATAGACACTAGCTATGTGATATCCATCAAGTATAGTTCAAGACCAAAAATAATAATAATAGTATATTATTGGAACTTGAGTAATACATTAAGACCCCATTTGCCAATAAGCTGGTTAGTTGAAATTCCCAACTTGGAGGCTCTACTAGAAAAAGAAATACTGATTTCAGAAGTTCCCTGTGCTGGATGCTTTCATTTGCCCCTCCACATTTACGTTCCAGTTGCTCTGCCCCGTTCTGCAGCTTGGGACGTTGATCTCTATGTACCGCATTCACAGGCTCCCCAGTGAGAAGCAACACCAGGAAGCCAGAATAAGAAAGGAAAGGAAAACCGGAATATTTAATCCTGGTCATCGCCCATACACACCAGCAGCAGCAGTTTGGAGCCTCGAGTTTATAGTAACTGCCTTCTTTTATTTAAGTCTGAAGAATGGCAAACGGAATAGTGATGGTGGCATCACTGTCAATAGTGCCAGGGTGGGTTCCTACCACTGACTGATATTCTCTTCACTTACCCCCACTGAGCAGGCCTTCTGTTTCCTGTTCGAATCCTGACCATTCGAACCTCTATGCAAACACCCTTTATCTAAGAGAGGAGAATGAAACAAAGCTGAGCTAGTGCTCCCATTAAATCCTGATCCCCATCCATACATGGGCACTGGCTTGTTCTGAATTAGCCAATACAAGGAAAGAACACAAAGCTCTGACTAAGGAGGATGAAACACCGAACAGGCATGTTCTGACGAATGCAGAAGTAAAGTGAGTTTGCTCAGTGTCCACGGTGGTGACCACAGAGCAGCTGGGGACAACAGGAAAAGCAGCAGCTGGGAGAAGGGACTTTCCAAGAGCAAGTGGGGAAAATAGAGAGCTATCTATTTTGGTGCCTACAGGATACAGAGAGAGGGATTAATCCGCCACCCTGCAGTTTTGCCTGGGGATGACTTTACTTACCCCGTGATGCCCCCTCATTTTTTTAACTCAAAAGTGAATGGCTTCAATTAATAAAAACTATAGCTCTCTTTTTCTTTAATTGTTTTTAAACTAAGAGCTGGCTGCCTGTTTTTTTATTTTATTATATGTATTTAAGTAAACATCCAAACAAAATTTATATTCTCCTTGGTGAGAGTTTCCAAGATTAACATATGTGTGTGCTAAGTCGCTTCAGTTATGTTCGACTCTCTGTCACCCTATGGATTATATAGCATGCTAGACTCCTCTGTCCATGGGATTCTCCAGGCAAGAATATTGGAATGGGTTGCCATGACTTCCTTCAGGGGATCTTCCTGACTCAGGGAATATACCGACATATAAAAATGAACTAGAGGGCAAGTAAATATATCAGCTATTACAGTTCATACCTGGTAACACTATGGCCTTTCAACTTGCAACTTATGCCACCTAGTGATATAATTTGGTCTTACAACTTGACAACAGCAAGAATAATGATTCCAACTCTGAAAAAGACAACTTGAAATTCTTGGTTTCCTACTTAACTGATTTTAAGAGAACCTCTCACCTCATGCCATCATCTGGTAAAAGTCTTCCACAGAATGGTACCAGATAAAGTCTTGATATTTTTAGAATTACAGCTAACTGAAATTAAATATTAAAATAAAAACATGAATCTATCCTTTATTCTCTAAGGTAAGTCCAAGAACTATTCAAGTAAATTGAAGGCAAACCTGTTCGAAAAGTAACATCAGGAATTGACCTGTTTCTATCACAATTTTCTTATAACAGTGATAAACTCTCCGAGTTTCAAGTCAAATTGTTAGCATCCCCCTTTCATGTCAGATTTTTTAAAAAATGTCTTTTAATATTCTTTCATTCTGAGAGAGTAAAAGAAATTGCCCACATTTTATTTTTTCCATGTACAACATTCTTTCAAATTCAACACATATTTATTTTGTGCACGGTGCCATTTATTCTAGGTTAATGAATTAATGGCGGGAAAATAGACAAAATCTCTGCCTTTACTTATTCATTATATTCTTGAATACTCCTAGGATTATAGACTTGTATAATCGGGAAGATACCTGTACAGTTGGGAAGACAGAATTAGTTAATTCAACCTAGTTGTTTTATTTGTGATTCAATCCTTACAAAGAGGAGAATACAAATGCAACTGGTAGGAACAGGTACACAAAAGCCTGCCTTTGAGCATTCACAATATTTTGGGTTTATAGCAAAGTTTTACTTTCAACCACACCTGGTACTTGTTATGCAAAAATAAGCCCTGGGTGCAGACTCCAAGTCACTGCTTATCCAGTTTCCATCCCCACCTGTACTGTCCCTTCCATATTGGACTCCTCCTTGCCACCATCCTATGCTCTTCCCAGTGAATATACATGCTTTGCTAGTCTGTCCCTAGCACTCAGGTCTAAATTGAAAACCAGCCTGCTTGAAAAGGGCCCTGAAGCCCCATCTAGTTCCTCCCAGCCTTTCCTCAGCTTCAGGGTCAGACCCTAGTTCACACCTGCCTTAGGTGGGCTTCCTGAGGATACAGGAAAGAAGTTCTCCAAGTATACCTGGATTTGAGTAATACGTACCTACTCAGTTATTTCATTCATTTGACAGTTCTGGGTGAAAAATGACAAGTGTTAGTTGTTCAGTCGTGTTCAACTCTTTGGAACCCCATTGACTGTAACCCACAAAGCTCCTCTGTCCGTGGGATTTTCAAGACAGGAGTACTGTGGAGGGTTGCCATGTCCTTCTTCAGGGACTGAACCCAGGTTTTCTGCATGGCAGGCAGATTCTTTACCATCTGAGCCACCAGGGAATCCAGAAATACTTTACAAACCAGGCATGAATGTGGCATTCACCTTGGACACTGTGCCTTGAGCTTTCCTCATAAGAACCATGTAGACCAGTAACTCTAGCTCCATTTAATTTTCCAATGGCTTTACAGGAAAGGCTCACTTGAATTACAATATTTGCAACGTATCAACATAAAGATGCTAAGAGATGTGGTAACAGTGCACAGGGATACCATGTAAAATATAGGAAGAGAAGCTGTTCAGTATTTCTTTGGGAGTCTATCGTGCTCCCTCTTTTAGGCCACATCCTTCAAAGAAAAAATATGCCCAAAATCCCAATTATGGGAGTTTGTGACCTAGGCCTGTTAATTCCAATCCTTTCCCCACCTCCCTGACTAAGGTGATTAATTCAGGGAGGATTCCAGAACCCAAGGTAGGTCCAGTAAGTATTACAGCTAAGATATAAAGTAATCAGAAAAGAGATTATTTTCTTTTCACCAGAATCATTAGTTATGAGAATCATGTAAGCCTAGAGCTGTCAGTGGTCAACTCCACATGGAGTCCACAGGATGGAGGAACAGAGCAGAGTCTGTTGATGATTTTAGAGTCCATGAAAAGGCCCATCTCTACATAATCTGTTATTGTTTAGGCTGGTCTGAGTTGTGTTTTTATCACTAATAACTGAGTGCAGAACCTCAGGTAGCACCCATTTTTTTCATATATGAAAGACAGGAACCCATGAAGTAATTACATATGATAGCCAAATATGTGTGAAAAGGAACAATGAAGCTAAAGAAGGTCATAAAAATGAGATGGGATTGTGACATATACAATGGATCCCAAAAGTCTAATGTCAAAGAAAGGTCATCTGGCATGAAGATGAAGAAGAAAGGATTGGATTTGATAAATTAGATGATAGTAGGTGATTTGGGGATAAAAGTTGTGGCTATTATGTGCTGTACCAAGTCGCTTCAGTCGTGTCCCACTCTTTGTGCCTCCATGGACTGTAGTCTGCCAGTCTCCTCTGTCCATGGCATTCTCCAAACAAGAATTGGAGTGGGTTGCCATGCCCTCTTCCAGCAGATCTTCCCAACCCAGAAATCAAAGCGGCACCTCTTATGTCTCCTGCATTGGTACGTGGTTTCTTTACTACTAGCACCACCTGGGAAGCCTGTGGATATTATAAAGCAGCATAATTATCACACTAAGTGAAGGAAGTCAGAAAGAGAAAGACAAACACCATATGTTATCACTTATATGTGGAATCTAAAATATGACATAAATAAACCTACCTATGAAACAGAAATCAAACCAGGGACATAGAGAATACACTGATTGCTAAGTGGGAAGGGGTAGAAGAGAGTTGGATTGGGAGTTTGGGATTAGCAGACCCAAACTATTATAAATAGAACGGATAAACAACAAGGTTCTACTGTGCAGAACAGGGAACTATATTCAATATCCTATGAGAAACCATAATGGAAAAGAATATGAAAGAGAATGTAGAAAATTGTATAACTGAATCACTTCGCTGTACAGCAGTAACACGACATGACAATTCAGCTGTATGGCAATTTGAAAAACAGTACAAAGAATAAATGGAAATGAAAGTGTAGAAATATGAAATGAATAAGTGTAGAAGTAGAAATATTGATTTCTTCAAAAGATTGGGCAGTAATGGGTGTGAGGAAGGTGAGCCACAGCAGTGGCTTAAAAGACAGCAGATGAGTTGGTACGAGGAAGGTTGGTAAACATATCTGAGCTCAGTGGAAAGAGCTGTGAAGATGAGATAGTAGAAAAGAGAGCTAAAAGAAGGATTAAGTAAGCTTAAACTTGAGGACTTTCGTGGTGAGCCAGTAGCTAAGACTCCCCACTTCCGGTGCAGGGGACCCAGGTTTGGTCCCTGGTCAGAGAACTAGATCCCACATGCTCCAACCAAGAGTTCACATGCTGCAACTAAAGATCCTGCCTGCCACAATGAATATCACAGATCCTCCTGGTAGAGCCAAATGAATAACTAAATAAATTTAATGTTTTAAAAAAGAAAGCTTAAACTTGGAAAAAGGTTTGAAGTCCTTTTTCTCTGCTTAAAAGGAAAAAGAAGAAAGTTTAAGAATTAAATACAATTTGAAATTTAAAAAAAAAAAAACAGAATATGAGGGAATTCATACTTAAGAGCACCTATATTCTCAGTGGATACGTGAGAAAGCATTCCACTAAGAAGTGTGCTGGATATGTTAAGGAATCCACAAATATAAAGGTTTGAAGCCTGACCATGGGTAATGAAAGAGGAAATGAAATAATGTGTCATTAGAGACAACTATAAGAATATCACAACTGCATCTTATTAAATTCCAAAGAAATATACTAACGATCCAAAACTGATTGGTGCAAACCTAACTACTTGCTATGAGAATAAAAAGGGAGAGTAGAAGAAAGAACAGTTGAGCACAAAAAAAACATGGCACTAGGCAACTTTCAAACAATAGCACCAAATGTATTTATATTCATTCATTTAACCAGATGATATAAAGAGCCTACTATGTGTTAGGCACTATTTCAGGCAACTGAGGATTCATTGAAAACAAACTAGAAATGTCCCTGCTCTCACGTAACTTGCATTCTACTGGGGGAGACAGATAAACACAAAGTAACACAATGTCTTCCTGAACCAGGATTGAACCCTGGTCTCCTGAATTACAGGAGACCATTTGAGCCCCCAGGAAAGCCCTGTATGATGTCAGGTGATGAGACAGCTGAGAATCTATGATGCACATTAACTGGGGAAGAGGATAGACAGTGACAGGGGTTGCTCTTTTAGAGAAGATCCCCAGGGAATGACAAATGAGCTGATACCTGAACCAGTGAGGTAGGGGGCCATGTAAAGATATAGCAAATGAGCAGTCTCCATAAAACAAACAGCAAACACAAGAGTCCAGAAATAGGGATGGTCTTAGTGCGTTTGAGAAATAGCTAGAAAGTCATGTGACTGGAGCAGTTTGAGAGTAAGGAATAATAAAAGGAAATGAAAAGGAAGCCAGGATTCAGGTCATGAGGAGCATCATAGGAGAGAAGTGTGGTTTTTAATCCATATATGATATGGAGCACCCCAAACAGGAATATAACATAGTATGGCTCATGAGTAAAAAGAATTGAGCTGCCATGCATATGTACAGGCAGAGGACATATGGAGAATCTCTGTACCTTCTACTCAATTTTGCTATGATCCTCTAATTTCTTTAAGAAATGAAGTCTATTTTTTAAAAACTTAGGGAACTTCCCTGATGGTCCAGTGGCTAAGACTGCATGCTCCCAGTGCACGGGGTTCCAGGTTTGATCCCTGGTCATGGAACTAGATCCCACATGTTGCAACTATAAGACCTGGCATAGCCAAATAAATAAGTATTTTTAAAAAAAATCTAAAAAGGATTGAATTGGCTGCAGTGTGAAGCAAGGACACAAATTAGGAGATGTCTGTAGAAATTGAGACAGAAATTTAATATGTGGTTATCAGTTCAAGGAAGAGGCAGGAATAGGCTCCACAAGCTATTACCATACAGACGATATTTAAAACCATGGACCTGGATGAGAAAACGTAGATGGAGAAGAGGTATAAGGACTGGATCTGGAGTATTCCATCATCTCAAAGGGAGCCCTATAGGAAAAATGTACTTTAGAGTAACAAAGAACTAAACAAGGATGAGCGTGAGAGAGCAAAAAGAATGCAAATAACTCTGAGACTTTCATTTCCAATTAATGTTTCCAAAGAAAACTAGCAGTTGACTTTATACATTATAGTAATAGTATCACTGACAGAAAACCATTGAAAGCTTCTCTGTGACACCAGTTATAAAAGTTCAGATGAATTATATGATAAGAACTGATGTATGATTTATGTCAATTATGCTGTTAAATACAGTCTTTGCAATTTCTTCTTTACATTGTTTTAAAAGTCCTCTTTTACTGCTCCAACTATTTATTCATCATAGTATTGACAGGCAGCTATTATACATCATTATCACTGACATGAAAACTTAAAATAATCCACTGACTTTAGTACCAGCATATTCTTCTAAAATCATCTCATGGAGTAAACACATAATCTTTACATCCAGCATTATTCACAATAGCCAAAAGGTGGAAGCAACCCAAAAGACCTTTGACAGCTGCATGTATAAAGAAAATGTGGTGTACACATGTAATGGAATATTATGCAGCCTTCAAAGAGAGAGAAATCCTGTCACTTGTTACAATGTGGATAACTCCTGAGTACATGATGCTAATAAGACAGTCACAAAAGGACAAATGATGTATGATTGCACTCCTATGAAGTATCTAAAGTAGTCAAAATCATAGAAAGAGTCAGTGGTTTTCAAGGGCTAGAGGAGTTGGGGAGGGAAAATTAGAATTTAATAGGTATAGAGTTTCAGTTTTACATGATGAGAAAGGTAGATAGATGTTTTGCACAGTAGTGTGAATGTGCTTGGAGATGGAAATGGCAACCCACTCCAGTATTCTTGCCTGGAAAATCCCATGGACGGTGGAGCCTGGTAAGCTACAGTCCATGGGATCATGAAGAGTCAGACACGACTGAAGCGACTTAGCAGCAGCAGCAGTGAGGCTGATTATCTTTTCATATATCTTGGTGTTCTTTAGAAGATACTTTCACATTTTCTGAAATACAGACAGGCTGAGAATTTTTCAGATCTTTAAATTCTGCTCCCTCTTTGCTAGCACATCTTTCTTCAATTCATCTCTCTTCTCATGTTTTACTACAAGCAGGTAGGAGGAGCCAAGGTTTAAGAAGAATCCTCTTAGGCTCAAGCCCTGCCTTCCAGCCCTACTGGACTGACAGCATCATCAGTGCAGTTTATTTGGAGTGGTCCAAAGTGATATTTCCTTGTCCAGAACCTTACCTGGACTCTATCTACACACAAACACACAAACATACAAACATTTACATACATACTGGATCGATTAAGAAATGAAGGCTGAAGAAGATACTGATAACTAATTCAAAATTCAACTACAGCATGGCATCACAAACACTTGTTCCTTGGAAGAAAAGCTATGACAAACCTAGACAGCATATTAAAAGCAGAGACATTACTTTGCCAACAAAGGTCTATATAGTCAAAGCTATGGTTTTTTCAATAGTCATGTATGGATGTGAGAGTTGGACTATAAAGAAAGCTGAGCACTGAAGAATTTGATGCTTTCAAATTGCAGTGCTAGAGAAGACTCTTAAGTCTCCCTTAGACAGCAAGGAGATCAAATCAGTCAATCCTCAAGAAAATCATCCCTGAATATTCATCGGAAGGACTGATGCTGAAACTGAAGCTCCGCTACTTTGGCCACCTGATGCGAAGAGCTGATTCATTAGAAAAGACCCTGATGCTGGGAAAGATTGAGGGAAGGAGGGAAAGGGGACAACAGAGGACAAGATGGTTGGATGGCATCACTGATTCAATGGATATGAGTTTGTGCAAGCTCCAGGAGATGCTAAAGGACAGAAAAGCCTGGCATGCTGCAGTCCATGGGGTCGCAAAGAGTCAGACACACCTGAGTGACTGAACACCAACATGGCATCACAATCGTAAGAACATATTTTATGACATTTGTATCAGTTGACTCTCATTTATTTCTATATTATTATTGACTGTTCTAACATTTGCCCATAGAATACCAAGGCGAACAGGGTAGGTTGGAGGGAATTGGAGGTATTTACAAACTGGCAGTTTCCCAATGGTTCTGAGTGTTGAAATGTCCTATGTTCCTAGGAAACTGACAGCATCACAAGAATTAAAGCTCTGATCCTATGACATCTCACCCTTAGTGACTAGTTCATCAATGTCAATGTGTGTCATAATGCTTTATTGATCCCAGAATGTTCAGAGAAAACAATAGACTCTTCCCAGCCCAGGTGCTCCATGGAAAATAAGTAATCTGGAGAAAAGAGCTCTGTGTCAAACATGTTTGGAAAGCGTAACCTAATCCCCTTTTGGAGTTTTACAATGCCTATTTGCATATTTAAGACTTTAAGAAATCCAAAATTAATATTTTTAATTGTGTTTAATTCATTTAACCCTTGTGGTTCATAATATCTGTTAGCAACTCAGCACCATTTCCCGCTCCTACACAAGAGGGGTTGAAGTCCAAGGAATGGTATTTCCAAGAATCCCTTGGCGACATGGTTCCGGGTTATAATCTACCAGGGAGAGATACTCACATGAGATTTATCAGACAAAAGAAAAACAGAAGTAACTGCTTCACTACCTTGTTTATGTGGGCAGATACATGAGCAGTGAAAGACATGAATGCCTTAGAGTTTCCTTGCAAATCACCCACTTCCTAAGGAGCTCATCAAGTAGTAAAAAAGAGACATAATAATAATTTAAAACATTTATTAAGTCTTTACTATGCACCATCATTTTCTTGAAGGTTTTACATGTATTAACTCATTTACCTCTTACAATAACACTTTGGGGTAGGTTTTATTATTTAGGTGACAATTATTGGTATTTATTTTATTGGAAATTTGATCAGAGAATTTTATAACATTTTCATATTAAAATAAATTTTAATTTAAAAATCGTAGATCTACTATATGTAAACACAGATTATGCTGCTATGAAAATAATTATATTTTCCAAACATTTTATAAAGGTGATATCCATTGACTTTCACCTATTTCTATATTACTATTGGCTGCTCTAAAATTTTCCTATGACATACCAAAGATGAACAGAGTAGAATGGGGATGGGAAAATTCAGGGGATGGGAGGTTATTTACAAAAAATGTATTAACATAAGTGCTACTGTTTTACAGTCTGGCCAATCTCTATGTGTGTGCAAGCTTAGTCTCTCAGTCATGTCTGACTCTTCGCAACCCCATGGACTATAGCCCTCCAGGCTCCTCTGTCCATGGGATTTCCCAGGCAAGAATACCAAAGTAGGTTGCCATTTCCTCCTCCAGGGGATCTCCCTGACCCAGGGATTGAACCCACATCTCCTGTATCTCCTGTGTTGCAAGCAGATTCTTTACCTGCTGAGTCACTAGAGAAGCCAGTCTCTATAGAGAAGGACCAGTAAGAGAGAGCTGAACCGTCCCATCTGCTTCTGCATTCAGTCTATCGCAATACGTGCTTGTGGTTGGATATATAAAGATAATCCCTCATCACACAAATAAGCAGTCGAAAAAAAAGGTGGAGGCAATTGTGGATACTACCTGAGTACTACCAGCAAAACTCAAAATGTGGTAGTTTCTTAAAGGTTAGTTGCAATGTGGAATCTGAAATCATATTAATCAAGTTTTTTGAACTTGAATACACCAAATTTGGTTTGTCTTAAATTTTAAATGGATTTTTTTTAACCCATGCCTTATTTTGTAATGTCATGCACAGGCCCACTTGAAAAGTATTACTTCATGAGTTACACAGAGCTTCCAAATATTGACAAATTTCATCCTACACAATATAAATCACATTAGTTAATATCAATATTGATCTCTACAGAAACGTGTCTAAGTATTTGGAAGCTGTCAGCCTCAGTGTGGCAGATAAAAGTCTTCCAAATTCTAATTTTCATCTGAAAGCTCAAACTTTGTAATTGGCAACAAATATTGTCAGTAAGTCTTCCTTTAGATGACAGACTCAGCTTGCTTGATTGTCTGTTTCCTTGATTGTCTGTTTGTTTGATTAACCAATTTTATTTTTCCAGCTTTATTAAGGTATTGACAAACAAATGTGGTATATAACATGCTGTTTTGATATATGTATACATCGAGAAATGATTCTCCCGATCAAACTAACTAATCATCCATTTTGTTTCTAAGAACGTATTTACCCAGTATCTCCTCTGAATGACCATAGTTTGCCTTTATCTCAAATGAAAATGATGTTTCACGTTTTAAAAAGTGGCTAAGCCAGCTTACTTCAAAACAAGTGCATTTCCTTAAGGAAGCCATGGTATTTCAGTATGCAGAAGAATGCTTAGTGCAAACTTTCCATTTTGTCACAAAGAACACTAAAAAGATACACACTCGAGTAAGGCTTAATAAAATTAATCATTCTCGCAGTTTCATCAGGGACATTCATAAGCAAAACTGACGCTGTACATGTGTGGTGACTAAGAATCTAATAACTATTAGCATCTGTGTCACCACCTTGATTCATGCAAAGATGCTACCCACCGTGGTCTTACCCATTCCTGCTTTGTATTATAAGCACAAGTGTCAACACAGTGAAAGAGGTAAACCATAGCTTAGTATTATCATGAACAAAGATTTGACTTCACAGTTGACTGAAAAAAAAAATATCTGTGACATGTCCAGAGTCTTGGGACAGTACTTTGAAAACCACTGCTTTAGTCTTCTTGCATCCTACAGTTAGGTTTTCCTAAGTGATTGGTTGGTTGCTCTCCATCGCCTATATTACAGAACTCCAACAGCTGAGCCAGCTTTTAAACATGAAATCATTCTCTGACTTCAATCTATCTTTCCAATGTTGTCTCTCAGAAACCATCTACCATAACCAAACCCTGTTCCATAAGTGAGTCTGATCTACTCCCTAGATGTCCACTCTGCCCTCACTTTAATATTGCATAAACTATCTGCTTGCATGAAATGCCACTGCTGCTGCTTCTGCTAAGTCGCTTCAGTCATGTCCGACTCTGCAACCACATAGACGGCAGCCCACCAGGCTCCCCCGTCCCTGGGATTCTCCAGGCAAGAACACTGGAGTGGGTTGCCATTTCCTTCTCCAATACATTAAAGGAAAAGTGAAAGTGAAGTGGCTCAGTCGTGTCCAACTCTTAGTGACCCCATGGACTGCGCCCCACCAGGCCCCTCCGTCCATGGGATTTTCCAGGCAAGAGTGCTGGAGTGGGATGCCATTGCCTTCTCTGTGAAATGCCACACCTCTTCCTCAGTGGCCATAAAATCACTACCAGCTGAAATTCTTCCTCAATAATGCCTCCCTGATTTCTCTCATCCACAGTAACTTGTCCATCTTGTACATTCAGGATTTACTGTCTGAATCACTCCTTTAGCACTTCCTATACTTTGTTGAAGATATCCTTTGTAGTTTTCTTTTTAACAACTTAGTCACACTTTTATGAACTGACATCTTGTCTTTCCAGCTCCCTAATGGCAGAAACCATGTGTTACAAATATTTTATAGGCAATAGCGGATGCACAGACTCAAAATAATTTTTTAATAAAAGCTGTGGTTGCCCCAGTTAGTCTGCTAAAAGCCAGCTCCTGACAGTTCTTAAGGAAAATTTTGTTCTCTAATCACTGATGAATCTTTTATGAAATGTCCAACTGAAAAAAAAAAAGGCCATAAATTTCAGCCACAATAATATGTACTCCTCCAAAGTGGTTCCCTAGGCCTACATTAAATAATTCTTAAGAACTATAAGCTTGACAAAGGACATGCACATGTCAGTAAAATATCTGATGGCCCTTCTCGTTGATGATAATTCCTGTTATCCCAGTGCAATAAAAAAAAAAAAAGACTAATTAGTGCCTGTTCCAGTTTGTGTATTCTTGATGAGAGATAATTTTACTAACCTGATATATAAAAACTGGGCTGTTTCTGGACATATTCTATCAGCTTCAACTTGCTGCAGCTTTATTATAGAAGAAACAAAAGGATGCTCCAGCCATTGTAAGTGCTGAAAATGTCTTTTTTTTCTCCTTCTCTAGGCAACAAGGTTGCATCGTATATTCAGCAAATGCTATCAAGAGGCCTTGAACTTCATAATACTTTGAGGTTCTCATCAAGGCTATAACACTGCACAATGGGAGTGTGTTTTCTAGTCATCCAAAAAGTGTGTTTCATAAGTCTAATCTTTCAAGTGAACAATTATGAGAAAAAGAAACATTCTCCAGTCTGATTTTAGTTTCACAGAAGTTATCATTAAAAATCACCGTGTTGGTAGTTTGTCATCTCCACCTCAGTTCTAGCCTGAAGAATTAAATAAGGATGATTAAATGTGTGAAAGGTAGACAAGATATAAGAGGAGTGGGCAGAAAGGTACTGAGACAAGGTGGAAGCTTAACATCTGTCTGAATATAATTTAATTTTCTTGATAGCATAGGTACTCATATCCTCCTTTGTGTAGCCACTATGAACTAGAAAGGAAGAAGAGGTATTACCAACACATAATCTGTACTTTCAGTTTCATGTAAAAGAAGCAACTTACACAAAACTGAGTCTTGCCCATTTCCTAATGTCAAGATCAATTATTGAAGATGAATTTTCCAACTTAAAAAAATATCCCATTTACATATATGCTTTTATCTGTTTTTAAATCCACACTTAAAGAGAATTTATATCATATAAGTCTTAAGGAAATTATGATAATCTATAAATAAGCCTTAAAAGATCCCAGAAATTATTTAACTCAAAGCCATGTGATTTCATGGAGACAAAAACAGAGGTTCAAAGAAGTTGCAATTTTTCCAGAGTTATTAAGTGATTATATGACTATACAAGCAGCATGACCACATGGTTGTGATCTAATTCCAAATGCAACCTTCACGTCATTAAAATAAATTGAACTAGGACTAAATCCCACACTCGTGATTCTTAGTCCAGGACTCATCACTTCAGTACACTGCCTGAGTCATACCACATTTACCTAATGAAGTATCCCGAGGCATGATGGTTATTACAAATGCCTATATTTATTATCCACATTCTCAATGTTTCCTAAAACAATATAAATTCAGAAACATGATTACTGCAAAATGAAGAAACAAGCTTTTCTCTTCAGCATAGTGATACCTAAACTAAACTAAATTGGAAGAAATACTTGTCTGTACTAATAAAAGTATGAATTATAAAGTATTCTGCATATGATATATCCCATTTCTCACAGAGTGTTTGGGGTTGCTTATATGAGTATAATTGCTAAATATGAATAAATATTTATCATCAGAACAGAGAAGTATAAGTTGAAAGAGGCAATTAGAGACTTCAGTGGCATGATGGGAGGTTGATGTGGAGAAATTAGAATACCTGTCATGATCAAATTTATGGCTATTTTTCAGTTATCATTTGATACAAAGCTAACTGAGTGCCAAAATGGAAAGGGAAGCGTGGTCAGTGACACATTTTACATTATTCTCTCTGATAGAATACTCTAATTCTCCAGGGAAAACAAACACTTCCTACATCTCACGCTAAAATTAATTTCTCCCATGAGTCATATATCTCATCTACACCAAAGAACAGCTAAAGTTGTCTGTTAGTTTGTAATGTTAGTGCACGCGTGCTAAGTCACTTCAGTCGTGTCTGACACTGTGCGACGCTATGGATGGTAGCCAGCCAGGCTCCTCTGTCCATGGGATTCTCCAGGCAAGAATACTGGAGTGGGTTGCCATGCCCTCCTCCAGAAGGAGGATATTAGTAACGTAGTAGTAATTAGTAAAATTAGATTAATTTTATAATAGTATTAAAGTCCACGTATATAAAATCTAAATAGAAGCGTTTCTCAAAATATGATTGCAGCCATATCATCATCACAACCACCTGCTGCTTGTTAAAAATACAGATTCCTGGACTTCCCTGGTAGCACAGTGGGTGAAAATTCACCTGCCCATGCAGGGACACGGGTTCAATCCCTGGTCCAGGAAGATTAACCACATGGCTCGGAGCAACTAAGCCCCTGCACTACAACTATTGAGCTTGTGCTCGAGAGTCCCAGGGCCACAGCTACAGAGTCCATGTGCCCTAGAACCTGTGTCCTGCAACAAGAGAAGCCACCACAATGAGAAGCCTGTGCACCGTGAAGGCTGCAAAACGGAGCCCCCGCTCACCACAACTAGAGAAAGCCTGTGGACAGCAAAGACCCAGCACAACCAAAAATAAATAAATAAATTTTTAAAGGAGTGAAAAAATGCAGATTCCTAAGTTCCTCTTGAAATCTAAAGAAACTGAATTTCTCCATGTGGGGTCTGAAATTTCCAAAGTTGTTTCTTATATATTTTAAAGTTTAAGAACCACTGATGGAGACCTCTAGAGCTCTGATGAGCAGCTCTCCTTCCATAGGGACCCATGAAGCCTCTCCAGCATGACCACAGGGTTGCAATCTAATTCCACATGCAATTTGCACACATTAAAAATGCCGCAATCTGAAATCAGCCATTGCTCAGAGTTTCCCCTTGGGAAAACAGCTGATCATCAGGGTAAACAATCCTTCCATCAACTGGAGTCTTGGCAAGTGTTGGACAGTAGACCATCCAGCTATAGAATATAAGCTATAAAAGCAGCAGCTTGGCTTGGCTTACACCCTCCATGCCTAGAACAGGGTTGGGCCCAGAGAAGACACTCAATTAGTATTCATTCACTCATTATTTGTCAAGGGCCAGGAAAATGAGTATTCAGTGTTACTGAATGTATATTTTAGCTATGAATTTCCTTTTAGAAATTTTTTATTTTCCTTATGGGAAATTCTATTACCATTATATGAAGACAGAATAGAATCTTTTAGTGATGGCTGTTTTCATTAAGAAACATAAAATGAAAAAATTTAGGCTAAGTACTAGATTTAACCAGTATCTAACAATAATTCATAATTATTTGTAATTACCATTTGAAGGCATCCGCATAGCAAGGAGACTTTTCCTGTTTTATTATTACAATGTTTTCATTAAAATTGACTCTAAAACTACATGCTGCCTTAAGTAAGCATTATCATTATGATCTTATTTTTTCTTATATTTTATAGCTACTGGAGAGGTCAAATTACAAGAGATCTCAGAGATCAATAGTAAAACAAATATATTGCATATAAATTACTGATATTTTCCTTAGAGTTTCTCTTTTACATTACAACAAAAAATGCTAAATTAGATGGCTAGGGATGGCTTCTAAACTCCTTTTGCAAAAACAACGATGACTGTTGATACTAATGTTACTAATATTACTATCATTTTGTTGAAAAATATTTTGCTTTCCTGTGGAGATAATAGTAGAATCTCTCAGTTAAGGCAATAAAACTAAAGCAATGCATAAACCATGATACTATTTTACTACATTATAAAAGTTTCAAGCAAATTCTAAAAGGTACCCTGGCCATGTAATAATGGCAACATTTCCTCTGCAACATCTCAACATCACAACTAAAATACTCTGCATGTCTCACAGGAAGTAAAAAAAAAGAATTGTCCATACGAGCCATTCACAGGACTCTCAAGAATAAACCTGAGTAACTACTACCTCTGTAAACTGATCACTGGACGTAAGTAGTTTACATTCTAAAATGCACTGGTTATTGCCAACTTTACAGCAACATAAGCAATTTCATGAAGCTAACAGACACATGTACGGCAGCTATCAAGAACAGTAAAATTGGAACTTCCTTGGTGGTCCAGAGGTTAAGAATCTGCCATCCAGTGAAGGAGACATGGGTTCAATCCCTGTCTGGGAACTAAAACCCCACACACTGCAGGGCTACTGAGCCCACCTGTCACAACTAGAGCGTTCCTTGAGCCGCAATGGGAGATTCCCCCATGACACAATGAAGATCCTGCATGCGGCAACTAAGACCTGATGCAGCCAAATAAATAAATATTTTTAAAAAGAACGCTAAAATCACAACCAGAAAGAAAAAACATCAGCTACTCAACAAATAAACTCAAATAGAGTAACTGATAAAGACGCATGTAAATGTGTAACATCAGTCCTCAGTAACTGTGGACTATACCAACCCTCATTATTATGAAATTCATCAGAAATTAATCCTTATGTAACGATGATAAACAATTAACAGCAGTCTCTAGAAATGTAGGACTGTTTTGAAACTAGCTGTTGTGAGATGTACTAACGACTGTAGAACTGACCAATAAATCTTGGCCAAAGTATTAAGAACCCTGGGATTTTATAAAATAAATATCAAAAGCACTGTTTTAGTTCTATCACCTAGCATAACTGTAATAAATGAAAAAGAATAATCTCTAAACTAGTTTTAGAACTAAGTATTTATCATCTTTAAGGAAATTTTCAAAACTTTTAAACACTTGCATTTTCATGAAGAAATTTCTACCCCAAGAGATTGCTGAAATGTGTTATTAAGAATTAAAGTAACTTAACCCACATTTACATAATTAAAGATTTTGTGAGGTATCGTTATTACTTTGTATGGATCGTTTCAAATCAGTTTGGCATACATTATTAAATGTCTCCTATAGGAGATTCCTAAATGCTTTCCATAGGAACTAGCTCAGAAAAATATTATTCCTACTTCTTGACAAAAAAGCTAAAAGAAATAAATTTTGCAAAAACTTTACTTGAGTTTAAGTCCAAACATCATCAGAATATTAGATGTAACTCAGCCTAAAGATCTAAATCCTCTAATTTCCAGATTCCAAACTCATGTTTCTATAATCAAAGAAATTTGGAAGGTTATTACAATTTACAGCTAATCCGAGTCATCTTTATAAAGCAGATAAAGAAACAGAAAGATTCAGTTAGAGGATTTATTCACTTAACAAAAATAGCTCCAGAAGTTACCTATAAACAGCATTTTAATAGGAAAAGGAAAGTATCAGATTAACTATGAACCAAGGAGGGTTTTAGGTACTCTTCATGTTTTTCCTAAATTTATTTTCCCATTAGTCCTGAGAGGCAAGTATTATGACACCATTTTGTAAAAACTAGCTCAGAAAGCTTCAGAAATGATGAAGTACTTTATCTGCTGGCCTGCTGCTTCTCGGCCTAACCCCCAAGGTGCCTCTGAGGGCAGAGGTCAAGGGTTCCAAGCTAGGTTTCCAGCCTTGTCCCTAGCCGCTCCACCATCCCTAACACTCCTGGCACACCTCCACACTGTCTAGGTTAGCTTTCCACAAGGACACACAGGTCAATACACCAGACCTTTAAGGCCATTCAGACGCTCCAGGTCCATACACATACAGAGGACGTCGCACAACTCCAGGCTTCTGACCATGTTTTTCCCTTCTGCTCCGGGGACTATTTCTTTCTTCTAAAAGAAGAAAAACCTCTTACTCCTCCCCTCAAAACTCAACTTAAATGTCACCTGCTAAGTAAATCCTTAAGCCTTTTTGACTCCTACAAACAGCGACCTACACAATTTGTTCATATGTATACCCAAAGAGTTGACTCATTGGAAAAGACTCTGATGCTGGGAGGGGCTGGGGGCAGGAGGAGAAGGAGATGACAGAGGATGAAATGGCTGGATGGCATCACCGACTCGATGGACGTGAGTTTGAGTGAACTCCGGGAGTTGGTGATGGACAGGGAGGCCTGGCATGCTGCGATTCACGGGGTCGCAAAGAGTCGGACACGACTGAGCAACTGAACTGAACTGACTAAACTGATACAAGAACATTAACTACACACTAACTACAAATCTTACTGTGATTTACTTCCTATCATGTTACTAGGCTTTGAGCTCACTGAAGGTAGAAATCTTTCTGATTCATCTTTATATCACTAGTGCTCAGCACAGTCCCTGGGATAAGACAGATTTGCAATCATATTTGTAGAATGAACAGTCACTATTAGTAGATAAAATGGAAAGTTAATAACCACTGTGTTGACTGAATGCAAATATGCTTCAGAGTTATTTCTGGGTAGAGAATGAGTATGCCTGCACGCATGCTCAGCTGCTCTGGCATGTCTGATTCCTTGCAACCCCATGGACTGTAGCCCATCAGGCTCCACTGTCCATGGGATTTTCCAGGCAAGAATACAGGAGTGGGTTACCATTTCCTCCTCCAGGGAATCTTCCAGCAATCAAACCCATGTCTCCTGAGTCTTCTGCATTTGCAGGTGGAGTCTTTACCACTGAGCCACATCTGGGAAGCCCCAGAGAATGAGTGAATAGTTTAAGATAGTGTATTCTCATTATTCATTGAAATATTCCTTCTACAATCTTGTTTTCTCCACCTACTTACTCTATCATTGATTTAAGACCTGGCTAGGAAAATTTTACCCAGCCTAAACAATGACAAATTGCTAATTCATACCATCCAAGTTAATAAGGCGTGCATATTTCTAAGGGGAAAAGAGATACTAAAAACAACAATGCTCCAAAATACATAAATAGTTGTTTTCTTTTAATAGAATAATCAGATTTGACTAACCTATTCAACATTTCCTATCCTGTTACCATGGAAATACACTTGAATAGTCTCAGAAAAACAAAAACTCTGATCCATGAAACTGATTTTTATAGTTTTAAAAGTAGATGTCTTAAAAATTCCAAACATCAATGTATATCTTTTACAAAGTTTTGACAAAGCATACCAAGTAAACTTCTTTTGAAAGAAAGAAGTAGGTATCAATGTCCTCTTGTTACTCATCCATCTGTGCTTGCCTTAAGGAAATATGCATTTTCATGGAAATTACACACATTTTCAAAAACTGCAAAGCAATGACAAAATAACAAGATTTAAAAAAAGCTTTTCTCTACTGAAATCAAAAAGCAATTGATTTCCTATACTTCAGTGTTTGTTTTTTCCTTTTCTTTTTTTTTTCTTTTTGGTCTAGCTAAGATCTTTGCTCTAATAATTTCAAGTAACAGCATGAATAATATGTTACAAGAAGTGATATTCTTCATGGAGATTTGTTTCACTACAGAGTTCTCCCACCCCAAGAGCAGCAAATGACCCCCTGACCACCCAAAAACAATGGCAGTTTATGAACCTGGCAACAAGTACCACAGAGGGCTGGAGTAGAATTAGCAACCCTCAGAGTCACTTTTATGACAGTAGATGTCCAAACACAAAGAAAAGAACAACCTTCAAAACCATGAAAGAAAAGCAGCACACTAATCCAAGAAATACTTACTGGTCTTTGAGTGTGTGTGGATGAAAGCTGTAGCCACCAGCCCTGGCAGAAGGGCTTCTTTGAGGGCAGAGTGAAGAGTCAACATTTTGGATACTAACCAGCAAAATCCAAAGAAAGGGAAGAAAGAAGGAACGCCCTCCCCTGTGGATTAATTATATTAGACATAGCATCCCATCTCCAGCATATGAAACTGTTCCTATAAACCCACCTGCTGATTCCCCTTCCTCCTTTCACAGGATGTGAAAGCAGTCAATCAGAAGCAGTTGTAGGTACCACCCTCCACCACCACCACTGATTGGTTGTAGGTTGTCAAGAAAGAGTGAAAAGGAGCTAAGTACCACCCCATCTCCTACCTTCGCAGACAGGTTTAATACTGATCATCATTTGGTCACTGGCAAGTCCACCGGCAGCAATGGCTACTTCCACCTTCCCTTTCACATTTGCATTTCAATTGCCTTCATACTAAGGCTGAAATGACTCAAAGCTTTGGTTTGCCTGACCTTGTGTAGATAACAAGGAAGATAACACTCTTCCTCATCAGTCACTACCTACCCTCTGTGTCATCCTTGAAGTGTGCTTGGGTAATATCATTTTCTCCCAAAAGATGTTCTAAAAATAATCAGACTACTGTTTTCTTTTATAAGTGGGAGCCTTTATAATATATACATGCAAAATATGTATATATGCCAGTGTATGTATACATATACGCATGCAATCTGATTATATGTGCCTTCATTTGTGAACTGTTTGCTTGGTGATCATTCAGCTTTAAATGTTTTTATAAACAGCATATTTTCATTTTGACTAATGATGAGAATTTTAGTTCCATCCATAAAGGAAACTCTTAAATTGCAGCATATTTATGGGCTGAGGCTCAGTAGCTAGGAAAGTTGAAGTGTGGGCTTCACAAACAAATGTGATCTGCCAAGTACTTTCATAATATTTGAGACACTAAATTAGGCGCTTTCTGCAGCCAGAAAAAATAACAGTCTTTTCCCTTATTGGGTTTATATTCTCACAGATATCACCATCTGCTATTTATTCTCCTTATTTTGAACATGACATCAAAGACACACAACAAATTTAACTATACTTGTAAGATTTCATATTTAACATATTCCATCCAGGGAACTAGAAAATTTGGAGGTTTTTAAATTTCACTTTTGTTGGAAGACATTCTCTCACTTAAATTGACGACTAAGAGCACAGACTATGGAAGCAGATTGTCTAAGTTTAAATCTCACCTAGCTCTACCATTTGATGGCTGTGGTAGCAGCCTACTTAAACTCTCAGTTTTTCTCATCCACAAAATGAAAATGATATATGTAGGTACTTCTCAGAGTTGTGGTTAAGGATTAAATGAGTGATTATATATAAAGATCCAGGTTCACAGAAAATACCCAAGAGCTGGGAAGCTACCCAAAATGTATATCTTGTAAATCCAATATTCAAGTCTACATAGCCACCATTTCTATATATTTAGTACATTTTCAGTTACAATCACAAGCCTACTTTAAACGTGAGTACAAGCCATTTCCTAAGTGTTCCAATATCATTAGCTGCCTATCCAATCTGCAATCCTCACTTTTTCCTTAACAACATAATCCTTTTTATTTTAGGAAGAGCAATATGCCCAGCTAAAAGACAGAAAACACATTTCCCAGATTTCTGTCCAGATGGGCATTCATGAGCCACAATTCTGGCCAATGAGTTATAAAGGAAAGCTTTTGGCTGAGCCTTCTGAGAATTATTTTAAAGGGAGGCAACTTATTGTCATGTGGATTTTGCTTTTGTTCATCACCTTTTTTCCACCTGGAAAGCAGATGCAATTGCTGGAGCTCTAGCAGCCACCACATGACCATTGTAAAAGGCACGCGCACACACACACCAAGGCTGGTTGAAACAAAGTGTGGGAAGAGCTTGGGTCTTGATTTCATACTAGACTTGCCAGGCAGCCCTGGACTATCTTTCTTCCCACTGACTCATTATTAGGTAATAAAAGTAAATCTTTATCTAGTTGAACTATTCTTATTTAGGTTTTCTCTGATTGCAGCCAAACTTAAATTCTTGATATAACCACTAATGTAAGTGGGTATCATTGTCACCATTCACAGATAAGGTTAAAAAAAATGTCCTTCCATGACACAGTTTGGAGATGACAAAACTGAATTTGGAACCAAGGCAGCCTGGTTCTTAATTATAAGATATATATCTCTTCGAAGATCGCCAATAGGATTAGATTCAGGAAACAAAATTTACTTTTTCTCCAACCTGTATGCTCCCTTTTCATGATCCACCATTCACCCCTTTAGACAACCAACAACCACCAAATGTATTAAGTGCCAAGTACAAAGTGCTGAGCACTGGAGACACCAAACTGAACAAGCCAGACAAGGCCCCTGTCCTTGGAGAGCATACAGCTGTGCAGAGATATAGATATGACATATGAGAGAGAGATGAGAACACAGACAATTGCAAAATTGTATGTGCGGTTATGTGGAAGATACCTTGGGGAAACAACAGAAGGAGACGACCCATGGCTAGTTTCCTCTTCATCCCCCAAAATATTTAGTTACTAATTGCCCTGAAGTTCAGGAAAAATTCCACCACAGTCAACCACACTCCCTGACTCTCTCATAGACGATTTTCTCCCCAAGGGAAGTAGGGCAGGCTGGACAATTTTCTCTTACATCTCTTGGCTTGACATGGGATTCCCAAGACTTTTTCCACATTTACACTGCACTCACTCTTTCTCCTACTGATAAGGATTCTTACTCTCATGGTGCAGAGGTGAGAAATGGTTCTCTATTCTGTTACTCCATTATAGGTGAGTCCTGCACCTGTATGTCTACAAACTGTGCTCCTCCCCACACTACACCTTTCAATCTGTCTCATCTGGAGCTGTCACCACTCAGCTTGCCCTTGCTCTTACCCATCACTCCTGGATGGAATGGCCATTGATACGGAACAATAAGGACATTCTTCATAAATCTTCAGCATCACATCTCAGTAAAATAGTTCTCTTCTCTGGATCATAAAGCCAGACCTTTCCTTTTGGCCCCACTTCAGACTTGGTCTATGATTCACATACCTAATATGTAAAGACTCCCTTTTGTTAATCACCATGTCAAGAAATCGAGTAAAATGGTAAACCATTTTCTTTTGTTCTCACCCTCAACATCCTTCTCTCTCAATAGAGCAATAGATCTCACAGGATTCTAAAAAGGAAAGGCAGAATGAGATTGTCAAACCTTCTATTGCATTTTGATCTTATTTTTATCTTGTTAAATTTGCACTCACCCTTTGCCCTTTGAGTAGGAAACGTGGAACATCATGGAAGCATCGAGTTCTCTTTGATGGTTTCTACCAGTGACAGGAGCCAAGTGAAGTCACTTGACAAACCCAAAAGCAAGGACAGTATTCAGGTAATAGAGGCAGCACAAACAGCAACAACAATGAAAAAAGCAAATATGTAATTCTGTCTTAGTTCTCCTTAGTGGCTTAAAAGCATGGCACAGGCTATGTCTGTGCATGAAAAATGGCCCATTTTGCCTTCCAGCTCTTTGCATCAATGGACTTTTGTGCTTGCCTCATTTCTTAACATTTTATCCGTGGTCACTCCATTTGTCACTATGTGACTCGAAGGACAATAATCTGGCAAAACAGGACTGTGAGTCCTTGTCCCAACTAAACAAATAACTTCCCTTTATGACCTTGTAGGAGTCATCCAAGCTCCACATTCTCATCTTTCGAATGGCAGTGACAATAACCTGCCTCACAGGTTTATGTGAAAACAAGTAGATTATTTTTACATTATGATAAAACACTTCATAAACAAAGGCCTTTGAAGCTGCATTATCATTCTCAGGCTTGTACTGCATTTCCAATTACAAAGTAAGTCAGTTACTGATTAATCATGACTAGAGCAGTAGTCCCTTCCCAGGAAGTGCAGCCACAGGGCAGAAGAGTGTCAAGATGAAATATGCATTGAAACATTGCTCTCGAAACTTTAGATATCAAAAGATGCCATCAGACCTTTTCACTGTCACAAAAAGTACCCAAGTTTTTTGCATTCTCATAGAAAACTAAATGTGGGGGAAGCTTGATAGAGAGAAGTCAAGGATGAGAACACTGATTTCCATCATTTATCCTTGCCACGTTGGAGGAGAACCAGTAACAAACATGAAATCGGGACTGCTGTCTTGCGGTACACTCACCTGTTCTCAGTGGCTGGCCGTAGCAAGGTTTAGCAGGTTGGGCAGCAAAGGTAGATTCAGGTGGCAAAGTTGTGTTCATCTCAAGACCTTGCTTTCCTCATCCTTTTCACCCTCTTTCCACCATTCTTTGTTTATCCTGGAGTCTCTGACTAGATTTTCGTACACTCTACTTGTTCAGCTCCAGGATTCTGGACCTTCTCCCTCTTCCTAGAATTTCAGGTGAAATTTCCACTTGTGAAAGCTTTATTTGTGGTCAACATTCATATTTATTAGAGACAAAAAATGGTAACAGCCATTAAACTTAACTCTGCTGGAACCCTCTGACTATTTCTATGGTTTTTGCCGCAACGTTTCTGGCTTCTCCTAGCCCTCATCACTTCTGTTAGCTCCTTTCCCTTTTCCTTTGGTTTATAAACCCTTCAAATTCTCAGCTTCGGGTAAGATGAAAACTTTAGGAGCATGCAGGACAGTTGTCAAGCCCATATGTCTATTGCTTCCAGAAGTTGCCCCCTTTCCCCTGTCATGCTTTTCTCCATGCAACCACTAGGGTGAGCTGTTGAAACTGTGAATCAGACCATCTCACTCATTTACTTAAAACCCAGGGATTGAACCCTGGTCTCTGAAGTTACAAGAAAATTCTTTACCATCTGAGACACCAGGGAAGCCCAGAACCCTGCCATGGCTTCCCACAACACTCAGAAATGCTAAGTCCAGTCCACGACCCACACACGTCACTGGCAAAGGCCACAGGGGCCCCCAGGAAAAATGAGATGGATAAGGTCTAACCTCTTCTTTTGTGCTTAGTCTGGTTTCACTTGGGCTTCCCAAGTGGTAAAGAATCTCCTTGCCAAGCAGAAGATGCAAGTTCCATCGCTGGATCAGGAAGATCCCCTGGAGAAGGAAATGGCACACCCCTTCCAGTATTCTTGCCTAGGAAATCCCATGGACAGAGGAGTCTGGTGGGCTACAGTCCATGGGGTCACAAAAGAGTCAAACACATCTGAGCGAGTAAACAACGACAATAACTGGTTTCACTTGCCTGTAGCAGGCCTGTGTGCGGAGGCTTGCACCTAGTACACTGGATGAGTTCCCAGCATAGAAGCTGCCGCACTGACGTCCTAGCTTTGCAGAACATGCACAGAAGCGTTGAGCACACTTCAATTCAAGATGGCAGCAGTGAGCAGTGTGTGAAAATGCTCCACGTGGCCCCAGGATCTGGAGCATGGCCAGCACAGCTGCTCCAGTCCACGGAGAACCCTCCCCACCCGACCCCTACTCCAGGAGATCCCTCTAAAGTACCCTCGTATGTAGTGGAGGTCTAGTGCTCTAGTGTGGGGTCCTGCACCTCTCCATGCTCTGATCAAGGAATGAGAATAAAGCTTTCCTTTGCTTCGGAACTGAACTCAGTCTCAAAGGACACTGGGCAAGAAGACTCTTGTTGGGGAACGACTCAGGAGGGTGACAAAGTTTTGTGACTCTAGTGAGATGGACATTGGGCTTTTCACCTGCACCTATCCACCAGGTAAAGATAAAGAACCCACTTCCCAATGCAGGAGACATAAGAGGGTTCTATCCCTGGGTGGGGAAGATCCCCTGCAGGAGGGCATGGCAACCCACTCCAGTATTCTTGCCTGGGAAATGCGCTAGGCTCCAGGCTCACTCTAGCTCCAGTGAGAGGACGGTGGAAGCTTTGGGAAGTTCTGTGAGGATGGCTGATCTCTGAGGACATTCTGGAGGGGTACAGTGGTGGAGGCCTTAGGTAAAATTCAGAGTGATCTCAGGTGGCCTCAGCTTACAAAGTCATGAAGCTAGGGCCTGGGTTTCCAGGCAAAGAGGAAGTTGACAAAGAGATCAAAAACAATACAGGTCACGCTATTTTCAGACTGGGGAATCAAGTGGTGCCAGATAAGGAACCCAACTGGGACCACCAAGACGATGGAGAAGAGAGCAGAAGACAGAGGTTGACCTGCTATAAAAATATAATCCTAAAGGGAATCTAGGCAGCAGGAAAGAAACCTGTCAATTGGAATAAAATAAAGAAATGTATCAGGAACCAACAGAAAAGCCTTAGGCATTCCTAGAGTGCCCCCAGGGAATGCCTCCAACCTTAGGAGTAAACTTCAGAAAATGGAAATAGAACCAGATACTCCTACCACCCACCTGGTCAAGGTTGCCAACGGGGAGTTTAATAGCCGAGATATAGAAGAAGTCAAGAAAGTGTGGCTGAAGTGGCAGGTCCGGGCCACTACCCTTGAAGACTGGTACTGCTGCTAAGTCGCTTCAGTTGTGTCAAACTCTGTGCGACCCCATAGATGGCAGCCCACCAGGTTCCCCCATCCCTGGGATTCTCCAGGCAAGAACACTGGAGTGGGTTGCCATTTCCTTCTCCACCCTTGAAGACAGATGGTCCAAATACATGAAAAATGACAGGATTGGGGTCTCTTAAGCTGGCTCTCCAGTTGACCTCCAAGGAGCCCCAGTGGGCACTGGACATAGGAAGAAAGACTATGGAATTCTTAACCAACACCAGCACCAGCACCACTTATTGGATTCTGAACACCAGATCAGGCAAACTCTGTCAAAAGAGTTGTAAAATGAGGAGGTTATCAGGGAAGACCTGAGAATGGGCATTTGCAGAGTCATTAGATGCAAATTGGACAAACACACACTCATTCCTTCCTGTATGTCCCTGAATGCCCTGGACCCCTACTCGGAGGAGATATTTTACAAAGATTGGGGGATGGGGTTCTATCCACTTAATGTAAGACAAACTGGAGATTGGTGTCCCCTTAAACAAAAGAGCACAAGACGATCATATTAACGGCTCAAGACAAACTACCCCAAACAGAGCAAGTCAGCCATCCTGGAGCCACAGTCTGGGCCCAGGGACTGGCGGGGTGAGCTGTATTGGTTCTGCGGGCTCAGTGACACCAGGTAGAAGAACCTGCCTAGTATCATTGCTGGCGACCAACTTGAAAGAATCTGTAACATAAAGACTTACATGATGGAAACTTTCATTACCATATGTAAAATAGATAGCCAATGGGAATTTGCTGTATGGCTAAGAAACTCAAACAGCGGCTCTGTATCAACCTTAGAGGGGTGGGATGGGGAGGGAGATGGGAAGGAAGCTGAAAAGGGACGGGATATATGTATACCTATGGCTGATTCAGGTTGAGGTTTGCCAGAGCACAACAAAATTCTGTAAAGCAAATTATCCCTCAATAAAAAAAAATTTTTTTAAGACATATGATTTGGCCACTGGTTACCTCACCGATGTACTTCCATAGCCTTCTCTCTGCTCTGGTTGTCCTGTCAGCAGCGCAGTTCCTCATATTCCCCAATGAACTCATGCCTGAGGCCCTTTGCATTTGCTCTAACCTCAGCTGAGAAGCTCTTCCTGATAGTCACATGGCTTATTCTCTGCCTTATTTCACAGAGACCTGCCCTGACCACCTTATCCTCAACAGCCCCCTTACCTTCCACTATTACCTCCTTCTACTATTACCTTAACCTGATTTAGCTCCATAGATCTATCATCTGCTGGTATTTTTTAATGGAAGAAATTGCAAATTTTTATTGAAGAAGGGCATTAAAGAAGATCCCATCAAGAGATAGCCAGGCTTATGGATTGGAGGATTCAATATTGTAAAGATGCCAATTGTTCTCTGATGTATTTATTTATTTATTTTCAGTAACAATAGTTGGAGGCGTCAATACACCCTTTTCAAACTTTTTAGTTGGAGGATGATTGCTTTTCAATGTTGTGTTGGTTTTTGCCATACAATATTGTGAATCAGCCATAAGTGTGTGTGTGTGTGTGTGTGTAAGTGTGTGTGCATATATATATTCCCTCCTTCTTGATCTTCTCTCCCAGCCCCCATCCCACCCCTCTAGGTGGTCGCTGAGTACTCAGCTGGGCACCCTGTGTTGCATTGCAGCTTCCCGCTTGCTATCTGTTTTACACATGACAGTGTATATATGTCAATGCTACTCTCTCCATTTGTCCCATCCTCTCCTTCCCCTGCTGTGTCCATAAGTCCATTCTCCATGTCTGCATCCCCACTCCTTCCCTGCAAATAGATTCCTCAGTACCATTTTTCCAGATTTCACATAGATGCCTTAATACGCGATATTAATGTTTTTCTCTAGTTGACTGACTTCACTCTGTAACAGGCTCTAGATTCATCTACCTCAGGTCAACTGACTCACATTCACTCCTTTTTATGGCTGAGCAATGTTTCATTGTATATACTTCTTTATGCATTTATCTGTCCAACCTAGATGGACGTCTAGGTGGCTTCCATGTCCTGGCTATTGTAAATAGTGCTGCAATGAATCTTGGGGTCTTTCTGATTTATGGTTATATTGTTGTTTGTTAGTCTGCTTGTTATGAACTTATTAAGATGTAAATTCCATACGGGCAGAAATTTGCTCTCTTTTGTTCATTATTATATGCATCTCTAGCATAAGGAACAATGCATGACCTTAAGGAAGGTTTCAATAAATACATGTTGAATAAAAGAAGAGGGAGCGAGAAATGCAGGAGAGCAGGCTGGCAAGAAACAAGGAAGAAGGGAAGGAAGAGAGGAGTGAAAAAGTGAGGACGGAAAAGCAGAGTCTGAGTGCTTAGATGCTGATGGATATGTGGTGGACATTCTATGGAAGTTCTGCTTTTACTCCTTCATTTCTCGTGGTGATGAAGTTGAGAGTGATGGCAAGAAAGAAGAGGGTTATGGTTTTGAAAGCAGAGGTGAAAATATGAAGTAGTTGTCTAAGAAAGTGGGCCAGGACAATTACTTGGTAGCATTAAAGTTCATATATCGATGTTAAAGTGATTTTCTTGTCTGGAAAATCCCATGGATGGAGGAGCCTGGTAGGCTGCAGTCTATGGGGTCGCGAAGAGTCGGACACGACTGAGCGACTTCACTTTCACTTTTCACTTTCATGCATTGGAGAAGGAAATGGCAACCCACTCCAGTGTTCTTGCCTGGAGAATCCCAGGGATGGGGGAGCCTCGTGGGCTGCCATCTATGGGGTCGCACAGAGTCGGACACGACTGAAGCGACTTAGCAGCAGCAGCAGCAGCAGTCATTATGGTCTCGTTTTTCTCCAGCAATACTCAGATCCATGGTCCAGAGAAGGAAGGATTTAACTTAAATGCAGTTCCATGAGGCAGTGCAAAGAAGAGGGAGATGGGATAAGGGAATCAAGAATAAGTGTGAGGGAGATTACTATGCTTGCCTACGGTTGAACCTGGGTAAGAAAGGTAATGAAGATGTCACAAGCAGAGGGACAGTTTAAATGAATGAACTGTAGGTCCCAGTGGAGCTCCAAAGATGACTGGATGTGAGCTGGGAGAAGTGTTGGTTAGAGATTAGGGTACATGAATACTGAGATTATGAAGGATTTGCATTTATTGGTATTCACAAGGTCTAGGATATAACCAAAAGAGTGAGGGGCAGCATTAAGCTGGAAATAAGCTCTTTGAAGAAGAGTCCAAGGGACTAACAGATCAGGGTGTTGGAAAGATTCCTTCTGTCTATGTTAAAATTAGCAAAAATTTTGAGTGTCCTATAGGTAGCAAGAATGAGCCATGAGTAAAACTGTAGAAGATAAGAGGAAATGGCTGGAGAAGGTTGTAGGGCAGAAAAGGGAAGGAAGGTGTGACTGCAGCAATAAGGTATAAGAAAGAGACACCTAGGGACTTCCCTGGTGGTCCAGTGGTTAAGACTCTGAGCTTCCAATAAGGGGATATGGCTTCGATTCCTGGGCAGAGAACTAAGATCCCACATGCCGTGTAGCACAGCCAAAAACTGGGGCGGGGGGGGGGGGGGGGGGGGGGAATTACTAAACAGAAATAATTGCTAAGTAATCTATAGTAGAAATAGAAAAGAGTTTTAAAAAAGGAGAGAGAGATACCTTCCCACCCACAGCTCAGTGGTAGGATATCTGAAGAAGAAAAGCACCCATCACTTGGTGGGTCAAGTTTCTACTGTCAGGGAAGCAGAAACTTCAGGATTGTGCCAGATTTCTTTCACAGCAAGGAGGTGAAAGGGCTATTCAGAAAACAGGTGGAGATACAGGAGATTTTCATTCTTGTGGAATTAAAATTCTAGAGGGCACCATGGAAGAATTTTAGGAGTTGGAGAAGGGCAGGGAAAGAGAGCAGAGTGGAAGTATGTGGAACTCAGTGGGGATTTGAGTGTGCGAGAGGAGAGGTGACATGAACGTCTGGGGATCCTCTGGTAACTGACATAAATAGGCATGAGTGGAATAATAGAGTTACCCCAATAGATACGACGGAGATGCTGATAGGTTATGAGTATCAGTGAGTAGGGAAAGATGGATGTCTAGGCCTTCCTGATAATAAGAATAGAAAACTAGGGGTAAAATGATCATAGTCTAATGCACCATTCTCTCTTAGCCTGTGCTAAGTTATTTCAGTCGTGTCCAACTCTTTGCAATCCTGTGGAGTGTAGCCTGCCAGGCTCCCCTGTCCATGGAATTCTCCAGGCAAGACTACTGGAGAGGGTTGCCGTTCCCTCCTCCAGGGGATCTTCCCAACCCAGGAATCGAACCTGTGTCTCTTACGTCTCCTGCATTGGTGGATGGGTTCTTTACCACTAGCACCACCTGGGAAGACTCTGCCAGGGGAGAGGCAATTTTATTATGAGCTGATATCATCTTGACCCCTGTGGATGGACTTCGGGATCTGGGGAGAAGCCAGGTGCCAACCTAGCTGCACTTGTTCTCCCTTCTCCCTTCTCCCAGCTTCATCATCTCACCAACGTAATGACTCAAATAAAGAGAACTTTAAGAAGAGTAGAATAGAAAATGATGTCATGGAAGACAAGCAAGAAGAAAAGTTTAGACCAAAGAGAGCCATATTGGGCACCCCTCAATCTATTGTGACTGTGCACTTAACTTTCTGCTAGGACGTACCCTGCTCCATGAAGTTGATGGGATCGCTTATGTTCTCCTTCATACACTTCAATTCCACTCTTCCTAATCTTTTCTTAAAATAACCATAGGAATGCAATTCTGAAATATATCTAGCCCTTTAGAATGTACACACACACACACACACACACTCACATACACACACATATAGTTAGCTACAGCAGAAGCAGTAATAAAAACTTCCAGGGCTCCCCTGTGGCTTGGTGGTGAAGAATCCACCTGCCAATGCAGGAGACACAGGTTTGACCCCTAATCCAGGAAGATCCCACCTGCCATGGAGCATAAGCCTGTGCACCACAACTATTGAGCCTGTGCTCTAGAGCCCGGGAGCTGCAACTGCTGAGTCCGTGTGCCCGCGAGCCAGGCTTCGCACCAAGAGAAGCCGCCCCAATGAGGAGCCCAAGCACCACACCTAGAGAGGAGCCCCTGTTCCCCGCACCTTGAGAAAGCTCAGGCAGCAATGAAGACCCGCCACAGCCAACAATAATAAAGAAATGAAATTATTCTTTAAAGAAACTTCCAGTTAAATTTTTCAATGTAAATGAAATTATTTTCTATTTTATACATAGTAACAACTAACATTCAAAGTACAAAAAGCTAATAGGTAATCAACCTATAATCTCCAAAATCAGAATTCACATACTTAGGAATGAAGAGTCCCTTGGACTGCAAGGAGATCCAACCAGTCCTTTCTGAAGGAGATCAACCCTGGGATTTCTTTGGAAGGAATGATGCTAAAGCTGAAACTCCAGTACTCTGGCCACCTCATGAGAAGAGTTGACTCATTGGAAAAGACTCTGATGCTGGGAGGGATTGAGGGCAGGAGGAGAAGGGGACGACCGAGGATGAGATGGCTGGATGGCATCACGGACTTCATGGACGTGAGTCTGAGTGAACTCCGGGAGATGGTGATGGACAGGGAGGCCTGGCATGCTGCAGTTCATGGGGTCACAAAGAGTCGGACACGACTGAACAACTGAACTGAACTGATGAATGAAAAATCTGCTAAATTAATGAATTACACTCGACCATCCATATCCACAAGTTCTACATCTGTGGATACAGTGAGTCAACCCAATACATCATTTTCTGTAAGGGACTTCGGCAATTGCAGATAACCAAAGAATGACTGGTTTTACCTAAACCAGGATAATGTCACTAAAAAAGTATCTCCTAAAAAGTATCTCAGTTTGAGCCAAACTAAATTTGCTGACATCCAGCTGATTTACTTTTTAAAGGTAAATTACTGATATACACACTGATAAGACAGGTGGAAATGCAACATGTGCCACAAAACATAATCTTGAGTAACTTGATCCTTATCCAAGCTTTACCTATTACCTATACTCTGATTCACTTATATTCTCAAATAGTAGTCATAATGGGAGATTAAGCAGCAGTATGATCTCTTCTCAGTGCATATGTTCATCTACCAAGAAGAAAACAACTTGGGGAACTGTATCAGTCAGGTTCTTCCCAGACACCAAATAGCACCCCCAAAACGGACACTGAAGAGACTTTAACACATAGGTAATCTACAAAAGGTCAGTAATAAGGGAAATCCAATACAACAACAGAATAATGAAGCATCCTGGGTCAAGCAACTGTGGGAAGCAACTATTTTCCATCTGTCTGAAGGGACAAGAAGAAGGAGTAATTCCAAAAACCTACTTGTTATGCCTTACGAATACTTGTTAAGCCTCACAGGAGCTATGACCCTCTGTAAAGAAATTCAACCACTGCCCATACATGGCTCAGCAGGGAGATTTCCATAGGAAATAAATACATCAATTTGACCCTCTCCCCTCATTTCAATACCCTGCTGATGCCTCCCATTGTCCAAACCCAACTTTTAGAATCCAGAGGGCAATGAAGCTTATTGCTGTCATCTGTAGAAACCACCCTCCTGGAGCACACAGCATGAAGAAGGGTGGAAAGTGAATCTGGAGAGACAAATGAGAATGTCTAGCTCAAGGGCCAACACGTGATATATTTCAACAAAGTTTCAGGAATCAGACATAGATGGGGGTGGGAACTGATGAAGCAGCATGGAATAAAAGAACCAACTGAGTTTCAAGAAGAATGAGTGAAAAAGTACCCACACACCGTCCTGTCACCCTCCCCCCACTTCATCAGAGATACATCATTATGAATGTTCATGAGACCGAGAAGAAAAGTAAAATCCAGTGTTGTATGTCAGAACATAATGGTGCAATGTCTTCAGAGTTCTCAAGAAAAAAAAAATATTTTGATCTGATTACTAATAAAATGTGAGGACAAAATACGGACATTCTCAAACATGTGGCAACTCTGAAAATGTACACACACTAAACCTTTTTTCAGGAAGTTGTCTGAGGATGTGCGCCAACAAAACAGGGAAGTAAACCATGACAAAAGAAGAAATTGAGCCATTTGGGGAGAAAAGCAGTTAAGAGAACTTTCAAGTTGTTCAACAGGCAGAGAACATAAAGAGCTTAAGTTGGAAAAGGACAGTAGAAAGCTCTTCCAGGAGATCTCCAAGGGAACCCAGGATGGGGGATAATTCAACATAATTTATAGTATGGATAACAGCTGAAAAACCTCAAGACTGTGCATCGATGCACATCGCACAAGTAAAGAATGAGAGATAAATCAGCAACAGGAAGGAAAAAAAAACTACAAAAGAAAGCCAGTTTAAATTTGAAAGAAACTAAAATATGACATGAGTTTGAAGAAAAGATAAAAAGAAATCTTTTGAACTTGATACTAGAGTTATTCTCTGGTGGATAACACTGGATCCTGACATTGTAAACTTAGAGAAAAAAAGAAACATCATCATAGTGCATTACTTGGCTCAGAGAGCAACATTTTTTTAACAGCTGAAAGACTGAATGTTGTGTGCTGGCCTTCAGGGTTAAGAATTTACCTATATCCGATTCCTTTAGTTTTTAATTTTTCCAAATTAAAGTTTATCCATTAAAAAAAGCTAAGATCCAGCACAGCCAAATAAATTAAAAGAAAGTAAATATGATTAAAAAAATGCCTTTCAAAATGAAGAAACCTAAAAGCAGAGCTGATGCATTTATGGAGATGAAAGGGAGGCAAAAGGTGAAGCAATGAGGGAAAAAGTGACAGTGCTTTCACAATACAAGATTAGTAGGAAAAACATGTGCTTTCTTTAGGTTATAGAATAAGAAATGGAGATTAGATAACGCAGTTTGATATTTTGCAGCGTGACCAGTGGAGCAACTGAGAAAGGTGATATTTGTATCAAGGGAAGAAGGGAGGGAGGGATGGGATGGGAGAAATATGGAAGTGATGGAGGTGGTAAATGGTATTTGTTGTCGTTGCTTATCCACTCGGTCACGTCTGACTCTTTGCGACCCCATGGACTGTAGCCCACCAGGCTCCTCTATCCATGGGATTCTCCAGGCAAGAATCCTGGAGTGGGTTGTCATTTCCTTCTCCAGGGGATCTTCCTGACCCAGGAATCAAACCCAGTCTCCTGCACTACAGGCAGATTCTTTACCACTGAGCCACCAGGGTAGCCTGAGTGGATGATATCGAAATACACTAAATCCTCATCGTCTTAGAGTAGTCCATAAAACCATCAGGAAAACTAAAATAAGAATGTTTTAATAGTGTTTAAAATAATAAAAACTTGTTGCCGCTGGAGGGTGGCTTTAGTTTTGTAAGGACTAGAAAAGATGATTATATTAGTCAGTGTTCCATCAAAGGGAGTGTGTGTTAGTCAATCAGTTGTGTCCAACTCTTTGCGACCCCATGGACTGTAGACTGTCAGGCTCCTCTGTCCATGGGATTCTTCAGGCAAGAATACTGGAGTGGGTTGCCATTCCCTTCTTCTGGGGATCTTCCCCAGCCATGGATCAAACCCGGGTCTCCTGCATTGCAGGCAGATTCTTTACCATTTGACCCACCAAGGAAGCCTGTATCAGGAGAGCGAAATCCCCTAGTATCTGAAGATGGAAAGTTAAATACAGAATGCTAATAACTATAATGGGATTGAAGTAACAAAAACTGACAATAAGAACTGAAGAGGACTCTGAAAAATATAGGAATAACCAGTTAAAAAAAAAAATGAGCAGCCCCTCTGCCTAGGGCTGAGCTAGAGTGTTTTAGAGCTGAGAACCAGACTTTGAGGAAGAGGGCACAGCCATGGCTAACTGGATGACAGAGCTATTGCCATGGTGCCATGCCAGAAGAACTTTCTGGAAATCTGTCATCTGGAAAGTGAAATAATGGAAGTGAAAATCGCTCAGTGGTGTCTGACTCTTTGCAACCCCCTGGACTATACAGTCCATGGAATTCTCCAGGCCAGAATACCAGAATGGGTAGCCATTCCCTTCTCCAGAGTATCTTTCCAACCTAGGGATCAAACCCAGGTCTCCAACACTGCAGGCAGATTCTTTATCAGTTGAGCCACAAGGGCTGGCTGGAAATCTACCCTCTGTGGTGCCAAAGGAGGGCATTCATAGGCAAGCAGAGGCTCTGGTAGCTCAGATGGTATCTGCCTGGCCATGCAGGAAACCCAGGTTTGATCAATGTGTCGGAAAGATCACCTGGAGAAGGGAATGGCTACCCATTCCAGTATTCCGGCCTAGAGAATTTCATGGACAGAGCAGCCTGGTGGGCTACAGTCCATGGGATCACAAAGAGTCAGACATGACTGAGCAACTAACACTTTTACTTTCCTTTACTAGGAGATGCTCCACCTAAGAACTTGTTGCCAACCTGCCAGGGGAGGTGTCCCAGGAAGCGGCTGGCCACTGTGTGCTGGAGAGGCTGCGAGCCCAGCCAGAGCCTGGAGAAGGCCACTCACGCTTTCGGTGCTGGAGTGCACCAAAGCCATCCACGCTGCAGCAGCGGACTGAAGCAGCATCAGGAAACAGTGAGAGAAATTCCTTCCTCTTCCAGTGTTCTTCCAGTGCCCTCTGCTGTGAACGCTCAACACCATGCTTGCTGCAAAGGGAAAATGCTTCGAGGGTCCAGAGCCGGCAAAGGCAGCTGGATTTGGGGCTGAGAGGCAAGTCATCCGTAACTGCCACACTGTAATCATGTTTTTTTGTTTGTTTGTTTCTCAGCCATTACTGATCATTTGATGCTTTTAACCATGTGTATGTTTTGATGAAATTTTTCAGTCAAATTTATTATCTAATATCCTATTTATCCAGAATATAATTGTCTGATTTTCAGGCATACCTGCTGAGCATTTCCTCTTATATTTCATCTATAAATTAAATTTAGGAATGAGCCATCCTCTTCCATCACTCCCCTCCACAAATCCTATTTCTGATTCTCCTCCTATCTTTCTTATCTCACTAAGATGGAAAGATAGCAGTTAAACTCCCTCTACACAGTCACAAGCATTGCCACACCACACACACACACACACACACACACACCCCCTCAACATCTCCTTTGTCACTAAGTAAAATCATCCAGTGTTCTTATCTGTCTAAATTGTTCCTTCCTTTCCTTTCCTACTGCCATACTTTAGGTCCTCATTATCCTAATAGACTCCTAATGGTCTCTCTCACCAACACCCAACACATAATCTATATTTTACACTGCTGCATGGGGGCTTTTTCAAAATCCATATCTTTGTGCTCTCTTTCAGTTTTCCCTGTACTTCATTACTCAATTGCCTCTCTTTTGGAATAAAATCCAAATTCCTTAGCACAGCACACAAAGGTCGCCAGGATCTAGCTACTTTATCATTCTCACTGTTGAAAGTAACTGCTCCCAGACATATTTTGTGCTCCAGTGACACCAGACTTCATATCTCCAAGAGAATATACTTTCATAATGGGGATTAGATATAGTGCATTCAACTAATTATGAAACCTACTTTGCATTGTGTAAACTGCTATCAATTTTAAGTCAATCTCTTGGGAATGAATAGCTCACTAGTAGGAGAAGCGAGGAGGCTTTCCAGATGACGCTAGTGGTAAAGAACCTGCCTGTCAATGCAGGAGATGCAAGAGATGTGGGTTCGATCCCTGGGTTGGGAAGATTTCCTGGAGGAGGAAATAGCAACCCACTCCAATATTCTTGCCTGGAGAATCCTATGGACAGAGGAGCCTGGCAGGCTACAGTCCATAGTGTCACGTAGAGTCAGACACGACTGAAGCAACTTACCACACACAAACACGTGAGGGTGAGGGAAACCCATGCAGAACAATGCCTGAAGAAAAATGATTGCTTTTGAGGGTATGGCCAAGTGCTCAGCTAACATCTTTCCATGGACTTCGGTTTTTTTGGCTCTTTTGTTTACCTTTCAGTTCAGTTCAGTTCAGTCGCTCAGTTGTGTCTGACTCTTTGCGACCCCATGTATCGCAGCACGCCAGGCCTCCCTGTCCATCACCAACTCCCGGAGTTCACTCAGACTCACGTCCATCGAGTCAGTGATGCCATCCAGCCATCTCATCCTCTGTCGTCCCCTTCTCCTCCTGCCCCCAATCCCTCCCAGCATCAGAGTCTTTTCCAGTTAGCATCTGTTATCAAAGTAGCAAGCACAGTTGTGAGGTCAGGACTCAGCAAAAAAGGAACTGAGGCTACACGGAGCCAAGACTAAATGAGAAACTGTTTTGCTTTCATTTGGATTTTGTTGTTGTTGTTTATAATATAAAAATACCCTTTTAACAATAAAGATATCTTTATTATTGAAATTTCTGCAGGGGAAAAAGAAACCTTACTATTACAGTCTTGAAAGTCTCTAACATCTTATCTTTTTTCATTGAAGAAGTTATAATGTTTTAGTAACAAGAAGCTTCTTAGGGATGCAGCCAAACTCTACTTCCTGTATTTGCCTAATTTCTGCTCGTCCTTGAAGTAAACAAAAACCTCAACTTTTGAAGCATATTCTCTGATTCTCTTGACCTAAATCCAGTATTCTTTGTCCCTGCTACCATGGCACCCTGAATATATCTCCAAGTGTGCTCAGCACTCTGCTACAATTGTTACTGTTCTCTCCTTCCTGCATTTCTGTATCACAGTGGCCTTAAGCGGGCTTCCGTGGTGACTCAGTTGGTAAAGAATCTGCCTGCAACGCAGGAGACCCAGGTTCAACCCCTGGATGGAGAAGGTCCCCTAGAGAAGGAAATGGCAACCCACTTCAGTATTCTTGCCTGGAGAATTTCATGGGCAGAGGAGCCTGGCAGGCTACAGTCCATGTGGTAGCAAAGAGTTGGACACGACTGAGCTTCTCAGCATGGCCTTAAGTGGTGTTTCACATACAATACATTCACAAGACATGTTTGTTAAAAAGAAGCAGTAGATTAATTGTCTAATGGCTTGATTGATTATATGATTGCTATTCTTGTTTATTTTGTGAATTTTAAATGGTGTAGGCTCCCCTTCCTTCAAAATTTCCTCAGGGGCTCCAGATTTCTAAATTATAATAATTTGCTCCAGCAATTGTTACTGTAACTCACATGCAAATTGGGAAATCATTCTATTCGCTTCATGTTCAAGGAGCTGGCTTATACTTAAACCATTATCCATCCTGTTGTTCAGTTACCAAGTCATGTCCAATTCTTTGCAACCCCATGGACTGGAGCACACTAAGCCTCACTGTCCCTCACCATCTCCCAGAGTTTGCCCAAGTTCATGTCCATTGAATCAGTTATGCCATCCAACAATCTCATTCTCCATCTTCCTCTTCTGCTTTCAATCTTTCCCAGCATCAGGGTCTTTGCCAGTGAGTCAGCTGTTCGCATGAGGTAGCCAAAGTATTAGAGCTTCAGCATCAGTCCTTTCCATGAGTATTCAGGGTTAATTTCCTTTAAGATTGACTGCTCTGATCTCCTTGCTGTCCAAGGGACTCTCGAGAGTCTTCTTCAGCATGACAGTTCAAAAGCATCCATTCTTCTGCACTCTGCCTTCTTCATAGTCCAGCTCTCACAACCTCACATGACTACTGGAAAGACCATAGTCTTGACTATATGGACCTTTGTCAGCAAAGTGATGCCTCTGCTTTTTAACATACTGTCTAGGTTTGTCATAGCTTTCCTGCCAAGAAGCAATCATTTTCTAACTTCATGGCTGCAGTCATCACCCGCAGTGATTTTAGAGCCCAAGAAGAGGAAATCTGTCACTTCTTCCACCTTTTCCTCTTCTATTTGCCATGAATTTATGGGACTAGATGCCATGATCTTAGTTTTTTTTAATATTAAGTTTTAAGCCAGCTTTTTCACTCTCCTCCTTCACCCTCATCAAGAGGTTCTTTAGTTCCTCTTCACTTTCTGCTGTTAGAGTAGTATTGTCTGCATATCTGAGGTTGTTGATAATTCTACCAGCAGTCTTGATTCCAGCTTATAACTCACTCAGCCTGGCATTTCTCATGATGTACTCTGCTTATTAGTCAAATCAACAGGGTGACAATAAACAGCCTTGTCGTACTCCCTTCTCAATACTGAACCAGTCAGTTGTTCCACACAAGGTTCTAACTGCTGCTTCTTGACCAGCACACAGGTTTCTCAGGAGACAGGTAAGGTGGTCTGGTATTCCCATCTTTTTGAGAGTTTTCCACAGTTTGTTATGATCTGCAGAGTCAAAGCATTATTGTAGTCAATGAAACAGAGGTAGATGCTTTTCTGGAATTCCCTTGCTTTCTCTATGATCCAGTGTGTGTTGGCAATTTGATCTCTGGTTTCTAAACCCAGTTTGGACACCTGGAAGTTTTCGGTTCACATAATGTAGAAGCCTAGCATGCAATATTTTGAGCATAACCTCACTAGCATGAGAGATGAGGGCAATTATCCAGTGGTTTAAACTTTCTTTAGTACTTCCCTTATTGGGAATTGGGATGAGGATTGACCTTTTCCTGTCCTGTGGCCACTGCTGGGTTCTCCAAATTTGCAGACATTCTGGGTGCAGCACTTTCATAGTATCATCTTTCAGGATTTTAAATAGCTCTGCTGAAATTCCATTGCCTCCACTAGCTTTATTGACAGCAGTGCTTTGTAAGGCCCACTTGACTTCACACTAGTGGAATGTGTGAATGTCTGGCTCTGGGTAATTGACCACACCATCATGGCTATTTGGGTTATTACAATCTTTTTTGCACAGTTCTTCTGTGTATTCTTTCCATCTCTTCTTGGTCTCTTCTGCTTCTATCCATCCTACCTGATTAAAAAATTAAAAGATTAGCTGGCATGGTCCTCTACGATCTGATTCTCTTTCTAAACTGGGAAGAAGACATTTAAAAATCAATAACTCATAAAACATGCTAATAGCATCAATTAGTGGATGTCACTGGGTGCCACATACTCTATCTATCCTCTTCCATACACACACACATCCAGCGTTAAATCACCAACTATGCCTATTTGTTTATTCATTTGTTTGCTTAAGATTTATACTCTACATTCCTTAACATAATTTTATAGGAGTGATTAGCTAGGAATACCATTAACATTCATATTTCAGGGACCTTATGATTCATGAGCATGTGGCAGTAGCTAATAATAGCTTGGTTCTAAATCAGTAGCTTAGTTTTATGTCAGCTTTCACTAGCCTGTGTATCAGCAAATTTTTCGAGAATAGTTTATGGATCAAGAATATTGTGATATCACATAGCTTGTGTACAGAAAGTATGGAGGTATTTTGTATGAATCTGTGTGTATAGAAAACAAAGAGAACTTATTGAATGCCTTTGTATATAACCAATGATTGGTAAGTTTTTTTTAATTCAATAAACTATAGCTGAGAATTCAAGAGAAAACATAGAGACTAATTCTGAAAATCAATAGCTATAGCAAACTGCACACTTAAAGTGAATGCATTATCTTGTATGTAAATTATGCCACAGTAATTTAGGGAAAAAAATCAATATCTGTAGAGACAGAAAGTAGTTTGGTGTTTTCATGCAGCTGAGGAAGTGAGAACGATACAAAGCCACACAAGTGAATTTTTGGAGGGGATAGAAATGTTCTATTTCTTGTTTGTGGCTGATGATTATTTGGATGGACGTATTTATCAAAATTTATCACATTTAAAGAGGGCTTATTTAATTTTATGACTATCATACCTCAATGAAGTTAAATTTAAAAAATCAGTGACTAAGCAAAGCAAAACTCTTATTTTGTTCAAGCCCCATTCAACTGCTTTTTTGAAGATTTATAATCAATGGTGAGTTCTATTTATGGTGACTTTTCTTTGCCAAATATTTCACAGACACAAATAATGCATGCAGATCTCATTAAATTGAATAACATCATAAAATGTCTCTCTCTATGAAGGGAAATTATTAATGTTCAATAATGTAAAGCCACTGAGTTGCTTATATATATTAAAATGTGTATAACACTCCATGTGTATAGCAACTTAACGTTCAGTGCTGAGGCCTGTTCTAAAATAAAAACAAATAGCTGATAAACTTGTGAATTCACAAATATAGTTCACCTTAGGTTATATTTAGATGGAGAAATTGTCACTTCTCCATAGAGGAATTTTAACAGTAAGCTTTATCAAGTAGACAGTGTCTGGTCAGGAAACTCCCACAGGTAACAGTGACGTTCTGTAACTGGTAAGTGTGCACAGCACCTCATGGTGGAGACGTCCCACACCTGGTCTCCCACCACTTTTTAACAATATCCTTTGTATTGTATGAGTTTTTTCATTGTGAGTTTTGAATCCCCAGGATAAAATTAGGAAAATCTATTTTCTCACTATACTAGGCATCCAGGATACAAGAAAATGACCTTGGTTCCACCAGTCAGAGTCACCCACATGAGGTTTCCATTCATAACAAGAGGAAACAGGCTAAATGTTAGGCATCTATTGATACTTCCCTAACGGCAAGGGCAGTTGGGTAACTTGCTTTAAAGGGTAAAGTAAAATCTCAATGAAGTTGAGTTCAGGTAGAGGGTAGAGCAGAACCTCAATGAAATTGCTAATGCTGTAAAAGTGCTGCACTCAATATGCCAGCAAATTTGGAAAACTCAGCAGTGGCCACAGGACTGAAAAAGTCGGTTTTCATTCCAATCCCTAAGAAAGGCAATGCCAAAGAATGCTCAAACTACCACACAATTGCACTCATCTCACACTCTACCAAAATAATGCTCAAAATTCTCCAAGCCAGGCTTCAACAACACGTGAACCGTGAGCTTCCGGATGTTCAAGCTGGTTTTAGAAAAAGCAGAGGAACCAGAGATCAAATTGCCAACATCCACTGGATTATCAAAAAAGCAAGAGAGTTCCAGAAAAACATCTATTTCTACTTTATTGACTATGCCAAAGCCTTTGACTGTGTGGCTCACAATAAACTGTGGAAAATTTTGAAAGAGATGGGAATATCAGACCACCTGACCTGCCTTTTGAGAAATCTGTATGCAGGTCAAGAAGCAACAGTTAGAACTGGTTGCAACAACAGACTGGCTCCAAATTGGAAAAGGAGTATGTCAAGGCTGTATATTGTCACCCTGCTTATTTAACTTCTATGCAGAGTACATCATGAGAATGCTGGGCTGGATGAAGCACAAACTGGAATCAAGATTGCCGGGAGAAATATCAATAACCTCAGATATGCAGATGACACCACCCTTATGGCAGAAAGTGAAGAGGAACTAAAAAGCTTCTTGATGAAAGTGAAAGAGGAGAGTGAAAAAGTTGGCTTAAAGCTCAACATTCAGAAAATGAAGATCATGGCATCTGGTCCCATCACTTCATGGCAAATAGATGGGGAAACAGTGGAAACAGTGTCAGACTTTATTTTGGGGGGCTCCAAAATCACTGAAGATGGTGACTGCAGACTTAAAATTATAAGATCCTTACTCCTTGGAAGAAAAGATTTGACCAACCTAGACAGCATATTAAAAAGCAGAGCCATTACTTTGCCAACGAAGGTATGTTTAGTCAAGGCTATGGTTTTTCCAGTAGTCATGTATGGATGTGAGAGTTGGACTATAAAGAAAGCTGAGTGCCAAAGAATTGAAGCTTTTGAATGGTGATGTTGGAGAAGACTCTTGAGAGTCCCTTGGACTGCAAGGAGATCCAACCAGTCCATCGTAAAGGAGATCAGTCCTGGGTGTTCATTGGAAGGACTGATGTTGAAGCTGAAACTCCAATACTTTGGCCACCTGATGCGAAGAGCTGACTCATTTGAAAAGACCCTGATTCTTGGAAAGATTAAAGGCAGGAGAAGAAGAAGACGACAAAGGATAGATGGTTCGATGGCATCACTGACTCAATGGACTGACTCAATGGCATCACCGGGAGTTGGTGATGGACAGGGAGGCCTGGCATGCTGCAGTCCATGGTGTTGCAAAGACGTGGACATGACTGAGCAACTGAACTGAACTGAAAGCAATTTTAGAGACATGTAATCCAATCCTGGGGTTTTCCCAGGGGCTCAGTGGTAAGAATCCTCCTGCCAGTGCAGGAGATTCAGGTTTTATTCTTGGGTCAGGAAGATCCCCTGGAGAAGGGAATGGTAACCCACTCCACTATCCTTGCCTGGGAAATCCCATGGACAGAGGATCCTGGTGGGTTGCTGTCCATAGGCTCTCAAAAGAGTCAGACAGGACTTAAGCGACTAAACACCAACATACCAATGTTAGAGAAGTTATGTTCCTTGCGTCTAGAGTGTGTGCTGTGGTAGTGATGATGGTGGCAGTTTCCACATGAGGCAAGTTCTTCACTGTGTTTCTGGGGTCAGAGGCAGCTGCAACAATATGCTTATCCAGCCAGTGTGTGGCTGGTTCTGGATGCGATTCCTGGTGGTTTAACCTGGTGCCTATGTCTTCAGCTCTGCTGAGGGTTCTGTGAGCTACCTGACTGTTTGTGCCTGTGTTCAGTCACGTCCTGCTCTTTGTGACCCCATGGACTCTAGCCCGCCAGGCTCCTCTGTCCATGGGATTCTCCAGGAATAATACTCGAGTCAGTTGTCATGCCCTCCTCCAGGGGATTCTCTCAACCCAGGGAAGAAACTCTTGTCCATTGCATCTCCTGCACTGGCAGGCAAATTCTTTACCACTTTGCCACCTGTGAAGCCCTGATGTTCTCTACTAAATTCTTTGTTAACTTAAACAAGCTGGAATGGATTCTGTCTGTTTCTTTGACCAGCATGGACATCTCATACAGGGGTTGGATCAGCTCCTTAGGAAGTTAAGAACATGCGGAGAAGATTCTAATCTGGTTTATTTAGAGGAGACAATTTTACAGTGCCACAAAGCAGAAACCATTTCACAAACTCTTCCCTGCCTACCCCTGACTGGGCAGTCTTCATGTTTGCTCAGTAACGTAGACTCTCTGCTGGTAGCTGACGCTAGAACTCTGGGCGTGCACTGAACCCCATGCCATGGATAATGCTTATCCTTCAGGACTTGACTCCTATGCTCTATTTCTGGGTGATTCCATAAAGTCCAGGTGATTCCATGAAGTCTAGTCCATTGCTCCCCAATGTTTGTCCAATTTGATCTCTGCTCTAAAGTTCAGACTCATTCGCAGCTGCTTGTCTCCATTTGGATGTCTAATACGTAACTAAAATTTGACCTAGCCATTTATTAGATATGACACTAAAAGCAAAAAAAAAAATAAAAGAAAAAATAGATAAACTTGATTACATGCAAATTTAAAACTTTTGTATTGCAAACAATACCACCATAAAAGTGAAAAGACAACCCAAAGAATGGGGGAAGATATTTGCAAATAATATGTCTGACTAAGGGCTTGTATCCAGAATATGTGAAGAATTTGTACAACTCAACAATTTAAAAAAAATGTTTTAATGCATAAGGGGGACTTCCCAAATGGCCCAGTGGCTAAGACTCCACACTCCCAATGTTGGGGTCCTGGGTTCAGTCCCTGACCAGGGAACTAGATCCCACATACTGCAACTACGAGTTCACATGCTGCAAATAAAGATTCCAAATGTCACAACTAAAAAGATTCTGTGTGCCACAACAACAATTAAAAAAAAAAAAAAACTACATGCCACAACTCAGATCCCACACAGCCAAATAAATAAATATTTTTAAAATAAAGGATTTAAATACATATTTCTCTGAATAAAGTATAGAAATGGGCAATTCTTGTTGTTTTTGTTGTTGTTCATTTGCTAAGTTATGTCTGACTCTTTGCAACTCCATGAATTCCAGAACACCAGGCTTCCCTGTCCTTCACCATCTTCCGGAGTTTGCTCAAACTCATGTCCATCGAGTTGGTGATGCCATCCAACCATCTCATCCTCTGTCATCCTCTTCTTCTCCTGCCTTCAATCTTGCCCAGCATCAGAATCTTTTCCAATTAGTCAGCTCTTTGTATCAGGTGGCCAGTGTATTGGAACTTCAGCTTCAGCAGCATTCAGCTTCATTCCTTCCAGTGAATATTCAGGGTTGATTTCCTTTAGGATTGACTGGTTTGATCTCCTTGCAGTTCAAGGGGCTCTCAAGAGTCTTCTGCTGCATGACAGTTAGAAAGCATCAGTTCTTCAGTGCTCAGCCTTCTTTATGGTCCAGCTCTCACATCCATACATGACTACTGAAAAAACCATAGCTTTAACTATGTGGACCTTTGTCAGCAAAGTGGTGTCTCTGCTTTTTAATATGCTGTCTAGGTTGGTCGCAGCTTTTCTTTCAAGAAGCAAGCATCTTTTAATTTTGTGGCTGTAGGCACTGTCCACATTGATTTTGGAGCCCAAGAAAGTAAAATCTGTTACTGTTTCCACTTTTTCGCCATTTATCATGCATGAAGTGATGGTATCAGATGGGACACATGGCCAATATGCACATAAAAGCATGCTCAACATCACTAGTAATTAAGGAAACGCGAATCAAAACTTCAATGGCATACCACTTCACACCCAGTAGGGTGGTTACAATGAAAAATACAGACAATAACAAGTGTTGGCAAGAATGTGGAGGAATTAAGACCCTATTCAATTGTTGATGGGCAGAAAAAAAAAATGGTTCACCCACTTTAGAAAATATTTTGGCCATTTCTCAAAATATTAATCACAGAGTTACTACATAACCTAGCAATTCCATTCTTGATTTTCTACTAAAGACATATATCCGAACAAAAATTTGTCTACAAACACTCATAGCAGCATTATTCATAGTAGCCCAAAAGTAGAAACAACACAAATGTCTAAAAACTAAAGGAAATAATAACTAGTATATACCTGTGTTAGAATATTATCCAGCAATAAAAAGGATTCAAGTACTGATTGATTGATACATGCTACAATATGGGTGAAACTTAAAAGCATTAAGGGAAAGAATCCAGTCATTAAAGGTTCATATATTGTGGCATTTTTTAATATGAAATGCCAAAATTGGAGAAATTTATAGAGACAGAAAGTAGGTTAGCAGGTGCCTAGGGTCAGGGGAATAGGTAGAGGGTTTTTTTGTGAAGGGATAAAATATTCTAAACTTAGATGGTGATGATCCCATGACTCTGAATATACTAAAAAGTCCTTGAATTGTACACTTCAAATGTGTGAATTATATGGCATGTGAATTATATCTCAATACAGATGTTTTAAGAAAAGACTTTTAGGAGGTTAAAGCTGAAACCTTCACTGCTTACTCCCTCAAACCCAAACCTGTTTCTCTCCCAGCTTTCCCCTAGGTGTCTAGGCCAGTGGCATACAGTCTTCCTTGACTCTTCCTTATACATCCCCACAGCCAATCTATGCACAAGTCCAATTATCCTTGCCTCAAAATGTATCCCGATTCTGACATTCTCACTCCTTCTCAGCTCTAGTCCAAGTCACCATCATCTATAGTCCAGTGTAAATTCATTATAACTGTTGTTTCAGCTTCTATACTTACCTCTATGAATCTGTTTCTTTATTACAGCTGCTGCTGCTGCTGCTGCTGCTGCTGCTGCTGCTAAGTCGCTTCAGTTGTGTCTGACTCTGTGTGACCCCATAGACGGCAGCCTATCAGGCTCCTCTGTCCCTGAGACTCTCCAGGCAATACACTGGAGTGGGTTGCCATTTCCTTCTTCAATGCAGGAAAGTGAAAAGTGAAAGTGAAGTCGCTCAGTCATGTCCAACTCTTTGAGACCCCATGGACTGCAGCCTACCAGGCTCCTCCATCCATGGGATTTTCCAGGTAAGAGTATGGGAGTGGGTTGCCATTTCCTTCTCCACTTTATTAAAGCTAGCTGAATTTTTTTCTTACATTTCTAAAAGTTTATTTTTAATTGAAGGATAATTGCCTTACAATATTGTGTTGGTTTCTGCCATACATCAAACATAGATGTACATATGCCCCCTCCCTCTTGAATCTTTCTCCCACCTCCCACCCCATCCCACCCCTCCAGTTGGTCACAGAGTCCCAGTTTGAGTTCTCTGCATCATACAGCAAATCCCCACTGGCTATCTAGTTTGCGTATGGTAATATACACGTTTCCATGCCACTCTCTCCATCCATCCCACCCTCTCCTTCCCCTCATGCCCACAAGTGCATTCTCTGTGCATCTCCACTGACAGCTAGCTGAAATTTTAAAACTAGTAAATCAGACTATATCATCCACTGCTTCTACTGAATTCCTACTGCACTTAAGTAGAATTCAGTCTCCTTTCCACAGCCCACTAGTCCCTATAGCATGTAGTGCTGGCCTTCCTCAGCAAATTCACTGCTTGCACTCTGCATGCCACCTTCCTCCTCTTCCTTGAGCAGCCCAAATTTGTTTTGGCCTCATGACCTTTAGGTGGCGCTAGTCGTAAAGAACTTGCCTGCCAATGCACCTGTTCCACCTCTGAGTCAGGAAGAGCCCTTGGAAGAGGTCACAGCAACCCACTCCAATATTCCTGCCTGGAGAATCCCAAGGACAGAGAAGCCTGGTGGGTTATGGTCCATAGGACCTCAAAGAATTGGGTACAGGATACCTGAAGCAACTTGACAGGCATATGACCTTTGCACTTAACCGTTTCTCCTGATGCTTCTGGCTGAGGCTTGCTATCCTTCAAGTATTAAAAGTAATTCCCTTACAGGGGCTTTCTAAATAGCACTGCCTCTCTGGACCTCTGTTTTGTTACTCTGCTTTATTTTATTAAAAGAAAGTGAAAGTGGCTCAGTCAGGTCAACTCTTTGCGACCCCAAGGACTTTACAGTCCATGGAATTCTCCAGGCCAGAATACTGGAGTAGGTAGCCTTTCCCTTCTCCAGGGACCTTCCCAACCCAGGGATCGAACCCAGGTCTCCTGCAGAGAAGGCAGATTCCTTACCAGCTGAGCCACAAGGGAAGCCCAAGAATACTGGAGTGGGTAGTATATCCCTTCTCCTGCGGATCTTCCAGACCCAGGAATGGAACCAGTGTCCCCTGAATTGCAGGTGGATTCTTTAGCAACTGAGCTATGAGGGAATCCCTTTATTTTTTATTAATCATACCTATAATTAGCTAAGATGATCTCCTTTATTTCTCTTTTTTACAGTGGTAAGACATACAGAGCATACAACTTACCATCTTAACCTTTTTAAGTACTAAACACAGTTGACTGCATGCACATCAATGCTTCCATCTTGCAGGACTGAGACTCTAGATCCACTGAACAACTTCCTTTTCTCCACCTACTTCCCTGGCCCCTGGGGAGGTGGGCATGGCAACCCACTCCAGTACTCTTGCCTGGAGAATCCCATGGACAGAGGAGCCTGGCAGGCTATGTTCCATGGGGTCGCAAAGAGTCAGACAGGACTGAAGCAACTGAACACATCCAGCCCTGGGAAACCACCCTTCTACTTTCTGTTTCTATGAAACTGACTCTTCTAAGTATTTCATAGAAGTAGAATCAGACAGTACTGTATTTGTCTTTCTGTGATTAACTTATTTTACTTAGCATATTATTCTCAAGGCTCATCCATATGGAAACATATTGTGGAATTTCTCTCCTTGTTGAGGCTGAATGATATTTCATTGTATGTATGTATTGCATTTGATTAATTTCTCTCTCCATCTGGTTATCTATTCCCCTGCTAGTCTGTAAGCTTTGTGAGAGCAGAGACGTTGTCCCCTTATTCATTGCTGTATCATCTACACCTAGAACAATTAAAGGAAGTTCTACAGATGTGGCAAAACTGGAGTTTAACGCATATGGTCAAAAAGAGCAATTAGTATCTTCACTTTCACTTTTCACTTTCATGCATTGGAGAAGGAAATGGCAACCCACTCCAGTGTTCTTGCCTGGAGAATCCCAGGGACGGGGAAGCCTGGTGGGCTGCTGTCTATGGGGTCGCACAGAGTTGGACATGACTGAAGCGACTTAGCAGCAGCAAGCATAAGAACAAGAATGTTGTAAGAGATGTTGAAATGAATATGGCCTATTTAAAGCATTAAGAGATTTGTATAATCAAATAACAATTAGATACTCATGGAAAATAATTTGATATACGTAGTTAGGGTAAAACTTCCATGATCTTGAATACAAATCTGAATTTCTAGATTTTATCCTGGAGTCAAAATTTAAAAAAAAAATGTTTTAAATAGGGAAACTATTAAGTTTCAACTAATAAGGAAGTTATTAAATATCATTTCAAGAATCTACTCTATGCTACATACACTTTGCATACATTATTTCATTTAAAACTTACAACAACCTTGTGATTACCTTCATTTTCCTGAAGAATATTTTGGATAAGCAATTAACAGGGATAATTTAGACTACAGCAATGAGTAGAAGTATTTAAATATTAAAATTTAATTTTTTGATATTTAAGTTTTCAAAGGGAAAATTATACAAGGTAACAGATCATGAAGGAAGAAAGAAAGATAAGGAAAATTATACCAAAATTCATTTCAGGGTATTTATTGGGACAGTTCAAAGTTGGTTGGAAAAGTGAAAGTCACTCAATTGTGTACAACTCTTTGCAATCCCATGAAGTGTATAGTCCATGGAATTGTCCAGGCCAGAATACTGGAGTGGGTAGCCTTTCCCTTCTCCAGGGGATCTTCCCAACCCAGGGATGGAACCCAGGTCTCCCACGTTGCAGGTGGATTCTTTACCAGCTGAGCCACAAGAGAAACTTAAGAATACTGGAGTGGGTAGCCTATCCCTTCTCCTGCGCATCTTCCCAACCCAGGAATTGAACCGGTGTCTCCTGCATTGTAGGCGGATTCTTTACCAACTGAGCTATGAGGGAAGCCCAAGGGGGTTGGAGGAAAAGCCAAAAGTTTTAGCAGAACACCTAAATAAAAAGAGTCCTTATAGAGAAGCAAAAAATCTGGCACTGGAATATTCACAAAAGATCAAAACTGGAGATAAAGAGTTTCAGTATCTCTCCAGCAAAGATGGTGTTACTTTAAAACTGAATTAACAACCTAGCAAAATTAAAACATTGAGTTTTCTAACAAAAGCAAACTCTAACACTCCTAATGATTCTACAAAATTCTACCCACATGAGATTTAACATTAGACTCAGCCTCTCAAGATGATTGGCTTGAGACACTCATACAGGAGGGAATTCATAGAGAATGAGAGCATATAAACATGGAGGAAGGAGGAGATGGATGATATGGTTTAAAGTGATTGTTTTACAAAGCCACACTTGCTCTGTAGACCCAAGATTACATTTCCCAAAACCAAACAAATAAACAGGAGTATTCAGATGTCCCAAACCCAGTCTGAAACTTTCAATGGTATTTCAAAGATTTATAACCTGAAGCCTAGAGTGTGTTCTCTTTTCTTGTTTTGATAATCATTACTTTTCTCTTCTTCATTAAGTCTTTTTTTAATCTGCCACCCCTGGGATGTTGTTTCATGCTTGCATTCACAACCAGTTCAATGTTAATTACTCTTCAACACCATCTTTCAGATTTTCTTTTTCTAAATCATTATAGCATTGCATTGAGGAACTTGAGATTTTAAGGAAGCTGTAAAAAGGCGTAATGACAGTGAATAATGATAAAAAATAAGCTTTGTTAAACATGGCTTCCCATTAGGTTTTTCCAAAGTTGAACTTGAGTTTTATGTGAATATATTTGAATACATTACACTTTCATTTTTTTTTTAAGTCTATCATTTACTGGTATGATTGGTAAGCATGTGTGCACACACATATATTCTTTTCATTCATTCTTTCATTAATTTATTCAACATTTCTTGAGCCTCACCCTATGCAGTAATCATTGCACTAAATGTTATTCCAGAAATGTTGTTCTTCCTCATAGTATTATCTAATTTAATGTTTGTCATTCTCTAATATTCCTTTATATTTTCTTCCCCAAACTTGCTTTGTTACTAAAAATAAGAATATTATGACATTAATCCAGCTGTAATTATTAATGATATTCTATTAAAACTTTGTTGTATTGCCAGAGCCGGTTTACCTTCAGAGGTTAATAAACACCTACTATAGGTTCATATAGTCAAAGCTATGTTTTTTCCTATAGTCATAGATATGAGAGCTGGACCATAAAGAAGGCTGAGCACCAAAGAATTTGATGCTTTCAAATTGCAGTGCTGGAGATGACTCTTGAGAGTCCCTTGGACAGCAGGAGATCAAACCAGTCAATCCTAAAGGAAATCAACCCTGAATATTCATTGGAAGGACTGATGCTGAAACTGAAGCTCCAATATTTTGGCCACCTGATTAGAAGAGCCAACTCGTTGGAAAAGACCCTAATGCTGGGAAAGATATAAGGCAGGAGGAGAAGGGGACAACAAAGGATGAGATGGTTGGATGACATCATCAATTCAATGAACATGAGTTTGATCAAACTCTGGGAGATAGTAAAAGACAGGGAAGCCTGGTGTGCTGCGGTCCAAGGGGTCGCAGAGAGTCAGACACAACTAAGGGACTGAAGAACAATAAAGCACATAGCAAATAGGAAGACACAGATCTGGAGGAGAACAGCACAGAAAAAAAATCCTAGGGCTATCACTTAACTAACTGTATGATCTCTGAAATAGTAATATCTCAAAGCCCAGGTTTCCTAATCTGTAAAGTTTAGCTAGCCACACAGTGGTGGTGAAAGTTTAGCAAATGTGATCACAGCCTTGTCATGGCAAAGGGGCTTTCATAACTCAATGAAGCTCTGAGTCGTGCTGTGCAGGGCCACCCAAGACAGACAGGTCATAGTGGAGACAAGCATGGCCCACTGGAGGAAGAAATGGCAACCCTCTCCAGTTTTCTTGCCTGGAGAACCCCATGAAAAGTATGAAAAGACAGAAAGATGACACCAGAAGATGAGCCCCTCGGGCCCGAAGGTGTCCAGTATGCCCCTGGGGAAGAGCAGAGGGCAGTTACTAATAGCTCCAGAAAGAATGAGCTGGCTGGGCCAGAGCAGAAACACCCTCAGGTGTAGATGTGTCTGATGACGAAAGCAAAGTCCAATGCTGTAAAGAATAATATTGCATAGGAACCTGGAATGTTAGGTCCATGAATCAAAGCAAATTGAATGTGATCAAGCGGGAGATGGCACGATGAGATAGTTAGATAGCATCCCTGACTCAACGGACATGAATTTGAGCAAACTCAGAGAGACTGTGGAGGACAGAGAAGCCTGGTGTACTGTAGTCCATGGGATGGCAAAGAGTCAGACACAACTCAGTGGCTGAGCAGCAACAACAAAAAAATAGAATATATGGAAGATAGTACTTAATAAGGAGAAGGCAATGGCACCCCACTCCAGTACTCTTGCCTGGAAAATCCCATGGACAGAGGAGCCTGGTAGGCTGCAGTCCATGGGTCGCAAAGAGTCGGACACGACTGAGCAACTTCACTTTGACTTTTCACTTTCATGCATTGGAGAAGGAAATGGCAACCCACTCCAGTGTTCTTGCCTGGAGAATCCCAGGGATGGGGGAGCCTGATGGGCTGCCATCTATGGGGTTGCACAGAGTCGGACATGACTGAAGCGACTTAGCAGCAGCAGTACTTAATAAATGTTATCAAATACTTTGTTTCTGTATCTTCTCTGAGAAGATTTAAATTTAACTGTTACTCTAATATATTCTTATATGGGATATATATATGCACACACACATATAGGATATTACATATCCTCACATGAGATTATCCTTACAAGTGAGTAGTGTCAAGTGTTCTGCTTTAGGGAGAAAGGAAACAAAGTGTCATTATTAATCTACAAAGATTTATTTTCGTCTATCTAAAACAATAGGGTACTAATACAACATGGAAAGCAACTATACTCCAATAAAAAATTTTTAAATAAATAAATAAATAATAATAGGGTAGGTTAGAAACTCAGATCTTGAAATTCCAAACTCTTCATTGGGTATATTTATGCTATTGACTATTTTTATCTACAAAGGTAGTGGTTGTAATTGTACTTTTAGCCAGATTTGCACTGGGTAGGAGGAAGGAACTCAAATGTAAGCACTGCTTTGCTTTTCAGTACTTGTATTTTGCTCTTTGCTTTTGTTTGTACTTGTATTGTGTCTCAGTGTTTATTGTGTTTATCTGTGCCACACCCCATTTTTCAAACTACATCTAGAGTAAGGAATGCTGGCATCCAGTGAAAAAAACTTTCTCTTTAACTGTTCACCTCCATCCTTACCTATTTCTCCAGAGATCAGAATCCCAGTTTACTGATTGGTACATTACTCTAAGCCTCTACTGAATGCATGTATTTTCCCATTCTCTCTTTTTCCTCTGAAGAAGGCAAGTATGACCTTTCATTGAATTGAAATAATAAGATTCAAGACTTTGGTTTGAGTTTTGGGGTGGAAATGAACCACATGAGCTTAATTTGAGGTTCTGTTAGTATACCTGGTATGATTGTCCATTAAAATGTTACCAAAGTGTTAATTTAATAGATCCCAGTAAGATAAATTTAAGGTACTATTGCTGGGAGGGATTGGGGGCAGGAGAAGGGGACGACAGAGGATGAGATGGCTGGATGGAATCACTGACCCAATGGACCTGAGTTTTAGTGAACTCCGGGAGTTGGTGATGGACAAGGAGGCCTGGCATGCTGCGATTCATGGGGTCACAAAGAGTCGGACATGACTGAGCGACTGAACTGAGCTGAACTGAACTGATGGTGGTCTTTGCTGACATACATAAGTACCCAAACCTTCCTTTACCCACCTCTCCCCGCAGTGTTGGAAAGGAGGTATAAGAGCATAAGATGAATCAAAACAAAGTCACCTTATTATTAAATATTACCCTAGGGTCCTGTTACAAACTCCTGTGTTAAACCCAAGTTTTCTAGATTAGATGAAGAAGAAACCCCTTGTCTACACCAGATGGGCCTTAGGAGCCTGAATCAGAAGGTCTGCTTCATTTATCTCCATTGCAAAGTCAAGTTCAAGTCTCAGATCTTATTTTGTCAATTTCATACAGAAAGCTGAGAAGGAGGACAGGAACATGCTGTCTAATTCATGCCTGTCCTACCTATGCTCTACTCTAAAAATGTGCTCTGGATAATGCCTTGCTGTGCTGTGCTTAGCTGCTCAGTTAAATCTGACTCTTTGTGACAGCATGGACTGTAGCCCGCCAGGCTCCTCTGTCCTTGAGGATTCTCCAGGCAAGAACACTGGAGTGGGTTGCCACACTCTCCTCCAGGGCATCTCCTCAAACCAGGGATCGAACCCAGGTCTCCTGCATTGCAGGCAGATTCTTTACCATCTGAGCTACCAGGGAAGCCCAGATAATGCCTTCTTGAATCCCAGTCAACACCTCATCAGAGTGAAGTAGAAAAGGGTGGGTATAGGCAAGTGGCAACTGGGGCATATAGAAAATATTCCCCAAAGGGTGGGCAAGAGATTTTCTCATTAACTTTAAAATGTTTAATAAAATAAAATGACACAGATCTGCAAGGCTTCAGCTCATATGAATTAATTTCACTGTGTTTATGATCTTGCCAGAAAAATAGGGAAAATTTGCCAAAAAAATATGGAAAGATAAATACATCTATATAATCCTAAAACAGATACTGATGCTCAGGGGCTCCAGGAATGTTGATGTTAAGTATGAATAAAAATGAAGTCAACTTACTAGAGTAAATAACTAACTGAAATCTTTCTTTATCCAGTCACAATGATCTCATGACTTCTTAATGTACAATCCATAGTCTAGCATATTGGAAATGACTAAGCAGTTAACTGACAGCATTTTTGAAAGCAAAACATGGTATGGTTAGTGGAAAATGGTGAATACAATATTAATCTTCAAAGAGGAAAGGAGAGAATTCCATAGCGATACAGTGGTTAAGACTCTGTGTTCTTACTACTGAAGTTCCAGGTTCAATCCCTGGTTGGCGAACTAAGATTCCACACAAGCCATGTGATACAGCCAAAAGTGAATAAATAATGAAAAATACTAAAATCTAAAATAATACAAAGAGGAGAGGAAAATCCAGTTCAGAAAGGGGCCTTATACCTATCACAGACATTTCCAGTCACTGCTATTTCTGTGACATATAGGGCCTAGGCTAGGCAAGCGTTGGCTGATCATATTTGAATTCCTTTTCCAAATACTATCACATGCCTTTATAATGTGATCCTCTCATGTTTCACACTTCATTTAAATACCAATATAAACTTAATAAAGCTTTTCTTCTCATCCTATAACATTTTCTCAAAAATAACGGCCCAAAAATCTGATACTCTGCTCTGATGACTGATATTTTCTATAGGAAATGGCAAGAACCAATATACTATTGATTTGTTCAGCTAAAGAATTACAGATGATAAAAACTAATCTCAGGGCTTCCGTGGTGACTCAGTGATAAAGAATCCACCTGGCAATGCAAAAGATACTGGTTCAGTTTCTGGGTCGGGAAGATCCCCTTGAAAAGGAAATGGCAACCCACTCGAGCATTCTTGCCTGGGAAATTCCATGAATGGAGGAGCCTGACAGTCTACAGTTCATGGGCTTGCAAAGAGTCAACACTACTGAGCATACAAGCGTGCGTGCATGCATGTATAAAAACTAATCTCCCTGACTGGAGTGGAAAGACCAAGGAGGAAGATGTCAGTGAAAACCATACATACCAGCAGTTATCAACTTGTGTCAAAGAGAGCCTGCATCTTCAGCTTTGTCAGTAATATTGTATTAAGACAAAATTAACTTTTGAAAAGGAGTAGAAACATGGCAAAATTGATAAGTGCCTAGGAAAAAGAACTAATATTCTCCATCTTGGAATTCTGGCAGGAGTAATGGGATGTGTGTGAAGCTGCTTTATAAAGTTCTAAACAGATGTTAGCTTCCAGTCACATTAGGAGCACTTAATAAAAGTTTTTTGAAGGACTAATTGCCAATTAACTAAATAATTAGTTAAAATTACTATGACGTGAAGGAGGCACATGAAATATGTTATACTGAAGCATGAGTTGTGTGACTCAGCCAATTTTCCCCATTCTTATGAAGAGTAAAATCATGACTCCCATTCAAACAGATTTTCAGCACAGCTCTCCAGACAACATTACTTTTATGCTCATAATATGACCTATGCAATTAAATCAGAAGAGCCAAGAAGCTATATTAACATTTTACATTGATCAGAGCAAGTGAAGTTAATTGACTCATTTATTTAACTCAGCACAGCAACACCTCCCCTTGAAGTATTTCTCACTTGAGAATCTCAAGGCACTCTATAAACCTTTAGTGAGAATATTTCCTCTCCATTTTAATAGGAAGATGTGGAGGCACACTTTATTTTAATAAAACTCGTCCAGTGGGAAGTGATGGGTCTTCGCTCTGAATTTAACACATTAGAATGCTGTTGCCCATAGTGTTTCCAGCTAGTATGAAATAAAGCATTGCAAATAATGAAAAATTCTCCTCTGTAAGGTATAACAAAATGTCATTCCCTCAAGAGTATACTTCAGAGGATAACAGAAAAGAAACTTTCAAAAACATCTATTTTGAGCTTTGTGGTAGTTAAGGGCAAGGGCTTTGAGCCAGGTGGATCTGGGTTTAAATTCTAAAACCAAGACTTACAGAGACTTCCCTGGTGGCCCAGTGGCTCAGACTCCATGCTTCCAATTCAAGAGACCCAGGTTTGATCCCTGGTCAGGAAACTAGATCCTACATAAGGCAACTAAAAAAAAAAAAAAAGATCCCACATGATGCAACTAAAAATCCTGCGTGCCCCAACTAAGATCCCGCACAACCAAATAAGCAAATTTTTTAAAAAATCTAAAACTTACATATTGTGACTTGGACAAATTATTTAACTGTTACAAGGTCTCAGTTTTCTCATCTCTATGATAACAATAGTAATCCCCTCATAGGGTTGATGTGAGGACTAAAAGGTGTACACTGAGTACCACAGTGTCTGGTACACGTTAAGCACACAATACTATGTACCCATTATTGTCATCATCATTAACATCACCTCTCTAAGCACCTGTGATGGTTCACTTTACGGTCAACTCATCTCAGAAGGTGCTTTGGGATGATATTAGCATTTGAATCAGTGGACTTTGAGTAAACAGTTTGCCCTCCAATTAGACTACATCAGGTCAGCTAAAGGCTTGCCTACCTTCCCGGGCAATAGGGAATTCTCCAGAAGACTGACTTTGGACTTCACCTGCACTATCAGCTCTCCTGGGTATCCATCCTGCTGCCCTTTGGACTTGAACTCTGCCTTCTGGTCCTCACTGCAGATTTGGACTTGCCAGCTTCCATAATCCTGTTCACCAATTCCTTATAATAAACCTTTCTCTCACTCTCTCTCTCTCTATATATACAATGTGTTTCCTGTTTCCTGGGATAACTTTGGTTAATACAGCACCATATATATGTGTTTCCTGTTTCCTGGGATAACTTTGGTTAAAACAGCACCATATACAAAGTTGAAAACTTCAATATAAAATAGATTTGATAGGGCCTTCCCTGGTGTCTCTGGTAGAGAATCTGCCTGCTAATGCAGAAGACACGGTTTAAATCCCTGGTCTGGGAAGATTCCACATGCCATGCAGCAACAAAGCTCAGGGGCCACAACTATGGAACCTGTGCTCTAGAGCCCAGGAACTGCCGTTACTGAACCCATGCGCCACAGCTACTGAAGCCTGTGTGCCTAGAACCACTGCAATGAGAAGCCTGTGCTCAGCAACTAGAGAGCCCCCTCTGGCACCAACTAGCGAAAAGACTGTGCAGCGACAAACACTCAGCACAGCTAAAAATAAAGTAAAAATTAAAATAAAATTATTTTTTAAATATTTGATGGTATAAAAGAGGGGACTAACATCATCATCACTTAGAATATGAGATACTTGAGGGCAAGGATTAACCTTTAAGAACTAACCTTGAAACACATATTCAGTAAATGTCTGAAGAGTACATGAATCAATCAGTATATTTTAGTATAACATGCAAATATAGTGTCATTTTTAAAGCACAGTGAACTGATATCATAGGTTAGTCATAGCCTTATAGGATTATAAAGTCAAAAAGACATGGATGAAGAAGAGCTCGAATCACCAGCTATGCCAGATGGCTGTTGGAGTGCGTGAGCTGCCCCAAATGTCATCTGAGGGAACAGAAGGTCCCAGAGGAAACAGAAAACTAGGGAATGGATGAATCACATCTGCCGTTGTCATGGATACTGTTCATCTTATCTGTGTGAACTTGAAAACTGAAAGCACCATAGAATAGAGTGGCTAGCTATCTAATTGAAGCCTCATCTGTTACTAAAAGACCTAGTTCAACAGTGAAGTCCTCAATATTTTAATGAGTGTAGTTGGCCTCGGGCAAAATGTCCAAAATGTATGAACATAGTTTCTATCCTCCTATCCAGTTGTTCTCCACTCTGGGTACTCATTAGAATCATCTGGAGAATTTTTTTAAAATATCTTGATGAAATTCCACCCCCAGATATTATGACTTGGTACTAGGGGGTAGACTTGAGCATGAATAGTTTTAAAAGCTCCCCAGGTGATGCTAATATTGGGTAGCTGGGGTCAAGGACTATTTCTCTAGGCTCCTACAGTCTAAGTGATGCACCAAAACACATGTAACATATACACATATTAAGCCCTTTCACATATTAACACTCTTCATGATCATTCATGTTTCTAACTCAAATATTCAGGCAATGGTTAGCAATGATGTTTTCTGTCTTAACGCTTGAGATCTTCTCTACCATCTAGTTATTTCAATGTTCTTTATTTCCCATTTCAGAGAGTAAATAGAGGTCAGCATATAGGCAAATGGGAGGTAGCAAATGAAAGACTGAATAAAACTGAAGCTTGAAGCTAATGGTTAATAAAGAAGTTGTGGTACTTATATACAATGGAATATTACTCAACCATAAAAGGAACACATTTGACTTCGTTCTAATGAGATGGATGAACCTAGAGCCTATTATACATAGTGAAGTCAGAAACAGGAAAACAAATATTGTATATTAATGCAGATATATGGAACCTAGAAAGATAGTACTGATGAACCTGTCTGCAGGGCAGCAGTGGAGATGCAAATATAGAGAACAGACTTGGACACAGAGAGGGAAGAAGAGGGCGGGGCAAATTGAAAGAGTAGCATTGAAACATTTGCATTTCCATATATAAAATTGAATAGCCAGTGGAAATTTGCTGTACGGCACAGGGAGCTCAAATCTGGTGCTCCGTGACAACCTAGAGGAGTGGGATGGGAGGGTGGGTAGTTCAAGAGGGAGAGGACATTACACTAAGTGAACTAAGCCAGTCACAAAAAGACAAATACACACTTACATGAGGTTCCTAGAACAAATTAATAGAGAGAGGAAGTACAATGGAGGTTGCCATTGTTCAATTTTGTACAATAAAAAGAACTCAAGACAAATGGTGATCACAATTGCACAACAATATGATATATTTAATGTTGAGTTGTACACTTAAAAATGGTTAAGAGGATAACTTTTATGCTATGTGTATTTTACCACAATGAAAAATGATAAAGAGTAAAAATACCATCATCAATTATTCTGCTCATGAACTCACAGTCTGAACAGAGGTGCTTGTGGGCGGCTCTAACCTGGTCCATGTGGGGTCAGTGGGTGCAGTTCCACTAACACCTAGAGGATCCACTCCCGTGATGGCTTACTCACCTGCCTGACAGCCTTGATGCTGCTATTGGCTGGGAGCTAACCCCAGGCTACTGATCACAGGCCTTAATTCTCCACATAGACTCCTCCATGAGCATTTTGGTGACATTGCATGTTGCTTACTTTCTAGAGTAAGTACTTAAAGAAATGGGAACTGGAAGCTAACAATCTCTTGAAATTCCAAAGTGACAAAGTGTCAAAGAATTTGCAACCATTTTTAATCTATAATACCAAAACCAAGTTTTTTTTTTCTCTATGTATTTCGGAACTTTTCTCCACCTACTCGCTTCTGCTTATAACTCAGATTGTCCTGACTTTTCATAGAACTAAGTCTAATAGCTCATTTACAGCTCCAAATCTATCTCAAGAGCTGCCCTCTACACATATTTGGCTTCAAACCCGCTATTAACTGATTCCTCTTTCCTCAGTCATGTAAGTGGGAATAAGAATATAATTGACCCAGATCACCAATTCATGCTAAGTCATGGTTACAAACAGATCTACACACCAGCTACTATTAGATCAAGTGCTCCTAACCCAATGTCTGTAGCCAAGGGGGCTATTTTATATTATACAACTGCTTTGGATAATTTGAATCATATGTGCTGTGAGTATGGGAATGAGGGAGATGGTAGAATTGTGCAAGGACTGTGAATGCAGCAAGCAACATAATTCATTTTCCTAGAACAAAGTGGAGAAGGAAATGGCAACCCACTCCAGTATTCTTGCCTGGAGAATCCCATGGATGGAGGAGCCTGGTAGGCCACAGTCCATGAGGTCGCAAAGAGTTGGACACGACTGACCAAGCGACTTAACTAACTAACTAAAATATTTAGCTACTGCTTCCCCAGTCATTAAAGTATTGAAGATATAACTGCTTTACTGCTTCTCCTCTTTATGCTTCCTTCAAAAACAATACATATTGGGGCTTCCCCGGTGGCTCAGTGATGTAGAAACCATCTGCTGATGCAGGAAACAAAGTTTTGATCCCTGATCTGGGAGGATCCCACAACTAGGCTCTTGAGCCACAACTATTGACCTGTGCTCTCAAGCCAGAGAGCCACAACTGTTGAGCCGATGTGCTATAACTGCTGAAGCTTGCATGTCCTGGAGCACATGCTCTGCAACCGGAGAAGCCACTACAATGAAAAGCCCACAGACCACAACTAGAGAAAAGTCCAAGCATTGGTGAAGCTAGCACAGCCAAAAATGAAAAAAAAAAATAATTTTTTAAAAAATGCATGTGTATTTCCTATAACATTTTCTTTTCCCCTTAAGATTGCCCTTAAGATCCACTTAATACTACTGTCTCTGAATAAAATCCTAGTGTGATTTTTCCTGGATTCTGTAGTCTACCCAAGATTAATATTTTTTTACTCACATTAGCAGTGAAAAGGCAGCAGTACATTTGGGATCGCTTTTTCCTGCTTAACAAAAACTATCTGGCCAGACTTTGGTCAGGCTCTTCTAAGTCCTCTTCTCAATTAGGTTTTGACCTTAGGCCTCAGTGTCTATCCTGCCTGGGCCTGCATCAACCAGTTCAGCAAGAGTCTCCCACCATATCTGATCAAATTCCTCATTTCTTACCAATCTCCAGGTGATATCTGCTCACCCTGGCCTGTCTTCAGCAAGAATCCTGTCAAGTCAGTTTAGTCAGAATCCTCCCTTATCCCCTGATGTTTCTACTTCGTAATTTTCCATACACTGATCCCTTCCTTGCTCCTTGGCTTGTTGATGTTGTTAGTCACTCAGTCGTGTCTGACTCTGTGACCCCATGGACTGAAGCACACCAGGCTTCCCTGTCCTTCACCAGCTCCCAGAGTTTGCTCAAACTCATTTGAACCATTGAGTCAGTGATACCATCCAACCATCTCATCCTCTGTCTTCCCCTTTGCCTCCTACCTTCAGTCTTTCCCAGCATCAGGCTCCTTAGCTATGTCAACTAAAAAAATACGTGCAACCTAAAAGTTGAATGTTGGGTTTTATTCAGTAGGAATGTTAGGACTGAAGCTGGGAGAGAGTATATATCACGTGATCCTGAGAGAGCTGACTCTGAGGAGGCAGGGGAGGAGCCAGGGTATATATAAGTTTGCAGCAAGGGGCAGATAACCTGAAAATCTAAAGATTACTGTTAATTAGGAAAACCCAGATCTCTCACATGAAGAGATTTAGCAATCTTCTATGGATGGGAAGGGGCTTCCCTGGTGGCTCAGATGGTAAAAATCCACCTGCAATGTAGGAGACCCAGGTTCAATCCATGGGTTGGGAAGATCCCCTGGAGGAGGGCATGGCATCCCACTCCAGTATTCTTACCTGGAGAATCCCATGCACAGAGGAGCCTCATAGGCTACAGTCCATGGGGTCACAGAGAGTCGGACACAACTGAGCACAGATAGCTCATGGATGGGAAGATTCAAGCATCCGGGCTTGCTGAAATCATCTTTCATATGCATCTAGCTATCTGGGGCCAATCCTACTTTCTTGATTATTCACATCCTATTCCTTGATTACCGTAAGAGGTGGTGGATGATCACCTCTTACATCCTCCCGACTCTTCAGAGCTTATTGCTTACTGGGGAGGAAGTAGCTGATGGCTTCAGAATAGGTGGCTTTGTTTCACCTGGGCTCAGAAATTTTTATTTGGAAAAGGCTTGTTTACTGGTAGAGCGTAAAGCAGAAAACATTTCATTTCGCAGCTAAAAAATCCCCAGTTGCCCCTGCTGTTTCTTCAAATCATTCCTGGAACCACTATTGTTCATTTTGGTCCTCTACAAAGACATGCTAAGATGAGATTAGATGTACAAAAGATTTATTGAGAAAAAAGCCCTGTGAAGGAATGGGCTTCCCTGGTGGCTCAGACAGTTAAGAATCTGCCTACAATGCAGGAGACCCGGGTTCGATTCCTGGATGGGGAAGATCCCCTGGAGAAGGGAATGGCTGCCCACTCTAGTATTCTTGCCTGGAGAATCCCATGGACAGAGGAACCCAGCGAGCTATAGTCCATGAGGTCGCAAAGAGTCAGACACAAATGAGTGACTAACACCTTCACCTGTGAAGGAGAAGGAACCTGAGGAGGTAGGGAAAGCCTTCAGATTGCAGTGCAGGTCTACCTCCTGTGAGAGAGAGGAGATGGACAAGGATTGTACAGTCACGGTTTTGGATGTGGCATAGTTCTGAGAAAGTTTCAGCCAGGCAGAAGTCAGGGGAGTCCTCTGGCCAAAATTACCTGTTCAAGGATCTGGTAACTCATAAGAATGGGCATGCATGCGTGCTCAGTCATTTCAGTTGTGTCCTACTCTTTGTAGCCCCATGGACTGCAGCCCACCAGGCTCCTCTGTCCATGGGATTTTCCAGGCAAGAGTACTGGAGTGGGTCACCATGCCCTCCTCCAGGGGATATTCCCAACCTAGGGATCGAACCCATGACTCCTGCATCTCCAGCCTTGCAGGTAGATTCTTTACCACTGAACCACCCAGAAGCCCCAAAGAATGGGCATGCATTAGAACAAATCCTCGTGCTACTCAGACTTTGGCTGAGAGAAGCCTGTGGGAAACTTGGCCTTTATGTGAACACAAGCATGAATCCAGAACAGCATTGGGGCCATCAGTCAGTTATGCTTCCTGCAGAAGGAAACCTGAGACCTGCATTTTCATGACCACAAATGAGTACTGGCTACAAATGAGGCCACAAAGTAGGCAGGCAATGGTCAGAGGATAAAGTGCCTTGTACTCAAAGTTCAAAATTTTATCCTATAGGCCCTGAGGTATAAGAAGAAATGAAGTCAAGTGAACTGAAAGTAGCTCAGTTGTGTCTGACTCTGAGACCTCATGAACTATACAGTCCATGGAGTTCTCCAGGCCAGAATACTGGAGTGGGTAGCCTTTCCCTTCTCCTGGGGATCCTCCCAACCCAGAGACTGAACCCAGGTCTCCCACATTGCAGGCATATTCTTTACCAGCTAAGCCACCAGGGAAGCCCTAAAATATAAGAAAGGTGTTGGGAAAAGGAAAACAGAGTCAAGAGATAACTGTGAAGTAGAATTAATAGGACATTAATGGCAAATTAGACTTGACAAGAAGAGAGCCTTCACTCCCAGGTTTCTGTCTCTTGGGACTGTATTATATCTGTTGCTTGAGGTCAATATTTTGGGGCAAGATGAACAAAAATTCATCACATGTTACTGGAAGGAAAACTGCACCCAGACTTAAAGTATTGGTATTATTGCTGACCCAGTCCAACACTACTAAATACCTACGTAAATAATTCATCACCTCTGCGTTCCCTTAGCACAATAATAATAGCACACTATTAATAATATTAATGTACTCTAGTTAAAATATAAAGTAAGGGAGATTAAACTCTTGAAAAGCTTATTTGAGCTTTGATGTTGTTCAGTTGCTAAGTCAGGTCCGACTCTGCAACCCCATGAACTGCAGCACGCAAGCCTCCTCTGTCTTCCACTATCTCCCAGAATTTGCTCAAATTCTTGTCTATTGAGTTGGCTATCTAACCATGTATATTTTTCTTTGAGCATACAGTGATTCAAATTGGGCAACACCAAACTGAAAATGACTAGGAAAGTGAAGTCGCTCAGTCGTGTCTGACTCTGTGACCCCATGGACTGTAACCTACCAAGTTCCTCCATCCATGGGATTTTCCAGGCAAGAATACTGGAGTGGGTTGCCATTTCCTTCTCCAAGAGATCTTCCCGACCCAGGGATTTAACCCAGGTCTCCCGCATTGTAAGCAGATGCTTTACCATCTGAGCCACCAAGGAAGTCCCGGCAGGTCGGCACTACCTTAAGCCTAGCTGGCTCTTTATGATTGGCTGTCTTCAGGTTGCCCTTTCTTGATCTTCAGACATCTGCAGAAATTGACTCTGGCTTAAGTTTTAATTTGTTTACATAGGCTATATAGACTTTAGAGATACCTTGGTCTAATGGTCTCCTTGTTAATTATTCTAACAATACTACTTCCTAAAGCTTAGTATAGACGTTATATGAATAGTTATATGAATAACCTAAATTCTTCATATTTGGAATAGACTGGTTTCTAGAAGAAAACCAAGATATGTAAGGTATGCTTCACATCTTAGGTAAATTCTGGAAGAAAAGAGCCTTAGTCATAGTAGGTGGAGAGTCTGAAATGAAGGCAAGCATCTACCAACTCACTGTAGCTCTGGACAGCAGCCTCCCAAAGAAGATGTGGTACTGATCTACAATGGAATATTACTCAGCCATAAAAAAGAATGAAATAGTACCATTTGCAGAGATGTGCATAGACCTAGAGACTGTCATACAAAGTAAAATATGTCATAAGGAGGAAAGCAAACATCATATAATGTCACTTATATGATGGAATCTTAAAAAATGGTACTGATGAATTCACTTGCAAAGCAGAAATAGAGACACAGATATAAAGAACAAACATGGGGCAGGGGATGAATTGGGTGATTGGAATCAACATATATACACTACTATGTAAAAAATAACTAATGGGCTTCCCTAGGTGGAAACCTGGGCTTCCCAGGTGGCTCAGTGGTAAAGAATCCACCAGCCAATGCAGGAGGAGCAAGAGATGTGGGTTTGATCCCTGGGTCAGGAAGATCCCCTGGAGAGTAGGAAATGGCAACCCACTCCAGTATTCTTGCCAGGAAAATCCCATGGTGGACCACAGTTCATGGGGTCACAAAGAGTCAGACATGACTGAGCATGAACATATAAACACACACACACGAGCACATGCTACGTATTGATTCGTGGATCATTCACATGTCGAAATAAACTGATGTTTTTCAGAGGTGATACCATGGAGTATAGATGGCGCATACATTCAAGTCACTTATTCTTACTACAGTTTTTATCAATTACCTTATACTTCAGTGGGCTTCCCTGGTGGCTTAGCTGGTAAAGAATCCACCCGCAATGTGGGAGACCTGGGTTTGATCCCTGGGTTGGGAAGCTCCCCTGGAGAAGGGAATGGCTATTTATTCCAGTGTTCTGTCCTGGAGAATTCCAATGGCCTGTTTAGTCCAAAGAGACATGACTGAGTGACTTTCACTTTCACTTTTCACTTATACTACAGTATTTTTTTCATATTTAAGATGGGAAAATGGTTCTCCTCACAAGACAATTGTGTTAACTTTAAATGTAAATTCCTAGTATAGTGCTTGGGACAGAGGGGTTCTTTTTTTAATGAATTGTTTACTACTGGCTTGATACTGTGGTCTATAATAATCATCATACATCATTGTCATGACCAACACCACCATCACCCCTGCCTGGGAAAGCAGCAACTGAGCACACACACACACAATGAGAATCTACTGAATAGCACAAGGAACTCTACTCAATGCTCTTTGGTGACTGAGATGGGAAGGAAATCCAAAAAGGGGGTATATATGTATACATGAAGCTGTTTCATTTTGCTGTACAGCAGAAACTAACACAGTGTTGTGAATATATTCCAATAAAAATTAATACAGATTTTTATTAAAAAAAAAAAAAAAAAAAGTAAGGCTCCTGGCAGCCAAAATCTGCTATAGGGAGCTGATAAGTGGCACTGAAATGCTCTGGGGTCTGTCAGGTGTCCCTTAAGATTCTTCCATCTTTAAAAAAAAAAAAAAAAGAAAGAAAGATTCTCTAATTCCATGGAGAGAGGAGTCTCCACAGGGAGGGTTCAGGACCCAAGAAAGAGAAGAACTTGATGAGGAGCCTGAGGGCAGGAAACAGAGGAGAGCAAATTGGGAATGAAGATGAGAATGGGTCTTAGAATAAGGCTTCATCAATCTTCAGTAGCACATAGGAGCCAACTTAACTGAAGTTAAAACTCTCACCTTCCAATTTTATACTGCTCTAGGATAAACATTTCACTTTTTAAAAAATAGAAAGAAATTGTCTCACTGTATGTTGGTTCACAACCTCAGGACTTCTTCCTGATGAAATTCGAAACTGGCTGGGAACATGGAGAGCAAGGAGAGATGGAAGAATGAGACAGAACTTTTTGTTGTTGGATGGCACCCTCGAGAGCTTCCCAGGTAAAACCTGAACTAGCGGCCATTCGTGCAGGTCAGGGAGAGACCAAAGAAAGTGGCAGCCAGGCCAGGTATGTGGCATGTTTAATAAGCAAGGGAACTATATAGAGGCTTGTCTTTGGGTGGCTGCAGTCTTATCAACACCTTGCTCTCTCAAAGCTACACGTCCTTGAAAATGGCTCCCACTGTGGGAACAGTGGACAGAAGTTTCATCCCAAGGACCAGAAGCAGATGAAGAGCCTTCAACTGCCCACAGCCAGTTCACAAGTCAACCGGCAGTCATGTCCTGCTCACCTCCTCCTGCACCATGGTACACAGTACAGTAGTGAGAAGAGGGGTGGCACTCAAGAAGGCCACAGCCTGACTTCCTGCATATCTACTGTCTGGTCATCACTAACCTTGCTCTTTGGCACTAGTTCAGTTCAGATCTGTCGCTCAGTCCCGTCCCACTCTTTGCAACCCCATGGATTACAGCACACCTGGACTCCCTGTCCATGACCAACTCCTGGAGATTGCTCAGACTCACGTCCACTGAGTCAGTGATACCATCCAACCATCTCATCCTCTGTCATTCTCTTCTCCTCCTGACTTCAATCTTTCCCAGCATCAGGGTCTTTACCAGTGAGTCAGTTCTTCGCATCAGGTGGCCAAAGTATTGGAGCATTAGCTTCAGCACCAGTCTGTCCAGTGAATATTCAGGACTGATTTCCTTTAAGATTGACTGGGACCCAAGAGTCTTCTCCAACACCACAGTTCAAAAGCATCAATTCTTCAGTGCTCAGCTTTCTTTATGGTTCAAATTTCACGTCCATACATGACTACTGGAAAAGCCAGAGCTTTGACTAGATGGATCTTTGTTGGCAAAGTAATGTCTCTGCTTTTTAATATGTTGTCTAAGTCGGTCATAGCTTTTCTTCCAAGGAGCAAGTGTCTTTCAATTTCATGGCGGCAGTCACCATCTGCAGTGATTTTGGAGCCCAAGAAAATGAAGTCTGTCACTGTTTTCCTTGTTTCCCCATGTATTTGCCATGAAGTGTCTAGTCAAGGCTATGGTTTTTCCAGTGGTCATGTATGGATGTGAAAGTTGGACAGTGATGAAAGCTGAGCACCAAAGAATTGATGCTTTTGAACTGTGGTGTCAGAGAAGACACTTGAGAATCCCTTGGACTGCAAGGAGATCCAACCAGTCCATTCTAAGGGATATCAGTCCTGGGTGTTCATTGGAAGGACTGATGCTAAAGCTGAAGCTCCACTACTTTGGCCACCTCGTGTGAAGAGTTGACTCATTGGAAAAGACTCTGATGCTGGGAGGGATTGGGGGCAGGAGGAGAAGGGGACGACCAAGGATGAGATGGCTGGATGGCATCACCGACTTGATGGATGTGGGTTTGAGTGAACTCCGGGAGTTAGTGATGGACAGGGAGGCCTGGTGTGTTGCGATTCATGGGGTCACAAAGAGTCGGACACGACTGAACGACTGAACTGAACTGAACTGACCTGATGAGACCAGATGCCGTGATCTTAGTTTTTTGAATGTTGAGTTTTAAGCCAGCTTTTTCACTCTCCTTTTTCATTTGCATCAAGAGGCTCTTTAGTTCCTCTTCACTTTTTGCCATAAAGGTTGTGTCATCTGCATATCTGAAGTTATTGCTATTTCTCCCAGCAATCTTGATTCCAGCTTGGGCTTCATCCAGCCCAGCATTTCACATGATATACTCTGCATTAGTAGGGCTACAGTTTCTGAAGAAGGTATTGAAGAATAGTGTCTGTACTTCTCCTACTATATGACATGAGAGGTTGACTGTCAATTTTAAATATTAAAGTACAATAATTGCTGTAGATGCTCAATTAAAATAACTAATCAGACAAGAGTTAGTTTTCTCCAAAGCTCATTTGAATTATAGCTTTGATTTAATTTTAAAAGTTAACAAACTTTTAACTTTTTATGCAACTATCATACACTTCATTTAAAATAAGGAGATTTGGAAGAAGATGTGATTGGTATGACAATCAGATGTCAGTGTAGCATTTGAGTTTTGATTTTTCCAATATAGAGAGGGAAGTATTCTTAAAGAATGGAACTTGTCATGAGAAGGCTTTAAACCTGCTTACCAAAACATACACATTGTTTTGCCTAATCTGCATAAAACCTCCAACAATGGCAATAATATGAGCCTCTCAATTGAAATACCACATTGTATTTTTGGCAAAGAATAAGCACGACAAAAAAACTCCTGAAGCAATTAGAATAAGAATTAAGATATAGAAAAGCCATTTTAAAAATAGCCATGATACTTTGCAATTTCAGTTGCAATTCTGCTGCTGATGCAATATAAATCATATATTAGACTTAGCCACCACAATAAATTCTTTATCAGCACCACAAATTTAGAATATATAAAAACATCAGCACCATTATCCCATGTTACTGTCATAATACCTTGGTTCAGTTCCCATGACTATGGTTCTGTTAAAGCAGATTTAGAGAATCACCAGAACAAATTAGCAATGTTGTTTAATAGAAGGCTTTAATAAGTTGCAAAATATAATTTGTTTAGTTCAGTCGCTCAGTCATGTCTGACTTTTTGCGACTCCATGAATCGCAGCACGCCAGGCCTCCCTGTCCATCACCAACTCCCGGAGTTCACTCAAACCCACGTCCATCAAGTCGGTGATGCCATCCAGCCATCTCATCCTTGGTCGTCCCCTTCCTTCTCTTCCTGCCCCCAATCCCTCCCAGCATCAGAGTCTTTTCCAATGAGTCAATTCTTCGCATGAGGTGGCCAAAGTAGTGGAGTTTCAGCTTTAGCATCAGTCCTTCCAATGAATACCCAGGACTGATGTCCTTCAGAATGGACTGGTTGGATGTCCCTGCAGTCCAAGGGACTCTCAAGAGTCTTCTCCAACACCACAGTTCAAAAGCATCAATTCTTCGGCGCTCAGCCTTCTTCACTGTCCAACTCTCACATCCATACATGACCACTGGGAAAACCATAGCCTTGACCAGACGGACATTTGTTGGCAAAGTAATGTCTCTGCTTTTCAATATGCTATCTAGGTTGGTCATAACTTTTCTTCCAAAGAGTAAGCGTCTTTTAATTTCATGGCTACAATCACCATCTGCAGTGATTTTGGAGCCCCCCAAAAATAAAGTCTGACACTGTTTCCACTGTTTCCCCATCTATTTCCCATGAAGTGATGGGACCAGGTGCCATGATCTTCGTTTTCTGAACATTGAGCTTTAAGCCAACTTTTTCACTCTCCTCTTTCACTGTCATCAAGAGGCTTTTTAGTTCCTCTTCACTTTCTGCCATAAGGGTGGTGTCATCTGCATATCTGAGGTTGTTGATATTTCTCCCAGCAATCTTGATTCCAGCTTGTGTTTCTTCCAGTCCAGCGTTTCTCATGATGTACTCTGCGTAGAAGTTAAATAAGCAGGGTGACAATATATAGCCTTGATGTACTCCTTTTCCTGTTTGGAACCAGTCTGTTGTTCCATGTCCAGTTCTAACTATTGCTTCCTGGCCTGCATATAGGTTTCTCAAGAGGCAGGTCAGGTGGTCTGGTATTCCCATCTCTTTCAGAATTTTCCACAGTTTATTGTGATCCACACAGTCAAAGGCTTTGGCATAATCAATAAAGCAGAAATAGATGTTTTTCTGGAACTCTCTTGCTTTTTCCATGATCGAGTGGATGTTGGCAATTTGATCTCTGGTTCCTCTGCCTTTTCTAAAACCAGCTTGAACATCTGGAAGTTCATGGTTCACATATTGTTGAAGCCTGGCTTGGAAAATTTTGAGCATTACTTTACTAGCATGTGAGATGAGTGCAATTGTGCGGTAGTTTGAGCATTCTTTGGCATTGCCTTTCTTTGGGATTGGAATGAAAACTGACCTTTTCCAGTCCTGTGGCCACTGCTGAGTTTTCCAGATTTGCTGGCATATTGAGTGCAGCACTTTCACAGCATCATCTTTCAGGATTTGAAATAGCCCAACTGGAATTCCATCACCTCCACTAGCTTTGTTCGTAGTGATGCTTTCTAAGGCCCACTTGACTTCACATTTCAGGATGTCTGGCTCTAGGTGAGTAATCACAGCATCGTGATTATCTTGATCATGAAGATTTTTTTATGTACAGTTCTTCTGTGTATTTTTGCCACCTCTTCTTAGGGAACAATAATTTATACTTGACAAATGATAATTTGTTTTCTGACTTTTAATTTTGGATAGCCCAATTTATCTGCAACCATCTTTCCTCACTATTTCATTTTGTCAATTTCATTTTCCGTGCTTCTCTTTTTTAGGTTTAATGTATCAGCATTATCTCTGATTTGTCTTATTAAATGTCTCCAATTTGCTGGATTCTGGCTCAGAAGGGTATCCAAAAGTATATTCTGCCCTCCAGGGTTTCATACTGTAGAAACAGAAAAATTGATAAAATATAAATCACTAATACTTTTGGAAAGTATTAATCTTCCTTCTCTATACTGGAAAAATCAAAGCACAAATGCTACACTGACATCTGATTTTAATACCAATCGCATCTTCCTCCAAATCTCCTTATCCTTTAATCTCAAATTAAGGGTTATAAAGGCAAATTAGATTAAAATTTATAAATAGTCAATATATTAATTTTTAATAAATCCTTAAAATACAGAGCCTATAATTTATCTTATTTTTTATTGAAATAGAGCTGATATATACTATTATGTTACTCTTAGGTGTACAACCTAGTGATTTGACATTTAAATACATTACAAAGTGATCATCATGATGTCTAATAGCATCTGTCATTATACAAAATTATTACAGTGTTACTAAGTTGTGTATTATTTACCTCCCTGTGACTTTGTACCTCTTAAGTTTGTACCTGTAAGTTTGTACCTCTTAATCCCTTTCACCTAAACCTCTGCCCTCCTCTCCTCTGGCAACCACCAGTTACCCTCGGTATTTATGACTCTGTTTCTGTTTTATTTTGTTTGTTCATTTGCTTTATTTTTTTTAGATTCTACATATAAGTGATATTATATGGTATTTGTCTTTCTCTTGTCTGACTTATTTCACCTAGCATAATACCTTCTAGGTCTATCTATGTTGTCCAAAATGGCAAGATTTCTATCCTTTCACCCTTTGATAAACACTTGGGTTGCTTCCATTTCTTGGCTATCGTTAAGTAGTAATGCAGTGAACATAACGGTGCATATGGCTTTTCAAGCAACTATTTTTGTTTTCTTCAAGTAAATACCCAGAACTGGAATCGCTAGATCATATGGTAGTTCTATTTTAAATTTTTAAGGAAACTCCAAGCTGTTTTCCAAATTTACATTCCAATTTACATTCCCACCAACAATGGACAAGAGTTCCCTTTTCTCCACATTCTCACCAACACTTGTTAATATTTATTGACTCTGATGATAGCCATGCTAACAGATATGCAGCAGTATCTGACTGTAGTTTTGAGTCGCATTTCCCTGATGACTACTGATGTTGAGTGTGCCTGCAGGCCATTTGAATGTCTTCTCTGGAGAAATATCTATTCAGGTTCTCTGCCCATTTTTTAACCAGATTTCTTGGGGTTTCTGATATTGAATTATATGAGTTATTTATATAATTTGGATATTAATCCTTTAATGGCTATATCATTTGCAAATACATTCTTCCATTCAGTAGGTTGTCTTTTCATTTTGTTGATGGTTTCTTTCACTGTGGAAAAGCTTTTTAATTTGCTATAGTTCCATTTGTTTATTTTTGCTTTCCATTTGTGGTTTCTCATTTATGGCATTCTACTTCCTGTCACTTGCCAAGAACTTTTTATAGAAAGTGTTGGGAACCAAATATAACCAAATGAGAAAAATACTGATATCTGTTGAAAAACTGGATGACGGCACATGAAGAATTTATTATGCTACTCTCTCAACTTTTGTGCTTGCTGAATTGCTAAGTTGTGTCTGACTCTTGAGACCCCACGTAGTGTAGCCTGCCAGATCCATGAGATTTTCTGGATAAGAATACTGGAGTGTGTTGCCATTTCCTCTTCCGGGGGATCTTCCTGAACCAGGGATCAAAACTGCATGTCCTGCATTGGCAGGTGGATTCTTTACCACTGAGCCACCTGGGTGAACTTTTGGGTATGTTTATATTTTTCGGTGATAAGAAGTTGGCTAGCTCTGTCTACTGAAAAGATCGAAAATCAGTGACCCAACATAGTGTCAGATTGTGAACACTAAATATCATCCACTTATTAAAAAGAAACTAGAGATCCTTATGGAAAGGGACAGATTCAGACCAAAAAATTTATAAGATAAGCCTTAGATATTCTATTGTGACCCCAAAAAAAGTCACCAAACTATACTAGGGTTATATCAAAATGAGATAAGAGCCAGGTTGGCCAAAGATGGAATACTGTAATTTGAGTGCAAAAACAATAACTTCAGTTCACTGAAAATAATTTAATAAAAATGTAGGAGTCATAACACTATTCCAGAAAAGAGAACAAGAGAGCAAAAACAAAAAAGTAGCAAGACTCATCAGAACTCACTGGAGGCAATTAGAGCCATGACTTCTTATTTTGAAAATGGCAATTAAAGAGAAAGAAAGAACCTTTTATCCCATCAACCCTGTGTCATATATTTAAAATAGTCCCAGTTGATGAAGGAAAGCTATTTAAAGAAAAATTACAGAAAGTAAATGTTAAAAAAGTGATAGAATGAGAAAAAGGCCATCAGGAGAAAAATCTAAGAGGAAAATTTAACAATGGGAGTATCAGTTTGTCACCACCAAAACCAAGGATCCAACTTAGCCATCACTAAAAGTTGGGCAACCACTTATTACAAGCCTTTTGGTATAACATAATAAGAAATAAACACTACAAATACTCTAGCAAAAAAAAAATTCAATTTGAATCCAATTGAAGCTTTCAAACTAACTTCTAGTTTAAGAAAAATAGGAGCTAGAGACAAGTTAGACAATACCACAAGGAAATAAGCAGAAAAATACAGAATATTAATCATTCCTCAAGACCTGAGACAAATGATCCACTTGCCCCAATAAATCAATGGCAAGAGGGAAAAAAGAAGGTGAGACTGTTCTGGATTAAATAGAGCAAATAATATAATAAGTGATAATAACTGTGACTTTCATGTGCTTCCTGAGTCAAATAAATCAACCATGAAAAGAGATTTTTTATCAAGTTGGAGAAACTAAACCGTGGATTGCATAATAAATAACATTAAGAAAATATGTTAATTGAATTTAATATGATGTTAGCAGTGTCTTTATGTCAGAAAAAAAACTTATAGTTTAGTAGTATATATTAAAGAGTTTATGGATAAAATCACCTGGTGCTAGGAATTAATCTTAAACATACTTCCTTCTCAGAAAAGTGTGTAAGTTCTCCAAGTGTAAATTAGAAAGATTTCAACAAATACATTCAAACAGCCTACTGTGTGATACTATTTTTTGTCCTGGGAACCCTCAGAACAAAAATAAAATCTGAAGTGAATTATAAAATTTGTGTAAGTTAGCTGACATTTGAATTTGGTTTGCTAATATTTTGTTGAGATGAATTATTGCATCAATGTTCATCAGAAATATTGGCCTGTAATTTTCTTTCTTTATGGTATCTTTATCTGGTTTTGACATCTGGGTAGTATTAGCCTGGCAAAATAGTTTAGAAATGTTTCTTCCTCTATACTTTTTGAGAAATAATTTGAGAAAAATAAGTATTAACTCTTCTTTAAATGTTTGGTGTAATTCACCTGTGAAATTATTTGGAACTGGACTTCTTTATTAAAAATTTAATTACTAGTAATTGGTCTATTCAGGTTTTCTATTTCTTCATGATTCAGGCTCATCAGTCAGTTCAGTTCAGTCACTCAGTTGTGTCTGACTTTTCACAACCCCATGGACTGCAGCATGTCAGGCCTCCCTGTTCTATTACCAACTCCTGGAAATTGCTCAAACTCATACCATCAAGTCGGTGATGCCATCCAACCATCTCATCTTCTGTCATCCCCTTCTCCTCCTGTCTTCAGTCTTCCCCAGCATCAGGGTCTTTTACAAGGAAGCAGTTCTTCGCATCTGGTGGCCAAAGTATCGGAGCATCAGCTTCAGCATCGGGCCTGCCAATGAATATTCAGGACTGATTTCCTTTAGGATTGACTGATTTGATCTCCTTGCAGTCCAAGGGACTCTCAAGAGTCCTCTCCAACACCAGGGTTCAAAAGCATCAATTCTTTGACACTCAGCTTTCTTTATGGTCCAACTCTCATATCCATACATGACTACTGGAAAAGCCATAGCTTTGACTAGACAGACATTTGTTGGCAAAGTGATGTCTCTGCTTCTTAGTATGTTGTCTTGGTCAGTCATAGCTCTTCTTCCAAGGAGGAAGCATCTTTTAATTTCATGGCTGCAGTCACCATCTGCAGTGATTTTGGAGCCCAAGGAAATAAAGTCTGTCACTATTCCGATTGTTTCCTCATGTATTTGCCATGAAGTGATGGGACCAGATGCCATGATCTTAGTTTTTTGAATGCTGAGTTTCAAGCCAGCTTGTTTACTCTCCTCTTTCACTTTCATCAAGAGGCTCTTCAGTTCCTCTTCACTTTCTACCATAAGGGTGGTACCATCTGCATATCGGAGGTTATTGATATTTCTCCCAGCAATCTTGACTCCAGCTTGTGCTTCATCCAGCCCAGCATTTTGCATGATGTACTCTGCATATAAGTTAAATAATCAGGCTCATAAGCTTGTACATTTCTAGGATTTATCCATTTCTTCTAAGTTGCTTAATTTTTTGGTATATAATTGTTCATAATATTCTCTTACAACACTTTGTGTTTCTGTGGTATCAGTTGTAATTTTCCCTCTTTCATTTCTGATTTAATTTATTTGGGCTTTGATGTTTATTATTTTCTTCCTTCTACTAACTTTGGGCTTTGCTTGTTCTTTTTCTTGTTCCTTTAAATGAAAGAACTAGTTCAAAAAGGATGTGTATCACTATGTTCCCTACAGCATTATTTACAACAGCCAAGACATGGAAGCACTCTAAGAATCCATCAATAGATGAATTGATAAAGCAGAGGCAGTGTATATACACAATGGAATCTAACTGAGCCATAAAAAGGAACAAAATCTTACCATTTGCAACAACATGGATAGGACCTCAAGGATATTATGCTCCCTGAAATGTCAGACAAAGAAAAATATCATTGGATTTCACTTATATGTGGAATCTAAAACAGAAAACAGATGAACAAACAAAGCAGAAACAGATTCATAGAGATGGAGAATAAACCAGTGGTTGCCAGAGGGAGTGGGAGACAGACAAAATAGGTTAGGAGGGATTAAGAGGCACAAACTTCCAGCTATAAAATAAATAAGTCATGGAGATGTAATGTACACACAGGGAATATAATCAATAATATCATGGCAACTTTGTATGGTGACTGATGGTAAGTAGACTTATTGTGATGGTTATTTCATGATTTATAAAATATCAAATTACTATGTTGTACACCTGAATAATATATTAAAATAATATAATATTGTCTGTTAATTATAACTCAAATAACAAACCAACCAAATAAATTAACTTGTTTGCTAATGTGGGAAATGACTATAAAGATTAATTTGATCATCTATCTTTCCATATGCATTGTTCCAAAAAATAACCAGATTTGACCAAGATGATCCAAGAGTTTAATTATTATTGCTACAATTCCTGTACAGTATCTCCCTTACAGATTTCTTCCATTCTTGAGAAATTATGTAGATGCTACCAAATGTTTATTTTTGATTCAATTCTTTCTTCAGAATTTTACTCCCAGATTTTAAACTGTGTGTGGTGTGAAGAAGTGAAGTGAAGTTGCTCAGTCGTGTCCAACTCTTTGAGACCCCATGGACTGTAGCCCACCAGGCTCCTCCATCCATGAGATTCTCCAGGCAAGAATACTGGAGTGGGTTGCCATTCCCTTCTCCAGGAGATCTTCCTGACCCAGCAATCGAACCCGGGTCTCCTGCATTGTAGGCAGACGCTTTACCATCTGCGCTACCAGGGAAGCCTGTGTGGCATAGTTATACTCATATATTTTCCAACCTTCTTAAAATTTAAAGTTCCTAAAATCTATTTCCAATGCCTTCTCCCCTCCCAAGCTGGTACCTATTTCCTCTGTTATTAGCAATGGGATTAACAGGTTTTTGTTATCCTGATTCTGAATCAGAAAACAATTATCTTTCACATAGTTCTCTCTTGCTCTTCAAATCTAAACATAACAAAAATCCTGATAATTCATCCTTCAAAGCTTGTCTTCCATCTTCCCTGCTTTGCTATTCTGCTTCTACCACTCTAGTCCTGGCCCTTCTTTCCTTTATATGTAAACTTCTTCACTCACCTCCTCTTCCTAAAGCACTGTTTCTTTTGTGTCATTCTGCTGTTACAAATGGTTCTAACTTCCTACTATCTGTAGAAGTGTTAGTCTCTCAATGGTGTCCAACTTTTTGCAACCTCAGGGACTGTAGCCTGCCAGGCTCCTCTGTCCATGGGATTCTCTAGGCAAGAATACTAGAGTAGGTAAACATTCCCCCTCCAGGGGATCTTCCCGATCCAGGGATCGAACACTGATCTTCTGCATTGCAGGCAGATTCTTTACCATCTGAGCCGCCAGGGAAGCCCTACTATCTGCAGAATCAAGACACAAACTCTTAAATCTGGCCTTCAATCTGGGATTCAAATTTGATTACATTCGATCTTTCCTAACGTATGTATTAAAACTTTCAACCAAACTGAAGAAATGCCCTTATTCCAAATGGGCTTTGCTTGTCCAGATTCCCTCTGTTTAATCACATCTTGAACTGACAGAAGCGCCTTTTGTCCTCTGTTCCCAGTTCTTCCATTCATAGGCACTTATTCATCCAATTAATTAAGTATTCATCCAATTAATTACTGAGCATCTCTAATTTCCAGACTTTTTATATAAATAGAGATGAACAAGTCATGGTCCCTGACTTTTTAATCTGGTGATTAAAAAATCATTGATGTGGGGCTTCCTTGGTTAAGACTTAACCCAGTGGTTAAGACTCCACCTACCAATGCAGGGAACATAGTTTTAATCCTTTGTCTAGGAAGATCCTCCATGCCGCAGGGCAGCTAAGCCTGTGTTCCGCAACTACTGAGCCAGCTCTTTAGAGTTCATGAGCTGACGTTACTGACGCCCATGTGTCTTAGTATGCTTGAGAAGGGATAGGCTCCCTACTCCAGTATCGCTGGGCTTCCCCCACATTAGGGGCTTCCCTGGTAGCTCAGAAGGTAAAGGGTCTGCCTGCAATGCAGGAGATCCAGGTTCGATTCTTGGGTCAGGAAGATCCCCTGGAGAAGGAAATGGCAATCCACTCCAGCACTCTTGCCTGGAAAATCCCATGGACAGAGGAGGCTGATAAGCTACAGTCCATGGGGTCACAAAGAGTTGGACACGACTGAGTGACTTCACTTCACTATGTGTCTTAGAGCCTGTGCTTCCCAACAAGAGAAGCCACCACAATGAGACGCCCTCACACTGCAATTACAGAGTAGCCCCTGCTCACTGGAACTAGAGAAAGCCCGTGCAGCCAAAAATAAATAAATAAAATAAACTACCTTTTGAAAAACAGAACAAAGAGACCCACTGATGTAATTAATAATCCTATAATGAAAGCATAAACAATGCTTAAACTAAATGACCTACTCAGTCAATTTCATTATATTTCTAAAATTTGAGAGGGATGCTTCAAATTATGGAGTTAGAAGTTCATTTTGCCTCCATGAAGCCATGGTAAGGATGTGCTAAGTTGCTTCTGTCATGTCCGACTCTTCGTGACTCTATGGACCATAGCCGGGCAGGCTCCTCTATCCATGGGATTCTTCAGGCTAGAATCCTGGAACTGGTTGCCATACCCTCCTCCAGGGGATCCTCTGAGCCAGGGATGGAACCTATGTCTCTTACATTTCCTGCATTGGCAAACAGATTCTTTGCCACTAGCACCACCTGGGAAGTCCAATGGTAAGGATAGCGAATATAATTGAGGAAGAGAATGAGTGAACAGACCTTCCTGTAGCTCAAACTGTAAAGAATCTGCTTGCCATGCATGAGAACAGGGTTGGATTCCTGGGTTGGGAAGTTCCTCTGGAGAAAGGAATGGCAATCCATTCCAGTATTCTTGCCTGGAGAATTCCATGGACACAGAAGCCTGGCGGGCGACAGTCCATGGGGTCACAAAGAGTCAGACATGACTGAGCAACTAACACACACACACACACACACACACACACACACACACACACGAGTGAAGCCAGTCTACTATAGCTAAAAACACCAACTGAATTAAAATTAATAAAAAATCCAGATCTTCCCATTTCAAACATTTTAGAGTCCATAGCCTATCTGCTAATAGAATAATAGCAAATGGATAAGATATTGTGGCTACTACTATGACTGCTACTCTTTATGCTGGCATTGACCTCTTATTTCCTGATGGAGCCCCACACTGACCAACATTTAACACATTTGCAACCACTGTTAGGAGTTGGAGTCAGATGAAAAGAACACATTATTGACCCAATGGGCATTTTTCATGTTCCCTTTGACCAAGACAGTAATTTTTAAAACAAAACAAAACAAAAAAAAATGATTGCAGATATAATAATGGTTGTTATAGACCAAAGCAGTGTTTGTAACTTAGTTGATGGTGGTGATCTATCACTTGTTTCATTTGCATCTCAGTGGAAGCAATCTAATAAGATAAAGTATTTACTTTCTCAATTTGTCATGCAAGAGTTTATCTGTTCCTTACTTATGCTTTCGGGAAGTCACAAATCTCATTATTTTTTAAATAGAGTCGGTAACCTTTTTGCATTATGCAGAACCAACCAATCAATCAACAAATACTTAGAGAGTAAGTAAGTGCAATATGTTGGGAATAACAACAAAGGAGAAAATTAGAGATTGAGAAAGAATAAAAGAGGTAAAGCTGATGCAAGGTAGGAGCAGATGTTTTTGCAATGCCCTCTAGGAATGGACAAAGGAAGCAGAGGAAAAGCAGAGTGGGTGAAAAAGCAAGCTCCCTTTAGATTCAGACCTGTGTAAGTGAGAGGCTAGTACCCTTGGATCAGAGAGTTAGTAGGCACCAGGGGACTTCTGTGGTGGTTCAGTGGCTAAGACTCTGCAGTCCCAATGTAGGGGGCTCAGGTTTGATCCCTGGTCAAGGAACTAGATCCTACATGCCACAACGAAGGCCTGGCACAGCTAAATAAATAAATACTTTTAAAAATAGGAAAGAAAAAGGAAGTAGGGGGAGGAACACATGACCACCTGGCAGCGGCATGAGAGAAGTGGAAGGTGAGAATAGTGGGTAAGGATTCTTCTCTCAGTAGCCCCTGAGAAATAAAGTAGCTATGTGTTTCCAGTTCAGTAACTGTCTTTAGAGATGTTGTGGAAGTTCTCATTAATCATATAGTACACACAAAGAACCATGTCTACTCTTCGACCCCCAAGAAATCCACAGCCCAATTAGAAAAACAATTCACGTTTAGGTGACAAACCAGCAACAAAAATCTGTCACTGCAGCAGTTATTCTTCCTCAATTCCAAGTTCATTTTGTGAAAGTTTTAACATTTTGTGTATAATTTCAGCAACAACTCTATCTCCATTTGACTGATAAGGATCATACCTTGATAAGAACAGAAAAGATTCCAGAGAGGGACTTGGCGGGTGGTCCGGTGGTTAAGGATCCGCCTGCCAGTGCAGGGGACCCAGGTTTGACCGCTGCTCTGGGAGGATTACACGTGTTGAGCAGCTAAGCCCATGAACCACAGCTACTGAAGTCCACGTGCCTAGAGCCGGTGCTCGGCAACAAGAGAACTCACTGCAACGAGAGGCCCGTGCAGCGCAGGTGGAGAAAGCCTGCGTGCAGCAACAAAGACGCAGGGAAGCAAAAAACAAATAAATAATTTTTTAATAAAAATAAATTTTTGAAGTTAAAAAATACTACAGTGACTGGTATTATTATCTCTATTAAAAATAGAGATAAAGTAGGCAGCAGAAGAGTTGACCACATTTGAAGCCAAGTCTTGAGAGAGACCAAGTCGAAAGAAAGCAGGTTGGGGACTTGACCCGCACCCTGGTGGTAATCGTTGGGGAGAAGTACACTGAATTTACAGTCAATAAATCTTGTTATTCACACAGAATAAACATATCTCTTATGTAGACTGACATACTCTAAATTGTTTTTACCAGCTGAGCATGTTAAATAATACACAAGATATCTTTTAAATCCATAGTACCTCAGGAGCAAAATTTGTAAGTCACAGTGTCTCTAAACCTTAACATTTCCTTCTTTTGTCATAGAAAGTTCACTCATTGAATCGCTAATATGTATATAATTAGCTTTTCTTCCTTCCTTCATAATTTTACCTGTTGTATTGCCTATCTAAAATATCCTCATTTCATACAAACCCAGCTTATCTTTTAAGACTGAAATCATATTACCCCTCTTGGTAAATTCCTTCCTATCACTCTGTGCTTCCCAGGTGGCATGAGTGGTAAAGAATCCACCTGCCAATGAAGGAGACATAAGAGACGCAACATTGATCTCTGGGTCAGGAAGATTCTCTGGAGAAGGAAATGGCAACCCACTCCAGTATTCTCGCCTGGAGAATCCCATGGACAGAGGAGCCTGGCGGGCTGTAGTCCATGGGGTCGCAGAGTCAGACATGACTCAACCACACATACACACACACACACATCACTCTACAGTAATCTGATATTCTATGAACACCTAGAGCATATTTATATAATTTATTGGAAAAACGAATGTACTGCTTTAAAATATTTCTTGTACATATAACGAACTAGTATCATCTGACTCTCCAACCAGATCTTAAGATCCTTGAGGTCTGTGTTAGATATTTTATGAAACACTGTGTTTTTTGTACTGAGCATGCATGCATTCTAAGTCCCTTCAGTCATCTCTGACTCTTTGTGATGATATGGATTGTAGGCCGCCAGGTTCCTCTGTCCATGGGATTCTCCAGGCAAGAATACCAGAGTGGGTTGTCGTGCCCTCCTCCAGGGGATCTTCCCAACCCGGGGATCAAACCCAAGTCTCTTATGTCTCCTGCATTGGCAGGCGGGTTTTTTACCTCTAGAGCCACCTAGAAAGCCCTTTTGGTACCACACCCCTTCACAAAGTGACTTGATCATTAATTTCTTGCTAAATTAAAAAAAAATTACACAAAAACACAGGCAAGTAACAAATATGTACCTTGCATTCCTGTGATACAACCTGGTCTATTTTTAAAATAAATTGCTAGCATTGATATATTTATTTACTATTATAAACATATCAATTATAGCTAATAAAATGATCATTGATATGCTAATATTATCTACATTGTTTGCATATTATCTGTATTCATTATGATAAATTGGTAAAAATGGAACTCTCCAACTTTTCGTATCTAATTCCTAAGAACAGTTTAAATAATTTGATGTTCATTTTTAGCCCACAAGTTCAGAAAACTCCTTTCCTCCTCAGTTTCCTATTCTAGTGGAAGCAGAGACTCAGAAGCACCAGGTTTTTAATTTAGGAAGTGAAAGGCCACATCTAAGTTTAAGAAAATATTTTGACAGGGCATATACTTGGTGGCTCAGACGGTAAAGAATCTGCCTGCAATGTAGAAGACCTGGGTTCAACCCCTGGGTTGGGAAGATTCTCTGGCGAAGGGAATGGCCACCCACTCCAGGATTCTTGGCTTGGAGATGTCTGTGGACAGAGGAGCCTGGTGAGCTACAGTCCAGGGGGTCACAAAGAGTTGGACATGACCAAGTGACTGGCACTCAGTTTCACTGTTGATAAGCCCAAGGAGTCTCCTGACCACCACATTCTTGACTCCAGGTTTCTAATAGTCTCTTAACAGGACAGAGTCTCTTCCTGTCCTCTCTCTGTCCACTACAAGGAGGACAGAGAGCAAGCAAGGTGTAGACATTGGTATGGTCTTCAAGAAAGCATCAAGTACTCCCCGACCCTCCCATGTGGACCCCATTCCAACCCTTAAGGTCCTACAGGAGAGAGGAGATGGTGATGACCTCCCAGGAAACATTACAGGCTTGAGACCAGAAGAGATCTGTGCTCAGTTTCAGGTCTGGTTGCACCTGAAAGACGCTAAGCACAGAAGTGTTCCTCAGCTCTGCTTGAGGATATGAGGCAACTAGGTCAGACCTCTGCCCAATGTCTAGGAGGCCCAAAGTGAGTCGGACCCTTGGAGAGCCGTTTATAGCCTAAGAAGCAATGAGACAGCCTCCAAAAGTATTTCTTCCTGGAAGTTTGAATACTGTGACGACTGGAGAGGTTTCACAGGTGAGAGAGGGATTTGGGCAGAAGACAGTAATAGAGTTAAGTGACCAGGAAACCAGATAAGGCCAACCTGGACCCAGCAAATGACAATGAAGAGAGACTGCCATAGGAATTGAACCCCCAGGCAGACGCCAACCTGGGTGCTGGAGACAGCTCACACGGCCGTATTATGACTTTATTTAAGGCCTTTGAAGGTAAATGCCATGCCAAGGAGAGGGAGAGAGAGAAGGAGGAAATGATAAAGGGAATTAGGTCCACATGACAATGGTTACTTTTCTGCTATATAGTCGAGGCCCTGAAATAAGGTGGTTAATTGCATTGTGGTAAAGTTAAATGGCAGAAAAACAATGTGACGCTTTCACTATATCTCATAATGTGGCTCAGAAATTTTATAAATGGTGTGATATAGAATGATCAGTTCCTTGAGGATTTTACAGTAGTGGTTTAATAAATTAAGCCATATCCCTTTCCGAGGAGTGTTTATTTTCTACCAAGGGTACTGATACACTCAGGTTTCCAAATTCATTGCTGCATCAGTTTTAGATTACTAAATTTTCTTAGAAATATCCACCTCATTAAGAAAATGAAAATACCCATTTCATTAAATTTAATACCATCAAGGTACCATTTGTAGCATCATGGAGCAAGGATTTGTCATCTCCTGTGCTCAATAAGAGTCCCTAATCTTATACATTCATTATTTTACTTTTTAATCCACTTTGATGAAAGTTTTAAATTTGTGTTGATCTTTATCAAATAAAGAACAAAAACAGATATTGAATGTAACAGTTTAAAGTACAAGTTCTAGAGTTAGAGATTAACTGTGTATGAATCCTGACTCAGCCCTTTACCATGAAACTTGGAGTAAGTTACTTGATCTCTGCACTTACTGTTCTTGCCTGTAAACTAGTGGTTAATAGTTGTACCAAACTTATAGGGATATTATGTAGATTAAATCAACTGATAGAGGCACAATTCTTAAAACAGTGCCCAGTATTACTGCTCAGCAAGTATTAGCTATTGTGGTAGATATAGTTAACTAGTATTCAGCATCCATTCCAGCCTGCTCCACACATCACATTCTATACTGTAGCATCTGAAAGCCTGAAAACCACATTTTCCAGATCTATTTGGGGCAGGGTTCTGGGTAAAAATTAGGTCCCATCTAATCTAGTTGTTATTGCTGCCTGTCTCAGTTATACAGATACTGGGTTTTTCTTCAAGAGCAAAGCGAGGGGTGAAGAGCAAAGAAGAAATGGCAATGATAGCAGGGGTAGCTTCCAAACCAAGATACTCGATTCCTGTATAAAATCTTTGATATTGTGTTCTTGAATTCAGGCCCTCTTGTTGTCACCTCCTAAATCTCCATCTTCATGATATGCAATGTTGACACTGGGAGTGCAGTTCAGCAGTCTTTTTCAGCAATCCTTAATGACCCAGATGAAACCCTGATTCTCCAGCTTTATCAGTTATGGTATGCTGTAAGTACCAAACTCATTCCATTAAGCTTCTATTGAAAATAGAATGGCTTATTTCCTAAACTTAATTATTGGTAATAATCCTTCTATTTTTTGCAGGTCAGGAAGCAACATTTAGAATTGGATATGGATCAACAGACTGCTTCCCAATAGGAAAAGGAGTACATCAAGGCTGTATATTGTCACCCTGCTTATTTAATTTCTATGCAGAGTACATCATGAGAAACGCTGGACTGGAAGAACCACAAGCTGGAATCAAGATTGTCAGGAGAAATATCAATAACCTCAAATATGCAGATGACACCACCCTTATGGCAGAAAGTGAAGAGGAACTAAAAAGCCTGATGAAAGTGAAAGAGAAGAGCAAAAAAGTAGGCTTAAAACTCAACATTCAGAAAACGAAGATCATGGCATCCAGTCCCATCATTTCATGGGAAATAAATGGGGAAAAATGGAAACAGTGGCTGACTTTATTTTTCTGAGCTCCAAAATCACTGCAGATGGTGATTGCAGCCATGAAATTAAAAGATGCTTACTCCTTGGAAGGAAAGTTATGACCAACCTAGACAGCATATTAAAAAGCAGAGACATTACTTTGTCAACAAAGTAATCTAGTCAACAAAGTCCATCTGGTCAAGGCTATGGTTTTTCCAGTGGTCACGTATGGATGTGAGAGTTGGACTATAAAGAAAGGTGAGTGCCAAAGAATTGATCCTTTTGAATTGTAGTTTTGGAGAAAACTCTTGCGAGTCTATTGGACTGCAAGGAGATCCAACCAATCCGTCCTAAAGGAGATCAGTCCTGGGTGTTCATTGGAAGGACTGATGCTGAAGCTGAAACTCCAATACTTTGGCCACCTGATGCAAAGAGCTGATTCATTTGAAAAGCCCCTGATGCTGGGAAAGATTGAAGGCAGGAGGAGAAGGGGACGACAGAGGATGAGATGGTTGGGTGGCATTGCCGACTCAATGGACATGGGTTTGGGTGTACTCCGGGAGTTGGTGATGGACAGGGAGGCCTGGCGTGCTGTGATTCATGGGATCGCAAAGAGCCAGACATGACTGAGTGACTGAACTGAACTGAACTACTATTTTTATTTAGTAATACCTAATTATCCTTCTTCATTTCATTTACCTATTAATATACAGTTGTCTATTGTTACTTTTCTTGGTTCTTAAATATATTTCACTTTTTTTCTTTCTTCTTTCCTTTTTTCTTTCTCTTTTTCTTTTCTTTCTTTCTCACTTCTCGCCTTCCTTCTTTCCTTCTTGTCTTTTTGCCTTCCTTTATTTCTTTTCTTAAGAGTATATACATCAAACATTATACATCTTTCTCCAAGGAGAGCTTTGAGTTCAATCCCTATATTAATATGGGTAGTATTGTTAATATCTAGCTAGTATATAATCGCTAGTTTCACTTCCTCTTTTAACCCACAATTCTTAGCAAAATATTATTATAAGGATTTAATAGTCCCTCTCTGTTTCTTTTTCATTACATTTTACTTGTTTAGCTTTATTGTATTATGGTAGGGGAAATGGTCCTGTATTTTTCAGAAATTGTTAAAAAAATTTTTCGCTTAATACACAATCCTATTTTATAGATATTCTTTGGCATTGAAAAATGAAAATTTTTGTTTATAGGGTACAAATCAATCTTATAATATCTTGTACATTAATTTTTTTTTTTACCTTCAGTTCAGTCATTCAGTTGTGTCCGACTCTTTGCAACCTCATGAATCACAGCACATCAGGCCTCCCTGTCCATCACCAAACCCAGAGTTCACTCAAACTCACATCCATCGAGTCGGTGATGCCATCCAGCCATCTCATCCTCGGTCGTCCCCTTCTCCTCCTGCCTCCAAATCCTCCCAACATCAGGGTCTTTTCCAATGAGTCAACTCTTCACATGAGATGGCCAAAGTATTGCAGTTTAAGCTTTAGCATCAGTCCTTCCAAAGAACACCCAGGACTGATCTCCTTCAGAATGGACTGGTTGGATCTCCTTGCAGTCCAATAGACTCTCAAGCGTCTTCTCCAACACCACAATTCAAAAGCATCAATTCTTCAGCGCTCAGCTTTCTTTAGAGTCCAACTCTCACATCCATACATGACCACTGGAAAAACCATAGCCTTGACTAGATGGACCTTAGTCGGCAAAGTAATGTCTCTGCTTTTGAATATGCTGTCTAGGTTGGTCATAACTTTTCTTCCAAGGAATAAACGTCTTTTAATTTCATGGCTGCAATCACCATCTGCAGTGATTTTGGAGCCCAAAAAAATAAAATCTGACACTGTTTCCACTGTTTCCCCATCTATTTCCCATGAAGTGATGGATGCCATGATCTTCGTTTTCTGAATGTTGAGCTTTAAGCCAACTTTTTCTCTCTCCTCTTTCACTTTCATCAAGAGGCTTTTTAGTTCCTCTTCACTTTCTGCCATAAGGGTGGTGTCATCTGCATATTTGAGGTTATTGATATTTCTCCCGACAATCTTGATTCCAGCTTGTGGTTCTTCCAGCCCAGCGTTTCTCATGATGTACTCTGCATAGAAGTTAAATAAGCAGGGTGACAATATACAGCCATGACATACTCCTTTTCCTGTTTGGAACCAGTCTGTTGTTGCAACCAGTTCTAACTGTTGCTTCTTGACCTGCATATAGGTTTCTCAAGAGGCAGGTCAGGTGGTCTGGTATTCCCATCCCTTTCAGAATTTTTTTACCTACTCTAAATTAAATTCTCTCATCTGTATTTCTGCCAGTTTCTTCTCTTATTCAAGTAGCTTTTACCTAACACATTATAATACACATGAAGTCTCATTAAGTTACATTTTTCTTGTGAATTGTCTCTTTTTTAAAAATAAATTTGTTTAATGTAGATGGCTTTTTTTCAAATGTGTTCATTTCTTATGGTAATTATGCTTTTTTATTGCTTGCATTTGCCTAGTATTCTGTTGCAAATATTTCTATAAACGTATTATATCATTTTATTCCATATACATTTCTTTATAAACAACATATACATTAATTTTGGATGTAGACATTTATTCAATCATTAATTCATTAATTTATGTATTTAGTTATTTAGTAGCAATGCTGAGCAACTTGTGGGATCTTACTTCCCTGACCAGGGATTGAACCTGGCTCCCAGCAGTGAAAGTGCTAAGTCTTAACCAGAGGACAACCAGGGAATTCCCTTACTAATTTATTTTTATCTTCATTCTATTTTTATTAGGTGTCTATATTATGGTTTTAATTGCATAGTAATTAACAAGGTTTATTTATAAGAAAATTTAGTTTTATAGAAGCAATGCACATTTATCATTTTAAAAATCTAAATAAGTAATTCATAAAAATACAAAGAAAATATGCAAAATTTATCCCAAGTTTTGTTGCCCCAAAGCCACCACTAAACTTTGGTTAGCTTACTTTCACAATTCTTCCCTCAATTATGTAAATAGAATCTTATAAAATGGGGATTGAAGGATTTGATAAATTATTTAATTAAACTTTAATGACTGAAGTTGAAGAAATTGGTGAACTTGAAATCCTTCTTTATTACTACAAATATTCCATTTCTAGAAGTTTCCTCAAGAGTCAAGAAAACTATTAGAAGGTTGGCATCATGATTTTCTAAACTATATCTTGAAACTTGTCATAGTATCCATGGCCTTTTTGTTCAGAAGTTGAGCCGGGGGTGGGGGGTTGCACTTACAGGTTCTTGCAACATCCTCTCGCAGATTCTCATAATATTAATTTCATAATGTCAAAATTAATAACATTTACATTTTATTCTGCAACCAGAATTTTTGACACTTTTTAGGAGTGGCCTTAAAGGGATTCAGTGTTCATTATCACTCCTTTCACTTCAGTTTCTTTTTTCTTGACTTCTATGTTTTATGCAGCTTTTAATTGAATATTAGTAAATTTCATTGATATCCCTTATTTTAAAGAAGTATTATGGAACAGTGTATCCCCTGAACTTCTGTACTCTTGAGAGTTGAAGGACACCTTGATTAGGAATAAATTTTAGCGTCACACTTTCTTTCCCTCAGAAATGTATAGACATTCTTCCTCTTCTGGCATTCAAGTATTACTATGGGGAAATTCAAACACAGCCAGATCTTTTTTTTCGCCTTGACTGCTACTTGCTTTTCTACATAGATTTTTCCTAGAACTGTATCTTAATTCTTTAAGTTCAACAATTTGAATACTTTTGGTACCAGGATCCTTTTTGGTGTATGTCATTCTGCATCAGTTTTTCACTTGGACAAAGTCTACTTCTTCAGTCTGCAAATTCTGGTCTTCCTTTCCAGAAAGTATCATCTAATTAATTTTTTTTTTCTCATTTGCTTAGCTTCATTTGTTTAACTTCTATTTTCTTCTTCAATTTCCATTTCTGCTTCCAAACTACTTCCTTCCTAGATGCCTATATGGTATCTTTTTTTAAAATATCAAATTTGTTATTTTTATTATATTGCTCTATTTTTCATTTGGCATTATTTGATTTCTCGAGATTCTATATTCAGTCAAGTTTTTTTTTTCTTTACTGTATTTTGCTAATGCGGTTTTTATCTATTTAATTTATTTTCTGAGAACTTCCATCTCAATATTTCCTCCTCCCATGTCTAAAATTGTTATTCTGAACTCTTGACTTTCCTTCAAGTTCTACAGTGTTGTACTAGTTATCTAGTAAGAATGATAGCAAAACTTACTGACTTGAAGCAGCACATACTTCTCTCAATTTTTGTTGGTCAGGTGTCTGAGTGCAGCTTTAGTTGGGTTCTGTTCTTGCAAGTCTCAGAAGCTGCCATCATGGTGCCAGGGGGACTGCCATCTCATGTGAGGTTTGGCTGGAAAAGGGTCTGCTTTCCAGCTAAGCATGGTTGTTTACAGAATTTAGTTCCTTGCAGGCTGCCAGGCTGAGGGCCTCATCTTTTGCTATCACACCCTCACCTCTTTGCTTTGTGGCTCTTTCCATATCCCATGAAGCTCGCAACATGGTAGCTCACTCCTTCAAAACCAGTGAGACAGAGTCTCCTAACAAGATGGGTTACAATATGTCTCACTGATCCTGTTCGTGATGCCAATTGTCTCCCTGTTCACACTTTCCACACTGTTTGCTGAACCCAGGGTTGGCAAGGAATGAGCTAAAAGGCTGGAAGAAGATGCAAGGAGCTACAGGAACTGCAGACACGTTTATTCTCTCCTGGCTGATGCAGCAGCCGTAGCACTGAACATCCAATATTCTCTCCTCTCATGGCTGTCTCAGCGGACACAGCCATGACACAGCTTTAATGCCACCACTTTTCTAGGTGGAGCTCACATATCCACATAGGACACAACCCTTGACTGAGTGAGTACCTAGTGACGTGCATGCGCAGTGCTATAAATGATCTCAGCTGTTAAACAGCATTATTTACAAAATGTGGGTGAGAGAGCCTCAACATGCCATCTTGGCTAATTTGCTCTCTCCCCAGATAAAGTAATGTAATATAATCACATATAATAATCACATACATCTTATCCCATTTACTGAATTAAATTAGTTGGAAGCAAATCATGAGTCCTTCCCTGGTGGTTTAGAGAACCTGCCTGCCAATGCAGGAGACGTGAGTTTGATCCCTGCATTGGGAAGATCCCTTGGAGAAGGAAATGGCAACCCATGCCAGTATTCTTGCCTGGGAAATCCCTTGGACAGAAGAGCTTGATGGGCTACATACAGTCCATAGGGTTGCAAAAGAGCCATACACAATTCAGCAACTAAACAACATCACCACTTTCATTCAAGGAGAGAAGCTAATTCCAGGGCATGCGCACCAAGAGGCAGAGATCATGAGGGCTACCCTGGAATCTGTCCACCACGCTCATGCTGTACGTAATTTCTTGGAGACTGTATTAGTCTCCTGGGACTGCCATAACAAAGCAGCACGAACTGGATGGCTTGGAACAACAGAAATTTACTGATTCATAGATTGGAGACTGAAAGACTGAAAACAAGGTGTTAGCAGGGCTATGACGGATCTAGAAAAGAACCCTCCCTAGCTTCCTCCTACCTTCTGGGGGCTCCCTGAAAGTCTTGGCATTCTTTGGCTTGAAGATAATCACTCCAATCCCTGCCTCCAGGATCACATGAACTTCTATGTTATGTGTGTCTCTGTTTGTCCTCTTCTGTTACTGTAAGGATATCAGTCATTTGATTCAGGGCCCACTCTAATCCAGCATGATTTCATGGTAACTAATTACATCTGCACAGACTTATTTCTCATGAAGTTCACATTCTGCGGTTCTGTGTAGACGTGAATTTAGGGGTCACACTATTCAACCTACAACAGTGACTATGAAAGTGAAAGTGTTAGTTACTCAGTCTTGTCTGACTCTTTGCAACCCCTTGGACTGTAGACTGCCAGGCTCTTCTGTCTGTGGAATTCTCCAGGCAAGAATACTGGAGTGGGTTGCCATTTCCTGCTCCAAGGGATCTTCCCAACCCAGGGATCGAACCTGGGCCTCTTGCTTTGTAGGTGAATTCTTTACCATCTAAGCCACCAAGCCACACAGAAACCATGAAAAAGGCATGTTTTATCTCTTGGTCTATTTACTGGAGATTTATTTTGCACTGTATGCTCACTCCCTTTTTGTAGCTTATCTTCATTTTAGTTTTTTCCCCCTAGATTTTATCCTACTTCTTTTTCTTTTTTTGTAGTGGCACAAATTGAAGACGCACTCACCTTCTCCCTTGCCTGTCTCTACCCCAGACACTGTGATAGATGTATGTTTCCCTGCCTTCCTTCAAGCTACGGTTGCCATGACACAGAGTACTTGTCAATGAGTTACTGGCAGAGATCTGCTGAGGGGTGGGGAGGGAAATGAGACTGCTGGCTCTTCTCTTCCTTTCCTCATTCAGCTTTTGCTCTAGCAATCACTCTGGCTCAGAGAACAGGCTGGAAGCTGTAAAGATGGCACACCAGCCTTGCCTCTTCTCTAGTTCCACCACCCCTTCACACTAAACACTCCACTCTTCCTGAGACTCCTCCAGGCCCAGATCTTGCTATTTAATCACAGGGTTTCAGGACTGTGCCTCTTCCTTGGGAAGAAATCTGTGTCCTACTCAAGGCTTGCTTTGGTTCTCAGCACTCAGCCTCCTCCCTCATTTCATTTCATTGCTTGGTAAATCTGCTTCCTATTTTACAATTTACGCTTGTATCATTTCCCTATTTCATTGAAAATGATGGGGTTTTTTTCCCCCTTCCAGTTTGTTTTTCAATCTTTTTATTATTTTTAGTAGTAGTAGTAGGTATCTAGAAAGGGAACAAAATGCAAATCTCTTTATTTTTCCCTCTTTAACTAAAGTAAGTGTTAGTTGCTCAGTCATGCCCAACTCTTTGCAGCTCCCTGGACTGCAGCTCACCAGGCTCCTCTGTCCATGAGATTCTCCAGCCAAGGATACTGCAGTGGGTTGCCATTTTCTTCTCCAGGGGATCTTCCCGACCCAGGGATCGAACCTTGCATTTTAACTAACTTTAAGAATTTTAAAATAATTATTTAACCTTACTTAGTATTTTCAGTTCAGAGTAAAATGATGTATTTCTAATTCTCTCTATTTGATACAATGAATTTAGTAAGTTTTTCTCAGTTTTGCTAATATAATATGGAACTTAGTTCCAAAATGTTACTATATTAAGAATTTATAGCTCTTTATAAATTACATTATATATTATAATTATATAATATATAATTATATGTTATATATATTCAGTTCAGTTCAGCTCAGTCAAACAGTCGTGTCCGACTCTTTGCGACCCCATGAATCACAGCACGCCAGGCCTCCCTGTCCATCACCAACTCCCGGAGTTCACTCAGACTCACATCCATCGAATCAGTGATGCCATCCAGCCATCTCATCCTCGGTCGTCCCCTTCTCCTCCTGCCCCCAATCCCTCCCAGCATCAGAGTCTTTTCCAATGAGTCAACTCTTCACATGAGGTGGCCAAAGTACTGGAGTTTCAGCTTTAGCATCATTCCTTCCAAAGAAATCCCAGGGCTGATCTCCTTCAGAATGGACTGGTTGGATCTCCTTGCAGTCCAAGGGACCCTCAAGAGTCTTCTCCAACACCACAGTTCAAAAGCATCAATTCTTCAGTGCTCAGCTATCTTCACAGTCCAACTCTCACATCCATACATGACTACTGGAAAAACCATAGCCTTGACTAGATGGACTTTAGTCGGCAAAGTAATATCTCTGCTTTTGAATATGCTATCTAGGTTGGTCATGACTTTCCTTCCAAGGAATAAACGTCTTTTAATTTCATGGCTGCAATCACCATCTGCAGTGATTTTGGAGCCCCCAAAAATAAAGTCTGACACTGTTCCCACTGTTTCCCCATCTATTTCCCATGAAGTGATGGGACCAGATGCCATGATCTTCGTTTTCTGAATGTTGAGCTTTAAGCCAACTTTTTCACTCTCCTCTTTCACTTTCATCAAGAGGCTTTTGAGTTCCTCTTCACTTTCTGCCAGGGTGGTGTCATCTGCATATCTGAGGTTGTTGATGTTTCTCCTGGCAATCTTGATTCCTGCTTGTGGTTCTTCCAGCTTAGCGTTTTTCATGATGTACTCTGCATATAAGTTAAATAAGCAGGGTGACAATATACAGCTTTGACGTACTCCTTTTCCTATTTGGAACCAGTCTGTTGTTCCATGTCCAGTTCTAACTGTTGCTTCCTGACCTGCATACAGATTTCTCAAGAGGCAGGTCAGGTGGTCTGGTATTCCCATCTCTTTCTGAATTTTCCACAGTTTATTGTGATGCACACAGTCAAAGGCTTTGGCATAGTCAATAAAGCAGAAATAGATGTTTTTTCTGGAACTCTCTTGCTTTTTCCATGATCCAGCGGATGTTGGCAATTTGATCTCTGGTTCCTCTGCCTTTTCTAAAACCAGCTTGAACACCTGGAGGTTCACGGTTCACGTATTGCTGAAGCCTGGCTTAGAGAATTTTGAGCATTACTTTACTAGCATGTGAGATGAGTGCAATTGTGCGGTAGTTTGAGCATTCTTTGGCATTGCCTTTCTTTGGAATTGGAATGAAAACTGACCTTTTCCAGTCCTGTGGCCACTGCTGAGTTTTCCAAGTTTGCTGGCATATTGAGTGCAGCACTTTCACAGCAACATCTTTCAGGATTTGAAACAGCTCAACTGGAATTCCATCACTTCCACTAGCTTTGTTCGTAGTGATGCTTTCTAAGGCCCACTTGACTTGACATTCCAGGATGTCTGGCTCTAGATGAGTGATCACACCATCGTGATTATCCGGGTCGTGAAGATCTTTTTTGTACAGTTCTTCTGTATATTCTTGCCACCTCTTCTTAATATCTTCTGCTTCTGTTAGGTCCATACCATTTCTGTCCTTTATCGAGCCCATCTTTGCATGAAATATTCTTTTGGTATCTCTAATTTTCTTGAAGAGATCTCTAGCCTTTCCCATTCTGTTCTTTTCCTCTATTGCTTTGCATTGATCCCTGAAGAAGGCTTTCTTATCTCTTCTTGCTATTCTTTGGAATTCTGCATTCAGATGCGTATATCTTTCCTTTTCTCCTTGGCTTTTTACTTCTCTTCTTTTCACAGCTATTTGTAAGGCCTCCCCAGACATCCATTTTGCTTTTTTGCATTTCTTTTCCATGGGGATGGTCTTGATCCCTGTCTCCTGTACAATGTCACGAACCTCATTCCATAGTTCATCAGGCACTCAATCTATCAGATCTAGGCCCTTAAATCTATTTCTCACTTCCACTGTACAATCATAAGGGATTTGATTTAGGTCATACCTGAATGGTTTAGCAGTTTTCCCTACTTTCTTCAATTTAAGTCTGAATTTGGCAATAAGGAGTTCATGATCTGAGCCACAGTCAGCTCCTGGTCTTGTTTTTGTTGACTGTATAGAGCTTCTCCATCTTTGGCTACAAAGAATATAATCAGTCTAATTTCGGTGTTGACCATCTGGTGATGTCCATGTGTAGAGTCTTCTCTTGTGTTGTTGGAAGAGGGTATTTGCTATGACCAGTGCATTTTCTTGGCAAAACTCTATTAGCCTTTGCCCTGCTTCATTCCGCATTCCAAGGCCAAATTTTCCTGTTACTCCAGGTGTTTCTTGACTTCCTACTTTTGCATTCCAGTCCCCTAAAAAAGGACATCTTTTTTGGGTGTTAGTTCTAAAAGGTCTTGTAGGTCTGCGTAGAACTGTTCAACTTCAGCTTCTTCAGTGTTACTGGTTGGGGCATAGACTTGGATTACTGTGATATTGAATGGTTTCCCTTGGAAATGAACAGAGATCATTCTGTCATTTTTGAGATTGCATCCAAGTACTGCATTTCAGACTCTTTTGTTGACCATGATGGCTACTCCATTTCTTCTGAGGGATTCCTGCCCGCAGTAGTAGATATAATGGTCATCTGAGTTAAATTCACCCATTCCAGTCCATTTTAGTTCACTGATTCCTAGAATGTTGACTTTCACTCTTGCCATCTCTTGTTTGGCCACTTCCAATTTGCCTTGATTCATGGACCTGGCATTCCAGGTTCCTATACAATATTGCTCTTTACAGCATCGGACCTTGCTTTTATCACCAGTCATATCCACAGCTGGGTATTGTTTTTGCTTTGGCTCCATCCCTTCATTCTTTCTGGAGTTATTTCTCCACTGATCTCCAGTAGCATATTGGGCACCTACTGACCTGGGGAGTTCCTCTTTCAGTATCCTATCATTTTGCCTTTTCATACTGTTCATGGGGTTCTCAAGGCAAGAATACTGAAGTGGTTTGCCATTCCCTTCTCCAGTGGACCACATTCTGTCAGACCTCTCCACCATGACCCACCCATCTTGCCCCACGGGCCTGCCTTAGTTTCATTGAGTTAGACAAGGCTGTGGTCCTAGTGTGATTAGATTGACTAGTTTCTGTGAGTATGGTTTCAGTGTGGCTGCCCTCTGATGCCCCCTTGCAACACCTACCATCTTACTTGGGTTTCTCTTACCTTGGGTGTGGGGTATCTCTTCACAGCTGCTCCAGCAAAGCACAGCCACTGCTCCTTACTTTGAATGAGGGGTATTTCCTCACTGCTGCCCTTCCTGACCTCCTGCGCCCACGCAGCCACTGCTCCTTGGATGTGGGGTAGCTCCTCTCAGCCATGCTTAGTGCACTGGTCGCAGCCGCCTGTGCTTACGTATTATATACATAATTATATATTATATAATATAATAATATTTGTTGGAGAAACATTTAAGGTATTAATTCTTAAAAGTCATATAAAGGTTGTCAGATAGGACTTGTATATCTGAGAATATCTGTTGCCTTTGCACATTGTTAATTACATGAATGATGATACAATTCTTTGGTTAAACTCCTCCAGTCCTGGATCAGTCAGCATAGGCTAGAATGTATTATGTTAACAAATGACCCCAAACTTCAGTGACTGTAATCTTCAAGTTTTATTTTCAGTCATGCCACTTTGGCCTCACCTTCATGCCAGCACCTGAGCTGATGAAGCATCTAGAATATTGATGACTGTACTGGCATAAAGCAAAAAGAGCATGGCAAAGTGTGTTCTGGCTCTTAAGTGTCTGCTGGGAAGTGACAGTTTTTCTGCTTGCATTTTACTGGAGGGCTGGGATGGCGGCTCAAGAGGGAGAAGACATATGTATACTTATGGCTGATACCCATTGTTGTACGGCAGAAACTAGCACAACATTGCAAAGCAATTATCCTCCAGTTAAAAATAAATTTAAAAGACTATCTAACAAGTAATTGGATATCAGGCTAAAAGTACAGGGAATGGCCTAGGTTGGGGAAATCAAGTTATGTAATCAGTATATAGAACTGAATTCATAAGAAAGACCGAAAGGACATGTAGAATGACAGTGTCACTTTGGGAAGCAATAACTATAAAGATCAAGCAGAAGAAATAGATGTGGTAAAGGAGGGAAAGAATGAGGGGACAATTTGAGAGGAATCCAGGAGAAGCAGACTCATATAAACTAAAGAAGATAGTGTCAGGAAGACAAAGTATCAGTGTTTCTAAAATAAGGGCAGAGACGCTCTTGTTGAAAATGGAAATCATCTGATGTTGCATTGGGAGATCACTGGTGATTTGGGTGAGAGCAGTTTCAACAGAGTGTTAGAGTAACAGGCAATTGAATGACCACTAGGGATTTGAGTAGAGAAACTGACTTAGCACGCGCACACAGAGTATAAATAGGACACTCCTTTGAAAAAAGGAGGAGGTTGGGAGATTCCTTGCTCCCTTCTTCTGAATAATGAAGAGACCAAGAACTAAAGGACTAATGATTGTGTGTGAACATGTGTGTGTGTTCAATCTTATTTTATAAGTAGATGGATATGCAAGATGACATTGCATGGAATTTAAAACCAAAGTCAATCAACATAACTGTTTAAATAGTGTTAAGATCCTTGCATTAATAGATACCTCTTTAATGTCATGATATGTGATTAGTCTTGGTCCTCCATACGTATATATATATGAATACATATATATGAAATACATATATATATATGTATATATATGAAGAGATTCAGTGTAGGGGATTGATTCATACTTTTGTGGAGGCTGAAAAGCCCCAAGAGCTGCAGTTAGTAAGCTGGAGACCCAGGAGAGTGAATTGTATAAGTTCCAGTCCAGAGGAGGAGAAGGATACTGTCCCAGCTTGAAGGTTATCACACAGAGGGCAAATTCTCCCTTACTCAGCCTTTTTATTCTGTTAAGACCTTCTACAGACTTGGTGAGGTTCACCTGTATTGGTGAGGGCATCTGCTTTACTAGGTCTACCAATTCAAATGTTAGCCTCATTCAGAAATACCCTTACAGGGTACCCCATGGTCCAGTCAAGCTGACACATAAAATTAGCCATCAATATGTCATTAAATTAAATTTGATTTATTTAGAGAAACATTGATATGTTATTGCATTGATTGATGTCATGTAGCCTCAACTGATTTTATATAACCTCAATTTGGATCTGGAATGATTTAATTTCTTGACAAGGCAAGAAAACAGAATTTGATCTGTTAGTGATTGATTCTATCTGAAAACCCAAGCTATTGAGAAACTTTAAAAATAAAACAAAGAAGCTGTTGGTTGTGTTTTGGTTGATTTGTTATTGTGTCCTGCTGAAAATGTTAGTCACTCAATTGTGTCCAACTCTGCAACCCCATGGACTGTAGCCGGCCAGGCTCCTCTGCCCATGGAATTCTTCAGGCAAGAATCCTGGCGTAGGTAGCCGTTCCCTTCTCCAGGAAATTTTCCCAACCCAGCGACTGAACCTGTGTCTCCTCGACTGCAGGCAGATTCTTTACCTGCTGAGCCACTAGGGAAGCCCCGTGTCCTACTACTCCCATCCCATTGGCTGGAAATTTCAAAAGTTCAGTAAAAAGAAACTTGATTTTGAAAGGCATAGAATGAGAGCAGAAATGTCAGGAGATAAGGAAGAATAAAAGAGGAAGCACAGAACATTTCAGTGACAGAGAATATCTAGAAAAAATTAGGTCCATATTCAACTTTGCAGTTCCTTCCCCAGTATAATATTGTCTTGAAGATAGCGCACTCCCAAATTAGCAAGCATTCCGATTAAGATAATCAGACTCAGTAGGCAGAGCTTAAAGAAAACAAATATAGTTTCTAGTCTTATTGTGACATACAGGAAAGAAGCAGGGAAAAATAATAAACTAAATTAGTGTTTCAATAAGAGAAAATAATGTGCCTTTGGAATCAACAATCCAGCTTATTTTATTCATCCTTTTTTTTTTTTGTTTACTTTTTAAGTTATGGTAGTCCTTAATTGCATGAGTCAAAACTTTCTATATGAATTGCAAAGTTTTTATAACGAAAAATTATATTTTTATATCAATAAAAAAATGATGCTTTTTTATTGATAAAACTGGAACAATAAAGAGCCAAAACAGACACAATCATTGTTCTCATTGAATTGACAGACATCTCACTTAATAACATATAAAACAGTAAAACTGCATCTGTGATGAGTGCTATGAAGGAAGGCAAGTGGTTCTAAGGAAGTTTTTAATGGTGTTGATTGAGTGACTTAGGTAGTGAAGAATAGAGGGACCAGGAATAGACTGTTCAAAGGCCCTGTGGCAGAGGGAACATGCCAAGACAGAGGAATTGAAACCAGGCCAGGATGACAGCAGCAGAGAAAGTGCAAGAAATCCTGGTGTGAGCTGATGATGTTAGGTGGGTGGATGGTCAGCCAACCATGCCAGGCCCTGAAAAGCACTGAAGATTTTAAGCAGGAACCATGGATTGAAAGGGATTCAAGCGAATTTATAAGAGATGAGATGAAACATTACTACAGTTGTGATAGTGAGCAGTTAGAGAAAATGAAAGAAGATTAATTTTTAAGAGATGCTTAGGGAGTAAAATTGCCAATACTGAGCAGTAGACTTGATGTAGGGAGTGAGAGACACTCAAGTGTTAAGGCTGTTCCCTTCGGAGGTTTCTGAGTAAAGCAATAGGACAAAAACACCACCCAAGGAGACAGTTTTAAAATAAAGTTCTTGTGCAAGTCAGGGGATTATTTATCACAACTGACCCCAAGAACAAATGCTTATTGGGAACCTCCCTGGTTGTGGTCCAGTGGCTAAGACTCTGAGCTCCCAATGCAGGTGACCTGGGTTCAATCCCTGGTCAGGGAACTAGATACCACATGTTGCTTTTAAGAGTTTGCAAGCCGCAACTATGGACAGAGGAACCTGGTGGGCTATGGTCCTTGGGGATGCAAAAGAGTTGGACAAGACTCGACAATTAAACAACAGAAGCCCCAACTCAAAGATCCACAAGGAATATAGAAGATCCTACCTGCTACAGCTAAGACCTGGCACAGCCAAACAAATAAAGAAAAGTAAATATTTTTTGAAAAAGAACAAATGCTTATTATATCTTAATGTATATGAATTTTGATCATGATATGTGCCCAATTAGAGAAGAATGAGGTATTTCTGTACCATCCTCTGTTCTGTATATGCTCTGTTATCATTCTTCAGACATTATAATTTTTGGTGTACATTTGTCTCCTTCACTGGACCATGAATTCCATGAGGGCATACACTAGGTCTTATTTATATTTCTTGCAGTCAATCAAGTTTCTGGCCTAGCAGCTCCTCACATACTTGCAAAGTGAAATACTTAGGTCAAGAATCCAACTTTAAAATTTTCTATTTTTCAAATTATGTTTAGTGTGATTGTACATTTAGAAACAAAAATCTTTATATAAAGTTTATCAAATTCAAAATTCCAAGTTAATAACGTCATGTACTCATTCACATTTTATTCATAAAATTAAATGTGGTTTTAGCCAAATGGCCACATTACTGGTAGGATCAGATTTAACTGTTGGCTGGCTTTCGCATAATATTAATAGCAACCACAAGCTAGAATAGAATATAATCTGAAATTTCTGTATAAGAGGCTGATTAATTTTACATCATTAGCACAGTGATTTACAGTATGATTAAAAAATATGTGGAATAAATTAATATTAATTTCTTGAATTTCTTTTTCTTAGAGATGTGTCAAAGACAAGGTACTTTTTTCATTCTGGTCAGCAGATGGCACTGTTTTACTTTATTTAACTGATAGAGGGTTGTTACTAGGAATCCTTAGACTTATAATTTAGACAACCTATTAAATTATACAGTACTTTAGAGAGTTAATTTTATACTTTTTGATCTGAAAATCAATATAGAATGGGGATGGTTCAGATAAAAAATAATTCACACACTTTTTGTTTTAAAGTCAACCTGAACTTTCTTGAATCCTACTTTTTTTTTTTCCAAATGTTCTCATTTTTATAAACAACAGGAAAACTCAGTATATTCTACTTTGTCCCTTAGCTTTATTTCTGAGAAAGATCAATATTGAACAGTACTTCTGGAAATAAATTTAAATTATTTTTAAACTAAGGTGACATAGTTAAACATTTCATTGGGCTTCCGTTTCTTATCTGTAAGATTACACCTTTCATTTCTGAAGTTTTTAAACTTGAGAGTGCGTCAGATCTTGGTTTTATTCAGGGTACCACCAAATATACACTATGTGACCTGTAATAAGCCATTTGAATTTTTTTGCCAAATTCTTTTAAAGAGTAAAATAAATCTAGTCCACTGTTTTAAAAGTCTAAACTCTCTATAAAGAAATATAAGGAACTGAAAATTAAGAGAGCTTTCAAACTAAGTAGAAATACAATTCATTAACAACGAAGTGTTCAAAATACCCTATTGCTATTATAATTATGATCATTATAAAGAGCAACAACAAAATTGTTACTATTCAATTTCCTCATGTGGTCATGTGACTCTTCAAATTTTAAAGCTTTACCTTGTATTACTTATTACTTGTATAACCTGAGTAAAATTACAAAAACAATGCTCCAAGCTACAACCTGACCACCCCCCTAAAAAAACCACAGCAAAACAAAGGATTCCAGTACCTCTTTTGAATGTATGTATAAGAACAGAAAAAGTCTCTAATTAGAACTTTCTAAAAGCATTTCTCCCCAATTAGAGTGCAGTAATGACTCTAAATGGCACTGTCTGGAGGACAGCTCATCAGTTAATTATAAGGAGTTCTCTAAATTGAGGAGTGAAGAATGATACCAAATTTCAATCAGTGCAGATAAATATGGCTTGTCATTATTCACTTGAGAGTTCAGACAGTCCATCTAAAGAGGAAGAGGTGGAACAGAAATACTGTCTTTTCTAAAAGAACAGAAATTATGAGAATAAAACTGAACATTTGCCCAAGACCATATTCTTGTCTAGGGTATGTTTTTTATAGTCATTCAATTCCCCTGATCCCGAGAGACTCTGATTTGCTTGCCCAGTTTATTTTCCATCTGGCTCTGTCAAGCAAGGGAAAACAATATGGCATTTCTATTGTATCTAATAGCCTGGGAAAATGGACATATATTTTAAAAATAGTAGTTACGTAATTTGAAAACATGCTGACTGAAGCTTCAATTCCTTTGCATTTTTGTGTTCCAGCATAATTTAGCCTTCTAGTCTTCTAGTAGTAAACATCTTAAAATTCTATAACTTACTTTTCATTTTATCTCTGGGATAATTCTACCTGTTCAAGTTTATTTAGTGTTAAATGCAAGTGTAAAGAAAATACTTGTTTACATAACAAATTGTCAAGACCCATTATTTATTCTAACAATTTTCCAAAATTCTACTATTTTTCATTTTCTTCTTCTTACTTTTGCATCAGCCAAAGTTACGCTTTGGTTATTCATGTTCGTAGAATTCTCAATCATGTAAAAAACAAATATGGGTCTTATTTGTCACAGATATCCTCTTGATTACGATTCTCCACAATCACTTTATTCATGAACAGTAAGTCGGGGACCAGCCTCTGCTTAGAAATAGCCCTTCGTGTTTGCTCTATTCCCAGAGGACTTTGCTGCACATGCCTCGATCTCCTTCCATCTGGCCTCTGCACAAAGGGTTTCCCCGACTTTAATACAATTCTTTGTTTTATAGAAGACCTTGAGTTTATCTGAGAGTGAATACATGTGCAACAATAGCCATGTTGCCGGAGAACCTGATCTGACCTTTTTTTTTTGTTACCAAACCCTAAGATGACAGAGAAACTATTAGCCAGCAACGAAGACTAAAGAAGGTAAGGGCTGTAATGATGACGGATTTGAAACAGAGCTGCAAAAAAGTAAATATGAAGGGCCTGATTTTTCCTGGGCACTATCCCCGTTAATTCAGAGCTTATGTTTATATGGCTTCAGTAAAAGTGGAGAAAACTTGCTACATTTTTATCACTTTTTTCAAGATTTTATCTTTCTGTCAGTATTTATTTTCTATCACTGGAAAACCTTTGTGAGATTTTGTTTGTAAGACATTAACAAGGGGTGTATTTGTATACTATCCCTACACATCATTGCAGTGTATTTTCTTCAACAGAAAAATGCTCACAATTGAAGTGTAAATGAATGTAACTTCTCAGTGTGAATAAAATCTGATAAGTTCCCTGAAACCTTCTATATAACTGAAAATCCTTTTAAAATGCATGCAGGTCTCATGATTAAGACAACTGTCTTTCTTAATCAATGTTCATGTTATCCATTTTATTGTCTAAAAACAGTCACTCATAAGGAAATAATCAAGAATTTTGTAGTAATTTTGTCTAGTAATAGACTGGAGAAACACAAAATCTAAATAAACACCTAAAGACCAAAAAAGAAAACACACACATACACATATCACCTTACAAAATGTAGGTGCTTTGTTTTCAATAATTTATTCTAAACTGTGTTATGGGAAGATGTCTCAAAGACTTTACTTGGGTTTAAAAGTTTTACATGCTTCTACACGTTGATTTCAAATAGGAGAATTACTAGTATTGAAAGATGGCAACTGAAATCTGAAATCTAACAAGGTACCAGTTACTCTGTAAAGATCAAGGAAGATTAGAACTCCACCTTCCAAAGCATACCAATATTTTTTATTAAAATTTATTTTTAGATTTGTTTTGGCACCTTCTTTTCAGTTTGTAACACATTTTTATAATAACTTAACATTTAAATTAAAAAATCACTTTAAATTATAAAACTATATTTAAAAACATTTTCCCCTGTAATTGGCCTATTGAAGGGAATAACCTTTGAATACACCTCATCGTCGTATTCGGAAAGGGCAAGGTGCTTTTTTTTTTTGGATAGGCACTGTGACCCCCACCCCCCACCCCCACCCCCAAGTGCTCACATTTAATATCCCTTGTATTTGTCAACAGTGCTGAATCTTGAAGTAATCTATGAGTGAATCCTTACAAATGGGTCCAATTTGCCAAATGCCAAGTGGTTAAACAGAAGCAAACAGCAAGTCCAGCTTGCTTCATCTTTAGTAGAAGAAATTCACAAGCTTCTGTAGATTGCAGTGTTAGGAAAAACAAGTTTGTCATTAGAACGATGAGGTGACCACTTCCCCCCTCTAAGCCTGTCCACTCAGAACTGCTGACTCAGTTTGTCTCCACTGCTAGTAAAGTATGCCCCACACTGTCCACTGGGTTGATTAGCAACCAAACACAGAGGGGCAAACTGATAATCGCTTAGCAATTCTAAGGTTTACCAAAACGTGCTAATTGGGTCTAAACACTGCGTATGTTAAGACTGCAAAGGTATCCATGATGCCCTTTAGAGGAAGGGGAAAAATAACCCTAAAATCTTAAAGCGACCAGTTCAAGGTCACTGAAGGAAGGCAACTGAGATCGGGGTCTTGAATTCCTCTGTCCTCTACGGGGTCGAAGCCCAAAGACCACAGCCTCCAGGAGTTTCAAAGCTGCGTAGTAAAACAGCTTAGAGTGGGCAGTCCTTTTGTACTCCAGCGGGAGTAAAATGAACGCAGCCTGCCGTCCGTCTGACAGCATCCAGCAAATGGGTGTAGGGTTAAGGAGAGCAGCGCCCAGCTGTCCTTTCTCAGCTGAGTCTTTTTGAGAAATTGGGACCGAGGCGCGAGGGGTGGGGGGGCAAGCGCACCGCGGGCGAGGGGCAGGGGCTGCGAGAGGGGAACGGGAGTCGCTGGCTGCGGGCAGGACGTGGGGAAGGAAGGAAGCTGGGGTGTGTGCCTCTGGAAAGGGAAGGCTGAGGGGAGAGGGACCAGAGTGAAAAAGAGGGGGGAGGGCAAAGTCAGGCTGAGAGACTCGAGCGCCCGCTGCCAGCAAAAGGGGGAGACGAAGCCAGCTGGTCAGAGTGAGGAGGGGGAAAGCGGGAAGCCGAGGGAAGGGAAGGAAGTCGGGAAAGAGGAAGGAAAGGCAGGAGGGTTCAGAGGAAGGAGCCGCTGCAATTTCTGCGGCCGGCTCAGTAGGAGGAGCAGGAGGGGAAAGAGGAGGATCCAGAGTCAGTCAGTCAGTCAGGCAGCAGCGGGAGGTGGAGAAAGGAGGAGGATTAAAGATGGCCACCAACCGCTGCGGGGAACGGCAGCAGCCCCTCACTTCCCGGGATGGTCCCTGCGGGGCGGCCCGGCCTTGATGGAGAGGAGAAGCCCGAGAAGCGCCGAGGCTGAGGCGGCGGCGGCGGCGGCGGCGGCGGGGACCCAGCGAGGAGGAGGAGGACGACGCGGGGGAGCAGGGAGCGGGGCCGGAGAAGGCAGAGGAGGCGGTGGCGGCGGCGTCGCTGCCCCGGCCGCCTAGCGCCGCTCGCTGCACGGCCCCGGCCGACCGGCTCCCGCACCCCGCGGCCGCAGCCTCGATCGCGGCCCGCAGCCCCATCTTCCCCCCGCGCCGTGGGGCTCCCGGGTCCCGCCGTGGACGCCGCGCCCGCCGCCCCCTCCCCGTCTCCAGCGCGCCCCCCGGCCCGCCACGGTCTCCGCTCCCGGCCGGGCCAGCCCGCGCCCACCCGCCCTCCGGTGAGTGCCCCCCGGCCCCCCGCCCAGCGCGCCGCGGCCGCTTTGTTCGTGCGGGGCGGAGGCGCTGCCCACTCGCGGCCCTGCGCACGCTGCCCCTGGGGGCGGGGGGGGGGGGGCCAGGCCGCGGCCCAGCTGCCATCCTCCCCCGGGATCGCGCTGCCCCGGGGCCGCCGCCGCCGCTGCGGGGCTGGCGGCCTGGCCTGTGTCCTCCACCGCGGCCTGGAGAGGGCGCCGTCGTGGTCCTGTCGGCGTCGGGGTCAAGGGCTGCGGGCGGTGGGGAGCGATGCTGGGGGTGTTTCGGGGGGTGGGGGAGGCGAAGGCTGGACGTTACCGCGTTTAAGCAGTGGGGGCGTAACCTGGCGGTCCAGGGATCCCGGACCGATCCGGCGCCCCTCCGCCAGACCCCGCGGGGTCTCGGCTCGCGGAGCCCCCCCGCCCCGGGCACTGCCGGGCGAGGCCTCCATCCCTCGGGCGCTGTCTCCGCGGCTGCGGGCCTCTCCTGGCTTATTTTCCAGCCCTGCTCTCCACCCCCCACCCCCCGCCCGCCAAACCCCCACGCCCTGTGCTGGAAACCTTCGTTTGTGCGAGCAACTGGAGATGCTCCCGCGGAGCGTGTTTGCCTTTTTTTTTTTTTTCCTCTTGTACCGGGGATGCGGTGGCATCGCAAACATTCACGGTTACGGTGGGCTTTAAATAGCAGTTGTGACCTTTTCGACCAAAAGCCATTTAGCAGACCTGGTCAGTGTTTGATCTTCAGGGGCAGCGTTTCATTGATTTTTTTTTTTTTTCATTGAATTCCGACATCCACGCTATTAGGTTTTCCTTTTTCTGAAATAATCTGATAAAACCGATTGAAAGGATGTTTACTATATATGTGAACCCTTGTCTGTACTTCCAGTGCCTTAAAAATGGTTGTTTCCTGTGGGAAAATGGTGCTGCTGCATACGAAAAACTATTTTTTGTTCCGTGATGGGCATGAGTTGGTTAGTGCCAAGTGGTTTCTGTTGTCTGAAAACCAAACAATTAAAAAAAGAAAGAAAAAAAAACCTTTTGCTTTGAGATAGCAGCAGATTTCCAGGTTGAAATTACTTGATAGCAGGTTTGGAACAGTTTCCACCATCAGACGGTGTGACAAACAACATAAAACAGGACCAAAAATATGTTGATTAAAAAACAAAAAAAGCTTGATGTGCTAGTAGTGCATAGGTCAAGAAAAATATAAATCTGATTTGAAAATAAAACTTTAACGTGAACATGGGACTCTAAGCATAGGAATTAGTTTGATTTCTCTAAAAGATATTTAAAAATACATATTGTATTAGATTGATTTGGGAACCCTTCCTATGGTATTTGAACATCAGTGGTGCGTGTTAATGCTTGGAACCTTTCATTCTTCTGCTGGTAGGTTTCTACTACCAGTGTCTTTTTATGAGTTGATATTGATTCATGTAAAAAATGTTATGCTTCTAGTTTAAAATTTCTGTAAAAAGGAGATATGAATTACAAACATGATGTTCTGGTCTTACTTGCAAAATCTTTTTCTTTCTTTTTTAAGAGTTAATGACAGTGTACTATTTCAGTATTATTTGGGTTCTCTCCTTTGACGATTCTTAAATTCTACTACTCAGCGTTGCAATTTTAAGAGTTTACATTAGGCATTTTCAATTTCATGCATGTGCTCTAGAAAGTCCTTGAATCCTTGGAAATCATATGCAGAATGTAGCATATATTTGCATTTTTTCCTGGGTAAAGAGTCCAGAGTCAACACATTTTCAAAAAGATCTGGCTCTGCAAAAAATTATAAGCCACTGGATATATAATTAAAGAATAAATCTGTATTTGGAAAATTAAAAATCTTAGGATTAGATTTGATAATTTGTTATCTTTCCCTTCCAGTTATGTCTAAGAAATGCTTGTTATTGAGGATTTAGCTCATAGAAGTCTTTTTTCATGCATTCTTACTGAAGCCTTAGGAAAATGTTAATCCCATTTTACAGATGTAGAAATAGATACTGAGAGATGCTTGTTCAATCAAAGTGACAGCCAACTGGTGGGCCAGCAGTTCAGCCCAGACTGTCTATAACACCAGAGCCAGCACTCCTAATAATAAGGCTGTACTCCTCTCTATGTCAATGATAGCATTTGCTTGATGTTAAAATTAGTATTTGATGCTTGACTACCATAGAAAAGTGGATCTGCTGTTATCATAACACAAAATACTATGGAGTTTTAGAGCCTCTGACTCTGCGTAGGAAGAGACCTTAGTGATACTAACCTCTCTTAATAGTACTAGTCTGAAATGACACTCAAAGTAGGGCCATTTCTACTGTGTCTTTGGCAGGATTATCCAGACTCTGTTTTTAATACTTCCTGTGACCACAAGTTCACGTTTTCAAAAATGTTTTGAAGTATTTTTTCTGTTTATGTGAGTTAAAATCTGCCTTCAGATTAGTTTCCAGTTCTTCCTTTGTATCATTTGTCATCCATTAAAGGATTAATAGATAAATAACTCCTATTCCTACATTTTTTTTGTAGTCAGGTTTTTGAGATTAATTTATATGTGGTGAAAAGTCTTGGCAGACATATACAGTTGGCTCATCACCACCACAGTCAACATATGAAACATTTCTATCACTCCAAGCAGTTCTCCCCTGCCCCTTTGTAGTGAATCCTTTCCCTCTGCCTCTGCTGATGCTAAGTCGCTTCAGTCGTGTTCGACTCTGTGGGACCCCATAGATGGCAGCCCACCAGGCTCCGCTGTCCCTGGGCTACTCCAGGCAAGAAGGCTGGAGTGGGTCCCTCTGCCTCTGCCGCTGCTGCTAAGTCGCTTCAGTCGTGTCCGACTCTGTGCGACCCCGTAGACGGCAGCCCACCAGGCTTCTCTGTCCATGGGATTTTCCAGGCAAGAGTACTGGAGTGGGTTGCTATTACCTTCTCCGCCCTCTACCTCTAGCCCCTGCTAATTGTTAATCTAATTAATATCCCTGTTATCTTGTCTTTGTAGACAAGAAATTTATGTCTATATAACAGAAATGAAATCATACAGTATGTAGTCTTGATGTCTTTCATTTATCGTAATACTTTGGATATTCATTAAGTTGTTTCTTGTGTCAGTAGTTTCATCAATGGAATGCTGATAAACTTGTAACAACCTGTCCTCCAAAGGAAAAAAATCCCAGATTGGTAGCATCTGCTAATTATTGCAGTGTAAACATGCTCATCATGGCCCACATTGAGCTACCTAAATCAGCTTGCAAAACTGAAAATTTAACAGTAGCCTGTCATAAGCTGTACCAGTCAGCCCCAGCACACCACTAAATTTGTTCTTTTGTGTTGTTGAGTACCTCTCCATTACAATAAGGTACCACAGTTTGTTCATTTATTCATGAGTTAGACATTTAAGTTGTTCCCAGTTTTGGACAGTTAGGAATAAAGCTGCTATAAACCATTATGAACAGGTCTATGGACAGGAGAAATGTTTTCAGTTTTCTTGAGATGCACCTAGGAATGGGATTACTGGGTCCTATGAAAGTGTATATTTTATCAATATTAGTTACTTCATATTGAACTGCCAAACTGTTTTCCAAAATGACTATACTGTTTTGAATTCCTATCTGTGTCAATGTAAGAGAATTTCGGTTATTCCTGTACCCTTGTTGGCATTTAGTATTGTCAGTTATTGAAATTTTAGCTGTTTTGTTATATGTGTAAAGGTCTCCTTTAATGGTTTTGACTTTTTAATTCTTGCTTTCCGCAGCATTTGAACCAATGTAGAAAGTTTGTGACAGATACTGCTAAATAATTTTTTGGCTTGGTCATCAGTCACGTTCTCAATATGAAGGCGGTAACACTTTAAGGCTGTTTCTTTGAGTTTCTTATTGTACAGTTGGCTTTCATGTATTAAAATTCCTTTTATAGGGACTTTTCCTTATAAAAGTCCAGTGGCTGGGACTCTGCGCTCCCAATAACAAGGGCCCTGGTTAGGAAGTTGGTTCCCACGTGCCACAACTAAGACCCAGTGCAGCCATATAAGTAAATGAGTTTTTTTTTAATAAATATTTTTTTAAAAAAGCTTTTATAATGAAACCATCACTGGAGAATTCTAATACTTAACCCGTAACGTTTTTTAAAATGTGACTTAAAAAAAACTAGGTGAAGTTTTGTTTCTTTAAGGAAAATTTAGGGTTAAAAAGCCTCAAAATAATTATAAAGCATTTCTTCAATTTTTAGCTGGACTTAAAGGGAAAATAGTAGACTGAAATAATTTAAACATGTGGTCTTTGACGTCATCCCAGGTGTTGTAAGGAGCATGAACCCATGAATAATTGTAGCATGACTTCAGTCTTTAGAAAGCTGAGTTTCAAGTAACAGTATGACATGCGTTACCCTCCCTTAAGGTGACTTTTGAGCAGAGACTTGATGCATTTAATGGAGTGAGAGTTTTAGAGTTGGGGGAAGAGCAGGTGCTGAGGCTCTGAAGCAGGAGGGTGTTGAAGTGTTGGGAGAACAGTCGGGTGGGCTGGAGGGAGGTGAGAGCTGAGGTCAGGGTGGTGGAGGCCCACAGACTATGTAGGCCAGTACTCTAAGGACTCTGATTTCTGCTCTCGGTGAGTTTGAGCCTGAAGTGTGTCCAGTGCGTGAACAGAGAAGTGTTGTCTCCTGCTTGAAGTTCCTACGGTGTGCCACCCTCTCCTGCCTGCAAGCTGGTCCTTGTCCAGGAATGGTGCATGGTCGGCCCTCCCCTGTGGGTCCTCTTGGCACCCTTTATCATACCTCTACTTAAAAGCTGCTTTATTTGTCTTTATCTTCTCCCCCTAGATGGAGATCTTAGATTTTTCTTTTAAACCTCTGAATTCCTGTTTCATTAGATGAATGCCTGCTGAATTATGGAATTGCTGAAAATGGGGTTAATCATTGAAAACTGGATAGGAGATACCCAACAGTATTGCTCACGTGGAAGTGGATTCTGTTTTGCTGACCGCTGTACATTTAGTGCTGGGGCAGTGCGCTGTGCATAATAGGTGCTCAGTAAATACTTGGTGAATGCTTGAGTGCACATCCGTGTGCTAGCCTCTGCTGGCTTTTTCCTCTCTTCCTGTAAGCCCATGGGCAGACTTCCTCCAAATCCCTTAGCATGTTTCCCTGTGATCTTATCCTTCCTCTGATTGCATGCTCAAGAAGTGCCAAATACATAGGAAATTCACTCATTCATTCCTTCGAAACAAATGTAATAATAAAGCAATGTAGATGATTTCTCTCCAAGCTAAATAGATAGGGTTCCTTGTACAGTGTTTTGGTTCATTCTAATGTAGAATGAAAACATTCACACTTCTGTTTTCCTTTCTTTAGTGAGAATTTTTGAGATTACTTTATTACTGGGCCCCCAGATCTTTAATAAGCAAGACACTGATTATTTAATAAACAAGACACAAGGTCTAGAATATCACTTCTATAAACAACTGAAGCAGGAGCCTTGCAGAGTGTGAAAAAAGTAGTACCAGAAATAAAGTCAATGATATTTTGTAGTGTGTTTCATTTGGTTGAACAGGCAGTTATGGTTGCGATTTTTACCTGACTGGATGGATGTAGAGCTTTGGGGTTTTGTACTGAGTTTATAGAAATGTCAGGCTCCAGAACAGAGACCCTCAACTCTGAAACATCTGCGTTAATCTTTTTTGTTTGTTTTGGCTGAGTCTGGTCTTAGCTGTGGCCTGCATATGGCATCTTAAACATGCAGTTGTTAATGGTATCGATAACTCCAAAAATCTCCATCCTTACATCTCAGGATTCCTTGTTCTGTCTGATATTCCTGCATGTCTTTGAACCTGCAGGAGAGGGACATTGGGAGATGATAGGTATTGTATCTGCAGAAGTTGCAAGACTTGAGGCAGAAAGTTTAAAGTAATGTCTTTTAGTGATATGAGTCATTTTTCTTCCTTTTTTTGTTAAGCCAAAAAATTAATGTGTACTTGGGCTTCCCTTGTGGCTTAGCTGATAAAGAATCCGCCTGCAATGCGGGAGACCTGGGTTTGATCCCTGATTTGGGAAGAACCCCTGGAGAAGGGAAAGGCTACCCACTTCAGTATTCTGGTCTGGAGAATTCCATGGACTGTATAGTCCATGGGGTCACAAAGAGTTGGACTCGGCTGAGCAACTTTCACCTCACTTCACTTCATAGATTTTTGTGTGTGTAATAGATCATAAATATTGGATTATTGATCGTCATAGTGTTGTAATCCATTGTGACAAGTCTAGTGATAATATGCCCTGTAGTTTTTTTTTTTTTATATATGAAATACTTTGTGTATCTTAGCCCAGTTAATGGGGATACTGTTTGTATTTTGATCAACTACACTGTGATTTCAGTGAGTGCTGAAATTTGGTTTGGTTTTTTTGTTGCTGTTTTAATGGTTATTTATGAGTTGGGCCTTGGTTTTACTTCTCTAGAAAATGGCAACCCACTCCAGTGTTCTTCCCTGGAGGATCTCAGGGATGGGGGAGCCTGGTGGGCTGCCATCTATGGGGTCGCACATAGTCGAACACGACTGAAGTGACTTAGCAGCAGCAGCAGTGGAATGATATTAGTATTAAATTTGCACGTTGGTTTTCTTAAAAGAAAATTATTAACAACTTAAATTTGTTTCTTTCCCATAAATTTTCTTTATTAAAAAGAAAATTTTGTCACCTGCATCTATTCGTGTGTAGTATATTCGAGTATGACTTGCTGTGCGAAGTTGCTCAGTCGTGTCCGACTCTTTGCAATCTCACGGACTGTAGCCTGCCAGGCTCTTCTATCCATGCGATTTCCCAGGCAAAAATGCTGGAGTGGGTTGCCATTTCCTTCCCCAGAGAGTATGACTTGGTACAGAGTTAATGCAGTTAGTTATTTTAAGTTTAATATACATTGTTTTATGATCAGATGCTGTTGTACCTGAGCAAACTTGAGACTTGTACTGCGGCAACCCTTTTTATCATTATGCCAACTCAATAGCAGATATTCCTAAGTATCTACTGTTGAAAACAGAATCCCTCCTCAGTAAAGAGACCTAGGCAGTACTGTACTTATGCGTCTTGATAAGACTTCAGGTCTAGATTAGTAACTTTGAGTCAACTAGACACATGTGAAGCCACAATGGATTTAAAGCACTGCTGATTGATGGTGGAGTTTAAAAGGCCAGTGAACCAGAACTTTTTTTTTTTTTTAATAAACTAATCATGGTTGTTTGATTCTTTTGTGTGTCGCCTAATCCCTTTAAAGTATTTGTTGTTACTACTTATAAAAGATAAGTGCTTATTTACAATGGTACTTCCGAGGCCCCCAAATTAAGAGATTTGAATTCCTATTCTGCCTTGGCCTCTTTTTAAAAAATAATGTGTATTTATTTATTTGGCCGCGTCAGGTCTTAGTTGCGGTATGTGGGCTCTCCAGTGATCTGATGCGGGATCTTTTCTGTGCCTCTTGGCTTGTTGCCCTGAGGCATATAGGATCTTAGATCCTTGAGCAGGCATTGAACTGCACTGGAAGGCGGATTCTTAACTACTGGGCCATCAGGAAGCTGTTGCTGTGCTGTTTGGTTCTTCATCTGTTGGCAGCCCTCATTACTGCAGGTCCCTTAGATAACAGTGATCATTGAGTTCTGATGCTTCTTCAACTTTCCTTGTTTCTTAAACCCTTGGTACCAGTGTTGTGAGAATCATCATGTTACATTCTGATTTTTTGACATGTGTAATAGGTATATCCTCAACACTTGGTGAATCTGCCAGGCCCAGCTTCCTCTTCCTGTATAATGTTTCTTCCTAGCTATGTCCCTCTGTTCTCCAGCCAGTGTGGTCTTCAAAGAGGCCAGTTAATCAATGGCACCCCACTCCAGTACTCTTGCCTGGAAAATCCCATGGACGGAGGAGCCTGGTAGGCTGCAGTCCATGTGGTTGCTAAGAGTCAGACACGACTGAGCATCTTCACTTTCACTTTTCACTGTTATGCATTGGAGAAGGAAATGTCAACCCACTCCAGTGTTCTTGCCTGGAGAATGCCAGGGATGGGGGAGCCTGGTGGGCTTCTGATGATGGGGTCGCACAGAGTCGGACACAACTGAAGTGACTTAGCAGCAGCAGCAGCCTAAGAAAAATAGGAATATGATACACAGTCATTATCTGATGTTAGAAAGTCATGCCAAAATTATTTTGTATCTTTTTTTCCTTCCAGGTGTCGGGGGTGGCAACTAATTTATTTGCACAGAATCTTTTAGTTTTATTGCCTTGCTCTAGGTAATGCATCCATACACATACATTTTGCTTTATAAATCATATAATTTAGGAGGTGATTAAGTATTGTCTATAGGACTCAATACTGTAAAATAATCTTACAGGTATCGTCTCAAAATTTCCAGATTTCTTAGTACATTTTGAGTGTTTGAGTTTGGATGGGCACCTTACTGTTTTAATTTCCCTAACATTTATTTAATTTGCATTACCTTGCTGGTATGTATATTATATATACATATATACACACATATATTTTATTTTGAAGAAATAAACTCAGGAAGTTGGGGAAATAGTAGAGTCCCACATACTCTTCACCTGTCACTCTTGGCCAGTGGTAATATCTTATCTGAGTAAAGTACAGTACTTATTTGAATTTCATTACTAAAATCACAGTGATTTTGCTATTCTTAAAATGTTGACAAATATAAGAATGTTGATATTGTGATATTCACTCCTCAGGGAGTGAAGAGGTTAGGTTCTGGGCTTTGTTTACATAGGCAGCAGAATCCAGGGAATTTCTTCCTTGAATTTTCTATAAAAAGAACAACAGGTAACTAGGCAAATGGCTGATTATTTTCAACCAAGTAGGTCATTCACAGCCCTGGCTCTAGTCAGATAAAATCAATCACATGTCATTCTTCTTAATTCCTTTTGGCTGGGCTTTTTTTTTTTTTTTTTAAATGGATTAGTCAGTTTTTATTTAACTTATTCTCCATAGAAAGTAATAGGTCATCATGTGAACAAAAAAATTTCATAAGGAAAAATTTCATAAGGCATAGAGGATATGAATAACAATGACTTGGCATGATTATATAGACATAGTTACAAAGTGTTGTACCTAGTTTATGAAAATACCTATTCTTCACAAATACAACTTAACTACCATTGGCAATGTCTGATACCTCAAAGACTCTCAGTAAAATTCCAAAATACCCCCAAATCTTATAAAGTGGCCTGGCTTTTTAAAATCTAATCACTACTATATTTGCTTACTGGAAACTTTCATTCTTACCAAGTAATAGAGTAGTAAAGAAAGAAGTACTGGGCAGTTAGTCAAGGGATGGTATTTATTAACTACCTGCTATCATTTTGTTGAATACAGAGGAGATTTCAGAAATAGAAGGGATGTTCTTAGTATAGTTGAATAAACAGCTGTAGAACATTACCACACATTGTATAATATATTTCAGCAAATTTTATTCTCTCTCTAAATAGACACACACTGGCATGTAATTGGCCTTCAGTATGCACTGAGTGAATGAATGTAGTTAGGTAATAAGCATGTTGTCAGAAAATGATGTAAGTCTTAAGAAAATAAATGTTTACTGTCACTCCTAGGAATTCTAAGACTATTCATTATCAAGTGAAAGAATGATAATATATGTTTTATTATGTTGCTTTATTCTCTTTGTCCTAGAAATCCCTCAGTAAATTCATAATCAGATCTTCTTGATTAAAGCCTGAATCTCTCTGACTCGAAAGCCCAAGTTCTTTTCCTGTGGCACACTGCTCATTAAAACACAGTGATTTAGATGATATATGCCACAGTTAAGTAAACAAGTATGAAATAAAAATAAACTCAGTTATTTTTAGAAATATCATTGTGTGTTGATTGCCTAATAATTTTATTCAGCCTGATTTATTGGTGTGATGCCTCTAGTGACTAAGTTAATCCAAATATAAAGGATTCAACTTGCTCTGGGAACCTAGTTCTTCTTTCCCAAAATAATACACTGTAAATATGTTCTCAGATGATGCTGTAGTGTTTATTAATAATTGTGTACTTTTTTTCTTAATTACTTATTAAATGTTTTATTGTTTGCTGTCCTGGGTGCTCTGGTATTTGCATGAATGTTTAAGACATGGATACTTCTGCTCTCAATAACTTTATAATATGACGATAAGATAAACACATAAATGTTTGAACAGTATACAGTTAGTCTCTGAGGGGTGCAGAAGTTCTGCGGATACTTAGCTGGTAGAAAGATTACTTGTAGTTGAAATGATTCAGATAACCCTAAGATGAGGTTTGATCTGAATATCAGGGGAATTGATTGAGTTTCCTTGGTGAATCCTGTGAGATTTACTTCAGAATTATAGAAAGTAATAAAATCAACTGATTTCACCATTAATGAGTCAGATGAGGTCTCTTGGGAAAAAATTCGCCTGAATTTATTATTTAAGAAATGAGGAGAAGGGATAGGGATAGTCAAAACACATGAAAGCCTTAGTTTTGCTGCTGAAGCTTTTTACAAGTAGGTCACCATGAAAATTGTACTAAATGACTTCTATAGCTTATATTCTTTTAAGGATAATTTGATCTGTTGGATTGATGACAGGTGTGCTTTATATATTTCATTTACTACATTCTGAAATAAATTAGATGTTCTCTCTTTGGTCAAGATGAAAACTGATGTATTGCTGTTTTATTATTTCTGATGTCTGGCTGTGTTCAAAGTATTTCTGTTGTCTTGGAGTGAAATAGCATTGAGGAACTTGCCATTGTGAAGTTCAGTGTGGCTAAAGAGGTATCTTACTGGTGGCAAGCTTAAAGGAAGGCTGGAGAAGGAAGAGAAAGGACAGTGGTGGGGAGGGCGGGGTGGAGGCAGGGGTTGGGAACGCCATCAGGGGAACATGGAGAGAGAAAATAGAAAAAAACACTTCCCTGTACAGGGCACTTGTTCTGTCCAGGGTCACTTGGTATAGCAGATGCTGACTTGTACCTAGGCAAACCTGGAACATTTCCTCCCTTTGTCAAACTTTATGAAAAAGCAGAAAGCGCTGAGTTTGCCTTAGTTATACAATAATTACTAATGAAGAATGGGGTCATAACATGCAGTTGTGTTCTCCACCTCCTTCCCCACAGAGACCTAGATCTAAATCTGAGTCACCAGAGTAAATAAGTTCGGTGATTCCCAGCTCGAGTTAGCTTGCATAACCACCACACGCACTGGCATAGGTGTTGATGCTTTCAGGAGGGTATGGAGAAGCCTGACAAGACATGGCAGCTGCTGGAAAGGCCTTTAGGCCACTGTAGCACCAACACACACTTGTGTAGTTGGGAAACAGAAAGGGGGAAATGTGTGCTGAATAGCATTTCTGAGATGATAATACTATAGTGATCTCTATTCACAGCTAGGAGTGTTATATCTTTCTTACAAAGCTTATTCCTTTTTCAGATGCACTTTAATTTTTTTCAGCCTAATACATTCATCAGAAATGAGCCAGTTATTGACTGTTGCCAGTATTAAGAGGGCTTCCCAGGTAGCACTAGTGGAAAAGAACCTGTCTGTGATGCAGGAGACATAAAGAGACGCAGGTTCGATCCCTGGGTCAGTAAGATCCCCCTGGAGAAGGAAATAGCAACCCAGTCCAGTATTGGCCTAGAGAATCCCTTGGACAGAGGGGCCTGGTGGGCTACAGTCCATAGAGTTGTAAAGAGTCAGACACTGAAGCATGCATGTATTATTAAGAGATCTCTAAAAGGATCCCCATATTCTAGCCTTCCTTCTTCCTGCTCTGCTGTTGACACCCACTTTAGTGCAGTGGTTAATAGTTGTTTCATGTATCCTAATGTCATCTGACAAAGCATCATTCCAGTCCAGTGAAGTTCTCTTAAGCAAGTGCTGTTTTACTGGAAGGAGACGGGTTGCATTCCAGTAGCTAATTGTTACTTTGGTCTTGTTATTTAACAACAGGTATGCGATATAGATAGTAATCATACCTGGGTATGCCTTCTTGCATTTTTGTTAAAGTTTAGAAATGCTCTTTCATACCATAGTGGTGATACTGATTTGTATTTGAAAAATTTTAACCTTATTTTTCTAAGCAAAGGTAAGTACCATGCACAGGTTTTGCGTTAGACATTTGCATTTTGTCAGCTGTTATCATTAAGAAATCAATTTTTAAAAAGCCCTGTTTTTATTTTTAAAGAAGTTTAAATATGGCAAAGTAGTAAAGAATGCTGTGGCTTATTGGAGTTACAATTAAAGCTAAATTTGATTATTATTTTCCTCATGAGACTTGAATTCACTAGAAAATGTCAGTGAACAGCAATTTAGAAGATAAATTGGCCAGATGCCTGAAATAGAGAAGTTCTACCAACATAAACAAGCAGTAAAGTGAATTTTTAAAAGATAGATGTTAAGCATAGTGTTAGATTGAGAACAGTGTTCTAATAGTATAAAATTAGAGTAGAGGAAAATAATTTGCCAGGTGAAAAGTTAGAAGTTAATGAAATTAATCTATCACGTGAGATGCATTTTGCCTTGTGTTTATCGACTAGTAGGGTGTTTTGGGCTTCTCTGGTGGCTTGGTGTATAGAACCCTCCTGCCAATGCAGGAGATGTGGGTTTGATCCCTGGGTCAGGAAGATCACCTGGAGAAAGACATGGCAACCCACTCCAGTATTCTTGCCTGGAGAATTCTATGGACAGAGGAGCCTGGTGGGCTACAGTCCATGGAGTCGCAAAAGAGTTGGACACACCTTAGCGACTAAACACCACCACCACCTAAGCTACAGGTGTTGAGGAAGAGTTCCCTTTGGTAGCCTGTGTCAGGGACAGAACAGGCAGAAAGCAATCTTCTTGATCTGTTGTTAATGGGAATTCAAGGTGAAGAAGCATATGGAATTGTAGGGGGGACGGAGAGAGAGAGAAAAATGAATGAATAAGTTCATAAATGTATTGTTGTGTTATTCAGTTGCCAAGTCATGTCTGACTTTTTTCGACCCTGTGGATTGGAGCATGCCAGGCTTCCTTGTCCCTCACCATCTCCCAGAGTTTGTCCAAGTTCATGTCCATTTAATTGGTGATGCCAGCCAGCCAGCTCATCCTCTCTCGCCCTCTTCTCCTTCTGCCTTCATATCATAAATGTATACAAATATTTATATGGCTGGCTGTCAGAGAATTCTATCTCTGGGTACTGGGCTACAGATAATGGCCTGTTGTCAGTCCTTGGAGTTGGAACTGGTAATCGAAAGTAGGCATCCCAGGCCTAGGAAGAGACCAGACAGGGGCCAGACTGGGAATCTCCAGAAGTGTCAGGTCAGAGGCCTAGTTACAGTAAGTAAGGGATAAACAGGCCTGAAATAGCAGAGAGGGCCAGAGTAGAACACGGTGGGAACCAGAAGCAGCTCGGAACTCCAGTCATTTCGTCCAGGGAATAAAGGCGGGATGAGTTAATGTTAATAGTGACTCCATCCAGAACTGAGGATTAGGGCTGAAACTTAAAGCATCTCCTGTCAGAAGTCTTTATTGGTGATCTAGGATTTAAGTGACAGGAGAAGCAGAAACAGGCCCGGCTTGACATTTTTTTTTTTTCAGTATTCTGTTTTATATACCATCTTTTAAGGGCAGAATTCATTTCCATTGTTAATCAGTAATCATTCACTTTGCTTTGCTGGCACTCGCGTGGGATCACGAGATGCAGAGAACTGCTGACACTTGAGAGCAATGTCTTAACAGGGAACTGGTGCTAAAACGAACAGACTGAAGCTTTGGGGTAAATGTACTTTCTTGCAACATAGGAGGATATGAAAAAGCGTGTTAGGCATGAGAGTTCTAATGTCACAGTTCTGAAGGCAAAAGTACACTCTGTTTAGTTTTTGAGCAGGGTAAGAGGAAGCAAGGAAAATGTACAGTTAGGGTCATTTGATGTTAAAATGAGAACCTTCCATACCTTTTTACTTGCTAGAAGAAGTCGTAGTAGCATTTCGGAGGTTTCAATCAGCTGATACCACCTTAAGGGGGACTAAAAGGTATTTTTGGAACCATACTGGAAGTTGAATAATGAATTGAATGAATGGGACTTGAGCAGAAGAAACCAGAGCAGCTCTTGGGAGCCTAGCAACAGCAGCAGTTTTTATACCTTCTTTCCAGACCCCTGCCAAGGGGAAGTCAAAAGGCGGGCAGCCCTCCTAGCTGGTGTCTAGAAGGTCACCCGTTAGTAGCTTAACTACCCCTTTCCCTTCTCTGGTCTTTCCCCTCACTTCCCTCCCCGCTTGTATAAATGTCAAGATAACCCTATTTATCCCATCCACAGAGGCAACTTCTCTAAATGAGAGAAAGTCTAAATGCACGCCAGAGGCAGTGCCATAGGGCTGCCGATTCTGGGTGATGTCATGCTGCCCTGGTTCCATGGTGATTCTTTCTTGATATTTTACAACTTCAATTGCTGTAAACTTGCTCTGTGCATGTTTGGGGGAAAGGACACAAAAAGAAAATGTATTTAAAGGGTAAGATGCGGGTACTTATCAAACACCAGGGATTAGGAAGTTAATAAAGTGATAGCGGCTAGAGTCCTTAATATTGCATCAGTGCAGACCCCCTAACCTGTTCCACTTCCGATTTCATACCTTTTGCGAGCATCTCAGCTTATCAGCGTTCTGTTCCTCACACACTGACCCAGCCCCTCATTCTTGAAAGGCTCTGAGCTCCTGGTGGTTCTGACTGTATAGGATTGTGATAGCTTCCACTAACCTTAACACCACACAGCACTTCCAGAACATGCTGCAGTGGATTCCCCTGAGTGCTCCTCATGGTCTTTCCAGCCCCCACAGGTGGAGTAGCAGCCACTCTTCCCCTTGTTAGTCATGAAGTGTCATTCTTTTTAATCTAATTTTTAAAATCTTTTGGCCACACCATGCGGCATGCAGGATCTTAGTTTCCTGATCAGGGGTTGAACCCATGCCCCCTTTGTCGGGAGTGCTGATGGACTATCATTCTTATCCCATCCTGTAGCCTTCATTTTTGCTGTTTTTTTTTTTGTTGTTGTCATAAGGAAATCACCCTGAACCTGATAAGTTCAGCTTGCAGTAAAGTTTGTGTTTTTCTTTCTTTTTCTTTTTCTGGTCTCCTGGTAGAAGTATTTCTTGGTTATTAAAACTTCTAGGTCAGGATACAGGATGCTTGGGGCGGGTGCACGGGGATGATCCAGAGATATGATATGGGGTGGGAGGTGGGAGGGGGGTTCAGGATTGGGAACTCATGTACACCCATGGCGGATTCATGTCAATGTATGGCAAAACCAATACAGTATTGTAAAGTAAAACAAAGTAAAAATAAAAATTAAAAAAAACTTATAGGTCAGCAGACTTATAAAGAATTTTTGTTCATAAGACAAAAAGCAAAACTTTGCGAGAAGAAAAGATACCACTCCACTACTGCTGTTTGGTTGCTACCTCCAGGATATTTTGGAGGTGAGAGATGGCATATATTGGTTGGTGGTTCATAGCCTACTTTATATCCTGCAGGACGGCACCCCAGATTCAGAATCTTTTAGCTCTGGCAACTATTACATCAAACTTCTAGGTGTAAGCATTGCTTCCTACTATGGGGACAGCTGTGTCTGAATAAATACCTACTTGATAAGACTTACCAGGCCCTGTTTGTCCACCCATTGCCATTTGAAATGAACTCCTGGATCAGAGGCCATGTGGTTTATTTTATTTAGATAGTCCTTTTTGCTTCTGAGGTGGCACAGTGATAAAGAATCTGCCTGCAATGCAGGAGACACATACATGCAGGTTCTGTTCCTGGGTGGGGAAGGTTCCCGCTGGAGGAGGAAATGGCAACCCACTCCAGTATTGCCTGGAAAATTTAGCTGTGCTGGCTCTTGGTTGCTGCATGAGCCTTTTTCTAGTTGTCGTGAGTGGGGGCTACTCTTCTCGCGGTGTGCTGACTTCTCATCGTGGTAGATTCTCTTGTTGCAACTCCAGGGCTTTAGAGCACAGGCTCAGTAGTTGTGGCGTTTTGTTGATCCGTGGCATGTGGGATCTTCTAGGACCAGGGATCGAACCTGTGTCGTCTGCATTGACGGGCGGATTCTTTACCACTGAGCCCCAGCCAGGAGATTTATAGGATGCAGTTGGTTATTCCTACATAGTGGTGCTGGCAGAGGCAGATTCAGAACTGCTGTCTCTTCCAGCGAGGGTCAGCCATTACCGTGTCTGTAATCCAAGGAGCCGGGTGCCTGTGGAGAGGTGGTGCCTGTGGGGGACTCACGCCAGTGGCTTCTCGACAGTAGAGCAGTGAGGTCCGTCTTAGTGAGTCAGCATCGTGGTCCCTTGCGTAACTGCTTCTCCTGCCACCTGGTTGTGATTATTTTCATGAAATCTCTGAGCACGGACTAGGCTGGCTGGAGAGGGAGTGTGACCTGATCTGTGATGAGGGTCATCTTACCCACCCAATTATTAATAGGCTTTATATTTTTGTTTGCATTGGCACTGGCAGAGTTCTGGTGAGGGACGTTTTTAGACCATGGCCCTGTTGTGAGAGGTTCATTCAAATAATCATTCCCTTCATGACTCTCCCTCTTAGTTTTTTCTCTGATGTTTTTCTTCAAGGCCATTGATCATGGCATAGAAAAGGGAAGGATTGCAGGCTCTCTAGTCACTCTAAAAAGTGTCTGCTACAGAAATAGTATATTCTATGAGTTCTCAAAATTTAAGCAAGATTTCAAGTCACATCCAATGGCTGTATTAAATTTTAGCCTATTTTTGTTTTACTTGACTGAGATCTTTTCCCCTTTTGATTTCTTGTTTTATAGTCCTTCAATCATAAAGGCCTCATTTAGAAACTTTGAAATTTTGGTTTATAGAATTCCAAAATGCCATATATCCTGTATTTGCGATGGAGTGTGTCTGTGTGTATTTACATGTACTCATTTGAGAAAGAGAAAATGTCTAAAAAACACGTATATCCAAATACCCTAGTAGCGTGCATGTTTAGTCATGACTCTTTGCGACCCCATGGACTATAGCCCACCAGGTTCCTCTGTTCCTAGGGTTTTCCAGACAAGAGTACGGGAGTGAGTTGCCATTTCTGACCCCAGAGATCTTCCCGACCCAGAGATCAAACCCCCGTTTCTTGCATCTCCTGTGTTGGCAGGTGGTGTCTTTACCACTAGCATGTCCTGGACTGTTAATGATCAACTTTGGGGCCTGGATTAGGAGAAAAGAAGAGTTAGTGTTGTGGTGGAGAGCAATGTTATTGTTTTGCTTCAAAAAATATGTTCTACTTGATATTTTATATTCTACAAAGTGTGTATTTTCATTAATATGAAACATGCCAGCATATTATTTTTATTTCTTATAATAGGAGAAATAATTTGTGGATGATTAAGGATTAATAAACAGTAATTACATATAAAGCTATTTGTGCTGCCAACAAAAGCATATACATGTCATTTTTAATTGAAGTACGAAAGTGAAAGTCGCTCAGTTGTGTCCAGCTCTCTATGACCCCTTGGACTATACAGTCCATGGACTTCTCAAGGCAAGAATACTGGAATGCTTAGCCATGCCCTCCTCCAGGGGATCTTCCCAACCCAGGGATCAGATTACCCAGATCTCCCGCCTTGCATGCAGATTGTTTACCAGCTGAGCCATAAGGGAAGCCCAAGAATACTGGAGTGGGTAGCCTATCCTTTCTCCAGGGGATCTTCCCAACCCAGGGATCAAACTGGGGTCTTCTGCATTGCAGGCAGATTCTTTACCAACTGAGCTATCAGGGAAGCCAGTTGAATTTGAATCTTCTGTAGCTCAGTTGGTAAAAAATCTGCCTGCAATGCAGGAGACCCGGTTTCAATTCCTGAGTTTGGAAGATCCACTGGAGAAGGAAATGGCAACCCACTCCACTATTCTTGCCTGGAGAATCGCATGGACAGAGGAGCCTGGGAAGCTACAGTCCATGGGGTTGCAAGAGTCAGACACGACTTAGTGACTAAACCACCACTGTAGTTGATTTACAATGCTATGTTAGTTTTAGGTATACAGCAGAATGATACAGTTATATGTGTGTTTATATATATTTCAGGTTGTTTTCCATTATAGGTTATTATAAGATATTGAGTATAGTTCTCTGTCCTATACAGTAAATCACTGTTGCTTATTTTTTAAGTACATGTAGTGTTTAAAAAAATCTTCAGTGTATGTATTTGACACTCAGGTGTTTATTGAAAGTCATTTCAGGAATTAGTTTTTTAATGTAATTATACTAAAGTTGAATCTCTTTGCTTATCTCATCAACATGAAGTTTCCATTTACAGCTATAATTGACAACAAGTACAATGTATCCTAATCTGAAATGTCTAGAATCCAGAGGTTGATTTGCAGTGAGGAATTGCAGGAGAGAGTCTTTATATATATTATTTCCCTTTGCTAATTTTAGGTTTCATGCCTGAGCATCTGATAGAAGCCTGATGCTATGACGGGCTCTTAAACAGGAGTATATGGGTGTATTTTCCAATTTTTAGTATTTGCAGACCATGTACATCATCTTTAAATTATTAGCTGCTGATGATTTTGTCATCCTTCAAAGGGCCCTTCAGTATCTATCTCCCTCTCTCTCTTTTTAAATGAACCTATTCCTTAAGTTGGAGAAGGAACTGGCAACCGTCTCCAGTATTCTTACCTGGAGAATCCCATGGACAGAGGAGCCTGGTGGGCTATAGTCCATGGGGTTGCAAAGAGCTGGACACAACTGAGCAACTAATACACATTCCTTAAGTATATACTAAAAGTGAAGAAATTGTAAGTATATGGCTCAATGAATTTTCTGTAAATGAACATGCTGCTGCTGCTGCTGCTAAGTTGCTTCAGTCGTGTCTGACTCTGTGCGATCCCACAGACGGCAGCCCACCAGGCTCCCCCATCCCTGGGATTCTCCAGGCAAGAACACTGGAGTGGGTTGCCATTTCCTTCTCCAATGCATGAAAGTGAAAAGTGAAAGTGAAGTCACTCAGTCATGTCTGACTCTTTGCAACCCCATGGACTGCAGCCCACCAGGCTCCTCCGTCCATGTGATTTTCCAGGCAAGAGTACTGGAGTGGGTTGCCATTGCCTTCTCCCTAAGTGAACATGCTGAACCGTTAAAAAAATAAAATGGAAAGTCTAGTCAAAGGCAGGGAAAAGTACTTGCCAAACATGTATCCAGCAAAACATTTGAACCAGAGTATCTGAAGAACTCTCATAACTTAATAAGACCAAGAATCCTATCAAAAAATGGAGAAGAATTTGCACTGACATTTCACCGTGGATATATGAATGGTCAGTACATTACACATAGAAAGATACAAGTACATAGAAGACGCTCAGTCAGCATCACTAATCATCAAGGAAACGTGGATTAAAACCATACAGTGATACTATTAATACTATACACTCACTAGAATGGCTAAGAATCGAGTTTCACAATGTTAACATTAATGAAGGTGTGGAGTTGCCTCTCATACTTCGCTGATAAAATGGTAGTGCCACTTTAGCAAATAGTTGGTTAATTTCTGTACAGTTTAACTTACTCTTTATGAGCTGTAAATTCCGTTTCTAGGTATATATTTGAGAGAAGTGAAAGCATGGCCTTTGTTTGCTTTTCATGAATAATGACATTAATACCCTTTCATCTGCTTGTTTGCCATCTACATCTTTTTTTTGTTTTAGATGTATTGACATCTGTTGCTCTTATTTAAATTAGGCTACTTGTTTACCATTGAGTAATAAAGAGTTCTTTATATATTTTGGAAATACTTGTCTTTTATCTGGTATTTGTTTCACAACTACCATCTCCCAGTTTGTGTCTTCATTTTTGAAACAGTGTCATTTGAAGCACAGAAGTTAATTTGATAAAATCCAATTTCTCCAGTTAGTTTCTTCCACAGTTTGTGCTTTATATCTTATTAGATTTTTTTGCCCAACCCAAAGTCACAATAATTTAGCACTATTTTATTCTAGTTGTGGAAGTTTAAGGTTTTACATTTAGGTCTGTGATACATTTTGGGTTCAGGATTGGATGTGATGTGATACGGGTTGGTTGAGATTCTTTTGTTTTGGATTTTTGCATGGAGATGCCCAATTGTTCTAGCACTGTTTGGTGAAGGTTTTTCCTTTCACCATTCAGTCGCTTGAGATCCTTGTCAAAAATCAGTTGATCATATATGTTTGCATCTGTTTCTGATATCAATTCTTTTCCATTGATTTAGGTTTCTATTCTTTCACCAGTACCACACTGTCTTTACTACTGTGGGTTTATAATAAATCTTGTGATATCACATAATATGTAATATGAGTACTTCAGTTTTGCTTTGTTTTGAACTTGTTTTGGCTATTCTAGTTTCTTGTCTTTGCTATGTAAATTTTAGAATTCTGATGGTTCCCCCCACTCCCCAAAAAAGCTACCTGAGTTTTAATTGGCATTGCATTGAATCTATAGATACATTTTGGAAGAAAGAGTGAATCTAAGTAATCTTTTGACGTATTTACCCTCAGCCTGGGTGGAGGTAAGAGGGAGGGATTACACACAAATCTTGAACTCTTTCCTATAGCGTTTATTTTCTGTGGCTAAATAGGTAACCCTGGTTAATCTTTCAGTGTGTTATGGATTGAGTCAATGTTTTCAGGTTTTTGAAGCTAGGACCTGAGGAAGGAGGGACATACCCATACGGATTAAGAGAAGGCAAAAATGAATCCTGTGGGTATGGATTGAAATTGAAGGTATCAGTGCGAATGTATTATTTTTGAAACCAGTATGTGTATGTGCACATGTGTATGTGTGTATGAACAAATGTGTCTATATATATTTATATGCATGCATTTCATAGTAGTTCTGTCCAAGAAAAAGATAAAGAACAGTGGGCATAGCTAACTCACCATTGTGGTCTCTGATATTAATCTTATTTCCAACACAAAGGAACTGGAGTTTCTCAGAGGAATGGCTGATTACAAGAGTACATACCAGATGAATCTGTATCTTTGTATTTTTTTTTTAAGCTAGAAAATAGGAAGATGTTTTCGAAAAAAAACGGGAGCATGTTACAAGCCTGTTGGAGATCCTACTTTCTCAGTCATCAAATTAGTATAATAACGAACTGTGAATCATTAAAAATAGCAATTTTTTATCCATAATGTTAATAAACTGATAAATAAATGAATAAATAGAGAAGGGAGGTCTCTTGCTTATGGTAGAATTCTGAATCCTAGAGGGAGAAAAATCATCATTTTACAGCCCTTATAGTAAATGACAGATAAGAATCATAACAAAATCTAGGGAGAAATATTGGTGAGAAGCAGGTGTCTCCCCACACATTATATACAAGGTATAAAATAGGGGTAATATATATTGGTGAAATCCTGGTGAATCTAGATATGATGCCCTGAGGGATACAATGTCATCTATGTAGTATTCCAGCCAAGACTATGTAACATGAGTCTGGAGGAACCACTGGACAAACCCCACACGAAGAACATTCTGCTTAATAAAAAGGGGAGTAGCTTATGTTTTTTAAACAAACAAACAAAAAAATCATAAAAAACGAAGGCTGAAATCATGGGCAGCTTAAGAAAGATAACCACTAAACGTAGACCTTGGCCCTGGACTAGATTATATACCAGATGCAGAGAAAAATACTATAAAATGATACCATTGGGTCAACTGAAATAAGTTGGAGTACTGATCTTAAATGCAGATATTGCAGCCATGAAATTAAAAGATGCTTTGTCCTTGAAAGAAAAGCTTTAACTAACCTAGACACCATATTGAAAGCAGAGACATTAATTTACCAACAAAGGTCCATATGGTCAAAGCTGGGGTTTTTCCAGTAGTCATGTATGGATTTGAGAGTTGAACCATAAGGAAATTTGAGCACCAAAGAATTGATGCTTTTGAACTGTGGTGTTGGAGAAGGCTCCTGAGAGTCCCTTGGACTGCGAGGATGTCCAACCAGTCCATCCTAAAGGAAATCGATCCCGAATATTCACTGGAAGGACTGATGCTGTACCTGAAGTTCCAGTACTTTGGCCACGTGATGCAAAGAGCTGACTCATTAGAAAAGACCCTGATGCTGGGAGACTGAAGGCAGGAGAAGGGGACGACAGAGGACAGAATGGTTGGATGGCATCACCAACTCGATGGACATGAATTTGAGCAAGCTCTGGGAGACGGTAAAGGACAGGGAAGCCCTGCGTGCTGCAGTCCTTGGGGTCACAAAGAGTTGGACATGACTGAGCCACTGAACAACAGCAATGTTCAAATTACTGACGAGAACTGTACTACGGTTATGACAGAATATCTCTGTTCTCAGGAAATGCACAGTGAAGCAAAGGAGCAAAGGGCCATGAAATATATAATTCATCCTCAGTTGCTTTAGGAGGGGGGAAAAACAGCTTGAGTCTGTCTATGTGAAGAGAAAGAAAGTGCAAGAAAAGAGGATAAATGATAAAACAAGGTAACATTAACAATTGGTGACTGAGTCTGAGTGGTTATTTTTGTATTCTTGTATTTGGAGCTTTGCTGTGCATTTGAAATTATTTCCAAACAAAATATTTGAAGCACTTAAAAAATATCTGTCCTGTATTTTTAGGCTTTCCTTATTTATAAAGGGCTCAGTTCTTTGTCTGGAACAAGTTTGGAATGAACATTTTTATAATATTTTCCTACATGTTGGTGTTGCAGCTCTGCACACTAACCATTGTTGAATATGGTAATAGATGGGAAATAAATCTCACCCTGTGGACAGCCAGGGGAGGGGAACCATTTACTGTGGTGGTTGCTGTAGGTTTATGGAAGTTTTGGCTACATCTCCTGAAGTCTTTGAATTGTTATCTCTTATCTGTTGAAGAAATACTCCAATGATTCTTTTATTGACACATCAGGAATCTAGCTATTTTCCTCTGATTATTTAGATTATTTTCTTTTGTAAACCCAGGAAGATTGTCTTGTTTAGCCCTAAGGGTGTAAACTATTCATTTCTTCATTCAAAAAATATTTATTGAATGCGTATGTGCTGGCCCCACCCCTTCCAAGCAATGAAGATGTAGCACTAAGAAAAACAAAGCTCTTGCCCTTGTGGATTTTCTCTTTTGCCAGGGAGGAAATACACAAGCAGGAATAGAAGTGAAATAAGTGAATGTTAGTGACATTGGCGAGAAATAAATCAGGAAAGTGTATTAGGGATGCTGGGAGTGGAATTGTTACATAAGTAGAATGAATAGCAAAGAGTTCACATGGGAGACCCTTGAGCAAAGATCTGAAAATAGTGAGAATGTGAGGTGGGGGTCGGGGGGGGGATACTCATCTCAGAGTAGTTTTGAGGCAGGACAGCAAGTGTGAAGCTCTGAGGCAGGAGGATGCCTACCTGTATAAGGAATAGCAAGGAGGAACTAAGTTACCGAAGTTCCTTTTTGCTATTTTAAAGATTTTGGTATTTATGAGATGAGAAGCCATTGGGAGATTTTGGGTACATTAATTAATATGACTTTTGTAAGATTATCAGGATCACTCTGGCTGCTTTGATGAAAAAGGACTGAAATAGGTCAAGGGTAGTAGTTGGGAGGCCAGTTAATAAATTATGGGAAAAAAATCCCAGTGAGAGATGAGAAAGATGATAGTTACTATTATACCAAGTCTCCAGGTAGGTGCAGGGAAGGCAGTGACAAGCCACTCCAGTGTTCTTGCCTGGAGAATCCCAGGGACAGGAGAGCCTGGTGAGCTGCCGTCTATGGGGTTGCAGAGTCAGACACGACTGAAGCGACTTAGCAGCAGCAGCAGCTAGGTAGGTGATATGAAGGGTAGTCAGATTCTGGATATATTCTGTAGATAGAGCCAGTAGTTTTTGCTGATTGGTTAGAAAGAAAGTGGGAACTTGAGTGGTCATGGAGAAAAGGAGAAATTAAGCAAAGGAAGCTGATGAGTGGCCAATGAGATAAGATGAAACCGGCAGTAACTAGCAGAAAAGCCAGGTAAAGAAAGTGTATCAGGGCTTGATGAATCATGCCTGTTGCTGCAGATAGGTTAAAAAAGAGGCGATCTGACTGGTTTTTTAATTTTACAAGATATATGTCAATAATGGGTGACTTTGGAATTTTCAGTGGTGTGTTGGAGAGCAGTTTGTACTAAAGAATACTGGAAGACAGAACAAGGACAACTGTTTTCTTAACTTTCACTGATAAGGGAATCAGACATTGGTCATAACTGAGAGTGTGGGTGGGGTCAGAAGTTTAGCCACTGATGTTGTTTGATTTCTAATGATTAGAAATTGAAACATATACTCCGGTGGTTTTGCTTTATTGGGTGGACAGAATTAGGAAATTGATGATGTAGGAAAGAGAAGTGGGACTTAACTAGAGCAATGTCCTTGACTAGTAGGGAGGGGCATAACAGCTAGTATTAAAGTGAAAGAGTTAGACTTCAACATGGTTTCAGAAAGTTTGGCTTCCCAGGTGGCTCAGTGGTAAAAGAATCCACCCGCCGATGCAGGAGATGCAGGTTCAATCCCTGGGTCAGGAAGATCCCCTGGAGAAGGAAATGGCAACCCACTTTAGTATTCTTGCCTGGAGAACCCTATGGACAGAGTAGCCTGGCGGGTTACAATCCATGGGGTCGCAGAGAGGTAGTTAACACCTGAGCACACACGTGCACACACAGAATGTTTAGGCGTAGTAGAAGAGTGCAGATTCAGATAAGTGGGTAAGTGTGATTCCAGAATTATTTTGGTTGCTTATATAGGAATCATGGAGAAGGAAATGGCAACCCACTCCAGTATTCTTGCCTGGAGAATCCCATGGACAGAGGAGCTTGGTGGGCTACAGTCCACGGGTTGCAAAGAGTCGGACACGACTGAGCGACTTCACTTTCACTATATAGGAATCAATGGCAGCACTGTAGAGTGATTCAAATTACGTGGCTTTTGATTGTCTTCCTGTATGATGCTGTCTGTCAGGTGATCTGCCAAGAATCCTGAGAGGCCATAGGAGGGCTATAGCCCTGCTTGTTACAGTTTTTCCCCCCAGATATTTAGCTTTCTGTTACTCTTTTTGTTATTTAACACCTGGAAAGAGATTCCTAAAATTTTGGAAGATATCTGGAAAAAATTATTTTCTTGCAGATCTTTAAGCCAAAGAATATAATTGAAAGGTCCTTAGAATTTACTAATACCAGCACATTTTCATGTTATAGATATAATAAAACCAACTTAAAGACATAGTTAGGCCAAGGAGGTATAGCTAATTGTCTAGTCAAGGCTAGAATGCAGGTCTCTGGTGTTCGAGTTTATGTAATTTAGTTTTGAAACTCAGTTTTTATACTTACGTGCGTATACATTCAGACTCAACCTTTTGACAATAAATTTACTGTAAATTGGAGGCAACCAAAGCATGCAATAAAAACACCTAAAATGTCAGAGTCAAATGAGAACCCTGTCTAAAATGTCATCTCAATTGTGATTTATATAAAATGGATACCTGAAATTATATTGGATATTGTAATTAGCATACGCTAAAATCATATCAAAGCATTTGCTCTTGACTGAATTTTTATCAAAAGATTACAAAACAGGATTAATAGTGTACCATTTAAAATTTCTGATACTTGAAGACATCTGTAGATTATGTTAAAATACAAACATGGGCTGAGCAAGGCATTGGTATTCTAGCTCACTGTTTCCGGTTCTGTCCAGCTCCCTGCTATTTTTGATTCTGTGTCTTTATCTCAATCTTTGCCTGTATCCATTAATTCAAAACAGGTAAAATCAAATAATCAGCATACAAAACACATAATTTCTATGAAATAATAAGTAAAGGGCAAAAAACTGAGGTGGAAATGGCTCATAGAAATGAATAGGCATTTCATAAAAGAGGAAATATGAGTTAGCCAGTAAACCTGAGGAAATGCTTGGTATCATTAATGAACAGGGAAATACAAAGACTACAGTTAGATGGTTTTATACCCCCAGGTTAAGAGGATGGCATTACTAAATGTTGAAGAGAACGTGTGGGTCAATGTGGACTACCTAGTGCTGCTGATAACTACATCAGTCCTGGGTGTTCATTGGAAGGGCTGATGGCTGAAGCTGACGCTCCAATCCTTTGGCCACCTGATGCGAAGAGCTGACTCACTGGAAAAGACCCTGATGCTGGGAAGGATTGAAGGCGGGAGGAGAAGGGGACAACAGAGGATGAGATGGTTGGATGGCATCACCGACTCGATGGACATGAGTTTGAGCAAGCTCCGGGTGTTGGTGATGGACAAGGAGGCCTGGAGCGCTGCAGTCCATGGGGTCGCAAAGAGTTGGACACGACCAAGCGACTGACCTGAACAGAACTGCGAGCTGGTGAGATTATATATTGCTAAACTCACTTTAGGGAAAAGAAAACTTGGTGACCTTATGGAAAATTCAAAATACACATATTCCTCAACTCCTGTGCAAATCCTTAAGAGAAATTATGCCACATGTGGAACAAATGCATATGAGAACTTTCATAACAGTAATGTTCATAATGGCAAAACAAAAACACAAAACCTGGGAAGAAGACAAAATGCTATTGGAAAGAGAATGGATAACTCAATTCATTTACACAATGTGGAATTATTCTGCCTTGAGATGAAAGAACTACAACTGTATGCAACATTATGAATTCAACTTGAAAACATAAAACCGAGTGAAAAAATGAAACACGGGGTTGAAGGATATGTTCATATGTGGTATGCTTTCTGAAACTCAAAACAATGATATGACCCTGACGCTGGGAAAGATTGAGGGCAGGAGGAGAAGAGGGTGGCAGATGATGAGATGGTTAGATAACATCACCGACTCAGTGGATATGAGTTCGAGCAAACTCTGGGAGATGGTAAAGGACAGGGGAACCTGGTGTGGTGCAGTCCATGGGATTGCAAAGAGTCGGACCTGACTTAGAGACTGAAAAACAGCAACTACAAAGCACAGAATATAGGGTAGCAATTACAGAGCACTGAAGAGTTGAGAGATGTGGGTGGAGGGAAGAGCAAATCAGTGACACATTACCAGTCACTTATATTTAGGTTCTTGAGTTGGATGGCAGGTACATGGATATTCATTCTATGCAGTTCAGTTCAGTTGCTCAGTCGGGTTCATTCTATTACTTGCTTTAAATTTAAAGCATGTTACAAACACCATGTTTTATGGAAGTCAGTAGTTAATGTATTTTTTAAAAAAGCAGTGAAGGCATAGTCTGATGTTGGGATTTAGGAGACATGTCATCACTTCTGCCTACTTTCTCACTGTCACTTGAATTCCTAATGTTACTTACCATTTCACTGGAGGGATCTTATTTAAAAATCTTAAATCTCATTAAGCCTGTGTCTGCCATCTGACAAGCCACTCAGTAACAGCTTGGATGAATGACAGAATGAATGATTTGAGAAAATAATTCAGGATTTTTCTTAGAAACCACCAAAGAGGTAGATTAAAAAAAAAAAATACTTTTTCATAAGAAGTGAGACAGCAAAGCTAGATTTCTGTTCCATAGGTTTTTGAATGATAATTAACTGTGTATTTGAGGGCAGTATTACTGACGTTTGAGCTGTTGTACTAATATGATCACAGAGATTAACAAACATGCCAGAACACATAGTTGATCAGAAAAGGAAAATGTCATTGAAGATGAAGCTATTCTTAGGCATAACTATTTTAAGAGTTAGAAGGCCTGTACGATTAGTCCAAGCTTGTCATTTTTGAGTGAAGGAGCTTTGGAATTGAAGAAGTAATTGAGTAACAAAAGAACTTGTTGAAAGCAAAGTTAAGAAAGACCAGAATGATTCATGGTGCTGGTGTTTTCATATTGAAATACTGAATGGTAAATAAAAGAAACAGTTAAATATCCTGTAAGTGTGTGTGTGCGTGTGTGTGTGTGTGTGTGTGTGTGTGCAGTGTGTGTGCATGCATAGTCACTCAGTAGTGTCCGACCCTTTGCGACCCCATGGACTGTACTCCATGGGATTTCTCAGGCCAGAATATTGGAGTGGGTTGCCATTTCTTCCTCCAGGGGATCTTCCTGACTCAGGGATCAAACCCAGGGATTGAACCCATGTCTTCTGTGGCTCTTGCATTGCAGGCGGATTCTTCACCATTGAGCCTCATGGGAAGCCCTAAGTATCCTATAGAAGGCAAGCTAATTATCTTGAGGTTGGATTATATCTATTGGGTGAGGAAGCAGTGTTTTTTATTTGGATTTAGAACATATCAATTTAGCTGTATACCACATTTATCTTCAGATGCTTGACAAATACTCCTAGAGAAATAACATGATTTTTTTTTTCTTTTTTGCTCATATTTGATTCTCCAAAAAGAGACATTGTGATCTATGATGTACAGATGAATACTGGACTAAAGTGTCAAGAATTAGGTTCTGAACTGAGCTCTGCCACTAAGTAACTGCTGTCATTAATGCGTTAAGTAACTTTTCCAGATCTCGGCTCCCTCACCAGTAAAATGAAGAAGCTGAACCAGATGGAGCTTTGAATGACTGTATTCTTCTTTGGGTTTTGAAATATTTATTTGTTTGGCTGTGTTGTGTCTTCGTTGTGGGGTCTTTGTTGCAACAGGCTGGCCTAGTTGCCCCACAGCATGTAGGATCTTAGTTCCCCCACCAGGAATCAAACCACGTCTACTGCATTGCAAGGCAGATTCTTAACCCCTGGACCACTAGGGAAGTTCCTCTTCTTTGGATTTTGAATACCAAATTTTATCTGTTTTTAAGTGCTGTCATATCATTAAACTATTGGCAAGAAATAATGAGGTAAAAAGAAAATTAGTAGAAAATGAACTACTCATAATGCGAAAACATTCTGAAAATAAACTAGGTTTTCTCTTATTTTCCTTTCATCGCAGGTATAATACTTCTCCACATCTGCTTCAGGAAGAAAGTGCCTGCCACTCCTGTTGTTTCTACGCAGGTTCATGCCAGCCCAGAACACAGAATCAGGTCAGTTTTAGGATTGTTTTGTCTGTTGAACAAGAAGCCAGGAAGGGCTTTGTTGCATTGTTGCATTGTAGCAAGACCACTTGGAGAAGGCAGTGGCACCCACTCCAGTACTCTTGCCTGGAGAATCACGTGGACGGAGGAGCCTGATAGGCTACAGTCCATGGGGTCACTACGAGTCAGACACGACTGAGCGACTTCACTTTCACTTTTCACTTTCATGCATTGGAGAAGGAAATGGCAACTCACTCCAGTGTTCTTGCCTGGAGAATCCCAGGGATGGGGGAGCCTGGTGGGCTTCTGTCTATGGGGTTGCACAGAGTCGGACACGACTGAAGTGACTTAGCAGCAGCAGCAGCAGCAAGACCACTGAACTGTGACTCTAAGGGGCTGGGTTTTAATCCATCTTTACCACTGATGATTAGGTGAACGAGGCAAGCCTCCTTTCTTGAATAACTTTGTTTTATGCACCAAAAAGAAAAAAGAAAGGAAAAAAAGGAAAGAAAAAAAGAGAATGTATTAGATTTAATTATATTCCAGTTTCAATCCTGGCTTTAAAGCATTGTACTTTTATTGTAGACACCTACATAGAATAAAATTAAGCTTTGCAGCATCATTTCCTTTTTATCCTGGGAAAATCTAGTTGTAAGCACAGGCTTTGGAACTCTTCATTGTTTTGTAGCAACTCTGAGTGACTAGATTGAATAATGAGCTATAGTGTGAGGCACTTGAATACTTTCACTACCTAGTTGCCAGAGTTTTAGTATTTTACTTTGGTCTGTTGTTACTGAAAAATTTTAATTTTTATCGTATTTTGTAAACAGCATGAATTGATTTTCTCACAGTTCTGGAGGCTGGAAGGTCAAGATCAGGTAGTCAGCATGATTGGACACTGGTTCAGGCTCTCTTCCTGACCTGCAGGTGGTCTCTGTCTAGCTTCGTCCTCACAAGGCAGAGAGAAGGAGAACCAGTTGGAGAGCTTCCGTAACCTCTTCTTATCATTATCGGTTTAGGGCCCCACTCTTATTATCTCATTTAACCTAAATAATCTACCAAAGACCCTGTCTCCAGGTTTGGTCGTGTTGGGAGTAAAGGCTTCAACATGTGAGTTTTGGGAGGGACACGTTTCAGTCCATAGTAGCCACCTAGTAGTAAACTTGCTGGATTGTGTGAAATCTGCATCTTCACCTTCTCTAGATATTTCCACATTGATCTCTAAAGTGGCTTTCATAATTTACACACCCACTAGCAAGTGTGTAGGTTATGGAATATATATATATATTTTGATGGGATATTCTTTACTAGAACAACTGAAAAATCCCAAATGGGAAGATAGAGGGCATGGGGTCTTTCCAAATCGCAGCTCCTTTTCCCTGTTCCACCAATATCTGGGAAGCCTTCCATACAGCTGTTTAAACCTTGGCTTCTTCCAGTCAGTTCTTGCGTTTGTAGCCATGGTGCTGTATTTTACATGGAAGGTTCCTAGTCCTTCAGTGATGCTCTTCAGCTGTAGAGAGGTTATCTTTTTGATCATGTGAGTTCTCTACTGATTGCACTTGACTCAGTTCAAATAAAATGCAGAAAGAGGATGTTATCAGACTTGTGGATGTGTCCCAGGGCACACAGAAGGACCCAGGGACAGCTGGGCTGTGCACAGGGAACCCAGGAAGCAAATGCAGTCAGGTGTCTCTCCAGCAGTATGCCTCTCTTGCACATCTATCTCACTCTCCTTGCGTTTGGCTTTCTTCACGTTTGAACTCTCTCATGGAAGCATGGTCACCATACTGCCCACAATTTATATCTGTTTGCATTTGTATCTTGTAATTCAGACTCCCAGAAAAAGGCTTACTCTTAAGCACCTAATCCCAGATAGTCCAGAAAAGAAACTCTGATTCCCTGGAAAAGTTGGCACTGGCTGTTTTGTGATCTTTGTTTCTCTGAAAAGGCTCTGACATGTTCTTACCAAAATGTAGATGACTGATAACATGGTATAGTAGTACTCTTTCCAGGTGTATTTGTATTTTAATTGGATCGAATATTAAGCTAAAGCTGTATTTCCAAACTCTGCACAAGTGAAGTCTTGGGTTCTAGTATATAAAAGTGATTAACCCAAATGCATGAAAAGCATTAGGAGTTGAAAGACAGTGCTTTAAGGTTCAGGGAGTAGAAAAGGAAAATGAGTAACTGTGTAGTCAGGGGAGGAGAGCAGATAGAGATTAATAGTCAAATATATATATATTTCTAAGGTAGCAGTGTCACAAAGATTGAATATAGCAAGTGAAAGAAAAGGCTTTTCTATTTAACTTTTTGAGAAAAGATTTGAAGGTAGAAGAAAGGACCGTTTGGTTTAGGCTCCCCTCAACTACTAACTCGGAGGAGGCAATGGCACCCCACTCCAGTACTCTTGCCTGGAAAATCCCATGGACAGAGGAGCCTGGTAGGCTGCAGTCTATGAGGTCGCTAAGAGTCAGACACGACTGAGTGACTTCCCTTTCACTTTTCACTTTCATGCATTGGAGAAGGAAATGGCAACCCACCCCAGTGTTCTTGCCTGGAGAATCCCAGGGACGGGGGAGCCTGGTGGGAGGCCGTCTATGGGGTCGCACAGAGTCGGACACGACTGAAGCGACTTAGCAGCAGCAGCAGCAACTACTAACTATGATTTGGGAGAAGTCACTTATTCTCTGTGTGTGTGCTCCGTTGTGCCCAACTCTTTGTGACCCCATTGACTGTAGCCCACCAGGCTCCTCTGTCCATGGAATTTTCCAGGCAATGTTTTTATAGCATCATTTCCTTTTTATGCTGTATAGAATTTCTCAGATGAGAATACTGGAGCAAGTTGCCATTTCCTTCTCTAGGGGATCTTCCCAACCCAGGGATCAAACCCACATCTCTTACATCTCCTGCATTGGCAGGCAGCTTCTTTACCAGTGTGCCACCTGGGAAGCCCCATTCTTTCTGTACTTTAATTTACTGAATCTTGGCTCCTTTTCAGCTGTATGACCTTAACTCCTAGACATCAATTTCCTCATCTTAAAAATGACAATTGATGATAGTGGGACCTCAGGGTGTTCTTGTGAGGAATTAATTTATGTTAAGCGTTCAGAGTAGTTTCTGGCATATCAGCAGCAGCAGTGACAATTTTTGAAATGAGTCAATTAGATTTATGATTGCAGAAGTCCTAGCTAACTTAAAAAATCCTGTGGTCCAAGATCCTCTATTATGACCTCATGTCTTTTTTTCAGAGTAAAGACTTAGAAACTTCGGCCATCTACTTGGGTCCTATTGAGGCTAATTTTGGTATTGTCAATAAAAGTTATTTTGAATTCACTGTCTGTTAGTTCTCTTTTGCTACATGTATTAATTTGTTAAGATTGCCACAGTAAATTAACACAGACTGAGTGGCTTAAACAGCAGAAATTCATTGTCTCAGAGTCTGGAGGCCAGAAGTCTGCAGTCCAGGTGTCAGCAGGAGTGGTCGCTTCCGAGATGAGTGAGGGAAGGATCTGTTCCAGGACTCTTTCCTTGACCTGTAGATGACCTCCTTTTCTCCATGTCTCTTCACATCATCTTCCCTCTATGTGTGTCTGTCTCTGTTCAAATTTCTTCATTTTGTAAGGTTACCCCGTGTTTGCTGTTGCTGTTTAGTTGCTATGGTATCCAACTTTTTGCAAGCCCATGAATTGGAGCCCACCAGGCTCCTCTGTCCATGGAATTCTCCAGGTGAGAATACTGGAGTAGGTTTCCATTTCCTTCTCCAGGGAATCTTCCCTACCCAGGGATTGAACTCAGGTCTCCTGCTTGGCAGGCAGATGCTTAATGACCTCACTTTAACTTGATTACCCCTATAAAGATTGTGTCTCCAAATAAGGTCACATTCTGAGGGGTTGAGAGTTAGGCTTCATCGTATGAGTTTTGAGCAGACACAGTCCAACCCTTAGCACTGCGTAACAGATTACCCCAAAGCTCAGTGACTTAAAACATCAAACGTTATCTCTCAGGTCTTGGGGTGAGTGTAGTTTGCTGGCCCTCTGGCTCAGGGTCTCTGGCAGAGCTGCATTCTGCACGTGTGTCTACCAGTGCTGTGGTCACATCTGAAAGCCCCAGGGGAGGATCTGCCTCCAGCTTAGTCACAGGGCTATTGCTGTGTTCAGTTCCTCATTGGTTGTCTGTCGTAAGGCCCCAGTTCCTTATGTCGGCTGTTTGCCAGCAGCCTACTGGTTCTTGTCGCATGAGCCTTTTATTTTTTTGTTTGGTTTTGTGATTTTCCCTGGTGGCTTAGACGGTAAAGCATCTGCCTACAATATGGAAGATCCGGGTTCGATCCCGGGGTCAGGAAGATCCTCTGGAGAAGGAAATGGCAACCCACTCCAGTACTCTTGCCTGGAAAATCCCATGGACTGAGAAGCCTGGTAGGCTACAGCCCATGGGGTCGCAAAGAGTCGGACACGACTGAGCGACTTCACTTAGTGATTTAAACTGGCAACCCATTTGTAATTTAACTGTAATTTAAAGTGGCAACCCATGGCTTTTCCCCTATTCTCTTTTCTAGGAGTGAGTCATTAGGTCCAGTCCACACTTAAGGAGAGAGGGCTTCCCAAGTGGTACTAGTGGGAAAGAATCTGCCTGCCAGTGCTGGAGACACAGGACACTCGGGTTCAATCCCAGAGTCGGGAAGGTCACCTGGAGAACGAAGTTGGCAACTCACTCCAGTATTCTTGCCTGGGAAGTCCCATGGACAGAGGAGCCTGGTGGGCTACAGTCCATGGGGTTGCAAAGAGTCAGACTCAGGTGAATGTTTGAGTGCACACATGTGTGTGCGTGCACACACACACGGACACAAGCACAAACACACACAGACACACTTACACACTCTCTGTATATATATCTCTCTCAAGGAGAGAGGATTACACAGGGATGTGGATTCCTGGACGGGAGGTCATTGGAAGCCACTTTGAAACTCCCTGCATAGTATTGATGTACAAGAATGAAGAAAGAAAAAAATATGCTAAGTGGAAAGATACATAAATTTTTTAATATTATTCAGGACACTTTAGTCTTTAAGCATAAGTTTATCCCCTTTGTGCCATATAGTTTTGTAATAAAAAAGTACCCCCTCACCCTTAAAAAAAGGAGAAATGTAACTCTTATCATTTCCTTTTTTTTTTTTAGCAAAAAGGAATTAATTCTGTTTCCTTTCATAAAATTTGTTATTTTCTTATCCTATGTAGAATTCAAGGGGTACCTGTCTGTACGCTTTGCTGAGTTGTTAACCTGCTATTTCTCGTAAAATATCCAAAGGCCTATCTTTATTTCCCTAAAATATTTAAGAGTAGGAAGTCGTTGTTTATTAAGATTACTTTAATTTTATTAGCTTTTCTGTGGTCACTTTCTGCAACTAGGTTATAAAGTGTGAGAAATTATCCAACATTTGTGAGAACACTTAGTACACCAAATCAGTTAAGGGAAATGCCCACTTATACAATGTAGTCCCACAGTCATATAAACTTCATTTACCAGCTAGCAGTTCTCAATATTTATATTGATGGAGAAGTAATTGAAAAGTATTATTATGGATTCATTTTTGTAATCTTTGTTTTGGAAGGCAGTATAGTTGTTTCTGGAAACGAAATTTGACCTAGTTGACTTTATCAGTACTAGTTAATATAAGGTGGGTGTGTATGTGCGTATGCATGTATTTAGCACATGGAATTTCAGTATTTTAGTAAATTTAGTCTAAGAAAATGTCAAATTCATTGAGAAAAGATGGTCTTAACTCCGTTAGAGTAGATTGTACTTCTAAAGCATCTGATTATGTGACTGGATTTTATGTTTTTAAATTATAATTATTTATGAGTTACTATTAATACAGATTATTTTGGTTTAGTTATTAGGAATGATGAGACTTTTAAATCTCAGTAGGCTTGGAAGTTGAAGTCCTCTCATGAGTCTGAATTCAGTAGGCCTTCTATGTGATAGCCCTTTTTACTTGTTAGTGGGATGTAGTTTAATAGAAACAATACAAAATTTTCAATTTAAAACTTCCTTTTGATCACATAGAGTAGACTGGGGAGTGAGCTTTCATAGTTGAACAAATGGTAATGTTCTTTGCTTAGAAAAGTTCTATTGCATTGATTATGGCAAAGAGGAAGTTTTAAACTTAAGCTCTTATGATTTTGCATTATGAGGACGTTGAGCTAAGAGTTTTGTTTATAATTTGCTGCCTTTATGTCTTAATTTTGTCTGAGAATAGATAGATTTATGACCAGATTTTGGGCTTTAGACTCAAAAAATAGTGTAGCATTTTTATAGTTTACAAAATTGTTGCCCACTATTGAAAGTCTATAGAATGTATTCTTTCTAGAAATATGTATTAAGAGAGTTTAAAAAGTTCAAGAAAGGGAACTCAAAGCATAATAAAAAGTGCGGATACACTTAATGTGAAACTTACATTATAATATTTTAAAAGTTTGTTTAATCAGAAAAAATAAGTTGAAAAGTAAAGTAGCACTACTCATTGGAGTATTGGGATTTAAAAATTTAATGTAGTTTTTCTTTAAGAAATGATACTTAAAGTTTGGGACTTAGAAATACGAATCATTTTAAGCATGCTTTAACACGTGGTGTGAAACTGTTCTCTTTTTTTTCTTAGACTTTTGGTTTGTTGTCTATGACTACATCAGTTTCTATGACTATATCAATTGAGTTTATTTTGATCCTGAATATCCCTTATTTAGCTCCTGTTTTGAGGTCAAATTATGCATGTCTTTATTAACAGTATGATTTAAAAAATTGTATGAAATATTGAAAGCAGATATGAGAGCAAAACTGCAGTGTGTAATATGTATTCAGTTTCCAAACTTGGTCATATTTCCTGGTTTAGATCTTGGCTTCATTGCTTACAGCTGTTTGCCCTAGTACAAATTTCTTAATTTCTCTTCTTGTATCCTCATCTGTTAGATGAATTTCTAGTCTTGCCTAGAGAATTCCATGAACAGAGGAGCCTGGGGCTACAGTCCATGGGGTTGCAAAGAGTTGGACACAACTAAGCGACTAACACTCTCACTTTCGTAAGGGTTAAATGAGATGATACTAAAGTGCTTACTACTGTGCCTGGCACATAGTAAGTAAAAGCTAAATTCACGTTAGTTGCCATTTCTTGGTACAAGCATTGGCCTTAAGTTATTTTTACTTATGTTTTTGAAGGTTAGAATACAAGCAAAATGATGTCTTGTTAATGATAATATAGAACCCTTAGTATTCAGTTGATTATGTATTTTATTAGCATATAGACTTTATTTTTGAAAAGTAGAATAGAGCTTTACATAAATGGCTGTGAGTTTCGAGCCATCACTAAAATTATTGACTTGAAAGAAGGGAGAAAAAAGGTCATGGAGGAGGTGGATGTGCCGTTTTTGCTGGAGGTCTGAAGAGAGATTTTGTAGTCACTAAATACATATATATATATATACACACACACACACACACACACACATATGTATATATATTTTTTTTCCCACAAAATTGGGAACACTAGGATGTTAACTTCATTTTCATTTTCTTTTTAAACTTTAACTACCAGCCACTCTGTTCTTTGTTTTGTTTTGACCTGGGCGAAAGGAATGGGAGAAGGCTTGCCTGTTTTTCACCTAGTCTTACAAAGGACATAATCCTGTTGGTCTTGTGTTCCACCTCAGTGGTTTGTTTGTTTTAATTTTTGCGTAATCATTTTGGGTTTTTAAATACATATTAGGATGTTTCAGTTCTTTCGCCCTCCAGATTGCTGAAATTATTTGCAACAGTGTTCTGTCTTCTTCCTTCCACCCTCCTTCCTTTCTTTTCCTTGGTTCCATCGAAATAGTTTTTGACCTTTCATTTGGCTGTTATGTTTGGTTGTAATGCATGTTTTGTAGGAAGCAAATTCTGTGTCATGTGTTCATGGTGCAAGAACTATTTCTCTCTATAGTATCGCTAGCTTTTTCTTAACTGTGTAATTGTCTAGCCCCAACCCCCTCCTCCCCCACAATGAATTTTTGTAGTTACTTCTGAACCAGTCAGAATCTGCACTTAGTGACAGTGGAGTTAGTAGTTGGTTTATTTTTAAAAATATTTTATAATTAAAAAAATCTAAAGATTTTTGCCTTCCTCTAACAGAAGTAGATTATCTTGTGTTTTGCTGTATCTGAGTGAGCATTCAGGAAAAGGTGGGCTTCCTTTTGTGGTAAGAGGTTGTTGAAGGAATGCTTTTATAAAAGCTTTTATCCAAAGACAAACTGTATCCCCCATGAAAGAATAACTCTTAGTTTATTGTACAGAGGCCCTAATAAAGAGATTATATGCTTTTCAAATGTGGACTTACCTTTATCTCCCCTGTTTTTTTTTAGGTTTTTTTTTTTTAAGATTTTTTTCTTTTTTATGGACCATTTTTAAAAGTCTTTATTGAATTTGTTACAATATTGCTTCTGTTTTACCTTTTGGTGGAAGGCATGTGGGATCTTAGCTCCCTGACCAGCGGTTGAACCCGTACACCCTTCGTTGGAAGGAGCCCTAACCACTGGACTGCCAAGGAGGTCCCTCCCCTGGTTTTTGAATCATACATTTTGATGTTTTTCCTTTCCTAAGCCTGCTAGAGAATGGCCTTGTTCAAGGAACTCAGTTTTATACATCACAGGTATAATAAAACATCCCCTTCCCTGAATGATAATGAAAATAATAACATTTACTGTTTCTTAGGGGTTTTGCATATATGACATCATTTATTCTTTGTAACACACCTGTGAGTTTGCTTCTATTATTATACTAATTTTATAAGTTAGAAACAAGCAGGAGAAGTAGCTTGCCAAAGGCCACAAGATTAGGAAATGGCACGACCAGGATTTAAATGTAGGAGTCTGACACCAGGGCTCAGACTCACCTTCTCTTCTATCCTGCCTCTCTTACACATGAAGAAAGACATCATTCAATTCTTTTCCTTAGAAGACTGTGAAACATTCTTATAATATTCAAATTTCTATTTGAAGACAGTAGTCTGTGAATGTTCATTATATCAACCATAGCCCTCAAATATTCTATTGCTGAGAAAAGTAAGAAAATACATACCAATAAATGTTTGGAGAACAATTTGTTCTGTCTTCTCAGGTGACCTTGTATAAACTTAATATTCTATTTGGGGAAAGAATCTATTGATTTTTAAGTAATTGAATCCTAGGCTTTGCTGTGTCCTAACCATACTTTTGATATTTAGTATGCTAATTTTACTTAGTGATTTCCTTTGCACATTTTGTACCTACATAGAAGTCCATATTTATCTCTTTTTTTTTTAGGATTATGTCAAGAACAATTATCTAGTATCAGATACTATAGAACTCAAGTACAGGAAGGGCAGCCGGGCTTCCGGGAAACTGGAATTTTTTTGGTTATTTATTCACCATTTCTTTTTCCGGAATTGCTTATATTCTTGTTTTTGTGTCTCTCTACCAAATGGTTTATTCTGTTTTCTTAACATGCAGTGGTCAGTTGTGGGTGTGAGGTTCAGCAAGCTCTCGGCCCCCACAGCTAATTATCCTGGTTCTCATATTCTAAATTCTAACTTGCTAAGAGAGAGGATTCATTTGTCTCACGTTATGAACGATGCCCAACACCCGTGCAGTCGTTCAAACAACCCAGCTATGTGTTCACAATAGCATTGCCTTTTCAGTGAGTGGGGAAAGGGCAGATTCTCCAAGGGCTTGTGTGTAGGAAGAAAATAAATATCTTTAGTAACTGAAGCAATCCGTTATCCACAAGAACATTTTTGAGATTTTAGTTACATTTCAAGGTTATTGATTTGAGTTAGTTCCTTGTTTTTTCTTACCTTTGTAAATGTAGGGACTTTGTGGCAAACTTATTTCCCACAGTTAATAGTTTATGAGTCTGGAATGGGGAGTTTCAAGTCTCATTTAATAGTGGGAATAGTCTATTAATTAAATGAATTAATTTTTCATGTCTTTCACAAGTCATATCTTGTAGCTTAATTTTAAAGAAGCATAGAACCGTGGCCTTAGCCATTCTTTTTTATATTTTCTTTCAGTTTATTATACTTCCTTCTGTATGATTTGCCTAAGAGCAGGATCTTTAAGAGTGGTTGAACCTTTTAAGAATAAGAAAGTATCTACCACATAATTACCAGAAAAGTGAAGAACATATATGAGATTGTGTAATATATATGCAAATAATTCACAGATTTTAATTAGAAATATATAGTTTGATCCTTTACCCATTTGTTTACCTTGGTATATGATGTTCTGATTGTGACAGTAAACTCCCATGGTTTAAGAAAAGATTTGTACAGTACAACCATAATTTTTCATCTTTGGTAACAACAGAAAATCACATGGTTTTATGTTTAAAGTATTAATATAAAAAACATTTGTTTTAATTTTTTTTGTTGTTGTTTTGGCTACATCAGCTGGGAGATTCTTAACCATTGGACCACCAAGGAAGTCTAATGTTTTTAGAGGGGAAAGAAAGCATTATAATTTTGTATATCCTTCTTACAACCTGGCTGGAGTAGTAAACCAATCTAATATTTATCAGTTAGCCCTTTGTAGATCAGCGGGAAGTTTCTTACTTCTGGTCTAACAAAAATACGAGAAATCTGAAAGCAAGTGGAGACTGTCCAGTGGTTTTATGTCCCTCCTTTTAAACTGAACTTTGAGTTTTGAAAATTTCCAGTGTACAGAAAAGCTCAATGGATGAATGCAGTGTACATCCAAATACCTTTAACCTTAATTCAACAATTACCAGTGTTTTGCCACTTGCATTCTCATTGTGTTTGTATATATTTCACAGAGTGAGGCATCACTGAACCATTTGAAAGTAATTTGAACCATTATGATGCTTCACACTTGTAAATACTTCAGCATGCACCTCCTAGAAATAAGGACACTCTTCTCTCTGACTACTGTATCATTATCACATATTAGAAAATAATAATCATCCCATACTGTCATGTTTAAATCTAGCCCATATCCAAATTTTCCAACCATCCCCAAGGTTTCTTTTATACTTTTTTTCAAACAACAGGTTGGTTTGATCTACACTTTCAGTTCAGTTCAGTTCAGTTCAGTTCAGTCGCTCAGTTGTGTCCGACTCTTTGCGACCCCATGAATCACAGCACGCCAGGCCTCCCTGTTCATCACCAACTCCCAGAGTTCACTCAGACTTGCATCCATCGAGTCAGTGATGCCATCCAGCCATCTCATCCTCGGTCGTCCCCTTCTTCTCCTAGACCCAATCCCTCCCAGCATCAAAGCCTTTTCCAGTGAGTCAACTCTTCGCATGAGGTGGCCAAAGTACTGGAGTTTATGTCTTTTTGTTCTTTTAAAAATCTAGATTAGTTTCTCTTATCCTTTTCTCTGTTTTTTTTTTTTTTTTTTATGATAGTGACCTTTTGAAGAGAGTCCAGAACAAATTTTTTATAGAAATCCACCTTCTGCATTTGTTTCTTCTTTGTGATATTGGAAAATATTCCTGTCACAGGAGTAGAAAGCTGCACAAGATACATAAGAACAATCTCCAGGGGAATTAAATAGTGACTGGAAGTAGTTATTACTGGGTTAAAGTTAGTAAATGAGAATAATTAAGAAAGGTTTTTTTCAGGTTAATGGAGCAGAAGTTTGGAAAAGAAAGATGTTAAAGGGAATGCATATGGCACTGAGGTGAGGGTTGGTGTCAGATAGTTACTTGATAAACAGAGAGGAGAGGGTTAGGGAATCATAGTCCCCAGCTCCTAGAGGGTTAGGTGTTCAATTCTGTGTTGAGTGGTTGAACAAACTAAGAAGTCTTTTCTGCGAAGTGAGCCCAGGTCAGCTTAACTGAGGTTGGAAAAGCAAAGAGAGGTGTGTGCATCAGGCCTTTTCTATGTTACAAGGGTTTCAGTGAAAGTACAGATGTCATATTAATGTGTGCTGCTTCTTACAAATTTTCGGGGGGAAAATTTGGAGCCATGATTTTATACTTTGTCCATCAGTTCAGTTCAGTCGCTCAGTCGTATCCGACTCTTTGCGACCCTGTAGAGTGCAGCACGCCAGGCTTCCCTGTCCATCACCAACTCCCGGAGTTGTCTCTATTTCTCTGTATTCTCTCTGTATTAGAATAGTTGTCTAGGTCCTGAAGTGGGAAGTACCAGGTACTGTAGTGACAAAAGTTTCAGAATTAGAAATCTTGGGTTGAAATCTTGTTTACCCCCTTGTAGCTAAGCAGCCTGGTTTGAGTCCTTTGCCTCTGACCGTTTCCTCCTTCGTGATGGTGCAGCAGCACAGGGTGCGGGAAAGAGCAGAAGCTTTGGAGCTGGGCAGACGCATTTCTCCAGCAGCCTCGATCTTCTGCTTACCACCATGTGACTTTGGGCTACTTCTCTTATTCTCGGTGTTCTCTTCAGTAGAAATGGGATTGATATATCAATTCCATGTGATTATTATTAGAATTAAGGAGATATTCATATAAAATGCTGAATGTGGAGCCTGGCATATGGCAAGTACTTACACATGTTGCTTTTCTTCACAAAGAATTGTTGCAAGGATCCTGTTAAATGGTTAAAGGAATGTGAACTATCTTTGTTCAGCATTAAGTCCTACACAAGAAACTTAGCTGGTGCCTAGGAAATAGAATGCAGACATAGCATTTAGTTATTTTTGCTGCTTTTTACATTGATGAAATCTCTGCCATGATGATTTCCTAGGAAATATTCTGTACATGCTATAAAATAACAGTAAAGGAATCTGCTTTTTAAGAAAGTCGAATAAGTGTAAACATTTTATAATAATTTGTGCTGGTGTATATCTAAAATGATTCGCTGATCTCTCAGGGCTCTGAGCTAAAATCAGTGGGGCTATGAGTTATTTGTAGCCTGAATGCTTTGGCTTTTGATGTAGGCTTGCAGGAATTTGTTTTATTTTCAAAGTTTTTTTTTTTTTTAATGAAAGAATAAAAATAAGCTAATTAAAGTTGCAGTTTGAAGGTAGAAAAAATAATATCTCACTCAAGAGTTAAGGACTGGTAATCTGTTAGCCAATTGGAATATTTATTTTTGATAAGTTAAGACATGGTATAAGGCAGCAACTGCTAAGAGCATCCATCATTAGCATTACAGATTGGTAAGGAGTTCAATAAGAATCTGATTATCTTTTCATCAAAAGTCTAAGATGATTTCCCCTTCCCCCATTATTTATAAAATGGAAAGTAAAAGTAAAGTAAAGTCACTCAGTCGTGTCCGACTCTTTGTGACCCCATGGACTGTAGCCTACCAGGCTCCACCCTCCATGGGATTCTCCAGACAAGAGTACTGGAGTGGGTTGCCATTTCCTTCTCCAGGGGATCTTCCCAACCCAGGGATCGAACCCCGGTCTGCCACATTCCAGGCAGCCGCTTTAACCTCTGAGCCACCAGGGAAGCCCTATAAAATGGAAAGAGGTGCCCAAACTGCCTTTGTGAGTACAAAGACCTCAGAGGATATTTCCCAGTGGATATAAGATAGATCAAACATTTCAGTGTTTAGATGTCATTTAATTCTTTAAGCAATATATATGGAGAGTAAGTTAAACAACTTTGTTGCAAATAATAGTTCTTGCTATACTACTGGCCATATATTTACATGCTCGTGAGCTTAGTCGTGTCCTATTCTTTGCGACCCCGTGGACTGTAAGCCACCAGCCTCCTCTGTCCATGATTCTCAAGGCAACAATAGTGGAGTGGGTTGCCATTTCTTTCTTCAGGGAGTCTTCCTGACCCAGGGATCAGACCGGGGTCTCCTGCATATCCTGCATTGGTGGGTGGATTCTTTACTGCTGCACCACCTGGGAAGCCCTTATTTACATAAGAAAATATGTAAATAGAAATCCAAGCAAAAGAGCCCATCTGTCAACTGAGTTGACCTTTGATATTATTAACTCTGTCTCTTTTTCCTCCCTACCCTTCCTTACCTCCACACCCATAACAAACACACACATGTGAGTGCATGCACAGCTAAGATTTTTAAATTAAAGTTTGAAGGACAAATGTTACTTGTTATTAAAAAGCTAAATGTGGTAATTAAAACATTTTTTTGTGGGGAGGGGAGACCATGCTGGGACTTAGTAAATCCTCAGTACTTCTATTTAGTTTGTTTTCTTCCTTCTTGATTTTGTTTCTACTGCCTTAAAGAAACAGGTTCATAAAAATGTTCCAGTTCTCGGAAAAAATGATAATTTTTATAAACTGGAAAAGAGCTTGAAGAAGTAAGATTTTTGCCCTGGAGGAATTAAATGGTGTAGTGAACTCTTTAATGTATATTTTTCATCTGTTGTATTTTATATGCTTAGTACAAAATTACAAGAAATGTTTATATTTATACAATAAAATGTTTTTATTGTGCAGCTTAAAGTGCAACATGAAAGTTAGTTGAATCTGTTACTGACATCTGAAATCTACAGTATGGGTACAAAAGTGCACTCCTAGAATCTAACTATAAATATATATTTTATAGTTTTTGATTATAATATACATATATGGTATATATGTATATGTTATATGTGTAGTTTTATATAGTATACGGTTCTATATTTTTGCCTTGAACTGAGAAATGAAAAGAGTCTGTAAAACGAAAGCACTAGAAACATGATTCCATGTTTCCTTAGGTTTATTTTGCAGTACTCACAGGTTATTATGAATAATACTGCCCACAAGTAACCCCTGATAATGTCAGCTGTTCATAAAGACCATAGAATTTCATAAAGGAATTATTCCACTAGGAGCAATTAAGAAAGCTAGTTAATTCTCAAAAGGTAGACATCTTGTTATGAGACCAATATATGTTTCGCCCTGAAATCTTAGAGAGCAAACTTTTTCTTCTCCCTTTCTTTCCATTACTGTCTCTACTTTTCCTTCCTCACTTTTCAGTACTCCACCCTTCCTCTCTTCCATTCCTTCCCTTTTCTTTTCATTCGTTCCTTTTAAGGATCTCTTTTCCCAGAGGTTCCATCTCGTGTTTGTGTAAAATAGACACTGAATATATTGTTCAATAGCAGTTTCTTCAAGATTGGGTCCAAGAAGGCTCTTGCAGCTGTTTCATGACCAAGTTTTTTTTTTTTTTTTAATACAGTGTATTCCTTATCTTTGGTTTATCTGATGTTTTCCCTTGATAAGATTCTGGTTATGCATTCCTGGATGGAATATTACATAAAGGATTGTGTCTTTCTTAGCACATCTTATCTGGAGGTACACAGTATCCATCTGCTGTTCACTTGTGATATAAAGTTGACCACCTGTTTCCTTGTCTGATTTCTCCACTGTGTTACTGTAGTAAACTGATAAAGTGATTGGTGAGTAGATACTTTAAGACAAATAAAATATCCTACTCTTCATCAAAACTTACTATACGTAGGATCCATTGATGAAAGCTCGCTTGAACTGATCTTGTCTGTTATGGTTCTAAAATTATTTTTTTCAAACTCCAACACTCCTATTTTTATCAGCTGTTATTTAACATCCTACTGTAATAAGAGCCCTTTTATTTATCTATCTATATTGTTTTATTTATTGTTGAGCTCATAGATACCTGTTTTTTCTTTTCCGACAACAATGTATTACTGTCCTTAAATATTTCGGTCCTCAAATTATCTCAGATCTCACCGGGGGAGCCTCTTTTATCATGCTATCCAGAGTCAAAACATTACACAGAAAACACTCAAAAATTCTGACTTGCTTAATGCAATTTTCTTTTCACTGGAATTATATTGCTTTCATTTCATAGCTTCGATGGAAATTGTTTTATTAATTCAGTATATTCATTTTCAGTTTATCGAGAGGCCATGATTAATTTGAAAGAATGAGTGGAGATCATGAAAGCTCTGGGATTTTTTTCATTTCATTTTAGTTTAAAGCTCACATTTAGCTTCCTTTTTCACTGAGGATAACAATGGTGGGACTCATGACAAGAGGGAAAGCTTGTCGGCAAGAAGCGGATGAAGAGGAATGGATTGATCACAGGGCAACGTTGCTGCATGGATGTACATTCATTGTTTTCCCTCTACCCATTTCTGTGAACTTGTCTAAATGGACTAAGTGTTATCTTTTGTTTGTATTTTGTATTTCTTGTCATTTTTTTCTTTCTGTTTTGCTTTAGTTTATGATGTTTCTCATCCCTCTTATAAAATCAGAGCTTGTCCACAAAAAGATGATTTTGTTATACTATCCAGCATTATGATATTTTTATAATTAATACCTAACCCCTAAATATATGACAGGCCTCTACTTTAGTGAATTAAAAACAGCAAATGTAATTTCAAGATTGTTTACTGTGAAACAGATTCTTTTTTAGTTTTTGGAAAATAGTAGCATTCCTGATTAGAAAATAGCATATTAAGTGATTGGTTTTGTGCTGCTTGCCAAAAGCATGTAAGGCCTTTTCTCCTAATTCTTGTTAATTGAGATTAGCACACATGAAAATTATACAGTTTTGATTATTAAAATTTTAATACATATATTTTTTCTTGGGAGTCCCATTTTTAAACAAGTTTAAAGAGAGGGTTGTCCATGTGGAAATAGAAACAAAGTAAAAATAGCCAACTCAGGACTTCAAGCCTACAGTGAACTTGGCTTTTATTTCCATGCAGTATTTCTGAGTTTAGCTCATGTTGAATGCCAGGTTCTTTCTATAGAAACAAAAATGTCTTTCTTTGGGTTAATTTATAAGCTTCGTTTTTAGTATGGCCAGTGAAGTTAATGGGCATACTATTAATGTTGGCTATATACCTTGAAGGTAGTACTGTATCAATTTGTATTAACCTAAAATTTTTGTTGTGATAAGCATTAGGTCTAATTAAATTCTGTATTTCAGGAATAATATTGAATCTTATATGCTTTAATATTTTTAAATTATGAGGTACATAACCTAAAATTTGCTATTTTAACTACTTTTAAGTGTACAGTTTACATTATATATATTCCAGATGTATAACCATCACCACTATCCATTTCCAGAACCTTTTGTCATCCCAAATGGAAACTTTGTACCCATTAGGCAATAATTCCCCATTCTCCTTTCTCTTGGCCCCTGGTGACCTCTATTTCTGTCTCTAAGAATGTCCGTATTCTAGATATTTTATGTAAGTGAGATCTTACAAAATTTTTCCTGTTTGTGTCTGACATTTCACTTCATGTGTTTCCAAGCTTCAGTCCATGTTGCAGCATGTAGCAGAACCGTGTTCCTTTTTATGGGTCAATAGTATTCCACTGTTATGTATATTCCACTTTTTGTTTATTCATTAACCTATCGATGGACATTTTGGCTTTTCCCACCTTTTGCTGTTGTGAAATCCGCTGCTGTAAACACTGGTGTGTAAGTACCTGTTAGAACCTCTGCTTTCACTTCTCTTGAATACACACACAGTGCACGCACACCTACTCACCCAGGAGTGGAGCTGCTGAGTCATGTGGTAACTCTGTGGTTAAATTTTTGAGGCACTGCCATACTGTCTTCCACAGTGACTGAATTATTTTACAGTATCACTGGCACTATGCAAGAATTCTGATTTCTTACATCTTTGCCAAAACTTGTTATTTTTTGACAGTCACCATCCTAGTGGATGTGAAGTATTATCTCATCATGGTTTTGATGGACATTTTCTTGATGACTGTTGATTTTGAGCATTTTTTTGTGTGTTTATTGACTGTATGTCTTTGGTAAAATGGCTCAGTCTTTTTTATTGGGTTGTCTTCTTGATATTCTTTTTATATTCTGGTCATTAAACCTTAATCGCAGATAGGATTTGCAGATATTTTCTCCTTTCTGTGAGTTCTTTTCACTCTTTAGATGGTGCCCTTTCATTCTGAGGAAGCCCAATTTATCTGTTTTTCTAGTTCTGGTATCAGATTTGAGAAATGTAGCTAAACCCAAGATCATGAAAAGTTGCTCTTATGTTTTCTTGTAAGAATTTTATAGTTTTGGCTTTCAGATGAGGTGTGTGATCCATTTTAAGTTTATTCTTATATGTGGTATAACATATATGAAGTCTTATATGTGGTATAACATATATAAGTGAAGTCCAAAAAAAATGAAGTTTTTTTTGCATGTGGATTTCCAGTTTTCCCGTTACCTTTTGTTTGTTTGTTTGTTTTTAAAGTTCTTTCTCTATTGAATGGTCTTGACTCCTTTGTGGAAAATCAACTGGGCATATATGTGAGGGTTTATTTTTAGGCACTCTCTGCTATTCCGCTGGTCTTTATGTTCATACTCATGCCTGAACAAGGTTATTTTGATTACTGTGTTAAATATTTTGTTTTTAATATTGACTAATTTATTATTCTTAATGTGTGCCTTTTAAACTATTTCTACTATAGCTTTAGATTTTGCATTTAATAATTTCATTTAGTTGACAGTACTCCAAAAAGAACTGTAAATATCAACTTTATAATGAGTTCTCTTGAACTTAAAATACTAGAAAAATTAATATTAAAGCAAGCAATTGGGGTTTTTTAATTGATATTGCACTTTCTTTGGAAATTCGAGGGAAAAGTATAAAGACAAAAAAATGAAATGTTAATTGTACTTGCTCACAGAAAGAATAAAAAAATGAGAAAGACCAATTATTCATATAATCTATTAACTGATTCTTTAATTTTTTGTTAAATGTCACTTTTATCTTAGTTCTGGAAATAATCTACTTAATGAAGTTCTTTAGGAATTTCATAAAAGAAAATACTGGTATTTTGCAAGATACATTTTTAATAAGGACCTGGTAATGACTTAATCATTAAGCTAGGTCTGAATGACTGTTTATTAGGCTTTTCTTTAATGTTATGAATATCCAACCTAATTTTAGTCCTTTCAAACTGCAAAAACGTTGAGAAAATTTGAACATCAGCTCTTATTTTCCTTCTCTGTTGAGATACAGACTTTATTTTCATCACTTTTTTCAGAGTAAATTTGAATATTGAATAATATGTTCCCCAATATTGCAACTAAAATAAGTTATTTGGGATTTAGAACTGTGAACTAAAAATATTTTGTAACAAGAATACTGGGCTTTAAATTAAGGACAAGAACATCTAAGAAAGCAAACTTAACCTTGAAAAGTTTGTTACAGCGTAATTAATTCTATCCCATGAATCAGTACACTAAAAAGATACACCCTCCCTCAATAACTCAATTATTCAATTTTTTTCTAATAGGTCTCACAATTTTTAAAATGTTATGTAATAGCCAATCTTGTTTTACCTGTATCCTCATATACTTTATTCTGTCCCTAAATTACATGGAAACAAATCACAGACATCATTTAATCAGTAAATATTTTAGTTGTGTGTGTGTGTGTGTGTGTGTGTGTGTGTGTGTGTGTGTGTAGGAATAGACTGCTAATGTATAGTTTACGGCAAATCCATTCAATAAATAATGTTTAAATTTCTACTGTGGTTACGATACAGTAGGGAATAAAAAAGACAAGATCTCTGTTCTAAAGGAACTTATTTATAATTTAGAACCAGTTCTTAAGCTGAAATTTATGGGCACTGAAATCCTGAAGAATTTGAGTCAAGCCTTAGAAAAACAAAATAGAACTCTTGAGCTGTATTCTGACATACTTGAGTCACATACTCAAGGAGAGGTAATACAATATCCTTTTAGTCCTTTTATCTTAAAAGGGGAAAAAATAGAACTGTACTTGATATCAGCAATAAAACATGTTAGAAATATATAAAGAGTTGGGCTTATCAGTTATAAATGACTTAAAACTTTAGATTAGGTGAATTAGAATGATGTGAAACCACTGATGCTTTCATCATGTTGACTTTATAGCTCCTGTTTATTTGGACAGTCATGATTTTAAAATTCATGTCTATTTTCAGAATGTGCTGGTGAATTTTATTAATTTGGTATGTAACATACCAATTAAATTTTTTGTTTGTTCAAAATACTTTTATAGTACTGTTATTTTTCCCTGTTTTGAGTTTTGAAATGTAGATGACATATGATTTCAAATAGAGTCCCAAAGTTCTGTTTTTGTACCTTTTAGTCTATTGATTTCATACTACTTTTGGTCCTTCGTTGCTAACGGTTTTCAGGCCATCATCCTACCTAAACTGAATGGCTGCGCTTTCCTGTCTGGGTTAGAGAGAGCTCCTTTGGAGCCCTTTTCTACTCTGCAGCCTCTGCAACCTGAGTCCTCTTTGTAGAATGACGAACTAATTTTCTTACTCTCCTTTTGGAAATTCTTCATGTCTCCCTACTGTCTTTAGGTGAGGCCCAGAGTATAGGATATCACTCATTCCTCTACTCAACTCTATTCAGTCCCTTTAAGTGTCCTCTCCTTCACTCTTTACATGTAGATATTTATACCCTCATCCATTCTTGCTTCTGCAGAAACTTCTCATCTCCCTCTCTGTTTTTTTGAAATCTGACATGTGCTAGGTATACAGGTAGGGTCTTGTTATTTGCCTTTTTAAAGCACTTTTACTGGGACTTCCATGGTGGTCCAGTGGTTGGCACTTTCCCTTCCAATGCAGGGGGTGCAGGTTCAGTCCCTGGTTGGGGAGCTGGGATCCTACATGCCTCATCATATGAGAGAGATAGTGTCTTATTTGTCCTCTGTGTCTATGGGGCCTGGTAACTGGGACATAATAGGCACAGACTGATAATTTATTGAATGAATGAATGTGTACCTGTTGCTGTGATATAAATTGCCCTAAAACTTAAAAAAAATTTTTTTTTAATTATCTTATAGCTTCTGTAGGTCAGGCATTCAGGAGTGTTTAGCTGGTACGTTCTGAGTTAGAATCTCTCCTGAGGCTGTAGTCATCAAGATGTTGGTCAAAACTATTGGAAGACTTGACTGGGGCCCCAGGATTCTTCCATTATAGCTGACTCATTTAGGTGTTAACAGAAGGCCTGTCAACAGGAAGCATCTGTTCCTGTTGACATGGACCTCCCCATAGGGCTACTTGAGTATCCTCCTGACATGGAAGTCAGCTTCCTTCAGAGCATGTGATCCAAGAGAGGGAATAAGGAAGAAGCCCACAGTGCCTTTCATCACATGATCACATACAGTCACTGCCATTACAGTCTGTCCTTAACTCACAGTTAAGAAGAGGTTCTATCTTTGAAAGGAGTATCAAAGAACTTGTGGGTATAGTTTGTAACTGACCACTACAGAATGGAACAGTCATTTATGATTCTCCCTTGTTCAGTCTTGTTCAGTCGTGTCTGACTCTTTGCAGCCCCACAGATTGTACCCTGCCAGGCTCCTCGGTCCATGAGATTCTTCAGGTAAGTATACTGGAGTGGTTCGCCATTTCTTCCTCCAGGAGATCTTCCCAACGCAGGGATCGAACCTGTGTCTCCTGCAGCTCCTACATTGGCAGGTGGATTCTTGAGTCACTTGGGATTCTCCCTTGAAGGTGACCAAAATAGGTCATTTTCCCTCCTTATGAAATACATTTGTTCAGATGGAAATAAATTTTAAAAGTATTCCCTTAGAGCTTCCTTGGTGGCCCTGCAGTAGAGAATCCGCCTGCCTGTGCAGAAGACAAGGGTTCAGTCCCTGATGCGGGAGGTTCCCGCATGTCGCGGAGCAACTCAGCTCAGGAACTACCACCCATTGGCCTGTGTGCAGAGCCTGGGAGCCACAACAACTGAGTCCATGCACTGCAAGGACTGAAGCCCCCACACCCTAGAACCCATGCTCTGCAACAAGAGAAGTCACTGCAGTGGGAAGCCTGCGTGCCCCTTAAAGCAGCAAAGACCCAGCACAACCAAAAATAAAAAAGAATATTCCCTTAAAATATTTTACTTATTTTTGATGATACAAAGTAACTAGATTATAAATTAATATGACTACTGAAATGAGCTAATTGTTTTCAAATATTCATATTTTTATTGTAACTCTTTCACTTAGATTCTGGAAGTAAAGTCATCTAAGTTTTATGTTGTGTGTCAAATGAATGTGCCATGGAATTCATTACTTTAAGGCAAGCCATAGTTACATATGGTTAAGAAAATGAGAATTTTTAAACTTGTAGCTGAAAACAGTTTAAATTAATTGTACAAAAATTAGTCTTTTTAGCCTAATATATGTATATAACTTGGTCATTCAAGAAAAATTCGAGTCTGTAATATGAATCAGACATTTTACTAGGCTGGGTATGTATCGGTGAGTAGAATAGACGTTTTTCCACTTGGTGTTTATCTGTTGGAGAGCAGGTAATAGATAATAGACATCTGTGGAGGAAATAAAGCGAAGTGATGGAGAATTATGGGGAGACAGATACTGCCACACTGTTAGAAAAAGGTTGTCAGGGGAAGTGACCTTGAAGCTGAAAACTGAAGGAGTTTTCCCTGCCAGGAGCTCACAGGCAAAGGGATCGCCCTGCAGTGTGAACAGTTGGTGTGGAAAGGATGCCTGGGGATGCCGGGCGAGAGTGGAATGAAGTTTGAGAGGCAGAAAGAGATCATACTATCTAGTTTAAGAGACTATAATGAGGAGTATGGATTTTACTCAGCATATTGAAAACCGTGGAAGGATTTTGAAGTTACAGTTTTTACTAACAACAACAGAAAAACCCCAAACTTTTTGCCTGCAGAAAGCAAAGTCAGTAGAGGAAGTGGGAGAACGGAAAGGAGGTCGTTATAGTAGTCCACATGAATGAAGATGGAGGTGTGTTCTACAGTGATGGGAGAAAGTGGTGGGAGAGACGAGGACAGGTTTGAGGTCTAGTTTGTAGGTAGAACCAGTGGGACTTGGTATGAAGTGTGAGGGACAAGGGGAGTAAGGACAATACTCAGATTTTTTTTTTTTTTTTTTTGGCTTGAGCAAAACCTGAGCTCAGTGAGGAGGAAAATTGAGTTTATTTTTGATAATGTTAATTTTGCGATGTCTGTAAGTCATCTAGTGGACATGTCAGATGGCAGACGGTTATGCAATCCTGGAGCTCAGAGGTTTGACATGAGATATACAGATGGTATTCAAAGTTGTGGAATGAATGAGATCATTTCTAGGGAGGGAATGCCCTAGGAACTCTAGCTTTCAGAATTTGCATGTGTGGGCAACATTCTTGCTTTGCTTTGTAAAAAAAAACAAAAGATAAAACTGCAGCACAGAAAGTTTGGTTTATTTCTAGCATGTATTAAAGAGTGTGTGCTTTTTTCCCTTTCAATTTGATGGTAGTATGGTATATGATCATGACATCTGGTCCCATCACTTCATGGTAAATAGATGGGGAAACAATGGAAACAATGAGAGACTTTATTTGGGGGGGTTCCAAAATCACTGCAGATGGTGATTGCAGCCATGAAATTAAAAGACGCTTGCTCCTTGGAAGAAAAGCTGTGACCAACCTAGACAGCATATTAAAAAGCAGAGACATTACTTTACCGACAAAGATCCCTGTAGTCAAAGCTGTGGTTTTACCAGTAGTCATGTATTGATGTGAGAGTTGGACTATAAAGAAAGTTGAGTGCCTAAAGGAATTGATGCTTTTGAACTGTGGTGTTGGAGAAGACTCTTGAGAGTTCCCTGGACAGCAAGGAGATTCCATCAGTCAATCCTAAAGGAAATCAGTCCTGAATATTCGTTGGAAGGATTGATGTTGAAGCTGAAACTCAAATACTTTGGCCACCTGATGTGAAGAACTGACTCATTGGAAAAGATCCCGATGCTGAGAAAGATTGAAGGTGGGAGGAGAAGGGGATGACAGAGAATGAGATTGTTAGACGGTTGGATGGCATCACTCACTGGATGGACATGAGTTTGAGTAGCCTCCAGGAGCTGGTGGTAGACAGGGAGGCCTGGCGTGCTGCAGTCCATGGGGTCGGAAAGAGCTGGACATGACTGAGCAACTGAACTGAATGGTATATGAGAAAAAAGTCTAAAGCTCCACCCCACCACTTGTTGAATGAATAACTAGCCACCTACTAGTTGTATGACTTTGGAATTCTACCTCTCTGAGTCTCAGTTTTTTATCTGCTAAAAAGAATAAGAGGAGAGTTGTTTTGAAGATTAAATGAATTAAGTTTTCCAAAGTGCCCAGGACAGTGTCTGATGCTTAGTAAATACACAGTATTCCTTATTTTCCCTTTCCTTGCACTTAATTCGTTGGTGTGTGTATCTTTGAGCAGGCAAGCCACTCTGAAACAGGTGTTATCTTCAGTGCTCTTTCCCCATTCTCATCAGTGTTATGGAGAAGGATAGATACAGACGTATAACACAGAAACGTAGGAGTGTCTAGCATGGTGTCCTAAACTCTTCTATGCTAAATGTCCATACACCGTTTTTGTTCTGCTTTTCTTAAACTGTTATAACTCTGCTGCTTTCAAAGAAGATTATCTGTTAAATAATGAAACACTGAGATAAGGTTTGTTTTGAAATATGTTTGAACTCTAATGAGCAGGAGAATGAATTCAGTTCAGTTCAGTCGCTCAGTCATGTCCGACTCTTTGCGACCCCATGAACCGCAGCACACCAGGCCTCCCTGTCCATCACCAACTCCCGGAGTCCACCCAAACCCATGTCTATTGAGTCCGTGATGCCATCCAGCCATCTCATCCTCTGTCGTCCCCTTCTGCTCCTGCCCTCAATCTTTCCCAGCATCAGGGTCTTTTCGAATGAGTCAGCTCTTCACTTCAGGTGGCCAAAGTATTGGAGTTTCAGCTTCAACATCAGTCCTTCCAATGAATACCCAGGACTGATCTCCTTTAGGATGGACTGGTTGGATCTCCTTGTCTTTGCATCAGGTGGCCAAAGTATTGGAGTTTCAGCTTCAGCGTCAGTCCTTCTAAGGAATACCCAGGACCGATCTCCTTTAGGATGGACTGGTTAGATCTCCTTGCAGTCCAAGGGACTCTCAAGAGCCTTCTCCAACACCACTCTTATGTATTAAAGCTTTGTAATTATTAACACAGAATTCTCAATTGTGTATTAAATTGTTCATTGTCAGATATAAAATTGGATAATCTAATACTTTGAAGGCAAAGATAGAGTGTTAAATTCGAATCTGTGCAGTCTGCCTCTAATTCATTGGCACAGTATTACAGAAGAACCTCAAGTACCCTGTGATAAACTGGAAAATCCCATTGAGTAGATTTATCACAACCCAGTTACCTTTCATTTATGAATTTATATCATTGTGGAATGATACACTATATTCCATTAATTCTAAAAAATGTTTTTTTCTCATTTGTAGAATTTTGAAACTAGAGTCATCTTACAGTAGATATAATAGGAAATTATATTTTCCTATTAGGAAATTGTATTTTTTTTGTAATTGGCAGTTTATTTTCTTGGTGGTACCTAAGATAACAATTGTCTTATAATTGATGGAAAAGCTATGACCAACCTAGACAGCATATTAAAAAGCAGAGACATTTCTCTGCCAACAAAGGTCCATCTAGTCAGAACTATGGTTTTTCCAGTAGTCATGTGTGGATGTGAGAGTTGGACTATAAAGAAAGCTGATTGCCAAAGAATTGATGCTTTTGAACTGTGGTGTTGGAGAAGACTCTTGAGAGTCCCCTGGGCTGCAAGGAAATCCAACCAGTCAATCCTAAAGGAAGTCAGTCCTGAATGTTCATTGGAAGGACTGATTCTGAAGCTGAAACTCCCAAATAATCTCGCCACCTGATGTGAAGAACTGAATCATTGGAAAAGACCCCAATGCTGGGAAAGATGGAAGGCAGGAGGAGAAGGGAATGACAGAGGATGAGATGGTTGGATGGTGTCACTAACGCAATGGATATGAGTTTGAGTAAGCTCTGGGGGTTGGTGATGGACAGGGAAGCCTGGTGTGCTGCAGTCCATGGGGTCGCAAAGAGTTGGACATGACTGAGTTACTGAAATGTACTGAACTGTGATTGATGATAGCTTGATTTTGATGATATTTTGTATTTAACTGCAAGTCTCTAGCCTAGAATAAGTTTGATATTCATTAATGCTTATATAAAGTAAGAATCACTTTTTTAAGATCAGATCATGTTTTTTACATTTATTTTCTACTTAATATTGTTAAGTATAACACACCAGCTCAGCAAACTTTCTGTAAAAGGCCACCATGTAAATATGTTAGGCCTTGTGGGCCAAAAATCTGTTGAAGTTATTCAACTCTGCTGTTCCACAGAAGGAGCCTTAGACAATACATGTGAACACAGTTATGTTGAAATAAACCTTTATTTACAAAATAAATTTGGCTCACATTTGACCCACGAGCTGTAGTTTGCCAATCCACAGTTGAACATTATAATGATCAAAATCACTTCTCAAACATTCATTCCCCAAAATACTTTTTCTGGGTCATCTCTGACTCTTTGCATGTGTATTCTATACCAGATTTTCTTTTTGTTCCTATCAGTTGCTTGATCGCTTGTGTCTGTCTAAATCAGGGTCATCACACTATGCATGAACCAGTAGATATTTTGTCTTTGTCCATGTGAGTGATCTTTGGTTCAGATTTGTTACCCACTTGTAACAAATGATTTGCCAGTTTGTTTTTTGTTACTCCATGCAATAAGCTAAGATCAATGAAGAGTTATTTACGAATTAATGAGTCAGAGATTTTTAAATGCTGTGCCTGAGAACAGAGTTGGTACCAGAAAGTCGGCTGCATTTGGATCCATGCTAATCAAGTTGCATCTGAGAGTTTGTAATGAAGTTGAATATGAGAGGCAGAATGATAAAGTCACTAGGAACACTAACTCTGGAGCCAGACAGCCCGATTAACTCTAGGCTCTACTACCCCTTACTACTCTTGCGACCTTGGGCTAGTTATAGTTATATAACCTGTCTGCGCCTCAGTCTCGTCTTCTGTAAAATGTGGACAGTAGTATTTATAGAGTTTGAATATTCAGTGAGTACCTAAAATTTAACTCATAAATAAGATATGAATTGGATTTTAAGCATAGGATATATGATCTTTAGAAATAATTCCATTACTATCGAATGTAATTAAGTCAGAATGCTGCTGCTGCTGCTGCTGCTAAGTCACTTCAGTCGTGTCCGACTCTTTGCGACCCCATAGACAGCAGCCCACCAGGCTCCCCCGTCCCTGGGATTCTCCAGGCAAGAACACTGGAGTGGGTTGCCATTTCCTTCTCCAATGCATGAAAGTGAAAAGTGAAAGTGAAGTCGCTCAGTTGTGTCCAACTCTCAGCGACCCCATGGACTGCAGCCCACCAGGCTCCTCCATCCATGGGATTTTCCAGGCAAGAGTACTGGAGTTGGGGTGCCATTGCCTTCTCCAGTAAGTCAGAATACTTGCCATTTAAAATGACAAATTAAAAGGAGCCCATAATGAGTAATATTTTCTCCTTTCTATCATGAATATAGTCAAATTATCAGTGTTTTCTGTGTGTTTACCTAGATGGCAATATCCGGTATCTGGCTCTTAGGGAATGTTAATTAAATAAATGAGAATTTGTATTTTTTTTCAAGGTGCTAATTTTCCAATTATAAGATCCATCTTTTGTCTGATTTGGAGAAAGTGGTCTCTTGCTTGTTGAAAAACATGTTTTATATTGCACTATAATCTAAAATCTGTGAATTTTTCTTAAGGCATTTCTGTAAGCCATTATTTCCCTCACCTTTAATGCCTCCTAGGGATATTTCTGCTAAGAGAATGCTGTAACGGTATACAAATATATTTAACTTTTGTTTGATCTCAGAATAGGCTGGATTAATAACTGATATTAAAATGGTGATGAGAAAAAGATTGACTAGTTCATTACATGGCAGTCTTGGCTTCTATTTTCCTTATGTTATAACTTGTGAGATATAAATTTATTTCAGTCTTCAGTAATAAGAAGACATCTTTTCCATAATATTTCTTTGCTTACCCTTTTTTTTTTTTGTATAACTGCAATAAGGATTTTTTTAAAAACTATTTACTCTTCATTGAGGTTTGTGGGACCTTTAGTTGCAGCATATAGTATCTAATTTCCTAACCAGGAATTGAACCCAGGTGCCCTGTATTTGGGAACGCAGAGTCTTAGCCACTAGACCACGAGGGGAGTCCCTGCCAGTTTTAACCCTATGAAATTGCTGATACTCTACCCTTTCTGACATAACAAAAATGGCATTTTATTTGATTCAGCCTAATAGAAAGAAGGATTTTTTTTTTCCTGAAAATATTTTACTCTTTGTAGTTTCATTTGATTTCAGCAATTTGTCACTTTCATTCATTTAACTACATAATAAACTTTTTTCATCTTTTTTGATAATAGCCACCTTCCAGGAGCCTTTGTGAACTGTAAATGGTTGGTTAGAAGCTATCTGTTGAGCTTTTAATGTTCTGGCACCTTGTAAAAGGCTTTTCATGCATTATCTCTAATCCTAACAATAGACCTGAGAGAGGAATTATTAATAATATAAATGGCAGGGCTAGGATTTGAGTTCTTTTTAATGACCTAGTCTTGGAAGTTACATAGTATTACTTCCAGCATCCTATTTGTCGGCAGTTCCCCATCAGAAGAAAGGGAAATGGGCTCTTCTTTTTGAAAGTATCTTAAGAATTTGTTAGCATTTTAGTTTTTAATTTTTAAAAAATATTTATTTATTCGGCTGTGCTGGGTCTCAGTTGAGGTTTGTGGGATCTAGTTCACTGACCAGGGATCGAACCCAGGCCCCGTACATTGGGTCCTCAGAGTCTTAGCCACTGGACCACCAGGAAGTCCCATAACTTGTTGACATTTTAAAGTCACTGGAAGATTCTAGAGACTTTTAATGTGTTTTCTGTCATGATGAAAAATTTATTTTGCCCTTTAAAAATGTTTTTACTCTTTGATGTCAGTGTAGGTGATTTACAATTAATGGTCATTCCTGAGTTCTTTGTCTTCCAGATTGTAACTTGAGACATGGTCTATTAATTATACACAATGGAGGCACTTAGTCTGACTGTTCTTACTGGTACAAGGATTTTAATCTTCGTGTTTTTTCCTATTTAATAACTTTTTATTTTATTGGCTTTACAAAATATATAACTATTTTATAAGCTGTCTTTATTGTTGAGCCTGTGAAAGAACTAATTACCATGCCTCTTATTTACACTGAAAATTATTATTATTATTTTTGCTAGATTTATCTTTTGATTAAATGTAGGTGTCAGTTAGTTTACACACTACTCACAGGCAGTCTGCAGGACTGACTGCCCTAAAGATTAGAAACCTCATACAGAACTAAGCCTGAAATACAGGAAGTGTTCAGGACAACACAGGTACATTTCCTGTGTTAGGAAGAGTCCCTGGAGAAGGACATGGCAACCCACTCCAGTATCTTGCCTGGAGAACCCCATGGACAGAGGAGCCTGCCGGGCTGTGGTCCTTGGGGTCACAAAAGCGTTGGACTTGACTGAGCGACGAAACGACAGCGCTGAAACATCTGTGATAGAATCTCCAGTGTGTGTATGAAAGAAGATGCCAGATTTTCTAGAGAGCTTGAAGATGTTGAGTGTGGAAAAAGGGCTGACAACGCTGATATAAAACACACCTGTGTATTTATGGCTACTCTGGAGAGCTGAATGGGGTACTCCAAGGTAACGTGAATTGCAGTATATCTTCATGTGATGTGTTGTATTTGACAGGGGAAATAATTGCATTGAGGGTTTTATGTTCATCTTCAGATTTCACCTGTCAACTTGTGTGCACAAAAATCAGAGAAGTCCTCTCTCTGATTTAATGCTTTATAGTGAGTCAGTGATAAAAACTAGAACTAAAACCCAAGAGTACAGTGACCTAGACCATACTTGATGATCTTATCTTCCTTAGTAAGCTCTCACTCTTTGGCCTAAATTTCTAGAGACTGTTTCTTTATGAGTTTCTTGTTTTTCTTTAACCTACCATACTGTTTTTTTAACATTTTTATTTTTCTAATTATCACACAGTAAACTATATCTTTCTTTGGTATATAGTTCTATGAACTTTGTTAGATAAGCAGATTAGGATAACCTGTACCGTAGTATAGACCTAGAACACTTTTATCACCCTTAAAACTTCCTTATTCTTCTTATACACATTGTCTCCAACTCTCGCGCCTGGCAGATGCTAATGTCTTCATCAATAAAGTTTTCTCTTTTTAAAAGTACCCCATAAATGGAATCATGCAGTACGTGACCTTTTGAGCCTGTTCTTTCATTCAGCATAATGCCTTTGTTCAACCTATTGTGTGTATCAAGGGTTTATTCCCTTTTGCTGTTGAGTTACATGTGTGTGCCACAGTTTGTATATCCATTAACTCATGGAAGGACATTTCGGGTGTTTCCATTTTTCTGGCAATAACAAATAGAGTTTCTGTAAACTTTTGTGTATGGGCTTCCCCGGTGGCTAAGTGGTAAAGAACTCGTCTGTCAATGCAGGAGACTCAGGTTTGATCCCTGGGTTGGGCAGATCCCCTGGAGAAGGAAATGGCGACCCACTTCAGTATTCTTTCCTGGGAAAGCCCATGGACACAGGAGCCTGCTGGGCTCCATAGGGTTGCAAAAAAGTCTGACAGTGGTTAGTGACGAAAGAACAATAGCAGACTTTTGTGCATAGTTTTTGTGTCATCCTAAGTTATTTCTCAAGTATACACATTGGCAAAGTTTTTTCTGTAAAGGGCTAGACAGGCTATATTTTAGGCCATATGATCTCTGTTGTGACTACTCTGCTCTTGTACGATGAAAATAGCCATATACAATACATAAATTTTTGAATGGATGTGGCTGTGTTCCAATAAGACTTTATTTACAAAACCAGAATGGGCACATGGCCATACTTTTCCAACCCCTGTTTAGTGGCAAATGTCTAAGAGCCAGATTTCCAGGTACATGATAAGCATACTTGATAAGAAACTTCCAGCTTATTGATTTTTCAAATATTTAATAATATTTGAATTATGGAATTTTAATGAACTCAGACTTTAGTGTTCACACATCAGACCTATGTAATTATGGTAAGACAGGCTTTGGTTTTGTCTTATACTGAGGATTTATTTTGCCTCCTACTTTTTATTTGTATTCATGTGAGGTTTTTACATGGATGAATCTTGTCTTCCTAGATAAAGTACAACCTGAATTTCAGTAATTTTTATTTGACTTATGGAAGATATGATGAGATATTGCAAGCAGATTGTTTCTCTCAGGGATGTATTAAGAACAGAGAATCATAGTGAGAGGGGCTAGATTTTTAAATCAAACAGTTTTTTTTTTTTTTCCTAAAAATTGAGTGTGACTGCATAGACAGCTATCACACCATGACATCTAGTCTCTTTATATGTGTTTGTTCATTTTTTCATTATTAAAGCCAGACTGTTTATCCACAATGGAAGCTCATCTGGGAGATCGTTGTCTTTATTTTGTGTAAGCTCCAGATGACAAATTAGGTATTAAATCTTAGGTTTATGCTCATGTCCCTGGAGTCCTAAGGGACAACATTCTCCAGTTGCTATTGGAACGCTGTTGTTTCTGTTTGTTTTGTCTGTGGGATGCAGAATTAGCTTTTTGCTGGTAGTATTTTTTTGTGATTCCCATGGCCACAGAGCAGGAGTGTGAGGTTCAAAGGAAGGCAAAGAATCTCGGATATATCAGTAACTAATGAAACTGGAGATGGTGAATAAAACAAAGGAGGTGCATCTTTCTGGTTATGGTTTGCAATTAGTTATGCTCTTCTGAAAAAGCAGTGAAGCCCTAGGACAATATCAGAGAGGCAGAAGAACATTTTGTACTGATCGCTGTCCTCCTACTTGTCTTGATGAGATGGTTGGAATATTATATCTGTGAGTGGGAAGTGATACTGTTTATGTATGCTTTATTATAAAGTATGGCTAATGACTGCCATATTGGACATCACAGGCTTAATTTCTTCCATGTTCGCTAGATTAGAATCCCTATAAAAGAGGTGTTGAATATGCAACTTCTTGGTAGTCTAATATTCTCACTTCGCTTCCGACTTTTTGCAGTCAAGCAGTAGTTACTCTCCCTGGCTCTTCGGTCATTAAATTTTAATACAAGTCTGATTATCTCTAAGTATGTAACTTCTTTGTAAGCTGAGGAGAGTTAAAGGCATTTCCACGATTTGGTCCTATTTTCTTCCAGAATGCAGTTATCCAGAGCAGGACTGTCCTGTGCTGTTAGGCTTATCCTGGGAGCGTAAGATGAAACTCCGCTGAGTGCTGCCCTGTGAGATTTCCTGTGTCACGTTGTCCTGTCTTAGCAACACCCTGATGGTTTGCAGCCACCTCTGCCCAAGAGTTTTTAAAAAGTACATTTCCTAGTCCTGAACATTATTTACTAACAAGATAAAAAGGTTAAGAGTGCCTTCCATAAAATCTGACCTTATTTCTATGGCAGTGGTTCTCGACCCTGGGTGCCTGTTAGAATCAACTGGAGAACCTGTGAAAGCAGTACTTGGGCTCCAGCCCCAAAGATTTCAACTCAAATGGTTGGGTCCTGGGCATCAGAGACCTTTTTCAAGGTCCCTAGTTAACTCCTGTGTCCAACCAGGGTTGAAAATCCCTCTTGTGTAAGAAAATTAGTGGACCTGGGCTAGCCATGTCAAGTAAAATATTCTGAATTAAGAGACTAATTCATAATCTTTTCCGCCCTCTTTCTAGTTGGAACCCAGATTTCAAGTCTTGAGTAAAAATACCAACACGGGAAAGGGCCCTATTGTGTTCACACATTCAGAACCTTTCGTTCAAGGAATCCCCTAATGGTCAGTGTATGGGAAAAGAAATTAGTGGGCTTTTATTTTTAATCTATACTACCATTGAGTTTATTGGTAGATTAAGATTGAAAATTACTTGTGAGTAGAAATACCATTTTTAATTGACTAGATTTTAAGTGCTACCATTATAAATTGATTAATATAATATCATGTTTAAGAAGTACATATATATATCTTCTCATTTATTTTTAATAGGCTATTAAAGGAGCATACATATTATATACTTATCTTTGTGCTTATACTCATATAACATAGCTTTGCAAAAATATTCAAGAAATTAAGCACAATGATTGATTCTGGGAAGGCCAACTGAGGCCCAGTGATGGGATATTTATTATTTTTACTCTGTCTTCTTTGCATTATTTATTTTAACCCTAGTAATACATTAAATTTCACAAAATCTTTTTCGGTAGATAAAAATGCTTTTTAAAAAAAAGTTTTGCAAGTATGCTTATAGTTTTTTCTATTTGGAAAGTTAAAAATAACATCACAGTCATTTAACTTGAAGATTTCTGCTTATTATCTGGTACATTACCTCTTGTTTTAGATGTGTCATGTAACTGTATATCTGCTCTTTCCTCTGTGCCCACCTCCTGGGTTTCTGTTTCGCCTTACATTTTCTCATGGCGCTTTCATATGCTGTATATAAAAGAATGGGCCCTACCTAGATGATGACACTATCATTCTTCCAGTACCTCAGGCTGGAAATCTTAATTCTTCTTTGTCTTTTTCATTTGATCCTGAAAGACATCTCATTCCCAGATTGCTAACCCTGCGCTGGTGACATTTCCCATCCAATCGCCCCTCACTCCCACTTCCACTGGCACTGCTTTATCACTGAGGGATCATTAAAGTAGCCATTGCACGCTTCACTCTAGGCTTAGAAGTATTCTCTCAACATACATTACCCTCTTGCTTAATGGGCATTTTTTGTTAACCCAGACTGAATGGCCTTTTATGATCTGCCCTTGTCTACCTATTCTACGCAAACCTCACTTCCGGCTTTTCCCCTGTGCTCCAGCTCTGCTAACCTACTGGAGGGAGACAGCAGCATGTCTATGCCCTCTCTTGAGTACGCATATGATCTGTTGAGTATGCACATGGTCTGTATATGGCCAAAAATAAGGGTAGGCCTATTTGTCAGCTGAATGAACTCCTATTCAGTTTCCAAGATTAAGTTCAAACATCATCATCTCTGTTGATTGTTAAATGTTCCTTTGTGTTCTCATAGCATCTTGTTTACTTATTGTTTATTATGGTAGCTATCACATTCCTCTGTAATACCTTTTAGCTTAACTACGAACCCTTAGAAGGTGATCTGTTTGACTTTATGTTACTAACACTTAACAGAGTTGCTGGATGTGTTAGAGGAAGTGTTAGAAATGAACAAGGAAATGAAAGTTAACACATACAAAATTTCATACTATTTATAATCACTGGAACTCACTAATCAATGTTTTAATAACTTAGTAAACTATACTTTACATTTGGAGATCAGCCCTGGGATTTCTTTGGAAGGAATGATGCTAAAGCTGAAACTCCAGTACTTTGGCCACCTCATGTGAAGAGTTGACTCGTTGTAAAAGACTGATGCTGGGAGGGATTGGGGGCAGGAGGAGAAGGGGACGACAGAGGATGAGATGGCTGGATGGCATCACGGACTCGATGGACGTGAGTCTGAGTGAACTCTGGGAGTTGGTGATGGACAGGGAGGCCTGGTGTGCTGCAATTCATGGGGTCGCAAAGAGTCAGACATGACTGAGTGACTGAACTGAAATGAACTGAACTGAACTGAAACTGAAACTTTCCGTTGAAGACAAGTTATTTACTAAGCTGAATGACTGAGCTCGAGAAAGATATTTGCCTTTAAAAGAGCTGACATTTTTAAAGTACCTTTAGATGATTCGAAAGAGTACTTTTTATGCAGATAGATTTATACTAAGTACAAGGCATTTTGACAGTTAATTATTTAAATCAGAAACCAAGTCAGCCTTTATTAACATAGCCAGAGCTTATGTTCTTGGAAGTAATAATGCTATATTTACTTAACATTTATTTCTGTTGTTTCAACATTTACTTACTTTCACTGCATATTCATTTGGATATTGGTACCCATTGGTTGGCCTTTTATCATTTCTTAACTTGAATATAAGTATCATAGTAGAAAATCTGGAGAAGGCAATGGCACCCCACTCCAGTACTCTTGCCTGGAAAATCCCATGGACGGAGGAGCCTGGTGGGCTACAGTCCAAGGGGTCGCTAAGAGTCTGACATGACTGAGCGACTTCCCTTTCACTTTTCACTTTCATGCATTGGAGAAGGAAATGGCAACCCACTCCAGTGTTCTTGCCTGGAGAATCCCAGGGACGGGGGAGCCTCATGGGCTGCCGTCTATGGGGTCGCACAGAGTCAGACACGACTGAAGTGACTTAGCAGCAGCAGCAGTAGAAAATCACTGTAGTTTACAATGTCATATTCTTTATAGATACTTTAATATGTATTAAAATATATTCTGTGCTAATTTTTTTAAACAACAGTTACCAGTTTTTATAGATCTACTCTTAATGCATGTCTTAATTTATCTACAGTAGATAAAGGATTTCCACATAAAGATAACTGAGTAAAAGCATTTGTATTCTCTTCTCCTTCCTAATGCTAACTAAAAGGATGAAGACTAGGGAAGAATTCTTGAGTGAAGTGAGGAGAAAACTAAGCGTCAGACTGCAAGAAGAGCTGTAACCTTTAGAACAAAGGGAGAAGTGTGCAGATGTCTTAAACAGAGCTCTCCCAAAGTAGGTGGCATAGAGGTCTCAGAGTGGCAAGCCAGGTGAGGCTGCAGGAAAAGACACAGATGCACTTTTTATGCAGAAAAGAGTAGGAAAACCTAGCTGAGTGGAGGAGATAGTGTACAGAACTGTCGCCTTGGTATCAGTGGATTCAGAGCAGCCGGAGAAGTAAACACTGAATCTCAGTGCAGACAATCAACAGTTTAACACTGCCCCCTCCCCCCACCCCCACTTTAACCTCGCAGCTTCATTAGGATTCTCCAACCATGCTAAGCACGTTCTCCCCTCCAGCCTTTGATTTTGCTTGTCCTTCAGCCTGGAAAATTCTTCCCCTAGAAATTCTTACGGATTACTCCCTCATTTATTCACGTTTCTATTCTGCTGTGAACTCAGAAAGGCATTTTGAGTTGACTGTGCATACTCAAGCAAGCAACCTCGGAGCATTTTATTTTCAAAGCTTGCTGCTTTTTTCCTTGCAGCCATTACCACCAGACTTGTGTATTGATTTATTTAGTTTTTCTTTCCTTCATGCGAATCTGAGCTCCCAAAGGACACATACTTAGCACAATGCCTGTATTCCACCTCTCTATTCCAAACACCTAGAACACTGCCAGGCACATAATTGTTGCTTAATAGATGAGCACACAGTTCTTCCCATACGCAGCGGAATATACCCTGTACAGACTGGCAAATCCCATGTGGAGAGACTTAAAGGACATCATTAGCCATTAGCAATAATTCCTCTTTATTTTGATCCTGATTCATATAAAATAATTGTAAAAATAATGATGTTTATAAAGTCATTGAACCTTTGACCACTGGATGCTTGATACTAAAGAATGTATAGTAGTACTGTGAATCAGTCATGATTTAGTTGCAGAGAACAGAATTCATTTTAGCCATTTTAAGCAGGAACAGACTTATTAAGGGTGTATGTGTGTGCTTAGCCGTGTCCAAACTCATTGTGACCCCAGGGACTATAACCTACCAAGCTCCTCGGTTTATGGAGAGATAGAAAGGGCTGAAGAAACAGATTTTAAGCTCACAGTTGGCCTTTTACAAACATCTCCCGTGCAATACCATGGAGCTGGACCATCAAGGGAGCTGCTAGTTTCTCTGTAGATCAGGATGCGATTGTAAGGGTTAGTAAACTGTGGCCAACAGGCAAAATCTGGCTTCAAGAATTTATCTGTGTCCTTTCAGTTAAGAAGAGTTCTTGCAGTTTTTAAATGGTTGAACCAGTCAAAAGAAGAATGATAGGTTTTAAAAAAATTATTATTGAGGTATAATTGATGTCCAACACTTTATAATTTACGGTGTACCACTAATGATTCAGTATTTGTATATACTGCAAAGCCCATTATTACAATAAGTCTTTTTAACATCCATCACCACACATAGTTATATTTTTGTTCTTATGATGGTAACTTTAAAGATTTACTTTGTTAACAACTTTCAAATATATAATACAGTCTTATTAACTACAGTTGCCATGCTGGTCCTTATATCCTCATGACTTAACTCATGTTATAGCTGGAAATTTGTACATTTTGACTTCCTTCACCAATTTGCCCACTCCCTACCCCTCACCTCTGGCAACCAACACTGTTCTTTGTACCTAGGAGCTTGATTTTTTGTTTTTTTAGATTCCACTTATAAGTAGGATCAAATGGCACTTATCTTTCTCTGTCTGACTTATTTCACTTAGCATTTGCCCGTAAGGCTCACCCATGAAGTCGCAAATGGCAAATTTCCTTCTTTTTATGGCTGAATAATATTTCATTGAGTTCTTATACACATTTTCTTCATTCGTCAGTGGACACTTTGGTTGTTTCCATATCTTGGTTGTATATAATGCTGAGGTGAACATGGGGGGTGTGTATGTCTTTAGTTGGTGTTTAGTTAGTGTTTTAATCTTCTTCAGATAAATACGCAGAAGTAGAGTTGCTAGATCATATGATAGCTCTATTTGTAATTGTTTGAGGGACCTCCATTCTGTCCCTTACTGGCTACACCATCTTACCGGAGAGGACAGTGGGCCCCCTCATGGACAGAGGAGCCTGGTGGGCTGCAGTCCATGAGGTCGCTAAGAGTCAGACACGATTGAGCGACTTCACTTTCACTTTTCACTCTCATGCATTGGAGAAGGAAATGGCAACCCACTCCAGTGTTCTTGCCTGGAGAATCCCAGGGATGGGGGAGCCTGGTAGGAGGCCATCTATGGGGTCGCAGAGAGTTGGACACGACTGAAGCGACTTAGCAGCAGCACACCATCTTACATTCTGACCAGCAGTACACAAGATTGGAATAGTGTTTTGTGTCACCTGAAAATTTTACAAAATTTCAGTTCCATACATAAACTTATTAGGATGCAGCCATACTTTTTAATTTACCTGTTGTCTGTGGTTGCTTTCACACTACACTGGCAACAGAAACCACTTGGCAAAAGATTTGTTATCCAGCCCTTAAAGGAAAAGTTTGCCAAACTCTGCTCTAGAACACACACAGTATTATAGGCAGCCAGATGTATGTGTTGCATCCTGCCTCCCAGCAACCAGAAGGTAATGACTGAATCTTGAAATCTCTGTAGCTTCACAATGTGAATGTCAGCAAGAGTGTGGTTTCTGCTTCACTTCTGCCTTTCAGAATCTTGGGCAAGTAGGTTTGATTGGCTGAACCTATGTTGCAGCAAGAACCTATTTGCAAAAGAGTCTGTGGAAACCCTGCTCTTTGTTTCCCAGCCCCTGTGATAAAACATTCTGCCTCATTCAGTTCTCAGTGCCTTTATAGAAGTTGCAACCATCTTGCTTCAGTAAAAGCAGACTAATAGACTTTTAGTCCATGTGTGTGTTAGTCACTCAGTCGTGTCCAAAACTTTGCGATCCCATTAACTGTAGCCTGCCAGGCTTCTTTGTCCATGAAGTTCTCCAGGCAAAAATACTGGAGTGAATTGGCACTTCCTTCTCCAGGGCATCTTCCCAACCCAGAGGTCGAACCCAGGTCTCCTGCATTGCAGGCAGATGCTTTACCGTCTGAGCTACTAGGGAAACTTTTAGTCTATTAGTCTTTTTTCTTTTTGGCATTATATTGATTCATACTTAATGCAGGTCTGTGATGTTCAACACTGTGTCATTTATTATTTTCTTAGACAAAAAGACTGTAGAATTTTTAGTATTGATACATTTATATTTTATGAGGAACATATATATAAGCTTCAAGCAAAATATTCATATCAGAATAAAAATTTACTCTTAGCAATCTCACAAGAAATAGATTTTGCTTTCAAAACAGCAGAGTAGCTAAATCAGGCCAATCAGATAAGGATTCAGGGAGACGTTTCCTGTGAGACTGTTTTGGTGAAAGAATATTTTTAATTTAGATCCTTAGTCATGATATTGTAACTCTTTGAGGTTAAGTCTAAATATTTTCAGGGGTAGGCTTTGGGAAAAAATAAATAAATAGAAGCAGTAAGTTGGAGTTTAAAAAGAAAAAGAGATATAATAAAGTAAATAAAAGTATAAACTCCTAAAGTGCTAGTGAGGCCTGAGCATGGTAGTCTGCTGATAAATGTTTAGCAACTGTCTCTTCAAGAAAAGACCCCACGGAGCCCCCATTTTTAGTGTTTGGTGACTTCTTTGGTAAAATGTTCTCACCATGGCTGGTTTTAGGCTATTACAGTTTGACACTGACTCTCTACAATTTCTGAAAATTTGGCCATCAAGCTTTCACGAGCTGGCGTAAGCTAGATCCATCTAAGCTGAGCCTAATAACAGGATTAAGGAACAGAGGAGGCAGAAATAGTTGACATGAACATTTATAGTGAATATGCAGGGAAATCATTCCATGACACCTAAATTTCTCCTCAAGTCAAAAGTCATCATCTTTTAAGGATAATATAATAGTATATTATTTTAATCATAGACGAATAAGATGAATAGTTTCTGATGTTGGAGTAGATTTTTTTCTGAGGTTATCGTCTTATTTTTCTTTAATGGAAAGAATTGCTCAGAACACGTTAAACTACATAATACATTGTTGTATTTAGTTGCTAGTAATATATTTTTATTTGTAATTTATTTCGATGCATTCTTCTAGGAAGTTATTTCTTTACTATTTCTGAATATGATTCCATATTTGGCGTTATGTGTTTGAGTGCCTGGTATAAGGACTGGGAAGGACTTGAACTAAAGAGAACAGGAAACTCAAATGAAAAATGTGATTAGGTGTATGTAACATTTCCCTGGTCTGTCAGATGTGCGATTCTAAGAACTCTCAGCCAAGATATTACTCATGAACCAAATTTCTTGTTGCCAGCTGGTTACACCCTTGGTGGGAGATACACAGAGTAAACATGGATTTTGTGTGTGCATGTTTTTTTAACTTCTTGTGGACAAAAATACTCGTGTTAATTTTGTCCAAATGTTTTTAGAGAGAACAAATAGTACTATCATTGCTAGGAACAGTTAGAAAATAAAATCACAGTTGCTTTCATAAATAAAATTATTTCATCAAGGCAAAGAGACAGCTTCCACTTAATAAGAAGAGCTTTTGTCTTCAATGTATGTGTCTCAAATTCAAATTTCACCTGATGCTTGTTATTGGATCTTTTTGGCAAGTTGCTTTAACCTCTCTGGATGTCAGTTTCTTAACCTATAAGTTAGGCATTGTACCACTTGTGGTAGGAAATAAATGAATACATTTCGGTGAGGATAACTAGCATCGTACTTGGCTATGGATCTTAACTCTATTTCCTAGACAAAAACTGACGCAGAGGCAGGAAATGGGAGTTCCTTAGGGATTAACTGCAGCCCCAGTTGCTAATTGCCAAGGCTGTCCCTCTAGACTCTTAAAATGATTCAAGGGCAGAATGGCTGGTATTTTCCGCTTGGAAAAACTGATTATAAATCATGTGTAGAAAAGTTTGTGTGTGAAGAATTAACATGCAGACAACAAAGCTGCAAAAACCTGATTGGCTAGAGTAGCCTATGGATGAGCAAGGAAGTCCATTCATTTATTTTTTTCTGTTGTTGAAAATCTTAAAAAAAAAAGTGCTTAGTCCTTCCTGATCCTCTTCCTCCCTACAACCCTGCCACTCTGCAGCTTGATTAGGGTTCCCTGCTGTACTTTCTTTCCCCTGGTATCTTATCAATACTTCCCTGGTATCCCATGCCACACCTGTATCACACCAGGGACTCTAAGCTCTGTGAAATCAGATATCCTAAAAGAGCTGTCATTTCACAACAAATTAAATGCTACATGTGCTAGTTGTTGATATAAACTGCTGTATCCCAGGGATTCACCCAGAGCAACAGTAGCTATTTTAGACTTTACTCTTGATTTGGAATATTATAGGGCAGAAGGCATCATCCTGAATCATAACTCCATAGAGATAAAGGTAGATGATGTCAAAGTTATAATGACTGAAAGATACTAATTGAAGGTTGCCTTTTTTTTTTTTTTAATTAAAGCCAAATCTAAGTTATCAAATACTACAGAACCACCTTGATATTCCCAATGTGATTTTCTGTTGATGGAAACCATGCATAAGCTTCTCTGAGGACTGGAAGAAGCTCAGATTTATTTTGTTACTAAAAACTGCACAGTTGATTTGGATGTAATAAAGAAACCAGTTTTATCTCCCTACCCCATCCCCTTTTTTTTCCCTAATAGTGGATCTGAGGGAAGTTGACTAGTTTCGCTTTTCCCTCTCTTGAGTTAGGTGCTATTTCCTTATAGTTTATCATATAATATGTGGTAAGTTATCATCACTGGCCACCCTAGGGCCAGCCTCTTCCTCAAGAGGATGGAGGACTCTATCCAGGCTTTATTTTGTTTTGACCGTTCAAACAGTCACAGATAGTAAAACAAATAAAAACCAAAGAACCCAGAAAACTTTCAGCCGAATATTCCTACAGATACCAGCTTTTTGGTTTTTTTTTCTTGTTGCTTGGGGAGGAGATGAAGTTTCCTTTAAGGAAATTTTTTAATGTCAGAGGATAAAAAAACTAAATTGAGGAATAGCTAAGAATCGCTTTAGGGAAAAAACATAAAATATGGTTTCATTGAGAGTCATTCAAGATATGAAATAGTTGTTATATAAGTAATTTCAGTTATAAATACATAGTTATTATATAATTAACTGATTTGTTGGACTTATTTTAAATTCAAAACTAAAGGGCTGTATTTTTAGTGAGGGACAGACAAAAACCCTGTTGAAACAATAGTCTTATCATTCATTCATATATATTCTTGTAAAATATTTGTCTTGTGTGTATTTCTAGTATTCAAGAACTGGTATGTTGTATATATATCATCCTATTTCTTAGTTCCTTTCACTTATCATTATGTTTTTAAGATGCACTCATGTGAAATATATACTTTTAACTGAATATGAATGATTCTATGTCTTTGTCAATCCTGTTCTTTTTTTAAAAATTTCTTCTAATGAAGTCTTTCTTTGTTATTTTTTTTGCCACACCATGCAGGATGTGAGGGCATGTGGGCTCTTAGTTCCCCAACCAGGGATTCAGCCCAGGCCCTCTGCTTTGGGAGCACAGAATCTTAACCAGTGGACCACCAGGGAAGTCCCCACCCCTGTTCTGCTTCTTCAGTTTGTTAGTGATGGGCAGTGATAGGAACCTCCAGAGAGCCTCCAAGTCCCCAGGCATCACGCATACAGTTCAAGTTCTCACCCTCAAGAGTTTCTTTGGTGTGTGTGCTGAGTAGCCGAATGCAGTGTTGAACAGCTTACGCCCTTAGCTCCTCCACGTCTGTGTTTCCCCATCAGTCAGATACGTGCGTCCTGTCCACATCTCCAGAGACACGGGGCATTTTCCAGCTTTCTGCCTGTTGCTAATCTAATAGACATAAAGTAGCATTTCCGTATTTTAGTCCGCATTTCTTTCACTGAGTAAATTAAAATATCTCTTGATATGTTTGGCCTTCCAGTATGCTTGCTCATATTTTTTTTTAATTTGGATAGCTATGTTTTTCTCATTGATTTGGGAATTCCTTGTAAATTCTAAATTTTAATGCTTTCCATTTTAGACATTTGAAATATCTTCTCCCGTTGTATTACCTATCTTCTGCTTGATTCACAGTGCTCTTTACTCAGCCGAATCATTTTATTTTTATGTAACCACATTCATTTTATTTTTGTATATCGCATACAGCTTTGAATTTATGCTTAAGGAATTAATACGAATTCATAAAGATATCCTCATATATTTTCTTCTCTTTGTAATTTTACCCACATTTTGTGTATGGCTATAGGTATGAGTCTCGTTTATTTTATTCTGAGTTTGTCACTTTCCGAATACTATAATACTATCTACTTAACTATCACACCCTTTCCTGGGACCTTTATCATGTATTAGGTTCCCAATACATTTACGGGTCTCTCTCTCATCTTTAACTTAGTTTTTTGTTACTAGGTCAGTAAGAACTAGTTTTATCACCAAGGTTTGGTGAAGGACTGTCTTTGAAGGCTTCTCAGGTGGCTTAGTGGTAAAGAATCCACCTGCCAGTGCAGGAGCTGCAGGAGATATGGGTTTGATCCCTGGGTTTGGAAGATCCCCTGGAGAAGGATATGGCAGCCCATTCCAGTATTCTTACCAGAATAATCCCAAGGACAGAGGAGCCTGGCAGGCTACAGTCCACGGAGTCACAAAGAGGTGGACACTACTGAAGTGACTGAGTACACACACACATACACGCGTCTTTGAAATTTGAAATTATATGATTTAATTTTCAAGCTTCATGAAGTTTCAGCAAGTTTCATTGTTACCTCTTATCTTCCTTAAATATATTTATGTTATGTTTAACTAGTAGCCATTATGATCCTTGAAACAAATATGTTGGAAATTCTTGATCAGTTTCTTTATATTGTATTCAAATTAAAAATCCATTTAAAAGTATAATTAAATTGTTTCATGGTCTCTTCTTCCTTCATTTTGTTTAAAGTGTTCAATTTTGCTTTTTAGTAGCAATCTAGATATGAAATTAAATGAGTTGTTATCCTGTCTGAAGTTTGAGTATATTAAATACTTTAAAAAATTAATCATTCAAAAATTAAAGATAAGTGAAAATTTAAAAGATCTAGATAAATAATAGCAAGTTTCATTGTAGGGATAATTACTTTGAAGAACCAGTCCAAATATTTCAAGTACTCAAGCCTGGTGTAGCTCTCAGTATTTTTGAATGAATTAATGTATATTCTACTAGAAGCATAGATTATGCATAAACAAAAATTAATTAAAATGTCTTGGAATGACTCAGTTTTGACCATAGGATAACTTTCCTGATGTAATTTCAAAAAGAAAAGTAAATCTGAAAAATAATCTATATTTCCTTGAATCTCAAGTCTGTGCCTGCTGCTATTCCCTACCTAGCATATTTTGCTTAGTACAAATTGTAATTTTTAGAATGTTATATGGACTTTCTTCCCCAGTGGTTCAAGTCCCATCTGCCTACAATATAGGAGATACAGGAGACTCAGTTAGATCCTTAGGTTGGGAAGATCCCCTGGAGGAGGAAATGGCAAGCCAGTGCAGTATGGGATCCCATGGACGGAAGAGCCTGACGGGCTGTAGCCCATGGAGTCACAGCAGTCAGACACGACTGAGCAATTAAAAGTACACATGCACATATTCTTTGCCGGGGGAAGGTGGTTAGAAAAATGAAACTTTATACCCTTCATTTATAGAAAGTTTTATTTCTTATAGCTGATATTTTCTGTTTTAGCAATTGGATTCAAAAGCCTAGACAATTGAGATAAGGTAGCTAATATTTATGTATTTAATTTTAACCTCCAATGCTAAATCTTTTAGTAGATATCTGAACTAGGAGATTTTAGTTGTATGCCTTTTACCCCTGTTCTCCAGCTCTAGTTGAGATGTTAATTGTGAAATATAAAAGGAACAGAATGAGAATAGCCAGGTGTGTTTGATCCTCCAGTCCGAAAAGAAGCATCATTGCTTTTTTTTTTTAGATTGTTCCCCCAAAATATTTAGAGCTAGACTTTATTATAGAATGTTTAAAAAAAAAATCAGTTCAGTTGCTCAGTCGTGTCCGACTCTTTGTGACCCCATGAATTGCAGCACGCCAGGCCTCCCTGTCCATCACCAACTCCCAGAGTTCACTCAAACTCACATCCATCGAGTCGGTGATGCCATCCAGCCATCTCATCCTCTGTCGTCCTCTTCTCCTCCTGCCCCCAATCCCTCCCAGCATCACAGTCTTTTCCAATGAGCCAACTCTTTGCATGAGGTGGCCAAAGTATTGGAGTTTCAGCTTAGCATCAGTCCTTCCAAAGAACACCCAGGACTGATCTCCTTCAGAATGGACTGGTTGGATCTCCTTGCAGTCCAAGGGACTCGCAAGCGTCTTCTCCAGCACCACAGTTCAAAAGCATCAGTTCTTCGGCTCTCAGCTTTCTTCACAGTCCAACTCTCACATCCATACATGACCACTGGAAAAACCATAGCCTTGACTAGACGGACCTTTCTTGGCAAAGTAATGTCTCTGCTTTTGAATATGCTATCTAGGTTGGTCATAACTTTCCTTCCAAGGAGTAAGCATCTTTTAATTTCATGGCTGCAGTCACCATCTGCAGTGATTTTGGAGCCCAGAAAAATAAAGTCTGACACTGTTTCCACTGTTTCCCCATCTATTTCCCATGAAGTGATGGGACCAGATGCCATGATCTTCGTTTTCTGAATGTTGAGCTTTAAGCCAACTTTTTCACTCTCCTCTTTCACTTTCATCAAGAGGCTTTTTAGTTCCTCTTCACTTTCTGCCATAAGGGTGGAGTTATCTGCATATCTGAGGTTATTGGTATTTCTCCCGGCCATCTTGATTCCAGCTTGTGCTTCTTCCAGCCCAGCGTTTCTCATGATGTACTCTGCATATAAGTTAAATAAGCAAATATAAACATAAGAAATAACTTTCTCCCTAGCATCAGGGAGTCCTTTTTTTGTATTTTATTACATGGCATTCCTTCTAAGAGGAGGATAAGACTGTAAGAAAAATATGGTAAACTGGGTTGCACTGTGCAATTATTCACTTTAGTAAGTTACTTCCCAAGAATAACTGTATATTTTATATATGATTGTTAATGTTTCAGATGGATTTATAAATTCTGTTAAATAGAAAACTAATAAGAATAGCATTTCTCCTCTCATTCTTCCCCAAGGGGATTTTTTAAAATAGGCTACATGTGATCAACAGTGAAATGATGTAGTTAGGACATGGCTATTTGTGGTACTCATTCTTAGGTTTTACTGTGGTGGAAGAATAGAGAAATGTAGCTTTCTTATTCTTTTCTTCCTTTCTTTTCAGTTTCTTAAATCTTCAACCCTCATCCCTAAACTCTGTGGTGAGAATACACATGTACCCCTTAACCATGGGACATTTTTGTATTTCACTTGGAGAAGATCTAATGCCAGAAATTATAAGGAAACAATAATACTCTGATGAGCAGAGGGTTATATCTGGTAACAAGTACTATTTTTAGTCCTTAAGATTTTTATCATCTAAGATTTATTTGATGTTTTAATGTGTGTTTCTTTAAAAATTTCATAGGTTTCTTAGTTGTCATTCATATACCTCCATTAAGTGAATAAAGAGTATTTAAAATAATGATGATAGCAGAGTTTCTGGAAAAGTTAACAAATAAGGTGTCAGCAAGATTTCCTGCTTTGCTCCATCAATCCAGCTATTCTCCAGCTAGTCATAACACATTTATTATGTTTCAGGTACCACAGCAAATACTAGAAAGTTGAACATAAATAACATAGGTCAATGACCTTACACTAGGTTGATTCACTTTCAAGGAATGGTGGAGGAGCTTCCTGTTCACTGGAAATACCCCCCGTAAATCCTAAGATGTTTTTACTATATGGAGTAGGTTGAAAAATAGCCTTAGATGGGCTTAGACTAGGTCGTTGGCTATCGATTGTTAGCATAACCCTTGTGGAAAGTCTCGATGGTAGCTATTGTGTGCTGAGTCACTCAGCCGTGTCTGACTCTCTGTGACCGCATGGACTGTAGCCCACTAGCTCCTCTGTCCATGGAATTTTCCAGGCAAGAACACTGGAGTGGGTTGCCATTTCCTACTTAAGGGGATCTTCCTTAAGGGGATCTTCCTGACCCGGGGATCTTCCCGACCCACACCTCCTGCCTCTTTACCGCTGTGCTATGGGGGAAGCCCTTTGTGGATATCGAGTACATGTTTTTCTAGGTGACAGGGGTGAGTATTTGTGGAATTGGGATAGGGCAGAAATATATGCTCACAGGGTAAATGAGCAGACATTCTTAAAAGGGGCAAAGAGCAGACAGGAAATTATAATTTCAATTTCCTTCATTTATTGATAAGATTACGCAGTCTTTGACATGTTTGTAGTCATTCATTTTCCTTTTGTGTGAAATACCTGTTTGTCTTTTGTCCGTTTTTCTTTGGATGATCTGCCTTTCTTTCATTGATTTGTAACCCTTCTTTACATATTTTGGATCTATTGCTTTTTTGTTATTTATAGATGCAAATATTTTGTTCCCTATTTGTGGCTTGTGTTTTCTGTTAATCTTTCATGTACAGAAGTGTTTAATTTTGAGAAGAACATGTATGTTTGTGTATAACATGTGTGAACATGTGTGTATTTTTTTTAAAGACATTCTTCCTTATCCTGAAGTCATAAAGATATTTTCCAACAGTTTCTTCAGATTAATGTTTTTAATTGTGTTGGTGGCAAGGACATGGTGAATATAAACTACTGAAAGCAGAGCTAGGTGGCTGGAGCAGAGAAAGACTGAGGTGGTGTGCGGGGTGCCTGCCTTGAAAAATATTTCTTTGAATCAATGATCAAGTTGCTTCTGTAGAGTTAGGTTTATATTGTTTTGGAATTAAACACGGTCCTGAACTATTCATGATAGATTGCCGGGCAATAAAAAACATCTGAGTAGGCCATTTCAGGAGGAGCAAAGACCAGGTGGGAAAACCATCAAGGGTTTGAAATTGCATGGCCTATTCAGGGAATAGCAGTTAGGTGATGTGGTGTGAGCCAGGGCTGAAAGGAGGCATAGTGCAGAAAACAGAGCTTTGGAACTGGATGCACAGCAGACTCTGAGGAGTCTTTTATACCTTGCAAAGGGTTTTGACTCTGTCTCCTTGTAGGCAATTGTGTCACTTTTGTGGAAGGTTGTATACTGATCTGTTTGGAATTTTGGAAAAAAATATAGCTACACCAAGGAGGGATTAAAAACTGGAATTGATACCCACACAGCAACTTGCACATAGTAGGCAGACACTTAAAACAAATGTCAACAATAGCATCATTCTGAAACTGTGCAGAATTTTTTTCCCCGTAATCAGCTGCAGAGTTTTTGGTGCATTCTTTTGATTCTTAGTGGTAAATTTTCAGTCTTTTTGAAGGGATCTGATATTTAGTAATCTACAGAAGTTACATGGAGGAAGTTTGGAAACTAAGGCAAATGAGCAAGCTGGGCCATGGGGTAATTCCATTTTTGGTAAAGCATGTATTTGATGACACTGAGTTTTAGATGTAGCTTATAAAACGCCTTGAAAGCAGTCTGTAAAGAGGAATTTTTTAAAGTATTTTGAACCATGTCACCATAATTATGTGGACATAGCCCTCTAAGATAACTAATTGGTAGGGCAAAATTTATCTGAATATGTAAATGTTGTTGTTTTCATAAAAATGAAAGTATAAGAATTGGCAGTTTAAACCCTCATGACCATTATTATTTTTGTTGATATCTGCATTTTATTACTTTTTAAAATTTGTGATGTTTTGCTAATATAATTCTGCATCAGCTTTCACACTCGTCATTTTCCTCTCATTGCCTTTAGAACACAGCATGTCTTCTAGTTCATTCCGTGGTGATTTGCTACTGATACTGGGGACCTGCTGCTGCTTTTGGATATTCCTCATCCTCGGCTTGTTGTTGATGCCCAATTCCCTGTGGAGGATTCACTTATTGCCTTTTGTTTTGTCATCCTCTGTTTACCAGCCAAACCTGCTCATAGTGAATTTTTTTCTCTTCTGTTTCTGCATTCACATTCATAGTTCTTACTTTCTAAATTTATAGTAGTTTCTTCTGAATATTTTTTTTTAATGCTCCCAACAAAAATGGTCAGATGGTAATGGTTTACTATTTTTTCTTTTTCTTTCTTGTTTCTGTTGGCCACGCTTCGTGGCATGTTGGGTCTACACCAGGGATCGAACCCACGCCCCCTGCAGTGGAAGCTCAGAATCTTAACCACTGGACTGCCAGGGAAGTCCCCTCAAGTAATAAAATGGATTTTAAACAAATCATAAAGAACAAAGTGGTCTTGTAAGCCTTCTTGTTTTAGAGTAAATAAGGAATTTAGAGAAAATTCTCCTCTTTGGCCTATTTTAAATTATTTTGGTTATTATTATTTTCGGTTTGAGCTGCCTCTAATTCATTCCTCATCTAAACTTTATTCATCACTTTTTACTCATTTGTTAATCATATATTGCTTGTTTTGCCAGGCACCATGTTAGACATTGAGGAAAGAAGTTGCATAGAAATATGATCTTTGCCTTCCATAGTCTTATATTAGTTGTCTGGTATTGGAAAAAGGCAAAATGACAGTTACATAGCAAGGTGAGAAGTGCTATGATAGAGATATGCACAGTATTGTATGTATCTCTCTTATTAAACTGAGATTAGGGAGTGCTTTCTAGACGAGGGACAGCTGAGATTTGAAGGATGATTTCTTGTAGAAGTGCTAGGGGGGCAGGGCTCCTCACCCCCACCCCCACCCTAGGAGGAGGTGCAGGGTCTGTGAAGGCACAGCAGGGAGACCTGCAGGAGGCAAAGTCTGGGTGGAATAAGGAGGGGGGTTGGGTCTTGGGGCCAGGTAATGAAGAGCCTAGAAAGTTGACCTTTACCTTAAAGCTGTGGGAACTGCTGCTCCATTCATTTGTTCATTTCTAACTCTATTCTAAACCCTCAAGTAGTTGTTAAGGATTTGGAGAGCATAGCCTGCTTTTAGGAAGTTCATAATTTATTGAGAGATACTGTAATTAAGGAGAAAGCAGTGATCTTTATTTAAGCAACTTGGTTACTTTTCAATTAAGAACAAATGGTTGGCTGTCAGTGTAATTTTTTTCTGGAGATTTTCAAGAACATCAAGGTTTATGAACTCTAAAGACTTTCTATACAATGAGAACTCAGACACATAAATTGTAAAAAAAATTTTAAATTTTCTGTGTACTATGTAATTTTTTGTGAGGGATAGTAAAGCTAGCATTTCTGGAATTCAGAATGTCTGTACATAAAATAAAGTACTACCATATAGTCAGCGTGTATGTAAGTTTTTGTGAGGAATAGTAAAGCTAGCATGTCTAGAATTCAGTATGCACGTAAAATATAATACTACCAGATACTCGGTGTGTATATATATGTAAGTCTTTTTTAACTTTTACTTACCTGTCATCTACTACGAACTGGGGATACAAAGTTACATAATATCTGGTTCCTACCATTGAAGACATTCTAAGTTAAGGGGAGTAAATAACCACTAATTGGTCTACACTTGTTACAGTAGAATAGCACTAATAGCTGTTGCTTGCTGGACACTCGTGCCAGACCTTACCCTAAAGTGTTTTCTGGGTAGCACCTCGTTTGGTGAATTACACTGCAACACTGCTCTGGGGTGGGTTCTGTTAGTCACTTTCTTCTCACATGTGAGGAATCTGATGCACAAGGATGGTGAACAACCTGCTGAAGTTACACAACTAGTGAATGGTGCAACTAGGATTTGAATCTTGGACAGCAAGGGGATCCAACCAGTTAATCCTAAAGGAAATCAACCCTGCATATTCATTAGTAGGACTAATGCTGAAGCTGCTCGATACTTTGGCCACCTGATGCGAAGAGCCGGCTCATCAGAAAAGACCCTGATGTTGGGAAATACTGAAGGCAAAGGAGAAGGGGGTGGCAGAGGATGAGATGTTTAGATAAGCATCACTGACTCAATGGACATGAATTTGAGCAAACTCCAAGAGACAGTGAAGGACGGGGGATGCAGTGTACTGCAGTCCATGGGGTCGTAAAGAATCGTACACGACTTGGTGACTGAACAGCAAAAAGGATTTGAATCTAGGCGATCAGTTGCAAAGCCTTCTTAACCAGTATGCTATACTGTCTTTCTTATTGACAGACTATAATAACTAAAGAACCATGGTAGGATAAAGCCACAAATTCTGCTTGGAGGCTTGGGAAAGAAGGGAGGCTTCCCAGGTAGCTCAGTGGTAAAAGCATCTGCTTGCCAATGCAAGAGACACAGGAGACAAGGAGACTCGGATTCGATTCTGGGTTGGGAAGATATCCTGGAGCAGGAAATGGCAACCCACTCCAGTATTCTTGCCTGGAAAATTCCATGAACAGAGGAGCCTGGCAGGCTACAGTCCGTGGGGTGGCAGAATCAGACATGACTGAGCACACACACACTCCCACTCTCGGAGAAGGTGACCTTAAAGCTTATCTGCTAGGAAAAGTGGAAGAGGGGCCGTCCTTGGCTGAAAGAAGGTGACACACACATGCATAGAGGGCTGAAGAAGCAGAATTTAGCATGAAGCCAGTGGCTTAGTGAAAGAGAAGTCTGGAAATATAAATGGGGCCAGAGTGTTTAAGAATTTAGATATCAGATTAAGATACTTTGGCTTATTTTTAGACAATAGGGGATCAGCAGAGGTTGTAAATCAGAGAAGTGGTATGATACCTGCTTTGTTTTTCAGAGGAAAACTGAGAGCTGTAGGGAAAATGCACTCCAGATAGGGATACCATCTGTAGGGTAGATGGAGACTAATTCTGTCCATCGTTTCGGAGAACCAGACTTTGTTGTTTTTGATTTTCTTTGTTCTTATGTTTTCAGTTTCATTGATTTGTTGCTAAAATTTATTTCTTTCCTTTTGCTTCCTTTAAGCTTAAATTGCTTATTTTTCTAGTTTCCTAAGATAAAAGGTTAGGCTACTTTTACATATTTATTCTCTTAAAATGGGCTTCCTATGTGCTGCTAGTGGTAGATAACCTGCCTGCTAAGGCAAGAGACACAAGAGACACAGTTCAATCTTGGGTCAGGAAGATCCTTTGGAGTAGGAAATGGCAACCCACTCCAGTATTCTTGCCTGGAGAATCCCAAGGACAGAGGAGCCTAGAGGGTACAATCCATGGGATCGTAAAAGAATTGGACACCACTGAGTGACCGAGCATATTCTCTTATATGTTTTCAGTGCTTCAAATTTCCCTCCAAGAACATCTTCCACTGCATTTTATGCGTTTTGACAAGTTATATTTTCATTCATTTTAAAATGTTTTAAAATTTCTCCTGACACTTCCTTGACTCATGTTATTTAGATGCATGTTGTTTATTTTCTTCCAGCTGTCTTTTGTTACTGACTTCTAGTTTAATTCCATTGTGATCTGAAAGCATATTTTGCATGATTTCTTTTCTTCTGAATTTGCTAAGGTGTGTTTTCAGCCCAGTATGTGATTTGCCTTGGTGAATATTCCATGTGAGCTGGAGAAGAATGTGCATTCTGCTGGTGTTGGATGGAGTGTTTTGAAAATATCAACTCTAGTTCTAGTCAGTTGGTAGTACTGTTCAGTAAGCTATGTCTGTATTGATTTCCTGCACATTTGATCTGTCAGTTGTTGTATGAGACCTGTTGAAGTCTCCAGCTCCAAAAGTGAATTTGTTTTTTTCTCCCTTCAGTTCTGTCCATGTTTGCCTCCTGTGGGATTTCCGTGTTAGGCTTATACATGTTAAGGATTGTAAAGTCTTCTTAGAGAATTGACCCTTTTGTCAATATGTAACTATCCTTGAAATTTTTCTTGTAAAGACTGCATTGTCTAAAATTAATATAGTTAACCCAGCTTTCTTTCACCTGAAGTAACATGGTATACCTTTCTCCATCTCTTTAGTTTCAATATATCTGGTTATTTATTCAATATATTTGAAGCAGCTTTCTTGTGGACACCATAAAGTTGAGATAAGTTTTTAAATTTGCCGAACATTCTGTCTTTTAATTGGTGTGTTCAATCTAGTCACCTTTAGAGTGAGTTTCGATATAGTAAGATTAATATCTGTCCTGTGTGTAGCTTTCATATTTGTTCCATTTGTTATTTGGTTCCTTCTGCCTTCTCTGGTTTTAACTGAGTATTTTACATGGTTTCTTTTTAACTCCTTTCAGTTTTAGTGGTTGCCCTAGAGTGTACGTTTTTGACTAATATTCATCTGCCCTCCAGCTTCCCGCATAGCTTAGTCAGTAAAGAACTCGCCCACGGTGCAGGGGTCTTCCCGCAATGAAGGAGACACAGGTTTGATCCCTGGGTTGGGAAGATCCCTGAGAAGGAGATGGCAGCCCACTCCAGTGTTCTTGCCTGGGAAATTCCATGAAGAGAGGAACCTGGTGGGCTATAGTCCATGGGGTTGCAGACACGACTTAGCAACTAAACCACCATACTATGGATATCTTACAGGAGTATTCCCAATTCTTATGACATTAATGTTACTCATCTTACTAATTCATAAACTATAATCACCTCATGCATTATTACTGTCATTACTTTTAAAACAATCTTTTAGATCAGTTAAGGATCGTAAAAAATATTTTTTTACCATAATTTATTCCTTCTCTGATGCCTTTCTCTTTATTATGTAAATAGAAACATACCCTGGAGATATTCCAGGCCACCTCAATGAAGCAAATATTGCAATAAAGTAAGTCACACCAATTTTTTGGTTCCCCAGTGCATATAATAGTTATAGTTACACTATACTGTAGTCTGTGAAGTGTGCAATAACATGTCCAAAAAATGTACACACCTTAATTTAAAAATACTTTTTCCTGAAAGACGCTAACCATCATCTGATAACACAGGGTTGCCACAAACCTTCGCTTTGCAAAAAGTTAACTCAATTTGTGAAGCGTAATAAAGCATAGTATGCCTGTACAATTTTTCAGTCTATATTAATTTTTTTCTCCCTGAACAACTTTTAATATTTCTGACATGGCATATCATGGTACAATACATATGACATTTTTTGATTGTCTGAGAAATTTTTTATTCTTCCTTCACTTTTGAGGGTAATTTTGTTGCAGGAAGGGGGACCCCTTCCAGGGCCCGAAACTGGGCTCTTGTCTAACACTCAGAAATGAATTGTCCGAGGAGACATGCGCTGACAAAGCAAGAGATTTTATTGGGAAAGGGCACCTGGGTGGAGAGCAGTAAGGTAAGGGAACCCAGGAGAACTGCTCTGCCACATGGCTTGCAGTATCAGGTTTTATGGTGATGGGAGTAGTTTCCGGGTTGTCCTTAGCAGATCATTCTGAGTCAGAGTCCTTCCTGGTGGTGCACGCCTTTTCAGCCAAGATGGATGCCAGAGAGAAGGATTCTGGGAGGTGGTCGGACATGTGGTGTCTCCGTTTGACCTTTCCTGAATTCTTCCAGTTGGGGTTGGCTTATTAGTTCCGTATTCCTTAGCAGGACCTCCTGTCGTAAAACAACTTATGCAAATGGTTACTATAGTGCCTGGCCAGGGTGGGCGGTTTCAATCAGTATGCTTCCCCTAACAATTTCATTGGATATAGAATTCTGGACTGGTTGGTTTTTGTTCCAACACATTAAATATTTCACTCCATTATCTTCTTGCTTGCACATTTTGGATGAGAGGTCCACCGTAATATTTGTCCTGGTTCTTTTAGGTAAGTTTTTCCTATTCCCCCTCACCCCCTAATCCCACTCCCTTTCAAGAGTGTCTCCTTGTCTTTGACCTTGTATGGTCTGAATTTGATCTGCCTAAATGTGGTATTTGAGGTATTTAACCTTCCTTGATATTCTCTGAGTTTTCTGTATCTGTGGTTTGGTGTCTGTCATTAATTTTGAAAAGTTCTTAGACATTATTAGTTTGAATATGCATGCCTCTGTTCCCTTTGTTCTCCTTCCGGAAGCTTTTCTCTTTCTTCTCCTTCTGGAATCTTCTAATTGATTTATATTCAGGCTTACTAATTCTTTCCATGGCCTTATTTGGTCTAATGTTGAGCTCATCAAAGCATTCTTCGTAATTGTTATGGTGCCTTTGATTTGTTGCACTTCCCTTTGATTTTTTTTTTTTTTTTACAGCACAGTTGGTGGTTGTAAAGTGTGGAAGAGGGAACAGTTTTGTAACCTGATGATTAAATCTCAGTGGGTTTGTAACTCTGGGCTGTGACCTCCACAAGTATTTCTCCCAGGCTGTTTCTTCCTTTAACCCCCTTAGGTAAGACTGGAAGGCTAGGGGTGGTGGAACTGGGGGAGGAGGAGAGTGAGATATGCCCTTCCCTCAAGTGAGACAAGGCTAAGATAGTGTTTGACCCTGGGAAGTAGGGCTTTCTTGTGAAGTTGCTCTGGGAACATTTCAAAGAGATTGCTCTTCCCCTCCCTCTACCAGAGCCCGGAGGGCATCTTTCCCAGCTCATCTCTGTGAAAGAGTCTGGAGGGGTCAGGAGTTGTGGGGAGAGCCTGAAGACTGTGGCCCTTGATAGCCCACTGTTAACCCCTAGCAGTTCTTCACAGTCAAGGGCTCCAGGGATTTCTGTTCCAGATAAACATATTCCACCTGCGACTTTCCGGATTGACTTGTCTCCCGAGATTGAGGGTTAGTTTGCTCTGTAGTAGTCCCAGTTCTCTGAGGGTTCCCGGGAAAAATCCTTGGTTTCCGGTTTCTTCAGCTGTTCCTTCTGTAAGTACAGGAGTGATGACTTCGAAACTCCTTACATTTAGGTGTTGAAACCCTGATTTTGTCAAAATTTAAGTTCTTTTTTCCTCCTAACTTTTGGGAACTAAACTATGCCATAGTATAGATATACCAGAAGTTGCCTGTTCATCTACTAAAGGTCTAGGCTATTTCTGATTTTTTGTTACAAACAATTATAAAATATATAATGCAGTAAATCATCTTGTACTGTGAGTACCGTTATCTACTCTTTTGCTCACCAGACTCCTCTATCCATGGGATTTCCCAGGCAAGAATACTGGAGTGGCTTGCAGAGGCTCTTCCTGACTCAGGGTCTAACCTGTCTCCTGCGTTGCAGGCAGATTTTTTACCACTGAGCCACCAGGGAAGCTCATGTTGGGTATTGGTCTTAAGTAATTGTATTTTGCCGTATAAATGAGATGGCTGATGTTGTCATGTCTCATACTTGGGCCTAAACTCTGATATGGCTGTTCTTGAGAGGCAAAAACAGTGTTTCAGTAGGTAGAATTTTAAAATTCTAATTCAGGACAGTATTAATGGTTTTTTTTCAATGTATGGGTTTAGAATACCAGGTTATATATACAGTTTGCTGGGAGCCTGTCAGAATTTTGTCTTCTTTTTTCAAAAGTGTAGGAAGTTTTGCCTTCACAGTGCAAAAACACAATTGTTTTTTCTCCAGAAAGTTTAAGAAAAAACCTGTGGAATTATAATTCTTGAGTTTGGGTGGACTCTGGGAGTTGGTGATGGACAGGGAGGCCTGGCGTGCTGCAATTCATGGAGTTGCAAAGAGTCGGACACGACTGAACGACTGAACTGAACTGAATGAAACTTTAAGATTTTCCCTAAGTCCTGTGAGCTCTTTATTTCTTCTCTTGTGAAATTAAGGAGTTTACTCAGAAAAAACACTTTTCAGTTTTTAGCTGAGCTACTCAAAGGCCATTAGTAACTTGTCAAATATATTTTTGCAAGTTGAAGCTATTTACTTTTTCTACCCTTTCATAATTTAAAAATGATAAACTGTTTAAATTCTTCAAGCAATTCCAAAAGATTTTCAAGCATTAACACAAGAGATTAGAATAAAAAATACTGTCTGGGCTCATGCAGTAATTATCTGATTGCTATTTAAATAACCCTCTGTTGGCAGCACACTTTTCTCTTGTGAAACTAAATAGAGTTTGCATTAGAAAACTAGTTCTTATGCACAATAATCTTTGTAAATATTTTGAAAATCCCTAATAACTAACCCCCAAATAATCACTTTTATGATTTGTTCTTAATAGTACTACATTTTGTCTGTCTCGTCTTTATTGCTTTATGAACCTCTTTTTGAGCATTTAAGAAATAAATTTTTCCTTTATTTTTTATTTATAGTTTTGTACATCTCTAATAAAACATAGTACTATAAGGGCCTGTATTGTTTCCCTTCCTTTTGTTATTTTCCTTAAATAACTAAAATGTAAATGAAAAGGAATTAAATGTTTCATGATCAAGCTGAAGGAAGAAATTTAAAAATTGTTGAACATAGTGTGCTTGACACCTCATAGAAATGATGCTATTTTATGTATGCATTTCAGAAAGCCTATGAGGAAAGATTTCACAGGTCAGAGAAACCCAAGATTCAAGGGAATTAAGAATCTTTCACCTCAAGTTAACTAACTTACATGGACATGTGGGTACAGATTTGACCAAAAGTACCCGTTCTTCTCTGCTCTTTCACTGCTGAAGAGTACTTTAAACAAGATAGTTCTGTATCTGAATTATACCTTAACTTAAAAAACACTGAAGTACAGACAAAGCTATGAGTCAGCAATCTAATATGATAGGCTTAAGTGTTTCTTGGTAAATTAGGAGAAAAGAGGAATCTGATTTTTTCCCCCAAACTGAGATTATCTGAGTAATCAAGAAATACCAGTAAATCCCTTTAGCTGACTGACTCTGACAGAGATTAAATAACAGTGGTACGATAGCTTGATTACATCTAGCTAGTTTCTGTCTTTGTGTGATTATTTGTGTGTTTAGTGATATTTTTTAATGTATCTTCAGAAAAGTCAAAAAGATTTCTTTTACACCCTAGTTGCCTCTTGGTGCAAAATAAATATTCTAGAGTCAGAGTTACCAAAATTCTGTAATTTGAAATAGGCACATGAATACCGGTAAGCAGAAAGGGCTGGATCAGGAGGTCAGAGTCTTAGGTTCTCACTCAGTTCTTTTTCATTGTGTGTTTTGAGCAAGTTGTTCTTGTCTTGGGGCGGGGTGGGGGGGGGCGTCTCACTCACAAGCAGAATTAATCCCCTCCTTGGTTCACTTGCTTAAATTGGAATGACGACCAAAGGAAATGGTCAGAAAGTGCTTTAATGCTGTATAAATAAGGAAAGATGCTTGACTTTTTAATGACATAGACGCCTTTGAAAGCTGGAGACTCTTAAAAATGTTTTTTGAAGTGTTAAAGGATCATGAATCCCCTAAATCCTATCCACACACTTTAGATTATAAACTGCAGCTACAGGTTAAAGAAACAGAACAGATCTATGCATAATCTGAAATGTTACCTAACTAACATTTACCTAGTGGGCTACTGGAATGTATTTGTTGAAATATAATTTACATTTGGAGAACTTAACACATTTTTCTGAGAATGAAATGTGTCGAGCAAGTTTGAACCAGACTGACTTTCACTTGTCATTTTGTAGTTCAGAGGGCCTCCTCAGCCCTGTGCCAGTGGTCTGAGCACTTTCCCCACGACTGGACAGCTTAGTGGTGTTGAGTGCTCCTTGAGTAGAGGGCCCTTGGCACAGACCAGCCTTGAGTAGAGTGTCTTCCTGCTCCTTACCTGTGATGAGTCACAGGTGACCTCCTGGTGTAGTGCAGCTAGGCTGCATAAACATTTGCCCACAGCCAAATGTGGAATCCACTCAAAATTCTCAAGGACAGACATGTTTACTAGTTCTTCTTATGGCTTAAAAAAAGTCAATAGATGTTTGGTAAATGAAGCAGTGATTTCGCCTTTCTTAAGAAATGCCATACTGGCTTATATGGCAAAATTGCAAATTTTCAAGTTATTCCTGCTTTTCTACAAATTAAAAAGCAAATTGCCTTTTACCCAAGTTTGGTATATCCATAATGTCCTCCCAGCCCTCCTGGTTCCTTTTGTAAGATAATCTTGTTTTTTGTGTCTGAGGTTAGCTAATAGCTGGCACAGTTCATGGTTGTTGAAAAGGGCTGATGATGCTTTCTGAAAGCTTAGTGTTATTGATTTTGGTGTGTGTTCTAACCCAGTGGTTGGTTTATTTATTTCTTAACTGCAGCTCTAGCCAGGGATACATTTTATATTGTGATTCAATACACATGAATGCACCCTTACCTAAAATAAATTTTATGAAATAATTATTGCTCTTTCTACATGTATTCCAGTATATTCTATTTCATTCAAAATATTTTTATTGAAGTATAATCAATTTGCAATATTATATTCTCTTTTGTTAATTGATTGTCATAATCTGTTAACGGAATTAACCTGACCTGGCAAAGGGTTTCAAGGTATAGTCTAAAGAAACAGTTTAAAGTTACATGTCAGTTTTCACTTATGATTTATAATATATTTAGAGGTATCATTTCATTTCATTTGCATATCTCAAACTACCACGTAAACTCCTCAGTGAGTATACCAAGTGTAATCCTTCATCTACAAAAATGTTAAATGATTAAAAATAGAAAGCTTTGTGGATTTGTTTGTTTCAGTTAATTGGGAGGGTGTGGATGAATTTTAAGTTCTTTTCATCTTTTTCCATATACTCAACTATTAAGCCACATATTAATTATAAAATTTATGATCCTTTTATTTGTTGAACTTAATATGACTGCCTTAATTGGAAATGTTTATTGCTCATCCAGCAACAATTAATTTTTTACATTTAATGCTTTATAGTTTATCCAAACTGGGGCCAGGTTCACAAAGAACATTTGAGTGGCACAATTTGTAATTTGTCAATTAAAGAGATTTATCAAAATTAGCTCTGCCTCTATTTTTTCTGTTTAAAAAGTAGAAAAAATATTTTAGACAGAATTTTTTTGTTTTCCTGACTTTTTAAGAAGCTCTGCCATGCATGCTGAACTTGGTCAAGATGATATTTTGACGATTTGTGTATGAACATCTCCCTGCAGATTTAGAAGAGTTTATTACCACCCAGCCAAGATGAACATGGTGAAGAGGATCATGGGGCGGCCGAGGCAGGAGGAATGCAGCCCGCAAGACAACGCCCTAGGACTGATGCACCTCCGCCGGCTCTTCACAGAGCTGTGCCACCCTCCTCGGCACATGACCCAGAAGGAACAAGAAGAGAAGCTGTACATGATGCTGCCAGTGTTTAACAGGGTGAGTCCAGGCTGCCAAGCACCTGGCTTTAGGATGGGGTGGTACTGAAGGAATCTTGAGATTACAATAAGTCGTGTTGTTGTTGTTGAGTTGCTAAGTCATGTCCACCTCTTTGCAACCCCATAGACTTCAGCACGCCAGGCTCCCCTGTCTGCCACTCTCTCTTGAGGTTGCTCAAAGTCATGTCTGTTGAGTCAGTGATCCTACCTAACCATCTCATCCTCTGCTGCCCTCTTCTCTTCTTGCCTTCAATCTTTCCCAGCATCAAGGTCTTTTCGAATGAGTTGGCTCTTCTCATCAGGTAGCCAAAGTATTGGAACTTCGGATTCAGCACCAGTCCTTCCAGTGAATGTTCAGGGTTGATTTCCTTTAGGATTGACTAGTTTGATCTCCTTGCAGCCCAAGGGACTCTCAAGAGTCTCCTCCAGCACCACAATTTGAAGGCATCAGTTCTTTGAATTGACAATAAGTCAGAGGTAGGGAAATAAATGATAGAATGAGTTCATTTTTGAGAAGCTTGATGACATTCATTCTTTCCTTTCAGTTTGCTATAAGGCGATTTGATGTGAGATCTGGTCAGAATGAAGTCCTTTTATTTCTAATAGATCAAAGGAAGATTGTGAACATTTTGTAAAATGTTCCTCTAATGGTTGATCCTTGGGAGAGAGAGAGGTTGTAAATGACCACTTATGTTATTTCTGTTATCTTTTGAAGTGATGGTTTATGGCATCAAATGGTGCAGTTGCCGCAGTGCTTTAGATACTTTGAAGAGTCATCACAGTTTACTTTGTTGTTTGGATTTTCTAGAAGAGTTCTTGTGATAGGATAGTTAGTCCAAATAGAACTAATGTTTTAATGTGTTTCGTCTAGTTGATCACATGTAGCAGTCTTAGTGGGGACTTTCAGAATAATTTAAAAGTTTTTATCAAAAATGTATATGAACATAGTGTAAAAAGTCAGATACTTCCACAGGCTTATAGAGTCCTCTCCACTGCTGGTTGTTGCTGCCACCTTTAGCTCTTTCAGCTTTTGCATAGCATACTGTTACAGCTATTTCTTGATTATTCAGTTTTAATTGACTTCTTGTTGAGAAATAGAATAATTAGCTTTTTTTTTACCTCTGCATCCCTCCAAACCATGCACACATGCTTTCACTCATCCATGCTACCCTGCTCCTTTTTCTTCCCATACGAGTATAGCATTCATTTAAGGAAGATTCAGTGTGTATCCTCTGTTGACCCTGGTGTAAATATTATTCATAGATGAACCTTATAACAAACCACCACTATTTTCCATTCTTGTTTTCGTCAGACTTTGTAAACTAACTGTCTCAGTTTCTGCCTTTCTTCGTGTCTCTTTTTCTTCCCCGTCTCTCTTTTACTCTCCTTTGATCTGTCTTTGTCCTCCTCATATCTTTCTCTACTTCCCTCTCTGTCTCTTTCTCCCCATCTCTGCCTGTCTCTCCCTGTCTCTCTATCTCTCTTCCCACGTCTCTCTCCTGTTTCTCTCTGTTCCTCTCTTGGCCTCCCCTGCCCCCTATTTCTCCCCTCCCTTGTCTTTCTTTTTTCCTGTGTCCATGACTCACTGTCTCCCCTCACAGTCTCACTGATCTGTTTATTGTTTGTTCTCTGTGTCTGTTAGTCTTTCTGTGTGAAATTTTCTAGATTATTTTTCTCATTATTTTGAAATTTTATGGAGGCTTCACGTGAATTTGCAAGCGTGTACTTTTTATTTTTGGGAAAATATTTTGAAATATTTCTTTAATATTCTTCCCTTTGTTTTATATGTTCCCCTTTTCTGCAACTCTATCAATCAAGTATTAACTTTTTGGGATTAACCTTGTGCTATCATATTTTAATTTCTTTGAACAGTTTTTTGAAATTGTGCAATATCTCCTTATCCCTCAGAAAATATTAAAGCTTTTTCAAATTTTCTCATGCCTCTTTCCTTGTTATTTGCTCCAAATTACTGTTTTTCTTTGTTTATATTACTTTCTTTCATATTGGAGTAATCTTCAGATGTCTGATGATAATTGTCTTATACATTGATATTTAAGAATGAGGTGTTGAAACACTGATTGAAAAGTATTTGTGCAGTGGTGAGACTTTTCCAGTGGTAAGATGATCTGGCTGGATAAAATGTGGAGACCCGTTAGCCTAGGATATGTTGATATTCCAGGAAAGCGTAGTTTTCAGTCTCCTGCCTGAAGCGTTATTTTGCTGTTATTCAGTCCCTAAGTCGTGTGCGACTCTCTTGTGACTTCATGGACTGCAGCACTTTAGCTTCCTGTGTCCTCTACTCTCTCCTGGAGTTTGCTCAAATTCATGTGCATTGAGTCAGTGATGCTATAACTGTCTCATCCTTTGCCACCCACTTCTCCTTTTGCCTTCACTATTTCCCAGCATCAGCGTCTTTTCCGAAGGGTGGGCTCTTCTCATCAAGTGGCTGAAGTATTGGAGCTTCACCTTTAGCATCAGTCCTTCCAATGAATATTCAAGGTTGATTTCTTTCAGGTGTGACTGATTTGATTTCTTTCCAGAGTATATACCTGCTGGTGTTTCCTTAAAGCTAAATTGAAGAACAAGACTGATGTTTCATGCTCAGTAGATAGACTTTCACTTAGTCTCCAGTTTGTAGCTGTCAGTATTCTTGGTTGTTCCTCTCTGGGGTTTAGACTTTCAGGTGTCTCCTGGCCTTGGGAGGGGCTGTCACCTTCAGTTTCTCAGCTGTAAATAAGAATATCCACCTTGTGGGGTTGGTGTGAGGATTAAGTAAGAAAATATACTTAACGCACTTAACAATTGTTTGTCCTAGGGAACTTTTGTGTCTGTTATTGTTTTTATGACATTACAAGATGAAGGAAAGATTATTAACTATTTATGCTGAAATGATTTCATATTGAATATATGCTGAAATACATTCAGTTTATGTGTTATTCATACCAAACTAAAGGCTAATTTGACAGCAGAGAGGAGGGACAGACTCTACACATTCTGTGTTAATTTGTGTGATTGTCTCTTCGTGTATTTTGTGACTGTGCGCTACTGAGTCATTCCGTGAATATGTGTCAGACAAATAGAAGTTGTGCTATACACCATGCTCTGCACTGGAGTTCTGAGATAAGATAAAGTCCAGCTTTGTGAATCAGAAGTATCATGAGGAAGATAAACATGACATGTAATTCTGTTGGAGAAGAGATGAACACATAAACAGATAATGGAATAACAAAGAAATATAGTACTAGAGACACAGAAGAATCTTATGGCACCCCTGAAAGGAGAGTTACCTGAAAGTCTATGGGGGAGTCAGGGCAGGGAAATGTCTTTTGAGAATGTGATGTGATTCTTGAATCCTTATAAGGTAGGCATTAGCCAGATCAGAACTAACTAGGCTAAATTAACCAAGAAGGTAGTTAGAGTAAGAAATTCAAGCCTGAATCAAAGTAAATTCCACAAACATGCTGATGTGTGCGAGCATCTGTAAGTGGTCTAAGAAGTTGATTTTATGTCAAGGAGGGGTAAAAAAAAATGACTATTAAGATTGATAGGAGCTACATCATGACAGGTTTTATGGCATATTAAGAGTTGCCTCATGCAAAGAATTGACTCATTGGAAAAGACTCTGATGCCGGGAGGGATTGGGGGCAGGAGAAGAAGGGGACGACAGAGGATGAGGTGGCTGGATGGCATCACCGGCTCGATGGACATGAGTTTGAGTGAACTCCGGGAGTTGGTGATGGACAAGGAGGCTTGGCGTGCTGCGATTCATGGGGTCGCAAAGAGTCAGACATGACTAAGCGACTGAACTGAACTGAAAGAGCTAATACTTTTTCTTGGAGGTGTGCAGAGCCAATGAGGTATTCTCAGCAATAGAATAAGGAAGAAGAAAGGGCCAAAGTGAGGCTATCTCTTATGTTTCTAATTTGAGAAACTGGGTGGATGTTTTCCTAGGAGCTGAGAAACAGAGGTGTAAGTGATAGACTCAGTTTGGGGCCTTGAGTCCACACTGTGAGCTTCCCAGGTGGAGGTATTCAGTAGGCAGTTAGAAGCTCAGGTGAGGGGATGTGGCTAGGTACTTACTTTGGGGACCACTTCAGAGATGTGGTCGTTGGAACCCTAGAAGGGGACCAAACGCTACTCATGCCACCCCCTACGCCAGGAGCAGTAGGCGAGGATGAACCATGGAGAATATGGTTGTTTAATGAAAGAAGGGGGACCCATAAAGGACACAGCACAGGAACTGGTCAGTAGCAGTACAAACAGAATCAAGAGAGGGTGATTATGGAACTCAAGAGATAATAGTTGCGAGAAAAAGCATTCATCTCTGTGCAATAGAGAGACCAGCAAATGGAGACCTAAACATGTGCTTGAGGTTTGCCAGTTGGAAAGTTACTAGAATGGCAGCATCAGAAAGGAGTATGTTGAGCAGTGAATGGGAGATGAGAAGAGACTATGGATTCAGCTTGTGGAAATGTGAAAGAAAATGAGGATGGAAGAGATCGATGGAGGTGACTCCTGCAACAGGGAGTTTGTGTTTGTATATTTCTGGTGTTTTGCTGTGTTGTTAAAAGTGGGATAGATCCAGGCATGATCATAAAGAGAAGGGAAGAAACAAGCATAGGGGGAAATCCGATGTTTAAGAGAGTGAAGTTTCGTGAAGAGAGTCAAATTACAGGTGGGTGAGTGAGTCTTGACAGTGATAAAGAATCCGCCTGCAATGCAGGAGATGCGGGTTGGATCCCTGGGTTGGGAAGATCCCCTGGAGGAGGAAATGGCAACCCATTCCAGTATTCTCCCTGGGAAATCCCATGGGCAGAGGAACCTGGTGGGCTACAGTCTACAAAGAGTCAGACATGACTTAGCGACTGAGCAAGTACACGTGAGCTTTGAACAAGAGAGACACTGTGTGCTGTAGGAAAGCCTGTAGTTTTGTTGGGTATGAACACAGATTTGTAGTGAAGGTGGTGGAAAGTTGAATAAGATTTTGCTCCATGACCTCTGTTTCCTATAGTTTTCAATAGAAGATGTCTGTGAAAACTTTGGAGTCAGTAGGTTGGATAGGGGACTTTAGGAAATTGTGATAATTTGGAATATTAATGAAAAGGAATTGAGAAAGATAGTTGAAAAGGGACAACAGAAGACTTAGGGCCCAGTGAAGGTTGGAGATAGTACCTTTGTACTGGATCTTACCCATGCAGGCGTGTGATTTTTCTCGTTCACTTAAAAAGCAGTATGTGTGTGGAAGCAGAGAAGACAGATAGCTGTGTGTGCTCTATTGGGGCTGAGCTTTCACTGGGTTGATAAAGCAGAAGGTCAGGAGTAGAGGGACAGATAACAGTAAGAGATCTAACTCACATATCACTCTTGAAATTGGGTGGGATGAAACAGGAACAGAGCGTGATCATTTTTTTGCTCTCTGAAATAAAAGGCTGAGTAATGGAAAGAGATGATGATAGAGTAGGAACACAAGGAGAGGTGGGGAAAGGTTTAAATTTTAGATAGCCATTTTGAAAATGAGAGAACTGATTACAGAAAAGCTATTGTTTTAAAACCCTGTTGAGGTAGCAGTCATTAATTTTTATTACAGCCAGTTCTGGGAAGTTGGCTTTATTTTGAATGCTTTTGTTTTTGTTTTGTATCATTGTCACAAGGTACTTACTATTGGCTACCAAGGAGTCTGAGGTCATTTCCTTCTCTCAGACTTAAGAACATTGACAAGGTGATGATAATGTTATGAGTAGTTAGCACAATTGTTATTCTCAGCTGTTAACATAAATTTGTAAGTCATATCGTGGATGTGTGTCCCGTACATTTCATCAGTTAAGCTTCCACAGTCAATTAAGTGAGTCTTAGACTAGAATAATCCAAATAACTTGACCTTTTTTTTTTTCTTCAAGATTGAGATTCTTTAGTGGTTATTCTTTATTGCTTAGACTGTTTGTCTTAGTTTTCTTGGTTCTGCGCTGCCAAGAAAAAGAAAGTCTCTCATCTTTCAAGCCAGAAGTTTTTAGTTGGTTAATTAAAAGCATATATATATGTATGGGATTTCCCTGGTGGTCCAATGGCTAAGACTCTGAACTCCCAATGTAGGGCGCGCGGGTTCGGTTTCTGGCCAAGGAACTGTATCTCACGTGCCACAACTAAGACCTGTTGTGGTCAAATAAATTAAAAATAAATATTTTTAAAAATTAGGTCAAAAGCACATATATATGCCCTGCCTTAAAGCTGTAATACAGTGAGTGATTTAAATATCATAAAGGTTCATTCAGCTCTTTTTTTTTTCCTTCTTTTTATTGTACTTCACTTGATTGCATTTTTTTTACAAATTGAAGGTCTGTAGTAACCCTGCATGGCCAGATGCCACTTAGCATTTTTATAAATTATTTTTTTATTGAAGGACACGACTGAGCGACTGAACTGAACTGAACTGATAGATGATTTGCAGTGCTCTTCATTTCAGGTGTATAGCTAATTCAGTTATATGTTTGTGTATAGGCATAATTTTCTTCAGAGTCTTTGTACCAAATATAAATAGAGAGAAAGTTTTTTTGTACCATTGTGACCAATTTAAAAAAATACATATAAGTTGTATTTGTATGTTCTATTGAGTTCATGGCTTATCTATCATTTACAGACTAAAATTGTCCTTAGATATTATATCTGTTAAATTCGGAAATCGATAACCATGTTTATTTAAATAATGTTTGGCCATTTGTACATGAACACCCTCCACTAGTAAGAAACAGCTTGGATGAATGAATAGCTCAGTAAGGCTCCAGACTTCCTACCATGATGGCCAAAAATGAACTGTGTTGTTGATTTTTGAGACTTTGCTGGATTCATGCTAAATGGCAAATAAACCACATTACAGTTAGGCACGGACATTTATCTGCAGAATCGTTTCCAAAGTGTGTTCCCTAGTGTTATTTCAGTGTGTGATTTTGGCCTTTAAGAGACACACAGTTGAGAAGTGGCATGTGTTGAGTCCTTTTCCTGGGCCAGGACTCATGCTGGGTTCTTCAGCTGCCTCCTGTAGTCATCATCACAGTCCGGCAAAGACACTGCTGGCCTCCTCCTTCTCACAGATTCTCTCAAACTGAAGGATTATGGTGAAGTCTGAGAATAGCTGGGTAATATTTAATCAGCATTCTCAAAGATAATTAACCTTTAGTCCCAAGAACAAAAGCTTACAGAGAAAATATTTCGTTTAAACTTATTAAAAAACGAATAGCCTTTTAGTCATCTAAAAATGAACTACCATTGTTAATTACTTTGGTATGTGTTATCAGACTTCATTGTGTGTATTATAATCTTTTCCCTGGATCTTCTTTTAGAAACTCCCCTTGTTTTTGAATTTGCTTCTGAATTATATTCAAGAAACATCTAAGTTGAATCCAGTGTCTGTTTCTTATCCTTCACAACTAACCTTTTCTGCCTGCATTGCTGGAGACCCAGGTTCTATTTCTGGGTGATCTGCTGGAGAAGGGAATTGGCTACCCATTCCTGTATTCTTGCCTGGAGAATTCCATGGACAGAAGAGCCTGATGGGCTATTCATGAGGTCCTGAAGAGATGAAAACGACTAGTCACGCTCATGCACAATAAAACTTTATTGAGTAGCTTCATTCAGTAACAAATACATGCTGAACCTCTGCTTTCTGCATTCCATTAGAAAACACCATTCATTTGTTCTCCCCAAGTATACCAAAAATATTTAGTTGAGAAGCAGCTAGGAAATTTTCTGACGTTTATTTAGATGGATGTTAAAAATGACCCTTCTAAACACAAGTCAAGCCATGGTAATTCCCTCTTAAGATGAACACTGAGCAAAGTTGTAGTGCTAGGGTTCCTGCGAAGTTGAATTAAGACAGTACAGTTCTGAGTGACTAAGAGCACAGCTTGGAATCAGACAGGTCTAGTTTTGAATTCTCTTGCTACCACCTCCTGCTGTCTCCCCTCCTTATCTGTAAAAGGGGAATAATGTGCAGGATTTAATGAGATTTGAATGCCATTATCTGTCAAGTACTTGAATAGTGCTGTGCATACTGTAAAGGCTCATTTTATGATAATTATTGTTATTTTTTTTTAATTTGCCAGAAGTTTTGTTCCTTGTATTGTTGTTTTCATCTGGGTATGAATGTCTGTTCTATAGGACCATCCCTCTGCGGTGGATGTACTGCCGACCAGTTCTGTCTCTCACCTCTCCGCTTTGATAGATGAGGGAACTAAGAACAGGAAAATTTTGACCAGAGACCTCGAGGGCATAAAGATAATTCCAGCTGTGAGCTTCCCTCTCTGTGGCACACAGGTGCATGATTGAAGCATTGTCTGTTTCCCACTATTTGTGGAAGGTGGTGAATATGTACCCAGTATTTTAAGATTTGATTGTTAAAGTCAGTCACCAAAAAAATCTCTTTACTACCTGACACTTTCAGTATTATCGAAAAATAAAGCTCAACATTCAGAAAACGAAGATCATGGCATCTGGTCCCATCACTTCATGGGAAATAGATGGGGAAACAGAGGAAACAGTGTCAGACTTTATTTTTTGGGCTCCAAAATCACTGCAGATGGTGATTGCAGCCATGAAATTAAAAGACGCTTAGTCCTAGGAAGTAAAGCTATGACCAACCTAGACAGCATATTAAAAAGCAGAGAAATTACTTTGCCAACAAAGGTCCGTCTAGTCAAGCCTATGGTTTTTCCAGTGGTCACGTATGGATGTGAGAGTTGGACTATAAAGGAAACTGAATGCCAAAGAATTGATGGCTTTTGAACTGTGGTGCTGGAGAAGACTCTTGAGAGTCCCTTGGACTGCAACCAGTCCATCCTAAAGGAGACCAGTCCTGGGTTTTCATTGGAAGGACTTAGGCTGAAGCTGAAACTCCAATCCTTTGGCCACCTGATGCGAAGAACTGACTCATTTGAAAAGACCCTTATGGTGGAAAAGATTGAAGGTGGGAGGAGAAGGGGACATCACCTACTCAATGGACATGAGTTTGAGTGAACTCCGGGAGTTGGTGATGGACAGGGAGGCCTGGCGTGTTGAGGTCCTGGGGTCACATACTGTCGGACACGACTGAGCGACTGAACTGAGCTGAATATATATATGTCAGTCTCAGTCTCCCAAGTCATCCCACCGTATTTCCCCACTTGGTATTTATACATTTGTTTGTTCTCTGCATCTGTGTCTCAGAGAGCTTTTATGACAACCTTGTCTCCCTCCAGGCATTCCCTTTCAAGCGCCCTGTTTACTTCCTTTATAACACATCACTATCCGACATAATTTTCAATTGTGAGTAACTTACCATTCATCTCCTGTACTAATGTGTAGGTTCCATGAGCACTTGCCTTGTTCACCTTTATATCCACAAGTCTTTGTTTACCTTTACATTCGTGGCTCTGAGTATTGCCTGTCGTATATAGGAGACCAGTAAATATTTATGAGTGAACAAATGAAAGAGTGAATTAATCGGTAGTGTAGGATCACTAGACTAAAGATAGTTTATGTCAAAGAAGCAACCATTTTTCTTTTCAGATGAGGAAATACGACACGGTCCTTTCTGCATAATATTGACTTTGGTTTGGTCAGTTCAAGCAAGATAGCTTTTGAAAGAAAAAATTTCCTTGTGGAAATAACAGCGGTAAATATCAGGATTTGTATGAAAAGTTAGTTACATTTTTTAACAGTATATTATTCACTTAGCATGAAAACTGCTTGAATATCTTTGCTTATACTATCCCAGAAATGAACTATTTTATGAAGTTGCATTAATTACTCTTAGGAATAAAATAGTGCTTTTTAATTCTTAAGAGCAAAATATACATCAATTTATTCTGAATAGTTTGAATAGTTATCTACTTCAAATCAGTTTGACAAAAACTTAAGTTTGCTTAAGCATTGCCTGAGCAAAATATATGGTTATTTTATAAACATCTTTAGTAGGCAGTTACATATTCATCTCTGGGTGCAGGTAGGATGGCTATTCAAGCTTGTGTTGTTAAGCTTCTCAATTTCTAATCTAGCTCTAATTTTTTAAAGAACACGGATCTTATTTAACAGGCATCAGAGAGTTACTATAAGCACATACTATCAGAATTCCAGCAGAAAAACAATTTATTAAGGAGATCCTGAAGAGAACAGTTTATTTGTTCTTTGAAATAATTTAAAATTTTGTGTCAAGTTAACAAACAGACTACCTGCATAAAAGTACACCCTGTAGAATTGATTTATTATTGTTTGTTAGGTACTTCCTGCTCTATTTGAGTATGATTGTAAGAAACATGATATTTATTGTAATAATGTAAGAAACATTTCTATTACAAGGATATTATAAGTTATATTCTTTTATTAGGATCCTTGGAAGGAAATTTTTATAGTATGAAAAGTAGAAGTACTTTCTTAAGTATGTGTTTTTCTTACCCAAGGACCTTGTGGACCATATAATTCACTACGTTTTTTTTCCTGTGTATTTGATCCCAACTTCATGACTAAAATGTGGCAAACACAGAGGTCTTTTTCCAGTCCATGTGCCTAACCTTGATTTTTTTTAAAATTTGCATATATTTTTTTTTTTTCTTACTTTTTGTTTATTGTGCTCAGTCAGTAAGATGTGTCCAGCTCTTTGGGACAGCATGGACTGTAGCCCACTAGACTCCTTTGTCCATGGGATTTCCCAGGCAAGAATATTGGAGTGGGTTGCCGTTTTCTCCGCCAGGGGATCTTCCAGACCCAGGGATTGAAGCTACATCTCCTGTGTCTCCTGAACTGACAGGCAGATTCTTTACCACTGAGCCATCTGGGAAGCTTTTGTTTATAATTTGTGTCCTTCCATGCTACCTAAAGATTTTCTAGAATTTGGTTGTACAGGCAGGCAGCATGTAAACAACCATATTTAGGGAACATCCCTTTAAAAGGCAGGGTGCTGGCTTAGCAAGGAATACAATGCTGAGTGAGATATATTTTCCTCCCTTTTAGTGACATTTGAAGAGAAAATAAGAATACAGAATATTGTTTAAGTTTTTAATAGAGAGCTATCATTATAGTGTTAGGAGACACAGAAGTCCCTTTTAACTACAAAGATATTTTTAAAAAAATAATATTCCAGACGCATCCAGTTATATAGCTATTATAGTACTCTTTCTTTACGTATTACAGTCTGTTCAGGTTTTGTTTTCTTATTGTCTTTGCTGAACCTTACCAGTTTAAGAGTGATTTATTTATTTATTTTTTAATAATTTTATCTATTTTTGGCTGTGCTGAGTCTTTGTTCTGCATGAGCTTTTCTCTAGTTGTGGCGAGAGGGGCTGTTCATTGTTGGGTGTGTTGGCTTCTCATTGCAGTCGCTTCTTTTGTTGTGGAACATGTGCTCAAGAGCCTTAGACTTCAGTAGTTCTGACTCCCAGGCTCCAGAGCACAGGCTCAGTAGTTGTGGTGTGCGGGTTTACTTGCTCAGAGGCATGTGGGATTGTCCCAGATCAGGGATTGAACCCGTGTCTCCTGCATTGGCAGGCAGATTCTAATCCACTCAGCCACCGGGGAAGCCCTGGTTTATTCTTAAGTACATTTATTGTAGGTTTTTTTTTTAAGTATATTTAATGCCCTCATTCATATTCTTTATTCGAATCTTTTGGCTGTCTTGTTTTGGGAATTATTGAGGTTAGAATTTAGAAAGTCTGATATACAAGTTTAGTGAATTCTTTATTTTAGCCTAGGACTTAGCACTAGATAAGTCCCTGCTTTTTACCTTCTGATATGTCTCTTTTTTGCCATCAAAGGAATTTACCACTTTCCTCTAATTTCTTAATCTAGATTTCTTTGGAGAAATTATATTTTCTTAAGTTTATTAGTAAGATTAATTCAAACTTGATAGATAAGTGGTTTTTGGCTTTTAGATTTATTTATTTACTCATTCATTCCACAAATTATTTTACATGCATAAGGAAATGTGGCTAGGTGTGATTTATTGAAAGAGTTGTATTTTAACCTTACTCAGATCCGAAATAACTGTGCAAGCATATACTTTTTTTAAACTTGATTTTTCAAGTCACACCACACTTTTAAAAGCACTTTTAAAAATAGAAGAAAAAAGTTGACAGGGCTGTGTTAAAAATGTCTTTGTCATCCACAGGTTTTTGGAAATGCTCCGCCAAATACAATGACAGAAAAATTTTCTGATCTGCTGCAGTTCACAACACAAGTCTCACGACTGATGGTGACAGAAATTCGAAGGAGAGCATCAAACAAATCCACAGGTATTTGTCACAGAAACCACCAAAAACTGATTTATTTGAAGGGACAGTTTGGTAAAAGTGCTATTAAAACCAAGCAGAAAACTGACCCAGTGCTAAGCTCAGAGGTATTAATACCGTTTCCCGTTCCCTTTCTTACATTCACAGGCTTCTGTTGGTATCAGCACCTGCTACTCTTAAGTGGAGTGGGTCTGCTTCCCATGGACCACTACCACCCCAGCCCTCACCATTTTAACACACTCTGTTTCCTTCTGAACAAGATCCAAATTCCTAGCATGACATTCAGCACACACTCAGGGTCTGTAGACACACACACAAACACACACACACACATATATACTCTGGAAATACACACACACACACACACACACACACACAAACACTCTGGAAATACACACATGGTGTGCACGCGTGCACTTGCCTTGCCTACCCTTTTTTATTTCTTGTTATCTTTTTCTGTTATATTTCCGTATATTTCAACCAAACTGAGTTGCTTGTAGTCCTGTGTGTGCTCTTTTTTTCTATCCCTGTGATACATCACCAAGGAAGAAGCATCTCCCCCATCCACCTATCTTAGTACATCTAAATCTCAGCTTGGATTAAGTCACACTTCCTAGACAGAATGTTTCTTGATTCCCTTAATCAAAGAAACAGTTCTCTCTTCTTATCTATTTAGCTTCCCAAGTGATGTTTATGTATGTATCTTTCTAGTAGGCCATCTTTCTTCTTTCCAGTAGACCGTAGCCTGCAGTCTTTACCACAGGCCTTTACACAGTAGGCCTTTTGTAATCGCTGCCCGAGTAACTGTTCTTGCTCATAATTAGGTAATTTTAAATTTCATAATGTATTATTCCTTTTAATCAGAATTAAAATATGCTGTTTTGGTTGTGATTACTATTAGTCATTTTCTAAAGCAGCAATATGTTTGAAGGATTTTACCTTAATTTTTACCTCGTTGTTTTGGTTTTGTAGCAATTGTTTGAGTGATTGCTTTCCTACTGAAGCATTAGACCAAGAAATCAGTAATTTAAGTTTTGCTTCTACTATCTGTTTGGAACATCACTTACCTTTTCCATCCATCGAATTACTATTTTTCCAATAATAACAGTACTGTCTTTGCTATATAATACTATTTTAAAATTTGGTTTCTATTTTTAGTTTGAAAAGTATACAGATGCATGGTTTTAAGGGTCAACTAGTTTATAGATTTATTAAAAACAGTATCTCCCTTCCACCATCCTGGTTCATCCTCATTTTTCACTCTTAAGATGCAGTGACTTTTTACATCTCTTAACTGCTTTTGATATTTACTTCTGTCTGTAACGTGCTTACAATGGGTGCCCTTGATTTTTCATATTTAGATTCTATCTTCTGACTTCCCACAAGAGCAGTGGGACTTTTAAGCTCACCACCAGTACCACACAGATGCACACTTCTGTATCTTCATATCAGTCTATCACAATTTGATTAGCTCGGTATTCATTATAATATTGTGTCTGAAAACACTATGCAAAGTTGAGCCATGTGGTATTCTCTGATTATACTGCCTTTCTTGAAAACTTCTCCACCTCTATCACTAGTTTATAATTGCCCTT